>NC_138086.1:26993591-29493591 GCF_964212035.1 Myotis nattereri | reverse complement strand
TATCATTCCCCTGCTCAAAATACTTTAGAAACAATCTACCTATTATAAGCTAAATCTAAAACCCTTACTATGCCATTAATAAAATGTTTTCTACATGTTGACTCAAAACTAACTTCCCAACTTTTTTCTTAAAATTTTCCATCTTAAACACTTTGATCCATTCAATCTATCCACTCAGCCAAACACATCGCTTATCTTTCCTCATTCTTTCCCCTTATTTGCAATAATCTCTTAATCCTCTTTAAATTCTCCCACCTTCACAGCTCAACCCGAGTTTTAAATCCTTTCTCCTTGGTGCTTTCAACTGAAATCACAATGATCTTTTTTGCTGTCCTAACATATTTTTTTGTTTAGGCACTAGCTGCCTATGAGATTGACCTAGGAAAACTGAAAAACCCACAACAACAAAACCCAAATAGCTTCTATTGTAATAGGCAGAATCAGCCATATGCAGAAGTACAAATAACTTATGTATAATTGGAAATTTAGGAACATTTAAGTCTAGTCAAGGAAACCAGCAGTTACCACAGGAAACATTAGTTGTTTTTAATAATTCTGAGACCATAATAACCTAATATATGCAGAAAATGGTTAAATAAGTAAATGAGTCTAATCCAGTGGTTCTCAACCTGTGGGTCTCGACCCCTTTGGCGGTCGAACAACCTTTCACAGGGGTCGCCTAAGACCATCCTGCATATCAGATATTTACATTATGATTCATAACAGTAGCAACAGAGTTATGAAGTAGCAACAAAAATAATTTTATGGTTGGGTCACAACATGAGGAACTGTATTTAAAGGGCCAGAAGGTTG
Source organism: Myotis nattereri (assembly GCF_964212035.1). NCBI lineage: Eukaryota > Metazoa > Chordata > Mammalia > Chiroptera > Vespertilionidae > Myotis > Myotis nattereri. The sequence goes on along the minus strand of NC_138086.1, from coordinate 29,492,778 downwards.
AGGACCAATGGTCTAATCAATGACAGTAAACAAAATGTCTAGAGCTTTACTTAATTATAACTGTATTAATCTCAAAAAGGATCATACAAACTTAAGATCTTTACTCAGTATTTTATCAATTATAGTACCATAACAAGGATGAAGGTATAAATTGTACATACTATGTATGACACATCCATTCAATGTAATAGTCACTTTAAAACATGGTTGCCCTGAAAAAAAAGAAAATGGCTGGTCTGGCACGGTGGATAGTGCGTTGGCCTTCGGACTGAAGGTCAAGGGCACATGCCTGGTTGTGGGCTCAATCCCCAGTAGGGGACATGCAGGAGGCAGCCAATCAATGATTCTCATCATTGATGTTTCTACCTCTCCCCCACGTCCCTTCCTCTCTGAAATCAATAAAAATATATTTAAAAGAACAAACAAAAAACATGGTTGCCCTGGCCAGTGCTGCTGTGGCAGTGTCAGCCCACACAGAATGGTTGCAGGTTTGATTCCCCGTCAAGGGCATTTACCTGGGGTACAGAGGCAACTAATTGATTATGTCTCTCACATCAATATTTCTTTCTTCCCCCACCCATCCATTTCACTCTCTAAAAATCAATGGAAGATTAAAAATGGCAGGGGAGTAAATGGATGCTGCACCAACATGCTCCCAGAACAAACTGCAATTACAACTAAAATAAAGAAAGACTTCCTGAATAATCAACTGAAGACTCGTTTGAGAGAACCCTGATAACCGAGGACCGAAAGTGGAGACCAAGATAGAGAATGGTAGGAGGAGCAGAGGCATGAAAGGGCTGGCCAGACTTCCACAGACAGCAACTGAAGTTCCGGAGAGATATCTCAGCTGTGGGGGGTTGCCATGGAGAACTCTGGGGTGTAATCCCCAAGCTGGGTCCCCCACCAGAGAACAACAGAACTGAGAAGGGTACCCACATAACATCTGGCTGTGAAAAGCAGTGGGGTTGTTGCCTGTAGAGAGATGGCTGGAAATGCAGGCACCCTCTTAAAGGGCCAATGCAGGAAATTCCGTGTGCAGCCACCCACCTTGTGCTCCAACAGAGGGAGGGCAGAGAGGAGTGGAGCTGTGTGAGCAGAAGTCAGGATGGGGGCTCGGGTAAGAGCTCACAAGGCAGACACCCCAGTTTCCTGTGAGGTCATCTTTCTCACACAGACATTTGCTATACAGGGTGGATCCAGAGACATGGAAGTATGGAACAGAGTGTGGAATCTCAGAGGGAAGGGAGGGGAGGGTGGGTGGGTGGGAGGTAATCAAAGACCTTGTATACATATATGCATAAGCCATGAACACAGACAATAGGGTGGTGAAGGCGAGGGGTGGGGGCGAGCTGGAGGGGGGCAAAGAAGGAAAAGGGGGACATATGTAATACTTCAAACAATAAAGATTTAAAATAATAATCCTATCTAATAAAAGAGAAACATGGTAATTGGAGTACAACCGCTACCCTTCCCATTGGCTAATCAGGGCAATATGCAAATTAACTGCCGGCCAAGATGGCGGCCGGCAGCCAAGCAGCTTGAAACTAACATGAGGCTTGCTTGCTTTAGTGACGGAGGAAACCAACGGTCCCCGCCTGCCGCTGCAGGCCTCTGAGCTGCAACTCTAAGCAACTATGTAACAAATACAGAAGCTAAAGAAAACCCCAGAAACCTTCTTTAGTCAGCCGGGCTTCAGCCAGCAGGATCGCAACATTGTAAGCAAAGGACAGAAACCTACTTTCAGCAGCGTAGGCCTAAGAGCTGGAGCCAAGCCTCAAAGCTAAAGCTGGCCCAGAATAAAAAAAAAAAAAAAAAGAAAAAAAGGAGCAGTTGGGAGCTTCAGTCACCCCCAGCCTGAAAACAGCCCTCAGCCCCTCACCCAGACTGGCCAGGCACCCCAGTGGGGACCCCCACCCTGATCCAGGACACCCTTCAGGGCAAACCAGCCAGCACCCACCCGTGCACCAGGCCTCTACCCTATATAGTAAAAGGGTAATATGCCTCCCAGCACCGGGATCAGCGGAGCTGAGAGGCCTCCCAGCACCGGGATCAGCGTGACAGGGGGCAGCGCCCAAACCCCCTGATCGCCCTGTGGCTCTGTGTGTGACAGGGGGCGGGACCATAACCTCCCTATCAACCCTGCTCTGTTCGTGACAGGGGAAGGCACCCCAACCCCCTGATCAGCCCTGCTCTGTGCCTGATAGGGGGGAGCTCCCCAACCCCCTGATCGCCCTGCAGCTCTGTGTGTGACAGGGTGCGGCGCCCCAACCCCCCTCCCCCCATGGGCCCTGCTCTGTGTGTGACAGGGTAGAGCCATAACCTCCCCATCGGCCCTGCCCTGAGTATGAGAGTGGCGGCGCCCCAACCCCCTGATGGGCCCTGCTCTGTGCATGACAGGGGGTGGCGCCGCAACTTCCCCATCGACCCTGCCTTGAGTGTGACAGGGGGCGGTGCCCCAACCCCCCAATCGGCCCTACCCTGAGCGTGACTGAGGGTGGCATCGCAAACTCCCGATCCACCCTGCTCTGTGCATGACAGGGGGCGGCGCCCCTACTCCCCAATCAGCCCTGCTCTGAGCCTGACCAGGGGGCTGCACCTAGGGATTGGGCCTGCCTCTGCCACCTGGGAGCAGGCCTAAGCCAGCAGGTCGTTATCTCCCGAGGGGTCCCAGACGGCAAGAGGGCACAGGCCGGGCTGAGGGACCCCCTTTCCCCCCAAGTGCACAAATTTTTGTGCACCAGGCCTCTAGTCCTATATCATAAAAGCCTAATATGCTAAGTGTCTGATCATTTGACTAGTTGCTATGATGCGCACTGACCACCAGGGGGCAGATGCTCCAACCAGCAGGTTAGCTTGCTACTGGGGTCTGGCCTATCCAGACTGGGTGAGATGGGCCGGACACGCCCTGGAGCCCTCCCATGGTCCCTCCCCAGCCCCGATCTTGCACCGGTGGGGTCCCTTGGTCTGGCCTATGCCCTCTCGCAATCCAGGACCCCTTGGGGGGTGTTGGAGAGCCAGTTTCAGCCCGATCTCCGCAGGCCAGGCCAAGGGACCCCACCAGTGCACGAATCCGGGCACCGGTCCTCTAGCATATATATAAAATGCGCAAAGAATCATAATAAGCAGATAACTATGGTTATTAGCAATGAAAAAGGATATAATTGGAGACAGTGGTAAAGAAAAACTTTGGCTTAATATGTATTACTTGAATTTGTTTTTAATAACAGGAAAGTATTCATGTGTTACTCAGGTAATTGAAAGAAATTTTTAGGTGCAAGAGAGCATATATGTAAGCACACATGCATTTTAAAAAGCTCTGGAAGGATAATCATCAAGCCATTAAGAGTGGTTATGCCACCCCGGACAGTTTGGCTCAGTGGATAGAGTGTTGGCCTGTGGACTCAAGAGTCCTAGGTTCGATTCCAGTGCAAATGGTATAAACTGGAACCAAACTTCTGACAGTTGCAAAAAAGGCACAAACCAGTTAATTCATAAATATTAACATTACACTAAAGTAACTCAAAATAGATTGGCAAAGGATTATTTTATAGTGTCTTCCCTACCACTTATTTTGAAGTGCCTTTTCAGCATCCTTAACAAGAATATTCCTTGCAGCAGAATCAAAGTCTTACTTGATAAATTCTCTGGATCTCTGTGGTCGATGTTAACAGTTTACATAATAAATACATCTTATAAAAATATAAAGCCCTAACTGGCCTGTGGACTGAAGGGTCCCAGGTTCGATTCCAATCAAGGGCATGTACCTTGGTTGTGGGCACATCCCCAGTAGGAGGTGTGCAGGAGGCAGCTGATCAATGTTTCTCTCACTGATGTTTCTAACTCTCTATCCCTCTCCCTTCCTCTCTGTAAAAAGTAAATAAAATATATTTAAAAATATATCTATATAAAATGTACTAGAGGCCCAGTGCACAAAATTTGTGCACAGGTAGGGTCCCTAAGCTTGGCCTGCAATCAGGGCCTATCAGGTTCCCTGCCTCCCCACCTCCTCCTTCCCTTGCTCCCTCAGCGCTCTGCCATCACATGTCATAGCAAGCGATCGAACTCCCATTCTCCCAAACTCCTGAGGGGACACTTTGCATATTAACCTTTTATATATACAGATTTTCCAAATTGAAAAAAAAACCTTAAATTTTTGCTACATCTAAAATGAAGGAACCCCTTTAAGATTATTCCCCTAGGGTATTAGTTGACTATGACTCAGAAGAAAATTACTTACTGAGTCATTAGTACCTGCTTAACTTGATATTCAGTGTTTCAAGCCAATGCAGCCTGATTACACTGTAACACTAAGCTGGAAAACACATAAACAAGATAGTCTTGGTACAGGACCCCTTACTGCTTCCAGGAAATAAGAAATCTAATTAATAACCAACATCCATTTATCACCTATGGACGACAGGTCAAGCATGACACTAACTGCTAAGATCCAGTCTTACAATTGAGAAGAAAATACCCCCTGGGCACAAGGCTTCCCTATTTGTCCCAGTCCTATCACAACCTAATCTTTCTCCACCTTTGCTGATTTTCTTAACCTATCAACAAGAAATAGTAGAGATTTAAATCAATGGAAAGAGAGCCAAGAGCCGATTTCACAGCCCAGAAATAGTAACACCCAGATTTCTATAATCACCACTTATGGATACAGGGCCTTCCCCCCAGATACCCTAAAACTGCTGATTCTCAATTATTCCTAAGGGATTTACGGAAGTTGAAGAGAGTTATTCAGCTCAAAGAGGCCAAGGAATTAAAAGGGCAAGTCATGACAAGTGGTTACCATCAATAACTGCAATAAAGAAACTATTATTTGAGTTGAGAATTCTTTCTTGTCCTTTTTAACATCCCCCTTCAGTTTGTTTTAAAATGTTATTAGTTTTATTGTATTGTAATATCATACTGTTGTTGGTCTATAGAAACTAACACTGTTACTTGTGCTTTGTAAGTAGAATTTATTTTGCTGGTGTGGTAAGAAGTTTACCCAAACTGCTTTACCTGAAGCCCTTCCAAGTTGATCCTTAGTGAGCAGACACAACATAAGGTCAAAACAAACAGGAAAACCAGTCAAGGAAGTTCCCAAAAAAGTTGTAACCCCTCAGCAAGTGTGAATGATCAACTAATAATGTGAGTAAATGATAGAATTCTTAAAACTCCCAGAAAGAATGCATAAGCGCTTTATAACACCCACTTGTGTCAGTCCCATATTTGTGGGCATTAAAAAAAAATCCATAATTATTATGGACTTTTATTAAACATATCCTTTCCACTCAGTTGAGTGGTACTTACTATAAAGAAGTCACTCATTGGAAATCATATAGTTATTTTAAGATATTACCATTCTTTAAAACCTCTCTGACCTGGCTGGTGTGGTTCAGTGGTTGATGTCAACCTATAAACCAGGTCACAGTTTGATTCCCAGTCAGGGCACATACCCAGATTGCAGGCTCAATCCCCAGTAGGGAGCGTACAGGAGACAGCTGATCAATGAGTCTTTCTTATCATTCATATCTCTCTCTCTCTCCCTCCCTCCCTCCCTCCCCCTTCCTCTCTGAAATAAATAAAAATATACTAAAAATATATTTAAAAAAAACAAACAACAACAAAAACCTCTCTGGACAAAGTCTGTTGTTTTTTTAAAATTTTTTTTAATGATTTCAGAGAGGAAGGGAGAGGGAGAGATAGAAACATCAATGATGAGAGAGAATCACTGATCAGCTGCCTCCTGCACATCCCCTACTGGGGATTGAGCCCACAACCTGGGCATGTGCCCTTCACCGGAACTGAACCCAGGACACTTCAGTCTGTAGGCTGACGTTCTATTCACTGAGCCAAACCGGCTAGGGCTGGACAGTCAGTTTTAAAAGACAAAAGACACACACACACACACACACTTACTTGAGACTTTTTATGAATATACTAGTGACCCGGTGCACGGATTTGTGCACATTGAAAGGAAATTAATTAGAAGGTGGCTGGTGGGGTGGGACTGGGCGAGACGGGCTGGACATGCCCTGGAGCCAACCTCCTGCGGTCCCTCCCAGGCTGGCCACACCTGGGGTGGCACTGTGGCTCAAAAGGCATCTGTGGAGTGAGCGGGGTCTCTCAGCCTGACCTGTGGGGACCGGGCTCAAACCAGCTGACATCACACAAGGGGTCCCGGAGTGCAAAAGGGCACTCTGCAAAGTTGCTGTCATACAGGGTGTGGAACACAAATGCAAGTATGCAGTAAACCAGATTTGGGGCCGACAGTGCCCCAGCAACAACATAATCCATGGCTGAAGATGGAATCACGCGGCCCTGTGAGGAATCGGGCTCCCTCTTCTTGGTTTTGGGGTGCATCACTGCATTGAACATCTGCCCCCTGGTGGTCAGTGTGCATCACAGCAACCAGTTGGATGGAGGGAGGGACACTTAGCATATTAGCCTTTTATATAGAGAAAGATTTTGTTTTTTAGTAAAAACAATGTTACTTCCATTTGATCAACTTTTATTTATAAGATTATTCAGAAATTACTCTCATACCATCAAATATATTATCTTTTCTTTAAAATAAATATGAAGCTACTAGGCTCTGAGAGTCCAAAATCACATAGAATTAAGCATCAAATTTGGTATTCAAAGTCTACGCAGTATAGTAAGTAGATTTTAAAGTCATAATGTGATTTCATAAGTACTAATAAATGCCAGGCAGAATACATATCTTCCTATTCAGAGAGTCATTCAGATTCAAATAGTCTTAACTCAACCCCTGCTAGGCACCAATTATTGTGCTACACACTTCTATTTAGATTACAGAGTTTATATCCAATTCTAGGATAGCATGACCTTTAAAGATGGCTGGGTAACAGAGTGAGGAAAAAAAACCCACAGAAAGAAATCTTCTAACCATCTGCCCTAGAAGGCTTAGAAACAAATCTACACCCATCAAACTCAACCTCATTCCCTGTTCAAGAATATACATGGCCCCAGAAAAAGCAAACTCAACCTAGAAACTATCTAAAAACTGAATTGGAAACTAGGATATTTAGCCTAAATATTTGGAGACTTAAAACTGAGAATAAGACCTGGCCGGTGTGGCTCAGTGGTTGAGCATTGACTCATGAATCACGAGGTCAAAGGTTCTCTCTCATCATTGATGTTTCTATCTCTTTCCCTCTTCCTTCCTCTCTCTGAAATCAATAAAAATAAACATATACAAAACTATATATAAAAAACCAACAACAAACAAATAAAACAAAAACTGTCAACAAGGAAGGCAGGGGGCCTATTTAAACTGTATCCTGCTTCCCTCCTACAGTAACCAATACAAATTTGGAGCCCATCGAGATGTCAAAAGTTGGACCTAGTTATTTAATAAGATTTATGTACAACAATCAATTTAGTAATCACTAGGTTATAATACCCCTTCCCCCCAGCCCCCAAAAATTTAGCAATCGATGCTGACTATGCACTGCCACATCACCTAAAAAAGCCACACAACAGGAAATAGGACATAGACAATAAATATAGGACAGAAAGGGAAAAGAAAACCACAAACTATTCAATACTGGGTGCTCCTCTAACCAGTTTCTACTCCCTGTAATTTCTATCACTGCTTTTCAACTACTGTCTCAATCCTTCTACCCCAAGCAACTGCCACAAGAGAAAGGACACATCCTATCTAGGTTATCCTTCCCTTCTCCCTTAAGTGGTAGCCTCTTCCACTTCATGCAATTCCTCTCCAGCACAAGCAATAGCTACACATGTGAAATACCACAAAAAGCCTATAAACTTAACACTCAGGTCTTCCTCCAACCACAGCATTCACTAACATCACCAGTTATCTTTGCCCAAATCTGGAAACTCCCAATTGAATTTAACTTGCTCAGTTCTCTGAAACTTCTTACAAACACATTCTCCTCCACAATGGAAATGGCATATCCACCCACATATACCACCAACCACTCTGCTCACAGAGGAAAAAGGGCAAAATGTAAAAGTAGATGGACTGGTGAGTTAAATATATTAGGAAAAAAATAGTAAAGCAAGTTCACCAACATCTCAAACCAGGCTTTGAGAAATGACCCACAGTTGAATTGTGTTTGGCCCAGTAGGTGTTCTAATTAGAAACCAATATTTAAAAGAAAGAGATGTTCTTTCAACATTAAAGTTATAAACAGCCCAGCCGGCATGGCTCAGTGGTTGAGCATCGACCTATGAACCATGGTTCATAGGGCATATGCCTGGTTTGCAGGCTTGATCCCCATTGTGGAGCATGCACAGGCAACCGATCAATTATTCTCTCTCATCACTGATGTTTCTATCTCTCTCTTCCTCTCTGAAATCAATATTTTAAAAATAAAGTAAATAAATAAATAAGAAATGTTAAAGAGATTATCTTGGGGTGGCGAATACACTATACAATATACAGATGTATTAAAGAATTTTACACCTGGAACATATAGAATTTTATTAACAAATGTCACCCCAATACAGTCAGTAAAAACATAATCTACACTAATAAAAGAGAAACATGGTAACTGGCGTACGACCGCTACCCTTTTCATTGGCTAATCAGCGAGATATGCAAATTAACTGTCAGCCAAGATGGCGGCCGGCAGCCAGGCAGCTTGAAAGTAACATGAGGCTTGGTTGCCTCAGTGACGGAGGATCGTTGGAGGAAACCAACATTCCGCCGGAGGCTGCAGGCCTCTGAGCTGGCAGTTTAAGAAACATTGTAACAAATACCTCCAGACTTTAGCCAGCAGATTCGCAACATTGTATGCAAAGGCCAGAAACCTACTTTCAGCACCGGAGGGAGGCCTAACAGCGGGAGCCAAGTCTCAAGGTAAAGCTGGCCCAGAATAAAATAAAAAAAAAAAGGAGCGGTTGGGAACTTCAGTCACTCCCAGCCTGAAAACAGCCCTCAGCCCCTCACCCAGACTAGCCAGGCACCCCAGTGGGGACCCCCACCCTGATCCAGGACACCCTTCAGGACAAACCAGCCAGCCCCACCCATGCACCAGGCCTCTACCCTATATAGTAAAAGGGTAATATGCCTCCCGGCAACGGGATCAGCGTGACAGGGGGCGGGGCCCCAACCCCCTGAGCAGCCCTGCTCTGTGCCTGATGGGGGGAGCTCCCCAACACCCCCCCCCCCATGGGCCCTTCTCTGTGTGTGATGGGGTAGAGCCATAACCTCCCCATCAGCCCTGTCCTGAGTGTGAGAGTGGCGGCGCCCCAACCCCCTGATTAGCCCTGCTCTGTGCGTGACAGGGGGTGGCGCCACAACCTCCCCATCGACCCTGCCTTGAGTGTGACAGGGGAAGGTGCCCCAACCCCCCAATTGGCCCTACCCTGAGCGTGACTGAGGGTGGCATCACAACCTCCCAATCTGCCCTGCTCTGTGTATGATGGGGCGGCGCCCCAACTCCCCAATCGGCCCTGCTCTAAGCCCGTCCAGGGGCTGCACCTAGGGATTGGGCCTGCCCTCTGTCACGTGGGAGCAGGCCTAAGCCAGCAGGTCGTTATCTCCTGACGGGTCCCAGACTGCGAGAGGGCACAGGCCAGGCTGAAGGACCCCTCCTTCCCCCCCGAGTGCACAAATTTTTGTGCACCGGGCCTCTAGTAAATAAATAAACAAATAAATGAGATATAGAGGAACCTAAGCCCAAGTTCCTACAGAGTAACAAAGGGATGGAGCTGAGTAGCAGCTGGTCCTTAGATGGGGCACGTGCTATCTGCTATTTCTGACAATTGCCCACATTTATTATCCATCTGGCCTACTTCACTGATTGAGCAGCAAAAATCATGGGGACATGAGGATTTGCTACTCCTAAACGATAGGACAGTAAACTAAGTCAATAAAGATTTTTGTTTGCTTTTTAAGAGTGATCTTTTGTGAGCACCTACACTGGACAAGTTATCTTCTCCCAGGTCACTTTTAGTGTGATGATTTTCTTAAAAGGTTCCAAATAATTTGTTGTGGTCTTTAAGAAGACCACAATAGTTAAGAAGAATCAGTTAAAAGTGACTGAAAGGCCATTTGGAATAGAATGCCTGAGCTAAAAGATCAAAATCAGTGGGGTATTCAATTAACAGAGGTTAAAATCCCATAGATCCTTATGTTAAAAAGCACTTAGGACATGTACAGAATAAAAGAGTAGTTCTTCACAAGAGTGATATGTTTGCATGACTAAAAAGTATTTCACAGTTAGAAAGCACTTCCAATATTTCACATACTAATATTCTTTTTCTGTTTGTTTGTTAATCCTCACCCAAGGATATTTTTCCATTGATTTTTAGAGAGAGTGGAAGGGAGAGGTAGAGACAGCGAGAGAAACACTGCTGTGAGAGAGACACATCAATTGGTTGCTTCCCGCATGTGCCCCAACCAGGGCTGGGTATTGAGCTTGCAACCAAGGTACGTCCTTGACTGGAATCAAACCTGGGACCCTGCAGTCCATAGGCCAACACTCTATCCACTGAGCCAAACCAGCTAGAGTTAATATTCTAATTTTTAATCTGATGTTGATAAAACCCTTGTGCTGTAAGGTTGGCTAGGCAGATCTTATTGCCCCTCACAGATACCAAAGCATAAAAAAGACAAGAGCCTTCACTAAGGTCACCCTAGTTAATATGGCATAGATAGGCTCAGAATCCAGTTGTGTTAACTCGTAAGTCCTGTGGCTCCTTCCATTACAATACACTGCCTCTACTGCCTCTCATCTACTACTGTCCTACAAAGGGTACAAAAGCTATTCAGGGATTACAGAGAAACGTGGTTCAACAGGAGACTGGAAGTATCCATTCAATGACTCTGCACCAAAGTCTACAAAATTCATTCTGATTTCAAGAACAGAACTGGCCCTTCATTCACTTTCAGATCCCCAAAGGAAAGTCATTCATTTCTATGGAACTGCTTGGCACTGCATTTGTATATCATACATATCTCTTGTCTTACCAATTATTTTGAAAGATTTTCCAGGAGACGGCAACTGTTATGCTGCATTTTGCGTCCAGTGTAAATGCTCAATACTTCATTATTTATACACAAAATTTAATAAATAACTCATCTTTCATTTCAAGAAACAAAGGCTAGAAACAGCCTTCATTAATTTTCAGATATAATGACAAAGACATTTAAATTGTAATATGAAGGAAACAAAAATAAGAAAAAGTAGCTAGGGATATAAGTTTTGTGTTTATAAACCTTAAAGAATTAAGCCTTTTTTTTCTCATCAGCTGAAAAAATAATTAGAAAAAGAAAAGCTAACTTTAGAGGGTTAACATGATTTTACATATAATATTTAAGATTTTTTTTTTACTTAAAAATATAAAAATACATATAGACATCTGAATTTGCTACCCCTAAGCACCAATAAAAATCTTTGTTTTAGCTTAATGATTTTCTTGTTTTTAATCCTCACCCAAGGATATATTTAGTGATTTTAGAGAGAAAGGAGGGAGAAAGAGAAACATCAATCGGTTACCTCTTCTACGTGCCCTTTTAGGTTTATGCACATAAAGCCTTCATGAGGCATGGCATTTTATTTATTTATTTTACTTTTTGTTAATCCTCACCATTTAAAAATTTTTTTTTATTGCTTTCAGAGAAGAAGGGGTAGGGAGAGATAGAGAAACACCAATGATGAATCATTGATTGGCTGTGAGGAAAGGCATTTTAAATCTTTACTTAGAATGAAAATCAGCCCTAGCCAGTTTGGCTCAATGGCTAGAGTGTCAGCCTTCAGGCTGAAGGGTCCCAGGTTCGATTCCGGTCAAGGGCACATGCCCAGGTTGTGGGCTCGATCCCCAGTAGGGATCCTGCAGGAGGCAGCCAATCAATGATTCTCTCTTATCATTGACTAGAGGCCCATTGCACAAAGATTCGTGCAATAGGCCCTCTTTCCCCTGGCTGCCAGCACCAGCTTTCCTCTGGCACTCAGGACCCAGACCTTCACTCTGGCCACAGCCTTCCATCTTCGCTCTGGACACAGTCTTCGCTGCGGCTGGAGCCTTCAGTCTTTGCTCCTCGCTCCAGCGGGAGTGTTCAGTCTCTGGCCAGAGCTGCTCCTGTAGCTCCTTGCGCCCCCTACTCTCCCCCTCATAGCTTGATCGCTATTTTGCCTGCAGACCTCGCCGACGGGCTCCTGGGTTCCAGGGGGCCGCCTTGCCTGCGGCCCGGCTTTCCAATCACAATCACGGGCCGCAGGCAAGGCGGCTCCTGGGTCCCGCGGTACTGCCTTGCCTGTGGCCCGGCTTTCCGATCACGATCACGGCCGCAGGGTCCTGCCGCCCAGGGCCACACACAGAGGTCCCAGCTGGGGGCGGGGCATAGGTGGCGCGTTGGCACCATCAAGCCCCACTGCCCAGGGCCGCACACGGAGGTCCCAGCTGGCGGCGGGGCTTAGGCGGCACACGGGGGCCCGGATGGCGGCTCGCACTGGCTCATCCTGCCTGCAGTACGCAAATTAGCCGCCATATTTGTTGGCAGTTAATTTGCATATCGTGCTGATTAGCCAATGGGAGGCGTAGCGAAGGTATGGTCAATTACCATGTTTGTCTATTATTAGATAGGATGTTTTTCTCTCTCTCTCCCTCTCACTTCCTCCGGAGGTGGGGAATGAAAATCAGAGAGTAAGTAGGTAAAATAAAAATCTAGAAAAGAAATACAGCCCCTTAATTTGGATTAGAACAAGAGCAACATTTTATCCCTGCACAATGACAATGCCTGGATATACACCAATGAGTGGAAACTTAACTTTACACATCAACTAATTTCAGAACACTTATTTTTCTCTGTCAAGTACTATCCAAGGACTCCCCAGCAAGACTTAATGCCATGCTACTAATAATTTACTATAGCACCATTTACAAGAGCAGGTTTTTGGAAAACTAAATCATTTGGGGATTGGTTAAATAAATTGTGGTATGTCCATACAATGGAATACCATGCAACTTTTAAAAAAAGAGAGAAAAACCTCTCTTTGTATGTTGTATTTGTTTGATTAAATATGTTTTCACTGAGTTTTTGAGAGAGAGAGGGAGGGAAAGGGAGAGATAGGAAACTTTGATAAGAGAGAAACATCAACATCGAATGGCTGCCTCTTGCACATCCCCTACGGGGTATTAGGCATGTGCCCTGACGGGGAATCAAACCAGGACCTCCTGTTACATGGGTTGACCACTGAGTCACACTGGCCAGACTTATATTTGTTTTTAATCCTTGATTTTAAAAAAACTTATGGTTTTAATTTTGCTTAGCTTCAGTTTGAAGTGCAACTTTCACTAATAACTGCAATAAAAAGAAAAGCTTTGCTACAAAAAGGAAACAATCTACTGTGGCACAGAATATTAGAAGTACATAAAATTTTAAGGTAAACAAAACACTTTCCAAAAAATGTCATGCTGCTTCTAATTCTGATCTCAGGGGCCTAGAAGTACACACATTTATTCTCTTAACCCCTGAAGAGGCAGGAAGGGTTGAGAACTACTACACCAAGGACATTAAAGTAGCATTCTCAATGGCAGTGGAAAGGGAAAGGATTCAAGCCAGACAGATCTTGATATGCAGCCCAGTTCTTGCCACCAGGTGACCTTAGATCAGTTCCTTAACCTTGAGCTCAGAGCCTCAGTTTCTCCATCTATAAAATGTGGTCAATACCACTTACCTTGTAGTTTTGTTATAAGGATTGGAATTAATGTATGTTAAGCAAACTGCCTGACTCTAGAAGGAATAAAATAATATTAGAATGTTTATTTGACTATCTATAACCATTTATTTTGATTCAATTTATGAGAACAAGATAAGGTGGCCAATGGATATTATATGCTCTCTCAACCGATCACAGAAAGAAAATAGGCCAATAGGATAAAATTACCTAGGTGAAACACTTTATTATACTCACATATTTCATTTCAAACTTCTTAGCCAACATTTCCACTTCTTGCCTCTCTTTATGCTCATCATTAAATGGGTCTTCTGTGTGAATGGGCTTCTTCTGATTCAATGTGAGTGGGAAAAGAAATAGAAGTATTAGTATTAATTCAATCAGAGTTGAATATATATCCTTAAATTTAATAATGAGAATCATTTTTTCCAAATATTAACAAATAATAAGTTAAAAGCATTAAAAAAAACTAGAAAGAAATGTTGGTTTGTAATAAAAAATATTTACAGTTTTAACTGATTTTTATACATTATAAATTTTTTTTGGCGGATAAGAACTTAACAATGCAAACTGTCGCTTCTGTAAAATGATTGTATGGTCACCCCATTCAAAAGAAGGCAAAAGAACTGTAAGAAAATTAGGTAAAAATAAAAACCCTGCCCTGACCGGTTTGGCTCAATGGATAGAGCGTCAGCCTGTGGACTGAAGGGTCCCAGGTTCGATTCCAGTCAAGGGCATGTACCTTGGTTGCAGGCACATCCCCAGTAGGGGGTGTGCAGGAGGCAGCTTATCGATGTTTCTCTCTCATCGATGTTTCTAATTCTCTATCCCTCTCCCTTCCTCTCTGTAAAAAAATCAATAAAATATATTTTAAAAAAACACACAAAAACCTACTTATAACTATAGTTTGAGATTGTACCAACAAAGATTAACTGCTTTGGTCAGGAAATGCTTCTAAAGGAATCTCTAGGTTATTAATTTAGAGTCAGCATTTAATTATCTGCCCTGTGTTATCACTAGGTTATCTATAGATGCTTTGGCTTTCTGCTGAGGCCCAGCATCAACCTCTACATCGCCTACATCCTGTCAACGGATATCCAATCAGGGAATATATTTCACTTTTAAACAAAGCTAGAAAAGCGAAAAAACTGCAAATAGAAAACATTACAGTTTACTTCTAGCAAGGGAGAGTGAAAGTTTATTATAATATGTATTAATCATACACAGCTAGGATCCCACATTTTCCATTTTTACCAAAACAAAGTATAAATAAACAAAACAAACTAAAAAATAAATAACATCTTTTACTAAAGTTTACTATTTTAACAGAAACATTTCATACATATGGCTTTTCAATATACAAAAAAGCCAAAACAAAGAGCTACAAAACAATTGACTAGAAAGTTAATATTTTTAAAAAAAGGGAGGCTACATGTTTTTATTGAAGTAGCATCTCAAGTAATTAATAATGAAAGTACGTGAAAATTTGAAATACTGGATAGAGATTTGGTTAACCCTGAAGGGCAAGCAAAAAATGCACAAAGGACAAATATGTGCAAACTGTGAAATTGAGACACTTCATTCTGGATACAAAGGCTGAGATATAATCAGTCTAAAAAATATGACAGAAAAAATGGACTAGATGAATCCAAAACAACTCATCATACTTAGGACATTTTTTAGAATAAAGGGATAATCATTAAAGTTTAAAGGAAATAATTTTAGAATCAATTTTTAAAATTATTATAATAACTAATAAACTACAGAATCCTTTATAAGAGTTACCAATGGAAAATATAAACATGGTCCGAAAGGAAATAGACTAATAATAAAATAAGAAATACTAGGCATGTTCAGGGTATGACCTTATGTTGAGACTAAAGTTAAGGACATTAAGGACAGTGAGCAACCACCATGCCTTGACATTATAAACTGTTCATGTCACTGTGAAGTCCAAATATTAGGTCTTACTACTGGTCTGACTAGTTTTACATGTGCAAACAAACACTTTTTTTTTTTTTAAATAAGAACACCTTATATGACATTCTAAAATATCTTACGTAGACTTTATATAGGCATCAAAAGTAAATCTCATATTTACTCGACAATCTACAAATATAACTTTACAAAACTTACTCACTTTTCTTTCAGTTAAGAAATAACTCCCTACCTATAATCAAGGCTCTAAGTAAGTTGTATGCTTTTTCAGGTGAAAAAGATCTGAAAATTAGTAAATATCGAAATTACCAACTGCCACCAGGCAAAACTGAGACAGTAATTTTGTTCTTTGACCTTAACTCAAAACCATTTTCAGGAGATCTTTCATATATGTTAACCAAAATATGCAATATAAAAAGCAGTGGGCCCTGGACTGTGTGGCTAGCTCTGTGGTCGGCAAACTGCGGCTCGCGAGCCACATGCGGCTCTTTGGCCCCTTGAGTGTGGCTCTTCCTAAGCCTTAGGAGTACCCTAATTAAGTTAATAACAATGTACCTACCTATATAGTTTAAAAAATTTGGCTCTCAAAAGAAATTTCAATCGTTGTACTGTTGATATTTGGCTCTGTTGACTAATGAGTTTGCCGACCATTGGGCTAGCTTGATTGAGCACCTTCCCATGCACAGAGAGGTCACCAATTCAATTTCTGGTCAGGGCACATGCCAAGTTTCAGGTTTGATCCCCAGTAAGGAGTATGCAGGAGGCAGCCAATCGATGTTTCTCTCTATCATTAATGTTTCTCTCTCTCTGACTTCCTCTATCTCTAAAATCAATTGAAAAAAAATTCTGAATTAAAAAAAATACATTTTTTTCAAAAGGCAATGGAATACTCTAGAATTCTATAACCGTATAATCACGTTAACACGATTATCTTCATTTTTCCTTTTATAGTAAACTAGAGGCCCGGTGCATGAAATTCATGTGGGGGGGGGAGGGGTGGGGGGGCCCCTTGGGGGATGTCTGACTGCAGGGATCGGGTCTAAAATGGCAGTCGGACATCCCTCTTGCAATCCGGGACCACTGGCTCCTAACTGCTCCCCTGCTGGCTTGATTGCCCCCCTAACTGCTCCCCTGTCGGCCTGATCACCCCTAACTTCCTGTCTGCCAGCCTTATCGCCCCTAACTGCTCTCCCCTGCCAGCCTTATAGCCCCTAACTGCCTCTGCCTCAGCCCCCGCCCCCATGACTTTGTCCGGAAGGATGTCTGGATGGATGTCCAGAAGATGTCTGGTCTAATTAGCATATTACCCTCTTATTAGTATAGAAAATATTCAATGAATCCTTCTGGATATACAAAAAGCCAAAACAAGCCCGGCCGTGTGGCTCAATGGCTGAGCATAGAACTATGAACCAGAAGGTCTCATGCCAGGGTTGCAGGCTTGATTGTGAGCTTAATCCCCAGTGGGGGGAGTATAGGAGGTAGCCAATCCATTATTCTCTCTCATCACTGGTATTTCTATTCCTCTCTCCCTCTCTAGAATCAATAAAATTAAAACAAAAAACAAACAAAAAAAAGCCAAAACAAATTCATGTTCGGTTTTTCTGGTTTACTAGGAGTCAAAACATTTTTTCTTTTGTAGCAATTACTGCCAAAATGTATTCCTAAATTGTACTATTTCCCTTTAGCCAGAAATGGTGAACAAATTAATCTTTCAGGATAGAGATGATTGCAATGCCTCAGTCATCATCCTGAACCACTTAATGAGGACTCAATACTCTACAGAAGTAACAAAGGTTAAGGGGTTTAGCTAACCTGTGTCCTGACAACCTGGAAGGATATTTTGATTTTCATATTTTGCCAACATTTGCTCATTTAATTTCACTGTTCCTCATTAATAAAAAATATAGAGTATAGAAAAAAATTCTATACTGCATTCAGTTAATTAGGGTTTTATTGTTCATTTTGTATTTATGAAGGGGGATGATTTAAGTACACCTCAATATAGATGGTATTCACAGGTAACACATTCTTTATACCTATACCTATCAACTTAAGGATCTAAAGCTAAAATTTTTTTATTCAATGATAGATGGCTATTTCAAAATTTTAGAATCTTTTTCTTTTAACTTTTATAAGATCTCTCTTCCTCCCCTTTCCACTCTTACTCTGCTATATGGTATGCTGTTCAATTACAATAACTCAAAATTAAAACTATTTAGAAAATATTACAACGTCCCTAAAAATAACTGGATTCCCCCTAAAGGGAAGAAAAACCAAATTTGGGAATTATCACTTTCCAGACCAATTATAATGTCCACACTTTGCTTTTTAATGATCTCTCTTCCTAGGATTTCCTTTCATGGGTCTACGACAACTTTATTTTAGAAAAGTATTTTCTATAATTATGTAATGAATATGTTCATTGGAAGCAATCATAGGAAAATCTGACAAATCTTTGCTGCAAAGATGCATTAACGTCCTCCATTGTAAAATGGAGATAATGGTTCCTACCTCATGAAGTTCTGCTGCACAAAACTAGATAAACCATGCACCATACTTACAACTGTACCTAGCACATTGTAAGTAATAAGTAAATGTTAGATGTATTTTCACTCAAAAAGGATGCTTTTCATCTGCAATTTATAACAGATTAAGAAGTAAAACTGCAACCTACTTAAATTAGAAGAAGAAATACAATTTATTTGAAAAATACAGCAATCCAATATTTTCAAAAATATTTTTGGGGAAAAAGTGACATAATATTTGAGTAACAGGGGCACTAAAATGAGCTTAATAGGCAAAATGTTATGAGGAAGTAACCAAAATTATCTCTGCCCTTAATTCATTTTGGTTGAAAACATTTAGTAATGATTTGACCAAACAGCATTTGTAAATAATGATCAAAAGATTAGTTGGCCATAAAATAAAGAAAATCTAGTGACACTTTAAAATGATTATTTTTTAAACTAAGAAGTCATTCATTTCAACTATAAAGATAGTTGAGGATTGCCCAGCTCGCATGGTTCAATAGATGAGTGTGGACCAGTGAACCAGGAGATCACCGTTTGATTCCCAGTCAGGGCACATGCCCAGGTTGCTGGCTCGATCCCCAGTGTGCAAGAGGCAGCCGATCAATGATTCTCTCTCATCATTGATGTTTCTATCTCTCTCTCCCTCTCACTTCTTCTCTAAAATCAATTAAAAAATATATTTTTAAAAAAGAGCTGAGCCCTGACCAGTTTGGCTCAGTGGATAGAGCATCGGCCTGCGGACTGAAGGGTCCCAGGTCCAATTCCGGTCAAGGGCATGTACCTTGGTTGCCGGCACATCCCCAGTAGCGGGTGTGTGCAGGAGGCAACTGATCCACGTTTCTCTCTCATCAATGTTCCTTCCTCTCTGTAAAAAATCAATAAAATAATTTTTTTTAAAAAATAGATAGCTGAGGATAAAAACAAAACAAGTGATTTCTGGAGTCTCCTAGACCTGTGCTAAAGCAAAACCTAATAAAGAACATAACTTCTAAACAAGGGGAAACTATTCTCTTATTACTGTTACTCTATCATTTCCCTTTTTAGTTTACTTCTGAAAATCACAAACGCATGACAAAAATTGCAATTACCAACAAACCTCTCTTCTATCTCCATTGTTTACCAGTTCCGTCAAAGGCACAGCTATACATTATCAAGTTTTTAAAAATTCAAAGCTAACGTGCTTTTCATCCTTCTCCAAAAATTACAATGGCCGGGTGCAATCCCCTCCAACTCAAACTTAAGAACTAATGAGACGCTTTCAAGTAAGAAAGTGGTAGTTGGTGCCAAAGGAAACAGGAGAGTCACCTTCCCATTCAATTACAAAACGAAACCCCGGAGAAAACAAACAGAGAAAGGCTTACCAATACTCACACAGGAGAGAAAAGCAAGTAACCAGGTAACTAACACTTCCCCTCCATTTTTAAAGTGGAATTCTTAGTCTGAAAATGTCTAGATCATTTTTAAATCCTCCCATTCAGAAAAACCCTGCACGCTGCCCAGCGCGCCTCAGCGGCCACAGCGCCGAGCACAACACACAGGGATGGAGACGGGGCTGACACGCGAGGGGACACGATTCCCCGGCCCGACTGGGAGGAGGGGCGTGTCCCCCAAGGCTCTCGCTTCCTTTCTACCGGAAAGGGCAGCTGGAGCCCCACACGGAAAACCCACCCACACGACTTGCAGGGCCCTCCGAATTTGTGTGGGAAGCAAGAAGAAAGGAGGAAAATCGGCTGTTTCGAAAGGTGCGGAGGAAAACCGGCTCGGAGCGGCCTTCGGCTCACGATGGGGGTCGGTGGAGCCGGGGGTGAGGGGGTGGGGTGGGGCCCCGCGGCTCACCCCGAGCAGCAGAGGAAAACTAGCGCCAACCACTGGTCCACCCGCTCAGCCCCTGCCCCCTCCACCAGCCCGCCCTCCAGGGCGACCCGAGCCGCGCAGAGTGGGCGTCAGGAAGTGCAAACCGCTGGGGCAGGCGGACGGGTCCCGAGGCTGCCGGGGTCTCGGGGAGGAGGGAGGAAGCTTCTGTACCCGTTGTTCTCCGCACAGGAGCAGCTCCGGGTAACTGAACTCCACGCAGCTCTCGTCGGTCGGGTCCTTGAGCACCAGCTCCAGGCGCACCGTCTCCCTCGGCGGCCTCGGCGGCGGCTCCGGCCGGGAAGCCGCCTCCCGCGGCGGGGGAGGCTGCAAGGGAAGCTGCGGGAGCGGCGGCGGCGGCGGCTCGGGCCGCGGGGGCTCGCGCTGCAGCGCCATGGGCGGCTCGGGGCGGCTGCCCTCGCGCTGGGGGAGCGGCTTCTCCCGCGGCGGGGGCTGCGCGTCCGACCGAGGGGCAGCCTCCCGCGGGACCGGCTGCTCCGCCCGGACCGGCTCGCGGTGCGGCGGCGGCTGCGGCTCCAGCCGGGGGGGCTCGCGAGGGTACTCGGGCTCGCGCTCGGCCCCCGCGAACTCGGCCTCGCGCCGCCTCACCGGTGACAGGCTAATAAACGCTACTCTGCGTGGCTCCGCCATCCCTACTGTTCTGGCCCTCTGCCCTCGCTCGCGCCGGCGCTCCGGTCTACGCCGAGTTGTTTGCTTGTCCGCCCTTCCTCTTGCTCTCCGTCGTTTTTCTTCCCTCCACCGCCCTCCGCCGTTTCCGCCGACGCCACCGTGAGTGCGGACCGTGCCCGCTTCCCCGCCACTATGTCCTGACGGGCTCCACCGCCATCGCCAGGGTCGCCGCAGCCGCCATGTTGGATCCCCCACATAAATAGAAGCAGGCCGCGAGCGGGCGCATGCGCAGTCGGGAGACGCTCCCGTCCACCTTCGTGGCCGGGGCTCAGTTTTCCTCCCAACAGTCTGGGAGTCCAGACAGGTCAGCGGAAGTGACGTATGTCGAGGCCGGTTTCCTTGGAAACGGAGACGCTGTCTGCGCCCTTTTTAAAGGGGGGGGGGGGTTGGGGGAGTGGTGTTCCCGAGAATCTTCCTATTAGCATTCGGAAACCCGAGGCGCTAGCCGAGGGCGAGCGTCTGGATGTGCTGGGGACCGACCTCGTCATGGCGCTGGGTCTCCTCAGGCACGTGCCACCCGCTCTCGGCTCTGGAGTTGGGCTGTCAGGTGGTTATTCCAGGCGGATTCGGGGAAAGGGTAGAGGGACGCGAGGACCCGCCGAGGTACCTGCCCGCCCAGCGCTCCCGCAGCCCTAGGTTGTCGAGGGAAGAAAGGAAATGGCTAACTCCAGCCGGACTCGCCCGGCGGCTTCCCTCCGCTGAGCGCAACACTGACTCCCACAGGCCGCCCTTCCCGGGACCGACTGTTTCCTCGCTTGGCCGAGGGGGGAGGGGGGATTGTGTGTGGCAGGGTCGAAAAATGCTCAGAAACGTTGTGTAGTTGGGAAATGGAACAAGCAGCTCGGGATCTCTCATAAGGACTAAAGTGTTTATTAATCGCAAAGTGCTTAAGAGGGCTTGGTGGTGTTTTAGGGGGCATACTCCCGAAGTGGGTGCTGAAGGATCCACTTCAGGGTGGGGGGGGATCCTGGATTGGGCACGCCTTGCAGGCACTCCCAGATAAACTAATTAGATTACACATTAAATGCGTGACGATTACTGTCCGTTTTCAGCCTTGAAGTAGGAAGTAAATTTCAGGGCTCGCCCTCCACATCCTGAAGGAAATCATGTTAATTCCATTAACCGGATAAGAACAATGTCACCCATTGGCGATGCTCTGAGTCATGTGACGTCACAGACGAATTCCAAGTAGTTTCTCTCATTTTTGCTCTCCTATTACGTTCCCTGAAGATGATGATGGAATATCAGTGATGGCGAACCTTTTGAGCTCAGGGTGTCAGCATTTTGAAAAACCCTAACTTAACTCTGGTGCCGTGTCACATATAGAAATTTTTTGGTATTTGCAACCATAGTAAAACAAAGACTTATATTTTTGATATTTATTTTATATATTTTTAACAAAGAGAAATCAACCAAAAAAATGAGTTCACGGGTCACCTCTGACACGCGTGTCATAGGTTCGCCATCACTGGAATAGATGGATCCAGAGGTCCCTCCCGGCTCTGAAATGCTGTCATTTTCCCTTGGCACTATGTTTTACCTCCAGAATCCTCTTTCCCTTTGCTCCTCTTCTGATTCTACATGAGAGTCGCATTTTTGTCACTTTTCTGTCTAAAGCAGCCGTGGGCAAACTACGGCCTGCGGGCCTGATCCTGCCCGTTTGAAATGAATAAAACTAAAAAAAAAAAAAAAAAAGACCGTACCCTTTTATGTAATGATGTTTACTTTGAATTTATATTAGTTCACACAAACACTCCATCCATGCTTTTGTTCCGGCCCTGGCCCTCCGGTCCAGTTTAAGAATCCATTGTGGCCCTCGAGTCAAAAAGTTTGCCCACCCCTGGTCTAAAGTCTCTTTTCCTCCAGTCTTGCAACAGAGTGATATTAATATGTCTAAAATACTTTTATAGTATTATATCACTCTCTGTCCTAGCTGCAATGTAAGATGGTTTGCCCTCTGGAGTTAAAAGTTAGGAAAAACTTAATTGGCAATAGCAGAGACAAACAGAATCAACATTAATAGATAGTCTGGAATACAGTTCATGACTTCTTATGCTAGTCTTCTCTGAGGAAGGCATATTTAAGACAGAATGTCTTGAGAAGATCATAAAGGAGGGTACCACAGAGAAAGAAAAGCGAAGGTAAGATCTGCAGAGGGAGTGAACTAGGACGATTGGAAGAAAGGTCAGGATGGCTGGAGGACAGCGAACAAATAGGGGGGAGATAAAGGAGATAAATCCCCAGCAAGAGGTAGGGGCCAGGTCACCAGGACAGGGAGATGATTCCTGCATTTTGCAAATGGAGATTATTGGTGGTTTTGAGGAGCTTCTTTATTTTGTGGCACATTATCCTCATTGGTCTATGCAAGGCCCTTCTCAATATCTCTCTTCTTTCTCTCCCTCTCTCTGAAATTTTTCGTATTATCCTGTACCTCCTACAGAAATTCTAAAGTTTAACTTTTCGTTGGTGTGGGAGCTTGTAAATATGTGTATTATTTTGCATGCATATATTATGAATTTGTAAATTCATTGTTATATATCTAATTTTGTTTCCCTTTTTACCATATATTTTTTAAATCTTTATTGTTGAGAGTATTACAGATGTCCCCCATATTTCCCCCATTACCCCTCCACCTGGTTTCTGCCCCACCCCAGGCCATTACCACTCTATTGTCTGTGTCCATAGGTAATGCATGCATGCATATAAGATCTTTGGTTAGCCCTAACCGGTTTGGCTCTGCGGATAGAGCGGCAGCCTGCGGACTCAAGGGTCCCAGGTTCGTGCTGGAGACTGACCTAGTCAAGGAACCCTGAAAAGGGTCCCGGTCAAGGGCATGTACCTTGGTTGCGGGCACATCCCCAGTGGGGAGTGTGCAGGAGGCAGCTGATCGATGTTTCTCTCTCATCGATGTTTCTAACTCTCTATCCCTCTCCCTTCCTTTCTGTAAAAATTCAATAAAATATATATTTTTTAAAAGATCCTTGGTTAATCTCTTCCCACCCACCCCCCTTTCCCTCTAAGATTCCTCAGTCTGTTCCATGTTTCAATGCCTCTTGTTCTATTTTATTCATCGGTTTATTTTGTTCATTAGATTCCTTGTTTATTTTGACTTTTAGATTCAATTGCTGGTAGGTATGTATTTATTGCTATTTTATTATTCATATTTTATCTTTTTCTTCTCCTCCTTCTCCTTCCTCCTTCCTCCCCTCTCCTTTCTTCTCCCTTCTCCTTCCCCTTTCTTCTTCCCCCCCCCTTCTCCTTTCTTCTCCCTTCTCCTTCCCCTTTCTTCTTCCCCTTCCCCCTTTTCCTTTCTTCTCCCTTCTCCTCCTCCTCCTCTTCCTCCTCCTCACCTTCGTCTTCCTTCTCCTCTTCCTTCTTCTGAAAACCCTTCAACATTTCGTGTAATACTGGTTTGGTGGTGATGAACTCCTTTAGCTTTTTCTTGTCTGTGAAGCTCTTTATCTGACTTTTAATTCTAAATTATAGCTTTGCTGGGTAGAATAATCTTGATTGTAGGTCCTTGCTTTTCATCATTTTGAATATTTCTTGCCACTCCCTTCTGGTCTGCGAAGTATCTGTTAGCTAGCAGTCCTATGGGTGCTCCCTTGTAGGTAACTAACTGCTTTTCTCTTGCTGCTGTTTAAGATTCTCTTTTTGGCATTTTAATTATGATGTGTCTTGGTGTGGGCCTGCTTCTTTGAACACCATATATATTTTTTAAAAATATTTTTATTGATTTCAGAGGGAGAGGGAGAGAGAGATACAAACATCGATGAGAGACACATGGATCGGCTGCCTCCTACACGCCTCCTACACACCCCCTACTGGGGATTGAGCCCACAACCCGGGCATGTGCCCTGACTAGGACTCAAACCGGGACCTCTTGGTTCAGGGGTCGATGTTCAACCACTGAACCACACTGGCTGGGCTGGTTTATAACTTTTGAGTAGTAATCTGCAATGCTATGTTTTGTCTATTCACTTAGTGATGGGCACTCAAAGTGCCTCCTGCTCCCCCCTTATCACCCCAGAGCAGCTATGAACATACTCATTCATGTGTCCTTTGGATCTGTGTGAAAATGTATTTGGGACAAATACTTAGGTTAGAACTGTTGGGTCCTAAGATACCCATACACATTAAGGGGCTGCTCTCCAGAATAGCTGAAGCAGTGCATGCGAATTCCTGTATCACTTCCTGCCCTCCACTGCATTGCCACCACCAAATCCAGTTTATTTTTTGCCAGGTATTATTTTAATTTGCATCTCTCTGATGACTAAGGAATTTGAACATCTTTTTTATATGCCTGTTAGTTTTTTAAATTTCCTCTTTGTAAATTTCCTGTTTATAATCATTGTCTATTTTTCTATTTGTCCTTCCATTTCCTGTTTTTCTCTTGTTGAATATACAATAATTTATTTTCTTTTTTTAATTTAAATTCTTTATTATTTAAAGTATTACATGTCTCTTTTTCCTCCCCATTGACCTCTCCCCAGCCACTCCTACCCCCCAGCACATACACTTACAATAATTTCTTATCAGTGAGGAAAGAATGAGTTATTCAATAAACAGTTTAAGATAATTACACAGGGATATGGAAATGAATAAAATTGTATCACATGAATAAAATTGTATTCACTAGAAAGTATAAATTTCTAGTGAATCAAAGATTTAAACTTAAAAAATGAAACCATAAAAACTTTAGAAGAAATCACTGAGATTTTAAATAATCTCACACTAGAGAAGGCATTTACAAGTATTTTTATAATTTCAAATATTTAAAATAAATTTCTGATGACAGGAAAATAGTCTTTCAACTAATAGACATGACAAACTAAAAAAAAAAAAATTGCAACACATTTCACAAAGGATAAATTTCCCTAATTTATAAAGAATTCCTATAGATCAAGGAGAAACAAT
The DNA here is from genome assembly GCF_964212035.1 of Myotis nattereri. NCBI lineage: Eukaryota > Metazoa > Chordata > Mammalia > Chiroptera > Vespertilionidae > Myotis > Myotis nattereri. The sequence continues at coordinate 29,467,181 of NC_138086.1, read as the reverse complement.
AATAATAACCTAATACTGGAATACTAGCAAAAATGGAAAAAGATATCAACAAATAGTTCACAGGAAAGGAAATAAAACAGCAAATGAAATATATTAAACCTGGCTCAATTGCTGTATCAAAAAATATGTGAAAGAATATAGGCACCCCCCCCAAAATATATATACCATATATATATATATATATGTATATATATATATATATATATATATAAAATCTCCCTATGTTCATAGCAGTGCAATTTATAATAGCTAAGACTTGGAAACAGCCTAAATGCCCATCAGCAGATGAGTGGATAAAAAACTATGGTACATTTATACAATGGAATACTACATGGCAATAAAAAATAACTCTTACCATTTGCAACAGCATGGATGGACCTCGAGAATATTATGCTGAGCGAAATAAGCCAGTCAGAGAAAGGTAAGTATCACATGATCTCACTCATATGTGGAATCTAATGAATCAAATAAACTGATGATCAAAAATAGACCCAGAAGCATAAACAGACTTTTGAACCTCAGAGGGAAGACAGGAAAGGGTGGGTGGGAAGAGATCAACCAATGAACTTGTATGCATATATGCATAATCTGTGGACACAGACAATGGGGTGATGAGGGTCTGGGGCAGGGAGGATGGGAGCAACTGGAAGAGGTTTATGGGGGGGAAAGGAGGACCTACGTAATACTTTCAACAACAAACATAAAATAAAATACAGCTCTAACCGGTTTGGCTCAGTGGATAGAGCTTTGGCCTACAGACTCAAGGGTCCCAGGTTCTATTCCGGTCTCGGGCATGTACCTTGGCTGTGGGTACATCCCCAGTAGGGGGCGTGCAAGAGGCAGCTGATTGATGTTTCTCTCTCATCGATGTTTCTAACTATCCCTCTCCCTTCCTCTTTAAAAAATCAATAAAATATATATTTTTAAAAATAAAATAAAAATATGTGCACTTCTAACTTTGATAAATTGCCTTCCATAGAAAGTATTAATTTCTATTCCACCAACAATGTATAAGGGTCTCTATAGCTCTATACGTTGGCAACATGTTTTTTGAAAATATATTTTTGATTTTTTTAGAGAGAGAGGAAGAGAAAGTGGGAGAGAAAGAAACGGATAAGAGAGAAACATTGATTGGATGCCTCCTGCATGCCTCCTACTGGGGATTTATCCTACAACCTGGGCATGTGCCCTGACTGGGAATTGAACTGGTGATTTCTTGGTGCATGGGACGATGTTCAACCAACTAAGCTACACTGGCCAGTGCCAAACTATTTTATCTTTGCCAAATTGATATATTTTACTTAAGTGATTTTGGTGTATATCTCTCATGAATCAATCCATACAATGGAATTCTATGGAATCTTTTTTTTTTTTTTAAATCCTCACCCAAGGATATTTTTCTGTTGATTCTTAGAGAGAATGGAAGAGAGAGGGAAAGATAGAAATATCCATGTGAGAGAAACACATCGATTGGTTGCCTCCTGTACACACCCTGACCAGGTCTCAAGCTAGGGAGGAACCTGCAACCAAGGTACGTGCCCTTGTCTGGACTAGAACCTGGGACCTTTTGGTCCACAGGCCGATGTTCTATCCACTGAGCAAAACCAACTAGGACTCTATGCAATCTTAAAAATTTTATCACTAACCTCTATCCTTAAGTGAGAAAAGCAATATGCATTACAATATTTAGTATACTACAATTTATGTAAAAAGAGAAAGAACTATGTTAAAAGGGAGAAATAATATATTGTTTATGTACATAAAATATCTTAATGTATATGCATAAAACTGACAAGCAATTTGGGAAGAGACACTGTGTGGCCAGTTTTAGGAACAGAAGAGGTTTAACTACCTCACTGTGCATGTGTTCTCAAGAGAGAGGCAGGCATGGGGGGGGCGGGGCGGGGAAGAGAGAGAGAGAGAGAGAGAGAGAGAGAGAGAAACATCAATTGGTTACCGTTACAAATGAGATCCAACCCACAACCTGGGTATGTGCCCTGACCTGTAATCGAATCTGTGACCTTTCAGTGTATGGGATGATGCTCCAACTAACCAAGCCACACTGGCCAGGGCATAGCTGTCTTCACTGAATGAATGCTTTATGGATCCTTGAAAAGGAAGTCTGTTCTCTGTTTTCAAGGTATAATCTATATTAACAATATATTCCTTAGTACTTGTGATATTTAAGTTATGTATATGCTTTGCTTACATTTTTTCCATTTCAACTGTCATGAACTGTGATCTACTACTGTCACCGTAACTGTTTTGTTTTTTTAATATTGATGCTATTTCCTTTGCTGCATGTTCATAACTGTTATATCTCCATTGAGAAATGGACCCTTTATCATTCAAAGTGTGTTTCTTTGACTCGCTTAATGATTTTGACCTGGATTCAACCGTGTTTGATTGTGACACCTGCTCTCTTTTTATTTGCATTTGCCTGATTGTACTATTGCCCATCTTTTATTGTCAGCATTTATGTGTAAACAGCACAGAGTTAGGTTTTGCTTTGTGATCCAACCTGCCAATCTTCTTCATTTAATAGGTGAGTTAAGCTCATTTACATTGTTGACATGAGAGGTATGTCTGAGCATAGATCTGCCAAATTATCTTATGTCACATTTTTTCCTCTCGACCTTTGCTTTAAAACCCACAAAATGATGTTTGCTTTGTTTTATGTATGTTGCTTCTGTTAATTTGGAAGGCTTATCTTTTGTTCTAATGGGATGATTTTATAATGTGCTTAATCCTCATTTTCTTTGGACAATGTCTATAATTCCATACTATGATCAATAAATTATAAAATGTATTTTCTCTTTTTCTACACACTGATATTGTAAAATATGCAAATATTTATCACCTTTAGAGATACCGTAAAGATAAAATATCAATAAACTACCTTTTTTTCTACCTTCCTGTCAGAGTTTTACTATTTTATATTTGGTTACAGCTTTCATATACATATCACCAATTTTCTGGTGATATTTTCATCCACCATTGGCCTTCCTTCCTTCCTTCCTTCCTTCCTTCCTTCCTTCCTTTCTTCCTTCCTTCCTTCTTTTTCTCTTGTATTAATTTTCTGTAGACCCTTAGCTGTTCTGGTTACTAATCTTTGAGGATGAAGAGTTTTCCTGGACCAGCCATTTTGGTGAATATGCATGCCAGGGGCCCCCAGGGCCATGTGCCCACCTGCGGGCATTTACTTTATGATGCCATGTTTTACATTTACTCTTCCCTATCTCCTCTGATTCACACCTGTGGAGCTGTTCACAGTGACGTCTTCTGTGTTACAGGGCAAAGTGCTTCCTGCAAATATGGCTTGACTCTGTGATTCTTTGGTTTGCTCGGTCTCCTCTGCTTCTCAGAACTAAATTGAAGACTTTTTTTTTTTTAATTCACCATAGGGCAATGAAATATGAAGGTCTAGCTATTTCTCACCTCCCCCACCCTGGGAACATGGACACTTTCCAGCCCACATCTTCCCAATACTGTTGGACCCATTTTTGGTTAAATTCTGTGTTATCTACTCTATACCCCAGCCCATTCCTGATAACCTTCATCCTAATTTCTTTGTTCAAAATTCTCCTGCTTTCCTTTGATTGCATATTTGTATTTGTCTTAAAATATATTGCTGTAAGCAATATATTGCTAAGTTTCATTCATCTTGTTATAAATTTCAGTTCACTTACTTTGTATAATATTCCATTCTGACTATACCACAGTTTATTTATCCATTCTCCTGTCAGTGGGCATTTGGGTCGTATCCAGGTTTTTCTGGGGGAAAGTGCTGTGAGGATCATTCACATACATCTCTCCTGGTGTACATGTACAGGAGTCGCTCTTGGACATGTACCGAAGAGTGCAATTTCTGTGTCATAGTTTGAAACTACACGTTTACAAATAGGTCCATACTGGTTTTTAAAGAACAAATTAACCTCTGTATGAAAATAAAGTATAGGAACAATTAAAGTTAAACATCTGTAAATATTATTTATGGCTTCACTGATGCTGTTCTGGTCATCTGACATCTGCTTGTTCTCTACCTAAATTTTGTACTTCTAGTTTCAGCTTACAATTCACTGTCCCCATTTAGGCTTTTCTATTTAACCTACTTCACACTGTTGATTTTCCTCAGTAAATGTATAAGCTATACTAGCCCACCATTTCATTGCTTTTACAGTACCTTGCAATTATTCTTTAGGTCACTATTACTTATATTTTCATCCTAGCATACGCTTATAATTTTTAAAATTTGAATGACTTGTTCTGGCCAGTGTGGCTTAGTTGGTTGAGCATCGTCCCAAGCACTGAAAGGTCACTGGTTTGATTTCTGGTCAGGGCATAAGCCAGGGTTGTGGCCTCAATACCCAGTAGGGGTGTGCAGGAGGCAGCCAATTGATGTTTCTCTCTCTCCCCCCTCTCTAAAATCAATAAAAAACATGTATCTTTTAAAAAAACTTGAATGACTTATCTCAACTCTACCACATTAATAACTACTCCCGTCAAAAACTAGCAAAGAAGAGTATAATTATATGTTTATAGAGGAAATTAGAAATAGATGGACATGTTTATTTAACTAAATAGTAGGAAAGACCTGCATGTTTATAGGGCAGTAAGATTTCCGTGAAATTTTTGTTAACGCATATAGTTGCATCTAAGCTACAGTGCAGAAAACCTAATTCAGAAACCCATGAATAGTCAGAGATCACTAAGAATCCAGGTTTTTCTTCCCATTAGGGCCTTCATTCACATACACAGACTGTGAATTTTGTATCTGGTTGTGTTTCACTCTTTGATTTGATTGGTAAGAAACTTGAAGGTGAATTTCTAGCCCATTTTTAGTAATTCTGGTGTGTACGTTTGTGTATGAACTTTACTTGTGACTTTATTCTTAAAAGCCTTCAATCTATTCATATTTTAGAAAATCATTTCAAATGTCTTCTGGAACACAGTGGGATACAAGTAACTGACCAAATTAATATATAAGTACAGGAATGAATATATAAAAAATATGATGAATCAATTTAGATAAAATGCATCCACAATTTATGCTGTGGATGCTCAAACCTGAGTTTCCCATTGTTCTTTCACCTGAGGATAACTTAGCAAGGTATTTATTTCCTGTATCTGAGGTTTGTAAACTGTGTGGCCCCAAGACGGGCAGCCTGAGTGGTGGACTTGCTGTGTCTGCTTCCTTTCCTCCTCTTTGCTCCAACCAACAGGGCAGTTCCTAGTTGTATCTGGCATTTAGATTTTATTTACAGAAAGAGTTTTGTTGCCAAAAAAGAAAGTGCTAACTTGTCTATAGACTACCTACTCAGTATGTACACATCAGCTTATTATATTCATACTAGAGGTTCAGTGCATGAAATTCATGCACTGGGGGGAGGGGGGGGTCCCTCACCCAGCCTGTGCCTCTCACAGTCTGGGAGCCCTGGGGGGTATGTCCGACTGCAGGGAGCGGGCCTAAGCCAGCATTCGGACTCCTTAGTGCTGCTGTGGAAGTGGGAGAGGCTCCCGCCCCCACCACTGTGCCTGTCAGCCATGAGCCTGGCATCTGGCTGAGCAGTGCTCCCCCTGTGGGAGTGCACTGACCACCAGGGGGCAGCTCCTGCATTAAGCATCTGCCCCCTGGTGGTCAGTGCGCATCATAGCAACCGGTAGTTCTGCTGTTTGGTTGATTTGCATATTAGCCTTTTATTATATAGGACTAGAGGCCCGGTGCACGAAATTCGTGCACTTGCGGGGGGGTGGGGAGGTCCCTTAGCCCAGCCTGCACCCTCTTGCAGTCCAGGACCCCTCGATGTCTGACTGATGGCTTAGGCCCGGGCCTAAGGCAGCAGTTTGAAAACCTTAGCACTGCCGTAGAGGTGGGATAGGGTCCCCTCACCACTGCTGTACCCGCCAGCAGTGAGCCCAGCTTCTGAGAATGCACTGACCACCAGGGGGCAGCTCCTGCATTGAGTGTCTGCCCCCTGGTGGTCAGTGTGCATCACAGCGACTGGTCCGTCTGCTGTTTGGTCAATTTGCATATTAGCCTTTTATTATATAGGATGCTGTCTTGTATTCTTCATATATTCTTGCAGTCCACAGTTAAGGTGGGTTACAGGCACATCACCAAGCTTCTAGCTCTGCTTCTTTGAGAGCATCCCTAAATAGGCCAAATACAGTCTGAACATATCATAAAATATATATAAGCCTTAGAAATATTTTATAGTATGAAAAAGAGAAAGAGGACTATTCATCTAAGTTAGATTGAGACAGTCCTAAATATAGACACTAGTAAATAGCAAATTCATTTTTGCCATTAGAAAGTAGATAAAACGATCCTATATAATAAAAGCCTAATATGCAAATTGTCCCCTCAACCAGGAGTTCTACCAGGGGGTGGGGCTGGCGGCAGTGGCAGGCAGCCGGTGGGCGGGGGGGGGGGGGGGGGGGGAGGGAAGGGAAGTGTCCCTGGCCAGCAGCCGCTAGGGACTATACCCATGCACAAATTTTGTGCACTGGCCCTTTAGTTGTGATATAATGCCCACCTGCTTGCAACTTTTCGAAGGTGCTAAACCAAAGAAGAGGAAAGCAGTCTCCTTGTTTTTGTGTACTTGGATGTCTGTTGCGTGTGTTGTACACATGGCAGAAGCCTAAGCATCTTGCTGCCTGTTGAATTTCAGGATCATTCTGACTGCTTCTCCCAAATAAGGCAGGCAGTGTCCCATTTACATGCATATACAATAATTTCCAGTGCCTTCTCTTACCTCTCAAGACTTTGTTCCTACTGATGACAACAACCACATCTTACTCTGTTTACTTGTGTAGACTCTGGTTAAGCTTTTTTTTAAAATTAAATTTATTGGAGTGACATTGGTTAATAAAATTATATAGTTTTCAAGTGTACAATTCTATGATACATCATCTGTATTTTGCACTGTGTGCCCAGAGACTGCGCTCCTTAAGGGTCAGGACTATGTGTGATATTTGAATCCCCAGCACCTAGTATATCTTAGCACATGATCAAACAATAATTAGATGGGAACCAAATTACATGAGGTCACAGGTCCCCTGCCCTACCAATTACTATATGCATGACTATTAAATTAACAAGAATTTGAGAGCTTTCTATGTGAGGTGTCTTATGCACCGGAATGAGCTGTAACTCAGCAAAGAGCCAAACCCAATATGACTTAGCAGGAACCATGAGCCTTAATGGACAGGGATTCTTAGGGATTATCTACTTTCCTTTCTTATAAGTGTAATTTGTGGAGGCCCAAACTTTGTTTTTTTTTTCCCTTCACTCTGGGGTCAGGAAAGAAAGGGGAGAAGGCACATGACATACCCAGGGCTCGCACTCACCACACTTAGAATATCATAATAAGAACGAAATAATAAACTTTAATTTTAATATGTTACAGTAGAATTATTTTGAAGTACAAAAATAATTGTAATTTTTTTTTTACATTTGCAAGTAATATTTTCTGCAGACTATAAATATTACTTGGATGCTGTTAGGGCTATATGATACTTAACGGCCATTTGTAAGCTTCCTGCCACAGGAGAACAGAGACCAGGGAGGGGGAAAAACTTGCTTGACACCAGGAATCAGACCATAAAAGGAACTGAAACTGTCCTGAAGACACTTGATCGCACACCTGCATTCCATCCACATTCCAAGCCCACCCATTCAGCCCCCAAACCCACTGACGACAAGAGCTTCCCGCCAGTGACTGCATATAAGGATGAAACTCCAGCTCCTGAGTGTTGCCGTCATCGCCCCAATGTCCCTTGGCTTGGTGCTGTGTAGCCCTTCCCTTAGGATATCCCACCCCCCGTCCCCCAACCCCTTTCCTTAAATAAATTCAATTCTTCTTTGTCCACCATCTGAGATGGCTATTTAGCCTGCCCGTGCACCACAACCATGCTAACCTTTCAGATGCTATGAACTGCACACGTTATACAACATTCCTAGGCCTGGACCTACCTTTCTCCTGTATCTTCACATGGAGAAAAGCAGTTGTGCAAACCACTCTGCAGTCTTGAGACCATATCAAGACCTTTTAGAAGTAGTTATCCTGAAAGGCGGAACTGGATGGTATCTTTTCTAAACTAGTCTTTATGGTTTTTGGTTTTGTTTGGTTTTTGTTCAATTCTATAGATTGAAAACTTTTTAAGAATTAGTTTAAAATTCTGGGAATTGCTATTTTTGGAATATCAGATCCTACCCCCCAAAAAAGACAGAAAAACACAGGGAGAAGTATTAAATTCAACAAAAGCTCATTTAAAAGTAAATCACCATCAGTGGGAAAGCTTTTCAAATATAGGGAATTTGAAAATAACAGCAATTAACTAGAAGGCACATTTCATCGCCAAAAGCCACTGAGGAGTTCCATCTTTTTTCCACTATTACTTTTCCTAATCTTTTAAGAATAACAAGAAGGATTCTAAAAATTATAGTGGGTTCTTCTCAGATCTGATGCACCTAGTACTTTGGATGCTGAAAAACAATTATTAAAAAAGTAGGAACAACGTATTGAGGAAACAGGAGCTTTATCATATGAAAAGGATGTAACTTTTTTTCTAAAATTCAGTTATTCAGGCCAGTTCCTTTATTTGTGCTCTGAACGGCTTAGATCTGGGTCTAAGATAAAAGACAAGAAAACTGGTCATCTTCCTGAGTAGAGCTGAAAGAACCTTTGCAACTGTTCAGAAGTATCTGAGGTCTTGGATCATCTCTCTTTAGCTGCTTTGACTCCTTCCATGTTCCCATCTCTAGTCTATACACCTTCTTCATCCATAGAGATGGCTCTGCACTTCCTACACCTGTAATACTGGGTGCCTTAAACTCAAAGAAAAAGATATGGTGTAGAAACAAAGGTAATCTGGTACATAAAAACATGCAGGTCTATTTTCAGAAAATAGCTTGTGAGCCTAAGAATGCTCACTTGTATAATAGGTTTACGTTGAGAAAGCTCAGAACATGGGGCTGGAATATTACTTAGGATGGAGCCCAGCCATTAGGAAATCCCTCAAAAGGCTCTACACACCCATGTTCTACATCATTACATTGATACATGGCCGTAATGCACACACATAGCCTTTGCAGCCCTACTTTCAAAATTGATGTTTATTCAGCAAGATACACGAAGGGAAAACCTAACCTGTTTTGTTACCTAAAATATAATGAAGAAATGACAAATGAGAGTTCCTTAACAGATTTTTTTCATAGTACTCACCTTTTAAAAAACTGCACTGTTACTCCACTGCAACATGTTATTATCATCGAGAATTCAGTTACTGAAAGATTAACCCCTGAGCCTATTATCTATTAATGAACGGGCAGCTTGGTAAAGGTTCTTACTGACATTCTTAGAATCATCTAGCTATTTTAACTTCTGTTCTCCCAAGATTCAGAGACCCATTACAAAACTCTTTATGGAATTCCCTAGTAATAAGGGATAGTGTACAGAGACGGCTGAAAATAAGATAATAGGATGATGGTGACTCTTGAGCATTAATGACATTTGTATTGCAGCTTGGAGAAAACGCCATAGAATGTAAATGTAAGAACAAAGCTATGCTGTTCTCCTTAAAGTCAGTAAATTACATGACAGTATTCTGAGTATTTTTGGAAGAAAGGCACCAGATAAGTTCAAAGTCTTATTGCGGGTCAGATCACACAGGGGCCACACCACAGACTATGGCACTTGGTTCAGCCAGGAGGCAAGTCTAAGCAGTCACTGGTCTTGTGGCTTGAAGAACAAGGAAGGAAAACGTCAATAAAATAGAGTCCTGCATCTTACATTAAATTCAAGGAAAATGATTCCCAATTTCCTGTCAAAGCAGTGACTGGTTCCCTAGGCCTCCGGAGGGACGTCAGACAGGCACCCTGTTCTCTTTGGCCCATTTCTTCATGATCCGGATGATGTACTCTACTTGGGTGTTACCCGTACTTCTCAATAGATGGAGCACTTCTCGAAGGGTCTCTCTGAGGAAAGAATTTGAAAGGAAAAGTGATTTAATAGAGAATGAATACTAACAGGTAAAATAAACTCAACTATTCTTCATATACTTCTAGTAGCGCATTTTTGGTAACAGACTCTTTCCCTGTGTATTCATAAACCAATTACAAACTTCCTAGCATTCTATCTTATGGTGGCATAGTAAAATGAAAATTCTTTTCCCCAAACCAAATTTTCCTTGTTTATTTATACTATCTATACACATGTATTAATCTTTTTGTCTTAATATGACATGAGTATTTTTTTTTATAAAGTGCTAAGCACATATTTATTTATTTATTTTTTAAGCATATTTTATTGATTTTTTACAGAGAGGAAGGGAGAGAGATAGAGAGTTAGAAACATCGATGAGAGAGAAACATCGATCAGCTACTTCTTGCACATCTCCTATTGGGGATGTGCCCGCAACCCAGGTACATGCCCTTGACCGGAATTGAACCTGGGACCTTTCAGTCCGCAGGCCGATGCTCTATCCACTGAGCCAAACCGGTTTTGGTGACATGAGTATTTTCATTTTTGTGCTTATTCTGCATGACAGAGGAAAAAAGAGGGTATATCAACCAGCTGGGGGCAGACTTGGATTCCAATTCTAGCTCCTTACTAACAAGTCACTTAACTTGTCTGGGTCCCAGATTTCTCTTTGTTTAAGGTGGCAATTACCATAAACTGGGTATCACTGCCATATTTGTGAAATTTTACAAAGCCAGAAGAATGGATGATTTCCTCAAGAAAAATAACATATTAAAAATATGGAAAAAAAAGAAAGTTAAGAACCAAGAGTTAGCAAATGCCCAGTATTTATGTCTTAAGTAATTTAAATTTAATTAGAATTAGTGTTTTAAGTAATGCATACTAAAACTTCCCTATTACCTTATCAAATATATAGGTAACTGCATATTGATCCTTTTCCCTAAGAGTTCTCTCATGTTTTTGACTTATTTTTTCCCCTCAAAAACCTCTTTTACTTAACAAAATTCTTTTAAACTTTTATTTAGGACTGGAAGTAGATATAAAGCGGGAGATAATTTTTTTTTTTTTTAAATATATTTTATTGATTTTTTACAGAGAGGAAGAGAGAGAGAGAGTCAGAAACATCGATGAGAGAGAAACATCGACCAGCCGCCTCCTGCACATCCCCCACCGGGGATGTGCCCGCAACCCAGGTACATGCCCTTGACCGGAATCGAACCTGGGACCTTTCAGTCCACAGGCCGACGCTCTATCCACTGAGCCAAACCGGTTTCGGCGGGAGATAATTTTTGATAGATTGTTTACTTATAAAATAATCACACTTGCTATTCATACATCAGTAACAAATACATTCCGTGAAGTTATTTTTAGAACACTGAATTTAGTTTTAAGCATTTCAATTTTTGTTACAAATGGAGCTACAAGCCACTTAATTTTATCTAATCTAATGTCTTAGTATTTTCTGGAATATTAGAGGCAAATGAAGAAAAAATTATTAACCACATCTACTCCATTCCTAATTCTTTGAGGCCTAAACTAAAAGACAAGAAAAAGATAATAGGCAAAGAAAAGATAGAAGAGATTGGGGAAGACTTTGTTTATGCAATGGCAATTCATTTAGAGGCAAATATTTATCTTGCTCTTATATTTGAGAGCTGTAGTATGCTCGATGTCCCCAGCATTAGGATTTAGAATGATGTGATTCTATAAAATAAAAAATTTCTGGAGGAAAAAGGTCAGCTACAAATATATAACATCATAAAGTTTTATTTTTATTCATCATTCTAAAACATCTTATACTTTTGAGTTTTCAGAAGAGGATGTCATCATGAAAACAATGCTTTTTCCTTGCAAACCAGCAAATGAGTAGAGGTAGTGTTTGTGGTCTGTGCACTTACTTGGGTTCTCGCCCAGCTAAGATCATCTGGAAAATGCCCACACAGGCCCCCCTCTTGCCTTCCCAATATTCAGGGTTAGGATCCAGCCTCTCTAGGACATCAAAGGCTTTGGCGGAATAGTAAAACTGGCCCATCTGAATAAAAGAGAGAATTGTGCTAGCACTTGTAGTCACAAGATTACACAGAATGAAACTAAACATAAAGATGCCGTGAAGCAGAATTGTATAAAATGAGTGCATGGGTAATGACAAAATTTTCTGTTAGCAAATTAGATAAATTTAAATTCTTTATTAAACAAAGAAAGAAGAAAATCAGTTTGCATACGTAGACTCAATTTAAATTAGCTTACCTTCATTCAGTTTCAACAGTATATATTTTTTACATATAGTCAGGTTATTCTATAAGCAACACATCTGTCATTTCTTCTAATTATATTCTAATCTTGAGAATAAATTCCAACAACTGTGATTTGAACTGAGTATTTTTCATGTCTTCTCAGTACATTCTGTAGGGGATTACTATCGTTTATTTTATGCTAGTTTGATCATGTTCAACTCAAGAGGATGGTCTTTCCCTGACCTCGTCTAAATTCTCAGTATGCTTAGATGTATGCTGAATACTACTCTAAAAAACCAACTCTTTAAAACATTTATTTTGACATATCTTTCCTTGGCCTTGTAGAAAACACTGAATAACATTAAATTTTGCTTAGATGAGTTTACTTGACTGGCAATCAAAAATGTATAGTGGCATATAGCAATTTCACTAAAGGCTGCAAATTGCTGAGTAGTCCTCTAGCCAGTGTGGTTTAGTTACTTCTCCATTCCTATAAACTGTTCTCATAAACATTTGCCAATTTCTTATTTTAAAAATATATTTTATTGATTTTTTTTCAGAGAGGAAGGGATAGGGATAGAAAATTAGAAACATCGATGAGAGAGAAACATTGATCAGTTGCCTCCTGCACACCCTCTACTGGGGATGTGTCCACAACCAAGTTACATGCCCTTGACCAAACCGAACCTGGGACCCTTCAGTCTGCAGGCCGATGCTCTATCCACTGAGCCAAACCAGTTAAGGCCATTTACCAATTTCTTGAAGAGCTCTATTGCATTCTTAGCACAACTTTTTCTCTACTTCAGGGAAAACACAACTTTCCTCCCTTCAGTTCAAATTATACCATCATTCATCCTTCCCTCTTTTCTGTCTATCTCACAGGGAGAAGTGTTCTTTTACTTTAAGAGAGTGGAGGCAGGGAGAGACAGAGACAGAGAAACATTGATGTCAAAGAGACACATCCATTTGTTGCCTCCTGCACACACCCTGATGGGAGCCAGGGATTGAGCCTGCAAACCGAGGCACTTGCCCTTGACCAGAATCGAACCTGCAGCCCTTCAGTCCATGGGCTGACACACTATCCACTGAGCAAAACTGGCTAGGGGAAGAAGTGTTCCTATTCCTTTTCAAAGTTAACCCTTCTTCCTATGTCCTCTTAAGCACTTTTCAGGGTGAAATAACACACATAGAGAATGTTGCATGCTACATAAATGCACAGTTTAATGTCTGATTATAAGGTGAATACAAGTGTAACCACCACGCAGGTCAAGAAAGGAAACATTGACAGCAAAACAGAAGCTCTTTGTGTCCCTTCCAAACCACAACCTTCTCCTTCCCTCTGAATTAACTACTATTCCAACTTTTATGGTCATCAGTCTTTTGACTTTCTTTATAAGCACCTATGTGTATATCTTTAGATAATATACTGAGTATTGCACTTAGAATTTTATCTATATAAAATAATACTATAAATACTCTTGTGTCTTGTGTATATTTATAAGATTCACCTATATTGCTGGATATAACTCTATAATTGTTTTTTAAAAACAATTCTTTATTGTTGAAAGTATTTTTTTCTTCCCTTTCCTTTCTGTTAATCTTCATCCTGTCTCCACTGAGCCAAACCGGTTAGGACATGATTCTTTTTTAAAAAATTTGATTTCAGAGAGAGGGAGGGAGGGAGGGAGGGATAGAAACATCAGTGATGAGAGAGAATCATTGATCACCTGCCTCCTGCATGCCCCCTACTGGGTATCAAGCCCACAACCCAGGAATGTGCCCTGACTGGGAATGGAATTGCAACCTCCTGGTTCACGGGTTGATGCTCAACCACTGAGCCCCACCAGCCAGGCTGTAATGATTCATTTTGACTAACACTAGACTCTCTTTACCTTTACCTGACATTTTTCTCATCTTTTGGATAAGCAGAAATATACCAAAAATAGGAATTTCTGGAATTTGAGGCGAATTTTTAAAAACGCTCTTAATTTTTAAAAAGCTCCCCCCTGCCTTTCCAATGCCCTACATACACACACACACACACACACACACACACACACACACACACAATCAGACCTTTACTAAATGACTGCGTCTTCTTTTTCCTTTTCTGGTTCCTTTGTCTTTCCTGTCCACTATTTGCATATTAGTATTCCCTAAGGTTTACAACAATTTATTTTTTATTTTTATTTTTTTAAAATATATTTTATTGATTTTTTACAGAGAGGAAGGGAGAGAGAGATAGTCAGAAACATCGATGGGAGAGAAACATCGATCAGCCGCCTCCTGCACATCTCCCACTGGGGATGTGCCCGCAACCCAGGTACATGCCCTTGACCGGAATCGAACCGGGGACCTTTCAATCCGCAGGCCGACGCTCTATCCACTGAGCCAAACCGGTTTCGGCTACAACAATTTACTTTTCTCACTTTACTTTCTTTTTTTCTTTTTTTTTTAAATATATTTTATTGATTTTTTACAGAGAGGAAGGGAGAGAGATAGAGAGTTAGAAACATCGATGAGAGAGAAACATCGATCAGCTGCCTCCTGCACACTTCCCACTGGGGATGTGCCCGCAACCCAGGTACATGCCCTTGACCGGAATCGAACCCGGGACCCTTGAGTCCGCAGGCCGACGCTCTATCCACTGAGCCAAACCGGTTTCGGCTCACTTTACTTTCTTATCTGGGCAATCCCACTGTTTTTCAGGGTTTCAATTACTACTGAAATGTTGATGATTTCTCTAAATCTATGTCTCTAGATGTTAGAGGACACCTTTCTTAAGCTTCAAAACCAAATTTCCAAATCCTGGGTGAATGGATGCTATCTAAAGATTCACAGCCTTTGGAAATCTAAAACCTCCTCTCTAAATCATTATTTCATATACACATAAAAAACCCCGTCATGCTATCTATCTCTGAACTCAGTTCATTCATAACAGAGATGACATTTCTGCTATCACTATGCAAATATTCTCACCAACAGCCATTTAGTCTGTAGGACACTTTCCCCTAACACTTAGCTAATGCTGCATTGTGATGCTGATCTTCAATTTCCCTGTATCCTCATTCAGACTCACCTTGTAGCAGTCATTAGCAATGAGCTGTAAGAGGCTAAAGGACTCGCCAGAGGTTTCCATCTTGAGATAAAGTTCCCAGGCTAGTCTTGGTTTCTTATTCATTATATCTACAAAAAAGAAACAAAGATTTATGCTTTTTAAATGTACAAGAAATAAATTTCTACACCTTGCTATTTTATGGATTTAGTTCTATGTTTCAAATATAAAAAGTAATGCTAAATTGCCCTAACTGGTTTGGCTCAGTGGATAGAGCGTCGGCCTGCGGACTCAAGGGTCCCAGGTTTGATTCCAGTCAAGGGCATGTACCTTGGTTGCGGGCACATACCCAGTAGGGAGTGTGCGCGAGGCAGCTGATCGACGTGTCTCTCTCATCGATGTTTCTAACTCTCTATCCCTCTCCCTTCCTCTCTGTAAAAAAATCAATAAAATATATATTTTTAAAAAAATGCTAAATAGCTCTTAAATGGAAAGCTCGCAATGTTGGCATTAAGTTGGTTCCCTATCTGAATTATACCGTACTTATTTTTTATTTAAGTTAGTATTCAGATAATTATGTCTTTTTAAGTTGGGTTGATTTCTAGTAGTTCCCACTTAGGTCATCTGCTTAAAAGAGGACACCTATCATTCATTCAATTCTGCTCATATATTTTCAGCCTCACTTAGAATATCTGACTGCTAAAATTTTCCTGCAACCTTAAAACTCAAGGAACATTTTTTTAAAATATATTTTATTGATTTTTTACAGAGAGGAAAGGAGAGAGATAGAGAGCCAGAAACATTGATGAGCGAGAAACATCAATCCCCCTACTGGGGATGTGCCCGCAACCAAGGCACATGCCCCTGACCGGAATCGAACCCAGGACCCTTGAGTCTGCAGGCCGACGCTCCATACACTGAGCCAAACCGGTTCTGGCTCAAGGAACATTTTAAATCCAGATGAACAGAAGGAGCAATAAAAGATAGTAGAGAGAGAGACAGAGAGAGACAGAGACTGTAAGCTAAATAATATTTTAACAATTATGTTTTTGACATTTTGCCCCATTTTAGTTCTGCATCATAGTGAAAAGATAAAATTAGCTTAACAGTATCATTTCACACAAAACAACACTGTAATCTGGAAACTTTAACAGGAAGAACCTGCCATCTTTCAGGACTGGACATGCTAGGGCAATGCTACATGGCAGACCTAATCACACGGTAGAATTATATATGTGCATGGCCACCCTAACTGACCATCATTAATAACACTGTAAACTGAGGCTCATTAATAACACAATTTTGGTGTTCACTTGTTTTATAGCACAAAACAAAATTAGAAAATGCTCAGTATAATTTCCTTCCAGAAGATTTTGCAGCGGGGAACAAAAAGATAATTCTTCTATAACATTTGAAAGAAGACTCACAGCCCAGCTGGTGTGACTTGAGTGGTTGAGCGTCGACCTGTGAACCAGGAGGTCACAGACCCGATTCCTGGTCAGGGCACATGCCCAGTTTGCAGGCTCGATCCCCAGTGTGAGGCATGCAGGAGGCAGCCTATCAGTGAATTCTTCTCATCACTGATGCTTTTACTCTTTCTCTCTCCCTTCCTCTCTGAAATCAATAAAAATATATCTTTAAAAAAAAAAGACTCACAGTATGATCATGGGGATATAAAGTACAGCATAGGGAATCCAGTCAATAATATTGTAATAACTACACATGGTATCAGATAGGTACTAGATTTATCAGGGTGATAACTTAGTAAGTTATATAATGTCTAATCACTTGGGTATACACCTGAAACTAATATAATATTGTATGTCAACTGTAATTGAAAAATAAAAAATTACAGTAAAAAAAAGACTCACAGCATCGAGCTAACCAACTGAGGTAAATGTAATCATTTTTTAACTTCTCACTTTGTATTAAAAGGAAAACCTGCAAGAAGAGGAAAGAAAGGGAATAAACATGAAGATGGTTTTGCAGTAAAAACATTCATATCTGCTTATCTTACATTAATGCTTAACACAGCCTAATAGATGACCAAATTCTACACAGGCTGCTAAGATAGTGAAGGACAAAATTGTGGTGATTTTAACATACTACTCTGGTATTCATATCACAAGCTGACAAAAGGTTGGTAAGGATATAAAAGACTTGAACAAAATAATTAACAACTGTACAATACATATTATTTTCAAGAATGCTTGATCATGCTACTGGGCAATTTTAAAGGGTTGGTGTTACACAGACCACATTCTGTGACCACAATACAATTAAGTTAGAAATCAAAATTTAAAACCTGAGAAGGATAATGCATGCTTGAAAATCATAAAACATTTTAAAATAACTCAGTCAAAAGAGGAATCATAATGGAAATTAGTTGAATAATTTGTTGACTAACAAAATTCAATTGAATAATTCAACTGAATTATTTTGAATAATTTAAACAAATCACTCTATGAAGTTAGAAGCAAGATCATTGTTAGCCTTATAGTAAAGAGATTGATTCAAAGAGGGGATGAGGAGGTTTCTAGGATTATGATAATACTCTGTTTCATGATTTGGGTTCTAATTATTTGAAAAATCCATCTAGCTATATGCTTTGATTTATATATCTTTCTCCATTTATATTATGCTTTTATAAAATTTATCAGAAAAGGAAAACATTTATGTGGTCATAAAATCCATATACCTATTCACATTGTACTTTCTAATGTGACCTAAGAAAAAAAGAAACTTTTACTAGTCCTTTACCCTTGAACATTTTATTTCAGTGAGAAAAAGACAACAATGTTTTTAGACAGAATCATTCGAATGCCTTCTAAAGCAGGTACCCACCTCTTCACCCTCACTGGTATTGCCTGTTGCAGCTTTGGCTTGTGCATAATTAAAGTTAAAGATGTCATCATTATAGAAGTAACTCTGAAAAACATCCCAAGAACAGGTCACATTGAGCATCCTATCTAATAAAAGAGAAACATGGTAATTGGCGTACGACCGCTACCCTTCCCATTGGCTAATCAGCGAGATACGCAAATTAACTGCCAGCCAAGATGGTGGCCGGCAGCCAGGCAGCTTGAAACTAACATGAGGCTTGCTTGCTTTAGTGACAGAGGAAACCAACGCTCCCCACCTGCTTTGCCGGCCTCTGAGCCTGCAGTTTAAGAAACATTGTAACGAATATAGAAGCTAAACAAAATCCCAGAAACCTGCTTTCAGCGAGGCTGAGGCCCAGGCCGGGATCTTAGAGCTGGAGTTATACAGTGTTTCAACTATAGAACCGAAACAAACCAGATACCTTCTTTCAGCAGCAGAAGCCTCAGAGCTGGAGCCAGAGCTAAAGCTGGCCCAGAATTTTAAAAAAGAAGAAAAAAAGGACCAGTTGGGAGCTTCAGTCGGCCTGAAGACAGCCCTCAGCCCCTCACCCAGACTGGCCAGGCACCCCAGTGGGGACCCCCACCCTGAAGGGTGTGTGACCAGCTGCAAACAGCCATCATCCCCTCACCCAGGCTGGCCAAGCACCCCAGTGGGGACCCCCACCCTGAAGGGTGTGTGAGCAGCTGCAAACAGCCATCATCCATCCCCTCACCCAGGCTGGCCAAGCACCCCAGTGGGGACCCCCACCCTGATCCAGGACACCCTTCAGGGCAAACCAGCCGGCACCCACCCTTGCACCAGGCCTCTACCCTATATAGTAAAAGGGTAATATGCCTCCCAGCACCGGGATCAGCGGAGCCACGAGGCTTCCTGGCACTGGGATCAGCGTGACAGGGGGCAGCGCCCAAACCCCTGATCGCCCTGCGGCTGTGTGTGTGACAGGGGGCGGGGCCACAACCTCCCTATCCGCCCTGCTCTGTTCGTGACAGGAAGGCGCCCCAACCCCCTGATCGGCCCTGCTCTGTGCCTGATAGGGGGGAGCTCCCCAACCCTCTGATTGACCCTGCTCTGTGCGTGACAGGATATGGAGCCCCACCCCCTTGATGGGCCCTGCTCTGTGAGTGACAGGGGGCAGCACCCTAACCCCCTGATTGGCCCTGCTCTATGCATGACAGGGGGCGGCGCCCCAACTCCCCAATCGGCCCTGCTCTGAGCCCAACCAGGGGCTGCACCTAGGGATTAGGCCTGCCCTCTGCCACCCAGGAGCAGGCCTAAGCCAGCAGGTCGTTATCTCTTGAGGAGTCCCAGACTGCGAGAGGGCACAGGCCGGGCTGAGGGACGGCCCCCCTCCCCACCGATTGCACAAATTTTTGTGCACCAGGCCTCTAGTTACCATATAAAATAGAAAAACATGTTATACAAGATAAACACAAAAATAAGCGTAAGGAATTAGCTGATGCCACCATAATAAAAAGGCCATCTCTAAGAATATCTTCTCTCCGACATATTATATATAGTATTTTGTATACCAAGTCATCTAGAAAATTCTATACTGACCTTAAATGAGTTGAGGTAAATCAGGACATCATCAAATTGCTTGAGCAGGAAGAAACAGGACGCCATGCACTGTCTCCCTGGTATTGTATCTGAGATGGAATGGGAACAGACACCATGTCTACTCAAGAAACTAAAAGGCATCTTTAGCAGAAATTTCAGTTATTTATAATTTAGAGATAGGAATGTATTACCAGACCGCTTTCTAGATTCTGAAGTTATAGCTTCTGTTTAGTGAACAAAACCTCAGCATAATGGAGATCACAGTACTTCAGAGTGACCAATAATCTCTCTCCATGTTAGCTCTGAGTTCAAAATGAACACATGCCCTGCAGGCTACAGTATTCTCCAGATCACTTTTTATTTTCTTTCCCAACTCTGACACCTGCACATACAACTAATGTGGCGCGGTCTCCATCGTTACTCATCTAAGACAACCTAGCCCTTTTTAAAAATATATATTTTTACTGATTTCAGAGAGGAAGGGAGAGGGAGAGAGAGATATAACATCAATGAGAGAGAATCATTGACTGGCTGCCTCCTGCACGCCCCCACTGGGGATCGAGCCCACCACCCAGGGAATGTGCCTTGACCAGGAATCGAACTGTGACCTCCTGGTTCATAGGTTGATGCTCAACCACTGAGCCACACTGGCCAGGCAACCTAGCACTTTCGATCTCAAATGGAAAATAAATTTGCCATGGAACCACCTGATCCTGATCCTGACCCAACCGTCTGTCTGGTATCATCTTCCTATCTGAGGCAGCAGACGGTTAGTGTCGCCTCCACGCTTGCCATTGGCACTCCCAATCCCCCTTATTCTCTTTCTGCTCAATTTTCCCCATAGCAACTCATCATAGTCATATATATTATATAATCTATTTATTTTTTATGTTTATAGTCTGTCACACTAGACTGTATGTTCCACAAAAGAAGGGGGATTTTAGTTTTGTTTACTGCTATATCCCTAACACCTCAATAAATTTTTGTAGTATGAATGAGTGAAATGGGGAAAGGAAATATTATTTGATAAATGGTTTTGGTGAAATATTTGGAAAAAAATCCAGGGGTGATAAAAATATTTAACAACCAGTTCAGCATGAACACATCATCAGAATAGATGCTGGCCATAGACAATTGGTATGGACAGCCATACCAGTTCACACTGGTTATGGGCCCTTTTTATAGCTCTTCCTCAAGTCTTACACTGAATCTTGACTGATGAAATCAATACTTTAAGAACAGAAACAAAGCCACAAAACAAACTGTGGGAAATATGGATGAATATTATATAACTGCAGGGGTCAAAGCACTGTCTAAGCTTGATACCCATGTTAGAATTCATTATGGAGAGGATGAACTTAATTAAATAAGGTTTAAATAGTTTAATATAAGAAAAAAATATGATAGGCAAAGTTAAAAGTCAAATGACCCACTGGGAAAAAAATATCTATAAGAGCTCTTGAAAAATCAATTAAAGTTACCATTTCAAATTAAAAAAAAACAAAAACAGAATAAAAAACTCATAAACTAGCCCTAATCAGTTTGGCTCAGTGGATAGAGCGGCGGCCTGCAGACTCAAAGGTCCCAGGTTCAATTCCGGTCAAGGGCATGTACCTTGGTTGCGGGCACATCCCCAGTAGGGGGTGTGCAGAAGGCAGCTGATCGATGTTTCTCTCTCAATGATATTTCTAACTCTCTATCCCTCTCCCTTCCTCTCTGTAAAAAAAAAACCAAAATAAAATAAAATCAATTAAAAAAACCCCTCATAAACTAAAGAATATATTTATTCTTCTCTATTTCTAAATTCTCTCATCCCACTCCAGCTGACATGCTGAAAAGAGCTAATTCCAATATTCTCTCCTGTGTCTGACTTCCCACCTTATAATGGGAAACTTAACAGATGTAGCACTTATTCTTATTCATTTTAGAATGTTAGATGAATAATATTTTATTTATTTAAACGAGGCATGGGGCCTGCCGACTATGAGTTTGACATGCTTGCCAAAGACTCAAACTTGACCAGGCAGTATACAACCAGCTCAAATTATGGATCATGTTCATAAGTACATATTTCAGACATACCACATTCACTAGCTGATCCTCCCACCAACTGGAAGAACTGCTGGGCAATTTTCATATGATCCCTCTGAAAAACAAAGCAGAGCTTCTATAGAGGAATAAAATGAAAATATTTTATTTATATTATACTTTATGGTTTTAACGTACTTATCAGGATTTAACACATACTCTTGTTTTAAATCCTCCCAAACAAAACCAATTCTGATTAGCACACAACTAGAAAATGATAACCTGAAACTGAATTAGCACCTACTCTAGCCCTAGCCGGTTTGGCTCAGTGGATAGAGTGTCGGCCTGCAGACTGAAAGGTCCCAGGTTTGATTCTGGTCAAGGGCACGGTTGCAGGCTCCTCTTGACCCGGGCCCTGGTCGGGGTGCGTGCAGGAGGCAACCAATTAATGTGTCTCTCTCACATTGATGTTTCTCTCTCTCTGTTTCTCTCCCTCCCACTCTCTCTAAAAATCAATAGAAATATATCCTCGAGTGAGGATTAAAAAAAACCTAAAAACCTACTCTGGGACAGATAGAAAACAAGAAAAAAAAATCCATCCCAAAGTTCTATCCTAAAAGTACCTTCACTAAATGAACTCATTCATGTACTCATTCATTCACTTAAATATTTATTACTCTTTTACCATATATTAGAACTTGTAATATGACTATGGTCATAACAAAGAGTATTTATTAAACAAACTCATTCATATATTCAATAACTTAATTGCCTATCTGTTAAATGAGGCTCTGTGAAGTGAGCTGGAGATAAGATTTATTTATATCTCACTTTGTTCCAAAAAGAACTTATTATTATTTAGAATATTAGAATTCTAAAAAATAATTCTTATTCTTTTTAGAATGTTAGATGAATAATATTTAGATTAATAAGAGCTTAATTTTAGACACAGTTTTTGTATTTATAAAAAGCATTCCAATAGAAACAATTATTCCCATTTTCCAGATGCCAAAATTATAGCTCAGAGCTGTACAATGTTGAAAAAAAAGTCACTGAAAATAAGAATGAAGCTGTGCAATGGTTAGATATATATACACTGTTTAAAAATTGGGCTCTTTTTAAACAAAGCAACAATTCTTAGCATTAAAGGCTTTTTTCTTTTTTTTCTTTTTGTCTTCAACAGAATTCTTTTTACAATGAGACCTGATTGGGGGGTATGGAGAAATGAGGACTGCAGAAGAGCCTATTTGTAAGCTTGCTGCTGGTTGAAGATTGACATTTGTTTTGTTTTTTCCCATACACTATAACTTGGCAAACTATAGATTACTGGTGATGTCATACTCACCGATCCCATTTCCTGGCCAAGGGCTGCATTGACCACTCCTTTGAGGATATACTCCTGGAAACATGCAATAACACTGATTGATTTCAAAGGAATGTGGAGCTAAGAGATATCTTTCAGGTTAATTATTTGCAACAACTCAGTACTTCACATATATTATCAAAAGTTACCCAGGGCCTCTTTTCTCTGTTCTATCCCTGGCCTGAATGAAAGAATTAAGAGATTTTCATTTGGTTCCAGCAGGCAAGTGTCCATATAACAGAACGCACCATATTTGTAAATTCTCAATCTTAAGCAGAAATAACTCAGTGGGAACTTCTAGGAATTAAGTTTTATTTCATTTCAATATAATGGAAACAAATTAACAGTAAAAATGCTTACATAATAATTTGTATCACCTTGTCAGCCACTGCCATTCTCTGTGACCATTGCATATATATTATTTCCCCTTTTCAATGCTATAGTAACTTTCCTTTGCTAGTGTCTCTTTCTTTCTTTCTTTCTTTCTTTCTTTCTTTCTTTCTTTCTTTCTTTCTTTCTTTCTTTTTTTTAAAAAAAGTGTCCTCTAGTTTCCATCTGTAAAGCATTCTCTTTTGGAGTCCTAGGGCCTCACCTATATCCTTGTCAGACTTGGTTCTATTCTTTAACAGACATCCTCCTTAGCAGCTTTATCAATTTTTATATGGGTGCTCTCCTTTTTCTTAAGAAGCCTCATACTAGTAAAAAGAATCATACAGAAGATGCTAAAGCTTTTAATGCATTTGAGAAATATGTCTGTTTAGACTTCATGGGGTTTTTCATTCCATAAGTAGAATGACTACTGTGTGCTTAGTGTACATAGCATTGGAGATACAATGCTGACACAAGGAGCTAATCATCAGGTGATGGGCGGAGACAAGTTGCAGGCAATTATCTAGCGATATACCAGTAAGTCGTTGCTTTCATCAGAATTCTAGATTCCAGTATTTTTAAATCTCAACTCTTTGGGGGAAATGACCACATATAAGGGAGTTTAAAAATACCCAAAACCCCAGAACATTCATTCTTATGTCAACAGTCTCACAAAACATTCCTAGATCAATACGTGGACTTTCCTGGGATTCTATAAGCAGTAATCTTCTTTAATATGCCTTCCAGCTATTGTTCCAAAGTTCCATTTTAAACAGAACTTGGTTAGTAAAAATATAACACGTTCTTAATTACCTGAGGAGTAGCAGGTTCCAGATCCTTGATTAAGTTATAAGCTTCTTGTACATCATCTGAAATACAAAAAAATAAGTAGCTATACTAGTCCATATTTCAGCAAACTCTTCTGAAACAGTCACCAAAAAGTAAGATCCTTCAGTACTCAAACATTTGTGAGAATTATGATATACTAGAGGCCTGGTGCACAAAAATTTGTGCACTCGGGGAGGAGCGGGGCCCCTCAGCCTGGCCTGTGCCCTCTCGCAATCTGGGACCCCTCAGGAGATAACAACCTGCTGGCTTAGGCCTGCTCCCGGGTGGCAGAGGGCAGGCCCAATCCCTAGGTGCAGCCCCTGGTCGGGCTCAGAGCAGGGCCGATTGGGGAGTTGGGGCGCCGCCCCCTGTCATGCACAGAGCAGGGCGATCGGGAGGTTGTGATGCTACCCTCAGTCACGCTCAGGGTAGAGCCGATTGGGGGGTTGGGGCACCGTCCCCTGTCACACTCAAGGCAGGGTCAATGGGGAGGTTGTGGCGCCACCCCCTGTCATGCACAGAGCAGGGCCAATCGGGGTTGGGGCGCTGCCCCCTGTCACGCACAACGCAGGGCCCATCAGGGGGCTGGGGCGCCGCCCTCTATCACCCACAGAGCAGGGCCAATCAGGGGGTTGGGGTGCCGCCACGCTCACACTCAGGGCAGGGCCAATGGGGAGGTTATGGCTCTACCCCAGCAGTGGGCAAACTACGGCCTGTGGGCCGGATCCGGCCCGTTTGAAATGAATAAAACTAAAAAAAAAAAAGACCGTACCCTTTTATGTAATGATGTTTACTTTGAATTTATATTAGTTCACACAAACACTCCATCCATGCTTTTGTTCCGGCCCTCCGGTCCAGTTTTAGAACCTATTGTGGCCCTCGAGTCAAAAAGTTTGTCCACCCCTGCTCTACCCCATCACACACAGAGCAGGGCCCGTGGGGCGGGGAGGTTGGGACGCCGCACCCTGTCACACACAGAGCCGCAGGGCGATCTGGGGGTTGGGGAGCTCCCCCCTATCAGGCACAGAGCAGGGCTGATCAGGGGGTTGGGGCGCCTTCCCCTGTCACGAACAGAGCAGGGTGGATAGGGAGGTTGTCCCCCTGTCACACACAGAGCTGCAGGGCGATCAGGGGGTTTGGGCACTGCCCCCATCACGCTGATCCCGGTGCCGGGAGGCATATTACCCTTTTACTATATAGGGTAGAGGCCTGGTGCAAGGGTGGGGGCCGGCTGGTTTGCCCTGAAGGGTGTCTTGGATCAGGGTGGGGGTCCCCACTGGGGTGCCTGGCCAGCCTGGGTGAGGGGATAAAGGCTGTTTGCAGCTGGTCACACACTCTTCAGGGTAGGGGTCCCCACTGGGGTGCCTGGCCAGTCTGGGTGAGGGGCTGAGGGCTGTTTTCAGGCTGGGGGTGACTGAAGCTCCCAACCGCTCCTTTTTTCCATTTTTTTTAAATTTATTCTGGGCCAGCTTTAGCTTTGAGGCTTGGCTCCAGCTCTTAGGCCTCCGCTGCTGAAAGTAGGTTTCTGGCCTTTGCTTACAATGTTGCGATCCTGCTGGGTGAAGCCCGGCGGACTAAAGCAGGTTTCTGAGGTTTTGTTTAGCTTCTATATTTGTTACATAGTTGCTTAGAGTTGCAGCTCAGAGGCCCGCAGTGGCAGGCAGGGAACATTGGTTTCCTCCGTCACTGAAGCAAGCAAGCCTCATGTTAGTTTCAAGCTGCCTGGCTGCCGGCCACCATCTTGGCTGGCAGTTAATTTGCATATTGCCCTGATTAGCCAATGGGAAGGGTAGTGGTCGTACGCTAATTACCATGTTTCTCTTTTATTAGATAGGATTTTATCTGTCCTTTAAGCTTCTGTCAAGTTCAATGTTGAATAGTTATCCTAAAGATAACCAAATATCCTTAGGAAACCCATATTAAGCCATGTAGCACTTAAAAAATGTTCAAGGAGAACCAAGATGGCGGCATAGGTTAACGCCGGAGTTTGCTGCTTTGAACAACTACTTCAAAAGTGAAACCAGAAAACGGAAGGGACATCACCCAGAACCAAAGGAACGCTGGCTGAGTGGAAGTCCTACAACTAGGAGGAAAGAGAAACGCATACGGACACTCAGAGGAGGCGCAGTGCTGAAGTCAAATTCTGAGGTGCGGAGTGCGCGGAGCAGGCTGGCGGCGGGGGGCGCAGTTGGCATTTTCAATTGGGAGGGAGTCGCAGACTCTGAGCTCCAGATACAGGCGAGTCTTTAGGGACCCAGACTCAAACGGAAGAAGCGGGACTGTCTGGCTTCGGTCAGAGCGAGTGCAGCTTTCTCTCTGAGGTTTGCAGCCGTTGCTGGGACTCAGAGAGGCAGAGCCCCTGGGGACGGGACTGAGAGCCGCCATAACTGCTCTCTCCGGCCCACCCTGTTGATCCTGTGCGACCTGCCCCACCCAAGCCCTGCACAGAGGCATTTGCCGGATAGCCTCAGGCAAAGGCTAGATTAGCACCTCCCTAGAGGACAGAAGTTCTCTCACTGCAGACACAGCTGATTCTCATAGCCACTTGGCCTGGAGGTCAAACCCTCCCTGGTATTAGCTACAGCAATCAAGGTTTAACTATAAGACTGCGCACAAAGACCACTAGGGGGTGCACCAAGGAAGCATAACAAAATGCGAAGACAAAGAAACAGGACAAAATTGTCAATGGAAGATATAGAGTTCAGAACCACACTTTTAAGGTCTCTCAAGAACTGTTTAGAAGCCGCCGATAAACTTAATGAGATCTACAAGAAAACTAATGAGACCCTCGATCTTATATTGGGGAACCACCTAGAAATTAAGCATACACGGACTGAAATAACGAATATTATACAGACTCCCGACAGCAGACCAGAGGAGCGCAAGAATCAAGTCAATGATTTGAAATGCGAGGAAGCAAAAAACACCCAACCGGAAAAGCAAAATGAAAAAAGAATCCAAAAATGCGAGGATAGTGTAAGGAGCCTCTGGGACAGATTCAAGCATACCAACATCAGAATTATAGGGGTGCCAGAAGATGAGAGAGAGCAAGATATTGAAAACCTATTTGAAGAAATAATGACAGAAAACTTCCCCCACCTGGTGAAAGAAATGGACTTACAGGTCCAAGAAGCGCGGAGAACCCCAAACAAAAGGAATCCAAAGAGGACCACACCAAGACACATCATAATTCAAATGCCAAGAGCAAAAGATAAAGAGAGAATCTTAAAAACAGCAAGAGAAAGAAACTCAGTTACCTACAAGGGAATACCCATACGACTGTCAGCTGATTTCTCAACAGAAACTTTGCAGGCCAGAAGGGAGTGGCAAGAAATATTCAAAGTGATGAATACCAAGAACCTACAACCAAGATTACTTTATCCAGCAAAGCTATCATTCAGAATGGAAGGTCAGATAAAGTGCTTCACAGATAAGGAAAAGCTAAAGGAGTTCATCACCACCAAACCAGGATTATATGAAATGCTGAAAGGTATCCTTTAAGAAGAGGAAGAGGAAGAAAAAGGTAAAGATACAAATTATGAACAACAAATATGCATCTATCAACAAATGAATCTAAGAATCAAGTGAATAAATAATCTGATGAACAGAATGAACTGTTGATCATAATAGAATCAGGGACATAGAAAGGGAATGGACTGACTATTCTTGGGGGGGAAAGGGGTGTGGGAGATGCGGGAAGAGACTGGACAAAAATCGTGCACCTATGGATGAGGACAGTGGGTGGGGAGTGAGGGCGGAGGGTGGGGCGGGAACTGGGAGGAGGGGAGTTATGGGGGGAAAAAAGAGGAACAAATGTAATAATCTGAACAATAAAGATTTAATTAAAAGAAAAAAAAATGTTCAAGCAAAAAATATAGATTGGGTGTTACATACCAATGACACTAGTTATCTAAGAAAAACAACCATTTTTTAAAATGTTTCAACAACAATAAAAAAGATATATACAGAGGTGAGCAAAAGTAGGTTCAATTATCAATCATCATTACCTAAAAGATAAATCCTAAGTAAGGATAAGAAACAATAACAACAATAATAAGACAAATAATATAAATAAATATAATCATTAAATAAAATAATGAAACAAGAATAAACTCTGTTTCGTGTACTCACAACTATAAACCTACTTTTGCTGACCCCTGTATTAAGCATGTAGGAAATGACATGAAGTCTGTGATTTGCTTTCCAACATCTCAGCAACAACAAAAAAAGAGGGAGGACAGATGAAAAAATACTGTTAATATCTTAAAAACCATTGAATCTGGGATGATTATGTGGGTGTCCATACTACTTTTATTTATGTCTGAAAATTTTTATAATAAAAATTGACAATTAAAAGATTAATTTATGAAATATATAAGGTGCTTCTTTTTTTGTTTTATTTTTGTTAATCCTCATCTGAGGATATTTTTCCATTTATTTTTAGAGAGAGTGGAAGGGAGGGAAGGGGAGAAACAGAGAGAGAAAAGCATCGATGTGAGAGAGACACATCTATTGGTTGCCTTCCACAGGCGCCCAACCAAGGCCAGGGATCAAGCCTGCAACTGAGGTACCTGTCCTTGACAAGAATTGAACCCGGACCCTTCAGTTCGAGGGCAAATGCTCTATCCACTGAGCCAAACCAGCTAGGGCAGATGTTTCTTTAATTCTTATCACAAAGTATATTTCTTTGTGCTTACATATCACATAGAACTGTTTGCAAGTTCATGTTTTTATTTTAATCAACACTTAGCATTTTCCTCAGTGAGGATTATGTTGTCTGGTTGGTTTCTCCCATGCATCTAAAAAGTCCCACACTGTTAGTCTGAAGTCCATGATGGAGTGCCACCACCAGTGCGTGGCCACTATTGCCCTGCACTTAAAACAATTACAGCAAATACAAAACAGTTCATGATAAAAAATGCTTAAGAAGATGTGGATGTACATCAAGCATGTCAAACTCAAAGGCTAACACGGGCCAAATAAACAAGGTTTAAGTTTATGTGGGCCGCAAAAAAACAAAAGCTTCAATTTTCATAGAAACATAGGTTTACGATTCTGGTCAAGGGCATTAAAAAACAAAAACAAAGAAAAGAAACCTAGGTTTATTTCGATAGAGATATGCTCAATACAAAGGGCTGAAACAAATGAGCAATCATTAACATAAAATAAAAGAACATTTTAATAAAAATTAACATTTTTTCTTGAACATTAACTTACCGGACACTATAACTGCACAAATTAATAAGTGTAATGCAAATATTTCCTGTTGCACACACCAAACAAGTCACTACAAGACTAATGACATGGCAATTGGCTGCTAAAATATTCGCTGCTAATATCAGTGGAGAAAAATGGTGCGCCTGCACGTAAAGTGTGTAAGAGAAATGAATGCAACACGATTATAGAATCAGTCATTAGCGAACATTGTAGTTCATTATTAATAATTACGTATAACAGGATATTTTAAAAATTAAATTACGAAATTTTTAAAAATATATATTTTATTCGAAAACCAAGATGGCGGCGTAGGGAGTGGACCTGTGTGTGCCGCTCTCTCACAGCATCATTGAAACTACCAACTATGAGGCAAACAACCACCACTCAGAACCATGGGGAAGTTGGCCCAGTGGGAGATCTACAACTGGAAGAAAAGAAAGAAGCGCAGTGAGACTGAGTGGGAGCTACGGAGGCGCCAAAAACAGAGGTACGCAGTCACACGCCAGGCGGGCTGCAACTGGATTCGCGGTTTTTTTTCCGATCGGAAGCGGTTACGAACCCTCGAATCCTCTGGGCTTGCTCGGGGCGGGTCTCTGAGGCCCCAGATCCCACGGGGAGAGGCGGCCATGGCCTTGCAGTGGTCGGAAAGCGAGGGAAGCTCTGACGCGCGGCTGCTCGCCGGCACTGAGGGATGCGAAGTCCTGGCGACTCCCTGAGACCCAGCCCTACTCAATTTACATCCCCATCCAAGCTGTGCCAGGTGCACAAAAAGACCCACCTGCGCTTTTGCAGCCTAACCCAACAAATTGCAGACTTCAACTGCTCGCAGCCATGGGAGACACACTCAAGAAGCAGACCCAGGAGAACCAAGATGGCGGCGTAAGGAAGAGACCTGTGCGTGCTGCCTCACACAACAACATTGAAACTACCAACTATAGGACAAACAGCGATCATACAGAACCATGGGAAAGTTGGCCCAGTGGAAGCTCTACAACTGGAAGGAAAGAAAGAACATTGAGACTGAGTAGGATGTGCAGAGACACCAAGTACAGAGCCCAACCCAACAAACTGCAGATTTCAACTCCTCGCATAGAAAGAAGAGCATTGAGACTGAGTAGGATGTGCAGAGGCACCAAGTACAGAGCCCAACCCAGCAGGCTGCAGATTTCAGCTCCTCGCATCCGGGAGGGACGCAATCGGGGGTCGGAGTAGGAACGGCCCGGTGAGGCTGAAACGGCGCTGGTGAGGTTGGGACGGCCCGGTGAGGTTGAAACTGCCCCGGTGAGGTAGGGACGGCCCCGGTGAGGTTGAAACTGCCCTGGTGAGGTTGGGACGGCCCGGTGAGGTTGAAGCAGCCCCGGTGAGGTTGGGACGGCCCCGGTGAGGTTGAAACTGCCCTGGTGAGGTCGGGACAGTCCCCGTGAGGTTGAAACGGCCCCGGTGGGGTTGGGACGGCCCCGGTGAGGCTGAAATGGCCCCAGTGAGGTTGAAACGGCCCCAGTGAGGTTGAAATGGCCCCGGTGAGGTCGGGATGGTCCCGGTGAGATCGGGATGGCCCCAATGAGATTGAAACGGCCGCGGTGAGGTCGGGACGGCCCCGGTGAGGTTGAAGCGGCCCCGGTGAGGTGGGCATGGCCTCAGTGAGGTTGAAACGGCCCCAGTGAGGTAGGGATGGCCCTGGTGAGGTTGGGACAGATAATGGGGGACCAGTATAGACTGATGAACAGGGGTAGATGCAGAGGCAGAGCAACATTGAACAGACTGTCAAACTACAGTGGGAAGCCTGGGGAGGGTTTTGGCGGGGATTAAGAGATCAACCGAAGGACTTACATGCATGCATATAAGATTAACCAATGGACACAAGACACCGGGGGGGGGGGGGTGGGGGGGGGTACGGGCCGGGGGAATGTCAAGGGGGGTAAAAAAAGGAGACATATGTAATACTCTTTGTAATACTTTAAGAAATAAAAATTATAAAAAAAATATATCTATATATTTTATTGATTTTTTTTTTTCAGAGAGGAAGGGAGAGGGATAGAGAGTTAGAAACATCAATGAGAGAGAAACATTGATCAGCTGCCTCCTGCACACCTCCTACTGGGGATGTGCCCACAACCAAGGTACATGCCCTTGACCAGAATCAAACCTGGGACCCTTAAGTCTGCAGGCTGACGCTCTATCCACTGAGCCAAACCAGCTAGGGAAAATTACGAAATTTTTATTAAAACATTTCTTGCATACTGTTATATTGGCTGGGCCGCAAAAATATTCATTGTGGGCCACGAGTTTGACATGATTCCTGTATATTATACACTAGAGGCCCGGTGCACAAAATTTGTGCACAGTAAGGTCCCTAGGCCTGGCCAGCAATCAGGGCTGATCAGGGTCTTTCGGCTGCCAGCTGGGGCCTGCCTTCGCTCCGCACCACCCCCTGGTGGTCAGCGCATGTCATAGCGAGCGATCGAACTCCCAGTTGAACTGAGGGGACACTTTGCATATTAGCCTTTTATAAATATAGATGGGGAAACCCTAGGAAAAAGAAAGAACTGCCAGGGATGGGAAGGAAAAACTGAAATACAATGGGCAAAGAACAGAGGAGAGGAAAATAGAAAAATAGAATGAGGGAGAAGGTTGGAAGCAACAGAGGAAGAAATAGAAGCTAAAGAGTAAAGGCACAACAAATAACCAAAAATATTGCTCTGTCCTATGAACTTATTGCAAATAAATTTTGGAAGTATTATGGATTTTAAAAGCTAAGCAAATAGATCAATTAGAGATTAAATGTTCTAAAGTATGTTTATAAGTATGTTTAAAGACAAAATTTTCTTACCTTGACGAAGGTAGTAAATCACTAAGTTTAGCCTTGCTTCAGGAATGACATCAACCAGGGGAGGCAAAACCTGCAAAGCCCCTTCACCTCCTCGGAAGACAACCTAGAGGTGGAGAAGCTGAGTTATTACGGCAATGAGTACAAATATATTTATTGGTGGAAATGTTTCAGGAACTGAGACTTGTAAGTGGATACATGATGCCAACTCAAATAGCCCTGGGAATGAGTTAATATCTTGAGAACTTTTATCATTCATTGAATGTATTATTGCCTATTACCTGTGCTTCCAACCATTCGCCTTTCCCCTCCCCTCTGATTTTGATCCTTGTATTTAAATATTTCCTTTTTTACCCCATCTAAAATCTATCTTCACTATCAGTCTTATACCCTTATCCTCCTTTATTTTTATTCATAGCATTTATCACTTCATTTTATGTATTTTGTATCTGTTTATCTGTTACACCCTCCAGCATATAAGCTCCACATGACAAGGAGCTTTGCATTTACTGTGTACTCCCGGCCCCTAGCACTGTATCTAGTATAGTTGGTGTTCATTATTATTTGAAAGGATGCATTTATTTATTTATTTATTTATTTATTGATTGATTTTTAGAGCGAAAGGAAGAGAGAGAGAGAAACATCAATGTGATAGCGACACATCAACCGCTGCCTCCTGCACACCTCTTACTGGGGAATGAACCTGCAACCTGGGCATGTGCTCTGACCGGGAATTGAACTGGCAACCTTTCGGTACACAAGATGATGCCCAACCAACTAAGCCACACTATGAGGGCAGAATGAATATATTTTTGAAGCTCTCTATACACATGACCTTGACCTCACTTAAAAAAAAAAAAAGCATTATCTAGCTCTAGCTGTTTAGCTCAGTTGGTTGGGTGTTGTCCAGTTCACCAAAAGGTTGCCAGTTTGATTCCTGGTCAGGGCATATGCCCAGGTTGCTGGCTCAATCCCTAGTAGGGCGTATGCAGGAAGCAGCTAATGGATGTTTGGATCTTACCTTGATGTTTCTCTCCTTCTCCCTTCCTCTCAGTCTAAAAATCAATAAAAACAATTTTTAAAGCTGTCCTGGCTGGTATTTCTCAGTGGTTAGAGCATCGACCCATACACCAAAGGGTTCAATTCCCAGTCAAGAGCACGTATCTGGATTGCAGGTTCCATCCCCAGTCCTAGTAGGGATGCATGCGGGAGGCAATTAATTGATGTGTCTCTCTCTCATCACTGTTTTTCTCTC
This sequence comes from Myotis nattereri, assembly GCF_964212035.1. Taxonomy (NCBI): domain Eukaryota; kingdom Metazoa; phylum Chordata; class Mammalia; order Chiroptera; family Vespertilionidae; genus Myotis; species Myotis nattereri. Next base: position 29,433,582 of record NC_138086.1, on the reverse strand, counting down.
TTTCTTCCTTCCTCCCTCCTTTCTTCCCTCCCTCCCTCCCACTGTCTAAAAATCAATGGAGCCCAGCCAGTGTGGCTTAGTGGTTGAGAGTCGACCTATGAACCAGGAAGTCATGGTTCAATTCCTGGCCAGAGCACACGCCCAGGTTGTGGACTCAATCCCCTGTGTTGGGCATGCAGGAGGCAGCCAATCAATGATTCTCTCTCATCATTGATCTTTCTGCCTCCTTCTCCCTCTCCCTTCCTCTCTGAAATCAATAAAAATATATTGTAAATAAATAAATAAAAATCAATGGAAAAAAATATCCTCAGGTGAGGATTAATAAAAAAGAAAAAAACCATTATCTAAATTATACTAATTATAAAAAACAGTGACCTGCTGGCCTGGTCGCCCCTAACTACCCCCACTGCTGGCCTGGTTACCCCCAACTTCCCCCCCCACCGGCCTAGTTGCCCCTCACTGTCCCCCCTGCCAGCCTAACCGCCCCCAACTTCCCCCCCTTCTGGCCTGGTCGCCCCCAACTACACCCCCCGCTGGCCTAGTTGTTCCTAACTGCACCCCCCCCCCCCCCCCCGCCGGCCTGGTCGCCTCTTACTTCCCCCTTCGCCAGCCTGGCCGCCCCCAACTGCCCCCCTCTGCCAGCCTGGTCACCTCAACTGCCCCCCTCTGCCAGCCTGGTCACCCCAACTGCCCCCCCTGCTGGCCTGTTTGCTCCTCATGGCCCCCCTGCTGGCCTGGTCACCCTATGCAGCCTGCTGTTCAGTCGTTTGGTCGTCCTTCACTAACCCCCCTGTTGGTCTGGTTGCCCCACGCAGCCTGCTTGTTCAGTCATTGGTCATCCCTCACTAACCCCACTGTGGGCCTGGTCATAGGCAGCCATCTTGTGAGGGTGTAAGGATTAATTTGCATATTTCCTTTTTTCCCCCTGTTTATTATATAGGATTGTGTTATTTTCCATATGACCAACTGTGAACCTACTTATGCCCCACCCTCTATATGGGGAAAAGTAGGTTTACAGTTGCAAGTACACGAAATAGTTTATTCTTGTATCATTATTTATTATGTATTATTTACTTGTATTATAATTACAAACCTACTTTTGGCCACACTATATATTACTGCCCTCCCACTAAGGATTTCCATGATAAAAGGACTTGATATTTTATAAACACATTTTCTCTCCTCGACAGCAAGGAGTTCCCTTGGAGTAGAGGACTACTTGCTGAGCTATCTCCCTTTGTTCATCTTTCTAATGGCTGAGATGTAGGGAATAGGATAGGACTCAAGTCACTCAAGACGGGGAACTATTCTTCACCAGATTGTGCCTGATGAGTTCCTTCGCAAATTCAAAGGAAGAAGAAGCATTGTCCATCAAGCTTTTGAGTTCTGCCTGAAATTGAAAAAGGAAAGACTTATGAAAACAACACATATGTAGTTCTAACACCACATATTTGCACAATGCTTTATAGCTTCAAAGAATTTAACATGCTATTTCATTTGTTCCCCAGGACTCTAAGAAATAACATAATTATGATTATCCTCATTTTACCGTTGAGAACATTGAGGCCTATAAAAGTTTAGTGACTTGAACCTTATATTAACCAGCAAGTTTGAAATTGGTGAACCCAAGTCTGAAGACTCCTTGAGTTAGTCTTTTCTCAGGGCCAAAGGTAATAAAGGAGTTAAAGTTTCTTTTTTAAAAATATGTTTTTGTTATTGATTTTAGACAGAAAGGAAGGGAGAGGGAGAGAGAGATAGAAACACCGATGAGAGAGAAACATCAGCATTGATCGTCTGCCCCTGCCCACCCCACCCCCTACTAGGGATGAGCTGGCAACCCAGGCATGTGCTCTGACCAGAAATCGAACCAGCGACCTCCTGGTGTATGGTTTGACACTCAACCACTGAGCAACACCGGCTGGGCAAGGAGTTAAACTTTTAGCAACTGAGGCTGACCCTTCAATCTGACCATTCCACCTATATCCTGAATTCTCAGGGTAACTCCTTCCTGCTGAATTGCTGTTTGTTTACATAACTCAATTAAAATGCCTCTTCCCACCGTGGCAGGATAGCTCAGTTAGTTAGAGAGTCATCGTTGTACAAGATTTCAGATTGGATCCCTGGTTAGGGCACATACCAATGAATGCATACATAAGCGAAATAACAAATTGACATTTCTCTCTCTCCCTCAAATCAATCGACCAATCAAATAAAATACCTCTTACTTCTACTTTATTATTTATTAGACCTCTTCTGCATTCTCTTACCCCCTTAACACCCCTTAGAATAAATGGTCAGTCATTTCCAGTGTCTTTACTAAGACACTAGACTCACCCCTTCCACAGCTTTCTGCTATCTCTACCTTGCCAATCTATGATTTGGGGTAATTCTCTCTTCCTCCTTTTTCTACTTTCATCAGTGGGTAGCTAAGGTTTTGTGGATAAAATGATTAAATTCTTGATTATGCACACTAACCACGATAAGCTGTTCTACGTGACCTCAGACAGGAGTGCATGTCTACTCAGCAATCCTTTTATTAATCTCTTCTCTTGATCACAGCAGTGATTCAAAAGTGTTGGGTAATATTAGACTAGCTAATCTCAAGCTTTGAAATCTCAAGATCCCTTTTATAATCTTAAGTATTATTAAGGATCCCAAACAGCTGTTGTTTATGTGGGTTATAGCCATCATTATTTATTGAATTAAAACAAAAAATGTAAGTATTCAATTAATCAAAAAATATAAATCTACTATACATTAACATAAATAACTTTTTAAAATTTAAAACAACTATATTTTCCAAGACAAAAATTTTGTGAGAAGAATGGGACCTGGCCCTGAACGGGTCTGCCTAGGGCCAGCTGGTAGTGTGTGAGTTCTTGATTTCATGCAGGAAAGATTTCACAACAGGAGTCCAGATGAGTATGAGGGTGTGTTTATTAAAGCTAGGGACAGTGAAGCAAGAAAGGGCTTAGCATAGAAAGCAACAGGAGAACTCTGGCTCACTGGGACGTCAGAGAAAAGAGGGCCTTGGAGACAGGTTTGAGGGTTAGTCTGAGAGGAGCGGCTGCTGCCCATGGCTCCCCTGGTTGTGAGTCTCTTGGGGACCCTCAGAGTTTAGGAGGTGCATGCCTGTAGAGGATGAAGGGAAAGAAATGGCGCAGGTTGGCTCCCTGGAGGGAGAGTAAGAGCTGAGTCCTTTGTCTTGAGGGTTTTTATCTCTCTCTTGCAGGCAGGTATCTTAGGGGAGGGTTTCAGCAGAATATTCATCAGTTTTCCATGTGTGCTCTTTCAAGGTCATGGTCTCCACTGATTGGTCAGTGCCAGGGGGTCATTAGTCCCTGAGCTGGTCCCATCTGTTTTTGCTGCTTTTCTGGGCCTGGAGCTGAATGAAATACAACTGAGGCCTGAGTGTTATCTCTAGGGAGGTGAACTCCTGTATCTGGCTGTTAATTGCTCAACCAGTTTGTTCAGCTATCTGTTCAGTTTCCCTATTCCACTTGTCCTGGCTTACTGGCCTGTCTCACTGTTTAACATTCTTGCAAATCTCTCTAATGTCTGGCTTAATAGAGGACAGCTAGATTGGCATATCTGTAACTGCATTTGAACTATTTTGAAATCACACTATCTCTGGAAAACTTGATTGAACACTTGAGAGAATGTAAGTGGAAAGAGATCTTTTAGTATTCTGAAGATAGTTTAAATCTCCGGCAGGGCTAGCCAGAACTAAGGGTGAGGCAAGTAGGTGCCTACGACACAGATTTAAAGCAGCACCACTCACATCTGTGCAGTATGCAATTGCTGACTTTTCAATTTTGCACCTAAGCAGGTTGCTCGCCTCACACAATCCAGGCCCCGGAACATCCCTAACACAGGATCATTGCCCAGCTAGGATTGCATAGGCCAGCGGTTCTCAACCTGTGGGTCGCGAACCCTTTGGGGGTCGAACAACCCTTTCACAAGGGTCGCCTAAGACCATCGGAAAACACATATATAATTACATATTGTTTTGTGATTAATCACTATGCTTTAATTATGTTAAATTTGTAACAATGAAATTGGGGGTCACCACAACATGAGGAACTGTATTAACCCTTTGCGGTCCAATTTTATTTTTGGAATTCAAATAGTCTGGTCCAAATTAATTGATGGGATTGAATGTTGAACCGGTTTGCGGTGTCGACCTCAGCCTCGACGTTGGACCTGCTCCTCGCGCCTGGTCTGTCGAGTCAGCCTCCACGTTGGACCGAAAAGGGTTAAAGGGTCGCGGTATTAGGAAGGTTGAGAACCACTGGCATAGGCAGTTCAGGCAATCATGGTCATATCTGTTTCTTTGTTCAGCCCTGAAATCCCTGGAACCTCCTACACTAAGTTTTACAGATTCCATGAACTATAGTCCCAGATCACAATTTGAGAGCCGCTGGGCTAGATTATTCAAATCAATGCTCTCATTGAAAACAACTGAATAAAAATAGACATACTCTTAAACATTTTCTTAAGAATATCAAAGAAAGGAAGAAGTTGCCAGACCAAAACTGAAGGGGAAAACAGAACCTAGAGAAGGTAGCAAGCATGAAAACCATTATTTCCCTGAAGGCTTTATTGATTCTATAAAATTTTAAAAAATATTTATTTATTCTTAATCCTCCCCCACGGACATGCTGAGAGAGAGAAACATCGATCGGCTGCTTTCCACAAGTTCCACGGCTGGGGACTAAACCCGCTACTCAGGCATGTGCCCTGACTGGGAACTGAACAAGCAACCCTTCGGTGCACAGGACCACATTCAAACAACTGAGCGCTCTGGCTGGGCTAAAATTAAAACTTTTAGTTGTTGATAGTCTTGCCAGGCAACAAGAACAAAAACCAAAGCTCAGGACCTGCACAGGGAGGCTGGCAGGACACCCTTCCCCACAATCAGCCAGGACTCCACAGAGCTCCACTGGCAAGGGCAGGATGAACAGAACTGGCACATCCCTCACACAGGATCATCGCCCAGCTAGGACTGCATAGGCAGTGCAGGCAATCTCATGCCTTGAGCTTGGTTCAAGGTGGTCCCAAACTGACAGTTCTCCGGGGTGTCTGACGTAGAAAATGCATGTCACTTAGGGAGAAAAGTACCTTCGTTGTAGGCCTTAAATTATTACTATACAAAGACACTACACTCCTCGAGGGAGAACCAGGAGAAACGAGAAAAAAACAGAATTAGAGCCACAAAAATTTCATAAATTCAAATTGTTAAACTCAGATCACAAAACAAGTATGCTGACTATGTTCAAGATAATAAAAGACAAGCCTAAAAGCATAATACTGGAAATGATAAAAAGTGAAGATTTTTTAAGAAATAAAGAACTTCTAGAAATATAAAATATTTTATACAAAATTAATAACTGGATGGCTAAGTGTCATATAAATGAGCCAAAAATGACCACTGTATATTGGCCCCCAGCTTGTTTATATTTTCACAGCAGGCTGAGACCCATTAGCAGCTCAAAAGCTTTCTAAAAAACATTTTTAAAAAATCAGCTTAAATTTTACTCATCCAGTTAGTTTTAAATGTGGCCCAAATAAGCAGATTTTTAATCCTTGATATCCTGCCTGGTTTTCATACCTCACAAACTTCCAGACATCTGCTAGCCATAGATAAGGTAAATCCTAGAGTCATAAAGAGCCTAACCCGCCAGCTGGCATGGTTCAATTGGCTGAGCGTGTCCTACGGACCCAGTCACAGTTTGATTCTTGGTCAGAGCACATGGCCAGGCTTCGGGCTCCATCCCCAGTAGGGGGCATGCAGGAGGCAGTCAACTGATGTTTCTCTTTCATCAGTGTTTCTATTGCTCTCTCCCTCTTTCTTCCACTCTCTGAAATAAATGAAAATATATTTTTTAAAAAGAACCTAAGCTGCTGTTGCCTATCAGACCTCAAGCAGTCTCTGACCCCAACACTCCCTCCCTGCTGCTGAGAGACATCCTCTAGATAAGCTCCTATCCAAATCCCCTCCTCCCTGGAGTTACTGTACCCTCCTCCTCCCATTCTGGATGGTGGTCTCTGTGCCATAGCCTCCAGACAGTCACATGCTCTAAGAGACCCGCCCCCCCAAAACTTTTCAAAGAGTCACCCAAATAAAGTTTGTGGGTGCTATTGTCACCTCATGGTCATATCTGTTTCTTTGATCAGCCCCGAAATCCCTAGAGCCCCCTACACTAGGTTTTGCAATAGGTTAGGCATGTCATAAGAAAGAATTAATGAATGGGAAAACAGGTGTGAAGAAATTCTGCAGAGTATAGCACAGAGAGACAAAAGGAGGAAAAATAACAAAAAGAGGGTAGGATTAGATAATACTGTAAAAGGGTCTAACATATGTGCCTGAGTGAAATATGAGCAACAATGGGTAGAAGAAAAATCTGAAAAAAAAAATTTAAAAAATTTTTGAGAATTTTCTCTGATTAGACTCATTAATCCACCAATTCAGTAAGTCCCATGAGGACAAATTTTTTTTTAAGTTCACATCTAGTTAAATAATAGTAAAACTGAAGGAAATAAAAACAATGAAAAGTTTTTAAAATTAAATTTTTATTAAAGAAATGGATTACTTTCAAATAAAGTCAGAATGATAGCTAACTTCTTAACATAAAAATGGAACTAGATCATGGAAAGATATCTTCAATAGGCCAATAGGTACTCTATACCTAATGAAAATATCTTATAATATATAAAAGCAAAATAAAGACATCTTAAGACCAACAAAAACAGAATTTGCCACCAGACTCTCACTAAAGGAAATCTGAAGGAAAACTTTATTTTTAATTTTTAAAAAATTATTTATTAATTTTAGAGAGAGAATAAGGGAGAGAGAAAATAAATACTTCAATTAGTATCTCTGTGTAGTAACACAGAGAGGGACAGAAACATTGATTTGTTCTTTCACTTATTTATGCATTAATTGGTTGATTCTCGTATGTGCCCTGACTGAGGATCGAGCCTGAAACTTTGGCGTATCAGGATCATGCTCTAACCAGCTGAGCTACCTGGCCAGGGCCCGAAGGATAAATTTTACTTCAATTAATAAGAATCCCAGATTAAAGGTTTCAGTTACAAGTAAAAATTAAAAGGGAGACATAGGTGATACTATTAACAATAAAAATATATATTAAAAAATAAAATAGGTACCCCCCCCAAAAAAAAGAATAAAAAGGAAAAACTATGATATTTAAATGTTGGTAACACTAAATAAATGAATAGATTTAACAGCAATAATTTTTTAAAAATATGATACTAAAAAAAAAAAAAAATGATACTAAAGCCCTGGCCGGTGTGGCTCAGTTGGTTGAGTGTCATCTTATGCACCAAAGGGTTGCCTGTTCGATTCCCAGTCAGGCATATGCCCAGGTTGTGATTTCTGTCGGTCCCATGTCAGGATGTGTACAGGAGACAATCAATCAATGTTGTTGTTTTTTCCTCTCTCCCTCTCCTTTCCTCTCTCTAAAAAAATAAATAAATAAATAATCAATAAAAATATATTTTTAAAATATGATACTAAAGAACAAGACAAAAAGGCATATGATTTAGGAAGGTGGTAAATGAAGTGAAAATATTGTCAAATCTTTGTATTGCTTAGGAGGAGAATTAAAATTAACATTAACCTTGGTTAAATGAAGGATGTCTGTAGTAATTTTTATGGTAAGCACTAACATAAAAACAGAGTGTATAACTTCTGAAACTAGCAAAGGAAAAACAGAAGATAAAAATAGCCAATCAAAAACAATCCAAAAAATGACTCAAAAAGGAGAGAAAAAGAAATAGGTGAGACAAAAGAAATTATAGACTAATCAAACTGATAAGTATTGACGTAAAAATCTTAAATGGAATATTAGCTAACTGAATCCTGTGAAATGTTATTGTAAAGCTGTAGTAATTAAGGCAGTATGGTGCTGAGAGCAGGAGTAGACAAATGGATCAATAGACTAGAGGGCCAAATGGACATGGGTTCGAGACCTAAATATGATACTTGTAAAATCTTAAGTTATTAAAAGTACATTAAGAATTAAGCCAGTCGCCAAAACCGGTTTGGCTCAGTACCTAGAGCATCAGCCTGTGGACTGAAGGGTCCCAGGTTCGATTCCGGTCAAGGGCATGTACCTCGGTTGCGGGCACATCCCCAGTAGGAGATGTGCAGAAGGCAGCTGATCGATGTTTATCTCTCATCGATGTTTCTAACTCTCTATCTCTCTCCCTTCCTCTCTGTAAAAAATCAATAAAATATATTTAAAAAAAAAAAAAAGAATTAAGCCAGTCATTACAAATTATTTCATGATTACTAGAGAAGAGCTATTAGGGCTGCTGAAGGAGGAATACATGAGGCCAAAGTGATAGGGAATTATAAATTTACTAGAGGCCTAGTGCACAAATTCGTGCACTGGTGGGGTCCCTCAGCTTGGCCTGTGCCCTCTTGCAATCCAGGACCCCTTGGGGGATGTCAGATAGTTGGTTTTGGCCTGATTCCCGCAGGCCCGATCCAGACAGGAGGGAGCCCAATCCCCATAGGCCCAATCTGGACAGGAGGGAGCCCAATCCTGTGCGTTGAGCATCTGTCCCCTGGTGGTCAGTGCGTGTCATAGCAACCAGTTGACTGGTCATTTGATTGCTTAGGCCAGTGATGGCGAACCTTTTGAGCTCGGCATGTCAGCATTTTGAAAAACCCTAACTTAACTCTGGTGCCGTGTCACATATAGAAATGTTTTGACATTTGCAACCATAGTAAAACAAAGATTTGCATTTTTGATATTTATTTTATATATTTAAATGCCATTTAACAAAGAAAAATCAACCAAAAAAATGAGTTCACATGTCACCTCTGACACGCGTATCATAGGTTCGTCATCACTGGCTTAAGCTTTTATACATATAGATATGTAAGCTGCACTGACAATTTCAAATGAAAAAGCATGCCTTTTGGAGATGGGAAGTGCAGTTTGGCAACCTGACTTGGCTAGCACTAGACCTACAGAATACTGGTTAACCATGCTACTCACACCAGACTATAGATAGAACATGTGCAAATAAAACTGGCAATGTCCCCAAGATTGATTCAAGGTAGAAAGGCAAAAATATATTTCTTTTCTTTGTTCTTACCAAGGATGAAAATTCTGAAGAGATCAAATTGCAAACCCAGTTTACTATTAAACTGCTGATGCTGGAAACTAGCCAATTAGATAGACTCAAGGGACTCTTTAGTTGAAATGAGCATACCCAAGAATGTATTTTATGGAATATATAAATGGACTGTTCGATTGCATACTGAGCAATTTAATTGACAGGCATTTCTTTTGCCACAACCAACCACCTTTATTGACATAAGCCACAGAAAGTGAATCTGGGCTTATGCTAAAGACATGTGCTCTACACCCCTCCTCCTTCCCTGCCAACTACTACACACTGTTTCCCTGAGGAGTTGAATATCCTGTCAGCATGAAGTAAGTTCCTTGCTATTACATTTTCACAAATTTTACCTTAATATAGTCAATTTGCTGGTTTCAGTTTCTTTCTTTCCTCCTCTTACTCTGGGTGGCATACCAGTAAAAACTTTTTTGGATAAGGGTAGGATTTTAAAATTTTGACACATGCATAAATTTTACTTTTAAATTTTGGTGGCTTCTGACATAAAGTAATGCCCAAGAAATAATTTCCAAACATGGTCGCCTCATAGAGTTAATTTAAAAATATGTGTACAAGACCTGGCCAGTGTGGCTCAGTTGGTTGGTCACCATCTTGTAAACCAGGAGTTTGCTGGTTCAATTACCACCAGGAGGTTTTGGGCTCAATACCTGGTAGGGGGCATGCAGGAGGCAGCCAATTGATGTTGCTATCTCTCTCTCCCTCTCCCTTTCTCTCTCTCTAATAAATTATTCTTTTAAAAAAATTTGTACAAGGTTGGGCAAAATAGGTTTATAGTTGTTTATATAGAAAAATAATAAAATAATTAATAAATAATAACACAAAGTAAACTCTTGTGTTCTGCATACTCACAACTGTAATCCTACTCCCGCCTCCGTAAATAACCAAATCTGTACATAGCTATAGTATAGAACATGCTATCTACATATATTTATAGCTATATACACGTGTATATATGCATGCATGTGTGTGTGTGAAATATTAAATAAAAGGGGGGTCATAATGTATGGCCTCCTGTGTACTCTCAGTAGTTTCCTATAAAAAGAGAGCTCTAACAGAATTTACCACAGGGTTGTCAGGGAAACGAAATAAAGGATATAAAGTGCTCTGCACAGAACTTATAAGGTAGCTAAGTTCTAAATATTTATAAAACGTCTACCACTATTGATTCTTATAATAACCTTGAAGGAGACACTGAAGTGTACCAACCAAAGGAAGACAGCCAGGAATGAGAAAGGTGTATGCAAAGCTATGGCAGTCAGAGAGTATGGCGTATGGAGCAAACTCACTGGTTGGGCTGGAGAGGACAAGACGAGAGGCAGGGAAAGAACTGAAATAAGTGATGAGGACTAGAGCAGTGGCAAAGGAGAAAGCAGACAAAAGGGATATCTAGAACACAGAACTGGTAGGAACTGGTAAATGATTAGATGGGGAATGAAAGAGAAGAGAGTGATGGATATCCTAGGATCGGATGTGATTTATATATTGCTGACACTGAACCAAAGAGCCTCAAAAATATTTTGGAGGAAGAAGTGAAAATATCTGATTTTAACATATTTGAGTTAATGTAGGGCATCTAGGAAAAGATCATCTACAATATATTAGGTATACACAGAGAATTTAGAAGTCAAGATTCTCTTTAGAATATCTGGTAAATATAAATATTGAAGTAATTAGGTTCATATAGAATCATACTGGCAATAATAAAGGGGTATTGATCAAGATAATAGTTTCATGAATAACCCGGGAAGCATAGGGTAATTTGAACTGGAATTAAGTTAAAAAATGAATTTCCGTCACTACCTCAGCTGCTTTGCCATTGTAAAGACGAAAATGATTACAGGCCTTAAGATTGAGTGCGATGGTGCTATCAGGAATTTGCTGAAGGTAAACAGCCAGAACTTCTTGAGACACATCATAGTAATCCAACTTGTAGTAACACAGAGCCACATAAACATTAAGGGCAAGGTATTCCCTATTAGATAAAAGAATTGAAGGTTAACAGAAATGCTGTCAAACTACAAAGACTTTTTTAACGGCCAAGAAGAGCAGCAAGGCAAAGAGGATGTGAATTTGCCTTTTGAAGAAAGAAGGCAAGGTGTAATCAGTGTAGGATTTTTCTTTTGGTATTGTAATTTTGGATGTTTTGATAAGTAGAAAAAAGGATGACAATTAGAGAAGCAAGTGAAAAGTTTAACTCCTACCTGTTCATGTTAAAAAAAAAACTAACATACAACATAATTGAGTATAAATGCAAATAAGCACACACCATACAGAAGATGGACAGTCAAGGCAAGTAGACCTGATGACTTAAAATGGGAACGAATGGGAGACTGTGAAAGTAAAGTAAAAGAAGGGAGAAGAGAGGTGGATGAGATATTTTGGGGATGTGGGAGAGAGGCAAAGTGGTCAGGGATAAAGTTGCAATGTTAATTTTTCCAATTTCATCACCAAGTTACCTAAAAGGTACTGCAACTTTGAAATTGATACACCTAGACCAGTGGTCGGCAAACACATTAGTCAACAAAGCCAAATATCAACAGTACAAAGATTGAAATTTCTTTTGAGAGCCAAATTTTTTAAACTTAAACTATATAGGTTGGTACACTGTTATTAACTTAATTAGGGTACTCCTAAGCTGGCCTTTGCTAAAAACATCCTCAATCTGATTGACGTACGTCTGCTGAGGTCGACCCCTTCCAACTCTCCCATCTACACTCGTCTTGTATACTTGTTTCGTCTATCTCCTTTCGTTCATCTTCTCTATATGTCCACCCCCCACTTCTTCTAAAGCCACTTCTTCAAAATAGACTCTCCCAGGCCGAAAACTGACTTCTGTGCATGGGCCACGAAGTTTCAATTGCACTGTACGTGCGTGCCTGCACATGGTATTTTGTGGAAGAGCCACACTCAAGGGGCCAAAGAGTCGCATGTGGCTCGCGAGCCGTGGTTTGCCAACCACTGACCTAGACCATACAATTTCAATAGGGGGAATATCACTCATAAATGGAGCAATAATTGGTTCTTAGAAAGAGGTGGGAAATTATGCTAATTTTATATACAAAGCATAGCTATACGTACAGTACATAAACAAATAGACAGTATATATGTGGTATTAAAATTTCATGGGAGGGCAATTAGGGGGAAAAAGGGTCTAAAAAGGCTCCTTCGAAGGGTGATAATGAAATAAAGGTGGAGAAACCTTGATCTAGACCAGTGATGGCGAACCTATGACATGCATGTCAGAGGTGATGAGCGAACTCATTTTTTTGGTTGATTTTTCTTTGTTAAATGGAATTTAAATATATAAAATAAATATGAAAAACATAATTCTTTGTTTTACTATGGTTGCAAATATAAAAAAATTTCTATATGTGATATGGCACCAGAGTTAAGTTAGGGTTTTTTAAAATGCTCACACACCGAGCTCAAAAGGTTCGCCATCACTGAACTAGACAATAAAGAGTTCTTATGCTCACCAGATTAGCTAACAGATTTGAACACATGGTGATACTAGATCTAAAGGACACTATGTCTTTGGCCAAACTAGTTACAGAAGAAACTAACAAAATGAGATTTTGAGTAGGTGTAAAAGAACACAGACCTGTTATCTAGCAGAATTCGCTTATAAATATCAATAGCTTCTTGGTAGTGAGATCGCATATAGTGAATTGAGGCCAAACTGAGCTGATCTTCCGTGATGTCCTGAAGATTCTGATGGAAGTTCATCAACTTCTTCTCATCATTAAACTAAAATGTAAGAGAGAAAAAGACATGTAAAGTTTCACATTAGCCCTGGCTGGGTAGCTCAATTGGTTAGAGCATTGTCCTGATATACTAAGGTTGCACATTCCACCCCCAGTCAGGGTACCTACAATAAACAATCAATGAATGCATAAATAAGTGGAACAACACATCAGTATCACTCACTCTCTCTCTCTCTCCCTTCCTCTCTCTAAATTTAATGTTAAATAAAATTCATATTAGAGTATAGTCAGAGATATCAACACCTACTTTATAGAGACTTTAACTCCTCCTCCTCCAGCTATTTTGTCTCTATGTTCTCTCTATTTCCCTTCAGTTCTTGTCTTCTCCTTTGTCTATCCTTCAGAGAAAGAATGAAAATAGCTTCTGGAGGCATAGTCTTGACAATGGAAAGCCTTTAAGTTAGAGATCATATAACTTACTTGATCCCTCTTCCCTCTTTCTCTTACCTTCTTTTTCTTTTCTATTTTTTTCTTGATATTTTCTCCCTTTCCTTATTTTCTTTGTCTCTTTATCTTTAAAAAAAAATGTTTTTAATTGATATTAGAGAGAGAGGAAGGGAGAGAGAGAGAGGGAGAGAAATATTGATGTGAGAGCAAGACATTGATTGGCTGCCTACTGGGGATCGAGCCCACAAACCGGGTATGTGCCCTGACCTAGAATGGAACCAGTGACCTCTTGATGCATGGGTCAATGCTCTACCACTAAGCCACATCAGCCAGGCTTCTTTTAAAAAAAAAATTTTTATTTTAGAGTGAGAGAGGAAGGGAGACACAGGAGAGAGAAACATTGATTTTGCTGCTCCACTTACTTATGCATTCATTGGTTGTTTCTTGTATGTGCCCTTGTATGGCGGGGAATCAATCCTACAACCTTGATGTATTGGAACAACACTCTAACCAACTGAACTACCTAGGCAGGACCTCTTTACCCTTTTGTATATGCTGTCTACAAGAGAGACATTTAAAATATAAGGATACAAAGAAGTAGAAAGTAAAAGGATGTAAAGAATCATAACAAGCCAACAGTAATCAAAAAAGATCTGGTGTAGCTATATAAATATGACAAAGTAGACTTTATATGAAAAAGAGTTTTTACAGATAAAGACAGGCATTTTATTATGATCTGTGTTTCAATCCACTAGACATAACAAGAATTTCTAGTTAATTATTTCTTACCGTTGTTGGTAACAAGAAAAAAAAAACAAGAATTTTTTTTTTTTTTTAAATGTGTGAAATCGGAATACCTTGTGAGCCAAATGAAAGAGGAGGCGGTTTTGAAGTCGGCTTTTTGGAGCTAAAAAAGAAAAATCCAAGCTGCTTATTAAAGAACTTAATTGCCTATGGCACTTAGTCCCATGCAGGAATGACATGAGACTCAGATAAGACTTCCCAAATCCTTGCTTATCTGCTCCTGGCATATCTCTGCTACATAACAATACATAGTATTTTAGTCTAGTTTCCACCTGTGTGACAGTATCAAGAACCAGAAGAAAAATGTCCTAAGGCTCTGCTTTCCCCATCACTTGTTCTGCCTGAGTCTACTGTGGCGGACCACAGCCCACCGCTGTGCTGTTCGCTGAACCAAACACTGGAAATAAACAGTTATGGTCATTTCAATACATGTAGGAATCCATTCTCATTCAGCTGTGCTCCCCAGTATGCTTGGTCAATTCCTTCTGAAATCTCTTTTCTACAGTTATACCACCATATTTTATTAAGTGCCAGACCAGCCTCTCCTCCGTAGATCTTCTAGCACGATAATCTGCTACAAACAGGCAGCCAAGCAAAAAGGTTAACGCCTTTCAAGTTCAAAATCCTCTTTGCACTTTTGGAGAATTTTACTAATTCTGTACACTCAATCTTATATCTTTTTACAGCAAAAAGTCATACTTCAATGTATAAAAAAATAAAAATAGTTCTAGCCAGGTAGCTCAGTTGGTTAGAGTGTTGACCCAATATACCAAGGTTGCGGTTTCCATCCCTTGTCAGGGCACATAGAAGAATCAAGCAATGAATACATAAATAAGTGGAACAACAAATTTATATTTCTCTCTCTCTCTCTCTTTCTCTTCCTAAAATCAATAAATAAAACTTTAGAAACAATGAAAAGATATATAGCTACCTTGACCACCTTCTGTGTGTCTTAACACTGTTCTAGGTACAGATAAAGCAAGTAACTTAAAGGCCCTTATAAATAATTGAGGAAAACTACATTAGTACATATGACACAATTTGGGTACAAATCAAGAAAGGCTTTAAGTTCCATATTTTCCATGAATTTGAGCTGGAATTCTAAATATGTATGTCAGTTAATTCACTAAGAATTCTACCCTGGAATACATTCTTCCCTAACAAATTTATTTTTTGTTGGTTTAAATATGTTTTAATGTTTGTTTGTTTTAGAGAGAGAGGAAGGGAGAGGGAGGGAGAGAGAGAGAGAAATAACAATGCACACACTGACTGGGGATGGGGGATCGAATCCACAACCTGGGTATGTGCCCTGACCAGAATCAAACCTGCAACCTTTCGCTGCATGGGACAATGCTCAACCAACTGAGCGACACTGGCCTGGGCACAGATTTCTTAAAATACATTACCTTGCCCACTTTCTCCACACTTTTTTGAATCTAATTTGATTCATACTCGAATTCTTAATCTTTCCTCCCATATTTCCCTTTGCCCTACTCTTGTTTGCAAATTTGAGTCTACTTCTCCAAAATTACTGTCTTGACAAGTAAAGCAAACGTAATGATGTACAGATTCTTCATGCTGAAAGGACTTGGCTTCTCACTCAGAAGCAGAAACAGCAGCTATAAAATCCACATCCGTAAGAGCTGAACCAGTGTCCCCCACTCCCACCAAAAGCATGAACATGCTCTCAAGCCGGAGCCTAAGAAAGATACCTTGCCGTTTTTCTTCCCTCATTCTTCTGCCAGAAGCTGTACCTTCTAAGAAAGGGTGGTGGGGAGCAGCACACACAACCTTGGTGTGTTGGGTTGACGTTCTAACCAACTGAGCTTCCCGGCCAGAGCACAAACATAAATTTGCTCAAATCAAATATTCTTTGAAGAGTAAAGCTATTTTTTAGCTTTCTTATATCACTTGAACTTTCATCAACAGAAAAAGAAATTAAATAAATTTTTAAATCTGCAAAATGACTCTTACAATTAGTGATGAATACCAGACATTAAAGGGGCCCACTTTACCTTTGAATCCAGCAGCTTCAGCTTGCTTATACATTCCAAGAAAAAAGTAGGTACAGGCTAGATTCACCCAGACTTCAGGGTTGCAATTTTCCTCTTTTGTCACATTTTCATATTCCTGAAATATATATTAAGCAGTGATGTTATTTCAGCAATAACGCAATAGATGGGCCATCCTTCTCTGATGGAATAGGATTTTTTAAAAATATATTTTATTGATTTTTTACAGAGAGTAAGGGAAAGGGATAGAGAGTTAGAAACATCGATGAGAGAGAAACATCGATCAGCTGCCTCCTGCACACCTCCTACTGGGGATGTGCCCGCAACCAAGGTACATGCCCTTGACCAGAATCGAACCCGGGACCCTTCAGTCCGCAGGCCGATGTTCTGCCCACTGAGCCAAACCAGTCAGGGTGGAATAGGATTTCTTACTGAGATTGGAAAACTTCGTACTTAGGGAATCTGAATGCTCAACTATTCCCTACCTGTAAGGTTAAAAACACTGCAGCCCTACCCAGTTTGGCTCCATGTTACAGGCTTGATCTCCCCCAGGTCGGGGCGTGTGTGGGAGGCAACCAATTGATGTGTTTCTCTCATATCGATGTTTCTCTCTCTCTGTCTCTCCCCTTCCCTACCTTCCACTCTCTCTAAAAATCAATGAAAAAATATCCTCGGATGAAGATTAACAAAAGACAAACAAACAAGCGAAATAGTGCAGCTAAAGCTCAATCCCACCCATGTAGGACTGTGGTCCATAGACTCTTACACTTGTTTTTTCCTCTTTTTAACAATGATATGAGCTATAAACTGCATAAATGAAAAGTTATGAAAATATTTTATTTTTACTAACTTAAAAAGACATACAAAAGATACTTTATAAAAATGCATAGGTTCAGTTAACTTAAAATCTGATAGCATTACTACACTACAAATTTCACTTCATTCTAATTGTTCTCTGGCTTTATTTGGCTTTACATTTTTTAAAAGCCTTTTTTTCCCCCCTGCCCACAATCTCTTTCTGAGATTCACTTTGTCAACTACACTTTCCATATACTCTTACTATTTATCAGTCTATACTAGATGCCTTTGTTTTTTCTTATTACATTTGGGTTACTCTCCTTTCTCCTACATCTTTCACAAACACTACCAACTTCTATACCAGTGATGGCGAACCTATGACACGTGTGTAAGCAGAGGTGACACGTGAACTCATTTTTTTGGTTGATTTTTCTTTGTTAAATGGCATTTAAATATATAAAATAAATATCAAAAATATAAATCTTTGTTTTACTATGGTTGCAAATATCAAAAAATTTCTATATGTGACACGGCACCAGAGTTAAGTTAGGGTTTTTCAAAATGCTGACACGCCGAGCTCAAAAGGTTCGCCATCACTGCTCTATACTGTCCTTTTCACATCTTCTCTTTTCCTTCACCAATTTTGTTGCTTTTGTTCATCTCACCACATTACCTGATCTTGGATACTTTCATTTTAGTTATGCAGGTTCTTTAAATACCCTTAGATTACATTTTAGGAGTCAGAATATGTAGGAAATGTTTAAACAATTTCATTTATGAATTAAAAATTGCTTGATATAAGGCATTTATAATTTTATCTAGATCCATAATCTTATAGATTGTTCATTACAATGACCAAGAAAAACAACTTCAAAACTAAAGATAATGTAATTTTTCATATCTCTAAAAAAGAACCAAACAAATAAAAATGAACTTCTTTTGAGAAAAGACTCATAAAAACTTTTCTATCAAAATGGTTTATTTTTCCTTTCCTGAAGACTTACTTAAGAAATAATTATGTTAATATGTTGTACAACCTCATTCATTTATATCTAAAAGCAAAAGTAAACAAGAGATATACACAAACTTGAACATATAAAGAAGAATTCTGAAGCAACGCATCAAAAAAGAGCCAATGGCTGCCTACATTAACAAAGAAGTAGAATTGGAAACAGTTTTTTTTCTTTTTACTTTGTACCCTTCTATATTGTTTGAATTTTATCATAAGCATGTATTATTATATACAAAGCTTAATAACATTTTCAAAGCCCTTCTGTTATAAATTTTCTTTTTACTAACCTCCAAAGCTCTCTTGTAGTCACCCAGGTGAAAAGCACAGTATCCAATCCACAAATTAGTATCCTCTTCTTGTTCCCCAACATGACGTTTGAACTTCAGGTTAAAATTTCATGGAAAAAAAAAATCACAGAAAAACTTTTTAAAGTATCCCCTGTTTTGTTTTTGTTTTTTTAAAAAAAATGCTACATTAAATTACTGACACATAATAAAAAATCATAAGTAATAGAAACAAATGAATATCCAATTTAATTAAACTGATACCTATATAACTCAGCACAATTACCTTCTAATTATTACAGAAATTGATATTTTAAAACACTTCATGTTTATTTTTCTGTATTTGCTGACACCTCACTCCAGAAAGTATTTAAGCATTATCCTCATAACAATTCTGGGTGATATATAAAAACATAAGAATTATGTGAAACATTCAATCCAAAATAATTGAAAGTAGTGAGATGAAGCAATAAGCTCCAGGCCATACAGCCAGTAGGGGTGGGGGCAGGGACTTAAAGTCATGTTTGACTCCAAATCCCATGTTCTCACCCTCCATGCTCTACCACATTCAGCTTCATGGTTCAAACCTGTCCCATTAAAATACACATATATTTACTCATAGGTTATAACAGTTGACTGAGGACAAGTCACTAAAGCACTCTCTGACCCTGGAACAGGCTTACCAGGACCTATGGGAGCTAAGGATGTTCAGAAGATTGGCATCATATATCCACTAGGAACAAATATTTATGAATTCTTCAGTCAACAAAAGAAAAGCCCTATGTTGGAGGAAAGGACTGATCCCTAAGGAAGGAGTCTGAAACCTTGGTAAGGTGAGAGGGTTTTTATTCTTGTGTTTGTTTTTTTAAAATATATTTTATTGATTTTTACAGAGAGGAAGGGAGAGAGATAGTTAGAAACATCGATGAGAGAGAAACATTGATCAGCTGCCTCCTGCACACTACCCACTGGGGATGTGCCCACAATCAAGGTACATGCCCTTGACTGGAATCGAACCTGGGACCCTTGAGTCCATAGCCCGACGCTCTATCCGCTGAGCCAACCCGGTTAGGGCAGATGAGAGGTTTTCACTGCACAGGTTGATAAATCAAAAACATGGGTGAGGTCCTGGCCAGGAATTACACCAAGGTTTCAGGTTTGATACCTATTCAGGGCACATATAAGAATCAACCAATGGCCGTGGCCAGTGTATCTAGGTGGTTAGAGCACCAGTCTACACACTGGAGGGTTTTGGGTTTCGCCAAGGACAGGTGGGTTGCAGGTTCCATCTCCACCTCCCATTGGTTGGGGTGCATGTGGGAGGCAACCAATCGATGTGTCTCTCTCACATCGATGTTCTCTCTCTCTCTCTCTCTCTCTCTCTCTCTCTCTCTCTCTCTCTCTCTCCCCATCCCCCTTCCCTTCCAGTCTCTCTAAAAATCAATGAAAAAAAATATCTTCACTCCTTGGATGAGGATTAAAAAAAAAGAATAATCAACTAATGAATGCATAAATAGGCGGAACAACAAATCAATGTCTCTCTCTCTCTTTCTCTCTCTTTCAAAATAAAAAGAAATTTTAAAAAATAAGGGTGAAAAATTAAATACTGAAACACATATTTACATGTCATTGCTACAAAATATTGTATGCCTTTAATTATTATAAGATGAAGGCATTCTCTGATACTTTCTTGTCTGGGATAAGAAGTTACTCCTGTAGTTAACTCCATCACATTAGAAATTCTCCTCTCACAAATGCTGTGAATTTAAGTTCAGTGCCTTAGATCTGAAGAAATTCTTAGTTTTATTTGAGGTCTCCCTGAATTTATCCCAGGAATTAAGGAGAGTTCATGAGACTTCCTCATCCCTACCCATGTAAGTTCCCATTCCTATACATCATGGCACTCTACATAAAGGCAGTGTGGGATTACACATAAGGAAAATGTGGTCATTGCCTTAAAAAAAGAGAGAGAAAAAAATAACAGAGTCTGACAAAAATTAGACATATACACACCACTCAGTCCACTAATTTACAGAGCTAGAAGGTCCTTCTAAGCCAACTCCCCACTTTAAAGACGAGAAGACTGATTGAAAAAAGTCAAACAGCTCTAGCCAGGTAGCTCAGTTGGTTAGAGCACTGACCAATACACCAAGGTGCCGATTCAGCCCCTGGTCAGGGCACATACATACAAGAAGCAACCAATGAATGCATAAATAATGGAACAACATATCAACATTTCTCCCTCTATAAAATCAAAAAATTTTTTAAAAAGTTAAACAATGTGCTCCATACCAGATCACTAGGAAAAAAATGTAGGACTACCCATGGAAGACTGAGAAAGATACATAAAGCTAATTAAAACAATTAAGCCTATAATCGTGCTTTGGAGAAATGACTGTGGTACGACAATCACGCTTGCTGTCAAGCATCACCGGAACATTCTTTGGTGCGCCCCTTCATTCTCCTTCACTCCCCTATAGCATGTGCTTTCCACAAAGCAGTTTCTCACAGTGCACTGTCCTGGGGCCACCTACGTCAGAAGCACGCAGGCTACGTGCCTAAAATACAGGCTCCTTAGCACCACTGGGCACTGATTCTGTAAAGAATCAGAATCCCTGTCCTGGCCGGGTGGCTCAATTGTTTGGAGCTTTGCCCTGTGCACCACTTAGGTTGCAGTTTCCGTCCCTAGTTGAGGTGCATGTGGGAGGCAACCTCGCATCTGACGTTTCTCTTTCTCTCCCTCCTCTCTCTCAAATCAATCAGTCAATCAATCAATCAATCCATCTGTAAGGCAGAAGCCCAGGAATATAAAGCACCGTAGGTGGTTCGGAGAGATATTAAATTTAAGAACTACTGCCACAGAGATTGAAATATTTTCTGAAGATTTAGTATTTAAGACAATAAGCATGAAGCACAGTAGATTAAATTTAATCAAAATTTTATAACCTAGAACCGGTATAAATCATAAATTGGTCAGGGGTTGGGATAAACAATGTATGAACTGACTATTAAATGACCCTCCATATTTTTAGGCTGGATTCACCACTAGTGGGGCTAGATATAATTAAAAGTGTCCCTCAATAAATATGTCTGTCTTTTTAAAAAATATATTTTTATTGATTTCAGAGAGGAAGGGAGAGGGAGAGAGAGGTAGAAACATCAATGATGAGAATCATTGACTGGCTGCCTCCTGCACGCCCCTACTTGGGGGTCCTCGGGGAACCCCATCATGTGCCCTGACTGGGAATCAAACCATGACCTCCTGGTTCATAGGTAGAGGTTCAACCACTGAGCCACACCAGCCGGGCCTATAGTTCATCTTTAATCAGATTTGTAGCTAACTGGGAAACTGGAATCTTTGCCTGACTAGACGTACAGGAAGCCCCCGATCGCACCCACCTGTACCAGCGCATAGCAATCAGCATGCACCCACGCATTCACCCCTGTTCCTGGCATTCACCTCCTACGAAACAACCTTCTTTGGACATTACCTCCAACAGGGTGATAGCTCCGGTGAAATCTCTCTGCGACAGTAGCTCCTCCAGCTTTGGCATCTTCCTGCCCTTCTTCTTCCTTTTGTCCGTGTGCGGGAGGTCCCCACCTACAGCAGGTTTGGCCCGTGAAAGCATCTGTGAGAGAAACGACAGGCAGCTGTACGATCCAGTTATGATGGCCGGTTTTCCACAGAGACAGCTCCAGGATCTGCAAGTCGAACCCTTCACAACGAACCCCAGAGAAGCCTATTAAACTCTTCTTGGTAACACGTGTTATTACTCCAAGGGCCATGGCCCCGCACTGTGCTGAACCAAATAGCTACTCCCAACTCCTGGATCTTCTCCAGTTAGGGTGCGGCAAGAGCTGCTTTCCGGGGGCCTCTGTCCGCTCGGCCTTCCTTCCCTGGGCCTGCTCTCCAGGCCACGCGCAGCTCCGGTGCCGGGAAAGAAAGGATCGGGAGGGAAGCCCGCACCGAGTATTCACAGTTGCATCCCTGTCCCCCATGGGCACGCGGGGAAGGCAGGAGAGACCACCCTCGGTTGACACGTCTGAACTTTACCGACAGGGGCGCTGGGAACCTCGACGCTCCAGCCCCAGGGTTTACTCAGAGTTCTGCCCCCCCCCCCGGCCCCCCCCCCCCCCCCCCCCGCCGTCCAGCGCCACTAACCATGTTGGCGTCGGTCCTGTGAGTCCCCTGGACAGGCAGACGGCGAAGGCCAAGCCTCCGCGCTTCTCCGCATCCACAGCTCGCTCGGTCTCCACGGCAACCGCGTGGGGCGGGGGGGCGGGGGGGGATGGTCCGTTCCAAGAAGCGCTCCGAGGAGAACCGGTGCTTTGGCTTCTTGGTTCCCGCGCCTCCGCCGCCGCGGGACTGGCAGTTCCTGTCGGGACGAGGTCCTGGGATTGTTTTACTTCCTTTTTATTGAGTTTTTGGGGTGACACCAACAAAGTTATACAGGCTTCAGGTGCACAATCATCTGTACACTGTATTGTGTCCACCACCCCAAGCCAAGTCCCCTTCCATCACCATGTGTTCCCCCCTAAACCCTCCACCTCGCTCCACACCCCGCAATTACAACACTGTTGTCCGTATCCACGAGGTTTTTCTTTTCCTCTTTTTTCTGTTTTCACTCAATCTCTCCACTCCCCGCAGCCCCTCAACTCCTCGCCGCCAGCTGTCAGCCTGCTCTCTATGCGTGTACCTCTATTTTGCTTGTTAGTTCATGTTGTTCTTCAGAGAGCGACGTTTTCTGTGCTGCGAGCGAGAGTTTGATTCTATCTCTATGAGTTTAGGAAAAAGCAAATTAGAATGGTATTGTTTTTCAAATACAAGTTTCCTGGGAAAGTAATTTTCAAGGACCACTTCCAATGATTATTGTCCGCGTCGGGCTCCATGGCAACCCCCGTCGCTGCCTGGCACGTGATCTCGATCTCGGGCGGGTGCCTGAAGGTTAGAAAAAAAGTTTCTGCTGAACCGAGGAAGCTGACGTGTGGAGGTGGGAGTTCATCATGATACAGTTTCTTATTTCCATAGATACACCCTCACACAATCGGTACTGTAATCAAAATGTGTTTGGACGATTTCTCTTACTCCTGAGCCCAGTTAACACGGCTGCCAGCGTGGTCTAAAACCAACTAGAGCAATGTTAGAGCTGGAAGGGACCTTTAATGGACAGCTAGCTCCGCGCTCAGAATTCACAGACCAAGGAACTAACATCTGGAGAAGCGAAGCAATCCTCCCAAATGGATAGGTAGCATAGCTGAACTGAGCTCCCCTTCTCCTCCCCGTCTGCTCCCTCTATGATCGGATTGGAACCTGGGACCCTTCAGTCCACAGGATGACGCTCTATCCACTGAGCCAAACCAGTCAGGGCTCTTCAGAAGGAAGATAAAACAACCTCAAAAAGAATGATGTATATAACGGATTAATTTCCAGAGCATTCACAGATGCCACTTATGTTGCAAGTCTTTCTTCCTGAATTGTTTTCAATTTTCAATTGAGGGGTTATTTTAAAGCAAATAGATGAACCTGGTGAAAGGGAGAAAGAGAGTGAGGAGGGAGTGTGGGAAAGAGAGGCTTTGTAATGACTTCCATGTGAGGACAGCCTGGGACCCCTTTCTCCAACCTCATCTCCTTCCGTCCTTTCTTTCACTTTATGGTTGGAACACATCATCATTCCCCAACTTGTACACTATTTAAAGCCTCTGGGGTCTTACTTGGACTGCTCTGTGTCCATGTAGAGTTCTTTTTCCTTCCTTTTGGTACAGATTCAAAACCCTCTGCCTTTCTCCTTTCCTTCTTCTAGGGAAAAAGAAGAGAGGAGAAGAGCCCTGACTGGTTTGGCTCAGTGGATAGAGTGTCAGCCTGCGGACTGAAGGGTTCCAGGTTTGATTCTGGTCAAGGGTATGTACTCTAGGAGAGTCTTTCTAATTACCTTTTCCTGTCTGTGCGAGGTACTCTCCCCTCTGGCCCAGTGCTAGCCTGTGCTTATCTCTGTCATGGTTCTAGTCATATTGGATGGAAATAATCACTCTTTTCTAATTAGAGTGGTTCTCAAACTTCCTAAGTCTGCGACCCTTTAATACAGTTTCTCATGTTGTGGTGACCCCTAACCATAAAATTATTTTCATTGCTACTTCATAACTAATTTTGCTACTGTTAGGAATCGTAATGTAAATATCTGATATGCAGGATGTATTTTCATTGTTTGCGACCCACAGGCTGAGAACCGCTGGTCAATAGAGGATCCAGAAATTGACCCAAGCCATTATACTCAATAAATATTTGACAAAGGAGGCAAGAGCATACAATGGAGTCGAAACAGCCTCTTTAATAAATGGTGCTGGGAAATTTGGTTAGATACATGCAAAAAAATGAAACTAGATCACCAACTTACACCATACACAAAAACAAAATGGCTAAAGGACTTGAATGTAAGATGGGAAACCATAAAAACCCTACAAGACTCCATAGGCAGCAAAATTGCAGACATATGTCATAGCAATATCTTTACAGACACAGATCCTAGGGCAAGAGAGACTAAGGAGAAAATAAACAAATGGGACTACAGACACAGACAGACACAAACATATACCCACAAACACACACACATATACATATACACTCAGACATAAATACATACCCACACACATGTACACATGTACTCACAAATATGTGTGCACATATATACATACATACTCTTACACACAGATATACATACGTAACACAAAGACATATGCACATATACACATATACCTACACACATACAGAGACACACACACACACACACACACACACACACACACACACTCACAAACATACTCAGACTTAGAATGGATTGTAAGGAAAAGAATCATGGACCAGAGACCACAGAACTAACATCTGGATGAATGACTGACATTTGGACACAGTGAGAGCCAGCAGCCCCTGGACCTTCACAATATCCAGAAGCACTCCAGCTGCTGGGACAGTAAAAGCAGTTCCGCTGCAAAGCCAGACATGCCGGGCTGGCAGAAAGCACATCTGCGGACCAATTCCAGTTCAAGAATTGCTGGTTGGAAAGTGTTAATCAAGGAACTTGAGCATAAAACTGACAATCAAGGCATTTAAGCTTATGTTTGTAGTCCTGAAATCCACTCCTATAATCTTAAATCACTCCCATTGTTTCATCTTGAAATTGGAAATGGCACTGCTTATCTGTCAGGGATGCCGTGAAGACCGGGTAATGATTATAAAGTACTCAGGAGCTAAGTATTAAAATTACAAGGTACGACACAGGCCAGAATCTGGCCTACGCAGCTGACACAGGCTCTACGCTGCTTCTGTCACACATGCCACTCTCCCTGTGGGGAGCAGGCCTAAGCCGGCAGTTAGACATCCTTAGCACTACATGAACCGGAAGCAGGAGAGGCTACCAACCACCACCTCTGCACTCGCCAGCCGTGAGCCCGGCTTCTGGCTGAGTAGCACTCCCCCTGTGGGAGCACACTGACCACCAGGGGGCAGCTCCTGTGTTGAGTGGGATCAGGCCGAAACTGGCTCTCCAGCATTCCCTGAGGAGTCCTGGATTGTGAGATGGCGCAGGCCAGGCTGAAGGACCCCACCGGTGCATGATCAGAGTTAGGGAGGGACCGTGGGAGGGTTCCAGGGCGTGTCCAGCCCGTCTGGCTCAGTCCCGATTGTCTGGACCCCAGAAGCAAGCTAACCTACCAGTTGGAGCATCTGCCCCCCTGGTGGTCAATGCACGTCATAGCAAGCGGTTGAGCGACCTTAGCATATCATTAGCATATTACACTTTGATAGGTTGAACAGATAACCTGGCGACCGGACACTTAGCATATTAGTCTTTTATTATATAGGATATCTGACATTCCCTTTTTCTTTAAGCCAGTTTGAATTGTAGCTTCTGGCAATTGAGATTGAAAGGTTTCTTCTATCTGTTTAGTTACAATCTAAACAGATAGAAGAAATCTAGCGCTGAATAACCAGCCCTAGAGATTCAAGTGTGCCCTAAGCTCAAAGAAGGCAGGTATGATTTCTTAAATTCTTTTTGCACCCTCCTTGTGCTCCAGCCCCTGCCTATCCCAGACCCCACCCCTTGCCCTGCAATCACTCGGAGAGTAAATGACTGCATATCTTAATTCAATGCTATACCTTTTGTGTACACACGAACATTGATCTATTAGTATAGAGACATACAGACAGGCAATGCACAGACTTCAGAGATGTGCAAATTCACCAGCACTGTACTCCTCCCTCATCTCCCCCCAGCCTCTGGCAACCACTCATCTATTTCTGTCTCTAAGGATTTGCCTATTCTGGACATTCCATGTAAATGAAATTGTTAGGGGCAGAAATAGAATAGTGCAGATTAGCTATAGTTATAAGGAATATTAATTATGCTCTGTGAAGTATTAATCATGCTCTTAACCTCGATTGTTCTGTTCTGAAAGAAAAGCACATCCTGACCTGGCTAGGAGTTGTACACCCCGGAACCTGGAAGTTAACCTCGGAATGTGCTACTTTCTCCTTATCCGAGAACTGCCCATCGTCATGGAAAGATTAACAACTTTGCTGAAACAATGAAGTCCCAGGCTGTAACCACCCAGAGGTGCCCGCCCTTTCCAACCACCTGCCCACATTGCCTATAACTTGTGAGTATTACACCTTGTCTACTTCCCCATACCTGTAGTTCCTACTTTCCCATGCCATCTTTGTCCTTCTACTCAATATAAGCATATGGGGGTGGCAGGGGAGATAGAGCCAATTTGTGTGGATGACCTGCTGCTCTCCCATCCTGCTGGCGTTGTTGGAATAAATGCTTATAGACAATTCAACCCTGTCTCTGCTTAATTGGCTCAAGTAGTGACTGGCATCCTGGACCCATTTGTTGTCCAGTTTCAAAATAATATAAAGAGATGTCTAAATATTGAAAAACTTTAAAATCTGTCTGGCAAACTATTAAATAAAGTGTGGTATCCTCCTACCTTGACAAGTGTACTATAATGAAGGTTAGGCTCCAATGTAGAGACCTATGACTTCTCAGAATTCTGTGCTGCAGGGGACATCTTGGGGAGAGCCATCCCCAGCCCTCAGTCCAGGCTCTTCTCTCCTCAGCCCAGGCTCCATCCTGAAGTAGGAGGGACTTCGTGCATCTGTGTGGATGCCCAGGCCACAAATGCAAGTCCTAGTCACCCATTCACCTGTGAGCTATCAATCCCTGGCAGACATAAACCCTTTCTTTGAAAAAGACTTTCAGGCCCAGCCAGTGTGGTTCAGTGGTTGAGCATTGACCCATTAACCAGGAGGTTATGGTTCTATTGCTGGTGGGACACATGCCTGGGTTGTGGGCTCCATTCCCAATAGGGGGGTGTACAGGAGGCAGCCAATCAATGATTCTCTCTCATCATTGATGTTTCCATCTCTCTCTCCTTTTCCCTTCCTCTCTGAAATAATATATATATAAATTATATATGTATGTATATAAATATACATACATATATATGTATATGTGTGTATGTATATATATATATACACATATATATATATACACATACACATATAAAATAAATAAGTAAATACAAATGTTTAAAAAGACTTTCAGCCATGGTAGTTATATTTATTTAACAACCCCTTAGCTCCATGGTTCTTCATACCTGGTGTAGGGTGTGGTCAGAGCCCAAAGCCCCCTCACAACAAGATCCAAGGGAAGTATTGGCTGATGATGCTGTAAACAACCCTGTTGAACTTGCTAAATCTATTGAAATGATGTGTTTTTCAGCAGTTTGAGAGACCGCTTTAAGCCTCTGAATCCCTGCAGAGGCTGTTTGAACTGTGGCTGTAATTATGCAGGGCAGAATATGGTATTCATTGAGTGTACTTGAGAAAAAGCAGTTATTCACGATGACAGCGCTAATACTCACCCAGGTGTTATGAAACACAGAATAACACAGACACACTAAAGCAGAGAGGCAAAGTTGGAACTGGCAACTTTATTGCAGTTGCAATCGAAGAGCAGTTCTGAGTGATGGTAAAAAATAATCCAGCCCTGGCCCTGGCTGGTGGGCTTAGTTACTTGAGCGCCATCCCATGCATAGAGAAGTTGCCAGTTTGATTCCAGGTCAGGGCACATGCCTGGGTTGCAGGCTCTTTTCCCAGTAAGGGGCATGCAGGAGGCAGCCAATCAATGTTTCTCTCTCTCTCTCTCCCTTTCACTCTCTCTAAAATCAATTTAAAAATATATTTTTAAAAAAGTAATCCACCTCTAAGCTCAGCGTGGTGTTCCAGGCCACAAATGCAAGTCCTAGTCACCCACTCACCTAGTCCCTGTTACTGTACTTGAGTTCTGGTGCACGGTGATGACGACTTTGGATCCTTGGAATCATGTCCCTGTTATTCATCAGGGTCATGAGTTGCTTAAAGACTATGGAACACAGTAAGAAGTTTTGGCATTTCTTATTGTTATGGATTCTCCTTAAGGAAAAAGTCTCATGAAAAAGAGAACCCTCAGCATTTCTATTGGAGCCACAGTAAGTCTGTTCATCAGCTTTATTGAGTACTGTTAGAATTTTCATTCTTTTAAAAAATTATTATATACTAGTATTTTTATTGATTTCAGAGAGGAAGGGAGAGGGGGAGAGAGATAGAAACATCAATGAGAGAGAGAACCATTGATCAGCTGCCTCCTGCACGCCTCACACTTGGGATCAAGCACACAACCCGGGCATATGCCCTGACCAGAATTTGAACTGTGACCTCCTGGTTCATAGGTCAACGCTCAACCACTGACCTACATGGGCGGGGAAAATTTTCATTCTTTTGTTCACTAGTTTCACAAATATTCTACCTTACCATCAAAAAGAATATTGGCCCTAGTTGGTTTGGCTCAGTGGATAGAGCATCGGCCTGTGGACAGTTAGGGGCGACCAGGCTGGCAGGGGAGGTTACATAACCTCTTCGAGTTTTTGTTTTCTGAGGTAAGAAAACCCATCTCACTGATATGCTTAAGACTCATCTGACATCATTTACAAGCAAGAGGCAGTATAATAGTATAACGGTTAAATGTGCAGCCTCTGGAGGTAGACTGCCTGGGTTCAGTTCTTGGCTCTATCACTTATTTTAGCTGTGTGACTGGGGCAAGTCACTTAACCTCTCTGGGCCTTGATTTTCTCACCTGATAATAATAACAAAAGTACCTAACTCCTAGGTTCATTGGTTATGAAAGTGCACAGGAAAAAAAATTCTTTTCTACCCAAATTCTTCTGGCTGATGTAATAATCAAATTGACATGAGACAAATAACCAGGAGAACATAAACAAATTTATTACATTTGTATATATGGAGGTTCCAGAAGAAACTGAGACCTGAGGACAAAACCATCAGTTAAGGCTTATATGCTGTCTTGAACTATGTAGAAAGGAGGGTTGTGGTTTGGGACTTCAAAGGAGAAGAAATTGCCCTGGCCAAGTAACAGTTGGTTAGAGCTTTGTCCGGATGCACCAGTGTTCCAGTTTCTGGTCTGTCGGGGCACATACAGGAAGCAACTAGTGTGTGAATGGATGAATGAAACAACAAATTGATCTCTATTTCTCTCTCTCTCTCTCTCTCTCTCTCTCTCTCTCTCTCTCTCCCGCCCCCCCCCCTTTCTCTATCTGTAATCAAATAACAAAAATAAAGGGGGAGGAAAGCAATTCCCATGAACATGGAAAAGCAAATGTTTGGTAGACAAATGTTTGTTGGGCCATCTTCAACAATGGACACGAGAGAGGACTTTGATCAGACGTGTTTTGCAAGATTCTTCCCTGTCTGTTACACTTAGTTTATATTAAACTGTACTTATCTGTAATGGTATCTTCCTTCCTAGAGCAGGTCGTCTATCTCAGTTCTTTTAGGCAGTTAGGGGGAAGGTCAAAGCTTCTTCCTGAGTCTTTTGTTTCTTAAAAATAACCAGTTTACAGACACTGGTGGTGGTCGTCTTTCTCAGGGAAATCTTTGCTATTCAGGTGGTTTTTGCCTGCTGGGAAGACATTTGACCCATTTTATGGAAAAATTCCTTGGCCCATCCTGTGAAGTTTCTGAGGCCCATTAAGAGACTGAAAATAACAATTAGCTTCCAGGTAGAAGCAATTGCCCCACCCTGTTTGAAAACCTCTCACCTCATCTGTGGACGATTGCCTGAGACTATTCCAGACTGAATCCAATCAGTGTGCAGGCAGAGGCAGGTCTCTGGAGGCTCTGATCTAATTAGTCAGAAAGAGAAGTTTGGGTCCCCACCACAGACACCATCCCAGACAGCTCAATGAGGCAAAAGCCAGTGGGACCCCAAGAGCCTATAGCTGACACCTACTGGACCAGCTCCATGGGGGAAGGGAGCACAGCTCAGAACAGGGGCAATCAAGAAGTGAGATTCAAGACAGATCCAGCCTTTGGGCTAAGGAGTCCTCGACCATTGAACTATTAGGGGATTCAACCTCTTGGACCTCAATCAGGTTGCCCAGGGCCAGAAAGGGACAGTGACTCACATTCACCTGCACTAGAGAAGCTCCCAGGAGGCCCAGGATAGACACGACAAGGGATCAGAGCAAAATCCAGTGAGCCCCACAAATAGTGGATTCAAAGCACCTGTATAACAGCTGGCACAATGACATTGCGGTTGAACTTCACTGGCAGCAAGTCAGAGGGGAGATCTCTCCCACAAGCAGGACATCAACAATCAAGTCAGAATTACAACAGCAGAGCCCAAACAATGCACACAAGGGGCATTCCTAGAGATCCAGCTCAGGTAAACAAAGAGACTATATCACTGGACCTCTTAAGACACTTTCTACATAAGGTCATCCCATAAAGACTGGGAGGCATAGCAGTTCTATCTAATACATAAAAGGAAATACAAAGAGACAACTAAAATGGGGAGACAAAGAAACAACCCCAAAATGGGAGAAAAGAAGGAATCTCTAGAAAAAGAACTAAATGAGATGGAGGTAAGCAACCTATCAGACATAGAGTTCAAAGCATGGTTATAAAGATGCTTAAGGAACTTAGTGCAAATTGCAACAGCATGAAAAAGGAAATAGAGGCCATGAACAAGAACCAGACAAAAATGAAGAATGTTATATCTGACATCAAGAACACACTGGAAGGGATTAAAAGTAGATTAGATAAAGTAGAGGACCAAATCAGCGATTTGGATGACAAGGTAGAAATAAGTAGCCAATTAGAGCAGCAAATAGAAAAAAGAATTGAAAAGCAGGAAGATAGCTTACGGGAGCTCTGGGACATCATGAAACATAACAACATCTGCATTATAATAATATCGGAAGGAGAAGAGGGCGAGCAAGCAACAGAGAACCTGTTTAAAGAAATAATGACACACACACACACACACACACACACACAGACACACAAGAAAAAAATAGAAAGAAATAATGACAGAAAACTTGCCCAACCTGGTGAAGGAAAATGTCACACAAGTTCAGGAGGCACAGAGAGTCCTAATCAAGATGAACCCAAACAGACCCACACCTAGATACATCATAATTAAAATGGCAAATGTTACAGACAATAAATAATCTTAAAGGCAGCAAAAGAGAGACAGAAAATTACCTACAAAGGAGTTCCCATTAGGATGTCAGCTGACTTCTCAATAGAAACACTTCAGGTCAGAAAAGAGTGGCATGAAGTACTAGAAGTAATGAAAATCCAGGGCCTAAATCCAAGACTACTGTAATCAGAGAGGCTATCATTTAAAATTGAAGGTGAAATAAAAAGCTTTCAAGACAAAAAACGGTTGAAGGAGGACATTGCCACCAAACCAGCAATGAAGAAATGTTAAAGGGACCACTCGAAGAAGGGAAAAAAAAGGAGAGAGAAAGGAGCATAGGCATAAAGAAAATAAAAATGCCTCACAGGGAAGGCAGGGAAGGGTGGGATAAGGGGGAGTAAGAGATTAACCAAAGGACTTATATGCATGCATATAAGCATAGCCAATGGACACAGACAGTAGGGGGGTGAGGGCTTGTGCTGAGGAGCAGGAGAGGGTGGAGAGAGGTCAATGAGGGGAAAAGGAGACATAGGTAATACTTTCAACAATAAAGAATTTAAATAAAAAAATAAAAATAAAAATGGCACCCTGCCAGTGTGGCTCAGAGTTTGAGTGTTCACCTCTGAACCAGGAGGTCACAGTTCAACTCCCAGTCAGGGCACATGCTTGGGTTTCAGGCTCCATCCCCAGTTTGGGCTGTGCAGGAAGCAGCCAATCAGTGATTCTCTCTCATTGATTTTTCTATTTCTCTCTCCCTCTACCTTCCTCTCTGAAATCAATAACAAAAATATTTTTAAAGAAGTAAAAGAAAAATGGCAATATGTAAACACCTATCAATAATAACCTTAAGTGTGAATGGATTAAATGTTCCAGTCAAAAGACATCAGTTGACTGAATGAATAAGAAAACATGATATATATATATATATATATATATATATATATATATATATATAGTTTACAAGAGATCTACGTCAGAACAAAAGACACACAGACTGAGAGTGAAGGGGTGGAAAAATATGTTCCATGCAAATGGAAAGGAAAAAAAGCTGGGGTAGCTATACTCATATCAGACAAAGTAAACTTTAAAACAAAGACCATTACAAGAGACAAAGAAGGCCACTTCATAATACTAAAGGGAATGATTCAATAAGAAAATATAACTATTATAAACATATATGTACCCAATATATGAGCACCCAAGTACATAAAAAAAACTCTTGATGGACTTTAAGGGAGAGATTGACAGCAATACAGTCATAGTAGGGGACTTTAACACCCCACTGACATCACTGGATAGACCTTACAGACAAAACATTAACAAGGAAACAGAGGCCTTAAATGACACACTAGATCAGATGTCTTCTCCCCAGGCAAAAACCACCTGAATAGCAAAGATTTGCCTGAGAAAGAAGACCACCACCAGTGTCTGTAAACTGGTTATTTTTAAGAAACAAAAGACTCAGGAAGAAGCTTTGACCTTCCCCCTAACTGCCTAAAAGAACTGAGATAGACGACCTGCTCTAGGAAGGAAGATACCATTACAGATAAGTACAGTTTAATATAAACTAAGTGTAACAGACAGGGAAGAATCTTGCAAAACACGTCTGATCAAAGTCCTCTCTCGTGTCCATTGTTGAAGATGGCCCAACAAACATTTGTCTACCAAACATTTGCTTTTCCATGTTCATGGGAATTGCTTTCCTCTCCCTTTATTTGTTATTTTTAAAAATTTTTAATTGATTACAGATAGAGAAAGGGGGAGGAGAAGAGAGAAATAGAGAGAGATCAATTTGTTGCTCCATTCATCCATTCACACACTAGTTGCTTCCTGTATGTGCCCCGACAGACCAGAAACTGAAACCTTGGTGCATCCGGACAAAGCTCTAACCAAATGAGTTACTTGGCCAGGGCAATTTCCTCTCCTTTGAAGTCCCAAACCACAACCCTCCTTTCTACATAGTTCAAGACAGCATATAAGCCTTAACTGATGGTTTTGTCCTCAGGTCCCAGTTTCTTATGGAACCTCCATATATATAAATGTAAATGATGTCAGATGAGTCTTAAGCATATCAGTGAGATGGGTTTTCTTACCTCAGAAAACAAAAACTCGAAGAGGTTATGTAACCTCCCCTGCCAGCCTGGTCACCCCTCACTGCCCTCCCCTGCCAGCCTGGTTGCCCCCAACTGCCCTCCCCTGCTGGCCCGGTCACCCCTAACTGCCCTCCCCTGCTGGCCTGGTTGCCTGGTTGCCCCTAAGTGCCCTCCCCTGCTGGCCTGGTCCCCCTCAACTGCCCTCCCCTGCAGGCCTGGTCACCCCCAACTGCCCTCCCCTGCTGGCCATCTTGTGTCCACATGGGGGTGGCCACCTTGTGTTGGAGTGATGGTCAATTTGCATGTTACCTCTTTATTATATAGGATAGTACTGGAAGTCCTAGCCATAGCAATTAGACAACAAAAAGAGATAAAACATAAAACGCATCCAAATTGGAAAGGAGGAAGTAAAACTCATTATTCACAGATGACATGATATTGTACATAAAAAACCCTAAAGACTCCACCAAGAAACTAGTAGACTTAATAAATGTATTTGGCAAGGTAGCAGGATACAAAACCAACATCCACAAATTGATGGCATTTTTATACACCAGTAATGAACTCTCAGAAAGAGAAACTAAAAAATCAATCCCATTTACTACTGCAACAACAAAAAAATAAGATGCCTAGGAATAAACTTAACCAAGGAGGTTAAAGATCTGTACCTAGGAAACTATAAAACATTGAAAAAAGAAATAGAGGAAGATACTAGTACAAACAAATGGAAGCGTACACCATGTTCATGGATTGGAAGAATTAATCATTAAAATGTCTGTATTACCCAAAGCAACCTACAGATTCAATACAATTAAAATACCAATGGCATATGTCACAGAACTAGAACAAATACTCTAAAAATTTATATGGAACCATAAAAGACCCTGAATAGCTGCAGCAATCTTGAGAAAGAAGAACAAAATAGGAGGGATCACAAACTATATTACAAAGCCATTATAAACAAAATGGCCTGGTACTGGCAGAAGAACAGGCATATAGACCAATGGATCAGGACAGAGACCCCAGAAATTGACCTACACTATTACGGTCAATTAATATTTGACAAAGGAGGCAAGAGCATACAATGGAGTAAAGACAGTCTCTTCAACAAATGGTGCTGGATTTCATATCTATGTTTCTCTGTTCTCCCTCCCTCTCTCTGTAAAAATCAATAAACTTTTTTTAAAAAGTTAAATAAATTAGCCCTGGATGATGTGGCTTGGTTGGGCTTTGTCCCAGGCCACAAGCCTGGGTTGCAGGCTCAATCTGTGCATGAGGTAGCTGATTGATGTTCTGCTCTCATTGATGTTTCTCTTTCTCCCTCTCCTTTTCTCTCCCTCTAAAAATTAATAAAAATATTTTTTAAAAAGTTAAATGAATTATATACAGAAAACATTTAGAATAGTGCTGAGCACATTGTCAGTGCTATATATGCTTCAGTTAAATTTTTAATGAGGTATAATTTGCATGCCATAAAATTTACAATTTTGAAGTGTACACTGTAGTGGCTTTTAGAATATTCACAAGAATGTCCATCACCATTTTATAATTTTAAAACATTTAATCATTCCCAAAAGAAACTTATACTCATTAGTGGTAACTCCCCATTCCCAAAAGCCCCTGGCAACCATTAATCTATTTTCTGTCTCTATGGATTTGCCTATTCTGGATATTACATATAAGTGAAATCATATATGTGACAATATATGTTTGGCTTCTTTCACTTAGCATAATGTTTTCAAGGCTCATCCATGTTGTAGCATGTACCAATACCTCATTTATTTTTATGGCTGAACAACATCCCATTGTATGGATATGCCACATTTTATTTAAGTCTTCACATTATTAAGCATTTAACATATAGTTAAGGAATAAAGAAATTAAATAGAGTCATTCTGGTCAAGCTGCTAAATTATTAAAATTAAGTAGGCTGATTCTAGGAACTTCAACTTCTGAACTGTCCAGCTCTTCGTTAATGCCTGGATGCACATCAGATCATTGTGCATCAATGCCCAGACACACACCTGACCCTCAGATGAATATCTGAGTGACCTCAAGAAGGAATTGTTCCATTGTCCAGACCACCATTCCTCTGAAGATTACCATCTTGGACCAACCCAGAGGCTAAGAATGCAGGACTGAGTCTTCTCAAGAAGGTACTTTTAAAATATAAGAACCCTCAGCTTTTCTTTCTCCTTTGCCTAGCTGTATTCCAAGTTTGCAAACTCTAAGACCTTTAAATAAACCTTTGCCACTTATTTCTAGCCAAAGCTCCTGACTCCTTTTGAGGACATTCAACATAGCAAATGCTCAGGTGATCTTGTCAGCATCTGACCCAGTGCCTTGGTTCAGGGTCCAGTCTCAACCCTCTTCTATCCCAGGTGGAGTAGTACTCAAGGAAGAAGCCCAAGCCAGGGAAGAAGCCCTACCCAGGTGCAGCCTGCTGCTGGGCCTCTCTTCGCCTGCCTTACGCCTAACCTTCCAGTCACTGGTCTCAGAGATCTCACATTCCCTGTGTTTGCTCTCCAGCCACACACGACCTGGTAACCTGTTGTAATTCCCACTCCCTCTCATCCGCTCTCTTCCCTTAACGATCCAGTGGTTCTCAACCTTCCTAATGCCGCGACCCTTTAATACAGTTCCTCATGTTGTGATGACCCCCAATTTCATTGTTACAAATTGAACATAATTAAAGCATAGTGATTAATCACAAAAACAATATGTTTTCCGATGGTCTTAGGCGACCCCTGTGAAAGGTTCGCGACCCACAGGTTGAGAACCGCTCAATGGCATTCTTCCAGTCCTCCTCTGGACCTGATTACTCACCCAGTTTCCTAAACAGTCCATGTTACTTTGTGTTTGGGAATTTGTGTGTTCGGGCACATTGTATTAATTATACATTGCTGCATAACTATTTACCACAAAACTTCATAGATTAAAGCAATCCACATTTTTATCTCCCATAGTTAAAAATTTTTTCTTTTGTTAATCCTCACTTGAGGATATTTTTTCCACTGATTTTTTTGAGAGAGTGGAAGGAAGGGAGGCAAGGGAGTGGGGGGGAGAGAAACATCAATTGGTTGCTGCCCACATGTCCTTGACCGGGAATTGAAGCCGTGACGCTGCAGTGCGTGGGCCAACGTTCTGACCACCGAGCTGGCCCGGGCCTCCCATAGTTTCTGCTGAGCAGCTCAGCTGGGTGGTTCTGGCTCAGAGTCGCTCCTGAGGTTGAAGTCAAGCTGGGGCTGTAGTCACCTGACGTCTGGCTCACCCACATGCCAGGCAAATTAGTGTTGGTTGTTGGCAGGAGGTCTTTGTGCCCTGCTACATGGACCTCTCCATCGGGCTGGTTGAATGTCCACACAACATAACAACCAGCTTCCCCAGAGCCAGTGATGAGAGAGTGAACAAGGTGAAAGTCACAGTGTTTTTTATGAGTTAGTCTTGGAACTCACACTGTTGCGTCTGCAATATCCTCTTGATTGTACAGACCAGTCTTACTCAGTGCGGGAGGGGACTACACAGGATGGGAGAAGCGTTGGGGGTTGGTTAGCTGAGTATGGTATCAGGCTTTCTCATCACAAAGTCAGCCCCACCTCGAGACAACTACTTGCTTGTTGCCTCTGCTGTCAGACAAGTGTTAGGAGAAGGTTTGCAGCCTGAAGTTCCTCATTTTAACACCATGGAAGCAAAGCCTATACATTTATCCTCAAAGAGGGAAACAACCCTTCTCACTATAAAGTTAACCCCTCCAGGACACCTAGAGCTTCCTCCTTTCCCAGTTCAGTTCTTCTGAAGGACCCTAGCTGCTAGGCAGGTTCAATCTAGGGGAAACCCCTCGTCTGCTCCCTATGTCTGCTGTGCTCTGTCTGGCTGACTAAGACCTCCCGTGACTCCACTATCTCCCAGAAAACACCTGTTTACATGGACTTTGGACATTACATCTGACTCAACCCTCTGGTGTTTATGTACTTCTAATTTCTACGACTTGGCATAGCTGACTCATCGCTGCCGTGTAAGTTTTGCTTCCCTTTTTGATTGGTGCTGGTTCAACAGACTCGCATGGCCTGATACCACACGGATGTGCCCTAGAAACTACAGCTTTGCACTTCCCCCAGCTGTGCACCTCTCTGAAATGTTCACATATGCCCAGATCTTCCATTAAAACAGTAATACACAAGCAAGCAAACAAATCTCCCTCTAACTACCTGAATAATCCCTCTCCTTTTCTCTTCTCTCCTCTGCCTCCTTGTCAATCTTCTAAAAAAAAATGTATTTTTATTGATTTCAGAGAGGAAGGGAGAGGGAGATAGAAACATCAATGATGGGCGTGCAGGAGGCAGCCCATCAGTGATTCTCTCTCATCATTGATGTTTCTATCTCTCTCTCCCTCTCCCTTCCTCTCTGAAACCAATAAATATATA
The DNA here is from genome assembly GCF_964212035.1 of Myotis nattereri. NCBI lineage: Eukaryota > Metazoa > Chordata > Mammalia > Chiroptera > Vespertilionidae > Myotis > Myotis nattereri. Next base: position 29,395,292 of record NC_138086.1, on the reverse strand, counting down.
AAAAATAAAATGAGTGATCCATTTTGATTTCCAACCTTAACAGTCTGAAAAAAACTGCTCTATCAAGGAAACTGGAATCTAAGACTGTACACAGGAGAATTTGTTGACATAGGAGCACTCTGGCAGGATACAAGCGTTAGCATCCTGGCAAGGATCAGGGGGATGGTGCAAAATTACTGCCAGGTAGCTTCTAGAAGCCTGGAAAACTGATGGCCTGTGAAGAGTGAGGTTGAAATGCTTATATTTCTGGGGCAGACCATAGGAGGAAGGATTAAAAGACTCAGGAAAGTGGAAACGCTGGGATAGGTATATGATGTCAGGGCCAGAAGACCCCCCGAGGATTAGGCTCCCCAGGAGGGCTCAGAGGAGTCACATTCATCCAGGGTGTCAGGAATGCAGTGGCGACGGGGCACCAGCTTCATTCAGAAGTTCCCACTACAGAAGCTGCATTTTCAGAAGCCTCCTCCAGCCTCCAGCGGGCTTGAAAAGGTGCACTCCCAGGGCATTCAGGACAGACCTGCCAAGGCAGCCCTCTGGTGCCCATGTGAGCAGAGGAGCCCCCGGGGCTCCCCAGACCTGCTCTTTTGTCTACACGAGTGAACACAGCCACAGCAAGACAAAATTGACCACAGCCTCCCACCGCAGATGTCAATACTTATGATGAACAGAATGGCCCCAGAGAATCCCCAGCCAGACCTTTTGAACCACATGGATGATTCCAGCATGAACGTGATACCGCAGAATCCAGCTGGTCCCAACTTGGTTCAGGAACCGACCAGTCAGATCGAGGAAGCAATAGCAGCAGCAGCTATTACTAAGGCAACCAAATCAGATTCTTCCAGCCAAGAATGTGCCCACCTCACACACATCAACCAGTACCCCCCCCCCCCCCCCCGCCCCTGAGTTTCAGGTTCCCATAGCTCCTTCCACCTCTTGCCTGTAGGCCCTTGCAATTTGGCACGGGACTCTGTCATCACCAAGAGTCCCACAAGTGATGTCCAAATGCAAGATCGTCCGTTGGAGAGGCTGGAGGCTTCAGTTCCTGCTTTGCTACCTGATGCCTATACCACAGAGCAAATCATGTAATGGTACAGTTTTCCTGATGAGGAGGAAATACCTGACTATTCTTTCCACTGTGCAGATCAGTATCTCACCCACAGGCCCCAGCCAGAAGAAAAGGGTCCTTAGCATCTTTGCTGATGCAGCTTTAGACCTGTCATTTGGGCAAACCTCATCCAGTATGACAAGCTGAGGCCATTCAGCTTACAGTCTGTGGATGAAAGGGGCCACATGCTGACCTGACAAGCTCAGGAGAGGCCTGCATAGCGGTCTTGCAGACTCAGAGACCTAAAGTAACCACAAAGGATGGTCTGAAATTAAACTTCAACTAAAAGCAGTTATGGTGGGCAGTTATGTCCTAGGCCAGTATCTTCAAGGTCAACCTTTACCTTAACTGAGCCTATCTGTCTTTTTGCATCTATGATAACATACCCTTGAAATGTCTGGGTAACTTGTGACTTCCCGGTATCTGGAGCCCCTGGGGCACAACCAGGTGTGCTGGGTCCCAGGACAGATACCACAAATTCCTTCATTATCATGTTAATCGTTCCTGCACCCACCTAAGGATGTGTCCATCATTTTACTTTTATCCAATCCCAGGGGTTTCCCCGCTTTGCTTTATCCCTCTTCCTTAATCTATCACCAATGAATTTCATGTAACTCACCTATGTCCCTCCTTTGATTGCAATGTATAAATACAAATGTAACCCGCCATTCTTCGGAGCATTATCTCAATTCATTGAGGTTCTGCTTCCCGGCATATGTCGACAGTTTGGCTCAAATAAACTCACAAAAAATCTTTACAGGTTTCAATGGTTTTTTTACGTTAACAAGTCTAAGAAACCGCCTGGAATTCCAGAATCCCTCCACTATAGTGAACTTTGGATCTCTCGGATCAAAGTGCTAATAAATAGGACATAACTGAGGGAAGGAGGGGCTGTCTTGGAACTGGGCTCACGGATAGCCATGGGCTGATAGGATGCTGATGCAATAGACACCAGGCATGGCCCTTAACTGCAGAAGCCAAGGGTTCATAACATCAGGGTCAGAGGGGCAGCCAGGGGATCTGACCAGAAGAGAGCTCCAGAAATTGTGATTAGAACAGAGTTTTCCTAGGAGGAAAAAAGTACTGCTTCACATGTATAATCTGAAAAGAATGAGAATGAGTAATCAGGAGAATGAGGAAGATGGCCACCCAATGAAAGGTCACAATTCCTTGCCTGGTGTCCATGCCTGAATCAGTGTTCAGAAGCAGAACCCAGTGACTGAAAGGTGGCCAGGTTCCCAGAGAGAAGGACCCACAATACTATGGCAAGAATGAACTATAATAGTTTCTCCGATCCTTCTCCACAGAGATCTAGAGTATTCACTTGGATGATAGAACACTGGGACATTTTGATGACTGTTGGGCACAAGGTCAGAGGTCAACAAGTATCCTGAGACCTGAAGCCTCTTCATGCCCCCGTTAGAGTGAGAGCAACTGGAGTCCTAGGGTCCAGCCTCCCTGGACCCACTGGCTATCTATCATTCCCTGCGGGAAGTCATCCATTGTCTTCACTAGCAGAGAGGTGTGGACAAGGATCCCGGAAGGCTGGCGACCCTTGAGCTCTGGCAATGGTCAGGGCTGTGCACCCACTGTTAGTCCAGACCAGGGGTCCTCAAACTTTTTAAACAGGGGGCCAGTTCACTGTCCCTCAGACCGCTGGAGGGCTGGACTATAGTTTAAAAAAAAACTATGAACAAATTCCTATGCACACTGCACATATCTTATTTTGAAATAAAAAAACAAAAGCGTTCTGGCACATTTTCTCCTAAGTGAAAGACCAATTGCTGCATCTCCGATCCCTTGCTAGAGAGAAGGAAGCACAGAGTCTGTTAGGAATCTTTGGGTTCTTGAGGAAACACATTCTACACCTAAGAATACTACTGTTGCCCACGTACTGTGTGACACGGAAGGCTGCCAGCTTTGAGTGGGGCTCAAATACAATATTTGTATTTGCATGTGGCCCACAGGTCCTTAGTTTGAGGACCCTTGGTCCAGACAATGGTAGCTGAAGCAACTTCCCCATTTATTATTATGTAAACCTTGCTGATGGGCTAGTCTGCCTGTTACTGAAAATTGCCTGCCTAAGGGCTATGGGTGTATCCCAAACCAATAAAAGGTTGGTGAGGCCTGAGCACCAGTGGAAGTCCTTCCCCTTGAGTTGGACTTGCTCTCCTGGCCCCCCAATATTTCCAAATTATCTCTTGTCTTGTCTCTTTCATTTGCGTGCGGCTCCTCTTCCAGATCCTGAACCCTGAACCACACGGGACGTGGGGGAAACTTTACACAATTCCCCTTAATCCCCAAATGTACAGTTGGGATTGGGAAGTTGGGCTAACCTCATATTGCATCCTTGTGATCCTTCCTGACTGTGATCGCTCTCATCTGCAGAGTAAGAGCTATCACAGTAGGGAAGGCCAAGTGGGAGCATCTGAAACTGCACCATGCCCCCTGCCCCCAGGCCAATATAGTAGCCACAAAATATCATGGCATCCCAGGTTGGGGAGGAGGGCAACTGCTAATGCCATTCTTAAGTATAAAAAAGATGAAGAAATGTTGTTCCTACCATATCTCTATTTAACTTGCCAGTGTTGACCCAGAAGCAATTGGACCAGTGGTTCTCAACCTTCTGGCCCTTTAAAGACAGTTCCTCCTGTTGTGACCCAACCATAAAACTATTTTCATTGCTACTTCATAACTGTCATGTTGCTACTGTTGTGAATCGTAATGTAAATATCTGATATGCAGGATGGTCTTAGGCGACCCCTGTGAAAGGGTCGTTCGACCGCCAAAGGGGTCGCAACCCACAGGTTGAGAACCGCTGAATTGGATGGATCCTAGAGAAAGGCTTCGGACTACTTTAAGGAAGTGGAACCCCTTTACACCTGCTGTGCCTGATGTGGTGGCTTGGCTAGAGTGGAGTTATGCAGCCTCAGGTACATGACTGCAGCCATCCATTTGGCAAATGCATTCTTTTCTACCCCAATCAGGAAAGAATATCAGAAATAGTTCATATTCCTACGGAATGGATGCCACAGTTTCGTGTTCACTCTTCAGTCTTCTGTCCTAATACAGTCCGAAGAGAACCAGAGCATTTGGACATCCCACATCACAGCACCTCGATCCATTACACTGACGATGCCATGCTGCTCATGCAGGATGAGAAAGAGGTGGAGCACACACTGGCTGCGTGAAATAACACATGTACCCCAGAGGGTGGGAGGTAAGTTCTATGAAGTTTCTGTGACCTGATGCTTCACTAAAGATGTTACAGGCCTGGTGGCTAGCAGCGTTCTGGCACATTTTCTCCTAAGTGAAAGACCAATTGCTGCATCTCCGATCCCTTGCTAGAGAGAAGGAAGCACAGAGTCTGTCAGGAATCTTTGGGTTCTTGAGGAAACACATTCTACACCTAAGAATACTACTGTTGCCCACGTACTGTGTGACACGGAAGGCTGCCAGCTTTGAGTGGGGCTCAGAGAAGGAAAGAGCTCTCCAGCAGGTCCAGGCTGTGATTCCAGCAGCCCATCTGCTTGGACTATACAATCAGGCAGAGCCTAGAGCAGTCATAGCGAACCTATGACACGCGTGTCAGAGGTGACACGCAAACCCTTTTTTTTTGGTTGATTTTTCTTTGTTAAATGGCATTTAAATATTTAAAATAAATATCAAAAATATGTCTTTGTTTTACTATGGTTGCAAATATCAAAAAAATTTCTATATGTGACACGGCACCAGAGTTAAGTTAGGGTTTTTCAAAATGCTGACACGCCGAGTTCAAAAGGTTCGCCATCACTGGCCTAGAGTATTGGAGGTGTCAGATGGGAAATGATGTAGTTCGACATTTATGGCAAGTTCCAGCAGGAGAATCACAATGCCATCCCCTGGGATTACTGAACGAGGTTATGCCAACTGCAGTGAAGAATTACCCTCCTTTCGAAACACAGCTCCTAGCTTGCTGCTGGGCACTGGGAGAGATAATGATTGACCGTGGGTTCAGAACTGGCCATCACAAGCTAGGCCCTACTGGGCACATGAAGTCATAAAGCCAGGCAGGCCCAGCATCAAAGCCATCAGAAGAGGAAACTGGTACATCAGGACTCATGAGCTGAGTAACTAGCCCAGATCTCCATGTCACTCATTACAGCTGCACTGGCACCCCTCCTCCAACTTATATCCTATGGCTGTAGGAGGGGGTCCCACAGAAACACCTAAACAAGGACAGAAAGACCAAACTCAAGTTGTGGATAGGTCATCTCACTATGTGGGCACACGCTAAAAATGGATGGTGGCTATATTACAGTCTCACTCCTGCAGGGAAGGGCATGGGAAACATTGGGGAGGGAAAATCTCCCCGGGGGTGGGGGTGGGGTGGGGTGTGCTTTGGGAAGTGCACCTGGTCATCCACTTTGTATAGATGGAGAATAGCCCAAAGTTAGAACATTTGTGGGCCTATGGTCAGGGATGAGTGGCCTGGCTGTGGATGGGGGTCCTGAAAGAAAAAGATTATAAAACCAGAGACAAGGAGGCCTGGAATGGAGGACTACAGGAGTGGACACAAAGTGGGAAGTTGTTTGTATCGCATGTTAAGGCCTGTAGTAAGTATCTCTTACAAAAGATGTGGCAGCTTTGACAAAATGATTTGGCCCGTTAATACAGCTAGTCTTTGCCAGAGCCCCCTCTCCCCCAACTGCTGCATGATGGGACTTTAACAGAGAGGACATGGTGGCAGAGATGGAGGTGATGCAAAAACCTAACAGCATGGACTGTCATTGACGCAAATGAATATAGCTATGGCCACCTCTGAATGGCCACCCTGCTAGTGATAAAGACCCGTGCTAAACTTTTATATTCCTTAAGGAGGCCAATAGGCTACTTGGTGACCATTTGACCATATTGGGCCCTTTTTTCCTGGTAGGGCCAGCAGTTTACTCTCATAGGAATAGACGCTGATTCCAGATATGGGGTTGCCTTTCTTGCCTGCGTGGCCTCGCTAGCACCACTCTCTGGGGGCTTGAAGATCACCTGGTCCACAAGCAAGAAATCCCATATAACATGGCATCTGACCAGAGGACTTTCTCTATGGCACAGAATGTAGGCGAGTGGGCTCAGGAACTTGGGATCTACTGTTCCTATCACACACCTCAGCACCCAGAAGCTATTGGATAGGTAAGTATTGGAATGGCCAGTTAAAGTTGCAGCTGAAGCTCCAGCATGGAGGTAATACAGTGCAATGATGACATTCCTCCAGGCCATCATAATATATGCCTTTCATCAGACAACTTAATATGGTGCTGTGTCCCCAACAGAAGAAGCACATGGGTCTGGAAACAAGGGGCGGAAGCATGAATGGCCCCAGCTAGCATCATTCCAGGGATCCAGTGGGCTTCCCTATCACCACCATTCTGGGCTTTGAGGAGTTAGAGGTTTTGATCCCCAAAAGGGGTACATTCTTGCCTGGGGTAAGAACAAAGATTCAATTGGGTTACACACTATGGCTGCAACCAGGCACTTTGGCCTCCTAATGTTCAGAGACTAACAGGTAAGACAAGGAATTGCCACCTTATCAGATATAATTGACCTGGAGGAGGTAGGGCCACTATTAGTGGGGACAGTGTGAGCTCCAGTGACCTATTTGGGTGTCAGCTGATACTCTTCTGCCCAACTGTGACTATGAATAGACAAGAGCAGCAACCCTAGTCTGAGAAGGTGCTTAGACCACTTAGAAATGAGGATTTGGGGGGGCTAATTTTGGGGGCCAGGGAAGCTACTGAGACCTGCTGAGGTGATAGCTAAGGGTGAGGGGAATTGAATGGATAGTGGTGGAGGTATATCATGAGGCCCTGTCATGGCCTTGCAACCAATTTCTCTGACAGGGGCTATAGGAAATTCCATTAGCTTTCCTCTGGTAAGTTTCCCTTCAGGAAGAGCTGCCCATCAGAGCCAGAGAGATATTCCCTGAATACAGATGGAGAAATAGATACTGGTGGTGCAAAGGTGGACTATAGCAGGCACAATATGTCACTCAGATCCCCCTTAAGCTAGGAATTGTTGCCCAAATCAAGGAGTGTGTTTTAGGTGACAGCCTCCAGCTTAAGCTCCTTCAAGATCTGCTTCAGTGTCTGGACTAGAGTCACGTATTTCTCCAGTGACTCCTCCCCCATGACCAAGCAAGGCAGTGGCCCAAGGTTGGGCTCCTGCTCCCAGCCAGGCTGGAGGACTTATGAGGTTTGCAAGCCAGTCTGACAGCTCTCACAAACCAATCCAGCGTCTTCCCTTAACTTTTCCTGGTGTTACACTCCTAACTCCGTATCTGTCTGCTTCCTGGAGAACACAACCTGTGACAGCACACATTTCAAAATTTCCCCAAACGGCTGCCTTTCCCCTTCCCACAATCCTTAAATCATTTTTCATGGCTTCAAATTGAGGGGGATTTTATATCTTTATTCCCAACCTCTCTAGCCTTTCTCAAGTGTCTTATATACTAATTACAGCATTTAACCTGATAATAAACAAAATTCAACCAAGTAAAATTGAATAATTGGCTCTATTAAGCAATTCATGAATCTGGCAGGATCCTATCTACCAACTAGAAGGGCCTCCAAGGGGTTATTTACAAAATGGAAGGTTTTTTTATAGGCAGAAGAGTGGCAGGTGAGTTATTAGCAGATGAAATTATTACTTTCAGGCCAAGACATCACCATTTTGCGGGGGAGGAAAGGGCAAGGGTTTTATCAAGGAGACTGCCTCTTCTTCCTGGGCGTTGCGGGAAGGGCTGAGGGGCGCCAGCACAGCCAAGGGTGATCCCGAGTGGGAGGGTGAAAGGATTGAGAAAAGACAGACAAGAGAATGAAAGCTGGGTCTCAGTGGGACGCTGCTCCCTGATGAGGAGACAGCGCCAGCGCGCCCAAGCCGTGTTTTTATTTTATAGCAGATGCCACGAGGCAAAGTAGGGACGTGATCAAGTTGTTTACAGCATCCTCACGAGTTTCAACCTCAACTACATGCACCCGAACTCTATCACAAGGCAGGTGGGGCTACCTGTTCAGACCATAGCTTCAAGCTCACAACCACAGCCCTTGGCTATGATTGTGCTGGGAGGGCCCTGCCCTCCAGCTGGGACTTGCACGTGGCAATGAGAGGACCCTGTCCTTTCTTTAGTCCGAAACTTGAACCTGGCCAAAACACTGTACCTGCGCCCCACAAAGGCCCACATAACAGACTTTTCCAAATTCTAGACTGGTCAATTAAGATTCTATTCCTGGGAGATGGTGAAACTGCAATTAACACGTTGTATGCGGGAAACGTGTTTACACGTTTTACGTATTTATACGTTCTACCAGTGTAGTAGAGCGCAGGACACGTATTAATACGTTGTTTATAGACTAGCGGTAGAATGCGGGTAACGTATAAATACGTAAAGTTACCGTAATTTTACTGAACGTTGCCATTTGCGCAAAAAATTAGCAAAAATGGCCCGCGCCACCTGTTAGCGCGCGATAAAAACTACCCGCAAACAATGTGTTAAAACACAGGTGTGTTTTTTTCATGTCTTCCCAAACACAAGCTCCTTCAGAGCAGGGACTATTTCTTAAACTTCCCGAGTGACTAATGTAAGGCTACCTACATACAATATACTATGTTGAATTGAATTGGTTAAAAGCCCTTTCCTGGGAACCTGTCAGACCACAGTTAAGGCCAAGTGGATCAAAGGCAACTATAGAATAGCCAGAGGGAACAAAAAGTCAAACGATCCTGGGTGGGCCCCATGTTTGGCTGGTGTTCATACCAAAGTCCTCTATCCCTGAGAGAGACAGTTCATCTACTACGAATTCCTAAACTGAGGGGAATTCACATTGATCATTTTGTAGAATTTCCAATTTGACAACTGAATTCTATCTTTCTAAAAAAAGGTTTATTTCTGATCTGATCCACGACCCATTTATTTCACTTGGAGTGTTGCGGGGGTGGGGGTGAGGGTGGGGGTGGGCACACACACTTTTCTCCTCTCCCAACTTGGGTCCAGTGCTTGGGGGCCTGCAGATGAACTGACAATAGGTGAACAGGAGAAAAGACAAGATTTATTTACACATGGGTAGGGGTGGGCGCGCTCAGTGATTGAAAAGTCCTGGAGTAGCCAGATTAAGTCTCTCAATTTAACAAAAGGGGGGAGGGGAGATTAGGGCTTCAGTGGGAGAGGATAGCAGGTTCTACTGGGCTTTTTGATGCGAATAGAACGGGCAGTCTGTCTCCGCCAGGCAACTAAATTAGCAGTCAACTCCTTTCCAAGAGTTAATGGTAGCTGTATTTTCAGGAGCCTCTGCTTTAGTCAGATCGAGAGAATTCCAGATACAATTTCGTGTGCATCTTTTGTAGGTCAAATGTTTCCAATAATCTTTATACCAACTCTGGAGGTCCAAGTGCGTCCCCACACGGGAAAAGGTCTTGTCCCAAAGCCTAAAGAGAGAAACCTTTCTTAGATCCCAGGAATGCGTCTCAACAGGCCCCTGTGACAGCGATTCCAGGCAGGCCAAGGAAGGTCAGAAAGAGATCCTTTCAAAAGCTCAGAGATGGCAAAGGAGAGGCAGAGGCATCGTCGCCGTTTTTCTAGGAGCGCGTGGTGGGGGGGGAGAAAGTGCATATCGGTCCCGGCCAGGCGGTCCGCGAGCTGGGGCCTGTGGGTCCTATGTGGGGAACCTCGGGTAGCATCCGGGCTCCAGCTTGACGACTCAAGTTTCTTCCCCAAACACAGGAGATAATAACATTCCCCTCTAGGAGTGGCCGAGAACCGTGACTACCATCGGAGGCTGGGCTCCCAGCCCCGAGCTGGCGCTTGCGAGGTGTGTTCTTTCCCTGGAAGGGTGGGGTGGAGACAGGAAGCCTCCAGGGGGCTCCCCACCAGCCGCACGCGCCGCCCCGGCGGGCTTATAAACAGCGCCCCGGCGCCTGCAGATCACTGTGGTTCTACTTCTCTCGGAAGAAGTCTCGCCCTGCGCGGACCGGGAACCGCGCCCTCGCCAACCTAGAACCCAGCGGGAGCCGCAGACCCCCCCGCGCAGTTGGCCGCCTATCCACTCGGTTGCCGTCGCGGTTGACTTTAAATCTGAACACAGCGGTCGGGGTCAGTGGGACCTGCCCTCTGGACCCGGAGCCGAGGGGGAAACCGAAACCGCTGGGCTCCGCTAACGGCGGCGGGAGAGCGCGCGCTCGCGAACCCCGCGCCCCGCCCGAGCGCCGCCCGCGCCCGCCCCCGGGCTCCGTAAGTTTCGATTCCTCCCCGAGCCGAGTCGCGCGCCGCGGCCAGTCCAGCGCAGAGCAGCGCCATGGCGGACCCGGAGGTGTGCAGCTTCATCACCAAAATCCTGTGCGCCCACGGGGGCCGCATGGCCCTGGACGCGCTGCTCGACGAGATCGCGCTCTCCGAAGCACAGCTCCTCGAGGTGCTGGAGGCGGCGGGGCCCAGCCGCTTCGTGGTGCTGGAGACCGGCGGCAGGGCCGGGGTCACCCGGTTCGTGGTGGCCACCACCGCAGCTCGGGTCTGCCGTCGCAAGTTCTGCCAGACGGACTGCGGAAACCTGCACCTCTGCAAGCTCAACCTGCTGGGCCGGTGCCACTATACGCACTCGGATCGGTGAGTTCGCCGCTAGGGAATGGGCGGGTCCCGGGTCCCGGGCTGGGAGGACGGTCGGGGCTGCTGTCCACCAGGGTTGCGCCCCCGGGGCACCTCGCACCCCACAACCTTTGCCTCCAGCCCCTCACTTCCCTGCGAAGAGCTCTCCCTCCAGCGCCTGCAGACTTTTCCTCGAATGTGGCTAAGGCGATATTGCCTGGGGAAGACTACCTTAAACTCCCTGCTCCCTTAGAATACGGTGCTTTGGGACCCGCCACGGCCTAGAGACTGTGAAGGCAGGTTTGGGAAGGAAGGAGAGCCTCCCCTCCCCGGAGCTTGAGTCTTTAGCTCTCTGCTACCTCTGTCCCCAGGCGCGCTCCCAGCACCCCCACCGCGCCACGCACCTGGGCCGTCTCCGTTCCTCTCTTTGTCCCTTGTCTGATACCTGATGCGCGTCCGCACCGTCGACTAGAGTGGTCCCATTCGCGGTTACCGATGATGTGTTGTCTCCCCGCCATGGACCGCCCGCTCTTGGGGCCACTTTGAACGAGCGTGGCTTACCTCCCAGCAGCTCTTTCTGTGTCCCCCCTTGTTTTTTATTGCCTCAAGGTGTGCCCCAAGGTTTGGGTTACGCTTTTTGGCCTGTCTCCCATCTCTCCCTAAGAGAGCCCATTCGTCTGGGTTCAGCCGTCACATCCACCAGGATGGCCCCCATGTGCCCCTCGGCCTCCCGGGCCGCCCAGGCCTTCCGGCCCAATCTAGGTTCTAGGTTCTCGATCTCCCTGGGTCTCCCTGGGTCTGAGCAGCGTCTGTACCCGGATAGGAGTCAATCTCATCTTCCTTTCCCCAGGGCAGGGTATCTGACACTCCCCCCAACCCCCCTTTCATCCTTCCCAACACCTTCCTCACCAAGGCCCTTTATTGAAGTCTCCCATCCCCTGCCTGCCTGGTCCTCCCGTCCATCTCCCTTCTGCATGAATGCCTTGTGGAATTCGTAAATGACTGTCTCTGACCATAGTCTTTCTCCCCAACTTTTCTGTCCCTAGGTAGTGCTGCCCAATTATTTTTCTTATATAGTACTTTTCACCCTGTGCCCTCCTTAAAAACTTTCAGTGACAGCCTACTGTCCAAAATGGTGGTCAACAAACTGTTGAGAAAAACTTTCGATTACTCACCTCCAATTTTATATGTGTAATAAAATATATATAAAAGACATGTTTTAAATGGATGAGGTAGTTGATATAATATTTAAAAATATTTTTGTGTGTGTTTAGGGTAAAACTAAAAAAAATTTAAAAAGTGCTTGAATGTGCTTTGTTGTTTAAAAAATATATATGAATATGTTGTGAGGCACCAATGTGCAAGTATTTTTGACTTTTAGGAAGCTATGTGTACAGAGGGAGAGAACTAAGTCACAGCGAGGATGAAGTCAGGAAGGAAGAAAGGACGGAAAGAGGGAGATACAAAGGAAAGGAAAGGAACATTCTAGTAATATACTGAATAACAATAGTGTAGAAAGGCTTCGTTTTCTCTTTCTGTTGTGAAATTTTTTTCCGCCAACTTGTGTTGGCTTTAAGACCTAATTAAGTTTAAAAAAAATGTTTTATTGATTTTTTACAGAGAGGAAGGGAGAGGGATAGAGAGTTAGAAACATCGATCAGCTGCCTCCTGCACACCTCCTACTGGGGATGTGCCCGCAACCAAGTCATATGCCCTTGACCAGAATCGAACCTGGGACCCTTTAGTCCACAGACGGACGCTCTATCCACTGAGCCAAACTGGTCAGGGCCAAAGTTTTAAATATATATGCTTCTTTTGATTTTTTTACTATAGATATTTTAAAACTATATTAAAGTAATGAAAAGAGAATGATGAACCCATGTACACATCATTTTGCTTCAACAGTTTTAAAATTATAGACAATTTCATTTATTCCTTCCTCTCTATATCCATCCCCAACTCCAGTGTGTTATTTTAAACCAAAAAGAGTTCATTTGCTTCATAAATACTATCTAAAGCAGTGATTTTCAACCTTCTTTATCTCGTGACACACAAATTACTGATATTCTTTGGCACACAAAGATTTTGTGCTGATCTGACCCCAAAAAAGGTATAATTTTAATTCATTCACATCAGACAGCTACTGTGGATATGTTTCATAAATATATTTAGAAATTTTGTTTCAATTTCTTATACACCAACTTTAGAAACATTAGTTTAGAAACTTTAGTTTTATGACTTTGAGAAACATTAGTTTTTTGAACTTTATTTTTTGCCTGGTTTAAGACATCAAAACCATCTTAAGGTCACAAATTGGGTTGTCAACCTTTACTTTTCTATATTTTAAAATAATATGTATATATAACATAGGGATAATTTGGTCAGTGAAAGTTGGAATGGATCTTTTGGGGAATTCATTAAAGTTACTTTTTTTAATGAAGTGATCCATTCTGATTTCTTACATTTATTTGTCTTGTAATATTTTTTATTAACTTTTATTTCTTTTACATCACTTTTGAATTTGAGAATTACACATTTTTAATCCATCAATGTACATTGCGTCTTCATAATAAGGACCCTTGGGAGAATTTTTTTTTCTTTTTGCCTTGGAGCCTAAAAATATGTTTTTCTCCCAAGTATGTTTTAAAAATGTTCTCCCCATCTTAGCAACTTATAAAACCTTATCTTCTAAAACTTGAAGTGTGCGAGTCTGAGGACTTGATTCGTTGATCACTGGTTAATTACCATTCAGTTTGGTAAACTGTTCTGTTTGAGGACAGTTTGCATTTTGCTGGATTTATAAAACTGCTTCTGTGGGGCTGTTATACGTAAATGGGATCTCTCCTATTCTGTAGTTCATCTTTTCTCTTACATCGCTTTTAGCCATATATTTTAGTCAGCAACATGGCTTGCTTTATTGTTGGGTAATTATTTGTTTTGGTGCATCAGCTTGGATATTGCTGTTTGCTTTGCTGAAATATTATGCCCACTGGTGGAGTTCTAATCCTAGTTCAGACACACAAACCATAACTAGAATTCATTGGGCAAATAACCATGAACCACGCACTCTAATGAGCACTTTAGAATAGATATCCAAGTTAGTCTTTACCATGATTTTTGAGGTAGGTATTTGTAAGCCCCTCTTAATGTAAGGAAACTCAGGCCTAGAGCTGTTTAGAAATTTACTGAAGTTCACATAGCAGATAAGTGGCAGAGTTGGTGTTGAGCCTATATCTGCATAACTTCTTGACTAGCTGCTTGTGTGGTCAAATAGCCGTGTGAAGTGTGATCTTTCATTAATTCCAGTTATTTTTTTGCAAGCATGATTTCTGTTTAAAGCAGGTGTCTGTGTATTTTCGACCAGCTTTGTGGTTTCTGCTCATGTGGCTGTTTCCTCTGTGCTCTTTCCTGTTTGTATGCCTTTCTTTCCTCTGTGGTGAACTTTGGTTGAGCAGAGGTAGGTGGAGAGAGGGTTAGTTGACTGCTTCATAAACTGAAAACAAAACAAAACAAAAAATCCGCAACCACCCAAAAGAACAAAAAGTGCAAAGAATAGTATAACAAGCACCAGAGTACAGTGGGGCCTTGACTTACGAGTGTCCCGACTAATGAGTTTTTTGAGATACGAGCCATCTCTCGGCTGATTTTTTGCTTTGAGTTGCAAGCTAAAATTTGGTTACGAGCCAGCTTCAGATACCCCACCGCTAGTTGGCGCAGCGAACATACAGTGAACGCCACACTGATTAATGGCATTTCAATTCGTTGTAATGGTGAAAATTGATTTGACATACGAGTAATTTGAGTTACGAGCTCCGTCACGGAACGAATTAAACTCGTAAGTCAAGGCCCCACTGTATATATATTCTGAGTATATTAATATAACAAAAGTTATATAAAAGAATAAGGTCACAACTCATCTTCCAGAATAAATAAATGTTTGCATCTTTCATTTTTGCTTATCTTTTTAAAAATATATTTTTATTGATTTCAGAGAGTAAGGAAGAGAGAGAGAGAAACATCAATGATGAGAGAGAATCGTTGATCATTGGCTGCCTCCTACACAGCCCCCACTGGGGGATCGAGCCTGCAACCTGGGCATATGCCCTGATCTGCAATCGAACCCTGACCTCCTGGTTCATGGGTCAATGCTCAATCACTGAACCACACCAGCAGGATAGTCCATTAATTAATAACAGCTGTGTAGTATTTCATCAAATGATTTATACCACAATTCAGTACCTGTTCTTCCAATAATGAGCACTGGGATATTTCCAGTTTTTGGCTACAACAAACCATGCTGCCAAAAATATACACTTAAGATCAATTCTCTCAGCAAATTTTAGTATACATTATTATTAACTATGGTCACCATGGTGTACTGTGGGGAGCCGAAACCCAGTCCCTGGTCGGGCACCATATGTGGGGAGCTGGCACGGCCATGGCATACTCAGCCCCAGGGCGCCTTATGTGCCATGCCAGCTCAGCCTGGTTCAGTGACCCTGAGTGGGGCGGTGAAAGGATTGAGAAAAGACAGACAAGAGAATGAAAGCTGGGTCTCGGTGGGACGCTGCTCCCTGATGAGGAGACAGCGCCAGCGCCCACAAGCGTGTCTTTATTTTATAGCAGATGCCAGGAGGCAAAGTAGGGGCGTGATCAAGTTGTTCACAGCATTCTCGTGAGTTCCAACCTCACTCAACTACATGCACCCGAACTCTATCACAAGGCACGTGGGGCCACGTGTTCGGACCATAGGTTCAACCTTATAACCACAGCCCTTGGCTATAATTGTGCCGGGAGGGCCCTGCCCTCCAGCTGGGACTTGCACGTGGCAATGAGAGGACCCTGTCCTTTCATTAGTCTGAGGCTTGAACCTGGCCAAAACACTGTACCCGCGCCCCATAGTGTACCTTAGATCTTTAGAACTTACTTATAACTGAAAGTTTGTACCCTTTGACCAACATCCCTCCCCACACCCCTGACAATTCTACTCTCTTAAATGATTTTGGCTTTTTTTTTTAGATTTCATATTTAAGTGAGATGATGCAGTATTTGTTTTTCCGTAACTGGCTTATTTCACTTAGCATAATGTCTTTTAGTTTCATACATGTTGTCATAAATGGCAGGATTTACTTCTTTTATGGCTGTATAATGTTCCATTGTATACATATATACCACATTTTCTTTATCCTTTCATCTGCCCATGGTCACTTAGGTTGTTTTCATGTCTTGGCTACTGTGAATAATGTTGCAGTGAGCATGGGAATGCAGATATCTCTTTGTGATAGTGATTTCATTTCCTTTAGATATATACCTAGAAGTGGGAGGGAAAGATGGAGGGGAAAAGAGAGAGAGAGAGAGAGGGAGACTTTCATGTGAGAGAGACTCATTGATTGGTTTCTTCCTGCGTGAGCCCTAACTGGGGCCAGGAATAGAACCTGCAACCCAGGTACGTGCCCTTGACCGGGAATCAAACCCACCAAGACCCTCTGGTGTATGGGCTGGCGCCCTAACCACAGAGACACATTGGCCAGGGCTGGTATTTCTTATTTTAATTATTTGAGGAACCTCCATGCTGTTTTCCACAATGGCTGTACCAGCTTACAATCTCATCACCACTGTGGTACATTTGGTATTTATTTTTCTCATTATTTTTCTACATATGTGTGTATTTCTAAGCAGTATTTAGGATTGTTTTGCCTGTTTTCAAACCGATAAGCGTCATCAATACCAGATGTATAAATTTTTGCTTTGTTTTCTCTTGTTTGTGCAGCATGATGTTTCTGAGACTCACCCCTAATATACAGAGCCCTATTTTGGTACCACCTTGAGAACTGGGCAAGATGGACTTCTGCCCTGCACCCTCTGCTCTACAGGCCCTAGTTCCAGCCCTCCTCCAGTTGTGTCCTTACTTTTTAAGGAGCCCAGGAGGCCAAGGAATGCCTCATCACCTTCTCGGCCATGCTCTAGTTCCTGGGACCCTGGAATTCCCAAGCCTATTTCTGGAGCTTGTGTGGGCTTCTTCCCCAGGTCTTCATACATGTGGAAGAAATTTGGCTGGCATGTCCATTGCCTTTGCATGATTGCATGAGCAGTGTGGCACAAGAGCCTGAGTTGGGAAGAGTAGTAGGCTGGAGCTGGGAGCCTAGCTGAACTTTCTTCATTCTGTTATTTCTTACCATAGAACTCTGAGGTCTGAGAATTCTAAATTCCAACTTGGCCTTCCAAGTCATTATAAAAGTACTAGAGGCCTGGTGCACCCGGTGCACGGATTCGTGCACTGGTGGGGTCCCTTGGCCTGGCTTGCACCCTCTTGCAATCCAGGACCCCTCGGGGGATGTCAAACTGCTGGTTTTGGCCCCATTCCTGCAGGCCAGGCCAAGGGACCCCAGGGCCTCTAGTATGCATATAAGATCTTTGGTTAATCTCTTCCCACCTTCCCCCCTCCCCTCTTCCCTCTGAGATTCATCAGTCTGTTCCATGTGTCCATGTCTGTGCATTGAGAATCTGCCCCCTGGTGGTCAGTGTGTGTCATAGCTACCAGTCGAATGGTTGAACAGTCGCTTAGGCTTTTATATATATAGATGTTAAGATAGGAAGATAGAACATGTTTTATTGAACCATTTCATAGCTTGATTAATTAGTTTTAAGTATTTAGACACTTGGTGTATGGACCTCTATTTTATTTTGCCCCAGTCCCATAGATTTTAGGAGAGTGACTGCTCTAGTTCATTCAGATGTATAGCTTTCTTTTGTATGAATGTACACAATTTGCATATCAATTTTTATATTTTTAAAGTGTAGATTGTTTTCTTTTTTTTTTATAAATTGTTTTATTGCTTAAAGTGTTACAAAGAGTATTACATATGTCTCTTTCCCCCCCCCCCCCCCACCCTTGACAATCCCCTGGCCTTCCCTACCCCCAGAGTGTAGATTGTTTTCAATTTTTTGCTATAACAAACCATGATGTGTTGGACATTTTGATATATCTTTCCTTGTGCACACATGCAAGAGTTCCCTAGGTATCTAGTAGTGATTATCCAAACTTAACCTTTTTAAAAAATGTTTTTATTGATTTTTAGAGGGACAGAAAGGAAGAGGGAGAGACACAGCCCCCACTGGAGATCGAGCCCACAACCCAGGCATGTGCCCTGACCAGCAATCCAACCGGCAACCTCTTTGTGCATGGGTTGACGCTCAACCACTGACCCTCACTGGCCTGGCTGTTTCCATTGATTTTAGAGAGAGGAAGGGAGAGGGAGAGACAGAGAGAGACATCAATGTGAGAGAAACATGGGTTGATTGGTTGCCTTCTGCATACTTCCCAAGCATGGATAGAACCTGCAACCAGAATCGAGCCCACGACCCTTCGGTGCACAAGAGAATGCCCATCCGACTGAGCCACACTGGCCAGGGCTGTATTCTCCCTGCAGAAGAATATGAGGGTCCCTTCCTTCATTTCCTTGCCAATTGATATCATCAGCCTTTTAAAATTTGTTCTAATACCAGGAATGTGAAATGTACCTCATTGTGGCTTTAATTATTATTTTTAAAATATATTAATTTCAGAGAGAAAGGGAGAGAGAGAGATAGAAACATCAGTGATGAGAGAGAATCATTGATCAGCTGCTTCCTACATGCCTCCTACTGGGCATGTGCCCTTGACTGGAATCGAACCCAGGACCCTTCAGCCTGTAGGCCGACGCTCTATCTACTGAGCCAAACCTGCTAGGTCTGGTTTTAATTCTTTCCGTATTCTGGCTTGTAGCTCTTTTAAGTCACATTGCTTGTCTTACTTGGTGTCTACTTCTTAGTAGTTGCTTACTTGCTTTTTTTTTTTTTTTTTGTCATCTTAGTTCTCTGTCTGTAATAGACTTTATTATTATTATTTTTATTTCTTATCATTGCAAACTGTATATAGTTCAGTGGCAATAAGCATACTCATGATGTTGTGCAACCCTCACTACCGTGTAGTTCCAGAACATTTTCATCTCCCCACAAGAAGCCATACCCATGAGCAGTCACTCCTCTTCCTCTCCCCAGCCCATGGTCACCTCTGACCTACTGTCTTTGCAGATTTGCCTATTCGGGATGTTTCCTCTAAATGGAATCATACAAGATCTGTTGCATTGTGTCTGGCTTCTTTCACTTCGGTTTGCCTTTTACTTGTGTATGTCACATGTCATTTGTGTGGGTGTATTTACCCAGGAGGTGTCTTCCTGGAAGTTCCTTCTGTTGCTCATTGTGCTCTGTCCGTGCAGTCATGTTGTTAGGCTGATGGCCTTGGGGACCTGCTATTTTCTGTGACATCAAGGCACAGATGTGTGTACCCTGTAAGAATCATTTGGAAATTTTCTTTTCTTTTTTATGTTTTTGGTAGGAGAACATTTATTTGTTAAATCACAGAGGCAGAAGAAGTAGTTTCTACAAGAAATGGGCTTAGGCCAGGCCAATGTGGCTCAGTGGTTGAGCGTTGACTCATGACCCATGATCCATGAGCGAGACCCATCAAACCAGTTCCATTCCCTGTCAGGGCACATGCCCAGGTGTCAGGCTTGATCCCCAGTAGGGGGTGTGCAGGAGGAAGCAGATCTTTCCATCTCTCTATCCCTCTCCCTTCTCTCTCTAAAAAAAATCAATAAAAACATATTTATAAAAGAAGAAAGAAATGGATTTAGGAAGCAAGTAGGAGGTAAAGGAATGGAGCTTGGGAGTGAGGAAGCTAATGGTAACCTGCCTGGGGCAGGGAGGGAGAGGGGGAGGGGGAGGGGGCAGGGGAAGGGAAAAGGAAAGGGAAAGGGAAAGGCATGGGCTTGCTCCCAGGAGGGAGAGTGCTCATTTGGAAATTTTTCTCTTTATAGATTCTCTGAGTTTATTTTAATTTGATCCAATTTGACTATCATTTTCTGCAGCTTTCTGTAGACAGTAAGAAACCACGACCGTATAAGTGATACTGAATCATGATAAAATCCAAAATAGTGATAGGTATCTGATAACAATATTTTCTACTTTAAAAAAATAATTCTTTATTGTTGAAAGTATTACATATGTCCTCTTTCCCCTCATTGTCCTCTCCCAGCCTGCCCCCGCCCCCCCAGCCTCCCCCCCCTCCCCCATTGTCTGTGTCCATTGGTTATACTTATATGCATACAAGCTCTTTGGTTGATCTTTTATCCCCTCTCCCCCCAATATTTTCTACTTTTAAACAGAATATAGAGATGGCAAAAATAAATATTTACAATAAGTTTAGATTTGTTTTCCTTCTATAAAAGGGTTCTAATATGCTTACTGTTTCTGACCACATTTACTTCCAAACATGTATCTGTTGTGACCTTTACCTGTAGGCTACTTTGGAATTGGCAAGGCCCCAAGATGGAGTGGGAAAGGAGTAAAAGAATCCAGAAGGACCAAGGATATCAGGCCCAGTGAGAAATCAGTTTAACCAAGTTGGAGCAGGGGAGCTGAACTAGGATTGGAAGGAGAGAGTAGAGACCCATTTTATGATCTTTTAACACTCCCCTACTGAGAAGAGACTCAGTATATTTCAGACCAACTCAGAGCACTGGGTTAAGAGACTTCATCTAGAGAGAAGTAGTTTCTGAACAGTTTTGATTCCTTGCCCGTCAATAGAGGAAATTTTGATTGTGTACACCTGTCCTATATAATAGTAGAGGAATATGCAAATTGTCCCGGATGCTGTAACATCATGACCGCTCAGCAGGAGGCATGCACAGCAGGAGCGGCTGGGCAGGGACTTCCATCACTAGGAGGGCTTCCGCGCCCAGGCCAGGGCAGCTCCCAGCAGAGGTGGCCCCCACGTGGCCTGGCCCGGAGGCCGCCCAACCCAGGGTGGCCCCCGGCGGAGGCAGCACCCGGTGGAGGCGCGTGCAGGCCTGCCCAGCGCTAACGTGACACTGCCTGCATGTGTTCCTGACCTGGGATGTGGCGCTGCCTGTGTGCGTCCCCGCCCAGAGCTGAGGTGAAGCTGCCTGCATGTGTCCCCACCCAGCGGTGACATGGCGCGGCCTGCTTGCGTCCCTGCCCAGTTTATTAATAAATTTGTATATTATTTTCATACACATTTTACTTATTTTTTTTCATCTCTGACACTTCTATTATAGAGAAAGGGCAAATAGCAATATTAAAATATTTTCTCTAATTAATTCCCTTTTAATGTGCATGAATTTTGTGCACTGGGCCACTATTTATGTATATATTTATTTAATAATGTAATGTATATGTCTTTTTTTTTTAATACTCACCCTGAGGACATGCCTAGAGAGAGGAAGGGAGAGAGAGAGAAAGAGAAACATGTATATGAGAGAGAAACATTGGTTGGTTACCTTCCCTATGTGTCCCTACCTGCGATTGAACATTGTGGTGCACAGGACAGTACTCAACCAACTGAGCCACTTCAGCCGGGCATAACTCTTAATTTGTATAGTAAACATTTGATATATTTTTACCTTTTAATAAAACTTTAAAATCAACCTTATTGAGGTATGATTTACATACAGTAAAACGTACCACTTAAAGGTACAGTTGAAGAGCCTTGACAAAGGGATACACTCATGTAACCACCATAGTCAAGATAAAGACTATTTCTTTCAGTCCTAAAGGCTCTCTTGTGCCCCTTCTAAATGAACCAGTTAATTGCCTCTCCCCTCAACCCAGGCAATGATTTTTTTACTCTTTTAGAAAATAAGTGAGAGTTGTAATACTCCTCTCCGCCCCCCAGTGCTGATGGATCAATCTTGGGTGGCCCCCAGCGTTGGAGCAGTACTTCTGGAACATGGCTGTATATCTGTATCACCTGGCGGCGGGTGGGGCGAGCTTATTAAAATGCAGCTCCCCAAGTCACACATCAGAACTTCTGGTTCAGAAGGAGTTGGTTGGGGCCGGGATCTGAATCTGCGTTTTTAACATCACCCTGAGGATTCCTTTGCAGAGGCTCAGGGATCACACTTTCAGAACCAGGATGTGAGGATCACTCCCTGGTAGAGTGAGAAGGCAGGTTTTATGTGTGGCTTCTTTGCAGGGGTGTGTGTGTGTGTGTGTAAAAGAGAAACGGGTTCTTTAGTGCAGAGTGAATGAAGATGAAGAAAGTCTGTTTTCTCCGAGGTTAGGTGACATAGTCCTTGCTTCTCTCTGGGACTGTTGTAGTGTACCCCGCGAATCACACAAGGACGCCTCAAGAAGTTGAATTAGGGAGCCACATTTATTTCCAAGCCTGCGGCTACGAGGGGGCTAATGCTCTCCAAATCTCATAGTGCCTGAGTGATGGCAGTAGCCATCTTATAAAGGCAAAAACCACATCCTGCTAGACATTGGAATGTGGAATTATCTTGCAAAAGCAGTTTTACAGAAGCAGAATTGAGCAAAGTTAAAATCTTTAAAGGTTATCTATACTTTCATCACCTGGAGCCACTGAGTCACCAGAAAGTATTCCTGGAGACACTGAGTTAAGGAAAGCGATTTTGTGGCTCTGGTCCTCAGACACAGGAGAATAGCCTTTGTGATGTGGGCTGGCAACATACTGGGGTGATTTATGTGAGTTCCCAGGTCTCCATCTGGAAACAGGTAACTACCCTATTGTTTAAGCAGGTGTGTACAGAAGCCAGAATAGCAGGGCTAAAATTCAAACAGCAGTTTTTACCGAGATGAATGTTACTATGCTTCATTGCTTCAGTACAATTGACTGGCGATACAGGAAGTGAGGACGTTCCGGTCACCCCATCAAGAATATTTCTTGAGCACATACTTTGTGTCGCAGACAGTAGACTATTCTGAAGCTTCCGCCCCTTCCTTTCTCACTAAAAGAAATCCTCAAATACGGTTAAGCAAGTTAATATTTCTCTATTTTAATATTCTTAACTTCCCAGGGGATCCATGTTGGAAGCTTGGCAGAGGGAGAAGGGGGGTGCGTGTGCGAGGAGAGTAGCCTTGTCTGACCTGCTTCGTCTAATCAAGATTTTGGCAATACTGCCACCACCTCCTACTCTACTCTTGCCACTCCCTACACTTTTTCTCCATCCTAATATGGATAGCACCCAAACTTTGCTGCCCATTGGAATCACTTGCAAAGTCTTTAAAAATTACTGGTGCTCGACTCGTACCCCCTAGACATTCTGATTTAATGTCTGACATGGGTATTGGGATTTTGTAAAAATCCTCACCTGAGCATATGTATGTTGACTTTGAGAGAGAGGAAGGGCGAGAGAGAGAGGGAGACATAGATTTGCTGTTCCATTTATGCAGCCACTGGTTGATTCTTGTATGTGCCCCGACGGAGGAGACACTCCGCAGCCGCTCACCTGGACGATGCTCTAACCAGCTGAGCCACCGGGTCAGGACGAGGGTTTGCTTCATGGATACCATATTATTCTTTAGGCCAGTGTTCTCTAGATTGTATCTCTCACACATCCTTTTTCACCTGGCTTATATTATGGTGAGCTAGTTCCTGTTTTCTGTGCAAATTAAGTACCTCTTTGTTTTTAGCAATCCCCCACCAGGTGTTGAGAAGCTGAGAGGGTGAGGGAGAGATGGGAAGGAGTATTTTGATACAAATTATTGTAAAAAAGACTAGGCTCTCCCTTGGTTATTATCTTTCCCCCTGTTGGTCCGTTGTGGAGCCCAGAGCTGCTGCTGCTGTGTTTACCGACTTGTGAAATGGAAGAGACCAGTCCAGGAACCTAACCCACAGGCCTAATCGGACCACTGCCGCCCTGGTTCTCAGCCCCAGGGCCCCACTTCCCGCTGAGCTAAATCGGTCTCTGAGGGTGTGGCCCAGGTTGAGGTATTTCCAAACACTCCTGGCAACCTAAGAAACGCTCAAACCTGTAGAAAATCTGTATGAGTTTAGCTGAGCCAAACTGACGACAAGGGAAGCAAAATCTCAACGGATTGAGAAAATGCTCTGCAAAATGGCAGTTTTGCATCTTACTTTCGACATTGCAATCAAAGGAGGAAGTGCAAGGGGGTTACAGGAAATCCACTGGTGGTAGATTGGGAAGGCAGGAGAAAGCAGAGCGGGAAAATCTCTAGAATTGGATAAGAAGTAAAAGGAATAGATATATTTTTTACAGAGGTGGGTGTAGGATAGGTAACAGTTAATTAACATAATAAGGTGAAGATTTGTGGTCTTTGCTCTGGTGTGATTGTGCTTAGAGTGGTGGGGAAAGGGAAATTACTTTGATATTCCAAAGAAATGTTATGGTAAATTCAAAAAAAAAAAAGACCGTAGACTCAGTTAAGGTAAACATTGACCTTTGTTAGGGAAAAATACTGGCCTAGGACGTGACTACCACCACGAACTGTTTTAGTTAAAAAGTTACAATTGCAGACTATCCTATGTGGCTACTTTTGGTCTTACTTTTGTAAGGCTGCATGTAGGCCTCCCCTGAGCTTGTCAGGTTTGGTATGTGGCGCCTTTTTCGTCCGGGGATGACACCACTCCGAAGGTGGGGGAGGATGTATTTGCCAGGGTTAAAAGAACATTTTGTTTTGTGGCTGGAAGAGCAAAGTGAGGTCATTTGCGTTTATGCGTTTGGCCTGAGATTCCTGAGAGAAACAGTTCTGCCTCTTTCAAGGCCACCTCTGCTGTTTTTAAAGGCTATCTTTTATCCCAACTCCTGCTGCTTCAAGTTTATCTGCAAACAATTGTTTTTCCCTGGGCAGTTCATCATGGTTTGTAGGCGAGCTCTTTACTGTGCTAGGAGGTGGGGAGTCCTACGGCTGCAAACCAACCTTTTGGGGGGACCCCATTGTCCTTTGTTGGAGAAGGTTGAAAGGTTCAGAGTGGGCTGGGGTCGCACACCTATGACATGAGGCTATAGTGTATTAAAAGTTTTTATTTCAGGCGTCTGGGTGCAGATGGGTGCAGACTGGGCTGAGTGATGAAGGGGAGTCAGTAGAGAGTGTAAGAAGCGGGGAGAGTTTTATCAGCTGTTGCTGGCTGCAAGCAGTTTGGTGGTTGGCTGACATAAGGGTCTGGTCCTTCGTTCCTCCCAACACCAGGTGTCTCTTGGTTTATCTGAACTATGTGGTGCTCAAGGCTGCAAGTTTGCTGCAAGATATCTGCTAAGCACAATAAGTTTTTCTCTGCCCCGTTTTATTCTCTTTAACCCTTTCAAAGGTAATATTTTTTTTTTAATATATTTTATTGATTTTTTACAGAGAGGAAGGGAGAGAGATAGAGAGTTAGAAACATCGATGAGAGAGAAACATCGACCAGCCGCCTCCTGCACATCCCCCACCGGGGATGTGCCCGCAACCAGGCACATGCCCCTGACCGGAATCGAACCCGGGACCCTTCAGTCCGCAGGCCGACGCTCTATCCACTGAGCCAAATCGGTTTCGGCTCAAAGGTAATCTTGAACCTGGTACTTAATTGGACCAGCAGCCTCTGCACCACTTGGTAGCTTGTTAAAAATGCAAATTCCCTGCCCTAGCTGGTTTGGCTCAATGGATAGAACGTCAGCCTGCAGACTGAAGGGTCCCGGTTCGATTCTGGTCAAGGGCATATGCTCGGGTTGCGGGCTCGATCCCCAGTGGGGGCTGTGCAGGAGGCAGCCAATCAGTGATTCTCTCTCATCATTGATGTTTCTAACTCTCTCTCCCTCTTCCTTCCTCTCTGAAATCAATAAAAATATATTTAAAAAAATGCAAATTCCCATTCCCATCCTCCAGACCTACTGATCAGAAACTCTGGAGGTGGGGCCCGGCAATCTGTGTTCTTACAAAGCCCCTAGAACAGTGGTTCTCAACCTTCCTAATGCTGCGACCCTTTAATACAGTTCCTCATGTTGTGGTGACCCCCAACCATAAAATTATTTTCGTTGCTACTTCATAACTGTAATTTTACTACTGTTAGGAATCGTAATGTAAATATCTGATATGCAGGATGCATTTAGGCGACCCCTGTGAAAGGGTCATTTGACCCCCAAAGGGGTCGCGACCCACAGGTTGAGAACCGCTGCCCTAGAGGATTCCGATGTAGGTAAAAGTTTGAGACTCACTCAGTGGGTCTGGGATGGGGCCTGAGGATTTGCATTTCTGACAGCCTCCCAGGTGATGCCTGTCTGGGGACCTCTCTTTGAGAACAGCTGCCTTAAAGAACCCCAGGAAGACATGGGAGAGTTTCACACTATTTCTTGGCTTAAGCCCACTAGCCGATACGAAGGACCTGGAGCTGGGACAAAACGATCAGAAGAAAGCGCAAAGGAAGCTTCTGCCCCCTTGAACCTGAGCATGGAGGCATCAACCTGCTACACCCTCTCGTGGTCGGCAAACTGCGGCTCGAGAGCCACAGGCGGCTCTTTGGCCCCTTGAGTGTGGCTCTTCCTAAGCCTTAGGAGTACCCTAATTAAGTTAATAACAAGGTACCTACCTACATAGTTTAAGTTTAAAAAATTTGTCTCTCAAAAGAAATTTCAATCGTTGTACTGTTGATATTTGGCTCTGTTGGCTAATAAGTTTGCCGACCACTGGTTTATACGCGTCCTCTCTCCTTGGACTCTGCTCTCAGGTTTCCATTTAGAACAGTGGCTTAAGTAACCCAGAATGGTGCTTTTTTCCCCTTCTTTTTTCCTGTCTGACTTGGAAAAGTTTCAGATGTCTGTTTTTGTTTGTCCAGATTGGGTTTTAGTTTGTGTTTTGCGATCTGGGTATTTGAGTCATCTTTGATTTCTCCTTTTCCCCAGCCTTAGTTTCCCAAAGTAAACAGTATACTGTTACCTTAGGATTATTGTGACAAATAAATTAAACAACAAAGTTCCTGTCACTTAGTGAATATGCAATAAATGTTAGTTTCTGTACTTCTGGTCTCACCCCCAAATAGATGAGCACAATCCCACCCCCATCCTGTGGCTGATCAATATGCCGAAATTAGGGCAAAGATAGAGAAGTCTAGGGAATGTGGGGAAACTGAGCAGGGTTTCCGGTGGGGGTGGGGGTGGGGGTGGGGGTGCGGGCTGCAGGTCAGAAACCAAGGGTAGACATAGATGTTGCAGACTGAGGACGGGTTCAAGGTGCGTGTCCTGGAATCCAGAGGAGCGAGCGGTTTGCCCGAGGATGGAGAAGGGAAATGAGAAGTGAAACTGGTTGGGCAGCGTGTGTTGGGTGGGCTCTTCCTCAGGCAGGGTGTCCTGGCTGAGCTTGGAAAAGCCTGGAACGCAGGCTTCCAGCAGAGGAGCCCCCATTAGGCCCCTGGCTGCCTGTAGTATTTAGAGGAAATACTCTAGGGACCTTGGATGTGCTCCACTCCCCCGTTAGGACACAACAGACACCTAGTTGTGACCAAAGCTGTGTCTCTCTGGGGCCTGGAGAGGGCTGGGTCCTTTCTATGACCCTTTTTAGGTGGCAGGAGAGCTGCCATAGTCTTGGCTCTGTGTTCAGGATGTCTGGATTGGAGCTAAAGGGAAAAAGATTCTTAATTCCCTCTGATGAGCACTTGTTACTTATCTCCCAGGCAGAGGGCAGAACCTGTCTAGCTAGTGGTGGGGTGTTTCAATGAGGTTCTTTTCAGCTCCGTATCAAGAGGATCATTAATGGCATCGGCCAGTGGGGTGAGATGCCCTATGAGGTAATGAGGCTCGCACACAGCCTAAAGCTGTGATGGAGGGGCTTTCTGTTCTGGGTGGAGGCTGGGCCCTTCCTGCTGTAGCTTCTCTTCAGACCACCCCCTCCCATG
This sequence comes from Myotis nattereri, assembly GCF_964212035.1. Lineage (NCBI taxonomy): Eukaryota > Metazoa > Chordata > Mammalia > Chiroptera > Vespertilionidae > Myotis > Myotis nattereri. The sequence continues at coordinate 29,367,893 of NC_138086.1, read as the reverse complement.
GGGCTTGAGGGAGTGATAAGGTGGAGTCTTCGCCCAGCTGCTGAGGGCTCTGGGTGGTGAGGGTTGCTGGGGAGCAGTTATCTGAAACCACAGAACCCAAAGCAAGCAGAAAGCTGAGGTCAGCCTTATCTAGAAGTGCCCGAAATGGCTGAAAGCCAGGGCCACCTGGTGGAGAAAGCGGCGAGGGCCGCCTGAGAAAATGGCTGGGATAGAGGCAGTGCCAGAGCCTGGCTAGCTGCCCTTGACTTCTCTGAGAAGCAGGGTGCGTGGGAGGGCTGCAGGGTTGTGAGGGGGCTGGCAGTTACCCATTCTGTGATTTTTCTCATGAAGGCTCCACCGCTAGATCTGAAAGCAATTCCAGAGAATTTCAGAAATGCCTTACACACAGGCGGCAGCACGAGAATGAGTGACTTTCAAAGATTAATTCTTAGAGAATAACTTTTACCTCAGATGTTTACATTTAAAAACAAATGATCAATTTCAGCAAGATCATTTTGCAAAGTCATTGGCATTTCTTTTTTCATAGTAATAATGAACTAAAAAAATAGTGGCAACAGATAAATGTTTACTATTTGGGAAACGAAGGAGAACTGTTAAAAGAAAGATTTTAATTCTCAATAAGGAAAATAGAACAAGGCAAATAAATGGAGATATTTATTAAGTGCAAATTAAAAATATAAGTCTAATTCCTACCTATTTGAAATAGCAAAATAATAAAACTCAACGTTAATGTGCTTGTGGGGAAATAATCACACTCACATATTGGTATGTTTTCTGAAGAGCAGTACATCAAACTGAAACAAGTTGCCAAGAAAATAATTGTGTCCTTTGGGGAATACTCCCAAAGGAATAACCCCAGGAAAATAACAGACAGGAAGAGAGGTTATTTGTATAAAGATAATTGTAGTCACACTATTTATATAGTGAAAATCTGGCCATAACCTAACCACCTGATAATTTGATAATGGTTGTGCAAACTAGAAAATAGAACATCCCATCATATATATTTTTTATTGATTGATTTTGAGAGAGACCAAAACATCAATTTGTTATTCCACTTATTTATGCATTCATTGGTTGCTTCCTCTTTTTTAAAAATATATTTCTTTATTGATTTCAGAGAGGAAGGAAGAGGGAGAGAGAGATAGAAACATCAGAGTCAGCAAACTATGGCCTATGGGAGGAATCAGGCCTAACACCTTTGTTTGTAAATAAAGTTTTATTGGAACACATAAAAAAAATGATGAGAGAGAGTCATTGATGCCTCCTGCATGCCCTCCACTGGGGATCAAGCCCACAACCCAGGCATGTGCCCTTGGCCGGAATCGAACCTGGGACCCTTCAGTCCATAGGCCGACACTCTATCCACTGAGCCAAACTGGCTAGGGCTGGTTGCTTTTTTTATGTATCCTGACTGGGGATCGAACCTGAAACCTTGGCGTATCAGAACGACACTCAAACCAACTAAGCAACCTCGCCAGGGCAATATCCCATCATATTAATAACTATTACAATCATAAGTCTGAGAACTTTGGTGATACGTTAGGTAGCATATGTAGATTAAAAAGTGGAGTGCGTTTGTTCTGTAGACATTGCTAACTGTCAAATTCTGTTTGTCCGATGAAACCATCAGTGTTCTCAGGCTTCTCAGTGATCTCAGTCAGTGCATCTTGGACTTCAGTGTGATTTCATCGTTTGGAGATATTGTTGGAAGATGGATTTTGATTCAGTAGGACTAGGGTAGGGCCCGAGATTCTAAATTTCTGAGAAGCTCCCAGGTGCTACTGGTTCTCCTACCACACTTTGAATAGCCAAGATCTAAATCTTTGCCACTTAGTATGGTGGCCACTCGTTATACGTGGCTATTCCAATTTAAATTAATTAAAATAAAGTAAATAGAAAATGCAGTTCCTAAGTCTCACTAGCTCTATTTTAAATGCTCAGTAGCCATGTAGGGCTTACATCTTGGAAAGCTTGGATGAGAGAGCAATCTCATTGTCAGAGAAAATTCTATTCGGGATAGTGTTGACCTACATAATCAAAGACTTAAAGTGAAGGGGGTTTTTATCTCTTTCTGTAGACTTCTTTGAATTCTACCATTAAGAGCTCGTTATATTCCTTTATAGTCACAAATTATACAGGTATACATTGATATATAAGATGAAGAAGAAATAAAGCAATGAACACTTTTGTGTAATTAAAATCTTTGATAAATGGAATTCAGTTTTCTCCCTGACTCTATAGTCAGTCCATAAATGTGTTATTCTCATTATTATTTGTCTCTCATTGAGCAATCAGTTCTAATAAATTGGTTTCAGTTTTTTTTTAAATATGTTTTTAAAAATTGATTTTAGAGAGAGAGAGGAAGGGAGATAGAGACAGATAGAAACATCGATGAGCGAGAAACATTCATTGGCTGCCCTCGAAATGTGCCCTGACTGAGGGTTGAATTATGCCCTGACTGGGAATTATACGGGCAACCCTTTGGTGCATGGGAGGATGCTCCAACCAACTGAGCCATTCTGGCTGGGCCATCAATTTATATTTTTAAAGTGCAGTTTCTAAGCAGGACCAACCTGTACTAGTTCTCAAAGGACGTGGGTCTTGGTTTCCAATGACTGAAAGTTCCCTGGATGATTTTTAAAAATTTTTTGTGAATTGGAAATACTGACAATTGTCATTCCCCCCCCCCTGCCCCCCCCCCCAGACATTTGTGCAAATATTCTCACGATGTTCTCTCAGAAGACAACTTCCTAGTCCTGAAACGTCATCAGATCTCTGGACTGAACAAAGAAGAATTAGCAGTGCTTCTCGTCCAAAGTGACCCTTTTTTTATGCCTGAGGTAAGTTATGATTCCTTGGTTTAAAAAGCAGGAAGAATGTGTAATGGGCAGTGTTGTATCATGGATGTGTTCGAGTAAGACCAGGGAGAAACTCAGCACCAGGGCTCTCACGGGGCAACACCAGCAGATGGCTTCTGTTGGATGACCTAAGAGACTCCAGCAGTTTACTTCCTGCTTGAAGGGTAATAAGAATGGAGTCTGGAATGTCTCCTCTGCTAGGCTGCTGGGGAGCCTGCTGTGAGCAAGTGTGACCTGAAAGTGCAGTAGTAGGGCGAATCGAATGCTCGCTCCCTTTATTTATTTATTTGTTTGTTTATTTTTGGTTTTTTAAAGTATATTTTTATTGATTTCAGAGAGGAAGGGGGAGAGGGAGAGAGAGATAAATATCAATGATGAGAGAGAATTATTGATTGGCTGCCGCCTGCACACCCCACACTGAGGATCGAGCCCACAACCTGGGCATGTGCCCTGACTGGGAATCAAACTGTGACCTCCTGGTTCATAGGTTGACGCTCTACCATTGAGCCACGCCAGCCGGGCGTCTGCAGACTTTTAAACTAGCGTCCTCCAGTCCTGCGTCAGATGGCCTGGCCTCAGGCATAATAATGTTTCTTCTGCCCTCCTTTCAGTAGGAACTACATCTCTGTAGAGCTAGGTATACCTACGTCCATAGCCTTACAAAATTATCTTCTTTGGTTGATCTTTTGAGAAGCTTTGCCACATTCTGTCTGGTAGAGACTTGATTCTGCATTTTCAACGGTTGCAAGTATGACCCGCCTGTCTTCTTAATGAATTGATATCTACAGGTGGGCCTTCCTCCTGGAGGTGCCCTCATCATGGAGGCCTCACCTTGGGTCCTGTTTGGTCCTATCCGTAGCTCACCATTTTACTCTGATTCTTCCAAAGGATTATCAAATTCATATTTCTTGTAGTGAGTCCGCAGGTTCCTTCTGCCCCAAAGTCATGACCAATTGAATATAAGTCATTGAAGACGGTGGCATACGCACGCATTGTCCCCTTTGGTATATGCTTCTGAAATTTCTGTGTCCTCAAACTTGCCTTAATGAATGTGTGGCAGACACAGGAAGGATTTTTGTCTCTGATTCTCATTCTCTCCTCTGTAGATATGCAAAAGTTACAAGGGAGAAGGTCGAAAGCAGATTTGTGGCCATCAGCCCATGTGCGAAAGACTCCACATCTGTGAACACTTCACCCGAGGGAATTGTGGTTTTACCAACTGCCTCCGGTCTCATAACCTGATGGACAGAAAGGTGCTGGAGATGATGAGGGAGCACGGACTGAGCCGGGAAGTCGTGCAGAACATCCAGGACATCTGCAACAGCAAGCACAGCCGGAGAAGGCCCGGGTTGAGAGGTGAGCCCTGTCTACTTGTAAAAATATATATATATATTTTTTATTGATTTTTAGAGCGAGAAGAAGGGAGAGAGAGAGAGACAGAGAGAGACAGAGAGAGAGAGAGAGAGAGAGAGAAACATCAATGTGAGAATCTAACATTGATCGTGCCTCCTGGGGATTGAGCCACAATTTTCATGGTGCATGTGATGACACTCAACGGACTGAGCCACATCGGCCAGGGATATACTTTCTACTTTTTAATGGAATAAAGAGAAATCACAAGGAAAGAAAAGTCACCTACAATCACTCTACCTCACCACGTAAAACCATCTTCATTTTCCCTTCAAGACCTTGTCCACGTTCATACACAATTTTTACATAATTACAGGGGTGGGCAAAAGCAGACTTACAGCTGTTTGTATGGAAAATGATGCAATGATTAAAAACCAATCAGGTTTTAAAAAAATGTTTATCATTTTCTTTTTTTATACATTTGTGTGGGGGGTTTTTTGTGTGTTTTTTTAAAATATATATTTTTTTTATTTCAGAGCGGAAGGAAGAGGGAGAGAGAGATAGAAACATCCGTGATGAGAGAGAATCATGGTGGATCAGCTGCCTCCTGCAAGTCCCCCACTGGGGATCGAGCCCACAACCCGGGCTTGTGCCCTTGACCGAAATCGAACCTGGGACCTTTTAGTTCACAGGCCGCTGCTCTATCCACTGAGCCAAACCGGCTAGGTCTGTTATTATTTTTCTAAAAGCTACTTGATAAAGCTTATTTTTTAAAAATAAAAAGAAAATTTTTTTTAGATTAACCAGTTGTTTACATTTTGTCACAATTGTTTCATTGCTTTCTATCTCTGTCCATATATATGCTCACACATATAACATTTTTGTGTTTAAAACATTTGAGGTATGCTGTCATCAGGACACTCCACACCTAAATATCTGAGCATGTACCTCCTCAAGGCAAGGTCATTCTCTTACATAAACCACAATACAATTACCATAGGAAATTTAGCAGTTAATACATGCAATTTATTTTATTGTTCTCAATACTGTTTCTTTAAAAATGTGTTTGTTATTTTTTAAGTTGCAGTAAAGTAGAAGATACAATTGACTATTTTAACCATTTTAAGACAGTGCAGTGGCATTAAGTACATTCACATTGTGTGCAAGAATCACCATCATCCATCTCCAAAACTTTTTTTAAAAAATATATTTTGATTTTTTTACAGAGAGGAAGGGAGAGGGATAGAGAGTTAGAAATATCGATGAGAGAGAAACATCAATCAGCTGCCTCCTGCACACCCCCCACTGGGGATGTGCTCACAACCAAGGTACATGTCTTTGACCGGAGTCGAACCCGGGACCCTTCAGTCGGCAGGCTGACGCTCTATCCACTGAGCCAAACCAGTTAGGGCTCCAAAACTTTTTCATCTTCCCAAACAAATTCTGTGCCCATTAAGCAATAACCCTATTTCCCCCGCCCTTGGGAACCATTTTCCTTTCTGTCTCTATGAAATTGATTACTCCAGGAATATCATAGAAGTGGAATCATACAGTATTTGTCTTTTTGTGACTGTCTTATTTCACTTAGCATAGTGTCTTCAAGGTTCATCTAATCCATGTCAGAATTTACTTCCTTAAAAAAGTTATGGCCCTGGCCGGTTTGGCTCAGTGGATAGAGAGTCGGCCTGCGGACTCAGGGGTCCCGGGTTCGATTCCAGTCAAGGGCATGTGCCTTAGTTGTGGGCATATCCCCAGTGGGGGATGTTCGGGAGGCAGCTGACCGATGTTTCTCTCTCATGGATGTTTCTGACTCTATCCTTCTCCCTTCCTCTCTGTAAAAAATCAATAAAATGTATTTTTTTAAAAAGTTATAAATATATTATGCCTTGGTGGGTGTGCTCAGTGGTTAGAGCGTTTTTCCATGTACTGAAGAATATTGGGTGTAGTTCCCGTCATTGGCATGTACCTGGGTTGCAGGCTTGATTTCCAGCCCTGGTTGGGGCACATGCATGAGGAAACCAATCAATGTGTCTTTCTTGCATTGATGTTTCTTTCTTTCTCTCTCTCTCTCTCTCATTCCTCTCTCCCTTCCACTCTCTCCAAAAATAAATGGGAAAAATATCCTAGGGTGCAGATGAACAACAACAATAATTGTGTAAAAATGCACTTAATATAAAATTTACCATCTTGATCATTTCTAAGTGTTCAGTGGCATTAAGTACATTCGCATTGTTGTGCAACCGGTCTCCAGACCTCTTTTCACCTTTCAAAACCAAACTCTTATTATAATCACTTTCCATTTCCTCCTCCGCTCAGTTCCTGTTAACCACCATCTGGTTTCTGTTTCTTTGAATCTGACTTCCATGAGTGGAATCACGCAGTATCTGTCTTTTTGTGACCTCCTTTTTTCACTTTTCGTAACGTCCTCAGAGTTCCTTTAGGCTGTGGCCTGTGTGAGAATGGCCTTCCTTTTTAAAGCTGAACAATATTCTGTGGTATGTATACCCCACATATTGTTTATCCACTCCTCATGGATAAACAATGGGATGCTTCTACCTTTTGGCTATGGGAATGTGGTAACGCTGTTTTGAACACGGGTATACACTATCGCTTTGAGACGCTGCTGTCAATGCTTTTGTGTATGTGCTCAGAAGTGGGATTGCTGGATCACATGGTAACTCTGTTTAATTTTTTGAGGAACTTCCAGACCATTTTCCTCAGTAACTGCACTATTTTACATCCCACCAGCAATGCACAATACCTCCATCTCCTTGCCAGCACTTGTAATTCTTTTTTTTTTTTTTAATATTAGTCATCCTAATGGGTGTAAAGTGAGCAGCACTATTTCTTAAGCATTTTTATATTGTTTAATGGTAGGAACACTTGCCAATTTTTAATGTCTTTATGAGGTGGATGTTGAAGAGGCGAATTTTGTGAAGCAAATAGAATACATAATTCTAAGATTCTTTTTTTGTTTTGTTATTAAAGTATTACATATGTCTCTTTTTTCCCCAATAGGCCTCTCCCTGGCAACTCCTCCCACCCCCCCTCGCACCCCCCATAATTCTAAGATTCTATGAGAGGTAATAAACAATTAAACTTCCTTATATTTGAGAAATGCTTTATAGTTTACAAGGAAAGGACTTGCTCCTCACAGCAAAATAGTGAAGAAAGGCAGGAGTGTTTTGCCTCACTTAATGGAGGAGGAACCTGAGTCTTGGGAATGTTAAGTGACTTTGATTGCAAGCAGCCTTAAGTCAGCTTTAGGAGAGTGAAGGGCGATGCTCTGAATAAATAAAAGAAATGTTTCCCAGGCCTCGCACCGCTGGGCAGTAGCAGAACTCGTGTTCTGATCCTGCATCTGACGTCTTCTCTCCCGCACCATGGTGCTCTCTCAGCGGGGGGACATCTGGAGGGCTGGTTTTTGGCGTTGTTTTCCAAAATGAATTTATTTATTTACTTTTTCTTTTTTTAAAAAAAATATGTTTTTATTCATTTTAGTGAGAGAGGAAGGGAGAGGGAGAGAGAGAGAAACATCAATCTGCTGCTTCCTGCCTGTTCCCTACTGGGAATTGAGCCCTCAACCCAGGCATGTTCCTTGACTGGGATTTGAATCTGACCTCTCGGTGCATGGGACGGCGCTCAACCAACTGAGCCACACCGGCCAGGGTTATTTATTTAAAAAATATTATTTTGTATTAGTTTCAAGTGTACAGCATGTAGTTAGACAATCATATCCTTTACAAAGTATCCCCCCCTATTTCCAGTACCTACCTGGCATCATACATAGCTATTAAAATACTAGAGGCCCGGTGTGCGAAAATTCATGCACTGGCGGGGTGGGGTCCCTCAGCCTGGCCTGCTCCCTCTCACAGTCTGGGAGCCCTCAGGGGATGTCCTACTGATGGCTTAGGCCCGCTCTCTCTGCAGGAGGCTACCAGGCTGATCAGGGGAAGGCACTGCCCCCATCACTCCGCTCCTGCTGCCACTGGCGGCCCTCACAGCCACTGCGGCTTTGTCCGGAAGGATGTCTGGTCTATCTGATCTAATTAGCATATTACCCTTCTATTAGTATAGATTATTGACTGTATTCCCTATTTACATCCCTTTGACTATTTTGTACCTACCAATCTGTACTTCTCAGTCCCTTCACCTTTTTACCCAGTCCCCCAACCCCCTGCCCTCTGGCAATCACCAGTGTATTCTCTGTGTCTATGCCAATATGAACTTACTGTGTGCGAGAGAAATCTTTATTATCGCTTCCAGTTAATCTACTTAAGTAACTACTTTGTTGACAGGAGGAGGATGTTTGCTTTTACTATGTTCCTGCTGCCCTCTGGTTTGGAAGAGAAAAAACCTTCCGCACACACAGTAGCACAACTCACACACATAAACACTCATGCACACTGCACACACCACACATGCATACCACATGCACACACTTCACATACACTCACAAACACATGTGTGTCATACACTTCCTCCTATCTGCTTCCCAGGGGTGTGACTCAAAGTTGTAGAGACACCAATTCTTTTTGATATTGCTCACTTAAGTTTGGGCATTGGGTGGGGTGGGAGGAAGCAAGTTGAAGAACTTTGGGAAACTTTCTAGTTTAAGTAAATTTAGACCTTTACACTGTCATTTCATTTTTTTTTGTTTTGTTTAAGTTTTATGAATTCTTAACTTGTTAGGTACATCCACATCACAATATTAGCAAAATCTAGATGACTTGGAAAATCCTGCCTAATTTGCACTAATCTGCCTCTCCATTCACCCTGTCAGTGGTGGATAGCCCCACCTAAGCGTTTGGGGGCTTGGGAGCTACATCTGAGTCTCAGGAGTGAAGCTAACAGAGCCAGGGTCAGCTTGGCCCTTCTCGTTGGCGGCCTGGTATTTTCTGCTGTGTAGGGAATGGCAGGATGCCTTCATCACCATGAATGCCCTTCTCAGGAGTTTTACACACCACGTTAGGATAAGTAATTTGATCGAACATGGATAGCAAACCTGGGAAGGCTGAGAGGAATAGTGGTCAGAACTCCATCATGTTTCCCAGGTGATGAGGCTCAATGGTTGAATGTCGAACGCGAGCCATAAGGTGATCGGTCCCATTCCCAGTCAGGGCACATGCCCAGATTGCGGGCTCAGTCCCCAGTGGGGGCGTGCAGGAGGCAGCTGATCAATGTCTCTCTCATTGATGTTTCTGTCTCTCTCTCCCTCTCTCCCTCTCTCTCTAAAATCAATAGAAACATATATATATATATATATATATATATATATATATATATATATATATATATATTTTAAAAAGAACTCAATCATTTTAACGCTACTTTTCATTGTTTTTGTCTTTTCCTAGGTCCTGCACGTAACCGGGACCCAGCAGCGAGAGGTAGAAGCAAGAGTAGAGATCGGTTCTTTCTGGCCAGTCAGGAGTTCCTTCCATCTGCCCCAGCTTCAACTGAGACACCCAGCACACCCAGTGCAGATCAGATCGGCCGCAGGTCTCCCCGGGATGATGTGCCTGTAGAGGATCTCACCTGCAAGTTCAAGCATTTGGGAAGTCAAGATGGCCCTCAGCCTTCCTCAGCCTCACCCAAGGCCACCAGTCTGGGAGGAAGCAGGCCAGTGGGAGGAACCCAGAGGTTTTCAGAGAATGGCAGTCTAGAGGACCTCTTCTATGACAGTACAGCCAGCAGTCACCTCACTTCTGATTTGACACCCACTTTCAACCAGAAGGTGCCCACATCCTGGCCGAATGACCAAGGCACCAGTAGAGAGAATTTGTTTTCTCCGAGTCAGGCTGCCTCATATTCTCCTCTTGGTTCTCTGCAAACACCTAACACCGTGACCACCAGAAAAGGTGTGGGCATGCTGTCCCCAGGCCACATGAATGTCGAGGGCAGAAGTGGGAATCCAGAAGCCCAGCATTTCCCACTTTCTAATAATAATTTGGATGGGATGGCCACAGACACCACGTCCACGAGATCTTTAAATTACAAAACCGCAACCAGTAGGCAGAGAGAAAATTCATTACCTAAGAATCAGGAAATCAGAACCACTCACCCTACTCTGGACCCCATCATTGTAGATGACGGTAAACAGAGAGAGCAGGTATTTTTCCACAACACAACAAATGGCTCGACTAAAGTTACATTTGAATCTACTGATGCCACTGATTTTGACGTACCGTCGGCAGTCAGAGTCAGGGCAGATAAAGATGTGTTAGGCTCTGCAAGTCAGAATCTGAGACCCCAGGCCCTGCGCACACTGGGGGAGACCACTGCCCACACATTAGTGAGCACTGTGTCCAAAGTACCACCTGTGACGCCTTCCTCAAACAATAGAGCTACAGCCCATGCGGCCCATGTTCAGAACCCTGCTCCAATGCCTGTCACCTCTGCCAGCGAGCTTGCCCGGAGGACACCCGGCTGTGCGTCGAGTAAGTCACTGAAGGACAAAAGGGGCCCCATGTCGTGTCTGCAGCAGAGCCCCTGTGGCTGGCAGTTTTCCTTAGGAGGTTCCCCAGCAGTTATTAAAGGGCAGCGAGTTGTAGAGGGTTTGAGTTAAGGGGTGGTACTGGTAAGGAGACTGACTTAGAAGGTGGAAGGACCTACCAGTAGAAGAGTATGGAATAAACCGCTACATATATTGAGAACAGGAGTAGTTGGACCATGGTTTAAGAAGTCAACATTGCTGTCATGTGACCCTAATGTTCACGTTTGTTTTTATGGAGGGCTTGTGATGAGCAACACATCAATCAGGAATTTTCTTGACCATGGCCCAGTTTGGCATATTCTCTCCCACTGTGAGATCCGGTGCCTTGATTTTTGGTTTAAAATTAAGATCAGCATACATGCCTCCTCTTCTGTTTTACAGATTCTGTATCTGACGTCACCAATACCATGGATGATCCTGGTTCAAAGGAAATTTGTCTTGACCATCTGAATAACAGTTGTCTATATAGTGAGTAACTTAAGGTCTTTCTAGAAGTAGAAACTATTAATAGGGGCATGGCTAACATTTACTAAGCATTTACTATGTGTGAGGCGCAATGCTAAGAACATTACATGCATCTTCTTTAAACTTTACACCAACCCTAGAAATAGGTTCTCTTGCTAACCCATTTTACAGATGGGGAACCTGGAGGCATGCAGATGTTACGACTTTATATGTACAAGTAGGCAGGTTGGATTTTGACCCTAAACTGCCCAGCCTGCCTGTGTTCTTCACCAGTGCATGCTATTATACTTTCTTCTTTTGCAATTCTGTTTTAGGTGAAATATTATGCTCATTCAGGGACCTATCTTTTCATGTACTAAAAACAAGCAAATGAACAACAAATTCAAAAAACAAAAGAATCCTAGCAGACACCCTTTTCAAGGTTCATTTCCTGTCATTATTTAGCACTAGAGGCCCAGTGCACAAAATTCATACATGGGTAGGATCCCTAGGCCTGGCCGGCTATCAGGGTCGATTGGGGCCTTCTGGCTGCTGGCCTGGGTCTTCCTTCGTTCCGCACTGCCCCTGGTGGTCAGCGCATGTCATAGTGAGCAGTTGAACTCCTGATCTCCCAGTCGAACTCCCGAGGGGACACTTTGCATATTAGCCTTTTATATATATATATTTATTGTCTCGCTTGTGGCCATGCATACTAAAGACACCTGTGCTCTACAGGCACAGTCATCTGTTGGTCATTCCAGCTGAAGAGCCACACCTGGTCACTGTCCCCTCCCATCAGGCTTCCTATAGAAATTATTCCCATGAGACTGTGCTTGGGACAAATTCCTGTCCTCTCACTTTTATATCTCTCCCCTTCCTTCTTCTGTCCCAGGCTTGGACATCATGTCTGATTTCGTTTGCTTGGTCACTTGGTTTTTTACCTTTGAAGAGGAGGATTCTGCCCTGTGCTCTCTAAATCAAAAGTCTTTAACTTAAAATTTTCTTTTTCATTGTCATAAAATACATATAACATAGATTTAAAAAAAATTATATATATATATATTTCAGAAAGGAAGGGAGAGGGAGAGATACAAAGGGTAACTGTACATTTAGAATGACCTCAGATCTTCCTGTGGGTAAAGGGACTTTCTGGGGAGTAGAGAATTGTTGTTTTCTGATGAGTCTCTGTGGGTGATAAAGGAACCTGGGATACGGTTATGGGGCAGTGCAGGCAGCAGCCAGCATGAGCAGAGGTGGAGACAGCATGTGCCTGCATGCGCTCCTGGCTGCGCGGGAAAGGCAGGCCTCGATGGGAACGTCGGCAGTGGCCTTAGTTGAATTGGTTACAGTCCCACTGAGCCCTCCTGTCTGTCTTTGTAGAAGGCTGCAACAGGGTTCACTTCCACCTGCCGTACCGGTGGCAGGTGATGAATGCCAACACCTGGGTGGACCTCCAGCCCATGGAGAGTATTGAGAAGGCCTATTGTGACCCCCAAATCTGCACGTAAGTTGGTGGCTGGACTCTGGCTTGTGAGATTCACAATATCATCAAAGGAAAGCATCGTGTTAGGCTTATGGGAAGAAGACACAATTTTCCTTCAGAATCCCGTTTAGTTTTAGATAAAAACAGCAAACGCCTACTGAGTTAAGGAAAAAAAAAAAAAAAGAGTGGATTTGAAGTCACGCAGAGCCTGGATAATGCTAGGGATTCTGAGAATATTTGCTGATTCACGCAAAGTAAACATGACACGATTATTAGTTTAGTTAATATTTGTCATTGTGTCGTGCAAATAAACACCATGCAGAGGCCGGTTTATATTTCTACCAGCTTATGGAAGAACTATTAAAAGTACTAAATGATTACCTCAAAAGAGCCTTTGGCTTAATTTCACAGTTTTAGAATATGATTTGAGCAATTTCATACAGTTCCAGCGCAGAATTTTGTTGTAACTTTTAGCATTTTATAACTTCCTTTTTGTTTTCTGTTTTCTTTCTCCTAGACCCTGATATCTCTGATTCTGTCAGGGCTGAAATAGGTGATACCACATATGACAATATTTATAAGATGCATCCTAGTTTAATAAGGAAATTCCTTGGGGGGAAAACAGATCTCATACATTTCATCATCTGCAAGTTTAGTGAATTTTTGGTGGAGATTCTGCTGCTGCATTTGGCCACTAGAGGGCGGCATCAGCTATTTTCTTGTTTGTCGGTGAATTTCGCCCCCTCCCCAGATAAATTTGAAGTAGAGTTTCTTAGCACTATTTACTTTGGGGCCAGAAAATAATAATAATAATAATAATAATAATAATAATAATAATAATAATAATAATAATTTCTTGGAAGGGGTTGGTGTAGCAGCATTGCTGGCCTTTAACCACTAGATGTCAGTTGTGATAACCAAAATGTCTATAGACATTGCAAATGTCCCCCTGGGGACAAAATCATTCCTGGTTGACAACCACTGATCAAGGAGGTGCTTCTGGGAGCAATAATTCTCAAGCCTTTTAGTCTCAGGACCCACCTCTCTACAGTCTTCAAGTGTATAGAGGATCCCAAAGAGCTTCTGATTATATGTATTATAGCTATCCACATTTATCATAGTAAAAGTCAAAACTGAGACAAATTATTGATTCATTTAAGAGTAAATTCATTACATGTTAATATGAATAATATTTAACTACATTTATATAATTATACAGTTTTGTGCACATAATTATAGCTGTAGATATGTATAACTAAAAATAGCCGTTTTCCAAAACAAAAATTCATTAAGAAGAACGACATTGTTTTATATTTTTGGAAATCTATTTTGAAATCACACATGATGTGGCCTCTTGAAAACTCTGCTGTGCACCGGTGAGTGTACGTAAGTGAAAAAGGCACAGAATGTCTTAATTTTATGAAAATATTATTACCTGTGAAGAGGTCTTTTGATAAACAATTGAAAACCTGACCTACTGTGAGTTTCTAACTCACTTTCTAACCCTGAACCGTCTTATTTGGGAGAGTTTTTGAGGAAAGAATGCATTTTGTGATACCATTGAATATGTGGGGTAGGCAAGTGACATTACCGCTCTGTGTTTTGGCTGTTTCTTTCATGTGGTAAGACCGGCAGGTGTATCAAGAACATCTGAAGATTCCTTTCAGCTCTAAAATACCAGTTCTGTGCTTTTGTTAGGGAAGACCGGATTGTAGAAAACAGGGGTCAGGGAAGCATTTTGATTAACTTTAAACTTTTCCCCCTCGTCAGCATTCCTTTCGGAAATTTAAAAATCAATTTCCAGAAAATGACTTGTGGTTCTGATCCCATCCGACGCATCTCCACACCGTCGTCCGTCACACTGCCGGATAATTCTGTCTTCACCACAAAATGGATTTGGTATTGGAAGAGTGGAAGTCACAGATGGGTTCCGTATGGGGAGAAGGTGAGTTCTCTTCCTCCCCTGGAGGCACGTGTTTAAACTTGCCAACTCCAGGAGAGAACCATGACTAACGTGTTTGACGCCTCCATGGTCCCCCATGGAGAGTGGGTGTGGTGGAGGACGGGGTGCTTTTCACAGCATACACAACTGTATTGGCATTGTTTTCGCAGGCATGTGCTGTGATTGCAATTATAAACAAAGACATACATTATTTTTAAGAAATCGCTTGAGATGTGAGTCCGCTGCATGCCCCTCTACCCTCACTATCAAGGACTGGGCTAGGACCTTGAGATAGCTTTCTATGTATTAGTGCATAACTGTACAGATCACGGCTTCCCGCCAGAAAACAGGGAGAGTGTAGGACCAGCAGGCTGACACAGAGGGTCGCTAGGGTTCCCTGTCTGAATTCAGGGGGACTTGAGAGGGTGGGCCTGGAGCATTTGAGGCGTACCCACATAGGGACATGCCAATTGGGGTAGACATTTAGATAAGCAGAGCTTCTCTCTCGTGTCCCTTCCTCTCTTTGATTCATAGGATTAAAAAGAGAGAAAGGGAGTCCGGCTGATGTAGCTCAGTGGTTGAGCATTGACCTATGAACCAGGAGGTCATGGTTCGATTCCCAGTCAGGGCACATGCCCGGGTTGCGGTTTCAATCCCCAGTGTGGGGCGTGCAGAAGACAGCCGATCGATGATTCTCTCTGATCATTGATGTTTCTATCTCTCTCTCCCTCTCCTTTCCTCTCTGAAATCAATAAAAGTATGTTTTTAAAAAAAGAGAGAAAGAGAGAGAGGGAGCACGCTGACGCAGCCAATGAAAGCAGAGTGACGAGAAAGAGATTTAAAAAAAAAAAAAAAGCAAGAGATGAAGTTAAAGCCAAAGACAAAACGGGCACAGGGAACACCAGCGTAAGGTTCGACATAGTTAGAGGTTGATGAGCCGTGAATCTGGCCCTGAGCTGTCTGGCTGCCAAAGCAAACAAAGAGGCAAGCTGTCACGGGATCCCTGTGTCTCCCTGGGAAGAGCACACCAGTTCCTCAGGAGCAGCGCCACTCTTTTCTGTTAATGGGGCCTGAGAAAAACATCTGCCACGGGGCCGGGTAGAAGGGACCGAGGGTGCTGTGGCGAGAGGGTCTCGCAAGTCACTCCCGTAGCCCATGGCTTCCCAGCTGTCCTGGTCTCCGTACAGGTTATCAAACAACCTTTCCCGGAACCCCAGCGAGCGCACGGAGTAACAGAACTTAGTTTCCCTGGGGAATAGGATAGGGGCTCAGAGTTTGGTGTCTTGACCCCTTTGTCGCCTCTCTGCTGCGCTGGCCTCTGGAGCACCTTGGGGTGAACTCTCCCATGATGTTGAGCTTTGTACAGGTTCTAATGGTCAAGCCAAGGATGATGTCAACATGCAGCTTCTTTTTTTTAAAATATAGTTTTATTGATTTCAGAGAGGAAGGGAGAGAGAGAGAGAGAAACATCAATGAGGAGAGAGAATCATTGATCGGCTGCCTCCTGCATGCCCCTACTGGGGATCAAGCCCACAACCCGGGCATGTGCTATTAATCAGATTCGAACCTGGGACCCTTCAGTCTGCAGGTCGACGCTATCCACTGAGCCAAACCAGCTAGGGCAAAGTGCAGTTTCTTAAAAGTGATTCTGTGAGGTGCCCGTGGAAATAGAAATGATGAAGTCAAGTTAATTAGCTTTGGTTAAAATAAACTATAGGTCTCAATGGTTTTTATGCCAAATAATTGAAATTTTCAGTAAGCTAAGGGAAAAGCATTGGGGAATATTTGCATTTTAATGACATCAGGGTTCCAGAGATTAAAGGTGGAAAGAGTGGGTGATCTCAGTGAGAACTTGAAAGAGACAGTAAGCATTAAAAAGGACATAAAAACCACAAGAAAGAACCAGTCAGAAGTGACGAGTACAATATCTGCTAATAGGGTCTTACATCCAGTCTGCCGTGGGCTGTGTAGTCCATTGTATTTGGTTACTCTGGCTCGGTACAGAGGAGGAGGGGCGGGTCATTTACATTTGGACAGCAGTGCACCCACTGGAGCTTGACTTGCCTTCACCACAGCTCGCCCTGCTTTCTCATGTGGTGGGCTAATAGAGCCACCGGGGTCTCCTTCGTGCTAGAGTGCTGGATTCTGTGATCAGGGCAGACACGATGTCCGTACGGTGGGTCTGAGTTGCTTGGTACACTTGGGTCATATTTTATGGAAGGTGTAAAAAGATTATTGCAGCCCTAGTGCTTTGGCTCAGTGGATAGAAGAGCATTGGCCTGCAGACTGGAGGGTCCCAGGTTCAATTCCAGTCAAGGGCACATGCCTGGGTTGCAGGCTTAATCCCCCTGTGTGGGGCGTGTAAGAGACAGCCGATCAATGATTCTCTCTCTCATCACTGATGTTTCTATCTCTCTCTCCCTCTTCCTTCCTCTCTGAAATAAATAAAAATATACTTAAAAAAAGATTATTGCGAAGAGCTATATTTTTCCAGCATCCACCAAGTGTAGTTCCTACAGTGTAGACCAGGGGTCCTCAAACTTTTTAAACAGGGGCCAGTTCACTGTCCCTCAGACCGTTGGAGGGCCAGACTATAGTTAAAAAAAAAAAACTATGAACAAATTCCTATGCACACTGCACATATCTTATTTTGAAGTAAAAAAACAAAACGGGAACAAATACAATATTTGTGTTTGCATGTGGCCTGCGGGCCATAGTTTGAGGACCTCAGGTGTAGATTGTTCTCTCCTGATCCTGGGATGGAGGAAACTATAAAAGGGGAGCCTTTATGATCTGGTCTGGGAGGCAAAATAATCCCTCTTTAGATCCCAGGGCTAAAATAAAATTATGTAAGATACAGTGGTAGATATTACTTAAAAGCCTACCATTACTTAAAAGTCTTTACTTTTTTTTTTTTTTTTTTAATTAGGGCGGCAGTTGGCAAATTTCGAGCATTGATTCCTCATACCTGGAGTCTGTCTTCCTCTGCTCTCCGAGGGGCATTGTGCCGTTTCAGGCGGGTTCTGAGAACTTCGAGTTGAGTTTCCAAGGTAAGAGTCTGCATTTGGCAGTGGTGCCCGTTGCTGGAATGGGCATGAGTGGACATGCAGGGGGCAGTCGAGAGGATGTGGGTTCAGGGTTCTTTTTAGCAAGACCAGCAGTGTGGGGTGTGGAAGCCAGTGGCCATCAGAAGACCCATGCCCTAGTCTTGGCTCTGACATACAGTAGCTATGTAACCCCGGGAGCAGCCCCTGGCCTCTCTCGACCTCAGTTCTCTCATCTGTCAAATGGGGGCATTGGGCTAAGTGGTTTCTGGGGGTTACTTCCAGCGTCACCATTCTAAGTTTCAGATTCTGGGCATGCTGCTTCCCAGCTGAGGCATAATTTTCAGGTGCTGATGACGACAGTGGAGACCCTGGGCCTGTGGGTGCCTTCAGGGTAGTAGAACCTTGCTGATCCTCTCAGGCGTCATCCTCTAGGTCACTGTTCGGTTTCATCCATTACGTTTTCTAAAGATCTGCCTTTGGCTGTGTTTATCTCAGCCACCATGGTCAGCTTCTACTCCTCTGTCTGTGTGTTTAGTAAGAAATCAGGGCAGCACTGCCTTCCCTGTGAATGGGTGGGCCCTTAGCTGCACCCTTGGGACACTCCCTGCAGATGGTCACATTCTTGGTCTTTTAGGACCTGCCCTGCAGGTGCTCTGTAAGAGGTAAAGGAGACTTGCTCAAGTCCTCAAAATGCCCAGGTGGTACCTGAGATTTGGACTCTGTACTCATTACTAGTATAGCTTTGAAGGACCAACACTAGAGGCCCGGTGCACGAAATTCATGCACTGGGGGTGGGGGAACAGGGCGGTGGGGGGCGGCACGCACAGTCCCTCAGCCCAGCCTGTGCCCTCTTGGAGTCTGGGAGCCCTTGGGGGATGTCCTACTGAGGCCCACTCCCCGAGCGCTAAGGATGTCCAACTAAGCCATCAGTTGGACATCCTTAGCACTGCCGCAGCGGCGAGAAAAACTGCCGCCACTGCCACTGAGCTTGCCAGCCGTGAGCGCGGCTTCTGGCTGAATGGTGCTCCTGCACTGAGCGTCTGCATCCTGGTGGTCAGTGCACATCATAGCGACCAGTTGTCCGCAGTTTGGTCAATTTGCGTATCAGCCTTTTATTATATAGGATTTTTGAAAAGCAACCTGGTAATACATATCAAGGAATAGTAAAATGTGCTTGGCTTTTCATCTTCTCAGGAATATTTCTTTCTTTCTTTTTAAATATTCCTATTGATTTTTAGAGAGAGAGAGGAAGGGAGAGGGAGAGAGAGATAGACACATCAGTGATGAGAGAGAATCATTGATTGGCTGCCTCCTGCACGCCGCTCCCCCCTCCCCCAATGAGGATCGAGCCCACAACCCGGGCATGTGCCCTGACTGGGAATCGAACTGTGACCTCGTGATTCATGGGTCGATGCTCAACCACTGAGCCACACTGGCCGGGCTCTTTCTTTTTTTAATAAAAAGCACTTCACGAATGTCTGTGTCATCCTTGCACAGGGCCATGCAAATCTTTTCTGTATTGTTCCAATTTTTGTATGTGTGCTACTGAAGTGAGCACTCAGGAATTTTTCTAAGGAAATACTTCATTGGAAGAAAAATAAAAAGCTGTAGGCAAGAAGGTCTTTATTGCAGCCTTATCGAAAGAACTAAAACAGGACATGACTCAACAAATTGGGGCATTACATTTTAGTGGAGTATTGGGTACTTGTTAAAATTCTGATTATGAAAACTAGTAAAAGCAAAAATTGAAATTGTTAAATGAAAAAGGCAGGACCCCCAATTTCTGTTTCTGCACTTCTCTATTTGTATGCTGAAGAATCTAAAATGGAAAAGATTTTTATTTTTTATTTAATTTTTATTGTTTAAAGTATTACAAATAGTAGTACAAAAACGGGAAAGATTTAAAAATGTAATGTGCATGCTAGTGCAGCAATGTATGTAATGGGACCAAGACTAGAAGGCAATAGAGATAAATAAAAATCTCTTCTGTTGGATGATGAAATGAAAAATGGCTTAAACATTTTCCCCCTTGGTTGGTAGTCTATCATTTAGAGTTTGTCAAAGAAGAAAACCAGTGTTCCAGGTTCCTCCATCTGGAGCAATTTGATCAGTAATCTTGTTCACTTGCAGCAGAGAAAGCAGCTCAGAGCAGTTTACAGGGTCCGGACTCCTTTTCTCTTATTTCTTTTCTTTTCTTTTTTTTTAAAAATATATTTTATTGATTTTTTACAGAGAGGTAGGGAGAGAGGTAGAGGGATAGAAACATCGATGAGAGAGAAACATCGATCATCTGCCTCCTGCACATCTCCTACTGGGGATATGCCCGCAACCCAGGTACATGCCCTTGACCGGAATCGAACCTGGGACCTTTCAGTCCGCAGGCCGACGCTCTATCCACTGAGCCAAACAGGTTTCGGCACTTATTTCTTATTCTTATATTCTCTCATTCATGAACCGAATATTGGAGCGTCAGCTGCGTGCCAGGCACTGTTGTAGCCGTGGGCAAGCCAGGCATTTTCAGAAAGTGCTCACAGCCACAGGGAAAAGAAGCAATGTGGTGAAGCAGCGAGAGAATGGGGGAGTCTTGGGATGCGCCTGCTTTTATGGGAGGAGGAAACTTTGAAAGGGGGGGTGCAGCCCACCAGGAGAGGGAAGACCAGCACTTCAGCTATCAGCTGTAGACAAGCCTGAGGTTTCAAAGAACAGCAAGAAGGTCTGTGAGAGACGAGAGCAGGCACAGAAACGTGGATGTTTTATGAGCCGGAAATCAGGAGAAGGTTGTGACGTGATCCGATTTGCCCTGTTTGCTCTTTTGGTGTTGTGTACCTTTGTTTCATCTTACATCAACTATACTGAGTCGTAATTGCTACAATGACGTGCATGCATTTTGAGCGTGCCATTGGATGAATGTTGACAAGTGCATGCAACTTCTCTCCTCATCAAGATAGAGAACAGCGTCAACAATCGAAGAAGTTTCCTCATGCCTTTTTGCCATGAGTCTTCCCCTGCCTCCAGCAGCTCTGCTTTCTGTTACTATCAATTTGTTCGATCTATTCTGGAACTTCCTATCAAGAGAGTCTTTTAGTGTGTGCTGTGTCTACAGCTGGCTTCTTTCACTCTCAGTGATGTCCTTTAGATTTAGCTATGTTGTTGCATGTATAGTAGTTCTTCCCTTTTTGTTGCTGAGTAATATTCCGTGGTCAGGATCTATCATGGTGTGTTTATCCATTCACCTCTGGATGGGTATTTGGATGGCTACTGGGAACATTCAACTGCAAGTCTTTGTGTAGATACAGGATGTCATTTCTCTTGGGTAAATACCAAGGAATGGGATTGCTGTATCACATAGGCAGTGCATGTTTATAAGAAAAGGAAATCATTGTAGCAATATATACAAGGATTTCCTCTTCAAGGCAATCACTCTGGTTAAAGCTTGGATCTAGGTCTACAGCATGCATGAATTGAAAATGGCATTTCATACTTCATGTAGAAAAAAACCTTCAAAATATATAATTATGTCATGTAGTCCTACATAATAAAGAGGTAATATGCAAATTAACCCTCACACCCTCACAAGATGGCTGCCTACGACCAGGCCGGCAGGGGGGTTAGTGAGGGACGACCAAACGACTGAACAGCAGGCTGTGTGGGTCAACCAGGCCGGTGGAGGTGCAGTTAGAGGCAAACAGGCCAGCAAGTGGGGGGTAGTTGGGGGCAACCAGGCCGGCTCCTCCCTGACCACCTGCTGCTTGGTGCACTGCTCTATCCCGCAAGGGGTCCCGAACTGCGAGAGGGCGCAGGCTGGGCTAAGAGACCCCCCCCCTCCCCCCTGCCAGTGCACAAATTTCATGCACCAGGCCTCTAGTGATATATAATCATTAATGCCTGGTTTAGGGCAGCTCACATGGATGATGTCTTGTTATCTGCCTACCCTAGCTCTCTTCTTTACCACCAGATTTATTGCTAAGATTAGATTCATTGCTAAATGCTATTTACATCTTTGTTTTCTGGGTCTTATAAAAAGGGCAGTGAAGTTTACAAATTTTTATCATGAGCAATTTCCATCCAAAAGTCTTTCCTCTATTTATACATAGTAGGTCAGACATGAATATTTGCTGTTTTACTAGCCTCTGAAAAATAACAATAAATCATTTTCTAGGACTAACCCTTAATTCTTGTTGGTTTTCTTTTTTTCTGTCTAAAGGGATGATGCAGACAAACATCATTTCCAAGACCCAAAAGGATGTCGCCAGAAGACCAACGTTTGTGTCTGCCCGGGATGTGGCGCAGATGAAAAGAGGGCCAGAGTAAGTGTTCTGAGGCAGTGCTTGCTGGCAGGTGTTTGCGGCGGTCACACACTGATCCCATCGACCCACTCGAGTTTGGAGCCTGTTTTCTTCTCTTTTTAAGATACATTTTTATTGATTTTTGAGAGAGGGGGTGGGAGAGGGATAGAGAGGTAGAAGCAACTGGGAATCAAACTGGTGACCTCTTGGTTCCTGGATCGATGCTCAACCACTGAGCCACAGCGGTTGGGCGGAAGCCTGTTGTCTTGATGTTCCTGCTTGCATTCCGTTGCAGCTCCCTTTTGCATTGCCTGTGAGTGAGGTGTTTGGAAGCAGCACAGTGTGATGGGAGGAATACTAGCGTAGGACATCTATCTCTAACTTATAGGGGACTTGGGGCAAATCTCTTCACTCCCCTGGGGCTCAGCTTCCGTAGCTGGGAATGGCTGGATTACTGGGGTGTGCCTAGAAAATGGTCAAAAGCGCTGAGTGTGGTTTTGCTGTGGGTTCTTGTGTGTATCCTTAGTTTTGTTGAGAGAATTTATAAAGGTGGGAGGCTGTGGAAGAAATGGAAAGAAAAAAGTGTTGAGGTAGCTGAGCAAGGGGATTTGGAGAAAGATAAAGTTGGCGAAGGGGATTTTTAAAGGAAATTTTGCTGTGGGGGATTCAGTGTAACTCTCCTCTGTGTGCTCATGAAACTCAGTAAAAGCTGCATTATCCATGAACGTTTTTGGAGTTGGATTTTTTTTTCGGAGTGATGTGTGATTATGTAAAACACATTTCAAGCCTGGCCGGTGTCCTCATGGTTGAGATTCCCGGTCAGGGCACATACCTGGGTTGCTGGCTCAATCCCCAGTAGGGGGTGTGTAAGAGGCTGCCAATTGGCGATTCTCTCTCATCATTGATATTTCTCTCTCTCTCTCCCTCTCTCTTCCTCTCTGAAATCAATAAAAACATATTTAAAACAAGACAAAACAAACAAAAAGAAACATTTCAAGGCGGGTGCAAAATCCAAGTGTTCTAATTAGGTTCTTTTGGTGGAAGGAATTAAGATATTTCGTGAAAGAGGGAATTAGTTAAAGAATAAACATGGTGCCCTGACTGGTTTGGCTCCGTGGATAGAGCGTCGGCCTGCGGACTGAAGGGTCCCAGGTTCGATTCCGGTCAAGGGCATGTACCTTGGTTGCAGGCACATCCCCAGTGGGGGGCGTGCAAGAGGCAGCTGAATCGATGTTTCTCTCTCTCTCATCGATGTTTCTAACTCGCTATCCCTCTCCCTTCCTCTCTGTAAAAGAATCAATAAAATATATTTTAAAAAAAAAAAGAATTAACATGGTGTAATAAGGAAAACATTTTACAAAAGTTCAAGGATGGGAAGAACTGAGCTATGTCAGGCCCTCAGGAGTGGAAGTCGGTTCCAATTCTGCTTTAGAACCTGAGCAGCCTGGGCTCACAGGTCCTTGCCTGTACCTGTTCATGTGACCAGGTTAACGGCCCTGACTTTTTTTCTTAAGTTTTTTTTTATTGATTTTTAGAGAGCGAGGGACAGAGAAAGAAACATTGATGTGAGAGCAGAACATCAATCAGCTGCCTCATGCATTTCCCCTACCAGGGACTGAACCCGCAACCCGGACATGTGCCCTGACCGGGAATTGAACCTGTAGCCTTTTGGTGTATGGGATGTAGCCCAGCAAACTGAACCACATTGGATTTCCAGATGCTTTTCTCTGGCTAGTGCCAGACCATGTTAACCTCAGAAATTCAGTCTTCATATCCCTTTAGCTTAACTTTCTGCCACTACTGCCTAATGTTCTCTGAGTTTCTTTTTTCTTTTCTTTTTTTGCTGAAATGACAAAATTTTATTTTTCAATTACAGTTTACACTTAATGTTATTTTGTATTAGTTTCAGGTGTACAGCATAGTGGTTAGATAATCGTATACTTTACAAAGTCTTCCCCTTGGTATTTCCACTCTCCACCTGGCACCGGACACAGTTATCACAATATTGACTGTAGTTCCCTATGCCGTACTTTACATCCCTAGTGACTATTTTATAACTTCCAATCTGGACTTTTTTTTTTTTTTTAAATATATTTTATTGATTTTTTTACAGAGAGGAAGGGAGAGAGATAGAGAGCCAGAAACATCGATGAGAGAGAAACATCGATCAGCTGCCTCCTACACATCTCCCACTGGGGATGTGCCCGCAACCCAGGTACATGCCCCTGACCGGAATCGAACCTGGGACCTTTCAGTCCGCAGGCCGACGCTCTATCCACTGAGCCAAACCGGTTTCGGCTGGACTTCCGTTTTAAAAAAAATGTTTTTACTGATTTCAGAGAGGAAGGGAGAGGGAGAGAGAGCTAGAAACATCAATGATGAGAGAGAATCATTGATTGGCTGCCTCCTGCACACCCCACACGGGGGATCGAGCCCACAACCGGGCATATACCCTGACCGGGAATCAAACCGTGACCTCATAGTTCATGGGTTGATGCTCAACCATTGAGCCACACTGGCCGGGTCCAATCTGTACTTCTTTATCCCTTCACCTTTTTCATCCAGCCCCCCAACCCTCCCCTCTTCTGGCAACCATCCGTCTGCTCTCTGTGTCTACTATGAGTCTGTTTCAATTTTGTTTGTTCATTTATTTTGTTCTTTCGATTCCACATATAAGTGAAATCATATGGTATTAGTCTTTCACTGACTGACTTATTCCAGTTAGCATAATACCCTCTAGATCAGGGGTTCTCAAACTACGGCCCGCGGGCCACGTGCAAACACAAATATTGTATTTGTTCCTGTTTTGTTTTTTTACTTCAAAATAAGATATGTGCAGTGTGCATAGGAATTTGTTCATAGTTGTTTTTTTAAACTATAGTCCAGCCCTCCAGCGGTCTGAGGGACAGTGAACTGGCCCCCTGTTTAAAAAGTTTGAGGACCCCTGCTCTAGATCCATGCTGTTACAAATGGGAAGATTTTAATCTTTTTTATGGCTGAGTAATATTTCATGGTAGATATGTACCACAACTTTTTAATCCACTTGTTTATTGATAGGCACTTGGGTTCCTTTCATATCTTGACTGATATATATAACTAGAGGCCCAGTGCATGAAATTCGTTCAGGGAGGGGGGGAACCCTCAGTCCGGCCTGCACCCTCTCCAATCCAGGACCCCTTGGGAATGTCCGACTGCCGGTTTGTGCCCGTACTTTTAACACATTGCGTACCACATAGAAATCTCTAAGACATGCGCCAGGGTTTGCACGTTTTGGGGCAAACTGCACGTTATTTAAATAATCATAACTACAGATCATACTGCACTTTAGGTGTTGTTTTGCAATGTTTTACAGCATTCTCGTGAGTCTCAACCCTACTCAACTACATGCACCTAAACTCTATCACAAGGCACGTGGGGCCACGTGTTCGGACCATAGGTTCAAGCTTACAACCACAGCTGTTGGCTATGACTGTGCTGGGAGGGCCCTGCCCTCCAGCTAGGACTTGCACGTGGCAGTGAGAGGACCCTGTCCTTTCATTAGTCCGAGGCTTGAACCTGGCCAAAACACCGTACCCGCGCCCCACAGTGGACAAGACAGTGTGTTGACATCTAAGGTCCATAACAGATGGCGCGTGAAAAACGAGAACACTCGTGAGCGGTCCTTAACAGATGGCGCGCGAAACACGAGAAAACCCCTGAGCAGTACGCGATGTGTTAACAGATGACAGCTCCATTGTTGTTTCTTTCTTTTCATGCTTGAACCCATTGGAATTAGTAGGTATTCAAAGTGTGTATCCATTTTGGGGGGAAACCCTGTATATCTCTAGTCAGTGGTGAAAGGAACCAATGGTGGATTTGGAACCCCCAGACAGGGAACCTTGCTCACTCCCCGCATGTCTCCCCACTGCACTCACCGCATGTCTCCCTCGGTGGCCGGCCCGGGTGTGCGGGAGGCTTGGCTTTCTTCGTCGCCCCAGGAAGGCTTGGCTTGGGCGGCGGCCATGAAGCTGGGTGGAGCGGGCAGAGGCTTGGCTTCCTTGGTCGCCCCGGAGCTGGGTGGAGCGGGCGGGAGGCTTGGCTTCCTTTGTCACCCCAGCTCCGTGGCTCCAGCCGGTGCCGCCATCTTTGTGGCCACGGGCGCTTCCATCTTTGTTGCGGAGTGATGGTTAATTTGCACATTACCTTTTTATTAGCATAGATGCCGCAATGACTATAGGGGTGCATATATTCTTTTGAATTAGTGTCTTGGGTTTCTTTGAATATATATCCAGAAGAAGAATCACTGGGTCATAAGGCTTTTAAATTTTTGAGGACCCACTATGCTGTTTTTCACAGTAGCTGCACCAATCTGCGTTATCACCAACAGTGCACCAGGGTCCCTTCTCTCCACATCCTCACCAACACTTGTTGATTGTGGATTTATTGATGATAGCCTTTCTGACAGGTGTGAGGTGATGTCTCATTATTGTTTTAGTTTGCAATTTTCTGATGATTAGTGACATTGAACATCTTTTCATATTTCTGTTGGCCATCTGTATATTCTCTTGTGAGAAGTGTCTGTTCAGATCCTCTGCCCATTTTTATTGGATTGTTTTCCTCTGAATTTCTTTTAAAAAAAACACATATTTTATTGATTTCAGAGAGTAAGGAAGAGGGAGAGGGAGATAGAAACATCAATGATGAGAAAGAATCATTGATCAGCTGCCTCCTGCACGCCTCCTACTGGAGATCGAGCCCACAACCCAGTCATGTGCCCTGATCGGGAATTGAACGTTGACCTCCTGGTTCATAGGTCAATGCTCAACTACTGGGCCACACCAACCAGGGCTCTTCTGAATTTCTTAATCCAGACTCCCAAGAATAAGAATCAGGTTGGCTTAGCCATCTAAGGTCCCGTCAATTTTATAAATATTCAAATTAATAAAGTAAAAATATTGCAGGGTTGGGAGGTGTAAAGTTGATGCCCTTATGAAGCCTACATCTGGTGGGCTAGACAATAGAATTTACTACTTTAATTAGTGATACTTTAGCAGAGCAGTAAGACAGGGAGCGGGTGCTCCTTTCATCTGGCAACTAACGAGAGCATTGTAGCTATTCCTTGTTCCTGCAGTTCTGGCAGGATGTCTCGACAACATTTGTTTAAACTGTATTCCTTACTACGACCTATAGTTCTGACCTGTTAGTCATTTCCATACTCCCATTTCCTTTTCAACTTCCAGCTGGGTTGTTCTTTCTGTGTACCTATACTTCCAAGGGAAGAAATTAGTTTGTGGCATTTCCAAATATTTTATGAAGTCAGCTCATTGTCTGTCTCAGAGGTTTACATGTCACAGATGTCTGATACATTTCCATGTACCACTTCCCTGGGAACATCCTCCCCATCAGTCATGAACCCAGCATCTTTCATGGCCCAGCTCGAACGCCACTTTCCCATACAAACCTTACTTGGTACTGTCCCCAATCCTCTCCTTTGCCCTCCAGAAACACTTTGTAAGTCTCTTATAATTCTTACCCCATTCTATCTTGTAACACAGTTATGTGTGTAACTCTCTTCCCCAGCCCAACTCTCCCTGCCTCTTCCTTCTCCTTCACAATGATCAGCTCCTCAACTCTTTTGAAATATTTTACATAATGAATGGTATATAATGATACTAAATGGACAGCTAAGTTAGTGAGTGAATAGAATGAATTAAGAAAGCCGTGTTGGTGGGAGGTCATGTAGAGAACCAGATTTAATCCTGCCATCACAAGCCCGGAGGAGACACATTTGCTTAAGGATAAAATAGGGCTGTGAGTACTGTCCTGCGAAGTCTAAAGGGAAATGAACTAATAAATAGTACACTTCCTTCTTGATGGGCTCTTTAAAACAGTTTAATCTGCTCTTCCTTATACAAATTCAGTATGGAAATCTTGAGTTTAGAGTACAGCTACCTTGGGGCCAATTTCTCATTCCAAAAGAATATTCATTTTACAAAAGAGGTCTTTAGATAGTTTTTCCCCCTTAAAGCATTTTTAAATTTAATTTTTTCATTATGGAAAATTTCAAAGTTAAAGTAGAGAAAATTGTACAGTATATCCCAATGTGTTTTTGGGGGGTTATTTGAAGAAGCCCAACTTCAATGAGTGTCAATATTTTATCATTCTTGTTTCATCTATCTCCACCATCATCTCACAGTTTTTCTTTTGCTGAAATATTATCATGTAAATTTCACACATCCTATCATTTCACTGTAAATACTTCAGGTGTGTCTGTTTTAAAAACATTACATAATGCCATTAACCCATCTAACAAAGTTGACAATGAGTCCTTAATATCATCTAATATCTACTTCATGTTCTATTTTTCCCCATTGTCTCAAAAACGAGTTGATATATTCCAATTTGTATCAAAACACGGTATGAATGCCCTAGCTGGTTTGGCTCAGTGGATACAGCGTCAGCCCAAGGACTGAAGGGTCCCAGGTTGGATTCCAATGATTAGTGACATACCTGGATTGCAAGCTTAAGCCCCGGCCCTGGTCAGGGCATGTGTGGGAGGCAACCAATTGATGTGTCTCTCTTATATCAATGTTTCTCTCTCTGCCTCTGCCCCTCCTTTCCACTCTCTCTAAAAATCAATGGAAAAAATACCCTTGGGTGAGGTTTAATAAAAACTAATCAAACAAAAAACAACAACAATAAAACAAACATCATATGAATATGCCATTTTCTAGATTTGTCTCTGAAGCCTATTTTAATCTATTACAGTGTCTCCTCCTCAACCTTTCTGTTAAACCTTAACTGGGGATTGAACCTGCAACCTTTTTGGTGTATAGGACAATGCTCCAACCAACTGAGCCACCTATCCAAGGCCACTTTTTTTTTTTTAAGAAACCAGGTGATTTGTTCTATAGAATCTTCCAAATTCAAAATATAGCGGATTGTATCCTCATGGGGTTGCGTGTAATTTCTGTGAATTAATGGTTAGATTTAGAGGACTGATTAGATTCAGGCTCCCTTAAATTTTTTCTTAGTTATTTTTTTAATATATCTTTATTGATTTCAGAGAGGAAGGGAAGAGAGAGAGATGGAAACATCAATGATGAGAGAGAATTATTGATTGGCTGCCTCCTGCACAACCCCTAATGGGGATCAAGCCTGCAACCCAGGCACATGCCCTTGACTGGAATCGAACCTGGGACCCTTCAGTCCACAGGCTGACGCTGTATCCACTGAGCCAAACCAGCTAGGGCTTAGGTTTTTTTGTTTGTTTGTTTTTGTTTTGTTTTTAATTGACTTGAGAGAGAGGAAGGGAGAGGAAGAGAGAGGTAGAAACATTGATAAAAGAGAAACATCAATTGGCTGTCTCCTCCATTTCCCCTATTGGGATCAAGCTGGCAAACCAGGCATGTCTCCTGACCGGGAATTGAACTGGCGACCTCTGGTGCATGGGTCAACTTTTAATCACTGAGCCACACTGGCTAGGACAGGTTCCCTTTTTGGTCAAGAATCCTATATAATAGCCGAAACCGGTTTGGCTCAGTGGATAGAGTGTCGGCCTGCGGACTGAAGGGTCCCAGGTTCGATTCCGGTCAAGGGCATGTACCTGGGTTGCGGGCATATCCCCAGTGGGAGATGTGCAGGAGGCGGCTGATCGATGATTCTCTCTCATCGATGTTTCTAGCTCTCTATTGCTCTCCCTTCCTCTCTGTAAAAAATCAATAATAAAAAAATATTTTTTTAAAAAAAGAATCCTATATAATAAAAGGTTAATATGCAAATTGTCCCTCCACCAGGAGTTCAACCAGGGGGCGGTGCCAGCCAACTGGACCCCACCCATGCATGAATTCGTGCACCAGGCCTCTAGTACTATATAAGTGGTGCTTTCTACTTCTTGTCACTTTTTATGAAGAGGTCCCATAATGTCTGATTGTCCTATCTTTAGTGATGAAGATGGGAGTGTGGGTTCGTCATTTCAGTCTGGTCCGTCCATTGTAACGTTCTTTATCTGATCTCCTACTCAATGGTTTTAGGAGCTATTGATGTTCTTTGTTGTTTAGATCTATTATTGCCTGAGGGGTTACAAAATGGTGTTTTCCTAATTCTCTCAGTTCTTCTCTAATAGCTGTTATTTGTGTATAAAGAAGACTTTTTCTCATGCATGGTTACCCTGAAATACAGTTCATAGGCAGCTGGATTCTTTCCCCTGTACATTTAATATCCTTAAAAGTTTATCATTTGACAAAAAAGCCGAGGGACACATTTACTTACTGCTAACAAATTAGGACTTTAGAAAGTTGAGCAGAACTATAAAAAAGAGCCCTAGCTGGTTTGGCTCAGCATATAGGACATTGGCCTGACGACTGAAGGATCCTAAGTTTGATTCCGGTCAAGGGCACATGCCCAGGTTGCGGGCTCGATCCCCGGTTGGGGGCGTGCAGGAGGCAGCCGATCGATGATTCTCTCTTATCATTGATGTTCTCTCTCTCTCGCCCTCTCCCTTCCTCTTTGAAATCAATAAAAATATATTTTTTAAAAAAAGAAGAAGAATCAATGCTGAGCCCCTGCCCTGTTCCCAGCGGGAGGGACATGAGTGTCCCTGGGCCGCCGCGGTCGGACGGGGTCCTGATGGGGAGGCCGGGGAGCAGACCCCGGGTTTAAGTGACACTTCTCCAGATGGAGAGTTAATAGAGGACCTGCCTGGAGAAGACAAAGCTGTGAGCCACTGGCAGAAGCATTGCTTTCTCACTACCTGCTGGATCTGCAGAGATCAAAACAAGCCCTCCAGGTACTCATGCAGAACCACGGGAACAAGAGGTTTCAAAATTTAAAGAATGTCATTCTGTGTTGGATATTAATGCTTTGTTCACTGAAGCCAAACGCGTTCATGCCAAGTTGGTAAATATAAGGAAGGAAATGCTGGTGCTTCACAAAAAGACATCAAAGTTAAAAAAAAAAAAAAAAAACACTAAACTGCAGCAGAAGAGGCAGAAAGAAGAGCTGGGAAGGGAACAGCAAGGAGAGGAGGAATTTGAAAGAGAAAAGCAGTTAACTGAAAAGGAGTGAAAAGTTGAATGTGTGTGTGTGTGTTCTTCCTGCCCCTGCCCCACGTGCTTTGCGTTTAAGAAGACTTAAGAGCAGGCTGACGTTAAGGTGGTGCCTCATACCATCGTGTCCTGACTGAAGTCCTTCCCGTAGTGCTGCCTCTAATGTTCATTTTAGCCATTTGAGAAGCTGCTTCTCCCCCCGCCCTCCCCCTTAAGTAAAAGACAAAATGTCATTTGGTTGGACATTTATGCGTAATTTTTCAATTTCTGTTTTACTTCATTTTAAAATTCAGTATTTTTGGCCTTGAATCACATATGAACTGGAAAATGGTTTGCTTGTTTTTTAATAGTCTAGACTTTATTTTATTTATTTTTTATTTATTTATTTTTTTAAAAATATATTTTATTGATTTTTTTACAGAGAGGAAGGGAGAGAGATAGAAAGTCAGAAACATCGATGAGAGAGAAACATCGATCAGCCGCCTCCTGCACATTCCCCACTGGGGATGTGCCCGCAACCCAGGTACATGCCCTTGACCGGAATCGAACCTGGGACCTTTCAGTCCGCAGGCCGACGCTCTATCCACTGAGCCAAACCGGTTTCGGCTAGTCTAGACTTTAAATAGTTAAAAATTAGTACGAGCGTTTTAGTTTCCTAATAACTGTGGAATTAAGTTTCAGTTTCTTATTTTATGAAATGACGTGTCTCTTTTGGCATCCAATGCTGGCTTTTGGCAAAAAAAAAAAAAAAAGAATCAATGCTTTTTACACTTTAAGTGAATGGGAAAATAGCATTTAATTAATTTACCAAAGTTGGAATAATTTCTGCATTTTTCAAAAAGCATGAGTGCTGGTACATCTGTATCAGAAATATGCAGGGATGTAGTCCAAAAAAAAAAAAGAGAAAAATACCAGGAGAAAATGATCTGAGAAATCTTTGCTTAGTGGCTGGAAGTTAAGGACAGAAAATACTTGGGCCTACGGGACAGGGGGCAAGTGAATTGTGACTCTCTCGTCTTTGTAGCCCTCAGCCGGCACAGACCCTGCCAGAGCCTGGTATCTCGGTATTTCTTCCTGAGCAGAAGCGTCCCTTCCCGCCACTGAATGGATATGAGGTACCTGGTTTTTACGTTTCGGTGGGTGGCTATGGGAAGGTGGGGAAAAACACTTTGCTACAAGTGTGTGTATTTGTTTGAATGAAGGAACACATCGCTTCTGTGAAACTCTGGGGTCAAGGTTTAAAGGTGGGCGGCTAAATGGTGATGGTGTCACTTTCCCAGGGACGACTGCCCTGTCCCGGGAGCCTTGTTGTCTCCAGAGTCCTGCCACACAGGATCTCACTGGGCAGACCCTCTGACAAGCCTGTGAGATAGGTGTTAGTACCTTACTTTATGGGCGAGAAAACGGGAACTCGGAGAGTGACAGTGACTTGTCCACTAGTTGGAGTTCAAAGGCTGGTTTCAAGGGGAGACACACAGACTGTGCTCAGCACGTCACCTGGTGCGGCTGGGGCGAGACTTCCTCGGTCGTTGAGGCTGCACGTCATGCTCGAGCTCGGGGTACAGGCTGCTTTGCTCGGGCTGCAAGGGCACCTTCGATGGCCTTTAACTCGCCAGGTCACTGGACTAAGGCACGCACCTTGGGGGTCTCCCTTTACCTCTCTGCATAATGCTTCGTTAGCCACGTCAGCCTGAACAGACAGGCCCAGTGCCAACTAGTTCAATGGAATAAACTGCCAGACCGGGCAACCCAAACCAGCTTATCCCGCCTGCTGTCAGAGGCCTGGCAACGAGACTCAGTGGCATAGGGGGCCACACATGTGGCCATCGCATGCTTTAAATATGTCCTGTTTCACATTTTTACATTTAAAAATTTTTTTTTAGTTGTCAGAGATCAATAGCTATGGCTCGGAATATGCCAAAGTAAGTGGGTATTTTAGAGCGACGATGAAACACGTCAAGATTGAGAAGATCAGGAAGCTCAAGAATCTGCAGCTCTTGAATACTTTTCAAAGGTTGGTGGCCATGTGATCAAGTTTCTTCGCGAAGAGTTTACAGGGATTCGTTGAGGCCTGTCCTTTGCGATGTATAGTCCCTGGTTTCTTTCAGTGGTCAGCAGTTTCTTCGATCTCTAGTTCTCATTGCGTACACTGGAGCTTCTCTCTTTCAGCGTTAGTTTTGTAATCCAATGATTTCACGTGTCTGTCATTTAAAAGTTTTCACCAATTTTGTTTTCTAAAGCTGTTTTCTTAATGTCAGTAGCTCCATTCTGAACGCTGGTGAAACGACATTTTTAAGGCAATTAGACTCTAGTTGGCATTAATGTTGTTAACCAGTGTGGGAGAAGAAATGTTCTCGGTATTAAGTTTCACATTTCCTGTGTTAGGAAAAAAATGGAGATGAAGGTCACCGAAAAATACCTATTTTGTGCCACACACCGCGCTCACGTAGATTCTATCTGTGCGAATAATTTCGACTGGATCTCGCATGGGACTTCTGAAGGCACCTATGGAAAAGGTTTGTGCTGGAATAGAGAAGCCTGGGCTGTAGGTCATAAGGCGGGCTGTGCGTTGCTTCTGTTATGAGGTTGTGTGATTATTTTATATGAACCAGAAAGTCCAAACTTTCGTAGTCAAGGAGAGAAAATAGCTCACCTGCCTTAAGTGCCCAAATTAGAGTGGCAAGTTGACCTGGGACCTGATGGCCACACCTGAGTCCTGCTCAGGTCTTCCGTTTTCGGAAGAGAAAACTTCCCTTTTTTCTGAAACACCTTAATTCTCTGAGACTCTTGGATCTCATACACACTTGCAAGCTACACCACCTGTTGGCTATTACTCAGTTCTGGCTGTGGCTCTCTCTGACCATGTCCATCCCGTAGAAGCCACAGGAAGTAGCCTCCATTGCCACGAAGAGGTTCTGATAAAAGATGGGAGCAGAGGCCTCTCCATTGCAGGCCATGCGGGGTCCCCTGGGGACTGAAGTTACACAGGTCTGTCCACACATGAAGTCTTTTCAGCTCTTTCTGTTTGCTCCTCACCTTCATGCAATTCTTAGAAACAAAACCAACAAAAAAAAAACAAAGTCTCTCTCGTCTTAAAGGAACACATAATAGTTTATCAAGGTTCAAAGTGGGCTCAATTCATACAATTAAGATTAAAATCATACACGCACACCTCAAAAAAGCAAAAAGCCAATTTGTCAACAAATATTTTTCATTGATTTTTTTTAATGTTTTTATTGATTTTGGAGAGAGATGAAGGGAGGGGGGAGAGAGAAACATCCATGTGAGAGAGAAATATCAGTCGGCTGCCTCCCGCACGCCCCCTACTGGGATTTGAGCCTGCAGCCTGGGCATGTGCCCTGACTAGGAATCAAACCAGCAACCTTTCGGTGCATGGGGCAATGCTCAAGCAACTGAACCACACCCTCCTGGGCAGTCAACAAATATTTTTGAGTACCTGCTATATGCTAGATGTTGGGGACACAGTGGTAAACAAGTTAGACATGCCCTCCCCTCCCCAATTATTTCACATGATTAATAAAATGATTGCATGTGCAGCTTCTGGGGAGGAAAAGAATATGTCCTGTGGACACCTAACCCAGCTGGAGAGGTGTTCCCCAGGAAAGGCAGATAGGGGTTCCTCTGCCATCTAGAGTGAGTCAGCATGTAGAGTCAGGGACAAGTGATGGAAAGTATGGCCACACAACAGATTTGGGACGTGACCCTAAGTGCATCGGAAGCTAATGAAGGGTTTAACTTGGTCTTATTCCGCGTGTTGTCTAGTTAACAACGCCCATTATTTTTTGCAGTGCATTTCTAGAGCCCATCCTGATCATCAGAAGCTGACTATGATTCTCTCTTTTTCCTTATATATTCCTTCCAAAGATTCTAATTCTCTCTGAGGCAAAGAACGTGTCCGGATAAATAAAATACGGTTATGTATCAAAAAAAGTGCAAACAAACATAAGAAATAAAAAACACAGCACAGTGTCTTTGACAGTACTAACCCATTACATCAATTATACTGGTTGAATGTTAAAACCTGAATAGAGTAGATTTTTAGAAAGTCAGCATATTGGGAAGTCTAAGTGTGACTTGTGGAACAAATCACATCCAGCTAGGGAAAAAAACAAAAAAAAGATTTGAGAAGAGTGTTTATGAAGATGAGACATGGTGGCAAAGGCGTGGGAGGCTATAGATAGTCTAAGATTTCTAGGACTAAAGCAGAAAAAAAAGGTCTTTACAAGTCATGATTGTATTTATGAAAAAATAAAAATAAAACCATATTAGCTTAAATGTGCATATCTGTATGTACATGCCTAGGAACAGGTGTGTAAGAGAATTCCCACCAAGCTGTTAACTGTTTGGGAAGGAGAGTGGGAGTGGAAATGGTAGGTCAGTATAGTCAGACTATCATTTAAAAAAATATATATATATATATATATATATACTTTCTTTTTTTAAATATATTTTTATTGATTTCAGAGAGGGAGAGGGAGAGAGAGAATCACCGATTGGCTGCCTCCTGCATGCCCCACACTGGGGACCGAGCTTGCAACCCGGGCATGTGCCCCTGGCCGAAATCGAACTGGGACCCTTCAGTCCGCAGGCCTACGCTCTACCCACTGAGCAAAACCGGCCAGGGCAGCCGTGGACAAACTACGGCCCGTTTGAAATGAATAAAACTATTGAAAAAAAAGACCATACCCTTTTATGTAATGATGTTTACTTTGAATTTATATTAGTTCACACAAACACTCCATCCATGCTTTTGTTCCGGCCTTCCCGTCCAGTTTAAGAACCCATTGTGGCCCTCGAGTCAAAAAGTTTGCCCACCCCTGGGCCAGGGCAATACTTTTTATTGACTTCAGAGAAGGGAGAGGGAGAGGGAGATAGATAGAAACATCAATGATGAGAATCATTGATTGGCTGCCTCCTGCACTGGGGATTGAGCCTGCAACCCAGGTATGTGCCCTGACTGAGAATCGAATCATGACCTCCTGGTCCATAGGTTGATGCTCAACTACTGAACCACACTGGCTGGGCCGGACTGTCATTTTTAACTCTAAATATTGTTGAACATCATTTACCCAGAATACCCAGTAGCGTACCTATTCACGATAAGCAATATTTCATGAATTCAAACATCTGAATTATAAAAAAAAAAGCAAAAAATCATAAACATTTGCAAAAAAGTATTTAACATTTACTACTATAAATACTACAAATTCATTTTTCCTATTACTTTTTGCATAGAAATCAGACTTTTCAATATATACTCATTTCATTTAAACAGGCAGAAAAGGCCCTGGCTGGTTTGGCTCTGGATTGAGCGTCGGCCTGTGGACTGAAGGGTCCTGGGTTCAATGCCAGTCAAGGGTACATGCCTGGGTTGCAGGATTGATCCCCAGTGGGGGGGCGTGCAGGAGGCAGCTGATCAATGATTGTCTCTCATCATTGATGTTTCCATCTCTCTCTCTCTTCCCTTACTCTTTGAAATCGATAAAAATATTTTAAAAAATAAATAATATAAAAGGGCAGAAAAGCATGTGGCATTGATAAAAATAAAAGTAGGAATATTTTATTTGTTAGGAACTTGTTGATCTGCTGAGTATGGAAACCTCAGTGATTATCAGAGGGTGTTTTAGAGTTGAGGATGAGGAATCAACTGTCTTTGAAAAGCCCTGCCAGGGTAATGGCTTGCCATTCTATGCCTCTTCCTGTCACATTTTTCACGACCTTAACATCAGTAGTAAATGACCTGTGTCCCTTACAATATTAAATGGCCTTTGCTGGAATATCTTTAGTTCATCAGTTATAATTCAACTCACCCTGCATGAATTGCATCATTGTGATATCTCCACTTGGTCATTGCACCCAGTGGCTCTCACCATCACAGTGAGCCCTGCACACTAGCAAATGTTTCTGTTATTCCAGTAGGATTATGCACTGTATTCAAGTTTACTTGTATAATAAACACTCTTTAAATACAAAGGAAAGCCCTAACTGGTTTGGCTCAGACTCTACAGTCCCAGGTTCGATTCCAATCAAGGGCATGTACCTTGGTTGTGGGCACAACCCCAGTAGGGAGTGTGCAGGAGGCAGCTGATGGATGTTTCTAACTCTATCCCTCTCCCTCCCTCTCTGTAAAAAAATCAATAAAATATATTAAAAAAATAAAAATAAAAATAAATACAAAGGAAAGCTTGTAAGTATCAGTAAGGTATTGTTGACATATACTTAGTCCAGTGACTTTTTTCAAACTTTTTCGTGTCATGGCACACACAAACTAATTGCTAAAATTCTTTGGCACACCAAAAAAAAAAAAAAAAAAAGGTATAATTTTGATTCATCCACACCAGACAGCTATGGTTGTGTTGGCTGCTGTTGTTTTTTTTATTTAACAATCTAAGGGGGAAAAGGTCAGCACCCCTGACTAAGTAGTCAGGTATTGAATGTTTTAAAAATTCTTGCGGCATACGGGTTGAAAATGGCAGGCTTAGCCAATGCCTGTCATCTAATTGTGTGTAAATAATCTTATAAACTACATACTTCCTTTTATAATAATTCTTAACCTTTTTTTCTTATTATTTCTAGGAAATTACTTTACAAAAGATGCCATTACTGCCCATAAAAACTTCCAGTCTGATCCCAAAAACATCGTTATGTTTTTTGCCCGAGTCCTGGTCAGAGATGTTATTGAAGGAAAGAGGAGTTACACAAGCCCTCCTCCACCGTATGACAGCTGTGTGGATTCAAGGTTGAATCCTTCCATTTTTGTCATCTTTCAGAAAAATCAGATTTACCCAGAATATGTGATTGAATATACCGAAGCAGATAAAGCGTGCGTGGTTAGTTAGAAATGATGAGGACACCATCACAAAGGATGCCATAGCCATTCCGTCCACTTATAAAACCCGATCGCCGCCGATAACCGTTAAACTTTTTTACATTTTCTCAATTACTTATCAAATGCCTTAGGTCAGTGGTTCCCAAACTTTGTTGCACATGTGAATCATCTGGAAACAGACAAACAAAAATCCCAGTGTTCAGAATGCATCCCCTTCCAACTAAATCACTGCTTCTGCGGGCGAGAGCCAGGCAGCGGTGTGTGTCGTAAACTTTGGGAACCACTGCCTTAACTGTAACTGTAACTGTAAAGACGTAACTGTAAAGAACAATTTCTAATACTGTGATTGCAGCAACTACTGTCTCTCCCAAATACTCTTACAGTTTACTGTATATGGCACGGTTTTGTGTTGGTTAAATTGAAAATAACTTAATTTGGGAACTTTGAGAGAAATCTAAAAATGCCTATTGAAATAAGCACATAAGACAGTACAGCCTTGGATAATGATTGTGAAAAGATGGGGGAGGGGAATGCTTAGGAATATCCAGGGGGCGGGGGGGGGGGGAGTAAAGGTAATTTAAATGCCATTACAGACACAGCCTGCGTACCGTACCATTGCAGTGAAACTGATGGGCATACATTTCGTTATCTCTACGTTTATTTAGGGGGCCCCATCCAGGTCGACTCTGGAATTCATAAAAAAGAGTTGCCGAGTGTGGCTCAGAGAGAAGTACCAACTCGAGTTAAGGGCCCGTTTGAGCTCTTAATATCATTATGTCAAAGTAGACACTTAGGTTCTGATCAATATGATTCCAGAGAAGGCTTTTCTCAGGTTGGACTTTCATGAGGTGTGTGTGTTTTGGGGGCACTGAGGCGCAGTCACCCGAGTCACACAGGCATGACTGACAAACTGGAGGGCTCCTATAGTCGTTCGCTGTGGCAGATGAGGCTCACCGAGGAATTAGGAGCAGGGCCCTCCTGTTGCAGGATGGGTCCCCTAAGGAGACAAGATTTGTTTCCTGGTGAGCACAGAATCAGAACTAATAGGATAATGCCTCAGACAGGCTTTGCGCCTGCAAGAGGCTTTTTTTTTTCCTAAAGTAACGAAATGTATGGAATTGTTGTGCAGTCAGTTTTTAGAGCAATTAAGCTGCCTGGACCAAGTTCCTTATTATGAGTCAGGTTTTTCCTTTCAATTTTCCTTTTCAAACATTCCATCCCAATCTCCAAATATTCCTTATAGTTCCTTCCAGCAGACATGTTATAAAAACTAATTAGCATTTGAGGTTTTATATGTCAGATTTTTAATCAGTACACAGCCTGCTACAATTCTTTGGCTTAAAGGATCCACCAGTAACAAATGTTGAGAGGACTTTTTAGCGTAAAGTTGTTTTCTGGGAGGCTTGCCACAAATACTCTTGTTTACTTCTTCCTTTTTCATGGTAGTTTCCGTTCTGGAGTTTTCATTTCCTGATCTTGACCTTCAATGTTGCAGAGATCCAACTTATACAACTCTCTCCGACCGCCCATTAGACATCTCTAGTGGGATATTTCACAGGCATCTCTGCTTTACCAGGTACAAAACGGGATTCTGGCTCTGCCTCCCTCAGATGAACCAGTTCCTCCCCAGGGTTCTGTTGTAAGTACGTGGTATCACCATCCACACATCTGCTCAAACAGCAATCCACAAGTTGCCCTGGACCCCCTCCCCCTACCTTCCCCTGAGCATCTAAGCTGTTCTCAAGTTCTGTTTTCCCTCTTAAATACCTTGGTCTCCTTCTACATTGTTCTTTATTTGGCAGCAAGAATGGCCATATTTTAAAATTTTTTACTTAATAATCATCATCTTTCAAAACACAAATCTGATCATGCCTTTAGAGTAAAGTTCAAGATCATTATCATGGCCCCACATGATCTCTCCCTTCCCTACCCTCCATCATTTATTTTCTCCCACACAAGCTGCTCTGGCTTTTCTCCAGTCCTTTGGGATCTTTCACATAGCTCGTTGGTCTTCAATTAGCATCGCTGCCTTCTCTTTAAATGGCAAATACTTTGTAACGTCCACATTATTATCCTCAAAATGCAATTTAGTGGTAATGTACTCTATCTACCTAGATACAATTTTAGAAATACATTTAAAATTAAGTAATGTTAATATAAAAGGGAAGTTAAAAGTACATAACTTGGATACGACTATACTAGAAGACCTAATTAAGTACTCAGATGTTTACATCTATTTAGAATGAATAAGCAGGTAGGAGATTAGAAGCTATTTTGTACAAAGAAGTATGGGAAAATGAAACAGCAGGGATACAAGTGGACATTAGAATAAAAACTAGTGACATAATAACTTACTTGCATATGCTGATAATAAGGACACCTTAATTGATGTGGATATTTTAAAAAAATATATATTTCTTTATTGATTTCAGAGAGGAAGAGAGAAGGAGAGAGAGATAGAAACATCAATCATTGATCGGCTGCCTCCTGCATGCCCCCTAATGGGCTCGATTCCCCTTAGGGGGCATGCAGGAGGCAGCTGATCAATGATTCTCTCTCATCATTGATGTTTCTATATCCCTCTTCCTTCCTTTCT
This sequence comes from Myotis nattereri, assembly GCF_964212035.1. Taxonomy (NCBI): domain Eukaryota; kingdom Metazoa; phylum Chordata; class Mammalia; order Chiroptera; family Vespertilionidae; genus Myotis; species Myotis nattereri. Next base: position 29,327,512 of record NC_138086.1, on the reverse strand, counting down.
GAATTTCACTATGTAAATGCTCCGGCATGACTACGGTATACGACATCATGAAATAGATATTTATTCCTGCTTTGAGTGAATACCTTTGGATTTAGGAATCGATCAGAGGCTACTTCCTATAAAGAAGTACAGGAAAATGAAAGATAAGACACTAGACACTAGAATGAAGACCAGTATTAGGGTAAGTGATAATAGACCATTACCTTATCTGTGTATGGTAAGGGAAAGAGCGAAATTACCTTACTGTAAATAAGGATAATAAGACAAGGCAAATTACAGATTGTCTAAGAGGAAAACATATATATTCTCTCAGGCGACCTGTAGGTCCTACATAAATGTCCAGCGGACATTAGAAAGTCGTATAGATACTGAATAATTCTTCGTTTTGTGGGGCTAACCCATATACTGCAGGACATCTGTTATCCCTGGTTGCATCCACTGAGTGCAAATAATAATTCCCAGTTATGAAACCAAAACCCATCAATTTCTTTTTTCTTTTTTTTAAAATATATTTTATTGATTTTTTATAGAGAGGAAGGGAGAGGGAGAGAATTAGAAACACCGATCAGCTGCCTCCTGCACATCTCCCACTGGGGATGTGCCCACAACCAAGGTACACGCCCTTGACCGGAATCAAACCTGGGACCTTTCAGTCCGCAGGCCGACGCTCTATTCACTGAGCAAAACCAGTTTCGGCCCCATCAATTTCTAAACTATCACTGGTGAGACCCACAGACTCAGTTAACATCTAGCATCTTGAGATTAGCGTGTTTACCTTCATAAGGAGTCCTATAGATTAGATCGGATGCTTGCCTCCCAAATCCGGTTTTTAAAATAATTTGTGCCTTGCTTTGTTAATTTTTAGCGTCTATCCAACTCGAGGTTGTCTGCTTTCTGCATTAGAATGTAAGCTCCTTGAGGGCCGAGCCAACTTGCCTTGTTCACTGTGCTGGACCCCATAACTAGCTGACTGCTTCAGACCTTGATAAAATAAATTGTGTGGACGTTAGCTCAAGTATTTCTATTTCAGTCGTTGAATTGTATCTTCTTCTTCAAGCTCAATTAGAGACTAATAAAAAGTAAATGCAAATTTTTCTCTGCTGCCTTCATTTGCTTTATTTCTAGGTATCTCCACAAGACAGCCAACTGCAGACACACATGATTCAATGAGGGATAGAGAATGTGTTTTGCCCCTTCCAGCTTTATCATTCCAGTGGCAATCAGGCAGGTGGGTAATGACGAAGGAGCCTTCAGCACATGGCCGGGAAAGGCAGGGTGGTGGTGGCAGAGAAGTCCACAGCCTGTGGGCACATCTTTTGTTGAGGAGGAGGAGAGAGAGAGAGAGAGAGAGGCTGGAAGCTGCTAAGATATCTTTTTTCCTGTGGTCAGGGGTAGGACCAGGGCGAGACTGAGGCACAAAAGTTGAAAGTGTAAATGGTCTTCAGAATTTTCCTTTGAAAGCCCTTCTCATTCTTTCATCACAAAGCTTGGATGGAGAGAGCGGAAAATCCCTGTGTGGCAGCATAGATTTGATGAAAGTGAAGGCAGAATTGCCATGATTTGGACCTCAAGGTAAATAGCAACCTGTTGCTTGCCTGGAGCACGGAAATGCCACCAAACCAAGCATGAGCAGGTGTTTGAGTTTTTCCAATTAGTCATTTGTCCTCTTTGTCTATTTTCTCGGGCATGTCTCAAGTTTTCAGACATGTTTAACGTTGCTATTCCCCAGGTTTAACCTCCCTTCTGTGCTTCTCATTCTTCGTTTTTGCTAAGTGATCTTACCAACTTTCACAGCTTCTGCCACCTAGTACTTTGATGTCACTCACCTATATTTCCCTTCATCTTCCTTCAACTCTTGATCTGAATATACAACAGCCTACTGAGAATGGATCTTGGATTGTCCATTGCAAACTAAATATAAAAAATTGAGATTATAATCACTTAAGTCATGTTTCTTTTCCATTATTCCTTGTCTTGCTTTTCTAGAAATCCATTCTTAACTGCCGCCAGGGATATTTTTAAAACACATATCCTACAGCATGGCCAGGCACTGTTTTAAGTTTAGGCATACAGCAAATAAAATTCCTGCTTTCACACACTTGAATCCTACAAATGCATAAATAAGCAAGATGAAAAATCAGTGGTAGTTTTCATGTGAAGGAAGCAGGGGAGAGAGAGAGAGAAACATCAACTTTGAGAGAGAAACATTGATTGGCTGCCTCCTGCACGCCCCACACTGAGGGTTGAGCCTGCAACCCAGGCATGTGCCCGGGAATCGAACTATGACCTGGTCCATAGGTTGACACTCAACCACTGAGCCACGCCGGTTGGGCTGGGGAGCTACTTTAGATTGGGAGGTCAGGAAAGGTCTTGCTGAAGAGAAGACTAGACCTTCCAAGCTCAAGAGTTGAATGACAAAAAGGAGATCTCTAGATGAGGGGGGAAGCATTCTAGGCAAGGGATCATTTCACCTCCCTCTCCCCCACTAATGAATTCCTGAAGTGGCTTCCCAAAGTCTTCCTATCTAATAAAAGAGTAATATGCAAATTGACCACTCCAACACACAAGATGGCCAGCAGGAGAGGGCAGTTGGGGAAGATCAGGCCTACAGGGGGAGGGCAGCAAGAGAGGACCAGGCCAGCAGGGGGAGGGCAGCAAGAGGACCAGGCCAGCAGGGGGAGGGCAGCAAGAGAGGACCAGGCCAGCAGGGGGAGGGCAGCAAGAGAGGACCAGGCCAGCAGGGGGAGGGCAGTTGGGGGCAACCAGGCCTGCATGGGAGGGAAGCAAGAGAGGACCAGGCCAGCAGGGAGAAGGCAGTTGGTGGGGACCAGGCCAGCAGGGGAGGGCAGTTGGTGGGGACCAGGCAACAGGGAGAAGGCAGTTGGGGGGGGACCAGGCCAGTAGGGGAGGGCAGTTGGTGGGGACCAGGCAGCAGGGGGAGGGCAGTTGGTGGGGACTAGGTAGCGGGGGAGGGCAGTTTGGGGGATCAGGCCAGCAGGGGGAGGGCAGTTGGGGGGACCAGGCCAGCAAGGGAGGGCAGTTGGGGGGACCAGGCCAGCAGGGGAGGGCAATTGGGGGCAATCGGGCCAGCAGGGGAGCAGTTAGGTGTTGATCAGGCTGGCAGGGGAGTGGTTAGTGGCAATCAGGCAGGCAGGCGAGCGGTTGGGAGCCAGCAGTCCTGAATTGTGAGAGGGATGTCTGACTGCCCATTTAGACCTGATCCCACACTGGGCAGTTGGACATCCCTTGAGGGGTCCCAGATTGGAGAGGGTGCAGGCTGGGCTGAGGGACATACCTTTCCCGCCTGCCCCCCCTCCCTACCCCCCGCACAAATTTCGTGCACTGGGCCTCTAGTCAGTATATAAGTCTAAACTTCATAGCATGGAGAGAAGCTCTTCTGACATCTGGCCACTTGCCTTCCTCTAGTTTCTTTACATGACATTAACTCATTCGATCCTCAGAACCACCCTGTAAAATAGCAATGAGGCTAGTTGAATTCCCAGGTTATGTCTTATTCATCTTTGTACTAGGTCACTGCATTAGCCGTTGGCTCAATAAATGTTCATTAAATGAGCACGGTGTTGGCAAAAAGGATTTTGCTTAGTAAATGTACAGGTCTAGACCCGTGCTGTCCACACAACTATCAAGTGAGCCACGTGGGTAATTTACAATTTTCTCATAGCTACATCAGAGAAGTAAAGAAGCAGATGAGCCCAGCCAGTGCAACTCAGTGGTTGAGCATCGACCCACGACCCAAGTGGTCACTGGTTTGATTCCTGGTCAGGGCACATGCCTGGGCTATGGGCTTGATCCCCAGTGTGGGGTGTGCAGGAGGCAGCCTATCAATGATGTTTCTCTCTCATGATGTTTCCCTCTCACTTCCCCTCTCTTTAAAGATAAATAAAAACATTTTTAAAAAGCAGATGAAATTATAACATTTTATTTAAATATCAATGTAACACAATTAACAAAGTTATCAATGAGATATTCTGCATTCTTTTCATTCTAAACCTTTGAATTCCAGTGTGTGTGTCTCACACATCACATCTCAATTTAGATTGGTCACATTTCAAGTGCTCTACAGCCACATGTGGCTGGCTGGTGGCCACCTCCTCACTTACTGACTTCCTAAGGCTACCCGCACCTTCTACCACATGATAGAACATGAGAGACAGAAATTAGCCGTTAACAACTGTGGGCCAGCTCTGACAAAAGACTGCTCACATTCCTGTATACCTGTTGGAATTTAGGATTAATTTCTAGTTATTTATTTCTCCGATTATCCCGAGGAGACAATAGTCAGATGCTGCAGAACCTGGGAGACTCTGCTTATTTGCACATGAACTTCCAATCTGCTGCCCACAGTTAATACACAGGAACAGACACTTAAACAATCACAAAAGCTTATTCAGTGTACAAGAGGCCCCAAGACAACACTTTATTCTGGCTATAGGTGGCAAGAGATGTTATGACAGATGTTATAGAATCCAGATGTTAAAACAGGAATGGAATGAAGGATCATCATTGCCCCAGGCACAAGGAACAGCTCACTTGTTGCCAGATTTCTTAATTCCACCTGTGGCCAGGGGGCCCTTCACTGCCTTGGCGTTTAGTTCCTCAAGTTTCTTCTGCTCCCCTTTTTGCTTCTGCTTGAATGCCTTTACTTCGCAGATTTCCTTGGGTTGCTTCTGGCCACCGTCGCAGCTGGATGTGGGGCCTACCAGTCCTTCCCCAGGAGTAGACACTTCTTCCTTGCAATTAGCCCGTTTCACCTTCTCCCATCCCTCTGTCTATAGCTAATATACATCCTTTCAGCCCAGTTTACCCCCCCCCCCCCCCGACTTCATGTATAAAAAGGCTTGCAAGCCCTGGCCGGGTTACTCATTTGGTCAGAGCATCCGCCCCATACGCCAAGGTTGCAGGTTGGATCCTTGGTAAAGGCACATGCAAGAATCAACCAAGGAGCCCAGCTCTTGTAGCAGGGTGGTTGAGCCGGGACTTGAACCAGGAGGTTGCGGACGGATTCCGGTCAGTGCACAAGCCTGCGTTGCAAGTTCCATCCCCGGAAGCGGGTGCAGGAGGCAGCCTACCCATGATTCTCTTATCATTGATATTTCTGTCTCTCCCTCTCCCTTCCTCTTCTCTGAAATCAATAAAAGCATATAAAATAAAAAAAGAATCAACCAACGAATGCATAAATGAGCGGAACAAATCAAGATTTCTCTCTCTCTACCCCTTCCTCTCAAAAAATAAGAAAAAATGAATTAAAACAAAGCAAACAAGCATTTGCAAAACTCCAGTAGGACGGACATGCTGCTGGTGGTTTAGACGCCATGCCCAGAGAATGGCCTTTTTTTAATTTACTTATCAATTTATCTATTTATTTATTTTGCTAATAAACCCTGTCTTAAAAACACTTTAGCAGTGGAAGTCAAAATTTTTTTTGAACTCACATTACCTATTTCATCTTTGCAGCCCTTACCAGTCCCTCAAATTCTCTCATTTGTTTGCAAGATCCCCCCCCCCCCACCCCACCCCCCGCAGGCAGGGACTCACCCTGACCCGTGCCTGGCACAGAGCAGGCGCTCAGTAAGGTGCTGTCCCTGCCTGGCCCGCCTCCAGGGGGGCCCGCGGGCCCACGGCCGCCGCCCCCCGCCCTCCCCAGACGGCCTCGGGATGCTGGTTTGAAATCGCGGACGTGACTGGGAGGAGCCTGGCCGCCTCGGATTTCCGCGCTGGGCCGCGCAGGGAGCCGGGGCGGCCATGGCGGAGCCCACCGTGTGCTCCTTCCTCACCAAGGTGCTGTGCGCCCACGGGGGCCGCATGTTCCTGCAGGACCTGCGCGCCCACGTGGAGCTCTCGGAGGCCCGGCTCGGCGACGTGCTGCGCCAGGCCGGGCCCGACCGCTTCCTGCTGCAGGAGGTGGCGGTGCAGGAGGGCCCCTGGGACGCCGAGGCCGAGGTGGCGGCGGGCGCGGGCGGCGGCGGCGGCGGCCCCTCGGCCTGCAGGGTGGTGGCCGTGTCCTCCGCGCGCCTCTGCGCCCGCTACCAGCGCGGCGAGTGCCAGGCCTGCGACCAGCTGCACTTCTGCCGCCGCCACATGCAGGGCAAGTGCCCGAACCGCGACTGCTGGTGAGCGCGCGGGGGTCGGGGCGCGGGGCGCGGGGCCCGGGGCGCGGGGCGCGGGGCGCGGGGACCGGGGCCGGGGTGGGCCGGGCGGCCTCCCGGACGCAGGCGGCGGCGCGACCCTCGCGCGCGGGCCTGGCCCTTCGGGCTGGAAGCGGGACCCAAAAGAGATGAAAAAGGGGGTCGTGTGCCCGAGTGAGTCAGGATTGGGACTTTGGGGTTTACGCCCGAACTCCTTTTCGGGGAGCGTTTGCTAATCCCGTCAGGGCCTTGGACCCTTTATGCAGAGCTTGCCTCCTCCCACCCAGACGCACAGTTTTACGGAAGCTGGTCTCTCCTCTCTGGGTGTAGAAAGACCAATCTAGTCCGAGCCCCAGGAAACGGAGGGGTGGATGGATGATTTGGGAGAGGTCGCCTGACTCTGCCTTGGTTTACTCAAGCTCCCCAAAGTGGGGTGGGGGCAGGCTTTCTTTTTAACGTTGGTGGCACGTTGGTGGCTTGTGGGGGTGGGCAGCTGTTTGGGGTGGAGAAGACAAGTGCACTCACCTGCAGAACAGGTGGGCACCCTCTGTCAGGGCAGGTGAGTGGGGGTGGGGCACACCCTTGGCTTTAAATATCCTCATTGAAAGTGAGGATGACCCTGGGAGGGGAGATGCATCAACCCAGCTTTCTTATTACCAGAGCCTGTTAGGCTGCAGTACCTGGTGTTCCTGTTTATTAACTTCACGTCCAAGTTGAAAGTGACCCTAGGGCCTAGGCAAAGAATGGGACCGACCGGCCTCCTCACCTAGGCCTCTGATCCAGAGCCTTCCTTGTGTTCTAGGTCTACCTGTACCCTTTCCCATGATATCCACACACCTGTCAACATCCAAGTCCTGAAAAACCATGGGCTTTTTGGCCTCAATGAGGCCCAGCTTCGGATTCTGCTTTTACAGAACGACCCCTGCCTTTTACCAGAGGTGAGTCACCAAGGAGTCACCCTCATTGTCTGCCCAGTGGAAAAAGTCAGGGGGGAGCATGGCAGCCTGAGGTGTACCCGGGTGGTGGGTGGGGTGGTGACCTTTCTGGAGTCTCTGATTTTACTGGACTTTGATACTCAGGGAGGGATGGACCCCTGTGGTATAGAAATAATTATAAAGGCTACTGGTTTTTTGAGTGTTTACTAGATGCTAAGCAGTTTATATACCTTAGTTTCTTAATAACTTGTCCCCATTTTACAGGTGAGGAAACTGAGTCTCAGATAGATTAACGTGCCTTAGGTCACATGATAAATGGCAGATTTGAATGTAGGTCTGTCTATGAAGCCGGTGTTGTGTGAATTGCCTGTTTATGCTTTTGCCTATTTTTTTTTTTTTATGGAGGCATTTTTCTTTTCCTGTTAATTTATACGATGTCTTTAATGATAAAAAATCATTTTCTGGTCATATTTGTTACAAGTATTTACCCCCATTTACTTTTTTGGCGGTCTTAGATATAAATTTTAATTGCTTCAAAGCAACATGACTCAGTTTTATACTTAAAGAGTACCCATTATAACTGCTATAATGGTGAAGTTAGTATGTTTGTAACCGTTTAGCTAGACACAAATACTTTTTAAAAATAAAATAGTTGGATTCCTAGCTCTGGCCGGTTAGCTCAGTTGATTGGAGCATTGTCCCAATGCACCAAGTTTATGGGTTCGATCCCCCATCAGGGCACATACAAGAGTCAACCAATGAATGCGTAAATGGATGGAACAGCAGGTCAATGTTTCTCTCTCTCAAATCAGTATATAAATTAAAAGCCCCGGTCGGTTTATTCAGTGATTACAGTGTCATTCCATGGACCGAAGGGTCTTGGGTTCAATTTCCAGTCAAGGGCATGTGCCTCAGTTGCAAATTCGAGCCCTAGTCCTGGTTGGGCTTGTGGGGGAGGCAACCAGTGGATGGTCTGTCACATTGATGTGCCTCTCTCTGTCTCTCTCTCTCTCTCTCTCTCTCTCTCTTTCTCCCTCTTCCTCTCCCTCCCTCTCCCCCTTCTCCCACCCTTTCACTCTCTCTCTCTAAACATCAATGAAAAAATATCCTCGGGTGAGCATTAAAATATATATATATATTAAAAAAATAGTTGGGCCCTAACCGGTTTGGCTCAGCGGATTGAGCGTTGGCCTGCGGACTCAAGGGTCCCATGTTCGATTCCGGTCAAGGGCATATACCTTGGTTGCGGGCACATCCCCAGTGGGAGTGTGCAGGAGGCAGCTGGTCGATGTTTCTCTCTCATCGATGTTTCTAACTCTCTATCCCTCTCCCTTCCTCTCTGTAAAAAATCAATAAAATATATTTAAAAAAAATAGTTGGAACCCTCAAAATAAAATTTTATAATAAACCACCCATTAAAAGTTGAGTTTTCTAATCTGGTACAGTGATTTTATTAGACACTCCCGAGTTGCCAGAAGAGGGGTGAGAAGAAGGGAGGGTGTTGGGGAGGAGAGGGTAGTTCAGGATTGTGGTCCCATTTTAATGCTAAGAGATGGCAGGGTCTGGAAGGGAAGAAGGCCCCAAAGCTGGAGCCTTTGGTTCAGATGGCAGAGGCTGCCCTCAAGGCAGCAGCGTGTACCCACAGGCAGCACTGGAGTCAGCCTTAGGAGCCAGGAGGTTTCTTCTTGGCGCCCATCTCCTTTCTCGTTTCTTCAGGGGTTGAAGTCAGGTTTGGTATGTCATGAGTTAGGTACATTCCAACTACGTTGCCAGGAGGGACACAATGCCTGATCATCTTTTTTGTGTGTGAGCTTAAGAGCGATTTTATTTTATTTTTTTAAATATATTTTATTGATTTTTTACAGAGAGGAAGGGAGAGGGATAGAGAGTTAGAAACATCAATGAGAGAGAAACATTGATCAGCCGCCTCCTGCACACCTCCCACTGGGAATGTGCCCGCAACCAAGGTACATGCCCTTGGCCGGAATCGAACCTGTGACCCTTCAGTCTGCCGGCCGACGCTCTATCCACTGAGCCAAACCGGTTAGGGCAAGAGCGATTTTAGGGGTGACAACCTGACCCATCCTTATGAAGGTCCCCACCAGGCGGGTCTTGGTTCACGTGAGACAGACCCAGTTTACATCAGTTGCCCTAATGTAATTATTATAGTGCTGCCTAAACAAATGCCCTTGTCTGGCTGACAAATGATCTGTTCACATTACCTGTCTAGGTTGGTTTCTCCACACAGAGGGATTTAGGTGTGTGTGATTTCTTGAAGTAGGGCTCCTTGCAAAAACTTGGTAAGATAAAATAAGAGGGAAGCAGGTTACAGGGAAGGACAAGCTACAAGCAAGGCAAAGTCAGTCTTTGAGGATTCATGGCGGGGATCGAGCTGCAATTACCCTGAAGAATTGAGGCAAAGGGCCAGCCTTTAGTACCTGCTTAGAATTCACTCATTGGCTACAGACTTTGGGAAAGTAAGGTAGGTCCAGAGAAGGTCTAAGTCAGAGAGAGGCAGCTGTGTGTTAGTGACAGCTGGGGAGATCTGGAAGGGAGTACTGTAACTACCCACCCGCCTTCCACCAAATGATTTTATAAAAAGTGCATTTTTTTTTTTTTTTTTTTTTTAGTCCTCACCCGAGGGTATTTTTTCCATTGATTTTCAGAGAGAGTGGAAGAGAGAGGGAAAGACAGAAACATCGACATGAGCGAAACACATCGATTGGTTGCCTCCTACACATGGCGTGACCAGGGTCCGGGGCGGGGAGAAGCCTGCAAGCGAGGTACGTGCCCTTGACTTAAACGGAACCTGGGACCCTTCGGTCTGCAGGCCCGAGCTCTATCCACTGAGCCAAACCGGCAAGGGCCTACCCAACGATTTTAACAGCCATTGGTGACCAGAAGTTGTCAGTTGGAGAAATGGTCATTTATTGGCTTAAAAGATACAGTGCAAACCAATGTTTTCAGTGTTGCCTCATTTCTCTCCCAGGTCTGTCTGTGCTACAACAAAGGTGAAGCCTTGTATGGCTACTGCATCCTCAAGGACAAATGCAACAAGTTTCATGTGTGCAAGTCCTTTGTCAGGGGAGAGTGCCGGCTTCAGAAATGCAAACGGTCCCACCAACTCATCAACGTGACATCCCTGAAGCTGCTGGAGGACCAAGGACTGAATGTGTCCAGTGTCGTTAATTTCCAGATCATCTCTACCTACAGGCACGAGAAGCTGCACAAGATGCTTGAAAATAAAGGTGAGAATGTCAGACGTAGACAAAACTCCTTCACTGAGATAGTTTTTTAAAAACACACACATATTTTTATTGATTTTAGAGAGGAAGGGAGAGGGAAAGAGATAGGAACATCAATGATGAGAGAATCATTGGTCGGCTGCCTTCTGCATGCCCCACACTGGGAATCGAGCCTGCAACCTGGGCATGTGCCCTGATTGAGAATTGAAACGGTGACCTCCTGGTTCTTAGGTTGATGCTCAACCACTGAGCCATGCCGGCCAGGCCTCACTGATGCCGTTTTGATCTGAAGGTGAGTCTGGGGAGAAAGCACTTCAAGTGTTTAGAGCTCTGTCCTAGGGGAAGTTTGGGACAGTCAATGTTTTATGATACAGAACTGTGATTGTAACCAAAGAAGGGAAGGGATGGAGTTATTTCCAGGGCTGCCAGCTAATGGCATCTGCCCAGTGTGTGAACAGTGGAGCTCCTCGGTAAGTTGGGGGTCAGGAGGTAGATAGGCCAGTCTTAACAGCTTCGTTAGGAAAAGAGAGGAGGGAGATGGGCCAGTGACTAGAAAGGTAAGGATAATGTAGGGATGGCTTTCTCTTATTAAATTGAATTGAAGTTTTTTCTTTTTTAATTGTTAGGAAATTTTAAGCACATTACTGAAAAATTTGGATCATAGAATAAAGATAAAAATTGCAAAGGATCACTCATTCAAATGCACAGTAATTGTTACCGTTTACTTGCAAGCCCTTCAGTTTTGTTACTATACGAAGACTAGTCCAGTTGTAGTCAAAGTATGTTTTGGTTTAGCATCTTAAACTGTCACTCTATACAACATCATAACCATCTTCCTATCTCGAAGCTTAGTCTGTCACTTTTTAAGGTCTACAAAGTATGATTGGTGTTCTTTTCATTGGAATGCTTTCAGGTTACTTATTCTGTTAGATTTGCCTGTAGCTGAAAATCAGTTTCAGTGGGTGGTAGACTCAGGAGAATTGTTGATGGGAAAACCATATAATTAAATCAGAGTCTCTAAGCTTTTATTATGGGCTTTTCTTATGTTGGGATGGTAGTGGCCGACTTCCTAGGCAGGTAGTGAGAAGGTGGGGAGGGCTTTGCATATACCAGTGTCGGAGGCTATCTAAGGACCCTGAATGGTGGCAGGGACCTTCTACTCTATATTATGTATAGAGCCTGTCGTTATCTTCATCTGTTGTTTTGTGGCTCTCCCCTAACTATGAAATAGTTTCTTTCTGGTTGCTCTGTGTGTGTTTAATATTATATATATATTTAAATATACTTTTTTTAAAAAAAATATTGATTTTTTTACAGAGAGGAAGGGAGAGGGATAGAGAGAAACATCGATGGGAAAGAAACACCGATCAGCTGCCTCCTGCACACCCCCTACTGGGGATATGCCCGCAATCAAGGCACATGCCCTTGACCGGAATCGAACCCGGGACCCTTCAGTCCGCAGGCCGATGCTCTATCCACTGAGCCAAACCAGTCAGGGCTAAATATACTTTTATTGATTTCAGAGAGGAAGGGAGAAAGAGAGATAGAAACATCAGTGATGAGAGAGAATCATTGATTGGCTGCCTCCTGTACACCCCACACAGAGGATTGAATAGCCCACAACCTGGGCATGTGCCCTTCACGGGAATTGAACCTGGGACCCTTCCGTCTGCAGGCCAGTGCTCTTTCCACTGAGCCAAACTGGCTAGGGCTAATATATTTTAAATTCAGAAGACACAAACTCTCCAAATCTAGAATGTTTTTCTGAGATCTGATTCGCTGGACTAATGCTCCCAATATAAAATGAAATTTAGAAATGGAAAAAGGAGTGTCTTAGGAAACCTCATCTCTTCTTTTTAGATAATTCAGCGTCTTCTGTTGAGCACTCACTGGGCCTTGAGAAGCAAGGAAGACCAGTTCCTGGGGCTGCAGAAGCCCGTCCCCTGGCTTCTGCCCCTGCCCAGTCGGCCACGAAGCCATGTGCAGGGAAACCGTGAAGGACGTCGCTGAAGTAAGAAGAAGCTCAAGAAGCTCGTCCAGTTGGAAGGTCTGGAAACAAAGCTTCCGTTTTGAGCTTTGATTTGCAGCTATTCATTCATTTAATTATTTCTTTAAAATACCTACCTCACTGGGTGTCGTGAGAATGAAAGAAGAAGGAAAAGGAGACGTCAGATTTGGAGGGTAAGGTCGGGGATGAGGTTGGAGCAGGCAAAGAGAGGGTAAACCTGAGTGCAGATGGGCTCCGTGCTGGGCAAGGCCTGGGATGGCAGCTTCTGCCTGCAGTTCCTGAGAGCTTGCCCGGGCCGCTGGCAGAGCTCGTGAACAGGCAGGTTTCGCTGACTTGCTCTGTGACCCGGCCACGTGTTTGTCTGCATGCCCATATATACAGTTTGAGTACATCAACCTCATAAGCATCTTCTCATATTTGTTCACATTTATCATGCATCATTATTTTTATGCACAGATACATTCGTATATCACAGTTTTCTTAACTGCTTCCCTTATCCTGGGAAATTTTGATTCTTTCTAACAAATTTGGAATATAACTCTTTTCTTAAAATCCACACAATATTGAATTTTTAAAGTTAGTCTTTTGCTTAGCTTATGGTTGCAAAATGATACTATCTTTTGATTTGCATTTCTTTAGGTTTTTGTGTAAGTGAATATTTTTAAGTGTCTGCTTTCTGTAGGTCTTTATTTTGTGCATTTTGCACATGCCCTTTAATTACGGGGGCCTGTAATTACCTCTTTTGTGCCAATGGGGGATGGCCTTTAGTTAGGCTCCTTAATTTTTATGAAAGGCTATCAGCCATACTGTGCTCATATAATATTCACCTCTTGTGGTTGCATCCTCGGGCAACACAGAGAATATAACTTTTGGGTGCTCGCCAGAGATTCCTACCTCACTTCTGCTCTGCCCTTATGAAACTCTGTCCAAAGCCCAGTTGTTATGGTTTGAAGGATGTGTAGTTCATCCGTTCCTCAGAATTGTATTCATTCTTTTATGGATCAGGATGGACCATCAGAGATCTATATACCTCGCCCACTTCATGTTCACTTCCCCCTCCCTCTCCTCTCTTCCCCCACCCAGATGTCTTCATCCAGTGATGCTTAGATGTTTGGTTCTTTGTTTCCATCAAAGGGTACCACAGAGAAGCACTTTATGGAACCCTTCCCTGCGTTTGCTGTCGTAATAGCCCCACATGTCTGTGTGGAGTGTTTTTAGAAATACTTAACTGTCCTGCAATAGCATGACATTTGAGAAATAGGGGCAAGGTAGTGAGTTTTTCATAAGGCTAACTTTATTTAATTTAGAAATATTTTTGTCGTGAAGTTCTGTCTTTTGCATTGGGGGTGGTATTCAAAAAAATGTCTTTTGTAAAGGGAGAAATTGCTGTTTTCTCCTAATGGACAGTAAAAGTCATGCAACTTCTGTTAAACTTTTCAGTTTGGTTGTCAACAATGGTGTTTCTGAAGCCCTCACAGCTTGCATATCTTGTTTCTTCTTCCTAGTTCTGATTTCTCCTGGTGCTAATTTTTTAAAAAATATTTTTACGTTTTTATTATTATTATTTACATTATATCACTGCACTACATATATTTTTGTTGTAAGCCATCGTCAGTCCTTAATGGAAACAGTGTAGTATGTAAATGCTTATCCTTTATATGAAGAGACTTGGTAGACTTTTATATTATCGTGTTTCTTTCATATATCTTTTAATTATGTGCTTATATATGAGGTTATTGACCCTTTGTAATCTTTGTTGCAATATTTTATTCAATTCTATAATATTTCATTTTAATTTTAGTTCTTTGGTATTCATTCTGTAGAAATATTTTAGGTAATTGTACCTGACGGTCAGCTGTTACAGAAGTAGACTCAGAGATAAGTTTTCTTTGGCAATTTATTGGGCCTTATGAGATGAAGCTATACACCTCTAGACTCCACAAATTCAACATAGCCTAAATTGAAGGATTACGTTTTCTCCAAGCTGTTCTTCCCCCTTCCCCTTTTCTTTTTAATTTTGGAGTTTTCACCATCTAATGACTTAAGCCCCAAAACTGCAGAGTGCCCCAATACTCTTCTCTCTCCTTGTTCCCAGTGTCAAATTGGTTACCTAATGTTGGAGATTATTTTCCCCTCGAAAATCTCTCAAATTTTTATCCTTCTCTGTGCCTTTCTTCACATTCCCTACACACTGCCTTGTTTAAAACACTCGTCACCTCTTACAGAACTCAGTGGTTTTCAAGTCATGTCTTGCGAGTGTCTTGTGGGAGGTGCTAGGTTACGCTCCTTCAATGGTGGTTGCCCCATTTTAATTGTTAATGTAATAGACTTTTGTGGATTTCATTGATCTCCTTACCACCCTTCTCTCCCTCTGCCTTCCTTTCTGCTGCCTGGTTGATCTTTTGAAATCCAGTCCTAATCATATTGCTTTTTCCTGCCATTACCTTTATTGGTCCCCATCACGTAGGGAATGAGTCATAAACTCAGACAGCTACGGGGACCAGAAAGAAAGGTGAGTTAATGGATGAAATGAGCTGGATTTAAGAGGAAGCGGGTAAAGAGGAAGTGCTGTGGCAAATTGTCCCGTCGAAAAGGGGCCACTGCCTCTCGTTTTCATGTGGGAACTTGGTCCAGTTTGTCAGATTGTCCATTTTGACAAAAGAAGCCAGAAAGCCAGATTTTCTGATCTTTAAATATTAAGTTTTTAAAATGCAGGCTGATATTGTGTGTACTGACCTACTTGTGATTTTTGGAACGGGCCGTTTGATCCTGTGCCTCTGAGTTTGTAAGTTCCCTCCCTCTCGGTGTCACCCTTCTTCCCTTCACCTGCCTTAAAACCTGGTAAAATTAGATTCTTTAACCCTTTGCGGTCGTATTAAATTTGGACATGGGTGTCGTACTGGTCAGAATTAATTTCCATTGAAAGAGCAGTGATACATAACATGCAAGATTATGAAGGATAAACAAGATTTATTAATTCTTTTTTGGAACTACGTCACTACTAGTAGAATCACTACAAACATTATCACTTTCTACGTCAGAGTCAGTATTCAAGGTGCCAAAATAAAACTCTTCATTGTTACTTTCAGATTCGCAGTACACTTCTTTCGGTAACTTTCTTTTTGCCATTTTGGAGTATTATTTTGAAATATCTTAACAAGCGAGAATGCCTAATTACAGTTAAACGTCATTTGTAAAGCTTTATTTGAAATTCTGCGAAGTATCTCCGAAGCTTGTCGATTTCTTCACTCTCAAAAGGCGAGTGACTCGCCATGGTGTTTTGCATGGCGAGTGTGGAACGACCGTGTTTGTTTATATTGAGTTTCGATATCTCCGATTTGTCGGGGCATTGTTCTGGTTCGTGACAAGGTCGCTTAGACACTTAAGAGCTTTCAGAGAAATTATGAACTGATACATGAATAGATAGAGTTAAGATTCGTACGGTTCCTTGCTGTGGTGGCTGAGAGCAGACAAACGACCGCAAAGGGTTACATGCCGGGTTAACCTTTCCTGACCCCAAGAGAGTTCTCAGCTCTCTAGCCTAGCACTTACTTCCTTACATTGCAGTGCCTTGCGCTTTTATTCCCTAGCTTTGAGCAAAAACATTATTTATTCTTCTTGGCAATTCTAACACTGGGTAGTTAGATATTTTTGCCATAAACGAGTTAAACTCTGCATTTGAATCAATTGAATCAGCATTATATTGGTCTTCATTGTTCTTTTTTCTTCCCACATATATATTTTTAATTTTCAAAAAAATCTTTTTCTCCCTCAGGAATGTGTTACATAAGGTGTAAAGATCTTTTTAATGCTTCAATTTGAATTGTCTAGGTCTAAAATGAACACTTTAAGAAAATATTTGTCTTTTAGTGAATTGCCTTTGTGCTAACAGCATTTAGTTTTTTTCTAAAATCATAGCTGCAAAAATATTTGTCTTATGTATCTATTTTCTGTTAAATAAAATTGTGATAAAAAGATATTTTTTGATATTTCTTCATTAAATATTAAGTTAATTATTAGTTTTAAACAAATATTATCTACTTAAAGGAAATAACAACTATTGTTTGTTAGAAACTTTTAGTAGGAATTGGTATCTTTTAATATAATCATATATTTTTATCATTTAAGTCACCCAATATTATATTAATGGCTTTCACTATATTAAAACATCCTTAAATTCTGAGTAAACTCTACTTGATTATGGCATTATATTCTTTTGATGTATTTTCCCCCAATTAGTAACTTTTATTTTAAGTGTGTACGTCTATACATTTATAAATAAAATTCATTTATATTTTATATGTGTATATAGTAATTTTTTTGTTTTTATTGCTATATATTCAAAGTATAATTTTTTTCTGAGGGTTGTTTTGAGTTTTTGTAAACTGATTTGTAATGTCATTAATTTTTTCCCAGCTCTTTTGAGAAATAACAGACACATAACATGTGGAAGTTTAAGGTGTGCAAGGCTATGATTTAATGCATGTATACTTGCAAAATGATCACTACAATGAGGTTAGTTAGCACATTTATCACCTCACATTCATTGTTATATTAACAATAATGTATTATTGTATTACTGAGTTACTCTCTCTATTACCATTTAGGAATACTTTTCCAAAAGATTTTTTTTGAAAAAAATATAATAATATATCATTATGGAAATTTTGGAGAATACAGGAATGTATTAAGAAGTAAGTAAGCCCTAGCCAATTTGGCTTGGTGGATAGAGCGTCAGCCTGCGGACTGAAGGGTCCCAGGTTTGATTCCGGTCAAGGGCACATGCCGGGGTTGCGGGCTCGATCCCCAGTGGGGGTGTGCAGGAGGCAGCCGATCAGTGATTCTCTCTCATCATTGATATTTCTATCTCTTTCCCCCTCTTCCTTCCTCTCTGAAATCAATAAAAATATTAAAAAAAAGAAGTAAGTAATAATCACCCATAATACTACTTTGTAGAGACAATCACTGTTAGTATTTTAAGATACCTTTTTCAGTCATTTTTTTATGTACATATTCTTAAATATTGAGAGTATACCATATATACAATTTCATTTTATGCTGTTTTGGATTGATATTATCTTATAAACATTTTCCTATATAATTGAAAGCACTCATAATTATACGTGATGGTTTTATTATGTTTTTTTTTAATATATCATTTATTTAATTATAGTCCTGTTGTCGGATATTTATTGTTTGCTACATCTGGTACATAAATCTTTGTCTGCGCTTCTGATCATTTTCTTAGATGTGACTGTACTGTTCCAGAGATATGAATATTTTAGTCAAAAAAGTATTTCAAAATTGTCTGCCAGAGTGGCCGGACCCTTTACACTCTCAGCAGCGTGGGGCTTGCCACGCTTCACCAGCATGTGTTGTAGGTACTTCCATCCTGATGGAGAGACAGGATACCTTTTGTTTCTGATGAGTTCTGCTGAGCAGGTGTGTAGAAAAGTACATTGGTACTAATTGCTCCTTAATTACATGTTAAAGGCTGTATTTTAATCTATTATGCAATAACATGATTATGTTCTGTGCAATTTCTGATGTTTTATCTTTACTGAGATTATCTTCATGGTCAGTTTGTGTGTGTGTGTGTGAGTGTGAACTGACCATGTGTTTATCTTACAAGGATAAAATTTTACTCTCATGGTGCCTGAGAGGTGTTCACGCTCAGGTGTTTATCTCCCAGATAAATTTTTGTTTTATGCAGAAAGTGAAACTGCTTTGTTGGTAAATGTTTCCCTCCACGTCCCGTGTGGTTCAGGGTTCAGTATCTGGAAGAGGAGCCGCACACAAATGAAAGAAAAGACAAGAGATAATTTGGGAATATTGGGGGACCAGGTGGGTAAGTCCAACTCAGGAGGAAGGACTTCCACTGATGCTCAGGCCACACCAACCTTTTATAGTCAGAGGTAAACAAGGCAGTGGTTACCATAGTTACACAGTTCTTCTGAGTTTCACCTGTTTTGACCATAGTTACACTTCCTGCACTTCCCTCAGCCTATTAGCTTCCCAGAATAGATCTGGGGAGTGTTATAAGGTCAAGCCTAATTATGCTAAGAGGACTGTGCCCTGTAAGCTGGGACTTGTTTGTGACCCTGCCAACAGGTCAGTCCGAGGCTCAACCCTATATCAGTTTCCCACACTGCCTCCCTCTAATGTGCACGGCAGGCTCTCGGTTCAGTGAAGTGTCTGCTAACCTGAGTTGACCGTATCTGCTTTCAAACTTCGGAGGGGCTGCTCTGGCCAAGGAAAACTTGGAAATGCCTCAGACAAACCTTCCTCTGAGTCACACTCTTTTCCAGGCCCATCAAAGCACACCGGAAAACAAAGCATTTCCTTATTTGGTCTCCTGACTCCATATGTGCATGTTGCCCCCTCTGTTCTCTCCAGGTGTTGGGGTTCCTGACATCTGAAACTTCTTTCTGAAACAATGTCTAGCTTGGCTTCTTTGGGTCACTGTGTCTCCAGCCATAAGCCCCTGTACCCACTTTAACCCCATACCTCACACCTACCCTAACCTATGAGGTAGGAAGGAATTTTCCAAGTGGCTGCATTCCTGGGCTCCCCAGCACTCACCTCGCTGGCTGAGTAGTTCCTGCACTGGAGCACAAGGGACAGTGACAGAGGCTGCCGGCTCCATGGGCAAAGTGCTCTGTGTTAGTTATCTGGGTGACAGAGGCACATAGAGTCCCCACCACACAACTACCCTGGCATTAGAGCCCACCATCCTCTTCTTCCCATCCAGGACTCTCCATATAGAATCTAGTGAGGGTCCAAACCGCTCCAAGTCAAAGATACAGCACCAATCAGAGCTCACGCATCATATAAAGATACTAGAGGCCTGGTGCACGACATTAGTGCAGTCAGCGGGGCGGCGGGGGGCAGGGGGAGTCCCTCAGCCTGGCCTGCACCCTTTCACAGTCTGGGAGCTTTGGAGGATGTCTGACTGTGGCTTAGGCCCGCTCTTTGGGGAGAGTGGGCCTAAGCCACAGTCAGACATCCTTAACACTGCCGTGGAGTCAGGCTGCTGTGCTTCCCAGCCATCAGCCCAGCTTGTGGCTGAGCAGCGCTCCCCCTGTGGGAAGCGCACTGACCACCAGGGGGCAGCTCCTGCATTGAGCATCTGCCCCCTGGTGGACAATGCGTCATAATGACCAGTGGTTCTGCTGTTTGGTCAATTTGCATATTACCCTTTTATTACATCGGATATCATCATTGCCTGGTTGGTGTGGCTCAGTTGGTTTACTGTTGACTCATGCACCAAGAGCTTGCTGGTTTAATTCCTGGTCAGGGCACATGCTTGGGTTGCAGGCTTGACCCCCCCAGTAGGAAGCAAGCAGGAAGCAGCCAATCAATGTTTCCCATAGATGTTTCTGTCTCTCTCTCTTCCTCTTTCTCTAAAAACTCAACAAAAACATTTTAAAAAGATATATCATTAAGATAGGTTAGGTTAGGCCACATTAGCAAACAACCATTATATCTCATGACACAGCAATAAAGATTTACTTTTCACTTGTGCTCACCATGGTTAGTTTCAGTTACGTTCCATGTCCTTTTCACTTTGGGACCCAGTTTGACAGAGTAGCCCCCATCTGGACCAGTGCTGGTGTGGGCAGGAAGAAACCTCAGGCTGGCTCTTACAGGGTCTATCTGTTCTCATTGCATTGGTCATGTGGCCACCCTATGCACAGCAGGACTGGAACATATAATCCTACATGGAGAGGTAAGGCAGGTCACATGGCCAAACCTAATGTCACTGGGCAAAGGCGATAATGCGCCTTCAGGAGGCAGCAGTAAATATCATTAACTATATAATATAGTCACCCACAGGAGGCAGCTCAGACAAGTGGTCTTCCTTGTGCTGCCGTGGGGTAGGGGGCAGTTCCCTTTAAGAATGCTAAGAATTTCTGATGTTGGCATACATTTACGGCTTCAACTGAGATGTGCTAAACACTGACAATAAGCTGACAATGGAGGCAAAACAAGTTACTGCAGAGTTCTTGTTCTGGCCAGCAACTGGAGGGACCCAGACCAGCACAGAGCACCTGGTTCAGGAACGGCTTGGATGTGGGGCAGAGTGGCTAAATCGTTCAGGCTGGGTGAACCAACTGTCCCTGTGTGCCCAGGACTGAGGGGTTTTCCTGAACAGTGCCAGGCACAGCAGGACAACTGGTCACCCTACCATAGGTGCTCTTCAGGCTGCCCCTTTTTTTCAACAATGGCTTCTTCTGAAGCTGGGCTGAGGAGGTAGGTTGATTCATTGTGTAGTATTTATAATCCCTGATTGAATCAGCAAAGTATGGGAAGGTGTGTGTGTGAGCACCTGTGCCTTTATCGGGGAAGGAAAAGCTCATTTTGTGGGAATAGATATTGCTTATGATTCACCCAATGAGGCAATTGATGCTGCTTGTAAATCGCCACAGGCAATCCACACGGAAACAGACATGCCCTATAAAAAGCCGTAATATGGTTGATGGTTGATGCCACTCCATGCTTCTGGGCCTCACTTTGCTTCTAAGACAATAGGGCCGCGACAGCTGGCAGATGGCAGGCCAAGATCTTGAGACACCCTCCCTTGTAACCACTGAATGTCAAAGGTTTACAGCAAAAGGACTTCATCGCAGACCCGTGCACCATCCCTTCCCCTAATCCCTGCTATAGTCACCAGCTTTGTGATAATTTTCTCATCCACCCTCTGCCCTGAACCTCCGTGTGCACCAGCCACTGCCATTCAGTTTATGGAGGAAGGTGTCCCCTTCCATGGGCTTCCTAACCACCTTGTCCCTGATGGTTTGCATTCTGGTCCACCTGGCCCTGCCCATCGTTCTTTGGCAAGAAGGAAAATGTTGGCTGAATTTCAGAGGTGTACTTCTGCTCTTACAAGTTCTCCAGATAAGACAGTTGGTGTGTCCATCTCTTGCCACTCATTCCACTTGAGGGTTGGTGAATAACAAAACCGTATACTTTTCCCATTGAGAATGTACTCACCACCTGTCAGCTAACATGAGGACTGCTATTTCAGCTCTAAGATCTGTACTAAGTTAGGTCAACCCTTACAAGGGGGTGGATTCCAACTAGCATGGTTATACTCCAGGGGCCTCCCATAGGCGTGACTGGGAGGAGACCAAATTAAGACATCAGTGAACTTGTAGGCACTATTCCCTTTTTTTGTCTCTGAGAAGAGATTTATATTTGCCCTATAAAATCTGTATCTTTGACATATGAAAGGCTTATATCTGCTGCCCAATCTTCTGCAACGAGAAGACAAAACAGGATTTGTCATATAAGCGTCTGGGTATTTGGCTCATTTAGAGGTCAGAGCTCATCTCTCCACCTCCCATAACTATGTACATCAGAACTAACTATAAGTTGGAGATGAGGACAACCAAAGTCTATTTTCTCATATTCAGAAATTTCTATATTTTTACCTGATCTTGGAGGATGGGTGTGTATTGAATATATTGTTTTATTTTTTCTGCCCTGTGGCCTCCCTATCAAGCTGCTATTGATCTATAAACAAATATGTAAGTGCATTAGAGGTGTTTGTTGTTGGTAGAACCATGAATAAATTTTTCTGTAATTTGAATAATCACAATGTAAATGATCTATTTTGGGAGTTAGGAATGTCTATCTAAGTATATGTAATATATAAATGTATGTAGTATGTTTTATATGACATATATAAACACATATATATGGACGTCTCTCTCTATATAATGCATTATATAGAGAGGTCGAGCATCTTTCTTCCTCTTCTTTATCCTCCCCACCCTCTGGATTCTCTGATTCTCACTCCCAGTAGGCTAAAAACTATCTGCTCACAACTTTGCTCACCTGTCAATTCCTTCATTTTCTGGCTCTATTTTTTCCCCAATTACATATTTATTTATATATTTACTAGAGGCCCGATGCACAAAATTCGTGCAAGGGGCTCGGCCCTCACAGCCCCGGCTTGCATCATCCCTCGCAGCCCAATCTTCGTCTGGAAGGTCATCTGGAATGTCGTCTGGCTGTCTGATCTAATTAGCATATTATGATTTTATTATTATAGACTAGAGGCCCGGTGCACAAAAATTTGTGCACTCAGGGGGGTCCCTCAGCCCAGCTTGTGCCCTCTCGCAGTCTAGGACCCCTCGGGGGATGTCCACCTGCTGGTTTAGGCCCACTCCCCGGGGGATCAAGCCTAAGCTGGCAGTCAGACATCCCTCTGACAGCCCGGGAGCCCTCATGGGATGTCCACATGCCAGTGGGGAGCAGGCCTAAGCTGCAGTTGGACATCCTTAGCACTGCTGAGGAGGCGGGAGAAGCTCCCACCACCACCGCTGTGCTGGCAACCATCAGCCTGGCTTGTGGCTGAGCAGAGCTCTCCCTGTGGGAGCTCACTGACTACCAGGGGCAGCTCCTGCATTGAGCGTCTGCCCCCTGGTGGTCAGTGTGTGTCATAGTGCCAGTCATTCCCAGTCTTTCTGCTGTTAGGATCAATTTGCATGTTACCCTTTTATTATATAGGATTTTTAACCAGCACAAAGAATAAGAATGTTTATTAGAAGGATACAATAGTACACTCATAAATGAAGGCTTCCTCCCTTTTAAGTTGGATCTTATTTATTATTCATTATTATTATTTAACTGGATTTATTGGGGTGCATTGGCTAATAAAATCATATAGGTTTCAGGTGTATAATTCTATAATACATCATTTGTATATTGCAGTAATATTCAACCAGTGTGCCGCAAGAATGTGTAAAACATGCCATACCTGACTAGTTAGGGACACTGATCTCTTTTCTCTTAGATTATCAAATAAAAAAATGACAGCAGCCAATACAACAATAGTTAACTGGTGTGAATGAATAAAAATTATACCTATTGTCAGACCTGCCAAAGGAAAAAATATATATATATATATTTTTGGTGTGCTGCAGAATTTTAGTAATTAGTTAATGTGTGCCATGAGATGGAAAATGTTGAAAATCGCTGGTATATTGTATCATGTGCTTACCACCCCAAGTCTAGTCTCCTTTCCATTTTTTGTCTCTATGTTAACCAGATGTCTCTATGCCCAATTTTAAGAAGTTTCAAGTGAGAAGAAAGCTACTAGCCAGAATAAACTCAACTGCCTGGCAACAAAATCCATGTTTACTCTCTCCTGGTGTCAACACTCTGATTCTGGATCCTGGGCTCCATTCCTGACCTTTGGCTTTTGACTTTTATTCAAACTAGTGAGTACTGGTTAACTCCTGTCAGTGGTTTTTCCTGTCAGTCTTTTTTTTTTTTTAATATATTTTTATTGATTTCAGAGAGGAAGATAGAAGGAGAGAGAGATAGAAACATCAATGATGAGAGTGAATCACTGACTGGCTGCCTCCTGCAAAGCCCCCTACTGGGGATTGAGCCCGCAACCCAGGCATGTGCCCTTGACTGGAATCGAACCCGGGACCCTTCAGTCCACAGGCTGATGCTCTATCCACTGAGCCAAACCAGGTAGGGCTTCCTGTCAGTCTTGACTCTGCCCATGGGTCGTACAGCCATGCTACAATTCCTACATCCAAGGCAAGCAATGTCTGTTTTAAAATGTAGATTTCGTTTTTATTCAGGTATGCCGAGGCCAACAGATCAGGAGAAAAGACAGTCTATTGCTCATGGTTCCCAACAGGAGGGGCAGTCACACCACGCAGAGCCAGAAGAGAGAGCACCAAAGCCAGTCACAGGCAGCGGTGGAGAAGAGGAGAGAGAAGGAGAAAGAGTTGGAGAGAGAGAAACTGGAGTGGATGAGTAGGTTAAGCAGGGTTAGGATTGGTTAGTTTGAAAACGACATGGGGCTCTAGGCTTCAGGCGTTGCCTCTAATTGTCTGATGCTTAGCTCTGAGATGACGGGGCAGAAGAATAGTGTCAGAGCAAGTAAAGCAGGAGGTGGGGGGATACGGGCTCTGCATTAGTCAGCTTGCATACTAAGCAAAGGAGAGAGCGTGGGACGGGAGGAGAGGAAGTTGTTTTCTATCTCTAGGAGTTTTAGGACTCCTCCAACCCTGGGAGGGGCAAGCCCTCTCTAGTCTGCAAGGCTCCAGATATCAAAATCTCAGGTGCAGAAACTAAAAAAACATGGTTAATACAGTATTTCAAACACATTCCGTTCTTCACAGGCAGGAGTTGGCATTAGTCATCCACCCAAATCCAGGACTTGTTGATATGCTGGTGGTCACTTGGCTCTGGATTTGTTGCCTGGTCATTCATAATAATAATATATATTGTTAACACTTATTGTGCCAACACTGTATATGGCAACTATACGGGTAGATTGGTTGTAAAAATGGCGCAATACTCTGTCCCTCCCTATATCCATGTCCTTTGCCATGTGACTTTGTAGCTCCTCCCATCCAGAGGGAGTTTCTTTCCCCATCCCTTGAATCTGGGCAGACCATGTGACTTGTTTTGATGAACAGAATGCAGAAGGAGTGATGGTTACACACCTAGGATTCTGGAGACCTTGGACACTTCCATTCATTCTCTTGGAACCCCCTCTGAAGAAGCCCAGACTAACATGCTGCTGGATGAGATGACCTGGAGGAGAGTCCAGTTGCCTCAGCTGAGGCCATCCTGGACCAGCCTCTAGCAGAGCTGCCTCCTGGCCCTGCAATTGGCCATCAATGCATGAGTGAGCCCATCCAAGACCAGAAGAACTGCCCAGGTGACCTGTAGATCTGTGGGCAATGATAAATGCTCTCTGTAGCCTTCCTGTGGGTTTGTTTTTCTAAATGGGTAGATACTTTTTATATATGCTTTTTCTTATATATTTTGTTTGTTAAAAGTGACAGGAAGAAAATTCTGAGATGTCCTAAGTTATAGCAGGTCAGAGGGTGGAAGGAAGAAATGGAAAAAGGGGGTTATTCAGTTAACAATTGCAGTGCAAAACCAATAAAAGACTGCTCAGCCTTAGCTGGTTTTGCTCAGTGGATAAAGCTTCGGCCTGTGGACTGAAGGGTCCCGGGTTCGATTGTGATCAAGGGCACATACCCGGGTTGCAGGCTCAATCCCCAGTAGGGGGCGTGCAGGAGGCAGCGATCAATGATTCTCTCTCATCACTGATGTTTCTATCTCTCTCCCTATCCCTTCTTCTCCGAAATCAATAAAAATATATTTAAAAACAAACAAAAAACTGCTCACACTCCTTAGTGTGCATGGGAATTATTAAATTAACTCCCAGGTGGCTATTTCTAGATGATCTAATGAACTCCCACGTGGCCATTTCTGAGGTCATCTAAACGGAGAGAATAGCCAGGCACCCACTGCACCCCAGGAGCCTCCACTTCTTGTTCACTGACCCTGCTGCACCTAGCCCAGGACTAGCCTCACTTCACCTCCTGCCATCCTCCCGTTTGTCTATAGCTAATATAAATCCTCTCAGACTGGCTGATATCTTTCTCCCCCCTACTTGACATACAAAAACTTTTGCAAACTCCAGGACTAAGGACATGTCTGTCTTTCTTGTTAGCCTTGCTGCTGGTGGTTTAGCCTTGATGCCCCAAGACCGTCTTCTTTTTGCTAGCAGTCGGCCAATAAACACTTTCTTTTAAAAAGACTTCAGCTGCCCTGGTTGGTTGTCAGTGGTTAGAGCACCCACCTGCAGACCAAAGGATCTCGGGTTCATTTCTTGGTCAAGGGCACCTACCTCGGTTGTAGGTTCCCCAGCCCCAGTAGAGGTGCATATGGGAGGCAACCAATCAATGTGTCTCTCTCATGTTGATGTTTCTCGCTATCTCTTTCTCCCCTTCTTCTTCCTCCCTTCCACTCTCTCTAGAAATCAATGGAAAAAATATCCTCAGGTGTAGGAGTTAAAATTTTTGTTGAACAAAAATATGTAGAACACTATTTTTAGAAAGACTTTATTGTTTTTTTAGAATAGGAATTTCTGAAGAAGTACTAGACTAGCAGCTTAATCAGGGTTGTAATAGAAGAGCATTTCCTAGCACTGGAAATAAAAAATAAGCTGAGCCTGAAATTCAAAAGTAATATCCACTTGAACAGGCGGCCTGTGGGCTGACTCCCATGCACTGCTGGACGAAGGATATAGTAGGAGACAAGTTGTCAATATTATAAAAGGTCTAAAAAATAAGCATGCTCTTTGACCGAATAATTCCAGTTTCAGAAGTTTATCGTGTGATAATAAAAGATGGGCAGAGGAATTTACCTACAAAGCTGTTCATGCTTGTTAGGGTCCTGACAAGAAACAGATGGCACACAAACTGGGTAAGTGTGGAGAATTTAATGAAGGACTACTTATAAAGGCCTGGGCAGGGTTAAGGGAAACCAAAGACTGGCAGAGTGTTTAAATCAGCAGTAATGGGGACACCATGTCACCCTAAGCATGAAGGTACAAGGCCAGGGAGTGAGGAGCGGGGTCAGGGAGAGGGGCTATTACAAGAACCCAGGGAGAGTAGGCATAGGAGAGAACCTCCTACCAGATGCGTTTAAGGTCTTATGTTCAAGGATATAGCCAATTAGTAGTGCTTCAGGAAGGGAGGTGGGGGAATACTCTTGCCCCTTTCTTTTCCCATGATCAGATTCCTTGCTGGTGCCTTCCCCACTGGCCAAACCCACAGGAAACCAGAGAGGGTCGAAGCCCAATGATTGATTCTTGCGAAGGTCAGCTTCCTGGAGCAAACAGCATGGTGGATAAAGGTAAAGCATGGACCAAGGGCTAAGAAACATATATAGCACGGTGTTTGATGTAGCCTTGCCTATAATCGTAAAATATTGGGACCCACCGAGCTGTCCCACATTACGGAATTTGCTGAACAACTTCGGATAGGTTAATGTCTTGGAATACAACGCCACCATTAAAAATGATGTTTTGAAAATATTTTATTAAGTTGAAAAGATGTTTATATATATTGTTGAATGAAAGACAAATTTTTATGTATATTCAGATCCCAGTTTTCTACCAGTATTGTGTGTGTGTGTGCATGTATGAGAGTGTGTGCATTTATGCATTTAAAGTATCTGGAAGAGCATATGGTCTAATGTTAACAGTGCTTTTTTTGAGGTGGTGCGATTACAGATAATTTTAATATTTATAACTTTGCTTCTCTGGATGTTTTGCTTTTCTTACAATGCATAATAAGAAATTAAAGTTCTTTTTTAGGAAAATGAGAAATAAGACAGGATCGCAAATTAATTTCATGAGGTAAATAGGTGCTAGTTTTAACACTAAAAAGGAAAATTGCTTTAAAAATTATATTGGAAGCCAATTTCATTTGTTACAAAATTCTTAAATACAATTCTGGCAAAGCAATAGTAACTATCATTGTTCACAATTAGATGCAAGTCACACTGCTGAGTGACTTACCTGATTCAATTATTTTTATATAACATTATGAAGTAGGTATTGACATTTCCATTTTTAGGTGAGGAAATCATGCCCAAAATTTCATGGTTATTAAAAGGTGAAACAGCCCTAGCTGGTTTGGCTCTGTGGATGGAGTGCCTGTGGATTGAAGGGTCCTGGGTTCAATTGTGGTCAAGGGCACATGCCCGAGTTGTGGGCTTGATTCCCAGTAGGGGGCATGCAGGAGGCAGCCAATCAATGATTCTCTCTCATCATGGATGTTTCTATCTCTCCCTCTCCCTTCCTCTCTGAAATAAAAAAATATACATATTTTTTTAAAAAGGTAAAACAATATTCAAAGTCAGGTCTGTCTTTCTCTAAAGCCAGTGTTCTCAACCACACCACGACTGAGTAGAACTTAACTCCAAACATAAGACTAGCTGATCACAAAGAGATTTCTGAATGGATTACATCAAGTCAACAAAATGAATAGTGAATATCAGAAGACTAGACACAGGAAAGGCATTGTGTAATATTTGAAAGACTCCCAGAAGCTAGAGGCAGGTAGATATTTCATTAACTTGGTGTCTTTAAAAGCAAACGTCAACATCACATTATAAATTAACTAACTGGTTACTATCATAATTATGTAGAATATTTCTAGAGATTATTGTCATTGCTTTAAGATAGCAAAAAAGTGGTTGGAAAGAACAAGATCAGAACATTTCTATAGTAACCTGACGGAAATCCAACCATTCATTTAGTAAGTATTCATTTAGTAAGTAAGAACCTACTATGTGCCCGGTACTGTACCAGGCATTGGCCATTTAGTGACTCCATTTAGCTAACATGAATATGGAGCTTGCTGGGGGTCTGGCTCTTTATGCATATGTATCCAACTCACTTAATCCTTATAAAACTCCATGAGGTAGTTACAATTACTGTTGTTCCATTTAATGGATGAGGACTCTCAGGCTCAGAGTGGCTAATATGTCATAGCTAATAAGTGGTGGAGCTGTGACAAAAATACAGATAGTCTTAGCCCGAGAGTCTAAGCAGTTAACCACTGCGTAAATACCCATCTTTAAAGAAGAAGTAATTAATGGTCTCTGTCCTCGTGGCAAACATACACATGAAACCAAACCCAAACTTAAATATACAGTAAGTGCTAAGAAAGAAGAGACTAACATGATGGCTTACTTAGATGGGGATGGGGCAGTCGGCGAAGGCTGGAGTGAGGAGGAGCCCATCAGATGAAGGGTGGGTGAGGCAAAGGGCACGGGAAAGCCCGTGAAGAGGCAGCGCCTGGAAGGGTGGTCCCAATGGCTGAACTCCCCTGCAGGAGTCTGAGAACCATTGCAGGACGTGCTGAGCAATGGATTTTATTTGAAGGCTATTGGGGATTCAATGTTTTGTTTTTATGTAGTGTTTTCACTACACATGTTTGATCTGCAGATGTCTCTTTTTTAATTAATCTTACAGCTAATCTTTCTGCACATAGGACTTCCTCAAACTTCTGTGGTCATGAGGGACGGTTGCTGAGTTTGATTCTGGACTGAGTCTCTGGCAGATAACCCCTCATACCCAAACCTAGAATTTCAGGTGGATTCTCAGAAGGCTACAGGGACATAGTGATGAGGATGGTGGGGGAACTCAGGTACAGATAAGGAAACAGCTTCAGGAAGTTGTTTTTGCCATAAATAGCAGGGCCTCTCATGAACCATGATCAGGATTTATGATTGGATCTGAACAGCATGGTATAAGTTGGCAGTATCTATACTTAGTTTACCACATGTGTGTTGTCTAGGACTGTGCTGCCCAATATGGTGGCCACTAGCCACATGTGGATTTTTAATTTTAAATTAAGTAAAATTAAATGTCATTAAAAATTCAGCTCATCAGTCACACGAGCCACACTTTGGGTGCCATTAGCCATTTGTGGCTCGTGGATACTTCACTGGACAATACAGATTTATAGAACAGCTCCATCATTGCAGCAAGTTCTGGATGGCGCCAGCCTAGAAGTTTCTTAATTTGGCCTTTTAAATGGTGGAAGAGTTCCACGCAGAGTTGTTTGTGGGCAGATAATTTTATCATCCAGCTTCTCATGACTTTCATCCAGAGCCTATAAAATTCCAATTTTGTGAGCTTATTTTATTGTTTGGAGGTTGACCTTTCCTAAAGGGCAGAGACCGTGTTCTTCCTCTATTTCTGTGAGAGCCTTCGGTCACTGAACTGAGCAAACATTTGGTGGTGCCAATTACAATAGCTCACCAAGTGCTGTCCAAGGCCAAATTACTGTCATGTATGTTTTTAATGTACAATCTGCAGCTGGTGTTTCATAGTGTATAGCAGAGGAGTCCAGCGTTTCTTTCTTTTTTTAAAATACGTTTTTAGTTATTTTAGAGAGAGGGGCAGGGAGAGGGATAGAGAGATAGAAACATCGATTGGCTGCCTCCTGCAGTCCCCTACTGGGGATCAAGCCCGAAACCCCAGGCATGTGCCCTGACGGGCAGTAAAACTCTTGGTTCATAGGTCGACGCTCAACTACTGAGCCATCCTGGCTGTGCCAGCGTTTCTTGACATACTTTGAAGTACAAAAAGTTACTCTGTCAGTGTCAGGATGGTTAAGTAGATGCTGCATCCCTCCTGGCTCTGGTGCCAAATATATGTGGACAAACTCATGCTCCCCTAATTAATTAATTAGGTTAATTATTAATTGGGGACCAGGGAGAAGTGAAGTGAGGGAAGAGACTGGCTTAGATCTTAGTTCTTGTACTTCCATTTATTCATTCCACAGCATGAATTGAGCCCTACAACCTGCCAAACACTGCACTAGGCACCAGACAATAATAAAGAGACGAAAACAAGGAGGTCTCTGCCCCTGAAGAACGTACAGACACGTGGAGTTTTGTTCCATGTGGTCAGTGCAGTGACAGAAATATCACAGGGACTTGTGGGCGCACAAAGGAAGGGCCACACACTCAGCTCAGGGAGGTCAGGAAGGCTTCCCGGAGAAGCGATGCCCTGCCCACAGCAACAGGAGCCTCAAGAGCAGCGAGCTCTCCCGGGAAGGGTGTCCATCTCGGAATCTGAGCGAGCACGGAGTTTTCTAGAGAAGCAAGGAAAGCTGTGTCGTTAGTGTGGCTTTGGCTGTATTTATTCAGGTAATTGACCCAAACTGATGGTAAGGTGAGCTAGATGGGGACCTTGAACATAAGGTCCCCATTATCCTCATTACTATCATTATCCTCATTCTGAATTTGAGCCAGAGTGGATGCGTTTCAGAACACAGTCATATGTGTGTTGGAGTTAGTCGAGTGCCAAAGAATGAGGGAGATTCTAAAAACAGCTCTCACCAACTGTTGCCATGATTCTGCTGTGGATGTTTGGCATTTCTCAAGAGAGCTGCCCGGGGCTTTGGGCTGTAGTGAGAAATGACCATGGAGAGTGTGGGCAGAGGGTGGAGCCAGCTGATCTGTGGCAACTTGTTCGTTGGGGGTGGGAGTTTGGGGGAAAGGAGTGAGGAAAAGTACAACAGACAGAGAGAGGAGGCCTGGAACCTGCCTTAAGAACATTCTTCTTTGCCAGTATTGTTACGACTCTGCGAGAGGGACAGACGTTTCCAGCCCGTTCCATCCAAGACAAGGATCTTGGTTTTAAACATTGTATCTGCGGTCATGGCACTTTGAGGCTATCTCTCTTTCCACTGGCTTCCCTTTGATACACAGGAGGTCTTCCCTAGGATTGAGTTAAACTGATTTCGTTTAGTACCAGCGGTTCTCAACCTGTGGGTCGCGACCCCTTTGGCGGTCGAACGACCCTTTCACAGGGGTCGCCTAAGACCATCCTGCATATCAGATATTTACATTACGATTCATAACAGTAGCAACATTACAGTTATGAAGTAGCAACGAAAATAATTTTGTGGTTGGGTCACAACATGAGGAACTGTATTTAAAGGGCCAGAAGGTTGAGAACCACCAGTTTAGACCATGGCAGGTCTACACTGTTTGCTGCAACTGGCCGTAACCTGCCTATTTGGTCTGTTGTCCCCCAATTCCTTATAAGTAGCTTTTCCTCATATTAGGCAAGGGGCACATTCTGTTCATTTCCACCTTCTTGCCTTTTCAGTTTCTAACTTGCCTTTCTCCCTTTCATTTCTCTGCAGTACCCTCTCGCCTGCACTGCTTTTTCCTTCCTTTAACAAATGTCCCCATTGTCCCCATTGTCCAAGACCCCGCTTAAGCCTCACACAGTCTGTGAAACCTCCCTACCTACTGTTGCCCAGTCTGATTTGTTTCCTTTTTTTTGGATTTCATATGTATAGACCAAATCCTGCTGTTTAACTGTGCTGAGGGAGAAATCATTTAGAGACCACCTGACGTCTCCATCTTGACCCATCGTCATCTGACTTTCTTCTCTTGGAGGAAGACATTGCCTTCTAAACATTTTTTAATTGAAAAGACAAATATAACAACAACACCAAAGGAAAGAATGCTCACAATCCTGAAACAGGCTAGTACGGGAACAAATACAGCCAAGCCCACACTAGTAAGTCAGGACAAGCAGAATAGGGAAACTGAGACACATAGTTGATTAGCAGTTTGCAGCCACCTGGTACATCCTATCTTCCCTAACCCAGGGACGCTTAAGAATACATGGCTAGCACTTCTGCTCCCCAACCAGAGGGTAGATAGCTTACATCACCCAACTCAGGGAGACGGATAACAGAAATCCAATTAGTGCCATTTGCCAACCACACCCAAGGACAGATGAAGTTAAGAGAATAAATCTCATTTTAGTACACCAGCATAAAGCTGATGAATATTCTATTGATCCTCCCCTAAGACCTTCCCTCAACACCCAGCCTTTAAAACCCCTCTAAAATGAAGGTCCTGGGGCACGCTCTCCCAAGCACCTCCCCCACCTCTTCCCTCACAGGCATGCATCTCCTAAACTCGAAGGGGCCTCCCCCCAACACTTGATACCAGGGCAGCAATGGGCAGCGGCAGTTCCTTTCAGGCAAACCCCCGAACCTATCTCCAGGCCCCCTTTTCTCTGACTTCTCAGTGAGCCAAAGCAGACCATCTTGGCTCATTTGCCCTGACTTTCTTGTTTCGTTCTCCGCAGCTTTAATAAACATCCTCTAAAATTCACCTGGACTCGTCTGTGAAATTTTTC
The DNA here is from genome assembly GCF_964212035.1 of Myotis nattereri. Classification (NCBI taxonomy): domain Eukaryota; kingdom Metazoa; phylum Chordata; class Mammalia; order Chiroptera; family Vespertilionidae; genus Myotis; species Myotis nattereri. Next base: position 29,294,663 of record NC_138086.1, on the reverse strand, counting down.
CTGTACAAAGTCAAGAACCCACACACTACCAGCCAGCTCTCGGCAGACCCGTTCAGGGCCAGGTCCCCCTTCCAGTAACAATCCCATTATCTTAATACAACATTTTTAAGTATTGCACAATTCCTTTCCGGTCATACATACTGTTTTATATCAGCTCATAAACCATTTTATATTTAGTTTTTGTCCCCCGTTTAACATTATCACCCAAACATGCCCTGTGGTTTTTCACAGTCACTGCAACAGAAGCATAACATTCTCTCTTGTGACTGTAATGTAATGACCTTAAGCCACTCTCCCAACACTGGACATTGTGTTGCTGGCTCTGGCTTTTCAAAAGAATTACATGTTGCTCCTCTTAGCTCCGAGAATTTATTCTAACTGTTATCCCTCCCTTGCATTTTAGTCTTTCATTGTCTTCAGACACCTTCTCTTCTGTCTGCAGGGATTTTTAGTCTTTCTGTCCTAAAACATGTCTCAACCTTGCCAGATACCATTCTCTGTAGCCTCCATTATTTCCCCATCAGCTCATTCTTTTTCTCATGTTATTTGCCTCTCCCTACCTCCCCCATTTCAACAGAAAGCCTCTCTCCCTTTTTTAAAAAGATTTTTAAAAAATGTATTTTATTGACTTTTTTACAGAGAGGAAGGGAGAGGGATAGAGAGTTAGAAACATCGATGAGAGAGAAACATCGATCAGCTGCCTCCTGCACACCCCCTACTGGGGATGTGCCCGCAACCAAGGCGCATGCCCTTGACCGGAATCGAACCTGGGACCCTTTAGTCCGCAGGCTGATGCTCTATCCACCGAGCCAAACCAATTAGGGCAGAAAGCCTCTTTTTAATGACTGCATATCAAGTCCAAAGAGATTTCCCCCCAGTCCTCATTGTTTCTGACATTGACCAGTCTCTTCCGAAACTTCCCTCGGAGCCTTTGGGGTCATCACGTTTTGCCTGTGCTCCTCGACTCCTCTTCAGCTTTTCCAAAATGAAGGTCTTTCTCAAGGGCCTGTTCTCAGCCTTCTCCTTCTCTCCTGTTTTCCCAGGCACAGTCATTCACTCTCACAGCTTAAGCTAATAGTTCTGTACAAATGATTTCCAGATCTGTATTTTTAGCCTGACCTGTCTCATCTCCCCAGCCTGAGCCTCACCTCCACCGCCCACTGCTGCGTTCACATTGCTCCCTCCCTGGTGCTGGCCCATCTCCTCACAGCCAATGCATTCAGTACCCAAATGCTTCTTTCCTCCTAACCCGGCCTCTCCAACTGACTTCCCTTTAGCCTTACATATGTGGCCTCAGAACCTCTGAATCACTTTTTATTCTTGTCTCTACTAATATTTCACCAGTTGGTTTAACATCTGGAATGTGTCTCTTCCATTTTCAAACCCACAGTTTTCATTCATTCATTCATTCATTCATTCATTCATTCATTCCTCACCTGAGGACATGTTTTTATTGATTTTAGAGAGAGGAAGGGAGGGAGAGAAACATTGATGGGTTGCCTCCCATATGCACCCTGATCGGGATTGAACCTGAAACCCAGGTATGTGTTCTGACCAGGAATCAAACCTGAAACCTTTTGGTGTATGGAATGATGCTCCACCCAACTGAGCCACCTGGCTAGGGTCCCACAGTTTTTATTTTTATTTATTATTATTTTTGGTTAATCCTCACTTGAGGATATTTTGTCCATTGTTTTTTTAGAGAGAGTGGAAGGGAGGGGGAGACATACAGAGAGAGAGAGAGACACATCGATTGGTTGCCTCCTGCATACACCCTGACCAGCTGGGGATTGAACCTGCAACCAAGGTATGTGCCCTTGACCTGAATTGAACTGGGGATACTACAGTCCACAGGCTGACTCTTTATCCACTGAGTCAAATCAGCCAGTGTTCTGAAGTTTTTGTTTAAAAAAAAATTAAATATAAAGTTTGTATGTTCTTGTGTTAAAAATTCAAGTGATATCAGTTGTATTAATCAGATGTAATAGTATTATAATCAGATGTATTACTGTATAGGGCAAGCATGTCAAACTCAAAGGCTAACATGGGCCAAATAAACAAGGTTTAAGTTTATGTGGGCCGCAAAAAAAAAAAAAGCTTCAATTTTCATAGAAACGTAGGTTTATTTTGACAGAGACAGGCTAAATACAAAGGGCTAAAATAAATGAGTAATTGTTAACATAAAATAATAAAACATTTTAATAAAAATTAATGTTTTTTCTTGAACATTAACTTAACAGACACTGAATAACTGCACAAATTAATAAGCGTAATGCAAATAAACCTATTTTTCTTTTTCTCCAAAAGCAAAATATTTCTGGTTGCGCACACCAAACAAGTCAGTACAAGACTAATGACGTAGCAATCAGCTGCTAAAATATTCGCTGTTAGTATTAGTGGAGAGAAATGGTGCGCCTGTGCGTAGGGGAAATGAATGCAATATGATTATAGTAATCAGTCAGCGAACGTTGTAGTTCGTTATTAATAATTATGTATAACAGGATATTGTAAACATTCAGTTACAAAATTTTTATTAAAACATTTCTTACATACCATTATATTGGCTGGGCCCCAAAAATATTTGTTGTGGGTCGCATGTGGCCCGTGGGCCGCTAGTTTGACATGCTTGCTATCGGGCAAAAGATGAATATTCCTCTTCATAAAAGTGAACATTTCTCTTCATATATTTACTCTCCGAATTCTCTCTATACATTATTTCTTTTCCCAGTGGATAAATGAACTGTGATATATCTATTCAATGGAATACTAGTTAGCAATAGAAAGGAACAAGTTACTGATACATGCAACAACTGGGTGTATCTCAAAGACATTGTGCTAAGTAAAAGAAACCAGACACAAATGGCTACGTACTATATGATTCCATTTATAGTAAACTCTAGGAAAGACAAAGCTATAGAAACAGAAATCAGACTAGTGGTGGGCAACGATTGAGGGAGGGGCAGGGGCTAGACTGCAAGCTGGCACAAGGGAACTTTTCAGGCACAAAAAACAAAGTTCTATATCTTGAATATGGTGGTGGTTACAGGACTTCACACATTTATCAAAACTCATTGAACTGTACACTTTAAAAAAAGTAAATTTTATCTGATTGAATTACTGAACTGAATCTGCCTACCTTGATTTGAGCCTGACTTTAAAAAAAAAAAAAGAGGAAAGAAGCAAAAGCAAAATCATATCTATATCTATCTATAAGCCTAATATGCAAATTGTCCCCTCGGGAGTGAGACCCGGAAGGCCCCGATCGGCCCTGATTGCCGGCCAGGCCTAGGGACCCTACCCGTGCATGAATTTCATGCACCGGACCGCTAGTATATATATTCTTCAATATATATATTTTGAAGTGGAATTTTCTGCACCAGATAGTGTGCTGATTTTAAATTCCAATATAAGGCCAAATTGTCCTCTAAAATGGCTATACCAATTTATACCTCTACCAGTATAATAGAAGAATGCCTATTTCCCCACACTCTGGCACAAATGGATATTATCAATTTTTTAAAAGTTCTGTCTGTTTGATGGTGAAAAATGTTACTTCAGGCACGCACTGTTAAGATCCCGTCCAAATTGGTCTCTCTACTTGCAGTCTTTTTTTCTCACCTTATATATTGTTAATAGAGTAATCCTTCTTGTGCTTAGTTCTAATAATATCTCAAAAAAATTGTTAATATACCCCACTGCCTACAAAATGAAGTCCAGACCTTTAGCTAGATATCCGAGTCTTTATTCTATTCCAGTTTACCTTATCTCTCTGTCTACTACTGTCTTATCATTTTTAGTAGAAACGTTGGCTCAACTTCTAGCTTGATGGTTCTTACCCTTCTTCTAGGTTTATTGTGATGTAATTGACATACAACATGGTGTAAGCTTAAGGTGTCCAGTGTTATGATTTGATACATGTATATATTGGGAAGTGTTTACCACAAGAAGGTTAGTCGACACCTCCTTCACCTCATATAATTACCATTTTGATGTTGTTACTGTGAGAACATTAAAACTCTACCCTCATAGCCATGTTCCAGCACAGAATACTGTATTGTTAACTGTAGTCACCGTGCTGTGCTTGAGATCCCCGGAACTTACTCACCTTAGCACTGGAAGTTTGTACCCTTTTACCAACATCCTCCCATGTCCCCCAGAAGACCACCACTCTGCTCTCTGTGTCCTTGAGTTTGATGTCTTTATGTTAATCCTCACCCACCCGAGGATATTTTTTCCATGGATTTTTAGAGAGAGTGGAAAGGAGAGGGAGAGACAGAGAGAGAGGGAAACATTGATGTGAGAGAGGCACATCGATTGGTTGCCTCCTGCAAGCGCCCCAACCGGGGCCAGGGATCAAGCCTGAAACTAAGGTACGCACACCCTTGACTGGAATTGAACCTGCAACCCTTCAGTCTGTGGGCCAATGCTCTAGCCCTTTAGCAAAGCAGCCAGGTTGAGTTTGAGGTTTTTAGATGTCATATGTAAGCGAGAGCTTATAGTATTTGTTTTACTCTGTCTGACATTTCAATGAGCATAATGCCTTTAAGGTCCATCCATATTGTGAAAAATGACATGATTTCCTTTTTCATAGCTGAGTAATACTCCATTTTATATATATCACAATTTCTTTATCCATTCATCCATCGGCGGACAGGTTATTTCTCTGTCTTGGCTACTGTGAATAATGCTGCGATGAGCATGGGGGATGGTGCACATATCTCTCCATGATAGTTATTTCCTTTGGATGTATACCCAGAAGTGGGATTGCTGGATCACATGGTAGTAGTTCTGGTTTTTATTTTTTATTTTATTTTTTTAAATATTTTTTTTATTAATTTCAGAGAGGATGGAAGAGGGAGAGAGAGATAGAAACATCCATGATGAGAGAGAATCATTGATTGGCTGCCTCCTGCACGCTCCCCACTGGGGATCAGGTCCACAACCTGGGCATGTGCCCTTGACCGGAATCAAACCTGGGACCCTTTGGTCAGCAGGTTGACGCTCTACCCACTGAACCAAACTGTTAGGGCTGGTTTTTATTTTTTGAAGAGGCTCCATACTGTTTTCCATGGTTCTTGCTCCTGGCTGCACATCAGAATCCTGGGGAGCTCTTTAAAGACCTGATTGCCCAAGCCTCATCTGCAGAGAATTGGATTTAATTGGGCTGAGGGATGGCCTGGGGTTCTTTTTGTTTGTTTATTTGTTATTTTTTGAGTCCAGGTGATTTTATTATGCAGTCAGAGCTGTGAACCTCTGATCCAGTACACTAACTAAATAAATCCCATGCCTATCTCCCTTGATGTCCTTGTTCATACCATCCCCTCAACCTGGAATACTTGTCCTGTCCTCCTTGGCTGTCCACATCCTTCTTGTCCCTTAATGACCCCATAAGGCCCAACTCACTTGCAACTCCACCGTGAAGTTTCCCTGGGTCCCCCATCAGGTAAGATATCTCCCTTTTTCGGACATTCTATAACTTCCTTCTGACATGTATCATGGTCTACTTTGCAAAACTGTTATTTTTAAACTTACTTTTTTCTATAAGATTGTCTGTTCTTTGAAAAACTGTAGCAAAATTAACCTTGTTCATCACTCAGTACCCTGTTCTGTGGGACAATTACTCAGTAGGGGCTCAGTAAATATTTTAAAAATGTTTACTTTGTTCTATAGCTTTTTCTTCATTTTGTACAGTTGCTGTCTCTGCCTGGAACCCCCTTTCCCAGATATCCCTATGGCTCAGTGTCACCTTGTTAGAGCGACAAATATAGTCACTTATTTGTTTATGGCCTGTCTCTTCTCACTAGCATGTAAGCTCTGTGAGGAAAGGTCTTTATTTTGTTTGCTGTTGTATCCACCATGCACATGCCAGTACTTGGCATATAGTAAGTGTTCAGAAAATATTCTTTGGGTTTAATAAATGAACTGGATGGACATTTATCTTCTTTTGTATATACCTCATAACAACCCCCAGCAGGCAAGGTAGGCATAATCAAGCCATCATCAGCTTAATTCTCAGACTCTTGGCGTTCTGAGCAGGAATATGGAAGCGCAGTTGCCACAGGAACATGGGGCTTGTTTCACTTTCTCCTCCCACACCTCGTTCTTTGCTTCACTCCTGTAGGCTTCATGATCTCACCCCACCTGCATGTCCAAGTTCCACCACTTCCCTGCAGACGGCTGCCCCTTGGCCATTCCAGACACACCCGCTGTTGGCCCACCCTTTGGGAGAAAGGCCACACAGGCCCTGGAAGAGAGCCTGGGCCAAGTGGGCAGGGAATTCTGGGCTCCTGGTGGGGTATCCGCTTGGCCTCAGACTCCTTGCCCTTTGGGGAGGGTGTGGTTGGAGGAGGCCTGGAGTGGGGCCCCTGCAAGCTGGGGCTGTTTGGTGTTAGTCTAAGGGGGATTGATCCTCTCCTCTCCAAACCAGACTGTAAGCCCCCTCTCCTAGAGGTTGTGTGGTTTAACTGGAAAATGGAAGGTGTGGGCTGAGCTTGAGGTAAATAAACTAATCTCTTTGGCTTGTTTATAATAATAAAAGCATAATATGTTAATTAGATCAGACATCCTTCTGGAAGACCTCCCAGACAAAGCCGCAGCTGGCGGGGGGTGGGGGGGGGAGGCAGGGGGGCGGGGAGGGGAGGGGGCAGGGGGTGCTGAGGCAGAGGCAGCTGCTGTGGTGGTGGCTGGTGGGGGGCAAGCCCCTTGCACGAATTTCATGGATCAGGCCTCTAGTTTGTCTATAAAATGAGAACTAGATAGATAATCTCTAAAATGGCTTCTTTTATATCTCCCTCCCTGCACACACACACATTCCCAACTAACAGGTCATAGCAGAATGCCCAGAAGTGTTCGCTAGTATGAATGCCCTATGGCCTTGACTTAATCTATTCTCATATCAGACAAATGCATGTAGGTATGTGTCTACATGTGGGGGCACACACACCCTACCTTGTACCACTCAATCCGTCTTGGATTTTTGAGTCACAAAACTTACCAGCTGAACTGTTAGAGCCCTGGGAGACATTTTTCTAAACACTGAGGCAAAATGCTCCAGATCCCAACAGAAGTAATATTCAGTTTTATGCTTTCAGAGCTTGGGGACTATGGGACCCTAGGGATCTTACTTTCCTTAGAAAATTGGTGACCTTGAGTCATTTCTATTATCTTAAAGTTGAGGTTTTTATTTCTGACTGATGTCAATCCCTTCTTAATGGCTGGGTAAACATTTTATTTCCTTGAGTTGCCTGAGAATTAAGGGGGGGTGCTTTTTCTGACACCCTGGGTTTTAGTGTAGGTAGGTAGATGCTTGCTGGAGGCTGGGGCCAAATCTGAAAGGTTAAACCTCTTTCCTGGGCAGGTGGATGCTCTGGTTCAGATGAACAGATGTATAATGAGGGTTCATCAGTGCTATGGACAATCCTAAGCAGGATGACACCAGCTCCAAGCTTTATATTAATTTGGTTGGAGAGGCACAGCATAATTTCATAGAAGATTAAATAACAAAACAGGACAAGACAATTTATCACCTCAAGGCGGTGGTTTGTGGTCAAATGCAGTTTTTTCACAATGAGTTTAGAGAATGAAGGAAAGTGTGAATAAGCGGTCCCAGGTCTGGGGCCATCATATCGAGGAGCTGACATGCGGGGACAGGCAGTGTCTCCACACAGTTCCTCACCTGGAGTTTATGAGCTGGAGGCAAAGTCTGCAAAGCCTTCTGTTCATGGTGGGGGGTCGGAGGAGACCGGTTGCTAAGAACAGGGACTGCTTATGATGCCGAGGCACAATGAGCACACATAAGGAACATCAACAAAAGCTATCCTCAACCTTTATTCTCAACTCTCTTCCCTGAACCGGACAGGCAGGTGCTTAGAGAAGAATGCCTCAGTCTTATTCTGAGAAGGGGCTCTTGCTGCCCAGACCGGTGAGCTGCAAGGTTGGGTCTCACAGGGGAACGGGAATGGAGCACAACCGGGATCCTTTGGGCAATGCAGGTGATGCACATTTTTTACTGCCCACCTTAGTTTCCCAGGAAGCCAGTAGTGTGCCCACCTCACACCTTTAGCACCCTGCCTAGTGCACTGCCACAGGACGCCAAGACTCAAAACTGCCAATTCCACGTTGCAAGACCCTTACACCACCATCCTCAGAGTTAGATGCCGGGCACATAGCAGGGACTTGACAAACGCTAACTCCCCTCTTCGCTTTCCTCGTTTCCTTGGGGAGCCCCAGCCCCCCAACGCTAATCCTCGGATATTCTCTCCACCTCCCACGAGCGCTGGTGTCCCTAAAAGGGCCAGGATGAGTGGGGTTCTCTCCGGCTCCTCTTCAATTCGGTTCAACAGGAGCCTTCTGAAGGCCTACTACGTGCGCGCTGTGCGGGCTTCCCGGTCGGGACAGGAGGCAGAGGCAGCACCCCTAGACTCGAGAAAGGATGGGTCGGGCCGCGCGCTCTTCTCACCCCCTCCACTGCCCGTCCTCTGCTTTGTGCCCCCCGGCAGCCCCGAAGGCTGCCCTGCAAACGCAGGCGCCCCGCTCACACCTGCCGCCCCGCACACCACCGAGCAGAGCGAAGCCGGGCGCCGGAGGAGGAGGGAGAGGCCGCCGCGTTGGCTGCCCGGTTTCCGGCTCCGACCCCTCCTGGCGGGCCTCCTTCCCTCGCTCCCGGCGCCTCCGGGGGCGGAACGCGCGGGGCCACCAGGCGGCGGCGGGACCGGTGTGGGGTGCGGGCCGGGCGGCGCCGGCTCCCGGCCGAGCCCAGGCCTCCCGCGTCCTCCCGCGCCCCTTCCCGGGAGGCGGGTCCTGGGGGAGGACCCGGCCCCGGCCCCGGCCCCGACCTCGCGCCGAGCAGCCCCGCGCATTCGCGCCCCGCGCCTGCCGCCCGGCTGCCCGCAGGCAGGCGCCCGGCCGGCCGGGAGGTGGTGCTCGCCGCCCCGCGCCCGGGCCCGCGCGTTGCCGGGCAGCGGCTCGAGGCTCCGAAGGGGGCGGAGCGGCGAGGCGGGCGTGCGGCTGGCGGCCCCTGTCCGTGGTTCCGGCCCCCGGCCCGCCCCCGCCTCGCCGGCCTCCCTCCGCGCCGGTGCGCGGCGTCCCGTCCCAGCCGCCGCCGCAGCGGCCACCTCCCGGGTCTCCGAGCGCCGAGCCGCGAGGCCGGGTCGGGCGCCGGTCGGGACCGCCGGGGGCGCGGCGCCGACGCGAGGCGCGGCCATGGACGGGCAGACCCGCGCCGGGGTCGCGCTGGTGCCGGGGCCGAGCGGCCACGGGCCTTCCGCCCGCCGCCGCCGCCGCCCGGGGCTGCTGCTCCCCGGCCTCTGGCTGCTGCTGCTGGCCCGGCCGGCCTCGTGCGCCCCAGGTAAGCACCGCGGGGACCCTGCCTGCCTCGATTGCTGCTGTTTTCAAAATCCTGCCTTCCCCGCCCAGACTCTTTTATTCCCCACCGCTCCCGCGCCCTCCTGGCTGGAGATGCTCTTCCATTCTTCTCGGGCCCAGCCACCGAAGGCGCGGAGGGAAGAAAGGGAGAAAGCCGGCGGATGGTGGCCAATCTTGCTAATGATCTGCAAAGCTCTCCTGTTATCCTCGGAGTCCGAGGCGGGTCTGGTGGCTTCATCTCCCAACGTGCCTTTATTTTCTCTGCAAAATCCAGGCAGTGGAATTGAATGCGTGCGTGGCCGTGGCAGGGCGGTATATGAAATGTTAGGGGGTACGTTATTGTCAGGCTGAAGGGGGACAGTGGGGAGGGGTGTGTGTGCCTTAAGGCGGTGTTGCATTACTCTGAGGAGCCCTGCGCCCCTCAGATACAGGGATTCCGGCGGCGTGGTGTCCCCCAGTGCACCAGGACACAAAGAACATTCAAAGAATATCTCTTGGAAAGCGCCCTGGCCACGGGTCTTTCCAGGGAACTAGCGGTTGCTTTTACTTCTGCAAAGGCATTAGTACAATAGAGTGTGACAGTATTGTGATTTCCGAGTGTCAGGGCATGAAAGGAGTCAGGGTTGTTTCTATCATAGATGCAGTTTACTGACGGCTCATCAGGACGGAATTAAGAGGCATGATTTATGGAGAGGCGTGTGGGCGGGTTTTGTTGTTGAGGAAATGATTTAGTTCGTATTGCTTCTCTGAAATGTTTATTTGTCCACCCTGAGCATACACACAGGATGGCCTGGAAACCATCTCTGAGCCGACAGGCTGTGCGCCCGTGGTTGTCCCCGGCGCACTCACACTTGACCACTTGGTGGGCAGAAAAGGAAAGGTGGGATGAGCAGCCCTGGGTGGGCATGGAGCAGGAACAGAAAGCCATGGGAGCGATGCCAAATCCTCCCTTCCCTTGGGGGGATGGCCAAAAGACTGCCAAGTGGCTCTGAAAGGAAACGGAGCACATTCGAAGGTGTCCCTAGGACCTCACTGTTGGAACGATAACCGGCACCGATAACCGGCACTGTGGAGGCCATGGTCCAGTAGGAGCCCAGGAAGGGACTTCGGGGATCAGAGCAGGGAACCTCTCCTCTGACTGAAGAGGAAACTGACATGAGAAGTGACTTGCTCAAGGTCACAGGCTGGTTTGTGCAGAGTCATCACCTGTCCGTCACCCTGCAGCCCTGACCCGCAGACTTGACCTCACACCTGAGGTCTCCACAAAGATTTCCCACAGCTGGGTGGAACCCTGCCTCAGAAGGCCACACCACAGCCCGGGTGACAGAATGGGTCTCTTCCCAGCAGTGTACCGAGGGTGCGAACGACTTTGCCTAATGCAGCGCCTCAGGTCTCAGTTCTGCTCCCTGCATGCTCCGCCCGGTGTGTCCATGTGTCCAGAGAGGACAGGAGACCCTGGACTTTTCTGGGAGGAGAGATGTTCATGAAGACTGCCCTTGTCTTTAGTCAACAAAGAAAGCCCATCTCATACTAACGGATTCATCAGCTGCGGGACAGGCCAACTAATAATTTCCATTTACTGAGCGCTGTCTGTGTGCCTGGTGCTGTATTTTATACACAAGACTCAATCTCCTTGTGGGCTAGGCATCATCGTCCCCATTTTACAGATGAGGGAACTAAGGCTGCTGGCATTTAGGTTAGTTTGACTCCAAACTCTATGCAGTTAACCTCCGCACAGCTTCCCCAGGCGAATGTGGCCAAATGGATATTTTGTAGATGTGGAGAACATACGTAATTCTTTGGTAAATCTGATATCAGTAGTGGAGCTGTTTGTTCTGTCCCTCCGTAACTTTCTCTTCTTTAGAAGTCCATTCCTGTTTCCCCTCAACCCACAATACAAATACAGAGCCTCGTTTTATTGCACTTCACAGGTGTTGCGTATATATATTTTTTTACAAACTGAAGGCAAGACCCTCCACCAGCACAAAGGTTAGGACTTGCCTTATTTTGGTGGTCTGAAACCCGACCAAAGCTGCAGTATCTCCTTGGTATGCCTGTGTTCAACCTGGAGACATGAAATGAATTCTCTGTCCACTCTAGAGCTGACATCACGGAAGCAGAGACTTCGTCCTTCCACTCATTTGTGCATTGGCCTCTGGTTGGCGCAGCTGCTTCCAGACTGGGTCATAGACTGGGAAGCAGCTGTCCTCAAGGACCCAATGGGAAACACAGAGCTGTGCGCAAGCAAGCGCAGACCCCTGGCACGGACGGTTCACGGGCAAGATTGCCTTTCCGTTGTTTGGTCCTGGTCTCCCCTCTGGCTGTGAGTCCCGAGTGTTTTCACCATCAGAGTGGGGATGGAGGAGGCTTGGCTGAGCTCTGACATGGTGGTTCTCTTTCTGAAGGGTAAGCGGTATTAGTCAGAAAATGGTGCGTCTTAATCCTGTTTTGGATTTCCTAGGTTAGACACCAGCCCCTTCCGTGGCTCTGAAAACTTCCTCCTCCTCCAGGAGGTTTCTCTTTCCTTGTTAACTTTTGTTAAATGGAGTCCGCCCTCCAGTTGGTCTCCTAATTTCAGTCTCTATTTAAATTTCTATGTCTTATCGATTTCTGGTCTTTTTCCATTTCATTCAGCATTTTGAGTGTTTAAACATTTATGAGTTTGGTCTTGACTGTTCACTGTTGTGGAAACAATTTGTAATACTTTGAACTTGCTTTTGAATATTGTGCTTTTAGGAGATCCTACACCCACAACGTAAAAGGAAAGAGTCGTGTCCATTTTTTCATCGTATTGAGGGATAAGTCTTTCTCAAAATAGTTATTATGAAACAGATAACTTTGCAAATTACTTTGCAATTTAGAAATTACTGGAAGGTATAGAAAACAGGTACCCACACTCCTACAACCCACAGATAACACTGTAAATAGTTTTGCCTTTTCTTTGTTAACATTAAAAAAAAGAAAATTGAATTATATGCACAATGTATTTACCTTTTTTCACTCAATAATTGATTTAAGCATTTCCTTATTCACAATTTTCCATCCTAATAATTACTTAATTATTCATTTATTATTTCCAGCTTTTTTGGCTGTTATAAACAATGCTATGTTGAATAGCTATGTAGGTAAGGCTTTGTCTATATTTCTTTGTGTTGGTTTTTTTTTTTTTTTTAAGTCTACATTTCTAGAAGGGAAATTAGGATGTAACATAAATCTAAGGCCCACCAGGCTGGCTCTTTGCATGTTTTGGTCAGTGTGGTGAGTGCCTTATAGGTGCTCAGTAAGTGGCTGTTGAATGAACAACAATTTTATATGAAGCTGCAATGCTGAAATAAAGCCTGGCAGTTTATGTGGTAGCCTGATTCACGTCAGCACTAAGATTGAATATTATTTTAAAAATCCATTTTAAATACATTTGTAATACATTGTTTTGTTTTTTTAAAAAATATATTTTATTGATTTTTTTTTTTTTTTACAGAGAGGAAGGGAGAGGGATAGAGAGTTAGAAACATCGATGAAAGAGAAACATCGATCAGCTGCCTCCTGCACACTCCCCACTGGGGATGTGCCCGCAACCAAGGTACATGCCCTTGACCGGAATTGAACCTGGGACCTTTCAGTCCGCAGGCCGACGCTCTATCCACTGAGCCAAACCGGTTAGGGCATGTAATACATTGTTTTAATTTCTTATTACTTATGAATTGAATATTTTTTGTTTGTTTTGTACTTGTATTCCATTAATTTTCTCTGTGTTTTTGCTCAGAGAATTACATATTTAAATGTGTAATTACATATTTAGTTATTGTGGAATTACATATTTATTTTTTAAATATATTTTATTGATTTCAGAGAGGAAGGGAAAGGGAGAGAGATAGAATTATTGATTGGCTGCCTCCTGCATGCCCCCTACTGGGGATTGAGCCCACAACCTGGGCATGTGCCCTTGACTGGAATTGAACCCCGGACCCTTCAGTCCACAGGCCAACACTCTATCCACTGAGCCAAATCAGCTAGGGCCATATTTATTTTTATTTATTTACTTATTTTTTGGTTAATCCTCACCCGAGGATATTTTTCTATTGATTTTAAGGAGAGTGGAAGAGAAGGAAAGACAGAGAGAAACATCGATGTGAGAGAAACACATCGACTAGTTGCCTCCTGCATGAGCTCCAACCAGGGCTCGGGCCTGCAACCAAGGTACGTGCCCTTGACTGGAATTGAACCCTGTACCCTTTGGTCCACAGGTCGAAGTTCTAGCCACTGAGCCAAACCAGTTAGGGCTGGAATTACATTTTTAAATCTTTCTTTCTATGTATGGATAGCAACCATTTTTTCTCCTGTGTGTTAACAGTTTCCCCTTCCAATGGAGTTTTATAAATTTTTATATAATTTTGAAATTCAGAAGTGTTTGGTTCTTTTGATTAGCAAAATTGGCCATTTTGCTTTTCTTTTTGTATCTTTTCCATTTCATTTATACTTATGGCAGGTTAAATTTTTATCATATTTGATGTACTATTTTATTAGCCATTTCGAGGCAAATATTTGTAACTAGGGTCCCAGTGCACGAATTCATGCACCTTGAAAGGAACTGTGGGCCGCGATGCTGCGGTGGACACAGGGGTGGGTCTCGGCCCATCCTTGTGCCCCTGCCCGGCCCCTCCTGCCAGGTACCCTGTTGGCCAGCAGCCCCACTCCCACCGCCGCTGACAGCGCTGGTCTCGCTTGCACGGAGAGATTGCGGCTGGCGCCAGCAGTGGCTGCAAGCAGCAGCTGCTGCCCCAATCACCCCTCAGGAGCAGGGGGAGGTAAAGAAGCCCTCAGGGGCGATTGATCGGGGCCAGCAGCCGCCACTCGCACCCGCTGATGTTGCTGAGTGATCAGGACTGGCGCCCGGCGCCGGCAGTGGGTGTGAGAGGTGGCTCTGGTGCCAGCAGCGGGTGCAAGCGGGGCTGGTGCTGACAGCAGGTGCAAGCACCAGGTGGGACTGTGGCACATGGGAGCAAAGAATTTTCAGTAACCACCAGAGGCTCGTCTGGATGGACAGTGACCGGCGCCCCTCCTTGGTCTTGGTGCCCCCGCTCACTTGCTCCACCATCCCACTGTGGCTGACCCCCACCATGTTCCGTGTTCTGCCTGCTGCAGATGCCTGCCATATTCTGCGTGCACCCCCTGGTGGTCAGCGCACGTCATACATAGCAACTGGTTGTTTGGTTTTTCTGCCATTCCGTCTATTTCAGTGGTTCTCAACCTTCCTAATGCCGCGACCCTTTAATATAGTTCCTCATGTTGTGGTGACCCCCAATTTCATTGTTACAAATTGAACATAATTAAAACATAGTGATTAATCACAAAAACAATATGGAATTATATATGTGTTTTCCGATGGTCTTAGGCAACCCCTGTGAAAGGATCGTTTGACCCAAAGGGGCCGCGACCCACAGGTTGAGAACCGCTGGTCTATTTGCATATTAGGGTTTCATATATACTTTTTGAGCGGTTTAGTATCCAATAAATAAAGACTAAGATAAATATTTCAAAAGTGTGATCCCTCCACCTTCTGCATCAACAACATGAGGATATGGGTGGGGGGGGGGTTGCTTTTTAAGAATTTAGATCTCTTGGGCTCACCCTTGACCCACATTAGAATTTTTGGTGGGAGTGCCTGGGAATCTTCATTTTTAACACGTTCACAGCTGATTTTAAGGCACTTTAAACTTTGGAACTACTGATCCAGAGACTATAAAATCCAGTAACTGAAAATGTCATAGCCTTTTGAGGGTATGGGCACTTAATATGTTGCAATTGTCTTTCTACTGTTAGAACAGTTGATTTAAGATCGTGACATTGAGACAGTTTTTTTGGTTATATCTAGTTTGCTTGGTTTTCTTTGGGTTGCGAGTCAAAGGACATAGAGGACTTCATTTTAAATTCTCACGCCCGTTCCCTTGGGAACAGCCGTTTGCAGTCTTTGTCAGGAAAAACCTCACTTAATCCCGAAAACAGAAGCCAGCCTGGCTGTTGTTAAAAGTCGCCTGGGACCTGGGAGCCACAGGTTTTCTCCCAGTGCCCGGGGTGCTGGAGGCAGCTAGCTAATTACTGTAATTATATTCGCACTGGGTTGATTTTCCCAGATAGGAAGATGCTGCTCTGACGGATCTAACTTGTTGCCAAGCTGTGGCCACCCACCTTTCATCTGCAGCTCCGTGACAGCATTTCTCCCTCACGTACCCGGGCAGCACGACTTGTTGGAAAGCACATTGACCTGTGAGCTGGCAAACCTGAGTGTGCTCTTTTCTGCTGATAACTGGCTTTGTGTCTGTGGACAAGCCACCTCGTCCGGGGTTTCTTCATCCGCGTAAGATGGGTCGCTCCGATGATCTCTGAGTTCTCTTTCAGCTCTTCCATTTCAAGCCCACATGCTGACCACCTCAGAATATGCTTGTTATAGGTTGTAATTGTCCTGGGGTAATTGTCTGTTGAATGCTTGTGAGTGTTGCCATCTCACTGTCCTATAGATGTTCTAGTCCAGGGACCTGCAGAAAGCAGTTTACTCTCCCCATTGCATTCAATCCTTCTTTTTCATAAACCCTCTCTCCCCTCCCCTCCTGCAGCCACACCCCCAGGGCACCTACTTTGCTCTCAATCTTTCTCTTTGTCTCTCACCCCCACCCCCACCCCCACCCCATAGCCCCAGTCTTGCTTGGTAATGCTCTAGGTGTGCTACTGCTGTGGCAGGCAGCTTCGGGCGTTGCTTCTCCTCATTGGTGACAATCTAACCTTGCTACTGAAAGTGTGATACTGCGGCATCATCGCCATCTGGGAGCTCGTTAGAAATGCAGAATCTCAGGCCCCACTCCAGACCTTCAGAATCTGCATTGCATAAGGCCCTCAGGTGATCTCTCTCTAAGTTTGAGAAGCACTGGGCTAAGAGGTAATGCCTCCCGTTCCAACCTTCTGGGAGTGAGTGGTGTTGGCTCGCTGGGGCCTGAGTCAGCCCAGACTGCTCTGGAGCCAGTCCAGATCTTCAGGGACCTTGAGATACACCTGCCTTTGGGATTGACTGAATCTATGTGAATATGTACAAGAGCCCTATTGACCAGGCAACTTCAGAACAAAATGGTTTGGGGGAGAGAAGACGGCGACTGGCAAGAAGGTGGGAGTGGGGGGTGGGGAGAATGTGTGAGAATAAGGGAGCGATAGAGGAGTGTGTGGATGTGGGGTGTGTGTGTGTGTGCTAGAGACAGTTAGGTCCTGCAGTACAAAATGGTTTTCTAGATCTGCCCTGATTCATAACCCATTCATTCATTAGCATACTGAAAAACTACCATACCAGTTGGTAAATAGCTGCTATATGGCATCCCCATCTGCCTAAATTCCTTGGGTTTACATGCCTTCCCTCTGGATTCTTTTCCTGATTCTTCTCCTAGGATGTCCACTCCCCCCCCCCCCCCCCAAGATTCAGGAACTGAAGGGTTAATGCTCAGCTAGCAGGAACCTCAGGACTCTGCTTTAGAATAGCAACCCTTCCAGTTGGTCAGTGCACATGCCTACCTGTTGTATATGTTGTATATTGTATTGAGTATCACCAGTACCTTCTTCCTCCCTCCTTTTCTCCTTCTCTCCTTCTCTCCTCTCCTTCTCCCCTTCCTTCCTTCCTTCCTTCCTTCCTTCCTTCCTTCCTTCCTTCCTTCCTTCCTTCCTTCCTCCCTTTCCTCCCTCCCTCTCTCCCTTCCTCCCTCCCTCCCTCCTTCCCTTTTTCCCGTCCTTCCTTCCTTCTTTCCTTCCATGCATCCCAGATCCAACACTTTAAAAAAAGTGTGTTAAATGGATGCATTTGATGGTAGTTGAAGTCATAGACCTGGAAGATCCTACTGAGGGAGTGCATGTAGTTGGAGAGAAGAAGGCTAAGACAGAGGCCCAGGAAACTAACATTCAGGACAGGGGAAGAGGAGGAGGAGCCCACAGAGGAAACGCCTGAGAAAGCAGAGTCATGAAAACCAGGGCAGGGGAGGGTTTCCATATAGGTGGTTGTCACATCGTGTCCCATGCTGCTGCGTGGAACTGTTTCTCAGAGGATGGTGTGAGGGCCACTCGGTCAGAATCACCTGGGGCTCTTGTTAAAATCCTGCACTCACAGTCAAGCTAGACCTACTGAATTAGGGGATACCGGAGGTTTTGTAGTTTTGAAATGTTCAATAAGCTCCTCAAATGATTCTCATGCCTGGTGAGGTTGTGTTACCCCTGTCACTTAGGTGGCATGGGGTTGATGGAGGTTTAGGAAGAGGTTATAGATTTGATCATGTTTATAGGCTTCAAGGAAGAATCAGTAAAGATATAGTGAATAATTTAAGAAAGAGCAGAAGTAATTGAAGGATAATTTACCCAAAGTGAGACGTTCATGTGGGCAGGCGGGCTGACCACAAGCAGGACTGGGGAGAGACAGTATTGGGAGAAGGAAGTGGAGGGGGCTGGTGGAAGGTGGGGAGTGAAGTCTAAGGTGATGGGAGAAATTGCAGTGATGCCAGTGCACCTGTGATGTGGTCTTGCCCTGCCACATCTGGCATTCCAAGTGAGGCCAGGGAAAGGCAGGCCATTGGCTGAGTCGGGGTTGGGAATCCCAGGCAGGTGTGGTGAAGAGCCAAGGGGAACAGAGGGATCTGGCGAGACATGGCCTGGATGCTGCAGTGTGGAGCCGAGCTGGATGAGGGAGGACCAGAGGCAGTGGATGGGCAGTGAGGTGGAGCGAGGGCTGGAGGGGTTGGCAGTGATGGCATTTAAGGTTTCAGAATGGATCAACTCTGGGCTTGGTCTTGGTTAACGACCCAGGGCAGGGTAGCCGTGGGAGTCAGTTGCTGTAGTGAAATGTGGGTGAAAGCCTTTGGGTGTATAATCTGTGGATGTAGGATTTGCCACGAGTGAGGAGTGGGACTCCAAGTCCTCAGTGAATGAAGGTAAGCGACCCAATGACTTCTCATGTAGGGGAAGAAATATGTCTTCGTTCTGTCCGCTTTCCTCTACCATCCCCACTGCCCCACCCTCATTCCAGCCCCCACCATCGTTCCTCCAGTTACTGACACGGCCTCCACTTCTGCTCTTGCTCCATCCACTTCATCCTCCACCTTCAGCTGGAGGATCCTTCTGGAAACACATCTGCTCACGTCACTTCCTTCTTGCTTAAACATCTGTGCTGGCTGCCCATGGTTTTCATGGTGCTCCAGTCTGAGTCTACAGCCTGTGTGTGCCCTCAGGTACTAGGTTTATGGGGCGCGCTGGGAGTGGGGATCCGATGTAGGGGCTTGTGAGAAAATGCCCACAGTGGGTACAGACTATTCCCAAAATGTTGGTGCTGAGAGGGACCGACAGAGGGCAAGTGATGTGATTTGAAGACTGAGTTCTGCCCTCCTGCGATCCAGGGCCAGCAGCAGAGGCAGGCCTCCCTTTCCCACCCCGGGTGTAATTTACTGGGGCCGAGCAGCATCTGTCAGAGGGCCAGCTTCTGCTTTGGGAGGTGCCGTGTTCGTTCCAGCAGTGAAATAAGGCAGTGATTAGGGGGTGGTAAGGGGGTGGGTAAGTAGGGCCACCTGTGCAGGTGAGGCCGTAGAGAGGAATAAACCAAAAAGGGATGGATATTGGAAGAGACGGGTGTTGCTGGAGAGGGAAGCAGTCAGGGTAGGGGTGACCTCTCTCAGGGATTTGGAGGTGATGGCACCAGGGATTCCTTTTTTTAAGAATTAAAGATATTTTTATTGATTTCAGAGAGGAAGGGAGAGGGAGAGATAGAAATATCAGTGATGAGAGAGAATCATTGATCGGCTGCCCCCTGCACGCCCCACACTGGGGAGTGAGCCCACAACCTGGGCATGTACCTTGACTGGGAATCAAACCGTGACCTCCTGGTTCATAGGTTGATGGTCATCCACTGAGCCACACCGGCCAGGCAGGGATTCCTTTTAGAGAGGAGCAAGACTGAAGGAGAAATAGGAGAGTAGACCTGGAGACAGGCTTGGAGGAGCGGGTGACTTCAAGCGGGTGGAGAGTGGTGGAGGAGACCATCTTCTGAGAAGAGGGCGAGTGCCAGGTGGAATTGGGAGCTTGAGAAAATACAGCTGGTTTCCAGAGGAAATGGAGAAGGGGCGACTGAAGTGGCAAGGCCTGGCTGAGGTTGGGAGGCCTGGCTCTGCCTGACTCTGCTCGCCTCTCCGGCAGCCCTGGGTGGCCCCAGCCATGGGCAGAACATGAACAGGTGACAGTGGTCCTGGCTCCGCTGGGATGGGTGTGTCTAGGCAGGCGGTCAGGAGGTCAGGTTCCTGCTGGTGTTGGGCAGGCTGTTCACCTTTGGGGAGTCAATTGAAAACTCCCCTTGCTTCTTTCCTTGCTCCCTGGTCTCCTGTTTGGGCTGTGGAAGGACCCCCATCACCACTGTTTTGGGTGCTAGGATTCACTGTGGAGCCAGACAGTCAGGGCTGCTTTAAAACACTGGGCGTATACTCCTGGGAAGCTCTCAAAGGGGGAAGCCTCAAGCATACAAAACACACCATCTTCTGAAGCCAGCTTCTAGGGGACTTGGGTGAAGCCCAGGAGACAGGTGTGAACTGGCGGGAAGTCGCTAGGCCTTTGCTGCTGTGGGTGAGGCCTGAGGACCACACTGAGCTTGTTACAAAGGTGGACTCTCGGGTCCCGCCCCAGAATCTTCCTTTAAGAGCATCTTCCCGTGATTTGTATGTGCACTAAGGGTTGGGGCGCTCTAGCCAAACGGCAGTGTCTCATTGAGGTTGGGTGCATGTCAAAGACTTTTGGTTGTTACCTCATTGGTGGGGAGAAAAATTCCGCCCAGATTTCAAGGTGATTGGGAAACGGAGCCGCAGCAGCAGGCTCGGAGCTGAGCTGGTGTCTGGCTGGATGTGCAGCCTAAGCGCCCTTGGTCCAGTCCTTGGTTTCCCTGCTCTGATCTCAGCAGGAGTCAGGGTGGGTGACTGCCAAGGATTTCAGGAGCCTCTGCAGAGAGCTGATGCAAGCAGGTGTCAAAACTGACGTGTGTGTGTGTGTGTGTGTGTGTGTGTGTGTGTGTCCGGGGGGGGGGGGGGTGTGGCGTCTGTCAGCGGATGCATGGATGCACAAAATGTGCTGTACGCACTCAATGGTATTATTATTCCTTCTTAGAAAAGAAGGGCATTTTGACACATGCTACAACATGGCATTGTGCTAAGTGCGGTAAGCCAGTCACTAAAAGACACTGCCTGTGCGATTCCACTTATATGAGGTGCCTAGAGGCGCCAGAGTCATGGAGACAGAAAGTAGGATGGTGGGTGCAGGGGCTGAGGGGAGGCGGGAATGGGAGTTAGTGCTTAATGGGTACAGAGCTTCAGTTTTGCAAGATGAGAAGAGTTGGTTGCACAACAATGTGAAAATACTTAATACTACTTAGAAATGGTTAATATGGTACATTTAATCTATGTGGGTTTTTTAAAAACCACAATTATTGGAAAACAACAACCTAAAGTGAGGCTGAGTGGGTAGCAGTTGGTTGGTTAGCAGGAGCGAACATCAGTCAGAGCCAGGGGCCACAGTGGTCTGGGTACAGGCCAGGAGCACAGACAGGCTGGGCTGAGGCCTGTGACAGGCTGGGGTGGAAGGACGACGGGCACAGGGCACACTGGGTGGGAGTGGTGGTGGCGGTTGCGGGGAGCAAGTCAAAGGCTTGCTAAGGCAGAGCTGCTTGGCTCTGTGGCACCAACAAGGATCTCCAGGTCTCTCTGCCTTAGGACTGCCTCACCTCTCAGCTGACCTCCCCCCTCCCCTCTCCCCCTCCCCATCCTGCGTTGTTAGGTGTTTTTCTCTGGACAGTCATTTGATGGAGGATGGGATGGGGGACAGGGTTGAGGAAAGGCATTCTTGGAAGGGGTGGGAATTTTCAACCTGGGCCTTACTTAATACAGTCTCAGGAATTTAAAAAATCAAATTCTTCTTCCTAGCCCTTAGAATTTGGCTTTTAAATATTTTTATGTATTTTCAGGATAACAATAGCTTTACTGGTTTGTCCCCTGATTATAAAAGTGATATGTGTTCATTGCAATAATTTGTACTTACTGTTCCCTCAGCCCAGAACATTCTTATCTCAGATACTATCTACATGGTTTACTGCGCCCCTTCCTTCAGGTTCTGCTCAAATCTCACATACTCAGGGAGGCCTTCCTACCCGTGTTTTTTAAACAACAACCTCCTCCGCAATTCCTTGCTCCTGACTCTGCTTTATTTTTTCTCCACGGCATTGATCACCATCTTATATATATATATGTGCCTGCTTCTTCTCTGCTTCCTTCCACCAGGGTAGAATTTATCTGTTTTGTTCTGTGTTTGTTCATTTGTCCAGCAGATCTTTCTTGAATGCCTGCTCTGGGGGCAATGTCTGCCCTGTGCCGGGCCTCTCAGGATGCGTCAGTGACAAAGTTAATTACATAATGTGTTTCTAGATGATAAGTGCTATGAATCAGTGGAACAGACAAAGGGCTTGGGAGTGAGGAGCTGAAGTTTTAATCGGGTGGTGAGGGAGGACTCCTTGACTAGGTGACTGTATTAATTTGCTGGGGCTGCCGTAGCAAAGTGCCACAAACTGAATGGCTTCAACAAGAGAAGTTTATTGTCGTGTAGTTCTGGAGGCTAGGAGTTCCAGATCAAGGTCAAGGGGCCATGTTCCCCCTGAAGGTGCTAGGGAAGGGACTATGCCCTTGCCTCTTTTTATAAGGTCAGATTGAGTAGGGTCCACTCTCCTCCAGTGAGACCTCACCTAAACTCCTTACATCTGCACCGATCCTGTTTCCAAACGAGGTCACATTCTGAGGTACTTGGGGTTAGGACTTCAATTTAGGGATTTTGGGGGGACATGGTTTAAACCTGTAACAGTGACGTTAATCTAAAATTTGAGGGAGGCAAAGGGACAAGCCATGCAGGGTTTGGGGGGACAGTGTTCCCAGCAGATGAAGTAGCCAGTGTAGAGGCAGAAGTGTGCCTGGTGTTGGGGGGTGGGGAGGGGCCGGTGTGCCCAAGACAGAGAGGGAGGGGGTAGAGGAGTGGGGAGCAACAGGAGCTGAGGTGTGAGAAGAAGTGGGTGCTGGGGTGGAGTGTCAGAGGCCCCCAGGACTTTGGCATTATTCCAGGTAAGGTGGGAAGCAGTTGCAGGGTTTAGGGCAGAGGAGTGATGTGATGAGGCTTGAAATGTAAAATATATTGCACATTAAATGAATTCAGATGGTGTGAAAAGATGTAAGGTAGAAAGTGAAAATCCCGCCACCCGGAGATAAACACTATGCCATTTTGGTGTTTCTCCTTTCAGACCTTCCCCCCCCTCCTTCACATATAAGCACACACACACGCAAAGTAATGGTCTCATACTCCACATGTTTGCTGACGTGCTTTTTTCACTTCACACTTTATCATAGAATCTTTGCACTGCCAGGAAGAATAGCCGCTTCATGGTTTTATTCGATGCTGTGGATGTTCCCTACTTTATTGAACCAGTTGCCTGCTGATGGAGAATTATATTGCCTTCAACTTTTGCTGTGGTAAAAACACTGCTTTGAGGATTTTTGTACATATATCTCTACGCACCTTTCTAATTATTTCCTCACGATACATTCCCAGAAATAGAATTGCTGGACTAGGCAGTATTCATGTATTCGATTTTGATATTTATTGCCAAATTGCTCTCTAGAAAATCTGAAGCAATTGACATTCTCTCTAGTAATGAATTAGTGCCATTTGCTTCTATCCTCCATGAGACAGGCTGTTACCAATCTTGATTATCTTTGCCAAACTCATGGGTAAAAACATACCTCCTTTAAAGTTGCATTTCTTTGATTGTCCATTGGCATCAGGGTACTCTCTGTATTCCTTTCTCTGGTTCTCTCCAGAAATCTCAGGGCTGACCTGGAAATAATTATCCAACAATTACAGAGTGCTAGTCACGTGCCAGACATCGTGCTAGGCACAGTGTATCTTGTTTAATCTATACAACAACTCTACTAGGTAAGCGCTGTTATTCCCCCCATTTTACAGATGAGGACGATAAAGATTAGAGGGGTTCACTAACTTGCTTAAGGGCACACACTAACAGGAGTCCTTATAACCCTAGGGGTTGAGGATGTGCACCCCCAGCCAGGGTTTCCTTTGCTGTGGGTCCATGTGTAAGGATGACTCTGTGGCCCTGGCTAGTTTGGCTCAGTGGTTAAGCATTGGTCCCTGATTCAGTGCTGTTCAAGGGCTTGTACCGTGGTTGTAGGCTCCATTCCTAGCCCTGTTCAGGGTGTGTGTGGGAGGCAACCAGTTGATGTAGCTCTCTCACATCCATGTTTCTCGCTCTCTCTTTCTCCCTCTCCCTTCCACTCTCTCTCAAAGTCAATGGAAGAATGTCCTCGGGTGAGGATTAACAACAACAAGAATGACTCTACGGCCCCGCTGGTGTGGCTCAGTGGTTGAGTGTCAGTTCATGAACCAAGATGTCACTGGTTTGATTCCCAGTCAGGCGCATGCCTGGGTTGCTGCCCCGATCTCTAGTAGGGGGTGTGCAGGAGACAGCCAATTGATGTTTCTCTCTCATCAATGTTTCTACCTCTCTATCTCCATTCCTCTCTTTCTAAAATTAATAAAAACACATATGTATATACATATATATAATTTTTTTTTTAAAGAATGACTCTATGGCCTTGGCCTGGTGGCTCAGTTGGTTAGAGTGTCGTCCCCATATGCCAGGATTGCAGGTCCAAGGTTGTGGGTTCAATCGCCAGTCAGGGCACATATAAGAGTCAACCAGTGAATGCATAAATAAGTGGAACAACAAAATCGATGTTTCTCTCTCTCTCTCTCTCTCTCTCTCTCTCTCTCTCTCCCCCCCTCTCCCTCTCTCTCCCTCCCCCTCCCTCTCCTTCTTCCTTTCCCTCTCTTTCTCTCTCTCTCTCTTCCTCTCCCTCTCTAAAATTAAATAAAAAGATGATGTATTATAGAATTATATACTTGAAACCTACATAATTTCATTAACCAATGTCACCCCAATAAATCCAATAAAAAATAAACTGAAAAATAAAGAACAACTCTATGATCTCTACCATTGAAGTGCTCACTCACAGTCTTTGCTTGCTTGCTTGAGTGAATCCTGTGGACAGAGAGCCACAGTCTCTGTGGGCCTGGCCAGCGCCTGGCCTGTGTCAGAAGTCTTGGCTATGAAGGCACATGTAGGACTTGGCACATAGAAGGTGCTCATCAAATACTGTTTAAGAGAAATGAAAGAAGCAGGCTTTTGAAAGCTAAAGTATTTTTAAAAAGATATATTTTTATTGATTTCAGAGAGGAAGGGAGAGGGAGAGAGAGCTAGAAAACAACAATGATGAGAGAGAATCATGGATCAGCTGCCTCCTGCACGCCCCACACTGGGGAATCCAGCTCGCAACCCAGGCATGTGCCCTGACCGGGAGTTGAGCTGTGACCTCTTGGTTCATAGGTCAACACTCAACCACCAAGCCACGCTGGCCGGGCTGAAAGCTAAAGTATTGCATGACGATGCCATTTTGTTTTATTTTAGCAGACAAAAAATTATAATGTTAAAAATAAAAAATTTCAGGGAGTTAAAAATTCATGTTATGGACTCCCATTCCATATCCTCCAGTAAGAGGGCAATATTTTTCTTTATACCAAGTTTTCTTACTGCGTTTCCTCTCTTGTCATGTCCTGGATCATATCCCTGTGGTTTTGATAGTATTTCTACTTTGTTTTGACTATATTATTTTCTTGTGGTTTGTTTCCAACAGCAGAGTATGTGGTTGTAATACATCCTTTTTGTTAATAAATTGGTGTATTCCACTGGTTTGAAATCAATTTCTCATTGACTTGGAAATTTTGGTGGGAGGAAGTTGATGCCTTAAAATAAGTACCTTGTTCAAAACCCAACCTGTGCTCCAAGCTGTCCTACTTCCATTGTTTTATATGCCCCTTGAGCCTTTTCGCTCTTCGTAAAACACAGTATATTAATGCCTTGAGTTCTTGCCTGGATCGTCTAAATAATTTCCAGAAATCTTAGACCTGAAACTGTTCTAGTTTTTTCATCACCATTTATATTGATTTTATTCACTGACAACCTTCAAGTTCTCTTCCTTCCAAGTTCAGCTCCCCATGACAGAACATGTACTATAGGATGTGTATTTTATCTGTCAGGATAAACTAGTTGTGCTTCGGAAACAACCCCCAAATCTCAGTGGATTTCAATGGTGACTTTTGACTCCACCATCCTGATCTTTCCCTTTAGCTCCTTCCTGCACCTTTTGAATTTTGTCTGGTTCTGGAACTTTTGCTTACCGGATCCTATGCTTTCTCCTTCCTCCTTTGTCTTGGGTTTTCCAGTGCCAGATGCATGCCTGCAGGTAGTCCAGTTGTATGGAGGCCCCACTCATTCATGCATGGGAGGTCCCATGCCTGCATTATTCACCTAACATTTTGTGAGCATTCACTGCCATGTGCTGAGCGCCATGCTAGCTGTTGGGATACTGAGATAACTATGATCTTTTAAAAATATGTATACATACATATGTATAATAGACTTGACTTTTCATAAAATGGGGTCATGCTGTCTATATAATTTTGCACTCTGCAACTTTCATTTTCTTGCAAACATTTCCATGCTATAATATTTTTGATGGATGCATAGTATTCTGTTGCAGAGCAGAATTGGTCATCTTTATTGGTATTCATTGTTGCCATTGTATACAATGCTGTGATGAGCTTCTTTGAACCTAGATCTTTGAGTTTCTGGATATTTCCTTTAGGATCCATTTATAGAACGAGAATAGCTGGATCAAAAAGGATAGACTTTAAAAGAAAAGAACCCTGTGTGTGTGAACCAGAATAACTTTTTCAAAATATGTCCTCTGTGCTGGGCTTTTAGAAATAGATTTATAGTTCGTGTGGGTCAGTAATTCTCTAGAAAGAGAGAACCTGGCAGGACTGTTGTTTTCTAGCTGGGACTGTTGTTGTCTGGTTATGTTTTGTTTAATCTCATTGTGAACAGGTGTTCACCCACAAAGGGGTCACTACTCCAGGCACCTTGAAAGATCCCAAGCCCAGCAGTTAGAGAGGGCTTTGGCATTGGGCATCTTGGCCACACCAGATATGTGAACAGGTCAGCACTGCTGTTTCCCGGGGACTGATGATATGATCTGGGGGTGAAAAGATGGAGGAACACAGGGCTCCTTTCTGGGGCGTCACATCTGTTATCACCCAGTCCAAGCTGTCTTTCCTTTGTTAAGCGCTCTTCCTTGACTCTCCTTTGTGCCACAGTTGTGTTCATTATCTCTATTCTGACTGTTTCTATCATGTATTACAGTGATTGATCGATTGATTGATTGATTGGTTATTGTGGTTAATATACATAACACAAGATTTACCCTTTAACCTCACCCAAGGACACTTTTTTAATCCTCACCCAAGACACTTTTTTAATCCTCACCCAAGGACACTTTTTTAATCCTCACCCAAGGACACTTTTTTAATCCTCACCCAAGGACACTTTTTTAATCCTCACCCAAGACACTTTTTTAATCCTCACCCAAGGACACTTTTTTAATCCTCACCCAAGGACACTTTTTCCATTGATTTTTAGAGAGAATGGGAGAGAGAGGGAAAGACAAAGAGAAACATCAATGTGAGAGAAACACATTGATCAGTTGCCTCCTGCATGAGCCTGACCAGGGCCGGGTCTGGGGAGGAGCCTGCAACCAAGGTATATATGCCCTTGACCAGAATCAAACCCGGGACCCTTTGATCTACAGGCCAACGCTCTATCCACTGAGTCAAACCGGCCAGGGCTAACCATTTTTAAGTGTACAGTTGAGTGATACTAAGTACGTTCACATTGTTGTGTAGGCATCACCCCTGTCTAGCTCCAGGACTTATCATCTCATATGGAAACTCTTACAATGACTTGTTTTTAATTGCTTTTACTACCAGACTGTGAGCACCTCAGGGTCAGGAACATTGTGTCCAGATCCCAGGAATTTGGTGCTGCCTCTGGCACATAGTAGGAGCTCTGAGTGTTTGAATGAAGAGGTGGCAGAGCCACCTGAGGATACTTCAGAGGAGGGCCGTGTGTGCTGACAGTCGAGTCCTGGCTATACTCTTTGTGGCACCATTAGCCTCTTGGGCATCATGGCTCCAATACCCCGTGACTGCTGTGACTGAATTAAACTGCATGAATGCTCTCTGCTTCATATTCTTTCAGCAGTTTCTATGACATTCATTGGCTCTTATTAGGAGCTGATTTTTTATTATTGTTAATCTAAATTTTTATGATTACATCCTGTCTCCAATTTAGAGTATTAGTTCTTTGGCAGCATAAAGCATCTCACATTGTAATATTACTGCTGATGACTAATATACTACTTCATTGAAGCTAAGATGCCGCTGACAGTGTGATGGACCAGTTATTTTCTGTACCTCTGAGAAAGAGAAAACAGGAAGAATAAAAGCTGCTCCTTAACCCATGGCACACCCTTGGTTGTAAGGGCATGCTAATTTCAGATATCTTAGAATGTGAAAAAAATGTCTTTGAATGAATATATCACAGTAGATAAGAAATCAATGCTTGATCAGGTTATTTTGTGTCATGTGCATATTTGTGTTATGTGGAAGGTAAATAAGAATATTTATAAACATTATAGGAAATGGCCTTAAAATTTCATATTATGAAAATCCTGAATTAAATTCCCATAGATTCTCGTCTTGGGACTGTGAATCCCATCATTTTTCTTTTTGAATTTAGCACTGTGTTCTTTCCTAAGGTGGCCTTCCTCATTTTATTTCACTCATGTTGCTTTCATATTTTTGTTTTTCACTAGATATTTCAGTTTATTTGTTGTGTGTTTTTTTTGGGGGGGGAGGGAGGGGGCAGTTTTTCATGTGGGAAGGGTGATCCTTATTTTAAAGGCCTCACCTCATGGAACCTTCTAGAACATTTCCTTCGGATCCAAACATCTCAAGATTATCACAAAGTGACAGAAGTGATGAGAACAAGAGTTAATGTCTCTAATGCCAAGTACAAATTCCCATAGTGAAAATACATTTTTAGACTAGAGTATAAATATTTTGTAAAAGTGGCCAATTAGGTGATTATTATAGCAGCCGGTTAGAGCTTCAGGCCCCGGGAATTCACACCAGCAATTTACAGTTCCTCTTGCTTAGCTGTGAGTGACCTTCATGAACATTGCTCGACCGATGGAGTCCTTCATTTCTTCCGGAGCTACACTTCTCTGACTTTACTAGCTGAGAAGAGCAGGACCAAGAAAGCATGTTTGTTTTTATTTTCCACTTAAGCTTCCTGATGATTAAAATGCTCACTTGCCTGAGCTTGATTCCTCTTATGTGTAATCTTGTTTAGACCTAGAACCCCAAATTCTTACCTTTCTAGGCCATCTTATTAATCATTACACTAGTAGTTGGCATTTTTTGAAAGCTGGCCATGTGCTAGTTCAGTGGCTCTTGACCTTGGGCACATGAGGCTCTCCTGGGACATTTTAAAATTCCAGCTCTCCCCAGACTCTCTGGGAGTGGAAGCCAGGCATCGGTCGTCTGTACAGCGCCCCAGGTGCTTCTGATGTGCAGCCAAGGTTAGCCCTTTCCGTGCATTATCTCATTTAATCTAATGGCCCCGCGAGGCGTGTATTCTTGTCCTTGTTTTATAGACGGAAACACGGAGGACAGGATTGATTAACCCGACATAGTGGAGACGCCAACCCAGTTCGTCTGATTCCAGACACTGTGCTTTTAATACATATTAGTTATGCCTTGGAGCCAGACGGTTTGATGAAAACAAAGCAGTTGCGTTCTGCAATATTTATAAAGGTAACTCTCACATCGATTCAGGAAACGCTTTTAAAGTCCTGGCTATTGTGCAGACATCTATGTTGTGTTCTTTCCTCTTGTAGTTGGCTCATCATGCTGTATCGGCTTTCCACTGGCACAGGGGTGTTTGCCCACTTGGCCTTTTATTAATAACTCAGACGGTCCCTGAATGATCCCAGTGACTTGTTAGGTTTTGGGTGCGTGCTTAAGATCTGTAGTTACTGCAAGTCAGGTTTTTTGTGTGTGGAGAAAGCAGGTGTTATCATGGAACAAGTGGGTTTATAGCTTAAGCCAGAGCAGTTGTTCATCTGGGAGCTGTTCGCAGAACTGCAGAGATGGCCATAAGCAGTCCCCAGGGCCAGCCTGGCGAGTGCTCACCTGCCACAGAGGAACTGAGGAGAAGGGATGCCAACTGTGCATTCCAGGAAAGGCCTGGGAAGGAAAGGGAAGGGAAAAGAGAAGCTGGGCTGGGGCAGCCACAGGGGTGAGGAGAAAATATTACAGGGAGAGAAGGTCTCTGATGCTTGAAGGGGAGAGATGAAGATGTGGGAGGAGGGAAGGTCCAGGAAGCCTGCATTCCTTGATACCACGTTTGGGATTCAGGATTCAGGATTCTCAGAGAGGAAGATGTGTGTGTGTGTGTGTGTGTGTGTGTGTGTGTGTGTGTGTGGAGGGGGGGAGGGGGGAGGGAAGGGGTGCACCTGACCTTGTGGATGAAGGAATAACGAACTGTGGTGACAGAGATGGGCTGAGCTGAGGGTGATGGGGGACCTCATGTGAGATGGCGCTGATAATTTTGGCAGAGTAGGAGAGATGGATGATCTGATGAGAGAGAGGGTGAAGTCCAACCCCAGGGGAGAGCAGGAGTCGCTGAGCTGGTGGCTGGTCCCCTCTGCCTTCAGCCGGCAACAGGGGATGGTGCGGAGGCCCGCTGGGCGATCAAGTGGAGTGATTATTCTTGTGCTGTGCAGCCCTTAAATGTCTAGTCCCCTTTAAGTAGAGTCAAATATAATTCAGATTCCAGAGTGGTTTCCATTCAGGTTTTCAAAAATTCATCTCCTCCTCACACCAATTCAAGCTCACAGAGCATAGTCCCTTTTCCTGAAGACCAGGAAGGCTGGAAGGAAGGTTGGAGGCAGCCTTGCCTTTTTTGACAGCTGAGTTGAGTGGTTTAACTAAGTGACCTGCCTAGTTTGAGCATTTGGTGGATCTTTTAGATGTGTTTTAAGGGTTTTGCAAGTTTGATAGAAATTTAGTTTTTGAATTTTTATATATCTCTGTGTACCTACACTTTTATCAGTACTTGTAACTTAAAGTACAATGTAGGTACAGAAAAGCACTCTTAAGTGCCTTGCTGGATGAATTTGCAGAAACCGAATACAGCTGTGTAACACCACTGAGATCAATAAACAGGGCTACCCGCCCCTTCAGAAGCCTCCTGTGTCCCCTTCCACTCCCAAGCCCCACCCCCGGGGGAATCCTTATCCTGATTTCAAGCTGAAATATTAAATTAGGGTGTGTAATCATGTCATGCACAAATCTGAACACAGTGGAGTCCACCAACTGTTAGCTCATGTTGCCGGGTAACTTTTGTGTGTGCAGATCTTGCAATAAGATGGGCTCAGCTATTGTCTTGAAAACGTGGCATTAATTAGGAGGGTTGTGGCTTGGCACAGTGTGTCGACTTCAGCTCTGTTCATTGCTCTCGTGAACTCGCACACGCTGCCCCCATTCCTGCGGGGGGCTGGCTCAGATGTGTTTGCTCGCTCCGTGCGGCACACCCGTAGGTCTCGTAGGCAGTTCTGGAATCTGTCCCAGGCCCTGTGCCCCCCGGCCTCTGCGTTCATCCCCGGGAACACCCACGATCTTGGGTAACCTGAGGTACTCGTAATGCCAGCAAAGGTTTCCTGGTACTCATCTTTCAAGCGTGAGCCTGAAGAATCAGTTTCATTGGCCTGCAGATGGATAGATAGATAGATAGATAGATAGATTTATTTATTTATGTTAAAGGATTGCCCACATTAAAAATATTGTGAGATTTCACGTCCAAATGAGGATTTTGGGTTTCTCTTGGAATGCCTGAAGGCCCGCTTTCCTGGGCTGGGCATTTCCTACGTTAGTCTCTGCAGCCCCCTTTTCCCGACTGTGTGCTCTTTGTTTTGTGAGGCTCACTCCTGGGCCTCTGCTCTGGTTGGCATCGGTAGCGATGTGGTTAAGTGTCTTCTGAGGCCGCTATAGTGAGGACTTGAAGAAAATTTGCAACGTTTTGTAAGTTTAACTCAGGGTTAAGCAATTTATCTATTTCCCAGCGAATACATTGTCTAAATCACGGATCACGAGCTTCCAGCTGGAATCAGCAGGCATGGTATTGTATTTTGTTATTTAAACGTTTTTCATCCATCGAGCTTTCGGTGGGTAGGTCATACTGTTACCTGGTTCAGAGTTCACTAACGGAGTGTATGACCGCGTCCGTGTGGAGACCAGTGGGGTCCAGTGCGCAGGGCTTGAGGCCGGCAAGCCGTGTGCAGGTCCCGGGTCCACGTCTGACTAACCAGTGGCCTTTGCAGGTTCCTTAAGCTCTAGCTTCCATGTACTCATTTGCAAAATGGGGTGTTGGGGACATGAAATGACATTATGCCTGAAAAGTGTTAGTACAGAACTTGAGTATAGTGGGCAGACAGTAAATATTAGTGGCTATTGATGTTAATACGATTTTTGTTGTTTTCCATGGTAGCTCATTTTATTTACTGTTTAGTCTTGCAGAAATGGGTCAACACAGGGACCACAATGGAATTCAATGGAATGAACAGTGATTCTATATTGATGGACTTAAACACAGTGAGATGGGTGTGGAAGGGGGCAGGCTTACATTTATTGCATCCCGCTTGGTGTGAACACATTGATAAATAAAATTCAAGTGAAGAACCGCTGTGGCTTTCCTACACCAGGAGGCAGTGGAGCTGCTGGGGTGGCCGGGGTTGGTTACCTGTCCTCATCGGCTGCTCTCCCCACGCCACCCCGTGAACCGGTGCATGCCACTGGTTCTCAGCTGGGCAGTGCCACCTGCGGGGGCACTTGGGGTCATTGTCAGAACACAGGGGACATTATAAATAGCGGGTGGGGTCAGGAATTCCAGAGAATGGGGACCTCTAGATGGCCTGCCCAGAGGCTGCTGTAAGGCCTTTATTATTATTATTATTTTTAAGTTCAAGTTCTGTTTTAGAATATGTTTGGTCTGTGAGAGGCTCTCCTCCCTGCCCCTAAAAGGAGTGATTGTGTCATGACAGAGAGTGGTTCAACATTCTCACTGAGGATGCCCTGTGCTCCTGATTTGAATAGTGTCCGTAATCAAGAGTCTTTTTCTCTTAGAGGCCACTGATTCCTCTAGAGAAATCAACCAAGGCTTACATACAGCAGGAAAAAAAAAAACCTTTATTTAAAGAACACATTATAACCCGCATTTAAAGCAGAGAAGAAAAACCTCACTCAGTAAATGTAACAATGAGTGTAATGTTATTTGGTTTCATATTCTTCTGTGAAACCAGTTGAGGAAAGGGAGAAGATGTGAGGCAGATAAGAGCCCAGGGACTGGGGAGGGAGGGGGAGGGACGGGACGGGGGGGCGGGGGGGTGGGGAAGGGGTGGCGTTAGTAAGCTCAGAGATGGGGGGGAACCAGCTCAAACATGTTCTTTGTCAAAGCTTGCTGTTGACCTAG
This sequence comes from Myotis nattereri, assembly GCF_964212035.1. NCBI lineage: Eukaryota > Metazoa > Chordata > Mammalia > Chiroptera > Vespertilionidae > Myotis > Myotis nattereri. The sequence continues at coordinate 29,261,707 of NC_138086.1, read as the reverse complement.
ACTGCAGATATATTTAAAAATTGCTGCTCATACATTAAACAAGAACCCTTTATAACCTTATTTAGAAATTGGTCTGACCTGCCCTGGCCGGTGTGCTACAGTTAGTTGAAGTGTTGTCCTGTGCACCAAAGGGTCATGGGTTCGATTCCCAGTGAGGACACATCCCAGGTGGTTAGATCTCTGGTTGGGATGTAAACAGAAGGCAGCCGATCCGTGTTTGTCTCTCACATCCATGTTTTCTCGTCCCCTCCCTTCCTTTCTTTCTCTCTAAAAGCAATAAAAGACATGTCCTTGGCTGAGGATTAAAAGAAATATGAAAAAAAATTGGTCTGACTTAAAGGGTGATTTTAATCTGGGTAGAAGAGAACATGTTACCAGTCTGGTTTTAAAGTGGGGATGCTCTACTCTGGCCGGTGTGGCTCAGCTGGTTGGGCATCATCCATGCAATAAAAGGTTGCTGGTTCGATTCATGGTCAAGGCACATGCCCGGGTTGCAGGTGTGCAGGAGGCAGCTGATGGATGTCTTGCTCTCACATTGATGTCTCTCTCTCCCCCTCTCTTTCTTTTTCTTTAAAAATCAATAAAAACTCTTAAAGTGGGGATGGTCAGAAGTCACAGTCGTTGGATGAGATGGCACGTGTGAGTTAATGCTTTCAGTAGGAATTGTACTTTAAATGCATAAAGTTGATAGGTGAAGTACAAACACAGAACACTAAAAGGTCTCATCCTTCTCAAAAGCAAGATAGCCAGCCACCTCTGTGGACCAGGAGTGGCACAGAACTCTGAATAGTTAGCGGGGTCAAGGTCAGCTTCTGCCAGGTGGAGGGGCTTGATTTGGAAAATGCAGCTGAGAGTTGAACACAACAGATGCTAACAGCGCAGAGGTAGTACCCCGACAGCAGCTGTCAGGTGTTACAGACGTAGTAACACCTTCTTTCTGAGAAGCTCGGGCCACGGGGGAAGGATCTGGCATGAGAGTCTTAGAGCTAAGGCCCTGGGTCTGAGTTAACATGTGCATTTCTGGGTCCCACCGCCTGAGAGAGTCTGGGGAGAGGCCTGGAAACCCCTAGTTTTAAGAGATCCTCAGGTGATTGTGAGAGCAGGACCGCCCTGAGAATCACCATACTAGTCTAACGCAAAGCCAGCTGTAGGATAATAAGAACTTAGTAAAGGTAAATCAGGATGAGGGTGTTTAATTTGTACCTAGGAGCTTTTGTATTTGAGCCCTCGAATTGATTTCCTTTAAAAAATGGTAGTAAAATACACATAACCTTTAATTACTCTTAACCGTTTGGAAGTGTGTAACTCAGTGACATTAAATACATTCACAATGTTATGCAAGAACTCAACTGTCTAGTGTTGGTTGTAGGTATTTCATATAAATGGAACCAAAATATATGCTTTTGGGGCTGCTTTTACTCAGCGTAATGATTTCAGGCTTCATTTGTGTTGAAGCATGTATCAGTACTTCCTTCTCTGTTATGGCTGAATAGTGTTTCATTGCACAGATACACCACATTTTGTTTATCCATTTGTTAGTTGATGGACATTTGAGTTGTTTCTACCTGTTGGCTATTGTCAGTAGTGCTGCTATGGACATTCTTGCACAAGTGTTTGTTTGAATACCTGCTTTCAATTCTTTTGTGTATATACCGAGGAGTGGACTTACTGGGTCATATGGAAGTTCTGTGTTTTAACTTGTTGAGGGGCCGCCATACTGTTGCCACAGCAGATGCAGCAGCAGCGTATAACCAGAGGACTCTGTTACTCCACATCCTCCCCACCACTTGTTTCTTTCCTATTTAAAAAAAATATATATGCTTTTATTCATTTATTTATTTATGTATTTATTTATTTTTAGAGAGAGAAGGAGGGGAAGGGATAGAAATAGAAACATCAATGATGAAAAACATCAATTGACTACCTCCTGCACGCATCCCACTGGGGATCATGTGCCCTGACCGGAAATCCAACTGGTGACCTCTTGGTCCATGCTCAGCCACTGAACCACACTGACTGGGCTATTATATTTATTAATTAATATTTAAAATTAAGGCCATCCTCGGGGGTGTGAAGTGCTATTTCATTGTGATTTTGATTTGCATTTCTCTAATGATTAATGACATTAAGAATCTTTTCATGTGCATGTTGGCAAGTATTTTGCTTTTAAGTTCAGATTGGTTCAGATGGGTGTTATTTTCTTAGTTCAGGGTAGTAGTTTGGTGTGTTGTGCCTGGGACGGCAGGTGCTGGCGGCAGACAGACCAGGGTCTGAGTCCTGGCTCTTGCCAGGCCCTGGTGGACTGGAACTCTTGGGCCTGCCTTTCCTGTGGGTGAAGGGGTAATGACAGTACCTCAGTGAGAACTGAGGGGGACACGGAAAGCATCCAGGTGCAGAGTGAGCACCCTGGCGCTGTTGTCATCATCGTTGTCACAGATGAGGAGATCTGTCATCATCTCTATGCTTTTTCTTGTGTGTCGGGCATGCTCAGCTGCCTTAGCTTCCTTAGCGGTTGAGGACAGATAGCCTGGAGGGACACATTTTAGTTGCCCGTCTGCTCTCTGAGGCCCCAGGGAGCCATTTCCAGGTTGCTGGAGCTCATAGGTCTTTTGTATTCTTGGCTGGAGTTTTCCAACATCTGGCCCAACCTTCAACTTAACCTTTGCAAGTCAGGAGTGAATGTGTTAGCAGCACGGTGCCTGGGGAAGCCCATTGCTGGGAGGTTCTTGACCTTCTTCAGGCCTCCCCATGGGCCTGAGCATCCTTAACCAGGTACAGAAAGGGTCTTCCCGTGGCAGCACCCCTGTGCGGTCCAGATGCAGAGCTGACCCCAGGCACTAGCCTCCTGCCCCTGTGGATTTCGTGTCTGAGATGTTATTTTTACTGTATCATTCTTTTAATTACTGTTTAACACACCCCAGGTTGATAGGCCTGTGTTGAGATGCAGTGAGCATAGTTTTCAAACTGGGGAGGTATTTCTAAGGTATGGATTCTTGTTTGCCATGTGATTGTGAAGACATTTTTGCATAGCTGTTCAAGAACCATAATCCTGAAATGGCCCTTGTAAAATCCAGGGTGCAGTTCAAGACCCACCTCCTTAGAGAGGCAGCGTGATGGTGTGGAGAGAGCAAGGGGTCTTGGTGGGGGACGGATCTGAGGTCAAATGCTGACGGCACCACTTACTAACAGTGGGCCTTGAACAAGTTACGTAATTCATCTTTCGGAGCCTCAGTTTTTTCCAGCAATAAAGTGAGAAGGATAATGGAGTGCCTGGCACAGAGTAGTTATTGCTGACATGGCTAGTAAGCCTTTCAGTTGACCATTGCAACATTTATTTTTTTTGTAGTAAAATCTACATAACAGAAAATTTACCATTAATTTTTTTTTTTTAAGTATACAGCTCAGTGGCATTCACTGCAACATTTTTAACCTTCCCTGTTTTCTTTGTGGGGCTCAGGCTCCCTCATCACCACACCTGGAGGTCACACCTGAGGGCAGGACTCCCCCCACACTGTTATTCCATGAACTGCAGGTTCCCTAACCCAGGGGAAGGCAGGGAGGCCTGGGAGTCTTGGCTATTAACAGGCTTTCTCAGGGTCATGAAAGGATTCTGCGGAAAGTATTAACTAGTCTCCAGTTTTGGAGGCGGTCGGAGAGTTCTTGCTTCAGTCCACACGGGGATTATACTGTTTATTCACACGTCTCTGAGTAGGGATAGGGAAGAAAAAAATTCTTTTTTGCCGTTTTCTAGAAATTTGAGTTAAGGGGTTTGGGAAGAAGTAGAAATTGAAACTGATTGAGCATCATTTTTTTTTAAAATGTTTTTATTGATTTGAGAGAGAGAGAGAGGAAGGGAGGCGAGAGAGAAATGTTAATGTGAGAGAGAAACATTGATCAGTTGCTTCCTACATGTACCTTGACCGGGGATCGAATCTGAAACCTGGGCATATGCCTTGACCTGGAATCAAACTGGTAACCTTTCGGTACATAGGATGACACTCAACCAACTGAGCAACACCAGCCAGGGCTAACCATCATGTTTTAAGGTTATTTTAGTACTTCATTAATCTCTCCTTTGGAAAGGAACTAAAATGAATATGCTGTTTTGGAAATAGTCTGACCCTCCCTCCCTCCCTCCCTAATTGTCATAATTTCCAAGATTTCCTTTATTCTTTACTCACTGTCTTTTTGGAACTTTGAACATTAGAGAGAGAGATGGGGGGAGGGGAAGGTTACTCTAAATACATGCAGTGTCAGTAATTTATCTGTAATCTTTTGAAAGAATGGTACAGAAGTCAGCATCTTTCTATTGAATTACTAATCAGGTGACTCAAGAAAGGTTCTCAAACACACACACACACACACACACACATACATTATTGCTTCAGATACCAAATAGTTATTCTTCTTCCTATAATTATATCTGAGTGTTAGAAATACTTTTAATTTACACAGGCTTTAAAAACCAAACTTGCTAATAAAATAATGGATGGAAGCAAGGATCGTCGTGTCTGCTTAATCTTAGGTGAAGCGTTGATGAGGAGTCTTGTAGCAGATAGAGCAGACTGTCACCACCTAAAGCCCCTGATAAAGTTTCGTGTCCCTCAGAGTGGGACAGCCAGATGTTAGGCACCTCCTGATGTGATGCAGTAGGAATACAGAGGACCACCTAGAAAGTATCCAAAAATATCGATCCTGAATCTAGTGAAGGCTCTCGATCTTAACGATCAGTTATAGCAAGAATGTCAAACTTGCGGCCAACACGTGTGGCCCGTCGACTGCAAGTTGGACATTCTTGAGTTACAGATTCGGGGATTAGAAGAACATGTTAAATGACACCATACGAATATAGTCAGCCAAAGATAGATTATGGGTCATCTACCAGGACAGATGACCTTTTTCTGTAACAAGTAAATAGAGCTTAATTAAAAAGAAAAAAAAAAGGAGGGGAAAACTGTTCTTGCATAAAAGGGACTTGGGGAGATACCATCCGAAGCCACGTGTGCTCCTGGTATGGGTCCTAATTTGAAAACAGCAATTGTACAAAAATATTCTGAGGCCATCAAGGAAAACTAAGAATAGACTGGATAATTAGATGATGCTAGGAATTATTTTCCATTTTGTTGGCTGTGATAATGGTTGTGGTTTTGATTTTTAAAAGCCTTTATCAGAGGTGCTGAAGTACTTATGAGTGAAATGAATGGTGTCTGGGCTTTGCTTTACTTTAGCTAAACAAAATGAAGTTGTGGGGGTTGGTGAAGTGACCATGGCAGAAAGTTGGTGTTCTGGTCTTTCAGCTTTTGTGTCTGTTTGAAAATTTCATAATAAAAAGTTAAAAATGCTGAATTGGTTTATTGGTGACATTTAAGCACTTTAAATAGGAAAAACAAATATGGAACTCTTTATATATTGTTAGAACCTCAGTTTTGGGAAAATTGCATGTTGGCTTATCTGTATATTTGGTCTGGTAGAGTTTCTTGGCAAATTAGTGTTTACATTAACTTCATGTCATTCCTCATCCTGGAGTCCCAAGGAGGCCTCAAATAAACCAACAGAAGTCATAATTATAGATATTTAGAGACTTAACGCTACGGGTAATTGCTAATCAGTAGGCTCTTCATACCAATAAGCAGACAGAAGAGGGGGTTTGGGAAAGATCGTCAGTGAATGGAAATAAGTAAGGATGAGAATAATTTGTGTGCTTGACTGAACTGGGTTGTAGGAGAAGTTTATGTAAATAGCACTTTATTTGGTGTGATTGCTAAAGGTGGCCCCTTCTGACTGTTGGAGAATACTGGGTTCTCCTGCCACCCCTTAAATGAACGCGGCTTTCTAGGGGGTGGGAATCGAACTTTTTTCTCTTTCTTCCTCGATGGGTTCATTTGACTTCAATTACCCTCTTTCTGCAGATAATCACCCAATCTGTATCCTCCGTCCAAATTGCTCTCATGAGCACTAGAATCACGTCTCCACCCACCTGGAACTGGCTTCCCGCCTCCCACGCCAGCCTCGCCCGAGCCGAGCCGGGCTCCCTTTGCTGGCTCTGCGCCTTGCACACCAGCTATTTTCACATCTGTCAAGATCTTTCCCACTGCAGGCCTTTGCATGTGTCGTCCCGTCTGCCTGGCACGGTCTCCCCCTCTTTTTTTCTCCTGGTTCCTCATCCTTCTCATACATTACCTCTTCAAACCACCTTTCCTGACCTTCTCTGTCCATCCTCCTCGGTTGTAGCACTTCGCTCATTTCCTTAGCGATCTTCTCATTTTATAATTAGTGTGTCTGCCTCCTCTTCTCCACTGTAAGGTCTATGGGCAGGGGGCCTTTCCGTCTTGGTTGATACTTCATACCCTGCCCTTAGCTTATGTGATCGGAAGATATTTGTTGGATTTATGAATGATTGAATAAATGAATGAACATGTCAGGCGTTGAGCTAGACATGGGAGACAGACTCATAAAAGATACAGTCTTTTCCTTCCAGTGGCTCATCATATTAGGGAGGCAGATGAGCAAGCCCCAAATTCCAATTTAGGTTCTGTGAGAAAAACATACACAGGATTCTGGGGAGGATGGAAAATGTCAAGTCTGGAGCATGATGGGAGTTAGGGAAAGTAGAGACAGGTATTCCCAAGGAGAGGAAACAGCCTATGCAAAAGCATGGTGGTCAGAAAAGCCTTGAATGGCCGGCACGTGGGCTGGTTGTGAGGGAAGTGACACCAGCAAGACAGGCAGTGGCCGGGAGATCAGGACTCTTATGTGACAGCTGAGGACTTTGGATTTCTGAAGGCTATTACAAACCATTGGAGGACCTTCAGACTGGGGTGATAAACCTCCATAAACTTCAAATAGACAGATAGGGATTGATCACATCTGCATGTTAGAAAACTCCAGATGGGTTGGAGGGGCTAGAGGCAGCTTCAGGGTTTAGGGTGGGTCATGGCTGGTGGGGGAAAAAACCACAGCCCAGACTGATTTCTGTGGCCAGGAACTCACTTCTGCTCAGGGCAGGGGCGGTCACAGCTTTCCTTACCTCTAGAGCCCAGGGGTTAGGGTGCATGGGAGGTGGTGTCACGTAGCTCGAGTGACACTGTGCACAAGTGGAGAGCTGTCATGTTGCAGGTGCTCAGTCTCGCTGGGCGGCCGCCCTGGGTGCTCAGGGCATGTGCCGTCACTCAAGCACTTGTGAAGCAGCCTCTTGTTTGTTGTGTGAAGGAATGTTTGTGGATGCTCTGAGCTCTCCTGGCACTTGAACCAAACTCAGAGGGAGTAAGGAAGCAGGCTCGGTGTCCAGCGTCTCAGAACCTTTTTGTCTCCTGCACCCTGAAAGCCCATCTCTTCAGGGAGGCAGCGCCAGTTCTGAGCACGTAATGACAAAGGTCCACGCTAAGGCGTGGTGATAAGGGATGGGATTTGAGGGTTAACCAGAAGAACCTGACTGTGCGAATGAGTTATTAACTGGCATCGGAGGGAGGACCAGGGCTTTTTTAGGGCTGGTTAGATACTCGTGTAGTTGTCTGGAGTGGGCAGTTGACTCAAAATCACCTTGGCGCCCTGGCTGGTGTGGTTCAGTTGGGTGGGTGTCGTCGCCTGCACTGAAAGGTTACTAGTTGGATTCTGGCCTGGGTGGCGGGCTCCATCCTTAGCAGGGGGCATGCAGGAGGCAGCCAATCTATGTTTCTCTCTCGCTTCCTCTCTCTCTAAAAAAAAAATTTTTTTTTTAAATCACTTTGGATTTTTTCTTCTCTCTTGGCCCATCATCCCATCAGCTGCTAAGTCTTACCATCTGTTTAACCTGTGTGGTTTCTTTTACTTACACCTTCTTTTCCATTCATGTCTGGTCATTCTCTCCATTCCCTGGCCCCTCTGCTGGGTACCTGAGCGTGAGGTAGGTCACTGTCTTGTGCTTCACTCTGCCAGGCCGATTCTTCCACAGCTTAACTTTGATGAAAAGGCCATTTTGCTCAAAATATCCAGTGGCTCCCCATTGTCTACCGACATTCTCACACTCCTCAGCCAACTTCTCTAGTGTTCCCTGCAGCCCATTGGAGCCACTGCTGTTTGTTGCACAGACACATCCCACATTGTCCAGACCCAGAGCCTTTGTCCATGCGGCTGCTTCTAGCCGAAACGCCCCCCTCCTCTCTCTTTTAAGTGTCCCGCTCCCTTGATATAAAATAAAAGCTTACGTTAGAGCTGAATAAGCGACCGAGCCTGCAGCATAAGCTCTGTACTGTTTGCTGGAATTAGACCCACCCGCTGAGACAGTGATGGCTGTGGTCACTTTGTGAGGGGCTTGGGCGTTGGTGTGGGGACCGTGGCTGCTGGCTCTGGGTTTGGGAGGGAAAGTGCCTCCTCATGCTTAGTCATAGGATGTCGTGTGCCATTCCAGCTCTGAGAGTAATCGGAGACAGGAGATTATCTCGAAGCTGATGGTGTCCTTTTCCCTGTTATGGGACTGTGTTTTGAATTAAATTATTTTAGAAACAGATGGCTGGCTGAGAATTTTTCCTCCTTTGTTCTCAGTGAATCGAGTATTTAGTTTAGTTTGTTTTGGTTACTTAAAGTGCTGACAGGCTTGCTTTCCAGGTTGGTAAAGAGGATTGCCTTTTATTTGGGAAAGAATAAAACAGAACAAAGTGAAACACAACATCTTCCGGTAAATACTCTGTGCCACGCTTTGAATTAACCGAACATTTTAATATCCCTATCTCCTTCAATGAGAAAATCGTGCAGAGAAACAGTGAATCCCTAAATTCCACCATGAAGCCTATGGGGATGTTTTATCTACGATAGCATGCCTTTTTAGAAGGCTTTGTGGTACCATCATCTCAGTATTGTTTGATTGCAGCTTTTTTCTGAAGTTTCTCATTAGTTCTCTTCATGTTCCGGTGAAGCCACAATTGTTATCTGTGTCCCCATTCGCTAGAGGAGGAAAGGCAAGGTTGACTAATGATGAGGGATTTCTCCTGGGGAATTGAGCAAGTTTTAGATAGAACAGGACCTGTTCTCTGTGGAATGTTCTGGAGCTTTTGGCCCCGTGGCTGAAGAGTTGTGCATTTTATTAGCTAAAACTAAAGCCCCCACTGATGCAGTGGCCACTTGTCCTTTGAGGGTCACCCTCTCCCTTTCTGGGGAGCCTTCACTGTGTGGCGTTCAGAGGCTGCAGGGTTGGCCAGGCAGTGTGGCATGTGACCTGCATGTGGCCAGGGGCACTCCCAGCTGGGCTTTGAATTTTGAGGGGAATGGAGGGTCCATGGGAGCTGTGCCAGTGGCAGTCCCAGCCTGGTGTCATCGATGGACACCCCCAGCAGTGAGACCCCAGAGGGCTTCTCCGTGGCCTTGATGGTGTTCTGACCCTGAGCTGCCCGGTCCATTCTGTGGACCCTTTGTTATCTTTCCATTGAGTCCCCCTTCTGCTTATGTAGCCAGTTATTTCCATTGCAAATGACAGAGAGCCCCGATGGAGAAAACCTTACAGCACTGGCAGCGGGTCATATTTCATGTTTGTCTATAGAGAGTCAACACTCTAACACCCATTCTCCTGATGGCAATTCTCAGGAACCCAAGGATATGTTTTATTGATTTTAGTGAGAGATGAAGGGAGGGGGGAGTGGGGGGAAAGAGAGAGAGAGAGAGAGAGAGAGAGAGAGAGAGAGAGAGAGAGAGAGACAAAGAAAGAAGAAAGGAAGAAAGAAAGAAAGGAAGAAAGAAAGAAAGAAAGAAAGAAAGAAAGAAAGAAAAAGACAGAGAGAAACATTGATTGGTTGCTTCCCATATGTGCCCTGACTGGGAATCGAATCCGTGACCTTTCATTGTACGGGTCAATGCTCCAAGCAAATGAGCCACACCGGTCAGGGCAGAAACTCTATACCTTATTCGCAGGAGAGGGAACTGAGACCCAGGAGTGTGGAGTGAGTTATACAAGGTTGGCAGTTAGGTAACTTGGGGTGGACCAGGTGAGACCTGAGGCCTGCAGGTCTTGTTTCTGATCATCTCTGTCCACAGGGCCTCTTGTTGGAGTCAGGAAAGACAGATGTCATCTTAGTAGGGCTGCCATAGCAAAGTATCACAGGCTGCATTCCTTCAACAACAGAACTTTATTTTCTCATAGTTCTGGAGGCTGGAAGTCCAAGATGGAAGTGCCAGTAGGGTTGGTTTCCGGTGAGGCTGCTCTTGCTGTGTTCTTCCACAGCCTTTCCTCTGAGAGAGTGGCCGAGAGAGAGAGCTCTGCTGTCTGTCTCTCTTCTTATGAGGACGCCAGTTCATTGGATCAAAGCCCACCCTCATGACCTCATTTAACATTATCTCCTAAAGGCCCTATCTCCAAATACAGTTACATCGGGGTTAGACCTTCAACATACGAGCTGGGGAGGAATGGCACAATTCACCCCATACCAGATGTGAAATATGGCGGCGGTTCAGACATTTTAATGTTGTCTGTGACTTAAGAAAAGTTGAGAAACAAATGATGTCAAAGGAAGATTCCTAAAAGAGGTTTTTACATAGTTTTGAGATCTTAAAATATTGGGGATTGGGTCAGTTATCTGTCATTCGGCCTGAGGTGGATACTCTTCTGTGCAGAGAGCTCACCAGCGATTGTTCTTTGGGTAAGTTCCCAGTGCCAGCTGTAGTCTGAAATGCTGATTTGGGCACCGCAGTTTTCCTTACGAGGGATGTGTGAAACCTGCTTTCTGGTTTCAGGCTGTAGTTCCCATGGTAGAGCCTGGCCATCAGATTTCCTGTCTGTAGGCAGCCTCCTCCCCTGCTCTCCATGTGTATTTCACACGCCCTCCACTATCCTGGTGCAGGCTGCCCCAACCTCCACCCTGACCAGAATTCCGTTTTCACCAGCAAATCTGTGCAACTGACCAGTTTCTGCTCTCACCCTCTCTCAGTCTCTGGATTCCATTTTCTTCTTTCTTCTCAGCCACCCGGGCTCATCGCTTCTCCTCCGCATCTTTGGTTCCATCAGCATTGCTCTGGTCCAGCACGTTCCAAAGGAAGGTTCCTGTACTTGCATTAGAATTATTTATGGTATTGTTTCGAAGCATCGATTATAAGACAACAAGAACAGCAGTAAACACAAACATACTCATCAATTCCTGAGCCCCAGGCCCAGCCGACTGGATGAGAACCTGAGTTATTTTAGGTTTATTTTGAAAGAATTTTAGACGTATAGCAAAGTTGCAAAGTTAGTACAGAGTTCGCATATACCATTTACTCAGCTTTCCCTAATATTAACCTCTATGGAGTCATAGCAGAATCATCAAAACTCAGAAGTTGATGTTGGCACAAATGTGTTAACTAGACTGCAGACTATAGGACCTCACTGGTTTTCCCAGTTGCTCTGTTCCAGAATCACACACTGCATCTGGATGTCACATCTTCTTGGTCTTCCTAGTCGGTGACAGCCCCTCAGTCTTTGTCTTTTATGACCTTGAGATCTTTGAAGAGTCAGGACTTTTAGCGATTGTCTCTGGGTTTGTCTGTTGTTTTCCCTTGATTAGACTGATGTTTTGCATTTTTAGAAGCCTGCCTCTCTAATGAGCTCCTCAGTGATTCTTATCTTTTGTCTGAGGACCAAACAACCTTCCTTGGACCATTCCAGTTCCCATCTTATCCCTTCCTTCCCTACACAACTAAACCTCTCAAAGGAGTTGTCTATACATAATCCCCATTTTGTCACCTGTCATTCATTCTCAATCCATGTTAACCTGGCTTCTGCCACCACAAGGCCAAACAAACATGCTGTCACATCTAGGATATGCTTCTCATCCTTCCTTTTCTTCACCTCTCGGGGTCATTCCACACAGATGAGCCCTGCCTGAGTCCTAAACACTTTTGCTGTTTTCCTGTCATCTCATGTTGCTGGTTTTCCCCTGCTTCTCAGACCTTCTCTTATTTTTCCAGGTTTATTTATCTCCAGGTTCAGATATCTGCTTGCAAACTTGATATCTTCATGTGGATTTTTCTAAAAATAAATAAATAAATAAATAACATCTCAGGCTATGCTTCTCATATTTTAACAGGCACGTGAATCTCCTGGGGATCTTGATGAAAGCAGTTTCTGACACAGTAGGGGTCAATGGGCCTAAGAGGCTGCGTTTCTGAGACACTCCCAGGTGATGCTGATGGTCTGTAGGCCACAATGAATAACAAAGTTCTAAAAACACACCAACCCATTCTAATCTAAGCCATCATCATCTCAGGCTTCAAGTACTGTGACCTTTAACTGATCTCTCCACATTTCCTCTTGCCCCCATTAACCTGTTCTTCACACTGCAGCAGGAGGTGATACTGTTGTGATTAGCTAGTTATTAATAACAAGAGGCCTGGTGCACAACATTCATGCACTGGGGGTGGGGGGTTCCTCAGCCCGGCCTGCGCCCTTTAGCAGTCTGGGACCCCTAGGGGGATGTCCGACTGACGGGTTAGGCCCTGCAGGGAGTGGGCCTAAGCCGTCAGTCGGACATCCTTAACGCTGCTGCAGAGGTGGGAGAGTCTCCCACTCCTGCCACTGCGCTCACCAGCCATCAGCCTGGCTTGTGGCTGAGCGGCGCTCTCCCTGTTGGTCAGTGCGCGTCATAGCGACTGGTCGTTCCGCTGTTCGGTTGATTTGCATGTTACCCTTTTATTATATAGGATAGGATAGGAAAGGAGCAAAGGGGGAAGCCAGACATTATAGGCATATCATTTGGGCAGCTTAACCAGGAAGCTGCAATTTCACACTCGCCAGGGAACAGCTGTCTATTCCCTGCAAAACATTGGGGGAAGGGATCCAACAAAGGGAAGATATATGCATGCCCAGTAAAGTTGGGGTTGGGGGGGACACTTAGGGAAGGCACTTGCCTGTCAATCAAACCTGGGGACAGAGATGGTTGTCCAGAATAGGCATGCCCACTGCAATAATGTGAAAATTTGGGAAGACATAATCCCCTAAAAAAAGGAATTCATTCTCTGTTGCTCTTATTGCACTTGACTCTTGGCTTGTGGGGCTCTTTCGCTCCTGCTTTCTAGCATCCACCCGTGTGGCCCACAACCATGCCAACCCCTATATACAGTGGACCGTTGGATGCTACAGGAACAGAAGCTGAGCTAGCCTGAAGCTGTACTGGACCCGACTCCAACATGGAAAGGAAACTCTGGGCACTGGCTCTGATTGTAGCTCTATTAAAGCCCCAGCTATACTTCTTCTATGACTGGACTAAGGGAATACAACTTTGGAAACCCACAGGTGTAATTTCATGGAAATGAAGCTTTCTATTATACTTCATCTTCCCGTGGGGTCCTCCAAAAATTCTTATTCCAGTGGTACCCCAAGAACCCCATCCCCACGAGCAACTGGGGAGAGATGAGCCCCTCCTGTCCTGTAACAGAGTGACTTTTAGAACCATTATTCTGATCAAGTCAGCCTCATGCTGTTAAATGCCTTCGATGGCTTCCCATTGCATTTATGATCTTGTTTATTGTCCTTAGTGTCATAGCATCCAAGCCTTGCATGTTCTCATCCCCTCCCTCCCTTTAGTCCCATGTTGGAGCTATTTATCTTCCCTTCCTTCCCAGACATCCTGGTCTTCTCTCTGCTTTTCAGTGGGCTGCATGTCCATTACTGCCCCGCCCACTTCACCCCACTGGGGCCTGGCACAGATCCCACATCTTCTGCCCAGACAGTACTGCACAATGAGCTGCAGACTTCTTTGCACCCAAGACGAGATAAGGACCTGAGAACAGACCGTGAATCTCCCTCTCATGGAGCATGCTGCCTGGTTCAGCTGGCACATTTTTATAGCACAACCTACTGTCCGAAGGAGCAGTGCATTGAGTTACATGCTGGCCCAAGTGCCTGTCTCACTGCAAACCGTGATGAAAAGACTGACCCCACTTTGAGTGGCATTAGTCTAGGACACTCTTGTTTATGTCCACACCTTGTGCTTGTCCACACATGCATGCACACACATGCTCTCTCACACACACACGCACACATCTTATTCCTTCAGGCACATTTGACTGTAAATGAGAAAGGCAAAACCTTCAAGCTTTTAGAAGACAATATAGGAAAATATGATTATGCCTTTTAGTGTTTGGAAGGAGTTCTTAAACCTTCCATCTTAAGACACACATGAATTACAAACAGTAACCGAAAAGGTTGATAAATTTGACCATATTAAAATCAAGAACTTCTGTTCATCAAAAGACCACATAAAGGGAATCAAATTTATCAATAAAGACAAAGACAGAAAACCCAATTGCGAAATGGGCAGTAGAACTGAAAAAACACTAGAAGAGGCAACATGAGTGGCCAGCAGATAGGAAAAGGTGCTCAGCCTGATGCAATCAGGGAAATGCATATTAAAACAATAAGGTTTTATACCAGACAGTTTAGGGAAAATGTGAAAGTTTTGGAGTATTAAGTATTGATAAGGATTTGCAGCAATCAAGAATGGGAGTGTAAATTGATTAAACTACTTGGAAAGATTATTTGGTATTATTTAGTATAAGTTGCAGGTGGACATATCCTGGGACCTGGCGATTCTGTTCCCATGCATGCATGAATATCTACATTCTTCAGACATCAGTATACACTCATTCACCCGCATGCACACACATACATATACAAGGAGAAGGGGGTGCAAAAGTAGATTTACAGTTGTTTGTATGGAAAAAGACATGCAGGCTATGATGATTACAATAGCTTTATTAACTGTTTCACACACAACTGTAAACCTACTTTTTCCCAAATACACACATATACATACACAAACACATACTTATACATACATACCTACACATATGCATATACACATGCACATACATAATATACACACATGTGTACCAGGAGATGGGTAAGAAGGTTCATGTCAGAAATGTTTGTGATAACAAACAATTTGCTATTGTAAATTGACAATAGTTCAACTGTCCATCAACAGTAGATAGATATGTTTTGGTATAGTCATAGGGAGGCATTCATATTGAAGTGAAAATAATTGCAGTTACATGCAAAACACACACATGGATGATTCTAGAAAAATAGTGAAAAAAATAAGTTGCAGTAGAATACATACAGTATAATTTCATT
The DNA here is from genome assembly GCF_964212035.1 of Myotis nattereri. NCBI lineage: Eukaryota > Metazoa > Chordata > Mammalia > Chiroptera > Vespertilionidae > Myotis > Myotis nattereri. The sequence goes on along the minus strand of NC_138086.1, from coordinate 29,246,634 downwards.
TTGATAAAGTTTGAGAATATACAAAGTTGAAGAGTATGTTCTTTAGGGATACATACATGTGGTAAAACTATGAAGAAAAGCAAGGCTATGAGGATACATAATTCCAAATAGTGGTTCCCTTAGTGGGAAGGAAGGGGAGGAGATCGGGAGGGGTAGAGAGGGACGTCGTGTACAGGGAATGCCAGAGGTAAGGGTAATATTCCTTTTTTCTTAAACTGGAAGATGGGAATTCAGGTGTTCTTTATATTATTATCTACATACCCAGCAAGTAAAAAACAAATTTTTTAAAAAATTTCCTCCATACCATTTTTACCTCCCTCCATCCCCCTTTCCTCTGGTAATCACCATGCTGTTGTCTGTGTCTATGAGTTTGGGTGTGTGTATGTGTGTGTGTGTGTGTGTGTGTGTTTGCTTAATTCCTTTACCTTTTTTTACCCAGCTCTGCAACCCTTTCCCCTCTTACAGCTGTCAGTCTGTTCTCTATACATAGTTTTTCTTATCTATTTGATATTTGATAATAAAACCAGTACCAGTTAGAAGGAGGAGTAACCTGGTAGAAGGTATTAGTTACCGTACAGTTGGGTGGGAGAAAGAAAGGGAAGAAAGGCACCATTTGCTAAACCAGGAAGAACAATGAAAAAATGGGGAAGGGTGGTTTTAAGAATGGCACTGACATCCTCTCCTAGGACCACCTGAGAACTAAGAGAAGAAGGAAAGTGCTAACGAGTTGCCAAAATGGCTAAGAAGGCTGAGTAATATGACCCGTGTCTGTGCGTTTTTTTAACTCCTAGAAACACCAAGGGATCTTGTTTTGTGGGAGGCTCACTGTCCACAGAGTGGAGAGGGCTCATCACGTTTTGAAAACTCCACAGTTTAGCAAAGAAGCGAAAATAATGGTTCTGTTTGAAGTAAAGCCCTGTAGAGATTTTTGATGCTGCTGTCCCTTGGGTTTAGGAGGCCAGCGCCCTGAGGGGTTTTGTTTTCCTAGTGCCATGCCTGCAGCTGCCAGCTGTCCCCAGGTGGGGGTGGGGGTGGGGGTGGGGGTGGGCTCACAGCTCCAAATGCAGGCCTTCCTGTAGGTTTCAGCGACAGAACTGAGCTGTGCTCTCGGCTATGTTATAATATAACAAGCTTTGCAACGTAATTTCTTCATTAGCAATTTTAATGAAATGGACTAATTTGACTAATTGGTGTGGTGTAAAGAGTGTTCAAGCCCTGAGAACTTAGGAACCTGCCTTTCCAGGCTGCTCTGCCCCTGGTGCTATTTTAAGCAAGTCAGCTTAAACTCTTTGAGCCTTGTTGGCAGTGGGCGGGGCTTGGCCACGGTCTTAAAGGATTCATTCAGCTTGAGAAGTCCATGACTCCCTGATTAACTATTATATGTAGGGAAAATTTTCAAATAGAAAAATACGACAAAAAAGTTAAGTCAAATACCAAATTATCTTGCATGTGTAAGATGAACAAGTTCCTAGAGACAGGCATCTCTCTGTCTTTTAAAAAGTGTTTTTTAAAAACTTTATTATATATAATAAGCTTTATAATATATATAATATAATATATATAACATAAAGTATTAAGTATAATATATATATATAACATAATGGAGTATTATATATATTACAAAGCTTATTATATATAATAAAGCTTCTAAAAACATTTAAAAAGATATTTAATAAAGCTTTTAAAATGCTTTATATATTTTTAAAATGTTTAAATTAAACTTATCTTTATTTTTTAAATCCTCACCTGAGGATATGGTTTTAGAGAGAGAGAAACATCAATGGGAGAGAAACATCTAGTGGTTGCCTCCTGTACACACCCGGACGTGGAATCGAACTCACAACCTTTTGGTGTATGGGAGGATGCTCTAATGAACTAAGCTACCCCACCAGGGCAAATTAAATCTATTTTTTAATTACAGGTGCCATTCAATATATATATTTAAAAATATGTTTAAGAGCAGTTTTAGGTTCATAGCAAAATTGAGGGCGAGGTGCAGGGATTTCCCATGGACCCCCTGCCCCCGCACATGTTCAGCCTCCTCCATTGTTGACATCACCCATCAGAGTGATATGTTTGCTACAGTCCATGATTTTACATGGACACAGCACTGTCACCAAAGTCCGTCGTCGGTGTTGTGCATTCTGTGCGTTTGCCTTGTGAATTTTTAATCAGTTGCTCAGCATGGCAGGAGGGCACTTTCTGCCCTGTTACCCTGAAACAGCATGGCAGGACCCTAGCCCAGGATGAGGGATCAGGGAGGCACCCAGTAAGCATGTGTTGTGTGGTCTGTGTGGGAGAAGGCGCCTCAGCACTTGCTATTCAGAGTTTGGTTGCAGACCCGCCCACACCTGGGAGCAACACGAAAGCTCAGCGACCACCCCAGCCCCTCTGGCCAGCCCCTGCATTTAAATAAGGGCCCCCATGTCATTTGTGTGCACCCAGAAGTCTGAGGGGCACTGGTATCGCCCAACATTGTTCCTTTCTCTCTGAGAGAACACAGAGAGAACCTTTTGTGAACTAACGCTTTAGAGCTTGAAAATTGATCTCCGGGGCTTGAAATTAGAGTCCCTGAAGCCTTTTCTGCTGGGAGAGGGACTCACCTGGGTTTTCTAAGCTCTTCCTGAATTAATTCCAGAAGTAATTCCCCTGGCATTTCAGCTGCTGTCTCTTCAGTGCTGGTGTCTCTCTCCTGGAGCTTGGCCAAAAAAAAGGGGGGGGGGGCTTGTGGAGCGGGGATTCACTTGGCACACCTCGAATTTCCTAATTGGAAGTTTCAGAATTTTTCATTCTTTTAACCACTTTGTCTTCCCTGTTCCCTGTCCTTCAAAGACAGTTATTGAATTCTAATTTACATCAGATACTTGGGCTCATAAATTAGCCACTAAATGGTGCTTTTTCTTGTTATTTTATCTCTTGCAGTCTTCTGGTGCACTTAGAAATATGTTTCTGATTCATTTAAAAGGAAATCTCGCTCCCTGTTCCGATCTTATATGTCAGAATAAATTATAATACAAATGCTTTATCCTTCGGAAAACATTGAAATCTGTCTGTTACATGGTTGGACAGAATGTTGATTTCATGACTTCTTAAATGTATAACTCCTTAACCTTCACTATAGAAGAGAGCAGCTGCTGCTTTACCTTGCGTAGTATCATGTTTGCTCTTATGCAAGCTTGGAATGTGGCAGGTAAATGGTAAAAGCACACTCACAAGAAACCCTGGAGCCAGCTTGTACAGAAGACAGCAGATGCCACATAATGTTGCCATGAGACAACTTTAAATCTCTAAGAAACGGTTTTCTTCTTTTATTGTCCATTTTTAAAAGATATTACATAGAAAGGAATATGACCCTTCAAAGTAAGCAGCTTTTTTTTCTGGTGTAAGTTTGTGACTTTCAGATACTAATGGAACCAACTAGAAACATTTTATCTATATAAGTGTATGACTAAATATCATTTACAAATTTTAGTATACACAAAAGCCATTCACAGAATTTTATCTTTACTCTTGATTTCCATCTTTGCTAGTGAGTCAAAATACCTCTGAATGTCTCTCCAGCTTCAGTGTGATTGTAATAAGCTATTTTAATTCAGTATTATGTTTTTTGTAACCTCACAAATCATATGGTATTATTTGTTCATTTATACCATCAGAATTTGTTTAGATTTAACCATACTGCCTTTATCATTTATTCTCTATTCCTTCTTCTCAGGTCTTCCTTCTAGAATTATTTTTCCTCTTTAAGTATAGCAGGTCCTCAAATAACATTGTTTTGTTCAATGTTGTTTTGTTATAATGTTGGTGAGATGCTGTAGGAATTTAACTCTTGTTTATATCCATTAGCCTATGGTAAAATTGATAACATTGTTTTGCTTAAAGTCACAGAATCTATCAATGATGTTGAGGATTACCCTTGTTTAGACAGATTTCTCTACTGAAGGTCTTCTGTTGGTATAACCACTTTTTGCTTCTCTGAAAATGTCTTTATTTTAACAAATAGAGAGTATTGCTGGTTATTCAAATCTAAGATGTCAGATTTTTTTTTTCTTAGCATTTTGAAGATTTTATTTCACTGTCACGTGGCTCCTCGTTCTGTGAAGTAGGTATCTGATGGTGCAATTGCCATTCCTTATGCTCTGACTGCATTTATTTACAATTTCTCTTTCTCTTTGGTGTCTTGTGGTATCAGCATGTGAGTAGGTCTGGGTTTTTAAAACATTCACCTTGCTTGGGATTTCTTGGTCTTCCTGAATGGGATTCATGTCTCCTATTAATTTTGGACAATTCTTACTGTTATCTCTTTGAATATTGTCTCTACCCGATTCACATCTTTTTAAAACTTTGATCAAATGTATGTTGGACTGTCTCGTTCTATCTTCCATCTCTCTCTCTTTTTTTAAAAAAATATATCTCATCTTTTATATATATGTATCTCTTTTTTTATTTCTCTGTGCTCCATTTCTTTACAGATTTGATACTATTTGTGTGTTGTGGTTTTCTCTTTTGGGTGGTTTCTTGACTTTTTCCATAGTACCTTATTTCCTTGTGTTTTATCATTTTAAATTTTGCAATCATTTGTTGGAGTTTTAGCTGCAGAATATTTTGATGCCTGGTTTGAGAGTGTGTTTTTCTAGAGATGATTTATGTTAGCTTGGATAGGTGTTGGAGACCTGGTCCATTTTAAATTATGATTCTCAGCACATACTTTTCTGGACCATACAAATAGAGTAAGTTCCAAACTTGGGGAGACTTTTTGTAAAGTATCTGCACAAAGTCAGTTGCGACAGATACTTTTTCTTGCTGTCCTTTCAGGGATGGGTTGTTTTCGTCCTAATTCATGCTTTCCCTGAGACGGTGGCACTTCCTGGGTCTCTACTTTTTAGAGATGGTCTTCCCTTGGTTCTTTACTTGTCCAGACCCAGCACATGTCCCTCATTTCCTCCATGGCCTAAGCCAGCGATTTTCAACTGGTGTGCTGCAAGAATTTTTAAAACCTGCAATCCCTGGCTAAATACCTGGTCAGGGCACTGACCTCTTTCCCCTTAGATTGCCAAATAAAAACAAAAGACAACAGCCAGCATAACAATAGCCATCCTATGTGAGTGAGTCAAAGCTATACCTATTGTTTGGTCAGATCTGCAAAAAATAGATATGTGTGCCGTAGAATTTTAGTAATTAGTGTGTGTGTGCCATGAGATGGAAAAAGTTGATGGTCTCTGGCTTAAGTGTTAGGCTGCCTGGTCTGGTGTCCCTCTAGGCCAGCGGTTCTCAACCTGTGGGTCGCGACCCCTTTGGCGGTCGAACCACCCTTTCACAGGGGTCGCCTAAGACCATCCTGCATATCAGATATTTACATGACGATTCATAACAGTAGCAACATTACAGTTATGAAGTAGCAACGAAAATAATTTTATGGTTGGGTCACAACATGAGGAACTGTATTTAAAGGGCCAGAAGGTTGAGAACCACTGCTCTAGGCTACCTGGTGACTTCAGTGTTCGATGACCTCCATAATCCAGCTCCTGCTTTGTTCCTACACTCAGCCCGTGTCCCCTATTGTCTTACAGGCTCATTCAGTCCCATAAGAGGATGTTTTTAGAGATTTATTAACCATAATTAAGTGTTAAGAAGTAGGAAGGCTTTGATCTCTCTAGCCTGCCATATTGCCAGGAATAGAATAGAAATAATTTAGTCTTGAAAAATAGAGAGCAAATTCAAGATTATCCCTATACCAGTTCACATCCTTGTGTTCGGACAGATTGTCGGGATGAGTGAGAGGAGGATGTTGCCATGAGTCCTGATAGCTGCTTAGTCCCCAGCCTGTGCTGCAGTGGACGCTACGCTTTGCCCTGGGCCTTGCTCAGGGGCCTCGGCCACCACATGTCCCGCTTCTCTGAATCAGAGGTGGAGACACATAAACTGCTGACATGATAATGAGAGCTGTCACGAGGGCAGGGAGTACCAGAGTTTGAGAGGATAAGATGCTTTTGGTACATATCAGAACTTGGTCCTAAGAGACCACTCGTTCATTCATGTAACAGATGCTTATTGGCCCTTGCATTATGTAAGGGAAACAGATCCACTGTCCCTGTCCTCATGAAGCTCACTGTGCAAGGAGCAGACCGTTCATTTCACTGGGGCACGATGAGGGCTATGAGAGTAGAAGGTAGGGAGAGGTACTAACCCAACTTGAGGAGGGAGGGTGGTATCTACGCTGCCTCTGCAGGACTAGGAGGCATCGCCCGAGGGTAGAGCCAGGGAAGGGCATTCCAGGCAGAGGGACAAGAACGTACCTAGTACTGAGCCAGAGAGAATTTGGTTCAGGCAATTGCAGGCAGCTCATTTGGCCAGAGCATAGTCGGGAAGGCGTGAACCTGGAGCAGGGAGCCGGAAGAGCTGAGCCTGGAGGTCGCCCGAGGCCTAAATGATGAAGGCCCTCTAACCAGGAAGCTGTTGAACTCTCTTACCTGGGGAGTGAGGGATACTGTCAGAGTTGCCATGTTCATTTCTCTCGAGAGCCAGCCCTCCAGAAGAGAAAGAGCATGGGCTTGGCGTGAAGGCGGGAATCTTCCAGTCCGATTCCAGCGCTGCTCTCTCCGGGTGGGCATGGCGTGTACTTGATTTAGGTACCTCCTCTGAACCTTTCTTTCAAGAGAATGGACTAGACCAGTGGTCGGCAAACTGCGGCTTGTGAGCCACATGCGGCTCTTTGGCCCCTTGAGTGTGGCTCTTCCACAAAATACCATGTGCGGGCGCGCACGTACAGTGCAATTGAAACTTCGTGGCCCATGCGCAGAAGTCGGTATTTTGTGGAAGAGCCACACTCAAGGGACCAAAGAGCCGCATGTGGCTCTCTAGCCGCAGTTTGCCGACCACTGGACTAGACAATTTCCCAAGGCCTCCTCCACCCCAGCATTCTGTGGTGACATTAGAAAGTAAGAGGAAAAATGCCATTGTGTGCACACACACGAGCTTAAGCAAAGCCGGAGCTCAAATGTGTGAGTATTTGCAGATGTTACCCTGACAGTAATGCTGGCGGTTTCCGGCTTCCAAGTAGCTATCTAACTAACGTCTGTGAATCGTGGGTATCCACAGCGAGTGGGTATCGGCTCAGAGGGTGGATGTTTATAGCAGAAGGTGAGCAGTGTGACTGGCCCGGCAGCTGACCCAGCGTTTGTTTGCCTTGTAGACGAGCTCTCTCTGGAGCAGCACAACCCGTCGTCGCCCTCCGCGGAGCACCCGCTGAAGGAGAGCGCCGCGCACAGCACTGCACACGTGGCCTTAACGGAGGCTGCCCCAGGGTCCCAGCCGAGCAGTCCTCCCCACCTCATGTCCTCTCCATCCGCTGCTACTTTTGATACAGCCTTTTTTAACCAAGGAGAACTGACCCCAAGTACAGCAGATCACAGCGTCTTTGTGGCAAATTCCGTGTCCGTGACGAGCAACGAGGTGGTCATAGATGACGATGAAATGGATAACTTTTTGCCAGAGACTCAGTGGGCCACCTCCCGCGTGGTCTCTCCGATACAGTACGTCACAGTCAGCCCCCCGGGACTGCCCGAGGAAACAGCAGACTCCGTGCTGACGCCACCATTGCCCACTGTTCCTTCACAAGATGAAGAAGTGACGTCCGCCTGGCAAGACACAATGCAACAACCGACAACGTGTGCTGAGTCCCCCAGTCATTGCAGTGTTTTTCCGTCAACTTTTCTTGCTTCCGAGGCCATGATTCCAACCCCTAGTAGGAATTTGGTGCTTTATCCTACTGACCCTTATGGACGCTCATCAAGCAGGACTTTGCTGGAGGTCGTGGCTTCAAGAACAGAGGGCGTGGAAACCCTCCTTTTTAGCTCCACATCTTCAGTGCCTCAGCTGCCAGGCGATGGCCTCACTCAGCCATTACCCCCCTCGGGGACGGCCTCAGCGCCTCCAGAGGGTGTTCTGGCCCCGGGTTCAGACAGGTACCCTGATGGGACCACTGCTTTGAGTCAGAGTCTAAAAGAAGCCATCTCTCCAAGAACATCTCCAATTGCAGCCACATCCCGGACGGCCCTTGCTCTTAGCAGCAGCTGCAGCACAAACTCAGCTTTGTTTTCACGTCCTCCTGCGTTTGTGTCCTTTTCTGCTCGGTCAGCTGACGTTTCATATGACCCCGTTCTTCCTGGCAATTCCAGGGGAGCATCCAGATTGCCTGGCACTTCAGTGGTCCCCAACCATGCGGACGACACTCCTGTCTGGAGCCCAGTGTCTCCACTCAGACCGTACACGTGGTGCGGGTCCTGCTCTATGGCATCACCGCAGCATGTTCTGTCCACAAGCCTCGTGGAGAAAGACGGGGGCTCAGGGGACAGTGCTGAGACCATGACCGTATGGGAAGCGAGCAGCATCCCTCCACCAAGCAGCACCTCTCCACCGAGCAGCATAGCAGAGGACGTCTCTGAATTTGAGGAAGATCCTCAAGAATATAACCTACTTTTCCCCTCAAGACCAGTAGTTCCACTTTCTTCTCGGTTTGTGGAAATCTCAGAAGCAAGCATGGGTCTTTCGGCCGAGGTGGACAGGAGGAGCATCAGGATCACACAAGCGTATCCTTCCCACGGCCCCTCCCCGCCAGTGTCACTCGATCCTGCTTCCTCTGGCTCCGTCTCTGCCATGGAAACTCAAGCAATGCCGCCCAGTGTGACAGCTGTGTTTCCCTCGGCCGTTCCTGGCGTTCTCCTCGACTCGTCTTTCTCCGTCACGGCCGACGAAAGCACGCCATCCCTTGCTTCCGGAGACCCGACGCCTTTTACGTCTTATGGTTTGGAGCCTTCCGTAGAGGCTCCGCTTTTCCCTGCCCGAGAGCGCGCCAGTGTTTCCCAACACGAAACCAGAAGGACTTTGGGGTTTGCATCCAGCTTTTCCTCGACTCCGCCGCTGGAATTCAGCAGCTCGGCCCCTTTGTCTCCAGAAGGACTTGCGTCTCCATCTCCGATGTCAAGTGACGTGTCGACCATCCTTGCTCAGGCCTTTCCCACCTTGGTCGAGACACTGACGTTGTCCGACTCTCCCAATCTGCAGTCACCTCCGCTCTCTGTCCCTAATTCCACAAACCCTGACTTTTCTCAGCTCTGGCCGCGTTCAGACCTCCCTTTAAGTGCATCCACGTTTCTACCTAGTTACTCTGAAACGTCGCTTCTCTCAAGCTTCCGCTCCACGTCTCTCACTCTCTCTGAAGCAGCCACCGTTTCACCGGCAGATTCTGAAGCCCGTTTTACCTCAGGTTTCACGGAAACTACCTCCTATTTTGAGTTTTCACTCGTGCCCCACGCATCGGCGGTCCCCACGCGGGTGCCCTCCAGCGCTGAGCCCATCCTTGACATTGCGACTGCTGGAGCGCGCTCAGCGTCACTTCTGACTGCCTTTCGGACAACACCCCCTGTAACGGGATCATCCCTCCTTCCCACTCCCGCGCCTTCCGATGGGGATATCAGTGCGATGGGTGGTCACGCGTCTGTCTTACCCTCTTTCTCCACGGTCATTCCTACCACCACAATATTGGTCATCGCCGTGTCCCCGTCCTCAGCACCCTCCGCTGTTTCTGAAGTGCTCCCCTCACCTGTACCTACAGATTCTGTGTTTGTGGGCCCATCGTTCACACCCACAGATTTGCCGATGAACACAACCACTGAACTGAGCGCATCTCCTGCCAGCACTGCCCCTGACGATGCTGTCGACATCATCCTGAACAGCACCCCCGAGAGTCAGAATCCCCACGAGAGCAGCACAGTCCTCCCCTTGCCGTCCCTTCATCCTGTGTCCACCTCCACTCCCGAGGCCGTGGTCACTACTCCGGCAGTGGTCACCACCAGGCCGCCGTATGTGTGCGATATCACAATTCCTGATGCCTATTTGATCACAACTGGTAAGGCCCTGCTTCCTCCTCTGTTTTGGTTGGGGTGATCTTTCTAAGATGCTGTTTGAAATGCTTATTGGATATGTAGCATCCTGGCAAAGCATGTAGGCTTTAGGCCAAGAGATCTCTTGGGTTCGTAATCCTCACTCCTTTGCTGACCACCTGTGAGTTCTTCAGTTATTTAGCTTCTCTAAGACTCAGTTTCCCCAGTGATTAAATAAGGATGATACTGGCACCCTCTGCATTGTAACGCATAGAAAATACTCAACCCAGTGCCTGTCATAAGGAGCACCCTCAAAATATGTTATTGTAGTTAGTAGTAGCAATAAGAATAAATAAAAGATTTAAACCTTAGAAGTTTTGCTAGGATATGTGTCTCTGGAACTCATCACCCATGCTTCGAAGTCATGGTTGAAACAAACCTCAGTGACTGGCCGACGGGCGGCTGCCTGTCCCATGAAGCCATGTACGTTCGCTGCCATGTCTGTGCCAGTCTAGTGACCGGGCCTGCGGGACCAGGCTCTCTGACTTGTTCTTCATGAGAAATGACAGGGCGTGCATGAAGGCTGTGAGCCATGCATATGTACTTATGTACAATGTACTGTTGATGAGCAGCCTGTGTGTGTGTGTGTGTGTGTGTTGACTTTGATGGGGACGACGGGTAGAAATGAACCAAGGGGAAGGAGATGGCAGGAGAGGCAGAGGAGCAGTGGAGTGGACAAGGAAGGGAGGAACAGGGAGAGGTGGAGGTGGGGAAGGAGGAGAACATGCTGGGTCTTGGTTCTCCAGGCTGAGTGACGTGAGCCCTGTGTCCTCTGCTCACCCTGGGGGTGCTGCCACCCTCCGAGAGGGTTGGGGGTAGCTGAAGCCTTCGGTCTCCCAGCTCCGCCCTCCCCAAATGGGGCAGCCATTTGTTAATTCACGTGACAGGTAATGATGGAGCACTGGGTGTGCGTGAAGCACTTTTGGAAGCGTTCCGGGATATAGAGATGAATGGCTTGGTCCCACCCCGCAAGGTGCTTAGCGTCCAGTGGGGCGGATGCTGAGCCATGTTTCCTGGGCAGCTGTGTTGGGAACGGCCGAGGCAGAGTTGTAGAAGAGTGACTGTTTGGGATAATCAGGGACGGGTGTGGAAGAATGTGAACTGGAGGTCGTGTTCAAGGATGAGTGAAAGGCTGTCACCTGCAGATGGAAGGAAGTGTCCTCCAGGTTGAGAGTGTGAACGTGGAGAGAGGTCGGACAGCCCAAGGACATTCAATTTGGCTGGTAATTAGACGGAGGTGATAAGGCGGGAAAGGAAGTTGGGACAAAGTGGTGAACTTTCATTGTCGGGACTCCAGCCCTCTAGAGGAGAGAGAGAAGAGTTTCTAATAGACATGATACTTTCCTTCCTTCCTACAAAATTGTTGCACAGTAGCCACAAAGTAGACAGTTACAAGGAGCTTATTAAAATAACTACTGAAAGCTTATTTATCTCTCGGATTCTATGAAATTTATGATACTTCTACTGTATCTTTCAGAACTTATTATTCTACAGATAATTAGAAACCATTTTAGAAATACCGCTAAGAATATCAAATATATGTAGCATGGATTAACTTTCATATATGACATACATTTAATGAGTTTGATGTCCTTTGTTAGGGATCCATTTATTTTTTTTTTAAGAAAAGTTTTTATTGACTTCAAAGAGAGGAGGGGGAGAGGGAGAGAGAGAAACATCAATGATGAGAGAATCATTGATCAGCTGCCTCCTGCACGCCCCCTACAGGAGATTGAGCCTGCAACCTGGGCATGTGCCCTGACCAGGAATCAAAGTGTGACCTCCTGGTTTATAGGTCGACCCTCAACCACTGCACCACACAGGCTGGGCAGGGATGCATGTATTTTTAATAGTGTAAAATTCACGCACTGTAAATGTACACTTGAACCGTTGTAGTAAATGTGCAGAGTTGTGCAGAAGTGTCCACTCTGTTACGTGGTATTTTTTAAGTGGAGATGAGTGCCATCTTTCGCTCTCAGTGATAATTGTAACTCACAGAAAGTGTCCTCTCATTTAGGATCTTCATTTAGATTTGAACCTGGGTTTTTTGTTTGTTTTCTTGTAATTATGTATCAGAGAAAGAGGGTTGAGGTGATTCTTTGTCCTCTGGAAGGGTTCTTGTTAGAGAATCCTCTGTAATAAAAGTAAGAGTAATCTCCATGGGTTCACGATGGACTCGTAGGAAGACACTGACCACACGTATCCAGTCTGGGGTGAGGCTGCCCTTCTCACCCAGGGGTGGCCCACCCCAGGCCTCCTCGGGAGCTCTTTCTCATCTCTAATGGCTCTGAGGAATTTGGAGACACCCTAAGGTCTTGGTTGATAATCCTTTTTCCCAAAGATTATTGCACTCATATCCCAATGTTGCAGTTTTAGATCTTACTCTGATTAATTTGAGAAGATGGAGGATATGGTGGTGGGTCATGGGGACTATTCAGAGTAATATAACAGCACCTCGAATAACGTCGTTTTGTTAGGACGTTTATGAGATGCTGAAGGAACTCGACTCTTGTTGAACATGAGATCTCCATGCTCTCTGCCCCCGGCTGGGCCACAGAGTCTGATTCCTGGTCTCACCCACGGAGGCAAGGAGTGGAGGGTTTTCTTAGCATGTCGAGCTGATGCTGTGCATGGTTGACCTGGTGACCTGGTGGTGCCTTCAAGGTCCACTATGTTCTTTCCTCGTCGGGGCCTTATTTACAAAACGACTTTTGGAGCCACTACCACGCTTTGGCACAGCACTGGCTCTGCCTGGGGCCCAGCAGGGGGATGACACTAACCTGGTGTGGGTGTTGGCTTCGCTCTGCAGTGCTGGCCAGAAGAGCCGTGCAGGAGTACATCATTACGTCCATCAAGGAGGTGCTGAGGATTCACTTCAACCGCGCCGTGGAGCTCAAGGTGAGTCCCTGCGGCGGAGAGGCTGACGCCGGAGCCCAGGTGAAGGCGGCGTTACAGTGGTCGTGGAACGTTCTCTTTCCGCTCTTCCCTCCCTTCCCCAACTCTGCCAAAGTAACCCTCTAATGGACTAATCCTGGCCCAATTAGAGGGTTGTATTGGCAGAGTTGGAACAAAGGGGCTCCAAGACCAGAGTTTGGGGTGATGACCCTAACGATTGTGCTTCTCTTGATTTACATGAAAGGACTGGGAGTAGAGTTTAAATTAGATTTTAGAGAGAGTGCCTATCCATGTTTCTGTACATTCAGTGAGACAGAGGTAAATTGCCAGATGTCTTATGGTGGGTACTGTGCTAATGCCTCCTCTCCCCTCTTGAGCTCTGATGCCACACTGAGACCCCTCACCTTCCCAGTGGGAGCCACGAGCCACATGTGGCTACTGAGCAAATGAAATGGAGCTGTCTGAATTGAAGTGGACTGTCAGTGCCAAATACCATGGGATTTTAAAGACTTAGTGAAAAAAGGAACGTAAAATATCTCACTAATAATTTACATTGAAACGATATGTCAGATGTCTTGGGTTAAGTAAAATGTCTTTAAAATTAATTTCACCTCTTTCTATGTTTTTTTAATGTGGCTCCTAGAAGCTTTACAATTGCATATGGGGCTCACATATTTCTTTTGGACAACACTGCTCAATAGGATAACTATTTCTTTATATGTGGGTTAAACACAGCAAACACTTTGAATTCTCCATAACTCCTTATTCAGTTCATATTGCTGGCTATTCTTTCTCGTTGTCCTTGCTCTTGTAATTCTGTGCTATTTTTGAGAAGGATAGCAGATGTGCAAAGGTAATTACTAAAATAAAATTTTGAATGTCTGTGAAGCACTAGCCCTTGGTTTAAAACCAGCTATTTATTTTTTTACATTACTTTATTATTTTTTCTGTTCAGTACAATTTCCTGTACATGTGGTTGATGGTAATTTGGTTAGATAATTTGATAATTATTATCTTTTGTTTTCTTTATTTTCATAGGTTTATGAACTGTTCGCTGACTTCACTTTTCTGGTAACATCTGGTCCTTTCGTTTACACGGCAATATCAGTCATAAATGTGCTTATAAACAGTAAACTTGTACGTGACCAAACTCCTCTAATCCTGGCTGTGAAACCTTCCTTCCTTGTGCCGGAGTCCAGGTTCCAAGTTCAAACGGGTGAGCACACTGTCCATAATTGTTTTGACTTGTAAATAGAATTGCACTTTTTTTTAGAAGTTTTTTTTTTTTTTTTTAATTTGGGGAAGATTTTAAAAAATTTATTTAAATTTTCAAAACTATTATTACGGAAAATTTCTAGCATATACAAAAGTACACAGACTAGTTTAATGAACCCCTTGCACCTCTCATACGGTTTCAACAATTTTCAACTCCTTGTTACATCCACCCTCCCATTTACATCCCCTCCTCTCACATTATTTTGTTTGTTTTTTCATTAAATTTATTGGGGCGACATTTGCTAATAAAATTATAAGTTTCGAATGTACAATTCTGTGATATATTATCTATATATTGCATTGTGTGCCTACCACCCAAAATCAAATCTCCATCCATTACCCCTTTATCCTTTGCTACTCTCCAACCCCCTTTCCCTCTGGTAACTGCCATGCTGTTGTCTGTGTCTATAAATTTTGTTTATCTGTTCTTCTTGTTTGTTGATTTGTTGCTTTCAGTTTTATATCCATATGAGTGAAATCATGGTTCTTGACTTTTTCTGTCTGACTTATTTCTGAAATACTGCCATTTGTGACAACATGGATCAGTCTTGAGACTATCTCACATTATTTTATTATGACATCATATCATCTCATTCATAAATCTTTCAGCCCATGTCTCGAAAAGAGAAGGATTATTAAACATATATACCTAAATACATGTACATACACACACATACATGCATCCATATATACATATATACATCATATACATATATCTGTCAATATCATTATCACACTCCCCAAAGTTCACAGTAATTCTTTACTATCATGTCTAACTTTTTATTATGGACATTTTTCAAACATACAAAAAATAGAATAACATATTAAGCCCACATATGATCATCACTAAGCTTAAGAAATTATCAACATTTTCCCAATTTTGTTTCATCTATCTCCCATACATTTTTTTGAGGAAGGTAGAGTGTTTTAAAGCAATTCCAGATATCATGTCATTTTCCCATAAATACTTAAGAATTCATCTCTAATTCATATATATTTTGAAATGTTTCAGTCAGTTGTTAAGTATTTTCTCATTTAAAAATGATAACGTCACCTTCACATTGCATATTTTTGTTTGTAGCAGAGATGGCTTTCTGCAGTTCCATGACATATACATAAAAAATAACACATAGTAGAACTTAACCCTGTTTATGGATGAATTAGTTGATTTAGATACTATTTCTCCCTCTCCTTACTCCTTGATACTAAAGAAATGCCTCGTTCATGGGCCTGTGATTTCTTTCAGTCCTTCAGTTTGTGCCTCCGAGCGTGGATACTGGCTTCTGTAACTTCACCCAGCGCATTGAGAAAGGCCTGATGATAGCGCTCTCCGAAGTGAGGAAACACCACCAGGGCACGTATAACCTCACGGTGCAGGTGAGAACAGCACTGGATGCAGAACAAGGTGCTTTAGCCTTTAAAGGGGCTAGTTTTATGTTTCGTTGGAGCTGCACTTAACCCTTGTTAATTCGCTCCAGTGGAGGGAATTCCATTCACGTGGATCTGGGTTGATCTCTTTTCTTGGAATTGGAGTAGCATAACCAGGGAGCTCAGATCTGGTGAGCTGAGGAGAGATGAGTATATTCAGGAGATTCAAGAATGTTTTAAAAAGGAACCATATCAACCTGTAGCATATCCAGTGGGGGTAATGCCTAAATAAACTGTTGTTCCCTATTGTGGCATACCAGGAAGGCAGTGCTTCCCTTAAAAACAGAGAGGCTAGCTACTGATCAAAGAACAGGCGTTGTGTGTATTATATGAAAACTGCTGATATTTTTATATTTCTTTGATTTTTTTCCTCCATCTTCTTTGTGTTCTCTTTCTGGAATTCGTATTAAATAGATTTTGGTGCTCCTGGGTTCACTTTTCATACCTCTTATATTTTTAATCTCTTTTATAATTCCCTATTTTTATAGATTTTCTAAACTTTGTCCTCCAGGTCACTCATTTACTCTTCAATTGTGTTTATTATGTTACTCAATCTCTCTATTGAATTTTCTTTGAGCCATCACTTTTTCATTGTTCTCTGCTCCTTCATAAAATTTTTTTATTTCAGCCTTTCCTGCAGTGATTCAGGATTCTCTCATATGAGGATATAATGTCACCTTGAAATTCTCTGAGAACATTAGTGTTTTTTAAAAGTTGTCTTTGGGTTCCATTCCCGGTCAGGGCACATGCCTGGGTTGTGGGCTCGATCCGATTTATTATTCTCTCTCATCATTGATGTTTCTCTCTCTCCCCCTCCTTCTCTCCCTCTCTCCTTCTTCCTCTCTGAAATCAGTACAAATATATTTTTAAAATAAAGTTGTCTTCTGTTTGCTGGGTTATCTTTATTTTCTTTGCAGCCATTGTACTGTGTCAATCTTGGCTCTTTGCTTTCGTGCTATCGGTTTTCTGTAAATGCCTGGAGACCATTGGTTGGTTGGTGTTGGAATGAAGGAGCAGGTGGTTAATTTTGGCAGCTCATTTGGCTTTCCCCTTCCGCTGTTGGGTCTGTTTCTCTGTCACCCTTGTGTCCTGATGGGAGATTCAGTGGAACACTGGGCACTGGGCAGACTCTGTTGGTGGTGGGCTTCTCTCTGGGGCCATGAGTGATCAGAGACAGCAGACTGGGACCCCTGCCACCAGTGCAAGAAAAGGAAGTTGTGCGGGGGATGGAGTGTGTTTGTATTTTTCAAGGCAGAGCTGCTTTTTCTTTCATTGTCTCTCCTTCTTTGTCTCTTGTGAACACTACTGACCCTTGCTTAGGGTTCTGCCCTGGGTAAAATCTCTCGGTCTTCTCAGGCAGGGAGCTCATTGTCCTTAGGGAGCAGTGCTTTGAGCTATTTTGGTGGAGAAGTGGCTGCTATTAGCATCTCTGTGTTGTCCTGGGTGTGGCTATTAGAAAGGAAAGAGGAGGGAGGAAATGGACTGGGCTCCTGGGCACACAGCCTTTAATTAATTATGGCAGCAGACTCTGGGTTCTTCTGGATCCCAACTGTGGAGCCTGAGCCTGTGTGTGTTCTGGGTCTTGGTCACTCCGTTCTGGTTTATATCAGCATGATCCCATCCTCTCCATTTTCCAGAAATTTGACAGAATCTCAGGTTTTCTTCCATTCTCAGTGCCGTTATGGACTTACACTTCTTTGTTCAGCTTTACTGTTCTTTCTGTGGGCTCTAGGATGGGAGGGGGAGAGGAAGGGACTATACATACATGTGCTCAGTTCATCACTTAATGTAAAAAACATTTTCACTATCCTGAGGATTTAAAGTATTGCAAAAGGGAACCAGGACATTGAAACCCGTTACTCTTCCTTTAAAAATGTTCCCTCTTTTTTTTTAAACGCTCATCCAAGGATATGTTTATTGATTTGGGCGGGGGTGGAGGGGGGGGGGAGAGAGAGAGAGAGAGAGAGAGAGAGAGAGAGAGAGAGAGAGAGGGGGAGAGGGAGATGGATGGATGAGAGAGAGAGAGAGATGAATGGATGAGAGAGAGAGAGAGAGAGAGAGAGAGATGGATGAGAGAGAGAGAGAGAGAGAGAGAGAGAGAGAGAGAGAGAGATGGATGGATGAGAGAGAGAGAGTGAGATGGATGGATGAGAGAGGTGAGAGAGAAACATCACTCAGTTGCCTCCTGTACACGCCCCCTACTGGGGATTGAACCCACAGCCTAGGTTAGGTATGTGTGCCTCGACCAGGAATTGAACCTGCAACCTTTTGGTGTACAGGACAATGCTCCAACCAACTGAGCCACATGGCTAGGGCCAAAAATGTTCCCTCTTTTTGGGGAGAAAAAAATCGACGAGAGAAATTATAGTCAAGCTTTCAGCGGTCTGTTTTCATTTATTATAGAAACTGCTTTTGACTTCCTTCTTTCAGATCTTGAATATCACTGTGGGCTCTCCCAGGGTGGCGCCTCGCCGGGGCCCCGTGAACATCGTCTTTGCTGTTAAAGGCACGCAGGGGTTCTGGAATGGGACGCAAGTGAGCGAGCTGCTCAGGAACCTGAGTGTGGTGGAGTTCAGTTTCTATCTGGGGTACCCGGTGCTCCAGATCGCCGAACGTGAGTATTGCTCTCCTGGCCGGCGCTGGGAATGCTGCTGCGAGCCTTTGGTTGGTGGCCCGCTTTTTCTCAAATGAAATGTTTAGCCGAAATCCAGAATATAAACCAGATACCTTTGGAACGTCTCAGAATCAAGCCAGGGTGGGCCTCCAGGGCCCTCCTCACCCTGGGCCTCGTTTTTTTTTCTCTGTTGAGAGGAATGGGGTGCTATTAAAGATTAGGCCAGTTCTGCAAAAGGTGAAAAGAGGGTGGAGAACAGATCTCTGGTTGCCAGGGATGAGGGTGGGAGGAAAGCTAGATCACAAAAAGGGTAGCAGGAGGCAATTTGGGGGGGAGGGCGATGAGATTGTTCTACATCTTTATTGTGGTGGTGGTTACATGACTCTCTGCATTTGTCAAAGCCCATAAATCTAGACCCCCAAAAGAGTGAGACTTAAACAAACAAAACAAAACTTTTCTTCTTGGCAATTAGATTCACAGTGCAAATGGAGGGGGTTGGGAGTGGAAGAGACATTTACTTCCAAAACAAAAAAAGCAGTAGATTCCAGAGTTGAAGTCAGGCCAAAAAAAAAAAAAAAAAAAATCAAAATGGACCAGCCAAATGGTCTAGTGATTCTTCCTGTATTTGGTGTACTGTTAATTAAATGCGAAAGGATAACTTGTCAAGTGAAGCAGTAGACAGGGACATAGTCGTTATTTACATCGAGCAACTTTCAGCTGTGTGTGTGTGACGATGGGGGTAAAATGATACGCTGGATGATAGGTGGACGCCAGGCCTGTCCCACGCAAGCCAGACAAGGGTTGCTTGGCCCGGAGTCACTGCTGGGGAACCCAGGGCCCTGAGGAACACAGTGTGAAAACTCACTGCTCTGGAGCAATGGCTTTTCAAGGGGATGGTGCGGGTGATCCTGGGACGCGGTGTCCCACGATGTCACTGGAGCAAGCCCTTCATTTCATTTTGTCCCTCTTTCCCGGTGAAACTAATGTGCTCCGAGACTGCTCACTGTCCACACCTTCACATCAGTCGGGCATTTTCTTCTTCCATATTTAGTGCTCAATCACATAGGAAAGGCAGTCCCTTGTGACTTACCCGGTGTTTCCTTTCTGACTGTGGCAAGCATGTTTTTTACAGATTGGTCTCCTTCCCTAACCCTTTCCTTTTTATAGCCTTCCAGTACCCGCAGCTCAACCTGTCTCAGTTGTTGAAGTCCTCGTGGGTAAGAACAGGTATGTGTAATGTGACACCATATTTTGGGAACTGTAATAAGAAGAAGTCTGTGCAGGGATATTAAGAATGATACTGCCTTTCCTGTTTCTCAGTCCTAAATTCAGGGCAAAGTGTACCTTAAATTCTTGGCAAAGAATGAATGAGAAAGGGATTCAGATTTGACTGTGGAACGTGTCCCACTGAGTTATGGCCCAAAAAGGGTTGACTCCCTCTAAAATTCATATATCAAGTCCAGGGCAGTCTAACCGGAATTGACAGTATTCTGACCCAGAATAGGATGAGGTTCTGAAGCAAGGATCTTTTTTGTTTTTTTCTTTCTTTCTCTAAAAGTCTTATTTGTTTGGTTTTATAAGGACAAGGAAGGTAACTTGGTGAGCAAATAAGAAGCCTTTTTAAAAGTCTTGGAGACCTGGGTCAGATATTTACAGCTATGGCATTGCCAAATGAGACTTCCTCACCTGGTTATACGAAAGTGTAAGAGGTAGTAAGCTGCTCATTGGTGCCCGGTGTGTGAGCAGCACTGTGAGGAGCTAGTCATGGGAGGAAGCACATAGGTGGTGACAGTCACCATTTTGCGTTCCCGTACCTGCTAGTCCTTCTTGCTTCACATACAACATTCCATGGAAAGGCCCCACCTCTGCCTGGTACCGTGGCCTCATTTTCCAGATAGTTTTCCTAGCGGTTCAGTGACTTGCCCCTGGTCCTGTCTCAGGGGATTTGAGCCAGTGCTGGCTGAACAGAAAATCTGGCAGATTGTCTGCTTAGATAATCTTGTTTACAGCAGATGTCTGAAGACAGGCACCTTATCTTGAGTCAATTTATGAGACAAGATACGAACTTAAACCATTTCCAGAAATCTTGAAAATAAGTGCAAAATGTTTGATCTTGGGCAGGCCCTCTTAGCCGCCGAGCCCCTGTGCATTGCTGAGTTTCTGGGACTTCTGGCCACCAGCCCTTGTAGCACGTGGAGCTGGGAACTGTAGACAAGACTCGTGGGCAGCACTTCCGGGATTCTCCCTCGTTTTCCCCCTTTTTAATGTCTCCTCTCTAGGGCAGCGATTTTCAACCTGGGCGTCGCAAGAATTTTTAAAACCTGCAGCACCCATGCTATTTAGTTAGGGGCACTGACCTCTTTTCCCTTAAATTGTCAAGTAAAAAACTGACAGCAGCCAACACAACAATAGCCATCCGGTGTGAATGAATCAAAATTATACTAATTATTTTTTCAGATTGCCATATTGCAGAATTTTAGTAATTAGTTTATGTGTGCCATGAGATGAAAAAGGTTGAAAATCGCTGCTCTAGGGATTGGCATTCTACAGTAACCCTATGCTACTTTCTCTTATACACTCACCCGTTTTTTCTGCCCCCGCTAACTCACTGAGGGGCCTGTGTGTTTCCATTTAAATGTAGTGCTCCTGGGCGTCGTTGAGAAGCAGCTCCAGAATGAAGTGTTTCAAGCTGAGATGGAGCGCAAACTGGCCCAGCTGCTGAGCGAGGTTTCCACCCGGAGGCGGATGTGGAGACGGGCCACCGTGGCTGCCGGGAACAGCGTGGTGCAGGTACCCAGGGAGGCCAGAGGAGGAGGGGAGGAGAGAGAGCAGGCTAACACTGTCCCGTGTTTTCATGCAAAGGAGAAAATTCTGACTGAGGTGGATTGCTATAGTAAGGTGGCACCTGAATGGGGTAGCATTTCAGTTCAACTAGAGTCTTAGACAAATATTTCCTGAGCCCTCAGTAAGTGGTCGGTACAGGAATGGACGTTATGGGGAGCACAGTGGAAGAATTGTGTTAGTGGATTGTCATGCCATCAGACGACCTTATTTTTCAAAAAGTAATTTTTTAATACCCAGAATGTAATCAGTTGTAGAATGGTAATGTTACTCATAGCATCGTAGAGAGAACCATTCATCGGGAACAGGCCATAAGGGATCGGAAAGAGGAAAATGTTCTGCCCTCTATTCTAGCTCCTCCTTCTGCCCCCCCCTCCCCCGGTTGTCTCACATTGCTCAAATGTTCTTTACCCTGTAACTTGGCAGAGAGGTTACAAATGACAGATTCATTTGAGTCAAAAAGTGACCCATTTTAAAGTGCACAGGCTCACAGTGAGTTGGAGGTTGGGGCTGAGGTATATTCCATCTCAATGTGCATTAATGTTATTTTGGATTTTTCCTTTACCAACTGCTGCTTGTAGAGCTAGGAAAATGGGATATTTAGAACTGTGGCATTCCAGACAGGAAACCAGGGTGGGACCCAGACATGTCGGGGTGGGGAGGTTGACGGTTTAGGAGCATTAGAGAGAAGAATGGAGAACTGATGCTTGTGTTGGTGGGGGATTGTTGGCCTAGAGCTAGCACCATTGCCCCCAACTCTTTCACCAGGTTTTCCCCTGTAAGCATTGCTCTTTATTTCCCCTCCCACAGAGGTGGTGGTTAGGTTTCTAAAATAGTTCCTTTGCTGGATGCAATAGAATACAGAGGAACTTGCCCTAGTCGGTTTGGCTCAGTGGATAGAGCGTCGGCTTGCGGACCTAAGGGTCCCCGGTTTGATTCCGGTCAAGGGCACATGCCTGCATTGTGGGCTCGGACCAACATGCAGGGGGTAGCCAATCAATGATTCCCTCTCATCATTGATGTTTCTATCTCTCTCTGCCTCTCCCTTCCTCTCTGAAATAAATAGGGATGTATTAAAAAAAAAAATGGAAAAATATCCTTGGGTGAGGATTAAAAAAAACAAGAATACAGAGGAACTTAAAAACTAATAAAAATTGAGAGTAATATTATGGTAATTAATATAACTATAAAACAAATATATATGAATATAAAATAAATAAAAATGAAAATAAATTATAAAAGGTTGGCCTTATTTAGTAGCCTTGGCTTCACAGAACTCAAGGTCTGGGTAGAGGTTAATAAATGCACATAATGCAGTTATAAAGCACCATCAGATGACATGATGAGGTGCTACATTAGATTGGAAGGCTCCATAAGGAATATTGGATTTGTGAATATTAACCAAACTACCCCATGGTAACGGTGCCATCTGATGGGTTGCTTAGAAACCGTGCCCTGCTTCTCATCTGCATTTGAGACAAGGACTTAAGTGCAGAGCACAGGACCCTTCAGACATGTTTGTAAAAGTGAAAGTATTAAAACAATCTAAATGTCCAGCATCTGGGGAATGGGTAAATAAGTTGTCGTGACCTTTTATATGTTGGAATATAGTGCAGCCATTGTCATTTTTTTTAAATTAGTGAGCAATATAGAAAAATCTTAAAGAGAGGCTGTAAAAGAATGTATGCAGTTTAATCCAAATGTTAACGTAAAATCCATGAAAAAATTAATGGAAGGAAATATGCCAAAATATTTACAGTGATTTTCTTTGGTTGAATTTGAGGTGATTTTCATTTTATTCATTATATATTTTCCTTCGTGCTTTTCGAAATTTCTCCAATGAACATGTAATTTCTATAGTGAACATGTGATTTTAATCAGAAAATAATTTTTTATACTAAGTATTTTATTTGTATGCTGCTGCCAGTGTATATAAAATAATCATTCTTGTGAAATAGAAATTCATGAAAATTCAGAGAGGTAGATGTTAAGGACTAACAAAAGCAGAAGTTTGTGTAGTATGAAACATGTTATAGGGTAAGCTTTTTATACAGGCTTCAGGTTTAGCTCTCTGACTACTCACCAGTTCAAGAAAAGTGGTTTAGAATGCCTTCAAAATTCATTTTACTACAAGAAGGAACAAGCTTTCTGGGGTCTGAAGGGATTGGTACTTGAAGATACTCCAGTCAGCAGGAGGTCAGCATTCTGCAGACAGAATTGTTTCAGATCTGCAGCTGCCTGGGAAACCTTCATGCGGTTGAGCCCAGCCTCCAGCCTCCAGCCGGAGCTGCTGAACCACTTTCTTCATAGCGGTGACACTGGAGGAACCAGACATGGTGCATGCGAGCGCCGGGCAGATTGGTCGGTAGCGGGTTGCAGGTCTGCGGGGGCCAGATGGCGGGGCAGCAGAAAATAATTTTAAAAATGAAATTGAAAATGTTGCCCAAAATGATGACTCTGTCACACCGTGGTTGCATGGATTCCCGCTAGGAGTCTGATAAGAGGTCACCCAAAAAGATGCTGGAATGAGCTTTTACTGACTGTGATTGACTTGCTTTTTATTATTTTTTTTTAATTTTTATTGGTTAAAGTATTACATATGTCTCCTTTTTCCCCGATTGACACCTCCCCCAACCACTCCCTCTCCCCAGTAGACTTGCTTTTTAGTAGCCCTTTGTTAATAGTCATCCTGAAGGCTAATAAAAAATTAATACCACTCAGAGACAGGAGTAGGTGATTAGGGAACAGAAGTGGTCAGGGAACTGGCCTAGAAACACCAAACAGAGGGCAGGACTGATGAGCACATCTCAGGATGGAGAGGCATAAAGAACGGTTTCTCCAGGGATGAGGGTTTGGACCCGTGTTGTTAAGGATCTTTATATAAGAAGGTGTTCGCAGTGAAATCATGAAGTTGTTGATTGGCCAGAAGTTTCCAGTGGTGAGGGAGTCCAGCAGCCGTGTCTGGAGTGCAAGGCAGTGTTACAGCCCTGCACACATGGCTAGAAAAGTGGCAGCTCTTTTGCCAGTAGCAGGTGCAGAGACGAAAGGTTCTAATTGCGTGTCTGAACTAGAGGGCTCGGAGTCACGGTGGATCACTTACTCAGAACACCAGTCAGCGTCCTGCTGGAGTCTGAATGTGCAATAGAATTGTTGCATATTAATAAGAGAAATAGCACAGAATAGAAAACTCTATTTATGTGAAACTGTGACCTATCAAATGTACCAATTTCTGAAGTGCTAATGTAAAGAACTACCCTGAACACCAGAGAGATACAGATTTTGGAACAAATCAAAGTACTATTTAATCCGGCAAATTATGTATTTATGAGAACTTTTTTCCAGCTTGATTGAGATACAATTGACGTAGGACATTGTGTAAGTTTAAGGGGTGCAGTGTAATGATGTGACATAAGTACGTATTGTGAAATGATTACCGCAGTAAGGTTAGTTAGTTAATACTCCCATTGCTCACAGTTACTTTTGTGTATGTGTGTGTGGTAAGAACATGTAAGGTCTATTCTCTTAGCAACTCTTAAGTATACAGCATAGTATCATTAACTGCATTCTCCATGCTGTATATTAGATCCCCAGACATAAAACTAGAAGTTGGTTCCCTTTGACAACCTGTACCCATTACCCTCAAGCCCAGCTTCTAGAAGCCACCAATCTACTCTGTGAGTTGCCTTTTTTTTTTTTTTTTAAGATTCCACATATAGATGAGATCATACAGTATGTGTCTTTGACTTAAGTCACTTAATGCTATCAAGGTCCATCCATGTTGTTATAAATGGCAGGATTTTCTGCTATGTTTATGGGTGAATATTATTCCATTTTTTATGTATGCTACATTTTCTTTGTTCACCCGTACATACACACTTACGTTGTTTCCATGTCTTGGCTGTTGTGAATAATACGGCAGTGAGTAAGAGGGTGCAGATATCTCTTCAACACAGTGAATTCATTTCCTTTGGATATTTACCCAGAAGTATAATTGCTGGATCATAGGGTAGTTCTATTTTTTAAAATTTGGAGGAACTGCCATACTATTTCCCATAATGGCTGTACCAGTTTATATTCCCACCAACAGTGCACTAGGGTTCCCTTTTTATAACATCCTACCAGCACTTATCTCTTGCTTTTTGGTATTAGCTATTCTAACAGGTATGAGGTGATATCTCATGGTGGTTTTGATTTGCATTTTCCTGATGACTAAGATGTTGAGCACCTTTTCATATGCCTGTTGGCATTTGTATGTCTTCGGTAGAAAAATGTCTATTTAAAAAAAATTTTTTTTTTTTTGCTATTGAGATGTATGAGTTCCTTGTATGTTTTGGATATTAAACCTTTATCAGATATATGATTTGCAAATATTTCTCACATTCCATAGGTTGCCTTTTCATTTTTGTTGATTGTTCCTTTTGCTGTGTAGAAACTTTTTAGTTTGATGTAGTTCCACTTGTTTATTTTTGCTTTTGTTGCTTGTGCTTTGGGTCTCATATCTAAAAAATCTTTGCCAAGACCAGTGTTAAGGAGCTTTTTTCACTGATTCCTTCTAGGTGTTTCATGGTTTCAGGTATTACACTTAAGTCTTTCCATTAAGAACTAATTTTGTGAGTGATAAGATAAGTGGTCCAGTTTTATTCTTTGGCATGTGAATATCCGGTTTTCCTAATACTATTAATCAAAGAGACTGTCTTTTCCCATTGAGTATTCTTGGCTCCTTTGTCAGCAGGGTCTTTTGTGGTTCCATATAAAGTTTTGGATTATTTTCTCTATTTCTGTAAAAAATGCCATTGGAATTTTGATAGGGATTGCATTGAATCTCTACTTTGGGTAATATGGATTAATATTTTAACAATATTAATTCTTCTTATATGTGAACATGGAATATCTTTCTATTTATTTGTGGTTTCTTCAATCATCAATGTTTTATAATCTTTAGTGTACATATTTTTCTCTTGCTTGGCTAAATTTATTCCCAAGTATTTTCTTATTTTTGATGCTATTGTGAATGGCACTATTTTCTTTATTTCTTTTTCAGATAGTTCATTGTGAGTTTATAGAAATATAACTGATTTATTTCATTGTGTTGATTTTGTATCCTGAAAATTTACAAATTCATTTGTTAATTGTAATAGTTTTTTGGTAGAGTTTTTAGGGTTTTTTAAATATGTAAGATCATGTCATCTGCAAGCAGAGACAATTGTTTGTCTTCCATTCTGATTTGGATGCCTTGTATTTGTTTTTCTTGCCTGATTGCTGTGGCTAGGACTTCTGTGGTGTCTTGAATAGGAGTGGTGAGAGTAGGTAGGTATCCTTGTCTTGTTCCTGATCTTAGAGAAAAAGTTTCAACCTTTCATCATTGAGTATGATATCAGCTATGGATTTGCAAATATGACCTTTACCATGTTGAGGTATGATCCTTCTATACTCAGTTTGTTGAGAGTTTTTTTTAATCATGAATGAATGTTGAATTTTGTCAAATGCTTTTTCTACTTCTATTGAATAATTTTATGATTTTTGTCTTTCAGATATTAATGTGATGTATTACACTTATTGATTTGCAAATGTTGACCCATCCTTCCATCTCAGGGATGAATCCCACTTAATCATGGTGTATAATCCTTTTAATGTGCTGTTCAATTTGGTTTGCTGGTATTTTGTTGAGGAACTTTGCATCTCCTAGCATGTTCATTGGATATATTGATCTTTAGTTTACTTTTCTGATAGTGTCCTTACCTGACTTTGGTATCAGGATAATGTTGGCTTCATAAAATAGGTTTGGGAGCATCCCTGCCTCTTCAATTGTTGGGAAATTTTTGAGAAGGATTAGTGTTAACTCTTTTTAAATGTTTGGTATAATTTGTCAGTGAGACCCATCTTGTCCTGGGCTTTTCTCTGTTGGGAATTTTTTTATTATTGCTTCTATCTCTTTACTTGTTATTGATCTGTGCAGATATTCTGTTTCTTCATGATTTAGTTTTGGTAGTTTGTATGGTTCTAGGAATTAATCTGTTTCTTCTAGATTGTCCAATTTGTTGGTGTATAATTATTTATAGTAGTCTCTTTTGATCCTTTCTATTTCTGTGGTATATGTTGTAATACCTCCTCTGTCATTTATAATTTTTGAGAACTCTTACTTTTTCTTGGTTAGTGTAGCTAAACGTTTGTTAATTTTGTTTATCTTTTCAAAGAACCAACTCATTTTGTTAAACTCTTCTATTGTTTTCCTGTTCTCTATTTGATTTATTTCTGCTGTAATATTTATTATTTCCTTCTGCTAACTTTGGGCTTAGTTTTTTCTTCATACTCTAGTTCCTTGAGTTGTAAATTGATTGCTTATTTGAGATATTTCTTTTTCATGGTGTATACATTTATAGCTATAAACATTATTATAACTGTTTGCTTCATCTCATAAGTTTTGATATGTTGTGTTTCTGCTTTCATTTGTTTTAAGATATTTCTTATTTTTCTTTTGATCTTTTCTTTGGTCCATTGGTTGTTTCAGGAGTGTGTTGTTTAATTTCCACGTATTTGTGAATTTTCCAGCTTTCCTTTTATTATTGATTCTAGTTTCACTATTGTGGTCTGTAAAGATACTTGATAAAATTTCTTGAGTTTGTTGAGACTATTTTTGTGGCCTAGCATATGGTCTAGCCTAGAAACTGTTCTGTGTGCCCTTGGGAAGAATGTGTATCCTGCCATTGGATGTAATTTTCTGTGTATGTCTCTTAGGTTTCTTTGGTCTATGGTGTTCAAATCTTCTGTTTCCTTATTGATTCTCTGAATGACCTGTCCATTATTGAGGGTGGGGTCTTAAAGAATGTATCAGAGTTTTTATCCCAAGGGCAGTGGTTCTCAAACGTTGATGATTTTGCTCCTCCCAGGGCACATTTCGGCACTGCCTGGAGACATTCTGCTTGTCACAACTGGTGAGGGGGGGGTGGGGGGTGGGGCGTGGCTGTTACCTCTGGCTTCTGGCAAGTAGAAAGAAGGGATGCATCTAAACGTCTTATAGTGCTCAGTACAGACCTTCACATCTAAGAATTACCTGGACCAAAATGGCAATAGTACCGAGGTTGAGAAGCCCTGTCCCAGAAGAACAGAGAGAAAATACTAACAGATTCAAGAAGCGATCAGATAGAACCACTAATAGTTCCTCTGTGGTTGATGCTATGAGGACAGGAGCATCCTCCCATGACACATTGGAGCTTCTTGGTAGATTCCCGGACTGGCAGCCTGTGGTCTGTGTACCCTCCTGGCCTTTTGTCTCAGAGAAGCCTTCGAGCAATCCGAAGCGCCTTTGCTATTCTGCACAGAGCGCCTTTGCTATTTTTGCATCTTAACGGTCCCTCTTCCCAGAAAGAGAGCATGGTAGGGATTCCGGAACCCGAAATAATGCAAGGAGCTTACGATGAGGATGAATAAATGCTGAATAACACAGTCAAGGCTGAGTGCCCAGAGAAAGGGCATCTGGACACATGACTTCTCAAATGCCAATGGTGCCCGTTGTCTTTCAGGTGGTCAATGTGTCGCGGCTGGAGGGAGATGACGACCCCGTGCAGCTCATCTACTTTGTGGAGGATCAAGACGGAGAACGACTCAGTGCAGTCAAGTCTTCAGACCTGATCAACAAGATCGACATCCAGAGAGCAGCCATTATCTTGGGTTACCGAATTCAAGGCGCTGTTGCCCAACGTAAGTGGCCGAGGCTTGGCCCCTGAGTAGCCATCTGCGCTGTGCTGAGATGGGCTCAAAGGCCAGTCTCTTCCTGACGGTGAACTCTGCGTTTAAAGCATTCTTAGGTGGCTGAAGTAGACCTATGTCTTACACCCATATTACTAAGTGGCACTTACATAAGATGTCAGTTGTTAGAATGTATTTGAAAAGACCTTTATTCCCATTGCTTGTGGTGATAGCCTTCACTGCCTTTTTCCTACCTGGTATTTTGTATTCATAGCATTCTACTAGTGAGTTATAGTAACGTAAGTTTACTTTAGTACTTTTTCCCCTACTCTGGTCCTATTTCTCATTTCAAAAATTTGTCTTAGGTAAAATAACGTGTTTTCTCTGTATTTATTCCAGAATCTTACATGTCATTTTGAACGTTGGTGGGGACAGTGAGTCACACAGGAAGCCGGGCGGTGCCCTCTGCATTTATTGGCTTCCTTCTGGGTCTTTCCACACAAAGAAGCCCTTGATCCTCACCCTTTTCAATCCTGTTTGCCTCCCACCCTCGCCTCACACCGCTCCACTATTTAGAAAGAGGTTATTTTGATATTTCTTTATTATTTTTGGAAGATACGAGGCCCCTGTCCCCTGGCAAAGGCTGCTCTCAGTACTTTTTTCCAACTCACAGATTTGGGGTATTTAAAATTAAGAAAAGGAGTGGCACGGAAGAGTGTTTTTCTCTCTAAATATACCTTTATGAATCAGAGTGCTATTTTAATGTGACTGTTTTTCCTTTATGATCCTGAGAGCAATTCCTTTCAAAGCTCAGTGATAGTTGCTCCCACAGTAAAGGGTAGGTAAGTGTTTAGAAGGGACTCAGCATCAGAGAACATTGGAAAACTCTGTAGGGCAAATACGTAGGTAACAAAGGCAGTTTTTAAAATGACAGCTTTGAAATGATTTTCGGCAATAGAGGATTCTTCATGGAATCCATACTTGTCCCTGGACACTACCCAGAAAGAGGGCTAATGGGCACACTTTCTCCATTTTATAAGATGATGGGAGACTTAAGGCAAATAACCACTGGTGGTGTGTGTATTTGAGATGTAATTGTATGTTAGTGTGTTCTATTTCAAAGCAGTGAGAAAAAATAAAGCACGTACTTACATTTTTTTTTTTCATATATGACATTCCTGGTTGTCAGAGCGGTGTCCCACTCC
Source organism: Myotis nattereri (assembly GCF_964212035.1). NCBI lineage: Eukaryota > Metazoa > Chordata > Mammalia > Chiroptera > Vespertilionidae > Myotis > Myotis nattereri. The sequence continues at coordinate 29,216,749 of NC_138086.1, read as the reverse complement.
AGAGAAACACTGCACCTTTTAAAAAGATGAATTGGTCCTGGCTGCTGTGGCTCAGTTTGGTGCATGGATGGGCGATCCATGTACCAAAAGGTTGCTGGTTTGATTCCCAGTCAGCGCACATGTCTGGGTTGTAGGCTCAGTTGATGTTTTGCTCTCACATCAATCTCTCTCTCTCTCTCTCTCTCTCTCTCTCTCTCTCTCTCTCTCAAAAATCAATAAAAATATTTACTGCAATTCAAAGATGAATTGCAGTAGGGTATGGGCACTTTCCAGCTCACTTCCACCTGTGGTGATAGTTTTTCTTTGCACCTCTCTTTCCTCCTTTTCGTGCCAAAAACCACAGGGGTAACAGTCCTGGGATTGGAATCCTATCCAACACCAGGGCCAGCCCGAGGCAGCTGCGGGCCCTGGGTCAGGGCCTCGTTGTGATCAACTGTGCCTCTCACAGGGTTTCACTAGGTTAGGACTAAAAAGAACATCTAGTTGTCCCAGCCTCTCAGTGTGATTCTGTCCTTCCTTCTATATTGTTTGTTGTTTTCATGCAAAATGAGCTATATTTAGGCCAAATTTAAAGGTACAGATTTTTATCACTGTTTCCTGCGTAGGCTCTGCTCTGGAACTCGGGCCTCCTTCAGTGCATGTGCTGTAGAGCAGCGGTTGCCAGCCGGTGGTTCGCGGACCACTGGTGGTCTGTGAGGTCCGAAAGGTTGGTGACCGCTGCTGTAGAAGCCCACTTCCCTCCCTCCCTCTCTCCGGAGCCTCAACCCAAACTTAAAGCAGCACGGAGAATTGTTTGTGTTGTTACACCCTTGAGCAGAAACCTTTCGATCCCATGGCATGTGTTATAGTGGATGTCAAAAGAGCTCCAAGTGTGGTCCCTGCCCATGATGACTGAGATGTATTTGAAAAGATGAGACTTAGAGCCATGACCATATTGATGTATCAGCGTGGTACATGTATGTAATAAAATACGTCTTAAAAGAAATAATAAGATCCTGCCTGCAAGATAGACACAACCAGAACAGAAGGCAAAGGTGAAGCCTGGAGAGGTGGTTATGAGTCAGCCCCAGTGGATGAGGAGGTTGGGCACAGAGGAGGGGTATTTTGGTTTTCTGAGCCTGGTGACTGGAACCTGAGCTCTAAGAAAGCTGAGTCCTCTGAGGGATGAGTAGGGAGGGCCCAGTCCTGGGAGGCAGGGTTAGGGGAAGGAACTGGGAAAGGAAATTGAGAAGGACGCAGTAATTGAACCATAATTGTCTAAGGCCGTGGAAGATGGGGGGCTGGGGTGGGGGTGGCAGGAAGGGTGGGAGTGGTGGATTCCAAGTAAGCTTGACTTAATATTACTTTAGTGTTATTATTATTTTAAAAACAAGCTCTGGCCAGTTTTATTAAAGAACAGTTTTGCACAACTTGCTTTTCTCCAGGCTGTCCTGGCGTGCTTCTAATGATTTCAGAACCACCCGGATCAATGCTCTCCAGGCTGCACACTCTAGTGCCGTGGTTCTCAACCTTCTTAATGCCGCGACCCTTTAATACAGTTCCTCATGTTGTGGTGACCCCCAGCCATAAAATTATTTTTGTTGCTACTTCATAGCTGTAATTTTGCTACTGTTAGGAATCGTAATGCAAATATCTGATATGCAGGATGTATTTTCAGTGTTACAAATTGAACATAATTAAAGCATAGTGATTAATCACAAAAACAATATGTAATTACATATGTGTTTTCTGATGGTCTTAGGCGACCCCCGTGAAAGGGTCGTTCGACCCCCAAAGGGGTCGCGACCCACAGGTTGAGAATCATTGCTCTAGTGTTTTCCACATGCTGTGCCCAGTCCGGTCTTATTGCCACTGTGGTGATGGACCCCAGTCCTGGCCAACATGGCATAGTCTCTATTTCGGATCCCCTGAAGGCTGGGTGCCGCTGGCGAGGATGACCAGTTTTGCTTTGCCTTGTCCGGTCATTTTCAGAGTCTGCTTGTACCCCAGCACGTACTGGCCACTTTTCAAAATGTGTTGGAACCTAGAGTCGATCGGCTCCAGTGACTTTTTGTCTTCTTCGCGGCCACCATCTTCCTGCTTTGGGTGTGGGGTGGCCTCCAACCAAGAGCAGCCGCCAAGATGCCTGGGGAAGGAGAAAGGAAGTGATTAAATATGATTTTAAAATTGACAGCTGGTACCTTGGGTAAATCAGTTTTGATTAAAAGCCATGTTTCCAGGGTTTAGGGAGAGACACAGGTGAGGAGATAAGACAGGGCTCGGAGCGTGTATTTAGGATTTCTACGTTTTGGTATGGAAGCAATCCTGGTGAGAATTGCGGGGGAGCTGGTAGAATAAACTGAGAGTCAGGAGATCTGGCGTTAACCCAGCTTCGCCACTGAAGTAGCCATATTGCTTTAGGCACATCCTATCTCTCACCGTGATCCCTAACCCATCCACCACATAACCGTCTGTGTTGTGCTTGTTTACCTGGTCGCGTTTCCTGTCCTCAGGAGATCATAGCCTTTAACCCGCTGCCTTGGGTTGGAATGACAGGAACTTCCCAGGTGTCTCCTAGGAGAAGGCACGCTCCCTGCCCCGAAGGGCTGTCCAGTGAGCGTGTCTCTGAGAGACCTTCCTTCCTTGTCCGCAGCCGTGGACAGGGTGAAGCTGCCGTCGCCGGAGTCCCAGAGCAACAACCTCTGGGTCATCGTCGGCGTGGTCATCCCCGTGCTGGTGGTCATGGTGATCGTCGTCATCCTCTACTGGAAACTCTGCCGCACAGACAAGCTGGACTTCCAGCCCGACGCCGTGGCCAGCATCCAGCAGCGCCAGAAGGTGAGGGCACATCCCCGGCGGGCGTGCATGCGTCTCGCAGGCAGGGATGGGGGAGCCCAGGCTCTCGATACCGAAAGAGAGCCATTAGGGACATCTTTTGGGGTTAATGGTGGTGTCCCTTTGCCTTCGCATCTGCTTGCTGAGGCCCTCGTTCTTCTGTAGTATGAACTGTTTGCAGGAAGGCGAAGCTGTGCAAAGGCTTAGCCATGCCTTCGAGAACCCTGACTTCCACTGAGATGGTGTTTTTGAGACCATCAGCTAGAAGATCTCATCTGTTCTGGGTATGAGTTCTAATGTCTTTTAACCCTGGATGTCTTCAGAGAATAGGGACAAAGGGAGATTTTTCTCACATCTGTGTGTGTGTTTCTTCCATACACCACTTCCCTGGATGGCTCCTTTATTTTCCATCCACCTGTTGCAAGCTCACCTGTCCACCTTGATCGAGAGCACTTAGTCATTAAAGGATGGTAATGCATGCCATAAACATTTCAACTTAAAATATACGAATAGGTATTTAATTGACATCCTTCAACATACCTCTTTTTTCTTTTTCTTTTTTTATTAGTATCTGTCTACTGAGAGGAATTCTCTGTGGTCTTTCTTATAATAAATGCCCATCAGTGCAGTTTCCAGTTTGGGTTTCTTTAGAGAAGAGCAAAGCAACCTGAGTGCCAAGTTCTCCAGGTTTTATAATCCTTCCTCTTCCCACCCTGCCGTCTTTTCGAATTGACTTCTAATTTGACAACAGCTCGTTGTCCACGTCTTCCTAAAGCATTCAGTTTCGTTTTTATAGTGGCAGCAATTCTCTTCTCACATGTTCCACTAGTTTCTGCAGTATTTAATGGCCACATGCAAGTATCAGAGCAATGATATTGACTCTTGGTCGGTATCTAATTCACCTGGTGTGAGCAATAACATGCCACGTACGAGAGAACTCACTCCCTGCCGACATTCAGCATCATGTGAGATCAGCCATTGCTAAGGGAATGGGCGTGGTCATGAACATATGTATTTATTAACGTGTACCTTCTACTCAAAAAGTTAGAGGACTCACTCAGCTCTAAAAGTTGGGTAAGAAAAAGCAAATAAGAAACAAAGAATTGCCCGGTTCACCTTTGAATTTTATTCTGATTGTGTGAGTATAAAAAATTCTGGGCATTACAGACCTAGATCTGCTGAATGAAAAATAAGTATTGTTTTTACATTATTTCAGGTCTGTAAAGGCAAACGAAGAATATTCCTTTTCTTATGAATTAACTAAGAAATGCAAAATCTTTATTAAGTTGCAAGTACATGGTTATCAAGTATGTTGGATGCATTTTATACTTCAATATTGTAGTTGTTACGTGTCTTCATGTATTTTTCCCCTACTTTGCCAAGGTTGTTTTGTTGTTAGACAAATGAATGGCACGAAAAAAAAAACCTGGAAAAAAAATTCCTTGCTATTCCAAATGATTCAGAGTGTGAATTTCATTGTCACGAGATCAGCAATAGATTTGGAAAGTTTTTGTTCTGGCGCAGAGTCTGGTTTCAGAGAGATGTAACCAGTGCAGACGGGTGTGCATTTAGGTCTCTGGTTCCTCAGTTCATAATGTAAACACTCACTGTGGGAGCCCATCCATTATCTGTTACTTCAAGAAGCTATCAGAGGACCGCATCTCTGAGGTCAAAACAGGGTAGTCCCCAAGCTTTCTCCTCCTCCCACTTTTACTTCCGAAATATTGTCACATCCCAGATGTGGCTATGAAGCAAAGGGGCAGAGTTTCCAACGGAAACGCTCAGACGTTTTTACAGGGAAGGCCTTCTGCATGGAGCCTCCCCAAGAGACGGAGTGTCTTGCTCGGGGCAGCACCCGATGTTTCAGAAGCACGGGCTTTGTTTTGCTGGCACAGGAGCCCACCGTCTAGACCAGGGGTGGGCAAACTTTTTGACTCGAGGGCCACAGTGGGTTCTTAAACTGGACCGGAGGGCCGGAACAAAAGCATGGATGAAGCGTTTGTGTGAACTAATATAAATTCAAAGTAAACATCATTACATAAAAGGGTACGGTCTTTTTTTTCAATAGTTTTATTCATTTCAAACGGGCCGGATCCGTCCCACGGGCCGTAGTTTGCCCACGGCTGGTCTAGACTTATCAAGTGTTTTCAGTAGGAAAAGGATGGTCACCGAGGTGACTGTAAGAGTTCCTCTGCTTTTCTGGGTGCCTTTCTGTTTTCTCTCTCTCCCTCCTGCTTACCCCACCCCTGACGCTGCCTCCCTGCGACTCTGAAATCTTGTTCAAACCCCAGAGCTATGAACATCTGGAAACAATCAATCTGGTGAGTGAAAATCCACACCCCCTTCCCCTGTAAGGAAAAGGAAACCTCTTCAGATTGTCTGGGAGTCGATTAGGTTTGAAATAGGATAGAGGGAGAGGCCTTTCTGTCATATTTGGAAGCAGGGTTCTTGCTTCTTTCTAATAATAAAGAGAAACACCCTAACCTGTGCCTTTCTTTTCATCTGTGTTCTCTTTAATCTGGAGCCTAAAGTCACCACTTGTCACTGTTCCCCACAGACCTCCAGCTTGGACCCGCCTCGCCTCGCAGAGGTTCCACTTAAGGATAGGGATGGCATGGGCTACCTGCTGCTGGTCCCATGGGAACTTGTTTCTTCTGCTGGGGACAGGCCACCCCCTGTTGTTGGCGCAGGACTGGAGTTCTGTTCCTGGCCGGCTGGCACCGTGGGCCGCCAGGTGGAGCTGCCTCAGAATGGCATGCTCACTCACCAGACACTGAGCATGTGCTCAGAGCCGAGCAGGCCAGGCTGGGTGACAGGCACAGATGACATGCAGTCCTGCTCTCGAGGGCTTTGGTACGGGAGGAGGACAAGGCTACAGTGGCTGACGCAGTCACAGTGTCGGTCCTCCTAGGGTGCTGCAGGAGCGGGGAGCAGGGGCCACCTCCGTCTTCCGAGAGGAGGTGATGCAGGGCTGATGGGCAGGGATGCAGCCAGATGAAGTGGGCCCAGGCGGAGGGAAGGGCACAGAGCTCGAGAAGGCTGGGACAAGGTTGTATGGAAGGGCACAGCCGAAGCTTCGGAGACAGAGGCAGGCAAGAGCCAGGCTCGGAGAGGTTTGTAGGACATGTAAGGGTGGGAAGGGATGCTGTAGGTAGTGGGGACCCACTGAATGGTTTTCGGCAGGGAGAGTAGCTGGAGTGTCTGTCGGTTTGGGACGGTCACTTCTGGGACAGTGTGGCCAGTGGATTGAAGAGATGCTCAGCCAAGTTCAGCTTGGCCCCTGTGATTGCTCTTCGATTCTCTGCAAGGATCCCATGAGGCCTCACGCAGGTGTTTCTAGTTCACCCGCAGTCAGGTGACCATGACCTGCTGTGGCCTGGGGGCAGCAGAATCTTAGAGCACTGCTCTCCCAGACTCAAGACTTGAGGGTGGCAGGGCCCCACGCAGACACACACACGGCAACAACTTCGTCTGGTCCTCACCACTGTGGAGACGCCACGTGGTTGTTGTGAGCTTTCACAGGCCACAGCCATCCAATTGTAAACGCTTAACGCATTCTCTTCGAGATCGCAGATTTTCATTTAGGCTCTGCTGGGATTGCTCTGTGGTTTCCTTTGTCATCTTAGTGCTCCTTTCCAGGGTTCAGACTCACTGAGTACTGGGGACTTCACTCTGTCTTGTCCCATCTGGGTCGTATTATATTTATGGCTCACGTGTTTTAAAATTCATCAGGCGTCTCGCCTGTTACTTGGCTGACCTGCTCCACAAGGCCTCCCTGACTTGTCAGTGACATATTCTGGTTGGGTACTGATCCCGGGCCTGTCCCCTTTGTGATATATTAAAGAAAGAAGGAACAGCCTGGCCAGTGTGGTTCAGTGGTTGAGGGTTGACCTATGAACTAGGAGGTCACGGTTAGATTACCTGTCAGGGCACATGCCTGGCTTGGGGCTTGAATCCCCAGTAGGGGGAGATGGGGGGAGGGGCATGCAGGAGGCAGCTAATTGATGATTCTCTCTAATCATTGATGTTTCTATCCCTTTCTCCCTCTCGCTTCCTCTCTCTGAAATCAATAAAACATAATTTTTAAAAAAAGAACAAAAGAGCTATCCTTACTCAGAAGTAACTGGGTCCTAAATGAATATTAAAGTACTAATTAATCGCCACCCTTCTTTTATAAGATACGAATTCAGGTTTATTCTGCATATGGAAGCTGGAGACACAGTACATCCAGATTTAACTTTAGATTAAAAAAAAAATAGAAAAACTAGAAAAAGTGTACCAGAAAGTAGGGTTGAAATGAAAGTAGCTAATTCCATGAGTGTGTGTGTGTGTGGGGGGGGGGGGGCAGTGATTTCTGTAATTTTTTCCTTCTGTGTGTAAATGGCTTTTGTTTTGTGGGTAAGTACAGATTAGTTGCCAAATTTCTATGTTGTGGAAGGTGGTGACTCACAGAGCCTGTGGGAAGTCTAAGGATCTAATGGGTATATTTAGAGGTGTTAGTGGGACTCAACCAGAAGCAATAGGGCTTCAGGGCTGTGGTGGATGTTTCATTTATGGCAAACACCCTTTCCTTGGTTCCCCCCAAAATTCAATAGGTTCTCTGCCTCAGCTGACCTTTTAGAAATTCATTCCGTCATCACCTGTTTGTAGAGCGTGTACCATGTGTCACATCCTGTTGCTGAGTTATGGAAGTTTGTATCAGAATTTATATCTACAGTTTTATCTGGTGCCTGGGAACGCTTAGCTGACTGTGTATTAAGTCCTTGATGTTTATCAACCAAGAGCAATAAGAATGCTGTCAGTCTCATTGTAAGGCACTTTGACATAGGCATACATTCATGAGCCCTGAGTTGGTCAGCGAAGGCCTTTAATTCCTAGACTTGGGGTACACAGGCTGCACCATGGAGACAGTGTGGTTCATATTTTCCCCTTATTCTCTTTGGAGAACTTTTCTTAGAGGAGGTCTCCAATATGTGGCTCCTCCTTCAAATTAAAAAAAATATTTCTTCCACTTAGAAAAATGATTGATTTTAGAGAGAGAGGAGGACAGGGGGAGAGAGAGAGAGAGAGAAAAACATTGACGTGCGAACGAGACATCAATCGGCTGCCTCCTGCATGCCCCCGCCAGGGATCAAGCCTGAAACCTGACTGGGAATTGAACCGGGAGCCCTCCAGCACACGGGACGATGCCCAACCAACTGAGCCAGACTAGGCAGGGCTTCTCCTTCAATTTTGACAAAGCAAACCATCTACTCACAAAAGAGAGTGTTTCCCAGTCACTAGAGGCATTTGCTTTCTTACTGGGGAATATACCAAAAAGGGTTTTACCAGGATTGATAAGACGATGTTGATGGTGATGACGATTATAACTGTTATTCTTTTGTTTAGAGGCACCTTGTTTATGGAGCTAAAATGAGGTGTCACAGCCACATGGGTGAGAGGTGCGACTCTCTTCTGTAAAGTAAGAGGTCTTTTATGAAAGGAGGCTGGACAGGGGGACCAGCCTGGTGCCCAGATCCCCGGCGCACTCAGGAAAATCACGTTTAAGTGAGAGCATATAAAAAGGTTGTCCACCTAGAATTTGATTCCCTTAAGAGGACTACGTGCCTCTAGAAAGGTGTGCACCCCCAGGGATTTGGTGTGCTAATCCAGTCTCAGGGATGAGGATTTATCCTGGGGGGAGGGTTGGGGGTGGGGAGCCATGGAGCAGCAGGTCGGGTTTATTGTTTTCGAAACAGCATTCCTGAGCCGAGGGGTGTGTGGCAGTCACACACTGTCTGTGTGGTGGAGTAGCCTGCTCTTGAAACACGATATCATCGATTTAGAAAATATAGGTAGGCCAGTCTTTGCCTTTTGTTTCCAAGCAACATCTTTGTAAACTATATTTACAGTAAGTTTTGTCTCCCTCTGCTGGCATAAATCATGGTTGCAGATTTACTCTCCTACCCCATTAATCTTGGATTTTTAGTGCTAAAAAGAGGTTAGAGTTAGAGATCACAAATCTAAGCCGTTAGTGTTGTTACTCATCTCTGCATAAAGTTGGCAAAAATACAACAAAACCTTGTGCTTCTGCACATGGTCTCTTGGCTAAAACAACTCCATAGACGGGTTTGCCTATGTATGTCTCTTGACTGATATGACTACCTGTGGGTGTGGGACACAGCCTGGCTGGGAGGGCTCAGTCTTGCACGTGGCCTTCCTGCTGGCAATGAGGAGACCCTTGAGATGACTACTTATATGCAGTTTATTGTCCTACTAGAGGCCCAGTGCACGGATTCGTGCACCAGTGAGATCCCTTGGCCTGGCCTGTGGGGATTGGGTTGAAACTGGCTTTCCGACATCCTCTGAGGGGTCCTGGATTGTGAGAGGGCACAGGCCAGACTGAGGAACTCCCACCAGTGCACAATCGGGGCTGGGGAGGGACTGCAAGAGGGCTCCAGGGCATGTCTGGCCCGTCTCGCCCAGGCTGATTGGCTGGACCCCAGCAACAAGCTAACCTACTGGCCAGAGCGAATGCCCCCTGGTGATCAGTGCATGTCATAGCGACTGGTCGAACAGTCCAACGGTTGTACACTTAGCATATCAGGCTTTTATTATATAGGATGCCCTGCAAGCTCAAATTAAGGAAACCGTTAATACTTAGTGGTGCCCCACCTTTACTGTCCATGCATCCCTATACGCGAGCGCCTCTCCTATCTTAGCACAGGCTGAGAAGCTGAGGCCCACACCTGTGGTTGCAGGCTCATGGGGTCTTGGTTGTGGGTTTGGTGTGGGTGCCTCGCCGGGACGTAGGCCTCCTGCATATGCCAGTGTGACAGGTGGACTTTTTCAAAGACCCCTTTCTCCTCATCACTGTGCCCTGATTACTCTCTAGAAACTCTTTACTCCCTTTATTTCTATTGCACTCTTTTTTTTTTGAAGTAGGCTTCTATTTTGTTCTTGGCTTCCTTTTTTCCTGAGTCCCAAATTATTAGATGTCCTCCAACATTTTATTCATGGACTGTTTTCATCTTAAAATACCGTCAACTCCCCCACATGTTACCTTCTAGACCAGGGGTGGGCAAACTTTTTGACTCGAGGGCCACAATGGGTTCTTAAACTGGACCGGAGGGCCGGAACAAAAGCATGGATGGAGTGTTTGTGTGAACTAATATAAATTCAAAGTAAACATCATTACATAAAAGAGTACGGTCTTTTTTTTCAATAGTTTTATTCATTTCAAACGGGCCGTAGTTTGCCCACGGCTGTTCTAGACAGATGCTCTCAGAGCCACATCTCCAGCCTGGCGTCCCCCAGGCTTCTGTCCTCCGACTCCAGCCACACGGCTGCTTTCCTCTGGAGCTGGTTTTTTTGTTGTTTTTTTTTTTTGCCATTTCAGCCCAAGCATGTTTAAAGCAAAACCTGACTTTGTATTTCCTCAGGGCATCGTTCCTTCATGACTCACCCCTTCTCCTCAGTGTCACTTCCACTGTTCCGCGTCCCCTGCTGGTTATCACTGGCCGTCTCTCTCCTTTGCCTCTGGTCGGCATCCAGTCCCTCCCGCCTGGTCTGTAGTTCTCTTCCTTCCTACCTTCCTCCCCTCCCTCCCTCCTTCCCACTTTCTTTGCTAAGACTTTGGGCTCCACTCTTGTCATTCCATGCATGTGGAACTGTTGGGCCGTTTTCCCTGGTCCCTTTGTGTCCTGTCTGCTTGAATTTTAGAAATCTGCCTCTTTAGAAATATGTAGGCACGTCTCTACTCTAGAAGCTGGCAATTGGAGTCGTCCACATGCAGGCCGGCCTTCTCTCACTCCCTGTATTCTGACCCGTCTAGAGCAGCTAATGAGATCTCTGCCCAGCCTCAAGGGTTTGCTGGTCCCTGACAATCCAGATCACGCTCTGGGTCCCACCTCTTTACTTCTAAGTTCTGTCTGTCCTCTGAGTCCTGACACGAGGCCCCGTTTCTCTGTGGAATATTGTGCCCGTGTCACTGTCTCTGGAATTGCATAGCACATGGATATGCCACTATGGCAGTGGGCCGGTGATCGTCTTGGGGTGTCTTTTGTATTATGGTCTAGCTATTTAATCCTTGTGCTCTTTAAGTTTTTGCAAGTAACCATCTTTTCTGCAAACTCAAGGCATAAACGGCCCCTTGTACACATTTGACGTTTCTGAGATGTTGGTGGAATTGCAGGCACGATCTCGCCGGCCCTCACAGGCTCCTTGACAGTCCCCAGCGTTCAGATCGACCGACCCGCCTCTTTGTTTTAGCTGCAGATCCCCAGTGTGAAGGGGTTTGACTTTGCCAAGCAGCACCTGGGGCAGCACAATAAGGACGACATCCTGATTATTCATGAGCCTGCTCCGCTGCCAGGGCCTGTGAAGGACCACGCCACGCCCTCCGAAAACGGGGACGTCCCGAGCCCCAAGGCCAAGGTCCCCTCCAAGAACGTCCGCCATCGAGGAAGGTTGGTGTCGGGCTTTCTGCATTGTACTCTGTCGTGAAGCATGTTTCCGTTTTCAGTTTGTCAGTTTCCAGTATCAGAAGGGCTGACGGAGAGTATTGCCCACGCCTGCAGCCCAGGAGACTGACCCCAGCTTTCCCAAAGTCAGCGAGCCCGAGGGCCGCTCCAATGGACCACCCGAGGGGGCTGTCTGCTCTCTTTCCCCGAAGCATTTAAGATTATGAATCACTGTCCATCCTGGTTTGGCGGTCCCCCTGTGACTTGATTAGGGATTGGCCAGCTCAAGATATATATTCTGGGTGAGCAAGCTTGGCCTTCTATAATGATATCAGAAACCATGTCTAAAAGGTGCATAGCACATGATACCCACCCAGTACTGGCTTTGTCCTGGCCCATCATGCCTTCACTGCTCTGTCTGCAGGTGACCTTCCTTTATCACAGCTTTCTATCTTTTTTTAAAAATATATTGATTTCAGAGGAAGGGAGAGAGAGAGAATGATGATGAGAGAGAATCATTGATCAGCTGCCTCCTGCATGCCCCACTCTGGGGATCGAGCCTGTAACCCAGGCATGTACCCTGACCGGGAATTGAACTGTGACCTCCTGGTTCATGGGTTGACGCTCAACCACTGAGCCACACCGGTTGGGCACATCTTTCTATCTTTGCTTGATTTTTCTCTGGCGGCTGATGTCACCATTGTTAGTATATTTGCATGGACTCTTCACCACCTCCCATCTCCCTGCCCAGCTCCCATCTCTGTTTATTTTCATTCCTCTGATCAGGGTAAAGCACCCCGTGGAGAACTGCTTGATAACACACTCCCTGGTGGTCCCCTCACCCTCTGATGCCCTGAGCAGGGCTACAGCTCTGTTAAAGGAGACCCAGTTCAGAGTCAGGCTTTATTAAGTTGACTTTAGATCATCACAGTCAAGCTTTGGCTACTAAAGCCTTAAAATTATCAGCTTCTCTTTGAGCTTTGATACTTTGGATCCTGATTTTCTGCTAAAAGGAAAAAAGTGGTGTGGGCTCATACCAATATTTGAAATGATGTTATAATTCCTGACATCAGAAAACCTCTCCGGGGGTTCTGGCCTAGTTTTAAGAATTTAATAGATGATCTTTACAAAAGAAACTGCATTAAGGAGAGAGATGGTATTTGCTTAATTATCTTGTAGGTTAAGTACAAGTTAAATCATTAAGGATTATTAATATGCTAGTACAGATTTGCAAAGTCTTTTTTTTTTCTTCCTTGTAGTCTCATCCTAAACATTTAGTCACGACATCTCAGTGGCCTGTGTGGTTAATATAATAATTTAGCATCCCTCACGGGCACCAGAGTGTGTTGGCATTTCACACTGCTGTTTAATCCAGGGAGCACAAAGGGGGGGGGGTGCCCGCTGGTGGAGTTTTACTAGCCTGGTGCCCTTGGTTTCCACGCTACCCTCGCTCTTCAGTTATGGCATCAGATCTCACTGGGGATGTAACTGTAGGCTTCTTCCAAAGACCTGGAGCTCGGTGGGGTGAGTGCAGACACCCTGGCTTCCTGGAGATTCTGCAGACCCAACGAGCCCTGAGCCAGACCAGACTGCCAGCCAGGGCCCTTGTCACTGAAGGACCACCCCCTAATTGGGCCCCTGATTTCTTGGCCTTTGTTGAAATGCAGCCTGCCGAGCCCTTTCCTGCACTGTTGCACTGTCTTCAGGAGGTAACTAAGTGCAGTCCGTGTCCTTGGAGATGCTGGACCGTGAGATAATTTTTTGGATTGTCTACTAATTTCTGCCAGTCTGGCCTGGAAGCCTGACTTCCACATCCGAATGAGCGTGACCGGCCCCTCCCTTTGCTTTCTGTTTGCTCATGCTTACATTTGTTCGGTGTCTGCAGGGTTTCGCCCTCAGATGCTGACTCTACCGTGAGTGAAGAGTCCAGTGAGAGGGAAGCAGGAGATAAGACGCCGGGCGCGGTGAATGACGGTAAGTTCCACAGAGCCCCCAGAGCGGTCTGTGACTCCTCGCTCTCCACGTTCAGAGCAGTCCTGATGAGATTCCAATAGCAGGGGTCCTCAAACTATGGCCTGCGGGCCACATGCAAATACAAATATTGTATTTGTTCCCGTTTTGTTTTTTTACTTCAAAATAAGATATGTGCAGTATGCATAGGAATTTGTTCATAGTTTTTTTTAAAACTATAGTCCGGCCCTCCAACGGTCTGAGGGACAGTGAACTGGCCCCCTGTTTAAAAAGTTTGAGGACCTCTGGGCTAGGGTTGTATTCTTTAAGTGCTGAACTTAAAAAAATAACCTGTGCAATGTAATATTCGTTACCCGTATGGCGAATGTCTCAGCATCGATGGTCACTAACAGGGTGCTGGTGTCGGTGTTGGGGGTGGGCGGGTGAATGAGTGGGGGCTGGGGGGGGGGGTGGGAGGGGCAGGTTGGAGGTTAGGGATTCAAGAAGGTATGTTTTGAGGCTCATAGCCATGTTCTGTTCTAGTTTCAAGTCCTAACGATTTTCCTCCCTGAAGGATAAGGAAGAATCGAACTACTACTACCAGAGTCTCACAAAAGGCCTCCAGGCTGTGACCTTTTCAGCATCCAATTCAAGGATTTCACAGCTGTCGCTGTCAGAAAGTTGTGTATTTGTCATAGGTCCAAGGGCATTCTGTTTGGTCCTAGCTCTTTCTTCTGGTGGATAGTTCAGTGTGATCAGACGGGTTAGCCTATTTGTGTCAGCTGCTGTAGCTTCTTAGGCCAGGTCTGAAATGAATTTCACTCCCGTTCTAAGCAGTAGTACCATGAACTCAATGCCCTGTAAAAAGACGAAGCCCACGGGCCTTACATACGTGGGAGCATTTTCTGGCGTGATGACAAGGTAGCTGGGTTTTAGTTGAATAGATTCTGTTAACCAAAGTGCTAGTGTAGCTCTTGTGTTTTCTGGAGATTATAGATGTTTCAGTAATGCAGAAAGAATTGGGGTGCTCAGGACATGATTTTTAATGTCTATGCTCATATATATATATATATATATATATATATATATTTTAACATATATTTGTATTGATTTCAGAGAGTAAGGGAGAAGGAGAGAGACAGAAACATTAATGCTGATTGGCTGCCTCCCGCATGCCCCCTACTGGAGATAGAGCCTGCAACCCAGGCTTGTGCCCTGACTGGGAATCGAACCATGATCTCCTGGTTCATAGGTCGATGCTCAACCACTGAGTCACACCGGCCGGGCTATGCTTATATTTTTTATCACAAATTTCTCCCTATGAAAATTATACAAAGTGAATGGTATTGGGGAAATGAACAGATTCTGGATGGAGCCAGAGGGCCTGTCCTGTCACTGTCACCCTCGTGACCTTGCAATAGTCCCTGGGTCTCTGGGCGCCTGTGGGACTAAATGAGCTGGTTTCTGACGTCTCTTCCAGCTCCTTCCAGGTGTTTCATTTCCATGTGAAAGGAATACCCCTTGGACTATAGGGAAGAGGTTTTTCTTTGGATCCAATTTCACAGAATCTTAAAAATGACTTAGCACCATGGTAACAGGTGCACTGTTTCAGACAGAGAGGATTAAAATCTAATTTTGATCCTGGGAAAGAAATATTTGGAAAGGAGAATCAGCTCTGGAGAGTTCCTCAATTCCTTAGGTTACCTGAGAAAATCTTCCCCAGTTTAACTGCTCACGGATAAGATTACAGCAAATCTATTCTATACGGCTAACAAAAGTCAAGCATTGCTCTCAACATGTATTCAAAATCCCAGTAGCAGCCATGTCAGCTTTGGGACTGAGAGGTGACGGTGGGTGGAGACAAGTGGATTAGATGGTCTGAGTATTAGGAGCTCAGATGCCACACTATTTTGATTTGGAGACATCGTACATGGAAATCCGTACATTTCCATGACTTAGAAAGACGGTTTTCTCACTGCCAGCATCACTTCATTTTTAAAACTGTTTACTTCCGTAAAGCTAAAATGCTGCCATACAGGCATTTTATTGCTTGCATAGAACTTAGCTAAATCCCCTATAAAATGATTCTGAGTTTATCATCATAGCATTTGAATTATTTTGTAATGCACATAAAAATCCCTTTTTTGTTGCAAGTCACAATAAAATACAGATTAATGGAGTCAGGCGGTTGCTTGAGCCCGCCTGGGACCCTCGGGCATGTTGCTCCGGGACCAGCGTCCCCTCTCACCATGGGGGGTGAGGGGGGGTGGGGAGGGCTCCCGATGGCTGTCACAGGTCATTTGGCAACTTCAGGACCTGCCTTGCTTTGGAAGCACAGAAAAGGCTGTTGTTTCAGTTTTGGTCCAGGATAGTAACATGGGTCACAGGCATTAATAATAAGGCAGTGGGCCCTAGCCAGTTTGCCTCAGTGGATAGAGTGTTGGCATGAGGACTGAAGGATCCTGGGTTCGATTCCAGTCAAGAGTGTATGCCTGGGTTGTGGCCTCGATCCCCAGTGTAGGGTGTGCAGGAGGCAGCCAATTAGTGATTCTCTCTTATCATTGATGTTTCTATCTCTTTCTCCCTCTCCCTTCCTCTCTGAAATCAATAAAAATAAATTTAAAAAAACAATAATAAGGCATTGGGATTGTATTTGCCTATAGATGATGAAATAATATTCTTTAAAAATGGTCTATTGCTCTTGCATTCCAGTATTCAAATTTCCTGCTCCTCTGTTGTTCTCCTTTGTAATTTTTATCATTATATTGTTGTTTTTATTATATTTAAAGAGAAAGGGGTTTTAATCCAAACTCCCTACTTGCCTTAATACAGGATTCACATAGCATTAATCTCTGTGTAGGTATTGTGTTTTCTTTTTAATATATTTTTATTGATTTCAGGGAGGAAGGTGGAGGGAGAAAGAGATGGAAACATCAGTAGTGAGAGAGAATCATTGATCAGCTGCCTCCTGCATGCCCCCTACTGGGGATCAAGCCTGCAACCTGAGCACGTGCACTAGACTGGAATGGAACCCCAGACCTTTTATTTTTATTTTTTATTTTTTAAAATATATTTTACTGATTTTTTACAGAGAGGAAGGGAGAGGGATAGAGAGAAACATGGATGAGAGAGAAACATCGACCAGCTGCCTCCTGCACGCCCCCTACTGGGGATGTGCCCGCAACCCAGGTACATGCCCTTGACCGGAATCGAACCTGGGACCTTTCAGTCCGCAGGCCGACGCTCTATCCACTGAGCCAAACCGGTTTCGGCTAGTTTTTTTTTTTTTTTTAATGTGCAATG
Source organism: Myotis nattereri (assembly GCF_964212035.1). NCBI lineage: Eukaryota > Metazoa > Chordata > Mammalia > Chiroptera > Vespertilionidae > Myotis > Myotis nattereri. Next base: position 29,200,241 of record NC_138086.1, on the reverse strand, counting down.
CATAGCAAATAATAAAAATACATAAATACATATTATATATCGGAAACTGGGCTTTGTGTTTATACATGTATACATACATCATATATATGACAAATATACTTATACGATGTCTATTATATGTATATGATAAATAAAAAGACCCCTCTTTTCAACCCTTTAGAAGGGCTGGGCTGTGGGCAGTGTGTAAACTTGAGGGTTTTCTGTGCATCCTCTCCTTCTCTGGTTGCAGCTGGTGAATTATAGAGCGAGGATCCGTGACCACAGTGCGGGGGTGGGATGGGCGTGGACAGGAGCCAGTCGCAGGCCTGAGCTCGGTGACACAAGCAGACAGACAGCACGGGGGGGTGGGGCCTTTCCTTCTCTGCTCCACCCCCCCCCCCATTGCCTTCCAGCCATTTGGAGCTCTCTGCACCCTGGCCTTTTGACCATCCTGGAGGGAAGGGACCTCACCTTTAGGTGTCAGGTGGTTAATGGACTATCTTTTGTGACATTTGCTGTCACTTTATGAGATTGGGTTAGCAAGGCCAGCCTATCTGGTGAAGCTAATGATCTCCTCTTAGGCCCTGTGCCTGCAATTTGAGAAGCTGCCACCAGACGAGTGATGGTGCCTGGCCACTTGCATTGCACAGTCAGGGGAAGAAAGCCAGAATCCCGACAGCCAGGCCTCCTCGCTACGAGACGGTGTTCATTCACAGTTATGCACATCATTTCCAATCCCTTGGGGCAACAGATGAATAGACTTCAAATCGAGAGGAAATATAGAACTTACATAACATCGATGCGCATTCCTTATACCAAATATCAACTGTTATTTCTTACTGCTTTGCTTGGCTATGTTTTTACTGCTTTGTTTTTACCTTGAGGAGAAACCTCCATAATTTTCAGTTATGCTTGAGGCTTCAAACCTCAGGCTTTTGTTTGAAAACAGTTTCTGCATGCTCGCATGGCCTGTGGTCCATTTAATTTAAAACAGCGTCCAGAGCGACCGGAGGGAACTGTGGTTGATCAGACAGAGTCTTCATGTGTCTAAATAGCTCCATGGAGGTCTTCCATCTATTCAGCCCCTCTTCATCTCTCTCCATCTCTATGTGTTTGCCTTCTTAAAATTAAAGTTCATAAAGTAATACTCAGACAAAATCATTATTACAGAAAATATAAGAAATTGGAGAAAATCACCCATTATACCAAGATTTAGTCTGTTAATATTTTTAATTGTTTCTTCTTTCTACATATTTAAATTTTTTCTTTTTTGCAGTTCTGATTACTTTCAAAAAATTAAAAAAGTTGTGGTAAATATATACATGCCATACATTTACTCTTTTCATCATTAAAAATTAACTTCTTTAAAAAGTTTCCCCACCTGGCTGGTGTGGCTCAGTGGATATAGTGTCATCCCATGGACCGAGAGGTCCCTGGTTTGATTCCTGGTCAGATGCTTGGGTTGCTGGCTCTATCCCCAGTAGGGGGCGTGCAGGAGGCAGCCAATCAATGTGTCTCTCTCGCTGATGTTTCTATCTTTCCCTCTCCCTTTCTCTCTATCTAAAAATCAGTAAGAACATATATTTTTTTAAAAAGTTTCCCCTCTCACCCTAAGTGCCCATCAGCAGATGAGTGGATTAGAAAACTGTGGTACATCTACACAATGGAATACTACGCTGCGGTAAAAAAAAAAAAAAAAAAAGGAACTCTTGCCTTTTGCAACAGCGTGGATGGAAATGGAGAGCATTATGCTGAGTGAAATAAGCCAGTCAGAGAAAGATAAATACCACATGATCTCACTCATTTGTGGATTATAGAGAACAACATAGACTGATGAAAAGGGACAGACCCAAAGACTGAGAAACAGCGATCAGGCTATCAATCACCAGAAGGAAAGTAGGGGAGGGCGGGGGTAAGGGGAAGAGATCAACCGAAGGACTTGTATGCATGTATATAAGACAAACCAATGGACATGGACAACAGGGGGATGGGAGCATGAGTGTGCAGGGCGGGGGGGGGGGGAGGTTGGGGGTTAATGGGGGGGATGAGGACACATTTGTAATACCTTAACTAATAATAATAACACAAACCAAAAAAAAGCAAAAAAAAAAAAGTTCCCCCTCTTTTAACTATTTTAGTATACTCTTCATCTCTTTTTAAAGTGGGAATGGCTTCCCTCCAGGCAGCAGCTTTTTCCTCTCATACCTCTTCAACTTAATTTTCTTTCTGCATCTGATGGGAAACCTGGACGTGTTCATTGTTCAGTTGTTCATCAGCACCTGCCTGCATGCCCACAGTCCCCTCGTCTTGAGCATAATTGCCTTGGCAACTACATCTATGTCATCGCAAATGAGAGTGAAGTTCAGAGCTGCTATGCGTTGTATAAATGACAATCGACTGAGCCGCCCAGGTCCCTTCCGCCCTTTACCCTTTCTGATTGAAGACTTTGAAATCCCTTTAGACAAAACTGGGCAATTTTTGGCACGAAGTGTCATAATGGTTTTCACATCTTTCTGCTGACATTTGTAACTTTCAGTGAGGCTGACGGAGCCGATATTGAACCCAGATACTATAAGCTCAAACAGGGCCATTTGAAGTCCTCTGCCACATAGCAGTAATGTGCTTTTGGTCAGGGGCCCATCTGTGGATTCTTTAAGGATTAACCCATAATTTTGATTATTTGCTGTTTTTTTTAGGACTTTATATATTTATTTTCTGGCTTCCCCTCCTGTTGCAGGGCCGCCACCCCCCAGTTCAGGGAACGAGCAGCCCTCTTCTGCCTCCATCTTTGAGCACGTGGACAGGCTCTCCCGCTCCTCTGAGGCCAGCCGGCGGGGCCCCAGTAAGATCCAGCTGATCGCCATGCAGCCCATCCCCGCACCTCCTGTCCACCACCTGGCCGACCGAGTGGCAGAAACCAACAAAATTAACAAAGAGGTATTTGTTTGTATTAAAAGGGACATACATACAAAAGCTCACATGCTGATTTGGTTAGTGCTTAAAACTGAGTGAAAGTTAGTGTCAGAAGTTTGCTAAAGGTATGAGATGCTGACAGGTATTCTTAATTTTAAAACTAACCTCAGTTTGCCCTGGCTGATGGTGCTCAGTAGTTAGAGCACCAGCCCGGGCACCCAAGGGTTTTGAGTTTGATTCCTGGTCAAGGGCACCACCTGAGTTTCAGGTTTGATCCCTGGTCTCTGGTTGGCCTCGCGCAGGAGGTAACCTATCGATGTCTCTCTCTCCCATCAATGTTTCTATGTCTGTCTCTCTCTCTCTCTTTCTCTCTCTCTCTCTCTCCTTTCCCTTCCTTCCTTCCTTCCTTCCTTCCTTCCTTCCTTCCTTCCTTCCATCCATCTCTCTAAAAATCAATGGAAAAATATCCTTGGGTGAGGATTCACCAAAAAAAATTATACTCAGTATTTTTAGATCAGATACTGTTCAGGGACACAGGTAGATGCATTGGCAGACGTACAGAAAAGAGACCTGAGCCTGCTATCCGTAGAAGTCCTGCTTCACCCTGTGGCTGGTTGTGGGAACTTGAATTTCTAAAAGATTTCCATCATTTGCAGAACAGAGTTGGCTCACTGTGCCTAAGCTGTGCAAACAATATGATTTGTGCTGAATATCTGCTTTCTTTCTGAGAGTTTGGAATTTTGGGACATGCCAGGCGGTGTGGGGCAGGGGGTGGTGGGAGGGTGCCTGTGTGACCAGCCCCCATTAAAAACCCTGGGTATTGAGTCTCTGACGAGCATCCCTGGTGGACATTTCACATGTGTTGTCACAGCTCACGGCTGGAGGGATGAAGCACAATCTGTGTGACCCCAGTGGGAGAGGACTCTTGGAAGATGGTGGCTGGTCCCTCCAGCAGGCCCATTGCTGATTTTGCTTTGTGTCCTTTTGCTGTAATAACTGGGGCTCACAGCTGAGTCCTGTGAATTCTCCTAATGAGAATGGAACCTGGGTGGTCTTGGAACCAGAGTAAACTCTGTGATTCCTCACAGATCTCCTCCGTAGCTCAGCGGTTCTCAGCCTGTGGGTCCTGACCACTTTGGGGGTCGAACGACCCTTTCACAGGGGTCGCCTAAGACCATCAGAAAACACATATATTTTTGTGATTAATCACTATGCTTTAATTATGTTCAATTTGTAACAATGAAAATACATCCTGCATATCAGATATTTACATTACGATTCATAACAGTAGCAAAATTACAGTTATGAAGTAGCAACAAAAATAATTTATGGTTGGGGGTCACCACAACATGAGGAATTATATTAAAGGGTCGCGGTGTTAGGAAGGTTGAGAACTACTGCTCTAGGTCATTCCTAGCAAAACCCTATTCCAGTGAATCCTGGAAGAGTGAGTTGGATGTGCTTCAACCTAAGATGTTGGGTGGGAACCAGAAGGCCAGGCCAGGCCACTGTTACCTTGAACTTGAGAGATTTGACCTGGGCTGGACAATGAGTGGAGTGAATGCCATTTGGGAAGGCGCACAAGGCCGCTTCATGCCAGTCGGTTTCCTGCCGCTAAGGAACTCCCGCAGCTGTCCGAGTTCTGAGAAATTGGTACAGTTGAGCCCTCATCTCCACTTTAAAGGTCATCCGTACAGTGGATCTCTTGTAGAAGTCTTGCAAGAGTTCTTAGAGTTTCTCCCAGCCGCACCGCTTTGGCTGCTTGCCAAGGACGTGGCCACAGAATGTGCGCCGTAGGTTCAGGATGGTGAGTGTGGTCCCTTCTCACCAGTGCTCGGGAGCCCTAGCCCTGTGCAGCCCAGTCCCAGCCCAGATCCGTCTCCATCAGTCACATGTTGCGTGTGCCTCCGTACCTGCCGTGTGTGAACACCTGGAGTGGGTTCTCCATCTGGTGAAAGAGAGAAGAGACGTGCTCCCTGGCCTGTGGCCTCACAACTTGATAGCATGCATCTCCAACCTTTCTTCTACTTCTTTTTCAGATGTAGTAGTTGATGCATACGTATGACTATCGATAATATAGATTGATCATAAACCATAATGAAATCAAAACCCAACCTAAGAACTAGAACATTATCAGTACTGCTGTACTGACCTATACCCTTCATACATTGTAATTGAAATGGTTTCTTACTGGGAGGTTCTAGCGGTTGCCTCTTGCACACACCCTGACCAGGGATCGAACCCACAACCCTTTTGGTGTATGGGGATGATGCTCCAAACAGCTGAGCCACCTGGCCGGGGCTAAGAGGGGCTTTCTTAATTTTCCTGCTGGTAAGTTTCCGAGAACCTCATCAGCGGCCTGTCCTTCTCAAACTGTCTCAAAGAAGTAGGTGGCCTTTGGTCGACTACGGCGCAGCCAGGAAGGTTCCGTTTTGTCTTGGCCTGCGTCCTGCTCTCTCCTCCCAGATTCTCAGCAAGCCCGTCCTGATCTGCACAGTGAGGTCGCCTCATTGCCGCCCAGCATTCATCTGCATTCCTGCTTCTGGCCCTCCGTGTGGTGCCTGCATCTCACACCTGCTTCCCATACCCTTCCCCTCTTCAGATCCTCCACGCCCCTCAGAGCCTAGCTCAGGCCCACAGAGCCGGCCATGACATGTTCCCTGCATGTGGAGCCTCTCTTTCGGGAGGAGGGGTCTCATGTCAGAGGGCTTGTTTTGGTGACACTAGCTCATTATCAGTAAATGGGGAGTCTGTTGTATAATGCAAATAATCTTTGAATCTGTCCTAATTGAAAAGCCTCTAAGGTAGTCATTATTGGGTATGGAAAGCACTTATTCTTTCTCTCAGGGCATACTGTATCTAGTTGTCAGTGCCCTTGGTATTGTCAAAGTGCCATGGCCGATCTTCCAGATTTGAGTTGCCTTTGCCAGCTTTGGGGGCTGATACCATGTCTCCCCCCTCACCCACTGGGCGAGTTTGGGGTTACGGCCTGTGCGCCATGGCAGGTCCCCTATGCCCAGTGTGGGTGTGGTCGCTCGTCTCACACCCTTCGGGGCCTCCTTGGAGCCTAGGACAGCCGTGCAGGGGGTAGAGAAGGTGGCAGAAAGCCCTTTCCAAAATGCTTTCTGGGCCTGGGTCCCAGAGACCTTCGAGCACATTGCTTTTGTCTGGTTCCCCCCATCCCGCCCCCTCAGATTCAGACGGCGCTGCGGCACAAGTCGGAGATCGAGCACCATCGGAACAAGATCCGGCTCCGTGCCAAGCGCCGCGGCCACTACGAGTTCCCGGTGGTGGACGACCTGTCGTCGGGGGACACGCGGGAGCGACACCGGGTGTACCGCAGGGCGCAGATGCAGATCGACAAGATCCTGGACCCCACGGCCAGCGTGCCTTCGGTGTTCATAGAGCCCAGGAAGAGGTGGGGTCCCAGGGCAAGCCGGGCTGCCTCTGCTGTCAGGGTTGCGGTCGGAGGGCCTGTCCATTTTTAAGGGAAAAGTATCTGAAAATGGGTCAAAGAGGTTTATACACAGAAAGGCTGTGCAGGCTACGGGGGTGGCTTTGATCCTGCGTGGGTGGCCACCCACATGCAGAAAGGCTGCTTTCATTCTGCCTGGACGTCCCTGGCCTCGGAAAGCTTCCCTGGTTAATGTCTCCTCGAAGTCAGTGTTCTGAATGGTGGTCACACCCCCTCCCAGACCCACCGCCCCAGCTTCCTGGGCCTGCACTTCCCCTCAGTCTGCTCCCCTCCAGCATCCTCACCTCCTAGCTCAGTGATGGCGAACCTTTTGAGCTCGGCGTGTCAGCATTTTGAAAAACCCTAACTTAACTCTGGTGCCGTGTCACATATAGAAATTTTTTGATATTTGCAACCATAGTAAAACAAAGACTTACATTTTTGATATTTATTTTATATATTTAAATGCCATTTAACAAAGAAAAATCAACCAAATAAATGAGTTCGCGTGTCTCCTCTGACACGCGTGTCATAGGTTCGCCATCACTGCTCTAGGTGGTCACGGGGTCAGCACAGGCGATGTCTCATTTCTTGTCCCACAGCCACCCTCTGAGCTTTGGTGCTTACCTTCCCCTTTGCCTCTCAGACTCCTGCCCCCTAACACAGATGCAATGTCTTTTTTTTTAAAAGATTTTTAGAGAGAAGAAGGGAGAGGGAGAGAAAGAAATATTGATGTGAGAGGGAAACATCAATCAGCTGCCTCCTCCACACCCCCTACCAGGGATCGAGCTCCCAAGCCGGGCATGTGCCCTGACTGGGAATCAAGCCGGCAACCTTTCGGTGCTGCTCAACCAACTGAGCCACACTGGCCAGAGCAACACGGATGCATTTTCTTAAGCACTGCTCTCAGTGACACCTTTCTTTGCTAAAAACCTGTGATGGTTCCCTGTGCTGCCTGTGTGCACGTAACAGGCGGGGCCACCTGTCCTCGCACAGCAGCCTAGACAGACCTGCCACTCCGTTAGCTGGTGGCCTCGTCGCCCCCAAACCTTCATCTGCGTTTCCACTTCTGGCCCTCGGTGTGGTCGTCCCCATACCCCACATCTTCTTCCCACACCACTCCCCATCTGCAGACCCCACTTGCTCTTCAGGACGCAGCTCAGGCCCCACGTAGCCAGTGATGACCCACGTAGCCAGCTCAGGCCCCAGTAGCTCACATTAACCGCCCCTTTCCTGCGTGTCCGTGTAACTAACATCATGCGTACGTACTAGTATTGCCTCGGATTGCTGTCTGGCTCCTTGTGTTGCTGTGGCCTGCCCAGGTAGACAGTGAGCTTCCTTGGAGCCGAGACTGTCTCCTACAGTGTTTCTATCCTGTGGGTGTTTGCTGCCGTGACCAGCAGTCAGAGGTGCTCAGGAGCTATTTAGCGTTGAGTTGCGAAGCCAGCGGCAGGAAGGGTTCTTCCCTCTGAAATAACCTCCCTTTCCCCGGCAGCTCGCGGATGAAACGTTCTCCCAAGGCCCGCCGGAAGCACCAGGTCAACGGCTGCCCCGGAGACGCCGAGAAGGACAGGCTCATCACCACAGACAGCGACGGCACTTACAAGAGGCCTCCTGGCGTCCACAACTCCGCCTACATGGGTTGCCCAGTGCGTAATGCTGACCCTCCCTTCTGGAATCAGTGTTGGGGTGGCTCCTTGGGTGGAGAACGAACAGGAGGGGGGGCTGCGCTCTGTGTGGGGTTGATGCCCGGTGGCTGCCGCTCCGGGGCCGGCTGGGTTGGAGGCAGGGGGGGAAGGGAGGGAGGGGACTGCTCGTTGGAGGGCAGCCTTCAGTCCTGTAAACCAGGGGCTGCTGGCTGAGCCCTCGGGAGACACCACATGTTTTTCCTTTCTGTGTGCGAGCCCTTTCCTCTTGGGCTTCAGCCTGGGCACTCCCCGAGGTTGAGTGGGGCACAAAGAAGATTATCCAGAAGGTTGTGTTTTATCCCCTGGGCTCTTTGGGTTTCTTGTTGATAGAAAGGATATTTAGGGTTTTGTCCCTCCCTTCTGTTTCTAGAGTGCTAAGAAGATATATTTGCTCATAATCTATATACATAATATGTACATATATATAATACATGTACGTACATGTATATATAATTTTAATATATGTAATTTATCTTCTACCATATATATATATATATATATATATATATATATATATATATATATAATATGCAAAGTGTCCCCTCAGGAATTCAACCAACTGGGAGTTTGATCGCTCGTTATGACCTGCGCTGACCACCAGGGGGCGGCGCAGAATGAAGGAAGGCCCCAGCTGGCAGCTGGCAGCCAGGGAAGGGAGGCCCCAATCAGCAGCCAGCAACCACTAGGGACCCTACCTGTGCACTGGGCCTCTAGTTATATACAATTTTAATGGGAGAAAGCGCTTACTGGAAGCTAAGAAATATGGGTTTAAACCAGCGGTTCTCAACCTGTGGGTCGCGACCCCTTTGGTGGTCGAACGACCCTTTCTCGGGTCGCCTAAGACCATCCTGCATAGCAGATATTTACATTACGATTTATAACAGTAGCAAAATTACAGTTATGAAGCAGCAACAAAAATAATTTTATGGTTGGGTCACAGCATGAGGAACTGTATTTAAAGGGCCATAAGGTTTGAGAACCATTAAACATTTCTTTGAAGCAGAAAGGGCACAGAGTTGCTTGAAGTGTAAAAGGCAGACATGGGTAGCATTAAGACACACACACAGACCCCATTGAGTAGGAAGAGAGGGCCAGCCTCCGCAAGGAGCCACGGGAAATACAGAACAAAGGCACCCAGGACAGGGAGCGCTAGGTGGGACGCCTGCAGCCTCACGCCAGGGTGTAGCCCTATCTTGTTGCACCAGCCCCTCTCCCCCCGGAGGCTAACGTACACAGCCATCCTTGTGAGGAGGGAAATTAGTAGTAAGCACATCCTTGGAGAAGGGGGTACATGATGCCTTTACATAGGGCTGATGCAGCCAGCCATGTATTTGAGTTTTATATTTTGTCTCCTAAATTACACTAAAAACTAACACTGCCAGGCACTAAATATAATTATATAAATGTGCCAGGCACCATGCCGACCCTGGGGCCACCTGTAATGGAATCGTGGCCACCTGAGAGAGCCAGGCTTTCCTTGGGAGTTTATGTATCTCTAGTCCCTCAAGACAGACCGGACCGTGCCCCTCATCCCTGCTGCTGAGGGCTGGAGTGGCTCCAGGGAGTTGGCAGGTCAGCAAATTAGAATGCTTTGCTCTCAGTAGATGGAATGGAGTCAGTCCTCTCTGCGTGCAGTGAATGAGTTGCCTTGGCCGGGGAACGTCGCTCACAGGTCTTACAATAGGTGGCGTTCTTGTGCTGCTGCTGTTGGACAGGCGGTTGTCTGGGCATCTCTGCTGTTTGGTTTGGTCTTGGGGAGGGCAGGCCCCTTGGCTCCCTGGAGAGTCACGCGATGACACTAACAAACAGAGGAGGAACTTGCTTCTCGCCCCTCCACTTCCCTAACCAGGGGGCTGGTCCTCTCAGGGGAACTTGCAGGGGAGCCTTCAGGCCTCATGGGAGTGCCCTCACCCAATGCCGCCGCGTTTGGTGTGGGGAATGACCGTCTTCCCTTGCTCTCTCCATCTTGCCTTCGTTGTCCATGACCTTTTTCTCCTTGCTTTTTTGGCGTGTGTGTGTGTGTGTGTGTGTGGTTTTTTTAAATTTGTTACTTTTAGCAGAAAGTGCCCTTCCTTGGAGAGCCACTTCAGTCAGCTGCTCTTCTCCAATGGCTGTTTTTCAAATTCCCTGAAATGAAAATCTTCCTCAGATGGACTTCCTTCCTACTCTCTCCCTAAAAATTCTGAAACACATGTTTTCAAAGACAGTGCATTTCTTGGAACTTGCCTTCTCTTGGGCAATATACTTGACATATGTGTTTTTTAATTATCTTGATTTTTACACGTTTCCCCTGAAAATATCTCCTAAAGTGAAAAATATATTCCTGGATTCCTTATAACTAAGGTTATGTTTATAATCAGGACTAGGCAAACTATGGCCCTCAGGCCAAATCCAGCCAACTGCCTATTTTTGTGAATAAAGTTTTATTGCAGTTGTTCTCAACCTTCCTAATGCTGCGACCCTTTAATACAGTTCCTCATGTTGTGGTGACCCCCAACCATAAAATTATTTTCATTGCTACTTCATAACTGTAATTTTGCTACTGTTATGAATTGTAATGTAAATATCTGATATGCAGGATGTATTTTCATTGTTACAAATTGAACATAATTAAAGCATAGTGATTAATAACAAAAACAATATGAATTATATATTTGTTTTCCGATGCTCTTAGACGACCCCTGTGAAAAGGTTGTTTGACCCCCAAAGGGGTCGCGACCCACAGGTTGAGAACCGCTGTTTTATTGGAACATAGCCATGCCCATTCATTTGCATGTTATCTGTGGCTCTTGCTACAAGGGCAGAGTCCAGTTAGGTGCAGCAGAAACTGTATGATGCACAAAGCCTAAAATACTTAGTGTCTGGCCCTTTGCAGAAAAAGTTTGTCAACCCCTGATATAATTTTTCATTCACACCAGACACTTGTGAGAGAGAAAGGAACACTATTAATTATTATACTGGGACAACAGGCATGAACCAAGTTTGTCCTGGGCCAACCAGGGTGTATGATCCCTCTCAGAAAACCCACAGAGGATTGCAAAATAGGCACCAGAATACATGGTTTGTGGTGATTAAAAGTAAAAAGGTCCATATATTTTTCTGAAGAACGAATGATGAACAAACAAACAGTGTGACTGAATGATCAGACTGCGATTCAGGAGGATGGAATTCAAATTCCAACTCGGGGGTCTCGGAGAAGTATACTTTTGTAGATGACAATTTTGCATTTTTTATTGAGTACCTCTATCGGTGAAACACTGCTCGATGTTGAGATCTAGAACATGATGACGCCCTGTCTTGGCCTGCAAGTTCTGCTAGGCTAGCCGTGAAATGACGAGGCAACAGGAAGAAATCCAGGAGGCTCTGACCTCCTGGCTGTGTGGCTCTGGGCCTTCTTAGCGGGATTCCTAGCGCCAGTGGGGATCCGAGGGAACCTTCCCTCCCACCTTCAGAACATCTCTCTTGCAGTAAGCGTTAAAGCTTCTCTGAAATTATGAGCACTAATGGTGAGATTGGCAGTGGCTATAGCTCTGGACTCCCCTCGAGGGCGTATAAGGTTTTCCCCCAGTGCAGTCTCAGTCTGGGCTTGTGGCTGTGCAGGTGGCCACCCCGCTTGCTTCCTTGTGAAGTTCCCGTGTCAGCGACTGGAACCACCACCAGGAACACCCCCTGTGTCTTTAGAGAGACCCTCTTACTTACCAGTAGGACGTGTTTCCAGACACGCGTTTCCATTTCTCCACCAGGAGCCGTTACTTGGTGGCACACTACTGACCACAGGCTTTCCTGTCTGCACCTCAGGACAAACTAGTAGCCCTAGCCGGTTTGGCTCAGTGGATGGAGCATCGTCCTGGGGACTGAAGGGTCCCAGGTTCGATTCCCATCAAGGGCACGTACCTCAGTTGCATGCTTGATCCCCGGCCCTGGTCAGGTCACGTGTGGGAGGCAACCAATCAGTGTGTGTCTCTATCTTTCCCCCTTCCCTTCCACTCTCTCTAAAAAATCAATGGAAAAATATCCTCAGGTGAGGATTAACAACAACAAAAGAAAAACCAACAATGGGGGAAGGGCTTGCATATGGACCTTTCGCTCACCTCCCAAGAAAGGAACACAGTTTATTCAATGCCACGTCATACACTAGAGACCCCCTTTGGGGCCCAGAATCCTTACTTGGCATTCCTTGATGACACATGTCCGTTAGTGGGACCTTTACTGGGTCATTGCAGTATTAGAGAAACAGACCTACAGGGCACCTGCCCCATCTGGGGAGGGCACTCAGAGCCTCATTCTGCCAAGAGAATCCAGAAATCCGGTTTAATAGGAAATTTTCAGATTTATGAAATAGTGGTTAAGTATGTTTTTAAAATCTCCATGTGGCTCACCCTTTATATGACTACACTAATGCAGGTCTGTGGGCTGTTTGTGGGTTTGCCAGTTTGTGGCCTGGTTTTCTCTCTGGAGTTGAGCAGCGGCTTCCCTGAAGTGTCTGACGCTGGTGTCAGTACTACCCGATCATCCGTTGGCTAGGCCATCATCATCAGGAAGCATTTTCCAGACAGGTGGCTAAGAGTAAGGATGTGTCTATGGAATAAGTTTCTTTTTGTGAGTGACTTGCCGATCCAAACAGATACACACATGTCTTCCTCGGCCCTTCAGTAGGGTGACCCAGCCAGCTGAGCGAAACCGAGGGCCAGCAGGGCGAGCAAAGCCTTCTGGGTAGAAGGCGTCCACGCGCCCTCACGGAGGGCATGGTCACCAGCCCGTCCTGCGGACCCTCTTCTTTCTTCAGGGTCAGTTGGAGTGACTGTGCTGTATGGGCGTCGGAGCCACTGGGACCTGAAGGGCCTCTTTCTCCATTGGATCCCTGCTTGTCTCTTACAGGTCATCTAAGTGTTTATGACAACATTTTGCTCATAAGGCAGTATCAGAAAGTAAGATGTAAACACACAATTGTGACTTATACTCCCGCCTCGTAGAGAAGAGAATTTAAAACTTAATTTTTTTTTTTTTTTTTGTTAATCCTCATCTGAGGATATTTTTCCCATTGAGTTTTAGAGAGAATGGAAAGGAGGGAGGAAGGGAAGGGGGAGAGGAAGAGAGGGAGACACATAGATTGGTTGCCTCCTACACGTACCCCAACCAGGGCCGGGGCTCGAACCTTCAGCCCAGGTGCATTGCATGTGCTTGACTGGGAATTGAGACTCCTCAGTGTGTGTGCTGACGCTCCAACCACTGAGCACACCAGCCAGGGCTAATTTAAACCTTTCTTGATGACTTATGTTATCCAGCGATACCTCCATTTTTAAAAATTTTTATTGATTTCAGAGAGGGAGGGGGAGAAAAAGAGAGAGAGAGAGAAACATCAATGATGAGAGAGAATCACTGTTCAGCTGCCTCCTGCATGCCCTCCATTGGGGACTGAGCCCACAACCTGGGCATGTGCCCTTAACTGGACTCAAACCTGGGACCCTTCAGTCTGCAGGCCAACGCTCTATCCACCGAGCCAAACTGGCTAGGGCGATACCTCCATTTTAAAGTCAGTTTCTGAATAAATAATTACTATTTACTGTTGAAACCATTGTCATAATAGGTATGAACATTATTTATACACACAGTTATATTATGGTGATGACTTTTAACTCTTTTGGGGGTGTGTAGGGCTGTTTTTTCTATTGCTAATAGTCAGTAGACCGCTTTAGTTTTTGGTTTCTACCTCTTTGGAAAGTTGACCAGCTATTTCAGTAAGTCGATTGAGACATCGATTTTGGTTACTTAGAGGCTTTCAATAAAAGTGTATACTTCCAGGTGCTGAAACGCATTTCAGACAGTTGCAGGAGTTTTGCCGGACAAATGATTATTGAATATTTTCATTTTCTTCCTTAATTCCTGATGCAAACTCTTTGCACCCATGAGAGCTAGCACACTTTCCTCGGCTGTCATCTTAACAGTTCTTATGGGAAACCGTTTCGTCATGTCAGTGAAGACTGTGCACTTCCGTTTTGCCCCTCGATAGGGTTTTGTTTTCAGGTCACCACTGAGGCTTTTGTCTGACTCTTTCTCCTTTGCTGTGTCCCCGCTGTAGTCTGACCCCGACCTCCCGGCAGACGTACAGACGCCGTCTTCTGCTGAGCTGGGCCGGTACCCAGGCCTGCCCTTCCCGGCCCCACAGTACATCCCGCCCCAGCCGTCCATTGAGGAGGCCCGCCAGACCATGCACTCCCTCCTGGATGACGCTTTCGCCCTCGTGGCCCCCAGCAGCCAGCCCGCCAACGCTGCTGCAGGCCCCGGGGTCCCAGCTGGCCTGCCCGTGAACAGCACCCCTTCCCGGGAAGATAGACGAGCCGCCCAATGGGGCTCCTTCTACAGCCCAGCTCAGATGGCCAACAACCCATGCAGCGTAAGTATGGACCTTGTAGAATTCTCCAGTCTGGAGCTCTGTAGATTCTTCCTCTCAAATTCCTTCCACTGCACTAGACACCAGTTGGAGCCACCGTCATCTCTCACCAGGATCATTGCAAGAACTTCCCAATTGTCTCCTGGCCTCTGGTCTTGAGTGGAGGATGCCGGGGTGGTGGCTGACGAGTACATACTGTTTATTGGTGTTGGTCAGGCCAGCGAGCCGAGAGGCTAACCCAGGATGGATCCTCTGGGCGTCAGGAGGTCTTGGAATGAAGAGGAAGACCTATCAGGAGCCTCTTAACTTAGTCTTGAGTTCTCACTTTCTTTTTCTTATTAATTTTTTTCAATTACAGTTTACATTCAATATCATTTTGTAATAGTTTCAGTTGTACAGCATAGTGTTAGACAATCAAATACTTTACAAAGCGTTCCCCCTTATGTTTTCAGTACCCAAGTGGCACCATCCATCGTTACTGTAATATTATTCACTATGTTCCTATGCTGTACCTCACTTCCCCATGCCCAGTTTGTAACTGCCAATCTGTACTTCTCAATCCCGTCACCGTTTTCCCTGCCCCCTTCTCTCTGGCAACCATCAGTCTGTTCTCTGTCAGCAAGTCTGTTTCTGTTTTCTTTGTTTATATTCTTTGGATTCCACATGTAAGTGAAATCATATGGTATTTGTCTTTCTCTGACTTACTTCACTTAGCATAATACTCTCGGGGTCCTTCTATGCTGTTGTAAATGGTCAGATTTCATTCTTTTTTATGGTGAAGTGATATTCCCTTGTCTATATGTACCACAGCTTTTTAAAATTTTTTTTTATCCATTTGTTTATTGATGGGCACTTGAGTTGCTCCCATAGCTTGGCTGTTGTAAATAACGCTGCAAGGAAAACAGGGGTGCACTTGCTCTTTGGAATTAGTGTTTTGAGTGCTCACTTTCTGACCTGAGCTAGTTTCCTGTTGGCCTCTACACGTCACCTCTCTCTGCTCTCAGTGCTTCCTGAATTGTTCTGTGAAGAGCTCTTGGCACTTAATAAGTTTCCATTTCCCCCCGAATAACCGATGTTCAATTTATCTTCAGATTCTGCTCTTTCATTCAGTTCGGGAAAACTGTATTTCTGAAATAATGTCCTTACTCTATTCCACTGATTGGCATCGAGGATAACATTTATCTTTGCTGGCCCATCTTTGTCTTCTCTAGCTACCGCTTTATTTCTAATTGCTTTAGCCAACCTGCCCATTTTTCCTCTGCCTTTCTGCCTTCATTATGGTCATCACAGGTCTTTTCTCTGGGACGTTAATTTGATGTTAAGCCATGCTATTCTTTCCCCTTCTAGTTGGTTTAGAGTCACAATGACATTATTTTGGTCCTCAAATTATTTCTACCGTCTATGGTATCTCATTGCAGGTCATGTTGATGTTTTATCACCTCATTGTTGAACATAAAAAAAAAAATTGCCGCCCAGCCGAGTGATCACTTGATTGGAGCATCATCCCGCACATCAAAGAGGTTGCGGGTTTGATCCCCTGTTGGGGTGCACATGGGAGGCAACCGATTGATGTTTCTCTCTCACATCAATGTTTCTCTCTCCCTCCCTTCTGCTCTCTAAAATCAAACATATCCTTGGGTGAGGATAAAAAAAAAAAAAAGATCTGCCATTTTTATAGTTCAAATTAGTTGTGGAAAATCTATCATATTTTCTTTCCCTGAGCTACAACATTTACAAGCAGACTCATCCCAGACTCCATCAACCATTTGACTTACCTCTTTCTCTGTAAGACTGTTATTCAACAGAAGGGATGCCCCCCAACCAATGTGGCTCAGTTGGTTGAGCATCGTCCCATGCACCAAGAGATCGCTGGTTTGATGCCTGGTCAGGGCACACGCCCAGGTTGCAGGCTCCATCCCCAGTAGGGGACGTGCAGGAGGCAGCCAATCGATGTTTTTCTCTCTCTCATTTATGTTTTTTTTTTCCTCTCTCTCTCCCTCTCCCTTCTTTTCTCTCTAAAATCAATAAAAAACATATTTTGTAAAAACAACAATAAAAGAAGGGTTGCCTTAAAATAGGATTTGTGATGACATAGCTGATCAAAACCTTAAAATTTTATTTTGACCTCCAAACTTTTTATCTAGGAGTGACCCATTTAAAGTAAATGCCTGACTTCCTGTCTGCAGCATTACTTTTTTTGAACCTTTTCACTGGGGCAAGCAGTCTCTAGAAGAATAACCTTTTCTGACTACGATAGAATTGAAATGCCTAGCACGGCTGTTTTTCTTTTAGTTTATCTCTTATTAGACCTCTGGAAATCCTGATAGGTAGACTGCTAAGCCTTGCTCCTTTTTGTTTTATTTTGTATGTGAATATGTTTTTTAAAATATATTTTTATTGATTTCAGAGAAGAAGGGAGAGGGAGAGAGAGTTAGAAACATCAATGATGAAAGAGAATCATTGATCGACTGCCTCCTGCACTCCCCTTACTGGGGATCGAGACTGCAATGCAGGCATGCGCCCTTGACCGGAATCGAACCTGGGATCATTTAGTCTGCAAGCTGATGCTCTGTCTACTGAGCCAAACCGGCAAGGGCTATGTGAATATGTTTAAAAAACTGAACTGTATTGAAAGCATAAGGGCCACTTCCCAGTCTTAGATTTCCCTTTAATTATTTAGAAAAAGAATTGAAGCTCCTTTGCCCTGCATTCCTCCCTTCTTCCACACTCCTTTGGCCTATTTTATCTCAGTTGGGGAACTCCACAACATTCTAATCCAGTGATGGTGAACCTATGACACGCGTGTCAGAGGTGACATGCGAACTCATTTTTTTGGTTGATTTTTCTTTGTTAAATGGCATTTAAATATATAAAATAAATATCAAAAATATAAGTCTTTGTTTTACTATGGTTGCAAATATCAAAAAATTTCTATATGTGACACGGCACCAGAGTGAAGTTAGGGTTTTTCAAAATGCTGACACGCCGAGCTCAAAAGGTTCGCCATCACTGTTCTAATCTCTCTCTTTCTGCGAAGGGGATGGGAGCGGAAAAGGTGAGAAGGTGAAGTAGTTTGGGCGCAGTTTCATGTCTGATAATGCCTTCGGAATCTGTAAGGGGGAGAGCCCATTTGGTCCTTCGTGGCATAAGGGAATAGGCCTGGAGAAGTTGAGCAGTTTGGCCAGTCTGTCTGACTCCAGAGCATCTACGTTTCCAAGACAATAGAAGTGGAATTACGGGGGAAAGTTTGGTTTGGGAACCATGGGCAGTGCAGTACTGTAGTTAAAAGGGTGGACTTTGGCGTCAGAAAGACAAATTTGGAGGAAATGTCTTAACTTCTCTGTGAGTTGGTGTCATCTGCAAAACAGAGGCAGTGAGCACTTTTTTAGTGTTTCCTGCAGGCCTGAGCTAGTGCTCATACAGGGATTACTACAAAATACTAATTCAGTAAATGGCAGCTTTAAAAATAAGGTGTAATATTAGAGAAGGTCCAGAAACAAGGCTGACTTAGTCACTAAGCTTGGAGCTGCTGATCCTGGACAGCTCATTGGTTCAAACGGACTGGACTTGGGTAGACGCTGTCAGAGTGACTGTTCTGCTAAAACATCTGATTCCAACATTTTGATTCACAGTCGGTGTGAAGAAATGTTGGCACAGGAGTCTCGTGTATGTTAGGGTCGGGATACGTTGATTTCTTGGGAATGCCACATAGTGGGTGCCATGTTGTTTTAGTCAAAGAACACTTGGGTAGCTCAAGGAAATAGAGTTGACTAAAGGATAGGGGGCATCTTACGGAATTTAGGAGCAAGGAGTATGGCTGGGCCTCCTGGAAACCAGAAAATTGAAAGTGCTCATTTCATCTTGAAGAGTCTAAATTCTAGTTCTTTATAGTCTTTCTCTTTTTACAGCCTGGTACAGCATTTGCAGAGTTTAGTTTGAGTGTATTTGAATTGCTACTGGGCACCCATTAGATGACGTGACTGTCATTGCCGAGGTTGATAGTCACTTGTAATAGATGTGGCCACTCTGGCCCTGGCTCGTGTGGCTCGGTTGGTTGAGTGTCGTCCCATGTCGGAGAGGTCACCGGTTTGCTGGATCCCCAGTAGGGGGCATGCAGGAGCCAGGTGACCGATGTTTCCCTCTCCTTTCCTCTCTAAAAAAAACCAGTAAAAACATATTTTTTAAAAATGTGGCCACTCTGGCCTGTCTTTTTTTGTTTGTTTTTCGGCCTGCCTTTTTAACAGAAGAGACAGACAGGTTTGTAGAGAATAAGCCTATACAGAAGAGCAGGCACAGAAATCCTATTATTTACATTTTTACTAAAACAAGAAAGGTCTAGAAATTAGTGGTGTATTTTTTTTTCAAGTCTGATAGCCAGTTCCCCAAACTGAAACTGCTGGCAGTACACGGTGGCATCGTGCCCCAATAGCATGCTCACTTCTTATGAGAAAATAATTCTCTTGAAAGTTGATCCCATAAACCTAAATTTGTAAGTTTGCTGTTCTCACCTCCTAATAAGTATTGACTATTAATCTTCATCTTCTCTTGAATTTCTTCCAGAGATATGACGACTATGGAATGACTCCCCCATCGGGCCCATTGCCAAGGTAAAGTTTTCAGGAGAAAATGTATTAGGACTTCCTCACATAGGCTGTTTTTCTTTTAAATTTAATTCTGTAAACTCGTTTTGTTTTGTTGTTTTTTTAGCTAATATAAGCAGATACAAAATTCTGACTTCTATTCTCTTGATCTAATCAGAAGAGGAGAAAAAATTTAGAATTTAAGTTCTACCTCCAGTAATGAGTGACTAGATAATTTTCTGAAAACAACTGGAAAAGTGAGACAAAGTCTTAAAATAAAAATACAAAAGCCAGAGAGCTAGACTGAGGGGACCAGACATTGTTCGCCCCGCCAGCGTCCTGGCAGAAACAGATATTAGTTCTCCTTTACAGGAAGATAATACCATGTTAGACTCCCATTATCACTATAGTTTTGCATGAGATCAAACACACAAACAGACACACAAAACCAAGCATATGAGAAGAAAAGAAAATGTGATTCAAAAAGTAATAAAGAGAAACGGACAACAGAAAAGGAATTAGAGGGGATCCAGATATTGGAGATATTGAACACAGATTTTAAAGTAAGTATGCTTAATATGGAGGTCAGGCCCACTTGTCTGAGAAGACATAAAACCAAGAAGAGCCGGAGTGCTCTAAGAAAGAAGGATAAGATGTTAAGGCTATTCTAAATGTTATAAATTACTGTCAAGTAATTAAGACAGTATGGTTTCACTCTAAAGCTAGACAAACAGAGCAATGGAATAGAGCTAGGGAGTAGACTAGAAAGCCTATAAACAGACCTACACATGAGTGGACAGTTGATCTATTACAAAGAAGGAATTGCAGAAAAATAATCTCAGAAATTATACCCAACTCGCCTTCAGTGGCCAGGAGTCACACAGAAGTAGGAATGCTATATCTGCTTCCTCTTTATTTATTTTTTTAGTTTTCTCTATTCTTCCTCATTTTCAGAGGGGCTTGTTTTATTTCTCCCCAACCCTACTCCCCAACCTGGGCGCTGCTTTGTGGTCGCAGCACAACACAGGCAGAGAGAGCATGTGGTGCTCAGGTGATCCAGGGAAGTAGTTAATGTCAGGACCATGTGATCTGGCTCACCCAGTTCAGTTCTAGTTTAGACCTGTTGTCCAGCCTAATTATTAATAACTCTCACTCTCCAGACTCTTCTGGTTTGGATGATAAACTTCATGGTCACCCAAGGGAAAGGAATCCACAGTACTTGGATCACAGTGAACTACCTGAGCACACAATTTACGAGAAAAGGGCTGCACATGGAGGAGGAAGGGGCTGGCTGACTGGGTCAAGTAGAAACAGCTAAAGGGGAAGAGATCATTCATGGGTGGATGGGCCAGAGACTGTCACGAGGACATGTGAGCTCCCATGTACAGATCTCGCCTTATTTTAAGCTCTTAGATCTGCAGGGTCAGAGACCTCAGAGGTCAATGTGAAACAGCAGCCATTATTTGAACAGAATAACATACGCGGGCTGGGTTTCAGTTTCAGAGATACACTCCAGAAATAACACTGTGGAATAAGTGCAAGCCAGTCTCATAGAACTGGTTTGATCTATTAATTACCGGTTGGCTGTTATTTGCAAAGACTTGTACTCAGACACTCATTTTTTTAATTCTTGAATTTCTTTAGAGGAGTGGATCTCAACTGGGATTCTGAGACCCCTGGAGGGTTCTTGCGACTCTTTCAGGGGCATCTTGAGGCCAAAACCATTTTCATGATGACACTAAGGTGTTATTTGACATTTTCGTGGTGTTAACATTTGCACTGATGTGCAGAAGCAGTGGTGGGTGCAAATGCTGGTGCCTTAGTGTGAATCAAGGCAGTGGCACCAAATTGTTCGTGTTGTCATCCTATTCTTCACCGCTGGACAACAGCCATTTCTTAAAAAATGCCGGCTTTATGTTAGTACTAGAAGCCTGGTGCACAAAAATTTGTGCACTGGCGGGGGGGCGGGGGTGTGTGTGTGTCCCTCAGCCCAACCTGTGCCCTCTCACAGTCTGGGACCCCTTAGGAGATAACCACCTGCTGGCTTAGGCCCGCTCCCCTGGTGGCAGATGGCATGCCCAATCCTGCGGTGTCTGCCCCGTCTACCCTAGTCGCAGATGGCAGGCCCGGATCCCATGCTGGGTCGGGCAGCGGCTGGGGATCTCACTGCCGCCCACCCCACCCGCCCCGCCCCACACACGGCAGGCCAGGATCTTGCGCTGGGGTGGCCAGCAGCTGGGGATTGCGCTGCTGCCAGCCCCCAGGCGGGGTGGCGCAGCGGGATCTGCTTGCAGAATGCAAATTAGCCGCCATCTTTGTTGGCGGTTAATTTGCATATCATGCTGATTAGCCAGTGGGAGGCGTAGCGAAGGTATAGTCAATTACCATGTTTGTCTATTATTAGATAGGATAGGATGTCCCTATTTCACCCCTTTTGCCTCCTCTACCCAGCTCTTGCCCCCCACTTCTCTCGGCCATCACCATACTGTTGTTTGTGTCCATGGGTTGTGCATATATTTTCTTTGGCTAATCCCTTCTTTAAATTCACTTCTTTAAATTTTTATTTTCAGATAAGTGCTTATAACTGCACTATTATATATTTTCTATTATATCATTTAGAATTAAGATATTTTTTAATTGAACCCTTGTAAATTTTAGCACAATTTAATAAATTATGCTAGAAACAATTAGGAGATTTTTCATGTAATGCATACACATTTCAATTAATATTTTAATTTTTTAATATTTTAATTTAAAATAATCTCATACATGTAAAAAAAACCTACAAAATACTACAGCATATTATATGTACTCTTCACCCAATTTTTTAGGTGTTAATAATTTAAACATAACCATCATACAACTAACAAAATTTGGGATATATTTTTCTTATAATCTCTTTAATGTGACTTAATCCATTTACTTTGTTTTTGTTAATCTTCACCCAAGAATATTTTTCCATTGAATTTTAGCGAGAGTGAAGGGAAAGGGAGAGACACATTGATTGGTTGCCTCCTGCATATGCTCTGATAGGGACTGGGGATCAAGCTAGCAACTGAGGTACATGCCCTTGACTGGAATCGAACCTGGGACCCTTCAGTCCACAGGCTAATGCTCTATCCACTGAGCAAAACAGGCTGCAGCTTAATTCATTTACTTTTAATTTATATGTGTCTTTATATTTAAAGTGAGTTTTGTTTTTGATTCACCCTCATAATCTGTGTTTTAATTGGTGCATTTATGCCACTGACTTTCAGAGTGCGTACTGATAGAGCTACTACCATATCAGGCGGCTTCTGGGGCTTCTGGGGCAGGCCTGCCTTGCCGCCCGGGACCAGATCGGATCCCGGGCAGCAGGGCAGGCCGGCTGCTGGGGCTTCTGGGGCGGGCATGCCTTGCTGCCCGGGACCCGCTGATGGGGTCCCAGGCAGCCGGCCTGCCCTGGATGGTGGCGCCCTGGTGGTTCACGCTGTCCCACCCTGCCTGCAGTATGCAAATTAGCCGCCATCTTTGTTGGCGGTTAATTTGCATATCACGCTAATTAGCCAGTGGGAGGCATAGCAAAGGTATGGTCAATTACCATTTTTGTCTATTATTAGATAGGATGTCCTTGATGGTGTAGCAAAAGTGATTAATTTTATTAAACCTAAACCCTGGAGTCTTTAATAGTCGTTGTGACAAAAAAGGAGACACATATAAAGCACTTCGCTGAACAGGGAATTTTGAAGGAAAAACACGTGTCCAGGTGTTTGAGTTGAGAACTGAACTAACTGCTCCATGTTTTAACTTGAACCAACAACTGGCAGACATCAGTACTCAGACCTGGGCGTTTGGCAGACACGGTTTCGAAAATGAACGAGGTGGGCCAGTCACTTCAAGAAAAACAACAAATAGGTCTTATTTTTCCGTAGGCATGAGGGTGTAGCTGGTCAAATACCAGAGCCAGGGTACAGTGTGGTCCTGATGCTTGGTGTGCTTTGCCTGCAGACCTGGTTTTGGCCCTGCTGTGCTTCAGTCTTCGGAGCTGGTGCCTCCCGAGCCCCAGCAGCCACAGGCATCGTCTGAAGCCCCGTTTGTTGCCCGAGGGATCTACTCCGAGGACATGCCATCGGTGGCCCGGCCCCGGCCTGTCGGGGGCACCACAGGTACATGTGGCTATTTAGCTTGCATTTCTGAAGTAAGAGGATGCTTGTTTTCTGGCTAAATTCTGGCAGAGTTCATTCTAGACTTCCCAGGGAATCAGCGCCCCAGGGTTCAGCAGCCTCTTCCACTGGTAAGAGCTGCTTTCCCTGTGATCCTGGTGAGATGTAGGGCAGAGGAGGTGGGAAAAGAGGGGGCGCTGAGATCCCATCACTGATGTCTAGTGCGTCTTTCCTGAATCAGCATCTCAAAAGTGTCCCTTTGCATGGAATTCACAGCACACTTCTTCCAGGGAAAACAGTTCAAAATTCTCAGGGTTAAACTGCAAGATCTATTTCTGAGCACTTGTATGGCATTAAAACAGGTATTTGTTTTAAAGAGAGCACTTTTTCAGCTTTTAAGAAGCAATTAAAAGTTGCTGGGTAGTGATTGGGAGTAGATTTTTGTCTTATTTGGACAACCACTGATTGCTCCTTGAGTCTCACCTCCCTTCCTTTATCCCTTCTACCTTTGTTAATATGCCATTTTGCCTTTTAAATTTTTCTTGTCATTGTTTTCTGCCTTTGTGCCTGAGTCCTGCTGTCTCGTCCCTGTTGCCAGAGAAGTGGCCTGGAGGAAGCTGGTGGCCATGTGGAACTGTTTTCATCCTTTCTGGCCCTCTTTCCAGCCCTCATTAAAAGAACTATTTTAGTGTCATTTGTATGTCAGTAACCAGTGCAACTCTTCACTTGATAATTCAACAATGAAAGGCTATTTTTTTCTAAAGTGGTCTTCTAATTCATTATCAGACTTTCAAGTGTTTGCACATGGCTTTTCTTCACTTTTGATATTTAGGTTTCCTTTAATTACCTGTTGAAATTCAAATAAAAATCTATACCAGAATATCTTTGCACAGGAAATGAAAGCTCTCAGCTTATATTTTTAAAAGACGATAGTTCAAAGTGTCCAATTTCTGAAAATTTTGAAGCCAGAGAGAAAATAAATTTTGTTAAATTTTTTGTTTAAAAAAATTCCAAAATTGTAATTGGTTTATTTGAGAAACATCATGCATAATTTGGTTTACTTATAAAATATAATATTTAGTATCTTTAAGGATACAGGATATATTTCTTAGACCACAATTAAAGTTTAGAGATTAAATATTGTTTCATATATTCACTTTCATTTTTTAGAAAAAGAGCTCTGACCACCTGTACTTTAACAATCTATCACTTAGTTTTTGAGATGCGTGTCATAATTCAACAGAATGAGGGGCCCTCAGAATTTTTGTAAAGCAAGAAAAAATAATGTTTTCTGCATTGAGTGTCCTCAATAATTGCATCTAGAAAAAGTATAAACGTATTTTCAGAAAGTGAGTTCAGAAGAAAAGAAAAACATTTGTCTTAAAGTCTCCTAGGAGTTTTGTGTTAATATTTGAATCCAGAACAAATTCTCATTAAGTTCAGGAAATGCTCAACACTTGAGGGATTTGTCCTAAGAGCTTAAGTCCCCAGATTTTCAAATGCTGCTATACCTTACACTTGGTTTCCCTAATCGGTCAAGGGAAGTGGACCAGCTAAGAGACCCCCTACAGACTCACAATAAGAGCCACTGCTGGTAGTTGGCAAGCAGCACTCAACAAGGCTGAGCTGACTCCTACATGGCACTAGCTAGTTTGCCCCACCAGTTCACCTGAGATCCAGTCTTGTACCCCAGAATTACAGATTACTGTTTTTAAATATATATATTTTATTGATTTTTAAAGAGAGAGGGAGAGGGAGAGAAATATTGATGCAAGAGCAAAGCATGATTTGCTGCTTCCCACACGTCCCCACAAGGGATCAACCCCATAACCTGGGCATGTGCCCTGACCAGAAATCGAACAGGTGACCTTTCGGTGCACGGGATGATGCGCAATCAACTGAGCCACACCAACCAGGGCCAGATTCCTGGATTATGTCAAAAAACATCATCTCGTGACCAGTTGATACTATGAATGCTGTTCAGTGTTCCTGAAGCATCTGTGTAGTCGACGATGCTGAGCTCTCTCTGGTCCTTGTACAGCTAGCTCTGCATACTCTGCAAAACTGTCCAAGTTCCCACTCGTCGTACTGTGTTTTATTACGGGGGCTCATAGTCACTCTGTATTTCCTGTTCATTTCTTTGCCCTCCTTTTTGAAGACTGAAGCTTCAAAAAGCGAGGCCATTACATGTTAAATGATGTATTCTGCTGTTTTCTAACTTTCTGGGGAATATACACCTTTGTAACATCATCAATAAGCTGGTTTAGGCCAGTTACACATTTGCAATAATTGTGGGTAATTATTCAAGGTCTCCTGGGCAGTTCTTGTATTTTGCATTTTCTGTTTCTCTGTCAACTAAATAAGTAACATATCTTGACATTCTACAGGGTTTCACAGTCTGGAACTGTGCTTTGCAATTAGTCTTGTTTCTTCCATTAATTGTTGCACAGATTTCAAACAAAATTCAGACATATTTATTTTTAATCTACAAGAATATAGAAATTATATGTATGAAGCATTGGAAGAGGAAGTTACTTTCTAATAATTTATAATAGATTAAATTGTGTAAAAATTTATAATGGAAAAATGTTAAGATATACTAGAAGAGTTCCCTTTTTGATTACATAAAATTGTCAAACATACAGATACTAGGGGCCCAGTGCATGAATTCATGCACCTTGAAAGAAACAGTGGGCTTCGAGGCTATGGTAGGCACAGGGGTGGGTCTCGACCCACCCTCCTCACCCCCATCACAGCCCTCAGAACCCTGTCTGCTGGCAGCCCTGCTCCTGTTCCCACCCATTGATGGCATGGAGCGATTGGGGCCGGCACCAGCAGTGGGTGTGATAGGGGCTGGCGCCGTCAGTGGGTGCAAGCGGTGGAGCAGGGGGAGGTGGAGAAGCCCTCAGGGGCGATCAGGGCTGGCAGCCACCGCTCACACCTGCTGACTGTGCCAAATGATCGGGACTGGCACCAGCTGCGGATGTGAGCGGGGCCAGTGCTGGCAGCAGGTGTGAGCGCCAGGCGGGATCACGGTGCGCATGGGAGCAAAGAATTTTCAGTAACCACCAGAGGCTCACCTGATGACAGTGACCAGTGCCCTGCCGTGGTCTGGTGCCCCCAGCTCACCTGCTCCACCATCCCGCCATGGTCGACACCCGCCATGTTCCATACACGCCCCCTGGTGGTCAGAACACGTCATAGCTACCAGTTGTTTGGTTGTTCCAGTGTTACACCATTCGATCTGTTTGCATATTAGCCTTTTATTATATGGGATATATACAGTATATATGTCTCAAAATTACCAAAAACAGAAGGATAATATACCCAGGGAAGATGTACAGCAGATATGACCAAGAGGTATTTTTATTATAGAGGATGGCTCATGTAAATTGATAAATGGACAAACCTCAAAGGGTAGGAAAGATAAATGGTCAAAGTACAGGAAGAAAATGCACACAAAAAATGTGTGTGCACTATAAAAAGGTAAACATATGAAAACCACTATTACATTATTTCTGGTGTTTGTGTAAATCATTAAACTTTTGGAAAACAGCTTGGCAATGACTTAATGAATTTTTGATTTGGTAATTCCACTTCTGGGAATCTAGGCTCTTTCCCCTTCCACAAAGAAATCCAAAATACTGGAAAAAAAACTATATGTGCAAAAGGTGTTTATCAGAGTACTATTCATAATAGCAAAAAATTGTGAGCTCCCTAAATACCCCATAATAAGGGCATCGGTGAGCGAATTGTGTAGCTATTTAAAATGAAGAGCTCAGAAAGAGCCAGAAAAAAGAGAATTTAAGATTTCCGGGTTGCTTCCTATGTGTTTGGTTCTTGACCTACTTTATGTCTTTTAATTCTTGAAATAACATCATGAGGTAGATTTCTTTTTATCCCACTTGAGAGGTGAGGCATTGAGGCTCAGCAGGAGTGATAACCGGGTGCCCAAGGTCTCGGGGTTTTCCAGGGCTGGGCTGGAATGCAAGCCCAGGCTTGCTGGGTGTGACGCCCCATGCTGAGTCATAGGGGAAGCTGTGTTGTGTGTTAAGTGGACAGAGCAAGATACATAATATGTCTATACCATCAACTACCATCACAGTATTAACACAAAAGTATTCTTGTCTCCCCGTGCAGTTGTCTGAATCTTTGTAAGTGATGGAGAACACTGCTGCATTTGTGTTCTTTGCAAGATTCGCTCAAACGATGTCTGTTGGGCAAACAGAACTGATAGCCCCAATTACTTTAATACTGTTATGAATCTTCAGTAACTGGCAAGTGAGCCTATAGGGTATATTGTTCTCATGGGAACCTGGAAATTTCTTCTGAACTTCAGCTTTTAGTTTTTATTGTCTATCCCAATGAAACCGTGAAGGAGTTTGTTGTTGTTGTTGTTATGGGGGGTTTTTTGTAATGTATTTGATTAAGGGAGACTGTTAATTAGACAATTCGAGGAGGAGACTTGAAGATGGAGCGGGCCCCTCCCTTACCTCTGTGAAATCTCTGAACCATTGTAGGACTGGTCTGAGCATCACAGGTGAATTCGATGGCCCCAGGGGCATTTGGAAATAAGTAGTTTCATTCCACAGTGCTTAAAGACCACCTTTCCCCCTCCCTCAATCTGCAGAATAGGGATACTTCCGTATGCCAGAAGTTGATGGGGGAGAAAGATAATGTTGGTTAAAGCCTGGTCTTCTAGCGACACGAGGCCCCAGCACAGCATGTGTAAGTGCAGGAGCAGGAGCTCAGAACTTCCCGGCTGTGCCATCAGGACACCTCTCCAGTGAGGCTGGGCGGGTGGCTTTAACATTTTAAACGTGAATATAATGAAAATGTACTGTAACATTCTGAATTCAAACAAATATGCACCCTGCCGTTTAAGAAAAATAAAAATCTTGTCTTTTCAGCTCCTTGCGAGTCTCAAAGCCACGAGCTAGGAGGAGCCAGGTTTCCTCTCCTTTATGCCTCCTAAACCTTTCAGTCCTTTCTTCCGAATAAATAAGATCGTCCTTATTCATAACCTCTGCAGAAATGAATGGAAGAGCTGTCTATACCCTTCATTCCCAGTCCTTTGAAGTCTAGCCAGGAAAATAAGACCATCACTATCAGTCGCTCTATTAAAAGGAGGTAAAAGCCCATGAACCAAGAAGCTCAGGGTCTGATTTTCTTAGGAAATGTCATTCTCTGGAGATAGAATTGGTTCCGTGTTTGAACGGTGCTCATATTCCTGTCCCTAAGGGAGCGTGGTGGTCACAACCAAAGGTCCATATTGGGCAGCCTTGCTTTCTGCCTGTGTTGACCAGGCTGTTCCATGCTGTTCCTCAGGCTCCCAGATTCAGCACCTGACCCAGGTGGGGCTTGCGAACAGGATCGGAGCTCAGCCGGTGGAGGTCCCACCAAGCAGAGGCGGCCAGTGCGGGGGACCAGGCTGGCCTTCGTTCGGGGAGGACGAGGTGGGCCGGAGAGAGGCCGTGAGTATCTGGCGTTCGGGTCACCACTGAGAATTCAGACACAACCATGTAATTCAGCTGCTTCTGCATTGGGGATCCCTTTTAAAAACCTACATGAGTAGAAGTGTTAACCTCCCTCACTTTTTCCCCTTGAGTGTATTTTTGCTTGCAGTGTTTAGATGGTGGATTCCCTCTGACCCAGAGTGGGGGCGTATTGGCATTGAGTTTGTGGAAAGTATATAATTTTTCTTGAGGCAGATTTTAGGCTTGGAGTCATGATTTTTTAAAAAATAACCTTTTAGAAATGATAAAAGCAATGTTCACTACCGAAAATCTGGACAGAAGACCTAAGTAGCAGTTTTTTAAAAATGTTTTGTCAGTTTTTTATTGTGGTGAAATACACATAGTTTACCGTCTTAACCACTTAAAATGTACAGTTCATTGGTTTTCAAGACATTCCTATTGGAATGCAGCCATCACCACATCCATCTCCAAAGCCTTTTTCATCTTGTAAAACAGAAACCCTATCCTCATTAAACACGAACTTCCCATTTGCCCCTCTCCCCAGCTCTAGGCAATCACCATTCTACTTTCTGTCTCTGTGATTTTGACTTTTTTAAAAAATGTGTTTTTATTGATTTTTAGGGAGAGGAAGGGAGAGGGAGGGAGAAAGAGAAACATCGATGCCCACTGTGGATTAAGCCCGGAACCCAGGCATGTGCCCTGACCGAGAATTGAACCTTTCGGTGCATGGGGCGATACCCAACCACCCGAGCCACTCTGGCCAGGGCATGATTTTGACTTTTAAGTAGTGACTTTGAACCTGTAGGTGACTAAACTCTGGACTTGGTCTTCGGTGTGCTCACTATATAAATTTTCTTGACCTTATGTACCTCCTTGCTCACTGCTTGCGCTTTATTGTGGGTTTAGTAACGTCATTCCCATGATGCGCACCAGGAGTCTATGCTTTTGCCGTAACCAAGCCTTTCAAGGCACAGGGTGCATTTTGGAGGTTTCTCATCACTCTGGTCGCTCCTTTATAGCACAGGCTCTGTACAGACACAGGTGATTTCTACTTACAAATGCTTTCCTTTGCTTTTTCTTTCAAGCAGTTTATATCCATGGGGGATAAATGTATGAATTTGAAAATACAAATCAAGATAATACTTTCTGTTTATCCTCCTCATATGCCACAGATTTCACTGCATTCATGTGTCTTTTTAGCAAATACACTAACTTCCTTTAATGACGGGATGCTTTTACTTAATGAAAGGAAATTGATGTTAGAATATAATTTTTCCCTAAAAGATACATTTTTATAAATCTCAGGTATTTGCTTTATATTTGCTGACATCTTTTTTTTTTTTTTGCCTTCATTGTGGCAACTTGATTTCATTAGGTGTTGGGTTTGCCAATCCAGTGGCCCCTTAGAGTGCCTTCCTGTCACTGTGTGGGAAAGTGAAATGCAGGAAGTCTAGGACAGTGGTTGGCAAACTCATTAGTCAACAGAGCCAAATATCAACAGTACAACGATTGAAATTTCTTTTGAGAGCCAAATTTTTTAAACTTAAACTATATAGGTAGGTACATTGTTATTAACTTAATTAGGGTACTCCTAAGGCTTAGGAAGAGCCACACTCAAAGGGCCAAAGAGCCGCATGTGGCTCGCGAGCCGCAGTTTGCCGACCACGGGTCTAGGGCTTGCATGCCATGTTCACCGGCGAATAGCTTACTCTTAGCTTAGGTGAGACCATGGATTTAGAACTCGTGTTATGCAAAGAGATTTTTCACTGAAAAAATGTGAAAAAGAAATCACTGAAATGTATAATAATTCTTGTCAAATGAGTACCCCATTATACAGGGTGGGGCAAAAGTAGGTTTACAGTTGTCAGTACATGAAACAGAGTTTATTCTTGTGTTACTGTTTTTTAATTATTATATTGTTTTCTATACGAGCTACTGTAAATCTACTGTTGCCCCACCCTGTATTATGGGAATATAAGCAAAACTCTTATGTTTCAGTGCGGATAACTTTTTAAAGGAAAGGCTCTACAGAGCTCGCGACAGGCACACAGACAGATAAAACGGAAAGTGATTTTGTGATGTTTAGTACGTGGTCCCTGGGCTCCAGGCCCAGGACAAAGGCACTTGTTCTTTTTGTTAGTCCCTCTGCCAGTCCCTGCTTATCTCTTCCAACTCTCAGGTGCCCTCATCTGACCTTTCCCCTCCATGGGGTGCTCCAGCCTCCCTTCCTTCCCAGCCCCCTGGGTCCCTTCCTCTGCTCCCAGCGGCCACTCGCCTCCACACACACAGGCACAGAGACTTGGCTGACCGGTTTATCCTTTCTACCATTAAGCATTATGAGGCACCTGTTAAGTTCAAGTTCAAAGGTTTCTTGATTGCACTGCTCTGCCCTGAGCAATTTTGCCACAGTTATTACTCTCCATCCCAGCCCCAGGGTGTCCTGTCGGAGGGCTGAGTTGTTGGCTGGGGGTTGGGAGGAGGACATCCTGGGAGCCTGCCCACCGCCAGTTTGAATTTGATTTTCCCTCCTGTTCCCACATGGGAAGTACAGCACCATCTGCTGTGTTTTTCAGACACACATGCTCGGACATCAGGAGTATTCTTCACCGCTGTTCCAGGTGCCAAGGACTTCGGGCAGGGAGCCCTCCGCTCCTCCCGGGAGCGCCCCGCACAGGGGGCTGCCGGGCACCGGGCTGGCCTATGCCACGAGCTCCACGGAGGACCTCCAGCCCGGCCACTCCTCCACGTCACTCATCAAGGCCATCCGTGAGGAGCTCCTGCGGCTCTCCCAGAAACAGACCGCCGTGCACAACTTCCACAGCTGATGGGCCTCGCCTTGCGTTTGCCAAGTATCCGCTTCCCGTGGAAGCAAGACTCAAAGGAAACCGGCTTAAGGGATGTCAGGAAGAGAC
Organism: Myotis nattereri; assembly: GCF_964212035.1. Lineage (NCBI taxonomy): Eukaryota > Metazoa > Chordata > Mammalia > Chiroptera > Vespertilionidae > Myotis > Myotis nattereri. The sequence goes on along the minus strand of NC_138086.1, from coordinate 29,168,705 downwards.
CAGCGCCTCCAGGGCCGGGGGCTGCGGGAGGGAGCAGTTTGCCATTTGAGACGATGCCAGATGCCATACGTCACGTGACGGCTCGCGAGGCTTTTACCAAGTTGGCAATGTTGTGACCATTTGTTTTCAGTCGAGATTTCTGGATTTTTGGCCAAAAGCCAGCAGCACTTCACGAAAGACAGACCACAAACCTAAGCTAACGGAGTTTCTTAGTCAGTCCCCTTTTTCAAGGCAAAAGATGGAAATGTATAGAATGTATAGGGCCAAGAGGAGTCCGGCATTTCCGTGCGGAGACGTGTTTGAGGCTGGTTTGTACGGTGAACCTGCTGCTTTGTTTTCTGAGAAAAGAGATTTGAAGACATTTTATTAACAGCTTACTTCCCTCTTTTTCTCCTTAGGAACTTGTTTTACTAGTAATATTAACAACAAGGGTACTAAGACTGTTCGGGGATTTAAAAAGCTACTAGTGAGAAACCAAATGATAGACGTAGAGCCTGATGATTCCACACGAAGCCATCATCTGCATTTCCCCTTCTACTTCTGGTGCTACCGCTCCAAGCGCCCTCCCCCTTTATGTCTGTGAAGTGCAACTGTGGCTTTTCCAATGGAAGGATGTGTTGAAGGCTTCATTTTGTTCTAGAAAGGAAAAAACAAAAACAAAAAAACACTCCCAAAAGAGGGGGGAAAGCTAAATATTTATTTGGTTATTCAAAACACATATCAGAGTTTAGGTTTACATTCTTCATTGTATTTGTTGGTTTTTAATTGGGCACGTGGCACTCCGAGAGCATCCCACTTCAGCACATGTCCCCTTCAAGGCCAGTCCTACGGAATGAGGCTCTCAGGAGGTCCTAACCGATCCTGGCGCTTTGCTGATGAATTGCTCACAAATTATGTTTGAATGAGAAACGGTCCATAAGCAAAAATGATTTTTGGTTTAAGCATTCCTGGGGCCACCAAATAGCGATTCGTGAGTACATTCCTAGTGATCACATTCTCTGTGTGTTCAAGACCTGGAGATGAAGCTGAGTTCTCGCCGGCCTCTGAATCGGGAAATGTGAAGAAGAGCTTTGGGAACAAGGGAAGGGAGGGGGCTGCTCCTAACGCCTGATTTCATGTGCGTGACCCTGCTGAGTGACTGCTGAAGGCGTCCGTGTGCTGTGGGCCCAATAGAGGGTGGGTGTCATCTCCCTTGAGATTTACCCTGGAAGTCACCGTTCCCTCCCCGCCTCCAACCCCCCAGAATTAAAGTGAGGACTGGAATAACAAGGGCTGTTTCGTTTTCTGGTACCTGAGTGAAGCTCAGGAGAAAAATAGATAACACATGGCTACTATGAGTTCTTTTTTATTAGATTAGCTAATACTTTAACCAACAGATGAACAGGCAGAATTGGGGGCTCTAACCAAAACCCGTGTCACACCTTGCAAGCCCTGAGCCAGCTCACGTAGGTTTCCGCAGTGTAATCGTTGCTCCAGAGCCACGTCTCAGCACTGCGCTACGCCTGCCCTCAGCCGCTCAGTGCGGAGCAGCCACTGTTTATCTATGTGCTCCTCCAAGAGCGGGGCTGGAGAGTAAGTCTCTCAAGGATGTTAAGGAAAGGGACTCCTTTCCTGGCAGCCCTCACAAGCTCCAGGAGCGTGGGAGAGAAGGCCTCCTCCTGGTTTTGATTTCTGACCCTCGGTCCTGGGTTAATAGAGTGGAGGGATCTCTGTGTGTCACTGAGAAATACCAGGTTTCCTGGATACGTTATTATGAATGTCAGACATCCCAGCAGAATTGTATTATGGACACCTAACAGTGAAGTCCAGTCGTGTGGCAGCAAGTGGACCAAATGCAGGCCCCTCTTCTCCCCTTCTGCCCGGTGTGGTCGGCACTAAAAATGGTTACCTCCCTTGGACATTGAGGAGATGGCCCCTGTTTTAAAGGGGGCTGCAGTGGCGATTATGATGCCTTTCAAACTAGCATACAAGGATTCGACCTGTATTGTTCTTCTTAGAACTGATACACCTTTAAACCGATGTTAAGACCAAAGAGGACATAGAATACCTGGGGGGGGGGGGGGTAGGGGGAGAATGGGGGGCGTGTGGCGTGGTGTGAACAGGCCGGTGAGATCACCAGCACTCTGGTGTTGGTTGTGAAGCACGCCCAGATTGCCCTTGTTTTCTCTGAACAGCTGCCACAGAAGTTTTACCAATCCCCAGACTCAGGACCGACTAGCTGTCGCGGGAGCACCACACACAAATGGGTCTGCAGTCACTCAGACAATGTGATCTGCTTAAAAGGAAGGTCCTCACGTCCATCCTATGCGCTTTGGAGTTCATTTATTTGAAGCATTCTAAAATGAAAAGTTATTCTAAAATGTATGTCTCTCTTTTTCCCCTATTTTCAAAGTTCCAGTGGTAATAAAATGAACTATAAATTTGAGCCAATATTTTAGCGAATACTGTTTGGAGAAATGATCATTGAATTCTCTGTGTCAGGTCCCTTTTCTGAGCCTCATTCTCCCCATCAGCCAAACAAGGACAGACCTCCCTTGCCCACCTCCTAGAATTTCTCATTGTGAGCATCAGATGTGATCATGTGTGCAAGTGTCCCTTGAGAAGGAAGCTCAGAGCACTGCGAAATGCAAAATGTTATCTGTATGATGATGCTGGGAAGGATGATCTGATGTGCTGTGACCTACCAGTGAGTGAGCTCACATGGAGGTACCCAGAGCACAACTAAAGGCCTCGTGCGACTCTCTCCCTCTCTCCTGTTTTGCTTTAATTCACTTCCTTCTCCATTAACTTTTAAACAGCATTTACTACACATTTTTCATGCTCCTGATTTCCTGTCGAACATGAACCCTGCCTTCTGAGGTCTTAGGATCTAAGCCGAATAACACAGGTTTACAAGATGGATGATACACATAAATAACAAGGTTTAGGCATCAGTAACGTTTGTTGAGGGTGCACAAGTGCATTAGGTACTCAGCAGAAGAAATGGAAGTTGCATATTTGGAAACAGGATCTTGGGGAGAAGTCAACTTCAGCAGCTACCCAGGGAAGTGGTGAGGGGGCATGGGGAAGCCGAGAGTGGGCCTGGGGAACGGTGGAAAAAAGTGGGTGAAGCTGTCATTGAAAATGAACTTGATCTGCTACAATACAGGGACGAAATTCCTAACCTCACTGTCTAGGGAGTTTTGTAAGAGGAGGAAGTGGTGGTGTGAGTACATGCTTGGAGTAATACAATGAGAAAGTGATCAGGCCTGGGAAGAAGGTCTCCCGAGGAAGAGATCCATTCAGGAGAGCACGCCAGTGTCTGCCGAAGGACCCAAGGTCAAGCATGGAAGTAGTGCTAAGAGTTCCACCATCTGCTCCACTGCTTGGCGCAGATCTCAATGGCCAGCCATTGGGCCACATTCAATCGTTTGTGAAGCGTGGTGGGTTATAAACACATACATTTGACTTCTTGACAGCCACCTACATGTTTTTTTCCCAATGTTATTTAATTTCAGAGTATTTTTTATCTTGGTGGCATGTGGCTTTTGAGCAGCAGGTTAAGTGGGTTTTTTGCCAACCAGACTTTTCAGGGCCAGAGACCTGTAGTGCAAAGCACAGGCGAAGGTCTGCCGGAAGGCTTTGGGCGGAACCAGGTCCTGTGTGTGATGAGCCTCCGTTTACCTGTGGACAGGATCAGCACAGACTGCATTGCACAGCCTCTTAGTGCTCCGGTGACCAAACCGGTCACTCGGACACGGATGGGCATTTGCAGTAACTCACCAGTTAATCATTAAATAAACTTCTTTGTCCCCTTCATACTAGATTCTTAGACGTGAATGAGTTTGTTGGTTGGAAGGAAAGCTGGTTAAGGTTCTGGGCAGGGGGATGGGGGCCTCCAGTCTTAACTACCACACCAACTTTAGCTCTAGTTGAGTTTTAGCCATTTCATTTCTACCTCCAGAGCAAGTCTCCAAAGCCAGCCTCCACAGCCTGCTAGTCCACATTTATCCCAGATAGGAGCACAAGAAAGTCCACTTCTATACCTGCCAACAGACCATTGACCACAAAACCCATTTCTATGGGATGGTAACTTGAACTTCATTTTTACATTTAATCCCACACATTCACAGATATTCTTGTAACAGGTGAGAGGGGTTTCTATGAGCAGCTGCTCTAACATACTCATAAAATTTAATAGGCTGACAATACGTAGTGAACGAGGACTGTGTACATTTCAGGTGTCTTTTGATATTTTTTGGAGGTGATTTTCAGTGTTTAAATGAGGACTCCTTTGTATTAAAAAAGACTTGAAAACCGAGACCTCACGGTACGATCCTAATTCCGTGCTCGTGTGTGTAATGGTCCACTTGAGAGTTTATCTTCAGAACATGCAGCAGCATTGCCGTTTAGGAAAAGAACATGTACATGCCCTTGGAAACATGAAACAAAGTTAGGAACCCGGCGAGCAAGTGAGAAGGAATGCATGTCTGAATCTGAGGAACGCTGGTGCCGATTGGTTTCCCACAGGGGAGGTAATTATGCAGGTGGCTTGCTTTTCCTTCTCCCAGGTTTTTCTGCTCTGGGGCCACTTCGAAAAGAAAGGGTGAAGAGACAGGTAAAGATGTAAGCAGTCTGGGTCTTGTGGTCCGTGATTCTGTGGAACCGTTCTCGGGAACTTGGAGCATCATGCCCACCAGATTTCAGGCCTTCATAACTTGACTCTTAAGTGTGCAAGTCAGGAATAGTACAGGGCCAGGTTCAAGACAGACCCCCTGTACTTGCCTGCAGCTGTGGGGAAGGAAGGGGGTGCTGGAGGGACAGAAGCTCCACCAATGAACTCGGTTGCTCTAAGCACAGAGGGCTCATTTCAGAAAAGGGGAGTCGACTCAGCTTTGCTTTCCTCCAGAGCATCATGGGGAGCATGGAGCTATGGCTGGCCTTCCCCTTCCAGGAAAGGTCGCTTCGTAGAGCTGCCCTGGGATGCCCCCTGGTCCCCGCCTCCTTCGGCAAGGTCCGTAGTCTGACTCTTCTGCACTCTCGTTCCGAGATCATGAGTGTTCATGTACGAAAATACACAGAGTACGTGGAGGCCACTTGTGACATCAGTCCTGCAACTCGAACTTGACAATCATGGTTTGCTGGCACTTAAATTTTGGCATAGGTGTATGATTTTAGTAATCGAATCCTCCCTCTATTTGTCAGTTACGTTTCTACCCTTCAATTAGCTGCACTGTTTTTCTAATGTGCTGTAGAGTTTTTGAAATAATTTATGCAAGTGTTTGGTTTCCATGTTTACAATTTATACGGCTTTCCTAGCATTTTAAATGGAACTGTCAATAAATGCTATGAATTGGTGTCAAGTGATATTTTCTGTTTATTTCCTTTGCAACGTGATAGTTTTCTCATTTGTAACGTGTGAAGGTTGAATGAGAGGCTTTTTTTGGTTCTCTAATTTTTGAGTCCCTGGTGGGAACCCCGAGGACTTTCATTTTCCGAGCAATTAAGTTGAAAGTCGTCTTTTCAAGTGTGTGGAATTTGCAGAATTGTTTTCACTCATGTTGGCTGGTGCTACCCCCTCCGTCACCCACTAATCAAATCGATGCTTCCACTTAGAGCAGATTCATTTTGGAATTCAAAGATTAGGACGCTCCAGTCTAGAAAGATAAATGAGAGGAGCCAAGTCGGTACCATCTGGAAAGGCAATAGCATAAACCTGGAGTTGTTTATGAGAGCCAAGAAAGTAAGAGCCCATCGAGACGGACAGAAGCAAAGGATCTGAAACTCAGTGGAAACTCACGAAATGAAACGTGGACACCTGGATAGGACCCTGAAACAACCACCAGAAAGGTAATCAGTGGGAAATGGTGAAATCCAAATAAAGTCTATGATGCAGTTAACACTTTATGCAAAGATTAATTTATTGCTTTTGTTAACTTTGTTGTGGCTGCCAGGACTTTAATATTAGGGGAAGCTATGTAAAAGGCATACAGAAACACTGCATTATTTTTGCAGCTTTTCTCTAAATCTAAAATTATTTAAAAATTGGGAAACAGATTAATCTGGAACAGATAAAGCCCATATGCCCTCCCCATACCCAACCCCCTGCAGAGGCTAATATGAACCTGCCCTGAGCATCCATAACCTAGAACCTTCCGTAATTCTCAGGGCAGCCAGCTCCCACTGACAGTGAAACCACAGTTAACAGTTTTAAGTCTTGGCAGAAAGTAAACCTTCATGAAGGAGACTTCAGGGCCAAGCATCAACCAAAAGGAGAATTTGAATCTAATAATTAGAGAAAACAGACCACTGTGAAAGAGACCTTAAAATATGTTTCAAGTGTTTGAGAGATAAAAAAGAAAAATAAAGAAAGAAAACTAGTAAACAGCAGAAGAATAGGCTATTATGGAAATTTAAGCACATTTGACAAAACCAAATATTAGTCATTGAAGGGAAAATAAAGGAATTTTAAAATAACATATGCACACACGACAATCAGATACTTGGTATTTTAGACATAGCTGAAGACAGGTAATCGTGACCATCTTAATGCATCTTTATATTATGTTTTAATAAATACAGCTTTAGCTTGAAAACAAGAAACAGCAGAGTGTAGACTAACTGGTACTCCTCGGTCCCTTGAGAGATCTCCCATGTCTTAAATGTAAATAGGCTTAACATGGTGGAAGAACAAGATGTTACTAGAAGTAGCTGTGGCTGAGAAGAAAGGTCAGGCGGGTCCCACGCCCAGAGCCTCAATAGAGTTGACATGAATATGAGTTTAAACCATAATTGGCCTCATTGGACAGCCCTCTTTCACCTCTTCATCATCACACCTGCCAAGCACAGCTTAAGGTAAGTAAACAATAAACAATAACAAATAGGAAGATAAATCATTTTTGCTCCAGTGCTGGAATTAGATAATTAAATTAATGAAATGTTTTGCTTGTTGTTGGACCATGCACAATTTAACAGCTTTCACCTACATTTTCCTTGTTACACCCTTCTGGGAGTTAATAGGGGTGTGTGCGTTTGCTTTCTCTTGTGTTGAGGACTTGAAAAATTATGGCCCCAAGTCTAGGCTTTCCACATTTGTCTAGTTAAACTGCTGTTTGTCGTACCTGTGCCAAAGGATAGCATTACAGAAGCCTAAAACAACTTCTCTGGAAAACTCATATTGTAAGGTTGTTTTGGAGTGTCTGGGTCATGGATGGTTGCACACGCATTAGTGTAAGTACTTAGATCTTGATTCTATTATGTGATGATATACCGCAAATAAGTGGTTTCTCTCAGCATTTTATTTCAAATTTTAAAATCCTGAGATTGTTCTCAAGGAAATATTAGTACAAAGAATTTTTTTTTAATGGCTTAAAGCCCTGTCCGGTTTGGCTCAGCAGATAGAGCATTGGCCTGCAGAAGGGTCCCAGGTTCGATTCTGATCAAGGGCATGTACCTTGGTTGCCGGCTCCTCCCCGGCCTAGGCCTTGGTTGGGGTGTGTGCAGGAGACAACCAATTGATGTATCCCTCTCACATCAATATTTCTCTCTGTCTTTCCCTCTCTCTTCCACTCTCTCTAAAAATCAGTGGGAAAATATCCTCGGGTGAGGATTAAAAAAAAAAAGATTATATTTTTAAAAAAGAATGGCTTAAATACTAAAACGAGGTTGCCGTGTTTCAGTACAAATGGATGTTAAGTCGTTCTGCACTGTGGCTGCCTTTGATGAGCAGCCAGGACTTTTTTGGCAGAGCTCAGAATTCCCCTCAGATCCTCCTAAAACGCCAAGTGAGAGACGAGGGTAACCGCTGCCTGCACTTGGAGTCCAAGAGCCAGAATGTGCGTAGGCCCCTGTTTTATAGTTCCTTGATACTGTTCTGTTTGGACGCCTTGTGAGACAAATTTAAAAAAATAAAATCTAGCCAAATTTAAGTCAAACATCATATATTACTAAATGTAGCCGATGAACCGTAACCTTTTTTTGCTCTGCCTTTCCTGGTCAAAATGAAGATTAGCAAAAAAGAAGGACATAAAAACCACTATAATTCCATCATCAGAGATACTGCAATCAAACTTTTAGTAGGTTTTGGTCTTTTGAAAAAAATATGTTTTTTGTTTTTTTTTCAGGCACGTATCTCGGTTGCAGGCTCCTCTCCTTCTAAAAGTCAATAAAATATTTAAAAAAATAATTTCAAGTGAATATGCTACTATTTCTTTAGATTTACAAGCTCAGGGATTTTTTTTTTAAGTAGGAAGCAGAACATTAATTCACAGTAAATTGTCTAATTTTGTGCTTGTTTAAAGATGAAACTGCTTCATTTTCCATGCCTCGTAAGATACATTCAGATTGAGGTCAGTACATAATTCAGGCTAATAATGTCTGTAATTTAGGGTAGCATGATGACTGAGTAACACAGTGGTATTGATTCTTTTAAATTTGTATGCTTTCTGGGCCAGAATGTGGGCTTTCTTGGTGAATATTTCATGTGAACATGAGAAGAATGTATAATCTGCTATTGTTGGATATGGTAATCTATAAATGTCAATTAGATCAGGTTGATGGATGGCACTGTTTAATTCAGCTCTGTCCTCGCTGATTTTCTGCTAGCCGGGTCTGTCAGTGACTGATGGAGGGGTGTTGAAGTCTCAAACTGCAATAGTAGATTCATCTGTTTCTTTTTGCAGGTTCTATCTTTGCCTCACATTTTTGGGGCTTTGTTGTTAAGAGTGTACACATTGAGGGTCGTTAGATCTTCTTGGAAATCTGGCCCCTGTATCATTTTGTGATGCTTCGCTTTATCTCTTCGCTATATTTCCTTGCTCTGAAGTCTGCTCTAAAATTCATACAGCTACTTCACCTTTCTATTGATTAATGTTAGTATGGTATATTTTTTAGCATCCCTTCACCTTACGTCTTTCTTTGCCTTTATATTTCAAGTGAGTTTCTTGTAGACAACATATAGTTGGGTCTTGCTTTTTTTTTTTTTGTCCATTTGATAGTCTCTGTCTTTTAATTGGTGCATTTAGACCATTCACATTTAAAGTAATTATTGATATGGTTGGATGAGTGTCTGGCATCTTTGTTACTATTTTCATTCATGGACCTTTTCTTTGTTTCTGTTTTTTGTTTGTTTGTATGTATATTTTGTCTTCCACTCTTTTTCTGCCTTCTCTGCTTTTGTGAGCATTTTATATACTTCCATTTTCTCTCTTCTCTTATGGTGCTGAGCCAGCTCAGCCAAGGGTTCCAAAAGCCTGAGTGAGGGCGGTGAAGGATGAAGAAATGACAGAGAGAATAAGCTGGGGTGGATCTCCTGTGCCTGAGGCCACAGAGAGAGATCCAGAGGCAAGCTGAGCCTTTATTTTATAGCCAGAGGTAAACAAGGTAGTGGTCACCATAGTTACAGTGTTCTTGTGAGTTTCACTTGTTTTGGCGCACTTGCAACATCTCCCTCAGCCCATTAGCTTCCCAGATAAGATCTAGGGAGCGTCATAAGGTCAAGCCTAATTATGCTAAGAGGACTGTGCCCTCTAAGCTGGGGCTTGTTTGCGGCTTTGCCAACAGGTCAGTCCGAGGCTTAACCCTATAGCCGCGCCCTACATCTTACTATATCAATTTTACTTCAGTTTTTATTTTTTAAGCATTTGCCCTGGAGTTTGCAATAGACGTGTATGACTAAGCCAAATCCACTTGCAAATAACACTGTGCTGCTTCACAGGCAGTACAGATCCTTAAAGCTGCAAGCTCTTTATATGTTAGACTGAACCCCAGAGGATATAGTGGCTTTTAATTCACAATTAAACACACATACACGTGTGCCACTCAGACATACACAGCCCCCCGTAGTGTTGCCCAAGGTTCCTGTGCATCTGACTTAAACAGCCCTCAAATTCCTGCCGGACATTTTCCTATCTATGTGTTTTATTGTATGTCATTGAGAGTAAAATACACTTACATACACTTTTCTATCCTCTCTTTCTTCACTAGCATTGTCATAAGTATTTTCTCATGCCATTAAAGACTCATTTTTATCATGAGTTTATGTCTGTATTTACATTTTTTCTAAATTCTTGTGAAATTTATTATTTGTTTATCGTATAGCTCCCCTATATTTGAGTTTAATCTCTTTACTAAAAATATTTTTCCTTTAGCAATTTGATTATATTTCTCTTAATATGGTTGGCACTACCAGTTTCTTTAACATTTCTACAAAGGAATGGTTGATTCCTTCACCGTTCCTGCCTGAATATGAAGTGTGATTAGTTCTGGGGGTGAAAGTCGGAGATTTCTCACTGTATCCTCACATGGTGGGAGGGGCTGTATTTTTTTTCTGTATAATTTAACCATTACTCTAACGTTAAACATTTAGTTGTTTCTAATGTTTTGCTATGATAAATAATGGTGTCTAAATATCTTTGTGTATAAATTATCTGATTTTCAGATTATTTCCTTAGAATATTTTCTAGAGTTGAAGTTATTGAGGTAAATGATCTGAATAGATTTAAAGGGTCTTATTTCATATTATCAATTACTTTTCAGAAATTTGGGCCAACTTATATCTCCAGTATTCATTCTTAGAATACATTTTATTGTCATTGTACCCTCACCAGCACTGAATAATAGAAATATATATACATATATATTTTATAATTTGACAAAAAGGTTTGTATATAATTTTCATAATTATCATTTTACACCTATATAATATCCCATAGCAGTATTACCTTACCTTTACCTTGCCTTTTGATACTTAGGGTTCTTTTCCCAATTATGTTATATTATCTAGAATAGCAAAGTATTGTAAACAACTATTCTTTTTACAGACTATTTCCTAGATTATTTTTCTTTGAGTTATTTTTCTATTAGACAAATTGTCAGCAATAGGTCATAAGATGGGGATATTTTCTGTATATATGGACTTTAAGGGGCTCTCTCATAGAGTGGTGAACATCATTTACTGGAAGTCACCAAACAAGGACAGGTCATCTCTCTGTGAGGTATGGTTGAGTGTGTGTGTGTGTGTGTGTGTGTGTGTGTGTGAGGGAGAGAGAGAAGGAAAAAGGGCATGGAACCCATTGGCCTTGATGGTCCCTTCCAACTTGGGTTCTGTGGGTCACTATTGTCCCAGTAACGCAGTCTTTCAGATAAGGATTTAAAGCAGAGAATCCCAAGCTTGGAGAGAATCATGTAATATATATCTACACTAATAAGAGAGAAAGATGCAAATTGACTGTACCTTCAAAGACACTCGCCAGCCAATCAGGAGTGAGTATACAAATTAACCCAACAAAGATGACAACTTTATTTGCATATGCAGGTGCCGAGCGGCCAGGGGCAGGGCTAGGCACTTGTGTCTTCGCCATGGCAACAATGCACGTGTTCCCCAATGCCCCAGCCACTCTGGGCCTGTGGGCAGTGTGGGAAGGCAGAAAGGTGGTTCTGGGCTGTAGCGAAGGCGGTGCTAGCAGCCAGGGGAAGGAAAGCCCATTCTTGCACCAATCTTTGTGCATCGGGCCTCTAGTGTGTGTGTGTGTGTGTGTGTGTGTGTGTGTATTTATTTTTATTTTTTTTAATCTAAGCTGAGCTGTTTAGACTGACATGATTGGCCAACTCACATTATCTCCTTGTATTTCTTTGAAACCCACAGATGCACATAAAAATAATTTATGTAAATCACATTAAATGTTAAGTATCTTGTGGTAAAAAATTTAAATGTTATCCCCCTTAGACCATCATGGTGATCTGATTTGCCTTACAAACCAATTCCCCCACCCCACAGATCTTACTCATCCCCCAGCCCAGGGATCTTCAAAGGGAATTGCCCTAGGGAAGGTGGGAGGTAAGAGGTTTGTTTGCTCCTATTGAGCTGGCCGCCTTCCACACTGTGTCCAGAGATGGGGTGGAAAGCTGCTGATCCTGAAGGCCAGTTGGAGATGCTGGGAGACTATGGGCAGTTCCATTTGTCTGGGAAAAATGAGCTCTTACAGCGGTATATAAAGTCTGTGAAAATTATTTGAAAATATTAAGAATAATTTTTAAAATTATTAAAAACCTCTGCTTCCCTGGCCTCTACATCCTAGTGTTTTATAGAATAACGGTGGTCTGAGGAGCCTCAGCATACACCTTGCAGGTCATGAGCCGTGGTTTTCTCCGAAGCTCAGCGTGGAGCATGCCCGTCACCCAACCTCGTAACCCACTCCATTGTATGTTCTCGCTGCTGGGACAGACTTGCAGAACTGACTGGTAGCATCTACATTTTGGTTCATTTCTAGGAAAAACACACTGCAGTCTCACTCATAGTTCCAAAAATGTCAGTGGCAGAGTTAGTCTCTTGAACAAAACAGATTCTCCACATTTCTCCAAACCTGGCATGACCCTGGCATATCTGAAGGTGAAAAATCTGCCCTGGAGCCAGGAACCCAGTAGCAGGGCAGTAAATTTTATTTTTTAATTCAGCTAAAATGCACACTGGCCTGGAATTTTATTTGTAGCCAACCTTTTAAGAAATGACATTGAAAGAAAAAATGGTAACTCTGATACAAATCAATATCAATGCTGCCTTCAGATTCAAAATAAAATTGAATTCAGTAAATCGAATTCAATCTCTAACAGTGGGATGCTGTGTATATTATGCTTGGGTGAGGCATGGACATGATTGATATCTATCTTGGAACAGGGAGATAGAAACAATGAAAAGTCAATTTCAATTTCTGGGACAACTGAATGAAATCTCCATACGCTGATTCAAAAAGCAGGTTATTCCACAATACTTTGTTTAATTAAGAATGTGTTTCTTCTGTGACCCAGCAGCACTCCACCTGGCAATCTTTCCCAGGAAAATATGTTCATAGACCCACAAAGAGAGCATAGGAGGGCTTTTGTGGCCATGTGACTGAACGTAGGGCTTGGAGCCAATCTAGGGATGCGCCCAGATAATAGAAAAGTGAGCCAGGTGGCTCACAGTGGAATTCTGTGCAGCAGCTAGAAGCTCAGACATATGGACATAACAGGGTAAAAGATTAAAACATTACCAATACTATCGAACAAATAAGAGGCAGGATGAGATCCAGTTTATGTAAATTCAAAACACCTGAACTTATGGTAATTCTTCACTTACAAGAGCACATATAGGGACCCATATGGTTGCCTTAGGGCATGGGAGCAGGAGAACGAGAGAGAGGAATAGGGGTAAAAGTGAATAAGGAGTAAAAGGGGGGGACCTTGCAGACCAGTGACGACGGAGTGACAAGAACCCTTTGCATAGATGTCCAGAAAAGTGGGGGAAAGTTCAGGCTGTGGTTTTTGACAAATGTATAATGACATGTGCCCACTGTTATTGTGTCACACAGATGTTTTACTGCCCCCAAAATCCTGTGCTCCACCCATTCATCCCTCCCTCCCTACAACCATTGATCTTTTTACTGTCTCCATAGTTTTACCCTTTCCGGTATGACATATGGTCAGAATCAGACAGTATGTAGTCTTTTAAGATGGGCTTCCTTTACTTAGTAATATGCCTTTAAGGTTCCTCTGTGTCTTTTCATGGCTTGATAGCTTATAAATCATTTTTCAAAAAAATATTTGGGCCCTAGCTGGTTTGGCTCGGTGGATAGAGTGTCGGCCTGCGGACTGAAGGGTCCTGGGTTCAATTCTGGTCAAGAGTATGTGCCCTGGTTGCAGGCTCGATCCCCAGTAGAGGGTATGCAGGAGGCAGCCAATTAATGATTTTCTCATCATTGATGTTTCTATCTCTCTCTCCCTTTCCTTCCTTTCTGAAATCAATAAGAATATATGTATTTTTAAAAAAGAATATTTGATTCAAGCATTTCCAAAATATAATTATTCTCTGTAGTTCATATATTGCTTATATGTATATTATTTTTAAAAATTTGATTTTAAAGAGTGGAAGGGGAGGGGAGAGAGAGAGAGAGAAACTTCAATGTGAGAGAGAAACATGATTGGTTTCTGCCTGTATGTACCCCCAAATCAGGGATGGAAACTGCACCCTGGGTATGTGCCTGACCGGGAATCAAACCTGCAACCTTTTTAGTGTACAGGACACCACTCAACCAACTGAGCCACACCGGCCAGGACCACATACTGCCTTTGTATAACAATACAAAATTTGGGAAAGAGACTTGACTAATGAAAATAGATATTTGCTTACCTTTGTAGAACCATTTTGGCTCCTGTTCCTTGTTGATAGAAATGACATGTCACAGAAGAAATTTTGGTTTTGTCTCTTTAGTGGGGAAGGGAAATGACAAAACTCCATTGTGATATCCACGTGTGGTATTGCCAGGCACGCTGTGCTCCATCAGTGGCACTTTATCAGTCTTACCATGATTGATTATTGTTTGTAATCAAGTTTTTATCTTTTAACTTTAACCCTTTTCTGTACAACTTATTTATTTCCTAGAGGCCCAGTGCACGAATTCGTGCATGAGTGGGTTCCCTTGGGGTGGCCTACGGGGATGGGGCTGAAACCCGAAGTCCAATGCCGCCTGCAGCTCCTACCTGCCGCTCCCGTTCATCCCGGCCCCATTGCGCCTGCTGCAGGCTCGTGCCCAATAAGTCCCGATCAGGAGAGGCTCACCAGCCATGAGCCCTGCGTCTGGCACCCTCCCGACGACCGGACACTTAGCATATTAGGCTTTTATTATACAGGATTTTAAACTGATGTAGTTTTTAAAAGTATATTTTTTATTGATTTCAGAGAGGAGGGAAAGGGAGAGAGAGTTAGAAACATCAATAATGAGAGTCATTGATTGGCTGTGTCCTTCAAACCCCTACTGGGGAACAAGCCCACTACCCAGGCGTGTGCCCTGACCGGGAATTGAACTGTGACCTCCTGGTTCATAGGTCAACACTCAACCACTGAGCCACATCAGTTGGGCCAACTTATTTTTTAAATAACGCATTTGCAAATAAGTTACATAGCAAGTGTGTCTTGTACCAGACAAGCCTGTAATTAAAGCCAGTTGTCACTTCTTTTTTCTTAGGCTTTAGCGGCCCTTAGGGCACCTCTGTGCAAATTTAAAAATGTGTCCTGTCCTCAAGCAAAACTGAGTGAGTTATGAACAACCTGAACTACTCTGGAAGGGCTTTCCCAATTCCACTGGGCAGCAGCAGGCTTGGCCCCCAACCCCTGACCCGCTCTCAAGTGTGCTTAGGGTTCCGGGGCACCCTGTGTTGGCCTCTTTTATCTCCCTGGCCACCCAGAGTCAGGCAGGGCTGGGATCCTCCTTGGCAGTCGGGAGTGGGTGTGGGGAGTGAGATCAGGGACCCCAGGTGGTGGGAACTGGGTGCTGGTATGGGTGCATGAGGCACAGGACGTGTGTTACTGTGGGGCTGGCCTCATCACCTCTAGTCGCATCTCCTAAGGCAGGGTCTCCACCACCTGACCTCTTCTTGGGCAGGTCTGTGTGATGGGAGAGGAGAGCCATGATGTGTCATACGGAGGTGCAGCAAGGCTCACGTCCTGTCACTGAGGGTGCGTCTCCACACTCTCATGGCTGGAACTATAACCTGCCTATTTGTCTAGTTCAGTGGTTCTCAACCTTCTGGCCCTTTAAATACAGTTCCTCATGTTGTGACCCAACCATAAAATTATTTTCGTGGCTACTTCATAACTGTAATGTTGCTACTGTTATGAATCGTCATGTAAATATCTGATATGCAGGATGGTCTTAGGCGACCCCTGTGAAAGGGTCGTTCGACCACCAAAGGGGTCGCGACCCACAGGTTGAGAACCGCTGGTCTAGTTGCTTCCATGTCTGTGATGCATACATTGCAAGCTATTGAGCACAAGGCTGGTATACTTGGTTTCAAGTTGAAACTTCTGATTTTTCAAAATACCCCTTGTGTTAGGGGTATTTGCTAGGGTTGCTGTAACAATGTACCACAAACTGGGTGGCTGAGACCATAGAAATGTATTGTCTCACAGTTCTGGGGGCTAGAAGTCTGAGATCAAGGTGTTGGTAGGGTTGGTTCTTTCTGGGGGCTCTGAGGGAGAATCTTCCTGGCCTCTCCCTGAGCTGCTGGTGGTCTGCTGGCCATCTTTGGGGTTCCTCACCCGATTTGCCTTCATGTTCACATGGCAGTCTCCCTGTGTACGGACAGGTTCAGTGTGACCTCATCTTAACTATATCTGCAATGACCCTATTTCCAAATAAAGTCCCTTCTTAGGTACTGGGCTTAGGGCTTCAACATAGGAATTTGTGTGTGTGTGTGGGGGGGGGGGCACAATTCATACCACAACACTCCCCTCTCAGCAGTTTCCCTCATTTTGAGCTGGTAACTGGAATCTCCAAAGTAAAAAAAAAATAAAAAAATATTTTTCAAGGTACAAAGGAACAGGGCAAATATTTCAACAAAGTGCAACAAATAGCCCTGATCAGTGTGACTACTCGGTTGGTTGGGCATCGTCTGGTGCACCGAAGGGTTTTCGGTTTCTCAGTCCGGGTGGATTGCCGGCGACCAATTGGTGTTTTGCTCTCACATCAATGTTTCTCTCTTTCTCTCTCCCTTCCTCTCTCTCTAAAAATCAATAGAAGGTCTTTAAAAAAAAAGTTCAACAAATAGCCACTGTGGAAATAAACAAAGACCACCCAAATGAGAACAAGTGAAAGCTATTTTTTCAGAGCGTGCTGTAGTAAAGGAGTCAGCCACCACCATTTATATTTGGCAGTGACCTAGGCAGGCAGGGCAGTGGGAGAAGTTTTTAGTGGAAAAGGGGTAGGCCTCAGGTCTTCAGGGGGCCCCTGACTGGAGGCTGCTGGCATGGAGCAGCTGTGGGCGGGCACTCAGAGTGCTCTCCCATCATGAGCTATGACACATCATGGCTCTCTTCTCCCATCACACATACCTGCCCAAGATGAGGTCAGTTGGTGGAGACCCTCCCTTAGGAGATGCGACTAGAGGTGACGAGGCCAGCCCACAGTAACACACGTCCTGTGCCTCATGGGTACTATATGATGGGTTAGCGCAGCGGTTGCCAACTGGTGGTCTGTGAGGTCCGAAAGGTTGGCGACTGCTGGGTTAGAGGTACATATTTGGCTTTCTCAGTTGGTCCTAAGTTGGAAATGGGCACAGAAATTAAGTGAACTGAGGTTGTCCGTTATTAACCAAATCCTGGCAGTTTGGGCCAACTGCTATGGAGGTTGTTGTTTGGCTCCTGGCCTGGTTGCTGCAGACAGTAAAGTAGTTCGACTTCCTAGACAAGTTGCTGTGGGTGGTGACTGGCTTCCTGGACTGGTTGCTACAGATTGTGGGTCAAAGTTCTATTTTTAGATCTGGTCTGGCCCTTGTTCATTTGTATATTTAGGCTCCCACCATAGAATTAACTTGTTGGGTAGACCCGCCAGTTACTCGTTTCCACAAAGGACTTAATGTATAATTATAAACTTATAGAAACAGTAATTTAAGTTTTTTCCAACCTTGAAACCCCAAGTTTTCCCAGGAGCCTCCTCCTTCGTCCTCAGAACTCTGTTGCTTCACTGTGGTTATTTGCACGGGCCGCGTTCCTGGGTCTCCTCTGATTCACAAATTCATCAAACATGTACTGATTTTTGCTGCATGCCCAGGCCCTGAGGGAAGGGATCAGAAATTAAAGCCACAGTCCCTGCCCTCAGAGAGATCAGTGAGAAAGACAAGCAGGCAGATGCAACAGTCCAAAGAGCTCGGTTGTCAAAGATGAACAAAGCTGGACACTGAATTGGTAAGGACAGATGTTAGTCAGTAACCTACTATTGCCATGGGAAGAGGGACCGGTGTGAACTGCACTCAGACTTTGATTTGTATAGAGAAAGACAGGGTGTTTTACAAGGACCGTGAAGGAGTGGGGTGGGGTGTGAGTGCGGGCTCAGTAGAGGCAGGGAAGTGAGAAATTACAGAGCTGGCCAGTGTAAATGCTGAGTAGGCCAGTGGGTCTGCTAGTTGGCAATCCTTGAAGTTAGGATTCTGTCCTCCCACAGAGACTGGGAGACAGAGGCCCTATCTGGCCTGCTAACAGTTAAGGAATGGCTTTCAGGTCCTGAGTTATAGGATGGATGGAGGGAGGGATGGATGGATGGATGGATGGATGGATGGATGGATGGATAGATAGATAGATAGATAGATAGATAGATAGATAGATAGATAGATAGATAGACATCTCAAATGGACAGAGGAAGGATTCATTACTGTGAATACTTTTGAGTAAATGCTGTAAGAAAGGATGGTCAGGGGCCCAATTGTCAGACATTGGTTAGAACAAACAGGAAATTCTTTTGGCAGCCGGAGCTGTCTCAAGCAGTTTAAGGGGGGCTGGGGTCAGCCTAGAGATATGGTCTTGAGTTGTTGGAAACCATGTTAAATATTTAACCCTTTTAATGTGGGGGGATGGGGTGGACGAAATCATTTGTGTTGAGAGTCTGTAGTTTTTATTGGCCAAAGTTGAAATCTAGTAGATAAGTGGGCTCAGAGGAGCCTGGCTAGAATTTGCTCAAACACATTCTTTGTCACAATGCTGCCCTGGAGGTGTGTGTGCACATGTGTGTGCATGTGTGTGCACGTGTGTGTGTGTGTGTGTGTGTGTGTGTGTAGGGAGGAGCGGGTAGCTTGACTTAGATCAATCCCAGTAAACCAAATGAGTCCACTTAGGAGAGGGAAGAGGGAAGGGTAAGAGCAAGGGCAGGTCCAGGTTTATGGGGCCTAAAACACATACCATTAGAGGGCCTTCCTTTAAAAAAACACAACAAATTACAAACTTAGGTTGAGGGCCTCAGGGTTGGCGTGGCTGGGGCATGTACGTAAGGGGACCCAAAATGTAAGCTTCTCTTGGTTCATGGCAAACTGACCTCTTGGGAAGGTATGTTCCAGGCTGTGTGAACAGCACGAAGGGGGGCATAGGGGATAGAGATGGCCTGGCATGCTTAGGGAACTGGAATAATTCAAAGCTGGGTTTCATTGCAGGATACGCAAGAGGTAAAGCTGAAGAAATGTTGAGGCTCTAGTAACAGAAGGATATCTCAGTCATCCTAGGACTATGGACTTTACTCTGTCCACTGTGAGGAGTCACTGTGGGATTTTAGGTCGAGGGGTGGCTCTATGACTTATCCATGTAATAGAAAGATCACGCTGGGAGGAAGTGTGAATGGGCTGGAGCCCAGGAAGGCTGGTTGGAGACACCAGGTAGGCCAGGGCACTCCTCAGTGAAGACCACTCATCAGTGAAGACCGTGGAATCACACCTATGAGCTCAAAACAGATGTCAGCGTCTCACAGAGAGCTGTTCCTCATCAAAAACATTTCTAGATTGGTATTTAAGTTTAAAAATATACTTACATTAATTTTGGTGGAAAAGAGGCCCAAGCTAGCGAATTCTTTTTGATTAATATTGCATGGTACAAAGTTTCATTCTTTTTTTTTTTTTAAAAAAATGTTTTTATTGATTTCAGGGAGAAGGAGAGAGGGATAGAAGCATCAATGATGAAGGAGAATCATTGACTGGCTGCCTCCTGCATGCCGCACACTGGGAATCAAACCGTGACCTTCTGGTTCATGAGTCGGTGCTCAGCCACTGAGACACACCGGCCGGGCCAACATTTCATTCTTAATAGAAAATTCTATTTTTGGTTTATTTGTCCCTGGGTATCATGCACATAAAAAGGAATAGATTTTAAAATGATGATTTTTAAAGTCGGATAATTATGCCACACCTTAAAGTCCACTGTTCTATTTCTGCCCAGAACATTTTGATACCGAAGTGTCTGCAGCATCACGAGCTTTGTGTCATACAGTCTGTCACTGTGTGGGGGGCAGCACTGACTACTACAGGCAACCTTTTAAAATGAAAGTACATCTACCATTAGGCAGGTCCTGCTGCTTTACACCAGGAAGCTCTTAGACCCCTGGAAGGTGACACGTGGTTTTCCTTTTAAATTTGTTGACAAATCTTTGCTTTGCTAGAATTGATTCCATGCTGAGAACAAATCTGAGATCCCCCATGTGGGAAGCATAGCCGTCGAGGTATATAACCGTCTTTCTTTCCTGTCTCGAAGAAAAGAGCGATTGTTGAGACTCGTTCCGCCATCCTCTTGGGCAGATGAAGGAAAAGCGATTCACAGGATACCTAAATGTTCTCGTGACAGAGGCAGGGCATCCACACAGTTCACGCCCACGGAGTCTCAATCTTCACGTCGCCCGGCCTGGAGGAGATCTCAGACATCGCTGGTGCTCTGACTCTGCTTTTTAAAGCAGCAACTTGAATCTTCCGTGGGGCCGATAGATGAGAGACGAGAGCCCAGCCCTCGTTGCAGAGAGGGGCCTCGTGCTCACCCCTCCGCACAGCGCCTCAGAGCTCTACTGAGTTTGCAACCACCGATTGGTCCAAGGATTACATTTTTCACTTAGAAGACTGATGTTCAGCAAGGCAGCGAGTGACTCTTACACTCTAAAAAGTCAATGGAAAAATATCCTCAGGTGAGAATTAACAGCCACGACAAAAAAGGCAGTGATTTGTTTCTGTTCGCATTGGCCAGAAATAGATCTTGATTATTTTTTTAATTTTTAAAAATATTTAACTTTGAAAGATGACATATGTTTCCTTTTTTCTCCCGTTGGCCCCGTCTAGCCTGCCCCTACCTGCTGCCCTGGCTTCCAACACTCTGTTGTCTGTGTCTCTGGGTTATGCATATATATGCATACACATTATTTGGTTGATCTACACCTCGCCCCCCGCCCCCGCCTCCAGAAATAGATCTTAATTTTCATTCTTTCGTTTATTTTTGGAGCTAGTGCTCTTCCCACTGTGTCTTACTGTTTTGTTTCCAAAATGTTTGCAGGTATGAAATCCAAGTGTGCTAATCACTGGATCTTTGGATCTCTAAGGAATTAAGCATCACATATTGTGGAAACTCTGTTAATCTCTAAACAAGTGGAACATAGACTGTTTATATGTCCCCAACACACCAGGCATCATGCAGACATTTTAAATTTTTTTTAAATATATATTGATTGACTTAAGAGAGGAAGGAAGAGGTAGAGAGAGAGAGAGAGAGAGAGAGAGAGAGAGAGAGAGAAACATCAATGATGAGAGAGAATCATTGATCGGCTGCCTCCTGCACATCCCCTATTGGGGATCAAGCCCACAACCCGGGCATGTGCCCTGACTGGGAATCGAACCGTGACCTCCTGCTTCATAGGGCGCCGCTCAGTCACTGAGCCATGCCGGCTGGGCCATGCAGACACTTTTGTTCACATGATTGTTTAATACTTAGGCACAATAAATCCATCCCATTTTACTGATTTAACAACTGAGATCCTAAAACTATCTGGCTCTTCAGAGTGAGCCACGCGATCCCTTTGGTTTCCGTTGTCGGGGAAATTTATCTCGATTTTCTGCAAGAGCGTCGGGCAGCTTTGAGTCATTTGCCACCTTTGCATTTCTTCCTATTTCAGGGGCCTCGCACTTTTTTTTCTTTCTGTATTTTGATTATTTAGAGTTGATCCCATCTAACACATGGTCCCTGACAAAGGGCAGACATTGTTCCATAAAGAAAGAGTCATTTTTGTCCTTCCTTCCTTCCTACTGATGAACCACCCTCCTCTCCTCCAGACCCTCTGGCAGACCTCACAGCCACAGGCCACACCCTCGTGCTAAGTGAGTCCCTGAGAGAACAGGAATCAAAGAAGTTTGGTTGTTTTAACCATTTTCAGAAAAATGGAGGCTCTGAATGCAAAATGATGGTCTTAAGTTCATCTGGGGCAAGGACTCATTGGTTCAGTCATTCACCGACAACCATCACCAGAAGCTTCCTATGCCCCAAAGTGTAAATTCACTGTGAGCAGGTCCTTGCATGATGGCCGCACCTCAGGGCCCAGTAGCTAAGAGCACCAGCTCCAGGTCCCCCAAGAGGATCAGGAAGGCTCCAGGCAGAACAATGGCCTTCATTCTGGAGATGGAGTCGGGAGGCAGAGGTGAACAGCAGGGGAGACGGGAAAGACATCCATTCAGTTGAGGAGTGGGCCAGCCAGAGCCCCTCAGCCCTGTGCAGGGAGTCGGATGGTTGGACTCATGGGAAGAGCTCAGTGCCAGGCTGTGTGACAGCTGCCCATGGGGAGAAAGATCCTGCAAGCAGTGAGAACCAAAGGAAATATCCCCGGAATCATGCAGGGACAATGTAGTAAGGGCCAGAAGCAGGCTGCTGGCAGGGAGGATGGGACAGGTTAACCTTGGAAGGAATAGTCATGGGGGTGAGAACAGAGCTGGGGAAGCACTGGACATGGGGGTGAGGACTTTGGGGTGTCGACGGTGATCCTTACATTTTGAAGTGACAGTGATGCCCTTGACTGAAATGAGGACAGATGACAATGACCTCTGTTCGGTGAGAAGGTTATGAGTTTAATTTCAAATGTGTTGACTAAAAGATCAAGTCTTATGTTACTGGTGCTCCACCTTGGAGCCCAGAAGAAAGCCATGGCTAAAATAAGTAATCCCATCGAGACTATCTGGAGAAAGGAGGGTATCGGAGCTCAGAGGCCCACCGTTCTCTTGGAATTAGCAGCACTGGCATTCCCTTATTTGGAGCCCCTTTCTGTCTTCCTTCCCTTTAAAAAGTAACTGATGTTTAAAGGTGAAAATGACTTTACTAGAAACCACATTGGCACTACTCTGTGCCTGCTATTAGCCACAGCTGGGTGGTGGCCGACATTCTTGGGGCTCTGATTCTGCGCCTCATGCTTGCAAGTCCTTGGGCTCATCTGGAGTTAACTTGGTCAGTTTATCCACACAGAGCAGGATGAGGGTGAGAAACCAGAGACTCCAGCCAACAGCGGCCGCGATCCAGCCGTACTCATCCACTCCAGCGTGGCAACACTGGGATGCTTTTAGGCAGAAGTCCACATCTGGGGGAAGAGAGAGCATCACACCAGCCCGCCCCATCTCTAACAGTCATAACAACAAGACAATAATAATAATACAATAGTTAACCTTCAGGAAAATATGCCACGTGCTATGCTAAATGTCCTATACATGTTACCTTATTTTTTCCTCGTAAAGTGATAGGTGTGGTTGTTAGTCCCATTTTACATGAAGAATCTCAGGCTGTAACTTGCCCAAGGTCATGGTTTGGCAGAACTAGAACTCAAACCCAAGTCTGCAGGACTCCAAAGCTGTGTTCTTAACCTCTACACATTCTTGCCTACTATTCTTCTCTATAAGTGTCCAGAAGTGAACAAACACATTTGGTCATTCAATGAGGGCAGATTAAAGGAAGCCAGACTTAGAATATATTGCAAGACTTTGTTAATTAGACATCTGCAGGAGTGGTGGCTTTATGAAGGACTGCCCTCCTTGTGGCTGGAGGTATTCAAGGAGAGAAGAACAGAAATATGCAAAGGGCATGGAAATGAAGCTCCTGCCTTGGGAGCTTCCAGCTGAGTTTTGTGGTCTTCCCACTGGCAAACATCTACACGTCTCTGAACTCAGGGCCTCTTTGGCTCCTATTGTGGGGATGGGTCATTAAAGCTATCTATAGCAAAGGTTGTGAGCTTCGATGGGGGTCAAGGCCAAGATAGATTTTGGACGGACTCTGCAAACAGTTCTGGAGGCTGTGGACAAACCACACCAGCACCCAGCGAGGCCAGGCTGACACTCAGCCACCCCACGCCAATGAACAGAAGCCAGGAGGCTTATGTTTCCCTCCCAGACCCAGGGCCAGCTCTGGTTGGGGCAGTTGGCAGACGCTTACTGTGGCACTGTTCCAGAGTCTCAGGATCTGGGTGGTGGTTGATCAAGGTTGAGTTGTTGCCACTGCTTGCTTCTGGGGAAAAAAGGCAGAAGACAGTTTGAGTAAATTAGTAGTGAGTACTGTGAAAGGATTATAGACGTTCCAGTCTAGATGTCATGCAGCAAAGCTAACTCCTTGTTATGGGCTAAATTGTGGCTCCCCCCTCCCCCAAATTCAGATGTTGAAGTCCTAATCCCCCAGTAATGAATGCATCTGGAAATAAAACCTTTAAAGAGGTCTTTCTAACATGAAATGGGGCCATATGTGTGAGCCCTAATCCAGTATGACTGGGGTCCTTATAAGAAGAGGAGAGACACAGGGATGTGCAAGCAGAGGAAAACCACGTGAGGACACAGGAGGGAGGCCTCAGGAGAAACCAACCCTGCAGACACCTTGCTCGTGGACTTCTTTGTTGTGTCAGCCCTAGCAAACAAATACTCCCCTTTTTTCCTATCGTGGTCTCTTCTCATTCAGAGATGCTTTATTTCCATCTCGCATGGTCCCTTACCCAGGGCCTACCATCTACAGCTTCCCAAACACTCTAATTATCAAATTAGCTGCTTTCTATGCAAATAAATACATAGAAAATGGTTTTTATAATATATGGTAACAAACTTATTTAAAAATCTGAAGCATCTTTCCATAACTACCTTTAATTCCCTCCAAAACTTTGAACAGCCTGGCCTGTGTGGTACAGTGGTTGAGCGTTAACCTATGAACCCAGAGTCACTGTTTGATTTGTGGTCAGGGCACATGCCCGAGTTGTGGGCTCAATATCCTGGGGGTGGGGTGGGGGTGGGGGTGGGGTGCAGGCAATGCAATAGGCAATCAATGATTATCGCACCACTGATGTTTCTATCTCTCCTTCTCCCTTCCTCTCTCTGAAATCAATCAAAATATATTAAAAACAAAACTCTTGAACAAATAGACATTGAAATCTGACCTTGATTTCTGACAAAGATACTGGTATTACTCAGCAAGCCATGGAAGTGGTTATCAGGGGGGAAAAAATTAAATACCATATAAGCAAATCTAGAGGTTGCTAGAATATGTAGCACTTCAAATTGTCCCTTGATTAAGAAGTAGAGAGCCCAATGATAAAAAGAATTTCAGCAGGAATTCTTACAGTTGTATCAGAGTTTGGGGGGTGAGCTGGGGTTATGGAGATGAACATAAGGGTCTCCAAGGAAGAAAACCCATTGCCCACACTCCCTCTCACAACAGCATAAGAGGAGAGAGGATCCATCCGTTCAGTCCCACACGGCCGCCACTGGTGACTATTTAAATGTTTAAACAATTAAAAGTTCAGCTTCTTGGTCAGATAAACTACATTTCAAGTGCTCAATCCCCAAATGTGTCTAGTGGCTACCATAATGGAAGCACAGCACAGATATGCAGACTTTCCATCAGCAAAAAAAAAAAAAGTTCTGTTAGTGCTAATCTAGGTAGAACAAGACCAAGAGGCCAGTTTTGGAGACTCTGTCTGGAAACTACATTGCTGTTCAGTCTGCTTCTTGGGAATGCAAAGACATAAAACTGGTTTGGAAACGCTCAAGGCCCCCTCCAGGTCAGCATGCCCTTCAAAGGTGCTTGGTGTCACATAGCAGGAGAGGTTAGGAGGAAACTTCTTGACCAGCCAAAGCCACAGAATTCCTGCTCAGACTAATTTTATGCCACCCACCCCCAAGCCGCTCCAGTGTCCTGCCCAAAGTGTAGTAATTACCTTGATGCAATCTGATTGTTACTGTAAATTATTTACAGCCAAATGGCTTACAGCTTGGCCTTTATTTGTTTTGGAGAAATTGATTCCTCAACATTTTAATGTCTGTTATAACCGAAATAA
Organism: Myotis nattereri; assembly: GCF_964212035.1. Classification (NCBI taxonomy): domain Eukaryota; kingdom Metazoa; phylum Chordata; class Mammalia; order Chiroptera; family Vespertilionidae; genus Myotis; species Myotis nattereri. The sequence goes on along the minus strand of NC_138086.1, from coordinate 29,143,116 downwards.
ATTCCTTGGTCCTGACCTTCACCTCCCCTCTACCCTAGAATGGAAGTGGTCCCCGCCTAGAACAAGTGAGTGGAAAAAACCTGGTAAGTTGGATGCTAGGATTAGGTGAAACCATATGTAATTGCCATTTATGTAGGTGAGGAATTGTTCAGCAATTTTATATGGCTCACACTGGCTAGCCTAGTTAGAAGTTCCTAAGAATTTTTTCTATTTATTTTTTATTGAATGCATTGGGGTTACATTGTTTAATAAAATTATATAGGTTTCAAGCATACAATTCTATAATACATCATTTGTATATTGTACTGTATGCTCCCCAAGCCAAGTCATGTCTCTTTCTGTCACCATTTATCCCCCCTTTATCCTCTCCTGCCTTCCCCTACCCCCTACGAATTTAAATATCACCCTCATAAGGAGAGCCAATCAGGGACTGGTCGCAGTTGGGGTCACTTCCAAAGTAAAGGCTGCTGGGAAGACCCAACTCTTCAGTGCAGTTAAATTTATCAAGTTTTTTTTTGAGGCCCTATCCTAAACAAGGCACTGTGAGAATAAACAGAAAGACACAGAACACTTTTATTAGGGGAGGGGTTATACTGGACAATGAATGTGCTAACATTCATTAAGTGTTTACCATGAGTTAATTTGTTCAAAGGTATTTACCTACAGTCACCTCATTTCATCTTTACAACAACCTGATAGGTAAGCCCTAGGATTATCCCCATGTTACAATAAAGAAACTGGAGCACAGAAAGGGTAAGTAATTTGCTCAAGGTCTCACAGCTGGTAGGTACAAAGCAGTGTTGAGGCTCACAGGCTTTGAGAGCCCACACTCTCTGGACCACCACAGGAGAGTCTGTGAGGACGAGAGAGGCAGACACAGGTTGAAGGGGAGGAAGGATGGGGGGTGGGGGTGGGAATGGTGAGGCTTGGTTTTGAGACAGACTAATAGACAGAGACAGACTCAGGGAACAGGGCAGACTGTGTCCTGAGGAGTTGAGGAGCAAGATCAAAGCCAGAGGCAAAAGTCAGGAGCGTGGGAGTGTCAGGGCAGCCTCTGCATGAGGCTCAGAGCCCAGCCTGGGACACTCTGACGGGATGGCCTCAACCCCTCCAGCCTCCACAAGGCACTAACCCAACATCTCCTGTGTCCCGGGAAGACAGGAGAACAGTAGACTGAGTTTGGCAGCTTTCATGCATTCAGGTTTTGTGAAAATTGCAAAGAAAGCACAGGGTCAGCAGAGGGTCAGAGGGCCTTAGGGGAAGGGAGGGGCAGTGCAAAGGGAGCATTGCCAAGCTCAGCAGCCCCGGGCTCGGAGGAGCCACTGAGAAACTGCACCCAAAAGATGCCATTTTAGGCTCATTTGGTCCCCCGCTGGGAGAGGCTCTGTGCATTGCTTTTCCTCTGTTCTTTGTGGTAAAGGTCAGCAGCGGTGGCGGCTCCTGTCCTAGATGAGGACAGGCGTACATTTAAGACACCCCCACCCCACCTCTGCCCAATCCTTCAGAAGAGAAAGGATTGTTTCCTCTTTGTGCAGGACCAGCCCTGGCCGAGGAATACTCCTCCTTCCTTCCCTCCACCCCCGCCCTTCCCCTTCCCAGCGTGGCCAAGAATAGAGCTCACAGTCCCACCTGCCAAGCAAGCCGATTGGAAGGAGGCGAAGACCAGGCTGAGGACCAGGGCAGCCGGGGGCGCAGGCTTCATGCTGGAGAGAGAGGCTTCTGCGGGGCCACGCCGTGGAGGTGTGCTGAGTGCCGGGGGCATGTGCCTGTGTGTGTCCTGTCCGGCAGGAGCTTGAAAACAAGGCCGTCAGAGGTGAATTTCTACTCTGTTTTTGGGAAAAGAAAGAGGGTGGAGCAAAGGAAGTTCAGCTGTCACACCTTTCTCTTACCTCTCCAGCAGGGAAGCCAGGCTCTGTTGGCTGGGGCAAGAAGGGAGGGGCGATTTATGCGGTCTGTGTCCTGCTGGGTCCCAGAGCATGAGTTTGCTGCCTCGTCCATGTGCAGGCGTAGTGCTGGATTCCCTATTCTGTTTCGCCCGGTATTTACTGAGCTCTTACTGTGTGCACTGAACTAAAGTCTGGGAATAACAACCCCCAACATGCTTTAAGTATCCACACATCATTCAAACGCAGAGCACTGCTTCGGGAATGACCCGGGAAGGACAAAGTACTTTGGATCTCAGCAGCATGAGGCCACATCTCGGGTGGGATGCTTTGTGCAGAAGATGGCATTTGAGTTGGCCTTGAAGGATGCATAGAATTTCGACAAGCAAAGAGGGGGCATTGTAGGCAGAGGGACAGGTGAGCAAAGACCCAGAGGTAAGAGATGCTCAGAAGCCCACTCTGCCCACAGCACAGATGAGTGTAGGTGACCTGAGGAGGAGGAATGTGTGTGTGTGTGTGTGTGTGTGTGGAGGTGGGTGGGTGTGACTGGAGAGCTGTGAGGCTGAGCCCCTGGCGCGCCTGGCTGGGAGTTTGAAACAATCATGAGGCAGATGGGAGGCTCTGTGAAGATGTGAACTGAGGAGTAACTGGATTGGAGTTCTGGCTTCAGTCTAAACATGTTCGGAAAACCCACCGTGCCTTTGAAAAGCATCATCCTGGGCATCTGAGACTCAAAGGTGGCTAAGACAGGATCCCTACTTTCACTGCAGTGAGACCAAGCGGTGAAGAAAGAACTGAAATGTAATACGGTAAGACTCAACTATGGGTGCCTTCCCCAGGCAGGGGGCTAGGAAACAGCAAGGCCCTAAATGCCCGAGAGGCACAGGGAAGTGACATTTGGGCTGGGTATCCCAGAGGAAGCGCTTTTTAAAAATTTGCCTAAAGCTGCAGATTAGTGGTAGCTCTATATTTTCGGCTTTAGGGGTTGAGGGCAGACGTGCTGTAGGGAGGCTAATTTCTGGCCGTGCACAGAAATCCAGTTTAGACCTACTGCTTGGTTGAACATTCAACAATTTTCGAGTAGCTGCTGTGCGCTGGGCCCTAGGGATGGGGGAAGGAGGTTCCAAAGTGGGTAAGGCAACTCCGTCTCTGTCCTCCAGGAGCTCGGGGGCCGGTCAGGGCCATGGACAAATAAACAAGGACACACATAAGAAATGGTGAGGTGGCCTCTGCAGATGGGGATTCATGGAGGAGGGTTGGAGACCAGGAGACTAAGAGAATATTTCACAATGGAGATGAGGTTTTGACTTGAAATGGGAGAGATGTGTAGTTTGCCAGGCCAGGAAGGAGGGGACCATGTACCCGGCCGCCGAGGAATGCACATGCGACCCTTGTTGGGAAGTAATGACTGTCCTGGGAGCATGGGGTTCGCTTCGCCATGGTGCGTCTGGTTAGACCACGGACAGATTGTAATGGTCCTGCAGGGTAGACAAAGGAAACTGGACTCTGCCGTACACCTGGGACACCCTATCGGGATCTTGTGGTCACCTTTGTATTTCAGAGGCACAGATAATAGATTCACAGAGGCCAGGCCTGGATTCAGAGAGATCTTCTAAGAAGCTATTGCAAAAATCCCAGCAGATCATAAAGGGCCCTGCCCTGGCCGGTGTTGCTCAGGGTTAGAGTGTCAGCCTGGGCACTGAAGGGTCTCGGGCTCGATTCCCAGTCAAGAACATGTACCTGGGTTGCAGGTTTCATCCCCAGCCCCAGTTGGGGCACATGGAGCAACTGATAGATGTGTCTCTCTGGCATCAATGTTTCTCTCTCTCTCCCTCCCTCACTTCCTCCCATTCTCTCTAAATATCAATGGGAAAAATATCCTTGGATTTTTTCCAAGGATTAACAACAAAAAAAGGGCCCTGAAATAAAAGGCTGGGCTGAGGATAGAGGCGAGGGGAACAGACTCAAGAGGCACTTTGGAGGCTAAATCCACAAGGGAATCCAGGATGAGGCCGTCAGGGTGAAAGCAAGGTTTCCATCTGGGGTGAAGCAGTGGCCCTGAGGCCCGCCCGGGGTGGAATTCCAGCCCTGCCTCTGTCTGAGTGGCCCTGGGAAGTGACATCACACATCCAAGCCCTGGGTTCTTGATCTGAAAAGTAATAGTGTTACGGGAAAGGAGACCGGGCCCAGAGCGGGTCTGCCTAAGGCCAGCTGGTAGTGTGTGGGTTCCTGACTTCGTGCAGGACAGGTTTCACAATAGGAGTGCCGGTGATTTTGAGAGCACGTTTGTTAAAACTGGGGCCAGAGAAACACGGAAGGGCTTAGGATAGAAGCAGCAACAGGAGAGAGACGAGGCAGGGCTGCTTTGACTCTAAAAAGACGGGGAAGAAGCGAGCCAAGGAGGGGCTGCTGTCAGCTCACTGGAGAGTCAGAGAAAAGGGGCCTTGGGGACCAGTTCAGGGGGTTAGCCTGGGACAAGCTGCAGCTGCCCATTGCTCCCTGGTGGCAAGTCTCATGGGGTCCGTTAGAGTTTAGGAGATGCACGCCTGTGGGGGAAGCAGAGGGGGAGGGAAAGGTGAGGGTGTGCTCCAGGGAGGGAAAAAGCGCTGGGACCTTCGGTTTGAGGGTGTCTAAAGGCTGGGAGTTTAGGGGAGGGCTTAAGGGAGGATCTCAATAGAATCTTCATCAGCTCTTCCAGGTGTGTCCTTTCAGGGTCATGGTCTCCACTGATTGGGCAATGCCAGGTCAGGGGTCATTAGTCATTGCAGATGGTCCTGGTGTCTCCTGTCTGGCTTTGCTGCTTTTCTGGGCCTGGAGCTGAAATACAACTAAGCCTAGACGTTACCTCCAGGGAGGAAAGGTCAGGGGGTCTAAACTGCATGACCAACGAGTTGCCAGGGGAGGAAGGTCCCGCACTAGTTTCGCCTGTTGCTAGGCACCCGGGACTTTCTGCCCTGGCTGTAAGTTGCTCGGCCGGTTTGCTCAGCTATCTATCTCAGTGTTCCCTTTCCGCTTGCCAAGGAGTTTCCCAGCTTCTTCCCATCCTGTCTCAATAGGAAGAGGCACCCATCTCAGGAGTTGTTATCCATGTCAAGTGCTTCCCGTCGTGCTAGCCGATGGCAAGTGCGCAGTCAATGTTCACGCCCACTTTAGTAGAAAGGTCATCACAAATAGAAAATATGCAAGACAGGCACTTTTAGGGGGGCAATAATGCTATTTATGTGTTGAGTTGTTTATATCCTGTCTTGGTCCAAAAAGGGTTTAAGGAAGCATACGTATCATTAATGAAGCTCGGTGAAATACATTTAAAATAAATGAGAGGAAACGAGGCACGGAGAAAGTTAGGATAGGAGCTATGAGGAGGATCCATGAGCACATTTAGGGCACAAAATGGCAGGCTTGTTCTCTGAGCTTTCTGGTGGCCAGTGGGAAGAGGGTCACATGGTCACGTCTGTGATTCATGGGCTCACAAGACAAAAACAACAGGAGAAGCACAGTGCCCTTGATACCGGAATCAGAGGGGAAGTTCCCCCTGGGTCCCCACAGAGATGGCATTACTTAACAGGATGACCATGCTTCTTGACATTTTCCTCCCAGGAACCCTCGCAGGAAGCTTTGTAGACTGGGGTGATTTATCCAGTAGGCGCTGGAGATCACAGCAGTGTGTGGGGTCTCTGAGATTTTCAAGAGTCAAAAATGTTTGAGCCCTGAAAAAATGTTCTCAGATCCAAGATATGAACAAAACTGTGCAATCAAAGCTATGCAAGTCATTTAAACAGAAAGAGTTTCATGTAGGCTGTTGGGTGCCTTTGAATATGTTTGATGTGAGCAGAGAGTGTCCCTCCGAAATGATAAGAGCCTGGGACACACAAAAATTTAAAAAGGCCCGGCCGGCGTGGCTCAGTGGTTGAGTATCGACCTATGAACCAGGAGGTCACGGTTCAATTACAGGTCAGGGCACATGTCCAGGTTGTGGGCTCAATCCCCAGTGTGGGGCATGCAGCAGGCAGCCGATCAATTATTCTCTCATCATTGATGTTTCTATCTCTCTCTCCCTTTCCCTTCCTCTCTGAAATCAATAAAAACATATTTAAAAAAAAAAGATTTAAAATGGTCCTGCCCAGGATTGTTACGATGATGGTTTGAATAGTGTTCACCTATCAAAGTTGACAGCATCATGTTAAATCATACCAGTGGGAAAAATTCTGGATATGGTGCATGTAGAGGGCAAAGATAATAGTCTGTCTTTTCTCTCCTTTCTTTCTCTCTCACTCTCCCTTCCTCTCCCTCTAAAATCAATAAAAATATACCCTTGAGTGAGGATTTTTAAAAAGTTAAGCATTTTCTTTACAGATCAAAGGATTTTATTATTCTACAACAGGATGGACTTGCCTGGTCTCTGGTAACTCATGAATTCCCAAAGCAAGGGCTGCATGGTAACTATTTTACAAGTGTCACCATTATTCACTACTAGAGGCCCGGTACAAGAATTTGTGCACCAGTGGGGTCCCTTAGCCTGGCTTGCATGATTGGGCTGAAACCAGCTCTCCGACATCCCCCAAGGGATCCTGGATTGCAAGAGGGCACAGGCCAGGCCAAAGGACCCCACCAGTGCACGACTGGGGCCGGGGAGGGACGCAGGAGGTTGGCCAGCTGGGGAGGGACCATGGGAGGGCTCCAGGGCATGTCCGGCCCATCTTGCTCAGTCCTGATTGGCTGGACCCCAGCAGCAAGCTAACCTACTAGTTAGAGCTTCTGCCCCCTGGTGGTCAGTGCACGTCATAGTGAGTGGTTGAGCAGCCTTTGTATATCATTAGCATATTATGCTTTGATTGGTTGAACGGATGACCAGACGACTGGACACTTAGCATATTAGGCTTTTATTATATAGGATTTAAAAATATCGGTCTATGGTTAATAGCTCCACGCAGTGGGTTACCCTACCCAGGAACTCTGGATACATTTTATATCAGGTTTGCTTTGGAAGGTGTACCAGGAAGTTGCCTTGCTCTGAGCCAGACATTCTGCAGGAACTTTCCCAAGACTTTTTTTTTTTTTTTTTTTAATGGTTGAGATAGGTGTTTGGTTACACATACTTTTAAAAAGTTCAGGCTAAAATGTCTGTGGCCAGGCTCCATGGTGGTGGTTGGGTTAGCCAAGAGCATGGGGCTCCAGGGCCTTCACTGGTTCCAGTTTTATCTGTTTTTGCCTGCTATGATTTCATGTGAAAAAGAAGAGGAGGGGACCGCGTGTTTCCTGAGCTAAAAGATGGAAAGCCAGCAACCTGGAATGGCCTCTGTCTATGGGAAGAATACTTTATGTTGAGGAAACCTCTCTTGTGATTCTGATAGGCCCTTCTCCTGCCTCTCCATTTTTGGGAAGAGACCACTGGCCTTGAACTTGGAGCTTGCATTTCCAGTGAAGCCACTCTGAGGGGAATCATGGCCCTAACCACACTGCGCCTGCTATTTCCTCACTTTCACGCAGAGATGGGGGTCCATGGCTCTTCCTGCACACGGCTTTTATTTCACAAAACAATGTCAGTCTCTAGTTACTGTGGGACTGAAACATCTAGACCTCACCTGAGCCACAGTTAGTTGGTGGCGGAGGTTAACCTCACTTGCTGCCACTCGGTGATGGGTCTATAATTTGGAGAGGATGAGGAACACCCCTGTAAGACAAATGGAAAGCTACATAGAGTCCAACTTGGGGATCGTGCCATAGGGTTGATGAAGGTAATGAAGTGAACGAGGCTTGGAGCCCACCGTTTGGAACCATTTCTGAATAGGTCCCAGAGTTATTCATTCAGCTTGCACTTAACCCACATTGCACTAGGGGGCGCTGGGACCACTGCCTGGATTGAGGTGGGTTAACAAGAAGAATGGGACTTCCTCATGGCTAAGCCCATCTTCTACTTGGGCCCTGGATCACATTCCCTCCCATCTTCTCAGAGGTGTATTTCTTAATTTCCAAATATATGCAGGTTTTCTAGTTGGTAGTCAATAGAATAAGTGGACCAAATTTAAAAACAAACAAACAGGAAAATATAGAAGATTCAAAGCCTTCCTGGTGCATTGAACCTTCTTTTCTTTCTTTCTTCCTTTCTTTCTTCCTTTCTTTCTTTCCTTCCTTCTTTCTTTCTTTCTTTCTTTCTTTCTTTCTTTCTTTCTTTCTTTCTTTCTTTCTTTCTTTCTTTCTTTCTTTCTTTCTTTCCTTCCTTCCTTCCTTCCTTCCTTCCTTCCTTCCTTCCTTCTTTCTTTCTTTCTTTCTTTCTTTCTTTCTTTCTTTCTTTCTTTCTTTCTTTCTTTCTTTCTTTCTTTCTTTCTTTCTAATATATTTCTTTATTGGTTCCAGAGAGGAAGGGAGAAGGAGAGAGAGAGATAGAAACATCAATGATGAGAGAATCATTGATCGGCTGCCTCCTGCACGCGCCCCCGCCCCCCCCCCCCCCCCCCCCCCGGGGACTGAACCAGCAACCCAGGCATGTGCCCTTAGCCGGAATCGAACCTGGGACACTTCAGTCTGCAGGCTGACGCTTTATCCACTGAGCCAAGCTGGCTAGGGTGAACCTTCTTTTAAAAGTCATTGTGCTGTTGACTTATTAATAACTAGAGGCCCCGTGCATGAATTTGTGCATGGGTAGGGTCTGGCCAGCTGGCCCCGATGGGGGTCCATTGGTCCGGACCGGTGGGGGGGAGGGGCTACAGCGGTTGACCGGCCAGCCCCACCCCCGATCTGGGTGTTGGGGGCTGATCGGGGGCAGGGGCGGATCAGGTTGGTTGGCTGTCGCAGTGTGCATCATAGCCACCAGTCGTTCTGGTTCTGGTCCTTCTGCCGTTCTAGTCACTGGGCTTATATATATACAGATAAGAACTATGTATTTGGTCTTTGCACTGTTTCTGGCACAGAGCTCCTAAAACCCTTAGAATTTCTGAAGTGTTGAGAGCTGACAAAGGTGTCTTTTGTTATGTTAATGAGGTGACTTTTAGACTGCACCTAAGGATGGGGACTGGTTGCCAGGGAAACCAACCACATCATTGGAACTTTCAGTCCCATCCCCTGACCTCTGGGGAGAGGAGAAAAGAGGAGTGGGGCTGGAGGTGGAATCAATCACCAATGGCCAATAATTTAATCAATCATGCCTATGTAATGAAGTCTCCATAAAAACCTAAAAGGATGGGTGGGATTTGGAGAGCTTCTGAGTTGGTGAGCACAGGAAGGTGGTGGGAGAACAGCAAGCCTGGAGAAGGCATGGCACCTGTGTGGCCCCTCCCCATACCTTGCCCTATGCATCACTGGCACCTGGCTGTTCCTGAGTTATTTCCTTTTATAATAAATTGGTAATCTAGTGAGTAACTGGGTTTTCCTGACTTCTATGAATCTTTCTTAAGCAAAACCAAGGAAGGGGTTGTGGGAGTGTCTGATTTATAGCCAGCTGGTTAGAAGTAGAGGTAACAACCTGAACTTGTGATTGGCATCCTGAGTTGGAGGGGGTGGTTGGAACCTCTGATTTGTAGCCAGTTGGTCAGAGACACAGGTAACTTGTCTTGTTACTGGCATCTGAAGTGGAGGGCAGTCCTGTGGGACTGAGCCCTTTACCTGTGGAATCTGATTCTATCTTCAGGAAGATAGTGTCAGAATTGAGCTGAAGTCTCAGACACCCTCCTGGCATCCGGTAATTGTTGGTGAGAGAAAGCTTTGCCTCCTCCCACACACACGTTGGAATTGGATCCAGGAACTCTTTTCACCCTCTTTATCTCTATTAATGCTTTTTGACACAAAACTTACTTTGCTTGATATTATTACTGTAGCTATACGACCTTTCTTTTGCTTAATTTTGCATGCTATGTCTTGTCCCATAATTTCTTTTAACTTTTCTAAATCCTTATTATGTTTTAGATGTGTACCTTATAAAAATATAGTGGAGGATATTTTAAAAAAACTCAGTCTGACTATCTTTGTCTTTGATTTGGCCACTGAATCTTTTTATATGGAATATATTTACTGATAGATTTAGGGTTGAATCTCCATCTAACCAAGTGCTCTCTGGTTTCCCAATGTCTCTGTTGTTCCTTTTATTTATTTTTTCTCATTGCTTTTGGATTGAGCTTTTTATTCCTTTTGTTTTTCTTAGGGATCTCAGCATGCATTCTTATCGTATCAAAGGCTAATAATGATGTTCTTACTGTCTTCACAGATAATGTGAAGGGTTTGGAACTTTAAGTCTACTTATGCACCCTGATTTTTATACTATTATAGTCATATATTGAAGCAACATACTTTTTAACTCAATAAGTCATTATTATTTTATACAGTGACTGTTTAAATTTATCCACATATTTACCAATTTATTGTTCTTGATTTCTTTTCTGCATGTATATTTTTCCAATAATTTTTGCAATAATTTATTTCTCCTTTTTAGTATTCCCTCAGTAAATGATGAATGCTTTCAAGTTTTATCTGGGCATGTTTTTATTCTTTATTCTTTTTTTTAAAAAAAAGATATATATATATATATTATATTATATATATATAATTTATTTTTGCAGAGAGGAAGGGAGAGGGATAGAGAGTTAGAAACATTGATGAGAGAGAAACATCAATCAGCTGCCTCCTGCATAACCCCTACTGGGGATGTGCCCACAACCAAGGTACATGCCCTTGACCAGAATTGAACCTGGGACCCTTCAGTTCGCAGTCAGATGCTCTATCCACTGAGTCAAACCAGTAGGGCTGGTTGTTTCTAAGAGTTTTGTTTTGTCTTTAGTTTTCAGCACTTTTATTCTGATGTGCTCAGGTATGGATTTCTTTTGATTTGTCTTGCTTGGGGTTTGTAGGCAATTGAATGTGGAGTTTAATGTCTTCCATCAGTTTTGAAAAGAGCTCAACCATCAAATACTACTCCTGCCCCATTCTTTTCTCTCCTGAGACTCCAATTACACAAAAGTTAAGACTTTTCTACTGTATCTTCTGATTCCCTGCCCTCTTCCTTATTATCCATCTTTTTGTTTTAATGTTCTTTATTCTATATACTTTCTTCTGCCCTATCTTTTATTAAATCTCTTGACATCTGTGCCTAAGAAAAATGGTTAAAGAAAACAATTTAGGTGATACGAACAAACCTTAACACTTTATGAGGTCGACAGTCTCCTTTTGAAGAACGGTAAAAAGTAACAGAAAGAAGCTATTGCAGGATAAAGAATAAGGAAGACAGCCCTAACTGGTTTGGCTCAGTGGATAGAGCGTCAGCCTGTGGACTCAAGGGTCCCAGGTTCGATTCCGGTCAAGGGCATGTACCTTGGTTGGGGGCACATACCCAGTAGGGAGTGTGCAGGAGGCAGCTGATTGATGTTTCTCTCTCATCGATGTTTCTAACTCTCTATCCCTCTCCCTTCCTCTCTGTAAAAAATCAATAAAATATAAAAAAGAAAAAAAAAGAATAAGGAAGACAAATACCTGATTGGCAGGGGTGACAGTCAACCTTGTTTGAGATGAGAAGGCCCAGTGTTGGCTTGGTGTTTGGGGATTGGATGACTTCATGAACAGAGTGAACATAATTATTTTAAAATCTGTGTCTCATAATGTCTGTATTTGTCCATCCCCATCTGTCTCTTTCTATTGACTACCATTTCTGCTGGCTTTCATTCATGTCATTGTGTTTCCTTGTGTACTGGGCTATTTTTTATTGTGTGCAAAATTATAATTACACACAATTGTATATAGAAATAAATTGAGACCTAGGATGATGTGATCTTCCTCCAGACATGATATTTATTGCTTTAGTTGTTTTAATCAAGTGCTTGAGGGTAATAACAATCTTCCATCATGTCAGTCCAGTCTTAGGAATTGAGATGATGTATAGCTAAGTTGTAGACTTTGTAAAGGTGAGTTTATTTTGGTCGCCTTCCCTTATACAGTGTAGCCCTTTAAAAAAATTTTTCCCTGCCCTGGCTGGTGTGGCACAGTTGGTTGGGCATAGTCCTAGGCACTGAAAGGTTACCAGTTTGATTCTTGGTCAGGGCATATGCCTGGGTTGTGGGCTTGATCCCGAGGTGGGGTGTGTAGGAGGCAGCTGATCAATGTTTCACTCTCTCATCGATGTTTCTCTCTCCCTCTCTTTCTTCCACCCTCTCTAAAAAAAATCAATTAAAATATTTTTAAAAATTTCCTCTAGAAAATAATCAGAGATGAGTACAGAAATGTATATCCAAGATTCTCTATTTCAACATTACGGTATTTATAAAAATGGAAGTTTCATAATGGAATAAAAGATAGTTAATAAAATAGTGTTTTAGAATAACATTTAATTATTTAGAAAAACATTTGCCACATAATACAAACAAACAGCCGGATATAAAACTATGTACTCATTATGTACCCAGTTTTGTGATACACACACATATACAAAGAAACAAGTTTGAAAAGCATCCTATCCAATGTTAGTAGTGGTCATATCTAGAATATACAATCTGGGGATGATTTTCATTTTCTTCTTTATGCCTTTCAAATGATCCATAATGAATCTATATTACTCTTATAATCAGGAAATAAAATGAAGTTATTACATTTTTAAAAAGAATATTTCATAGGAAAGCAATACAACCACAACAAAGCAGATAAATTACATCTTACAGAATCTGTCTGATTGGAGAAAAAATTCAATGTCAGGGAATCTTCTTTTCCATTAAAAAGAAATCTTAAGTATAAGTTGTACATCGTGCAGAGAACTACTATTGACAACCTTTGCTCTTGGAGTGTCCAAGGTGTACAGTAGAATGTACAGACACACCCAGGAATGTTCAAGACACAGAGAAGACTAGAAATATGAGACAGAAAAAACACATAGCATCTCAGTGTTGGAATGTGACCTAGAGGCCGTCTGCCCTAATCCTTAAGCTAGTAAGAATGCTCTTCTGCACAGAAGGTCATATGTTAAAGAGTTTGGTGTGGCTGCATTTGACCTCTCCTGCCTCTCAAGGTTGTTGCTTGGATTCTGCTAAAATACCTCAAGTCTTACTTCCTTAAGGCAGCCAGGTCCACTGTGGGGTAGCTCTAGCTGTTAGAGAAGTTAGTTACTAGCATCACACGGTAAGGGCATTTTAAGGTGAAGTTAATAAACAATGGAAGGGGAGGGTCTGTTCAGCTCCACGACTCCTTGATTGGCAATTTCTGGCTCCTTTCAATGTCCAGTCCTACTATTTGTGCAAAATATTTCTGTTGGCACAACAGGGCTTGTGGTCAGATTTATTTTTTGTTTGATAAACAGAGATGTGTATTCTCAAAAAAGTAATTTTAAGCTAAGGTTTTTGGGAAATGAGCTGCATGTTTGTGGTCAACACTCAGCCAATTATTTTTCCAGTTTTGTCCACATGAAGCTAAAAAGGACCAGAGGGCCAAGTGAGAGACTGTTGGTCCTCTCTTCCCAGCACCCAGCTTCTTTCTCACTGTGCCTTTCTGGCGACTTCTTTAACTTCCCTTCACCCTCTGTCTCTCCTTCCCTCATCTCTCATGTCCAGGCTGCCCATAGCCCCTTGGGGTCAACACACTCACCCCACGTCAGGAGTTCTGGATTCTAGTTTTCTGTAGTCACTTCCTGTGTGACCTTGGGGGAAGTCACATAACCTTGGTGATGATGCCAACTGAGAGATATGGCAGGGGCTCTCTGGGAGGGGGACACAAGGGAAAAAAATCTAGGGAGATGCTGCCTTCAATTCTCTTTTTTTTGAGAGGGAAAAAATCTTTATTGATAAATAGGTTATAGTAAAATAAATAAAGTGATGTTTTTTGGGGGAATAAAAACTCTGAGTCTTAGTGTCTCTCCGCCCCGCCTCTAGCTCTTGGCTTCTGCCTTCATACTGGTCTCTTTGGATGATGAGGCCTTGGTGGACATGCCAGCCTTTGGGCCCTTGGGGACCTCTATCTTCCTGGGCAGTGATCCATGTACCATCTTGGACTCAACTGTCCTTAGGAGCAGCAGCAGCTTTGGCTTTTGACCCTTTCCTGGCCCCCTGGGAAGTGGCCTCTTTAAGGACCTTGTTTCCTGTCTTCCTTTTGGCTGGGGAAGTCACACCATTTTCACCCTTGGGGACTGTGGGTTTTGAGCTCCGAGTCCCAGCTTTGGTTTTCCTGTGGGCCTTGGCATCTGGCTGTCCTTTTTGCCTTTAACCTTTGACTTCCCATGGGGCCCGCTGGCACCAGGAGGGGCCTCTGTGGCCTTGTCTGGCTGGTGGGGGGCCTTCCTGGCCTTGCCCACTCTTGCCTCTTGGCCCTTGGTCTGGCCATCTTTCTTGGGGGCCTCCTCCTTGGTCTCACCAGGTCTCCGAGGGGCCGACATAGTGGCTGTCTTCCTGGAGCTGCCAGTGGCCCCCTGGCCCTGGAGTTGATGCACCTGTTGAGGAGGCCGCGCTGCATGCCCGTGTCCAGGGCCTGCTTCGGCAGGTACTTGAGCCGAATGGCGTCCACCGTAGGGTGCTTCCGCAGATGTACACCTTGATGGCCATCACCGAGGTGCCCTGGCGCTGCTCCCCCGCCTGCAGTGCCTCCAGCACCAGGCTCAGCATGGGAGGGTTGTGGCGTGGTGGTGGGACAGCATGATGGCGTGGGCCTGGCTTTAGAGACCCAGACCACCCAGAGGTGGAGGTTCATGGAGGTTAGTGAGGCCGAGGAGTCACTGGAGGTGTCACTGGAGGCCAAGCTCCCAGGAGCCATTGCACAAGCTGACACAGACACAGAAGTCCACCTTCTTTGGGGAAGACCTTTGTGTGGGGTCCTCAGGACTCCCACAGAAAGGGGTGTGAAGTCCTCTGAGAAACCATGGAAAGATCCTCAGAGCCAGGAACCCTATGTTCTGTTTCCAGCTCTGAACTAATTGGCTGTATGACCAAAGACAAATCCCTTCACCTCCCTGGGGTTGTTTCTGCATCTCTACAGGAAAGGGATTGGGCCCTGTCCGGGTAGCTCAGTTGGTTAGAGCATCGTCCGATATACCAAGAATGTGGGTTTGATGCCTGGTCAGGGCACATACAAGAAGCAACCAGTGAGTGCATAAGGAACTGGAACAACAAATCGATGTTTCTCTCTCTCTCCTCCTCTCTCACTCTAAAATCAATCAATAAAATTAAAAATAAAGGGGTTGGATTAGATGATCTCAAAGTTTTCTTCTAATGGTAGAATTCTATGCTTCTGTGCTCAGTACATTATGTTAAAATGAGAAAGAAGAGTACATACAAATAAAGTGTTTCCTTATATATAGAAAGTAGGAGCAGAAATCATGCTAAAAAGAAATTCCCTAGTAGAGTCTGGAATAAACATCCTATATAATAAAGAGGCAATATGTAAATTAACCCTCACACCCTCACAAGATGGCTGCCTATGACCAGGCCGGCAGGGAGGTTAGTGAGGGACGACCAAACAACTGAATAGCAGGCTGCGTGGGGTGACCAGGCCAGTGGGGGGGATGGGGGGCCATGAGGGGCGACCAGCTGGCAGGGGAAGTGCAGTTGGGGGCGACCAGGACAGCAGTGGGGGCAATAAGAGGTGACCAGGTTGGCGGGGGGCGGCAGTTAGGAGCGACCAGGCCAGCATGCAGAGACAGTGAGGGGCGATCAGGCCAGCAGGAGGCAGTTAGGGGCGACCAGGCAGGCAGGTGAGCAATTAGGAGCCCTCAGTCCAGGATTATGAGAGGGATGTCCGACTGCTGGTATAGGGAGCAGGGATCAGGCCTAAACCGGCAGTCAGACATCCCCCAAGGGGTCCCGGATTGGAGAGGGTGCAGGCTGGGCCGAGGGGACCCCCGCTGGTGCACAAATTTCATGCACTGGGCCTCTAGTTATTATAGAAAAAGCAATGAACTGGGAAATGCTGCCAAGTGAAAAACGGAAGACAAACTGTTGTCTTCACAGGGAAATTTTATTTTCCTCAATCTCGCTCCCAGTCGGTCTGTGACTTGGCCAATGATGACAGGAATGAAAGGGACATAAGTGTCTCTGCTCTGGAGAGAAGAGAAACAGAGACAAGACCACCATATGCAGACGTGGGGAAGAGGGAAGCTGCAGGGCTCCGCCTTGGAGAGTCTTGTCCTAAGGAATGAGGTGGCCATGTGCTGGGCAGGAGACGGTGGGACGGATGGAGACTAGAGGAGGATGCGCTGTCAGGGAGAGCCACGGGAAGTCTTTCTCTCAGCGCACCATCTAGAGGACAGGAAGTTGTAGAGCCACAGTGAGTACCAAGCTGATATCCAATGGCACCAGAATGCACTGACAGTCCTCACTGGAGAAGGCCAGGAGGGAGTGGGGATGGACACGGCAGGGGATGATGCTGGTTATCAGTGTGCTGATAACGTGAACTCTCAGATGTTACTGCTGACGAATTGCATCTCGTGTGTGTGTGTGTGTGTGTGTGTGTGTGTGTGTGAAGTTGATTAGATAATTCCGCCTCATTTTTAGCAACCTCAAACCATTCTCTTTCTGCCCCCAGCACTTTCTCTATTGGCGCACATGGGGAAGGGTCATGAATGGGGGGCTCAGTGCCTGGCCAATGGTGGGGAGTGGCTGGGTAAGTGGATAGTAAAACCAGTTATTTGAATGAAGGCGATCTGGCTGGAATTCAGTTCAGAAAAATTAGACTCTCTTTTTAGAATATCTGGTTGTTACTTCTGCTATTAGATTATTACTTTTGGATTACATTCCCTGCAGGCATGTTGGCTTGCTCTCCACTTAGCCCCTTTAATTTTTTAAGTTATGCTGATCTCCTGTAAATTGATCTTGTACAGCTGGACCTGTTATGCACAGTATTGTCTTAATCCCAGGTACAGAGCTAGGAGGACAAAGGAGGCCTTTTGTTAACAGGAATGCCCAGTTTGAAGGGGTGTCAGTGGAGTGCTTACGTCTTCAGTCCACAGGAGCCATATTATAGTAAGTCCTTGAGCCACAAAAGTGCCTCCCTGGAAACGTGCACGCACCTATGTGGTGGCTGCCACTGGCACTGTGCCCCAGACTTGTCTAAAGAATGGGAACAGTGGTGTTAAACACTAAATGTCAAAAACAGTGTTCTCTTGGATAATATTAGGGATTGATTCTGCTTCAAGCAGGTAGTTTGTCTCAAGACCTAATGCCAGATTTGTGTTATTACCTACGAAGTAGTGAGTTGTGGATTTTTGAGAAAATATATATATATATTTAATAGGAGAATTACTTGCTTAAAAAAAATAGTCAGGGACACAATAATTAGAGAAATGTGAATGTACTATCTCACTTTAGGTAAGTCATTGCTATAAAATATTGGATATAAAACTCTCAGGAAACTTCCAGAGGAATTGAAAACATACCTTTGTATTGTTCAAAGTGATTGTCTTCAATGGCCATCACAGGAAGGAAATGGCCATCATTTTCTAGATGTGCTGTGCACTGTCTCTTCCTTTGGAAAAATAAATAAAACCCTCCTGTGATGCTTCGTTTTCTCGCCGGCTGCTGCCCTGCTCCCTCCTTCCCTCTCTCCTCTCCACCAGCCACTGACATCCCAGTTCCAGCCCTTGCTTGGAATTCTGCCCCTTTCATTCCTCTGAAGTCGGTCCTTGGAGTCACCATCCCCTCCAGACGCTTCTAGGTCCTCCTCTCACGTGACCGCGCCACGATTCTTGAGACACTGTCTTCTCTTGAATTCTCCTTTTTCTGTTACCCTCCCCTCCGTTTCCTGTTCACCCCTCCGTCCTGCCTCAAAACCATTGCGCCTTCCCATGCTCAGACCCCACTTTATTGCCTCCCCTTGTTATGCACTGACCTGTGTATCTCCCCTCCCCCTACATTCACATTTTGTCCTAATCCCAGGACCTCAGAAAATAGATCTTATTTGGAAATCGGGTTTTTTCAGTGGTAGGTAGTGAATGTGAGGTCACATGCAGACTGGTGTAGGCTGGATCCCTAATCCAGTACGAGTGGCGTCCTTATAAAAAGGGGAGATTAGGACACAGACACACACGTGTGAACCTGAAGGCAGAGATCAGGTGCTACTTCTACAAGCCAAGGAAACCCAAAGATGGCCAGCCGGCCAGCAGCAACTCAGGGAGAGGCCTGGAATAGATTCCCCTCACAGTCCCCGGAAAGAACCAACCCTGCCCACACCTTGATCTCAGACTTTCAGCCTCCAGAATCATTAGACGATAAATTCTGTTGTTTAAACTACCCAGTTTGTGGTACTTTGTTAAGGCAGCCCTTGCAAGCTAATACACTCCTCTCTGCTCTCCCCGGCCAGTGCGGTGCCAATGTTTTGGTCTAGGGACCCCTTTATACTCTTAAAAATTATTAAGACACCTCACTCCCAAAAAACTTTGGTTTATGTGGAGTCTATCTACCAGTATTTACCACACTAGAAATTAAAAGTCAGAAAATTTAAAAATATTTATATATTAGCTCATTTAAAATATTACTAAGCCAATTATATATTGATATAAATACATATTTTTATGAAAATAACTTTATTTCCTAAAACAAACAACAATTTAGTAAGAAGAGCGACATTATTTCCTTCTGCAGATCTCTTTAATGTCTGACTTGGATTTCCTGCTGATTGTCTTTGCATACCTACTTCTGCTTTCCATCTGTTGCTATATGGATTTTTGTTGAGTATAAGAAGAAAATCTGGCCTCACGTAGGTATGTAGTTTTAACAAGGGGAAAATGTTTTATTAGCTTTTTCAGATGGTTGTATATATTTTTCTTTGATACCACACCAGAACTTAACAAGTAGTAATTTTTAAAAACATAGTTGCAATGTGGAATCTGAAACCAAATCAGTGACCTTTTCATTTAAATCCTTTGGCTGGTCATGTGCTCTTTTAATGAATCACTTGCCCATCATGCATAGGTCATTTGGAAAATATTAGTTCGTTGAGTTATGCAGATCTTCCCAATGTTGTCACATTTCCTTATACAACACATTTTAAAAATCACATTGATAAATATATGAAACAACAACAACAAAAACAAAAAATGAGACAAACCCAGAGACGTTTCTTGACCCTGAGGTCCTTGGAAGTTCAGTCTTCTCTCCACCTTTTAGATTTAATAAATGTTCTATGTAAAATGTTTAGAGTTTTTAGTGTTTCTTCTTGGGAAGAAAAAGGATTTGTACTCCATCTTTCCAGAAGCAGAAGTCAAAATAAATTTTTAATTAATCCTCACCTGAAGACAGTTTTCCATTGATTTTTAGAGAGAGTGGAAAGGAGGGGGAGAAATAGAGAGAAACATCTATGTGAGAGAAACACATTGATTGGTTGCCTCCTGCA
Source organism: Myotis nattereri (assembly GCF_964212035.1). NCBI lineage: Eukaryota > Metazoa > Chordata > Mammalia > Chiroptera > Vespertilionidae > Myotis > Myotis nattereri. The sequence continues at coordinate 29,123,953 of NC_138086.1, read as the reverse complement.
TGTGCCCGACCAGGACTGGGGATCAAGCTGCAACTGGTACATGCCCTTGACCAGATTGCACACGGGACCCTTCAGTCCAGGGGCTGACACTCTATCTACTGAGCCAAACCTGCCAGGGCCAAAATAATTTTAAAAAGTGAATCAAGCAATGTCACTCCCCTGCCTCAAATTTAACAAGGGTTCCCCAGTGCTATTAGAATAAAATCCAGGTTTCTTACTGGCTCATTGGGACCCCCACATGGCTTGGCCCCGCCTATTCTGACACACCTTACACCACCTCCCCGCCCCTCACATGCCCCAGCCGTATTGGACTCCTCTCTGCTTCTGGCGCAGGTTGCTTCTCATTCCATGAGACAGTGTCCTGCAGTGGTTGTAAGCAAGGACTCTGGTGTCAGGGGCACTGTGGTAGGTGACTTGTGTGACCTTGGGCAAGTCCCTAGCCTTTTTGCGCCTCTGTTTCCTCATGTGTAACATGGGATTGAGAATATCACCAATGGTAATGAGTACAGTTGTATGAGTACAGTTGTTGAGGAGATTAAATGGGCTAATACATCTAAAGTCCTTAAATGTATTCTGAAGTCCAGCATACAGGAGACGCACCATAGATATATGAGCTAAAGTGAGGACGTCACTCCCCTGCTTTTGCTTTGCTGTTCCTGCTGCCTGGAATACCCTTCCCACAGCTTCTTTTTCACAAGACAGGCTCATTGTAATCCTCTGAGCCTCAGTTCAAATGCTGCCTCTGAGAGAGGCCTTCCCTGACCACTTAGCTAAAGTAGCTTCCGTTTCTCTAACACCTATCTTTCTACCATGGCATTTTTTATGACCTGCAGCATCTGGCCAAGCGATTCCTTGTTTACTGTTGTCTCCTTCCAATGTGGCTGGGCCTGTGAGGGGCAGAGAGGTGGTGTACGGTGTGACAGAATAGGGAGACATGAGCTTCATGAGGGGAGGGAGGCCTTGTCTCTCTTTACTGCCTTGTCCTCGGAGCCCACACAGTGGCACAGGCTCTCAGCACATTTTGAACAGATGAAAGAATTCAGGCTGTTTACAGTTACACACCGTAAACAGTGCCGCAGTAGACATTATTGGAGTTAAATTTTGGTTTACATTCTTAACATGTTTTTATTTTTTTAGGATGAACTTTCTCCAGTGGAAATGTAAATTGCCTTTCAGAGAGATGTGCTCATTTATAGTCCTGCCAGGGTCCCTGGAGTGTGCTGGCCGTTTGCACCTTCACCTTGGGGCTTTTGGAGAGAAAAAAGCAAACTTTAACCTCTCCTGCCCAGCCGTGAGCTCACTGGGTGAGCGTCGACCCATGAACCAGGAGGCCCTGGGTTCGATTACTGGTCAGGGCACATGCACAATTTGTGGGCTCGATCCCCAGTAGGGGGCATGCAGGAGGCAGTTGATGGATGATTCTCATCATTGATGTTTCTATCTCTCTCTTCCTCTCTCTTCCTCTCTGAAATCAATAAAAATATATTTAATAAAAAAGACCCTTGATTTAAAAAGAACCTCTCCTTTATGCTTCCACCCTCTAAACAAATATCTAAGATCTTTATATTTTGCGGTAAGGACCCTGAGGCGTGGTGGTTAAGAAGCTTCGCCAAGGTCACCTGTGGTAAACAGCAGTTTGGCTCTGGACTCTGCTCTTGACTGTCAAGATGTACTTTTTCTCTGTATGTTCCTCAGTGACTCCTGGGCACGGGACATTGGAGAGCTAATGCGCCCAGGCTGAAGGAAGACACAGCAAACCCCAGCTGGGTGAAGAGCTGCAAGAGAGGTGGGCAGGGGGAGGGTCAAGAAGCGGGCGACACTAGTTGGGGCAGGGGCTCCTGCCTCCAGAGCTCATCTGCCATTGCGTTTCCTCTGCAGTTTCCAGTTCTAATCTCCCTGCCGGCTCTGCAATCCCGAGTTCAGTCTCTGGAACTTTGCCCAGGTGAGTGTGAACTCTTGAGTGGATCTGCTCGGCGGGGCTGGGTGGGTGCCAACAAGCTCTGCTGCTTCTTTTTTTTTTTTTAATTGATTTTTTTTCTTTGAGAGAGAGAGGGATATGAACACTATTTGTTGTTCTACTTGTTATGCATTCATTGGTTGATGCATTTATTGGTTGATTCTTGTATGTGCCCTGACTGGGGATGGAACCGCAATCTTGGCATAAGGGGACGATGCTCTAACCAATTGAACTGTCCAGCCAGGGCAAGATCTGTTTCTTAAGAAACCCAAGCAGGACTTTTCCTGCAAGGTGTGATTACAGGCCGCCTGCTCCCTCAGAGGTCCCAGTCTCCACTGCCCCAGGTTCAAAATCCTGTGTCTGAGCTAATGGTTCCCAAAATGCCTGCACCCTGCTCTTCTCTGCTGCCTCTAGGCCCAAGTTTGATTTCTCACCCTGTGTTTCCAAAGCAATGGTTCTAATTTGTTCACACATAAGGATCACTTCAGGGGCTCATTGAAAAGGCAAATCTCAGATAAGCTGGGAAATTTGAACACCAACGGGATATTTGATATTAAGGACTTATTGTAGAATTTTAGGCGTGACCCTGGTATTATATATAGAGTTGTCCCTTGAGCAACATGGGCTTGAACTACATGGGTCCACTTATACATAGACTTTTTTCAGTAAATGTGTACAGTACTGTAAATGTATTTTCCCTTCCTTATGATTTTTTCCTGAGGATATTTTTTCCATTGATTTCTAGAAATAGTGGAAGGGAGATGGGGGGGGGGGGGACAGAGAGAGAGAGAGAGAGAAACATCAACGTGAGAGAGGCACATTGATTGGTTGCCTCCTGCATGCACCCCTGTTGGGGTTGGGGAACCTGCAACCAAGCCACCTGTCCTTGACTGGAATCGAACACTTAACCCTTCAGTCCATGGGCTGACACTCTAACCCAGGGGTGGGCAAACTTTTTGACTCTTGGGCCACAATGGGTTCTTAAACTGGACCAGAGGGCCGGAACAAAAGCATGGATGGAGTGTTTGTGTGAACGAATATAAATTCAAAGTAAACATCATTACATAAAAGGGTACGGTCTTTTTTTTCAATAGTTTTATTCATTTCAAACTGGCCGGATCTGGCCCGCGGGCCATAGTTTGCCCACGGCTGCTCTAACCACTGAGCCAAAGAGGCTAGGGCTGATTTTCTTTTTCTTTTTTAAAAATTATTTATTGATTTTAGCCCTAGTTGGTTTGGCTCAGTGGATAGAGTGTGGGCCTGCAGATCAAAGGGACTCGGGTTCGATTCCAGTCAAGGGCACATATCTCTGGTCAGGTCTCGTGCAGGAGGCAACCAATCGATACGTTTCTCTCATATTGATGTTTCTCTCTATCTTTCCCTCTCTCCCACTCTCCCTCAAAATCAATGGAAAAATATCCTCAGGTGAGCATTAGCAACAACAACAAAAATTATTTATTGATTTTAGAGAGAGGAAATAACATTTTCTTTTTTTTTTTACATAATGAAAGGTATATTTATTTTCTTTTACATTCAGTATTATTTTGTATTAGTTTCAGGTGTACAGCATAGCAGTTAGATAAAACATTTTCTTTCCTCTAGCTTATTTTAGTGTAAGATTATAATGTATGATACATAATATGTGTTAATTGCCCTAACTGGTTTGGCTCAGTGGATAGAGCATCGGCCTGCGGACTCCAGGGTCCTGGGTTCGATTCCGGTCAAGGGCATGTACCTTGGTTGCAGGCACATACCCAGTAGGGAGTGCGCAGGAGGCAGCTGATCGATGTTTTTCTCTCATCGATGTTTCTAACTCTATCCCTCTCCCTTCTTCTCTGTAAAATATCAATAAAATATATTTAAAAATATGTGTTAATCAACTGTTTGTGTTCTTGGTAAGGCTTCAGGTCAGTAATTCTGGGGGAGTCTAAAATTATATGCCAATTGTCAATTACAGGGTAGGGGGAGGGGAAGAACAGAAGGGTTAGCACTCTAACCTCTGAGTTGTGTGTGTCTAAGCACATACCTAAGTGAATTAATCCTTATCTTTTAGAGATACATACTAAAATATTTTGAAAGAAATAATATGATGTATGGGATTTGCCTTAAAATAATCTGAGACAGGTAGAAGCATATAGAGGATATAAAATTGAACAATTATTGATGCTAATTGGTCTGTATATGGGGTTCCTCATACTGTTCCCTGTACTTTTGCAGATGCTTTAATTTCTCCATAATAAAATGTAAAACGTAAAAAAAAAAAAATGCCCCCAAACTAGAAAGCACCCCTCAGTCTGGACTACGCTTTGCAGGTACCCCAGGTGGGTGCATGTGGGGCTCTGTCCACCCCACCTGGAGAAACTGCTCTCAAAGCGGGGTAATGTGAGCTCAGGTGGTCCCATCTCTGGACCAGAAGTGCATCAAACTGGCTCACTCGTCTGCTCTTTACCCCTCCACCAAACAAAAGAGAAAGACACGATCTTCCCGTGTGACCCTGCTCTTTTCACCTGGGTCACGTGGACACAGAATTGTAGCCATGGGGTATTTATAAAGATTTGTCTGTCTATGCTCCTTTCAAAGTAAAGTGTTTTGGAAAATAATTGTCGATAGGATGATGCGTGTGATTTTTCTTCTTTTCCAAATTATTTTTTTAAATACATTTTTATTGTTGAAAGTACTACATAGGTCCCCCCTTTCCCCAAAACTACTTTTTGCTATTTCATTGTTACCGTGAAAAGGAGTGCTTGGTGTGCTTAGTCCACACATTGGACTGTCCCAGGGCCCTCCTGAGGCCTCAAGAACCCTCTTCCCAAACCCTGTACTCACGGTGGGGGAAAGGGTACATCACTTTCTGTAGAGAAGACAGTCACTGCTTCCAGGTCAACAGAGGACACAGGTGGGGGAGGGAGCCCAGGAGCGGGTGTGAGCAGGCCTGCGGGGCAGGTCTGTCCTCACCCAGGGCGGTGTTGATATAACAAGAGCTGCCTCAGGGCGCTGCGGGAGCCTGGGAGGAGAAGCACCAAGTCACTCCCTGTGCCTCTGCAGGGAGGCCACCTGTGGATTCCCCAGCCAGGCGCGGCCCAGCCGCCCGGCAGCTGAAGCTCCTGCTCAGGGGTCGGTGAAGGAAAGAAGTACCGGAGAGCTATACCCCCGCCAGCTCCAGCCCCGGTCCAGGACCCGCTCGGAAGAAGCTGGGGTAAGAGCTGTGCTTTTTGGTCTGCACGAAGCCAGTGTCTTCTCTTTCTATAAAAACATTGCTGTATTTATCAGAAAGGGCAGTATGAAAAGTTGATTCATTTTGGTGTCCAAAGGCAAAAATAGGGGAGCAGACTATGCCTTCTGGAGGGAGGGGAGATGTTTAGCTTCTAGTCAGTAAATCGTAAACATGTTTTGAGCACCAGCTTTATGGTTGAGCTAGACTGGTGAGAGTGAAAAACATACACATTTCTACCCTCATGGATCTTTCTGGCGATTGGACCAGACAGATAGTACGTAACCATAGAGGTTTGGTATTCTGGGGGCATATAGGAGGGGGCTTAGCTCACAGTGTTGTTGGTGGTCAGGAAAGACGTATGGAAGAAGTGGTTCCTTACACTGAGTTGAGAGGAGTGACAAGGTGAGCTGGGATGCAGGGCATATGGGATGGGAGGAAAGGGTTGAGTTTCTAAATGCAGGGGGAAGCATAGACAAAGGTCCTGAGGTGGGAGGGGACTGGGGGGAGAAAGTCCATGTGTCTGCAGAGCAGTGAGGAGTCAGAGGGGAGGCAGAGGCCAGGTCAAGGGAGTTAGACTTTCTCCTGGGGGAAAATGGAACAATGGAAGGATTCGAACAGGAAGGATAGACTCAGTGTCTCCAAACAGTAGATACTCCACGTGTTACAGAATGACGTGAGGAAAAGGGGCTGACTCTGGCCGTGAGACAGTTCTTCCAGAAGGTAGGACTTTGGGGAAAACAATGTGGTTTGGCAGCAGTAGGGCGGTCTAGAGGGTCTTTGATGGAAATACAGTCTAGATAAATATCCTTATTCCATAGAGAGAACATACAGATTTATTTCATTTCTACTGACTATACAGGGTTCTGCTGTATCAGTATAATCATCTCCCTGTTGATGGATATCTATCTAGGTTAGATCCATTGATTATAATTATTATATACAATGTTATTAAAACTTCCTTGTGGAAATCTTGGGTCATGAATGTGGGGAATATAAAATTTTTAATTGAATTTATTGGGGTGACATTGGTTAATAAAATTGTATTGGTCTCAGGTGTACAATTTTATAATACATCATCTATACATTGTACTGTGTGTGCATCACCCCAATTTCTAGTTTTTAAATCAGGAGTAGTTCCTGTTGGATTTTTCCCCCTGTGGGTTTCATTTAGCTCAACAGAAAAGTTTTCATCATGAGGTTTTCACACATTTGCTACCTCCAGTATCTTTGTCTCCTGCAGACAAGGCTGGGTCAAGATGGCGTCTGTGTTTCGAAGTGAGGAGATGTGCTTGTCACAACTATTTCTCCAGGTAGAGGCTGCATATTGCTGTGTTGCAGAGCTTGGAGAGCTTGGATTGGTTCAGTTTAAAGATGTAAGTACTGCCCTAGCTGGTTTGGCTCAGTGGATAGAGTGTTGGCCTGCAGACTGAAGGGTCCCGGGTTTGATTCTGGTCAAGGGCACATGCCCAGGTTGCAGGCTTGATCCCAGTGCAGCAGGCATCAGATCAATGATTTCCTCTCATCATTGATGTTTCTATCTCTTTCTCTCGCTCCCTCTCGGAAATCAATAAAAATTAAAACAACAATAACAATATAAACAAACAAACAAAAGATGTAAGTACTGCATTCTTTTGAGGCCAGAGGAAGGTGGAGTGGGTATTGACAACCCTTTCATGCCACTTCTTGGTACTGAACAAATTGTAGGAAGCAAAGCCCTGAGCTGGAATAGATGGCATTCCACGGTTTTAGTCCTCAGTCTAGGATTTGCGATAACATTGGGCAGGTGACTTCCTAACATGACCTATCTTCTTCCATGTGTATTGTTTGATCTGAAAGTAATAAAGACCAATGTACATTAAAAATAATAGACCCTATCGCTCTCTCCCTCTTTTTATATTTTTTTATTATGACAGTGTGTTTGGGCAGAAGGGATTCTCAACGTGTAAATTCACTTCAGCTTCCCTCTTTAGTGTTTTATTCTTCTTCTTATTATTTTTCTGTCCTGCAGTTAACATGGGGATGCAGGGATGTTTTGGAGCTCTAATGCAATCACTACATGTGAGATGCATAATATTCTATTTTATGTGTAGCAACTTCAGAGCATTGGATATATCCAATTGCACGTGGATTACCAAACCTTGTTCCGAGGAGAATTCTTCTTGACTTGTCTGTCCCAGGACAAAGTATCCTGGAGTCTACAGTCTCCTAAAGTGACATTCCAGGACTACTGCCTGGAGTGTGATGTTAGGCATCAATTCCAAGAGGCGGTTTAGATCCTCCTCAAGCCATTTTGAATCCAATTTAGAACACTGGTCTCTACTCTTCTTTACTGCCTCACCAAGGTCAAGATCAATACTAACCTCCTGCATGGAAGGATTGACTTGTTTGCGTCCCTAGTCCCTAGCACAGGGGTGGGCAAACTTTTTGACTCGAGGGCCACAATGGGTTCTTAAACTGGACCAGAGGGCTGGAACAAAAGCATGGATGGAGTGTTTGTGTGAACTAATACATGTTAACACTGCTGCTGGTGAAGGAGCGGAGGGGAGAGCAAGAGAACCCTCCGCTCTTTCGGCTCCGCGGGCCCGATAGAATAGCCGAACGGGCCAGATCCAGCCCGCGGGCCATAGTTTGCCCATGGCTGCCCTAGCACATGAGCCACTTCCTCACTAACATTTTTTTTTTTTTTTTTTTTTTGGCTGAGCTGAGAGTCACCAGCCCAAGGACTTGGAATTTTTTTGATGCCCACGATGCATTGTCTGGGGCTATGCAGTTTTCAAGGTCCAATCATATTCACGACTCCACTGAGGGTTTGAAGGCTCATTTGGATAATTGTTTCTAAAGTAAGGAAACCTTAACTGTGGGAGGAATTCGCTTCTCTTAGAAGGGTAAGAAGGCCAGAGCTGAGACATGTGGGGACTGAGTGTAGGAACATCAGGGTGTGTTTTGCCTGTAATATCTGTCTTGTGTGTGGAAATACCTATTCCTAAGACAATTTTAGTGACATTCTCCAGCATTTAAAAAATATAATAAAATAGCCAAAGGGAGCATGATGGCATCTGTTGCTACTAATGTGTGCCATGTGGTGTTTTCCCTTTTCTAGTTAAATGTGGATGTGAACAGCTTCCAAAGGAAATTTGTGAATGAAGTCAGAAGGTGTGAGTCAATGGAGAGGATCCTCCGTAAGCCAATTTTCTGCCTACTATCTAGCTAGCTGAACTGGCGGGGAGGTAAATGGCGTGCAGGTCTTGATTAACAAAGGTGTCCCTATTTGTACTTTTCCAGGTGATCTGGAGGCAGGGTGGGGGAGGTTAGAGATTGGATCCAGGTGCTGCGGGCAGGTCCCTGGGGCAATTCAGGTGACTGAGCTAGCCTAAAGCCACTGTCCTGCTTGATCCCATTTCTTAGATATGCAAATATATAATCACCTGGGGCTCTCTGTTGGGGTTTCTTCACTCAGGTTTTCTGGAAGATGAGATAAAAAATGAGATTGAGATTCAGTGGCTGGAGAAGTCCCCACCGACCCCGCTCCCTCGGGAAATGATTACTCTGGAGGTAGGTTCTCCCCTACTTGGCTGAGTACTGTCGGGAGCTCGGGGAGCCACTCGTGGATCCATTACCCAGTTGCTGAAGGCGTGGGGTGGGTATATGTGGTTTCCCCAGGAAAATTCCATTGTGCCATTTTTAGAGTCACTGTTCCTGATCCAGGAGAGAGCTTTTTTCCCTCTCCCAGAGCAGCCCCACGGAATCTCACCCCACTTTGGAGAACGGTTTCCTTCTTGGGCAAATGATTCTTCTAGGCAGCGAAGTCTTATCTATAGGGTGCCGCTGAACAGGCCTTCTGCTGCTTCCATGTCTTGGCCATTGAAAGCAATCCTGCAGTTTACGTGGGGATTAATACCCAGAAGTGGAATTCCTCAATCCAGGGGGATAATTCCTCATTATCTGGTGGGAAGCATTGAGTTCAGTCTGGGCTGAGGCCTCCCAGACTGGCTTCTGAGATTGTGTGAGAGGATGGCACTTTTCTTTAGTCTGGGATGTTATTTATGACTGGGGGGCCCTCCTTCTTTCTCCCCCCTCTCTGTCTGCTTCCTTTATAATCACCTGGCCTCCGTGGCTCCGTGGTTGAGCATTGACCTATGAACCAGGAAGTCATGGTTCAATTCCCGGTCAGGGCATATGCTGTATTCTCTCATCATAGATGTTTCTATCTCTCTCCCTCTCTTTTCCTCTCTCCAATTAATAAAGATATATGTTTTAAAAATAAGCCCTCTAGGAGCTTCTAGTGCAGATGGTGGAGGGGGAAGCAGGGGGAAGGTGGTGGGTAGAAGATGTCAAAGATGGCAGAGCCAGATCATGGAAGACCCTGTTGAGAAAATAAAAAATAAAAAATGCAGTTTTGAATCCTCAGAGGAAGGACTCACTAAGGGAGGCGGGCAGGCAGGTAGGTTTCACGAGCTTAGCCTTGTCTCTGGCTTGGTTTATCTTTATTTTCTTTGAAGATAACTTAAAAGTCTTGACATTTTTGTAACCCCCGGTAGTATACATCTATATAGTCTAACAGAGGTATGAGACTGGCAACTCCCCTAGAAAATATTTTAGATGTTGTCATTTTAAAATCTGGATATTTGGGGGAAAATAGCTTTTAACCAAAAAGCTATGAATAGGATCTCCGTAAAATCATTTCCAATTTCAGTGTTTTCACTAGTCTCCTAAGACCAGCCCTGTTCATTAGCAGCTCCCCCGCCACCACCATCCCCTTCACCTTCTCTATCACCTAGACCTGTTCTTGGGAACTGTGGGATGTCATCCTGGCTGATGCTTTCGCCCCGATCTTGTGTCTGAGTTTTGGCAGAAGTTTGTCCTTTGGTGCGAGCTGTGTCGTCCTACAGCCTGCAGACAGCCCCCGAGACCGGACAGGACCTAGACGTCTTCCTGAGCCATGTTCTCTTTGGATGCTCATTTTGGAAGGGAGATGGTTCTTTTCTCTGTTTTTTTTTTTGTCTTTTCATCTTCCGTGCCTATGCTTCTCTGTCCCCTTATTCCGCCTGCTTATCCCTGGCTTTCTAGGCTCCAGCCCATACCTGGTATTTGTTGGTTGTTGGTGGTGGGGGGTGACACTAGGTTTCTGGTTTTATATTTTGTCATTATTACAGTGTGTTTGGGCAGAAGGAATTCTCAACATGTAAATTCACTTCAGCTTCCCTTTTTAGTGTTTTATTATTCTTATTCTTATTTTTGGTTAATCCCCACCCAAGGATACTTTTCCAACAATTTTTGGAGAGAGTGGAAGGGAGAGGGAGAGACAGAGAGAGAAACATCTATGTGAGAGAGACACATCGATTGGTTGCCTCCCACATGTGCCCTGACCAGGGTGAGGAATTGAGCCTGCAGCTAAGGTATGTGCCCTTGACCAGAATCGAACCCGGGACCCTTCAGTCCGCGGACCATCTATCCACTGAGCCAAACTGGCTAGGGCCTCTCTTCAGTGTTTTAAATGGGGAAGAGACATGTAATTTGCCAAAATGCCTTGACTTCTCCATGAAGCTGCCTTTTCACTCCCCTGAGTGTTTTTTAATCCTCCCCACGATGACGGAACGCAAGAGTGTGTGGCTGTGGCTCTGGCTTACAGCTCTACCGTCACACAGAGTTAACGACTGCACGGGCCCCTTCAGGCTCCACTGTGATGCCCTGAATATTTGTTTTCTATTTACTTATCTGTGTGGTTAATGTACAGTCAATGTCATAGTACTTTCTGCCTGGACTACCGTTTTTCTCATTCCTTATAGACCGTTCTGGAAAAGCTCGAAGGAGAGTTACAGGAAGCCAACCAGAACCATCAGGCGTTGAAGAAAAGCTTCCTAGAACTGACTGAACTCAAGTATCTCCTGAAGAAAACCCAGGACTTTTTTGAGGTCATTATTTGGGGACTATTTAAAGCCCTCCTTGCCACCCCTCCCCCCAGCCTCAAATTTCTATTTTGAAAGCTGGCTGGTTTGGAATATGAACAAAGCACCGTTTCTGTCCCAAGGCCAGGCCACTGGTGAGCGGGGAGTGCTCTGGGTGCAATGGCTGTGGCGCTGGTTGAATTAAATGGCAACGTACTATGATGCTCATTAAAAAGCATGTGCCCCAAATGGCCAGGACAGAAGTGTAAGTCAGAACAAAGCAGAACAGTTGGTTTGAGCAGATTTGGGATTTGGGTAGGAAGAGATTGGGGAAGCTTTTTGATGTGGCATGGAGCGCTCTACTTTTTGAATTCTGTTAACTCGTTGTAGAAAATTAAAGCTTCCTTAGAAATAGAATAAACTTGGAGGCGTGGGGTGCTTTTAAGGTTATTTAAATACGTTTAAATGAAAATATTGATCATTTAACTTTCAGACGGAAACCAACTTACCTGATGATTTCTTTACTGAAGACACGTCTGGTCTCCTGGAGTTAAGAGCTATGCCTGCATACATGGCCGGAAAGCTGGGGTTAGTGTAACTGTGTTCTGGAAATTATGCGGAAACGGGTCTTCCGTTGGTCCTCAGTGCCCAGTGTGTGATGGGGTTCCCCGAGTGTTTGAATGAATGAATAGATGAATGAATGAACAAACAAACAGCCGCTGGAATGAGCCCAAAGAGTGCAATGTTTGTATTGTCCCCACATAGAAAAGATGTGGGGATAATAATTTTTAACATTTTATTTATTTTTTAATCGATTTTGAGAGAGAGAGAGAGAGAGAGAGAGAGAGAGAGAAATATCTATTTTTTTGTACCACATACTTATGCATTCATTGGTTGATTCTTTTTTTTCCCCTTAGAGAACAAATTTATTTATTTATTTATTATTGTTTAAAGTTTTACATATGTCTCCTTTTTCCTGATTGACCACTCCCCTCTGCCACTCCCACCCCCGAGGCCAAGCCCCCACTGCTCCAGCGTCTCATTGGTTGATTCCTGTATGTGCCCTGACCAGGGATTGAACCTGCAACCTTGTCATATCAGGATGATGCTCTAAACAACTGAGTTACCCGGCTAGGATGGGGATAATAATTTTGATGGGTTTTCTTAACTGTTCCCTGGCTTTGGGACAAGGCTTATAGGATACATGTTTTTTTCTTTAACTTTGAAATATTGATTTGATAGTAAAATAGTTTTGGACTTCGAAGTTTGAAGTGTAATTAGAAATGGAATAGTTATACAATCAGGTCATTCACAAATAGTGGTGCTACAATGTGGCTAAGCCCATCAAAATGGTGGGATTTCACACAGTGGAAAGTAAAATTGATGAACTGACCAAAGTGCTGGGTTTTGCAATTCTACTTTTTTATTCAATAGATACCTGAGGGGCTGCTATTTGAGGTAGTAAGTATTGAATTAGAAATAGAAAGAAAAGAAATTTATTGAAAATGTTTGATCTGAAAGTAATATAGACCAATGTACATTAAAAATAATAGACCAGCCGAAACCGGTTTGGCTCAGTGGATAGAGCGTTGGCCTGTGGACTGAAAGGTCCCAGGTTCGATTCCGGTCGAGGGCATGTACCTGGGTTGCGGGCACGTCCCCGGTGGGGGATGTGCAGGGGGCGGCTGGTCGATGTTTCTCTCTTGTCGATGTTTCTGACTCTCTATCTCTCTCCCTTCCTCTCTGTAAAAAATCAATAAAATATATTTTAAAAAAAAATAATAGACCAATGGAAGTAACCATCTCAAGGTTAAAGTGTAAAGTTTGGGTCAGAAATGATCTAGATGCCTGGATGATGGTAAAAATAAAGATGTATACAAATCCATGTGTATGTTTCCCTCTTAGTACATTATTTGTAATAATACAGAGACCATTGTTGAGCATTTTTGAACATCTACAATGCTATAATGAATGGTCTATCATATTTTTAATTGCAAATAATTAAATACAAACTATTGGGATGGTTAAGGAAACCTTACCATGTCCAAGAAAACAGGAGGTCACAAGGGACTTGAGGTAAATTAGGGCTGGGATTCCGAGTGCCAGGCAGGGCTGTGCCATCACGTCCTGGGTGGAGGGAGGTGGACCTTCAATGGCTTCGCATCTTCACGTCTCCAGGAGTCTTCTCCCTGCATCCCCCTCCCTGTTCCGCAGTAACGTGTCCTCTTCTGACTGTTGACACCAGGTTCACGGCTGGTGTGATAAACAGGGAGAGGATGGCTTCCTTTGAGAGGCTGCTGTGGCGAGTTTGCCGAGGAAACATCTACTTGAAGTTCAGCGAGATGGACACAGTTCTGGAGGATCCCGTCACAGTGGGTATCTCAGGCTGCAGATAACTTCCTCCTAAATTCCCTGTAGCCCTCACCAGAGGGCTTGCGTTCCTGCGAACACCGAGTCTTTAGTTCTGTGAAGCCAATATCTATTCCCTTGCTTTCTCTTTTCTTTTTTTTCTACCTTTGAAAGGTCAAAAACTGATTCTTCCTAACACCGCATTCCTTCGAGAAACTTAGCTATACTCCTTCCACACTAGGCAGCTGGTCTTTTTGTTGTTGTCATGATTTAAAACAAAATTGGTTTTAGAGAAAGCAGAAGGGGGAGAGAGAGAGAGAGAGAGAGAGAGAGAGAGAGAGAGAGAGAGAGAAGAGAGAGATCACTTGTTGTTCCACTTATTTGTGCATTCATTGGTTGCTTCCTGTATGTGCCCTGACCAGAGATAGAACCTGCAGTTGTTGTGTATCGGGATGATGCTCTAACCAACTGAGCTACCCAGCCAGGCTGTCTCTTAATCACAAAGAACTAAACTGATTTAGGTCAGTGTGCACATGAGCATAAGAATGACTTGGGGACCCTAACCGGTTTGGCTCAGTGGATAGAGCGTCGGCCTGCAGACTGAAAGGTCCCAGGTTCAATCCCGGTCAAGGGCATGTACTTTGGTTGCCGGCACATCCCCAGTAGGAGGTGTGTAGGAGGCAGCTGATTGATGTTTCTGTCTCATTGATGTTTCTAATTCTCTATCCCTCTCCCTTCCTCTCTATAAAAAAATCAATAAAATATATTAAAAATAAGAATGACTTGGGGGCCTAGCTGGTGTTGCTAAGTGGTTAGAGTGACAGTCCACAGATGGAAGTGTTGTAGGTTCGATTACTGGTCAAGGGTGAGTACCTGGGGTGCAGGTTCAATCCCCTGACATTGTCATGCATGTGGATTTTTATTTTCTTTTGAATTGCTTCCAGGATAGGAATTCAAGGAAATTGGGTTGCTGGCTCTAAGGGTTGTGGGCATTTTTGTGACACTGGCTGGGACCTGACAGATGGTTTCTCAGGGAGGGGGTCGTACCTGATTCCAGTGCCCCAAGTGGTATGTGACGAGTTTGTTGGATTTATTGCAACTTTTCCAACAATGGGCTCCATAATTTTGCCTTGACTACCCTCCACCCCGAATGAAATAAGAGCAAAAGGGCACATTTATTTGCTTAAAGTAACATTTTCATATATGCTTATGAAATATATATTCTCCCTTTCTTGTGAATTGTCAAACTTGGACTTTTAAGATGCATCTTAGGTAGCGGTTGCAGCTTATTTAGCCATGGCCAAAATTAGGGCTCGAGACCTTCATGGCAAGAAGGACAAGTTGCTCAAACAGCTGGCCGGCCTGAAGGTGGAGCTGTCCCAGCTGCCGGAGCCAAAGGGTCGGACGGTGCTGCTTCCACACTTCCTAAGATCTGAGTTCTTCGCGAATCTGTCGCCCACGTTCTTACCATCATTAACCGGACTCAGAAAGGGACCCTCAGGAAATTCTACAAGGGCAAGAAGAGCAAGCCCCTGGGTCTGTGGCCCAAGAAAACACAAACCATGTGCCGTGGCTCAGCAGCATGAAGGGAACCCGAGGACCAAGAAGCAGCCGCGGAAGGAGCGGCCGTACCCTCTGCGCAAGTCCAAGGTCCAGGCCTGAGCATCGTCCAGGCCTGAGCATCGTCCAGGCCTGAGCATCGTCCAGGCCTGAGCATCGCGGCCTCAGTAAAGCACAAACTGGCTGACGTTGCTTGTGTTTGCAGTTGTTTCAGCTAACCGTGCTGGAGAGCCAGGCTGGTGAGGCGCAGGCGTCTGATGGATTTGGGCAGGCCTGCCAGTCGCTGTTTCAACCTGGGGTGGGGGCCTGGCAGTCCTGGCTGCAAGGGTCTGTTGGGTGCTCTGGTGTGGTGACTTGGGGCCTGGAGCGTGGAACTGCCCTGATGATCCCTTCTGCCAGCGCCATGCGTGCTGGGCAGGGAGAGGCTGGGAGTTGAGCTCTGAGAGCCATGTGCGGCGATGTTGTATCGGAGAGGCCCTGGGTGGCTTGATCATGCCGTGGATTTGGCGTCTTGCCTAGTCAGCAGCTCCAGACGCTACTAAAGTTGCCCATCTGGGGTGAAGGTGCAAGCCTGGGCCACATCCGGGCTCCCTGCCAAAAACACGTCGTTGGGCTGTGAGGATGCAAGATCTGCCTTAGCCCGGCTTCCTGGTACGCCTTCCACTGCGCCCTGGGATGCTAACGCCACAGGCCTTCCCTGCAGGGTTTCAATGCACTTTCCTGTGTTGCAGTCCCAGACTTTGATCTGCAATAGAAACAAGCAGACAGGCAAAAGAAAAGATGCATTTTAACCAGTGTTCTTATGGATGTACAGTGAGTAACTGTGAGTCCAACACTAGACACGGCTTTACCTTTGTTAAATATCAAGCACTCACTGGCCCCTGAAATGCCTGTGTGTGAGTTAACCCTGGGGAGCTAGGTGAGCTCTTTTCATGTTAAGCCTTGCAGTATCCTGGCGACCCTCTTCTGGACGCTTCCTTGTTTATTAGTACATCTCTTTAAGTAGAGGGCTTAGAGCTGAGTACAAGGCCCAGCTGTGATCCAACTAGTGGAGCCGATAGTGGGACTCTCTGTCCCCTTAGGACTGCACTGGCCTCCCTGCTGGCCCCGTACAGCCTGCCTCGGTGGCCTTGCCCTCAACCATAATGAATTACAAACTTGGACCAACTGGGAGAAATGGAGGTTTTTCAATTTTAAATTTATATATATTTTAAAACCTAAAAACAGAACTTGACATTTTTATTATAATGTAACCAGAAAGAAAAGCTCATTTTTTTTCTCCTCGTTCTGATTTTCCAGAAAGAAGAAATGAAAAAGAACATGTTCATCATATTTTATCAAGGAGAGCAGCTCAGGCAGAAGATCAGGAAGATCTGCGAGGGGTAAGGGAGGCGGGGCGGGGTGAGGCCAGAGGTGTGCGATGCGAAAGGCACCATCGGGGCCTCTTTGAGGTCTGTTTAGGGATTTAGAATAACTTTCCCACATTTGATAAGAGAGTGTGAAGAATGTAACTGACCCTTAATAGCTGTGGAAATAGGAACAGAGAGGACTTAAAGGGGCAAAATTTAAAGGTAACTAAAAGTGGATCCTTTTAACCATTGCCGTTTATCCCTGCTCACAGGCAAACCACATGCTAAGCTGTTTCTAATGTTACAGAATCATCTCATATCCAGCCCCTTAGAAGCAGAAATTACTCAGTAAAGAAGGACATTAATGCATTAATAGATTCTGGGGGGCCAAAGGGGGGCAAGTTAAGCTTATAGTTTTGTTTATATAACAGCTCACAGGCTTTATGGTTTGAAAGAAGCTCCTTCCTATAGTGTGAGCCATGTGTTGGGAAGCCTTCTAAAGGGGGTTCATTTATAGATGGCCACGGAGAAGGTTAGTCTAGGAAAAGGTGTAGCCTCACCGAAGCCAGCAAGTAGTGACTTAGCAGAAGAGGGTGTGCAGAATGCTTTGGAGCGATAACCACGTGTCAACTGGAATGCATTAAACACAGGTTTCGAGCCACCATTTACCCCTGCCCAGAGCCTGCGGCGGAGCGCAAGGAGATGCTGGCTGGTATCAACACGAGGCTGGAAGATATA
Source organism: Myotis nattereri (assembly GCF_964212035.1). NCBI lineage: Eukaryota > Metazoa > Chordata > Mammalia > Chiroptera > Vespertilionidae > Myotis > Myotis nattereri. The sequence goes on along the minus strand of NC_138086.1, from coordinate 29,106,901 downwards.
GTCACCGTGAGTGAGGGCTTCAGGCGCGTGATCTGAGGGGCACTGCGGCTGGGCTACCTCTGCCATTGCCGAATCAGTCCTGTCCTCTGGGGCCCTTGCTGGAAGCTGGCTGGAAGGCTTGCTATGCTCTTGTAGCTCCTGGTGCAGAAGGTTTCATAATTAAGAGGCTGTTTCATAGGCTAGAGGTGATGACTCTTCATCTGAACTCCAAGCCCAGAACTGGATCCTTGTGCTCATCCCGACACAGTGGGTACTGGACGCAGGGGGTGGTCCTCGCAGGGCCGTCCCTTCCCCCCAGCCAGGGCCCCACCCCACCCAGCCACTCCCCAAGGGGGTCTCAGCAATGCAGTTCTTTTGAGTCCTCCTTCAGTGGGCAGGGAGGCCACGCTGGGCTTCAGCACCGGGCAGAGTGGGGCTGCCCTCTTCTGTGGAGCACGAGGCCCCCTTGGCCCGGAGGAAGGTGGGCAGGGCTACTGGTTCTGGGCTCTTTCTGGCTGAGCTGGAAACCTCGTGGCACGGGAGGTGCCAGTAATATTTTCATGTCAGTAATATTTTGCCTGGAGTTAGAACTGCCACAGCCCAACCTCATCTATGATACAACCAACTCACCAATGAAGTCGAACAGCCAGCCTGACCGATTCTTTTTCTGCCGAATTGCCCGGTTGTTCTAAAGTCTGTTGTCACCCACAGTGGCGCTCAGCGCTTTCATGATTAGAATACTTTCTTTAAGACGCTTTGAAAGTCATCTCTAAGAGCAGCTGATCCCACATCGTATTGTGAACTCTACATCGGTGCTGCCCAACAGGACTTCTGTGGTGGTGGAAATGTTACATATATAACCCGCAGGAGCCAAGCGCCCACGTGACCTTGGAGCTCTTGGAACATGGCTTGTGATTTAAATTCTTGTAGCTCCATGTGGCTGATGTATTGGTCAGCACGGTTCCAGGTCCTCAATGCTGTCCGTAGACACTGGGTGTGTGTGTGTTTCCCAACTCTTAGGCTAGCAGGCATCTTCACCCTCCTAGAAAAATCTGTTGGCGTTCCTTGGTGTGTAGATGCGTCACCCCAGCCTCTGCCTCCATCATACAGGTGTTCTCTGTGTACCCCATTGCCCAAATTTCTTGTAAGGACACCGGTCATATTCAGTAGGCCCACCCTCCGCAGGTATGACCTCATCGTAATTGCATCTGCGAAGACCCCATTTCCAAATAAGATCAACCTTCACAGTTACCAGGAATTAGGACGTTAACATATGTTTTTGGGAGACAGGATTTAACACATAACAATAGTACTGGAAGGAATTTAGAAGAAAAGAAAGAATTCTGCCTAAGAGTTTTAACCTCTAGTAGGGGAACTCTGCTCATGAGAGGTCAAGGCCAGGTGAGAGCCACAGGCCAGAGGAGCGAGTCCAGAGCAAAAGAAGCCGCTGCAGCTGGTGAACCCCTGTTTCTGCCACATTGCCAGACACTTCCTGAGTGCCCCTTGTTTTTCTGTGTGTTGCTTTTTGCCCAGGTTATAACACAAACGGAGTCTCACCGTCAGAGCCTCCTGCAGGAAGCGGCTGCCAGCTGGCACTCCTGGGTGGTCAAGGTGCAGAAGATGAAGGCCATTTACCACATCCTGAACATGTGCAACATCGACGTCACCCAGCAGTGCGTCATCGCTGAGATCTGGTTCCCGGTGGCAGACACCGGGCGCATCAAGAAGGCGTTGGAGCAAGGCATGGTGAGTGGCAGGCGGAGCAGGGAAGGGGGAAATGAGTCACGTCCAGCCTCGGCAGCCCCCCTCCGGGCACTGACTGCTGGTCAGGCTCCTGAGTCGCGTGAACTTCACAAGGGACTTGCTGGTAGGCTGTCACCTTCGTCTTTGTATCTTCAGTTGTCACCGGTGGCAGGGCACATGGCAGAAACTCCTTTTCTCTCAGCGTTTGACAATTAGTCACCTTTTCGTTCATCTTCAGCAAGTGCATAGCGAGCATGACTGTGCTAGTCACCGTGCTCATTATGACTGTGGACCCACAGTTCAGTGTGACTGTGGACACCATCCTCTACCTCATAACGGTCACAGTCTACCCGGCCAGACCATACCAGGCTCCTGTAATGACAGCCGACGGGAGTAGAAGGCTCCCTACAGGCTGGGTCTCACAGCGCTCGCCATTCATCTCTCTAATGTTCACGGTGCACCAGGAGCAGATGTAGGGCTGTGCTGTCACAAGGCCCTGCTCTGATGGACTTCTGAGAAAGGGAGACAGACAGTCAGCATGTCCATCATTAGTGGATTCCAGGCTGTGATCCATGGTGGGCAGAAGTGAGGCAGGGGGCGGTGAAGGGGGGAGTGGAGGCTTGTTCTTACACCTAGTCACCCTACTGGTGAAGAACGGACCCTCCGCCCTAAAGAGTGCCAGGTGGCCAAACACAGGACACCTGGCACTGGACAGAGGAGATTGGCAGCAGTTTACTAGTCCCCGGGGAGGACACCGCATGCCACACAGGGCCACAGGGAGGCTGCACTTGGGGCCGGTACTTGGAAGCAGAGTGAACCAGCAGGGGCTGTGGGAGGCAGGCTGTGTAGTGACAACAGGGTCAGGTGAGCCCTGGTTTCCATGGGAGGGTGTGATTACTTCATTTGAATAATTTTCTGGGAAGTGGAACCCATAGGTTGACTACAGGGCAGTGGTCTGGTCTGGCTGAGGGTCAGTGCTGGGCCTTGCCTGCTAAGTGGGTGGCATATCCGCTGAGACCAGAGGAACTCATGGCTTGACCTTTGGGGCCCTGTGAGACACAACGATGTCAAGGCAGCGCTTGAGCTCTTAGGTCTTACAGTGCTGTGACAGGGCTGCTGGACAGGACCCCTCTGAATGCTGGCGTCAGAGCAGACTTCCCTAAATGCCATGGGAAGCCTGGAGTGGGTGGGAAAAAGAGCATTCAGGCTGAGGGATCCGAAGGTAAAGGCCTTGAGGTGGGATGGGACTAAGAGATAGGAACTGTCTTTATCTCCTTTTTTTAAAAAAAAAAAAAATATATATATTTTATTGATTTTTTACAGAGAGGAAGGGAGAGGGATAGGGGGAGGGATAGAGAGTTAGAAACATCGATGAGAGAGAAACATCAATCAGCTGCCTCCTGCATACTCCCTACTGGGGATGTGCCCGTAACCAAGGTACATGCCCTTGACCAGAATCAAACCTGGGACCCTTGAGTCCGCAGGCTGACGCTCTATCCACTGAGTAAAACCGGTTAGGGCTGTCTTTATCTCCTTTATTCAGATGAGTAAACTGAGTCATAGAGAGTGGAAGTAACTTGGCTGTGATCCTGTAGCCAGGAGGCAGGATTTGAATGTCCTCACATGTTGGTCCAATAACTCCCCAAATGGGGCACCTGCAAGGAGGGTTTCACCCAGACTGGGAAGGGCAGGGGGCTCTCTGGAGGAAGTGATGCATGAGCTGGACTGTGAAAGCGTGGTTAGAAGAGAGGTGGGAGGAGTGTGCGGTGCAGGCCCACCTACAGACCAGTGGCTGGAGAGAGCGTGCAGCAGCTTAAGGAATGGGAAGAAGGTCAGGGAGAGGCTGCAGGGCAGTTCCTGAAGGACCTCATGGCAGTGTAAGGGAGCTGATCTTATTCCCGTGCTGGGTGACATGATCCAGGTTGCATTTTAGAAGCACGTGGCTGTAGTGTGGAGAAGACCGTCAAGCCTTTGGGGAGGAGTTGTCCGAATGCAAGGATTTCACTGAACAATGTTGCTCTGTAATCACAAAGGGGTCAGACTTCTACAAGGCTCCTTACGGCTATTTCTACAGTTTCTCCATCCTCTGAAATAATCAAAGTGTCTCCCCACATAGGAGTAGAAGGCCCTATGCTGGTAGGAGATGAGGAGACAAGCGTAGGAGGATAGATAGCTATTATTATCACCAATGAGCAAAAAATACTTAGGCTACACTAATACTGTGTCTGCTGCTGGAGGACATGTTAGAAAAAAAGGAGGAAGCCACAGTCCTTGACCTCAAGGAGGTCATAGTCACACAGATGAAAACATATATCATCATAGAGTAAGGAACTCCTCTACTTGCATGTAAGCTTGGGAAAGTTACTTAACCTCGCTCTACCTTCGTGTCCTCATCTCTAAAGTGGGGCGCTGTTAGGAGGACTGACGAGCACTCACTTCGCTGGTGCTAAGCCCCCCTTGGGTGTGCAGGTGGTAAGTGCTGTTGGGTTAGGAGTGACCAGAAGGTTCCTGGGGGGTGAGCTTGGAGAGCGGTCCCTACTTGGGAAAGTGAACAAGGGAGGTGGCTACTGTGGAGTTGGGTGATTTCCACAGAGAAGCAGTGGGGGGGTGTGAATGGAGGATTAGTCAGCTATGTAAAGAAGTCTTGATTACAAGGCTAAAGAGTTCTGGCTTCATTCTTTAGGTAAGAGGAAGCCTTTGAGGATTTTTGAGCAGGAAGGTAACATGACTAAAGTATTGTGTTTTGTTTGCTTTGTTTTATTAAAAGAAGGATTATGCAGACTGGAGTGTAAGATAAATGGGAGGGAAAGAGATGGAGGAGGATGGGGAGGCTGGGGCTTGGCTGGTGGCTGTGGGAATGGGAGGGAGAGGGATTGGAAAGGGACAATTAGCAAGATCTGGAGATTGGTGATTAAATCAGGAGAAGGGAAAAGTGCGGATTTCAAAGTTTCAAGAATTTGGAGAATGGAGACTGTCGAAGGAACAGCCTGGCTTTAGGGCAAGCTGATGAGTCCAGTTCTAGGCTCCTGGATTATGTGGGGCTGCTGAGACAGGAGAGTTTGAAAGCCTAGGCAGGCAATGAAAAAAGAATCGAAATTTTCAAGAGGGTCAAGGCCATTTGAAAGGTTGAAACAAAATTCGGAAAGTGGATGAGCTCTTGGGGGCGTTAAATAGAGAGAAAGGGAGAGGAGAGCCAGCCCCAGAACGGAGGCGTAAACATGCATTTCAGGAGCAGGAGACTGCAGATGGCCAGGGAAGCAGGAGGAATTCTACTCTCTGACAGCTCTCCTGTCAGATAGGTTAGATGAGTATTAGGAAGGTTTTCACTTCCATGGGAGAGATCGTGAGTCTCAGGTCAAGAGATTATCCCACGTTCACCCAGTAAGTGATGGCAAGAGTTGCCCTGTGATCCACCTGCTGGTACCCAGCCCAAGGCTCTCCTCCTTACATTTTTGTCACATGTTCTTTCTTGCAGGAACTAAGCGGCTCCTCCATGGCCCCTATCTTGACAGCAGTGCAATCTAAAACAGCTCCTCCCACGTTTAACAGGACCAATAAATTCACTGCTGGCTTCCAGAATATTGTAGATGCATATGGTGTGGGCAATTACCGGGAGATAAACCCAGGTAAGGTGTCTGATATGTTACATACCTTAGCAGCTTGAAAATGAAAATTGGGTAAGATTCACCCCCAAGGTGGCAACCTAGCAGGTGAATTACTTAAAACTGTGACTTTCCTAAAATCGTATTTGTTTTTTTGAATGCTCTGCATTGTCTTCTGTAAAGGTGATTAGTGAAAAATTTGTTCCTTGTCAAGATTTCACCTGTTCTCCCTTAAACTGTAGCCTTATCAGGCAGCCGAATTCGGTTCTTGTTTGTTTAACAGTTCAATGAGGGTCATCTCTGGGCATCTCCACAATCTCATAGTTGCGTGGGAGAGATGGGAGCACACAGAACTTGGAGTCAGAAGCCTGGATTCCTAGTGACATAAACTGTGATGTTGGTGGCCTGGTTTGCAAAATAAAGGGGTAGACCAGATGCCTATTAGCCAAGCAGTGCACGATGCTGTTCTTGTCCAGCCTGGGTCCCAATCTAATTTGTGACCCATAATGCAGGGCCCCATAGGTGAGTAACTGCTGGAGGGCTGGGGTACATGTGAATGGTGGAGAAACAAGCAGGAGATGGTAGTGGAAAGAGCATAGAAAGCACGTAGAAAACGGATTTTAAATCCCATTAAACTTTGTGATCTTGGGCAAGTCACTTAACCGCTCCCAAACTCATCTCATCTGTAAAGTGGAGAATAATAGTGTTTATCCACTGATGAGCTCATGTATGTGGGAGCCAACCAAGTGTCAGGGGTGCGAATACTGAGAGCTGACAGAATCAGAAAGGCACAAGGGAGCCAGCTTATCACAAGGAGTGTAATAGACCAATAGTCGGGGAACCCACAGGACTGTTGGGAAGACTCAGGCTGTTGTGGTTCTCACCTCTGCAGCTCCCTACACCATCATCACTTTCCCCTTCCTGTTTGCCGTGATGTTTGGAGACTGTGGTCACGGAACCGTGATGCTCCTGGCTGCCCTTTGGATGGTCCGTAATGAGAGCCGTTTCCTCGCCCAGAAGACGGACAATGAGGTGGGCGTCCATCAGATGTCTCCCCTCATTTCCTCAAATGTTCTTAAAGTGTGATTGTTGTTTTTGCCATAGGAATAGCATGTTCTTATGAGAAGGGGAAACATGGAAAGTGAAAAAGAGCCAAAACTCAACATAAACACTAGGCCTCCCCTGAGCTTGTCAGGTTAGCATGGGGTCCCTTTTCATCCACAGTCCTTTGCATGGTTTGGTGCAGTTCCTTTTAGCATTTTTGTTTTTTTGTACATTGGTTGGCAAGGCATTGATCTTTCCTTTTTTTTTTTTTTTTCTTTTTTGCTAATATTGATTTTTTTCTTTGATTATAAAAGCAATATATGTTCATTGTAAAAATTGGGAAAATATAGCCATCTACTTAGAAAAAAATTACAACGAGTGTTTCTGTGTGACATTTCTAGTTTCCTTTCTGTGCTTAGACAAAAATATATAATTTTAGAAATTGGGATCAAATAGTGCATATTAATTTGTAGCCTCCTTTTTTTCACTTAAAATAGCACAAAAATTTTTCATGGCAGAGCCCTTTCCCCACAAGCCCACACTCAATGTTCTTCTGAAACAGACATCCCGAACACCATGTCTTCACTTTCACACCTGAAGTTCTACACCGTCCATGAAGCTCCCTCACAGAGTGATGTGAAGGTTGAGACAACTCAAGAGTTGCATTGTTTCAAAGTTGACGTCACTTTGTGGCTGCTGATACTGCATTTTACAAAGTGCAAACATGCTTTAGCTATGTTCTGAATTTTATCTGCAATCTATTTTTTACAGGTTGACTTAACTAGAGCTAGTTCAGTGATGTCAGAGTGAGTTAATCATAAGCAAGGTTAGTGACAAATCGCCCTATGACCAATACAGTTTTCATGACAAGCATTTTATTTAGAGAGAAAGGAAGGGAGAGAGAGGAAGAGTGAAAGAAACATTGATTTGTTGTCCCACTTATTTATTCATTCTTTCGTTGATTCTTGTACATGCCCTGACCTGGGGTTGAACCCACAACCTTGTTATTTCGGGATGAAGCTCTAACCAACTGAGCAACCTGGCCAGGACTCGTGACAAGCATTTTAATAGATGTAGTTTCCTGTCATAAATATTTGAAGTCGGCAAGTCCCACTCAGCGGCTCTGATGGTTGTTGCACATCCTGCAGTATCGGGAGAAAGCACTTTCTCTTCTTAGTGGATGTACTTAGAAACTCAGCTTTTAATGGAGACCCCCCCCCCCCCCCCCGTCCTCCCCCAAAGGAGCATAGATTTGACTTGCGGTAAAATTTAGCAGCCAGCTCCGTGCTTCCCTCCTGGAAGTGCTGGAGACACAGCCACCCACGTTCAGGTCCCCCTTTTCACAGGTGAGGCCTCAGTTTCTGCTTTAATCACGTGTTCCAACCAAGGCTGGATTCAAGCATTTGAGGCCTCTATATGCTTGCTTCCACAATAGCAACGGCCAGTCTGGGACTCTTCAGAGTCACCTGTAGAAGCTCAGGAAAATCATGATGTGTGTGCTCTTGCTCTCTGGGCCACTTTGGTGCCTGCCTCGTCGCGTAGCCGCTCTGCATAGGCCTGCGCGCCTTGCTGTGGAGAGACCTGATCACACAGAGCTCGCTGACAGTCCTCTCTGTCTCCCCGAGGCCAGATCTGGAACACCTTCTTCCAGGGGCGCTACCTCATCCTCCTCATGGGCATCTTCTCCATTTACACGGGCTTCATTTACAACGACTGCTTCTCCAAGGCGTTCAACATCTTCGGCTCTTCTTGGAGCGTCCGGCCCATGTTCAGAAATGGCACATGGAAGTAAGTTCACAGGCAGGGATGGGTTGTTCCCTGGCCGTCTGTGGCTGAGCAAATCTACGCCTGGCTCGGCCCAGAGGTGTACCCGCACATGCAACAAATAATGCCGTTTTCTCAACTGAGCATGAGACCTTGTGCCACTTCCTCAGTAACTGTGCTGGTAACTGTAACACATGGAAATCGTGTTTAAAACTTTAGCTCAACTGCCCGGCTGGCGTGGCTCAGTGGTTGAGTGTTGACCCATGAACCAGGAGGTCACGGTTCGATTCCCCGTCAGGGCACATGTCTGGGTTGCTGGCTCAGTTCACAGCATGAGAAAGGCAATCAGTGGTTCTCTCTCATCATTGATATTTCTACCTCTCCCTTCCTCTCTGAAATCAATAAAAATATATTTTTTTTTAAAAGAAGAAAGGACTGACTTACAGGACTTGGCCTCTAAGAGGATAAAGGTTATCTCTGGTCATTTTTGTGATTTGGACAATGTCCTTCTGTTGCTATGTCCATATTCTGATATCAGATATGGTTGTGGAACGGTCTTGCTTTTGTCTAGATCCATCGCGGTCACAGAATGGCCTTGTCTGATGTTGGTGTTCTGTGAAATTGTTTATGCTCAACAGCAGGCTTAGCTGTGGGTACCTGGCCAGTTCTCTCTCGTCAGGGGTGGCTTTCTGGTTTGTGGACACACAAACACGCCTCTGCTAGTGAAATCCAAACACTTGCCCTGAGGCGTGTTGTTAGGACTGTGTATGTCTAGGGTGGCCAGGGATCTATTTCTGTAGACTCCTTCATCCCTACCCCTACCTTTTTTCTGATGTAGAATATACACCGAGTGGCCAGATTATTATGACCACCTGACGTTTGTAGGGAAATTAGCTATAATTTCGCGCTGAAGTTGCTAGAGGGCCAGACCATTATAAATAGGGAAGTAGGCTGTTTACCACGACAGTAGAGGTGATTTTTTTCCTGAAGATATGGGTAAACAACGCGATTTAACAGCCTTTGAACGTGGGATATATTTGAACGTGAGTGGCCAGAGTATTATGACCACCCCATCAGTACTTCGTTGGGCCACCTTTTGCCCTCAGTACTGCGGCGATTCTTCTTGGCATTGACTCCACGAGATGTTGAAAGGTGATGCGAGGAATCTGACTCCATGCCTGATGAATAGCACTGTCCAGTTCTGTGAGATTTGATGGTTGTGGAACCAGCTGCCTGATGGCTCTTTTAACTTCATCCCACAAATGTTCAATTAGATTGAGATCTGGTGATTGTGGGGGCCACCTAAGCAAGGTAAAGTCTCCTCATGTTCTTGAAACCACTCCTGCACAATACGAGCACCGCGGCATGGCACATTGTCTTGTTGGAAGAAGCCATCTCCATTGGGATACGCCATCAACATGATAGGATGAACTTGATCAGCAACGATACTTAAGTATGTTGTCCTATTCAGATGAATTAAAGGGCCCAAATCATGCCAGGAAAACATGTCCCAAACCATAACACTGCCCCCACCAGCTTGAAGGGTTGTACTCATGCATGTGGCATGCATGCTTTCATGCTGTTTCTGCCAAATTCTCACTCTGCCATCTGCATGATGCAACTGGAAATGAGATTCATCGGATCACATGACTGTTTTCCAATGCGCGACTGTCCAATTCTTGTGTTTCTGTGCTAATTGGAGACGTTTTATCTTGGTAATTGCAGACAGCAAAGGTGTTCAAACAGGCCTTCGGCTTCCATATCCCATACGATGCAGTGTACGGCTAATTTGCCTACAAACAAATCAGGTGGTCATAATAATCTGGCCACTCGGTGTATATATATTTTTTACTACATGCACCCCACCAGGCTGGAGCGCTTTGAAATCTTAGACTATATATTCCTTGGGGGTTGGTAGGTCATTTCTGTCGCTCAGGCCACAGGACAGTACTTGGCACACAGTGGGGATTCAGTACCATTCATGGAGTAACCAAATGAGCTGAATTGATGCGTTGCACCAGCAGTTAGCTGTGATTGGCTCGACAGACGGCACGCTAGTACTTTTCCCTGCCTTTGGTCACTCACTGGCTTTGCTTTTGTTTTTTCCTTTCTCCCTCTGAAGCATGGAAACGATGGAGACAAATCCACTTTTACAGCTGAACCCCGCCATTCCAGGCGTGTACTCTGGGAACCCATACCCATTCGGGATTGATCCGGTAACAATGTCCTCTGGGCTTAAATAGTTATTAAATAGTTAAATGACTGGCTGAGGAGAAATCGGGGGGGGGGGGTGGTGGGAGAGGGAAGAAGTGCCAGAACCTATTAAATCAACCAACTTGTGTTGAGATAGAATTACATGGATGGGAGGTTTTTGTGACACACTGCGCTGACTTCAAGTAAGTGTTCTGCCTGCATCCTTTACCCAGCCCCTGGGTCATTTTCCATACAATTCCCCAAACATCTGCCTTGTTCTCCATCACTTATGCCTTGGCGGTTAATGACTGCTTCTTTTTTAAAAAAAATTTTTTTTTATTGATTTCAGAGAGGAAAGGAGAGGGAGAGAGAGAGAAATATCAGTGATGAGAGGGAATCACTGATCAGTTGCCTCCTGCACACCCCCTGCTAGGGATTGAGCCCACAACTGGGCATGTGCCCTGACTGGGAATCAATCCTGACCTCCTAGTTCATAGGTCGACGCTCAACCACTGAGCCACGCCGGCTGGGCAATGAGTGCTTCTTTTAAAAAGCCCTGGGTGCCTGGGAAGTATGCATATTAGATCATCAGTTTAGCATCCTTATCAAGTTTCCTACTTGGGCATTTTCTTGCAGTGGGGTAACATTTTTTTCCCCTAGAAACATATGGATTTGCTTTTATTTTTGTTTAATTTTACTGCCTAGAATTGATACGAGTGGGAAAAGCGATTGTCAGCTTTTGTTTGTTATATCCATCTCAATTGGATTTGAGCTGAGCAAAGCGAAAGTGATTCCTCACACTGGACATGAAGGGGTTTTCCAGAAGACACCCACACATAGTGGCCCAGCGCAGATCGCCACTAGGTGGCAGCCTTGTGCTCCAAATGAGCATGGGTGGTCTAGACCTGAACTTGGCGGAGGCAGCCCAGAAGTGTATCTTACAAGCTCTTTCTGTGGCAGAGAACCCAAAAGCTCAGGCTTGGTTGCTGACGGTTAAGAGGGAACAGCACTGCCCTAACGCTGGTTGTGTGGTCTCTCCTATCCTGTGGGCCGTCTCCCTCCTCTTGTTTTCCTGGGTCCCCCTGCCTGCCCCCTCCCCTCCCTTATACAAACAGAAAGTGCCCTAGCACTTTGGTTCCGGTCGAGGGCACATGCCTCAGTTGTAGGCTCTGGCCCTGGCTGGGGCACATGCAGGAGGCAACCAGTTGATGTGTCTTCCTCACAGTGAGGTTTCTCTCCCCCCGCCCCCTCCCCCCCATACTTTCTCTAAAACAGTGGTTCTCAACCTTCCTCATGCCTCAACCCTTTAATACAGTTTCCTCATGTTGTGGTGACCCCCAACCATAAAATTATTTTCGTTGCTACTTCATAACTAATTTTGCTACTGTTATGAATCGGAATGTAAATATCTGATATGCAGGATGTCTTTTTTTTTTAAATATATATTTTATTGATTTTTTACAGAGAGGAAGGGAGAGAGATAGAGAGATAGAAACATCGATGAGAGAGAAACATCGATCAGCTGCCTCCTGCACATCTCCTACTGGGGATGTGCCCGCAACCCAGGAACATGCCCTTGACCGGAATCGAACCCGGGACCTTTCAGTCTGCAGGCCGACGCTCTATCCACTGAGCCAAACCGGTTTCAGCGCAGGATGTCTTTTCATTGTTACAAATTGAACATAATTAAAGCATAGTGATTAATCACAAAACAATATGTAATTATATATGTGTTTTCCGATGGTCTTAGGTGACCCCTGTGAAAGGGTCATTCGACCCCCAAAGGGTCGCAACCCACAGGTTAAGAACCGCTGCTCTAAAATGAAAAAAATATCCTCTGGTGAAAATTTAAAAAACAAAACAAAAAAAACCCCAGAAAACATTACCCAGGCCGTAAATGGTTTGAATCAGTGGATAGAGCATCGACCTGTGGACTGAAGGGTCCCGGGTTTGATTCTGGTCAAGGGCACATACCCGGGTTGTGGGCTCGATCCCCAGTAGAGGGCGTGCAGGAAACAGCCAGTCAATGATTCTCTCTCATCACTGATGTTATTACTCCTCCCCTCCTCTATGAAATAAATAAAAATATATTTTTTAAAAAAGAAAGCATTACCCAGGATGTGTTGATGCTTGCTTCCCAGGGGCACTTGCATTCCAAGTTTTATCAAAAGAGGTAAAGTCCTTGAAAGCTGGTTTGCAAGCTGCAAAGTGCTAAAAAGATATGCAAGTTATTATTTTTATAGACTGGAAGGCTTTATCTCTGGTCCTAGGAGTTTCCTCATTAGCAAGCAGATGGGGGAGTCCCAAGGGGGTGGTTTTAGGGTCTGATTGGCCTTGCTTTGAATCATGTTGCTCCTACTGTCCTCTCTCTTCCCCTCACAGCCCACATCGAATGCAGCAGGTCTGCTCCCCACGAAGGGAGGGTGGTGTAATTCACATCTCAGAGTTCCTGCTCTGTGTGCAGTTTCTGTCACCTGTCCACCAGTCAAAAAAGAAAGGAAAATGTGAGGGTGAAAGAGCAGGTGGAGAGTTGAAAATAAGCCTCCAGGTAGCATGTAGATTTTTTAAATTTATGGTCTTTTTATCATAAAATAATAATATGTATGATTAAGAATCCATATAACACAAAATACTGTAAAAATGAAAAGAAAGCCTTGTCTTTCCCACCTCTCCGGTTCCTGCCGTCCTAGTCCCAGAGACAACCTGTTAAACAGAACATCTCTGTGCCTATGTTAGCACTTACATATATGAATGATGGGTTTGATGTTTGCATAATGTAAACTTCTACAGCTGCATTTATTGACTGAATGCATCATCTATTTTGAATCAAATCATGAAATACTTGGCTATCAGAGCTGCGCAGTCTTTCTATAGTGTCTGTGAATATTTTATAAGAAATGAACGTAACAGTGGTGATGGAATCAGGCAGCCTGTGTTTAGTTCCTGGCCTGAAACTGTGGACATTGGCTCTGATTTGAGCTCTACTGACACCCCAGCTACACTTCTTCTATAGCTGGACTAAGGGAAATGGGACTTTGGAAACCCAGGAGTGTAATCCCATGGAAATAAAGCTTTCTACTCTATCGCCTCCTCCTGTGGGGGCCTCTGGAAATGCTTATTCCAGTGGAACCCCAAGAAGTCCACTCCCACTAACAATGGGGGAAGACAAGACATGTTTTTCTCCTGTAACAAGAAGATTAAATGATTTTCACACGTAAAACACCTAGAAAGAGTTTAGTGCATAAATGGGGCAAATGCTCCATTTGCTATTGTATTATTTCTTCCTAGGTGTTTAAGTAACTCAGTTTCCTTGAAATTAAGATAAATTCCCTCACATGTAAATTGGGAATCCTTGTAGAGTTGTCCTCCCATATTCATGGGGACATGTCCCAAGACCCCCAGTGGATGCCTGAGTCCGTGGATAGTACTGACTCCATGTGTGTACACTGTGTTTTTCCCTGTACATACATACCTATGATAAAGTTAATTTACAAATGAGACACAGTAAGAGATTAACAATAATAAAATAGAACAATTATAACAATATACTGTAATAAAAGTTATATGAATATGGTCTCTATCTCAAAATATCTTGCTATACTGTGCTTACTTTTTTACTTAAAGGAAGCACCTCCTAAGTTCTCTTTGGCATATCTGGATTGCCAGCGTCACCTCGGGGTCATTATTAAGTAACGTAAGGGTGACTTGAACACAAGCACTGTTAGTATCAATACGATGTTAGTATTGATCCGGTAACCAAGGCTACTCAGTAACTAATGGGCGGGAAGTGTGTACAGTGCGGAGACGCTGGACAACGTAATGGCTTGTGACTCAGGTGGGATGGAAAGTATGATGATGTGAGATCTCATCATACTTCTCAGAATGGCACACGATTTAAAACTTACGAACTGTTTATTTCTGGAATGTTCCATTTAATATTTTCAGACCACAGTTGACCATGGACAACTGAAACCACAAAAAGTGAAACCATAGTGAAGGGGGGACAAATGTCTCTATCTCATGGGATTTTTGTTAGAATTAAACAGGGTAAACACATTTAAGGAGCTTGATGTGTGCCTGGTACTTACCGATGAGCAGGGCTGGTTTGTCAGGTTTGGCTGGCTCTGCAGCATGCTAGTTACCCTGCCCTCACCAAGCCGAGGGATCCTGTGGGGTTGGCTAACCAGGTGGGCAAAGGAGGAGCAGACCGTGGAGGGCAAGCCTGGTGCAGCTTGGAGGTCGAGGCACACAGGGAGGCGGGGAGGCTCTGGTGTGTGGGCACCGTCACTGGTGTCCCTTCTCTCACCTTTCCAGCGACCTCCTTAGTGATCGTCCAGCTGGGAGCCACTCAGGACATTATGAAGAAGCAGTGAGATGTGGCCCCTGCCCCTGTGTGTGCACGGGGGAGAGGGCAGGTGACTATGCATTGAGACTGTGCTTAGGTGGATGCTGACCCTGAGTTACTGAAGGAGGAAAGAGAAGTTTGTGGCTTCGTTACCTTTGAGATGCAGTATCACAAGCCCTCAAGACGTGTCTAGCAGGCCGTTGGGGATGTGCCTGAAGTTGAAGAGGTGTCAGAGGCAGTGGAGAGGACTTGCGTCATTAGCCTGAGGGTGGGGATTGGAAACTACAGGGAGTTTAAGATTTCTGTGGGGAAGATGAACGTTGGTGACTGGGGTCACTAGTCAGCATGAGACCCTGACCACTGGGGGCACTTGCTGTCTGAGTTGTTCTCCTGGGGGCAGGCAGATACACATGCCCATCACTTTGCAAGTTGACAAACAGGAACTTCAGAGAAGGCAGGGACCATGCCTTACCCACAGTGCTAATAAACAGGCTACAGCAGTGACTTCTTGAGAAGGGCCTGGAAGATGCCTTGTAATGTGAAGCACTACAGACTTTCAAAGTCAGACATGCTTGTTCCTTGGTTGTGGGCACATCCCCAGTGGGAGGTGTGCAGGAGGTGGCTGATCGATGTTTCTCTCTCATTGATGTTTCTAACTCTCTATCTCTCTCCCTTCCTCTCTGTAATAAATCAATAATATATATATATGTCAGACATGCTATTTATTATTAAGGGATTCGATAGCCCAGCTGGTGTGGCTCAGTGGTTGAGCATCGACTTATGAACCAGGAGGTCATGACTTGATTCCTGGTTAGGGCACATGCCTGGGTTGCGGGCTCCATCCCCAGGAGGCAGCTAATTAATGATTCTCATCATTGATGTTTCTATCTCTCTCTCCCTCTCCCTTCCTCTCTGAAAAAAAAAAATTTTTTTAAAGAAGGAATTGGATAAGTTCATGGGCCAGAGATCTACACTTTTATTAAGGGAACCGAGGCAAGTTTGGGATCTCCATAATATTTAATGATTCATTTTCATTTAGATCAGGGAAAAATCATGTAGGATTCCCCTCCCTACCCCGCCCCCCCCCCCCCCCGCAGTTTCCTTCCAGCCACTTGATATTTTACTGGCACTAATGGTTTGGACAGTTTGTCATCAGAGTTGCATTTGTAAGGGGCTTGGTCCTTTTCGAACCTAAAATGCCTGAGTGGAACTGGACTGAAATTAGAGACTGGATCCCAGAGCAACTTCTCAGGGGAAATTGTGCAGTTGTCCCCAACCCTGGTAGGATGTCCAGATTCTGGCCTCAAGCATGTCTTCACGTTTCCCACCCAGATTTGGAACTTGGCTTCCAACAAGCTAACGTTCTTGAACTCCTATAAAATGAAGATGTCGGTGATCCTGGGAATCGTCCAGATGACTTTTGGCGTCATTCTCAGCCTTTTCAACCACATGTGAGTTTTCGGGTTCTCTTTCTGCCTGTTGGTCTGACCCCATTGACGATGAGCAGTGACAGAGCCACCGGTTGTGCCCCGTGTCCCTCTGTGTGAGGTTCCTTCCCCCATGTCTCTTGGCGTGAGCCAGGACAAGCTGGTGCCTGGAAATGGGCCCTCTGTTTCTCAGCTGGACTTCTCAAAGGTGAGTAATATTTTCATGCAGGTTCAGAATGAGGCTGGCAAGCCCGCAGCACCTGGTGTCCCCCAACCTGAAAGGCTTGTTACTGAATATCAAAGCTTAGCTCCCACCGGCTCCCACCAGTGGGGACATAGTGCCTTTTGCCAAAGCGCCCTCAGATTCTAAATTCCCTTTGGTGTCATTTCTTCCTGTCGGCAGCACCCTCTCCCTTCTTTGGCTGTTAATGTTCTGCCTATTCCTTTCCTTCGATCAAGGACCATCTCTGGAAAGCTCCTCCAACCTACTTCCGCTGCAGGTGTAAATCTTTGAAGCCAGCGTCCACGGTGCCTGTTCAGAGTTGCCCTGTGTGGACCTGGCAGCTGGTAGGAGTCGCTGCCATGTAGTTTGAGAGTGAGGGCAGCATGAGGCCACACACATGATACAGGGTTTGGAATCAGAAGCTTAAGTACTGCTTCCAATTTTTCATATCTGTGTGACCATGGACATGTTGTTTAACGTCTCTGAGATTGCTTTCTTTTATAGAATGGGAATATAGTAGTCAGAATGAGTTAGGTTATTGTGAGGTAACAAATAACCCCCAAATCTCAGTTGCTAAGCTACAGACCATGACATGCCCACTGTAGGACCACCGGGGGCTCTGTGCCTGTTGTCTTCACACTGGGACCTGGGCTGACGGGCAGCTACCAGTGGTGCACTGCCAGTCGCCATGGTGGAAGGAGACTGGTCAATTACCGTTGAAGCTTAAGTTTCCACCCCAAAGTGACACCTGCCACTTCTGTTCCCATTTCATTGGCCAGAGCCAGTCACACAGTGACCCCTGATCTGAAAGGCCGAAGAAGTACAGTTCTACTGAAATATCGGAAGTACTTAGTGTGCAAACTAATGACGAGCACCCTGGTGCTCCTGCCTGCCTGGAAGTTCTATGCGGATTCGGTGAGACAGAATCCCAGACGGCACTTTCTGCCTAGACCTTATTTGGCATCATTGAGTGTCAGGCTGGCCTCACGTATCTCTGATAATCCCATTTTTTCCCATGGGATCTCCTTTTCTAGTTCTTGCAATTAACAAAGCATGGTATGGGGCTCTTTCTAATATTTTCACTTGGGTGCCCCCAACTTATTCTGTGCGACCCAAGGCCTTAGAGCTGGAGTTGGCATGCATTCTCTGCAAAGGGACAGATAGTAAATCTTTTAGACTTTTGAGGTCAGATGGTAACGTGAAAACTGCCATTGACAATACAAATACGTAGGGGGGTGAGTGTGATTGTTCCAATAAAACTTGATGTATGAATGCTGAAATTTGAATTTTGTGTAAGTATCATGTATCATAAATAGTATTCTTTTTAGTCCTGTCCCCCCTCCCGCAACCCCCCCTCCCGCCATTTTAAAATATGAAAACCATTTTTAACTTGCAGGCTATAAAAACCCAAGGGCCCTACTTTGCCCCCCTATCTTAAGGCATTCTTAGGAGGAAAGCTCTCAAGTCACCCCTATATACCTGTGTGTTTTCATTGTGTTGATATGAGCTGGGCCTGCATTTGAAGCTTTGGCCAAATTGCCAACTGACTGTGTGGGCTCAGTCTTTGCTTCAGACGTGACCTTTAGACTTTGGTTCTCTCCAAATCTTTTGTGCAAAAGCACTTTCCTTTCCATCCATGCGTGATTACTGCTTCCCAGGGGAGTGAATGCAGTTAACATTTTATGCTTTGGGAAGACTAATTAGTTACTGATATTTTTTCTCAATGTCTGTCTTCGTGTGTGTGTGTGTGTGTGTGTGTGTGTGTGTGTGTGTGTCCATTCCCAGATACTTCAGAAAAATGCTCAACATCCTTCTGCAATTTATTCCGGAGATGATTTTTATGCTGTGCCTGTTTGGATACCTGGTTTTCATGATCATTTTCAAATGGTGCTACTACGATGTCCACGTGTCCCAGAAGGCCCCCAGCATCCTCATCCACTTCATCAACATGTTTATGTTTAACTATAACGACCCCTCGAATGCACCCCTGTACAAACATCAGGTATTATGGGATTTTTCTTCTTTTATGCACCTAATTATGGTAGATCTCTCTCATACTCTTGAGTACCACAGAGACTAGTTATTTGCAAGACTGAGCTATCTTGCCCTAAGCAATTTGGCTCAGTGGCTAGAGCATTGGCCTGCGGACTGAAGGGTCCTGGGTTTGATTCCGGTCAAGGGCACATGCCCGGGTGCGAGCTCCATCCCCAGTGGAGGACATGCAGGAGGCAGCTGATTTGTGATTCTCTCTCATCATTGATGTTTCTATCTCTCTTTCCTCCCTTCCTCTCTGAAATTAATAAAAATATATTTTAAAAAATAAAATAAAAATAAACTCCAGCTAAGGTTTACAAGAAAGAAAACGGAAATGGGACCAGGAAGAGGAGTCCCTCTGTTCACATGTCAGGCTCTTCCGGGGGCTTCCGATGGCTCGTTGAGTTTTTATCTCTTGTTTTCCTCTGGGCTCTTCCTCTGTGGACAGCACTGCCCAACAGTCAGACTTTTTGCCACTCGGATTGCTTCCATTTATTTCAGCTTCACTCTCAACTTGATATTTTATTTTTAAACAGTAGAAATGTTCCGTGGGAGCTGGATATAAATAGCACTCAGTGAGGCATTCTTTGGTAGCACAGCTAGTTCTCTTCCTCTGGCCTCTCCCAGCGATTAACCTGATCATATTGCTTGAAGGTCGAGTTTTTAATAAAGGAAGGCCCACGTATATAGGTCGTGATTCCTCTGGGTCAAGTTCTAGGGTGAGTTTCCCAATGCCAGAGGACCCTGCAGTGCACCTGTCCCAACAGTGAGTGCTCAGGCTGGTGCCCTGGTGAAGGTCGGGCTCCTCCCATGGCCCTGCATGTCCTCGTGAGTTTGGTTCCTACTTGTATTCTCCTTCCCTTCAGAAGCAGCAAATAAGAAGGAAAAAATGCCCTGTGATGGGGCTATTTTTTTTTTTTAATGAAAAAATAAGAGACTATTTTCAATAATAACCAGAGGAGACTTACACCTCTGGGAGTTCCCTGGTGGTACCCTATCTTTTTGTTATACGTCAGTGGTAACCTTGAACCACCCTAGCTGTTAGCATTAAATGAATGTATTTGGAAGGTTAATTTACTCATTGCCTGAGTCTAAATGAAAATTTACTTGGATTTTCCAAGCAAGTCTTCACTTTTAGGCAAAGGACTGAAATTCATCCAACAGTTCACGTGCTAATAGCCCTTTTCATGAAGACAGAAGCCCTCACTTAGTCTGGAATATGCAGTGAGCATGGTTTTTCCAGTTTTTTTCTCGTTAAAAACATCGTTGGGGTTGTCTGGTTTCCCCAAGCCCTAGTATGAAGATGAATTATCTTGACACAGTTTGAAGTTTCTATAACCTCATTTTTGGGTCAAGCAGCTGGGAGAGACAATGCAGGTTGATAAATACAGCCCCTTCCCAACACTGTCCTGGCTGTCTTACTGTCGTGCTTGACTATCGAAGAAGAGCAACAGATAATATAAATCTCCAGTTGCTTGTACAACACGAGGGGGGAAGCCTGGTTTAAAATGGACAAATAGGCCTGGCTGGTATGGCTCAGTGGTTGAGTTGACCTATGAACGAGGAGGTCAGGGTTCAATTTCCGGTCAGGGCACATGCCCAGGGCATGGACTCCATCACCAGTAGAAGGCGTGCAGGAGGCAGCCGATTGATAATTCTCTCTTATCATTGATGTTTCTATCTCTCCCTCTCCTTTCCTCTCTGAAATCAATAAAAATATTAAAAAATAAAATAAAATGCAACTGAAATGATGCACACTTAGCATTTTTATCATACAAAGTATGTTGTGTGATCACCTTAAAGTGATAGGATCTTACCATTCTGGTCTTGCAGCAAGAAGTCCAAAGTTTCTTTGTTGTTATGGCTTTGATTTCTGTACCGTGGATGCTTCTGATTAAGCCATTTATTCTTAGAGCCAATCATCGGAAATCCCAGGTAAGAGTCATTCCTTTCAGTTCACTCACTGTGATTGAGAGAGTCTGTGGTTGAGAGAGCATGCTGGGTGGACCAGGCCTGAAAGACAGTGGCGAGGTAGGTAGCTGGACTTCCCCAGATATGTTCTCTTCTATAGAGTTTGACTTTTCCAGAAGAATGTTCTATTAAGGCCAAGCAGGCCTTATGTCTTGCAAACTTTGCTTTTGTGTATGTGTGTGTGTGTGTGTGTGTGTGTGTGTGATATAAAATACTCCTTTGCATGAATATACCACAATTTAGTTACCATTCAGATGCTGATAGTTATTTGGCTTGTTTCCAATTTTGGTAATTACAAATAGTGCTTCTATAACTTCCTGTGCATGTGCTTTGGCACATGTGTTTTAGAGAGTTGCGAGTAACTAATGTAAAATTGATTATTTTATTTCAGACAGCACCTAGGTCAAACAGCATGAGATGTTAGCTAAAGGGACTGACTACAAAGTCTATTTTGACTGGGGAGAAGAGTCACTAACATTCACAAACTCCAGGATCATGCTTTTACCAAGTTACTCATGTTTATCTTAATTAATTCCGGCATAGGACTAGAAAAGGCTAGAGTTCGGGATGAAAGTGGAGAAACTATCTTTTATTTTTTTTTCTGTGATGTTTTCTCCCTTCAGTTGACGGAGAGAGAAAATAGGATTTGAAGAAGACAAAGTAATGTTAACTTAAGTCACATTCCTCACCATAGGGCAGGGAACCATGAACCCAGGGCCGCCTGTCGGTACCTGGTACCCTGGAATTCCCGTCCAGACGGACTCAAGCCCACTTCTGGGCTCTACAAAGGTCCAGCCACAGCACTGGCACAGCTAGCTCCTGGCGTGGCCACTGGGCAGCGGTTTGTGGAGAGTGTAGGCGAGCATGGACAGTGTGGGGGTAGTATCCACACGTGCACTCCGGCCCTCCAGCTGTGGGAGGGGACCAGAGATGAGGAGAAAGTGGTGTGTCATCGTGCAGGCCAGCTCTCCTGGGACTCTGAATTTGAACCTGGCCTTTCAAGTTCTTAAGAGGGTTTGTTTCTCAAGATAGGAGGCTAGAACATATTTTACTAGGAATATGTTGGCTTAATTTATAACTTTTCAATATTTAAACATATGACACATGGACTTCCATTGTGACCTTTGCCCAGTGACCTGCAAACATTAGGTGCAGACTCGCTGAAGAAAGAAAGGTACTGGTACTTTCATGCCTAATTTGCAACACTCCTCCCGTGAAGTCATTCTGCGTCAGCATGGGACATTAAGTTTCACAGTGACTGGGAAGAAATAGTTGATTGAAACTCAGGGATAAAACCAGGCCAAACTGAATGGTGACTACACCTTGATCCCTCCCCCCGCCCCCTTGGATTTTTTCGTTAGCTATTTTTTTTTTAATTTTTAAAAAATATATTTTATTGATTTTTTTTTACAGAGAGGAAGGCAGAGGGAAAGAGAGAAACATCAATGAGAGAGAAACATCAATCAGCTGCCTCCTGCACACCCCCCACTGGGGATGTGCCCGAAACCAAGGTACATGCCCTTGACTGGAATCGAACCATAAACCTTTTAGTCCGCAGGCTGACGCTCTATGCATTGAGCCAAACCGGTTAGGGCTTAGCTATTTTTATAAAGTGATGTTTTTATTTAGAAAAGTATATTTGTGTTGGAAAAGTGATTGTCTTAGTCTGTTTGGGCTGCTATAACAAAGTACCACAGACTGGGTGGCGTATAAACAGCAGAAATTCACTGCTTACAGTCCTGGAGGCTGGGAAGCCCAAGAACAAGGCTCCAGCACATTCACCTTCTGGGTAGGGCCCCTTCCTGGTTCATGGTGAGAAGGCACCTTCTCATTATGTCCTCACATAGAGGAAGGGGGTGAAGATGCTCTCTGGGGCACGAATCCCATTCCTGAGGGCTCCACCCTCATGTCCTAGTCACCTTCCAAAGGCCCCACCTTCCAAAGCTATCATCTTTGAGGTTAGGATTTCAACAGGAATTTTGGAGGGAGACACAAACTTTCAGATCATAGCAGTCATTAATTCCTAATTTTCCCCGTAAAAATCTGGATGTGTCGGTCACAAGGCTAAGTATGTCAAAGGTGTCACTGATGGTTTTGTGACGGTGTGTGTATATGTATAAAAAGAAAGGCACTCTGGTGTGTGTGTTGGTTTACTGTAAGACTGGCCCACTTGGCACCCTCTGGCGCATGGAGAAAAGCACATGCTCTGGAATCCCCACCTGGGTTTGAATCCTGGCTCTGCTGCTAACCAGCCTTAGCAGCTGGGGTCCTGGGCACATTTGTTAACCTTTCTGAGCTGTAGTTTACCTCTCTGTGAAAGGGGGTGGTGATTCTGCTCATGTAAAAAGATTGTCGTGAAGGCTAAATGAGATAGCGTAGAGAGAGTTTAGAACAGTGGCTGGGACGTAGCGAATATGTCACGAGAGCCTGTATTTTGTATGGAATTGTTGTGATTCTAATTCTAAGGAGGAATTGAGCACTTCATTTCCTCGCTTGCTGACAGCTGCAGGCATCCATGATTCGAGAGCACACCGCTGAAGACACTGAAGGTGACAGCTCGAACCCTCCCAGGAGAGCAGAGGCCCACAGGGCGCAGGAGGACTACAAAGAAGAGGTATTTGGGACGAAACACCCTACAAAGACCTCCCAGTTTGTACAGATTCTAGAAGCGGACCTGGACAGGGGCGGTGGTCAAGTATTGAAGAGCCGTTTGGGCGCGGGCACCAGCCCATCAGAATGAACTTGGGCAGTAGAGCTGGTTGGGTCAAGAGGACCCTACTGGTGGCAGCCCTGTAATTGCTGAGTCACAGGACGCTGGGGAGGTCCTAGGGCAGGGGATGCCTACAGGATCAGAACAACTGCTACTTACCAACCCATCTAGGAGTATTGCCATCTTTTAGCCCAGGTGCTGCTGCATCTATGAGCATGAGGTGAATGTCAGCCTTCAGACCTAGTGACATCGGAGGCCATCAATGGTACGAAGGCCTCCTTGGCTCATCACTGGGCCCTGAAAGTCAGCTTTCTCATCAGGGCCCCTCAAGCTGTGAGAGCAGAGCCCAAATGTAGCCCTAGATATTGAAGCAAAAAGTGGATCCTTTTTTCCCAGTCCCCTCCTGGACCCAAGTGTGCACAGCCTCCATCACCTCCTGTCTCAACCCTGCTCTGTCACAACCTCCTTCATTAACCTTCGTAATACTATCTGCTCTCCTGTGAATTCAGGAATTGTTTTGTTTCCTCCTCCCTCCCTGCCCCTTTCTGTCTGAGGGCAGCCACTCCCCACCCCAGGAATGTGCCACATTTTCCCAGACTCTGCTTTTATGCCAGGACTGGAGTGGCCCACAGTCCTGAACTGGCTGGGGGTTATCACTGGAGCTCTATTCTTATTCTGCAGTGGGGACAGGGTTCTGTGAGGCCTGATGGATGCTAAGAGTAGCTCCATTTCTAATGTTAATTACTGAAAAAATAATCATTTGAATGAATGGATGGTCAATTAGACCTAATGAGGAAAAAAATCTGGACTTTGAACAACTGTTCCTACAAGATTCCAGGTAAGGAGAATAACCCATATTGGTGGCTTATTGATATTCCTACGTTTGTTAGACTTGCTGGAATGTTTTAGAATCCAACCCACACAGCATCAGACTTACCAGGCCCAGCCTATCCTGTACAGCCTCCATAATCTCCTCATGCCCTTGGCATGTATCCAGTCCCTGTTCACCGGCCACCACTGCCATGACCCGGCTGCCCCTTCCATTTGTAGGCTCCTCCCTTCCCCCATGGTCATGCTTGGGTCTCCCATTGCAAGGTGAATACAGGCTCGACTCCGCCTCCCCCTCGAGTCCTCTCCCACTTCTCTCCTCGCCAAGAGTTAACCGAACTCAAGGGTAAGGACGCAGTGCCCAGACTGCCAAGTCTACCCAAGACTTCTGACACCAGCCACAAGTTTGGGGTTCCCCAGGACCACCCCCCCTTCAGACCAGCCAGTTACAAGTTCAGGGTCCCCTCAGACTGCGATGGGTTCAATCATTTATAAACCCACTCATAGAACTCAGGAAAGTGCAGTACTTAGTTTTGTTGTAGCAAAAGCGTACACATCAGAACCAGCCAGAGGAAGAGGCACCCAGGCGGAATCCACTGGGAGGGCTCCAGAGCGCAGCTTCTGTGTTCTCAGGGACGCGTTATTCTCCCAGCACTGACATGTGGTAACAGGTGTGCAGATGGCCAGCCCAGGAAGCTCACCTGAGCCTCACTGTCCGATGTTTTATTGGGGCCTCATTGCGCAGGCATGGTTGACCTAGGGCAGTGATGGCGAACCTTTTGAGCTCGGCGTGTCAGCATTTTGAAAAATCAACCAACAAAATGAGTTCGCGTGTCACCTCTGACATGCGTGCCATAGGTTCGCCATCGCTGACCTAGGGCCACCCAGGTGGTCTCCGCCGCCCTTCCTTTCCTGGAGATGGGGCTGCTAGCATTGTCTCCAAGTCCAACTCTAACCCCTTGGTTGGTCTTTCTGGCTTGTCCTACCCCAAGTAAATGAGCAGAAGTGGTCCCAAGAACTCACCCAAAATAACAAAAGCATTTCTTTCACTTGTGAAAGTACAAGGACTTAGAGCAGTGGTTCTCAGCCTTCCTAATGCGGTGACCCTTTACTCCAGTTCCTCATGTTGTGGTGACCCCCAACCATAAAATTATTTTCGTTGCTACTTCATAACTGTAATTTTGCTACTGTTATGAATCGTCATGTAAATATCTGATATGCAGGATATATTTTCATTGTTACAAATTGAACATAATTAAAACATAGTGATTAATCACAAAAACAATATGTAATTATATATGTGTTTTCCGATGGTCTTAGGGGACCCCTGTGAAAGGGTCATGCGACCCACAAAGGGGTCGCGACCCACAGGTTGAGAACCGCTGACTTAGAGATTGCCTTCTAGGGGCCAGGACGAAGCTGAACCTCTCTTTGGGTGGAGTTAATTCTTCACTACACAGCCTTCCTTTTCCTTGACTCTCTCTACCCACCCTGTCCATCTCTGCTCATCCCCACCCTTCAATTCCTCCTAGCGGTTTTCATTGCCAAATTGAGAGGCACTGATTTTTGTCTTTTCTCTATAGCAACTGACATGGTTGACCACACCCCCATTCCTTCCTGGATACCTCTCCGTCCTTGACTGCAGCCATGTGGTTCCTCCTATCTCTGAACGAAGATGTTTCCCAAGGCTGAGTGAGAGCTCTTCTTCCTACGATCTTTTCCTTATTGATCTTCTCAGTCCTCCTCGCTCCCACAGTCCCTCCTCCCACAGTGAGGTCCCAGGCGTCCATTTCCAGCCTAGACTTTTCTTCTGAGCATGTACTGCCTCTGCTATTGTGTGCTGAGAGATTCTACTTGTATGGGCAGCTGTCACCTGGGACGTGACTCATCTGACAATTAACTGCTCATCTCCTTTTCCAATTTATCCATTTTTGTCAATGCAACTCTTTTCACTGCTCAGCCTCAAGAATCTCAGAGCCCTGTGTGACCCTGGGTAAGCGGTCTTCTGTGTTCCCACAATACCGCTGCATTCTTGATGAGGGCACTTCCCATACTGCTGTGTGGGATCTGTCTGTCGGCATGTCCTCCCTACTAGACAGTGAGCTACTTGAGGGCAGAGAAGGCGCCAGTCACTCTGTGTCCCCCCAGCATCAGAGTGCATGGAGGAAACAGTGGGCTCTCATCGCTGTCTTCGCCCCGTTTCTTCTCCCCTCATACCCAGGATCACTAAGCTATTCCACAAACCGACTTTTTTGCTTACAGGCTGTCCCTTCACTGGTCCATTTTGCTTCCAGATTAATCTTCCCCCAAATATGTCTTTATGTTCCCCTGCCACGTTCTATTCAGACCCTTTTAATGGTTGCTCAGTGATTCCGGGGGATTTTCTCAGCTCTGTCCTTCATTGGTCTTTCCTGCAACTTCAACACCTGCACACTCTTACTGGTCACCTACACAGGCTCCCAGTTCCAGCCAGATTGTTTTTCCCCAAAACTTGCCTCCGTGATATTCCCACCCACCGCTTTACTAGAGTCCTTTTCTTTACCAGGAAGGGTCTTGTTTTTCTTTGACTTCCGGATGCCTCCTCATCCTTCATGGCCCAGCACAAATCTCATGAACCTTTTTCAACAACTTCTGGGACATGTTACTGCGCACACACCACATCCTACTTTGTGCTGCTAATTCTCTTTCTACAAGTACAGGAATATTTATTTTCCTCTAGTTCACCTGGAAATATCTGAACAGCAAAGCCCATGTCTTATTCATGTATATATTATTTAAACTACTTTGTATGTGGAAAGTACTTAATGAAATAGAACAAAGAGTTTCCTCTTTCAGTTCAACTTTGGAGACATATTCGTGCATCAGGCCATCCACACGATCGAGTACTGCCTGGGCTGCATTTCAAACACAGCCTCTTACCTCCGGCTCTGGGCCCTCAGCCTGGCTCATGCAGGTGAGTGAGCCACCAGCATGGGGGGAAAGCTCAGAGCATGCGCTCGTACCAGTGCCTTCTCTGGGTTCTTTCCGGCTCTTCTTTCTTGAGAATAACTTGCATTTGCCACGTAAACCTGTGATGCTGCTCTTGCATCTTGCAGAACTGTCCGAAGTGCTCTGGACCATGGTGATGAACATCGGCCTTCGCCTGCGAGGCTGGGGAGGACTCATCGGGGTCTTTATCATTTTTGCTGTGTTTGCTGTCCTGACAGTAGCCATCCTGCTGATCATGGAGGGGCTCTCTGCTTTCCTGCACGCCCTGCGGCTGCACTGGTGAGGACGACGGGCTTGCAGGACCTCTGTGGGCTCTTGGGTGGAAGTTGGGCTGTCAGGCCAGCTGGGTCCAAGTCCTGACCTGTTGTGTAACATTAGCAACTAACATACCCTTCTGGAACCTTAGTTTAGGCACTGTTGGTGAACTATTCAATGATATCACATATTATGCATATATCATGGCCACCTTGTGATAAATGCTAGTTCTCATTTATTCCTTCTCCTTTACATTTCCACTTGTTTTATTACAATTGGCTCTAAAGTAAGGGATACCTGCAAATGTTGGTACGATGGGAGATCTGCAATGGGCTCACGGAAGGCCTGCTGAGTCTGGGACCTTTGGCCTTTGTTGCTGAGTGCAGGAGTTAACACCCATAGTTCAGCTTCCAAATTCTCAGAAAGTGGAAATTGAAGGAGGGTGCCTGCAAGGGAGAAGGCCCCCTGGACATTCACAGATTTGTCCGGAATGTAGCATTTCTTCAGCTTTCACCTCCCTCTCTACCTGCTGTTCATAAAAAATGTTTTTATGCTTCACTACTGAGTTGAGAATCACAGCATCCCCTGCCTCAGGTTATAACATCATTTCTGCCTGTATCATTAGGAAGCAAATTCTGCAACTTTATAAACATAAATGATCTTGTGTGATATCTGTTCTGTAAGTTATAGAAATATAAACCAAGGTTCTGATTGTTCTGCAGTTTAGGACCAGGATGAAAACTAAAAAGCACGTGTAACCTGCTAAGTGCTCTGCTCACTAGCTCATCAGACAGTGGTTCAAAGCGAGGGTGCTGGGGGTGGGATGGCTATGCTGGCCTGTGAGGCCACCAGCAGAGGCCTTGGAGGGGCGGGGGGAAGGTGTAAGAGAGAAGGTTATACAAGCCTCAGAGGATCCCTGTGGCAACACCGGCCTGGGTCCCCCCCCCCCCCCCCCCCCCGACGCCTTCCTGACTCTGCGCTTGGTTTGATAAATGCTTCCTAGGTCTAGCTACCCTCTAGAGGTGGGTGTTTAACCCCCCTTTTCTTGCCCCCAACAACAGGGTGGAGTTCCAGAACAAGTTCTACGTCGGGGCTGGGTATAAGTTTTCTCCATTCTCCTTTAAAAACATCCTGGATGGGACAGTCGAGGAGTAGCTGCAGGTCCCGTGGCTGATGGCTGACACCACCTTCTGTATCAGTCTTGTTTTTGACATCAACTGTGCAAGGCTGCCAATGGAATGATTGTTCTTAGCCAACCAGAGGCAGGAAGCCATGTATTATTTAGCTACAAGTCCTGGGATTTGATACGACTTCACCGTGTTACAGAGGAACTGCGTCGCAAGTCATTTCAACCTCCTGTAAGGTCTTAATTGTCAAATACTAAAATGATAGAGAAATTGGGGAGGGGTTGCTAAATTAATGTTTTCTTGTCATATTGTAAGTATTATATTTAAGAAAATAAACTTCTGGGCCATTCACTTTTTCCGTAAGATGTCTTTATTCAAAATTATTTAATAAAATTTAGTGTCGATAATTTCAGGGCAAAGTTAAACAATAGAGTTATACAAACTACTCCAAAAGAAGGATTCTTATTTGATTCCTTCATTTCCTGCTTCCTCAAACACCTTTTATCGTCGTCTGAGGCTAAGCTGCACAAGATCAGGAACTTTCTCATAGATTTTTCTTGCTGGGTGAGGAAGAACAGCTAATGTTCTGTGTTCTATGGAGGGCTGGCCCCTGTGTGGCTCTCTGCTTTGTTAAACCCCACATGACATCATCAGCAACTTTGTTTGCTCTGAGAGCACATTATGCTGGAGTAACTGGAGAAAGTGATTTGTAGGCTTGGACAAATTCAAGGGCCAGGTGTAGAATAAGATTGTTCCAAATAGACACACAGACTAATAGAACAGAAGTGACAAGGAGCCAAAAACATGCAATGGAGAAAGGAAATCATCTGGGAAAACTGGAAAGCCACATGCAAAAGAATGGACCTAGACTGCTGACACCATACATAAAAATTAACTCAACATGAATTAAAGGCTTAAATATAAGAACTGAAACAATGGAATGCATAGAACTAAATGTATGGACCTTGGTCTCAGAGGGTTTTTTGTGAACTTGACCCCAAAGGCCAGAGAAGTAAAAGCAAAAATATATGAATGGGGTTCCATCAAACTAAAAAGCTTCTGCACAGCAAAAGAAACCATCAACAAAACAAAAAGGCAACCAACCAAATAGGAAACGATATTTATAATGATATCTCCAATAAGGGACTAAAATGTATTTAAAAAAATGCATACAGCTTTTTCGTAACAGGTTTGCCGCCAAAACACAGGTGTTGTGAAAACCACCATTAACTCAAACCCAAGATGGGAAAGGGAAAGACTAAATAAACATCGTCGTCATTGGACACGTAGATTCTGGCAAGTCTACCACTACTTGCCATCTGATCTACAAATGTGGTGGCATCGACAAAAGAACCATCGAGAAATTTGAGAAGGAGGCTGCTGAGATGGGGAAGGGCTCTTTCAAGTATGCCTGGGTCTTGGATAAACTGCAAGCTGAACGGGAACAAGATATCACCATTGAGATCTCTCTGTGGAAATTTGAGACCAGCAAGTATTATGTGACCATCAGTGATGCCCCAGGGCACAGAGACTTCATCAAAAACATGATTACAGGCACATCTCAGGCTGACCGTGCAACCTGATTGTTGCTGCTGATGTTGGTGAATTTGAAGCAGGCATCTCCAAGAATGGACAGACCCGTGAGTGCCCTTCTGGCCTACACACTGGGTGTGAAACAGCTGATTGTTGGTGTTAACAAAATGGATTCCACTGAGCCACCCTACGGCCAGAAAAAATACGGAGAAATTGTTAAAGAAGTCAGCACCTACATTAAGAAAATTGGCTACAACCCTGACACAGTAGCATTTGTGCCATTATCTGGTTGTAATGGTGCCAACATGCTGGAACCAAGTGCTAACATGCCTTGGTTCAAGGGATGGAAGGTCACCCGTAAGGATGGCAATGCCAGAGGAACCACACTGCTTGAAGCTCTGGATTGCATCCTGCCACCAACTCGTCCAACTGACAAGCCCCTGCGTCTGTCCCTCCAGGATGTCTACAGAATTGGTGGTATGGGTCCTGTCCCCATGGGCCGAGTGGAGACTGGTGTTCTCATGCTTGGCATGGTGGTCACCTTTGCTCCAGTCAACGTTACACTGAAGTGAAGCCTGTTGAAATGCACCATGAAGCTTTGAGTGAAGTTCTTCCTGGGGACAACTTGGGCTTCAATGTCAAGAACGTGTCTGTCAAAGATGTTCACCGCGGCCATGTGGCTGGAGACAGCAAAAATGACCCACCAGGGGGAGCAGCTGGCTTCACAGCTCAGGTGATTATCCTGAGCCACCCAGGCCAGATCAGTGCTGGCTATGCACCTGTGCTGGATGGTCACACAGCTCACATCGCTTGCAAATTTGCTGAGCTGAGGGAGAAGATGGGTCGTCGTTCTGGGAAAAAGCTGGAAGATGGCCCTAGGTTTTGAAATCTGGTGAGGCTGCCATTGTTGACATGACTCCTGGCAAGCCCATGTGTGTTGAGAGCTTCTCTGACTACCCTCCTCTGGGCCGTTTTGCTGTTTGTGACATGAGACAGACCGTTGCTGTGGGTGTCATCAAAGCAATGGGCAAAAAGGCAGCTGGAGCTGGCAAAGTCACCAGGTCTGACCAGAAAGCTCAGAAGCTAAGTGAATATTATCTCTAATACTTGCCACCCCAGTCTCAATCAGTGGTGGAAGAACCGTCTCAGAACTGTGTGTCTCAATTGGCCATTTAAGTTTAATAGTAAAAGACTGGTTAATGATTACAATGCATCGTAAAACCTTCAGAAGGAAAGGAGAATGTTTTATGGACCATTTGGTTCTTTTGTGTGTGTGGCAGTTTTTAAGTTATTAGTTTTTTAAATCAGTGCTTTTTAATGGAAACAACATGACCAAAAATCTGTCACAGAATTTTGAGACCCATTAAAATAACAAAGTTTAATGATTAAAAACAAACCAACCAAAAAAACACAAACAAATGCATACAACTCAACAAAACAAACAATCGAATTTAAAAAAGGGCAGAGGACCTGAATAGACACTTTCCCCAAGAAGACATATAGATGGCCAACAGATAAATGAAAAGATGCTCACCTTCACTAGGTATAAGGGAAATGCAAATCAAAACCACAATGAGCTCATACCTGTTAGAAGGGCTATCATCAAGAAGACGAGAAATATGTTGGAGAGAATGTGGAGGAAAAGGAACCCTTGTCCACTGCTAAGGGGAATGTAAGTTGATGCAGCCTCTATGGAACACACTATGGAGGTTCCTCAAAAAACTAAGAATAGAGCTATCACCTGGCCCAGCAATCCCTCATCTGGGTATCCAGCCCCAAAATTTGAAAACATTTATTCCCAACGATGTATGCACCCCTGTGTTCACTGCAGCATTATCCACAGTGGCCAAGACATGGAAACAGCTAAAGGGCCCTTCAATGGATGATCGGATAAAGATGTGGCACATATGTGCAATGAAATACTACTGAGCCGTGAACCATGATGAAATACTGCCGTTGTGGCAGCATGAATGGGTCTTGAGAGTATCATGCTAAGTGAAGTAAGTCAGATGGAAAAGGACAAGAACCACATGATTTCACTCATGTGGGATATAAAACAGCAATGAATGAACAAACTTATGGGAACAGACAACAGTATGGTGGTTACCAGGGGGGTAGGGGGTAGAAGTGGGGAAGGATGAAGAGGGTAAAGGGGGAAAGCATATGTAATGGAATGTAAATATACTTTGGGGCAGGGTGAGCATACATGCAATATACAGATATACTGTATTATGGAATTTTACATCTAAAAATGTTATTAACCAATGTTACCCTAATAAATTTAATTTTTAAAAAAGATTGTTTCATTAACTCTTTAGTCTGAATGACCTTTATCCAGGTTAATGATAATGTCTATGGTAACTATCCTGGTAGAGTGCTGTCTATTTACAATTTATGAAGCACTTCCACTTAGTATCTAGATCTAAATAAGATTCCAGAAGACCTGACAAAATGTAAGAGTCCTTTGGACAGGTCTCTTTTTTTCAACCCCACCTGCCCCTCCGTGTATTGGGTTGCCTGGTGCTTATGGAAGTGTCATTGCTCATACCCCAGGGGGCTTCTCTGTCACCTTCCATATCAAGGTCATGCATGACCCATCCAGTACAACTTAAGGCACAATTAGATGCTCAGCAAATATTCACTTAATGATTAAAACAGACTGAGCCCAAGAATGACAGTTGTAATCAAAAGATGTGTATCCTTGAGTTCCATCTCTGGTAGTTTATTGTGTGTGCCCTCAAGCAGGATGTGGAGTTGTTCCCCTTATGGCCAAAGTGGGGACAGTGATCTCCACCTCTGGGCTCTGAAGGGGGTTTTAAGGCACTGGGCATGGACCAGGCATGCAGTCAGTAACGATCCCATGTTGTCAAGGTCACTGGACAGGTTCAAGGTCCTCAGCTCCTTATTGCCCTTCTCCACAGCCGTCTAAAACTATGCTCTGCTTAGAGGGGTCACCAACCAGCCTTTTGCCCTCTAATCCTAAACAATGATGGCTGCAAGTGAAGGTTTAAAAACGCAGAACTTCCCTCTGCACCTGGCCTAGACCCCCGCTCTTTCAGAAATGCCCCCAGCCTTCCTGAGAACAACATATTCTCAAGCCTGGCAGCCTCTTTCTATTTCCATAAGAGATGTAATTTCCCCTTTATAAAGGGATCAGGTGAAGGGCTGACTGAGAAGGGGGTGTGACCTGGATGTCACTCACTTGTCCAGGATGCAAGGTGGTTTCTTAAATAATCCCGTTCACAGAACTGAGCTGAACGGGAAGGAGAAGACCTGAGCACCAGGTTTCTTGGGAAAGTAAGTCCAGAAGCCACCAGTGGTGCAACTTCTAGGTGGGATTTGGCTGCTGTGAAGGGGAAGCAAAAAAGGCCCAGACTGGAAAGAAATATACCGAGGTAAGAAACTCCAATGGGCAGCACGGATCTGGATTGATTTCTCCTGCTTTGGGGTGGTGGGAGGGTTGGACCACGAGTGCCTGGCTGAAGACAAATGGGGTTTGAGACTTTCTTCTTATTGACATTGCAAAACAAAGTACATCACACACACAGACACACACAAGTTCAGTTTAAAAAATTCTACAGTGGCCCAATTATTTCTGGCTAAAATGGAGTAGAATAAAATGCCTGCTGGTCACCTAGAATTTGTTTTGATGAAGCTTGAGCTCCATCTAAGCCTTTGAGTTTCAGAGTAAATCCCCAATATGTAAGTTTTTAAAAAATAGATATTTTAATTGATTTCAGAGAGGAAGGGAGAGGGAGAGAGGGATTAAAAACATCAATGATGAGAATCACTGATTGGCTGCCTCCTGCACACCCCCCACTGGGGATTGAGCCTGCAACCTGGGCATGTACCCTGACAAAGAATTGAACCGTGACCTCCTGGTTCATAGGTCGACACTCAACCACTGAGCCACACCAGCTGGGTGTCAGTTCTGTATTAGATTTTTTGAAGGTAGGCCATGGGTAATTTTCCCATTGTAGTTTTTAAGGAACTGATAGGGCTATGAAGCATCCTTCCCCATGTTATTCCCTATTTTCCTGAATTGGTCTGATCATCCATCCATCCATCCATCCATCCATGCTCTTCCTAGGTTAGAAGGGATTTAGAATGACTTAGGGAGCCAAACAATAGAAGATACCAACTCAGTTTCCCCAACATTTTATTTCAAAATTGAGCTGATAAATTCTCTCTCTCAGGAACGTGCCTCATCTCCATCTTTCTGAAACATTTTATCTTCCTCTTTATGAAAACATCTCTTTATGAAACTTTTGGCTGAAACTTTAGAAAATACTAAGTGAATACTTTCCATGCCTGCTACGTCAGTGTTTGAGTGTCCTCTGAATGATCTGGAACATAAGCCCCTTTCCAATGCACAGATGATAAATGCCCAAATCCTGACAATCCATCCACACCTCTGCACCCCCCACCAACATGCCCACCCCCCGAAGGAATCCTGTTGTTGAAGACCCCACATAGCCTCATAGGCAGCAACAGAGCTTTCTCTGTGGCTGGTAACTTGTTTCTTCCATCCCTTGGCAGCCTCACCTGACATTGGGAACCCAAGGGCTGGGCATTAGAAAGACGGATGTTACAACTGCTGACCCTGAACACTGTGTCGGCGGCTGGGCAAGGGCCAGGTTTGCTCCTCAAGTAGAGTTTGAGTGAGTCACACATCGCTGCCACCCCTTTCCTGCACCCCACCTCACCCCCACATCAAGGAGGCCATTCCAAACGGAGGTGGGGAAGGTTTTCCTTTCTCTAAAATACGCTAATTATACATGTAAAGCGATATGGAACAATAGAGGTATTTTTAATGTGAAGTCATCCGTTGTGTAGGCGTGCCTCACAAGGAAGCTAGGCGCCTGGTTTGGGCGAAGATCAGTGGGACACTGTGGTTGGAGTGGTTTCGAGGTCGTATTTTCCAACAGGCACATAGCACCTGGGAGGGTTTCTTAATACCCTCCCAGTTTACCCTTGAAATAAGAGCAACCTATTTCAGAAAACAAGTAACTGGTGGTTACTTTTAGGTGGTTTTTCATTTGAGCCCAAGGTGTTCTCATGTTCACAGAATATTAGCAATGAATGCCTTTGGAGTAACATACGTTTGCTAACTACGTAGATAAGAACTAATGCTGAGTGTATTTGATTTATAGTTATAGGGAAGTTTTAGAAGCTTAGTTGATACCTTCATTCCGAGATGAGAAACGATACGAACAGCCGTGAGGGCTTATGTTGCAGTGGGCACTGTGCCATATTATACAAACATCGTCTCATTTAGTCCTCATTTCAGACTTGCGGCAGTTTGTCAGTTAAGAATTGCACACAACTGACTGTCGGAGGGCAGTGTTTATAATTCATCACAGCCAGTTGGTCACAGCTTTCCTTGTTCCTCCCACGGCTTCACTTGACCAGCCTAAAAAAAATTGTTGCGCACTACTGCAAGTAAGTAATAGCGACCAGAAATAACAGGGTCTTAGACGAGAGAGAGCTTTCTTTTCTTTCCCACGTAGAAGGTAGAAGCCGTCGGGAGGTAAGTAGACCAAGGCGTGGGAGAGCCCGCCTCGTCAGGTCCCAGGCTCTTTCTCACTACGCTCTGCCCCATTAGCCCGCGTTTCCACCTGTCCATCCTCACGTTCATATCAGGACCAGAGACAGCTGCTGAGGCCTCAGCCATCAGGTCTCCAGGGGCTGGAAAAAGGCAGCAGGAGGAGGGAGAGGGCGAGGGGGGTGAATAGCGCTTCCTCAGAAGTGCCGCCCCTCCAACAGCCACCTGCAACTCAGTGGCCACCCATCCACCAGGTATAAGGAAGACTTGCTACTGGAAGGCAGCAGGCTGTTTCTCCCATAAGAAGCTGGGACTAGTTTTATTTCCAGGCGAAGAGATGGAAAGAGAAATGGAACCAGTTTAATCTGTCTCACTGTGGCTGCTGCTTTCCTGCCTCCTCCCTCCCTCCTCCAATCCTTCTCTCCCTCTCTCCATCCCTCCCTCCTTCCTTCCTTCCCTTCCTCTTCCCCCGCCCTCTCTCTGTCTTTTCTGTGTTTGCTAATTTAGCAGTTATAAAATGATAACTAAAAGTTTTTGTTACTATAATTGTCAGTTACTACAGAAAGTGAACAGTCTTCCAATTTTGTTTATAATTTATATATCTTCTTGTGAATTGCCTGTTCATATAATTTGGCCATTAATTTGTTAGGATCTTAATTTTTTTTGTAATTTATGGTTTATATCTACCACAAACATTTTTTAAAAAATATTTATTTATTTCAAAGAGGAAGTGAGAGGGAGAGAGAAATAGAAACATCAATGATGAGAATCATTGATTGGCTGCCTCCTACACGCCCCTACTGGGGATCGAGCTCACAACCCGGGTATGTGCCCTGACCGGGAATCCAACTGTGATCTCCTGGTTCAACCACTGAGCCACACTGGCTGGCTACTACAAACATTTACTGGAGAAAAGAATAAAAGAAAAAACAAATAAGAACAAAAAAAAGAAAAATATTAAAAAACAAAGAAAAACATGCGTGTACAGATGATGTGTGGTGGAAGTATGCACTGGAACCTGTATAATGTTGTTAACCAGTGTCAGACCAATAAATTCAATACAAAATGAAACTGAAATAGAGAACAAACAAACAACAAAATCCTGTCATTCTCAGGAGCATTTGAGGTCTTGCTTCCCAGCCATTGCCAGTTTGCGCTCAAATAAACTCATAAAAATGCTTTCCAGGTTTGGATACTTCTTCCATAGACAACTATTAAAACTTTTAAAAGTTTGTTTTTGTATTGCCTAATATCATCTCCTAATATTTGTAGCAAACCTGGTTACTTTTGGAAACTTCTCAGTGTAAAATAAATGACTCTGTGATTTGGCCTCTGGGTGTGTGTGTGTGTGTGCGCGTGTGTGTAGTATATATATCTGAAATCACAACTGTAAATCTCCCTTTACGGGATCAGCTTGATTTTATTTTTATTGTTTTTTATGGGATCAGCTTTAATTAAGAGAACCTTAATGCCATTATCTTGGATGTAACGCCTTTGCCAGGCCGTCTGAGAGAAATCACTTCTCGTTGCTGATAAGAGAAGTAAGTAGGATATTTAGGACCAATGGGACCACCTAATCAGGTTAAAACACACCTCAAATTAAAGCTTGTTCTGCTCAGTAGTAAGTGGCAGATTTCCTGGGTTTCTTGCCGCTTAATACAAAGAGCAAGGAGACTTACTGCACATTGTCTTATTACTCAAACGTCAGTCTTTATGAATGTTAAAATTGTAAAACGTGTTTACATTGCTATGAGAAGTCATAAAACTTGGCTGGTAGAAGAGTTATATGTTGAGTGAAGACTGGACTTACTGTTGAGCATTGAGTTGTCACTGAACTTAAGATGAACTTACTGGGATTAAAAAAGGTATTTTCCCACCCAACTCATTGTTTCATTCTTTAACACTATAAATGGCAAGAGTCCCTTTGGTTTTTAAGTCTGCTGCCATGATTTAAATGACTATTTTCAGAGGAAAAAAAGTATATAATTTGTATACAATAATATTCACCATTTATAGTGTATAATTTAATGATTTTTAGTACAGCCACAAGGTATCACCACTATTTAATCCTCACCGCATGGTCTTGTTTTCATATTTTGATTGCAGGAATCTGTGGTTCATCTTCCCATCTTTGGAAACATGATATGCAGTCAGTCGATGTTTAATGTGTACTAAGGGCCTCTTTATAACCAAAGAGGCCCTCAGTCCACAGGATTTAAATGTTACAGATAAAGAACACCCTCCAGGTGGGCTCTCCCTCCCTGAAGCACATGCCCACGCCTCCTCCTTCCCCCCTCCTTCCCCCTCAGGCACATAACTCTAAACCAGTGGTTCTCAGCCTTCTGGCCCTTTACAGTTCCTCATGTTGTGACCCAACCATAAAATTATTTTGTTGCTACTTCATAACTGTAATGTTGCTACTGTTATGAATCGTCATGTAAATATCTGATATGCAGGATGGTCTTAGGCGACCCCTGTGAAAGGGTCGTTCGACCGCCAAAGGGGTCGCGACCCACAGGTTGAGAACCGCTGCTCTAAATTCTAAGGGACCCCCCAGAGACTGGCAACCAGGGGAGCCATGAGCAAGCAGCAGCTTGTCCCAGGCTCACCCCCTGCACCTGCCCCTAGGCCCCTTTTCTCTGACTCCCCATGAGCCAGAGCAGCCCCTCCTGGGCTCTCTGTCCTCAGCCCTTCCTGTTGCACTGTTCCCGCTTTAATAAATGTACACTTCCCCCCACCCCTGCCAAGGAAAGCACACCCCTCCAAAGGGTGTTGGGACAAGGTCTGGACGGAAACAAAGGCAGTTTCTAGAACAGTCTGTCTTCATGTCTTTCCGGCTTCCAGATGGGCTGAGAGACCAATTATGTTTACTTTCCCCGCTCTGTGAAATAATAACTTTTCATGCTTTTCATGGTGTCTCTTGGGAAGGAGAGTTCCAGGACTTCTTTCTGAGCATTATTGATCTATCTGTCACTGTGACAGCGTTTTAAGAAAACAAAAGGATGTCTACCTTGCGGTGTAGTTGCTTTTATGTGCGTCTGCGGGGCCCCCAGCTGGAAGAAAAACTCCTCAGGGCGCGGAGCATGTCAGACGCTCCCCGGTCCCCTCAGGGGCCCACGCGACACATGCAGCGCTGGTTCTTGCTGACATTAAGGACTTGATGGGCTGCCTGCGTCCCGACTGCTTCTCACCAGGGGTCTGGAGAGTGATTGAAGACTCTCAGAACCTCCTTTTGTGAACGATTTATTTTGAAAAGCTGTTACACTTCTTCGAAAGCAGGGGGTGGTAAAATGAGCCTCCTCTATGTGCTGGCTTCAAAATAATGATGCCAGTGTTATTACTCACAATATAATTACTGGGACCAGATTAGGAGTTCTGTGGATCCCACTAGGGGTGTAGAGTTAAACCACTGTATCTTTTTTAAAAATATATATATACTTTATTGATTTTTCACAGAGAGGAAGGGAGAGGGATAGAGACTTAGAAACATCGATGAGAGAGAAACATCGATCAGCGGCCTCCTGCGCACCCCTCACTGGGGATGTGCCCGCAACCCAGGCACATGCCCTTGACCGGAATCGAACCTGGGACCTTTCAGTCCGAAGGCCGATGCTCTATCCACTGAGCCAAACCGGTTAAGGCTAAACGACTGTATCTTAAAGTCATTTGGAAAATATTTTACTAACTTGCTCCTCAGCTTTCTTTGGTTTATTTTTCTTTTGGTTTGGGGATTAAGAATCCTTTTTCAGGATTAAATACGGAAAGGGGGAATGAAAAGAAGATCTCCATGGCTTTCTGTCAGTAACAAATAAAAATAATAGACAAGAACGCGCACTGTGACATACGGTTACACTGTGTAGACAGGACCCATGGGATGGAAAGACCTGGCATGGAGGTTACTTCTCTGTAGTGCAGCCCCCTCCAGTCCCACCCAGAGGCTGCTGGTCAGATTGTCCAGAGCTCGCCTGGCCCCACGCAGGGCGGATGGCTAGCCACTGGGGCCCCATGATCTCATGTGGCCATTTAACCTCTCTGTGTTTCAGATGCATTAATATGTAAGACCCACTTCACAGATTTTCTGTGAAGATTGAAGAAAAATATGTACTCAGCCACAGCTCTTTCCGTGTCCCCTCTCCTGGTTCCATCAGGGAAGCCGTGTGGGAAATTGGAACCATTAGAAGATGCCAACCAAGCGGGCGGAGCCGGTCACCGTCCTCAGCCTTCGGAGGTTGAGCCTGGGAGCCCCAGAGCCACAGCCGAAAGGTCAGGTGATCCAGAAGTCTCTGACCTCAAGCTGCTGCTTAATTCCCCCCCGCCCTCCCCTCGGATTTACTAGTTTTTATAACAGGAATTGGTTTCCCAACATCCTCTGGGGTGAGCAATAGTCCACACACATTTCCTACCCCCACAGGCTGTTCTTTTCACGTTGCTTTTCCTCGTTAGAGCCCAAGACTTTCACGGTGGAAGATGCTGTGGAGACCATCGGGTTCGGGCGCTTCCACATCGCCCTGTTCCTCATCATGGGCAGCACTGGGGTGAGTGCGGCTTGGAGACCGTTTGAGTCTCCTGAGCCATTTCCTGTGGGACACACAGAGTCCTGCACTGACCTCCGTGCAGGGATGTCCACTTGGGCGGATGTGAGGGGGGCAGGGAGTTTGTGAGGCGAACATGTCCCCAACAATTCATTTCCCCCTGACCCCCACTTGATACCCTTTTCCCTTTTTATGATGCCATTTTCATCCCTTCCTCCAGGTACAAAACCTCAGAACTTTCTTCTTCATTATTCTGAGCTGGATTTCTTTCCTCTATTTCTATTTATTCTACCAATTCTTTTCTAGCATCCACTTCATTTTCCTGGGAAATACACTCACCCCGTAATGGATAGCAAGATATGGACAGAGGATGATAATTAACCTTTCTGTTGAAAGGAGTATTTAGGCCCTGGCCGGTGTGCTCAGTGGTTAGAGTGTCGACCCACACACGGAAGGATCTTGGGTTTGATTCCTGGTCAAGGACATGTACCTGGGTTGCAAGTTCAACCCTGGCCCCAGTCAGGGTGTGTGTAGAAGGCAATCCATCAATGTTTCTCTCTCACATCTCTCTCCTCTCTCTCTCTCTCTCTCTCTCTCTCTCTCTCTCTCTCTCTCTCTCTCTCTTTCTTTCTCACTCCCTTCCTTCCACTGTCTCTAAAAATCAATTGGGAAAAGTATCCTCAGGTGAGGGTTAACAAAAAAAAAAAAAAGAAAAAAGAAAAGAAAGGAATATTTAGCAGCACATCTTATACTGTTTGCTAAGTAGACATTCTTTCCTGATGACGAACTCATATTGTTTGCACTTGTTCCTTTATTGTTGTCTGGCTTTCATGACCTTGTCTCCCCATCCCAACTTCTTGAGAAAGGGACTATTTTAAAAATCCATTTGCCAGGGGCATGTCCTGAGATCTCCACGAGGATGAGTATAAAACAACAAAGCTAGGTCGAAGTGGATGGCGGGGTGAGCCACTAGCTACATGACTGGCGTCCGCACAACACCCTCAGATACAGTGCAGATGCATGCATCCCCAGCATCACAAGTAAATATGAGCGATAAATCCGGGGACATTTCAAAATGTTCAAGAAGTGCTAAGGGGGTACGCAGTAGGTGCTCCCTAAGTGGGGGAGGGGAGGGAAGAGGACTAAAGGGTAGTGGAAGGCAGGCGTGGGGAGCAGTGGTGACAGGCTGGCACTCAGACACAGCATTTTTCCTCCTTTTCCTTAAGATTGCTGAGGCCATGGAGATCATGTTAATAGCGGTTGTGTCTCCCGTCATCCGCTGTGAATGGCAGCTGGAGAATTGGCAGGTGGCGTTAGTGACCACGGTGAGTGGCCTGCTTCCTGAGCTGCAAATGAGCCAACTGGAGACCAGGGCTTCCACGCCCCTTCCCCATCCCGCAGGGCGAGACTCAAAGGGTACCCCACCCCTAGTCTGTTGGCTTTCAAAGCTGATGCGTCTGCAGGCACCAACCAGCATTTGAGGCCTTTCCTGTTTTTCCCCACCCTGGAGAGTATAACTTTGAATTGCTTATTTTCCAGCTCCCAACAAAAGCCCCAAAGAGGTAAATCCAAATCAGAGAAAGTAACTCTTAAGCCGTGGGTTAGATATGCTTTATTAGTTCAGGACACTAAGAGGCTACTTATTGTGACCATAGTGACCTAACCAGTCACCAAACTGAATTGTTTGTGTTATACACTCAACTTTTCTCAACGACCATATGAATAGCTTTATGAGTTTCACACCAAATACTGCTGCAAAGAGGAGCTGAGTTTGCTGTGAAACAGTACACGTATTACGCTGGCAGTACCTTCATCCATCTCATGTTTACCTTATCTCTTGATTGCATCACATTCCCATAAGGTTAACTTAATCTTGTGTTGTTTGTACTGTAACAGGCTGTAATCCAGTGGTTCTCGACCTTGGCTGCACATTAGAATCACCTGGGAATCTTTTTAAAATCCTGACTTCTGGGCCTCATCCTACGGAAATTCTGTTTCTTTGTTATGTGCTGGGGTCCAGCCCCAGTGGGTCCAGGGGTTCCCAAAGGTGTGGACGGAGTCGGGGAAGAATGTTTTACACGGAGACAGCGTTCAGAACTCTCTAGCTTTCCTTAGTCTCCGTGGATCTTCCCTGTGCCTGGCTGAGGCCACAGAGAGAGATCCCAAGGCAAGCTGAGCCTTTATTTTATAGTGAGAGGTAAACAAGGTAGTGGTTACCAAAGTTACACTGTTCTTGTGAGTTTCACTTGTTTACACTGTTCTTGTGAGTTTCACTTGTTTTTGTTCTTGTGAGTTTCACTTGTTTACACCATGGTTATACTTCCCGCACTTCCTCAGCCCATTAGCTTCCCAGATAAGATCTAGGGAGCCTCATAAGGTCAAGCCTAATTATACTAAGAGGACTGTGCCCTCTAAGCTGGGAATTGTTTGTGACTTTGCCCACAGGTCAGTCCGAGGCTTAACCCTATATCAGCTCCTTACAGTTATGGGGTGGGACCACAACATTAGTAACAAGGAATCAGAATTTCCGGAGGATGGGGCCCAGAAGTCAGGATTTTAAAAATATTCCCAGGTGATTCTAATGTGCAGCCAAGGTTGAGAACCACTGCTGTAGAGGCTTGCAGCCTAGGAACAATAGGCTATACCTGTGGTCAGCAAACTGCAGCCCCTTGAGTGTGGCTCTTCCACAAAATACCACGTACGGGCGCACACGTACATTGTGATTGAAACTTCGTGGCCACATTCAAGGGGCCAAAGAGCCGCATGTGGCTCGCGAGCCACAGTTTGCCGACCACTGGGCTTTACCATAGAGCCCAGCTGTGTGGTAGGCATACCATCGGGATTTATGTGAGCGCACTCTATGATGTCAGCATGATGACGAAATCACCAGACAATGCATTTCTCAGAGTATACTCATCACTGAGCGGTGCATGGCTGTAGGAATTTAATTTCAGAGGAACCCAAAATTTGGGATTCACCAGCTGATAGAATATATTTCTTAAATGGAGTGGCTGACATTAGAACATATGTGTATTTGGCAAGTAAGGTCATTAGAAGAAGAGAAAGAGGCAGAAAAGCTTGCCATCGACAACCACCATCTTTCAAAAACAGAAGGGCACGTTATTTATTACCAACAATCAGAAATAAAATCATTCCAGGATAAAAGAGCCCTTTATATTGAATGAGTCTAGATTTATGCAAAGTATATCCCTGTGTCCTGTTTTTACCATTTTGCAGAGGACTGGTTAGATCGCACTGCGGCGAAGCAGTGTCCCAGGCCTGGCACTTAGAAAACAGCCCGCCCCCCCCCCCCGCCCCCATCTCGTCCCAGAAAGGACAGTGCACAGAGGAAACGCATGGCTTTTGTCATTCAAGAATAGATCCGATGTTGTTGTTTTCAATGGTTTCCTGTGGAAGAAAAGCATCCGAGTCTTCCTTAGGAAGAGTAAGGAAGAGAGAGAAAGAGAAAGCAATGTAAGCAGCAGAGAGACACAGGTCTTCGTGGGAAAAGTGTTAAAAATGCCAGCTCCCACCTGTCCTTTGGTTACCCTGGAAGGAGCCAGCCAGCAATCTTACTAGAAGGCAAAGCAGTGAAGCTTGGAGCTGCCAAAGGCATAGACATCCATTTACAACCAGGCTAAGTTAAAACGCTGGTATTATATCCAGATTCTTGAGTTTTCTTTAGGGAAAGTCATTGTGAGAACAAGTAAGGAAAAGAGGTAGGTTTGTATTCGATTTGAAGAGTATTTCTAAATGAATGGTTGGTTTGGTGTTTGTTAAAAGTTTATGTTTATCTGTAATACACAAAGGAGACTGATTCTAGAAGTCTCAACTCTGTGTAGAATTGGAGCATGAATGGAGTTTTTTTAAAGTTATTAATATGGAAATTCACAATTACACATCTGAGTTGAGTAGGGCCTAGGAAATCATCTTGGATCGGAGGGAAAGCAGTTACCTGTTCTTCCCACCGATTTCCACCTGGTGGCAGTGTTTCCAGGTGTGAGATCTGCCAAGGAGATGCATTAGCCTCAAAGCCCTGAACAGGTTCAACAGGAGTCAGGGGAGATCTTCGTGAACACCTGTTCTTCACTCTGCCCATGCATAGTTCTAGTCTACTTGGAATTGAGGAGAATGCACGCTTAATGCATTGAATTAGCAGGTCAACACAACTCTGCTTCAAGAATAATTTTTTCTCACCACGCCCCCTCCCACCCCCTCCAGATGGTGTTTTTTGGCTACATGGTCTTCAGCATCCTCTTTGGCCTCCTGGCTGACAGATATGGCCGCTGGAAGGTAGGCTGGCCTTGAAAGGTGATTTGCAGTTTTCTTCTCTGTGTTGTTTTGTGGCCATGTCACCACGGCTTCTCTTTAGCGGGCATTTCTCCATCAATACCCAAGATAGAAAGTGCAGAAATGCCCTCCTCTGACATCACTTGCCTGAATTCCAGTCCTATCTTCTCGCTAGCTCATCTTTCCTGAGGCATCTGGCCCTGTACTAGGTCCCTATGGATCAGGTAGGGAGTTGGTGGATGTGCATGGGGAGAACATGTTAGAATGTGGAATCTGCACAGAGAAGCATAGCAGCTTCACGTTAGTTAACTTAGAAACTGAACCACTTTCTTGTGGTCACACACATACTGGATTAAACATCAAGACAAATCTCTGTCTTCTGATTACAAACCCAGGTCTCTCTTCTTTTCTTGTCGGTTTTCTCATGGGGGATGCCTCTCAAAGCATAAACTCAAAGGGAGACGCCCCAAAGCAAAGCAGTAACAGACTTGGCTGTATGCTTGGAAGTACACAAAACAAATATCATCAACTCTTGCCATTTAT
Organism: Myotis nattereri; assembly: GCF_964212035.1. Taxonomy (NCBI): domain Eukaryota; kingdom Metazoa; phylum Chordata; class Mammalia; order Chiroptera; family Vespertilionidae; genus Myotis; species Myotis nattereri. The sequence continues at coordinate 29,062,225 of NC_138086.1, read as the reverse complement.
ATGAAAACACAAGTGTCTCGGGGGCTCTCTCTAAGGAGCACACCCGCGGCTTTCCGTACCCCCTGCCCCAGGCGCATTTTCCTTGCCTCTTTTCCCTAAACTCAAGGGCCCTTCTTTTGCCTCTGTAACTTGTTCCCTGAGCCCATGCAGCCCAGCTGGCTCACTTCTTCTACCTCAGTGACTTTCTAAATAAATTTTTTTTTTGAAACACACAACAACAACAACAACAAAACCCTCCACCAATATCTCAAAAAAATGTAAAGAGCACAGAAAGGCATTTACAAAAGAAGTACAAATGGTTAAGAAACCTTGAAAAGCATTCAGTCACAGGAGTTATCAAAAGCAAAATTACGTAGTGTCAATGAAAAGAAAAGTGAATCTCTATAAACCTGAGAAAGAATATTATTGGGGCCTTATTGAGGGCTATAGCCAAGAGCAAAGCTTCAAGAAGCCTGAAACTGCTCCACATTTGGAGAAGTGAGTGGCGCTCGTAGAGGCAGAAAAGTAGGCAAAAGTACATCTGGCACCTCAGGAGTTCCAATTAGGGTGCGTACACCTCAGTATTTGACAGTTTTACATCAAATGGAAGGAATGCATCAGAAAGATAAGGTTGGGTCTGGAAACCGTTAAACTGCCTCGGAACTGTTTGAGATGCATTTTTATGTGGATATTGAAAGAACAATTTTCTGTAATCATTGGCCTTTAATTTTTGAAGTTCTGCAGAAGGTGTGGAGGCTGGTCCCCATGGTCCCCATGGTGTGTGCCTTCACGAGGAATTTAAGGAGGCTCATTGTTCTCTCCTGGGTACTGATTTAGACAGTACATCGCAAGCACCCATCTATATCCTCAAAAGCCAGATATAATTTTTTTCTTATCTAGTCTATTCCAAACATCACATTCAGAAGGAATTTTTCTCTAAGAGACCTGCACGTGTATGGATGCCCTCACATACTATTGGTATAGTTTTTCGGACCATCGGTTTGGCAGATCAAGAACCTTGAGAATAGCCATCCTCCTCATCTGACAATTGTCATTCCAGAAATCTAGCCTGTTTAGATCATCGTAGAACTGCAAAGGTTTACGCACATTCATCATCACAGCTCATTTTTATAGAAAATGTGAAAACACTTCAATATTCAATAACAGGGGAAAGGTTTATGCATTATATTATATGTATTATATTACATCTTTCCAATGGAATATTTTACGGCCATTAAAAATATGTTTTCTGGCTCTGGCTGGGGAGCTCAGTTTGTTAGTGTGTCATCTCAAGAAACCAAGGTTATGGGTTCAATCTCCGGTCAGGGCACATACAAGAATCAACTAAGGAATACATAAATAACTGGAACAACGAATCAATGTTCCTCTCTTTCTCTCAAAATCAACATTTTTTAAGAAACAGGGAAAATTGGATAAAATCATGTTAAGAGTATTTTCTCTGGGTTGGAGAATTAAGGGTGATTTAATTTAAATAGTTTTAAAAAATATATATTTTTATTGATTTCAGAGAGGAAGGGAGAAGGAGGGAGAGAGAGAAACATCAATGATGAGAGAATCATTGATAGGCTGCTGCCTGCACGCCCCACACTGGGGATTGAGCCCACAACCTGGGCATGTGCCCTGACCAGGAATCGAACCGTGACTGACTGGTTCATAGGTCGATGCTCAACCACTGAGCCATGCCGGCCAGGCTCTTTTTCTTCCATATTTTCTACTATGAACTTGTGTTGTTCTTACAATTAGAGAAAAAACAAATACCTTAATTTTTCTCCTTATACCCAACTCCCACACAATGCTTCCTGTGCTCCTGACATCCTTTTGAGCAGGGAGGGCACATTTCTGCATTCTCAATGCAGTGGGGGAATTTCAAAGAATGGTCTAAAGTAAACTCAGAATTGTGAATGGGCCCTGGCTGGATAGTTCAGTTGGTTAGAACATTGTCCCGATACACCAAGGTTTTGGGTTCGATCTCCACATACAAGAGTCAACCAATAAATGCATCAATAAGTGGAACAACAAATCTCTCTCTCTCTCTCTCTCTCTCTCTCTCTCTCTCTCTCTCTCTGTCTCTCTCTGTTTCTCTCTCCTTCCTCCCTTTCTAAAATCAATACATAATTTGGAAAATAATTATTTAAAACAAAAAGAATTGTGAGTGAAGTAGGGGTTCTAATAAATGTGACAAGCCCAGTGAGCAAAAGTAACCTCACAGGGTGATGTGATCATAAATTCCTAACTGGGTCGGTCATGGTGGGAAGTCATGCTCCCAGCCTATGACTTCCTTAAGCAAGCCCTGTCCATTGTTCTTGGGCATCCAGGCACACCCCTCGGAAATCCCAGCGCAATCCTCTTTTCCAGATCCCTTGGAGACAGAGGCGAGTCATAGGCACTCTCAACCAGCACAGAACTATCCTGCAGTCCAACCCTAGAGATTTCCCGCCTTGCTTTCTCCAACCTCCATAGAATCTTCCTTAGGTTCCCGCCTTATTTCCAAATGTATGAAAGGAACCACACCGCTGTCATTCCCCAGAGCATTTGAGATCTTGCTCCCCAGCAGCTGTCATCACTTTGCCTCAAATAAACTCATAAAAATTCTCTGCAGGGTTGCAGCTTCTTACGTCCACGGAATGTCTGGGCTTTGGGACAATAGAATGTCACGGTTGGTATTTGATGATTGGGGGAAATCAGTGAGCTCGCTGTAGGCCAGCCCCTCAGAGGAGCAAACACCTGGATGGAAATTAAAAATTACCTTCGCAAGTGAGGGTCCCCCTATCTTCTATGGAGGCAGGTCCCATTAATGACTTTCTTTTTGTTGCTTCAGATTTTGCTCATCTCGTTCCTGTGGGGAGCCTACTTCTCCTTGCTGACCTCTTTCTCTCCCTCGTACATCTGGTTTGTCTTCCTGCGGACGATGGTGGGCTGTGGTGTGTCTGGCCATTCACAAGGGTAAAGACTTCACCTAGAGGACCCCTAGAGACACAGACACTGTGCTTAATAGAGTAATACCATCAATAAGTTGCAAAATTTATCGACTTCACTTGTGCTAATTATTTTTGAACTTTTTGTTTTTAAGTGATGGCATCTTATTTTATTAGTTGCTATTGGCTCGTCAAAACGATGTTTGATGGTCAGGCTAGCAGACTGCTGGATTAAGCGTGTGTTAACTTTTTTGTTCCTAAGGTTGCTCATTTTTTAGATAAATACTATTTAGTTAAGACTAAATGCTCAACAAAGAGTGGCATATGAGGTCAGAAACAAAAATGTCCACCCAAACACAACCTATGCATTTCTTGAATTTGTTGGAAGAGTTTAGTTTGACCATAAGCACCTGGGACATTTAGGAATGACCATTTAAAAGTGCCATTGCCCTATAACTTAAGACTTTGTCAAATGAATTTGCAGAGCTGGGCGTGTGGTACTGAAAGATACCCTTGGATGAGTGTGCAGTATCGTGTGTGTGTGTGCGCGCGCGCGCGCGCGTGTGTGTGTGTGTGTGTGTGTGTGTGTGTGTGTGAAAGGGGTGATGCTAAATTTTCAGCAATTTGGGAGCCTCCCTTAAATTAACAGGGCCTCTCAGGCTATTCTCTCCTGGGTGCCTGGGAACAGGTGCCCTAGAATATATTAGGAGACTTCAAAGCACCTAATTGTTACCTTAATGTGTAGGGAAGGAATTGCTCTTCCCCGGGGCATGAGTTAAACACCACTCGTGCTTCAGAGCCTGGAGGAGTGAAGTTAGTAGGATTTTAAAGCCTCCCTCAGAGGACGCCCAATAAACGCGCCCGTTAAAAACCAAGCCCTTGCTAATCACGGCAATAGAGAAGAACAAGTAGAAAGCTGGTGGGACACGAGTTCATATATCCTTCTCTTCACAGAATGAAGACATACTTAATTAGAAGCTGCGCTTTCACTGTCATTATTAGTCCAGGGAACTACCTGCTCTTGGTTGTGTTTTAGTTTCCAAAGTATGTTTTAGAAAAGCAAATCAGACGTGGGAAGACATATTCCCAACATTTCTCTCGGCAAAAGAGATTGGCTAATGCCTCTTAAATAGTAAGAGGTAACTGAAAATTCAATAACTTTGACTTCCAATAACGTTGGGCATAAAAGTGTTCCTATCGCATCAGGAATAAAAATGTAAAGAGGAGAGCAGTCTTCACGTTTAACTTCTTGTTTTCTTATGTGGATCTTAGCGGTATTAATCTAAAAATAAAAAGCCACAGTGACAGGCAACAAGTGCTCATTTGAGCCAAGAAAATAGGAATTCAGGAAGCACCGATCCCAGCAAAAACCCAGGGTTCCGATCGGGAGCTGAAGGGGCAGGGGCGTTATTACGTGACTAGAAGGAAGGCATTTCTATGGCTGCAGATAGGCTACGGAAGGCATTTCTACAGGTGCAGACAAGGTGACACGGTGACGAATTCTGAAGAATGACTTTAATGTCCTGCTTTCCTGTTATCTTTGCAAGCAGTTGTTTGGAACACAGTGCTGCTTCAGGCACAGTCCAAAGGTCATTTTGCCCATTTTTAACATCCCAGAGGTTTGAGAAGTAAGGCATGCAAGGTGGTTGTCTGGGATGTCAGCTCCGACTCCATTTTGTTTGTTTTTTTGTTATCAGAGATGATATTTTTTCCCATTGATTTTTAGAGAGAGTGGGAAGAAAGGAGGGAGGGAGGGAGAGAGAGAGAAAGAGAGAGAAAGAGAGAGAGAGAGAGAGAGAGAGAGAGAGAGAAATATCGATGTGAGAGAGACACATCGATTGGTTGACTCCTGCATGTGCCCCAACCAACAATCAGGTGTGTGCTCTTGACAGGGAATTGAACTCTCAGTCCTTGGGTGCACGGGCCAGTGCTCTAACCACTGAGCAGCAGAAGCCAGGACTCCAACTCTATTTGGAAGTGGCTTCGTTTGTATTATTTTTTTACAGCTGTAACAATTATATTTTGATGTATGATCAGCTAGGAAACTCTTCTGTTTTCCTTCAATGCTTGCACTCACTTATTCTGACAATACTTCACTTCTGACCCCAGCTGTGTGGATTTTCCCACACCAGCAAGTCTCTGGCGCCAGCTGGATGCCCTGCAATTCATTCTGACGCTAACCAGAGTTCGTGCGGTTCCCACAGATTAAAGGCCCGGTTCCACAAGACCCCCCACTTCGCACACCACGTGCAAATGGCAGGTCCTCAGCGTACCCACAGCTGCTGGCTGACTTGGCTGGGAACTGGAAGTTCCCGCAAACCCCTTCTCAGGTCTGAGAGTTTGCTCGAGTGGGTGGCAGAACCCAGGAAAGCAGTTTACTTACACTCACAAGGGGATTATTTACTACAAAGGCTATTTCATAGGATGCAAATGAACAGCCAGATGAAGACATACCCAGGGCTGGGTCCTGGAGGGCCCCGAGTGCGGAGCCTCCCTGTGGAGCTGGGTGCGCCACCCTCCCGCACACGGCTGTGCTCAGCAACCGGACAATCTCCGAACGCCGCACTGCAGGGATTTTACGGAGGCAGCACTGTGTCGGGGCGTGCCTGCGGATGGACCCCCTTGGGGGGCAGCACCGAACATTCCAGCTCTCTACTCGGGGCTCAGTCTTTCCGGCGGCCAGCCCTCCTCGCGGAGCCTGAGAGCTTCTCAGCAGAACAAGCGACGGCCCTACAGAGGCAGGAAAGTGGAACAGGGAACAAAGGCCCGAGGCTGTCCCTCCCCTCCTCCCGTTTGGCTGGAACATCACCGACATGACCTTCACTGACCACCTGTTCCCCCTACCCCCTACCCCCTCCCCAATGTCCTGGTTGGGAGAACCAAAAGGAAATCACTGTCCGGGGAGGAGAGGCAAGGATGAGCCGGGAGACAGTCCCCCCACCGGCGTCAGAAGCAGAGGCCACCCTCTCCCCACCTCGCCCACGTGTAATAGGGACCTCCCCCCCAGATGCCCCCGGGCGTCTCATTCTCCAAGGTCACCACTCCCACTTCTCAAGCGAGTACTCTCACTCTAGTGAATGCACTGCGCTTTGCCAAAGCTCCGGCACGCTCTGGAATTCCTTCTTGTGCGGTGACAAGGACCTGGATCGGGTGGAGGCCTCCGTTTGGCCTCCCGGGTGCTGCGGGGCATCACTGTCACCCAGGACGTTACAGGGTTTCAGGAGCGTCCCCGGGGTCAGGAGCCCAAAGGCGCGCCCTTTGCGAACAGTAGACACACGCTTCCCATTTCCCAAGGATGGATGTCCACGTTGCCTCGGTCTGTACACATTGTAGGCGGGACACGTATCTATGCGTCCTACCAGGGTAGTAGAGCGCGGGACACATATTAATACGTTGTTTATAGACTAGCGGTAGAATGCGGGTAACGTATAAATATGTAAACTAAAGTTATCGTAATTTTACTGAACGTTGCCATTTGCGCAAAAAATTAGCAAAAATGGCCCGCGCCACCTGTTAGCGCGCGAGAAAAACTACCCGCAAACAATGTGTTTATCTCTGCGACAAGAAAAATTGTAACTGTTCAAATGAGTTATTTGGTTTTATAAAAACAAAATTATGTTTTCTCCCCTTCCTGCGTAGGCTGATCATAAAGACGGAATTTTTGCCCACGAAATACCGAGGCTACATGCTCCCCTTGTCCCAGGTAAGGTAAACGGGGACTCTCCCCAGGTTTCCTGAGCCAGGACTCTGTCACCTGCAGCGGCACTTAGAGCACAGCACCCCCGCCCCCCCTCCCCTGTCCTCCCAGCCGGAAACACTGCAATGGCTGATCTCACTGGAGTGACAGGAGCCCAGGAACGCATCTGGAATGAACTTTCTCCAAGGACAGACATAGCCACCACCCCTTTTAGGGCATCTCACCTCCCTCCCCAGGATTCTAGTGTCTGCAAGCCTGTCACTGACCCCTGCCTGTGGGACCAGGCCATGCTGCAACCTCCCTGACGAGCCATTTGTCCCGGGAGAGGACTGGGATGCTCTCCAGCCCCTCCGGCCCTGCCAGCCACTGATGAGAGGCCACGGCAGCCTAGGTGCCCTGGTCCCGCCTTGGATGCCATCCTTGTCCAAAAGCGCGGACCTTTCAGAGGTCCCGGGAAGAAGACAGCAATGAAGTAGTAGGAAACTGCTTTTAAATTACTTTGAATTTTTCTGATACTAAATTTAGGTAAGAACAACAACAACAAATTAGAAACCTAACAAACAATAAATCATTCATTCCCCCCCCCCCCCGCCCCCGATTTCTTCCTCTGATCTTTGTTGAGGTGGACACACACATTTTTGATACTCAGGGGTTGGGTTTTACATTTAACATTATTTCATTGGTTGCTTCTTGCACCTGCCACTCGGTCCTTAGCATGCTTCCTGGTTATGTATTCTCTTTGCTTGTCTTATTTTCCAGGTCTCCTTGGGTCATCTAATTTACGCCAATGATTTTAGCTATCTATGTGCATATGACCCCCCAAAATCTTTATCTACCACCAGGAGCACCTCCTTGAATTTCTGACCCAGGTGACCAGTTGCCTGATAGCAACTTGAATATCCTACCTGTTCCTCAACTACAACAGTCATAGAACTAACCTCTTCTTCTTCCTCTGAAGACTCTTATTTATTTTCAGTTAATAGCAAATCCTATCTCTTCAGCCATCTGAGCCACAAACTCAAGAACCATCCCTGGCCCCTCCCTTGCCCTCACTTCCATTGAACGAATTACCAAGCCCTACTGGTTCGTCCCCTATAATGGGCCCTCAACCGAAGTGCCCATCAGTCTTGTCCCCTTGACTTCCAAAATGTGTGTCATATCCATGAGTTAAACATTTTTTTTTTGCCATCTCATTGTTAAAATCCTTTTCAGTGCCACATCACCTGTCCCCCGGCCCACTGCAATGGTTTGTTACAGCCCTTCATATCCACTGTCTCTTCAGAAAGGTGGTCCCTAACTGATCACGCAAGTCTCCATCCCATTACTATTATTTTTTGTACCCTTATCACTTTCAAAAATAATCTTTGCATGTTTGTAGTAGAATTCCTTGGTGATAAAATAATCACCCCTAAGTAGTCCCTCAAGGAATCTTTTATGATATTATCCTCTCTCCATCTCTGTGAGGTGGAATGGAATTATCGTTTATTCTCCATCTTCCAGAGCGGAAATAATGTTCAGGCTGAACATTCAGAATTATCCTAATTCCCGACCAATGGGGCCTGGTCGTAATTGGCGGCCATGTTACTCATTGATATAAAACGATCTCCAAGTTATATATTTAGTGTGACAAGCAAAGTGTAAGCATGAGTTATACTACGTGACCATCTGTGAAAAAAGAGAAGAGCACAACACTATACTCTTATTAGCTTTGCATATATTTAGAACAGCTTTAGGAATGTGCAACAAACCGAACACAGGGCCTTTCCGAGGAGAGACATTGGTGGCAGGGAAGGAGGAGAAGAAAACCATTAGAGTGTTCCCCTTTGTACCCTGAGTTCTGAGCCAGTGAATTATTTACTTGAAAAAATAAAAGCCAGTGTCTGGGGTCCCAGATCTTTAAAACTTTGGTGACGTTATTGACCCTCTGCCTATGAGCCCCCCCCCCTCAGGCTATCAAACAAAGCCACGAGCAGTCAAGCCCCTGCCCCCAGTCAGCCAGGCCCTGAGTGGAACCGGAATGTGGGCTCCTCAGTCAAAGACCCTCTCTCCATCTCACCCTCTTCCATCGGTAACATGCTGGGCGGGGCCGCTCCCGAGAGAGGAAGTCTGGAGCAGGTTTGAGAGCAGGGACTTCATCTTCCATTCCTGCCCAGGTTTTCTGGCTCACTGGCTCCCTGCTCATCATCGGCCTGGCCTCCGTGGTCATCCCCACCATCGGGTGGCGCTGGCTCATCCGCATCGCCTCCATTCCTGGCATCATCCTCATCTTGGCCTTCAAGGTGAGGAAGCTCACTGGGCTCCCCTCCCCCCCTCCCTCCCTCCCTCCTGGGGTCCAGTGGCCTTCTGGTCCCCTGCCCACCTCCTTCCTTTATTTAAGCATCCATCTCAGTAAGCTTGGTGGAAAGGGCTAATGTGCAAGGCCCGTCTGAAGGTGTGAACGCACAGAATGTGTCTGGGAGAGAAGGTAGGCTGGGTGGCTGGGGTGAGGGGTGCTGGGGGAGGCTGGGGAGACAGGCCTGTCCAGCTTAGGAAGGGCCTCGCAGGCCAGGGTTCTGGGGGTGTGAGAGGGCTTCTGTGCTGGGAAGCTGGCTCAGCGCTGGGTGGAGCCCGGGCAGCAGAGGGCAGAAAGGCAGTTAGAAAGTGTCAGGACACTCCCGGTGGGCGATGAGGAGGACCGCGCTGCCCATTGGCTGCGGGAATGGGGGGCGAGGTGCTGCCTGGGGCGATGTTTTCCTGAGGCAGCACCAGCAGCCTGGACTAGGTGCGAGGCAGGCGGGGCAGGGAGCAGGCCTCGCTGATTCTCCAGGTCCCAGCCTCAGTGGCGACCTGTGCTGTTGCCGAGTGTGGTGCTCAAAGTACTCACCCACCAGGGGGGTAGGGGCCTCGACATTCAGGAGGCCCCTGTGGGTGCTGGAGGCTCCGTCTGCAGCGATCTGCTGCGTGGTGGGGAGGTCTTGGGATCCCTGCAGAGGACTCGGGTGGCAGAGCGGTGACGGGCACTGGGGGCCTCGGGGAGGGGGTATTTACCAACTACACAAGAATTTCATTGTATTAACAAGTCTGCTGAGCCAAGTTGGTATGAAGTTTGGTGTCAGCCCGCTGTTGTCTAAGATGGCACCATGGTAAGGAGAATGCAACCTTTTTTGTTCCAAGTCAACCTGGGATGCAAGAGCGTGCCTGCGTGGTGTGTGCCTTTGCGCTGGCCACACCCTCCCCGTCACTGGAAACTGGGCCGGTGGCGGTGTAGTTAGTACATGGAGGTAATAGTCGTGTCCCTGGGTTCATAGCAGCTGCTGCTCTCCTGTTCTTTGTCATCTGTGCCCAGTTCATCCCTGAATCCGCTCGGTTCAATGTCTCCACCGGGAACACGCAGGCGGCCCTGGCTACGCTGCAGCACATCGCCAGGATGAACCGCTCGGCCATGCCCGAGGGGCAGCTGGGGGAGCCCATCCTGGTGAGTGCCCAGAGGGAGGTCTTCTCCCCGCGTGGGGACCACCCGGAAATCCCCTTAGTCGTGTAAGGCCAGCGGGAAGGGGGCCGTAGCTCTCCGGTCCTGCCCCAGGAGGGAACAGCGACAATGGGTATAATAACACCTACCTTGCTGAGGGAGTCACAGGATTGGCATCATTGTTTATAGGTGAGAGACGGATTTAACATTTAATTTTCTTGTACTGGCCTCGTCTTATTTTGATATCAAAGTTGTAAACTTCATTAAATGATTTTTAAAAACACACCAAAATGTGGTGTTTAAATTCCACTGGTTCAGGGCTCTCAGGGAAATCTGCATTCATTCCACTCACCAGCCCAGACCCCCTCTTCACCCCCTGCAGGCGGCTCAGGCCCAGGCTCCTGGAGGAGGTCACCCGGCTCCTTCCTCACCTCTCCCGCCTTCTTCACCTTCCTCACCTCTCTGCCTTCACCTGTCCTGCCATCTCAACAATAGTATCTACAAGACAGGAATGAACCTCTTTGAATGTTTGCTAAAACTTGCCTACAAGGCACTTACACCTAATATTTATTTTGAAGTGTGTGGTGGGGGAAGTTAGGGGGTGGTGGAAGGAGAAGTTTTAAAATCTAATTTAAATTTGCGTAAGGATTAGAGTCTACTTATGTTTAATAGTTTTAATTGAGTAGATTTGGGTAATGCATATATTGTAGAAAATTGTTAGCTTCATCTAGGTTTTCAAATTTATTCATAGAAATTGTTCCTAGTGTTCTCTTGTGAGTTTCCAAAAAAAAAAAATCTGTGTGAGATTTTTTTCATTTTTTAATATCGTTTGTTTGTGCCTTTCTCTTTTTTCTTGGTCTGTCTCAGTAGAGGTTTGTCTGTTTTATTAAACTTCAAACAGCAAGATTGCTTTTGGTTGTGCTCTCTTTATTGATTTTTTGGTGGACTCATTAGTTTCTCCTCTTGATTTTGCTTTCTTCCTCGGCTTTTTATGTTCTCCTAACTTTTAGATTCTTGAGCTCAGTACTTTGCTTATTTATTTTCAGTCATTTTTAATTTTAATCAACTATTTAGCTACGTTTAGCAAGTTTTGTTACAGAGTAATTTTATTTTTACTTTGTAACTATTATGAGTTCTCTTTAACCAATGAGTTATCTGTTAATAATCTTTTTTAATCCTTTGTTTCTAGTGTAATTGCTTTTTTGTTCAGAGGATATTACCAATTACTTGGGATTTATTGAGACTTTCCTTTTTTTCTCTATATAATGTTTTTATATATATAATTGATTTCAGAGAGGAAAGGAGAGGGAGATAGAAACATCAATGCTGAGAGAGAATCTTTGTTAGGTTGTCTCCTGCACCCCATACTGGGGATCGAGCCCACAACCTGGATACATGCCCTGACTGGGAATCGAACTATTACCTCCTGGTTCATAGGTCGATGCTCAACCCCTGAGCCACACCAGCTGGGTTACATAGTGACTTTTTATTAATGTTCTGTGTGTACTTCAAAAGGATGTTTTCTTAAATCCTATATAAGAAAACCCTAATATGTAAATCAACCAAACAGCAGAACAACCAGTTGCTATGATGCACACTGACCACCAGGGGGCAGTCGTTCAATGCAGGAGCTGCCCCCTAGTGGTCAGTGTGCTCCCACAGGGAGAGCGCTGCTCAGCCAGAAGCCGGGTTCACAGCTGGTGAGCACAGTGGCGGTGGCGGGAGCCTCTTCCTCCTCCACTGCAGGCGGTGGTAAGGAGCAAGAGGTCCTGGACTGTGAGAGCCCCAGACTGCGAGAGGAATGTCTGACTGCCGGCTTAGGCCCGATCCCTGGGGGGAGTGGGCCTAAGCTGGCAGGCGGACATCCCCCAAGGTGTCCCAGACTGCAAGAGGACACAGGCCAGGCCTCTAGTTAATTAATAAAAAAGAAAAAAAATCCTGAGGTACTGTTTGAAGAGTAGGTATTAGTAGGTATTAATCTACTATCTCTGTGTTACTCAGGCAGAGAGATAATACCCACCTTAGGAATGGGGACGGGTTGGATTGAAACAAGACTTAGTATACTAGGGATGTGGAGAAGATATGGCTGACCTGCTTTTATTCACTTATTCTACAAATATTTATAAAAGCCTATTATGTGACAAACATTATGCTAGCTCTTGGGATATAAAGAAATAAAACACATGTCTTTCCTGCTCCTAACAGAGAAAACCCACACATGTGCTCTCATTGACTATACATATATATTCTTCTGAGACCCCTTTCCTCAGCTGTGGATGGCTGTCTTCTCCTGGTATCCTTACATCGTCTTCTCTCTGTGTGTCTGTGTCCTGATCTCTTTTTATAAGGACATCAGTCATATTGGATTATGGTCCACCCGAATGACTTCCTTTTAACTTAATTACTTCTTTTAAGGCCTTATCTCTAGCCCTGGCTGGTGTGGCTCAGTTGGCTGGGTGTCCTCCCATGCGCCTACAGCCAATCGATATTTTGTGCTCCCATCAATGTTTCTCTCTCCCCCTCTCCCTTCCTCTCTCTCTAAAAAAAATCAATTAAAAAAAAGCCTTAACTCCAAATATAGGCACATTCTAGGGGTTAGAACTTCAACATGGACTTTGGGGGACACGTCCCATAACAACCACCGTCCTCCTCCACCCCCTCTATATTCTCAGTACTCTCCATCCTCCACCCCCTCTTACATCCCTCTCCTTTCTCCTCCCCACTGCTTCCTTCCGCACTCCTTCTGTGCCTCCAGCTCATCCGTAGCCCATCCATCACGCCCATCAAATGGTCTTGTCCTCCTCACTCATCTGTGGCACAAGGCTCTGTGGCTGCAGAGGTACAAGCAGTAGAGCCCGCATTTTACAATCTGGTTAGAGAGGGGAGACTTACATGGGAAAGAATTGATAACAACAGAGCCAGGTGAGCTGTGCAGGTGACGGGGTGCGTGCAGGATCCGGGCAGAGAGGAGACCGTGAGGCACGGCAAGCCACCTTCAGGCATCGGTGGGGCATAAACTGAGCAATGAAAAGAGGGAAGAGGCCACCACAGGCAGGAGGAGTGGTGTGAGCCGAGACCAGAGGCAGGGATGTGAGGTGGGTTTGGTCACGCGGCTGCTGTCAGAAGCCACGGGGAGGAGGCTGGGCAAGATGCCGTGGGCCGTGGAGCCTCGGCAGCTTCACTCCAGACACTGAGATGAAAGGCCTTGGGTCCGTTTGAGGAAGGGCCACACCATGGATGCGCTGGATGAGTCCCCCCTTTTGGATTGTAGCCAAGAGTTCCTCACCCATTAACTTTATTAGGATAAAACGTATGACTCATTGGGATACTATACGACTAGCTTTTTGAATCTCCAGCAAACTTGAGGAGGTAGGGGACCATAGTCATATCTAAACCAAGGGGAATAGCAGACAGTTAGATGGCCAGTGCTCGGGACTGCTGCTCTGGAGACCTGGATTCCGGGCTGGCTCTGCCTTCACACAGCTGTGTGATCTTGGGCAAGTCACTTAACCTCTCTGGGCTACATAATCTGTGTTGGACAAAGGGAAGATAGGACTAGATCAGAGGTTTTCAATGATGAGTAGCCAGAGCTCCAATATGTAAAGCTGATGGAGGTGAAGTGTCAATTGCTTCACTCCACCCACAATAACCTCCAGGTCCCTGGAGCAAAAGACCTCTGAATTCCTTCAAGCTCTTTCTGTGGGCAGATGTGGCCCAGTGGTTGAGCGTCGACCTAGGAACGGGGAGGTCACAGTTTGATTCCTGGTGGGGATGTGTGTGTGTGTGTGTGTGTGTGTGTGTGTGTGGAGGGGGGAGGGGCGATTGATAATTCTCTCTCATCGTTCATGTTTCTATCTCTCTTTCCCTCTCCCTTCTTCTCTCTGAGATCTATGAGAGAGAGAGAGAGAGAGAGAGAGAGAGAGAGAGAGAGAGAGAGAGAGAGCCTAGTTGGTTTGGCTCAGTGGATAGAGTGTCAGCCCACAGACTGAAGGGTCCTGGTTAGATTCTGGTAAAGGGCATGTACCTTGGTTGCAGGTTCCCTGGCCCTGGTCGGGGTACGTGCAGGAGGCAACCAGTTGATGTGTCTCTCTCACATCGATGTTTCTCTCTGTCTCTCCCTCTCCTTTCCACTCTCCCTAAAAATCAATGGAAAAATATTCTCAGGTGAAGATAAACAAAACAGAGAGAGAGAGAGAGAGAGAGAGAGGAGAGAACAAAATCCTGGAATCCCAGACCACACTCCTGGTCTCTCTCAAGAGTCCTGTGATCCCAGGTCTATTTGTGAGAGAAGAGTAGTTGGTTTTAGCTGAGAACCCCCAAAGCTTTCCTAGCTTTACATAAAATCCATGACTGTCAATAATACTCATCCTCATTTATTTGTATGCAGAAGTATTTAATAGGTACTGACTGTGGATAGGAACTTTTGCTAATTACCCTAAAGACACAAAAAGAAGTCGAGTGTTCTACCCTCTTTTAAAATTTATGACTTTTTTTCTTATAAAAGCCCCACACACGTAAGTGTTAAGTTTTTCATTTTAATGTTAATAATAAAGAATATCCCATCAGTTTTACGGGTGTTTTCATGTATCCTCCTATTTTCTACCACACCCCTCGCCAGCACCGGTGAGAAGAGGACGAGTGAAAGTGTTAGAATCATAAATTCCACGAGTTCGGGTACCTGCCAATGAAAACAGTATGCAAAGTCTGATTGGCTGGGATGCATGTGTTAAAAATGATTATGGGTTTGGGTGGGCTGTGCTCATAGGAATTCAGTGGTTTTTTCACCTCCCCATATCCCATGTTGTCCTTTTTTTAAAATATTTTGTTGCCGAAACCGGTTTGGCTCAGTGGATAGAGCGTCGGCCTGCAGACTGAAAGGTCCCAGGTTCGATTCCGGTCAAGGGCATGTACCTGGGTTGCGGGCACATCCCCAGTAGGAGATGTGCAGGAGGCAGCTGATCGATGTTTCTCTCTCATCGATGTTTCTAACTCTCTATCTCTCTCCTTTCTCTCTGTAAAAAATCAATAAAATATATTTTAAAAAATAAATAAATAAAATATTTTGTTCATATTTAATATCTAAAATAGTAGCGGCATCTTTGCTTGTCCTTAACCCACTGAATCTATTCTGTTTCCCTCTTTTCACTGCCCTAGGATAAAAGAGGAAGGTTTGCAGACCTGTTGGATGCTAAATATTTGCGGACCACGTTACAGATCTGGGTCATATGGTAGGAATGTAGTTACTTCAGCCCTGGCTGGTGGCTCATTGGTTGCAGTATCTTCTTGTGCACCAAAAGGTTGCGGGTTTGATTCCTGGTCAGGGCACATATAGAAGGCAACCAACCGATGTTTCTCTCTCTCTCTCTCTCTCTCAAAAAAAAAAAATCAATTAAAAAACCTATCATAGGTTGAGGATTTTAAAAAGGTAATTATATCAAAATGAGTTTTATAGAAAGCCTACTAAAGTAAATCCACTCTGAATGCTACTGGGGAGAAAAACACAAGAAAGACCCCAGCAATCTCATCTTTTTACTAATATCACCAACCAAAGAAGTAAAATAATTTAAAAGAAAGAGAGAAAGAAAAGAATCCTAATTGTCCACAGTTTTTTTATTTTTTCATCTCAACATAGGACCTCACTTTCTAACCCTTTGAAGCCTAGTTCACCACTACAAATCCACCTACATGCCAAAATTAAAGACTGTACCAAGTGTTGGGTGGATGTAAGGTAACAGGAACCATTGCATTCACTGCTGATTAGAGTTCAAGTTAGTACAACCACTTTGGAAAACTGCTTGGAAAAATCTATCACAGTTGAAAATATGCATATCCTATGGCTCAGCAATTCCCCTCCTGGGCTTATACCCAACAGAAATGCATACATACATTCACCAAAAGACATTTACATGAATGTCCATTGCATTATTTTGTTTGTAACAGGCCCAAACTATAAACAACCCACATGTCCATCAACGACATAATGGGTAAATTGTGTTAGATTCATAAAGTGGAATACTGTACAATAATGAAGATGAGAAAGCCAGGAGTCAACACTTGACATAGCTGAATCTCACAAAGGTGATAACGAGCAAAGGAAGCCAGAGGCCCATAATGCATATGCTGTGATCCCACTTATTTAAAGATAGAAAATAGGCAAAATGAATCTTTAGGATTTGAATTCAGGAAAATGGTTGTCTATCTGCCTTCTTCTGATATAACCATTATTAATAGGTTAATATGTCTCCCCTTGACACTTTAAAAATTTTTTAAATACTGTAAATATTTGGAAATCAGCCAAATTAAAGCGACTTTAATAACAAAGGGAGATGTTTTGACTGTTTTCTTTTTAAATATTTAATTATGAAAATTTCCAAACACACGTGTAAGTAGAGAGGATACCAGGATGAACTTGGATTCGCTCATCACCCAGATCTGACGGTCATGGATATTCACCCTTATTAGCCTCAGCTACATTCTCCAGTGCTGAAATGTTTTCAAGCAAGCCCCAGGCTTCTGACATTTCATCCCCAGATATTTCATTAAGGCTCAACTACTTGAGGGCATTTTCTTAGATGACTGCAATCCTATAACCACACTGACAAGGGTAATGGCCTCCAGGTTACTATCATCCAATACCCAGAACATACATGTTTTCCTCTGATTGTCCCCATGTGTCTTTTTCAGCTGGCTTTTGCAACCATTTCTGAAAAACCAGGAGGCTGATATTTTTTTTTTTTCTTGACTTTGATAGATGAACTTTTCTGTATGTTATTTTTATATCTCATCAAAGGCATCTAGTAAAGAATGGGGAGAAAATATAAAGCAAACACAAAAACCATCTGTGGCTCATCATAGCTTGTTAAAGACCCTTTGTGATAGGCAGAATTCTAAAGTGACCCCACGATGACCCCAGCTCCTGCTGATGCAATCAAACTCTAATTCGGGTGCTGATGTGAAGGGGCTGTGAAGATGTAATTAAGATCTCGGGCCTTAACACACAGAGATGATTCGGATTCGGCAGGTGGGCCCCATCGAATCACTTGCGTCCTTAAAAGTAGAGAAGTTTCTCCAGCTGGGCAGAGAGCTGGAGAAGAGAAAACAGAAGAGGCAGGAGGAGAGGACAGAGGGATTCAAAGCATGAGGTCTCGGCCCCATGCGGCTGGCTTTGAAGACAGGGAGTGAGGGAAGCAGGTAGAAGCTGAGAACAACTGGTCCACAGCCAGCGAGGAAACAGGTATGAGTTCTCCCGCCCCACGGGGCTGAATTCTGCCAACCGTCTGGGTGAGCTTGGAAAATGGATTCTCCCCCCAGAAAGGCCTAGGACCCTCCTACACTTGCACGTTTGCCTCTGAGACTTGGAGCAGAGCGTGAGCCAGACCCATAGCGCTTCTGACCTCCAGAACTGCGAGGTACTGGACGTGTGTTGTTTTAAGCCACAAAGTTATGCTAACTCGTTACAGCAGCCACAGGAAACGAATCTAGGCTTCAAACTCCTTCACCGGGCCTGTGGGTCCTCCTAACCCGGCTCATCCTGCTCTTGCAAATCTGTTTCCCACTGTGTGGCCTCCAATCCCCAGATATGTGAGCCGGGGGTTTTTCCCCGTGCCATCCCCCGCCCCCCGTTACCCCCCATCCCCCCGCACCTCCTACCCCCAGCCTTCCACCTGAAGCCCTTTCATGTCTCCCTGCAGCTCTTGGTGGCACCCGCTTTTCTCATGTCCATCTTTTCTCACTCCCAGGCTGGGCATCTCTTTCGCCTACTACGGGGTCATCCTGGCCAGCACCGAGCTGCTGGAGCGGGACCTGGTCTGTGGTTCGAGGTCCGAGTCCGAGGCGGTGGTGAGCGTGGGGGTCTCAGAGGAGAGCCAGAGCCCCTGTTACTGCCACATGTTTGCCCCCTCCGACTACCGGACCATGATTATCAGCACCGTTGGTGAAATTGCCCGTAAGTGTCTCTACGTCTCGAGCCTCTCTCTGTTTTGGGTCCGGGACAGGCACCTCAGCCCGAGGGGAGAAGTGTGACCCTCCGTACACGCGGCTCCTGCCTGGCAGAACTGGGCATGATTCTGGGTCGTGGGATCCCGCTGACAGCCGCCCGCCCGTGTGGTTCAGGGTGGGGAGAAGTCTGGAAGAGCCGAGCTTTGAGTTACGAAATCCTGTCCATTTTAAGATGTATTTGTTTCTTCACATTTAAAAAATATATTTTTTAATTAATTTCAGAGAAGGGAGAGAGAGAAACATCAGTGATGAGAGAGAATCACTGATTGGCCGCCTCTTGCACACCACACACAGGGCAGATGAGCCCAAACCTGGCCATGTGCCCGGACTGGGAATCGATCCGTGACCTCCTGGTTCATAGGTCGACGCTCAACCACTAACCACGCCGGCCAGGCTTTCTTCACATTTTAACCTCTCTGAAATTGGGATGCATCTGACAATGGCGTGTTAGATTTTAATTTGCAGTACTGTTTCTGTCTTAGTAGACATAAAATAATGGTAATAACGGTACTTAGATTTCAATGACACCTTGAATTTGATGAAAAACCGTATACCTTTAAAATATAGGCCTAGCAAGTAGGCAATTTACAGCACACCTACATGGTAAGCACCCTGGACATGAACAAATCCTTGATACACCCCAGTGCTTGTCATTCTTGGACCCACGTGGGGAAAGTATGTCGAAGGCTGATGACAGTGTGAGGGCCTCGGCTGGAACACGCACACGATTTGTGAAGCTGCTTCTTCCTGAAATGAGGAGGAGAACCCATGCCACCCGACCAAGGTTCCAGAAATAGCCTTTGTCATTTGCTTTCTAGTGAATCCTCTGAACATCCTGGGCATTAATTTCCTGGGCAGACGGCTGAGCCTGTCTATCACCATGGGCTGCACAGCTTTATTCTTCCTTCTCCTCAACATTTGCACTTCAAGGTATTTTCTCTCTGGTTGCTTCAAAGTAATTGAGTTTTGTGCAGTGGTTTTAAGATGGGATCTTCTAACCCAGTGGTTGGCAAACCGCAGCTCGCGAGCCACACGCGGCTCTTTGGCCCCTTCAGCGTGGCTCTTCCACAAAATACCAGCTCTTCCACAAAATACTGACTTCTGCGCATGGGCCACGAAGTTTCAATCGCACTGTACGTGCATGCCCACATGTGGTATTTTGTGGAAGAGCCATACTCAAGGGGCCAAAGAGCCGCATGTGGCTCGTGAGCCACAGTTTGCCGACCACGGTTCTAACCCATGGTGTTCATTGGGAGGTCAGGGTCAAGTCTCTTTTCACTCACCAACATATTTAGGATCCTGGAGAAATGGGACTCTCGTTGTTAACAAATTATCCTGACTGTAAGTCAAGATAGTTTAGTCGTATATAACATAACATAAAACAACACATACCTGTGGTGTGAAAATTCATTTAATTTGCCGCCCCAGAGTGGCCTCAGTTACAATATAAACCACTTATTCTGCAAACTATCTTCACCATTTTGGGGGAGTGGGGCCAGGCTAGAATGGCACACTTCGGGGAGTGGAGAGATCAGGGAGCAGGATTGAAGGTTCAAGTCGGGCATCTGCTTTAGGACCCCTCATCGGGCAGCTGGTCATTTGTGGGTGGGCAAGGGCATCTGTAACACACTTGGCCGGGGCCATGGAAGACACTGCACGTTGCCTTTGGTAACCTTTCTCTTGCTTCCTGTTCCCTAGTGCTGGGCTCATCGGCTTCCTCTTTATGCTGAGGGCTTTGGTGGCTGCCAACTTCAACACCATCTACATTTACACCGCTGAGGTCAGTTTGGGGAAGGGTTGGTTTCTTCAGGGGGTGTAAGCTGAGCTACTGAGAAAGGATGTCCATCCATAGAGAACGCATCCCTGGCTTCTGTTGACTTTTGATGATTTTCTAAAAACATCCCATTACAATGATGCCAGAAGGTTGATTTGATAGGGAGTTTCCCCTGTCCCCTGAGTCTAGTGCAAGCCAGTGTCTGAGAAGAAAGATAGGACCTCCTCCCTCTCCCTAGACAGCATTCATATAAGACACAACCCCCTGACCTAGCAGCATGCTTTCAGAGAATAGGGCCCCAGCTGCATGTTGCTGTTAAAATGTAGACCTCCCGATTTCCCTCTCGTTTTGAAATTGGGATGTATTTTTCACCTTTGTTCCTTTGAAAGGTCACACCCCCTTCATCTGTCATTTGCTGCTTGTAGCTTACATTGAAATTCAATAGTAATATAGTCTTTCTGAATTTACTGAATTGATACATCTACTGTATGCAAGGCCCTGCCTGAGGGAGCTAGAGGCTCCTCTCATTAACCCTCACTTTAAAGAGCTAATATCCCTAGAAACGAGCAGTTTCTGGGGAGGAAACAGTACTGTACTGGTTTTGTCCTTCAGTGAGCTGGAGAAAGAAGTGCTGTCGGGACTGGTAAACCGCCTTTGTCGCCATTCCTGGAAATGTGAAGGCTGTTCCGATTACAGACCTGACGTGTCAGACATGAGAGCCACAGGGAAATATTCTCCCCGCCCAGATAAACATAGGAAATGATGAGATATTTGGCATATACAGACACTTCGTCAGTTCCATTAACAACATCTTCTAAAATGATTTTGTGAATTTAGAATCAGTGTGTAATATGCTCTGCTTCTAAAGCTATAGTTGCAATGTTCAGTTTAACATTTTGGAATGTTTTTTTTTTTCCTGATACTTATTTTAAAAATCATCTATTATTCTATCTCCAAGAATTGTCAAAATCTGAACAAAAGACTTTATTAATATTATATAGAGAGAAAAACATCACCATGTATCCAAATCCGTTATTTTCAGGTCCAGTCGGCAGTCTCATTTTCTAGAAAAAGCAAGCAAGCTCCCCTGGGACGCATCCCGCCCCCCCCCCCCTCCGCCCCCCGCCTTCTCCTATAAATGTAGCAGTGGCTGCTGAGGCAGGAACACATTTCGCTTTTGCACTTGACAGGTGGTGGCTAACAAGACACGGCCGAGTAAAAGGACTGCGTGCTTTGTTTTAATGAAATGAAAAAAACTGTTTTTTGAGTGTTGTATGAGAGAAAATTCTCCAGAGTTTTTAAAAACCACTCTTTTAAATATTCTCCCTGTAATCTCATTTGTTACATAACATTTGCTTTCTTATTCAACTTTTGCCCATTCCTATAAGAATTCTGAATTAATGAAGTACAGTTTAATGAGGTTTTACTATAAAGGTAAGAAAGTTAAAGGAAGTAAAGTAGATTACGTCATAAGATTTTGCAGTGAGAACATAGTGAGGGTGTAGCATGTATTTAGCACTGTCTCTTTTTTAAATATGTTTTTATTGATTTTAGAGAGAGGAGAGGGAGGGAGGGAAAGAGGGAAGGAAGAGGCCTGGACTAACTGGTGCTCTGTGCCCTCTCTCCAGGTCTACCCCACCACCATGCGTGCTTTGGGGATGGGGACCAGCGGCTCTCTGTGTCGCATTGGAGCAATGGTGGCACCATTTATATCCCAGGTACACCCACGAGTCTCTGCAGGAGGGTGGGCCTAAGGCAGGTGGGTGAAGGGGGACCGGGTCCCTTTGGGGTAAGGGTGTAACCAGGATTTCTGTTTACTCGGGGAGTTTTCTTGAGATGCCGTTGTTCACTGTTGGGTGAATTTGGATAGGGAAGGAAGCTACATACTGCCCAAGCTCCCATCAGTCCCACGCAGGTGTTGCATTGCGAGCAGGGTTTGGGTTTTGTTGGTGCTGTTGGGGGAGGATGCCGAAGAAATGGGTGACACTAGGGGCTTGTGCAGTTGGATGACAATGGGCTCCACCCGGGGTGCAATTGAACAACAGAGCCGAGGTGCCGGGAGGTGGCCCTGGGCACGGGAGGTCCAGTGCTCAGGCAAATCAGACACAGGCTGGGCCAAATCCAGGGCTGACTTGGACCCGTGGATGGGATTGTTTTGGGAGGGAAACAGGCAGATCTGGCGACCTGCGTGGGCCTGGTGCCTCAGAGGGCGAGGTGGCTGGTCTCCCTCTGCCCATGCTCTTTTGGCCACAAGAAATGGGAATCCACCTGAGCTGCCTCAACAGAAAAACGCAGGAGTGAGGCTGGGCCCTGGAGGGCCTGCTGCAGGCAGGGGGCAGACAGGAACCCAGGCCCTGCCTCCTCTGGCCTGTCTGGGGCCGTGGTGGCTCCTCAGGCTTTACACCGTCTCCCTGGAAACCAGTGTGCTGGGCTGCCTGTGTGTGTGGCCCCACAAATCCAAAGCACGTGTCCTTCCATCCAGCCTCCAGAAGACAGTGATGCCTCTCTGCATCCCTAGAAAGGGCCTCTCATTGGCCAGGTCTGGCTAACTGTTCATCCTTAAGCTAAATCATCACTGAAATCATATAGCCTCTCAGGATTCAAAGAAAGCTGGATTCACAGAGTCTCTTTGTTAGGAGTCAGGGTTTCTTCACTTAAGAACCTATTGTGGTGATTCATTCGACAAGCTGTTTTTGGAGGAACCCTCCACAACTTCCAGATGCCTTCATACAGTTTGCCAGTTAGACCACCACAAAGGACTCAATTATAGAATAGAACGGAATTTTATCTCAGTTCCACATTCAATCAGCACTTCCTGCACACTTACCCTATGCCTGGCATCCATTCTAGTTCTACTTATTTGTTAACATCACGTGGTAATCCGGTTGCCGTCACATTGCAGCTTGAAATTAGCATGGTGGTAGTGGAGACCGAAGAATGAAGAGTTGACAACTTGTAAAGGGAAAGAGCATTTCACGTAGGATGGCAGCTGATACAGAGACCCAGAGATGGGACAGATATTGGTTGTTCCAGGAATAGGGACTGGCTTTGGTGAGCAAAGTGGAGAGACGTGCAGGGGAGATTGTCCCTTGCAGATGTGTT
Organism: Myotis nattereri; assembly: GCF_964212035.1. NCBI lineage: Eukaryota > Metazoa > Chordata > Mammalia > Chiroptera > Vespertilionidae > Myotis > Myotis nattereri. The sequence goes on along the minus strand of NC_138086.1, from coordinate 29,039,291 downwards.
GAGGACTTTGGATTTTTTCCCTCAGGAGTAATGGGAAATAATTTAAGGGTTTTAAGTGGGTGAAGGACACAATCAGTTTTGCATTTTATTTTTTAAAAATATATTTTATTGATTTTTACAGAGAGGAAGGGAGAGGGATAGAGAGTTAGAAACACCGATGAGAGAGAAACATCGACCAGCTGCCTCCTGCACACCCCCTACTGGGGATGTGCCCACAACCAAGGTACATGCCCTTGACCGGAATCGAACCTGGGACCTTTCAGTCTGCAGGCCCACTCTCTATCCACTGAGCCAAACCTGTTAGGGCCAGTTTTGCATTTTAAAAGAATGCTCTGGTTGCTTATATAGATAGTGATTTGGGGGATGGGCGGCAAATAGACAGGGGTGGAACAAGCTTAAAATAAGACTCTTAATTTCACATCGCCATGTACTATTCACATGAAAAGGGAGATTTCAGAATTCTAGTAAAACCCTCTCTCTTATAGGGTAACGATATAGGAAAAGACTATATAAAAATTTTAAATTTCTGCACAGAAAAACATTTACCATAGATAAGGATGAAAGACAAACCTTGATCTTTCAAGGGTCTCAAAAAACCTCTAATTGAATCGTCACAGCCGAGCTATGATTTTCTTGTCTTATCAAATACCTTTTCTCCAAAAGCATGAAAACCCAGTCCGTCAATGCAGAAGATGGTTCACAGAGCTTCACAAGTTAATGGGAAGGAATGACAACATTCAGTTTCTATTTCCATAAATAGCATAAATTTATTGAGGAACTGTACAGTGATAAACCTGGGAACTAGTTAAAGTGGTTAGGACAACTTTTGATCAGTAAAAAGTGCTGTCATAGGGAAAAGAGTCCAGTGTGAACTGAATTCAACTTTGATGTGTCCAGAGGTGACTGGTGTTTTGAAGAGAGGATGGGGAACTAGGATGGCAGGATCCGTAGAGTCAGGGAGGTGAGAAATTGCAGAAAGCAGGAAGGGAGCTTGGTCCAGCGAGACCCAGACAGGAGCCGAGCATTCATGTGTCCCTGGAACAGACAGCAAATTCTTGTGGCAGCCTGAGTCATCTCCAGTAGGCACTTTAAGGGGGGCTAGAGTTATCCTAGGGATGTGGCCTTGAACTGTTAGGAACTATGTTAGTGTTTATTCAAGTCTTTATAGACCAAGGTTGAGGCCTAGGTGAGAAGAGGCTCAGAGGAGCCTGGCTAGTGTTAGGTCGCCAAAGGGGGAACGCATGAGGCCAGAATGGTGAGGGATCACGAATTTATTTGATCATACGCACGCCAGGTGGCTGAACCTGGATAGCTCCAGCACCCAGTGACGGGAGCCAGCGGTTTTTAAAGGACTTTTGGCGGGCTTTTTCTGGGTGGGGAATTCTCTGTGCAGGTCTGAAGGGGAGAGATAATGGAATGTGGTCTCAGCAAGTAAAGTATAGCCTCAGCAAAAGGGAATGTCCATAGTGAAATGCCCTGGGAAGTCAGTTCCTGGGGGGAGGGGTATCAATTCAATTGCTCGATCAAACCTAACAGCTAGGAGTCTTTGTCAATGTCAAGTGTGGTTTATAAATATGTTTGTGTTTATTGTATTTTCCGTGACTTAAGAGATTTCCAAAGGCAATTTTTTCTACCATGCTGAAAACAAAACTAAAATGAAAATTTCACTACCTAATATTTTACTAGAGATAACAAATACAAATATTTTAATGAAGCTCTTTCAATATATTTAAGTACTAGTGCCCCTGTGCACGGATTCGTGCACATTGAAAGGGAATTAATAAGAAGGTGGCCAGCAGGGCAGGACTGGGTGAGACAGGCTGGACACGCCCTGGAGCCAATCTCCCACAGTCCTTCCTGAAGTGGTGCTGGGGCTCGAAGGGTGTCTGCAGTGTGAGCGGGGTCCCTCTGGCCAGTGGGGTCCCTCAGCCTGGCCTGCAGGGATCAGGCTGAAACCGGCTCTCCAACATCCCCTGAGGGGTCTTGGATTGCAAGAGGGAGGTTCTCGGGTGATGCATCCCGGAATCAGGCTCCCTCCTCTCTGGTTCTGGGGTGTGTCACCCGAGAACCTTCGCTGTCAAGTCACGGCAGCTCCTGTGTTGAGCATCTGCCCCCTGGTGGTCAATGTGAGTCATAGCTACCAGTCAGAGTATCTGCCCCCGATGGTCATTGTGCATCATAACTACTGGTCAGACTGTTGCTTAGCCTTTTATATATATAGGTATGTGTATATATATATGCATATATATTTACCCAAATTTGATCATAGTTCATTAGTTCATATACTCTTTTAATTGAGATATAATTGACATTATATGACGTTATATTAGTTTCAGGTATACAATATAATGATTTGATATATATGTATTAACAGAATAATCACCTCAGTAAGTCTAGTTAACATCCATCACCACTCATTTTTCTTTTCTTGTGATGAGAATTTTAAGATTATCTTAGCAACTTTCAAGTATAGAATACTATATTGCTAACTATACTCATCATGCTGTATGTTATAGCCCCAGGATTTGTTTATTTTATAACTGGAAGTTTGTATCTTTTCACACGCCCCCTTACCCACTTTGCCGCCTTCCTCAAACTCCCCACCTCCAGCACCTCTTGTAACCCTCAGTTTGTTCTCCGTATTTGAGTCTGTTTCTATTTCTCTCCTATGCAATTTGATGTGGGTTTTTCTCTTGTGCCTGATGTATAGGAGGTATTCAGCTAGCTTTGGGGTTTTTTCCAGAGGAAACTGTTGCATGTGTGACTGTAGGTTCAGTGTGTCAGAGGAGTAGGGGAGTTCTGAACCTTCATATACTTTCTATAGTTTGCTTTTTGCACTGAAAAATACATTGTAGACAATTTTTCATGTCAAGAAATATTAAAAAAATGCCTTTTAAAAGTTACCTTTCAATTCCTTTATCTGTTCCATTTTGAATATCTCTAGACTATTTCAGATACTTTTTTATTATAAACAGCAGTAGTGAGCATCCTTGTGCTTACTTTTTTTATGTTTTCATATATATATTGATTTCAGAGATGAAGAGAGAGATAGATAGAAACATCCTTTCCTGGGAATCAAGCCCAAAATCCAGGCATGTGTCCTGACCGGGAATTGAACTGGTGACCTCCTGGTTCATGTGTTGACACTCAAACACTGAGCTACATTGGCTGGGCCTTGGGCCTTACATTTTTTTTTAAATATATTTTATTGATTTTTTACAGAGAGGAAGGGAGAGAGATAGAGAGTTAGAAACATCGATGAGAGAGAAACATCGATCAGCTGCCTCCTGCACATCTCCTACTGGGGAGGTGCCTGCAACCCAGGTACATGCCCTTGACCGGAATCGAACCTGGGACCTTTGAGTCCGCAGGCGTACGCTCTATCCAATGAGCCAAACCGGTTTCGGCTGGGCCTTACATTTTTATCTAGCTATGCGGTTATCTCCTTTGGATAAATTCCTAGAAATTGGATTGGTAGGTCAAAGAGTCCGTTCATTTTCCATTTTGGTATATTGTGCTAAAATTCCCTTTAGGAAAGTTGTACCAATGCCTAAGAGCCCCACTATTTCACATACTTGCCAACTGGTTTTGCTAGTCTTTTTATCTTTGCCAATCTCACTGTCCATAAATGGTATCTCTTTGTTATTATAATTAGTATTTCTTTGATAAGGAATGAACCTGAATTGTTCTTTTCATATTTTAATTGGGTGTTTCATGTTTTTTTAGCTTGCCCATTCAGGTCCTTGCCTGTTTTTCAATTCAGTTTTTAAAACACTAACCTGTAAGAGTCCTTCATATACATAAAGGATTTTAACTATTTTTCTGTCATGTTGCAAATATTAACCCCTCCCAACTTTCCAATTTCTTTCATTCTTGTCTATGTTCTCCTTTCTTTAGGTATTTATACGTTTAGACTTATCAATACTTTTCTCCACAGTTTCTGGGTTCTATGATAAGGATTATGAAAATCCACATCTGTCTCTTCTAGTCCAGGGGTTCTCAACCTGTGGGTCACGACCCCTTTGGCAGTCGAACGACCCTTTCACAGGGGTTGCCTCAGACCATCCTGCATATCAGATATTTACATTACAATTCATAACAGTAGCAACACGACAGTTATGAAGTAGCAACGAAAATAATTTTGTGGTTGGGTCACAACATGAGGAACTGTATTTAAAGGGCCAGAAGGTTGAGAACCACTGTGGGGAGAGGACTAAAGGTTAAACTTATTGAAGCATAACGTCCATGTAAAATGCTTCATAATCATAAGCGACAACTTAATCCATTTTCACAAAGTGAGTGAATCCCAGAAATCCTTGACATGCCTTCTTCTAGGCCATTGAAGTATTTATTCATCAAAGGGTGAAGTCTCGTTCAGGAAACAGCTCTCTGATTTTCCAAATGGCAGGCCAGTTGTCCCTACACTATTTATTGAATAACCTAGTTTTTACTCTGCAATAGAAATGTCTGTTTGCTCATATTCCCACAATTCCTTGGTCTATATTTAGTCTCACTATTTCAGTCCATGGATCTGTCTGGCATTGTCACTGTCATATGATATTGTTGAATGAAATTTATACTACAGTATCAAAACTGGCTGCAAAAGCACCACCTCATTGCTCTTCTCAGATATACTTTAGAATCATTGTTACATTCTGCCTCCCTTGTCTGCCCAAAACCTATTAAGATTTTAATTATGTATATATTTTTAAAAATATATTTTTATTGGTTTCAGAGAGGAAGGGAGAGGGAGAGTTAGAAACATCAATGATGGAAGAGAATCTTTGGTCGGCTGCCTCCTGCACACCCCACACTGGGGATCGAACCCACAACCTAGGCATGTGCACTGACTGGGATTTGGATTGCGACCTCCTGGTTCATAGGTTGACACTCAACTACTGAGCCACACCAGCCGGGCCCTATTAAGATTTTAATTGTTAGCTTGTTAAATGTATCAGTTAATGTATTAAAAATGGACTTCTTTTTAGTGTTGTCTTTCTAAGATTATGGTTTGTGTTTCCATTTGTTTGGTGTTCCTTCTACAACCCTTGCTGAGATTTTATTGTTTTCTTAAAATAGATCCTGCATGTCTTGTTTATTCTTAGGCATTTCATGGTTTTTCATTGTTATTATGAATAGATTTTTTTCATTATAATTTCTAGTCTAACATTCTAACAAGTAATTTGTATTTAGAGAGGCTATTGAGTTTTTTTTGTCTATTGATTTTTAAAAAGCCAGCTCATTCTGGATGGTTTTTCATTTGAGTTGAGTTTTTCAGATTTATAATTGTATCCTGTGATTTTATTTCTCCATGTTGAATCCTTCTACTTGGCATTTTAATGCGCTTAAGGTTTCATAGCTTACAAAATGTAAACTCAACCCTGTTAACTATCTCTTTCCAGCCAAATTACCTAAGAGGGTTCCTTCTCTTCACTGTTCTCATTTCCTTCCCCCCACTCGCACTGCCACCTCCGCAGCCTGGCTGCAGCCATCCCTACTCTACCACAATGAATCTTGGCAGGGTCTCTGAGAGACCTCCACATCTCTAAATCCAAACATTGTTTTAATCCCCCCTCTCATGTGACCTCTCCCTCACTTTAGGGACTGATGGCCATGCCTTTGTTCTCTAGCCCCTTCCCATGCCAACCATCGCCTTACCCTCTGGTGGTTTTCTTCCTATGTCTTCGGCTATTCCTTCTCTATCTCTTTGTAGTATATTATCCTCTACTCTAATTTTTGAGGATTCTTATTACTCAACATTAGACCCTCATCTTTTCATATTTTACTCTCCACTTAGATGATTTCACCTGTTTTTATTTTAATTATCAACTATGTGCTCATGACTCCCAAATTTCTCTCTCTAGACTAGGCCTTTCTTCTGACCTGCAGTTTCATACATCCAGTCACCTCTTCAACACTTCCATTTGAATGTCTCAAAATCATCTTACATTTGGCATGTCCAAAATTCAATCATGACATTTCTCCCCAAACCCACAGTTTCCAACCTGGAGTTGTCCTCTATTCCCTTCTCTTTTATCATCATATTCAATCCTCAGACCATGTGGCTTAACATCCCAATAGATGCTGGATCATCACCTTATCTACTTTTCCACCACCAGCATCACTCTGATTGAAACCACCACCTGTCATTGGGCTGCTACTAGCGTCCTGACTGGTCTCCTTCTGTGTGCTCTTCCTCTCATTCAACTCATTTTCTTTACTGCATCCATGTAGCTCTTCTGTTATTCTTGTGCTTATAACCCTTTATCGTATTGCTCCTTCTCTTCCTCATAGACAAAGACCAAAATCCTCAACATGATTTATAGGGCTCTACCATTGAGAGGCTATTGAGCCCCCATCTGGTACTCTTCCCTGCTGTTTACTTAGCTATAAACAATCTGGTTCTTGTAGTTTATTAAAACCACCACAAATTTTTCCCCTCCCTGGGGTTTTCTCAATTGCTGGTACTGGAAACCCTTATCCCTTCCTACTCCATCTCCACCCCCCCCCCCCCCCAGTTAGCTATGATTCATTCCCTGCTTAAGAAAGCCCTCCCTCTTGCTCTAAACGAAGTTTGGTCTCCCTGTTAAGAGCTCTTTTAGCACTTTGAGATTTTCCTTCATGTTGCTTATCAGATTGTAGTTGCCTATTTATCAGACTAAAATCTATCTCTCCCAATAGACTTTAGGCCCCATGGGGACAGGGATGTGTGCATATTTTGCTAATTTCTTTACTCCTAGCTCATTCTCCAGGACCTGGCATATATAGTGGGTACTCAGAACGTTTTGTGAGTGATGTTTCTAACTGGCCACTTTGTATAAAGAAAATGAATTTATTTTTCCTATTAATTTTGTATCCAACTATTTTATTGAAATATCAGGGATCAGTTTGGGTCCTCAGAGAAGCAGATGCCACCATGGACTTACATATGCAAGAGATTTACTGGGAAGTACCTGGAAGGGGGAATGGGAAGGAGCACGAGTGGGCAAGGAGAGCCTTCAGGTCATGCTGCAGGTGTGACAGCAGAGGACTCATTTAGCCAGTGTTTTCCTCTTTCAGAGAAGCACTGAGTTTTATGTGCCCGCATTTTATTTATAAATGTTGAATCAATGCACATAGATGACATGGTGGCTGGGGGTTTTTTGTTTTTGTTGTGTGTGTGTGTGTGTGTGTGTGTTATCTTTCCTAGGTTCTCATTGTCATCCAGGTTTCATAAAAAAGAAATAAACGTTTCTTCTTTCCCTGGACTCTGTTCCTTAGAAATTTGGAAGAAATGGCACTTTTGAGGCTGTACTTGTTAGTCACTTTTTTGGGGTTGTTTCTGTTGGTTTTATATCTGGGAGTAAATGTCAGGAAACATTTTTGTTGAATATCTAATTATTCAAATTTATAAGCAAAGATCTGGGGGTAGTATTTTTATGGCTGTCTTCATCCTCTGTATTAGTGATTATTTCTTTCACATTCTTAATCCCATGCTTTTAGGATTTTTTCACTTTAAAAATTGTTATTTTTTAAAAAAATGTGTTTTTATTTATTTCAAAGAGGGAGAGGGAGATGGAGATAGAAATATCAATGATGAGAAAGAATCATTGATTAGCTGCCTCCTGCATGCCCCCTACTGGGGATGCTAGCCCACAATCCAGACCTGTGTCCTGCCTGGGAATTGAACTGTGACCTCATGGTTCAATATACCAGGGGTAGGTCGCTGCTCAACCTTTGAGCCAAATCGGTGGGCTATGATTTTTCACTTTCATAATTAGCTTTATTTTTTTCTAAAATAGCTCTTGGATCAATTTATCAAGTCTGCCTATTTCTGTTTTTAATTTATTCATTTAGGCTTTTGTTTTTATGAATTCTTTTACACTAATTTCATAGGTTTATTAGCTTTTTATTTTACTTCTTGGGTCAAAAGTACAGTTCAGTGTTTATTAACAAGGTTTACAATCATTTGGGGATTTTTTTCTAAATATAAAAATATGTTTGTTGTAAAATTTCAAATACAGAAATGTAGAACCAAGAAAGGAAAAATTCCTTGTAATTTGATCACCAAAGATAACAACTGTCTCTCTTAATAGTTTGGGGTATATTCTTCCAAATGCTTTTCTAGGCATATATTTTTCTCTCTTTTGGTGTGCCTGTGCACCAGTAGTAGTATTTGTATACATGTAAATGTGCATATGTATTGTTTATATTTGCGGTGTATGTATTATATACACACAGATGTATGTATAAGTGTAGATATACTTTTTACTTAGTTACATACATGTTTCAGGTCTCCGAGGGAGCAGGACAGACCTCTCACAGATCTGAAATGGCCTGAGGGCAAGGAGAGCAGATTGCCTGGGGTTTCTATTTTGGTTAGATGGAGAGTTCCCATGCTAGGGCAGGGGCTTGTGTAATTCAAATCTCCTGCCAGTGCCATAGGAAGGAGCACTCAGGCTTTTTGTAAGTTTGTCCAGAAGCTGGAGAACAAGGGAAAGTGAGGAGGGTGAAGCTTAAGGCTGTCAGTAGCCATCAAATCGATTGTTTACATCTTTATGCTGTGTTTCTACATGTATGTGAGTGTGTATGTAGACAGGCCCATGTATAACACCTACCCATACATCTATCAACCTCTCTCTCTCTCTCTCTCTCTCTCTCTCTCTCTCTCTCTCTCTCCCTCTCTCTCTCTCTCTCTCTCTCTCTCTCTCTCTCTCTCTCTACATATATATGTATATATACACATACATATACATATATATATACATATACATGCATATATATGTGTGTATATATATATGTATATATAGTATTGCAACTGCCTTTCCTCATTGTTTCATGTTAGTACATGTAGATCAACCTCATTCTTTTAATTAGGTGCATAGATCTCCACTGTGTGGATGTCACATAGTCAGCTATTAACCTTGTTTATGAGTAAGTTGCTTCTGTGTTATTTCTCTATGGTTTTACAATGGGACAACGAACATCATGCACCCTACATTTTTGCACATGTGCAACTGTATTAAGTCATTCAACACATAGCCATTGAGCTCCTTTATGCTCTAGATACTGTACAAGTGAAGGTTCCAGATTCTTTGAAATTACACTATATGGTAAATGAACATGGGACAGCTTATTAATATGTCAAATATGAGTAATGCTACGTGCTATGCAAACATATAATACAGGGAAAGGAGACAGTGATGAGGGTGGTCTGCTAATACAGGGTGGTGGGGAGGGCCTCTACAATAGGACACAGACATGAGAATGACTGGGATATTTCTGAAGGAAAAGCAGAATTTTTAGAAAAGCTCTACTGGGTAATTTTTAGGTCAAAGGGTGTACATATTTTAAATTGTGATGATCTTGTCGAATTTCATTTTTAAAAAATTTATGTATTTCATGATATTAACCATTCTTAAACAAGCATCCCTATTCCATCCATCATCACCAAAAGGGATAGTGCAGGCGCGGTTGCCAAGTGGTAAGGCATCGGTCTCGCAAAAGGGATAGTAACCTTTCCTTTTAAGCCTTATTAATATGGTACAAAATACATTGTGTCATCTTAATCTATAATTTGTTCATTTTTAGTAAGGCTGAGCACCTTTTATTATCCATTTGTATTTTTTTGGTAAATTGTTTAATATGATTTGCAATTTTTCCACAGGCTATTAGCCATTTATTACTATAATGCAGATATTTATTGTTTGCGGTTTACTTTTTGATCTTTGTATTTTTTTGGGATGCAAAATTTAAAATATTTTTTTACCAACTATTTTCATTTGAGTTAATTTTTTGTGTCATGCTTAATGGCCTTCATCACTTGCTTATCCATATTTCTAAAACACTGAAAGTCAATTTATGCTTAAGGCCTGAAATTAGGATCCAGCTTTAAAAAGCAACAAAACACTGCCTAGCATAGCTGGTTGTTCCCAGGCCATTAATCATCCTTGTGTTTTGGCTCATCTCAGTTGACTTACTATTATAATAAACCAAATTTCCATAGGCTCTTGGATCTATTCTAGCATCAATCACACTGCTAATGTCTGAAACCTTGTTTAATGCCTCTTAGGCTAAAACCCTCCCTCAGACTCTCTTATATCCCAGAAATGTTTACACATTTTTTCTTTCAAATTAATTACAGAAACAATTTTTCCCCAAAATTGATTTTTAAAAATCCTAGTGGGATTTTGATTGAAAATCCATTAGCGTTAATTACTTTGTTTTTTAAAAAATATGTTATTTATTTATTTATTTATTTATTTTTAGAGATAGTGGAAGAGAGAGTGATAGAGAGATAGAAACATCCATGATGAGAGAGGAACATCATTGATTGGCTGCCTCCTGCACACCCTCCACAGGGGATGAGCCTGCAACCTGGGCATGTGCCCTGACTGGGAATCGAACCAGTGGCCTCTTGGTTCCTGGCTTGATGCTCAACTGCTGAGCTATACCAGCCGGGCAGTGTTAGATTACTTTTGGTGAGAATTATGTTATAAAATAAAAAAATACTGTTTATCCAAGAATTAGATTTATTCAAATGTTCATGCCCTTAAGAGTTATAATTTTCATGTCATACATTTTTTTTAAAATATATTTTGATTTTTTTACTGCGAGGAAGGGAGATAGTTAGAAACATCAATGTGAGAGAAACATTGATCAGCTGCCTCCTGCACACACTTACTGGGGATGTGCGGGCAACCAAGGTACATGCCCTTGACCAGAATCGAACTTGGGACCTTTCAGTCCACAGGCCGATGCTATATCCACTGAGCCAAACCAGTTAGGCCTATTTCTTAAATTTATTCCTAAGTATTTTTTGTTCCCTTTAGCTGTGTCCCACAAACTTAATATTGTTGTATTTTCATCACATTCAGTGTATTTTTTATTTTTATTTTTGAGACTTCCTTGACCCACAGTTTAAACGTTTTTGGAAGTTTTCCTGTTATCTTTATTTGTAGCTTAATACCATTTTAGTCAGAGGACCCATTCTATAATTTTAATTCTTTAAAATCTCTTGAGGTTTATTTTATGGCCCAGCATATGGTCTGTCTTGGTGCGTGCTCCACGGGCTAGAAAAGAATGTATCTTCTGCTGTTGCTGTGTGTTCTATTCCAATCAAATTCTGGTAGCTGAAGTGTCATCTTGTGTTTTTGTTTGTTTTTTATATCCCTGCTTATTTTGCATTAGTTTTATCAAATGCTGAGAGAAAGGCACTGAAGCCTCCAACTGCATGTGGATTTATCTTTTTCTCCTTTCAGTTTTTACTAGATGCATTTAAAAAATATATATATATATTTATTGATTTCAGAGAGGAAGGGAGAGGGAGAGATAGAAACATCAATGATGAGAGTATCATGGATCAGCTGTGTCCTGCATGGCCCCCACTAGGGATTGAACCCACAACCCGAGCGTGTGCCCTTGATCAGAATTGAGCCCAGGACTTTCCAGTCCAGAGTCCATTGTTCTATCCACTGAGTCAAAGCAGCTAGGATTGGGCATGTGCTCTTGACCAGAATCAAACCCGAGACCCGTCAGTCCACAGGCCAATGCTATATCCACTGAGCCAAACCAGCTAGGGGTACTGGGCTACTGGATGCATTTTGAGGCTGTTTCGTGTATAAATCTTTAGGATTGTTGTCTTGTTGGACTGAAACTTTTATTAGGTAACTAGAGGCCTGGTGCACAAAAATTTGTGCACTCGTGGGGGTCCCTCAGCCCGGCCTGTGCCCTCTCGCAGTCTGGGACCCCTTGGGGGATGACCACCTGCTGGCTTAGGCCCGCTCCCTGGGGGGATTGGGCCTAAGCTGGCAGTCAGACATCCCTCTGGCAGCCCGGGAGCCCTTGGGAGATGTCCACTTGCCAGCGGGGAGCAGGCCTAAGCTGCAGTTGGACATCCTTAGCGCTGCTGAGGAGGCGGGAGAGGCTCCCACCACCACCACTGTACTGGCAGCTGTCAGCCTGGCTTGTGGCTGAGCAGAGCTCCCCCTGTGGGAGCACACTGACCACCAGGGGGCAGCTCCTGCATTGAGCATCTGCCCCCTGGTGGTCAGTGTGTGTCATAGTGACCAGTCATTCCACTGTTAGGGTCAATTTGCATATTACCCTTTTATTATATAGGAGTGCCTGGCCAGCCTGGGTGAGGGGCTGATAGCTGTTTGCAGGCTGGCCACAGCCCCTTCAGGGTGCGGGGTCCCCCTGGGGTGCCTGGCAAGCCTGGGTGAGGGGCTGATGGCTATTTGCAGGCTGGCCACAGCCCCTTCAGGGTGAGGGTCCTGCTGGGGTGCCTGGCCAGTCTGGGTGAGGGGCTAAGGGCCGTTTTCAGGCTGGCTAAGCCCCCCAGTGGGGACCCTCACCCAATGAGGGTGTGGCCAGCCTGGGTGAGGGGCTGATGGCTGTTTTCAGGCTGGCCACAACCCCCAGCCACCCAAGCTCCCAGTGGAGGCTGGCTGGAAACAGGTATCTGGGATTTATTTGTCTTCTATAATTGAAACTTTGTTGCCATGAGTGGAGGCCACAGCCGGCTCAGGGCAGGCAGGAAGCTTGGCTTCCTCCATAGCCTGGACAACCAAGCCTCCTGCTTGCTCCAGCTCTGTGGCTGCCGGCTGCCATCTTGGTTGGTTTAATTTGCATATAATCTCTCTGATTGGCTGGTGGGCATGGCTTAGAGCATAGCAAATGTATGGTCAATTAGCATCTTTGTCCTTTATTAGTGTAGATGTCCTCTTTGTCACTGGTCTGAGCTGACTTTTAGAAGTAGAGATTAGCAGGTCTTTCTTTTTGATCCAGTGAATTTGGAGTGGGGGCCGAAACCTGCATTATAACAAACTTCCCAGATGATTTTTTTAAAGCAGGTATTACTCAGAATTCTTACTTGCAGACAATAGAAATTGACTCTGGTTAACTTAGAAAGGAACTCATTGGGAGACTATCCAGTAGCATCCACTGGACTGCTCAAGTCCTGCCAGAAGCAGAGCCTTGTGGCCCTCAAGGGAAACCAAGAAGACAAAGCAGTTGTTGTCCCTGATCCCAGCTGGTTGAGCAGTTTATGAGCTAAACTCAACGGACCCATCAGGGTGTCACACCACCTAGGACTTTGAATCTGGTGCAAAGGATATGAGGTGGGAGAGTTTAAAGTTCATTTTGTGGGTATACGAATTTTGATGTCCAATAATAAAAGGGACAGCAGTGGTAGAATTTAGACACATGCCTAACTATCATATGGTTTGGTCATGATTCAGGCTGCCCAGTCTCTTGGTTTCTGCATCTTTTCCTTTTTCTGAGCCCAGTTTCCCTGCCTTATAGATGGGGATACACACACACACACTTATACAACTCCTATTTTGGAAAAATTGTATGTACTTTATTTTGGGAAATAAAAATCAGCAATGATACCTAGGCCAACTACAAAATATTGAGGCTAATATCATCGGTTCTATCACATGCCAAATGTGATTATTTACTGTTCTAGAAGGCCACAGGCCTATGCAAAGGACAGGTTCTCAAACTGCGTATCTCGGGAGGACATCAGTGGTGATAAGAGCATTATGCTATGTGCCAGGAGTCTGTATGTGACTTTGGACAAGGGGTCACTGAGCTCTGACTCTAGGCTCATCAGTAATGCAGTGAGGTTGGACTAGAACAGATAGTTTCTAGGCCTCTCCAAATTGCAATTTTCTGTGACACCAGAGCCTTGCTGCTCCTGTGGCTTCAGGTCATTTTTGTGAGAGTAGTTGACAACTGCCAGGTGCCTGGCTGTTTGCTAACTTGGGGGCACAGTCCTGCAGAAACTGACATATGAGATGGAGTGTATGAACCTGCTTGCCATGACTAGGGTGAGGATCCAGGCCAAAGGATGTATGTAGAGTGACAGAAATCCATTCTTACTGTGGGAAAATGGTCACCATATGGTTTTGTCACACATGCAGTGAAGCATAATGGACAAGATACATTATGTTTTCAGAGAGACCCTGAGATTATCTTATCTTTCTTCTAAAACAAACAAAAAAACTTTCTCCTGGTTCATCCTGTCAGAATTGGAGAGGGAAAATGGATGTTTGGCAGAGGGGGTCAGGAGTTAAGCAAGCTGCATTGGTATGCGAGAGGGGGCGGAATCCTGGTTTGCTCTGGAAATCCCTGAGCAAACTTAGACTTGTCTCTGCCTGAGAGTGGGTGCAGAGGCAAGTCTAAGCTGGCCAATGCATATTACCCGTCACAGTTCATGGAGGAATCCCACAAAAGCACAACACAGAGAACGGCTATAAAGGATCTTCATTTATATGTTTGGTGAATCCCCTTTGACGTAAGTATCAGTTTAGAAATGACTGGGGCACAATAAATTCATTCTTTGTGACTTGCAGGTTCTGATGAGCGCATCGTTGTTGGGGGCCCTGTGTCTTTTCTCATCCGTCTGTGTTGTGTGTGCCATTTCAGCATTTACTCTCCCCATTGAGACCAAAGGTCGGGCCCTACAGGTAAGTGATGCAGGGACCTAAAAACCCTCAATCCCCTTTTAGAACAAAGAAAATGAACTTGGAGTATGAAAATCCTTTTAAGCAGACATGATTATTCATGGGCTAACACTGATATTTGTTTAGTGTGTCCAGTAGAAAAACTGGGTATCCATTTTCCCCACGTGTAACGTTGAGCAGCACTAGTTTAACTGTATCCACCTCAAACCTGCTTTTGGTAAAAGTTATAGCTTGATCCAGGGACCATGGCGAATGATAGTTGTTGAGGCCTCAGCATTCTACCCTTCCCACTTTTCCACCTGGATGTAAGCGCCGCTGCAGAACTGAAGGCGGCCCAAGGAGCAGAAATAGCTGTTTGTGTTGCCCTTAGAGTGACGGTGTTGACAGACTAGTCCAGCTACCTTCCCCCTAGTACTTTCGGCCACCGTGATAAGAGTCAAAAGCTTCAGCTGCGCCAGTTGCACTCCACAGTCAGTAGACACTGCCTGCCTACTGTATTTCACAAAGTACATAAAACAATATGTACCAAAGTGTAAGGTATGTTCCATGGGCCAAGTGGTAGAGGACAGGGCCTCTCCTATCCCTGTGCCCTTATAAAAGTACCTTCCCCTGGCTGCCTGCACCGGTTTTCCTTCGGCACCCGGGACCCAGGCCTTCACTCTGGCCAGAGCCACCTTCAAAGCCTTCGCTGCTCTGGCCAGACCCACTTTGATCGCTACTCTGGCCGGAGCCGCATTCAAAGCCTTCGCGGCTCTGGCCGGACCCGCTTTGATCGCTGCTCCAGCCGGAGCTGCCTTTAGTCTTCACTCTACCGATTCCCCCCTACATATGCAAATTAACTGCCATCTTTGTTGGCGGTTAATTTGCATATTTCACTGATTAGCCAATGGGAAGTGTAGCCAAGGTACGGTCAATTACCCTGTCCATCTATTATTAGATAGGATAGGTGGTGACACTGATATTTTCCTGCTGTAAACACGAAGCTTATTGCTGGATGCAAGGGTGTGCATGTGCGCCTATGTGCATTGGTGGGGGGGGGCGGGGGCGGGGAGGGGAAGACAGTTGGGGTTGATCTTGAGCTGCTGTCCCTAAATGAGGCTGTTCAGTCATGATGATTCTCTGGCTGAATGTGATTTGCTCTCTCCCGTGTCCTATTCATAGTACACGACAGACACATTAATATTGGTACTGATATGTTTTGTTGTCTGTGAGTAGATATAAGGAAGGCACTTTTGAGTAAAGGAAGAAAACACACACCACTCTTGATTTTTTCCCTAGGTCCAAGACATGCTACTCTATTTTTAAATACCTTAGATTATCTGTAAGGTAATACACATTTTAATCACAGATTAGATAACCTGTCATATAATTACAAATTTAAGACTGTGTTTAGGTTCTATACTAGAAAAGGTAATCAATTCAATGATGCATATGATTCCTTTTAATCTTATATGAAGGGATTATCATATCCTTCACACAAATGAGGAAACTAAGGCAAATGTAAGTTGAGTAACTTGTATAAAAGAACAGGCCAGTATTTAGTAGAACTGGAATTTCAAACAGATTGTAAAATTAAGAGATGCTAAATCTTAATAATGTTTTTTATTGTTGTTTGTTGCTGTTAATCCTCACCCAGAGATATTTTTCCCATTGCTTTTCAGAGAGAGTAGGAGGGAAGAGGGAAGAGGGAGAAAAATCAATGTGAGAGACACATTGATTGATTGCCTCCCACAAGTGCACTGATAGGGACTGGGAATTGAACCTGCAACCTTTCGGTGCTCCGGCTGGGCACACAGGCCAGAGTAAGTGATGCTAAATTTTAGTCTAGTTTTCCATACTCATTATTATTAAGTAGTAACACCACATATAAAAGGAAACCAGGCCCTACCAGGTTTGGCTCAGAGGACAGAGCATCAGCCTGTGGACCAAAGGGTCCTAAGTTTGATTCTGGTCAAGGGCATGTACCTTGGTTGCAGGCTCCTCCCAGGTCTAGGCCCTGGTCCATGTGCAGAAGGCAACTGATCGATGTGTCTCTCTCACATTGGAAAAAATATCCTTGGGTAAGGATTAAAAAAGAAAAAAAGATTATTCCCTCTTCTGTGGACTGGGACATGATTTTACCATTGTGGTGGAATCGTTTTACATGTCTGTTTAGAAGACTTTTTTTTAAAATATATTTTATTGATTTTTTACAGAGAGGAAGGGAAAGAGATAGTTAGAAACATCAATCAGCTGCCTCCTGCACATCTCCTACTGGGGATGTGCCTGCAACCCAGGTACATGCCCTTGACCGGAATCGAACCTGGGACCTTTCAGTCCGCAGGCCGATGCTCTATCCACTGAGCCAAACCGGTTTTGGCTAGAAGACTTTTTAATATAACTTCCTTACAGCTATAACATGTATGTTCAATAACTACGATTGTGTGGGCACATAAAGCCATTGAGTGGCTATGTGTCTTTGGGGGAAAAAATTTGTTGAGAATTTTACAGATGCCCCCCTTTCCCTACTCCACCCAGTTCTGTCTATAGGTAATGCATGTGTGCATTTAAGTTCTTATGTTAATCTCTTCCTGCATCCCCATTTCCCCCCAAAATTCATCAGTCTGTTCTATGCCTCTGGTTCTATTTTATTCATCAGTTTATTTTGTTCATTAGATTCCTTGTTTGATTTTTAGATTCTATTGTTGTAGATATGTATTTATTGCCATTTTGTTCATATTTTTTATTGTTCTTCTTAAAGAATACCCTTCAACATTCATGTAATACTGATTTGGTGATAAACTTGTTTAGCTTTTTCTTGTCTGTGAAGCTCTTGATGTGACTTTGAATTCTCAATGATAGCTTTGATGAGTAATCTTGGTTATAGGACCTTGCTATTCATCACTTAGAATATTTCTTGCTACTCCCTTCTGGCCTGCAAAGTTTCTGTTGAGAAATCAGGTGACAGTGGTATGGGTGCTTCCTTGTAGGTAAATGCTTTTCAGATTCTCTTTAACCCTTGGCATTTTAATTATGATGTATTGGTGTGGGCCTCTTTGAGTTCGTCTTGTTTAGGACTCTGTTTCCTGGAATTGTAAGTGTATTTCTTTCTGTCATTTCTTCAAATAGGTTTTCAGTACCTTGCTCTCTTCTCTTTCTGGCATCCCCAAATGCAAATGTTGGTACCCTTGAAGTTATCCCAGAGGCTCCTTACACTCCCTTCATATTTTTTTATTATTTTCTTTTTACTCTTGTGATTGGGCAATTTTTGCTTCCTGATATTCCAAATCACTGATTTGATTTTTGGTATCCTCTAATATTGATTCCCTGTAAATTATTCATTTCAGTTAGTGTATGCTTAATTTCTGACTGGTCCTTTTTCGTCTTTTATGTTCTCACTAAGTCCCTTGAAGTTCTCATTAAGATCCTTAAGCATCCTTATAACTATTGTTTTGAACTCTGTATCTAGTAGTTTGCTTGCTTTTCACTTAGTTCTTTTTCTGAAGATTTCTATTCTTTCATTTGTGACGTGCCTGTCTCCACATTTTGGCTGCTTCTGTTTGTTTCTACATATTAGGTAGAGCTGCTATGTCTCCTGGAATTGGTAAAGTTGCCTTGCGCAGTAGGTGTCCTGTAGGGCCCAGCCTCCCGTTACCCGATCTGGGCATTCTAGGTGCACTGTCTTGTAGTTGAGCCTTGATTGCTGTTGGCATCACTGGGAGGAATTGATCCCTAGGCTGATTGGCTGTGAGGATCACCTGTGACTACAGTGGAAGAGCTGCTGTGCAGGAGACACCCCTGTGGATCCAGACTTGCTTTAGTGGGCTTTGGTACTCACTGACTCTGCCCCTTGAGTGTGTCACTTGTGGATGTGGTAATCTGGTGTGGTCTGAAGCTGTCCACTGGCTCTGGGGCCTCCTGGGAGATGCAAAGTCAGCCACTGCCTATGCTCTGCCTAGGGCCACCTGGCACAAGCTACAGAGTGATCTGCAATGGCTGCTACTTGTATTGGGCTCGAAGGTGCCCAGGAGGCCAAATTGTAAACCAAGGCAGGCTGCTGCTAGTGCCAGGCCTATGGCCACTTGTTGAGAGGTATGGGGTACACTGAGTCCAGCTGCTACTTACTTGATTTTAGGAGAGTCTATAGCCTTAGCCAGGACAGGCCATTCATATGGAAAAGCAGCTGCAAACAGCTTGGGTTAGGCAGGGTTTCAGGGAATCACCAGGGTGGTCTGAACAGTGTGAGCCATAATGGAGACTTAGATATGTCATCTGCCAGTGGGCTCAGTGATGGGGGAGATCTCAGCATATGAATAATGACCCCTGCGAGCAACCTTGCCTGGGAGAAAGCTGCCCCTGAATTATTGCTCCGATGTCAGTCCAGTTTCTCCTCATATGATCCTGGATCCCCCACAAGCCACTGCTCCAGCACTGGAGCTCAGAGGGAGTGAATCCAAGTAAGTCCATGTGCAAGCCCTTTAAGAGGAAGTGCCTGGTCTCCAGCAGCCTCCACATCACTCAGCCACAATCCCTGTGGGTTTTTATAGCACCCAAAACCAGGGACTTCTCTTCACGGGAGGCCTTTGCAGCCAAGATATCCCTCCCAATTAAAAAATGCCACATGTGGGTGCAGGGCCAGCCTGTCCCATGCCCCCACCTATCAGTCTCGATGTGCTTTCTTTTTTACTTCTCTAGTTGTAGGACTTTCATTCAGCCAGATTTTAGGTGATGAAAGTTATTCTGTATTTTAGTTGTAATTTTGATGTGGTTGTGGGAGGCAGTTAATTCCAAGTTTAACTACAACTCCATCTTGGTTCTCCAGTTTGTAAAAATTTTCAACGGTGTGTGTATCTCAGTCTCGTGAGCATTTAGCATGTTTAAACATTTCTAATGTTAACAAAATTTAACTCCCAACAGTTTGGATGAATCCTCCTGGTTAATAGTAATTCTACTTTAGACTTATTCATTTTGAAGAGCCTGGTAAGCTGGAAAAAACTCTTGAAAGAGGATATTTATAATGTGACTTTTTTTCTGAATGGTATAGCAACCATTCCATTTTCAGGTACACAAAGGTAAATTCCTCTTAATTTTAATAAAAGAGCCTTCTATTGTTTCTAGTGCCAGACAACTGAGTATGAAGGGGAGAAGACTTTAAATGTATTGATCTATTAAATAACTTATTTTTTCTAGCAAATTAAATGAAGATCTGAAAACCTGTGTCTACCAAAGAAGAAAACTGCATTTTATCTTCATAGAGTTGTGGTACATTTTTAACAACCTGGTGTTACTTCTGTATGCTACTTGGTAATTAAGAAACTTTTTTAAAAATAAGGCACATAAGAATAAGATAGGTTAACTGCATATTGATTTCTTACCGAAGAGCCAAAACACCTAGAACTTGTATGAAGTACACTTAAATTGAAAAGCTATGTCTGTGGGAGATGGGTAGGGGGAAGGTGGGTTTCCTTACTTGACATCAAGTCCCAACTTTTAGGTGAATTATTCTCAGACAAAAAACATACTAAGATAAGAACTTGGTATGGTATCATTAAAGCTTTCAAAATACTCAAATTTATAATAGCATATTTATTAAAATTGGGGCCTCATTAATGAAAATTGCTTATTCACAAACAATATGCTTAAGTTAGCATGAGTCTTGTATATAATCACCAAAAAGTTGAGAACAATTTTCATTTTTTTCTATTTTCATTTAATTAATTTATTGGGGAATCTCATTCCCAAATGAAGAGTGCAGCAAGCTTACCCATACCATGCAACTGTCTGCCCTTTGTTGAACAGTCGCTGCCTGATTCATACATGCCACACTCTACTGGGCTAGATATGCTGTGGAAAGGAAGCACCTAAAGTTTTCACACTTATATTTCGTCTTTTATTACTGCTCAGATTTACTGTGAATCCTCAGAAATTGGGCTCCCAAGGCTTGGCTCACCTACTCGCCCCCATTCTGCACTAGAAAAAGACTTGCTGCAACCACACTAGTGTCTCTGCCCTAGCAAACTGCATATATGAGAGGGTTTATACCCCTGCTTCAGTGGGAGTACAAGTCATTCCTATTTAATCACATCATAGGCACAGGTGGCTTTAAGCAAGGAAGGCTTTTCTGTAAAGGGGCAGACAGTAAATATTTTAGGTTTGGTGAACTACATATGATCTGTTGCTTTTTTTCTCCTCCACAAGCCTTTAAAAATGTAGAAAACACTGTTGGCTCTGAGGCTGTGTAGAAGCAGGCCATAGATTGAATTTTGTTGAAATAAATTTCTAGGCCCAAATGAAGACTACTCCTGCCTGGGGTACCACATCAGCAAATCAAACTTTGAATAAATTTTGTGTCCCTATAAATGCTCTGCTTGACCAGAAATATATTGTAACTAGCCAGCCAAACACCAAGACAACTCTGGGCTCCATACTTACTTTCTTGTTCCTTATTCTTTATCCTTTAAAAGATGCCTGCCTTCTGCCCAGTGCTTAGGACCCCAGGACTGTAGACTGCCTGCTTCAGCAAGTGTTAAATAAAGTTTGTTTGAATCACCTAAATTGTCGTCTTTAATCATTTTAAACAGTTTTTGGTGACAAGGATGGAAGTTGACTGCTAATGGCCTGCAGGACAAGACACACAGGCGAGAAGCCCACTGAACCTTTTGAGTTCACTGTTCCTCTCGTCAAAGCTGAGGGCCGTTGGTAAGTCACTCTTGGATTTGAGCTCCACTCCCTTGTGTGGAGCTCTCCAATCTAAACACTTTATTTAAAAAAAATATTGTTCCCGGAAAGGTTCCAGGACAGTTATAGTGGAAGTCTGCGGTTAGTGGTAGCTGTTAGGAAACTCAAAGCCTACGGCATAAACTGAACTACTGGGAGACTGGGGAACTAAATTAAGATAGTTTTAACCAATGGCACAACAAAATCTAAGCAAGCATACACCAGACAAGTAAAAGCCATTAGGGCGTCTGACACTATAAAGAAAGCTTCTCATGAAAGGAATAATAAATCTATTGCTAATAGGAATCTCGGAAGCCAAAGCCGAAAAATGGTGGACACAGGTCAAACACTTGTAAGACGTTAGAGTACTCACCACTGAATCTAAGCCTTCTGTGCTAGGATAAGTTGGTTGTGGAATACATTAGATTGAAATTAGTTCACCTGCTAAACTGAAGAAAAATTCCAGTGAAGTACACTGTAAAACACCACACAATTCCCAACCCAATGGCACTTCCCTCTTAGATATTCATTTGGCTTTGAGGTGGGGAGCCATTTTTCTGCTAAGGGCCATCTGGATATTTATAACATCATTTGAGGACCATACAAAATTATCAACTGTAGATATCTACAAAAATGGCAACTCTTACTGCAACAATCTAACATTACAATGACCATTATGGCGAATGTTCTAATTAGATAAGATCATTTCCTTACAAAGTGCACATGAAAGTAAGGGTTTCCAGATCAACAACCAGAATGGAATGCCTATTTTAGCTGGTATGCAGAACCCACCCCCCGCAAAGGATTCAAAATTCCAAAAGGCTAAATGAAAAATTAAAGACACAAGACGTGCCCAGGCTGGTTTGGCTCAGTGGATGGAGCGTCAACCTTTGGACTGAAGGGTCTCGGGTTCAATTCTGGTCAAGGGCACATTCCCAGGTTTCAGGCTTGGTCCCCAGTGGGGGGGGGGGGGGGGCATGCCGGAGGCGGTTGGTTGGTGGTTCCCTCTCCCTTCCTCTCTAAAACCAGTAATTTTTAAAAAAATTTAAAAAGAAGACACAAGACGTACCTTAACACAAGACTGATGTGACTCCTCTTCCCCTCTACCCTCACATTCCACTATTACTCTAACCGAATCATCTCTTCACTCTGGAGAGAACCACAAGGTCATAAACAAACGTCTACCAAATTAGTGGCCCTGCAACACCGCCAAAGCCATCAAGATACTGGCCCTAAAATCAGTGTCTCATTTGCAATCAGCTGGGACAGTGGAAGAAAGTGTCCTTGAAGGTTGCCAAATCCTTCTCTACCAACATCAAACACTCTCATATCAACTCTCAAAGGAGGACTCCCATATGGGCTCTCCCCGAAACTGATGTGACTCCCTTAAACAGCCAGGGGAAACTAAGAGGAAAACCTTGCCACATTCTGGTTGATATCAGAGCTATACCCTCTACTTTAAACTCTACTCACTAAGGAGCCTGCAAATGGGATGCTGGGGAAATTAGCAGAATCTGGTGAAGAGTGAATTCTTACCAAAGTCAGCTCTCCTGCTCAAGAGAAGAAACATAAGACAAAACCCAAATGGATATAAAGAAGTTGTAGAATGTGGAAAAGAAATTTTCTGTGTGACCAAGCTGACTAAGACTAGAATGGATTCAAGCGGTTAAAAAATTAGTTTTAATATCAAAAGTACACTGGTGCAAAAAAGAAAAGAAAAAGAAACAGCCCTGACCAGCCGTAGTTCAGTGGTTGGAATGTCAGTCTGATTCCCTCTCAACGGCACATACCTTGTTTGCAGGTTTGATCCCGGGCCCTGGTCAGGAGGCAACTGAGCAATGTCTCTCTCATATATATGTTTCTCTCTCCCCT
Source organism: Myotis nattereri (assembly GCF_964212035.1). Taxonomy (NCBI): domain Eukaryota; kingdom Metazoa; phylum Chordata; class Mammalia; order Chiroptera; family Vespertilionidae; genus Myotis; species Myotis nattereri. The sequence goes on along the minus strand of NC_138086.1, from coordinate 29,016,273 downwards.
TCACCCATTTCCACTAAAAAAAAAAAAAAAAAAAAAAAAAATCAATGGAAAAAATATCCTCAGCTGAGGATTAAAAAAACAATTTAACAAAGCACACTGGTACAAAATTAGAATATTTTTTTCTTAAAAGGACAAACTTTTCTTAGTCTATTGGTCTGATCCTAAGAAACTGCAAATAAAGTTTTTTTTTTTCTAGCTTTTAAGGAATCTGCCTGGGAAGCAAAGGTTTTATCTTACCAAAATTAACTTAAAGCTCCCCTAAATCATATTCTAAAGCCTTTTTGACCTTGAACTAACTTGAGATGTTCCAAAAAGGGTTAGGGGGGAGGCTGATCCCTTTCGACCCCTCCACTGTGCAGTTGAAAATCCATTTATAACTTTTGACTCCCCCAAAAGTTAGTAACCTACTATTGACCAGAAGCCTTACCAATAACAGTTAACACAGATTTCATATGTTATGAAAAGTATATGAATTATATATTGTATTTTCTTAAAATGTAAGCTAGAGAAAAGAAAGTAAGGAAAATACATTTACAGTATTGAAAAAAAAGTACTATTTGTAATACTTTAAGCAATAAAAAAAAAGAAAAAAAAACCCATATAAGTAGACTCACACAGTTCAAACCCATGTTGCTCAAGGGTCAACTTAGAAATGTTAAACAAGAAATGTTGTTTATCTAACCTTCTTAGTTTATATTTGTATGGGTATAAGTGATTCCAGAAATTGTATAAAATTCCTAAAAACCAGGTACATCCTGGTATTTTGTTACATCACAGAAATAACCACATTTCCTTGTCAAGTCAATTATATAATCTTTTGTCATTTACAGACAGTTATTGTTTTACTCCAATCCTTTTGCAAAAGTGAAATTCATGGAAAAGATCCTACGTACTCTTGACTACTGACATCACTGCCAAATTTCAAAGTGTCAAACCTTAGTGTATATTTCATAACTGAAGAAGGCTCTACCTAACTTCTGGTACTTTGTAAACAATATCTACACTTCAAAATCAAATCGACTAGGAAGAGAAGTAGCCAACATCGAGGTAGACTGCTGCTTCCCAGGAGGATCAAGACATTCCCTCTTTGACCATCCATTCCCTAACTTTTACACCATAAAGGTATTTATAATTCTTCGGTCAACCTTTTACTTTCCTTAACCTAGGAAGATGCCACTGTTCACACATATCAGGCCATTACAAAGGAGGGTAATCCAACTTCCAACACATACTTCTCCGATTTCTAATGCCTCAGTTTCTCTAAAACAAGCTTGCAGAATAATTCTGGGGAAGCAGACAGTTACATGAAATACACAAACAGGACAACTGCCTTAAAAAAGTATTCTCCTCTTTGGGATCATTTCTTGACTTGATTTTAGTTGGTTTGGGATATGGGAACCTTGGTTCAGGAGCACTCTCCAAACTGTGGGTATTAATAATGGTTGCTACTGTGTTCTCTCAAAAGTTTTAGAGCCACACTAGTACATTAAAAATAAACACAAACCTTTTGAATGGTCGAGAGGATGACCAAAAGGGAGTGGGGGCTGTTGAAATAAATTTCTAGGCCCAAGGTTGTGTCCCTGGAAAGTCTTCGCTTAACCAGAAATGTACTATAACCAGCAAGCCAGTTCCAAATTGCCAAGCCAACTCTAGGCCTCCAATTTCTTCTTTGTTGCTTATTTTTTATTCTATAAAAGCTTCCTACATTCTGTCCCATGTTGCAGTTCTCTGAATCCTTGGGAATGTAGATTGCCTGCTTTACTGTTAAAAGTTTGTTAAATAAAGCCTCAACAATCTTGAGAAAGAAGAACAAGGTTGGAGGGATCATAATACCGGATACCAAGCTTACTACTAAGTCACTGTTTTCAAAACAGTCTGATACTGGAACAAGAACAGGCATATAGATCAATGGAACAGAACAGAGACCCCAGAAATTGACCCAAGCCATTACATTCAATATTTCACAAAGGAGGTAGGAACATACAATGGAGTCAAGACAGTCAATAAATGGTGTTATAAAATTGGACAGATAAATGCAAAAAAACCCCCAAAAAACTAGACCACCTTATGTCATACACAAGAATAAACTCAATGGATAAAAGATTTAAATGTAAGCTATGAAACAAAAATCCTAGAATCATAGGCAGCAAAATCTCAGACATCTCTTGTAGCAGTATGTTTACAGGTACATTTCCTAGGGCAATGTAAACTAAGGAAAAAATAAACACATGGGACTACATAAAAATAAAAAGCTGCATAGCAAAAGAAACCAACAAAATGAAACGGAGCCCACTGTTTGGGAGAACATATTTGGCAATGATACATCTGATAAAGGGTTAATATCCAAAATATATAAGGAACTCATACAACTCAACAAAATGACAACCCAAATAAAAAATAGGCAAAGGACCTAAATAGACAATTCTCCAAACTGGACAGATGGCCCAGAGACCTATGAAAAAATGCTCAAAGTCACTGGTCATCAGGAGAGATGCAAATTAAAACGAGGTATCACCTCACATCTGTCAGAATGGTTACCATCAACAAATAACTGCTGGCGAGGATGTGGAGAAAAGGGAACCCTAGTACATACTCTGCTGGTGGAGATGCAGATCAATAAAGCCATTATTTAAAGTATTAAAAAAAAATTCCTCAAAAAATTAAATGTGGAACTGCCATTTGACACAGTGATCCATTCTGGGAACATATAAGAGACCTGAAACACCAATCAGAAAGAATGTACTGCCATAGCCGGTTTGGCTCACTGGATAGAGCGTCGGCCTGTGGACTGAAGTGTCCCAGGTTCAATTCTGGTCAAGGGCATGTACCTTGGTTGCAGGCACATCCCCAGTAGGGGGTGTGCAGGAGGCAGCTGTTTGATGCTTCTCTCCCATCCATGTTCCTAACTCTCTATGCCTCTCCCTTCCTCTCTGTAAAAAATCAATGTATTTTTAAAAAATGTACTAGTATGTACCCCTATGTACATAGCAGCCCTATTTACAATAGCTAAGATCTGGAAACAGCCCAAGTGCCCATCAGTAGATGAGTGGATAAAAAAACTGTGGTACAGCCCTGACCGGTTTGGCTCAGTGGATAGAGCATCAGCCTGTGGACTGGAAGGTCCTAGGTTCGATTCTGGTCAAGGGCATGTACCTTGGTTGTGGGCACATCCCCAGTAGGGGGTGTGCAAGAGGCAGCTGATTGATGTTTCCCTCTCATCAATGTTTCTAACTCTCTCTCTCCCTTCCTCTCTGTACAAAACCAATAAAGTATATTTTTTAAAAAAGCTGTGGTACATTTACCCCATGAAATACTATGCAGCAGTATGTGTGTGTGTGTGTGTGTGTGTGTATATATATATATATATATATATATATATATATATATATGTATAAAAGGATCGCTTACCCTTTGAGACAGCATGGGGGGACCTAGAGGGTATCATGCTAAGTGAAATAAGTCAGCCAGAGAAAGAAAGTATCACATGATCTCAAGTCAGTTGTGGGATCTAAGTAACAAAATAAACTGATGAATGGAGTGGATCCAGAGAAATGGAAGCAGGGAAGTGTGTGGAAATCTTGAAGGGAAGGCAGGGGAAGGTGGGTGGGTGAGAGATAATCAACCAAGAACCTTGTATGCATGCATGCATGACCCATGGACACAGATGAGGTCATGCTTATATGGGGTGGTGAGGGTCTGGAGCGGGGGATGGGCTGGAGGGGGTTAATCTGGGGGGAAAAGGGGGACATATGTAATACTGGAAACAATAAAAAAAAAAAGATTTTACTAAAAAAAAAGGTATGTTCATTGCAGCATTACAATAGTCAAGATATGTTAGCAACTTAAGTGTCTATTGATAGACAACTGGATAAAGATGTGGTCCATACATACAATTGAATGTCACTCAGCCATTAAGAACACAATAAAATCTTACCAATTGTGACAACATGGATGGACCTAGAAGGTATTATGCTAAGTGAAATGAGTCATACAGAAAACGACAAATATTTCACTTATATGTAAAATCTAAAAAAAAAATAAAACAAACTCATAGATACAGAGAACAAATTGATAGGTGTCAGATAGAAAGAGGATTGGTGGGATTGGTGAAAAAAGATAAAGGGATTAAGAAATACAAATTGCCGCCCTAGCTGGTTTGGCTCAGCGGATAGAGCGGCCGGCCTGTGGACCGAAAGGTCCCAGTTTGATTCCAGTCAAAGGCACATGCTCGGGTTGCAGGCTTGATTATCAGTAGGGGAGGGGGCATGCAGGAGGCAGCCGATCAATGATTATCTCTCATCATTGATGTTTCTATCTTTCTCTTCCTCTCCCTTCCTCTCTGGTATATCAATGGTAACTGTAAACAAATTTTTAAAAATTCCAAAGCTGACAGCAGCCATTTTAAATTAAAACCAAAGTCAACCAATGACAAACCTGATGCTCAAACACCTTGCCAAATTCAGGAACTCTCAGTAGTTGTGAGGTTATCCAGGCTTAAGGAACTTTGTGATGTTATCCAGCACTGTGCAGCAACTAGAATTCCTAGAAGACACTAAATGACTAGAAAACTCTAATAACATAAACTGAACACTAAATTTGAGAAATCCTTGATAAATGTGTTCATTTTGTTTATATTTCTACTATTGGTCATTAGTAGAAATGAAAGTCAACAAATTTCATATTACCTGTAAATGTTTTTGGATTGATTCTACGGCCTATGAAAAAACCAAGACAATACTCGTTGAAGTACTGGAAACAATAAAAGTGAACCTCTGTACAAGCATATTTTATGTAATACAATAGAGGTCGAATTGTCTGAATCAAATTACATATAAAGGGGAATTTCTGTAACTCTTTAAAGCATTGTCTATACTGGCAAAAACTCCAGTAATATGAATGCCAAAACCTTTATTTTGGACTTTTTGTTTGTTGATCTTTTTTAACATATACCATTAGTAAATGCCTAATACAGTAAGATTAGAGAACCAGAATCACTGTCAAAGTGGCATCTGGTGGCCCACTGAATTGTTGTTCCTGTCTGTCTTATTGTCATTCCTCCTTTCCTTTTAAGGACACTTATTTTCTTGGGGATGTGCCACTTCTCAGGTCAGTATATTGCCATTCCAAGTGTGAAAAGTCCTTAACCTGGTTGATCCATATATTTTATCCTCTCCCCTAAAACAATCAAACCTGGGATTCAGTCATTTTCAATGGAAAGATGCCTGACTGAATTTTCTGGCTCACTTGGGATTAAAGGCATTAGAGAAAACAGGCAAAGGATTCACACTCACAAGTCTCCTGATATATGGCAGAGGACTTTGTGAACAAAAAGTGACTGCACAGTAGACCCCACAAGCTTAGGGGCTATTTGGCAGGCCTGGCAAGCCCAGTGACCAAAAGTAAGCACGCAGGATGGTCTGATCGTAAATTCCTAACTGGACAGGTTATGACAGGTAGTCAGTCATGTCCCAGGACTATAGCTTCCTTAGCCAAAGTCAATCACTTACCTTGAGGGAGCCCTGTTCATTGTTCTTATGCATCTAGGATAACATACCTTTGAAATGTTCAAGTGATTTTTTTCCCCAGACACCTCCAAGGCACAACCACCTACTCTGGAGACAACATAACGCGTCATTGTTATCTTGTTCCGGCATACCACCCCTATGTGCTGTAAATGTTATACTATCCTGTATCCACCAATGTAAAAGGATGCATGTTTCTCTCCATTTTCCTTTTTCTCCAATCCTGGGTATTTCCACGGTTTGCTTTCTCCTGCCTTTTTAATGTACCACCAACAGAGTCCATACAATCTCCCTTATATTTTCTCCTGATTCTAAATGTATAAAATAAACTGCAAAACTGCCATCCTCTACAGCATTTTCTGTCTGTTGAGATCTTGCTTTAGGGCAGTGATGGCGAACTTATGACCCGCGTGTCAGAGGTGACATGCGAACTCATTTTTTGGGTTGATTTTTCTTTGTTAAATGGCATTTAAATATATAAAATAAATATCAAAAATATAAGTCTTTGTTTTACTATGGTTGCAAATATCAAAAAATTTCTATATGTGACACGGCACCAGAGTGAAGTTAGGGTTTTTCAAAATGCTGACACGCTGAGCTCAAAAGGTTCGCCATCACTGCTTTAGGGAATGTCCTCAAATCTTAGCTCAAATAAATTCTTATAGAGCTTTCTGCAGATTTGGACATTCTTCTATCAACAACTTTAAAACAGCCTTTCTTCTATAACACATTTTAAAGTGTCAGAAAGATAAAATTTTGCTCAATATTTAACATAACTTCTAAGAAAGGATAGAAGGACTCAAATTAGGACCTACTTATTCTATTTAAAAACTCATTTGAGAATCAAATAGAAGGCTGTTTCCATCCCCATCAAAGTAAGATCTATTAAATATCCAATAGTGAGTTTTAAAAAGTTATTTCTGTGAATCAAAACTTTCTAACCTTTAAGGTAAAATTAACATAGGTAAATTTTCAAAGTGACTTGTAAAAAACATCACTCATACTTTGTATAACATCCCCCCCCCCCTTTAATATATTTTTATTTATTTCAGAAAGGAAAGGAGAGGGAGAGATAGAAACATCAATGAGAATCGATTGACTGGCTGCCTCCTGTAAGCCCCACACTGTGGATCGAGCCCACAACTTGGGCATGTGCCCTGACCGGGAATCAAACGCATGACCTCCTGGTTCATAGGTCAATGCTCAATCACTGAGCCAAGTTCCTTTTTTGGGGGGAAAAGTGGAAATCAGCATTTGAAGATATTTTTACTCCCTCCCTTCATATGGTGAAATACCTGTGTTAGAATTTAAAAGTTTCCTATTATTATGGACCAGTAGCTTGTCCCTATGTACCAGTTTTATAGAGGAACACAAAAAGATAGTACAGAAGGCAGACTCAAACTAGTTTAAATTCTACTGAATGACACAGAGTGAGTTTTTCATTATAAATTCCTTGTTGTGGCAAAATATTCATAGTAAAAATCAATCAATGCTAATTTTTATTAAAATCAAAGCACCAGTTGGCTCTCTAAAATTAAACAAACAAACAAACAAACAAGGACTATTTCTCAGATGTCCTTCACAATAAGCAAAACCTCCATGGAGATAGAAATTGTGATCTGATTGGCTAGCATTATTCTCACTCAGAAACATGAGCCACCAGCATGTGAATTATGACTTAGTAAATTCACACCCAAAATGATGGGTGATGTGTTTGTAAAAAGACTTCAACTATTAATTTACATGAGGTTATAAAATACTTAAAAAAATATGTACATGATTATTTAAACGGAGGTGCTCTATTTCAATAAGAAATTAGTTACACTCATGGTCATGTCCATAATTTTAATGGCTAATCAGATCACTTGATTTCTCTCATTCATAACAAGTACAGATAAACAGAAAATGAGTATATCTTTAGTTTAAACCTGTAAACTTTTTGTTCATCACATGAAGTAACTTATTTTTGGGATTCACATTATTTGTAGATCAGGGCTCAGCAAAAGGAGGAGTTCCTTCTTTCATTGTCTAGTCTCTCCATGAAACCCAAATTCAAAAGTTTAAGCACTGTGGCATCATAGGACTTTAAAATGCAATTTCATAAATAGAGTAAAGGTCTGTCTACTACTCACCTTTTGGACTTTGGAGTGAAACTTTCTGAAAGCATTCTTAAGTTATGTTACAACTACACTATTATGTTGTAGTAAAATGGGGAGCCTCTTCTTTAGTTTAGTAAAGAAAGTTAAAACTACCCAGGCAAGAGGACATTTCCTCTTAGCATTTTCCAATTTCCTACCCCTCCATTCAAAAAAGGTAGGCAGGTCCTGTTAATTCAAAGGACAAAATGATTGCGTTGCCAGATGCTGATGTGGAAATACATTTTGAATTTAATATGGTATATCTCAGTCCATTTATACTTTTTGCCATGGCCATATAAGTCACTGACTGTGCACTTGGGTTCCCTTATTGCTGGAAAGATCAAATGATTGGCATCTGGGAAAGCTTTTGATGAGTTGGAATTGAGTAATTCCTAGCTCCCATATGCTTTACTTATTCATAAGCCCCCATAATGGTGTAATCATGTATTGAGGGTCTTTCAGCTATGATACTGGGCTCTTGTTTCCAACTCCAGAAGGATATCTCTGGAGTTTTTGGATCAGAGATAAACACTGCAGTGTTTTCCTGTTAGGCCAAGGTTGCTTGAATTGCACTAAACTTTTGGGAGGATGCTCAATAAATGAGCAGGGGGTGTATATAGTTAGGATATCTTACAGCTGTCTATTAGAATTTAAGGACTAATTAGGTGGGATCCACCTGAGTATATAGATGCCTGTGAATAAGGTCACAGGACTTTAATCATTAAGACTGTCACTGAAGAATATTTGGAGAGAAAAAGACTTTAAATACTGTTTTAAAAGATTAATATTGCACTGAATATAGTTTTGAGTATGTTAGAAATTCTGGCTCAGATGCCTTTAGAAAATATTTTATATATATTTTCTGTTTAGTGCTACTTCCCTTTGTGATCCTTCTCAAAAATTTATCTCTATTGTCCTGTTTCAACTCTGGAGACAAATATGGAATAACAAACTGTCAGAAGAACAGTATTCAAAGATACCAACATTAAACTTACTACTAAAAGCTCAACAGCTGGTGTCAATAAATGCTGGTGCAAAATAAAACAATTAAATGGTATATGTGCGATTATAAAAATTTGTTCAGTCTTTGGAGAATGTCAAATGCATATTCAAAACAATATTATCACCACCACCATAATTAACTTGAACACAAATTTGAAAAGATGATTAAGACTTTTTAACCATTAATTCACAATTTACACTATGGACAAGGCTTAAATCTACATAGAAAGTGAGACACTATTGCTAGTAAGTTATTTTCTCATATTTTATCTTTATCAATGTCTGAAAACCCAATCAATTAGCCACAGAATATTTTCAAATTGTCCATTTTAAGAAGCAACGCTACAATGATAAAATCAAGTCCTCTAGGTTTAACTCATGGAAGATGATACCTTCCAAAAAGTAACATTCTTTCAAGCCAGCCATATTTTTATTCCATCAGCCTAAAGAGAATAATGTCCTCCAGCAATTAGTGTTTTATAAATAAAGGTTTACTTTGGCAAACTAAAAATAATTCATGTGTAAATATTTTGTCAAATGTTAAATTAGCAAGGGGCACTATCTTACTCTAGTTTCCTTCCTTGACACTGACCAATAGAGAATAAATGAATATCAGTTAAACTAGCTAGGTCTGGCCCATTAAGGAATACGCTTGCCTTCAGAAGGTTATCTTTTGTATCTCCATTGGAAGGATACAAAGGAAATTCAGAATTAAGTGAGATCAAAGAATCAATTTGAGGGTCTGGCTCTTAAAAATAGGAAATGGATGTGTCAGAAAAAAATTAAAATTTCACTATAATTCTCTCCAATTTCCTGTTCCCAAATTCCACAATACATTTTCATTTCAAATTATAAAGAGAGATGAAAATGACAAAAACGAGTCCCTTTCAGGGTATATTTTTTAAAATCCTCACATCAAATACTGCACACAATTGTATTTCATATTTCAGGTGTTCCACTAAAAACCATACTGCAAACAGTGAGTCTTTATATAAGGATCACCTGCACAGTTAAAACAAGCAACAAAACCACACATAGACATACAGTAAAACCAAATGTGTTCACTTACTTCCTTAGTGGAAGAAGTTCAATTAAGAAATGTACGAAAATGGCCTTGAAAATCTGCTATACCAAACATCTCTACAGACAAGAAAAAATAAATAAAAAACACTTGTTTTCCCATTTTTTCTTTAATACAATTGCCATCTTACATGACTATTAGGTGCCTTCTTAATAGTGTCTAATCTAATCTTTGTTGCACCAGTAGGCATCCTACGATAGAACTCTTATTACCATCCATGTTAATTCACTGTGGCCCAGCTATTCTTAAGGACAGTACACCTAACTCATGGTTGGGCCACAATTACTTAGTAGTGGTATTTTCTAAAAATGGATTAATGCACACATCCAGACCACATTAAAATTTCAACTTAGAATTCATACAAATTCTATTTCCTTTCTATAGTAGTTATCATCCCAGATTACAGTTTTGAAATCCAGCAAGTAGGAACAATGTCTTATTTTGTTGTTGGTGCTTCTTTCTTCTTTCTCTCTCCTTCCCTCCCCTTTTTACTTACTTTATTAATCGGAAGGTTAAAAAAATGGGTTAAGAAAATCAAAATCTAGTAAACATCAAAAAATTATAGGTCAGCGTTGTCACAAACTCTTCTTTGTAATGATGTCAAATTATTTACAAAATAATTTTTGAAAAAAAAAAAAAAAAAAAAAAAAAGCGAAAAACCAGCACATGCCAATACTGCTGTTTATTTAAGCAACTGGCGATCCTCTACACTTTTGAGGCGTTTCTTCCGGGGCTGTACAAAGTCATCATCTGAGTCATCACTAAATTTATTATCTTCTGATTCATTCCTGAATTCAAGTTTAGGAAACCGTTTTTCTGGATAAAGGTTCTTTAGAAGTTCTTCAAAATAGCTTTCAAGCTTTATACCAGCACTGGCTACTTCTGAATCAGGCTGTTGGGTCAAAATAAAAATATAAATTATAAAACAGACACCAACATTTAGACAGCCAAAAGTAATAAATTTCTCACATTTCTGTTCCCTTTTAACTTGAGATTAGGAATACCAGTGGATTATTTTGGGAAAATATTTATACAATGTCATTGATATAAAGTAAATAATAGTCTGGGGCTAAACAAAGTGTAGAGAAGGTCACATAAAAGGTAAACAAACGTCTTTGACACATCTGGCTTATTCTATAAGGGCACAGCAGTTGCAAGACTGGATTCCCAAACAAAAATAAAGATGCTATAATCACAGTATTATATAACAGGTATTTTCAGAACATATAAAATGTGGAACTTTGGAATGAGTAACCAATAAATAGAACAAGACTATAAGTCTAACAGATAATTGGATAAACTGACAGATGAGAAAACATTAAAATTAAAGCTTTTAGACCACATCTTTAATATTTCAAGATGAACATAAAAAAAAAACCCACTAAAGTATGGAATTGCTATATTCTAAGAAATAAAGATAAGAATGACAAAAAATGCTTCTAGGTTAGATGAAAATATTTTTAAAGTGTTTTCAGTTGTCAGCTATAATTTGCATTTCCACTCAACATATAATAAACATCCTACCTAATAATAGAGAAACATGGTAATTAACCGTAACTTCGCTACCCTTCCCATTGGCTAATCAGGGCGATATGCAAATTAATTGCCAACCAAGATGGAGCCGGCAGCCAGGCAGCTGAAGTGAACAGGAGGCTTGCTTGCTCCAGTGAAGGAGGAAGCCAAGGTTCCCCGCCTGCTGCTGCTGGGCTCTGAGCTGCTCTCTAAGAAACAATGTTGCAATTATAGAAGCTAAACCATCCCCAGAAACCTGCTTTCAGCCAGCTGGGATCTCAGAGCTGGAGCCGAGCCTCAGAGCTAAAGCTGGCTCTCAGTTCCAGTGACAGCCATAGAAGGTAAATCAGTGGTTCCCAAACTTATTTGGCCTACTGTCCCCTTTCCAGAAAAAATACTACTCAGCACCCCCTGGAAATTAATTTTTTAAAAATTTTAATAGCAATTAAACAGAAAGATATATGTATTAATGTTTCTACCTTTTTCGTAAAATATAGTAAAGAAAGGTGTAAATTAGAAACATTGAAGTTTGAAATTATGAAACTATTTATTGAACTCAGAATAGAAAGGTAATACAAAAAAAGTTAAAACAAATGCACCTGTGGCCATCACCGCCCCCCTGGATCGCTGCAGCGCCCACCAGGGGGCGGTAGCGCCCACTTTGGGAATCACTGAGGTAAATAAATCCCAGAATTTAAAAAAAAGAAAAAAAGGAGAGGTTGAAAGCTTCAGTCACCCGCCAGCCTGAAAACGGCCCTCAGCCCCTCACCCAGACTGGCCAGGCACCCCAGTGGGGACCCCCACTCTGAAGGGGGTGTGACCAGCTGCAAACAGCCATCATCCCCTCATCCAGGCTAGCCAGGCACCCAAGCGGGACCCCCACCCTGATCCAGGACACCCTTCAGGGCAAACAAGCCGGCCCCCACCCATGCACCAGGCCTCTATCCTATATAGTCAAAGGGTAATATGCCTCCCAGCACCGGGATCAGCGGCGCAGCAAGGCCTCATTGCCCTGGTGTCAAGAGGAGCCGCAAGGCCTCCCAGCACTGGGATCAGCGGAGCCGTGAGGCCTCCTGGCCCCTGGAGCAGCGTGACAGGGGGCAGTGCCCAAACCCCGAATGCCCTGCGGCTGTGTGTGTGACAGGGGGCGGGGCCACAACCCCCTGATCCGCCCTACTCTGTGCGTGACGGGGGGGGGGGGGGGGAGGCTCCCCAATCCCCTGATCGGCCCTGCTCTGTGTGTGACAGGGTACGGAGCCCCAACTCCCCTGATGGGCCCTGTTCTGTGACAGGGGGCAGCGCCCCAACCCCGATTGGCCCTGCTCTGTGTGTGACAGGGGGTGGTGCCCCAACCCCCTAATTGGCCCTACCCTGAGCGTGACTGGGGGTGGCATCGCAACCTCCCGATCCGCCCTACTCTGTGCATGACAGAGGGTGGCGCCCCAACTCCCCAATCGGCCCTGCTCTGAACCCGACCAGGGGCTGCACCTAGGGATTGGGCCTGCCCTCTGCCACCGGGAGCAGGCCTAAGTCAGCAGGTCGTTATCTCCCGAGGGGTCCAAGACTGCGAGAGGGCACAAGTGGGGCTGAGGGACATCTCCCCCGCCAGTGCACAAAATTTTTGTGCACCGGGCCTCTAGTCCTATATAATAAAGAGCTAATATGCAAATGGTCATCATGCCATCACGCTGTCACTGTAAAGGCTCAGAAACTCAACACTGGGGAGAGAGGAATGGGGATCAGCCAGGCACAAATAAGCTTGCGAGAGATGAATGGGGACCAGCCAGGCTGCGGCCCAGGAGAGGGGCAAGCCACCCGCCCTGCGGTCCTGGGTGCGGGACAAACCGCACGCCCCGTAGTCCCAAGCGCCAGCCGCTGGGGCTGCGGACCAGGAGAGGGACAAGCCACCCACCCTGCGGTCCTAGGCACCAGTGGCTGCACCCACAGCCTGGGAGAGGAACAATCCACACGCCTCATATTCATCAGGCTGGGTCCTGGGTGCCTGCAGCCAGCCAGAGGGAGGGAAGCCTGGGTCCTAGGTGCTTGCGACCAGCCAGAGGAGGGAATCCTGGGTCCCAGGTGTGGGGTGAGGCAAAGTCAGTTAGAGGAGGTCTGCCAGTAGGGGAGCAGTTAGGGACGATCAGGCAGGCAGAGGAGTTAGGGACAATCAGGCAGGCTGGTAGGCGAGCAGTTAGAAGCCAGCAGTCCTGGATTGCAAGAGGCAGTTGGGCATCCCCCAAGGGGTCCCAGATTGGAGAGGGTGCAGGCTGGGCTGCGGGCCCCAACCGTGCATGAATTTTGTGCACCAGGCCTCTAGGTGGAATATAAATATGGATAAAATCATTCTCTGACTCAAACATTTGGAAATTTACGCTAACATAGATTATCTTAATATCCTTGTTTGCTAATAAGATGTTTTGTTTAACATTGCTTTCAATATTACTTAGTCTCCCCTCCCTTCCACCTCACCTCATTGAATTCAGCACAGTTTTGAAAGATTAATCTAAAGTCAGCTACAAAATCCTCAGGCTTTGTATACATGTAATACTCTTCTTGTAGTCTTTTCTTGATAGTTGACAAGTCCATTGGATTTTTAATTATTTTGTAATAATCAGGCACCTTTCAAAATAAAAGAGATACTATAACGTAAGTAACTAAATTCTACCTCATCCTAAATAAACTCTACAAGTAGTAGCATAAAATTCAGATTGTACTATTTGTCATTGCTAAGAAAACCTATGCAATATGTGCCTACAGCCTTCCACACAATGGAAAATGTTTTGTATCACCTTTTCCAAAAAAGTTCAAAAATTATTGTTTTGTTTTATTAATCCTCTCCCCAGGGTATTTTTTCCACTGATTTCCTCCCCCCGCCCCCCCCCCCCCCACCCCAAGAGAGTGGAAAGCAAAGGGAGAGACAGAGAGAGAAACATCTATGTGAGAGGGACACATCTATTGGTTGCATGCCATGCCCTGACCAGGGCCAGGGATTGAGCCTGCAAGTGAGATACGTGCCTTTGACTGGAATTGAATCTGGGACCCTTTGGTGCATGGGCCCATGTTCTTATCACTGAGAAAACCAGCTAGGGCTTCACCAATTATTTTTTAACTAGAGGCCCAGTGCACGAATTAGTGCACAGGTGGGGCCCCTTGACCTGGCTGGCAATGGGGGCTGATCGGGACTGTCTTGCCCAGTCCTGATTGGGGCCCATTGGGGCCGGCTGGGTGGCCGGGGGGAGGGACCACACTGACCACCAGGGGGCAGCTTCTGCATTGTGCACCTGCCCCCTGGTAGTCAGTGCGCATCATAGCGACTGGTTAACCAGTTATTTGGTCGACCGTCATAACGGTCACTTAGACTTTTATATATATAGATTTAAAAAATCACCTTTCCCTCCTAAACCTCCTTCTCTATTCTCTTTCTTCATTATTAAACAAAAAAACAATTACTGCCAAAACCGGTTTGGCTCAGTGGATAGAGCATCAGCCTGCGGAGTGAGAGGTCCCGGGTTCGATTCCGGTCAAGGGCCTGTACCTGGGTTGCGGGCACATCCCAGGTGGGGGATGTGCAAGAGGCAGCCAATCGATGTTTCTAACTCTATCTGTCTCCCTTCCTCTCTGTGAAAAATCAATAAAATATATTTAAAAAAAAAAAAGCAATTACTAGCCCTAGAGCAAGCATGTCAAACTCAAAGGCTAACAAAGGCCAAATAAACAAGGTTTAAATTTATGTGGGCCACAAAAAACACAAAAGCTTCAATTTTCATAGAAACATAGGTTTATTTCGATAGAGACATGCTGAATACAAAGGGCTGAAATAAATGAGTGATCGTTAACATAAAATAGGACATTTTAAGAAAAATTATTATTTTTTCTTGAACATTAACTTACCAGACATTGAATAACTGCACAAATTAATAAGCATAATGCAAATAAACCTATTTTTCTTGTTCTCTGAAAGCAAAATATTTCCTGTTGCACACACCAAACAAGTCAGTCCAAGACTAACGATGTGGCCATTGGCTGCTAAAATATTCGCTGCTAGTATTAGTGGAGAGAAATGGTACGCCTGCGCATAGGTGTGTAAGGGAAATGAATGCAACACAATTATAGTAATCAGTCATTAGTGAACATTGTAGTTTGTTATTGATAGTTATGTATAACAGAATATTGTAAAAAATTAAGTTATGAAATTTTTAAAACATTTCTTACATACTGTTATATTGGCTGAGCAGCAAAAATATTCACTGTAGGCTGCATGCAGCCTGCGGGCCGTGAGTTTGACATGCTTGCCCTAGAGCATCAGCCTGCAGACTAAAGGGTCCCGGATTCAATTCCAGTCAAGGGCCCATACCTCACTTGTAGGCTCAATCCCTGACCCTGGTCGGGGTGTGTGGGGGAGGCAACCAATCAATGTGTGTCTCTTATATTGATGTTTCTCTTTCTCTTTCTTTCTCTTTCTCTTTCTTTCTCTCTCTCCACCCCCCCCCCCCCCCCCGTCCCTCCCTCCCTCCCTTCCACTCCTTCTAAAAATCAAAGGAAAAATATCCTTGGGTGAGGATTAACAACAAAAAATAAAATAAAATAAAATAACAGTATTTCTAAATCCACTATAATTAAAAAATAACACAAAAATGCAATGACTTGAAATGTTTTTGCTGCATGTGTTATAACAAATGGAGTTTGAACCCCAGCTCTGCTACTCAGTAGCATGCTCCTGGGTTAAGTTACTTACTTCACTGAACCTTATATATCAAATAGGGATAATCCTACCAACTTCACAGTTTTTGTAAACACTAAATGAGATGATACATATTAAGCAAAAGGGGGCTATTTTGTGCTGCTGTTGTTATTAATACCAAATGTTAACTGTAACCACGATCATAAAAACCACCAAGTTCTAGGTTCAATTTTTAAGTGGATTAAGTTTGTATTGGTCACAATCCCTTCCCCCCCCCCCCCATTTTTTGCCTGCCTCTTTTGAGCACAAAAGGTCCTTTCCCTAAAAGTATTTATTTCCCTCCTATCTCAACTTCTCAAAACCTGTTCTCAAGAGAGAAGTTCATTGTTTATCTGCTGAATATATTTACTAAGCTAATTTTCTTTTCTAGTCTTATATTAAATTTTTAAAATTTATCAAACTGTAGAATATTAACAATTTAAAGGAATTTTGGACATCAGAGAATAGAACATATTTTTAGTAGTACTTTTAGCACTCTAAGATTATGCATTAAAGCAGTGGTTCTCAACCTTGGCTGCACATTAGAATCACCTGGGAATCTTTTTAAAATCATTTCAGGATGAGGACCAGAAATCAGGATTTTAAAAAGATTCCCAGGTGATTCTAATGTGCAGCCAAGGTTGAGAACCACTGCATTAAAGTCTCATCGAACTTTCAATATGAACCTTTCTGAAGTCAATTTGTTAACACACATGCAATGCGCACACACGCCTTCTTCTATTGTTAAAGTCTACCTAATCTTTGAAGTATGGACATATACATCAAAATATGAACAGAGAATTTTGGGGATATTTACCTCAAATGGAAAGTTTTTTCCCCCAACAGTTAAGGAGATATACCTAAATCTCCTGAGAGGCAACTGATGGAAATCATTACAGAGAAAAGTAGGTAAAATGCATGAGATGAGGTGTAAGAATGTATGAGAAATGAATAGACGTTTTGGGCCAATTACATTAACATTAAAATGCATTTAAGATCAAAGGTTTCAGTATGTATCAACAAGCTTTAAGACTAGATTAGATATAAGAAACTACTGAAAAATGGTACAGAAACTAGATGATCATAAATCAAGCTGCAGAAAAAATCACTCTATGGTGTAAAAATGGACAAAATGACATTAATACTTACAGTTAGAGGAACTGGATCTTGAAAAGCCAGGCTCATTTCATGGCAATATAGAAATAAAAGTAGGCGTTCACACTTCTAAGCAAAAAATAAAATGAAGTCACAGCTTATTTTTTGTAACAATGTCATATATATATATATATATATATCAAAGTACCAGAATAAAAATTAAAACCTGATGAATACAAGAAAAGTATTGATACTTAGAGTTTTTATCTCCTTCCCATTTACTGAATTGTACTGTTTGATAGCTTGGGGTTTATGTGATACATGAAAGCAGTCCTTTGTAATTATAGGAACAAACACATTATCACTAGAAACCCATTTGAAGCTCTTAAAAATAAATTTCCACTTATTTCTCCAATTTGTATTAAATTATTAGACAATAAAAGAAGAGATCTAAAGGTGGAGCCCTTTCCTGGTGTGTACAATCCAAAAGCCCTAAGGCAGATGGTGCTATCATGCACTCTGCTACTTCTCTACTTAGGTGGGCTTATACAAACGCTGAAGCACTATAGTGTGTGTCTGGCCCCGCTCTTGCATGACAACTTTCATACTCTTTGTTCTACTTAATAACTGAGCAAAGGAGCTTCTTTAATAATACAGAAGTGTTGATTTAGTAGGTTTAAATGTTAATTACAGTTAAGTATTTTAGCTGGCTTTAAGGTATAAACCTAGTACCACTGGGTGAAAGAATGGAAATAGAAAAACAAATTCTATTTCTCAACAAATTCTGAGGAAGAAAACCTATCTATAGTAGAAATAAAACAAAAAAAAAAATTTACTAAAGGTAGACTAACTTTAAGAGTGCAGGCCACATAAAGGACACATATTCTACCTTATTCAAGTACAGTTTCTAGAAAATGTATATGTAGTACTATGATTTTTTTCAACTAAAAAAGTTAGTCTGCCTCTAAGTATATTACTTAAAATCCCTATACTTTTGTGGAAATAAATACTAAAGAAAAAAGAAGTTAATGTGAAAAGCACACCTGCATTACAATAATGCATTTAACCAAAAAAACAAAACAAAACTGTGTAACAGTCTAGGTTGGAAATGCTCACAAACTTACCCTTCTATCTATTGGTGTTAATTTACCAAGACTTTCAGTTTTCTTTTTTTCTGAGTTGTGACTGGGAGCATCACAATCATATTCAACTTCTGGTTTGGATAAGTCTCGGCAGAAAGTGCAAATCCACTCTCCACTGTTGGGGGATAAAGTATTTGAATTATAATGCATTGTCTTGCTCTTCACCATATCTCTTTTCTACCTCCTCCATGCCATCTATGATACAGAATTACTTATTTGGCATGAATTTCAATCACTGAAGAATTACTGTATATCTACTAAGCACTCAGCTCCATCCTGAGAGAGCTGAACAATTGTAATAATACAATGCAAGAGCCTAAGTGGTATAAATATTAGTCTAGCTAAGGAGGTAAGAAATACATATACAAAATAAACACTTAAATAAACAGACACATTAGTCTATGGCTGATGTGATGAGTAACTCATATTTTTACCACAAATAATTCAAGACAAAAATCCTTCTTGGTACTATTCTTGCAACTTTATTTGAAATTAAATTTTAAATAGTATAGCCTTTGAGGAACTGAGAGATTAACTCAATGCTCTTCTTCATCATCATCTCAAAGGGACTGTGAGACTTTGAGATATTTATAAATGTCAGTGCCTGCCAAATAAGATGCCATTGTGGCAGTTGTGCCTAAGGACCATTGTTCTTTATGGCAACCCCATGTAATAAGTTAAAGTTTTTTTCTTTTCATAACACTAGGTTTTTGAGAGAAGCACAAGGAATTAGAGGCAGGGTATGGGAAGGAAACCCTATGTTGTAGGTTTTGAAGTATGCATTTGTGTCAAGTGGACTTTTATTTTTAAGGTTTTACAGTGGTTTTAGGTTATAATAATTGTCACCCTTTTCCTTGCCTCTGGTCTGTGTTATATCCCATTTCTGGGTCCTTGTTTTCCTCTTTTTTGGATTACTCCATATTTGATGAATCATATTGTAAAATAGCTTTCTGAGATGAGTATATGGAAATTAAATTTTTTTCAATCTTGCATGCAAGTCTAAAAACGTTTATTTAGCCCTAACTAGTTTGGCTCAGTGGATAGAGTACTGGCCCATTGTTATTGACCAGTAGCCCTGCGCACGAATCCGTGCACCAGTAGATCGCTGCTGCCCTCCTGTGGCTCCCCTTGCACCCTCTCATAGCTTGTTGCCCTGCCCTCTCCTGTAGCCCTCTGCCACCCACTTGTAGCCAATAGGTTGCTGCCGCCCTCCTGTAGCTCCCCATGCCCCCTCCTCATAGCTTGTTACCCTGCCCTCTCCTTTAGCTCTCCGCCTCCTGCTTGCTTGCTGCCCTGCCTTGTCCTGTAGCTCTCTGCCACCCACTTGTAGCCAGTAGGTCGCTGCTGCCCTCCTGTAGCTCTCCGTCCCCTGCCCCACCCTCCTGTAGCTCCTGCCCCCTCCCCCCACCCCCTTATAGCTTGCTGTCCTGCCCCCTCCTGTAGCCCTCCACAGCCCGCTAGTACCTTATTGGCCCACCCTCCTGCTGATCTGTGATCTGGTCGTGATGTGCTTGGTCATTACGCCTCAGGGCACAATGGCTAATTAGCATATTCCTCTCATTATACAGGACTAGAGGCCCGCTGCACAAAATTCGTGCACAGGTAAAGTCCCTAGGCCTGGCCCGTGATCAGCGCCATCTTCCTTGGCTGCTGGCAGCTGGCCCTGCCTCCCGCCACCCCCCACCCCCAGTTCCCCATTCAACATTGGGAGATCAGAACCTGCTGGCCAGCGAGAGGGACCGAGAGGTGGTCAGTGCACCTCATAGCGACTGGTCGAGCGATCATTCTGCTGTTCAGTCAATTTGCATATTATATATATATATTAGAGTCCTGATGCATGAAATTTGTGCAAGAGTTGGCCTTCCTTCCCCTGGCTGCTGGCACCGGCCTCCCTCTGGCACCTGGGACTCGGGCTTCCCTCACAGCCCCAGATTCCTCCAGGAGGATGTCCAGTCTAATTTAACATATTATGCTTTTATTATTATATAGACAGATGTGCTCCAATCCTTCCACTTCCAGGGAAAGGGGCAAAGGAGGGTTGCTAAAAGTGATAAGGGACGCAGCAGGGTGAACTTTTCTTTTGGGGGGAGTGTAGAGTTTCCTCCTGATGAGGGGCTTCAAAGGACAGTGGCCTACTTCTGCTACCCTCTGTCTCTAGAGATACATTTGGCAGGACAGAGCAGTTGCAGGTACAGGACTGGGAGTGCCTTCTGCATGCAGCTCCCTGGAGAGTCTCTTCTGGCCAAGGAAAGCTTTGTTCTAACCATTTCTCCTGGAGCCAGTACTACTGGGTGGTCTGGGGCAGAATGGAGGTGGGGCAGGGCAGGAAGAAGTATGGGGTATAAGACTGGGGGTGGGGAAGAAAGAGGGTGAAATCTGTGTGCGTGGGGGGGGGGGTGCAGGGGGGGAAGGGATGATGCAGAGGGAGAGTTGGGGTCAGCATAGGAAGGTTTGGAGGTACTGGGGGAGTAAGAGGGACCAGCAGATGCCAGGACAAGGGTCTATGGAATCAGGTGGAGGTCTGCGAGGCTGAGTACAAACTAAGTCTTTTCCCAGACCCTGCCATCCCAGATGGCTAGTGGGAGGGGTCCATAGTGAGGCGCTGAGCTCCCTACACTTTGTCTGAGGCTCCAGAACATGTGGCCAACACGCCTCATCCCTGCCACCCCCACCAAAGTGCTGCCATTTGGAATGCATTTGCAGACACAGGGATTGTTTTTAAGGTAATGGTTTTTAATTCACTCTACTTCCCCCTTGTTTTTTATTGAAAAGGCGGATTCTGCTGGTGTGTGTTCCTTTGCAGGGGTGGCAGGGGTGTTCTTCACAGGCAGAGATCCGATGAGAGACAGAGACAAGAGGCCCAGCAAGACATGGGGAATGAGTAAACAGGATCAGAGAGCAAGGAACAGCGAAGAGAGATGCACAGGGCGAGATAGACAGACACAGAGAACCCAGGCTAAAGGAGGAACTCAGCCCTAAGAGCAGAACAAGTGTGCTGAGAAATCCTGCTTTAGGAAGGCTGATCCCTCCACCTCCAACTAAGGCCCCTGGGGCTGAGCTTGCTCTCCTCTGTGCTCTGGTTCCATTCAGTGTAGACATGGCTGAACGGGCCTCAGGAGAGGGCTGAAAGGATGTGGTAAGCAAGGACTGAGTATGCAGGACCAGGGTTGCCGAGGGCTAGGGATCCAAGACCAGACTGAGAGAGGAGGACCTGGAGGCATTCCCTTCCAGGTCCCTGCACACCTTATGTTTTTGAGCAAAGCCCGAATCCCAAATCCTGTGCCGCGGCTCTGGAGAGTGGCGGCCCTGCCTGCTGTGCCGCCTAGGGCGAGTTCCCTAACCTCTCTGAGCCCTGGCTATGCCACCTGCAGGAGAGGACCGCTGGTGGCTGAGGTTAGAAATGGCTTGGGAGGCAAGGAGATAAGAGCACAGTTTAGGACACCTTGGTTTGGCGGTTACATCCGAAATCCCAGGGATTTTTGGCCTTGGCTGCTGCCCTGGGCTCACGTTTATGTAGGACTTGCACAAATGGGAGAGCTGGGCGCTAGCACCTTCCTTCCTTCACAGCTGAGAACCAGTTCATCCTCTCTCTGCCCCCGCCAGCCCTCCTCTCCTCAGTGCCTGGTACTCGCGAACCTTCCCAGCAGCCAGTGTAGACACATGACCAAGGACACACAAAGATATACCCAATCCAGCACGTGGTGGCTCTGTAGACAGTTGGGCAAACACAGACATATGACGCTGGGTGCTGTAGACAGGTAATAGAGCTCCCTGGCCCAATGAGAGGGCTCATTTGGCAGAGCAGTGGCTCTATGAGCGAGTTCACCCCGGGTGCAGCTTCCAACCCCGGAGTAGGCAAACTGAAATCCCAAGATAATTAGAGCTAATTACATATGTGCAAACAGCCAAAGCAGAGGCCGTGGGCCAGTCACTCCTCCCCTGCCTGCCCTCTGCAATCCCACCCCAGCAAAGGGGTCTTGCTGGCACAGCTGGGGCTGTGCACCTGGGGAAGGGCGCGCAGGTGGAGAGCCCCCGGGGCCCAGGGGTTCTGGTGAGCCCTCCACCTCCAGAGCGCCCCGCCCCCGTGATTACACACTCCAGCGCATGCTGCAGTCCCAGAATGGCAGGTCGCGATTGGGTTAGGAATTGGACCAGAACTTGGTCCAAGCACTTATTGACCTTGTGCTGAGCGGGCGCTGGTGGCATGGGCCCCAGCATTTGGGTCTTTAGGTTTCTATTATCTTGGCCTCCTGAGCATTCCGTCTCTGCGAAGATTCGAGATGGGGCTCTCCTTGTATCCTGCCACAGGGATGCCTGTCTGGAGCTGAGGCTGCAGGATGAGGAAGGGACAGAGTCTGGTGCTTGGCTTTTGGTGATCAGTTTCTCTCTGCCTGGATGCGCCACAGGACCCCAAAAGAGTGACTCTCTGAGCTTTCATTTGCATGTCTATACCGTGCATGCCTCCTCTGAGTGGGCCTAAGCTGCAATCGCACATCCTTAATGCTGCCGAGAAGACGGGAGAGCCTCCTGCCACCACCACTGTGCTCGCAGCTGTCAGCCCAGCTTATGGCTGAACGGAGCTCCCCCAAGTGGGAGCACACTGACCACCAGGGGCAGCTCCTGCATTGAGTGTCTGTCCCCTGGTGATCAGTGCATGTCATAGCGAGCAGTCGTTCCTGGTCATTCTGCCATTAGGGTCAATTTACATATTACCCTTTTATTATGGTGCATGGGTGGGCGCCCGCCAGCCTGCCCTGATGGGGGCCCCTGATCAGGGTCGGGGTCCCCGCTGGGGGATGGGGCCAGCCAGGGCGAGGGGCTGAGGTCATTCTGGTCGTTCCACTGTTTTGGTCACTGGGCTTTTATTATATAGTGAAAGAATGTGGAAAAGGAACGCAAGTACTATCTTACCTTGGAAAATTTGCCAATGTGGGCACATGACAAGAAAGATGAAATACTTTGGGACACTTCTCACAGCACAGGAGTTCCCCTCCATTCTGACAAACTGCACACCAGTCCTCATTGGGGTCATCTTCTTTCCTTGTCTCTCCAACATGAAGAGGTGACTTTTGGGAGGCATCCAGCCACGCAGACTTTCCATTTGAGGAATTTTCCTGGTGAAGTCCAGGTTGATCTCCTGTGCTATCAGGGGCATCTGATCTAAGCACAGACTCCTCAGAAGAAGAGGTCTGACTACTATTTAAGAGCAGGGAGGTCAGTATGCTTCTTGGATAGTTAGTCTGCAATGGAAGGAGGTAAAAGTATATGTATTCTTAAAACTGGCATTTTTAATTAGCACTATTGTAATTTTAGACCAAAGACTGCTCTCTCATGGGCACCTGGTAACTTCAAAGGAGTCTATGAACATGCATGAGAAAAAAGAATTATCTTTACTGCTAAATATATTAGAATCTCTAGTGGTAAAGAAGACATGGGCCTCTACTGGAAAACATCATCAAAACAGAATATCAGTACTTAGGGAGTGTGGACAATAAAGAAAAATTATATGAATTTGCTGATGAGTTCAGAAATGGGAGAATGGGTGGTAGTGTAGAAGTCAACTATAGGAAATATAAGTACATTTTAGTGAACCTGTTCATTTAAATTATACCTAGACATAAAACATGCCTAGTATAGATTTTTTAAAAATCATTCATAGAGCTATTAGTAACTTTAAGATAAATAAAAATTTTATGTTGGAGCCTAGGATGATGAAAATGTCAAATCACTAAGTCATTTTCACAGTCTCCAATTGTTATAAAATGCTCCTCAATACTGTCAAAACATTTTCCTACCCTTACATACATTCCTATGGAGTCCTCTGTCCTCCTGTTACAGAGTATAATGAAGGAGCTTCTGTACTGGGGACTACCCTTTTCTTTGCCCCTGGTCTGTGTTATATCTCATTTCTGGGCTCATTTTTCTTTTTCTTGGTCTACTCCATATTTGATGAATCACACTGTAAAATAGCTTCCTGAGAATGAGTACATGGAAATTAAATTTTTTTTAATCTTCATGCATGTCTAAAAATGTTTATTTACCCCTAGCTAGTTTGGCTTAGTGGATAGAGTGTTGGCCCATGGACTGAAGGGTCCCATGTTGGATTCAGGTCAAGAGCACATACCTTGACTGTAGGCTCAACCCCTGACCCTGGTCGAGGTGTGTGTGGGAGGCAACCAATCGACGTGTCTCTCTCACATTGATGTTTTTCGCTGTCTCTCCTCCTCCCTTACACTCTCTCAAAAAAATCAATGGAAAAATATCCTCAGGTGAAGATTAACAAAAATAAACAAACAAAAAGTCTTTTTCACTAATGTTCTGGTACTTATTAGGCCCTTTCAGTTCAGATGTCCATGCCTTTCAGTTACACTAAGTTTCATTATATTATTTGAAGTCATTGGTATAATTAAAAAGTATATACATATATAATATAGGATATATATGTATATATTTTTAAAATATATTTTATTGATATTTTACAGAGAGGAAGGGAGACGGATAGAGAGTTAGAAACATCGATGAGAGAAACATCAATCAGCTGCCTCCTGCATAACCCCTACTGGGAATGTGCCCGCAGCCAAGGTACATGCCCTTGACCGGAATTGAACCTGGGACCCTTCAGTACGCAGGCTGACGCTCTATCCACTGAGCCAAACCAGTTAGGGCAAAATATATATATATTTTTTTTTGACTTCACAGAAGGGAGAGGAAGGGTAAAACCATTAATGATGAGAGATAATCATCAATCAGCTGCCTCTTGCACACCCCACACTGAAGATCAAGTATGCAGACTGGGCATGTGCCCTAACCAGGAATCAAACTGTGACCTCCTGGCTCATAGGTCGACACTCAATGACTGAGTCACTTTCAGTTGGGAGATAATTACATTTTGAGGCCTAGTTTCTTCATCTGATTCTTGTTTCACTATCACAACGGGAAAATCATAATTTTCCGGTGGTCCACCATTTTCTTGTTTTATTCGGATTGGCTCCAACATGACCACTGGGACTTTGTGTGTAGAGTCAGCTCCTGCTGGTTTGCTAGAAGAGCCAGAGCTATAAGTGTAAGAAAGAAAGAAATAACCATCTAAGAATGCTACCTTAAGTACCTCCAAATAAAGTATAACCGCTTTGAGAATAATGACCTATCTTCACAGCAATGGTAGCTACTATATCAGCAATAAATGATACATAACTTAAATACACCTGCTATGTACGAAGTTTCACTTATGAATAAAAAATGTTCTACATATCAATTTATCTAAATAGTTATGTTACATCTGAAAAGATACTTAAATAAATTTAAATAATACCACAATTAAAAGACAACTGCCTTCAATATTCTGAAGCTCTAAAATTGGGCAGCCAGATTTAGTTCTTAAAGCAAGCATCTTTTTTTAGGTTTTTCCATTTCTTTCTCTAATCATGAAAAAGAAAACTCTAGGCTCATATTAATGATTTATTATTATGAAGTGTGAAGATAATGAGGGACATAATTTATTGATGTTCTGCTATTTAAAAAATGTAGTGGGAAAAAAAGCTTTTACAGATAGCCACTATGTTTTCATGGAATTGAATCTAAACTTTCTCTTTTCAGAGAATGCTCTTTCCATGTGATGAGCAAAGCAGTAAGTTAAAATAGAATTTCAACAAATGTAAACTTATTTTTAAAGCAAAATCATTTGGTCATTAGAAAATTCAGAAAACACTGAAATTAGCATAAAATTATTTTTTCTTTTGCCTAAGTTTGTATTTGTGTGTATTCTCATATAGTACAGTGTGCTATATCCCACATTTTTATTTTTTCCTTGCTATTATGATAAAATCATAACATTTTATTTTCAACATATATACAAAGATATTTGTATCTTTAAAATTAAAATTATAATTTAATCCATTATGTTAGTTTATTAAATTAATGTAATATATAATAATTACTAAATTATTTTAATTTAAAAGTAAAAAATAAAAAAAGTTGTTCAAAATGTATTGACTACCCAAAGTGTGTTGAGCACTGGGGCAAATAAATATAATTAGAGATTTTCTATCTGGAGAATAAGGTTAAGTTAGCTTACCTTCCTCGACTCCCAACGCTCGAGGCACTAGGTGAACGTATTGGCGGGTGTACACTAGTCATAGTAACAGGTCCTGAAGAGAAGGAAATCAAACACATTCATAAAATGAATAATTATGTACTTAATCCCAATTGAATGTGCTCACTTAGTACTACACTGAAACTGAACACATAAAGTATATAAAAAAGTAAGTAGTTGCTAAACTCCTTGCACACGAGTTGAAATTGAAAAGGTACAGAGGCTTAACCTTTGATTTCTACTTTGAAAGTACTGTATACTATACTAATTTTAAATTGTGCCAAACCCTTTTAAATCATCCAACAAAAAGGGGGAGGACTGTGGGAGTTTTTTAAATTACAAATTGAGAAAAAACTGGAAAAACAAAATCAAAAGGAGCCCACTTTACCTGCAAGACCTGGAGATGGCACTGATGAATTTGGTGACTGGACAGTCCTATTTGAGGGTGGTCTTGGCTGGCCATGATCTATACTAGTATCCTTCCTCACAATATTGTCCAGCATAATAGTACTTGAACAGTCAATCTTATAAAAAAAGAAAATTATTTCATGGTACCCATGGTTTGCAAATTAAAAACCACTTTAAATGAATAAGAAAACTTTAATAGTTTAATTATCACCAAATACTAAAACATGAAAAATTGTATTTGAGAAGTTCTGATGCATATCTTCGCCATAACAATCTTTAAAAAAACTTGCACTCTTATTGCTGGTTCGATTCCTAGTCAGGGTACACGCCCAAGTTGGGGGTCGCGATCCCAGTAAGGGTGTGCAGGAGGCAGATGATCAATGATTCTCTCTCATCACCTTTGTTTCTCCCTCTCTCTCTAAAAAAAAAAAAAAAAAAAAAAAAAAAAAAAAAAAAAAATCAATAAAAACATTAAAAAACAACAACAAAAACTTGGCACTCTTTTTTGTTAATCCTCACTGAGGATATTTTCCCATTGATTTTTAGAGAGAGTGGGAGGGGGAGAGACAGAGAAAAACATCGATGTGAGAGAAGCCCATTGATTGGTTGCCTCCAGCTTGCACCCGGGCAGGGGATGAAACCTACAACTGAGGTCCGTGCCCTTGACCAGAAATCGAACCCATGACCTTTTAGTCCAAGGGCCGATGCTCTACCCATAGAGCAACAGGCCAGGGCTTTCACTCTGCTTAAATGTTACATGTTAGTAAATACACCGAACATTTGCAGAACACTAACGTCAGCTAAGCACACTATTACCATTTGGTAGGAAAAATATACAATGTTTCAGAAATCATGAGCCAAGAGGAAGAGGTACTGTATGTCATTCACACCCTTAAAAATTAAAGCAAAAACATTTTTAATACTTAATTTATTTAACAATAACAAAATGTAGCCAATTAAAAAAAAGCCTGGTGAGAAAAGTAGCAAAATTTCACATTTTTGCAGATTTCTTTAGCATCTTGCTTAATAACAGCTAACGGGATTCTTATATCTGCTTATGTACTAAATCTCTTTTGATAAGTGATTTTGATTGAAGAATATGAAGAAAAATCAGGCCTTAACACAGGGAAACCTATGGAACCTCTGAAAGGGTTGTAGAGACACCTGTGTCCCTGGCCTATACTTTGAGAACTGAGGCTTTGGTATGCACCAGAAAGCTGAAGCAACATTTCCAGAACACTAATGTCACCTAAGCACACTATTACCGTTTGGTAGGAAAAAAAATGATCCCTGATGGATTCTTGCTTTAATAAAATAGGTACACAAATAACACATGTTTCATAATTGATTACCAGGCTGAAATACTGATAAATTTCTATCAAATAAGACTTTAATGCTTTAAATGCAAATATTTTTCATGCTTCTATATACCATTTATTTCCAAGGATGTCTTTGTGATTTAAATCCAGTTCAATTTTCTAATACAGTTGCAACCTTTCTCAACCAGGATTCTAAGAAAGAACTAAGTCCTGTAGTCCTAAGGCACAGACTGTATAAAACAAATTTACTTCTTGCCTCTGCATTTAGAATGGTACTAGTTATGAACCATCCTTAGGAGGACTGAGAAAACAGACTCTCAAAGCAGTTTCTTGTTCTGTGGGTTAGATAAGGAATCTCAGTTGAGAAAGGCTAGTGAATACAGAGTCACCTCTATCTGAGAACTGCAGAGAAAAGATCAGAAGGATAATGTTAATATTTGTAGGTCATCTTTCAGTTGGGGGAGCAGGGAAGTACCAAGGTCATTTATGTTTAATATTTTTTTTTGGCAATACCTTAGTCAGTACTTTTTAGAGAGTGCAAAGAGCATTGAAATGATTGGATTTGAAAGATCTTAATTTAAGAAAAGTTATTTACAACTGTGGAGTAATCCTAAAAGCTAAAATAAAATTATCAGAATGAGACAAAAAGTTTTTCTATATATTACCTATGTTTGAAAAATGCATGTACTCTACCATTTAAAGGATATATAATTATTTAAAAAAGTGAAATAACTTTGTTAAGGTTAATGATGTCACTATTGGGAAATGTTGATCTCAGTAACTTAAACTAAATAATAAAAATTTTAAAATTCTTTCACAATCTTACAAGATATTATAAGTTTTTAATATTTGTGTGCATTACCTAACCTTGTAGGATAACAAAATACAAAACAAGTATCAACTTATGTATGGAGATCAGTCTACAGAATATTTTGTGCCTTTTGAAAGATTTTTAAAAAGTCATACTAACAAAGCTAGAGAGTATAACAAAGCTAAACACACACTAGAGGCCCAGTGCACAAAAATTTGTGCACGGGGGGGGGGGGGGGGGGCGGGGGGGCATCAGCCCGGCCTGTGCCCTCTCACAGTCTGGGACCCCTCAGGGGATGTCCACCTGCTGGCTTATGCCCGCTCCCTGGGGGATCGGGCCCAAGCTGGCAGGCAGACATCCCTCTGGCAGCCCGGGAACCCTCGGGGGATGTCCACTTGCCAGCGGGGAGCAAGCCTAAGCTGCAATCAGACATCCTTAGCGCTGCTGAGGAGGCGGGAGAGGCTCCCGCCACCACCACTGTGCAGGCAGCCATCAGCCTGGCTTGTGACTGAGCAGAGCACCCCCTGTGGGAGCACACTGACCACCAGGGGGCAGCTCCTGCATTAAGCGTCTGCCCCCTGGTGGTCAGTGTGTGTCATAGTGACCAGTCATTCCCAGGCATTCTGTTAGGGTAAATTTTCATATTACCCCTTTTTTATATAGGATAGAGGCCTGGTGCACAGGTGGGGGCCAGCTGGTTTGCCCTGAAGGGTGTCCCAGATCAGGGTGGAGGTTCCCACTGGGTTGCCTGGCCAGCCTGGGTAAGGTGCTGATGGCTGTTTGCAGGCTGGCCAAGCCCCCAAGCAGGGACCCTCACCCCATGGGGGTGTGGCCAGCCTGGGTGAGGGGCTGAGGGCTGTTTTCAGGCTGCCCACAGCCCCTTCAGGGTGGGGGGGTCCTGCTGGGGTGTCTGGCCAGCCTGGGTGAGAGGCTGAGGGCTATTTTCAGGCTGGCCATGCCCCCCCGGCAACCCAAGCTCCTAGCCTCTCTTTTTCTTTTCTTTTTTTCCAGCGCCTACTTGAGCGGAGGCCAGGGTGGGCTGGAAGCAGGTATCTGGGATTTATTTATCGTCTATAATTGAAACTTTGTAGTCTTGAGCGGAGCCCAGGGCAGGACAGGGCAGGCAGGAAGCTTGGCTTCCTCCATCACCGGGGGCAACCCAAGCCTCCTGCTCAATCTAGCTCCATGGCCGCCACCATCTTAGTTGGGTTAATTTGCATATTTGCTCCTGATTGGCTGGTGGGTGTAGTGGAGTGATGGTTAATTTGCATCTTTATCTTTTATTGGTGTACATGTATGTGTGTGTGTATGTATATGTGTGTGTATGTATGTGTATATATATATATATATATACACACACACACACACACACACACACACACACACACACAGATATATATATACTAGAGGCCCGGTACACAAAAATTTGTGCACTCGGGTGGGAGGGGGGGTACCTCAGCCCAGCCTGTGCCCTCTCGCAGTCTGGGACCCCTCGGGAGATAACGACCTGCTGGCTTAGGCCTGCTCCCGGGTGGCAGAGGGCAGGCCCAATCCCTAGGTGCAGCCCCTGGTCGGGCTCAGAGCAGGGCCGATTGGGGAGTTGGGGCGCCGCTCCGTCATGCACAGAGCAGGGCAGATTGGGAGGTTGTGATGCCACCCTCAGTCACACTCAGGGTAGGGCCAATTGGGGGGTTGGGGCACCGTCCCCTGTCACACTCAAGGCAGGGTTGATGGGGAGGTTGCGGCGCCACCCCTGTCACGCACAGAGCAGGGCTGATCAGGGGGTTGGGGCGCCGCCACTCTCACACTCAGGGCAGGGCCGATGGGGAGGTTATGGCTCTACCCCATCACACACAGAGCAGGGCCCGTGGGGGTGGGGGGGAGGGTTGGGGAGCTCCCCCCTATCAGGCACAGAGCAGGGCTGCTCAGGGGGTTGGGGCCCCGCCCCCGTCACACACAGAGCCGCAGGGCGATCAGGGGGTTTGGGCGCTGCCCCCTGTCACGCTGATCCTGGTGCCGGGAGGCATATTACCCTTTTACTATATAGGGTAGAGGTCTGGTGCATGGGTGGGGCTGGCTGGTTTGCACTGAAGGGTGTCCTGGATCAGGGTGGGGGTCCCCACTGGGGTGCCTGGCCAGTCTGGGTGAGGGGCTGAGGGCTGTTTTCAGGCTGGTAGTGACTGAAGTTCCCAACCGCCCCTTTTTTTCTTTTTTATTCTGGGCCAGCTTTACCTTGAGGCTTGGCTCCAGCTCTTAGGCCTCTGCGCTGAAAGTAGGTTTCTGGCCTTTGCTTACAATGTTGCGAATCTGCTGGCTGAAGTCCGGCGGTATTTGTTACAATGTTTCTTAAACTGCCTGCTCAGAGGCCTGCAGCCGCAGGCGGGGAACGTTGGTTTCCTCCAACGATCCTCCGTCACTGAGGCAAGCAAGCCTCATGTTAGTTTCAAGCTGCCTGGCTGCCGGCCGCCATCTTGGCTGACAGTTAATTTGCATATCTCGCTGATTAGCCAATGAAAAGGGTAGCGGTCATACGCCAATTACCATGTTTCTCTTTTATTAGTGTAGATATATATATATATATATATATGGTTTTTAAAATAAACTTTTATTGATTTCAGAGAGGTAGGGAGATGGACCAAGATAGAAACATCAATGATAAGAGAGAATCATTGCTTGCATGCCTCCTGCATGCCCCGCACTGGGGATCAAGCTGCAACCTGGGCACGTGCCTTTATCTGGAATTGAACCCAGGACCCTTCAGTCCACAGGCTGATGCTCTATCCACTGAACCAAACCAGCTAGGGAGAGAGTTAATATATTTAACTTAAGTAGAAATCAGAGGTAGTTTTGCACTGGTATGATGTAACAGAAAATGTTTTCATTTCTAATAGTAAACTTGCCTCCATCTCTGCTAATGTCTTTAATTCTAGCCTCCCTCTCTAATCTGATATTTTCATATCACATTCCAGCAATTCACCTCTCTAGTACCTCTTTCCCATGTCCTTTCTTCCCTGCTTTCCCAGCTTAGATTTCATATCCATCACCACTATCATTCATTTCCATAATCCATCACCATTTTGTAAATCATTCATTACAAACACCTTAAGCTCCAACACCTTGAAAGATATTATGTAGTATGGCCAAGTGTCTATAATGTTTTTATCTTTCTTGTTATTATATCTCTAAAGGATGTAAGTAACTTCTAAAACAAACACATACAACCTATAATGCAAAAAACTCATGCCTTTTACCAAATCCAAGTCCACGTAAAATTTTCGAAATAGATTCTTAAAAATTCTCTGTATACTTACATCTGGCAGAGAAGGAAGATTATAGGAACCTCCCACTGGTGAGCTCAAATCAATCATAGGTGAACTAAAAGCCTTTCCATCATATCCTGCTGCACTAGTAATGGTGGGACTAGAAGGAGTAGAGGATGTGCTATTGGCAGTTGATGGGGGGGCCTGTCCACTGCAAATCTGCCACTACAGTAGAAAGAAAAAGAAAAGTTGTCCATCAGCGGACCTATAACATAAAATGTCCACCTAATCCCAATCCAGACACAAAACAAAACAGAAGACAGATTCTGTAATTTGAGTTCAATTGTAATTGGAAGAGGGAGAGGGCACAGGTATACATAACTTTCATGAATCCTGTTGAAAAATAAAAAGCGCTGATTTTTACC
Source organism: Myotis nattereri (assembly GCF_964212035.1). NCBI lineage: Eukaryota > Metazoa > Chordata > Mammalia > Chiroptera > Vespertilionidae > Myotis > Myotis nattereri. Next base: position 28,983,746 of record NC_138086.1, on the reverse strand, counting down.
AGAAGACAGCAATTAGCATACACCAGAAAACCACAGTACCAATCTTAGAAAGCTTGTACGTACTGGAAAAGAAATATAAACACATGTGCAGCAACCTCAAGGTAAAGATGGCGGGCAAAAAACATACATTTCCTGCTGTCCCTACCTGATATATATGAAACTAAAATAATGGTTAAAAGGAATTTTTAAAAGGCACCGAGTCATAAAGACAAAGAAAACAGGAGAACACAGAAATAGAAAGCAGATGGACAAATAGAAAATTACTTAATCAATTTGATAAAGCTGAAATCTAAGGTGGCAGTGGGGAAAACAGAGAAGGAAATCAACATACACTGCAGAACCCCTAAAAGCTTGGGAATTAAAAGTATGAGAGGTGAAGCTGGGGCTAAAAACAGAATAATCTGAGTGCTTAAGAAGTGTTAAATCTTGTGTTTCTTTCCTACTCTACCTGTAGTTACCCCAAGGTAATAAGGGCTTCCTTCACCTACACAGAAGAAGGCTAGAAGTTTATTCTCCAAAACAGGTAGATCAGTGTCTTTAGACTGAAGAGTACCATATTCAGTTGCAGGCAGAAGTACTGCATGGAAAATGAAGATTCAGAAACCATACACACACTGAATTCTGAGCTTCTCACCCTGTCTGCTGATGGCTTACTCCCTATCTTCTTCTCCCAGCTGGCTTCAACAAGTAGCCAGACCCTGCATTTTAGGCAGAAGACAAAAAGATCCTTTGGGGAATGGATCAGCCTAAGAGTTAAGACCTAAAGATGGTGACTTTAGGAATTCTCCCAATAAACACTGCTAGTAGCCTTAATATTAGAGTGAAACCTCAATCATCAAACACTAGCACAAGACCCAAGATTTCAGATTTTTTTAACTCATTTCTTATATCTGAACAGGCAAGCAAGCATCATTTATGTTAGTGGCCAAGATAAATATATTAACTAAGCTAACACTAGGAATGCTTAAGTGTACAGAGATGAACCATGCTGCTGTCTTTAATCTACATCGAAATCTATATAAAAAAAAAAAAAAGACTTGATTGACTGGATCAAGAGGTATATGCATAATAACTGAGAAAGCATATAAAACAATTTTTCCTCTATACAACTCTTCCAAATTGTTATGTTACAAACATCTATAATAATAAAAGTGTGATATGCTAATTAGATCAGACAGTCAAATGACCTTCCGGACATCATTCCAGACGTCCTTCTTGACTAAGCGCGGCAGCAGGGGCTGAGGCAGAGGTGGTTAGGGGTGATCAGGCAGGCAGGCGAGCAGTTAGAGGCAATCAGGCAGGCAGGCAGAGTGGTTAGGGGTGATCAGGCAGACAGGTGAACAGTTAGGGACGATCAGGCAGGCAGGCTAAGTGGTTAGGGGTGATCGGGCAGGCAGAGGGGTTAAGGGCGATGAGGCAGGCAGGCAGAGTGGTTAGGGGCAATCAGGCAGGCGAGTGGTTAGGAGCCAGCAGTCCTGGATTGCAAGAGGGATGTCCGACTGCCGGTTTAGGCCCCATCCCACAGCGGGATGGAGCCTAAACCGGCAGTCGGACATCCCCCAAAGGGTCCCAGATTGCGAGAGGGTGCAGGCTGGGCTGAGGGACCCCCCTCCCATGCACAAATTTCATGCACCGGGCCTCTAGTTTCTTAATAAAATACTGGGGGGAAAAAGGAAAGCAACTAAGAGCTATCTCAAGACTGTGCAGAGGAAAACATTCCCATATACAATACCATTAACATATGGCCTACATTATATGGAGGGATGTGTCTGAAACATTCTAATTTATATGCTCCACTGAAAAAACTATGTAAGGAAACCTGTAAATGTGAAAGTTATCTTTACTACCTACCCCACCTCTCATATCCACCCACCTCTCCCATCTCTGCCCACCCTTCCTTTCTCTGGACTCATGTCCTCCTTTGCTCCCTAGAATAATCAGCTACAGCTAATGTATGACCCTCCAGGTTTTCTCTCTATATATAATATTAAAACAACAACAACAAAAAACCCACAAAAATAAGATAATACCTCACAAGAATTTAGCATGTTTTCCCTCCATATAATATACTTAGATCATATATAGACTACTGGATGCTCTTAATAGCTAAAAGGTATTCCCATTGTACAAAGATAATTTGTTTAAAAAAAAAATCTACCAATTAAAACCAATTCTCCACTACATTTTCTACTAGCTTGTTCATTTATTCATTCATGTTTAGATTTTTGATCAGGAAACATTCTTAAGAGTGTAGGTTTACCCAGAGCAAATAATAAATGGGGAAGAGGGAAAGTAAAGTTTGTGTATACAGAATGTGGTAGGTATTTTAATACACATTAGCATTAAGTCTCAACACAACTCTATAAAGCATTTATTTTATATTTAGGGTGAATAAGATTTAAAATATTAACCTTGCAAAGGCCAAAATCTAAGGTCAAACTATTGTTTGGACCCTTTTCTCTTCACCTCTAATGATGAAATAAAGATAGGAATGAATCTTACACACATGAGGTGTGTATACTATTAAAATAAAATTTTCAAATCATTTGATTGAAATGAATGTCACAGAATTATGGAAATAGCATCATATGGATTTTAGCCTTGGCAAAATAATTAAGCTGAAATCAATCTACAAGTCTTAGCTGGAAGAACTATTGACAAAGTGCTTAGAGAAGACAGGCACTGAGAGAACATTTACTTTTAAAAAAAATATGTAATACCTAGAATATATTTTTATCTGAAGACATTAAGAATATAATGCCTTAAGAATATTAAGACATATATCACTATTAGAAAAATCAATACCTATGACACACTGAATATTCTGGGCTTTCATTCATATAAAGTGGCTTGATTTTTTCTTGTTAATTACAAAGCATCAAGAGCTTTCTCTTAGCTTTGTCTCTATAAGTCAGTCTATAATAAATTTTGTAATTCACTTTTTTTTTTTTTTACAAAAAAGCTTGCTCTTACTTTTCATAACTGTTACTTTATCCATAAATTCAATGTAATTGCAAAGTAGCAAAAGAAAAATAGTGAATATGTATACCTGCTTTATCGCTTGTTGAGCCAAGAAAGCCATCTGTAAGGGATTGGGCTTTATTGCTTGCCGTGGCATATTCTGGGTTGGTGGATATCTCAGCTGTTGAGAATGAGGAGGGAGAACTGGTCCACTGGGTTTGGGGCTGTGATTCTGAAAATTTATCAAACGCGGAGGGGGTTGCTGAAAAAAAGAAAGAAAACCAATTCAGTGACAAAAATCTGAAAGATAAAATTATAAAGCACTCTATTTTATTACTTTTACAGAAAAACAGCAACTCTGCCACAGATGAATCAATAATTAACACTACAACAAGGGAATAGGGGAATAAGGCAGCCTTCCAGAATGTATAGAAGCAATTTAAAGAAAAGGAGTTTTATTAAGAGCGTTGGTGGAGGGGTTTCCAATTTTAAGTAGGTTATACCAGGATTGGTCTTATGCCATGTGGGGAAGTAGGGAAAATTTATCTTTGGTTCTCAGTCCTTGTTTATGATTAACTTTTGCAAAGAATTGCCCTCTTCAAACCTCGTAAATAAGGTGGTGGTAAAATAATAATTGCTAACATTTATCAGTTATTATAGGCCAGGTACTGCTTTAGTTCTTTACATGTGTTAACTCATTTAATCTTCAAAACAATCCTGTGAGGTAAGGACAATTTAAGTATCTTGTCAAAAATTAAAGATAGTAAGGGATAGAGCTGGGATTTGAATTCAAGTACTCTGGCTCTAAAGTCTGTACTCTCACCCAATAAATCATTAATAATGAAAACAGCTGATATTAAGTAACATTTTGAAGTAAATGAATTTTAGATGTTATTTAAATAAAACTATATGCCAGGCATTGTGATCAGCATTTTACTCTCCCCTTATTTTACAAATTAGGACACTATACATCAGAAAGCTTAAATAACTTGAAAAAAAAAAAAAAAAGCCACACAGCTAGTAAAAAGGCAACACTAAGGCTTTTCTCCAAATCTAGTCTGCCATATTATTACCAAATCATGTTCTCTTATTTTGCTAGGGGTTAATATACTAATTACAGCTTAGAGGATGTGTTTCCCAAAAAGAAAATAGATTTGAAAGGAAACCCTTCAAGGACAAAATTGTTTGATTACAGGATAGGGCAAGGGCTGGGAAGGCAAGCTTACTCTGCTCTTAAATGCTAGCCCTAGAAACTGAGACCAGTGCTCTAGAAAAAGGTAACCTTATATGCCAGTCTCTCTTGCCTATCCAATTCTCTTTATGGTTGGCAACTATTGCAAATACTTACTTGCAGGCTATCTGAACAGTTTATTTTTATGACTAGAACTTCTCAGAGAGGGAACTATTAACTCTCACATTCACAGGGGACAATGAATGTGGAATTTATAAAGTTGTAGCAACACCTTAAACTTTGACTCTGTGAAAGCAGAGGAGCTATAAAGAGGATAGCCCTGTCTTCTTTTTCCTCTCCCATTTTTGGAATTTCCTTTCCTGGATAACATTGCTTCTCTCTCCCCACTCTTACAAATTAATTAGCACTGGGTTCACCCTCAGTAACTTTCTCAAGAGTAATTACAAAACCAATGAAAAATAGATTTAAATATTGTTTCAAGACCAAGGAAAATTTTGTGGGTGAAAAATAAGTGTCAAAATTTTACAAAAGTAAAAAGCCTGAAGCAATAAAAATTAATTTTTATTCTTCTACTAAAGTTTTGTGATTTGAACGGTTTTATATCATAAAAACACAAAGAGAAAATAGTTGGAGAATCATAGTTAAAAACTACATTTATCTGTAGTTTTTGAAAAAGTGGAAAAGCACCCAAAATAATCCTTAAGGGAGAATCCTTAGTTGTAGAAGCTTCTGCTACCATGCTATCACACCCTCACCCAGATTCAGTCAAGATACTTGGTGCCACAGTAATGTACTCCGAGGAATCAATCAATGTAGGAATGAACACTGAACCTGCAGTTTGGTAAGATGTGAGGTGATTTTTCTTGCTTCTCCTAAACTGTTATATTTGACTGAATTAATTTCTAAAATCCTTGTGACAGAGGAAGCAACTTGAAAGAACATTAGGAACTAGTTATTAGCATAAAAAAAAGCAAAATCACTGTTATTTTATTTTAAAATAAATACTTTTTATTTTAAAATAAGTATTTTTTAAGTTTTTTAGAGAGAGGAAAGGAGAGGGAGAGATAGAAACATTCATGAGAGAGAAACATTGATAAGCTGCCTCCTGCATGCGCCCCCCGACTGGGGATTGAGCCCTCAACCCAGGCATATGCCCTGACCAGAAATTGAACTGGTTCACTCCAATCACTGAGCCAAACTGACTAGGGCAGGTTTTGATTTTATTCTAGGTCAGTAGTTTCCAACTATGTAAAAAATGAAGGGTAGCACATGTCTTTCTAAAATCCATCACTGCGTAGGAAAATTAACATGTACATATGAAATGAAATATTTCCATAACAGTTAATCTGGCTCAGGTCTGAGAAACATTCATGTGAATTATGTATAAGACTAGAGGCCCGGTGCACAAAAATTTGTGCACTGGCGGGGGTTGGGGGGTGTTCCTCAGCCCCACTTGTGCCCTCTCACAGTCTGATGGCTTAGGCCCACTCCCGGGTGACAGAGGGCAGGTCCAATCCCTAGGTGCAGGCCCTGGTCGGTCTCAGAGCAGGGCCGATTGGGGAGTTGGGGCGCCGTCCCCTGTCATGCACAGAGCAGGGCGGATCGGGAGGTTGCGATGCCACCCTCAGTCACGCTCAGGGTAGGGCCGATTGGGGGGCTGGGCCGCCGCCCCGTCACACTCAAGGCAGGGTCAATGGGGAGGTTGTGGCGCCACCCCGTCATGCACAGAGCAGGGCCCATCATGGGGGTTGGGGCTCCGTACCCTGTCACGCACAGAGCAGGGCGGATCAGGGGGTTGGGGCGCCGCCCCCTGTCACGCACAGAGCAGGGCAGAGCAGGGGGTTGGGGAGCTCTCCCCTGTCACACACAGAGCAGGGCCCATCAGGGGGGCTAGGGGCTCTGTACCCTGTCACACACAGAGCAGGGCCCATCAGGGCGTTGGGGCACTCTCCCGTCACACTCAGGGCAGGGCCGATGGGAGGTTGCGGCTCCAACCCGTCACACACAGAGCAGGGCCCATGGGGGGGTTGGGGCGCCGCACCCTGTCACACACAGAGCAGGGCAGATCAGGGGGTTGGGGAGCTCCCTCCTATCAGGCACAGAGCAGGGCCAATCAGGGGGTTGGGGTGCCTTCCCCTGTCACCAACAGAGCAGGGCGGATAGGGAGGTTGTGGCCCTGGCCCCTGTCACACACAGAGCCGCAGGGCAATCAGGGGATTTGGGCGCTGCCCCCTATCACGCTGATCCAGGGGCCAGGAGGCCTCGTGGCTCTGCTGATTCCAGTGCTGGGAGGCCTCGTGGCTCCACTTGACACCGGGGCAGTGAGGCCTCGCTGCTCAGCTGGTCCCGGTGCTAGGAGGCCTCGCTGCTCTGCTGATCCCAGGGCTGGGAGGCTCCAATGATCCCGGTGCCAGGAGGCCTCGCGGCTCCGCTGATCCCGGGGCATGAGGCCTTGCGGCTCCACTGATCCCGGTGCTGGGAGGCATATTACCCTTTTACTATATAGGATAGAGGCCTGGTGCACGGGTGGGGGCCGGCTGGTTTGCCCTGAAGGGTGTCCCGGATCAGGGTGGGGGTCCCGCTTGGGTGCCTGGCCAGCCTGGATGAGGGGATGATGGCCGTTTGCAGCTGGTCACACCCCCTTCAGAGTGGGGGTCCCCACTGGGGTGCCTGGCCAGTCTGGGTGAGGAGCTGAGGGCCGTTCTCAGGCTGGCGGGTGACTAAAGCTCCCAACCTCTTTTTTTCTTTTTTTTAATTCTGGGATTTATTTACCTTCTATTGCTGTCACTGGAGCTGAGAGCCGGCTTTAGCTCTGAGGCTCGGCTCCAGCTCTGAGACCTCGGCTGCTGAAAGCAGGGATCTGGGTTTGTTTGGGTTCTATAATTGTAACACTGTTGCAGTCCTGCTCGCTCCAGCTCTGACGGCTGAAAGTAGGTTTCTGGGGTTTGTTTAGGTTCTATAATTGCAACATTGTTTCTTAGAGTGCAAGCTCAGAGGCCAGCAGCGGCAGGCGGGGAACCTTGGCTTCCTCCTTCACTGGAGTAAGCAAGCCTCCTGTTTGCTTCAGCTGCCTGGCTGCTGGCCGCCATCTTGTTTGGCAGTTAATTTGCATATCTCACTGATTAGCCAATATAAGGGTAGCAAAGTTATGGCTAATTACCATGTTTCTCTATTATTAGATAGGATAACATATGTGCCCAGTCGGAGTGGCTCAGTAGTTCAGCACCTGTCAATCTATGAACAAGGAGGTCACAGTTCGGTTCCCGTCAGGGCACATGTGCAGGTTGTGAGCTTGGTCCCTGGTGGGGGGCATACAGGAGGCAGCCAATCAATGATTCTCTCTCATCATTGATGTTTCCATATTTCTCCCGGTCTCCCTTCCTCTCTGAAATCAATAAAAATCCTATACTGTATAATAAAAGCCCACCATCTGACTGGTGGAACTACCAGAATGACCGGTCAACCGGTCATTCGCTATGACGTGCACTGACCACCAGGGGGCAGACACTCAATACAGGAGCTGCCCCCTGGTGGTCAGTGCGCTCCCACAGTGGAAGTGCCGCCTGGCTGACAGGGATGAGTGGTGCTCCCACAGCAGGAGCAGCTGCTTAGAGGTCAGGTCCACAACCGCTTGGCTGACTGGGATGAGTGGCACTTGCACAGCAGGCAATCCCCGCAGACCATGATTCCGACCAGTGCACAAATCCTGTGCACCAGGCCTCTAGTATATATGTAAAAAAAAACACGTGACAGTGCTAACAAACTTAGATCTGAACATCAGAGTGTAATAGAATATACTGTATACTGCTAAGTAAAGAGAGATGCACAATGTCTATCAATCAATCATGTAACTATGTATTCAACCTCTGTATCACCGAATTCTTTAACCATGCAGAGTACATGGTTAATCTTCAGAGGAAGAAGAATAGAGAACAATCATGTAAGTGACTTTAAGAAGCACTCTTTTAAATTTACCTGAACCCTATGGACAGATGTACGGTACAATCTGAACATATCCACAAAGCCAGGAACACATATACACATCGGCAATCATTTTTGCCACACATATATGTAAATAAACTGATAGAAAAGGAAGAGTGCTGGTAAGCATGGCAATGTAAAAATCTGTAGTGTGCGCAAATTGGTAAGAGGAAAATGCATGAGTGAATGTTTTGCAGAGAGCAGCCAAAAATGAAACATGAGAGTGTGAAAGAAGGTTCAGGAATTACTGAGAGTCAAGAGGAAAGAACAGTGTATGAGGTAATGACCGAAAGATGCAAAAATTACTTTATTTTTAAGTGAGAAAACTGGGTTGTATAACAGAGATTGTACATTATATAGATTATGTTGCAGTAAGTCCTAGAGAGGAAAAATAAGATCAAAAGCAAATTTCTGAGATATACAAGCTAAAGGTTCAGTGTTCACTTCTGTCTGTCATTGCTTATATAAATAACTACTTATGGGAATGCGACCAAGTTAGATAATATCTATTAACTGCTTCAGTTCCTTACTTCTTACTGAAAAGCCAATTTACTCTTTTTCAGGTTAATAAACTACTTAATGAAAATCACTTTACCATCTTTCAGACACGTAAGATAAATATTAATTATGCAAATGCTTAGCACTAGGCACTCAACAAGTTATTATTTTTTCTCTCTTCTCCTCCTCCTCACATTTGTCTTCAGAAAAAGTTTTGGCATTCTTTGCAGTCTATCTGCAATACGTCACTGCAGTCTACAGAGGTAGTAACAAAATTACTCCTCAATTTTCTTAACAAAATTTCAACTTTGCCAGTTTCACTCCTGATATCTAAAGCATACAATTCTTTCCTAATAGAACACTCACCATAAAAACTTAAATTGCTTGTTATTTACTTCCTGTAAAAACCTGAGTTAAAACAAAGTTTGAAAGGAATAATCAATTGGGTATACTAATATTCCCTTGGATTTGATATGCCTTCCTAATCAAATCACTAGAAAGCCATAAACCTCAAATACATCACCTCAGGCCTTCAAAGAAGCAATTTAACAATATTAGGATCTACATATGCCCACAACTTTTATTGAGTTAAAATAAGAGTCAGATGAACACCATTTTTATATTCTGTACTAGTAAAATTACCACAAAAATACAATTATTCCATTTAATTGTTGTTTTATAAAGACTCACTCACATAATATCTTCCTCTTAGTGCTAGTAAAATGTTTCTCCTCTAAATAACTAATATGTTTCCTTTTTATCACACAATATAGATATTTCTATTTCTTTTTTTGGGGTTGACAATAAGTTTTGAGCTAAGGTTTGCTCTCAAGTATGAGAATTCTTAGCCTAGTTCTACACACTTTGACTCTTATTAAACCTCATTCCATTTCATTCATGTCATTTACTGTCCTTCAAATCCTTCTCCGAAATAGGAAGAATATAAATTCATAAATATATGTAACTGAAAACAACAGACAATTTGTATGAATTTGACCTTATAGTCTTTACTAAACCTTTATTAAAACTAAGTATGCCCACATCTAAACTGAGCAGAACAGTTAAAACATTTAACAAAATATGACTATTTTATCTTAAAAAACTGGATTAAAAGTAAATAATAGTTCATAATTAGTGAAAATAACAATGGTTCATGGAATATTTGCTCAGAAATGAAGTTTGAAAAAGGTATATTTCTAATGAACCACATCCCTGCCCCTTTTCTATTTCATTTTGCCCTAGTTTCTAAGATGCAATGTGGTTTTCTAAACACTTGCATCCCCACACTGTCTATAATATTAAGACAATGTAATAAAAATAGATGTACCAGTTAAATAAACCATTGATTCTTTTTTTTGAGAAGGGCTAAAATCTAGGAGCTAAATCAGGAATCCTCAATGTAATACATTTTTATAAATTTATATATTTAAATCATGGATGATGGGTGTCCTGGTTATTTTCAGAGTTGCTAAATACAATTGTACTATAATTATCTAAGTTAGGACAGGCCTGCTTCCAAATTTACCTGATGAGAGATGGAAGGTTGCTGGATGGGCCCCTGCATTCTAGGGCTTGGTAAACCCATAGGTGCTGGCCTCCGTTGCACCTGTTGCCTCTGAGCCATTACCTGTTGCTGCATATGCTGGAGTCGTAACTGAGCTAGGCTGATCTGTGTTGGAAACTTGGATAACTGGTTTGAAGATAAACCACCTTGTGGCTGTGAATTCTGTTCCATGACAGGATTCTGCTTAGGCATTTGTGGTTGACTCTCTTTATCTTCAATTACTAAAGAACCTAATTAAAGAAAAAAGATTAAGTTCTAAAGTTTTTCTGATAGTGAAACACTACATTTTGTAAGGTTATTGTTGCTGAACTTCCAAACTGTCAAGGAACTTTTCAATCTCAGGAAACCTTTACACTCTTAAAAACAGATTGCCCCAAAGAGCTTTTATTAATGGAGATTCTATCTATCAAAATTTACTATCTTTGACACTAAAAATGAGAATTAAAAAAATTTATTTACTAATTCATTTAAAAATCCAGCCGGCATGGCTCAGTGGTTGAGCATCGACCTATGAACCAGGAGGTCACTGGTTCGATTCCTGGTCAGGGCACGTGCCCAGGTTGTGGGCTTGATCCCCAGTGTGGGGCATGCAGGAGGCAGCCAACTGATGATTTCTCTCTCATCATTGATGATTCTCTCTCTCTCTCTTCCTCACTTTTCCTCTCTGAAATCAATAAAAATAATAAACCCATAATAGCATACCTTTATGAAAAATAACATTTTTTTAAAAATCTTAGTGAAGAGTGCACTGTTTTATATTTTTGAAAATATCTTTATATGTCTGGCTTAATAGCTGAACTCCCACATCTGTTTCTGCATTATCTGTCATAATATATTGTTTAGGTTGAAATACAGGAAGAAAATCCAGCCACACAGATACGTAGTTGGAAAAGGGAAGCCTCTGTGGTTCCCTGAAGGAGCCTCAAACTGTACATTTTGAGAACTGCTGTTGTATATTAAAACAAGCAAATCTGACATTGGTTCTAAAAACATTCCCACAAAGTATTTCGGATTCTTTAATATTAATAATTTGTACTCTCTCGAGTTCCTTACACTTTCACAGTGCATACTATGTCAGTTTTCTGATAGAAAATATTTGAGTGGCTTACAATTACCCTTAAGAGAGTTTAAGGGTGCATCTAATAGGTCTGATCCAAGCACAAGGCAAAGATTAATTTTTTCAACAGTACAGATTTAATTAAATGTTTTAGATTTACAAAGTATATGCATCCTAAAAAAAATATGGCTATAATTCATTACTTACTGGTTGTTAAGCAATGTGACAGCAGGTCTATGTATACTGTTAAATTCCTCTTTACAGATAAGGGATCTATGGTTCAGAGACATTGAAGAACTTACCCAAATCCCCAAAACATTAACTGAATATTTATCTAGATCAATATTTTCCCCTTGCCCTATGAAAGATGTTTCTCAGAAGCCATGGATAACAAATTTGGAAAATTTGTCTCTTTGGAAGAATTAAAATGTAAATTTCATTGTCAACAACAATTTACAGAGCTATAAATGACAGCTCTGAGAAGTTCTACAATAAAGAATACTATTTAACTTTATTATATCAGAGTTTCACAAACTCTTCACAAACAGGAGATGCTGTCTTTATTTGATTTTTGCTGATGTAGACTTACCTAAAACTATATCCATTTTTGTGTGTGCAATTATACATATATTCTTACCTTTACCTATGCCTATATTTGTATTATAAATGATATACACTGAGTGGCCAGATTATTATGACCAGCCAGTTTATTATGACCACCCCATCAGTACAATGAAGTGAATTAGTTATGCAAATAATAATAATAATAATAAAACCTTCAGAGTATTTGCTTAGGAAGTTTTCAATATTCAGTATTTTTGGAAGTGTCAATGAAGTACTACTGATGGGGTGGTCATAATAATCTGGCCACTCAGTGTATATAAATATATACATCTCTATAGATGTGACTACTTGTGTGGATATATAACTGTGATAGGTTCTCTGTACAGTTGAATGTGGGCTGGTAGAGAGGGATAAGGGTTAAGAGATAGTTACTTAGACACATGCTTTGTATTAATTAACTAGAGGCCAGGTGCACAAAATTCATGCACTGGGGGGGTAGGGGGCCCTCAGCTCAGCCTGCACCCTCTCGCAGTCTGGGAGCCCTCAGGGGATGTCTGACTGATGGCCCTGTGGGGAGCAAGCCTAAACCATCAGTCGGACATCCTCAGTGCTGCCGCAGAGGCAGGAGAGGCTCCCGTCACCACAAATGTGCTCGTCAGCTATGAACCCGGCTTCTGGCTGAGCGGCGCTCCCCATTGGCGCACTGACCACCAGGGGGCAGCTCCAGCGTCAAGCAGGATCCAGCTGAAACGGCTCTCCGACATCCCCTGAGGGGTCCTGGATTGCGAGAGGGCGCAGGCCAGGTCGAGGTACCCCACCTGTGCATGATTGGGGCCAGGGAGGGACGCAGGAGGTTGGCCAGCCGGGGAGGGACTGTGGGAGGGCTCCAGGGTGTGTTTGGCCTGTCTGGTTCAGTACTGATTGGCTGGATCCCAACAGCAAGCTAACCTACCAGTCAGGAGTGTCTGCCCTCTGGTGGTGAGTGCACGTCATAGCGACTGGTTGACCAGTCAACTGTCTGCTCCCTGGTGTCAGTACATGTCATAGCGAGAAGTTGAGCGGCCTTAGCATATTATTAGCATATTACGCTTTGATTGGTTGAACGGATGACCGGACACTTAGCATATTAGGCATTTATTATATAGGATACATATAGTAACACATATAGGTGTGTGTTTGTGTGTAGTTCCAGTTGCTTGCTATTTATCAATAAACATATAGCTTTATGTACTTCTAAACTGAACTGCAGGGGTCATCTTATTATTTTTTCTTTAAGGGGACACCCTATCATTATTTTTGTTCTTCCCTTGTAAAAATGCTTTGTGTAAGTCGATTTCTTCCGTTCCTGGTGTATTCTGAGAGTACTGGCTCTCTAGCATGCCATTTTTTCCTTTCTTACGCAGAATCTAGCCTACAGAATGAGAGCGCAATCATTTTTGATGATTTTGAAACAAAGTTAATAAGCCCAATGATGTCATCAAAGGGAATATTAGTTAATGAAGAATGTGTAGGGAATTCTTAAATTTCTGTTTATATAATTTCCCTGTGAGAAATTAAGAGAGTAGGCAAAAAGTGAGGACTTTTTCTCCTAGCAAATAATATAACAAGAAAGTTAAAATAACTTCCTACTGAACTGCCTGCAAGGATGTTTGAACTCTTCATGTTACCAAGATGATAGTCTTCCTTTGTGATAATTCAGTGGACACCAATATTTAAAATTTGGGCACTTTTCTGTATGCACATAACACTTCAATTAGAAACTTAAATATATATATATATATATATATATATATATATATATATATATAATTATATTTATTATATAAAATTATATGTATAATTATTACAAAAAGGCAAAAGAAAAAGCAATGTTTTCCCTAGCCAAGAGAAAGCAAATGAGTAACATTAGGCATTTGATGGCTGAGTCTAAAGAGAAAGCCAATAATAGTATTGGAAATACTATTGTATCAGAAAACATTCTAAGTATCAAAAAATTCTATAACAATGCCAGTCACAAGTCAAGAGTTTTATCAACCCATTCTGATAAAAAGTTCAAGCAAGAGTCTATGAAAAATAGAACTCCTTAATTCCGAGTCAACAGAGGATGTTTCATAACATCCATATACTTATATGTATGTTAACATTCATGCATATGTAACATATATACACAGATAAATAAAATACTAACAAAAATTCCATGTTTTTAAACCACGGTAACAAAAACATTTTGAGGGTATAAGGAATACATTTTCAGTAACATAATAATCATTAAGAGTTCCAGAAACAAATGGTACTTGGGAAAATATACATAATGACCTACCTAAATTGATAATATTTTGAGCCCAGAAACCAGGATCACAGTGAAATTGGATGATATTGTTGGTCACTGGGGAAGCATCACACCTTGCTCGAAGGAGATGCCGTAACCGGTATGTAATCTAGAAGAAAGGAGACAGTTAAACATTAATATCGTTATCAGGCCAATAGTTTATTACACTCCCAGTAAATACACACAAAAAATAAGTCTCTTGTATGTGCACCAACACAAAATAAACAATAAAATATACACTATAAAAAGTAGACAGCCTAGCCTGGCTGGTGTGGCTTAGTGGTTGAGCACTCACCTACAAACCAGTAGGTAACGGTTCGACTCCTGATTAGGGCACATGCCTGGGTTGCCAGATTGATCTCCAGTGTGAGGTGTGCAGGGCAAAACATTTTGCCCGGCCAGGGCAAAACATTTATTTTATTTTATTTTTTTAAAGTAGACCTGCCCTAGCTGGTTTTGCTCAGTGGATAGAGCATAGGCCTACAAACTGAAGGGTCCCAGGTTTGATTCCGGTCAAGGGCACATGCCTGGGTTGCAGGCTTCATCCTCAGTAGGGGGCATGCAGGAGGCAGTCAATCAATGATTCTCTCTCATTATTGATGTTTCTCTCTCTCTTTTCCTCTCCCTTCCTCTCTGAAATCAATAAAGATATATTTAAAAAAATAAAAATTAGCCCTAGCCGGTTTGGCTTAGTGGATAGAGCGTCAGCCTGCAAACTCAAGGGTCCCAGGTTCGATTCCAGTCAAGGACATGTACCTTGGTTGTGGGCACATCCCCATTAGGGACTGTGCAGGATGTAGACTGATGTTTCTAACTCTCTATCCCTCTCCCTTCCTCTCTGTAAAAAAAATCAATAAAATATATTTTTAAAAATATATATAAAAAAATAAAAATTAAAATAAAAAAGTAGACCTATAACAGCTTTCTTTTCAAAATATCAAAAATTTTAAAGTTAAAAAAAATTTTTTGAGGTATAGTTCAGTTGGGTATGATGTTGAATACAAAACTAAAGAGTATCTTAAAGTGATAGGTTAAAGTCAGTTTTTTTAATTAACAAAACATCACAAAAGCACCAACTATTTGTAAAATAAAAATTTTTTAACACATTTTGCTCTTTTATTTATTTTACTACTTCTTTTAAAGAAGGATTCAGAATTTAGATTAGGTGGCTAATGAGTTACAGAAAAGACAAACTAATCTCTGCTAGTTAGTGGAATGGTTCTCCTTGTTCCCACGCTTTGAGTTTCTTGTCATCATCCCCCCCCCCCCCCCCACATGCAGTCCTCAGTGAGTCCTTAGGTCATTCTCCCTCAGCCTTTGAAGAGTTTAGCCCCTGGTTCACTATAACCATCATCACCATTACTCCTATCTTAATTCTTGGTGATTTTAACATCCACCTAGGTGATCTTCCTTATAGCTTGCTTCTTCTTGCACAGATACAAATACTCTCACAAACCCTAAAGGTCCTATAAGCCTTTGCTCTTACAATTTTTCTCTGTCCTATCAATCTTACCTTACCATTATCCCTACCCTCTTATCCCTCAATTCCTTCTTATCCAGCTTAAATCCCAGGGTCAATCATCATAAACATTTCCTTGCATATACCCTCAACACCTCTTTCTCTCTCATACTCAATTACACAAAATCCCTTTCCTCTTTTCAACCTTTTCCACAGATAAAACAAAACTTACTTCAGATCAGTCCCTAAGGTTGACTGGCTATCATAGACAGTTATTAATTTGCTAGAGGCCCGGTGCACAAAAATTTGTGCACTTGGTGGGGAGAGGGGCCCCTCAACCCGGCCTGTGCCCTCTCGCAGTCTGGGGCCCCTCGGGAGATAACGACCTGCTGGCTTAGGCCTGCTCCCGGGTGGCAGAGGGCAGGCCCAATCCCTAGGTGCAGCCCCTGGTTGGGCTCAGAGCAGGGCCGATTGGGGAGTTGGGGCTCTGTGCCCTGTCATACACAGAGCAGGGCGATCGGGAGGTTGTGATTCCACCCTCAGTCACGCTCAGGGTAGGGCCAATTGGGGGGTTGGGGCACCATCCCCTGTCACACTCAAGGCAGGGTCGATGGGGAGGTTGCGGCGCCACCCCCTGTCATGCACAGAGCAGGGCCAATCAAGGGATTGGGGCATTTCCCCTTGTCACTCACAGAGCAGGGCCCATCAGGGGAGTTGGGGCTCTGTACCCTGTCACGCACAGAGCAGGGCCAATCAGGTGGTTGGGGCGCCGCCCTCTATAACCCACAGAGGAGGGCCGATCAGGGCGTTGGGGCGCTGCCACTCTCACACTCAGGGCAGGGCAGATGGGGAGGTTATGGCTCTACCCCGTCACACACAGAGCAGGGCCCGTGGGGGGGTTGGGGGGGTAGGGGTTGGGGCACCACACCATCACACACAGAGCCACAGGGCGATCAGGGGGTTTGGGCGCTGCCCCCTGTCATGCTGATCCCGGTGCCGGGAGGCCTCGCGACTCCGCTGATCCCGGTGCTGGGAGGCATATTACCCTTTTACTATATAGGGTAGAGGCCTGGTGCATGGGTCGATGCCGGCTGGTTTGCCCTGAAGGGTGTCCTGGATCAGGGTGGGGGTCCCCACTGGGGTGCCTGGCCAGCCTGGGTGAGGGGATGATGGCTGTTTGCAGCTGGTCACACACCCTTCAGGGTGGGGGTCCCCACTGGGGTGCCTAGCCAGTCTGGGTGAGGAGCTGAGGGCTGTTTTCAGGCTGGGGGTGACTGAAGCTCCCAACCGCTTCTTTCTTTTTTTTTCCTTTTTCTTTTTTTTTAAATTCTGAGCCAGCTTTAGCTTTGAGGCTTGGCTCCAGCTCTTAGGCATCTGCTGCTGAAAGTAGGTTTCTGGCCTTTGCTTACAATGTTGCGATCCTGCTGGCTGAAGCCCGGCAGGTTTCTGGGGTTTTGTTTAGCTTCTATGTTTGTTACATAGTTGCTTGCAGCTCAGAGGCCTGCAGCGGCAGGCGGGGAACGTTGGAGTCCTCCGTCACTGAAGCAAGCAAGCCTCATGTTAGTTTCAAGCTGCCTGGCTGCCGGCCGCCATCTTGGCTGACAGTTAATTTGCTTATTGCCCTGATTAGCCAATGGGAAGGGTAGCAGTTGTACGCCAATTACCATTTTTCTCTTTTATTAGATAGGATGTTCTGACAAACTTTTATCATTTACTTGTTTATATCATCATAGACTTACATATTCCTACTTAATTCAATGTGTTCTGATTCATTACTATAGTTATTTAGTTTGAGTTTCAAATTGGTTGATTTGCCCAGAGAGAGCCCTTTTAAGCTGGATCCCAGTCCTTTTGACATGTCCTCAGCATGTCTCTGGCAAAAGATGTTCTGAGTACAATTTGTACTTTTCTTCACTTAGCTTGGAATTTAGAAACCAAGATCTGGAATAACATTGGGCTTACTGCTTTTGTGGTGTAACACACAAACACACACACACTCATATTATGTGTGTGTGTGTGTGTGTGTGTGTGTGTGTATAAACATCTATAACTATTTCCAGATCTCTGTGTATATGTGTATAAGTCTTGAGTTCATACTTATATTCTTAATTCCAATCTATTGCACCTTAGGACTCTATCTTTAGCAAAAATATTAGCTGCCATTACCCTCAATATATTTACTTATTACCTCAATCCACTCACTTATTTGCTTAATATAACCAAAATTTGAAAGATTTCTGCTCACTCTCTGTGTTCCCCGCTCATCACTTATCTCAGGCAGTGTGATCCCCCAACCACCTTCACTACCCTGAGTCCTCAGTCACCATGCTGATGAGTCCATGACAAGAAGGAAAGATGATCATTTTTCTTTAAAAACATTTTTTTTCTGTCTTTAGGCAAATATACTGACTTAGCATTTTGAGTATCTTATAATTTTTAGTGTGGAAATTGAGCAGTATAAGCTCTTTTACCTGCCTCCCACCCCACAAAACAACAACAACACAACAACAACAATTAAATCAGAAATGTGAGTACTTCCTTAAGAGGAAATCAGCTTTAATTAAAGGAAACTTTGAGGTAAATTACTAGGACATCGATACATTTTTCCCCTTGAGGTACTAAGTTGTAAACTTCTTCTTTTGCTGGTGAGAAGCTACAAGACACAGAATTTACTTATAATTCAGATAGCTACTATCTATTTGTCAATTTAGTGTGGCAAGGTCTAAAAGTAAGGTCAAAGTTGGCCAAACTCTGCTCCTTATCTTAAGCAACATTTTTTCTGTTGTATTTTACTGCCATTCAATGTAAAAATGAGAACTCTCTTGTCAAATTATTTTTGTTGAATGTGTTGGGCTGACATTGATTAACATAATATAGGCCTGGCTGGCGTGGCTCAGTGGTTGAGCATTTACTTATGAACCAGCAGGTCGTGGTTCGATTTCCAGGCAGGGCACATGCCCAGACTGCGGGCTTGACTTCCAGTAAGGGGTGTGCAAGAGGCAGCAGATGAATGATTCTAGCTCTCTCTCCCTCTTCCTTCCTCTCTGAAATCAATAAAAATATATATTTTTTTAAAATTATATAGGCTTCAGCTACATAATTCCACAACACATTCTGTAGACCGTATTATGTGTTCACCATCCCAAGTCAAGTCTCCTTCCATCAAATGCAGATTTTAGATAATGCTGAGAAATCATAAAGCCTAACTAATGTAGACGATAAACAATGGTCATTAAACATACTTATTCATCTCTTCAGGCATATCTACACTTAAATGAACTCAGGTTTCACACTGAAAACTTAGGTGTTGTTCAAAAAGCAAAAAAAAAATTTTTTAAATATGAAGGATGTCCAAATAGCTTTTGAGATAGCAGTACTGTAACTGTCTTCTATTGAAGTTAAATAGACTTAAAAAATATTCATTAAAAAAATTTCGTTGTTTCTAAATTCCCAACACTATAAAAAATTAACAAAGTTTCATTTATACCTACAGCTTCTGACAGGAGGTGTTATCTGGTACCTTATTTATTATTATTATTTTTCACTATCAATTTTTCATTGAGTTCCTTAAGTTCCTACTTTTAGAAGTATGATCTAATGAAATTCATAGAAAAATACACAACTGTAATAATAGTAGATGAAAGTAAATAATAGGATGATGGACATATGCATAAGAGCTTTGTAAACAGAAGGGGATTCTAACCCAGTTTTGGTCACTGGAGGCTGTGAAGAGGAAAGAAAGATGAACCTAAAATGAACACTGTAGTCTCTAAAAAGATGAACATTAGTTATTTAAGAGAAAGAATAGGCATTTTCAGAAAAGGGTACCAGAACCCAGGTAAGAGAGAGCATGGTATGTTCTGAGGATCAGAAATAAGGAATTGGCAATGAGACATTCAGGAAACATAAAAAAGATCTTTGAAGATCAATTAGATGGGAGCGTGGGGGAAATGGAATAGGATTGTAGAATTCCTTTTTACTACTTATACCCTCAACCGTTTCCTAATCTATCTTTAGTATTATAGAAACATCTACTATTAGTAAAAAGAATGCCTGTGTTTCATTCTTCTGGTCTCTCTTCTGTCAATATTTCTTACCTTCCTTCTAAATAAATATAAGGATAACAGAAGAATCCTAAGGAAATAATGTGAAAATGTTTTAAAATATATTTAAAACTCGACTTCTGAAAGGATTCTGCTATTCCAATAGGTCTGATCTTTTATTGACTAAAATTCCTATAGCAAAAAGATGAACTAAGAATTGCAATCCAAGATTGAAATTTCACACCAGCAAGACATTTTTTGTATTTTTATGTATGTAAAAGCCATCATTCAAAGAATAACCTGAGTAGACATGGCTATGTTTACAAAGCATAAGAACTCTTAAAAACAGGTTGTATAAGATAGCAATTTTCAAATTTTTGAGACTGAAAATCCTTCTAAATATGTAAAAATATTTAAAGAATAACCTGAGTAAACATATCATATTTATAAAGTATCATATTTATAAAGTATAAGAGCTCAAAAGAATACAGTTGGCATAATATGGTGATTTTCTAGTTTTCTGAGACTGAAACACATGTTTGAAATACTTCAAATGTTTAAAAATAATCATAAGCTTTAACTCTGCATGCATTCCAGGCAATGCATTTTATTAATTACATCCTTTTCTAAATAGGCACTAAGGCCACAACTCGAATTACATAGGCTTTTAAAAATTAGAGAGAAAAAAACATGATCAGGAAATCTGGTAATTTTAGTTCTTTATGGTTCTCTGTGCCTATTTTCTCCTATAAGTAACAGAGAGGACAATCATCCTCTCTCCTATTTCAAAAGATCATCGAGCAGATTAAGTAATCCCATCTTCTATTTCTTTTTTATTAAGATCTTCACCAGAGGATATATTCATTGGTTTGTATTGTGTGTGTTTTTGGAGAGAAAGGAGAGTAGGGAGGGAGCGAGGCAGAGAGAGGGAGTGAGGGAGAATGGGAAGGAGAGAGGGAGAGAAACAAACACTGATGTGAGGGAGAAACAGCGATCAGTTGCCTACTGTACATGCCTGATTTAAGATCAAACCCACAACGCATGTGTCCTGACTTAGAATCGAACCCTCAGGACAATGCTCCAACCAACTGAGCAACCAGGCCAGGGTCCATCTTCTATTTTTACTGTTTTCTCCTATTATAATTAACAACAAATTATAATAAAACTAGAGAAACAAAATTTTATACTAATAAGACTAAGTATCTGATTATTATGTATGAGTAATATGCTTTATTACACATATAAATAACATCAGTAACAGAGAAGGTCTGTACTACATAGAAGTTTTTTTCATTAGACCAATGAAGCAGTTTTACAAAAATGACCTAAAGATTAAGACTACATCATTGATTATTATGAAAGGAAAAAAATCATAAGAGTTTAATACAATTCATGATTAGAAATAGTTGCAAATCAATTTTCTAATAAATCACTCAGCATTTTGGATTTAGTTTATAAAAGCTGATCCAGAAGTGCATTTCATTATTTCAAAATGGTCATTAGAAATTTCTGCCACTAGATTCCAAAAAATGGAACAGCTGAACAGAAAACTGATTTGAATATCATAATCTGATTACAAAGTATACATTTATGTGGAATCTTTAATAAAATGAAAAGGAACAGGAATTTTTAAGAACATTTATACGGTTTTACCTCCAATGACTAAATGTGTCCTACATCCTTAATACTAAAGTCCTGGTCCACAGAAAACAGTACCTGCATCACATGGGAGCTTGTTCAAAATACAAAACCTGCCTCCACTCCAAATCCACTGAACCAGAATCTTTAGGTGGTTACTATGCAATCATCATATTTTCAGTACCAAGATTCAAGACTACTGTCCAAATAGTTCGTCAAATAATAAAGCCACTTTTCTCTAGTAAATGGGTTGAAATATTCAGCACCATATACTGCTGACAGAATAAACAATGTAGAAGAGGAACACAGCCTGGCTGAGATGTGTGAGCTTAGGCAGGTTAAACTTAGCTCTGTACCTAGGTTTCATCACTCACACAATGAGGATGGAAAGGTATACCTATCTCATAAAAGTAACATAAAAAGTTTAAGGAAATATTACATGGAAAATGCTTTGAAATTAGTCCACAATAGGTAATTAGAAAATGTTTATTATTATTAAGTTCATTTGCTACTAAGACAGAGAAAACTTAGAAAAGAACAATACAGGAGTGACATGGGAGTTTTACAAATCAATTTTATCTACCTACCTACCTACTCTCGCAATCAAAAGATTTATCAACCTGGGGATACAAATAACTCTCTAAATAGGAGATGGAGGCTGGGAGGAAAGGCTGGAAAAATGACCACAAGGCCGAAGAGAAACAAGAGAAAGAGAGAACAACATAGGGAAAGGGGACAATTACGTTATCTTCCCTAGATGGATTTTCTTCTGGATAGTCCGAGCCTAGTGGTAGATGAGTGAATTTATTGAGTCCAGCCACTTGGGAGAGAGACAATGGCTGGCACTGTACGCACTAGGGCCCTTGAGGTGCGCCTCCTCCACCAACCAAAACCTTGGGGGCGGGGGAGGGGGGGCAAGGAGGGAAGGTTTTACATTCATTACCCACACCCCAACCCCAAATAGATGACCTGGAGCTTCTAATCTGTGAACATGAGCACGATGATAGTGCACACGCCCATCAAGAAATGCATGAAGGACTTGTGCTTTTCTATCAGCTAAAATAATATTTTAAAAAATCCAATACAGTAACACCTCGCTGTAACAGACTAATTCAGGCAAGGGGATGTCTACTAGTATTAAAGCTAAAAGTCCATTATAGAATGAAGTAGGTTTTCTGAATGCATGTGTTAAAAAAGTGACAAATTAGTTTACCTGTTTCTACTTATGTAGACACACTTGTGTAATTAAAATTAAGCATATATGAAAAGTTTAATTTCACAGAAAAGTTTTCTATATGTATTACTGTAATTTTAAATTTATACTGAATATGTCTAGTAAATGCACACATTCACCAGTCACTGAGAGTAAACAAATGCACAGGACTGGGGCATGGCTTAGCGCACGTTAAAACTGCTGCAGAAAGTCATGCCACGTTAACAACAGAACCAATTACCATGTGCATGATATGGTGTGATCATATGCTCATCATTCGCCAAACACTGTTTACAAGCAGTGGACTTTTTCATTTAAATATGTAGACCACAGCTGTAAATAATTTTATGTAATATGTCGGCAAAATTACTACACAGTGTTTTTTCCCCAACATATGGCCTGTTCGGTAGAATTTGTTAAAAATAACAGTGAAGTAACAAAAACCCAAAACCCTGTTAATTTAATTATAAGCAAGTCTTGGTTAAAAAGCATTTTAAAATTAACAGGGTGTTAATTTTCACATATAACTTATGGACTACAAGTTTTGTCCGTTAAATCCGAAGTCCGTTAAATTGAGGGTTTGCTGTATACAGGGGTGGGGGCAAAAGTAGGTTAATACAAGCCTGCAACCCAGGCATGTGCCCTGACTGGGAATCAACCCTGCAACCTTTTGGTGCACAGGACAATGCCCAACCAACTGAGACACACCAGCCAGGGCTCTCTTTATATTCTGATGGAATATTAAATGCCACACTTGGTCTATCTTACCAGTCGCTTGCTATAAAGTAGTGCTGTACTGCTGCCACTGGAAACTGCCCATTTAGAAAAATGCATGACATGTTCCAACTGTTTAGAAAGTCCAGCCACTTCCTGTTGTTGTTGCATAAGTTTTATGCGATGGTCCTTCGCCAGGCTCTAAAAAGAAAATAATTTCAAAATTAATTCTGTCTGTAACATATCTTAATGGTCATTTTCAGATTACCATATTAGAATAACCATCACCTTTAAGAAACTGAAAATCCTCTTAGTGTTGCTTTTACACTTAGTACAAAGGATCAGTCTTAATGCAGCAAAACACTGTGCTCCAAATGCTCCTTATAGCCACTGCTACCACCACCACCACGGCCTCCATGGCCCCTAACCTCCACCCTCAGTATGGTTTTATACACTGAGTGGCCAGATTATTATGACCGGCCAGATTATTATGACTACCCCATCAGTACTTCATTGACACCTCCAAAAATACTGAATATTGAAAACTTCCTAAGGAAATACTCTCAAGGTTTTATTATTATTATTATTATTATTATTATTTGCATAACTAATTCACTTCATTGTACTGAGGGGGCGGTCATAATAATCTGGCCACTCTGTGTATATCTGGGACTTAGGTTTCTGTTCATGTCATCTTCCAATATCCAATAGGAACAAAACCTGTAGATTAGCTATAATACAGTAAATGCCTATTAAATTCAATACCCACAAATAAAATAAATATAACCAGCAATCTAGTAAATTACCAGATCACATAATTTACTCAATCCCATGATTTCACCTTTTAGGCATTCTAGTCCTCATTGCAACCATATGGTAGACAACATGTATGCTTCGCATGTGGTAAAAAAGCTGTAACATTTTTTGGGGGGTCTAGTGAGAGTTAGTTACATGGTGACTAATGTGCCCATGCACTCTCAGAAAAGCTACAGAAAAGCAGTACACAGAATTTCTCTCTGAGGGTTTTACCTTTCTCTAAGGAAGTACACAAGGAAGAACACAGGTTAATAAAAAGTGAAGAGCACTGAACTTGGGTTATTTTAAAGGTTTCTATCAAAAAATCTCCTTTACCTAGCAAGAAAAGAGGAAGAAAATAGGGCTTTCTACTGGCTTAAAAAAAAAAGTTTAAAGTAAAATTGCTATGCTCCAATATAGACTTATAGTCTCAATAAAAAAAAGAACCTAGATCCCAGCCATAGTCAGTTTTAAATGTTGAGAATGTACATGTGCTAAATTGAATTAAGGGAAAAACTGCAGTGACTATTAATGGCTTTGTCATATCTAATTTAAAGCTCAGAGATAACTTACTTATTAGGTTATTTCTGACCTCTGTGAAAACTGTTTCTTTGGAGGCATTCTAGAAAGAATATTCTGTTTATTTTTAATTAGGTTGCAAATTGAGAATCAGAAGGTCTCGTTTCTTGGTATTCCATAGAAACAACTATTTGGTAGCCTGGCCAGGGTGGCTCAGCGGTTGAGCATCGACCCATGAAGCAATAGGTCACTTGTTTGATTCCTGGTCAGGGCACATGCCTAGACTGCGGGCTCGATCCCTAGTAGGGGGTGGGCAGGAGGCAGCCAATCGATGTTTCTCTCTCTCTCTCTCTCTCTCTCTCTCTCTCTCTCTCTCTCTAATATATATATATATATATATATAGAGAGAGAGAGAGAGATAGATAGATAGATAGATAGATATATCTATATATGATCAATAAAAACATTTTTAAACAGTTCTATAAAAACTGTAAGGCAATAACGTTGATTAAAAGTAATACTGATGACTAAGTTTATTCCTAGAGATTGGGAATTTGGTCGTATTTTGTTTCTATATTCTTATTTTTTTTAACCGGAAAGTAATTTTGATTTACAGTGAAGTTTGGAAACAACCACAGCCACTACTGATCTCAGAGAAAACAATTTGAAGTCACTTTTTATTTTAAGCAGAGCTTTGAAAACATTTTAAATTGTTTAAATGCAGCTATTAAAACAGAAACAGAGAACCTTGAAAAAATAATTACTGTAAATAAGGTCTGATTCTTCCTGGACAGAATAATTCTTCACTAAATAAGTATTTGATTATAAAAGAATAAAGTATTATTTTAGTCTTTGTTTCCAGTATGGTTGCTAAACCATGGTAGTGGCCTTGCTTTGCAGGGGACAAAACTTTCTAACAAAGACCTTATAGTTTTGTCAACTATAAAATAAAGATGTTGGCTCTGGCCGGTTTGGTTCAGTGCATAGAGCGTCGGCCTGAGGAATGAAGGGTCAAGGGCATGTACTTCAGTTGCAGGCTTGATCCCCCAGCTCTGATCAGGGTACATGCAATGGAAAAATATCCTTGGGTGAGGATTAACAACAAAAAGATGTTGAACTAAATTATTTCTAGGAGTTTTTTTCTAATCTTCAAACATGACAATTCTTTTACTCTTTTCTCATTCTAAATTGCTTCTTTACTGTGAATTCCTTCTGTATCAATATACTAAAAAATTCTAAAATATCATGCAATTAATATGTTAATATACCATATAGAAGTTGTAACCTCCATATATTTGAAGTCAAGCAGTGAATTTGGATCTTGACCTTCAGGAACATAAAACAGCTGATGAAGATAGTAATATCTTTCTTATCTTCAGTGGGAAACAACTATCCAAAATGCCCTGGCTTTAGTAATTAACACTATAAAATGTTAAGGGCAGGAGGCACCTCCTTTTACCTTATATCTCATAAGGTTAAATGTATATAGTTGAGAACTAAACATAGCTAATTAGTGTATCTTTCCAAAATTTTGTTCAATTGCACTCCAACCCTTTGGTGATGCAAAACTGTCACTTCAATGAATCTCTAAAATGATTCATCTCTTCAATATTTACAGAGTTTCTCCTGCAAGCAAGGCATATGTTAGACACTCTGGAATAAATAATAATAATTAACAAAATTCCTAGTGGGAGTATCAACCTACTTGCTAGGTGGGAAGCTGCGGATTCATGAATTGTTTAATGTAGCCAATTAGATCTTCAAATTGAGTTTTTTTAATACTTCAAATTGAGTTTTGAAAATACTTCACACGAAAAGTTTCTAATAATTCAGTTATCTACATTTACCTTATAGGGTATGTCAAAAGCTCAAAAACGTTTAAATTTTTTTGTTCAGAATTATTTTATTTGGAAATCAACTGAAATATAATAAAGAATTATAATCTATAAAAAATCATAACTCTGGCCTGTGTGTGCAGTGGTTAGAGCACTGGCCAGCACATCAGGGTCCTGGTCAAGGGCACGTACCTGGGTTGCAGGTTCGATCCCTGCCCATGTCGGGCCTTGTGCAGGAAGCAACCAACCAATGTGACTCTCTCACATCAATGTTTCTCTCTTTCTCTCCCTCTCTTCCTCTCTCTCTCTCTCTCTCTCTCCCCCCCCCTCCCTCCCTCCCTCCCTCCCTCCCTCCCTCCCTTCTATTCTCTCTAAAAATCAATGGGAAAAATATCCTCAGGTGAGGATTAACAAAAAACAAAACTAACATCATGATATAATTTGGTTTAAAAAATTATTACTGGATATACCAAAATAAATGTATTTTCTATCCTTCCTATAAATAGCCAAGTTCTGGAAATCCCATATAGCATATATGGGCATCAACCGCATATATGCTATTAAATAACACACCCATTCATATTTGCCCTCAGTTAAACTTTCTTAATGTAGATTCACTCTAATTTTTCAGGCTACAGTACTATAAAGATTGACATTAAAAAAAAAAAAAAAAGACATTCCTACTGTTTTATAAAGCCATAAATTATCAGCTTGACAATGCAGAGCCTGGCAAAGGAAAACATGGGAATAGAGAAGAAATACTACTGAATCATAAAACAATTATAAGAAAAAGGCTTTGATTTCAAATTCGCAAATACATACGAAATCCTATTAAATCATACTAGTATGCTGCATTAACAGTAACTTACCTCAAGCTGATGCAGTAGAGCTTTTCCTTTTTTATTTATTTCTACCATCAGTGTAAAAATAGCAACTTTAATATCTTGTTCCACTTGCTTTTGATTTTGATTTACTTCAATTATCCTGAAAATTAAATGAAGAGGGGAAATATAAGGCAGGAAAATTGTTTTACAATATTTAAAATTGATTTTTTAAGGTCTAAATTGGACCAAAATGTTTTCAGCACTTAAAAGCTCAGCTATTTCTAGGATGCTTCAGTTTAAATTGACTTTCTTGAAAACAATACAGCAGAAATCCTATTCTTCTGAAAGACATAGTCATTTAATTCAACCTTAAAATCAAAATGCATAAAAAACATTTTAAGAAAATATGTTTCGGAAAGATTATGGTGACACCCAGGAAAATCAATACTCAGCCTAAAAAGATGATAAAGAAAACCATGAATCTAAAAGAGTTCTATTTTATTCACTGCAACTAAGAAGTAGGAAAGGGTAAATGTGTCACTTTTATTTAGTCATGTGAACTACTACAGTACCCATTATACCTGAATAGAAGAATAAAAAAGACAATAGTAGTTTGTTACTTTTAATAACATTTGTCTTTAAATAAGCAGCCAAATAACTACTTTATGTTTAATCAACCACCAAATATGTTTTTTCCTTTGATTAGAAAAAATGGAAATGCTGTTTTCATAGAGATCAAGAACAGAAAGAAAATACATAGCATTACACCAGAATATCTTACAGAAGCAGAAAAGAATAATGGGGAACCCACTGGATATTATAAGAGAAATGAAAAGCTTCTTTTCTTCTGTTTCTCCCATAGTTACCTTCTAAGACTAAAAAGGCAGAGATTTTGTTCTCTGTTGGAAAATCTTCAAGATAATTATTTAACATCAATATTGGCTAGAGGATCAAAAAAACTAATATAAATCCTCGTGATTATAGGACAGGATAAAAAAGGGGCAACCAGTACCATGTTTGCACATGTGTGAAAATGAATGGTCAAGTAAGTCAGTCTAGTAAATTTAATCCTCCTATAATCAGGTAGGCAAATAAAGATATAAGCAATTAACACCTAATCCAAAGATTCTTTAATTTTTCCAATTCAAAAACCAAAATACTAAAAAAATAAAAGCCCACCAAATTTGGATAATTCACACTAATTTTAAGTCTAGAAATTTTCACACATACATGGTCAACTGATATTCTACAAAGGTGCCAAGGCAATTCAGTAGCAACAGAAGAGTTTTGTCAACAAATGGGAGTTGGAGCAAATGGACATCCATATGTCAATTTAAAAAAAAAGGAAATACTCTATATATTGTGAAAGAATAAGAAAAAAGTCAAAATGGTGAACTTCACCAAGGGTGGATCTTTCACATAAAATTAGTTATCTTACAAATTGCTACCATTTGCTACTAGATTGTAGAAATGACTATCATTATCTCTCCTTAGCCTATCTAATAAAGAGGGAATATGCTAATTGACTGCCCCGCCCTCAAAAGAGCGCCCACAGCCAATGAGGGAATATGCTAATTGACTGTCCCACCCTCAAAGATGGTGGTGCCCACAGCCAATAATGAGGAAATATGCTAATTGACTGCCCCACCCTCAAAGATGGCGGCACCCACAGCCACAAGATGGCTGGCAGTTGTGGGTGATCAGGCCAGCAGGGGTGGAGAGTTAGGGGCAACCAGGCCAGCAGGGCAGGGCAGTTGGGGGTGACGGGGCTGGCAGGGGAGCAGTTAGGTGTTGATCAGGCTGGCAGGGGAGTGGTTCGGGGGTGATCAGGCTGGTAGGCAGAAGCAGTAAGGGGCAATCAGGCAGGCAGGCAGGCGAGTGGTTGGGAGCCAGCAGTCCTGGATTTTGAGAGGGATGTCCGACTGCCCGTTTGGTTATGGGATCGGGCCTAAATGGGCAGTCGGACATCCCCCAAGGGGTCTCAGATTGGAGAGGGTGCAGGCTGGGCTGAGGGACACCCCTACCCCCCAGTGCACAAATTTTGTGCACCGGGCCTCTAGTTCTATAAATATTAACTACAAGTTTTCAATTACTCAGTTACAAAGTATTTTTAACCCACCAATTCACCAATTATTCTACTTGGGAAAGTACAGTATTGTGATTAAAATATGGTAAGGGAAATCGTTTTTGGTTAACTATAGTTATGTGAAAGAGAAAGGTAAAATGAAATGAGATCTGATCAGAATAATAAAAACTGACACACTAAAACTGTTACTACCACAATATATAATGACTAGCTATACTACTAATAATGAGACACCAAAAAAAGTTAACTTATATTGAAGAATTTCTTTTTTTAAATCAAGGCATTCCTTGAAAAAAATTCCCAAATGCCCAACCCTGGTCATGTTCCAAAATTATAAGAATAACAGTTTATGGCCGAAACCGGTTTGGCTCAGTGGATAGAGCATCGGCCTGCGGACTGAAGGGTCCTAGGTTCGATTCCGGTCAAGGGCATGTACCTGGGTTGCGGGCACATCCCCAGTGGGAGATGTGCAGGAGGCGGCTGATCAATGTTTCTCTCTCATCGATGTTTTTAACTCTCTATCTCTCTCCCTTCCTCTCTGTAAAAAATCAATAAAATATTAAAAAAAAAAAAAAGAATAACAGTTTATGATTGCTCTTATTGAAGATGAACCACAAAAGCCTTACAAAATTTTCTGAGAACAGCACTCAAATCCCCTGTAAGGCCTCTCTTATCCAGCTCATTCTAATAAGCATTTCTTGATCTGTTTAGGCAGACACGTTAAAAGAAAGGGGATACGGAATTTCATAGGGTTGTAAAGGTTGCAAAATGTCAGTGTGTGCCCCAAATGGGATTAAAAAAAAGGGGGAGCTAGACAAACTCCCTCTTCCCCACAGAGGCCAGTGGTTTCCTCCACCAATCACTGAATTGTGAGACAGGAGCCTTGGACAAATGGAAGACAAAAACATAATAGATAATATGTAGAAACTGTGTAATATTGTACTTGACAAGGAATAAAAGGTGTGTGAAACAGTGTCACAATCCCTGTCTCCTGGTCCAAATGTCTCCAATTCATTGCAGTTAAGGTAACAGCCCAGAGGGGTTATCTCAAAGTTTAGCAATTCTTAAAATAGCATTTATGTATATAATCAAGTGTTAAAATATTTTACACTAGCAAAAACAGTTGATTTTATCTTTAAAATCCTGGTATTTCTTTAAAATTAAAAAACACTGATAATGATGAATTATCGATAACTTAAGTGAGCTGCTATAAATGCAGTGTATCATCAAAATAATTTTAAATTTCATGGCTGAAAAGATGCTTTCAAACCCAAACTTTCCAGAAATCCAAAATTTTGTAGAAGTCTTATTAACTCTGTTATTCGAGTCATCTGGCAGCTTACTTAGATCTATTTCACCATGAGTTAAATAAAATGTTCTAAAAGTGAGTATACTTAACACATTATATAAAGATGATTTATTATAATACCATAAATGAAAATTTACCTGTTCTGGATCTGATTTCCTGTGAATTTGATGTACTTTGTTTTTTCCATCAATTTGGTGATTAGTGTATCTATAATCACTTTCTGATTCTGAAAAGCTTCTTCTATAAATTGATATCTGAAGAAATAAATAAATAATTCAATTATCACATGAATTAATCTGTGTAAAATGAGGAAAAGCCCCAAAGCAAAGAAATAATAGAAAACTATTTAAGATAATAAGAGTATAAAGAATATAAACAATCAGTTAAAATACAAAGTATAGGTGACCCCCCAAAAATGTATACACACACTTTGAATAATTACAAAGGCAGTATTAATTAAAATATATTTCATTGTCAAAACTGAGCTATCAGCTGTTAAAGTGTGTATACATTTGGGGGGGGGGGGCACTCTATATATCCCTATAAGGCAAATTTTCCCTCTTGTGGAAATTATCCCTTAAGAAAGAGGGAGTCTAGCCCTGGCTGGTTTTGCTCAGTGGATAGAGCATTGGCCTGTGGACGTAAGGGTCCCAGGTTTGATTCAAGTCAGGGTACGTACATAGGTTGCAGGCTCCTCCCTGGCCTGGGCTATGGTCAGGGCACATGTAGGAGGCAACCAATCAATGTGTTTCTCGCACATCGATATTTCTCCCTGTATTTCCCTCTCTCTCTACCACACTCTCTAAAAATCAATGGAAAATATCCTTGAGTGAGGATTTTAAAAAAAAGAAAAAGAAAAGGAAAGGGGAGTCTTTACAGATATTATTCAAGGACACTCTTTAAATTATTTTGAAAATTTGGGAGACACACATGCATTATCACGGTTTTAGAGGATTACAGAGCTCACTTGGCCAAAAAGTAATAACAAATATTTAGGCAGATTTAACTATTTTACAATTTCATAATTATGAAAGTTTGATGCTTATAAACATTTTGAAGATCATTTTTAATAAGCCCTTTTAAAATATTTAACTTAGAAATGAAGATGATAGCCTCTGACAAATAAGATGACTCAAGAGTATCTTGAGAGAAAGACAATGATGTAAATGATACATATGAAGATTTTCATCGGAAGTTTTTCATAAAATGTATAAATACAGTACTTTACGTAATGTAATTTGAAAGTATAATTAAATTAAATATAAAGAGGGTGGTCAAAGTTAGAAAAAAAGAAAACAGATAATTTCATTCCATTTCCTTTGTACATTATCATATTTGTAAACAATGACTGTTTAAATTCCTTCTTAGGTAACAAGATTTTTATTTTAAACTTTTTTTCATTACTGCGCTGTTTGGGATCCTAATACAGTGTAATGTTGAATGAAATGGTCAAAATGGTCATCTTTATCGTCTTCCTAAACTCAAAGTAAAAACTTTGAATATTCTATTTATGATATTTACTAGTTCTTTTCATAATCTTTAGCAGGTTTGAGAAATTTCCTTTTATTCCTAGTTTGCTAAGATACACACACACACATATACATATATATGTTTAAATGTTTTCATATTGATTTTAGAGAAAGAGGAAGTTACAGGGAGAAACATCTATCGATTGCCTCTGTATGCACCCTGATGGGACAGAACCTGCAACCTGAGCATGTGCCATGACTGGGTATTGAACCGGTGACCTTTTGGTGCACAGGACGATGCTCTACCTAGCCACACCAGCCAGGGCAATCATGGGTTATATTTTTAATTTAATGTTTCTTCTGCCTCTACTGAGATGGTTATATAATTTTTCCTTTAGTCTTTAAACATATGAATTATATGATGATTTTCAGACATTAAATAAACTTTGTACTATTAATAAGGCCAACTTGGTTGTGATTACATTATCCAAAAATCATAATACTACTGAATTTGGTTTCCCAATTTATCTCTTCGAATTTTGTTATTCAACTAGAGGCCCAGTGCACGAAATTCGTGCATGGGGGGTGTCCCTCAGCCCGGCCTGCACCCTTTCCAATCCAGGACCCCTAGGGGGATGTCTGACTGCCGGTTTAGGACTGATTCCCCGGGATCGGACCTAAACCGGAAGTCAGACATCCCTCTCGCAATCCAGAACCACTGGCTCCTAACCACTCACCTGCCTGCCTAATGCCCCCAACGGCCCTCCCCTGCCAGCCTGATCTTTCCCCTAACTGCTCTCCCCTGCTGGCCTGATCGCCCCTAGCTGCCTCTGCCTGGGTCCCCATGACATGGCTTTGTCCGGAAGATGGCCCGTCGGCCTGGTCTAATTAGCATATTACCCTCTTATTAGTATAGATTACAGTTTACATTCAATATTATTTTGTATTAGTTTCAGGTGTACAGCATAGTGGGTAGACAATAATATACTTTACAACTGCTTAGAATTTTTAGGTTCATCTCATGGGTGAGACCGCTCTGTAATTTTCTATTTTTACTCCTCATAATCAGTGAAGTTTACCTGGATTTGTATTTTACTTTATGGGAAAATTATAAATCATGGATTTACATGAAATTGAAGGACTAATCTAATTTTCTTTGTTTTTTTGTACTAGTTTTGGTAAGCTGTACTTTCTAAGAATTATCCCATTTCATGTAAAAATTTTCTATTGATATCATTTTAATTTCTTAAATATATTTTTTACTAATGATAGTATTACAGATATCTCCCATTTTTACAGATATCCTTTTATATTTTTTAATTCCTTTACAAAATACCCCCTTATTCCTATTATTTGGGCCTGCTTCCTTCTTAATCACTCATAAAAAGATTTGGTAATTTTACTAGTCTTTCTGAAAGATCTAATTTTTGGCTTTAACTATTTCATTAATTTCTGCACTTGTCTTTATTATATCCCTTTCCCCACTTACTTAAGGTTTAATTTACTCATTCTAACTTGAGATAAATGTTTAACACATTCACTTTTTAATCCTATTTAATATATGCAATTGTATATTTCTTTCTAATCATGGTTTTAGCAGTATATTTCAGAAATATTTTCATTATCATTCAGATAAAAATATTTTCTAGTATACTGTATCAGGATTTCTTTTTTTACACTTTATTAACTAATTTTGAAATAATTTTAAAGATAAATTTGCAATAGAACAGAGTTCTCACATATACCTTTAACACTGCTTAGTTTTTCAAATATTGCCTCCTCAACAGCCCTTTAATTCCTTAATAATTAGTATGCCATTTCCTCAAAAGGATCTTCTATTGTTTATAGGAAGATTATTGTTTCCATAATTATAGGAAAATTGACATTGAGATAATACTTCCATCTAATCTACAGACCATATACCAATTATGTCATTTGTCTCACTAATGTCCTCTATAATTTCTTCTCCCTCTAATCCAGGATACCATCCAGGATAATACATCATTACATTTTGTTTTCATGTGAACTGTATTCCTTCATTTTCAAATATTTGGAGATTTTTCTCATCTATTATTATTTTCCAGATTAACTGCAGAGTTTACACAATACTTTATATGATTTTAATCCTTTGAAATTTAAGACTGCTCTGGAATGATTAAATTCTTCCTATTTATGTTTGAAAAGAATGTGTA
Source organism: Myotis nattereri (assembly GCF_964212035.1). Taxonomy (NCBI): domain Eukaryota; kingdom Metazoa; phylum Chordata; class Mammalia; order Chiroptera; family Vespertilionidae; genus Myotis; species Myotis nattereri. The sequence continues at coordinate 28,949,504 of NC_138086.1, read as the reverse complement.
TTGGGTACAGTATTTCTTAATGTCCATGAGGTTATTTATTAATTGTTATTTGAATTTTATGGAAAAATCCTTATTTTTAGTGTGCTTGTTTTGTCAATTATTGAGATGCTAAATTTCCCACTCTAACTGTAGATTTGTTTACTTGTTCTAAGTTGTTATTTTTCTTTACATATTTTTCTTTTTATTATTTTCTTTTTCTCTATATATTTTAAAGGGCATAAATTTAGAACTGTTGTATCTTTTAGATTAAGAAAACCATTTTTCATTATAAAGTTTCCCCCTTTATCTCAATGCATTTTGCTATGCCAACTTGCCTTTGGTTGGTGTTTGTATGGCACATCTTTATCTGTCCTTTTTATATACTCAGGTTTTAGATGTTTCTCTTATAAAAAGCAACAGACTTTCTATTTTCTTCTTATCCAGCCTGAAATATTTTGAACATTTTATCTATTTACATTTATTATAATTACAATACATTTATAGATCTATCAAGTTCTTATATAATCTGCTCTTTGTTGCTTTTTCTTTCTTTGACCTGTGTTTAGACTGATTAATTATTAATTATTCTATTCTCCCCCCCCAAAATACTTTTACTATTCTTTCAGTGACTACTCCAGATATTATACAACACAGATCTTGACTTATCACCTAATATTGATTTTTATATTTTTACCCTCCATCCTAAATTATTCATAAGCCTTAGACCATGAACTCCACATCCTCCTAACACCGTGGTCCGCAAACTGCGGCTCGGGAGCCACATGTGGCTCTTTGGCCCCTTGAGTGTGGTTCTTCCTAAGCCTTAGGAGTACCCTAATTAAGTAAATAACAATGTACCTACCTATATAGTTTAAGTTTAAAAAATTTGGCTCTCAAAAGAAATTTCAATCGTTGCACTGTTGATACTTGGCTCTGTTGACTAAAATGAGTTTGCCGACCACTGTCCTAACATGTCTGCTGTGTGATATACAACACACATAATGCAAACCAACTAGATATTTTTATCGCTTTCTAAGTCAATATTTATTCAGATTTACAAATGCTTATTTTAACTGTTTTTATTTAAAATAACACACATCATCTCCCATTTTTCTTCTGTCTAAAGTGTACTTTAGCCCAGCCAGCATGGCTCAGTGGTTGAGCATCAACCTATGAACCAGCAGGTCATGGTTTGATTCCCCGTCAAGGGCACATACCTGGGGTTTTGGGCTCAATCCCCAATAGGGGGCATGCAGGAGGCAGCTGATCAATGATTTTCTCTCATTATTGATGTTTCTATCTCTCACTCCCTTTCCCTTCCTCTCTGAAATAAAAATATATAAAAATTAAAAAAATAAAATAAGTAAAACAATATGTGGGGGCTAGTGGTTCTTAGTTCAGGGTGATCTTGCTCCCAGGACCATGCATTTTCAGTTGTGACAACTGGGAGGATGCTACTGGAATCTAGTGAATAGAGGTCAGAGATGCAGCTAAATACCACATAAAGCATCGAACAGCCCCCAAAGAATTATCTCTGACCCAAAATGTCAATAGTGCCAAAGTTGAAATATCCTATATGATAAAAGCCTAATATGCCAAGTGTCCGGTCGTCCGTTCAACCAATCAAAGCGTAATATGCTAATGAATGCTAAGGTTGCTCAACCACTCGCTATGACATGCACTGACCACCAGGGGGCAGACGATCAGATGGTCGACCAGTCGCTATGATGTACACTGACCACCAGTGGGCAGATAATCAACCAGTCAACCAGTCACTATGATGTGCACTAACCACCAGGGGGTAGATGCTCAACGCAGGATCTGCCCCCTGGTGATCAGTGCGCTCCCACAGGGGGAGCGCCGCTCAGCCAGAAGCCAGGTTCACGGCTGGTGAATGCAGCAGCAGTGGCAGGAGACTCTCCCGCCTCTGCAGCAGTCAGACATCCCCCAAGGGCTCCCGGACTGCGAGAGGGTGCAGGCTGAGCTGAGGGACCCCCCTCTCCCCCCCACATCCCAGTGCATGAATTTCATGCAACAGGCCTCTAGTTCCTGAATAGGCCAAACAAAACATTATCTGCAGACTGCCATTTGGTTGGGTGCCAGCAGTCCTCTACTTTCATAAAGCTATATTACAAATCTATGTATATAATGAAAGATGTTGGTACCTATGCTCTTTATGTTCTAATAACTGACAATCCCGACATGTCAGTTTGTCGCATGTTTCACAATAAAGCTTTAGCTGCTCCTTCTTATGAAAGGGACAAAATACTGGTCGCTGACTGGTCACACCAACTGCTTCTGGAGAAACAATGAGAGCCAAAAAAAGGAAAATTAACGTAATTGAATAGTAAATAATTAGATTCTACTGAGATATAAAAGAACTACAAACAATTTAATCAACAACATCACTACTTCTAGGTTTTACATCTGTTAAAATGTTAAGTATTCTTGGCATTTCAGAAGGAAAATATAAATGAGCTCTTCACTTTCCAATTTGTAAATTCCAATTATAATTCAGAAAAAAATGTGGTTAAAAATATGCTTTATAAAATTAAAAAGTCTTAATGGCCCAGATAAGTGAGTGTGAACCAATTTGATGTTTTTTATTCCATGTACAGGGGGACATTTTTAAAAATGCAATTCAGAAAATATAATAAAGATGTGGTTTAAAAAAAGAAATTTCACCACTTTTGCAAAAATACTAACAAATGATACCCATCAACACAAGTAATTATAAAGTTTTCACTATTATACAGTCATCCATGTAACTTTACAATAGTTAACCAGAATAGGAATAAAATTGGGCAATACTTACTATAATGTTAAATGGAAAAAACCAGAATACAAATAAATATGATTAATTAAACAGTTATCTAATAATTTAAAGTAAAATCCAAACATTTCAGAAATAATCTCACCTTCAGAGATAATCAATATTAATAACCTGGTATGTGTTCCTTTGGCTGTTTTTCTACATAACTATATATATTAGTGGGTATTTTGTTTTATAAAATTTAAAAAATAGCACTATACTTATTGTCTTGTAAACTGTTTTTTTTCCCCACTTACCTCTATGTTAGCTATCTTTCTATGTTAGTAAATACATCTATGTATATATTAACTATACTAGAGGCCCAGTGCACAGATTCGTGCACACTGACAGGAAATTATTAGAAGGTGGCTGGCAGGGCAGGACTGGGCAAGATGGGCTGGACATGCCCTGGAGCCAACCTCCTGCTGTCCCTCCCCAGCCAGCTGCACCTGGGGCAGTGGCAGGGCTCCAAGGGCATCTGTGGAGTGAGCAGGGTCCCTCCGGCAGGCGGGGTCCCTCGGCCTGGCCTGAGGGGATTGGGCCAAAACCGGCAGTTTGAAATCCCTCGAGGGGATCTGGAGTGCAAGAGGGCACTCTGCAAAGTTGCTGTTGCTCGGCGTTGAGCGTCTGCCCCCTGGTAGTCAGTGCGCGTCATAGCTACCAGTTGGACAGTGGCTTAGGCTTTTGTATATATAGACAGTATTCCATCAAAAGGATATACTACCTGGTAGTGGTCATTTAAATGTTTCTCATATTTCAATATTGTGTGTTAGTGTTGAAACAAACAAATGAAATGTAAAAGTCATTGAATGTTTCTGTAAGACAAATTCCTAGTAATAGAATTGTTGGGCCAAACGGTAATTTATATATACATAATTAAACAGCACTCCAAAAAACTGTACCAATTTGTACTCCTACTCGGGTAGACTATTAGCTTACTAATAAGATTTTCTCAATATTTTTAATCTTCACCAGTTTTATTTTAAAAAGAAAGAAATATTTCACAATCTTTAGGTGCATTTCTTTAATAACGGAGATGGAAACGACACATTCATCAACCATTTGCGTTTCTTTAAGAGTCTGTTTATAACCTCTTATTTTTCTGTCCAATTCTCTTCACAACTTGTAAACACATTTAATATTTTTTCCCAAGCACATAATATTTGCTTATCAGTGTATCAAAACATGTCAGCGTAGAAAGGAAAAAAAAAAAAATGGTGGGAGGAATAGAGAAAAAGAGATTAAAAGAACTAATTCATTACCTGGAGATACTTCCTCTTTCTGCCTCACAGTATGGTCTTTTGTGAACTTCACCCTTTGATGAGCTCTGATGCATGTCTTACAGAGCCATTCAACACACTCTACACAAAACCCATTAGCTTCTGCATTGTCCTCACAGCTTGTACACACCTAAAAGAAACATATCACATCAATTTTTGAGAAAAATGAAAAGGTGGTCACAATACTAGTCATATGTAAATGATACAACCATACTTGACTCTATCAGTTACCTTCCAAACAGGGTTTGTAAATTTAAACTGACATTATGCTTATTTTGTTTTGTTAATCCTTACTCGAGGATATTTTTTCCACTGAATTTTAGACAGAGTGGAAGGGAGGGGGTGAGACAGAGAGAGAGAAATATTAATTGGTTGCCTCCCACACATGCCATGACCTGAGGCCAGGATCGAGCCTGCAACCAAGGTATGTGCCCTTGATCAGAATCGAAACCAGGACGCTTCAGTCTGAGGGCCAACGCTCTAACCACTGATAAAACTGGCTAGGGTCTGATATTATGTTTTAAACTATAAACATATGAAATGGAAATACAAGGACACTGTCCTTAGTACCATACAGCAAATATTGCAGGCACTATGCTAAGTGTTGAGGTTACAACTATCAGGAAAAGCAAGCACAGTGATACCGAGTCTCACAGATGGAATATGGGTTCAAATCCCAGTTCCCCCAGCTGAGTACTCTTGGGCATTTAGAATGCTTATGCTTATTTATTTAAGATTTTTAAATTGATTTTGAGGGAGAGAGGAAGGGAAATGGGGAGAGAAGGAGAAACATTGATGTGAGAGGTAAACATCGATTGGCTATCCCCTGCATGCCCCGCACCAGGGATCAAGCCCAAAACCCAGGTATGTGCCCTGACTGAGAATCAAACCTGCAACTTCTTGGTGCACAGGACGCCGCCCAACCAAGCCACATAGGCTCGTTTAAAATGCTCATGTTTAAAATGATGGTAGTAATACAGAATTTACTGAGTAGTTGTGAAGATTATATATGAGACAAACATTACTGGAATAATCACACTAATACATAATTACAAACTGAGAAGTGCTATAAAAGAAAAGGTATGAGACACTGTTAACAACGTACAGTTGGGGAAACTGATTTCACTTTAGTGGGGTTGCAGAGATGGGGAAAAGTGAGAGGTGAGATTATTCAGACAAGGCTTTCTCTAAGGAGATCATATTAGCACCAAAATATGAAAGTTGAGTCATCAATTACTGATGACAAGCCTTTTAGGCAGAGAGAACAGTATGTACAAAAGCCTCCAGCAAAAAGACCATAGCAGGTTCAAAGTGCTGACAGAAAAGTAGTATGGCTAAAGTGGAGAGATCAAGGGGAAGACTGGCAAGAGAAGCTGGTGACATAGCAGGCAACAGCCAGGTCAGACAGGACCACAAGACAATTTGGTCTCTGACTAAAGAAGTCTCCTAAAAGCTTTTAAGCAGTAAGTGAAATGGCCAAATATGCATTTTTAAAATCACCACCACTGCAATTGTAGACATGAGATTAAAAAGGGGGCAAGTGTTCCAGCATAGAGACAAATAGGAGGCTTTTTCAGTGGTTTAGGTGAAAATGAGAGGAAGTGGAGATAAATAAGGAGACTTAGAAAGTAAAATAGCCTGGCTGGAGTGGTTCAGTGGTTGAGCATCCACCTAGGAACCAGAAGGTCATGGTTTGATTCCTGATCGGGACATATGCCTGGGGTGCGAGCTCAATCCCCAGTGTGGAGCATGACGGAGGCAGCTGATGAATGGTTCTCTCTCATTGTTCATGTTTCTAGCTCTCTTTCCTCTCCCTTCCTCTTTAAATTATATATATATATATATATATATATATATATACACACATACATATACATATATATGTATATATATAATATACACATATATGTATATATGTATATATAATATACATATATATATAATATATATATATGATATATATATGGAAGTAAAACAAACTAATTTATAGAATGCCCAGCATGCGGGGGGTAAAGAAGATAGCTCCTATATTTCCAGCTTAGATTACACCATGTACATAGTTTTTCCAGTTACACAACCTATAAGTTGTTATTATATCATTAGTGATTGAGGGATGGAAAAATTTCCTCCTCAGTCAGTGGTTTACATTAGCCGAATTCCAAGTTACCTGGACAATATTTCTATTAACTAAAACCTCCCTTTTTTAGGTCTTATCATCTTCAACCTTTCTAACATCATTTGATGCCACTCACTCCTACTTCCTAGAAATCATTTGGATTCCTCGAAACCTCCGGATCTTCTTATCTGTCTGAATGCCCCTGAATCGTACCACCACTCTTTTTCCTTTGATTCTGTAGATTTTTGTTGGATGTGGAGATTGGTCTCATCCACTCTCTTAGCTTCAAATGTCACTTCAATAAGGATGCCCCCCCTAAAACAGTCTCCACACAATGAATAAAGGATCTCTATGTATACGGCTAGGGAGGGATCTCTAGTACTATATAAAGTAAAATTCAAAAAGAAAAGTGAAAAAGCAAGCATGCCACTGCTTGTTTAAGAAAAGATGGGGTTTGGGTGGGATGACTTATTTGCTTATATTGTTAATACATAAAATTACTCAAAATTATATATAAATAATATTAAAAATAAAAGGATAAACCATTAAAGAAATTTTCTATAAGGCAGAGAATAAACAAGGTAGTCAGGTAGATGAGATGGGGATAGATGTCTGAGTGATCTGAATACACCCTGTGCTACAGATTTTACTTTAGAACTATATAAATGTTTTATATGTAGTTATACAAATTAAAAAATTTAAATCCTTAAACATCAAAAGCAAAAATGAAACAATTGAAGCTGTCTTATCAAGTGGGTGGCCTAGCCATGTAGAGGATAATTATTTACTTCACGTAACTTTAAAAGATGATGATTTGATTAAGAATCTCCAGTGCATACACATATTCTTACTGTCTTTCTTGCTTTCTGTCTTGACAGACACAACTCTGTAATTTCTACTTTCAGCACCAATTCTATTCTTCAGTACTCTTACTCAGCAAGCCATATTTTTGTTTTATGAGCTGGTTTCACATTACATTCCAAGAATAGGTGGTACTGCAATGCCAGAGGAAGAAAGGACTTAATCTTCTTAGTGGGCTTCCTATTTGCTGGCAATTTCTGTGCACACCACACAAAGCAGCAGTTCCTTCCATAGCAACAGTAGCGCAAGCTTGTAGTTTTTCCAATACTTGTAAAACCAGCACTAGAAATATCAGCATCACTAGCCTACTCTTGTTCCTCTGAGGTCTGAGATTCTAAGGCCAAAGGTTCAGAGACCATCACAAGACAAACAGCATCTCCTCTTCTGATGTTTTAAACTGACATTCCATAAGGCCCATACTCTAACTTATAATATTCCAAACTTTATCTTTGTTCTCAAAGCAATCTTGAAAAGGAACAAAGCTGAAAGTATAATACTATCTGATTTCAAACTATATTACAACAAGGCTATAGTAATCAAACAGCAGGTACTGGAATAAAAAGACACATCAAACCAATGGAACAGAATAGAGAACCCAAAAATAAACCCATATCTATAGGGTAAATTAATATATGACAAAGGAGGCAAGAATGGGGTAAAGATAGTCTCTTCAATAAATGTTGGGTAAACTGGACTGATATCTGCAAAAGAATGAAACTACACCACTTTCTCACACCATATAAAAGAATAAACTCAAAATGGATTAAAGACTTAAAAATAACACTGAAACTATAAAACTCCTAGATGAAAACACAGGCAGTAAACTCTAACATTGCTCTTAGTAATATTATTTTGGGTAAGTCTTCTTGGGCAAGGGAAACAAAAGAAAAAAACAGCCCTAACTGGTTTGGCTCAGTTGACAGAGTTCGGCCCACAGACTGAAGGGTTTCATTCAGTTTCAGTCAAGGGCATGTACCTTGGTTGTAGGCTCGATACCCTGTAGGCGGCATGTAGGAGGCAGCTGATCGATGTTTCTCTCTCAGCTATGTTTCTAACCCTCCACCCCTTTCTCTTTATTTTATTTATTTATTTATTCATTCATTCATTTATAAGAATTTTTGTTATGGTGTAAAAAGAATAAAAAGCTAAGAAAGAAAACAGGCACACAAAATAAAAATGGCTACAAACAGGTACCTTTCAATAATAACTTTAAACGTAAATGGACTAAATGCTCCAATCAAAAGACATCGAGTGGCTAAATGAATAAAAAACACATGACCCATATATTTGCTGTCTACAAGAGACCCACCTCAGAATAAGGGACTGACACAGACTGGAAGTGAAGGGATGGAAAAATATCTTTCAGGCAAATGGAAATGAAAAAAAAAGCTGGGGTAGCAATACTTATATCGGACAAAATAGACCTCAAAGTGAAGGCCATAACAAGAAATAAGGAAGGCCACTTCATAATACTAAAGTGATCGATACAACAAGAGGATATAACCCTGACAAACATATGCATCCAATGCAGGAGCCCCCAAATACATAAAAAAAAAAACTCCTGGAAGATATCAAAGGATAGATCAACAACAATACAATCATAGTAGGGGAATTTAATACACCACTGACATCACTGAATAAATCCTCTAGACAAAAAATCAGCAAAGAAAAAGCAATCCTAAATGACTCACTAGATCAGATGGACTTAATTGACATCTTCAGAACATTTCACCCCAAAGCCACGGAATATACATTCTTCTCAAGGGCTCATGGGACAGTTTCAAAATTAGACCACATATTGGGTCACAAGCAAAGTCTCCCCAAAGTCAAGAAGATGAAATCAAACCAAGCATCTTCTCAGACCACAATGGCATAATAGTAGAAATAAACTACAATATAAACAACCCAAAATACTCAAACTCTTGGAAGCTGAATAGCATGTTATTAAATATTCATTGGGTTACCAATGAGATTAAAGAAGAAATTAAAAACATCCTGGAAAGTAATGACAATGAAAACACAACAATCCAAAACCTATGGGACACAATGAAAGCAGTCCTGAGAGGGAAGTTTATAGCTCTACAGGCCTACCTCAAAAAACAAGAAAAAATGGTAGTAAGTCATCTAACTCTACAACTCAAAGAATTAGAAAGAGAGCAACAAGAAAAGCCCAGAGTGAGCAGAAGAAAGGAGATAATAAAGATTAGAGCAGAAATAAATGACATAAAGACCAAAAAAAACAATACAAAAGATCAATGAAACCACGAAGTGGTTCTCTGAAAGGATAAACAAGATTGATGAACCTCTAGCCAGGCTTACCAAGAAGCAAAGAGAGAGGACCCAAATAAACAAAATCAGAAATGATAGAGTCTAAATAACAACAGACCCCACAGAAATACAAATGATTGTTAAAAAATACTATGAACAACTCTACTCCAACAAACTAGAAAACCTGGAGGAAATGGACATATTCCTAGAAAAATACAACCTTCCAAAAATCAATCAGGAAGAATCTAAAAATCTCAATAGGCCAATAACTTTGGAAAAAATTGAAGCAGTCAACAAAAAGCTTCCAGGAAACAAAAGCCTGGGGCCAGATGGCTTCACAGGGGAGTTTTACCAAACATTCAAGGAAGAACTAAAACCTATCCTCCTCAGACTATTCCAAAAATCCAAGAGGAAGGAACACTTCCAAGCTCATTCTATGAAGCCAGCATCGCCCTAATACCAAAACAAGATAAAGACAACACATGAAAGAGAATTACAGGCCAATATCTCTCATGAACATAGATGCCAAAATCTTCAACAAAATCCTAGCAAATCAGATCCAGCAGTACATCAGAAAGATCATACACCATGACCAAGTAGGATTTATCCCAGGGATGCAAGGATGGTACAATATCTGTAAATCAATAAACGTGATACATCACATAAACAAATTGAGAGAAAAAAACCACATAGTCATATCAATTGATGCAGAAAAAGCATTTGAGAAATTCCAACATCCATTTGTGATAAAAACTCTCAGAAAGGTGGGAATAGAAGGATCATACCGCAACATAATAAAAGCCATATGTGACAAACCCACAGCCAACATCATACTCAATGGACAAAAACTAACACCATTTCCCCTAAGAACAGGAACAAGACAGGGATTCCTACTCTCACCACTCCTGTTCGACATAGTACTGGAAGTATTGGCCATTGTGATTAGACAAGAAGAAGAAATAAAAGGCATCCAAATGGGAAAAGTAAAACTGTCCTTATTCGCAGATGACATGATATTGCACATAAAAATCCCTGAAGACTCCATCAAAACACTATTAGACTTAATAAATGAATTTGACAATGTAGCAGGATACAAAATTAATGCCAAGAAATCTATGGCATTTCTATACACCAATAGTGAACTTAAAGAAAGAGACTCTAAAAAAGCAGTCCCATTTACCATCACACCAAAAAAAAATTAAGATACCTAGGAATAAGCTTAAGAGGTAAAAGACCTCTACTCAGAAAACTATAGGACACTGAAAAAAGAGATAGAGGAAGACATAAACAGATGGAAGAACATACCATGTTCATGGATTGGTAGAATCAACATTATTAAAATGTCTATACTACCCAAAGCAATATATAAATTCAACGCACTCCCCATTAAAATACCAACGGCATATTTCACAGACCTAGAACGAACTCTCCAAAAATTCATCTGTAATAAAAAAAAAAAGACCCTGAATAGCTGTAGCGATCCTGAGAAAGAACAACAAAGTAGGTGGGATCCCAATACCAGATATCAAGCTGCATTACAAAGCCACTGTTCTCAAAACTGCCTGGTACTGGCACAAGAACAGACATATAGATCAATGGAATAGAATAGAGAACCCAGAAATCAACCCGAACCAATATGCTCAATTGATATTTGACAAAGGAGGCAAGAACATACAATGGAGTCAAAAGAGTCTCTTCAATAAATGGTGCTGGGAAAATTGGACAGATACATTCAAAAGAATGAAACTAGACCACCAACTTACACCATACACAAAAATAAACTCAAAATGGATAAAGGACTTAAATGTAAGACGGGAAACCATAAAAATACTAGAGGAATCCAAAGGTAACAAAATCTCAGACACATGCCGAAGCAATTTCTTCACCGATACAGCTCCTAGGGCATTGGAAACTAAAGAGAAAATAAACAAATGGGACTACATCAAAATAAAACGCTTCTGCACAGCCAAAGAAACCATCAACAAAACAAGAAAGCCCACTGCATGAGAGAACATATTAGCCAATGTTATCACCGATAAGGGTTTAATCTCCAACATTTATAGCGAACTCATACAACTTAACAAAAGGAAGATAAACAATCCAATCAAAAAATGGGCAAAGGATCTAAATAGACACTTTTCAAAAGAGGACATTCAGAAAGCCAAGAGACATATGAAAACATGCTCAAAGTCATTAATCATCCGAGAGGTGCAAATCAAAACAACAATAAGGTACCATCTCACACCTGTCAGAATGGCTATCATCAACAAATCAACAAACAACAATTGCAGGAGAGGATGTGGAGAAAAAGGAACACTAGTGCACTGCTGGTGGGAATACAGACTGGTGCAGCCACTATGGAAGACAGTATGGAGTTTCCTCAAAAAGTTAAAAATGGAACTCCCATTTGACCCAGTGATCCCACTTCTAGGAATATACCTCAAGAAACCAGAAACACCAATCAGAAAGGATATATGCACCCATATGTTCATAGCAGCACAAGTTACCATAGCTAAGATTTGGAAACAGCCTAAATGCCCATCAGCAGATGAATGGATCAGAAAACTGTGGTACATCTACACAATGGAATACTATCCTCCTGTAAAAAAGAAGGAATTCTTACCATTTGCAACAGCATGGATGGAACTGGAGAGCATTATGCTAAGTGAAATAAGCCAGTCAATGAAAGAAAAATAACACACGATCTCACTCATTTATGGATAATAAAGACCATTATAAACTGATGAACAAAAATAGATACAGAGGCAGAACAGCATCGAACAGACTGTCAAACTAAAGAGGGAAGGCCGGGGAGGGTTGGGGGGCGGGGGGTGGTAAGAGATCAACCGAAGGACTTGTATGCATGCATATAAGCATAACCAATGGACACAAGACACTGGGGGGTAGGGGAGGCCAGGGGTAGGTCAAGGGGAGTGAGGAAGGGGACATATGTAATACTTTAAGCAATAAAACAAAATTAAAAATAAACAAATAAAATGGACTTGTAAATAAAAAGAATTTTTGTCAGTTTATTTGAGTCAAACTGTCAACAATTGCCGGGAAGCAGTACCTCAAAGGACTGGGATAATGCTCCCCCTTCCTCTCTTTAAAAATCAAAAAAATATATATATTTTTAAAAGATAAAACAAACAAATGGGACTACGTCAAACTAAGAAGTTTTTGCACATTGAAGAAAACCATCAACAAAACAAAAAGACAACTTAATCAATGAGAGAAGATAGTCACAGATGATACATCTGATAAGGGATTAATATCTAAACTACATAAGGAACTCATATAACTCAACATCAAAAGAAACAATCCAATTAAAAACTGGGCAGAGAGCCTGAATAGACACTTCTCTAAAGAGGACATACAGATAGCAAACAGACATATGAAAAGATGCTCACCATCACTAATCATCAGGGAAATGCAAGTTAAAATCACAATGAGGTATCACCTCACACCTGTCAGAATGTGTATTATCAATAAATCAATAAACAAGTATTGGTGAGGATATCATAAAAAAGACTGAAATCTTGCCATTTGTGACAACATGATGGACCTAGAGGGTACTAAGCTAAGTGAAATAAACCAGACAAAGACAAATACCATATGATTTCACTTATATGTGATATCCAAAAACAAAATGCACCAACAAATAAGACACAAACAAACCCATAGATACAGAAAACAAAGTTATGGTTGCCAACTGGATGAAAAATACGAAAGGATTAAGAATTACAAATTGCCATTTATAAAAATAGGCATCAGGATGTAAAGTACTGCATAGAGACTATCATACCTAGTAAAAGACAAACATGTAAATTGACTGGCCCTCTGCTACGCACACCAGCCAATCAGGAGAGTATGCAAATTAACCCAAGAAAGACAGCGGTTAATTTGCATATGTAGGTGGGAAGCGGCAGAGCAAAGACGGAAGGCTCCGGGCTGGAGCAGCGAAGACGGAAGGCTCCGGGCCAGAGCGAGGGCCTGGGTCCTGGGTGCTGGAGGAAAACTGGTGCCAGCAGCCAGAGGAAGGGAAGGCCTATTGCACGAATCTCTTCGTGCAATGGACCTCTAGTGGTCAATAATATTTTAATAATTATGTATGGTGTCAGATGGGTTAGAGACTTAATAAAGTAATCACTTTGTAAGTTACATAAATGTCACTATTGTGCACACCTGAAATTAGTATGTCAACTACAATTTAAAATTTTTTTAATTTAAAAAGAATTAAAAACAAAATAATTAACATTAAAAATGAATTAAAATGATTTCTGATTGTACCAAAACTATCATATAACCTATAATACATAATGTAAATATTTATTTATACAGATATTTTATGTATTACATTGATATTTATTTTAATATATATGAACACATTACTATATATACTAATATTTTTATATATTTGGGGAAAATAATTATGTCAATGTAATTAAGGACCAATATTTCTAGTACTGTAGAAGTGAGATAAATCTATATATATAAAAACCTAAGCGATCTACACAACCAAACAACCAGAACGACTGGTCGCTATGACACGTACTGGCCACCAGGGACCAGACACTCAAGGCTGGAGCTGCCCCCTGGTGGTCAGTGCACTCCCATAGCCAACCTCCCCTGGCCAGCCACCCTCCCATGGTCCCTCCCCCTGGCCAGCAGGCCCCAATTGCCCAATCGGGGCTGGGCCCTGAACTGGGGGTGGGTGGCAGCAGACGTGGTCCCTTTTCCAGGGGAGCCAAAAAGGCTGGCTCCCACCTCGGGGCCAGTGGCCAACCTCCCATGCCCCATCCCTGCACCTGGCCAGCAGGCCCTGATCAGCCCACTGCCCACCCACCACAGTGGTGGCGCAGTGGTGAGGGGAGGGGGGGCGGGAGGCAGGGCACCGATGATGGTGGCATCAGCATCCGGCATCTGTTCCTTCTGCGCCAGGTGACCATCGCCTCCTCTCCTGACCCTGCCGGGGCCTTCAGGCCCTGATCAGCCCGGCCCCAATTGGCCCTGATTGCCAGGCAGGCCTAGGGATCCCACCCATGCACAAAATTTGTGCACTGGGCCTCTAGTATAAAATAAAAAAAAGTAAAACCCACCCTGGCTGGGTGGCTTAGTTGGTTGGTGCAGTTTCCTGTACACCAAAAGGTTTCAGGTTCAATTCCTGGTCAGGGTACATATCTAAGTTGTGGGTTTGATCCGAGGCTGGGGTGCATATGGGAGTCAACTAATTGATGTTTCCCACTCTCCCTTCCTCTCTCCGTAAAGATCAATGAGAACATATTCTCGGGTGAGGATTAAAAGAAAAAAAGGTAAAACCCTATAATTATAAATTAGACTTATATGTACACACTTCTGAGGTATTTTCTCTTTCTCTTTTTAAAAGTAAAAAGTATATTAAATCATTCTCCTCAAAGACATAGTAAAATGATCAACCCAATGGTGTTGAGCATCCTAGCACCCATATTGTGGTCTCCAAATACCTTTCCTGATTAAAAAAAACCAAGGATCCTAGAAGAAATGGCTGGTTCCAGGTCTAGAACAGAAAATGACCAGTATCTTGTCAAAAGAGAAAGCAAGAGAAACAGCAATGATTATGGTGATTGTGTCAGGAGGACTCAGGAATCAATGTGAGGCTCCTATTGCCTAATGGCACAATTTGAGCACCCATAAGAATAACTACAACACATTTTATGTTAATAATCCATGACTTTATAATGATAAACACAAACACCTACCTACCACTCAGGAGTCACCTCTGAGAAATGCTAAGAAACTAAGTCACTACTCTAAAAATTAGCAATGAGCCCAGCCAGTATGGCTCAGCGGTTGAGTGTTGACCTATGAACCGGGAGGTCAAGGTTCCATTCCAGGTCAGGGCACATACCCAGATTGTGGGCTCGATCCCCAGTAGTGGATGTGCAGGAGGCAGCTGATCAATGATTTAATCATTGATGTTTCTATCTCTATCCTCTCCCTTCCTCCATGAAATCAAAAAATAAATATATTTTTTAAAAATTAGCAGCAAGGGAAAGAATCAATGTTTAACCTACCTTCCCTGCTTAACCAAAGAGTAGAGAAAGAAAACTCTTTTCATTCTAGTGTTAAGATTAAGGGGAATGATAGAATGAAAATGTAATCATTTCACAAAGCCCTAATGAAATATGAATTTGGCAGTGATCATTAATGGACATAAACATCAGAAAAAAGAAAGACAACCAAACATCATATGCTTCCCAACTGAAATACAAATGGACATATGAAAGTATTTACACGCCCCCTCACCCCTCCACCCAATGGGACCTGAATCTAACCCAGCCTCTACATTTTTATTTCTAGTTTATACAAAATACAAAAGAGAGAAAAGCACATTAAATGACTTTATGGAAATGGTCAGCAAAATTCAGAATAGGGCTAACTCTACTGAACTAAACCCAGTTTATCCAACAAATATGTTAGGAGAGAGGATAAAGAAAGCCAGTGAGGCAAAGGGGTAATTTGAGATTAAAGATATTTTTGAGATAAATCAACCAAATGCATTGTGTAGGCCTTATTGGATTCTTATATAAACAAGCCACTGTTTAAAAATTGCAACTAATAAAGATATTTGATCAGTGTCTGAATGTTTGATAATATTAAGGAATTACTATACATTTTACACATAAATTAATATGGTGATTATATTTAAAGAAAAATTTATTTTTTCCATATCAATAAATACTGAAATATTTATGGATTATATAAAACCAGAAATTAACATCAACATAATCTAGTGTTCATGGGGGGGGGGGGGTGTCAGGGTTATTTTACATAAAACAAGGGTTGTGGACTATTGAGTTAACGGGTACATGGTGCTAAACTCAATTTTGGGGAATGGTTGAAATTATCCATCACAAAAGTTTCTCAAACTTTATGTCCAGCTATAAACTCTTCAGAGCTCCAGTGTGACCACAGAAGACATTTCTATCTTATAGACAAGTTTATCACATTCAAAACCAGTTCTCTTCACCTCTGCCTACTTCCCTGCCCTCTTTATCTGTGGAAAGGAACCACCATCTTGGCAGTGGGGCCTCTCTCATCTTCCACATGCAATCAGGTATTATCAAGTCCTGAGTGGACTATAACTTACCCCTTCCTTCCTTTATCACCACCATGCTAGTTCAGCTCTACCTCTCACCTACTGCTTCCTAACCCCAACTCATCCTACATTATCACCTAAGTCTCTGTTCCCAAAATATCCCTACAAGCATCTTATTCGTTGAACCAAACTTAATACTCTTCCCACCTCCACTTAACATTGAAGATGTCTATTGGACTCTATCTCTAGTTTAATTGATTATAACTTATTTTATGTTTCTGTAATAGAAGCAGAGTAAATAAACACTGAAAACCAATTGATTATAAAGAGACATAAAACAGCCTCTTAAAACTGTCCTTTATATTTGAATTCCTTCCATTCTCACCTATTATAATTTCATGTCTTATCATTTCTCCACCCTGTTGATTATTTACGCTGCTTTGTTTTTTTAATCTTCTGGTTTGATCATTCACATGTACTACTAGAGTTCACCTAAACTGTAATTGATGTGTGATATGACTAACAAAATACATCTGAAAATATTATCATATATAAAGCAAAATGATAGGGCACTCTAGACAACAGAAACAAAGTCAGTAGTATTCTGAAGGGAACATTCAATGGGGCTATTTTACATTGTAGCTCACATAATGATTATTCCATTCCTTAAAGCTGATTTCACAACAATTAGAAAAGTTTATTCTCTGCACCCAACCCTGTTTTGACCTTGATGAAAGTTCACATTAGGAAGAATTGTGGATATTTTTTAAACAGAAAGAGATATTTTAGTTAGTAGTGGTCATATTCATTTAAAGTGAACCCTAAGTTCCTATAGCTTCCAATGGAAAAAACACTGAAAATGAAAGTACAGAAACTTTAGCTGTGTGATTACTGAAGAGTCCAAAATATTACTTTTTAGATTTTTACATTTTAGGTTAACAATCATTTTTTTTATACTCAGATTCAGTTCCTTCAAAGATCTTCTGTTCCAAATCGAAGAAAGTGCCTAGAGCCGTGGTCAGCAAACTGCGGCTCAGGAACCACATGTGGCTCTTTGGCCCTTTGAGTGTGGCTCTTCCTAAGCCTTAGGAGTACCCTAATTAAGTAAATAACAATGTACCTACCTATATAGTTTAAGTTTATAAAATTTGGCTCTCAAAAGAAATTTCAATTGTTGTACTGTTGATATTTGGCTCTGTTGACTGAGTTTGCTGACCACTGGCCTAGAGAAACTATCAATGATTCATGATCCAAAAACAGACTAATACACTACATTTAAATTTAGCACATACTGCAGAATTATAGCTCACCTCCGCTGGAGTACATCCACTAGGAACCTGACATTTAGATATAAGAGGCCAACAGAAATCTTCTACATGTGGGTTTATGCAAGTAAGGAAAAAAGAAAAACACCATTGGACCTCTAAATGTAATGCCTTGGGCAATGCTATCAAATGAGGCTTTCAAAGAAATACCATGTAGAAAAGACTTTCTTAAATTGCAGAAACTGTACTGGGTCAAAGACATGAAAATTTTCCTATCAATATAGAGCTTATAATTAAAACAGAAAAGAATTTTAAAGGGAGGGCTTAAAATAAAAATTCTAATTGTCAATACAGAGTAAAATTTCAAAGAAATGAAATAATGTCAAATATAGAATAATGGTTTTCTCTGCCAGGACAGGTAAGATAGAAGTGTCATCAGAGCTTCTACATTGGCACTATTTTATTCCTTCAGATGAATTTAGTCATTATTCTTCATGTACATATATACCTTTAAAATATTACATCATTTCATAAATATAATGCTCTAATATTTGACACCTTTTATTTTCAAGTCCTCCAACATTTCTGGCTGCCTCATTAAGAGGAGGCAAAGGCCTGGCTGGTGTAGCTCAGTGGTTGAGTGTCAACTTATAAACCAGGAAGTCATGGTTCGATTCCCCATCAGGGCACATGCCCAAGTTGCGGGCACGCTCCCCAGTAGAGGCTGTGCAGGAGGCAGCCAATGAATGATTCTCTTTCATCACTGTTTCTATCCCTCTCTCCCTCTCCCTCTCTGAATCAATAAAAATATATTTAAAAATAAAAAAAGAGGAGGCACAAGATTCAAGACTTAATACACTTACCTGATTAGATTTTTCTACTGTACTACTGGGAACCTCAGTAGTATCCTTCACAAAAAAATTATCTATGATGTGTCGCTCTGCACATTCTTGGCTACAAACTGGACATCGAATGACTCCAACTGAAAAAGAAAAAAATTGAGGTATAATTGACATAACATTATATTACTTTCAGGTGTACAACATAATGACTTGATATCTGTATATATTGTAAAATTATCACCACAATAAGTTCAGTTAACATCCATCACCATGCAGTGACAAAATTATTTTCTTGTGGTTAAGAATTCAAGATCCACTCTCCTAGCTACTTTCAAATATGCAGTACATAATATTATTAACTAGTCACCATACTGTACATTATATTCCCATGACATTCACTTTATAATTAGAAATCTATACTTTATGATTCTTCTCCCATTTCATTCACCCCAACCCTTCCTCAGGCAAACACCAGTTTGTTCTCTACATCCATGAGCTCACATTTTTAAGTTTTAATACAAATCTACCAAGCACTAAAATCAACCAATCTCATCCAAATTGGGAATAGGATCTTTTATAATGTTCACTAGTGGCCCGGTGCACGAAATTCATGCACACTGAAAGGGAATTAATTAGAGGAATGTAATTTGACTCACTATTTAATATCAATAATATGTGAGCATGACGCAGTCTGTGTTTCTGAAATTCAATGACATGAATTTTAGCTATTACTTTGCCAAATAAATGGAATTTACAGATAAAAGAGCATTCAGCTTAATATTAAAAACTCTGCCGGGCGCAGTGGTGTGCGCCTGTAGTCCCAGCTACTCGGGAAACTGAGGCTGGAGGATCGCTTGAGCCCAGGAGTTCTGGGCTGTAGTGCGCTATGCCGATCGGGTGTCCGCACTAAGTTCGGCATCAATATGGTGACCTCCCGGGAGCGGGGGGCCACCAGGTTGCCTAAGGAGGGGTGAACCGGCCCAGGTCAGACGGGGCAGGTCAAAGCTCCCGTGCTGATCAGTAGTGGGATCGAACCTGTGAATAGCCACTGCACTCCAGCCTGGGCAACATAGCAAGACCCCGTCTCTGAAAACAAACAAACAAACAAACAAAAAACTCTGGCTACCAAGTCAGGTATGTTTTCAACTTTTTGCCAGCGTTGTAAATTGTTTGCAATATCTGCCCATTTGGGGCTGCACATCATGGTTATGAATAAATCGGGCTTGCCATACTTCGTTACAATTGCCATAGCATCCTGATATCACTGCTGCATATTTCTGGGACTACCCTCAAAAGATGATGGAAGTATTATCATTTTACCAATCAACACATTGTCATTTTCAAATCTAGATTTGAGATAATCCATCAAACCACTATATTTCTCAACTCTCAACTTAGATTGGTATGCTTTGATGAAATTTATCCAATTGGCCTCCATTTTTTAATATGAATCCACGATAAACTGTTGAGTTAATTTTCCTACATTTAAAATAGGATTGAATGTGTCCCGCACAGAGAGATGAAATCCATAATACTGCATTTGTGTGACTCGTGTCCTTACGTTTTGTCTAGTATTATTGTTGATTACACTGTTAACTCTGAGTCTTAATGTAATATATGTTCCCTAGCCTTTTCACCATGCGAAAAAAGAAAAGGATATGTCATTATTCTTATGTAGCAAACAGGATATTGATTTGTTGCATTTTAGTGGCATTTGGATTACTGGGATCTGGTTTACAATGAATGAGCAAGTCCCTTTCAAAAGTAGGTTCTCCATCTTCGTTTCTGAATATGACAGCAACCTCGGTTACACAGGGAGAATTATATCTACCTGGGTCACTGTTACGATCGTATTTAATTGCCATTGTTACTTCTGTGGGAGCACTACCTTTTGCTGCTGCTTCAGATTGGGCTTCCTTTTCTACCTCATGTAGCATCTTGTATGATTTGTTAACTCATTTATTTCATGTATGAGGTTGATATTGATCATGAGTCTTTCTGAGCAGCCCTGGTTTTCTGGCATTGCTAATCTTTTACTTGACGCTTCAGCTGTATCCAAAATATAGAGTTGAACAAACTTCCGAGAAACACCATCCAAAAGATGTAAAGGTCCAGTACGGTGATAAACTTGTCCATGTATTCTAAAACAGTATGACCCATATCCTGATGGCAATGCAATATTTGCACCCATGGAAGCAAAAGCAAAAGATGTATTTATGGAACGAATATTTTCCATGAAATTTTTACTGTCAGAATCTTCGTTTGTCATTAATCTTTTTAAATATGCCGGGTAATCTGGAAAATGTATATCATTTGGACAGACTTCCCCTTTGCTACAACATCGAGTAAATTTCCCATCGGATGGTTTTTCATCAGAGAAATTTAGTGATAGGCAATATTCACATGTAACAGTGATTCCACCACAACTATGTTCAAGGATTGCATCCTCAAATACTCCCATTTTCGCTGAGAAGGCAGTTCCTACCAGTACTGGTAGTACTTGTTGATGACTGTTCTCTAGACATATTCTGTCGTCGCCACCGCCTTCTTTCAACTTCAAAGGCACATTGGTCTTTAGACATTTTCTGTCGATGACACCAGTGTTTTTCGGCATCAGAGTGACATTTTTCCAGTAGCTGCTCTTCAGATACATCTGTCCCAGGCGCCACCTTCTTTCAAGATCAGATGCATGTTGCTCTTCAGAGCTACGTTGTATAACAGTTGTTCTTTAGACATAGTCCCACCTCTCTACTCTCATGGTCTGAGATGCAGATGAATGAGAGTCCTGGCTGTCAGGCCACTGAGAGCTGTCTGACCAACGGCTGATTCCGTAGGGGTGGGACTTCCTCCTCCCTGCTGTCAGTTTCCACAGCTGTGATGAGGAAGCTGGGGTGACAGAGGAGGCCACGCACTCCAAGCTGCCCCCTCTCTCGCTCTGCTCTATGTCCAGCAGCCTCCTGCTCTGCCAAGTCCTCCAAACCTCCCACTCTCCACCCGCTCTCCCACTCTGATCTCTACCGGCGAAGGTCCTGGCTACGGCCTTGCCTCCTGGGGCTGGCGAAGGCCCGGGAGCCGACGGGCATGGCTAGGTGCGGCCGGCCTCGCCTCCCGGGGCCAGCAATGGTCCCGGGAGCCCTCAGGCGTGGCTTGGCACAGCCAGCCTCACCTCCCGGGGCCGGCAATGGTCCCGGGAGCCCATGGCCGCCGCCGTTGCCTCCTGGGGCCCTTGACACCTGTGTATGCAAATTAACCCGCAATCTTTGTCAGGTTAATTTGCATACCCACTCTGATTGGCTGGTGAGCATAGCGGAGGGATGGTTAATTTACATGTTTCTCTTTTATTATATAGGATGCTCTTCAAATTCATTACCTGCTGCTACTTAACACAAAACAATTCAGTTTATGTACATATATGGATTTTATGTGTGTGTCTATACATATCCCACACCTAGTCCCCATAATTTTAAATGAGCTACTCCTCCAAATAAACATCCCTATGGACTACTCTTTTTCTTGTTTAGCAACTTCTCTTAACAGTGGTTTTCAGATAGGAATATGCAGAAGTACATGGGAGACTACTAAAAGAACAGAGAGCTCTGGTTCGCTCTGAACCTATAGAATCAGGATTTGTGAAAGTGGAGCACAGACATACTTGTTTTTGTTTAAAATCTCCTTGGGAAATTAGGAAATACTATTCTATTTCCCTTTAATAAGTGCAAATAATGTTCCTTTAGGGAGGGGGGAAAGGAATCATTTTTTATAGTGCTTGGTAAGACAATAAAAATTATGTATGAGTTAAAATCTAAATTTGTAGTTAAATGTTTGTATATTTAACCCCCAGAGTGACGGGAAGCGCAATCGTGCTCCTCCTGTCTTTCGCCAAAAGTGCTGGGAGTGCTTTATTTTAACATTATATGTGTTGTTCAAATTTTTTTTCCTACTAGTATTTTATAATACAATCAGCAAACAATATATGTCAAAGATGAAAACAAATGTAGTAAAGGTTTCCTTAAGTTTTTGAATATGTAACTTCATTTATTTGCGATTCATAATTTTTTTCCTGAACTGCTATAAAATCAGCAAAAGTGAATTGGCAATTTTAGCATAGATCCAAGGATATTGGTTGGCACTCAAAGGGTTAATATAAACTTGATGCTGTAATCTGTACCAAGGAGACTGTAATAAGATTCTCAGATATAGTTTTGCAAAATAAAATGCATAAAACAATCCAAAGGTCAATTTTATTTGTATATACAAGCAATAAACACATTTTTTAAAATTTTAAATCCATTTTACAATAACAATAAAAGTATTTTAAGTACTTAGGAATAAATTTTTAAAAATGTATAAGGCCACTGGAGAAAAATGTCAAGCTACATTTTAAAACCTTAAAATATATCTAAGTAATAAAAAAAAGTCCATGATGTTAAAGATGGCAAGTCTCCCCAAACATACCTACAGATTCAATTCAGTTTTAATAACAATCCAAACAGGAATTTCAATAGAATTTTTCATTGAAGTTAATTAAGAACTACAACTAGTCAAAAGATTGCTATGAAGAAAATGAAAACACAGGCTCCAAACTGAGAGATCTACCCAACACATATAATTAAAATCTATAAATATGTAACAATGCATTTTGCAGAAGAGAAAGATGGCATAAACACATTTTTCCTATTCCTCCAGATAAATATGGCTAAAACCCTAGACATTCTATATAAAACAATCATAAAAAGACTGAAGACTGTATAAGGTAGAGAAAAGGTGGCAGACCAGCTAGAGGCCTCAGAACCCAAGGAACCTAGGTTTTCTTTTAGCCTTCTATAATAAAGTGGGTGTTGATGAAGCCATCATACCCAAAACACTAACAGGTGTAAAACAACAAAAAAACTCAGAAGCGTTCTTCCTCTATCCAAAGGACCTGGGAAAGGGCAGCCTAACAAAATAGAAAACTTTTAAACAGTAACTACTCTACTCCACCTGATGGGGGGGAGGTGGGAGGGGGGAGGGGAGATGCACTCCCCCTTTCCACTATCAGAGACTGGTGGGAAGTCTAGACTTCCACCTTGGCCAAACAAAAACAGGTGCCCTTAACTATCCCCTGCTGGGCATGTCAGAGAGCTCTGGTGAGAGCTGAGGCTTTGATCCCCATTAGGTTGTAATGAAGCCCCTTGCAGTCTCATTGGAGACCATATGAGTGAATCCAACAGTTAATAGTAAATATGTTTAGGTACTATATAAAGTCTAGAGTTGTAGGTATAGATTAACTTTATTTAAATGTTTCAATTGCTTTTGTTGTCACATAGTTTATAGTCAAAGATTTAAAAAGTATGTTAGTCAGATCCTAGAGGCCTGCTGTAAAGCAAGTTCCAAGAAAAACATGTTTAAAAGTATGCTTTGCTTGAGATAACATAAATGTAGCTAGTTAAGTATAAAGCAATTGACAGCTTAAACAATAACAAAGTTCACAAAATGTTCAGTTTCTGTCCTCTGCTTTGAAGATTACATCACTGATGCACAATCATGAGATATTTGCAGAATCTTGGTTCCTCAACCTGTTTAGATTACCTGCATACAGTTCTAAGGTTCCAGACAAGATGACATCAGAAACTAAATTAATCAGACTAGAGAAAGCCACTGAAGCTTGCACAAGAGTAAGCTGACACGGTCCTTGCACCTGAAGGGGCTAGCAAGGCTGGGACCCTAACCCACACAGTTTTCCCAGACTTGTTTGGATGGCGGTTATCAGTAGAATAAGAGCAACCTTTGTAGAATGAGAATAGCCTTTCATGGCTTATCAAGAAGTCTGTAACTATTTACTGAGATTTGCTGTACCGAGAATTTGTCCTTCTGCTCTGTCTCTCCCTTAGAGATTAAGAGGAACAAAGAATACATTCCTCTTGACAGACCTCCTATTCAGTGTTTTGTGTATAAAAGGCATTGCGTGGTTAATAAACTTACTGCAGTTCCTCGATTGATCTGTAGTCCTCCCAATCCCGCTCTCCTGTCTTTCTTTCTTTTCTCAATTCCCACCTTCCTGCCTCAGCCCGGTTCAACCTGTCAGGCTGGCCCTGACAAAGAGTTAACCAATCAGCTTCACCTGTGATTCCCTAACCCTCAATCTTTGTCTTTAAAAACCCTTGACTGAAAGTGACAGCTTCCCATTTCCTTTGCTTGGCACCCTGCAAATAAACAGCTCCCATTTCTCCACTGCAAACCTCGATGTTCAGTGTTTGGCTCTGCTGCACATTGGGCAGGCACACACCTTCATTCAGTTTGGTTACAGGAGCCTGAACTTGCACCTCCAGCATGGTAATGAGATACTCTTCCACCTCTATGTTGTGCTGGCATCAGAGGAGGCCTATTAGTCAGGACTTTTATTACTGCCTACCAGTAACCTCCTTTCCCTGCCCATGTGCCCACTCCTTAAAAGTGTCAATGAAAAACATATGGAAAGGAGTCAATAGGCACCCATAAACCCTACCAGCCAGGGATGTATCAACAGACGTCTACAGGGAGCCTGAACTTCCATGTTGTCCATAGTATGGAGAAGGCTGTCCCGCTGTTTCAGGTGTCACAGAGGCAGAAAATAATATAAGAACAGAAATCAATGGAACTGAAAAGTCAATGAAACAAAAAACTGGTTATTTGAATAAGTCAATAAACTTAACAAGCTTCCAGCAAGACTGACAAGATAAAGGAGAAGATATAAAGGACCAAGAAGGAATGAAAAAGAGTATCACTACAGACCAAAGGACATAAAAAGAGTAAGGGAATACTAAGAACATGACTCACATAAATGTAACAATGTAAGTGAAATGAACCAATTCCTCAAAAAGCACAAACTACCACAACTTACCCAATATGAAATTAACTTGAATACCCCTATAAGTATATGGCAGTTGGTTCTAAACAACTTAAGTGCAAAACTAACAAAACATGTATAGGATTTATATGCTAAAAATTACAAAATACTAATAAAAGAAATCAAAGAAGATCTAAATAAATGGAGACAACGGTGTTCATAGATAGGCGTAATAAACGTAGCAAAAATGTCCATTCTCCTTAATACACTCTACAAATTTAACACAATTCCTAATATAATCCCAGCAACATTATTTTGTAAGGTTAGACATTACCTTAAGACTTATATAGAAAGGCAAATGCATAACTAAATCAATATTGAAAAGAAGAAAGTAGAGAAATCACTCTATCCAATTTCAAAACTTACATAGCTACGATAATCAAGAATGTCTGACATTGACCAAGGGAAGAGGAGGGATAGACACATAGATGAATGAAACGAAATAGACACACACACACAAGCAGGGCCACCTAATTTTTGAGAGAGATGTAAAAGTATCTTTATGCTGACAAGTACAAAATGCTGATGATATACTTGCCCTAGCCAGTTTGGATCAGTGGATAGAGTGTTGGCCCACAGACTGAAGGGTCCCAGGTTCAATTCCAGTCAAGGCATGTACCTCAGTTGCAGGTTCAATCCCCAGCCCTGGCTGGCATGCATGCAGGGGCAACCAATCGATATGTCTCTCTCACATCGAAGTTTCATTCTCTCTCTGTCTCTTATCCATCCCTTCCACTCCCTAAAAAATCAATGGAAAAATATCCTCAGGTGAGTATTAACAACAACAAAAAAATGCTGATAATATACTGTGTTCATGGGTTGGAAGACTCAGTGCAGTAAAGATGTTAAGTCTCCCCAAAAATGATCTATAGCTTAAACAAGGTTTCATTGTAGATATAGACATGATTATTTCAAGATGTAGGGAAAGCAAAAGGAACTGAAAGAACTAAAGCAATTTTGAAAAAGAAAAGGTGAGAAGAATCACAATCAATTTTAAGACATATAGATACTAGTGACCCGGTGCATGGATTTGTGCACACTGAAAGGAAATTAATTAGAAGGTGGCCAGTGGGGCCGGACTGGGTGAGATGGGCCAGACACACCCTGGAGCCAACCTCCCTTGGTCCCTCCCTGGTGTCTGTGGAGTGAGGTGGGGAGCCCTCAGGCAGGTGGGACCCCTCGGCCTGGCCTGTGGGGATCCTGCTGAAACCGGCTCTCTGACATCCCCAGAAGGGTCCGGGAGTGCAAGAGGGCACTCTGCAAAGTTGCTGTCATACAGGGTGTGGAATGCAAACGCAAGTGTGCAGTAAACCAGAGTCGGGGCTGACAGTGCCCCAGCAACAACATAACCCACAGCCGAAGGTGGAATCGTGCAGCCCTGTGAGGAATCATGCTCCCTCCTCTCTGGTTCTAGGGTGTGTCACCCGAGAAACGCTGTTGCCAAGTCAATGCAGCTCGGCAGCTCTTGCGTTGAGCATCTGCCCCACTGGTGGTCAGTGCGTGTCATAGCTACCGGTCAGTGTGTGCCATAGCTACCAGTCGGACAGATACTTAGCATATCAGCCTTTTATGTATATAGATAGTAACTGAGACAGGGTGATGTTGGCAGAATAACAGCAGCATAGATAAAAGGAACAGAATAAAGCAATCAGAAATACATCCACACCAAGTAAGCCCAACTGATTTCTGACAAAAGTGTGAAAACAATTAAGTGGAAGAATAAAAATCTTTCAACAAATTGTGCTGGTACTCACAAAAAATTAAGCCTTAACCTAAACTTCAGATTTTATATAAAAATTAACTCAGGGTAGATCAGATTTAAATATAAAACATAAAATTTTTTAAACATTTAGAAGAAAACAGGACAACATCTTAAGGACCTAGAACTTATTGAAGAGTCCCTAGCCATATTAAAAACATAGTCCATAAGAGAAAAATATACATGAATTTGATTTCATCAAAATTTAAAATTTGTGCTCTGAAAAAGACATATAAAGAGGATGAAAAACAAGTTCCATGCTAAGAGAAAATATTTGCAAAATACAGATCTGACAAAGGGTACATTATCTACAAGAAATAAAGAACTCTCAAACTCAAAATAAAAAATCCTAATTAGAAAATGAACAAAAGACATGAAGAGACATTTCACTGATAATATACTCATGGCAAATAAGCACATAAGATGTTCCACATCACTAGCTATCAGGCAAATGCAGATTAAGATCATGATGAGATACCAGTACATAGCTAAAACAGCTCAAACAAAAAGTAGTAACAGCCTGGCCAGTGTGGCTCAGTGATTGAGCATTCACCCAGGAACCAAGAAGTCGCTGGTTCGTTTCCCCATCAAGGCAATGTGCCGGTTATGGGCCCGATCCCCAGTAGGGGCCATGCAGGAGATAGCAGGTCGATGACATTCCTCTCTCATTGATGTTTCTATCTCTCTATCCCTCTCCCTTCCTCTCTCTCTCAAAAAATCAATGAAAACATTTTTTAAAGAAATGACAATACCAAAAGCTGGTAAAAATTTGGAGAAATTGGATCTTTCAAACATTTCCAGTGGGAATATAAAATGGAAGAGCCACTCTGAAAGACAAATTGGTATTTTCTGAAAAAAACTAAACATTAACATTTATCATATGAATCAGCAATGTCACTCCTTGGGCATCCCAGAGAATAAACTTCGGTTCACAAATCTGAACACAAACGTCTTAATTCAGTGCTATTCATAAGAGCACTATGGGAACCCTAATCAAAATAGGCCGGATGTGCAAGGCCAATTTGAGTGTGGGAGCCCTGTCCAGAATACGCTGGATATTCAAGGCCAATCTTAGCAAGGACACAGCAATTGTACTGTACACAATGCGCAGGTGTACCTTTCTATAACCCAAACATTGATGTCACTATTTGGCAAGCTTCGTATGATCTATAATAAAGACTCTATTATACACCTATGACTACTCATGTCTTCTCCGTCTAATACCTGGTGTCCATGGGGGTACAGCCCCTAGCAGAGAAGGACCTGTGCTCTAACAAGCACAAAACTTAAAACAGATCTCCTTAAATAACTTAATGGTCAAATAAACTGTGGTACATGCATACCATGAAATATTAGTCAACAATAGAGGGGAACCTACAACTGATATGTGCAACAAATTGGGTGGATCTTAAAGGTATCATTCTGCGTGGGGAGAAAAAGCTCATTTCAAAAGGTCACTTATGGATTAAAAATGGCGGCAGAGTAAGCGGATGCTATACAGACATGCTCCCAAGAACAACCTAGAATTACAACTAAAATACAGAAAAACTTCCTGAATAATCAATGGAAAACTCACAGGAGAGAATCCTGATACCTGAGGGCCGAAAGTGGAGACCACATAGAGACTGGTAGGAGGGGGCAGAGGCGGGAAAGGGCTGGCCTGGCTGGGTGCACACAGACAGCAACTGAATTCCCCGAGAGATATCTAAGCTGTGTGGGGTTGCCACTGAGAACTCTGGGGTCTATTTCCTAAGCTGAGCCACCCAGCAGAGAACACCAGAATTGAGAAGGGTACCCATATAACATCTGGCTGTGAAAAACAGTGGGGTGCTCTCTGCCAGGGAGTGACAGGCTGAAAATCCAGGCATCCTCTTAAAGGGCCAACCCACAAAAGTCCCTGTGGAGCCACCCACCTTGTGCTCCAGCAGAGGAAAGGTGAAGTGGACTGGAGGTGTGAGAGCAGAAGTCAGGACTGGAGACTTGGGGGATAGAGCTCACAAGGCAGACACCCCAAGTTCCCTGGGCTGAGTTATTCCCTCACACAGCAGAGGACCCCTTTCCCACATAGACATTTGCCTTGCCTGGGGGGAAAACAGTCGACACACCCTACTGGAAAATACCTGTCCTAAGGCCACTTAAGAGATTTAAAATAACAATTAGCCACTGGACAGTAGCAACTGCCCCACCCTGTTGGGGGGAAAAAAACTCTCCCCACACCTCAGGGGCAATTAAGTTAGAATCCCATCAGTCTGTAGGCAGAGGCAGTCTCCAGAGGCTTTGAGTTTTTGCCTAATCTAATTAGTCAGAAAGCTTTTGACGCTGTCCTGCACTAGAGATTGAGAGGTGTAAAGTATCTACAGGCAGTCCTCAGGTTATGTCGGACTCGACGTACGTAGTTTCATGGTTATGTCGCCATCTCCCATTTACAGTATTTACAGAAAAGAAAAAAAATTTCCGTCATTTCAATGTATGTACATATGTGCTTTATGATTTTTATTATTTATTTACCACAAGTAAAGGTCAGGAATTGTTATCTTTTTAATTTTTTTACTGTTTCACTTCATTACTGCTGCATATGTGCTCCATGTGAGAAACGTAGGTGCTTATGTAGGTGGGTTCCGACTTACGGCAAAAATCACATTACGTCATGCCGTAGGAACGGATCTCCAACGTAACCTGAGTACCTACTGTACATAATACATAGTCACAAACCCAAACAGATAGCCAAAATAAGAAGATAAAGAAACAACCTCCAAATCAAAGAACTAGAGAATTCTCCAGAAGAAGAAATAAATGAAGCAGAGATAAGAAATTTATCTGAAACAGAGTTCAGAGTAATGATGGTAAACGTGCTCAACAGCATGAAAAAAGATATAGTAACTATGAAAATAGAATGGTCTTTATGTCATAAAGAATGACATAACACAAATAACACATTGGAAGGAATAAACAGCAGATTAGGGGAAGCTGAGGATCGAATCAGTGAATTAGAAGACAGAGTTGAAAATATCACTCAATCAGAAAACAAAAATCAAAACAAAAAAATAAAAACAGGAGGACAGCCTAAGGGAACTGTGGGACAATGTGAAACGTAACAATATTAGAATAGCAGGTGTGCCAAAAGAGGCAGAAAGGGAGAAAGGGATAGAGAACATGTTTGAAGAAATAATGACAGAAAACTTCCCTAACCTGGTAAAGGAAAAAGTCACACAAGTTCAGGAGGCACAGAGAACCCCAACCAAGAAGAACCCAAACAGGCCCACGCCCAGACACATCATAATTAAAATGCCAAAAATTAAAGACAGAGAATCTTAATCCTTTGTATGCCATAAGCATCTAATGGCACTTAAAAAATTATTTTCTGCGAGAATTTTCAACTGAAAATATTCAAGAACACATGAATTGTGAGTAATATATTTATTTTTATAACATTCATTGCAAATTGATTTTTTTTTAATTAAATTCCAAATATCGTGGCATGAGGGGATGATTTCCATTTTGGACGTGTGGCAGTTAACTGGTTAAAGGCAGCAAATAAAAAGAAAGCTATTACCTACAAAGGAGTTCCCATGAGGCTGACACCTGATTTCTCATCAGAAACTGTACAGGTCAGAAGGGAATGGCATTAAATACTCAAGGTAATGAAAAGCAAGCATCTGAGACCAAGATTACTATATCCAGCAAGGCTATCATTCAAAATAGACAGTCAAATAAAATGCTCCAATCAAAAGGCGTAGGATAGCTAAATGGATACAGAAACATGACCCAACTATATGCTGTCTACAAGAGACCACCTCAAAACAAAAAACACACACAGGATGAAAGACAATGGAGGAAAAAAAATTTTCCATGCAAATGAAAAAGAAAAAAAAGCTGGAGTAGCAATACTCATATCTGATAAAACAGACTAAAATGAAGGCCATCACATGGATCATTCACAAAGATAGACCACATGCGAGGACACAAAACAGTCTCTACAAGTTCAGGAAGATTGAAATCATATCAAGCATCTTCCCAGATCACAGTGGAATGAAATTAGAACTCAACTACAGTAAAAACACCCCAAAACATTCAAACACATGGAAGATAAATAGCATGTTATTAAACACAATGAATGGGTTATCAATGAGATCAAGAGAGAAATAAAAAACTTTCTGGAAACAAATGACAAAATTTATATGACACTAAAAAAGACCCCGAATACCTCAGCAATCTTGATAAAGAAACAAAGTTGGAGGGATCACAATGCTAGATATCAAGTTATTCTACAATGCCACCATAATCAAAACAGCCTGGTAATGGCACAAGAACAGGCATATAGATCAATGGAACAGAACAGAGACCCCAGCTATTTACCCAAGCCATTACACTCAATTAATATTTGACAAAGAAGGTAAGAACATACAATGGAGCCAAGAATCTATTCAATAAACGATGTTGGGGAAATTGGACAGATACATGCAAAAAAATGAAACTAGACCAACAATTTACACCATACACAAGAATAAACTCAAAATGGATAAAAGACTTAAATGTAAGTAGTGAAATGAAACCATAAAAATCTTAGAAAAAACCATAGGCAGCAAAATCTCAGACATCTCTGTAGAAATATATTTACAGATACATCTCCTAGGGCAGCAGTTCTCAATCTGTGGGTCACGGCCCCTTTGGGGGTCAAACAACACTTTCACAGGGGTCGCCTAAGACCATCGGAAAACACATATTTTCGATGGTCTCAGGAACCGAGACACTGCTCCTCTATCCGTCTCCAGGTGGGTCCGCCCACATGCAGATACGCCCACATACGAGTACCTGGCGTGATGACATCATCGTGCCAACCCCATCACATATACCCCGTACAAAGACAGGTGTATGTGACAGGGTTGGCGCCATAATGTACTTATACGGACCAGTCACACATGTGTAGAAAGCAGCTACTGTGTAGAAAGCAGCTGCTATGTTGAAACCAGCTACTATGTTGAAAGCAGCAGTATTGGAGGTAAAATGACACTTCATGAATTATAATTACTGGGTAAATGTAAAATCATGTACTATAAAATCATCAACTACTGCAAAAAAAAAAAAATCTGTACCATGGGAACTTAATCTGGATGCTGATTGGTCTTTTTATATTCAGCTGTGGTTGATGTGAATATTGCCCCCTTGTGATAGTAACAGGTATGTAAAAAACAACAACACAGAGAATGGTAAATCATAGGAAACTTTAATGAACTGTATTGACTGAACTATGCCATGTGTCATCTTTTGTATTATTAAAGCTATTGTTATATACTATTTTCACTAGCAAGCCATCCCATGACAATGGATCATGTAGAGAAGAATGTTAAGTAAAGAAAATATAGTGAGGATTTTTTACAGTATGGTTTTACCTCAATAATTACAGCAGGAATTGAGAAACCACAATGTGTTATTTGTTGTGAAGTTCTATCAGCCGAATCTATGAAGCCAAACAAACTAAAACGCCATTTTGATAGCAAGCATCCGAGCTTTGCTGGCAAGGATACCAACTATTTTAGAAGCAAAGCTGATGGACTCAAGAAAGCCAGACTTGACACTGGTGGCAAGTACCACAAACAAAACATAGCAGCCGTTGAAGCTTCATATTTGGTGGCACTCAGAATCGCCAGAGCTATGAAACCTCACACCATTGCTGAGGATTTACTGTTGCCAGCAGCCAAAGACATTGTTCAAGTTATGATCGGAGACGAATTTGTTATGAAATTGAGTGCAATTTCCTTATCTAATGACACTGTCAGCAGAAGAATAGATGACATGTCTGCTGATATTCTTGATCAGGTAATCCAGGAAATTAAATCTGCTCCACTTCCAATATTTAGTATCCAGCTTGATGAATCTACAGACGTCGCAAACTGTTCAATTACTGGTTTACGTGAGGTATATTAATGATGGCGACTTTAAAGATGAGTTTCTTTTTTGCAAACCTCTTGAAACAACAACTACTGCAAGTGATTATTTGACACAGTTGGTTCATTTCTGAAAGAGCATAAGATTTCTTGGGAAAAGGGTTGTGGTGTTTGCACAGATGGTGCTCCAGCTAGGATGCTGATCTGGATTTCAACGTTTGGTACTGAATGAGTCAACAAAAGTAATCGGAACTCACTGTATGATTCATCGGCAAATATTAGCAATAAAGACGCTGCCACAAGTTACAAGAAGTAATGAAAAGCGTCATAAATTATGTCAATTTTATAAAGGCGAGCACTTTAAACAGTCGACTGTTTTCGCAACTGTGCAACAAGTTGGATGCACCGAACAATGCTTTATTTCACACTGAAGCGAGATGGTTGTCGAGAGGAAAAATTTTAAAACGTGTTTTTGAGCTTCATGATGAACTCAAAATGTTTTTTTATCAGAAACCAAGACCGCAGTTCGAAGCACTTTTCAGCGATAACAGTGAACTGCAGAAAATAGCTTACTTGGTTGACATCTTTGCCATTTTGAATGAGTTAAATTTATCACTGCAAGGACCAAATGCAACATGCCTCAATTTGTCTGAAAAGATCCGATCATTCCAAATGAAACTTCAGCTTTGGCAAAAAAAAAAAAAAATTGGATGAAAATAAAATTTACATGTTGCCTACCTTATCTGCTTTCTTTCAGGAACATGACATTGAACCAGACAAAAGGATTACGGTGATAATTTCTGTGAAAGAACACTTGCACATGCTTGCAGATGAAATTTCATCGTACTTTCCAAATCTACCTGACAACCCATTTGCACTTGCCAGAAGCCCATTCACAGTCAAAATTGAAGATGTTCCTGAGACAGCACAAGAGGAGTTCGCTGAACTTATTAACAACGATGCAGCAAGAACTGATTTCTCTACAATGCCAGTTACAAAATTCTGAATCAAGTGTTTGCAGTCATATCCTGTTCTGTCTGAGACTGTGTTACGCCTTCTCTTTCCATTTCCAACAACATTTCTTTGTGAAACAGGATTTTCCAGCTTGTTGGTTATCGAGTCTAAATACGGAAGTAGACTTGTTGTGGAAGATGATCTTCATTGTGCTCTTGCAAAGACTCCCCCGAGAATTTCTGATCTGGTAAGAAAGAAGCAATCTCAACCTTCGCACTGACATTGGCTTTTTACACATACTGTCGCAAAATGTAGCAATGTAGTATACTGTTGTTATATTAAGACCGTTACCCAGGCTACACCATGCTTCAAGACACAATTTCATTTATTTGTAATTAGAAATAAATATTTCACAATATATAATTACATATTGTTTTTGTGATTAATCACTATGCTTTAATTACTATGTTCAATTTGTAACAGTGAAAATACATCCTGCATATCAGATATTTACATTACAATTCATAACAGTACCAAATTACAGTTATGAAGTAGCAACGAAAATAATTTTATGGTTGGGAGTCACCACAACATGAGGAACTGTATTAAAGGGTCGCGGCATTAGGAAGGTTGAGAACCACTGTCCTAGTGCAAAGGAAACTAAGGAAAAAATAAATGGGACTACATCAAAATGAAAAGCTTCTTCACAACAAAAGGAACCATCAACAAAACGAAAAGGGAGTGCACTGCATGGGAGAACATATTTGGCAATGATACATCTGATAAAGGATTAATATCAAAAATATATAAGGAACTCATAGATATGAGAGGAGGAACTGAGAGAGCAGATGTACTGGTAAAAGCTTTTCCATCTCCATTGTTTCCGACCGTTTCTCCTAAAGGAAATACTGAATATTACAAACAAAGTGGCATATAACATGTTCAGAGTCAAGAAAAGGGAACCTACAAGGGAGTGGAAGGACCTAGGCAGTTAAAAAAAAAAAAAAAAAAGGAACTCATACAACTTAAAAAGAAGAGAAACAATCCAATTAAAAAATGGGCAAATGACCTAAATAGACACTTCTCCAGAGCAGACATAGAGATGGCCAAGAGACATATGAAAAAATCCTCAAAGTGGCTCAGTGGTTGAACATCGACCTATGAACCATGGTTCGATTCCCAGTCAGGACACATGCATGGGTTGTGGCCTCCATCCCCACTGGGGGTATGCAGGAGGCAGTCAATTGATGTTTCTCATCATTGATGTTTTTCTCTCTCTCTCCCTCTCCCTTCTTCTCTAAAATCAATAAAAATATATTTTTTAAATGCTCAAAGTCACTGATCATCAGAGAGATGCAAATTAAAATGACAATGAGGTATCACCTTATATCTGTCAGAATAGCTATCATCAAGAAGTCAACAAATGACAGGATATGGAGAAAAGGGAACCCTAGTACACTGTTGGTCGGAATGCAGACTGGTACAGCCACTATGGAAAACAGTATATAGTTTCCTTAAAAAATTAAATACGAACTGCCATTTGACCCAGTGATCTCACTTCTAGGAATATAACCCAAGAAACCCAAAAACACCAATCAGAAAGAATGTATGAACCCCTATGTTCATAGCAGTACAATTTACAACAGCTAAGACATGGAAACAGCCCAAGTGCCCATCAGTAGATGCCCATCAGTGGATAAAAAAAAATCTGTGTTATATTTACCATGGAATATTATACAACAGTAAAAAGAAGGATCTCTTTCTCTTTGAAACAGCCTGGAGGGACCTAGAGAGTACTATGCTAAGCGAAATATGTCAGAGAAAGACAAGTATCACATTATCTCAATCATAAGTGGAATCTAATGAACAAAATAAACTGATGAATAGATCCAGAGACATAGAAGCATGGAACAGACTGCAGAACCTCAGAGGAAAGTTGGGGGAAGGTGGGTGGGTAGTTAGAGATCAAAGAACTTGTATGCGTATATGCATAACCCATGGACATAGACAATAGGGTGGTGAAGGCCTGGAGCAAGTGGTGGGGTTATAAGAACTAGTATATTTTCAACAGAAAACTCTACAGGTCAGAAGGGAATGGCATTAAGTACTCAAGATAATGAAAAGCAAGCATCTGAGACCAAGATTACTATATCCAGCAAGGCTATCATTCAAAATAGACAGTCAAATAAAATGCTCCAATCAAAAGGCGTAGGATAGCTAAATGGATACAGAAACATGACCCAACTATATGCTGTCTACAAGAGACCACCTCAAAACAAAAGACACACACAGGATGAGAGAGAAGGGAGGAAAAAAAAATTGCCAGAATGAATGAATCCCAAGTCATATAAAAAGAAACTACTCCTAGATATATCACACTAAAATTGCAAAAACCAAAGGGGGGAGGGGAGATAAAAAGAAATACCTTACAGAAAAAAAGAAAAGGTGGATTCTCATTAAAAAAGACAAAAGTCTGATAGCCTACTTCTAATCAGCAATGAAGGGAATGAGAAGTCATCTTCCAAGTGATAAAAGACAATACTTGGTATAGCCAGAACTCTAAATCCAGCAGAAATATCATTAAAGATCAAATAAGATGCATTCACTGAAAGATAAACTGTCACATTGGATAATAAAATTCTGCAATATGCTGTTAGGTTACCATTTGATATTTTTCAAGTTCACTAGTTCATGTAGTTTTAGAGTTTTTGTTTTAATTTTGGTATAAATTTATTTTTGAATATGTGAAACATTAACATGGTTTAAAAATCAAAAACTATATTAAAAAGGTATACCAAGTGATGTCAGAGAAATGCCACATGAGGGTGCACCATGTCTTCTCCCCAGAAATTTCAACAGCTAACCAATTATACTTCAACCAAGAAATCCCTGCTTAACACAAATGCACACTTGAGAGACCTGCACAATGAAACATCTAAAGGTGGGCAAATGGGAACAAACGGAGATGAAAAGGGAGGAGAGTGCAGACCACCAGCAGACGCAGCCATGCAGCTGGCGCCAGGCTCTGCTTGGAGAGGGGAGGAAGCCCTTGGTAGCAGGCACTTCCTTCTGCCAGGAGGAGCAAATCAAATTCAGCAGCATGTAAAAAGAGGAATATACCATCACTAAGTAGACTTCTGCCTAGGAATGCAAAATCATTTTATTAGAAAATCATCCTTAGAATTCACTACACAACATATGAAAGGAAAACTATCTTCTCATAGAGGCAGAAAAGGTTTGTTTTGTTTTTTTGTTATGTTTTGTTTTTTACTCTACTCATGATTTTAGAAAACCAAAAACCTTTTGTGGCTAATAGAAATAAATGGGTTGTGGTAAGGTCTAAAAATTAAGACTTGATATAATGTGCTGCTCAATTCTGGTAAAATTGGGAGAGCCAAGAAGAGCGTAACCACGGGTTCTCCTCCCCTCTACTCCCACAGATAAGGTCCCCCAAGTAAACATCCCTCCTTTATCAACAGGACCAGGCAGTTCCTGCTTATCCCTGACTAGCAGGTTTTATTTCCTGCCAGCTTACAGAATTATTCAAAAGAACCAATCTTCTTGTAGGAACTAGGGGGCATCCTACATAAAAGTACATACAAAGACCGCCTCCCGCAGTACCTGGTTGCTAACTCTGCAACAAGTACAACCTCTGTGTGGCCGTGCATGGCGCTCGGTGTTCTCCCCAAGAGGGTTGTGAGTATATGTAACTAATAAACTGCTGTCAATCTCATCTGTCCATCTGTCCAGTGTTGGGTGTTGTGTTAGGCCATTCCTAGGGTAGGAATCTCTCCCTCACAAATGGGATGAATAGTAGGCGAGGCCAGTGGTCGGCAAACTGCGGCTAGGCAAACTGCGGCTCATGAGCCACATGCGGCTCTTTGGCCCCTTGAGTGTGGCTCTTCCACAAAATACCGACTTCTGCGCATGGGCCACGAAGTTTCAATTGCACTGTACGTGCGCACCCACACGTGGTATTTTGTGGCATTTTGTGGAAGAGCCACTCTCAAGGGGCCAAAGAGCCACGTGTGGCTCGCAAGCCACAGTTTGCCAACCATGGTGCTAGGCTATCAAAACAATATAGTATACTAGAGGCCCTGTGCACGAATTTGTGCACCAGTGGGGTCCCTCAGCCTGGCCTGCGGATCAGGCCAAAACTGGCTCTCCGACATCCCCCAAGGGGTCCTGGATTGCAAGAGAGCACAGGCCAGGCCAAGAGACCCAACCAGTGCAAGACTGGGACCGGGGAGGGACACGGG
The DNA here is from genome assembly GCF_964212035.1 of Myotis nattereri. NCBI lineage: Eukaryota > Metazoa > Chordata > Mammalia > Chiroptera > Vespertilionidae > Myotis > Myotis nattereri. The sequence goes on along the minus strand of NC_138086.1, from coordinate 28,911,281 downwards.
AGGTTAGCCAGCCAGAGAGGGACCATGGGAGAGTTCCAGGGCATGTCTGACCCACTTGCTTAGTCCCCATCAGCTGGACCCCAGCAGCAAGCTAACTTACCGGTCAAAGCATCTGCCCCGTGGTGGTCAGTGCATGTCATAGTGAGCAGTTGAGCGCCCTTAGCATATTACACTTGGATTGGAACGGCTGACCAGTCAACTAGACACTCAGCATATTAGGCTTTATTATATAGGATGTTTAACATTAAAAAAAATATTAACCCGGCTGGTGTGGCTCAGCAGTTGAGAGTCAACCTATGAACCAGGAGGTCACAGTTCAACTCCTGGTTAGGGCACATGCCCGGGTTGCGGGCTCAATCCCCAATGGGGGCATGCAGGAGCAGCTAATTAATGATTCTCTCTCATCATTGATTTTTCTAGCTCTCTTTCTTCCTCTCCCTTCCGAAATAAAACTATTTTTTTAAAAAATGTTAATAAACACATAAATAAAACATGTGCTGGCCAGTGTGGCTTGGTTGGTCGGGTGTTGCCCTGTGCACCGAAAGTTTGCCGATTTGATTCCCTGTCAAGGCACATACCTTGGTTGCCTGTTTGATCCATAGTTGGGGCGTGACAACCAATCCATGTTTCTCTCTCTCCCTATGCCCTTCCTCTCTTTAAAAATCAATAAAAAACATATTCTCAGGTGAGGATTAAAAAAATAAAAGTAAAGACATAGTGATTGAGAGAGGGTGGCACTGATTCTAGAAGTGACAAATAGACCAAACGATCAAAATTGGCTGAGAAACAGAGATTGAGTGCTGAGAAATAGACTCCTGCACATATAAATAACTAATAACAGATAGGGATGGCAGTGCATTGAAAAAAGAATGGCATTTTCAGTAATGCTGCTGGGACAGCTGATAAAAAATGAAACTTTCCTAATCAGTTTGGCTCTGGATAAAGCATGGACCTGCGGACTAAAGGGTCCTGGGTTGATTCTGATCAAGGGTATGTATGTAGGTTGCAGGCTCCTTTGAGGCACGTGCGGGAGACCAACCAATCAATGTGTGTTTCTCTGTCTCTCCCACTCCCTTACACTCTCTGAAAAACCAATGGTAAAATATCCTCAGGTGAGGATTAACAAAAAAACTAGACTCCCACCTATTGCCACATAAATAAATCAACTGCAATTGAAACAAAAACCTAAATGTGAAGGGCACAACTTAGAGCTTTTAAAAGAAAATAGAGGAAAATAATTTTATTACTTTGAGGCATGGAAAAACTCTTAAGCTAAAGCAGTAACCACAAGGGGAAGATTCATAAAACTAAGTTTGGTTCAAAGACCCTATTTTAAAAAGTTAAGACAAACAGAATGAGAGAGGATAACTAGAATATCGAAGAACTCATATTAAAACTAATAACCCAACAGAAAGATGGAAAAGAGATTTGAACAAGTACTTAAACTGAAATCCAAGTGGCCAATATGCATATGAAAATTGCTCAACCTAACTGGTACTTGGGGAAAAGCATATTAGATCCAAAGAAGGTAACTAGAAACATCTACCAGATTGCCAAAAACTAGAGACTGATAACACCAAATGTTGGTGAGTGTCCTCATCTTAAACAATATGAATGCACATTACCTATTGGTGGGTATATGAAGGTTGGTAAAAGTAAGTTAAAGATTCACTTACCCTGCCGAAACCGGTTTGGCTCAGTGGATAGAGCGTCGGCCTGCGGACTCGGGGGTCCCAGGTTCGATTCCGGTCAAGGGCATGTACCTGGGTTGCGGGCACATCCCCAGTGGGAGATGTGCAGGAGGCGGCTGATCGATGTTTCTCCCCCATCGATGTTTCTAACTCTCCCTCTCTCTCTCCCTTCCTCTCTGTAAAAAATCATTAAAATATATTAAAAAGAAAAAGAAAAAAAAGATTCACTTACCCTATTGACCAAGAATTCTACTTTTTAGTTAAAAAAACTCAGGGTTCGAATATTACTTTATAATAAGCTGAGCTTAACTAACAGAATACTGCCATAGGTATGATTTTAAAAACTTTTTCTACCCTCAAAATAATTTTCCCTGACCTATTAATAAACATTCTTCTAACAGTTTTTGTTGTTGTTGTTAATCCTCACCCTGAGGATATTTTTTCCATTGATTTTTAGATAGGGAGGAAGGGGAGAAGGAGGAAGGAGAGAGGGGAAGGGAGAGAGACAGACAGACAGACATTGATGTGAGTTGCCTCCCACACCCACCCCAACCAGGGCTGGGTATTGAACCTGCAACTCAGGTACGTGCCCTTGACTAACACAGGACCATTCAGTACTTGGGCCACCGCTCTAACCACAACAGTTAGGGCTCTGACAGTTCTTTTTTAATTTTACTAATACATAATTTTTTAAATGGAGTGCCCTATCCAACCATACAATGGAAGATGATGGATAAGGTCCATCCAAAACTTTCCCTCTTCATCCTAACATTTATTTCTATTAGTTTTCCATTAAATCAAACCTTTAGAACATTTAATAATATTCATAACTGAGCCACAGAGCATATTACAATTACATTTCCTTTCTCAAATGATCTTATTCTCCATAATTAACAGTTACTATATTTCTTATTTGCTTAGTTTTTAGATATTCACCACTAAATCAACACCAAACTTTCCAAAAGTAGCTTTTAATATGTTCAAAACCATCAAGTAATCTATGAATTTTACCTATGTTTCCTCACATGTATACTCTGAAATCTGTTATCTTTCCTTCAGCTCCAATCATTAATAACCCTGCTGGCAAGCTGTCATTCTTTCATATTTATGCCATATAAAATCTAATTTCAAAATAATCATACCAATATTACCAATAAAAATAGGCCACTGAATGAAATATGAAATTTCTTTTTGTGTTTAGGATATAGCATATTAGAGATGCAGTTAATATTGTAACTTAAAATCAGCTGAAAACCACCTGGTTGTCTATATATAATGTTCGTGTCAGGGTTGTTCTTTTCTTGGGGAGTGGAGGAGGGTAGGGGCTAATATTTTATTTTTTGTTTATTATATAGCATATCTATATTGTTCTAAAATCAATACCATAATACACAAGTTACATTACCCAAGTGTAGTTTATAGTCCTAATTCCTTCTTTTCCCTTTTATCTCCATTGGTAGCCATTTTTATTCTTTTATTGTTTCTTTTTAAAAAAAAATTTTCTTTCTCTCTCTCCTCCTTATCCTTTATTGTTACTGAGATATTGTTGCTTTTGCTTTTAGGCCCTTTTAGTGGACAGATCTAAGAAACACACACACAATTTCACCCCATTTTCCACAAAAGTTGGCATGTAATACATATTCTTCTGTACCTTTATATTTTTTTTACTCAACAGTAAATCTTGGAATGCTCTCTATGGCAATCTACAGAGATCTTCCTCATTTCTCTTTTACATCTGTCCAGTTAAGTTATAATATGATTTATTCCACTGTCTATTGCTCTTCACTCCAATTTTTCATTATTGCAAACAATGCTGCAACAACTTTGCACATACCTAATTTTATACTGTTGCAAATCTATCTTTAGAAATAAAGTGAAGATTGCTGGATCAATGAGAAAATGCAATTGCGATTTTGCCAGGTGTTGCCAGTTTTGTTCCATAGGAGACCTACCACTCTGCATCCCACTGGCAATATGGCTGAGTATCTTACTTGGGTCAATTGTGATAAACTGATTTCCTATAAAATATCCTTTTTGTCATCAATTTTCAAATTTATTTGCATATATTTTCATAGTTATCTTTGTGAATGTTTTAATTTTCTGTTTTGGTGGTTTCTTTCCCACTGTATGTAAGGTTTCTTCTCCTTTTTAAAGGGTTTGATTAAAAAAAAAAAAAACAAAAAACACTTCAAAGGGCCCCGGCTGGATAGCCCAATTGGTTAGAGCATCCTCCCAATATGCCAAGATTGCGGGTTTGAGCCCCAGTCAGGGCACATACAAGAGTCAACCAATAAATGCATAAATAAGTGGAACAAAAACAAGAAAGAGAGATAAAGAAACAAAAACTTCAAAGGACCAAAATTTTGATGTATTTATTTTACTATTTTTCTGTTATCTAAAATTCGTTACCTTTCCTTCTTCATTCTTTGGTTTACTTTATTGTTTTTCTACTACGTTTTTTGCATATTCATTAATATTCATTTTCATTGATATAAGTATTTATGTTCAGATTTTATGATGATTGCTTTGGCTATAACACAGAGGTTGACAAACTATATATAGTCCATGAACCATATCCAACCACCTGTTTTTGTAAATCAAGTTTTTTTGGAACACAGCCATACTCACTTATTTATATACTAGAGGCCCAATGCACGAATTTATACATGGGTGGGGTCCCTAGGCCTGGCTGGTGATCAGGGCCGATCAGGGCTGTCTTGCTCTGCGGGGGGAAAAAAACTAGTTGGGGGGAGGGACCGTGGGAGGTTGGCCGGCTGTGGGGAGGGACCAGAGGAAGGGGGTGTGTTGGCTGGCCATAGGAGGTTGGCTGTAGGAGCGCAATGACCACCAGGGGGAAGCTCCTGCATTGAGCATCTGCCCCCTGGCGGTCAGTGCGCATCATAGCGACTGGTCAACCAGCCATTCTGGTCTTAACGGTCGCTTAGTCTTTTATATATATAGGTAAGATTGTTTATAATTACTTTCATGCTACAGGAAAAGAGTTCAAAAGTTGCAACAGAGGCCATAGCGTCCACAAACTGTAAAAATATTTACTATCGCCTGGCCAGTGCAGCTCAGTGGTTGAGCATCAACTCTTGCACTGAGAGGTCACTGGTTTGATTCCTGGTCAGGGCATATGTCTGGGTTGCAGGCTCCACGATCCCCAGTAGGGGGTGTGCAGGAGGCAGCCGATAGAAACACTGGAGAGAAACATCTGTCTCTCTCCTTCCTCTCTCTAAAATCAATAAAAACATTTTTTAAAAAAATATTTACTATCTACCCTTTTCTTTAAAAAGTTTTCTGACCCCTGTTATAACCTATTGATTGATTCTGATGTTTCATGCCAAGGAACTAGCAATTTTGTTTGTATTTTCACAAGTCAAGAGTTGTTTGGCAATGCCTTTGTTAGTTTCCAGATGGAAGGGCCTTTTCGGGAAAAAAAAAAATTTTTTAATTGACTAGAGAGAAAGAGAAACATATATGATCGGCTGCCTCCAGCACACATCCCAACTGGGGGGAAAAACCCACAACCTGGATATGTCCCCAGGCAGGGAATTATTAAACATGTCACCTTTCAGTGCATGGGATAATGCTCAACCAACTCGGTCACACCAGCCAGAGCTATGAATTTTTTAAACTAATTTTTAGTAAAAACAAACCAACAAAAAAACACATTGTATCTATTTTGGAGGTAAATTTCAGGGAGTTTTCTTTTTATGTCAACAAATGATCATTTTTTTTCAGTGTTACATGTGCATTTGCAAAGAAGGTATATTCTTTCATATGTAATACACAACGGTGAGCTCCACCTTTTGGTTGTATTATTTAGGGCTTCAACAGCCTTATAAAATTTTTGTCCACTTGATCTATCTTCAACTAAGAGAGATTTTTAAGTCGTATCCTATCTAATAAGGAGGGGATATGCTAATTGGCCCTCATGCCATCATAAAGATGGTGGCACCCATAGCCAATAAGGAGGGAATACGCTAATTGACTGTCACACCCTCAAATATGGCAGCACCTACAGCCAATAAGGAGGGAATATGCTAATTGACTGTCACACCCTCAAAAGATGGCGGCACCCACAGCCACAAGATGGCAGCGCCCAGTCCCCTCAGCCCTGCCGTGCGCCTGCCTCCAGAGTCCCCCAGTCCCCTTAGCCCCCCAGGGGCCAGCCCGAGGCGCAGGCAAGCCTGGGATGGTGGCTGCCCGAGGCTCAGGTAACCAGGGTTGGCTGAGGCTTGCGATACCAACAGTGGCAGCAGCAGAGGTGTGATGGGGGCGTCGCCTCCCGCCCGAGGGCTCCCGGGCTGTGAGAGGGGGCAGGCCGGGCTGAGGGACCCCCCCAGTGCATGAGTTTTCATGCACTGGGCCTCTAGTATTATTAATGTTTCCAAGTCTTATTGACTCTCCGAAAATGTTTTTTAAAAATCAAAGTTGTCATAATATCCATATACCAATAGTATATCTTCACTGAGACTGCAGCTTGTAGCCTTATTTGTGTCTCCCTCTTTAATCATTTCTGGCTTGAGTTCTACCTTATGCAACATCAAAGGAGTAACCCATTTTCTTTATGTTTGATTTTCCTGGGATAATCTTTGCATAACCTCTTATTCTTCACCTTTCTGGGTCTTTCAATTTTGTACTGATATCTTCTGCAGAGCACAAATTTGGATTCTGCCCCCACCCAAAAATTTTTTTCTCTCTTATAGGCCAAAGCCCATTTATTGATATTACCTCAATTCTGTTATAAAGAAACAATATAAATTATTTAACCATATTTTCTTTGTTCCCTTTTCCCCCTTTCCATATATCTTTTGGAATCTAGAAAGGTTTAGTCTTTTGTCCTACTGGTTATCTTTATACTAATACCTTTATATAACCTTAGTCCTCTCTTCATTAGATACTATCTTTAACTTCCTAGTATGAGCCATATAGAAATTAGCTTTTTCCCCCCTCATACCATCCTTGTACTGTATCCCCCAGCATCTGCTTAAAGTAATAATATCCTTTGATTCCCAGGTAAATTTCTATAAGGCAATCAATAATTCTATTAAACCATTTCTTCTTGGTTGTCTGAAATTTATTCTCTCAAAGCTTCCTCAGGAAAGATTCATTTCAACTATATTCCTTAAGTTCCTGAATAATTGTATTATACCTACATTGTCAGAGCATATAACAAGTACATACTACTTTGTCATACCTTATCCCCATCATTAAATTCAATTCTACAGTTAAACATAAGAATTCCCTGCAGAATATCTTTCCTGTTGTTTTCCTGTCATAAGACCTTTTGACATTGATATACAGACTCAGAGTGGTATTGGCATAAAGACAGACAAATAGATCAATAGAACAAAACAGAGAGCCCAGAAACAAACCTCCCGATGTACATGGATAACTGATCATTTCACAAAGGCAATGCTGTAGGCTTTCTAACAATATGATGGGAAAATTAAATATCTGTATGTAAAATAAACTTGAATCCATACCTCATACCACATAAAAAGTTAACTCAAAATGGGTCACAGACCTAAATATAAAAATTAAAACTGGGAAACAATAAGGGGAAAATATCTGTATTGGATAAAGATTTCTTAGACACAGCACAAAAGAAAATTTCGTAAGCTGAACTTAATTAAAATAAGGAATTAGGGTTCCATGAAGAAATGATCAAGCTGGTGCACAACAAATACAAGATGAAATTAGAAACTCCATTGCTCATAGGGAAAAAAAATCATGACGAATTTTTAAATATTTTTAGTGGAATGTTAATAAAAACACAACAAAATTTGAGGTGGCTAGAGAAAAAACTATACCTTTAAAGCAGTGACAAACAATAAATAGAACAAAAAAGCCAAAAGTCCGTTGATAAGCTCTTCGTAATAGCAGCCAAAAAGAGTAAACATGAATTACAATTGATAGAAACAATAAAGGGGGTATCATTCAGCTCCTGAAACCTTAAAAGGGTAAGAAACTATTGTGAACAAATTTATGCCAATAAGTGTATCAATTAAACAAATCTGAAAAATTTCTTAAAACAATTTACCAAAACAGAATTCAAGAATAGAAAATCTGAACAGCTGTATGTCTATTAAAGACATTGACAGGAGAAACCAAGATGGCGGCATAGGTAAACACCGGAGATTGCTGCCTCACACAACCACTTCAAAAATACAACTAAAAGACGGAACGGACATCATTCAGAACCACAGGAAGGCTGGCTGAGTGGAAATTCTACAACTGGAAGGAAAGAGAAAAGCATACCAAGACTCAGAGGAGGTGCGGTGCGGAAATAAAATACTAAGGTACAGAGGCGCACGCGGAGCAGGCTGGCAGCTGAGGGCACGGCTGTCTTTTTCAATCTGGAGGGAGTCTCAGGCTCTGAGCTCCAGTTCCGGGCGAGTCTCTGGGGACCCAGACTCATACGGGAGAAGCGGGACTGTCTGGCATCGGTCGGAAGTCGAGGGCAGCTTTCTCTCGGAGGTACGTGCAGCGATTACCGAGACACTGAGAAGCAGAGCCTCTGAGGGCAGGACTGAGAGCAGCCATAACTGCTCGCTCCGCCCTGTGGAACCGTGGGACCCACCCTGCCCCGCCCAAGCCCTGCACAGAGGCTATTGCTGGGTAGCCTCAGGCAAAGGCTAGATTAGCACCTCCCTAGAGATCCAGGAGCAAGTGTCCCCAGTGGTCAGAGTGGGACCATCCACTTTGCAGTTCCTCGGACCTTTAAAGGACACACTCAGGGGGCAGACCCAGTGAGCACCAAAGCCCCATTGAAGCAAGTCTTGCCCCGGAGGGGTGTCGCCAACACAGAAGTTCTCCCACTGCAGACACAGCTGATTCTCACAGCCAATTGACCAGGAGGTCAATCCCTCCCAGTGTTACCTACAATAATCAAGGCTTAACTACAAGACTGTGCACAAAGACCACAAGGGGGTGCGCCAAGAGTGTCCTCCTTAGGTAACTGGAGAGGCTGAACCACTGGGCCCTAGCACAGAAAACCACTTTATCAACACAGGGAAGCATAAAAAATGCGGAGACAAAGAAACAGGACACAAATGACAGAAATGGAGGAAAGCAAACTACTGGATATAGAGTTCAAAACCACACTTTTAAGGTTTTTCAAGAACTTTCTAGAAACCGCCGATAAATTTAGTAAGACCATCGAAAAGACTGGTGAGACCACTGATAAATGTAATGAGATCCTCAAGAAATCTAGTCAGACCCTCGAGGTTATGAAAAAGGACCAACTGGAAATTAAGCATACACTGACTGAAATAGAGGCTATTATACAGACTCCCAACAGCAGACTAGAGGATCGCAAGAATCAAGTCAAAGATTTGAAATACGAAGAAGCAAAAAACACCCAAACAGAAAAGCAAAAAGAAAAAACAATCCAAAAATACGATGATAGTGTAAGGAGCCTCTGGGACAGCTTCAAGCGTACCAACATCAGAATTATAGCCTTGCCAGAAGAAGAGAGCAAGATATCAAAAACCTATTTGAAGAAATAATGACAGAAAACTTCCCCTACCTGGTGATATAGACTTACAAGTCCAGGAAGCCCAGAGAACCTCAAACAAAAGGAATCCAAAGAGGACCACACCAAGACACATCATAATTAAAATGCCAAGAGCAAAAGACAAAGAGAGAATCTTAAAAGCAGCAAGAGAAAGACAGTCAGTTAACTACAAGGGAGTACCCATATGACTGTCAGCTTACTTCTCAACAGAAACTTTGCAGGCCAGAAGGGAGTGGCAAGAAATATTCAAAGTGATGAATAGCAAGAACCTACAACCAAGATTACTTTATTCAGCAAAGCTATCATTCAGAATTGAAGGTCAGATAAAGAGCTTCACAGATAAGGAAAAGCTAAAGGAGTTCATCACCACCAAACCAGGATTATATGAAATGCTGAAAGGTATCCTTTAAGAAGAGGAAGAAGAAGAAAAAGGTACAGATACAAATTATGAACAACAAATACACATCTATCAACAAGTGAATCTAAAAATCACGTGAATAAATAATCTGATGAACAGAATGAACTGGTGATTATAATAGAATCAGGGGCATAGAAACGGAATGTTCTGACTATTCTTGGGGGGGAAAGGGGTGTGGGGGATGCGGGAAGAGACTGAACAAAAATCGTGCACCTATGGATGAGGACAGTGGGTGGGGAGTGAGGGCGGAGGGTGGGGTGGGAACTGGGTGGAGGGGAGTTATGGGGGGAAAAAGAGGAACAAATGTAATAACCTGAATAATAAAGATTTAATTTAAAAAAATATATAAAAAAATAAAGACACTGAATTCCTAAATCTTTCCATAAAGAAAACTCCAACCCAAGATGGACTTATTGATGAATCCTATCAAATATTTAAGGAAGAACACTAATTTTACAAAAATTCTTTCAGAAAATAGAGATAAAGGGAACACCTCACACATTTTGAGAACTATATTACCTGGGTATCAAAATCAGACAAAGATATAAGAAAACTCTATCACCAATATTCCTCATGAACATTAAGAAATTTCAAAATATCTATAAATCAGACATATGCAAAGAGGATAATACATTATGACCAAATAGGGGTGTAGCCCAAGAATGCATGATTGGTTTACTATCTGGAAATCTATGTAATTCTCCACAGTAACAGAAAAAACAAAAAGAAAAATCAAACGATCATTTTAACAGATACTGTATAGAAAATGCATTTAACCAAATTCATTATCCATTCAAGATAAAAACCTTCAGCATACTGGAAATAGAAGGAAACTTAATTCTGATAATGGGCATCTATTAAAAACTAACAGAGCCAACATATTAATAGTGAACAACCTGAATATTCTCCTAAGATCAGGAATAAGATAGTAACATCATCTTTCATTTAATACTGAAATTAAACTTCTATTCAATATTGTACGGGAGGTTCTAGCTAGTGCAATAATGGAATAAAATTATAATTATGAAGGGCAAGAAAGAAGTATAACTATACGAAAAGTGATAATCTACAAAAAACTATTAGATTTAATCATTAAATTCAGCAATATAAAGGATACAATCAATATACAAAAGTCAATTATATTTCAATATACTAGCAACAATTGGAAATGAAAATTTAAAAACACCATTTACAATAACATTAAACATTATCATAAAATGCCTTAGAATAAACTCTGAAAAATTGTATACTACTACTACAAACTAAAGCGTGCTGAGAGAAATTAGTGATCTAAATAAATGGGAGATAAAACATGTTCATGGATAATAGTCAACATTGTTAAGCTCATCCTCCCCAAATTGTTATCCCCAATTCAATGCAATTCCAAACAAAATCAGGCTTTTGTGTAGAAACTGACAAGCTGATTCTAAAACTTATGAAGAAATGCAAATGACTTTGAAGAGCCAAAGCAATTTTGAGAAAGAACAAAACTGTCCAATTTCAAATTTTACTTAAAACGTAATGTACAAATAGTACTGAAACGACAGATCAATAGAAAAGAATCGAGTACAGAAATAGAACTATACATATTTGTTCAAATGACCTTTCATAAAAAATGCCAAAGTAATATAATGGGAAAGAACTCTTTTCAGTAAATGGTGCTTTAATATATGATTAAAAACATGAACCTCAACACTACACCTCACACAAAGTTCCTCAAAATGGATTATAGATATAAGTATAAAAGCTTAGTTATAAAAATAATGAAAGAGCCCTAGCTAGTATGGCTCAATGGGTAAAGCATCAGCCTGCGGACTGAAAGGTCCCGGGTTCGATTCCAGTGAAGGGCATATGCCGGGGTTGCAAGCTCCAACCCCAGTAGGGAATGTGCAGGAGGCAGCCGATCAGTGATTCTCTTTCATCATTGATGTTTCTATTTCTCTCTCCCTCTCCCTTCTTCTCTGAAATCAATAAAAATATATTTAAAAATAATAAAAATGAAAGAAAAAAATGGGAGAAAATCTTAGTAAGCTTGGAGTAGGTACACAATTTTTAGAAAACCACTAATCATAAAAGAAAAAACCCCTGATAAATCAATAAAAAAAACCATGATAAATCAATCAAAATTTAACCTCAGCTACTCAAAAGATACCATTTAAAAAATAAAAAGGAGTGGGAGAAAAAAATACTTGCAATAAAGGTACCTAACAGGACCAAGATGCAATGTAAAGTTTTACTTTTCAGTAAGACAAACCACCTAATTTTTTTAAATCTGCAAAAGACTTAAACTTAAATTTTACCAAAAGAGATATATGGATGGCCAATAAGCACAAAAAAGATGCTCATCATTATTTGTTAGGAAAATAAAAATTAAAACCATGATATACTCCGTCACACAAACTAGAAGACAAAAATTAATAATATCCAAATTGGCGAGGATGTAAACCAACTGGAACTTCTCATACATTGCTGGAGGGAATGCAAAATGGTACAACCAGGGTAAATTCCAACTCTATGTATTTGCCCAAGGAAACAAAACATATCCACATAAAGAATTGTCCACAAATACTTATAAAAACTGTATTCACAGAAGCCCCAAACTGAAAAAAAATAGTAATTTCCATCAACAGGTGAATACAGTATATACTGTATATAGAACTGTTGTGTATAAAACTGATACAATATGAATTGACCTTAAATACTATTATTAATCCTTCCTCATATTTTGTACTAAAAAATGATTTATACTTTTTGCCAAGAACCAAAAGAAATCAGCTCCCAGAATTGAGAGTTACATATCTTACAGACAGCCAGTTAGTAGTGTAAGGAAACTGGTGGATTCTTATATTTCACACTCCCTGGACAAATAATGCGACCCCTTTCAAACACTTTTGAGCATTTGTAAATTATAATACTTTAAAGAATGTTTTTATTGATTTCAGAGAGGGAGAGAGAGAAACATCCATGAGAATCACTGATTGAATGCCTCCTACATGGAACCTAGTGGGGATCCGCCTGAGCATGTGCTCAACCACTGAACAACACAGGCCGGACTACAATACTTTTTAAATTATAAGTTAACTTTATTTCTTTTATAAAAGGTCAAGTATCATGTTAATTTCAAAAATTTGTTAGGAAGAACTTATTTTCTATAAATTTTATTTAGGATGACATAGGGAGCACCAAAAAGTTAATAGAAAATGAAAGTAGCCCTAGCCAATTTGGCTCAATGGATAGAGCGTTGGCCTGCGGACCAAAAGGTCCCGGGTTCGATTCCAGTCTAGGGCACGTGCCTTGGTTGCAGGATCCTCCCTGGCCCTGGCCGTGGTCAGAGTGCTTGCAGGAGGCAACCAATCAATGTGTTTCACTTACTAGTACATCGATGTTTCTCTCTATCTCTCCCTCTCTCTTCCACTCTCTAAAAATCAATGGAAAAATATCCTCAGGTGAGGATAAACAAAAGAACTTTAAAAAATAAAAGGAAAGTAGGCCTGATAGTATTGAGAATTACTACTCTACACCTGAATTTTGGTCATAATTTTCTACAGAATCCTTATGATCAACTGTATTTTGATCTAAGGAAACACTAGGGTTTCATATTATACTCTGGAATTCTAAAACTATGCCAAATTGGACTCCCTGGGGAGAGGGACCTAGAAATCCAAATTTTAACAAGTGTACCAGGTGATTCTAGTAGCTAATATTTGAAAAACCCTATCTAAATCTAAAAGTTAAGAGTGTAACTGGAACATGTTATGTGGCCTACAGAAAGGGCCTGTGTGGGTATGTCATTTTTTTCTTAATTACCTGCCAATATATAATACTAGGGGCCCGGTGCACGAAATTCATGCACTGGGTGTGTGTGTGGGGGGGGGGAGTGTCCCTCAGCCCAGCCTGCCCCCTCTCACATACTGGGAGCCCTCAGGCGTTGACCCCCATCACCCTCCGATCGCCTGATCGGCCCCTTGCCCAGGCCTGACGCCTCCGCCAGAGGTGTCTGGCTTGGACAGGGGACCCCCATCTCCCCCCGATCACTGGCTCTGGCCCCCGCCCAGGCCTGAGGCCTCTGGCCCAGGAATCATGCCTGGGCAGGGGACCCCCATCTCCCTCTGATCGCTTGCTCCAACCCCACGCCCAAGCCATGATGCCTCTGACCCAGGCTTCAGGCCTGGGCAAGGGGACCATCATATCCCCCCAATCCCCGGCTCCGCCCCCCACCCAGGCCTGATGCCTCAGCCAGAGGAGTTGACCCTCATCACCCTCCGATCACCAATCACCGGATCGGCCCCTTGACCAGGCCTGAGGCCTCCGGCAGAGGTGTCAGGCCTGGGCAGGGGACCCCCAGCCCCCCACGGTTGCAGGCTCCGCCCCAGCTCAGGCCTAACGCCTCTGGCCTAGGCGTCCGGCCCGGGCAGCGGGGACCTGCAGTGGCAGCGGGGGGCGCCGCGATCGTGGGCTTCGCTTTAGGCCCAGGCAAGGGGCCCCTAGCTCCTGGGACTGCCAGCTTCGACCGTGCCCAGCTCCCATCGCTGGCTCCACCCCTACTTCCTGCTATCACTGGCCAGGGCGGCAAAGGCGCCTGATTCTCCGATCATGGCTGGGGGGCAGGGCAAAGGCGGCCCCAGGGCCGCCTTTGCCCTGCCCCCCAGCTCTTAGCTCCCCCCTGGGTTTCCGATCACTGTCAGTGGCAGGGGGCTTCTTCCTGCTTTCCCTTTCGCCTCCCTGCATTGTGCCTACATATGCAAATTAGTCGCCATCTTGTTGGCAGTTAACTGCCAATCTTAGTTGGCAGTTAACTGCCAATCTTAGTTGGCAGTTAACTGCCAATCATAGTTGGCAGTTAACTGCCAATCATAGTTGGCAGTTAACTGCCAATCATAGTTGGCAGTTAACTGCCAATCATAGTTGGCAGTTAATTTGCATATAGCCCTGATTAGCCAATGAAAAAGGTATCGCCGTACGCCAATTACCATTTTTCTCTTTTATTAGTGTAGACTAGAGAAACTTTACACAAAATTCAGACTTCAGACTTCCTGTTAAAGAAAAAAAAAGATCCTTCAACACTGGCCCTGCATTCTCACATGACAATCTGCTGGAGCTCAGTAGAATTTGCCACCTCCCACTCCCCCACCATTCCCTATTTGCAGGCTCACAATTCTCTATCTCAATTACCTGCTTTGCTCCTGCATGTATTGTAGTTTGATCCATGGTGCCTGTACCCACAAGTTAATTAAAGGAATCTTCATTAAGAAGGTTCATTAAGAGTTCATCAAATGGTCCAGCTGGTTGAGCATCAAACCATGAACCAGGAGGTCACGGTTTGATTCCAGGTGGGTGTACATGTCCAGGTTGAGGGCTCGATACCCAGGAGGGGATGTGGAGGAGGCAGCCGATCAATAATTAACTCATCGTTGATGTATCTCTCCCCCTCTCCCTTCCTCTCTGAAATCAAGAAAAAATTTTTTTTAAAAAGTTCATCAAATGAACCCTATTTATTTAGTTCTAAAATGTATTATCTAAATTTTTGCTTCAGCTTGTATTAAAATAAGTTTGCAAGGAGGTAAAACGGAAAGCATTCAAGTCAGTAAGATTCAGGATAATATTTTTAATTTATTGAAAATAACCCTAACTTTTTTAGAGGTATACACCTCAAAAGTATCATTAAAGCCTTTGCTTAGTATAAAAGCAAAAACATTTACCTTTAAATTTAAATGCCTTCCTTGAACACTTGAATATAATACAAGCAATATTTGGAGACTGGAATTACATAGAACATTTTGAGAAATGAAATTCAAACTTGTCTCAGAATTGAGAATCAGTACTTTTATTACCCATGTTCTCATTCAAGTCTGAATGTCATGGCCAGGCATGCAATACATCTTAATCCTAGAATTATGCAAAATTCAGGTCTTAACTGACTACTGGCCTGTTTAACCATTTACAAAATAAATAAAAGAAACCTTAAAATGTGTCTTAAAAAATTTAAGAACTAAGATTTCAGTTTCACCTGTACTAACTTTCCAACAGGTGGGCCACATCTGAGCAAACTAGTGTCAAGACTCTGATATTTTACTCTACTTACAAGCTAACAAAGTAGCTTACCCTAGATGCTGGTAGAAGACATGAGATTCAGGTCACAGGCAAAGGGCAGTTTTTTACTTACAATAATTTATATAAGTCAAAGCACCAACATTTTGCACTGGTTCTGAATCCCAGTTCCCACCAAGCAAAATGAAGAGGGCCAGGAGACACAGGCAATGGGTTGTGTTACATGAGAAAAACCTATGCTTTGGGAACCCTAAACCTTTTTTTTCCCCTCTCTTTTTTTCTCTCTGGGAACCCTAATCTTTATGATGAGCAGTAAGCATGCCTGTCTTTTACTCCAAAGGGAGGCATTTATCTTTATTATACTGGACCATATGCATGCCTGCGCTTTGCTCTGATGGAAGACACCATCTTCTAAGGCTGTTCCTTATACAAACATCCTTTTAAAACAGAAACAAAGGGCAGTCACTCTGCGGGCAGGACCTGCAGAAACAGAGAAAATTGTCTCCCTCAACCAGATACTGTTCCTAACATATAATTAAATGAGGAGTCTAGCACTATAATCTATTTAAAACATTAATTTCATATACTCCTTGACCTAGCTCAATTATTTAATTAGCATTCATCTCAAATTAAAAAGGAATTCCCCCTTTTCAGTTACTTTGTATTTTTTAAATGAGGTGCTCAACTATTTGCAATATTAAAATTGAAAAAAATCTCTCAAGTATCCCACCAGAACCAAATAATTACTGTACTTACACTAAATTTAAATGTTCCAAACCTGTTAAAGTTAGCAATGGGAGCCACCTGTCAAAACTCTCTACCTGTAGTAGGTCCTATACAGTAACAACCACCACAAAGACCACAGCGGCTTCCACATTTCCAGCTGTTGTCTACAATTTACAACACCCTCAAATCACTTTGTTCTATTTTCTCTTTACCCTTTTACCGACTGAACATAAAATCTTCGAAAGATAAAAAAGACAAGAGGACACCGTCTCATCGTTCCTTTGTCCACAGCGGGGAGAGGGAACACCGGGTTCTCATGGAATTGAAGAACCCGGAACATGCAAGACAGAGAACAGACCACATCTGACCCGCAGTCAACCATCAAAGAAAGTCACTATCACTTCACCCGCATCCCCCCTCCGTCCCAACACACACACACACACACACACAGTGGGTCCAGGCGAGATGATCAGGATCGTCGGCACCTGGACAAAGCTTCGGGGAGGCAGAGGGTAGCCGTGAACTAGATGCACTTGGCCAAGAACCCGCGCCGCAGACAACAGCAGACTCCGACCGAGATTTTTCAAAAGTGCGGGTCGCCCGGAGGAGGCTGCCGGGGGGCCGAGCAGCGGCTGGGGCGCGCGAGCCAGGTCCCCAGCGCCGCCCGTGCAAGTTGCTCGCGGGGCGCGCGGGCCCGCCGGGTCCCCGGCGCCCACACAGACCCGCTTCCTCGCCCTTCCCCCCTCCCCCCCCGCGCCGCGCACCCCGGGCGGCGACGTGACAGTGGGTCCCGCCGCGCAGGGGCGCCCGCCTCCCCTCGGCCCTCCCTCCGCGCCCGCCTCTCACCTTGGGTGGCGAACGGCGAGGAGCCGCCGACCGGCGAGCCGGGGCCGGGGAGCAGCGGCGGGGTCTCGGCCGAGCCCAGCACGGGCGCCGGCAGCATGAGGAAGCGCTGCGGCGCGGGCAGGCAGCGCTGGCAGAAGGAGTGCAGGCAGGGCAGCAGCTTGGGCGCGCGGCTCTGGATGTTCTGGTGGCACACGGCGCAAGTGTCCAACAGGTTGAGCCGGGCCGCCTCGCCTCCGCGCTCCGAGTCCGGGCCCTGCCGACTCTCGGCCTCGTTCTCTCCGCTCGGCGCTGCCGAGGGTCCCCCGGCGGCTGCCGCCGAAGCCGCCGCGGGCGCCGTCGCCGCCTTCTCCACAGCCACCTCCATTGTCCTGCCCCCCGCCGCCGCCGCCGCCGCCGCCGGGGAAGGGGGAGTGCGGTCTCCGCCCGCCGCCGCCGCGGCTCCCGACGACCTCCTCCTTCTCCTCCTCCTCGCAGGCCGCTCGGGTGGCCCGCGGGAGAAGGAGGGAGGGAAGGAGGGCGGAGGAATCCTTCTCCGGAACCGGGGATCCGCCTCCCGGGTGGCGCGGCCTGAAAAGGGGGTTCTGTCAGCGGGGACGGTTCCTCGCTCCAGGGAGGCTGCGCTCCGCCCGCCTCGCCAATGGCCGGGGAGCTCAACAAGCCCGCCCAGCCCGGCCCAGCCTCCCCGCTTTTCTCTGGGTCTGAGCCCGCCTCGGTCCCCGCCCCCTCTCCCAACAACTGAAACAACGGCTGGCAGCGCGTCGTCCAATAGCCGCCGCGCCTGGCCAGGGGGCGGGGCCTGCCTTAGCCCGCGAGGCTCCGACGGCGCTGCGGGAGGCTGGGAGGTGGGCGGGCGCTCGTTTAGCCCCGCCCCTCTGGACTCTGGAACCGCGGCCTCTGATTGGGCCTTTGTGTGCGTTGAAAGATTAAGGGTTTATTTGTTCACCACGGACCGCCTAATCCGATCCGCCTGTGTTGGTTCCTCCTATAGGGCGGGGCTTCAACCGCGTCTAGGAGTTAATTGACTGCTTTGAAAACTGGGTTTATTACTGGAGAGGGGATCCTGTAGGAAGAGTGAGCATGGTGGGAGTGTCAAAGGATGACAAAGTGGAGGTAGTGAAAAGCGAGTAAGGAATGAATTTTAAAACTGGAAAATGTGGGGAAAAGATGTGGAGGCAGCATGGGTTTTGCCACCTGAATGCACTCATCTATATGATGAATGATGGAGCATGAAGAATAAGGGGAAGCTTCTCTTACAAGTAAGAAATTTTTGAAGAATTTCGCCACTGGAAAATAAATTAATTTTTCAAGTCAATGATTTGCTTTTTAAGTAAAAATTGATCATTTTCCAAGGAATTAAGATATAAAGATTGTTTGCAAATGTCGTTATTGCATATATGCATCATTACAAGAAATAAAAATAAAGATATATCCCAATAATAGAGATATCCCAATTATTCATAAATTCAATATTCTTTTTCATTCCCTCCCCCTTCTTTTACACACACAATTTCACTCAAAAAATAGACAAACTTTTAAGGAGCTTTAAGAACGAAGGTGGTGGGGGAGAAGCTTTCTTATATACTAGTACATGAGACTGTTTAAAAATTTGTATGGCGGTGCCATTTTTAAGTACAAATAAAGTAGTGCTGGAACTCTGAGGAGAGTGGAGTGGGGTCAGAAAAGGTTTTGTTAAAATTGTAATGATTTTGGAGGAAGAAATGGTGGATAAACTCTAGGCATCCTAGCATACCCTCAACACCTTACTTTCACAAAAGATTCCTCTCCTACCAGCCTCTTTTCAAAACAGGTAATTAAATCCAATTTCCATAAGCCTCTTGAGTGAAGTCTTATCTTTTTTCTTTCTTTTTTATTCTTTCAAATCTTTATTGTTGAAAGTATTACATATTCCCCCCTTTACCCCCCTTCCACCCCTGTAATTTCCCCCTCTCCCATGCCCATGGTTGAGCCAAGTTCTTTTTTTTTTTTTTAATATATTTTATTGATTTTTTTACAGAGAGGAAGGGAGAGGGAGAGAGACTTAGAAACATCGATGAAAGAGAAACATCGATCAGCTGCCTCCTGCACACTCCCTACTGGGGATGTGCCCTTGACCAGAATCGAACCTGGGACCCTTAAGTCCGCAGGCTGATGCTCTATCCACTGAGCCAAACTGGTTAGGGCAAACCAAGTTCTTTAATGAACTCAAATGCTATTTATTTTTTATGCTAGTAGTTTGTTAAGAATCACTGGCAGCTAGTTTAAAAGCTGGTTCTTTGCCCTCGCCAAGTGGGACAGTTGTTAGAGCATCCTCCCTCACACCAAATAGTTGCAGGTCTGATTCCTCCTGATCAGGACACATAACTAAGTTTCCGGTTCCACTACAGGTCAGGGCACCTATAGGAGGCAACCAATAGATGTTTCTCTCACATCAATGTTTCTCTCCCTCTTTCTCTTCCTCTCTCTCTAAAAATCAATAAGAACATACCCTAGGGTAAGGATTAAAATAATTAATAATAAATAAACAGCAAATAAATAAAATAAATAAAGCTGGTTCTTTGGGCCCATCCCCATATTTACTTGTAGCAGCAAGCAGCATTTCATGATTTTATCTGGGTGCTCTATGGAGAAACAGGCCTAGTCTGAATTTCTTTACTGTTTGCCCATGATTTCATTGTCATTCACCTCTCAAGCTGAAGCTCCCACTATTGCCATGCTTTAGTTTTAATGCCTCCTGCTGAGCACATACTAGTTCATATCCCTCTGTTTTGGAATGCCCTTACTTCAAAATTCAGACTTACCTGTTGTCCTCCTAAAACACCAAAAAATCCATCACTTCTTTCCCAGTACTTATTCTATACCCTATTTTTTGTATCTGCACCTGGAAAATCTTTACATACTAGAAAATAAAAATCTGTTACAAGCTAATGATTTTAATATGATAATTCATAAAGATGAGTCCTTCTTATTCCACCAAATGGTTGCAGGTCCAATTCCTCCTGGTCAGGGCACATAAGAAAGAATGAGAGATGAATTGGGGAAGACAGAATTCCATGAAATTTGCTATAACCCACTAGTTTAGTTTCTCAATCACAATGGATAATCAGTGTTACAGAAAATTATCTTCTGTACTCCTAAACTTTGTAGTCTTGTCTAATAAAAAAAAATCATATGTTTTAGTTAGTTCAAATAGAGATAGCTCTGAGTTTTTTAAAATCCAAAAAATGAATTTATTTAACTCCTAGATCTGGGCAGAGTAAGTGGATGCTCCCAGGAACAAATTGGTATTACTACTAAAATACAGAAAAACTTCCTGAATAATCAACAGAAAACTTGCAGGAGAGAACCCTAACACCCCGGGACTAAAAGTGGGGACCTCATAGAGACTGATAGGAGTGTTGGGGGCAGGAAAGAGTAGGCCATGTACCCACAGACAGCAACTGAAGTCCCAGAAAGATATCTCAGCTGTGGGGGGTTGCCACTGAGACCTCTGGGATCTAATCCCCAAGGTAGGCCCCCCATCAGAGAGCACCAGAACTAAGGAGGGTACCCACACAACAACTGGCTGTGAAAAGCAGCAAGGTGCAGTCTGCCTGGGAGAAATGGCTGAAAATTTAGCACTGTCTTAAAGGGCCAATGTTCAAAATTCCATGTGGAGCCACCCACCTTGTGCTCCAGCAGAGGGAGGGTGAAGTTGACTAGAACTGTGAGAGCAGAAGCTAGGACTGGGGACACGGGGGATAGAGTTCAGAAGGCAAACACCCTGAGTTTCCTGGGTTGAGTCATTCCCTTATGCAGCCAAGGACATCATTCACACATACACATCTACCTTGCCTTGGGGGAAGACAGCTGACACACCCTATTGGAAAACACCTTGCCCTGAGGCCACTTAAGAGATTAAAAATAACAATTAGCCTTCAGGCAGTAGCAACTACCCCACCCTATTGGGAAAAGAAAACTCTTGCCACACCTGGGGACTATTGTCTGGGAGCAATTCCAGTCAGAATCCTATAAGTCTGCAGGCGGAGGCGGTCTCTGGAGGCTTTGAGTCCTTGCCTGATCTAATTAGTCAGAAACAGGCTTTAACACTGTCCTGCAGTAGAGATTGAGAGGTGTAGAGCAAGCATGTCACAAAGGCTAACATGGGCCAAATAAACAAGGTTTACATTTATGTGGGTCACAAAAAACAAAAGCTTCAATTTTCATAGAAATGTAGGTTTATTTCAATAGAGACATGCTGAATACAAAGGGCTAAAATAAATGAGTAATCGTTAACATAAAATAATAGAACATTTTAATAAAAATTAGTATTTTTCTTGAAAATTAACGTACCAGACACTGAATAACTGCACCAATTAATAAGTGTAATGCAAATAGACCTATTTTTCTTGCTCTACGAAAGTGAAATATTTCCTGTTGCACACACCAAACAAGTCAGTCCAAGACTAATGATGTGGCAATCAGCTGCTAAAATACTCGCTGCTAGTATTAGTGGAGAGAAATGGTGCACCTGCATGTAAGGCGCATAAGGGAAATGAAAGCAACACGATTATAGTAATCAGTCATTAGCAAACATTGTAGTTTGTTATTAATTATTATCTACTAGAGGCCCAGTACACAAAAATTTGTGCACTCAGGGGGGAGAGGGGGGTCCCTCAGCCCGGCCTGTGGCCTCTTGCAGTTTAGGACCCCTCGGGAGATAACGACCTGCTGACTTAGGCCTGGTCCCGGGTGGCAGAGGGCAGGCCCAATCCCTAGGTGCAGCCCCTGGTCAGGCTCAGAGCAGAGCCGATTGGGGAGTTGGGGCGCCGCCCCTGTCATGCACAGAGTAGGGCGGATCTGGAGGTTGTGATGCAACCCTCAGTCATGCTCAGGGTAGGGCCGATTGGGGGGTTGGCGCACCGCCCCCGTCACACTCAAGACAGGGTCGATGGGGAGGTTGTGGTGCCACCCCCTGTCATGCACAGAGCAGGGGGTTGGGGTGCTGCACCCTGTCACACACAGAGCTGCAGGGCAATCAGGGGGTTGAGGAGCTCCCCCCTATCAGGCACAGAGCAGGGCTGATCAGGAGGTTGGGGCGCCTTCCCCTGTCATGAACAGAGCAAGGCGGATAGGGAGGTTGTGGCCCCACCCCCTGTCACACACAGAGCTGCAGGACGATCAGGGGGTTTGGGTGCTGCCCCCTGTCACGCTGATCCCGGTGCTGGGAGGCATATTGCCCTTTTACTATATAGAATAGAGGCCTGGTGCACGGGTGGGGGCTGGCTGGTTTGCCCTGAAGGGTGTCCTGGATCAGGGTGGGGGTCCCAACTGGGGTGCCTGGCCAGCCTGGGTGAGGGGATGATGGCTGTTTGCAGCTGGTCACATACCCTTCAGGGTGGGGGTCCCCACTGGGGTGCCTGACCAGTCTGATTGAGGGGCTGAGGGCTGTTTTCAGGCTGGTGGGTGACTGAAGCTCTCAACTGCTCCTTTTTTTCTTTTTCTTTTTTTATTCTGGGCCAGCTTTAGCTCTGGCTCCAGCTCTGAGGCCTCTGCTGCTGAAAGCAGGTATCTGGTTTGTTTGGCTTCTATTATCGAAACACTGTATCAACTCCAGCTCTGAGATCCCGGCGGGCTGAAAGCAGGTTTCTGGGGTTTTGTTTAGCTTCTATATTTGTTACAATGTTTCAAACTGCAAGTTCAGAGGCCGGCAAGGCAGGCGGGGAACGTTGGAGTCCTCTGTCACTGAAGCAAGCAAGCCTCATGTTAGTTTCAAGCTGCCTAGCTGCCGGCCGCCATCTTGGCTGGCAGTTAATTTGCATATATCGCTGATTAGCCAATGGGAAGGATAGCAGACGTACGCTAATTACCATGTTTCTCTCTTATTAGATAGGATAACAGGATATTGTAAAAATTAAGGTATGAAATTTTTATTAGAATGTTTCTTACATACCTTTATATTGGCTAGGCAGCAAAAATATTCATTGTAGGAGTAAGGGGGGTGATAAGGACACATATGTAATACCTTAATCAGTAAAGAAAATTTTAAAAAATATACTCATTGTGGGCTGCATGCAGCCTGCGGGCTGCAAGTTTGACAGCTTGGTATAGAGGATCCACTAATACATAGTCACAAACCCAAACAGATAGCCAAAATGAGGAGATAAAGAAACAACCCCCAAATGAAAGAACTAGAAAATTCTTGAGAAGAAGAGATAAATGAGGCAGAGATAAGAAATTTATCTGAAATATAGTTCAGAGTAATGATGGTAAATATCTCAACAACATAAAAAAGATATAGTAACTATGATAACAGAACAGACAGAGATAAAGAATGACATTACACAAATAACACATTGGAAGGATTAAACAGCAGATTAGGGGAAGCTGAGGATCGAATCAGTGAATTAGAAGACAGAGTTGAAAATATCACTCAATCAGAAAACAAAAATCAAAACAAAAAAATAAAAAACAGGAGGACAGCTTAAGGGTACTGTGGGACAATGTGAAATGTAACAATATTAGAATAGCAGGTGTGCCAGAAGAGGTGGAAAGGGAGAGAGGAATAGAGAAAATGTTTGAAGAAATAATGACAGAAAACTTCCCTAACCTGGTAAAGGAAAAAAGTCACACAAGTGCAGAAGGCACAGAAAACCCCAACCAAGAAGAACCCAAACAGGCCCACGCCCAATCATATCATAATTAAAATGCAAAAAATTAAAGACAAAGAGAGACTCTTAAAGTCAGGAAGAGAAAAGAAAACTATTACCTACAAAGTTCACATAAGGTTGACACCTGATTTCTTATCAGAAACTGTACAGGCCAGAAAGGGATAGCATGAAGTACTCAAACTAATGGAAAGCAAGAATCTGAGACTGAGATTACTATATCCAGCAAGGCTTTCATTCAAAATATACAATCAAATAAAGAGCTTCCCAGACAATAAAAGGCAAATAAAGTACATCACCACCAAGCCAGCATTACAAGAAAAGCTAATGGCCCAACTGGGTGTGGCTCAGCAGTTGAGTGTTGAACCAGGAACCAAGAGGTCACTGGTTTGATTCCTGGTCAGGGCATATGCCTGGCTTCCAGGCTCAGTCCTCAGTGTGGGGTGTGCAGGAGGCAGCCAATCAATAATTCTCTCTCATCATTGTTGTTTCTATCTATCTCTCCCTCTCCCTTCCTCTCTGAAATCAATAAAAAAAATATATATTTTTTAATGCTAAAGTGATTGCTGTAATAATAAGAAGAAACAGAGCCAGAAACCTAGCCATACAGAAATATAACAGAAATAAATAAGTACCTATTTATAATAATAAAAGGGTAATATGCTAATTAGACCAGACAGCCGAACGACCTTCCAGATGACATTCCGGACAACCTTCCGGATGAAGCTGGGGCTGCAAGGGCCAAGGCGGCAGCTGGGGCTGCTGCTGCGGAGGCTGAGACTGCAGCCGGGGCTGCCGCCTTGGCCCTCAGAGCCCCTTGCATGAATTTTGTGCATAGGGCCTCTAGTCAATGATAACCCTAAATATAAATAGATTAAATGCTCCAAACAAAAGGCATAGGGCAGCAGAATGGATACAAAAACACGACCCAATTATATGCTGTCCACAAGAGACCCACCTCAATACAAAAGACACACACAGGATGAAAGTGAAGGGATAGAAAAAAATTTTCCATGCAAATGGAAAAGAAATAAAAAGCTGGAGTAGCAATACTCATATCCAACAAAATAAACTTTAAAATGAAGGACATCTGTTGAGGGATGTTTAATGAACCGAAGACACAGCGGTAAGATGAGCACACAGGATGATTGATGCCAGACAGAGGGCTACAGGTCACTCAGGCATGTAACAAACTCTGCACGCTCATCATTGCTTTTATTGCGGTTTCGTACAGGGTTAGTGCGTCAGCAGTTAATCAACTAAATCTTGTTTTGTTCTATATTATTACAATGGTGTATTGAAGACACCTTGCAGCTGTGCCCTCCCTTTCTGCTCTACACCCACGACTATTTAATGTTATCCTTTCTCAGGGAGGTAAATGTACTCAAGATTGTGTGCAATCTTGACCCAGCGTGACTTGCTGGCAAGTCACGCTGTGTTCCTGATAGAACATTCACTTCTTCTTGGCAGGACTTCAGATCCTTGTTTACAAATGTCCAGCTACAGACATCACAAGAGACAACAAAGGTAACTACATAATACTAAAGGGATCAATCCAACAAGAGGATATAACATATATGCACCCAACATAAGTTGCATCTAAATATAGAAAAAACTTCTAGAGGACTTCATTGGAAAGATTGACAACAATACAGTCACAGTAGGGGACTTTAACACCCTTCTGACTTCACTGAATAGATCTTCCAGACAAAAACTCAAGAACAAAACAGAGATACTAAAGGACACACTGTATCAGATGGATTTAATTGACATTTATAGAATATTTCATCCCAACACAGCAGAATATACATTCTTCTCAAGTGCAAATGGATCATTTACAAAGATAGTCCACATGTTAGGACACAAAACAAGTCTCTACAAGTTCAAGAAGATTGAAATCATATCAATCATCTTCTCATATCACAGTGGAATGAAATTAGAAAGCAACTACAGTAAAAATACCCAAAACATTCAAACACATGGAGGCCAAATAGCATGTTATTAAATGATGAGTGGATTACCGACAAGATCAAGAAAGAAATCAAAAACATCATGGAAACAAATGAAAATGAACACACAACAACCCCAAATCTCTGGGACACAGCAAAAGCAGTCCTGAGAAGGAAGTTCATAGCACTACTAACATACCTCAAAAAACAAGAAAAATCAGCAATAAACTATTTAAACCTACAACTTAACAAACTAGAAAGAGAACAACAAGAAAAGCCCAGAGTAAGTAGAAGGAAGGAAATAGTAAAGATTAGAGCAGAAATAAATAACATAGAGACTAAAAAAAAGTACAAAAAATCAATGAAACCAAGAACTGGTTCTTTGAAAGGATAAACAAAATTGATAAACTATTAGCCAGACTCATCAAGAAACAAAGAGAGAGGACACAAATAAGTAAAATCAGAAATGAAAGTGGAGAAGTAACCACTGACACCACAGAAATACAATAGATTGTAAGAAAATACCATGAACAACCATATGCCAACAAGCTGGACAATGTGGATGAAATAGACAAATTCCTAGAAAAGTACAAACTCACACAACTAAATCAAGAAGAATAAAAAAACCTGAATAGGCCAGTAACAACTGATGAAATAGAAGCAGTAGTCAACCCGCCCCTCCCCCCCCCCCCCCCCCCCCCCCCCGCCAAACAAAAGCTCAGGCTCAGACGGCTTCACAGGGGAGTTGTACCAAACATTCAAAAAAGAACTAACACCTATACTCCTCAAAGTATTTCACAAAATCTAAGAAGAAGGAACACTTCCAAACTGTTTTTATGAGGCCAACATAATCCTAATTCCAAAACCAGAAAAAGACACTACAAAGAAAGAGAATTACAGGCCAATATCCTGATGAACATAGGTGCTAAAATCCTCAACAAAATATTAACAAATTGCATCCAGCAGTATATTAAAAAGATCAAACACCATGATCAAATGGGATTTATTCCAGGGATGCAAGGCTGGTACAATATTTGCAAATCAATAAACATGATACATCACATAAACAAATTGAAAGACAAAAATCACATGATCTTATCAATAGATGCAGAAAAAGCATTTGACAAAATCCAACACCCATTTTTGATAAAAACTCTCAGCAAAGTGAGAATAGAGGGGACAGAGCTCAACATTATAAAGGCCATATATGATAAACCTATAGCCAACATTATACTCAATGAGCAAAACCTAAAACCATTTCCCCTATAAGAAAAGGAACAAGTCGGGGATGCCCACTTTCACCATTCCTGTTTAACATAGTACTGGAAGTGCTAGCCATAGCGATAAGACAAGAAGAGGAAATAAAAAGCATCCAAATTGGAAAAGAAAAAGTAAAACTGTCATTATTCACAGATGACATGGTATTATATATAGAAAACCCTAAAGACTCCATCAAAAAACTACTATACTTAATAAATGAATTTGGCAATGTAGCAGGATACAAAATTAATGCTCAGAAATCTATGGCTTTTTTATACACTGTTGTAGTAATATATAGAAATGTTTTAAAATGCTTTAAAAATGTCTAAGAAATGTTTTAAGATGTTTGAGCTAAATTTCCTTGAAACTTAAACTATGATATTAAGGAACACATTCTCCTCTGCCCTGAAGCATGTGACCCTCATAGATAAGGATTTGAACTTCAGTAAACAACTCAGAGTGACTTGTCAAGATAACCACTTGAGTGAGTGATGTACTCTCCAAAGATAACCACATGTAGCCCCTTGCCCTGTTTGACATAAACATGTGTACATTGACGTAATTCATTGATAGCCACCTGGACTACTGCAAATGGGGTGCAGGCTTTAAAAGTGAGGGTCCCGACCAGCTTGGTGCTCACCTGTCAAGACAGCCACAAAGGCACGTCCTCTTGTCAGTCCAGCAAGCGACGGTGCTCCACGCTCCTCTTCGTGCCAGAGGGACAGAAGAACGGCTAATAACACCAGATTGAGACGTGACCAAGCTCTCAGGTGGGGAACGCTGGCCCCCTACATCCGGACAAGACCAGTCAAGCTGCTGGACCCCAGAGGACAGCACCACTGAGATCCCCAATAAGCCTGTACCTGCAGCACCAGGAATTGTGTGAGTGATAAAGTGCTCTGTGATTTGCAACTGCATATGTTTTATGTGGTGTAATTCCTCTGGCAGTTAATTGAATTTATTTGCGTACGCTTAAAATTTTAAATTAAACCCTCTGGTCGTTGTTGGTCCTAAGCTTGCCCTCTGGTCCTGCTTGTGTATAGTAGTCTCTTCGCTGGCAACTACTTAAATGTCCCACACCTGCACAGTTAAAGTTTATCTCAAGGGACGCCTTAGATCAGTGGTTCTAAACCTTGGCTGCACATTAGAATCACCTGGGAATCTTTTTAAAATCCTGATTTCTGGGCCTCATCCTCCGGAAATTCTGTTTCTTTGTTACTAATGTTGTGGCCCCACTCCATAACAAAGGAACAGAATTTCCAGAGGATGAGGCCCAGAAATCAGGATTTTAAAAAGATTCCCAGGTGATTCTAACGTGCAGCCAAGGTTGAGAACCACTGCCTTAGATAAACACCCCAGATCCTTTCCCAGGATCTCCTTGGGACATACACAATAATGAACTCACAGAAAGAGAAACTAAGAAAAAAATCTCATTTACCATTGCAACAAAAACATTAAGATACCTAGGCATAAATTTAACTAAGGAAGTAAAAGACCTGTACTCAGAAAACTGCAGGACATTGAAAAAAGAGATAGAAGACATAAACAAATGGAAGAATATACCATGTTCATGGATTGGTAGAAAGAACATCATTAAAATGTCCATACTACCCAAAGCAATCTATAGGCTCAATGCAATCCCCATTAAGATACCAACAGCATATTTCACAGACCTAGAGCAAACTCTGCAAAAATTCATATGGAATAAAAAAGACCCCGAATAGCTTCAGCAATCCTGAGAAAGAAGGAGAAAGTTGGAGGGATCATAATACCAGATAACAAGCTATATAACAAAGCCACTGTCCTCAAAACTGCCTGGTATTGGCACAAAACAGACATATAGATTAACGGAACAGAACAGAGAACCCAGAAGTCGACCCAAGACATTATGCTCAATTAATATTTGACAAAGAAGGCAAGAGCATACAATGGAGTCAAGTAGTCTCTTCAATAAACGGTGTTGGGAAAATTGGACAGATACCTGCAAAAAAATGAAACTAGACCACCAACTTACACCTTTCACAAACATAAACTCAAAATGGATAAAAGACTTAAATGTAAGATGGGAAACCATACAAATCTTAGAAGAATCCACAGGCAGCAAAAATCTCAGACATATGCTGAAGCAATTTCTTCACCGATATAGCTACTAGGGCAATGGAAACTAAAGAGCAAAATAAACAAATGGGACTACATCAAAATAAAAAGTTTTGTTTAGCAAAAGAAACCATCAACAAAACAACAAGAAAGCCAACTGCATGGGAGATTATATTTGCCAATATTATCTCCAATAAGGGTTTAATCTCCAAAATTTACAGGGAACTCATACAACTTAATGAAAGGAACATAAACAATTCAATTTTTTAAAAAAAGGGCAAAGGACCCAATAGACACTTTTCAAAAGAGGACCTACAGAAGGCCAAGAGACATATGAAAATATGCTCAAAGTCACTAATCATTTGAGAGATGCAAATCAAAACAACAATGAGATACCATCTCACACCTGTCAGAACGGCTATCATCAACAAATCAATAAATGACAAGTGCTGGTGAGGATGCGGAGAAAAAGGAACCCTCTTGCACTGCTGGTGGGAATGCAAACTAGTGCAACCACTGTGGAAAACAGTATGGAGTTTCCTCAAAAAAATTAAAAATGGAGCTCCCATTTGACCCATTAATCCCACTTTTAGGAATATATCCCAAGAAATCAGAAACACCAATCAGAAAGGATATATGCACCCCTGTGTTCATAGCAGCACAATATACAATAGCTAAACTTTGTAAACAGCCTTAGTGCCTATCAGCATATGAGTGGATTAAAAAATGGTGGTACATCTACACAATGGAATACTATGCTACTATAAAAAGGAAGGAACCATTTGCAACAGCGTGGATGGACCTGGAAAGCATTATGCTGAGCGAAATAAGTCAGTCAAAGAAAGATAAATATCACATGATCTCAGTCATTTGTGGAATATAATGACCAACATAAACTGATGAACCAAAATAGAGCCAGAGGAAAAACAATATTTTAGAATATAATAGAAGTAATCCTGTTATTTGCAGATTTTTAATATTTCCTACAACTTTTTTGATATCTATATTATAAAAACCCAGTTGCCCTAACTCCTTAAAGACCAAAGACCTGCACAGGTGGGCGAGGCTGCGAATGCAGTGAGGCATGTGCTGGTGGGCCAGGTGCACTCAGGTGGGCAGGGCCATACGATTTCACACACTGGGCTTCTAGTTATACTATATTAGTACAGTTTTGGTAATATTATTTATTTAAAATCTTTTTTCTTGAAATATTAATTTTTATTGCATGTAATATATTTAAACTATTTTTTCTTGAAATATTAATGTTTATTGCATGTAACATTATTATATTTAAAATAGTTTTTCTTTTTATTGATTTCAGAGAGGAAGAAAAAGGGAGAGAGAGATATAAACATCAATGATGAGAGAGAATCATTGATCAGCTGCCTTCTGCATGCCCCCCAATGGGGATCATGCCTGCAACCCAGGCATGTGCCCTTGACCAGAATCGAACCTGGGACCCTTCAGTCTGCAGGCTGACGCTCTATCCACTGAGCCAAACAAGCTAGGGCTAAAATAGTTTTTCTTGTAATATTAATGTTTGTTGCATGTAACATTATTATCCTTAAAATCGTTTTTCTTGAAAATTTAAAAAAAAAAAAG
Source organism: Myotis nattereri (assembly GCF_964212035.1). Classification (NCBI taxonomy): domain Eukaryota; kingdom Metazoa; phylum Chordata; class Mammalia; order Chiroptera; family Vespertilionidae; genus Myotis; species Myotis nattereri. The sequence continues at coordinate 28,880,475 of NC_138086.1, read as the reverse complement.
GAATTTATTGTTATAGGTCTTATACTCTTGTAATTTTTTAAAATCTAGATATTCTTGTCCTCCTCAAAATATTTCAGAGATCCACGCTACTAATAGAGTATTCTTCCTTAATTATAGCTCTCATTCTATCCCCCTCTCTTGTTCTGTTAATTTCTTTGACTCCCTACTGCATCCAAGGCTTTCTACAAATTCATTCCTATTTGATCTTCCTTCCTGAACATTACTGCTTTTCCATACCCATTTTAAGTTTCAGCCTAATTGGATGACTTGCCATTGTCTAAACTGTACCACCATCACGTCTACCATCACCTCTGCGAGTGGAGATAATGCTGGGAAGAGATTAACCAAGGAACATATGTGCTTATATGCATAGACCATGGATACAGACAATAATGTGGTGAAGGCCTGAGTGGGGTGGAGGCTGGATGGTGGGGGAGAGGGGGAGAAAAAAGAGGGAAAATGGGCAAAATCTGGAATACTGTTAACCATTAAAAAAAAGTTGTTTGAGAAACCAAGATGGCAGCATAGGCAAACACTGGAAATTTCTGCCTCCCACAACAAATTCAAAAATACAACTAAAAGACAAAACAGACATCGTCCAGAACTACAGGAAGGCGGGCTGAGTGGAAATTATACAATTAGAAGGAAAGAGAAAACCACCCTGAGACTCGGAGAAGCTGCGGAGGTGGAGTGCAGAGGTATGGTGGCTCGAGCCCACGCGGCAAGGGCTGGCGACTGAGGATGCGGCTGTCTTTTTTAATCAGGAGGGAGCCAGAAGCCCCCGACTGCTCTGAACTCCAGTTCCGGGTGAGTCTGGGGGACCTAGACTCATACGGGGAGAAACTGGACTGTCTGGCAGTGGGCAGAACTCGGAACTCGCGGGCGGCTTTCTCTCAAAGGTGCTTGCAGCAATTACCAGGACACTGAAACTCGGGGCCCTTTAGGGCAGGGTTGAGGATCAGCCATAGCTGCTTGCTCTGCTCTGTTGTTCCCCTGAGACCCCACCCCACCCAAGCTGTAGCAGAGGCTTTTGCATATGAATGCCCTGGCCCTTTGCAATCTGAAAATTACCTAACAAACTGCAGCTGGGCCAGACAGACCCAGAACTTCCAAGAGAAGGCCCAAGGCCCCACAGCAGCTTGCCTTGCTTCACAGCTGGGCCTCATTTGGGCACCTCCAAACCCCAAACAAGGAAGGGGAATCTGCAGATCTCTTCATAACTCCTGCAGGGTAGCCTCAGGCAGAGGCTAAATTAGCACCTCCTTAGATCCAAGAGCCAGTGTACCCAGTGGTCAGATTGGGACCATCCAGATCACAACTCCTCAGATCCATAAGAGTCACACCCAGGGGGCAGATTCAGTGAGCACCAAAGCCCCACTGAAGCAAGTCTTGCCCCAGAAGGGTGTCTTCAGCACAGAAGTTCTCCCACTGTAGACACAGCTGATTCTCCCAGCCAATAGGCCTGGAGGTCAATTCCTCTCAGTGATACCTACAACAATCAAGACTTAACTACAACAAGACTGAGAACAAAGCTCACAAAGGGGTGCACCAAGAGTGTCCACCTCAAGTAACTGGAGAGGCTGAGCCAATGAGCCCTATAGGACACCTAGCACACAAAGCCACTCTACCAACACAGGGAAGCATAAAAAAAATGCAGAGACAAAGAAACAGGACACAAATGACAGAAATGGAGGAAAGCAAACTACTGGATATAGAGTTCAAAACCACACTTTTAAGGTTTTTCAAGAACTTTCTATAAACCGCCGATAAATGTAGTGAGACCCTCAAGAAATCTAGTGAGACCTTCAAGGTTATGATAAAGGACCAACTAGAAATTAAGCATACAGTGACTGAAATAAAGGATATTATGCAGAGTTCCAACAGCAGACTAGAGGATCGCAAGAATCAAGTAAAAGATTTGAAATACGAAGAAGCAAAAAACACCCAAACAGAAAAGCAAAATGAAAAAAGAATCCAAAAATACGAAGATAGTGTAAGGAGCCTCTGGGACAACTTCAAGCGTACCAACATCAGAATTATAGGGGTGCCAGAAGAAGAGAGAGAGCAAGATATTGAAAACCTATTTGAAGAAATAATGACAGAAAACTTCCCCTACCTGGTGAAAGAAATAGACTTACAAGTCCAGGAAGCACAGAGAACCCCAAACAAAAGGAACCCAAAGAGGACCACACCAAGACACATCATAATTAAAATGCCAAGAGCAAAGGACATAGAGAGAATCTTAAAAGCAGCAAGAGAAAGACAGTCAGTCAACTACAAGGGAGTACCCATACGACTGTCAGCTGATTTCTCAACAGAAACTTTGCAGGCCAGAAGGGAGTGGCAAGAAATATTCAAAGTGATGAATACCAAGAACCTACAACCTAGATTACTTTATCCAGCAAAGCTATCATTCAGAATTGAAGGTCAGATACATAGCTTCACAATTAAGAAAAAGCTAAAGGAGTTCATCACCACCAAGCCAGTATTATATGAAATGCTGAAAGGTATCCTTTAAGAAGAGGAAGAAGAAGAAAAAGGTACAGATATAAATTATGAACAACAAATACACATCTATCAACAAGTAAATCTAAAAATCAAGTGAATAAATAATCTGATGAACAGAATGAACTGGTGATTATAATAGAATCAGGGGCATAGAAAGGGAGTGGACTGACTATTCTTGGGGGAGAAAGGGGTATGGGGGATGTGGGAAGCGACTGGACAATAATCGTGCACCTATGGATGAGGACAGTGGGAGGAGGGTTAGGGCAGAGGGTGCGGTGGGAACCAGGTGGAGGGGAGCTTTGGGGGGAAAAAAGAGGAACAACTGTAATAATCTGAACAATAAAGATCTAATTTTAAAAAAAATAAAATAAAAAAAGGATAGACACACACAAAAAAGCTCTTTGATCTGGAAGAGAAGGGAGTCTGCAAGGATAGCAAGAGCATTAGATGCTACTGAGAATTTCTCATGCCCACCCTCAAGAGGTAGTAATGGGTAGAAATTCTAGCACTTCCAGGGAAGTTTAACAAAATCATCTTTGAGCAGACCTCTCAGAGGTTATGATACATGAGTAGGTAAGGAGGGTTTGAGATAACCCCTTTACCCTGTCGCAGGAAAGTACAAAACTAGAAAAATTCCCTGGGAAGTGGAATGAGGAAACCGAGACAAATGGTTGAACAAATAGCCAGAATGGCTGAGCGATAGCCGGCTAACAAATCAAGAGACCCTATCCTCCCTAACTGAAGATGCCTAAGAGCAGACAGTTTAAATAACCATAGTGAGGGAGGTAGATAACAAAAAACGGTTAGTTCCAGACTAATCCAAGATGGAGGAAAAACTGACCAAAAAATGACCCTAAAGCTCATTATACTATCAATAGAGGCCTGGGGCACAAAAATTTGTGCACTCCGGGAGGTCCCTCAGCCCGGCCCATGCCCTCTTGCAGTGTGGGACCCCTCAGAGGATGTCCACCTGCTGCCTTAGGCCCCCTCCCTGTGGGATGGGGCCCAAGCTGGCAGTCAGACATCCCTCTGGCAGCCCGGCAGCCCTCGGGGGATGTCCACTTGCCAGTGGGGAGCAGGCCTAAGCTACAGTAGGACATCCTTAGTGCTGCTGAGGAGGCGGGAGAGGCTCCCACCATCACCACTGTACTGGCAGCCATCAGCCTGGCTGTGGCTGAGCAGAGCTCCCCCTGTGGGAGTGCACTGACCACCAGGGGGCAGCTCCTGCATTGAACGTCTGCCCCCTGGTGGTCATTATGTGTCATAGTGACCAGTCATTCCCAGTTGTTCTGCTGTTAGGGTCAATTTGCATATTACCTTTTTATTATATAGGATTATAATGAAAATTGACTCCACAAGTAGAAAGGTAGGGGGCCCAAGGGGGACTAATGTTGTGACACTTAGGCAGCTGACCATATTAGGAACAAGACCCTCCCCCTCACAACCAGAAGGCAGAGCCAGAATTGGGCACCACAAAATTTGGAGACAACCCCACCTTGGAAACATATGAAATCCCAAGAACTAACTGACCAGGTGCCCAATTCACTTGGGAGTTGCCCTGAGTTCACTCATCTGCATACTTTTTGGTTCTTTCATGGCGGTGCCTGCACCGTGGACTCTCTTTTTCTCTAACTGAAGAAAACTTGCTTTGTTCTCACTCCTACATAACCCATTCTTGAATTTTTTCTTGGGTGAGTCAAGAACCTGGAGGTCACCTGACACAAGAAAGGTCCCCGGATGTGCAAGGGCAGGGCCAGTCTCTGGCACAGAAAGGGTCAGGTAACAACCCAATCTCCTATAGTTTTAGAGGAATAAGGAAAAGATCCCTGTACCTTCACTAGTGGCTGAGAGGCCTGGATGACATGAGTCCTCATTGTTAGGACAAGAATGATGCATGTTGTCTCACATTATCTCAGGGGCTTCCACAGAGATGCCAGCAGTCAAGAACCAATGGAAGCAAGCACGTCTGTGTATGCTGCCATGACCAAGGATGCCCAAGGGCCCAGTATCTCGCCCCCGTATGCCATGGCACTATTAAACCCTTGGATCTGCAAATTGGCCCTAAATAGAAGGGAGAATGAATATTGAATTGACTGATTTAAAACCTGAAATGATGATCAAAACCAAAATGGGAAGAAAACCTAAAATAATTAAGAATATGACTAGATTAAGTTTTCTGCCATCAGGAAGATAAAAAGTTCAGTTATTTTTATTTTATTTTTTTACTTTTATGATTCTTTTTATTTACAATTTTTTACATTAATTTTTTTCAATTGTAATTTACATTTAATATTATTTAGTATTAGTTTTAGGTGTACAGCATAGTGGTTAGACAATCATATACTTCACTAAGTGTTCCCCTGATATATCCAGTACCCAACTGGCACCATACATAGTTATTCTAAAAAAATGTTTATAGCCTAGCCCTGGCCAGGGCGGCACCAAAGTGTTGTGGGCTTGATTCCTAGTCAAGGCATATACCTGGGTTTCGGGTTTGATACCTGGCCCCACTCAGATGAGTGTAGGAGGCAACCAATCGATGTTTCTCTCTCTTTCCCCCTCCCTCCCTCCCTTCACTCTCTCTTTCTAAATATAAATGTATGGGGAAAAATCCTTATTAACAACAACAAATGTTTATAGTCTACTGTACATACCACTTAGGGTTGCACTAAAGGGTTAACTTAGTGAGCTTAAAATACTCAAACCCCGCACATTCCAAAGAAAGAACTGGCCCTTGACTAACTCATGGGAGATGACCCCTGAACCTTTATCCTACTTGACAAGAATGTTTTTGTATGCTTGGGCTTTGGGCCACACTCCATCAGTTTGACCAGATAGTTTATGCTAGCAATAGCATGACTTACGACGAATAGGAGTTTTTTGTGTACTTGAGGCCCTGGGCCATGCTGTGTCAGCTTTACCTTTGGGGGCTGGAGACTGATTAGCTAAGGTCAGTCACATGGGAGCTGCATGCCTATATAACAGACCATCATTTCCAATGCTGGATACTAAGGCTCAGGTGAATTTCCTTGACTGGGAGCACTTTGCAGTGTTGTTACACATTGTGGCTGGGAGAATGAAGTGTTGTTTGTGGAACTCCATTGGGAGAGGAGCTTTGCTCCTGGTTTCCCTGTGCACCTTTCCCCACTGCTGATCCTTTTGGTGTAATAAATGGTAACGGAGTGAAGAAAATTTCTGAACCTTGTGAGTCCTTCTAGCAAATCATTGAAACTAAGTGTGGTCTTGGGGACACCCAACACAGAGGGCATGTCATTTCTCCTACGTGGTTGTAATTCCTTTAGGGGAATAACGGACTCTTCTACTCTGTATTATCTTAATATCTTCCAAATTTTATGGAAGCCATAAATCTAGAGCTTGTTTCCTGATGCTTTAGTCTTCTCACCCTCTGCTCCATTCCAAATATTTGCCTCAATTATACTTTTTTCCCCCTTTAAATATTTAGTTCTTGTGAGCCATCTTCAAAAGAGGAAGGTCCAGGACAGATATTTGCAGGTGACTTTTCTTTTCCCTCACCACCTCTCCTCCCCAATCATTTTTTTTCTTTTTTTTTTTTCCTTTTTTTTTTTTATTTATTGCTTAAAGTATTACAAAGGGTATTACATATGTGTCCATTTTATCCCCCCGCCCTAGACAGTCCTTTTTTTTCTTTTTGGTAAATAATGTTTTCTGAACATTACATGCAGAGGCAAATAAGTAAAATAAGGGCTGGGGAGTGACAAGAGGAAAGACGTATTTTTCCATGTTTAAAAGACAGGAATAATGAAGTGGGCTGTAAACTAAATATTGGCTATGAGGCTCAGTTCAACTTATCACCTTTATGGACAGAATCAACTTAAGGACTGTAATACCTTTGCAGAGTGTTCTAGGAATATCTAGGAGCAGAGAAAAGCCCCACATTTTGATATTCTGCTTGTTCTGTGGAGGCACTTTTGTTGCATTTTCTTATGAGATTAAGGATTCAGAGGGGGAAAAAGAAGGAAAAACTCAATAAATCACGAGTGAGTCAATAAGAGGACTGAGAGAAAGTAAAAAGGGTGAGAACAAGGAAGGTAGTGAGGGAACAAAGGAAGGAAAACAGAATAAAAGGAAAAAAGCACCAGTTACTTACACAGATATGTAACATGTAACTAACAAGAGAAGAAGTGTAGTAACTAAGAGCTGGAAGGAGAATGAGTAGATCCATAACACCCTGAGAAAGGGGCAAATAGGGAGAGATGAACGAGTGAACCAAAGTAGAAATGTGTAAGGTCTCAGGAAATGAAGGCATGATTTATTCCTGAGAAATAACCTCTAAAATATGTATGCTAACCCAATCCAACATAAAGCACAGAAACAGCAAGAAGAAATTTGTACAGTGGGGCCTTGACTTAACGAGTGTCCCGATTAACGAGATTTTTGAGATACCAGCTATTTCTCAGCCGATTTTTTGCATTGAGTTGATAGAGTAATTTGAGTTAACGAGCTCCTTAACGAGCTCCTTAACGAGCTCTGGTCTCGGAAGGAATTAAATTCGTAACTCAAGGCCCCACTCTACTTTTAAAGAAATATTTCACTTTAGGGTAGAATTCATTGTACCCATTTGTGCTTTTGAAAAGTGTCATTCTTTAGGGTTATTATCATTTTTTTACACTTAATTTGACTTATATGAAACACCTTAATTTGTTATATAGCTTTTGGCTGCTCTTAGGTCAACCACTATTTTTAGTGATACCTGCTTTTCTGTGCTATATTTTGTTCTGAATGTAGCCCAAGGATGCCTGTCATTGCCTACTTAAGTCCCACCTACACAGAGTTCATTGCTGCAGAGAGCATCTTTTCAGATTCTATCTGTGTAAACACACTCCATACATACACATCCACACACATACCACATTTGAAATAATTGGATTCACATACATGATTTTAGTAATTCTTTCAACATTGCTATGGACTGAATTGTGTCCCGCTTCAAATGAACACGCAGCTGCATTTGGAGATAGGGACTTTAGGAGTTAATTAAGATTAAATAAGGTCATAAAGATGGAGCCCAGTCCCGGCCGGTTTGGCTCAGTGGATAGAACGAGCGCCAGCCTGCAGACTGAAGGGTCCTGGGTTCGATTCCAGTCAAGGGCATGTACCTTGGTTGCAGGCACATCCCGGGTGGGGGGTGTGCAGGAGGCAGCTGATCGATGTTTCTCTCTCATCGATGTTTCTAACTCTCTATTCCTCTCTGTAAAAAATCAATAAAATATATTTTTTTAAAAGATGGAGCCCTAGTTGGACAGGATTGGTGACCTTATAAAATTAGAGAGACCTGAGCACATTCTCAATCTTTTCTCTCCACCACCTCACCGCCCCACCTCCCCAAATTTATGCACCAAGGAAAGGCCATGTGAACAGCTACCAAAGTGGTCATCTGCAAGCCAGGAATAGAGAGCTCTCACCAGAAACTGAATTGGCTGGAACCTTGACCTTGGACTTCCCAGCCTCTTTTTCAACTGTGAGAAATAAATTTCTGTTAAGCCATACAATCGGTATAATTTCATTATAGGAACTCAGGCACACTATGAAACCCAGCAATACAGGTAGACATTTATAGATTTATAAAATCACTTTTAATGATTGCCTATGATTTCATTATAACAAAATTTATTGGTGGGGGGAACTATATTGACAGACATTTAAATTTATGTTAGTCACGCTATGAGCTAACTTGCTAAGACAATTCCCATGACTCAAACAATATCAAATCTATTTCTCTTTTATAGAAATGAGTGTGATCTGAAGGTCTGCTTCTCAGTCATTCAACGTAACAGGCTCCTTCTAGCATATTACTCTGCCATATCTTAGAAATGTTTGTTTTTTTCCACACTGGCTGGCGTGACTCAGAGGTTTCAGATTGGCCTGAGCACCAAAGGGTCTCGGGTTCTATTCCCCTTCAAGGGCACATACCTGGTTTGCAGGTTCCATTCCCAGCCCCAAGTCAATGTTTCTCTCTCCTCCCCCTGTCTCTCCCTCTGTTCCTCTCACCCACCCCCTTCCACATGGAAAAAATAGCCTCAATCCTCCAGTAAGGATTTAAAATTATTATTTTTTTAATGTTGATTTTTTTCTACATGGCCAGATCTGGCCCACAAACACCATGTTTTCACTCAGGAAAAGAGAGAAACTGGCAATTTTCATCAAGTAATGCAAAAGTTGAACACTCATTTCCATTGGCAGGGCCATATCTAGTTTTCAGGGAAGCCAGGAGATGTTCTCTTTAGTGAAGTAGTCATGTATCCTTCTAAAACTCCTCGAGACTGGAGATTCTATTAGCAAAAGGATAAGGGGAGATTGGATGGGGCAGTGGGGGTGGAATATAGTAATCTGACATATGATTGTTGTTTAGCATTTATCATTGTGACCCTAGATTACATTCCTAGAATTGGACTTCTTAGAGCAAGGATTGCACAATTAATATCCTCTTATTTATTGCTATACTGCCCTTTAGAAATAATTATATTACACTCCCACCAATGTTGTATGTGAATGGCAATTTACCTACATCTTTGCCATTATTCTGGTTAATCTTTGCTAGTCCAAATGTTCTAAAAATGGTAACTCATTCTTTACTTTATTTTTATTTCTTTGATTAACGCTGTGATAGAACATCTCTTCATATACTAGTATTTAAGAGCATTTGCATCTTTTTCATTTGTGATGGCCTGATCACAGTCTTGGCCTATTTTCCTGTTGGGTACTCATCTTTTTTCTTACTGATTTGAAAAGGACCATTGTTTATTACACACCATATGTTGCAAAGATTTTTTCCTATGTGTCATTTGTCTTTTAATATTGCGGATTTACTTTTTCTGCTAGACAAAAGTATTCATTTATTATGCAGTCAAATTTTATCATTTTTTCTTATGGCTTTTGATTTTGTGGCATATTCAGAAATGGCTTCCATCTAAAGGTGATACAAGTATTCACCCATATTATCTTCTAAGGTATACTTTTTAATAAGTAACACATTCATGTTGTTTAAAAATAAAAATAGCTCTGGCCAGTGTGGCTCAGTTGGTTGGAACATCATCCCATACACCAAAGGTCATGGGTTCAATCCCTTATGTTTCTCTCTCTCTCTCTCTCTCTCTCTCTCTCTCTCTCTCTCTCTCTCCCTTTCCCTCTCCCTTTCTCTTTCTCTCAAAAATCAATAAAGGAGAAAACAAAAACAAGAGGAAAAAAAGAAAACAATCAATAAAGGCATGTCTGTGAGTGAGGATAAGAATAAATAAATAAATAAATAAAATAAGAAAACTACACAGTGAAAAATCTTGCTACTACCCCTGTCTTCTTCCATCTCAATTACTGCATGACCCTCCTCTTCTTCTAGAAAATCTACTGTAAACTCATATGAGAATGAGAATAAAAAGGGGCAAATGACATATTAGTATATTTTTAAAATAATTTTGACCTCATGGATCCCCTGAAAGGGTATCAGAGACATTTAGGGGTTCCCAGAGTATATTTTGGGAATTACTGTGCCAGCCTACTAGCAGGTAGAAGACTTTTCATAAAAACTAGATGAACAGATTAATTTATTAACTAATTATATACTTAGAGATTTATGATTTTTACAACCCTGTCCATGAGACAGTTTCATAGTATTAATTATTTATAAATTAAGCAAATATAGAAGTTTGGAATAAAGTATATTGGCTCCCAAATCTACTCTACCCAGCTCTAATTCTCCTCCTCATGGAAACCATGGTAGCAGTTTATTATATATACTTCTCTCCACGTGTGTGTACATGTATATACAGAAGAATACATATTTATATACACATGTGTATTGGGGCTTTAGGTATGCCCTCCCCCCCCCCCCCACACACACACAAACACATATAAATAGGTGTGGAGAGCAGCTACAGTGTTTGGACAGGTTCAAGCCTTGGACTAATGAGAGGGCACAGTCTTCTCGTGGCTACGTGCAAGTCCCAGCTTGGAGGGCAGAGCCCTCCCAGCACAATTATAGCCAACAGCTACAGTTAGTTGTAAGCTTGAACCTATGGTCCGAACACGTGGCCCCACATGCCTGAGTGATGTGGGCTTGATAGAGTTCAGGTGCATGTAGTTGAGTAGGATCAAAACCCATGAGAATGTTGTAAACATATTGACCACGCCCTTACTTTGCCTCATGGAATCTGGCTATAAAATAAAGACACGGCTTGTAGTCCGTGGCACTGTCTCTCTCCATCCGAGAGGGTAGTGTCCCACCAAGACCCAGCTTTCTTCTCTTGTCTGTCTTTTCTCAATCCTTCACCGCCCCCACTTAGGCTCACGGAACCTGGCTGAGCTGGCGAGGCACATAGGCGCCCAATGTGGGGCTGAGTATGCCATGGCCATACCAGCCCGCCACAGATAGGATTGTGCTAGATAGATATTGTTCTGTATTGTGTTCTTTTTATTTTACAGTCCAAAGATCTCCTTATATTTTTACACATACACATATTTCATTCTTTTTAATAACCATCGAATACAGTAACAACTCTGTGACATGGACATTTTCTTATTTTGAGGGAGAAGGGGAGTAAACCAAATTCATTCTTGTTTTCATGTGGATGACCAGTGGTACCAACTTCATTCATTAAATGGTACTCCATTTCCTCCTAGTTTGAAATACCACCTATATCTTACAACAGATTTCCATATATGCATAGGTCTGCTCCACATACTATTTCATTAATTGATTTGTTATTTCTGGATGCGATTTTAATTTCCATATCTTTATAATATGTATTGCTATCTTAGAGGGTAAGTCCACCCTTCCTCTAATTTCTCTTTTAAAATTATTTTGACTGTTCTTGTATGTTTACTATTCCATATACCTTATTTCCACAAGAAAATAAAGTATCTTTATTATTGGTAGATCTTCCCTTCCCCCAACTGGTGGGCGGAGTATGACATAACCTGCAACCCAGGAATACCTGAGTGACTAACCAGGTACCTTATATGAACTGTACATTGGACCACCAAACCACACCTGCCAAATACCCTAAGCCCTTGTTTTATATAGACCATACAGTAAGCCACCAATCAGTGTGCGCCGAGTACACTAAGCCCCCCACCCCTTCCCATTCCGCCCCTCAAAAGGCGTGCCCACCCCTGCACGTGCTGCTGTCCTCCCCTCTGATAAAGCCTGTAGTCCTGGTTTTCGGCCTCTGTCTGATTTTTCACCTTATGTCCTTAGTCTGTGTCATGACCATTAATTCTATTTTTTGTTTATACCTCTATTTTTCTCAGTCTTATTTTTATCATAGTTAATTGTATAATAATTGTATTTCTTTCCCCAGTGAAGTGTGGGTTTACCAGGGACAGTGTTTGTGTTCACTGCTCTTTGTCATCTGGTGCCAAGAATACAAACCAGAGCCTTGGGATGACATGAAGGGGAGAGAAAAAGTTGATTTTGGTGAGAAAGAGGGTGAGCTATATTAAGACAGGGCTCCACTTTTTAGCTGGAACCGCCATCTTCCAGTAATTCACCAAAATGACTGACACAAAGGGAAAGAGGAGAGGCACCCGCTATATGTTCTCTAGGCCTTTTAGAAAACATGGAGTTGTTTCTTTGGCCACATATTTGCGAATCTACAAGAAAGGTGACATTGTGGACATCAAGGGAATGGGCACTGCTCAAAAAGGAATGCTCTACAATGTTACCACGGCAAAACTGGAAGAGTCTACAGTGTCACCCAGCATGGGGTGGGCATTGTTGTAAACAAACAAGTTACAGGCCAGCTTCTTCCCAAGAGAATTAATGTACAGACTGAGCATATTAAGCACTCTAAGAGCCCAGATAGCTTCCTGAAACGTGTGAAGGAAAATGATCACAAAAAGAAGGAAACCAAAGAGAAATTGCTTGGGTTCAACTGAAGCATCTGCCTCCTCCACTCAGAGAAACACACTTTGTGAGAACCAATGGAAAGGAGGCTGAGCTGCTGGAACCAATTCCCTAGAATTCATGGCATGGTAAGTGTTCAAAAACACGAAAGACCTCTAGCCCTGGCTGGGTAGCACAGTTGGATTGTCCTGATACACCAAGGTTGTGAGTTCGATACTCAGAGCACATAAAAATCAACCAATGAATGCATAAATTAGTGGAACCAAAATTGATGTTTTTCTCACTCTCTCCCTTCCTCTCTCTCTACAACCAAGCAATAAAAATTTGACAAAAATCAAAGACTGTTAAAAAAAATGACTGGATGCCAGAAGAAGTATTTATTTTATATATTTTGGTCACTTAAATTATATAAGCAATCATCAGCCTCCTAGGAAAGATTAATTTATACTGAGGCCAGTCATCCCTGCGTTCCAGGAAATCTAATGCAATTTTGCTTTTAGTCATGCAAATACAGAGTAAAGAGCTTTTTGGAATGGAGTTGAGGTCCTCAAGCTAATATGCTCTTTGTAATTCTAAAACAGTTGTCTTGATGCTGGCAGTATCATGTATCTGAATTTTGTCTTTCCTTAATACTCTCACTTAGAGAAATGTTTGTTTCATAGATTGTGTATGCTCATATTACTTTGTACTCAATATCCTCTTTTAAAAAAAGTTACACACACACACCTTTATCACTAAGTGAAAGCTAAACAGAAAAGTACTTAAAAACAGACAGAGGAATCCCTCTCTCTTAAAGCACATGAAAACACACATAATACAAATGTCAAACATAGCACACAATTCAGATTTGTTCTACATGATATTTTTACTAAAAGAGAATTCAAGTGAATTGGTGAGTGGGTCTTTTTCTCTCCCTTCCTCTCTGAAATCAATAAAATCATATTGATTTGAGTTGTCAGAAAAGTGGCATTGTGGTAAAAAATTGTAAATTTTAACTATGGGTTAAGAATGAAAAATAAAAAAAGATTTAGCCTGATGTGTTGAAAGTTCATTATGAAATCTCCAATCATTTACTAGTAATAAATGTTAAGTGTTCCATCCAAGTCTTAGCTATCACCATTGGGAATGGAATGAAGTGTGCATGCCCATGCTTGGGAAGCAAGCAACAGGACAGAAGGGGCGTTTACTTATAACCTCTGAGATCAGAAGGTAATGAGACATCCTAAAAGCTTCTAAAGAGCAAACCAACGAACAGGTCATATATAGTGTACTAAGTGTCAGAACAGAATCAAATTTCTCCAGAGCTACAATGGGAGAAAACCTTCAGAATTATGAGGAAAAATTATTACCCATTGTCAAAATGTTTCTTTATTATTCATTTGAATTTTTTTTAAGGTACTTATTTTTTTAAAAAAATGTATTTTATTGATTTTTTACAGAGAGGAAGGGAGAGAGATAGTTGGAAACATCGATGAGAGAAACATCGATCAGCTGCCTCCTGCACATCTCCCACTGGGGATGTGCCCGCAACCCAGGTACATGCCCTTGACTGGAATCGAACCCAGGACCCTTCAGTCTGCAGGCCAACGCTCTATCCACTGAGCCAAACCAGTTTCGGCTATTCATTTGAATTTTTAAAAGATAACATTCCCATTATGCTGAACACCTGACACTAATACAAAATCATATTGAATATAAACTGTAATTGAAAAAATTTTTTAAAGTTTAAAGCTGCTACAGAATTAAAGGAAAAGATAACATTGGTTTATGGCTTTATGATTATAAGTATTCTTGACTCCTCTCCAGTCTAAAAAGTAATCTCTTAGGAACACTGTTTCTTCCTTTTTTTTTAATGTTATAATCATAGCAAAGTGTACATACTTTAATGCCTCACTGCTTAGAAAGTTGAGGTCTTTCTAGACTAGCCCTGTCCCTCTCATAGCTGCTCCCCAAGAAGAATTTATTCTTCTTTGCAGAACTCCAGTGTCACTTACTTTGTATTATGATTTGTCTCCTCATTAGCTTGTGAGCATCAGAAGCTCAGTTTAATCATCTTACAACACCCACTTGCCCGCACAGGACCTTGAACATGGTAGGTGCTCAGTAGCTATGTGTTGAATGTCGCTACACCTTGAGTAATCTTACATCTTTGACAATCTTTCTAAAAACTTTTCCATTATTTCAGATTGCCTCCCCAACACCACTCCTAATTCAAAGCCAAAGGAGGAAAAGTTGTTTCAAAACCATGATTTTCTATAATTTGTTGCACAGGAAAAAAAAAATTTATGTTGAAATCATGAGGTCCAATTACACTTCAATCCCAAGAATATTCCCTTTTTTCATTTAAGTATCAATCATTAAGAGAAATAATCATTTATTACACTGAATTCATTATTCATTGCTCATAAATATTTGAGTTGAATCATTCCAGATGAAATTTGGTAGTAAAATATGAAATTTGAAGTTTTGCTTCCTACTGGAATAGTTGAATTCAGAACTTTTGAAAGCATCAAGTATAGTACTTCTCACCCGCCCCGCCTCCACCCAAATTGTACAATGAATGAATTCAGTTTTTCCCTTACACTGGTGAATATCCATTCCTTGGAAATGGAAATCAATATCCATTTAGCTCCTCTAAAAACCAGTAGTTGCTGCCTCCTATTTCTTTCTTTCCTTCCCCCCACTCCCCCCAAAACAAGCAAAAGTTTATTTAGAAAGTCACAGAGATAGAAGTGAGCTTTGGAAGAAGTGAGCCAGCTGGGCTGTGTGGGCTCAGGAAACAAGTTACAGAGACAAAAGAAGGGCCTTGGAGCTTAGGAAAAAGAAAGGCAAAGAAAATACACCTGGGGAAGAGATGTAAAAGGTGCTGGCCTGCGAGAGAGAGAGAGAGAGAGAGAGAGAGAGAGAGAGAGAGAGAAAAGAATGAAGTAGGAAGAGGCACTGGTGCTCTCAAGAGAGAACGAGCCTGCTCCTATTTATTTTTATAGAAGCATAATATTATAAAATTATTAGTATATTGACTGCTGACTGGCAGGAGTATAAATCAGTTCAATTTAAATATGTAGCAAAACCTTAATTACATTTGACCCAAAAATTCTACTTCTAGGATTTTATTTAATGAAAACTAGCATGCATGAATTTAAAAAATTGCATATGTACAGTTTTTAAAAATCATAGCAATAGTTATAATAGCCAAAAATGTAGAAACAACCCATAAGCCAGTACTGAATTTGCTTAGTGTTATAACTATGCAATGAAATGCAATGTAGCCATTAAAAATTCTCTTGTCAGAAAAAAAAAAAAAAGGAAAATGTTTCGTATAAATAGGTGAAAAACTCAATTACAAAAGAATGGAAGAGGAAGTGTTAGAGATGGTCTATGCTTCCTGGGTTTTTGTCTTGCTTATAGGAATGAATTCAAACAAGAGACAGTACTAAGTAGCCGCAAAGCATGCAAGAGTTTGGTTGCAAGAAAAGAAAATACACTCAGATATAGTTTGAGTGAGCAAGTAGCCTAGCTGGTGGAAGGTGAACCAAGTGCCCTGCTTGTTTTGGCATTTGAAATTTTATTCCCTGGAGTTGGGTGGTGCAAAAATACCTTCTCAGGTTTCAAGGCTGCCCCACCCGGATGTTAAGCTATGTTAGACCACATCCTGCAGGAGGTTTCAAGTCTCCCCTTTCTTCACTCGAGTCTGCTAACTTTTGGTTAACTCTTATTTGTCATGTCTCCCATATCTTCCCCTTCAACTTAGACATCAATCTGACTCATGTCTGTCCAGCTCTCTACTCTAACAGAAGGAAGGACCTGGAAGTCTACATACCAAAATGTTTCAGTGGTCCTTTCCTGAGTAATAAATAGTACAGGTGATTTTTATTTTTTATGTCTTTTTCTGCTTTGCCAGGATTGGAGACAATAACAAGTTTTTCTTTTATTAAATTAGGCAACAGATTTTAATAAAAAGTCAAAGCAACCCAGAGTCAATCCTAATATAAACTATGGGCTTTAGGTGATCATGATGTGTCAATGTAGGTTCATCATTTGTAACAAATGCATCCCTCTGGTGGGGATGTTGATAACAAGGGAAGCTGTGCATGTGGGAGTAGGGAGTGTAAAGGAAATCTCTGTACTTTCTGTTCAATTTTGCCATGAACCTAAAACTGCTCAAAAAAACCCAAACTCTATTAAAATAAACATAGACAGACAGACAGATAGATAGATAAGAAAGAAAGGAGGGAGATGGAATTCAAAGCATTAATTAGTACTGGTGTTGGGCAAAGTAATAGGTTCAGTAACTAATCTCTAGATTTTGTTAATCATCTTTATCCTGCTTCTTTCTTCTTACTCTTGCATGCTCTCTCTAAATCTTCATTATAATATTGGAACTATGCCTAATTATAAGTAGTTCACATTTATAGAGCTCATTAATTTATAAAACATTTTACTATGTAAGAGAAATACAATTGTCTCAAATTTGAGGGGGAAAAAAGTGGTTTAGAGTAGAAATTTTTTAAATCTTTTTTGCTGTTGAGAGTATTACCCTCATCCATCTGGATCCCACCCCACCTCTCAGGCTTTCACCACCCTATTGTCTGTGTCCATGAGTAATGCATATATGTATCTAAGTTCTTTGGTTAATCTCTTCCTGCCCCACCTTGCCCTGTTCCCTAAGATTCATCAGTCTATTCCATGTTTCCGTGCCTCAAGTTCCATTTTATTCATCAGTCTATTTTGTGCATTAGATTCCTTGTATCTTTATTTTGACTTTTATATTCAATTGTTGGTAGATGCTTTTGTTGTTCATATTTTTTTCTTCTTGTTAGTCCTCACCTGAAGGTATTTTTATCCCACTGGTTTTTAGAGAGTGGAGGGAGGGGAAGAGACAGAGAAAGAGAGAAACATCCATGTGAGAGAAACACATCACTTGGTTGACTTATGCACATGCCTTGTTCATATTTTTAAACAGGGCTTATTTTTTCTTTTTTCTTCTTCTTCTTCTTAATGAAGACCCTTCAACATTTCATATAATAATAGCTTGGTGGTGATGAACTCCTTTAGCTTTTTCTGGGAGGCTCTTTATCTGATCTTTAATTCTAAATGATAGCTTTGCTGGGTAATCTTGGTTGTAGATCCTTGCTTTTCATCACTTTGAATATTTCTTGCCATTCCCTTCTGGCCTGCAAAGTTGCTGTAGAGGAATCAGCTGACAGTTGTAAGGGCATTCCCTTGTAGGTAACAAACTGGTTTTAAGATTCTTTCTTAGTCTTTAACCTTTGGCATTTTAGTTATGATGTGTCTTGGTGTGCACTTCTTTGGGTTCATCTTGTTTGGGACTCTCTGTGCTTCCTGGACTTGTATGTCTATTTCTATTACCAGGTAGAGGAAGTTTTCTGTCATTATTTCTTCAAATAGGTTTTCAATTTCTTGCTCCGTCTGGCACTCCCATGATGCGAATGTTGGTACATTTGAAGTTGTCCCAAAGGCTTCTTAAACTATCTTCATAATTTTGGATTTTTTCCTTTTTGATCTTCTGATTGGGTGTGTTTTGTTTCCTCATATTCCAAATCACTGGTTTGATTCTAGTATCCTCTACTCTACTGTTTATTCTCTGTAAATTATTCTTCATTGCAGTTAGTGTATCCTTCATTTCTAACTGGTCCTTTTTCATGTCTTTAATGGTTTCACTAAGTTCCATGAAATCCTCACTAACTTCCTTGACATCTGACTAAGTTTCTTGAAGCTTTCATTAAGTTCCTTGAGCATCCTTATAACCATTGTTTTGAACTCTGTATCTATTAGTTTGCTTGCTTTCGTTTTATTTAGTTCTTTTTCTGGAGATTTCTTCTGTTCTTTAATTTGTGATATGTTTATTTGTCTCTGCATTTGGGCTGCTTCCCTGTGCTTATTTCTATTTATTAGGTAGAGCTGCTATGTCTCCCAGAATTGGTAGAGTGGTCTTTTGTCGTAGGTGTCTTGTAGGGCCTAATGGCTCAGCATTCCCATTCACTTAAGCTGGGCACTCTAGGTGTATCCCTGTGTGGGTTTTTTGCACTATCCTGTTGTAGTGGAGCCTTGATTGCTGTTGGCCTCACTGGGAGGAATTGATTCCCAGGCCAATTGGCTGTGAGGACCAGCCGTGACTACAGTGAAAGAGCTGCTGAGCAGAAGCTGACCCTATGGAGCAGGGGCTTTGGTGTTCACCAAATCTGCCCCTTGAGTGTGTCACTTGTGGATATGGTAGAGTTGTAATCTGGTGTGGTTTGAAGCTGTCCACTGGGTGCTCTGGGGCTCCTGTGAGGGATAAAGTCAGCCATTGCCTGTGCCCTGCCTAGAGCCACATGGCATGAGCTACAGAACAATCTGAAGATAGTTGCTACTTGTGTGGGGCTTGGAAGTGCCCAGGAGAGGCCAAGCTCTAAACCTTAGCAAGCCGCTGCTAGTGCTAGTCCTGGGACCACTTATTGAGAAATATGGGACACACTGAGTTCAGCTGCTGCTTGTTTGAGAGCTATTAGGAAAATCTGAAGCCTGATCCAGAACAGGCCATTCATATGGAAAAGCTATAGCAAATAGCTTTGGTGGGGCTGGAAATTGGGTGGGGCAGGATCTCTGGGAATCACCAGGGTGGGGTGAACAATGTGGGCCAGGTTGATGGAGACTCAGATATAGTGCCTGACAGTCGGCTCTGTGTGGGGGAAGGTCCCAGAACTTTTGTCTGGGAGAAAGCTGCCCAGAGTTCTTGCCCAGATGCCAGACAATTTAGTTCCTTCCTGTATATCCCTGGATCTTTCAGGCTGTTTCCCTAGAGCTGGAGCTCAAAAGGAGTGAGTTCAAGTAAGTTCATGTATGGGCCCTTTAAGAGGAACTTCCTGGGACTCCAGCCGACTCCGTGCCACTCAGCCACAATCCCACTGCTTTTTTCAGCCCAAAGTTATCAGGACTTTTCTTCCCAGCACTAAAACCCTGGGATGGGGGTCTGGTGTGGGACTGGGAGCCTTTGCTTCTTATGGGAGGCCTACTCAGTCAAGCTATCCCTCATGATAAAATAACACGCCACACATGGGTATTGGACAAGCCCGTTCCATGCCTTCTCCCCTCCCACCAATCTCAATGTGGTTTCTTCTTTAATTCTCTAGTTGCAGGGCTTATATTCAGCTGGATTTCAGGCAGTTTTCAATGTTGGTTATTCTACATTTTAGTTGTAATTTTGATGTGCTTTGAGTACCTATATTTACCTACACTGCCATCTTGGTTCCTTCTAGAAGTTTCTTTTGTTTTAATCACTAAATCACCTTCTGGGAAGGATCTAGCATTTCTGAGAAAATGTTTTGAGCAATTTTTTGGTAGACTTAGATGAGACTAAGAGCCTTTTTAGGCCATGACTCCTTGGAGAAATGACTATCTCATATTTGAGGCAGGAAATATATAAAATGATTCTGAAATATCTTGTCTTAGAAAGAAACAAAATTATGAAAGATGACTGTGGTCACATTGAAAGGATTCAGTGAGAAGGCTAAAAGGATAATTCCAATGTAACCCTGATATTTGGGGGGTAGGGAGGCTAGCAATCTGAATCTGTGCCAGCAAGCCCAGTGTATATTCTTGATACCCTATAATTAAGTCACTGCCTTTTTCCCAGAAACTGGTCTTGTAAGACCTATTACCTAAATACAGAGGCCATAAACTATGAACAAGTGCACAGCCCCAGAGGGGTGGGGGATTATTAGTGCTGGTGCCAGGCCAGACCATTAGATATGGTTTCAAGACCCCCAACACCTGGGGCCTTTTTTGCAAAGCCTGTGAAAGGACTGGAAGCATAATCCATATTTGAGGGACAAAGACACCAGAAAGATATAAAGGAGAAGCTCCCTGCATATTACTTTGCTCAGATTTGGGAAGTTATTCCGCTGAGTCCACTGGTGTGATAAACTGTATAACTCCATTTCTCTAAAGTGTTGCTTAGTTTTTCTCTGGTCTTCTGCAACATCAGTAACAACTTGAAGGGACTGTCATTGACCAAAGTGATAATGTGGGCACCAAGAATAATGATAACCATAGTGAATTAAACATATCACATGTGTGAAAATTCAAGTATCCATATATAGTCAACATAAAACTACATTGATTGTCACTGAAGGATACCAGAGAACCAACTTATTTGCCCACTAACAAAAAGAACTGTACCTCAGGAAAATCATGTGGGAAAATTCTTGCTTACAAAATAATTCTAGATTATAAATATAAAAGAATTGATGAAATTGCAACATCATCACACATCCCTTAGTAAAATAATAAAATTTAAGAAATGCCTGATTGGCATGGCTCAGTGGTTGAGCGTTGACCTATGAACCAGGAGGTCATGGTTCAAAACCTGGTCAAGACACATGCCTGGGTTTCATGCTCAATCCCCAGTGTGGGGCACGTAGGAGGCAGCTGATCAATGATTCTCTCTCATCTTTGGTGTTTTTATCTCTTACTCCCTCTCCTTTCCTTTGTGAAATAAATAAAAACATATTTTTTAAAAAGGAAAGAAGAAAAATGATCAGCAATGGCTGCTAAAACCATTAGGTGAAAAGTTGGCGGGAAACTTTATAATGAATGGATGAGGCCAATGGTACAGAAACCAAAGATCAATCTTACCATCAAAAAAAGAGCATTAGCCGAAACCGGTTTGGCTCAGCGGATAGAGCGTCGGCCTGCGGACTGAAAGGTCCCAGGTTCGATTCTGGTCAAGGGCATGTACCTGGGTTGCGGGCACATCCCCAGTGGGAGATGTGCAGGAGGCAGCTGATCGATGTTTCTCTCTCATCGATGTTTCTAACTCTCTATCTCTCTCCCTTCCTCTCTGTAAAAAATCAATAAAATATATTTTTTTTTTAAAAAAAAGAGCATTAGTTATTATAAGCCTCTTGATGCTCAAAGTCCCTTTCCTTTGTCTTGTTGCTTAGAGACATACACAATACTACCAATAAAGTTTTTTTTTTGGAGGGGGGGTGAGGGGGGAGCAATCAGACTTGAATCTGATTAAGCCCCTAGATCTCACTACCAGTTTATAGGAAATTCAGAAAAGTGAAGAACACGGAGACGGGGAGAGAACATGGAAATGCAATTGGCAAAATCCAGAAAATGGGAAATTCTATACAAATAGAAATAAATCGGGTGTTCCAACATCAACAACAAAATGAGGGAAAGAGAGAGGGAGAGAGAGAAAGAGAGCGAGAGAGAAACTATAGGTTAAAGCAGACTTAAGAAATATATCAAACAAATGTAATGGGAAGACCTTGTTTCTATCCTATAGAACAAAACAATTGTAAAAAACAAAAATTTATGACATGATTGAGGAAGCTTGGAAACTGACTAGATATTATATGAGTTAATAATATTAAGGAAGAATACTTTGAGCAAGAAGATGTGTTAGAAGTTCATCTTAAGGGATATCTTAGAAGGGATATGAAGTTTCTATAAGGGATGAAAATTTTTCTTTATTCTCATAAATTTCCATCTGGTTTGCAAAATGAACTGACAGACAGATTAAAAGGAGAAAAGGCATATAAATTCATTTGATGTTTAAAAGTTTTAAGTAGCATGAGGAGACTTCATAGAGAGAAGAAACGCCCCTCCCCCGCACCCACCAACCCCTCACCCTTGGCAAAAAAAAAAGGCAAGGCTTGGAGGCATTTATACCATTCTGTCCAAAGTGGATACATTTAAAGAGAAGCAACAAGACAAAGAAAAGGGACTTTGAGCTTCAAGAGGTGGCCTATTAAGGGAAGGCAAATATATGGGAAACTAGTGATAGATTAGAGCTAGTTAGTAAGGTTTGCTTGTGCAGACTCTTTTTCAGTGGCATCTTGTCTTGGGTGATAAGGTTGTTATCCTCTTGCGTGTATGGGAAGTGGGGGACACCTTCAAAGGGGGAATTTATGGTATTTTCTGGAAGATAGGGGGATAGCAGCTCACCCTTTCTCTGCTTTTTCTCAATTGCCTTCAGTTCAAAATAATCCTTATGCCCCAGTGGCATATTTGGAGGTGGCATAGTCTGATCTACATATCTATAGGCGAAATCTGGAATTCACTTTAAAATAATCCAGTTTTGTAGGAGGAGTAGGTAGAAGCACACACAAGAAAGAGTGATTATGTGTTGAAGCAAGGTACTGGGCCATTATACTATTCTCTTTAAGTTGTATATATTTGAACCACAATAAAAATCTTTTGGCTTTTCTGCAATGTGAGGGTGCAACTAAAAGTTTGCAATTTGGAAGAGAGCCTCTCCCAAACCATGCCCGAGTAATGATTTGAGATTACATCCTTCAGATTGTGAGAAATACTTTTCTATTTTTTATAAATTAAAAAATGTCTAAGCCCTAGCTGGTTTGGCTTAGTGGATAGAGCATCAGCCTGCAGACTGAAGGGTCTTGGGTTTGATTATGGTCAAGGGCACATGCCTGGGTTGTGGGCTTGATCCCCAGTAAGGGGTGTGCAGGAGGCAGCTGATCATTGACGTTTCTATCTCTCTCTCACACTCTCCCTTCCTCTCTGAAATCAATAAAAAATATATATATTTTAAATGTTTTAAAATAAAGAGCCTTTATAGGTATTAGATTTCCCCACATAGTCTTGCCTGAGTTGCTGAGTTGGTTAGAGCACTGTCCTTACAGCCACAGGTTGTGGGTTCAATTCCCAGTCAAGGCACATATCAATGAATGCATAAATACGTGAAACAACAAATATCTCTCTCTAATAAATAAAAAAATAATAATTTTAAAAAATTTCCCCACATACTTTTGTGAAGACTAACTCATACATTAGGGGCCTGATAACCTGTATTCAGATATTTTTTCTTGTAAGTCCTTGGGTTACGTCAGAGATTCGTTCCTAGGGCACGAGGTAATGTGATTTTCGTCGTAAGTTGGAACCCACCTACATAAGCACCTACGTCACTCACATGGAGCACATACACAGCAGTAATGAAGTGGAACAGTAAAAAAAAATTTAAAAGAAAGACAATTCCTGACCTTTACTTGTGGTAAATAAATAATAAAAACATAAAGCACATATGTTACATATGTCGAAATGACGGAACTTTTTTTTTATATAAATAAATGGGAGATGGACGTAACCACGAAATGACGTACGGCGAGTCCGACATAACCTGAGGACTGTCTGTACTTACTCTACAAATGTTATCTAGCTACCTAGTCATGTTTTTAAAAAACATGCCTGTGAAAAAAATCTATGAACTGACTTGCTTTAGAGTCCTTTGAGCAAGGTGGAAGGAAACTTTGACAATGCTTACAATAAATTGTTGCCTTGACAATTATTTGAATAACCCTGAGAGATTAGTAGTATAAGTATTAGTATTTTTCAGATAAGGAAACTTAGATTCAGAAAAGTTGACTTTCCTAAGGACAGAGAACTCTACTTGAATAATTAAAAGAATGATTAACAGAATCCAGGTAATGTAATGGGTAGTTGAATGCTAGCTCTTTTGCACCAATTGCTTTTCTATTACCCCCCACTTCCTTGAAAGGTGGATGGAGATGTCCATGATTTCAAGCCCATGGAAAACCAGTTCTCGATGCTGTTGTGTGTGAGCCATTTTCTTTCTTACCTTGATTCTATTCATTTGAGTTGAGCTGTACACAGCGAAAGAACAATCTTCCTCCTACTCTTTGTAGATAATTCTGATATATGAGTATTGTATTATAATATCACACTACTACAGCTTTATTATGGGCAAGATCACTTCATGTATGAGAGCCTACTAGTATTTATTTTAAGGCCACTTAATGCTATTCATTTAGGTGAAAATAAATCTCTCAGATTGGATGTAAAAGGAATATGAAGTTCTGACTTGTAAAATATGACATCGCTTCTTTGTCAGCCAGATCACTAGTATTCCATGCACACTGCTTGTTTCCATCCTGTAAGTCATTTTATAAATTTTAGTCTTTTTTAACTCTATCTCAGAGGTTTTTGTCCATTCTTGCTACAGAGAGTGTGGGAACCCTAATCAGAGTACTCCGGATGCTCAAGGCCAAGTTGCCATATGCAGGTGTAAAAGCAAGGACACAGTAATCTTACTGTACAGGCGTACCTTTCTATAACCCAAATATTGATGTCACTAGTTGGCAAGAAGCTTCTTTTGTCTAAGTCAGTGGTTCTCAACCTTCTGGCCCTTTAAATACGGTTCCTCATGTTGTGACCCAACCATAAAATTATTTTCGTTGCTACTTCATAACTGTAATGTTGCTACTGTTATAAATCATAATGTAAATATCTGATATGCAGGATGGTCTTAGGCGACCCCTGTGAAAGGATTGTTCAACCGCCAAAGGGGTCGTGACCCACAGGTTGAGAACCGCTGGTCTAAGTTGACATAAAGAAGTGTTACTTACCAGCTGGTAGAGGGCTGCTGTGTGTACAATGGCTCCTATGTTTCCTGCAGCTACTTTGTGAGACAACTTTGTACAGCTGCCTTTGTAAGCTACTTTGAAGAATTGCTTTGTCTGATGGCTCCCTATTAGCAATAAAGTTTCTCTTACATGCCTACCAGTATGACTTCTCATATCTTCTCTGTCTAATACCTAGCATCCATAGGGATATAGCCCCTAGTAGAGAAGAACATGTAACCCCACAGAGAGTTACAGAGAGCCCGGGGGGTGGGGGGGGGAGTGCAGTTGGGGGCAACCAGGCAGGCAGGCAGGCAGGTGAGTGATTAGGAGCCAGCGGTCCAGGATTGTGAAAGGGATGTCCGACTGCCAGTTTAGGCCCAAACCCCTAAGGCAGCGGTTCTCAACCTGTGGGTCGTGACCCCTTTAGCGGTCAAATGACCCTTTCACAGGGGTTTCCTAAGACCATCCTGCATATCAGATATTTACATTATGATTCATAACAGTAGCAACATTACAGTTATGAAGTAGCAACGAAAATAATTTTATGGTTGGGTCACAACATGAGGAACTATATTTAAAGGGCCAGAAGGTTGAGAACCACTGCCCTACGGGGTCTCAGATTGGAGTAGGTGCAGGCTGGGCCAAGGGGACACCCCCCCCCCCGCAAAAATTTTGTGCACCAGGCCTCTAGTATTAGAATAAAAGTACAATAAAAAAACAAACCTTGTTCAATTTACGATAGATGAGGCCAAGAAAGGGAAAGCTTCAGCAAAACATTTAAAAGTCACTTCTCCACAATCAAGGCAAACAGATTCGCTTCCAAATTTTAGTGCAATAATTCTGACAAGAGACTGTTGAGTTTGAAGCTGAAGTAATGGGAGAATTAGTACTTGGAAGAACTTCAAACTGAGTTAATCAGTGGTTGAAAAGATTAAGCAGTGGAGAAGATGAGAGAGGGAGAAGAGTAAGTTAAGAGCTCTAAATCCTCATTTATCATTACTGAAGTCACTAAGTAACATCTAAAATGGATAAATGATCAAACCATGATATTATAAAAATACTACTAATAGCCAACCTATATTAAATATTAATGTGCCAAGTATACTCCTAAGTTCTTGACATGTAATAATTCATTTACTCTTGTCAACTATCCTATGAGGTAGATATTATTATATGTCTTTAAGCATGCTATTTAAATCAATAAACGTAACTACTAACACAAAGAGCAATTAGTTAAAAAGTAATTTCCTCTGGAAATGGGACTAAAAGGTAGAGAAGAGTAGGGAAGGGTTCCATTGTTTTTCATTCAAACTTTTCTGTAGTATTTATTTTTAAAAAATATATTTTTATTGATTTCAGAGAGGAAGGGAGAGGGAGAGAGAGATAGAAACACTAATGATGAGAAAGAATTGATTGGCTGCCTCCCTCATGCTCCCTACTGGGGACTGAGCCAGCAACTCGGTTCATAGGTCAACACTCAATCACTGAGCCACACCGGCTGGGCTATACTATTTGATTTTTAAAAAATTACTTCATATATATCTATGTCTATCTATCTATCTATCTATCTATATATATATATCTACATATATATCTACATATATATATATATATATATATATCCTATCTAATAATAGACAAACATGGTAATTGACCATACCTTCACTATGCTTCCCATCGGCTAATCAGCACCATATGCAAATTAACACCAACAAAGATGGGGGCTAATTTGCATACTGCAGGCAGGGCGGGACAGCGCCATCCCACCTGCCCTGCCACCATCTGGGCCTGCTATCTGTGACCCGGGGCAGCGGGCATCCTGTGTGCGACCCGACCCGGGGTGGCCAAGAGGGGCAGCAGCGATCCGCCAGCCCACCCGGGCGTGCAGCGTGCAACCCAACCCGGGGAGGCCAGGCGGGGCAGTGTGGCTCCTCTGTCACCCCAGCTTCCTCATCACAGCTCCCTTGGGGGCCTAAGCCTTTGGTTGGACATCCCCCGAGGGCTCCCTGGCTGCCAGAAGGATGTCTGACTGCAAGCTTAGGCCTGATCCCCCAGGGAGTGGGCCTAAGTCGAGAGGTGGACATCCCCCAAGGGGTCCTGGACTGCAAATGGGCGCAGGCCAGGCTGAGGGACCACCCGCTCCGAGTGCACACATTTTTGTGCACCGGGCCTCTAATATATATATGAACATTGTAGCCCTGGCTGAGTACCTCAGTTGGTTAGAGCATCTTCCCAATATGCCAAGGTTGTGGTTTGATCCCTGGTCAGGGCACATACAAGAATCAACCAATGAATGCATAAATGAGTGGAACAAGAAATTGATGTTTCTCTCTCTCTCAAATTAATTTAAAAAATTGTTTTGGCTCTCTGCTCCTCCGTTCATCAAATAGCTGTGTCTTCCTGCACAGTACCACCTGCCACCCTGAGACACAATGGTGAAGGTCAGAGTGAACAGATTTGACCATATTGGGCACCTTGTCACCAGAGCTGCTTTTAACTCTGGCAAAGTGGATATTGTTGCTATCAATGATCCCTTCATTGACCTCATCTACATGGTCTACAACAGTCAAGACTGAGAACAGGAAGCTTGTCTCACTGGAAAGTCCATCATTATCTTCCAGGAGCAAGATCCCTCCAACATCAAATGGGGTGATGCGAGGGTTGAGTGTGTTGTGGAGTCCACTGGCATTTTTATTACCATGGAGATGACTGGGGCTCACTTGAAGAGTGGAGTCAAGAGGGTCATCATGTCTGCTCTTTCTCAAAACTACAGGTGAAATCCTTCCTCTTTCTAGGAGAATACTCTTCCTAGTTCTTTGTGTCTCCAGGTGTTATTTGGCTTATGGCAGCCTAACTGCAATCCACTATCTTCACATGGCATTCTCCCTGTCTCTTCACATCATCTTTCCTGTATGTGTATGTATGTCTCTGTTTCCACATTTCCCTCTTTTTAAAATTGTTTTTTTTTATTGATCCCACTACTAGGGATTGAAGCTGCAACCCAGGCATATTCCCTGACCAGAAATCCAACCATGACCTCCTGGTTCATGGGTTGACGCTCAACCACTGAACCACGCTGGCTGGGCCCAAATTTCCCTCTTTATAAGGACACCAGTCATATTAGATTAAGATGCACCCTATTTCTAAATAAGGTCACATTTGAGGTACTGGGGACTAGGGCTTCAACATATTTTAAGAGGGGGTTGTAATTCAACCCATAAAAAATTAGTATGTCATATCCAGAGAACACTACCATACATATACTAAGTGTACCAATTAATAATGCAGATTTTTTCAATAGATGGAGTTACACATATGTTGATATATATGTGATTTGATATGTATGCTATTTTGTTGTATTGATAGCAAGCTTCAAAACTTCATGTCAAATTTGCTGAAGGTGTTAACATCATAGATATTTTTATGCTTAAAAGTGTCAAATGTCATGCCAAAAAAAAGAGCATTAGCAGGACGTTTTAATTCATTACTTTATTTTGAAGAAAAAGTTATCATATACTTCAGGAAGTTTATGGTGAACATGCTCCATCTCAAGATACTTGTGAATACTGGTTTAAATGCTATAAAAGTGATGATTTTGATGTGAAAGACAACGTCCAGGTCAACCGAAAAAGTTTGAGGACCAACAATTGCAAGCATTACTGGATGAAGAAGCGTGTCAAATTCAAAAATAACTTGCAGAAAGATTAAACGTTGCTCAGCAAGCAATTTCTGATTGTTTACAAGCAATGGGGAAGATTTTAAAGGAAGGAAAATGGGTGCCACATCAACTGAATGAAAGACAAATGGAAAACTGAAAAGTCATCAGTAAAATGTTGCTTTAATGGCACCAAAGAAAGTCTTTTTTGCATCAAATTGTGACTGGCGATGAAAAGTGGATTTATTCTGAGAATCCCAAATGCACAAAATCATGGGTTGATCCAGGTTAACTATCAACATTGACTACAGGGACAAATCGCTTTGGAAAGAAGACAATGCTCTGCATTTGGTGGGATCAGGAAGGTGTGGTGTATTATGAGCTTCTAAAACTAGGTGAAACTGTTAATACTAATCACTACCGACAGCAAATAATCAATTTGAACCACACTTTGATCATGAAACGACCAGAATGGGCCAGAAGACATGGCAAAGTAATTTTGCTTCATGATGAAGCACCACCACACACTTCAAAACCAGTTAAAGACATGTTAAAAGATCTTGTCTGGGAAGTATTAACCCACCTGCTGTATTCACCAGACCTTGCTCCTCCAGATTACGTTCTAATCCATGGCACACACACTTTCTGAGCAGCACTTCAAAACATACAAAGTGGAAAATTGGATCTCTGAATTGTTTTCCTCAAAACAAGAAAAATTCTATTGAGACGATAGCCACAAATTACCTGACAGATGGGGGAAATTTGTAGCTAGCAATGGACATTACTGTGAATAAAGCACTTTTGATGTTTCTCTTGAAATTATCGTGTGTGTTTTTTATTGCAAAATCCACATTATTAACCGGTACACCTAGTAAACAAACTCAGGGAAGCAGTCCAAATGCAAAGACAAAGAAACATGTCACAAATGAAAGAACAGAACAAATCTCCATAAAAATCAACTAAATGAAATGGAAGCAAGCAAACTAATAGATACAGAGTTCAAAACAATGATTATAAGGATGGTCAAGGAATTTTTTTAAAAATATATTTTTATTGATCTTAGAGAGGAAAGGAGAGGGAGAGAGATAAAAACATCAAAGATGATAGAGAACCACTGATTGGCTATCTCCTGCATGCCCCACACCGGGGATTGAGCCCTCAATTCAGGCATGTGCCCCAACTGGAAATCAAACCATGACCTCCTGACCTCCTGGTTCATAGATCTATGTTCAACTGCTGAACCACACCGGCCACACTCAGGAACTTAACAAGAGCTTCAAGGAACTGTGTGAAAATGTCAGGAACTTACTAAGAAGTTCAGGGAACTTAGTGAGACCATCAAAGACATGAAAAAGGGCAAGTCAGAAATGAAGAATAGCCCGGCTGTTGTGGCTCAGTGGTTGAGTGTTGACCTACAAACCAGGAGGTCACAGTTTGATTCCAAGACACATCATATTTAAAATGCCAAAGGTTAAAGACAAAGAAAGAATCTTAAAAGCAGCAAGAGAAAATAGTTACCTACAAGGAAACACCCATATGACTATCAGCTGATTTCTCAACAGAAACTTTGCAGACCAGAAGGGAGTGGCAAGAAATATTCAAAGTGATGAAGCTGATTTCTCAACAGAAACTTTGCAGATCAGAAGGGAGTGGCAAGAAATATTCAAAGTGATGAAAAACAAAGACCTACAACCAAAATTAGTCTATCCAGCAAAGCTATCATTTAGAATTAAAGGTCAGACAAGAAAGAGCTAAAGGAGCTCATTACCACCAAGCCAGTATATAAAATGTTGAAGGGTCTTCTTTCAGAAGAATAGGAAGGAAAAAAAAAAAACCCACAATAAAAATATGAACAATAAAGTGGCAATAAATGCATATCTATCAATAATAGAATCTAAAACTCAAAATAAATGAATAAGAAAACTAATGAACAAAATAAATGGATGAGCCTAGCCGTCATGGCTCAGGGGTTGAAATTAATAAAAATATTAAAAAAAAATAAACTGATGAATAACATAGAACCAAAGGCATGGGAACGTGGAATAGAAGGACAAATCTCAGAGAGAAGGGGGAGAAGGGTGGGAAGAGATTAACCAAAGAGTTTATAGGTATAGATTAACCAAAGAATTTATATGCACAGACACAAACAATAGGGTGGTGAAGGCCTTGGGTGGGTGGGATCTTGGTGGATGAGGGCAATGGGGGGAAAAAGGAGAGAACATCATACTCTCAACAATAAAGATGAATAATAATAACAATAATAACAAAAACAAAGAAAACACAGGGAAAACCTCTTTGACATTGGCTTTTGGAATAATTTCTGGATGTAACAGAAAAAGCACAGGTAGCAAAAGTGAAAATAGTAGACTGGGATTGTACCAAACTAGAAAGATTCTGCACACCAAGGAAACAATCGACGCAAGGAGAAGGTAACCCACAGACTGGGAGAAAAATATTTGCAAACCATGTATCTGTTAAAGGATTAACAACCAACATTTATAAGGGATCCCTACAATTCAATAGAAAAAAACCCCACACAAGTAACTTGATTAAAAAACGGACCCAGGAAATGAACAGACATTTTTCCAAAGAAGACATACAAATATCTAACATATAAATATGAAAAGGTGCTCAACATTACTAATCGTCAGGGAAAAGCAAATCAAAACCACAGTGAGGAAGCCAAGATGGCGGCATAGGTAAAAACCGGAGATTGCTGCCTCGCACAACCACTTCAAAAATACAACTAAAAGATGGAACAGACATCATCCAGAACCACAGGAAGGCTGGCTGAGTGGGAATTCTACAACTAGAAGGAAAGAGAAAAGCATACCGAGACTCAGAGGAGGTGCAGTGCAGAAGTGAAATACTAAGGTGTGGAGGTGCATGTGGACCAGGCTGGCGACTGAGGGCGCGGTTGTCTTTTTCAATCGGGAGGGAGTCTCAGGCTCTGAGCTCCAGTTCTGGGCAAGTCTCTGGGGACCCAGACGCAAACAGGAGAAGTGGGACTGCCTGGCATCGGTCGGAACTCGAGGGCAGTTTTCTCTCCGAGGTACTTGCAGCAATTGCTGGGACACTGAGAAGCAGAGCCTCTGAGGGCAGGACTGAGAGCAGCCATAACTGCTCACTCCACCCGCCCTGCTGATCCCCTGGGACCCACCCCGCCCCGCCCATGCCTTGAATGCAGGCATTTGCTGGATAGCCTCAGGCAGAGGCTAGATTAGCACCTCCCTAGAGATCAGGACAGAAGTTCTCCCACTGCAGACACAGCTGATTCTCACAGACAATTGGCCTGGAGGTCAAATCCCCCTCAATGTTACCTACAACAATCAAGGCTTAACTACAACTAGACTGTGCACAAAGACCACAAGGGAGTGCACCAAGAAAGCATAAAAAATGCAGAGACAAAGAAACAGGACACAAATGACAGAAATGGAGGAAAGCAAACTGCTGGATATAGAGTTCAAAACCACGCTTTTAAGGTGTTTCAAGAACTGTCTAGAAGCCACCGATAAATTTAGTAAGGCCCTCGAAAAGACTGGTGAGACCGCCAATAAATGTAGTGAGGTCCTCAAGAAATCTAATGAGACCCTCGATGTTGTGATAAAGGACCAACTAGAAATTAAGCATACACTGACTGAAATAACAAATACTATACAGACTCCCAACAGTAGACGAGAGGATCGCAAGAATCAAGTCAAAGATTTGAAATACGAAGAAGCAAAAAACACCCAACCGGAAAAGCAAAAAGAAAAAAGAATCCAAAATTTCGAAGATAGTGTAAGGTGCCTCTGGGACAACTTCAAGCATACCAACATCCAAATTATGGGGATGCCAGAAGAAGAGAGAGAGCAAGATATTGAAAACCTATTTGAAGAAATAATGATAAAAAACTTCCCCTACCTGGTGAAAGAAATAGACTTACAAGTCCAGGAAGCGCAGAGAACCCCAAGCAAAAGGAATCCAAAGAGGACCACACCAAGACACATCATAATTAAAATGCCAAGAGCAAAAGACAAAGAGAGAATCTTAAAAGCAGCAAGAGAAAGACAGTCAGTTAACTACAAGGGAGTACCCATACGACTGTCAGCTGATTTCTCAACAGAAACTTTGCAGGCCAGAAGGGAGTGGCAAGAAATATTCAAAGTGATGAATACCAAGAACCTACAACCTAGATTACTTTATCCAGCAAAGCTATCATTCAGAATTGAAGGTCAGATACATAGCTTCACAATTAAGAAAAAGCTAAAGGAGTTCATCACCACCAAGCCAGTATTATATGAAATGCTGAAAGGTATCCTTTAAGAAGAGGAAGAAGAAGAAAAAGGTACAGATACAAATTATGAACAACAAATACACATCTATCAACAAGTGAATCTAAAAATCAAGGGAATACATAATCTGATGAACAGAATGAACTGGTGATTATAATAGAATCAGGGACATAGAAAGGGAATGGACTGACTATTCTTGAGGGGAAAAGGGGTGTGGGAGATGCAGGAAGAGACTGAACAAAAATCGCACACCTATGAATGAGGACAGTGGGTGGGGAGTAAGGGCGGAGGGTGGGGTGGGAACTGGGTGGAGGGGAGTTGTGGGAGGAAAAAAGAGGAACAAATGTAATAATCTGAACAATAAAGATTTAATTAAAAAAAGAAAAAACCACAGTGAGATATCACCTCACACATGTTGGAATGGCTGTTATCAAAAGCAAAACAAAACTGCCCAACCAGCGAGCTCAGTGGTTGATCTTTTACCTATGAATCATGAGGTTGAGGTTCAATTCCCTGTCACGGCACAAGCCTAGGTTGTGGGCTCGATCCACAGTATGGGGCATGCAGGAGGCAGCCAGTCAATGATTTTCTCTCAATCATTGATGTTTCTCTCTCTCTCTCTCTCTCTCTCTCTCTCTCTCTCTCTCTCTCTCTCTCTCTCTCTCTCTCTCCTCTCTCCCCCTCACCCTTCCTCTCTGAAATCAATAAAATGTTGTGGAGGATGTGGTGAACAGGGAACCCTTGCACATTATTGGTAGGACTTGGTGCAGCCACTGTGGTGATTCCTAAAAAAATTAAGAAGAAGAAGGAGAAGGAGAAGAAGGAGGAGGAGAAGGAGGAGGAGGAGGAGGAGGAAGAGGAGGAGGAGGAGGAGGAAGAGGAGGAGGGGAGCTAATGGGAGACAGACACCGTTGCACCTTATAATGGCAGTAAGAGCACATGGTAGCATTTGCAAGTACATATAGCAGAATTTGTAGGGTAAGCCTGCACATTGAAAGTGGCAGTAAAGCTTGGGAGCCACCAACACTGGGGAGCAGAGACTTTCCACCATAAGAGTTCCTTCTAGTTAAGGAAAAGTTTTATTGCAAAAGTGTTCACGAAAGATTTGTGATCACAAGAAAGATTAAAGTATCTAGGGCACTTACGTTAAAAAGAATAATGAAAAGAGGAAAATACGATCATAGGTATCCTAATGGACATTTCTAAGTATTCCAGGCTCATGCACTTTCCAGAAACACCCTAAGTAGAGAGTATAATGATAAGTAATGAAATCTATTCACTGTGAAGTTTTTTTCACCCAACTCTATGAAGACTTTGAAAAACCATCAGGGATTCATTGGCCCTAGAACATAGTAAAATTTGTTTTAACTTACGTTCTGTTTGGAGTTCAGCTTCCCATATTTTTACTTAAAAATATAAACTTGCCCTGGATGGGTGGCTCAGTTGGTTGGCGCATCATCCCATACACCAAAAAAGGGTTGCAGGCTTTATTCCTGGTCAGGGCATATACCTAGGTTGCAGTTTCAATCCCCTGTCAGTTGCCTATGGAAGGTAACTGATGTTTCTCTCTCACATCGATGTTTTTCTCTCTCTTCCTTCCTCTCTCTCTAAAAACTAATAAAAATAAAAACATATCCTCCAGTGAAGATATATATATATATCCCCAAAGAAAAAGCCTATCTTTTATTATAAGAAGGATTAAAGGATTTGAAATATTCATCTGAAATAGTAATACAACATAAAATCCTACAATAACAATCATAAAAAATAAATCTTGCTATTTGTGAAAACATGGATGGACCTAGAAGGCATTATCCTAACTAAAATAAGGCAGAGAAAGACAAATACCATATGATCTCACTTTTATGTGGAATCTAGTCTCCCCCCACCCAGAAAAAAAAACCTAATGGAAACCAAGGCAATAGATTCAGAGAACAGATTGGAAGTTGCCAGAGATTGGAGGTGGCCAGAGATCGGATGGAGGGATGCAGGGTGGGCAAAATGAGAAAAAGGTATGAATTTCCAGTTATAAAATAAATAAGTCATGGGCACGTAATGTACAGCATGGGACTATAGTTAATATTGCATTGCATATTTGAAAAATACTAAGAGAGTAGATCTTAAAAGTTGTCATCACAAGAAAAAAATGTGTAACTGTCTATGGTGGTGATGTTAACTAGACTTATTGTTTTCATTTTGAAATATATAAAACTAGAGGCCCGGTGCACGAATTCATGCATGGGTGGGGTCCTTCTGGGTGGTCTGCAGAGATCGGGCCAAAACCCTCAGTCCAACACCGCCTGCAGTTCACACTGTGCCTGCCGTGAACTTGTGCCACAGAAGCGCTTGCCAGCCAAGAGCCCTGTGTCTGGTGCCATTTCAAGGGGAATGGCCTGTAGGATTGGGCTGAAACTGGCTCTCCGACATCCCTTGAGGGGTCCTAGATTGCGAGAGGGTGCAGGCCAGGCTGAGGGACTCCACCAGGGCGTGATAAGGCCAGGGAGGGACCGAGGGAGGGCTCCAGGGTATGTCCAGCCCATCTTACTCAGTCCTGATAGGCCAGACCCCAGCAGCAAGTTAACCTACCAGTCGAGGCATCTGAACCTTGGTGGTCAGTGCACTGTAGGGAGTGGCTATAGGGTTAAGCCTCAGACTGACCTGTTGGCAAAGCCACAAACAAGTCCCAGCTCAAAGGGCACAGCCCTCTTAGCATAATTAAGCGTGACCTTATGACCCTTCCTAGATCCTATCTGGGTAGCTAATGGCCTGTGGGAGGTGCAGCAAGTGCTGCCAAAGCAAGTGAAACTCACAAGAACATTGTAACTATGGTGACCACTACCTTGCTTACCTTTAGCTATAAAATAAAGCCTCAGCTGGCCCTCTAGATCCCTCTCTGTGGCCTCAGCCAGGCACAGGAGATCCACGTAGACCCAGCTTATTCTCTTTGTCTTTTCTTTAATCCTTCACCGTCCCACCTCAGGCTCACCGAACCCTTGGCTGTGCTGGTCCGGCACAGTGCACGTCATAGCACGTGGTTGAGCAGCCTTAGCATATCATTAGCATATTACGCTTTGATTGGTTGTTCAGTTGTTCTGCTGTTCAGCCTATTTGCATATTACCCTTTTATTATATAGGATATCAAATAAAAAATGGATTAAAAAGAAATGTCGCCAAAACTGGTTTGGCTCAGTGGATAGAGCGCCGGCCTGCAGACTGAAAGGTCCCATGTTCGATTCCGGTCAAGGGCATGTACCTGGGTTGTGGGCACATCCCCAGTAGGAGATGTGCAGGAGGCAGCTGATCGATGTTTCTCTCTCATCAGTGTTTCTAACTCTCTATCTCTCTCCCTTCCTCTCTGTAAAAAATCAATAAAATATATTAAAAACAAACAAAAAAACAAAAAACAACAACAACAAAAAGAAATGTCCACTGGTTAGGTGACAAGGGATATACATAAATCTGTCCAGGCACTACTTAATTCAATAAATTTGGAATCAACTCTCTATGAGAGTCACAAATAGAAACGTTTTCATGTTATGGAAAGAGAATGGACCCCAAGAGTCTGAAAAAATGATTGTAATGCACTTCTAGCTGGGCATATCTTTTGGGAATATGATTCCTGGAGAATCACTGAGTTTCAGTTTTCTTATTTACCTTGAGAAACCAAAATATTTTCCAACTCTATATGTCAGTGATTCTAGTCGATTTAAAAATATTGCATTTGATGCTTAATTTAGAGTATGCAAGAAAGAGGTGCTCTATGTTTATCAAAGCAGATAGATAAACTACTAAAATTGGAGTTTGTTCATGCACCCAAATGCCTCAAAATATTGAACAATTATAATGTTTATATAGCTGACGAATAATTAGTGAGGGCTTTACTTCAGTAAGAAATTTTAAAATTGCTAAATCTCTTCCTCTGTAGCTCTGATGGAATGCACAATACAGAGTATATAATTTAATATACATAATAATCTTTTGGACAGCTGGGAAATCTAAAAGAGATTACATTTTTATTCTTGTACATGTAATTTACTCAAGAGTGGATTATTTTTAAATTGTATGTGTTTGAAAGAATTTAGTTATATCATAAGAGATGAAACAATAACATATGCCTCACTCTGCAAGCTTTTGAAAAATATAGCAGACAATAAGACACTTCATTGCAGGATTAACAGTTCTCTTTTTTAATGCCCCACCACCATCTGTCCCATATTTTCTAGGACAGACCTGGTTTTAATAAGTTTACCAGTCATCTCCATAAACTTGTTCAATTCTTTAGGAATTAAAATATCCTGACAAATGGGAAATGAATAAACCAAATTAGTATCCATTAAAATAAAAGCATACATATCCATAAAAAGAAGTCAGAAGTGACAGTTACGGGTTTAGGAAACACCTTTATAGTTTACAGGAACTCATGCCTGCGTATTAAGTGCCCACATATAATGTTGTTATAGATCCAGGAGCTACAGGAAATGAGCACAAATTCTATTCAGCCTCCCCAAATATCCGGACACACTTTCTCAAATAAGTATGGCTCTACCTCTGTTAGTTGCTATGTTTCCGTCCATCTGTTCTGGTAATTGTTTTTCCTTCCTCATAATTGCCAGTATCTGGACAGGCTTATCCTCTTTCCTCCGGATGGTGTTTGTTTGGAGTCAGTTCCTGATTCCTTTTCCTGTTTCCTTTCATTCACTCTTATTTGGGTTCTCATTTGCACTACATAATTTTTGTATTCACATACACACACACACAATTTCAGGAAATTGAGAACTCAATGGATAGGGGAGTGGCTAAGTGCTTCAAACATATCATGGGACCCAAGTTGTTTAGCTATCTACAGCAATAACAATTGATACAATTTCACCTGAAAAGTCACAAAACAGGAGAGAAATTAGCAATATTTCAACTCACTCTCAGGAAAAAGGCGACTCATCTATAGTTCTGGGGATGGGAGGGAGGAGTCACGGTAAAAGACCAAGTCCAAATAGGGGCCATTGTAAGACAATGGTGTGGCTCAGTTGGCTGAGCGTCATCCTGTGCACCGAAAGGTTGCCGGTTCAATTTCGGATCAGGACCCATCCCTGGGTTGCAGCCCAGTCCCTGGTAGGGGGTATGCAGGAGGCAGCTGATCAATGCTCCCCTCTCATATGGATGTTTCTTTCTCTCTCACTTCCTCTCTCTCTAAAATACATCAATAAACCTTTTTTAAAAAAGAGAAACTACAGCCAGCTGGTGTGGCTCAGTGGTTGAGCATGGACCTATGAACCCAGAGGTAATGATTCAATTCCTGGTCAGGACACATGCCTAGGTGGTGGGTTCAATTCCCAGGGTGGGGTGTGCCTGTTCAATGATTCTCTCTCATCATTGATGTTTCTACTCTCAGCCCCTCTTCCTTCCTCTTGGAAATCAATAAAAATATATTTTAAAAAATAATGGTACTAAATCAGTCAGTCTAGTTTGGGAAATCTTACTTAGCATATACCAAGGAGTTTAAAGCTTAAAAATTAGTGTTTCGATGGGGATTTAGGATGTCAAGTGCTTTCCAACAAATTGCAGCCAAGGTATTGATTGTCTTCTGTTCTGAACTGTGCTTTCAAGGATGTTTGTGTAGCAATCTGCCTGGGAAGATAGAGATAGTGTCTTCCTTCAGAGCAAAGGACAAATTTGCTTACTGTTGGGTGTCGTAAAAATCGAACGTTTCCTTCTAGAGCACAGACCACATGTGCTTATGCAGTCATCCCCCCTTATCCATTTTCATTTCTCATGATTTCAACTACCTGCAGTCTGCTTTGGTCTGCAAATATCAAATGAAAAATTAGCCAAATACGCAATTCATAAATTTGTTAATTCTCACCCAAGAATACTTTTTTCATTGATTTTTTTTTTTTTTAAAGAGAGACTGGAAGGGAGGGGGCAAGACAGAGAGAGAAACATCAATGTCAGAGAGACACATTGACTGGTTGCCTTTGGCACACGCCCTAACTGGGGATTGATCCTGCAACTGAGGTAAGTGCCCTTGACCCTAATTGAACCTGTGACCCTTCAGTCTGTAGGCCAATGCTCTACCCACTGAGCAAAACCAGCTAGGGCCAATTCATAAGTTTTAAATTGCACAACGTTCTAAGTAGCCTGATGAAATCTCATACCTTTCCGCTTCGTCGCACTTGGGACATGAATCATCCCTTTGTCCAGCACAGTCATGCTGTATATGCTCCTCACCCATTAGTCACTTAGCAACCATCTTGGTTATCACATAGACTGGACACAAGCCCTAGAGATACTGGCAATTCGGATGTGCCAAAGAGAAGCTCCCAAATGCTTCCTCTAAGTGAAAAGGTGAAAGTTCTTGATTTAAAAAGGAGAGAGAAAAAAATCATATGCTGAGGTTGCTAAGGTACATGGTAAAAACAAATCATCTGTCCATGAAATTGTGAAGGAAAAAGGAATTCAGGCTAGTTTTGTTGTCATATCTCAAACTGCAAAAGTTAAGTCTACAGTGTGTGATAAATATGTATTAAGCTGGAAAGGGCATTAATCGTTATCATAGGTAGGAATATATAGGTAAATACATAGTACATATAGGTACTGGAACTATCCACGGTTTCAGGCATCCACTAGGGGTCTTGGAATGTATTCCCAATGGATAAGGAGGGAATAGTGTAGTATTACCATGCATTAATTAAAAAATCCTTGTCCCCTAAGCTAAAAATGCCTTTCTTATAAAGCAACCTACTACAAGTACAGGTGTAAATTGGCCCTTGTATCACCCTTGGGAAAATGGTACAAAAATGCAGTTACTCTAGCTACTGCTCTTGCTGTGAGTAATAAACTATCCTTCATTTCTTACATACCATTCACTGGATTTTACCAGTGTCATGTCTTCTACAGAATCCATGAAACGAGTGTTGTAACCAAACTCAGGTTCAGCTGCATGCTGCAACAAAAGCCATACTTGTGAGACAAGTGCTGGTGGAAAGGAAAGAGGTTTATTTGTGTGCTGGCATCTGGAAAAGATGGGGGAACTCTTATCCTCAAAGAGTCATTTTAATATCTCAGTGCAGGCAAATATTTTTATAAGGATGGAGAGGGGAAGCAGAACAAAGGGATCAGGGAGAGGGCTGTGGATGTGTTGTCTTTCCCAGAGGTAAAGGGAGGGAGAAATGAAGGGGAATTTGAATATGCTGCTTCTCCTGAGAAAGAGAAGGGGGAGCATAAGGAAGGGAAGGGGCTGGTGCTATCTCTCTTCAAACCGGAATTTGTAGATTTATGGCTGATACTTGAGGGTCTCCATGGCTGATGCCAAGAAGGCCTCCTCCCTGAGAGCAGGTTGTTCTAATCCAGGGGTCCTCAAACTACGGCCCACAGGCCACATGTGGCCCACCGATAACATTTATCCGGCCCACCAGGTGTTTGTGCATAGGAATTTTTTTTTTTTTTTATAAGAATGAGTCTTTATTGCAGGAGCCAATGGCCACATAGCCATCAGACAAGACAGTCCTCATAGCAAAGTCTATGCAAAAGGCAGCCGGACACCGGCTTGTGCATAGGAATTTGTTCATGTTTTTTTTTTTAAACTATAGTCCGGCCCTCCAATGGTCTGAGGGACAGTGAACTGGCCCCCTGTTTAAAAAGTTTGAGGACCCCTGTTCTAATCTATTAAAAAAAAAAAGGTAGATTAGAAGTGAAAACATAGGATTTTATTTACACACTCTAAGGAAACAGAGAGTTGGCTGTAGCCTTGAGAAAATGTAGAATAATTGAGATATTAAATTATGGTTACAACATGTAGAAGAAAATCTCAGAATCCTCTAAAGCTCTTGATAGGGGCTCACGCCCAGATATTAAGATTATGTGGGCCCCTGGTTCAGGGGAATTGTGGTTGTGTGTGTAACTGCCAAATGCAGAGCTAAAGGATTTCGAAGTTTTTATTTCAAAGCAGTCTAAGAAGAACTGTTCTTGAGCCCAATCTCTCATGAAATGGACACACAAGACTCCAGGCAAATGCCAATCCTCTGGCAAGGTATGTGGTCTTGTGGTAGTGGTGGTTAGAAATCCCAGGTACCCAAGAAATATAGCTTTGTAGGCTTCTGCGTGGAGAATTCATGGGTGTTGCTGTCCTACAGTGTCATAGAAATTCTTGGCATTTCAGTTTGTGGCCTCGGAGTGGGTCAGTAATTTCCAGATTCTTCTATTTATAGCTGCATGCTCTGAGCCCTCCTTGGTTTCTTGTGTAGAGAGTGGATTAAACTGTAGATTACTGGGTCCCCTTTTTGAATAGCAAGGATGAGGCAAGCAGCCACAGATCAGATACTAGATCAGAAGTCTGAAAACTTTTTCTGAAAGGATCAGATGTTAAATATCTCAGTCTTGTGGGTCATATGATCTCAGTAGCATGTATAAAACTCGGCTATTGTGGAGCAAAGCAGGCATTGACAATACCAATGGGCATGGCTACATTCCCATACAACTTTATTTACAGAAATAGGGATCAGCTAGATTTGAACTGTGGGTGGTAGTTGCTGAATCTTGCACTAAAATATTGTTATATGTAGGGTGACTTCATTAGGGTGTGACCTGAGCCATCAATCACTTAGGGCCCTGAACTCAGAAGAGCCCTGTACTTGGTTTGATGCTCTACTGTCAAGGTCTTCAAATTCTTAATTTTAAACAAGAGTCTCCACATTTTCCTTTTGCCCTGGGCCCAACATTACTATGTAGCTGGTCCAGGTTATATGCAATCTTTTTGCTATTATATTGTGGTAGGCGTGAACAAAACCAAATCAATCTGAGATTCAGAGGATAAAATTATGAAATAAGGCTAGATGTATGAGATCAGATAAGAGACAGAAGTACCTTAGAGATAAAATGTTTTCTGATCCAGACTTAAAAAAAAAAGAAGAACCTGGCTTTTATCTTATCAATAATATTAGCATGTATAAAGAAAGGATGGGTCTGTCTGAGGAATGGCTACTTAACGATCTATTAGCAGTATTATGGGCTACAGTTAAGAACTGTGGTTAAGGATTCAATGTGCAGTAAGAATCTGTTGCTGAAATATCAAACCCAATGCCAACAGGTATCTAAAATGCACCACATCTGGCCCTGAGTCTAAGTACCATAATTTTACTTATAGTTTCTTACAGATTTCTCTCTAAGGATTCAACCATGAGCTGGTCAGAATAGCCAGTCCTCTTGCCAGTTAAATTTCTCAGTACAGTTAATTCCAAGAGCATTGTTGTTTACATATTAATCTTTTGTTACTTTAGTGAGCCCACACTCTGGGCACAATGCTAAAATTCAAATAAAGACCCACCACAAAAATAATGACTTCAGGGGTGAGGGCTAGGTGAAGGTGGACAAAGGAGGGGTAAAAGGGAACATCTATAATAAAGTCAACAATAAAAATAAAGTTTAAAAAAATGATGTCTTCACCTTAGCCGGTTTGGCTTAGTGGATAGAGCATCGACCTGGGGACTAAAGGGTCTCAGGTTCAATTCCGGTCAAGGACACATGCCCTGGTTGTGG
The DNA here is from genome assembly GCF_964212035.1 of Myotis nattereri. Classification (NCBI taxonomy): domain Eukaryota; kingdom Metazoa; phylum Chordata; class Mammalia; order Chiroptera; family Vespertilionidae; genus Myotis; species Myotis nattereri. The sequence goes on along the minus strand of NC_138086.1, from coordinate 28,838,235 downwards.
ACTCAATCCTCAGTGGGAAGCGTGCAGGAGGCAGCCAATTAATGATTCTCTCTCATCATGGATGTTTCTATCTCTCCCTCTTCTTTCCTCTCTGAAATTAATAAAAATATATTTTAAAAATGATGTCTTCAACAAGGCAATGTCACAAATCAGCCATTGGTCAATATCCTCTTCTTCATTACATGACTTCTTTTAGTTTTCACATTAGGCTTTATCTAGGCAATGATAATGATGCCAGAGGAATTAATGAGCCAGACTTCCTAGACACAAGTGGGAAAGAGGTTCCTGTAATATCTTCAAGATTCACATTAGAGGATTGAATGTGGAAGATTTTATTGGCATGGCGTTACATTTCTTGGGTTCCAAAGTACCCTACCCCTTAACCTCACATAGTAACTACTTCTGAGCTACTCTCTCAGCACACTGGCTGGTTAACATGGTAGCTATATATGAGCTCTTAGCCTTACATCATAGCAGTACCAGCTCTCAGCTCCGTCTCTTCTGTCTCTTGCTTCTCCAGCACACACTAGCTCAGCGGTTCTCACCTGTGGGTCACGACCCCTTTGGGGGTTGAACGACCCTTTCACAGGGGTCGCCTAAGACCATCGGAAAACACATATATAATTACATATTGTTTTTGTGACTAATCACTATGCTTTAATTATGTTCAATTTGTAACAATGAAATTGGGGGTCACCACAACATGAGGAACTGTATTAACGGGTTGCGGCATTAGGAAGGTTGAGAACCACTGCTCTAGCTGGTCAGTACCATGTATTATATTATACTCCCTAGACAAAGAAGGCTAATTGCCAACAATGACATCAATCATTTGGCTATAGAAGGGCACAATGTACTGTGAGCTTGCTGTGGCCTTGCAGCTGTGTAGGTCTCAGACATTCTGATTATGATTCCCATGTTCAGAGTGGCCTTGGCCATTCCAACATACTAACAACAAGGCCTTCACACTCTAAGTGGCCTTGGCTGTCTGGTGACTCTGGTATGGTTCCCACACCAGGTTATTACAACAGCATTAATAACCCGTTAAAAACTTTTATACAGGGAAGTTGTATGGTTAACTCTTGACCTACTAATAGTTTGAAAGAAGGAATGGATGAAGATAGACAAGCGGGTGGTGGGGTGGGGCGAGCAAAGTTAATCTTTTTCATGTATGGTGGGTTTTACCAAGGACAGTTAAGATTTAGAACAGCATACTTTAATCATGGGGAATGATTACTTAAAAACATTTGATTACTATTAAGTACATTCCATAATATCAATGTATAATTTAAAAAAGAAAGTTTGCTTTTGACTTTAATAGCTGCAAATTCCTGTTAAGAAGAAATCAGAAGAATCTACTAAAATTCAAGCTTAGGTAAATAAGATACAGAAAGATAAGATACAGATTGTACAACCTATGAGGGAAGGTGAGGGATGAGGGGGTAAGAGATCAACCATAGGACTTTTATGCATGCATATGAGCAAAACCAATGAACACAGACAGTAGGGAGGTGAGGGCTTGTGCTTGGGGGAGGGGGTGGCAGGGGAGAGGTCAATGGGGGGAAAAAGGAGACTCATGTAATACTAGTACTTTAAACAATAAAGCATTTTTAAAAAGATAAGATACAAGACAGATTTATCATAAATGAAAAGACATTTGCAATTTAAGTTTCTCTTCTTTTTTTTTTTTAAAGAATAGAGGATGAATTTTATAAAAGATCAAAATTTTAAAGGCAATTTAAAAATAGCTTATAGCCTGGTTGGTGTGGCTCAGTGGTTGAGCATCGACCTATGAAGTAGGAGGTCAGGACACATGCCAGGGTTGCTGGCTCTATCCCCAGTGTGAAGCGTGCAGGAGGCAGCTGATAAATGATTCTCTCTCATCTTTGATGTTTCTGTCCCTCTCCCTTCCTCTCTCTGAAATAAATAAAAATATAATTTAAAAAAACCAAGCCAAATGAATTTTATATAATACTGGACAAATACAAGTTATAAAAAACAATATTGCTAAAATTTTAGTTCTTAAACATTTTTATAAAAATACAACTAAATATTTAAAAATTGAAAAAACACAAGGAACTGTCAGGAAGAAAAACATTTTCTTCTACCTTCCTATGTTCATCACTAGGATAATGCAAATTAAACTAACAAAGCACAGATTAATCAGAAAAAAGGCAAGAATTTTTATGAGTATTTAAATGTATGGGAGTTTGCAGGAAAGAAGTAAAACTCAAAGAAGTGGTTAGATTCAGGGGCTTATATACCCTTTTGATAAAAAAAAAAAAGGGGGAGGGTTGGGTTTCAAGGGATGATAAATTGTGGGAAATGATGAGGAAATCTATGGAGGAACTAATAGGAGATAAGGGTTATTTTAGTAAAGTCTGTTTATACAAACTCATCTTGGGTTTAAGTCTCTGTCTTGAATAAATGTTGTACTTGTCTCCCTGGTAAAGGCTGGGAGTGGGGCTTTCTCAAAGGGAAATTTATGCCCTGCTTTCAGACAGATGAGGGGAGGGCAGGGAACTCTCCTGCTTCTGTTGATTCTCTATTGCCTTCAGCTCAAAAGAATCCTCATGCCAAAGAGGCTGATTTTGAGGTGACTCCTCAGGTCAATGCAGCCTACCCTGATGACTAGGTTTGATATTCATGATAGGAATATTCAGAAGAAAGATTGCTCTGTAGGCTTCGCAGATACAGAAAACTTTTCCTCAGTTGTGTATTTAAGAGCATGTAGCTGGGCTGGCAAAAAAATTCTTCTTGAATGGCAAGCCTAATTAGTAGGTTGCATGGATGGAGACGGCTACTAAAGCTCAGTCCAGTCTGTGCTTCTTCATGTAAAAAACAAAAAACAAAAAAATATAAAATGTATTAATTTGTCATCATCCTGTTTTGGATGATTCCTGAGAGGAAAGTGGAACTTGACTCATTCACTCTTTTTTAGAAAGTTCTTGATTACATTTTAAGCAGCTTCATTCAAATATAACTCACATATTGTGCAGCTGACCCACTTAAAATTACAATTCAGTAGTTTTTAGTGTATTTACAGAGTTGTGCAACCATCACCACAATCTAAGTGTAGAACACTTTTATCAGAACCAAAAGGAACCCAGTGCCTTTTGTTATTGAGACCCCAATGGTATTTTTATTTTGTTTTGTGTGGGTTTATTTTGTTTGTTTGTTTTGTTTTGTTTTTCATCTGCCTACGTGCACTGGCCCAAAGAAACACACAAAGAAGAGTTTACAGTATAGAAGGAAAAATAGTTTAATATTGAATTGGGCAATATGGAGGTGGGGCTTATGCCCTTAAGTCCCCAATGGCATGCAAGTTACAGATTACATAGGGGTAAATCACAGGACACCATGAGTTATGGGGCTCAGGGCCATGCTGGGAACTGATTGGCTGTAGATAAGGTAGGAAGGATAGTAAATCAGTTCATCTGGTCTTGACGACAGCTCGAAGGTCTGTTCCCACCCACCTCTGTCTGATTTCATGAGAAAGTAGCCAGGGTCTTTTTCCAATTTAGGGCTCAGGAGCTAAAACATAACTAAGATTAAGATGCCTTTTTTTCTGCCAGAGGTCCAGACGTTATGACCATTAGCCAGATCCCTGCTACTGTCTTCTGCTGCCACTGCGGTTGCTAATAATTTTGCAGAAAGACTAGGTCTCTGAGGGTTATATAGAGAGAGGGAAGAATACGATTTCTGGAGCTAGAAGTTAAAACTAAATTTAAACAAAGTCATAGGGACCCTCAGTTTTACTTTTAGCAGTCACTCTCCATTTGTCCTCAATCTCACCAGACCTAGGCAATTACTAATATATTTTCTATCTTTATAGTTTGCCTATTCTGGACATTTTATATAAATGGAATTATACGTTACATGGTCTTTTGTGACTGGCTTCTTTTATCATGAGGTTTTTAAGGTTCATCTACACTGAAGCATATATCAGTACTTTATTTCTTCTTGTTGACAAATAATATTCCATTATATGGGTATACTATATTTAATTTATCTGTTCATCAATTGATACACATTTGGATGATTTCCATTTTGGTTATTATGAATAATGCTGCTTATTAAGCATAAGTTTTTATGTTGACATATGTTTTAATTTATCTTGACAGATACCTAGGAATAAAATGGCTGGGTCATGTGGCAACTCCATGTTTAACAATTTGAGGAACTACTGCCAAGACCGTTTCCAAAGGAATTTGGTCATTTTATATTCTTTTTTTTTTTTTTAAATATATTTTATTGATTTTTTACAGAGAGGAAGGGAGAGAGATAGAGAGTTAGAAACATCGATGAGAGAGAAACATCGATCAGCTGCCTCCTGCACATCTCCTACTGGGGATATGCCCGCAACCCAGGTACATGCCCTTGACCGGAATCGAACCTGGGACCTTTCAGTCCGCAGGCCGACGCTCTATCCACTGAGCCAAACCGGTTTCGGCCATTTTATATTCTTATCAACAATGTGTGAGGGATCTAATTCCTCCATACCTTTGCCAAAACCTGTTATTATCTGTCTTTATTATAGCCATTCTAGGGGGATTGTATGGTTTGGATTTGTACTTCCTTGGTAGATAATGATATTGAGCATCTTTTCATGTCTTTATTGGCCATCTGTATATATTATTTGGAAAAATATCTTTCAGGTTTTTACCTATGTTTTAGATTGAATTATTTATCTTTTTTAAAAAAATCCTCACTTGATATATTTTTATTGATTTTTAGAGAGAGAGAGGATAGAAAAGAGTGAGAGAGAGAGAAAGAGAGAGAGAAACATGGATATGAAAGAAACATCAATTGGTTGACTCTCATCTATGTCCCAACTGGATATTGAACCTACAACCTAGGTATGTGCCCTGACCAAACCCACAACGTTTTGGTGTATGTGATGATACTCCTTGTATATTCTGAATACAAGGCCCTTCTCTGATTTATGATTTACAAATATTTTCTCTCATTCTATGAGTTATCTTTTGTCTTTCTTGATGTGTCCATTGTAGCACAAATGTTTTTAGTTTTGATGAGAATATCTATTTTTGGTTGTTTTTGCTGGTAATTTTGATATCATGTTGATATCTGAACAGCAAGCTGAGGTTCATCCTGGGATTGTGTCTCATGAAGTCAAAGAATGAAATTTCAGACCAGAAGAATCAAGCAAGAGATATAGGATTTATTCAAGCAGATCCAGACCTCTCACATGGGAAGGGGGCCCAAGAGAGGGTTTCCACCAAAGCTCACTTGTCTAGAGGTTTTTATCCATCCTGAGTCCACTCTATCTGTGTCGCACTTGGTTCAGTTCCTTGCCTAGCAACAATTTCAAAATCCACCAGGTGCTCTCCCTCTTTCTTTCCTCTTTCTCCCCTTCTTTTGCAACATTCTGCACTTGCAAGATAAACATCCTTGTCTCGTGACATCCTGTTTTTCTGCAAAACAAATATTTTGTAGTTTCAGCTAGCTCCAGCTGTCACAGTCCACACTTCCTTCTTCTCTGACCCCTTACCCTGTTTGCCTAATTTATCTCTAGCTCCTCTCAATATTTATGAAGGTGTTGTCTAATCCAAGGTCAAAAAATGTATCCCTATATTTTCTTCTAAGAGTTCTATAGTTTTAGGCCTTATATTTAAGCGCCTACAACCAAAACAGAGTGGTACTGACATAAGGGTAGACATATAGATCATTGCAAGAGTACTGAGAGTCTGGAAATAAACTCTTAGATTGACAAACAATTTTTGACAAGGGTTCCAAAATAATGCAATTGAGAAGATTTTTCAACAAATTGCGCTAGGACAACTGGACATTCACAAACAATTGACTAAATTGAGCTTCTTTCTGATACCATATAAAAATTAATTAATGCAAAATGAATTATAAATCATTAAATAATATTCTATTTTGTTATTTGGATGTGTCATATGATCCCTTATTATAGACACATTTTTACTACAATAAATAAAAGTATAAGTTTTTACTATTACAAGGTCTTTTATATAAACCTATTCATTCATTTCTTTTTTTAAAAAATTAAATCTTTATTGTTCAGATTATTACATTTGTTCCTCTTTTTTCCCCCCATAACTCCCCTCCTCCCAGTTCCCGCCCCACCATCCGCCCTAACTCCCCACCCACTGTCCTCATCCATAGGTGCACGATTTTTGTCCAGTCTCTTCCCGCATCTCCCACACCCCTTCCCCCCCAAGAATAGACAGTCCATTCCCTTTCTATGTCCCTGATTCTATTATGATCACCAGATTATTTATTCACTTGATTCTTAGATTCACTTGTTGATAGATGCATGTTTGTTGTTCATAATTTGTATCTTTACCTTTTTCTTCCTCTTCCTCTTCTTAAAGAATACCTTTCAGCATTTCATATAATACTGGTTTGGTGGTGATGAACTCCTTTAGCTTTTCCTTATCTGTGAAGCTCTTTATCTGATCTTCAGTTCTGAATGATAGCTTTGCTGGATAAAGTAATCTTGGTTGTAGGTTCTTGGTATTCATCACTTTGAATATTTCTTGCCATTCCCTTCTGGCCTGCAAAGTTTCTGTTGAGAAATCAGCTGACAGTCGTATGGGTATTCCCTTGTAGGTAACTGAGTTTCTTTCTCTTGCTGCTTTTAAGATTCTCTCTTTGTCTTTTGCTCTTGGCATTTTAATTATGATGTGTCTTGGTGTGGTCCTCTTTGGATTCCTTTTGTTTGGGGTTCTCTGCACTTCCTGGACCTGTAAGTCTATTTCTCTCACCAGGTGGGGGAAGTTTTCTGTCATTATTTCTTCAAATAGGTTTTCAATATCTTGCTCTCTCTCATCTTCTGGCACCCCTATAATTCTGATGTTGGTACGCTTGAAGCTGTCCCAGAGGCTCCTTACACTATCTTTGTATTTTCGGATTCTTTTTTCATTTTGCTTTTCCAGTTGGGTGTTTTTTGCTTCTTCGCATTTCGAATCTTTGACTTAATTCTTGCGCTCCTCTGGTCTGCTGTTGGGTGTCTGTATAATATTCTTTATTTCAGTCAGTATATGCTTAATTTCTAGTTGGTTCTTTATCACAACATCGAGGGTCTCATTAGATTTCTTGAGTATCTCATTACATTTATCGGCGGCTTCTAGACAGTTCTTGAGAGACCTTAAAAGTGTGGTTCTGAACTCTATATCCTCCATGGACAATTTTGTCCTGTTTCTTTGTCTCCGCATTTTTTATGCTTTCTTGGTGCACCCCCTTGTGGTCTTTGTGCGCAGTCTTGTTGTAGTTAAGCCTTGATTGTTGTCAGCAATAGTGGGGGTGATTTGACCTCCAGGCTAACTGGCTATGAGAGTCCACTGTGTCTGCAGTGGGAGAGCTTCTGTGCTGGATCTCTAGGGTGGGGCTAATCTAGCATTTGCCTGAGGCTATCCGGCAAATGGCTCTGCGCAGGGCTTGGGCGGGGCGGGTCCCTGGGGATCTATAGGGCGGGCCAGAGTGAGCAGTTACGGCTGCTCTCAGTTCCGTCCCTAGGGGCTCTGCCTCACAGAGTCCCAGCAACCACTGCAAACCTCGGAGAGAAAGCTGCCTTCGATTTCCAACTGAAGCCAGACAGTCCTGCTTCTCCCGTTTGAGTCTGGGTCCCTAGAGACTCGCCTGGATCTGGAGCTCAGAGTCTGAAACTCCCTCCAGATTGAAAACAACAACCACGCCCTCCGCCGCCAGCCAGCTCCTCGCGCACTCCGCACCTGAGTATTTCACTTCAGCACTGCGCCTCCTCTGAGTCTGGGTATGATATTCTCTTTCCTCCTAGTTGTAGAATTTCCACTCAGCCAGCCTTCCTGTGGTTCTGGATGATGTCCGTTCCGTCTTTAGTTGTTTTTTGAAGTGGTTGTTCAAGGCAGCAATCTCCGGCGTTAACCTATGCCGCCATCTTGGTTTTTCTCCTCATTTCTTTTAAAAAAAATATATTTTATTGATTTTTTACAAAGAGGAAGGGAGAAGGATAGAGAGTTAGAAACATCCATGACAGAGAAACATCAATCAGCTGCCTCCTGAACACCCCCTACTGGGGATTGAGCCTGAAACCTGGGCATGTATCCTTGACCGAAATCGAACCTGGGACCCTTCAGTCCGTAGGTCGATGCTCTATCCACTGAGCCAAACTGGTTAGGGTGCATTCATTTCTTTTTATTTCTTGAAAACATTTTTAATAGCTAAATAATAGATGCGCCATAATCAATCATCTCTCTATTTTTGGAAAATTAGCTTGTTCCTACTTTTTTTTTTTTTTTTTTTTTTTAGATTTTGAGTGTTTATTTGACAGTTTCATTGAGGTAGAATTGGCATACAATAAATTGAACATACTTGAATTGTATTATTTGATAAATTTCACCATACCTATACAACCTGTGAAATCGTCACCACCATCAAGATGCTGAGCATATCATTTCCAACACTCCCCAAGATGTCCCCACGCCCCTTCGTAATTGATCTCTTCCACCGCTTCTTACCCTCTCCCTCAGACAACTACTGACCTGCTTCTTATAATTATACATGAGTTTTCTATAAATGGAATCACTTAGTGTATACTCTTCTTTTGTCTGGCTTCAGCATAATTATTCTGAGATTCATTCATGTTGATTCATGTCTATTCCTTTTTCCCTCTGAGTATTGTATATTTATCACTTTTGTTTATAATTTGCTTTTTTGTAAGTTCATGTTACTTTTTTTTTTTAATTGCTTAAAGTATTACAAAGGGTATTACATATGTGTCCTTTTTTTCCCCCCGCCCTTGACAGACCCCTAGCCTCCCCTATCCCCCAGTGTCTTATGTCCATTGGTTATGCTTATATGCATGCATACAAGTCCTTCGATTGATCTCTTACCCCCCTCCCTCCTGCCCCCCAACACTCCCTTGCCTTCCCGCTGCAGTTTGACAATCTGTTTGAGGCAGCTCTGCCTCTGTATCTATTTTTGTTCATAAGTTTATAATGGTCTTTATTATCCATAAATGAGTGACATCATGTGGTATTTTTCCTTCATTGACTGGCTTATTTCACTTAGCATAATGCTCTCCAGTTCCATCCATGCTGTTGCAAATGGTAAGAGTTCCTTCTTTTTTACAGCAGCATAGTATTCCATTGTGTAGATGTACCACAGTTTTCTAATCCATTCATCTACAGATGGGCACTATTTTACTTAATTCAATATATCCAAAACATTATGATTTCAACAGGTAATTGTATGTGGCTGGAATGGCACCAGGTTTTAGACCCATGGGGTCAGACTGGACCTGGGTTCAGCAACCTCGATACTTAAGTTATGCCTAGGAAAGAATTCAGAGCCAAGACTCAAACTATAAGGAGATTATATATATATATATACTAGAGGCCCAGGGAATGAAATTCATGCACTGGTAGGGTCCCTAGCAGCTGACGGCTGCCAGCCGGGGCCTCCCTCCCTTCCCCCGGCCGGCCCCACCCCCTGGTCAAACTCCCGGATGAACTCCCGGTCGAGGGGACAATTTGCATACTATGCTTTTATTATATAGGATATGTATATATATATAAAAGGCTAAGTGACCTATCATCCATTCATCCAACCGTCCGACCAAATGACCGGCTGGTACATATAATGCACGCTGGCAATCTCTATATATAAAATGCTAATATGCTAAGTGTCCCTCTGCCCGTCCAACCAATTGCTATGACACACACTGACCACCAGGGACCAGACGCTCAATGCAGGATCTGCCGAGCTACAGTGACTTGGCAGCAGCGGTTCTCGGGTGACACACCCCAAAATCAGAGAGGAGGGAGCCTGATTCCTCATGGGGCCATACAATTCCACCTTCAGCCGTGGGTTATGTTGTTGCTGGGGCACTGTTGGCCCTGAATCTGGTTTGCTGCAGACTTGTGTTTGCATTCCACACCCTTTATGACAGTAACTTTGCAGAGTGCCCTCTCACACTCTGGGACCCCTATGGGGATGTCAGAGAGTCAGTTTCAGCCTGGTTCCCGCAGATCAGGCTAAGGGATCCCACCTGTCAGGGGGACCCTATGGGAGCGGTGTTACTCTCTTCCCACAAACAGTGCAGAGAGAGAGAATGCGGGGTTTGATGAATCTTGATTAGAACGTGACAAGGTTTAAGGAAAAATGTAAAAACACAAGACTAAGACAGAAATAGAGTGAAGGCTGGGCCTGGGTGTGGCATCTGCCCTCTGATGGAAGGACAGATGCAGAGAGCACCAGCACCGGGAGGAGTTTATTAAATACTTGAATAACAGGAAGTTACATCACATCTGGGTGGGCCTTGAGTTCCTGGTGACATTATGAGATCCACCCCCTTAACACTGGGTGGGAAGATCAAACTGAGTGGCATCCCAATCTTTTGATTAGGTCCGCCCCCAGGGCATGGCTCTGCCTGCACTCTGAGTTTCAGCCGATATATTTAAACCGAGTGTTTTTGCCAGCAGCCATGGCAGTACCCTGCTCACTCTGTAGACAATGCCCTTCCAGCCACGGCACCACCCCAGGTGTGACTGGCCAGGGAGGGACCTCGGATGGTTGGCTCCAGGGTGTGTCTGGCCCATTTCACCCAGTCCCACACCTCTGGCCACCTTCTAATTAACTTCCTTTCAAAAGTGCACGAATCCATGCACCAGGTCACTAGTTTAAAAATAAACGTTGACTTGTGCGTGCGTGATACATATGAAGTTCTCACTGGCACCAGTTGCAGGCGTGTGTTTTGATCTGTCATTGTTGATTGTGAAATTTGGTTGTTTTTGTTGACATTCAATGTGAACCACATTGTGATTTATTCATCAACCATCCGACCGACTGACCGGCTGGTACATATGATGTGCAATGGCAATTTAAAAATAAATGGTGATTCCCTGGCGCCAATCGAATGCATGTTTTAATTTTATAATACTATATTATATATATTTTGACATGTAATTTTTGGCAGAAATGTAATTACCGCACAAATCTTTCTTCTAATTAATTTCCTTTCAATGTACATGAACCCATCTGTGGGAAACTGATATAGGGTTAAGCCTCAGACTGACCTGCTGGCAAAGTCACAAACAATTCCCAGCTTAGAGGGCACAGTCCTCTTAGCATAATTAGGCTTGACCTTATAACACTCCCTAGATCTTATCTGGGAAGCTAAGGGGCTGAGGAAGTGCAGGAAGTATAACCATGGTGTAAACAAGTGAAACTCACAAGAACAGTGTAACTTTGGCAACCACTACCTTGTTTACCCCTCACTATAAAAAGCTTGGTGAGGCCTGAGCACAGTGGAAGTCCTTCCTCTTGAGTTGGACTTGCTGCCTGGTCCCCCAATATTCCCAAGTTATCTTGTGTCTTTTCTATTTCATTTGTTGTGTGGCTCCTCTTCCAGACCCGAACCCTGAACCACGCAGGACGTGGAGGGGAACACTTATGACACCCATCCACCGGGCCACTAGTTTATTTATAAAATCACAGAGGTAGAAGTAATTTGTAGAAGAAATGGGCTGAGGAAACAATTTATAGAGACAAAGGAAGGGGCTCTTGGAGCTTGCAAGAGAGGGAGGTAATGGTAATGTGCCTGGGAGGGGGAGCGGGTAGGGAAAGGGAAAGTGACAATGAAAGGGAAAGAGAAGGGGAAAGGGAAAGGGAAATGTTCCCAGGAGGGAGAGTACACTGGTCCTCCAGTCTAAGGGATTTAAGAGTAGAGATTTTAGGGAGGTCCCAGGGGAAGATCTTATTAGAAGATGTTATTGGCAGCTTTCCAGGTGTGTCCTTTCAGGGCCTAGGTCTCCATTGATTGATTGGTTGGGGCCAGGGCAGGGGATCACTAGCCATGGGGTCGCTTGTCTGGTTTTTCTGCTTTTCTGAGCTTGCAGCTGAAATACAACTGAGGCTAGATGTTATCTCTAGGGAGGAACTGCCAGGGGGTCCAAATCACATGACCAGTGATATGCTAGGGGAGGAAAGGTCACTCTGGGGGGTCAGGTCCCAACCTGCAATTGTCCTTTCTAGGCAGCCAGGAGTTTCTTCCCTGTTGACCTTCTGTACCTGGCCCATCACCCTTGCTCTGCTCATGTCTGTCTGCCATAATCAACATAAACATTTATTAATGGGCCCTGGCCGGTTTGACTCAGTGGATAGAGCATCAGCCTGTGGACTGAGGGGTCCCGGGTTCGATTCCGGTCAAGGGCATGTACCTTAGTTGTGGGCACATCCTCAGTATGGGGTGTGCAGGAGGCAGCTGATCGATGTTTCTCTCTCATCGATGTTTCCAACTCTCTATCCCTTTCCCTTCCTCTCTATAAAAAAAAAAATCAATAAAATATATTTTTAAAAATTTATTAATGAGATATTTCTTTTTTTGTTTTGTTTTGTTCCAAATTCTCAAAATTTGATGTGCCTTTTTTACACTTATGTTACATTTCAATTTGGACCAGCCACATATTAAATGTTCTATTGCCATGTGTGGCCGCAGCTGTTATATTGGATAGGGCATGTATAGAGAATTAGACAACACTTGATTGTAACTATGGAGGACAGAGACTGCATTTCATTCCTATATTTGCAAAGTCTAGCAAAGTGCCCAGAATATAAACAATGTTCAAGAAATATTTGTTGGTTCATCGGTTAGTCACTTTAGCAGGTTGGGCTGTAATCATATGAAGCCATGTACCTATGGTTGTGACTGTGGCTTGAGAAAAAGCCCTAGGTTTTTCTGAGGTATTCAGAAATCTCCTAGGGCAGTTAATAGGTAATCTTTAGTATTCTATTCAGAATCACTTCAAAGGCTCCGATGGAGGAGGGACTCACTTCAAAGGCTTTAAGAGGGAGAAATAGAGCAAGTTAGGAAAGTTGGTTGCCAAGACAACCTTCTCAGGATTGAAAGAGGACAATCAAACATTGTAGACCCAAGCTTGGTATGCCTGCAATCTCTCCTTTTGTTACAGACTCTCATTTTGCTAGACTATAAGGAAGAATAGTTTTGAAATGGCTATTTAAGAGTGTAATTTGGAGCCAGAGGGTCATGTGGCACTAAAAGTGTTTTAGTGCAAAAAGAAGGAAAGTGGATTGCTTCTCCATTTTGGCTAAGATCAAATGAAGTGTTTGTTCTTATCAGTGTAATATCTGATAGGTCCTCCACCTGAGGACAACTTTTTACATGGATTTTTGGAGCAGGGAGGTAGAATAGGAGCTTGCTCAGTCCATTCCACGTATTGACCCAACATTACAGTACTTTCCGGAGAGTGCATGCACGTGCCCGCCCCTCCCTCCCTCCCCCCCGCCCCCCAACACACACACACAAACACAGAAAAATTGGCAACCTGGACTTGTGCCCTGATCAGGAATCAAACTGGTAACATTTTGGTGCATGGTATGATGCCCAACCAACAACCAGAGTCACAGTGGCCAGGGCAACTTTTTCCTACTATTTTGATATGTTGCTTTTATTCTATACTAAATTCATATATACATTTAGATCTACTTCACCACCCTATTGTCTGTGTCCATGGGTTATGCATATATGCATACAAGTTCTTTGGCTGATCTCTATCCATCCACCCACCCTCCCCTGACTTCCCTCTGAGATTCCATAGTCTTTTCTATGTTTCTATTTTGTTTGTTGTTTTTGTGGTTAATCCTCACCCGAGGATATTTTCCATTGATTTTTAGAGAGAGTAGAAAAAGAGGAGAGACAGAGAGAGAAACATTGATGTGAGAGAGACACATCAATTGGTTGCCTCCTGCACACACCCTGACAAGGGCCAGGGATCAACCCTGCAACCAAGTTATGCGCCCTTGACCAGAATTGAACTCAGGACCCTTCAGTCTGCAGGCCGATGCTCTATCCACTGAGTTAAACCGGCTAGAGCTTATGGACACAGACAACAGATCCTTATTTTGGATCTATATTCTTCATAAGTTTATTTTGTTCATTAGATTCCACATATGAGTGAGATCATATTATCCTTGTCTTTCTCTGACTGGCTTATTTCACTTAGCATAATACTCTCCAGGTCCCTCCATGCTGTCTCAGAGGGTAAGAGATCCTTCTTTTTTACTGCTGCGTAGTAAATGTACTATGCATTTATTCCATGGGGTAAATGTACCACAGCTTTTTTTTTTTTTTTTCCTGTTCCTGAACTTTATTTTTTTTTTCAATCTTTAATTTCTTTATTGATTAAGATATCACATATGTGACCTCATCCCCCCATAACCCGCCCTCCCCACCCCCCCACTCATGCTCTCATCCCCCTGTTGTCTGTGTCCATTAGTTGGGCTTATATGCATGCATACAAATCCTTTGGTTGATCTCTCCCTCTTACCCCCACCCTCCCCTACCTTCCCTCTGAGGTTTGACAGTCTGACCTCTGCTTTTCTGTCTCTGGATCTGCCCCTGTTCATCAGTCTATGTTGTTCACTATATTCCACAAATGAGTGAGATCATGTGATATTTATCTTTCTCTGACCACTGCTCGTTTATCCACTCATCTACAGATGGATACTTGGTCTGTTTCCAGAGCTTAGCTATTGTAAATTGTGCTGCTATGTACATAGGGGTGCATACATTCTTTCTGATTGGCGTTTTGGGTTTCTTAGAATATATTCCTAGAAGTGGGATGACTGGGTCAAATGGCAGTTCTATATTTAATTTATTGAGGAAACTTTATACTGTTTTCCATAATGGCTGCACCAGTCTGTATTCCCACTAGCAGTGTACTAGGGTTCCCTTTTCTCCACATCCTCACCAGCACTTGTCATTTGTTGATTTATTTGATGGTAGCCATTCTGACAGGTGTGAGGTGATACCTCATTGTCATTTTAATTTACATCTCTCTTGGTCATCTTCATGTCCACTTTGGAGAAATATGTATTTAGGTCTTTTGCCCATTTTTTAATTGGATTGTTTTTCTTCCTTTTGTTAAGTTGTATGAGTTCCTTATATATTTTGGATATTAACCCTTTATAAGGTGTATCATTGCCAAATATGTTCTCCCATACAGTGAGCTCCCTTTTCATTTTGTTTATAGTTTCTTTTGCTGTGCAGAAGTTTTTTATTTTGATGTAGTCCCATTTGCTTATTTACTTCTTTATTTCCTTTGACCTAGGAGATGTATCTGCAAATATATTGCTATGAGAGATGTCTGAAATGTTGCTGTCTATGATTTCTTCTAGGATTTTTATGGTTTCATGACATATTTAAAGTCTTTTACCCATTTTGAGTTTATTCTTTTGTATGGTGTAAGTTGGTGGTCTAGTTTCAATTTTTTGCATGCACCTGTCCAATTTTCCCAACACCGTTTATTGAAGAGACTGTCTTGATTCCATTGTATGTTCTTGCCTCCTTTGTCAAATACTAATAGAGCGTAATGGCTTGGGTTGATTTCTGGGGTCTCTGTTCTGTCCCATTGATCAATATGCCTGCTCTTATGCCAGTACCAGTTGTTTTGATTACAGTGACTTTTAGTATAACTTGCTATCTGGAATTGTGATCCCTCCAACTTTGTCCTTCTTTCTTAAGATTCCTGCAGCTATTAAGGGTTATTTTTGGTTCCATATAAATTTTTAGATTATTTGGTCTATATCTGTGAAATATGCATTGGTACTTTAACAGGGATTGCATTGAATATGTAGATTGCTTTGGGTAGTATGGGCATTTTAATTATGTTAATTTTACCAATCCATGAACATGGCATATTCTTGCACTTGTTTATGTCTTCTTCTACTCTTTTGTCAACATCCTGTAGTTTTCCATGTAAAAGCCATTTACCTCCTTGGTTGAAGTTATTCCTAAGTATCCTAATTTTTTTGTTGTTTTCATGGTAAATGGGATTGTTTGTTTAGTTTCTCTTTCTGAGAATTCATTATTGGTGTATAACAATGCCATCTAGTTCTGGGTGTTAATTTTGCATCCTGCTATATTGCCAAATTCATTGAGTAAATCTAGTAGTTTTTTGGTGGAGTCTTTAGGGTTTTCTATGTACAATAGCATGTCATCTGCAAATAATGACAGTTTTACTTCCTTTCCAATTTGAATGCCTTTTGTTTCTTCTCTTTGTCTGATCTCTGTGGCTAGGACTTCCAGTACTATGTTGAACAAGAGTGGTGAAAGTGGACATCCCTGTTCCTGTTCTTAGAGGAAATGTTTTCATTTTTGCCTATTGAGTATGATATGGGCTGTAGGTTTGTCATATTTTGCCTTTATTATGTTAAGATATGATCCCTCTATGTTAACTTTGCTGAGAATTTTTAATCAAAAATGGGTATTAAATTTTGTCGGATGTTTTTTCTGCATCTATTGATATGATCATGCGATTTTTGTCCTATTTGCTTATTGATGGCAAATATTGTACCAGCCTTGATTCTCTGGAATAAATCCCATTTGGTCAAGGTGTATTATCTTTTTAATATATTGCTGGATCCAACTTGTAATGTTTTCTTGAGGATTTTAGCATCTATGTTCATCAGAGATATTGGCCTGTAATTCTCTATCTTTGTGTCTCACTATCTTTGTAGGGTCCTCCTATGAACGTAGTCAAACTAATTTCTCTGCTTTTAATCGATCTAATGTCAATCTGATTATTAGATATGCCAAAGAAACTAAAAGGGTAGAAAAAATTTTTTCCTTCTCTACATAGGTATAGATCTCTTATGGCTTTTTTGTATGATCAGTCGATGAAAGGTTTGAAAAGAGAAAGGACAACTTACAACCATGGTATTTTTATTTTATTACTAAAAATATACTGTGGTATTTATTAGCAATAGAATAAATAAGTACAGTGGGGCCTTGACTTACGAGTGCCCTGACTAACGAGTTTTTTGAGATACCAGCTGTCTCTGGGCTGATTTTTTGCATTGAGTTGATAGAGTAATTTGAGTTAACGAGCTCCTTAACGAGCTTGGTCTCAGAACGAATTAAACTCGTAAGTCAAGGCCCCACTGTACTGTTGTTAATATGGGACCCTTTTGATCAGTTTTCTACCCTATAAATCTTTGAAATTATTAATGCTAAATTTTGCTATCTGAATAAATTATGGGAGATTCTTTCTTTTTTTTTTTTTTTTTACACTTCCCTATTGGGAAGCATGAGACTTGGTTGGAAAGTTTGTAAGGAGGATATTCTAATAAAAGGGAAGTGTGTGGAAGGCTGCCTGCCCTGTTTATCTGAATTCCAACTTAGGGGAGTGCTGAAGGCAGCGCCCCTAATTATTCTTTGACCTTTCCAAACAAGCCTGTGAGTATGCAGACCCCCGGGTGTTTACTGGAATCCTTATGCTTAATTCCTGGGTGCCCCGGCCTAGAGGACAATGTGAACTTCCCAAGATTACTCATCCTACCGATTGTATCTGTAGATAAAAATTCCAGTAACGGCCTGCCGAGACAGGCTGTGGAGGTGGCCTGGCTTCTTCAGCTGGGCAAGCCCTTCGTCCTCTCCCCCACAGTGAAGCTGTGTCTGAGTAATCTGTTCCTCCGTCATTCAGGGGTTGCTGGTCAGCCCTGGAATTTCCCTACCCTTATCGCTTTATACTCTATTACCCTATTTTTATGACTTTTATACAAGAAGGTTTAAATACAAAACAAAATGCTTGAATTTCGACACAGGGCTCCAAAAAACTACTACCATGGTGTGACAGATATATGAGGAGCTGAGCCAGAATCTGTGTCCAATGGATTTAACTTTCCTATAATTATAAATATTGGCTTTCTTTTTGTGAAATACAAAATGAACTAGATCTCCAAAGAGAACAGAAGCTTTAAACCCCGGTAGACTTTAAAAGTAAGACTTAAGCCCTAACCGGTTTGGCTCAGTGGATAGAGCGTCGGCCTGCGGACTGAAGGGTCCCAGGTTCGATTCCGGTCAAGGGCATGTACCTTGGCTGCGGGCACATCCCCAGTGGGAGGAGTGCAGGAGGCAGCTGATCGATGTTTCTAACTCTCTATCCCTCTCCCTTCCTCTCTGTAAAAAAATCAATAAAATATATTAAAAAAATTAAAAAAATAAAAGTAAGACTTAAAAAAAAAAGGAAAAAAAAAAAAAAAAGACGGTTTCATCTTCCTGTATGTGTGTTCTAGAAATAGAGCTAATTTCCCAAGGAGCACAACAGTTTAGGGTTCACTTCAGCTGCAATTTTGTGGTTCACACAGTTCATGGCAGTCTTTACCACAGAGACTAGGAAAGCCAAATGCTAACTTTCTTAATTTTACTTGTACCCAATTGTGGTTATTGTGACACAAGCAGACAACGGTTGGTAAATAGGGGGAAAGTTTTTTATTTTCTGATGAAAGAGACTGCTATAGATTGAATATTTGTGTCTCATCAAAATTCATACAGTGAAACCTAATCCCCAATGTGATAATATTAGAAGGTGGGGCTTTTTATGAAATGATTAAGTCATGAGGATGGAGCCTTCATCAATGGGATTAGTGCCCTTATAAAAGAGGCCTGAGAGAGTTCCCTTGTCCCTTCCATCATGTGAGGACATAGTGAGAAGGCAAAAATCTATGAACCAGGAAATGGTCTCTCGTCAAACATGAAATCTGCCAGTACCATGAACTTCCCAGCCTCCAGAATGGTGAGAAATAAATATTTGTTGTTAAAAAAGCCACTCAGTCCATGGTATTTTTGTTATAGCAGCCTGAGCAGACTCAGACAGAGAGATGGATGTGGCTGATACCACCTCTTCTCCCCTTTTCTTTCTTGAAAGCAGAACTTATGTCTAAAGTCCTGGCAACTATTTTTATTTTTAAATTGATTTCAGAAAGGGAGGAAGAGAGAGAGAAACCTCAATGTCAGAAAGAAACAATGATTGTTGCTTCCTGTACACACCCTGGCCAGAGATCAAACCTGCAACCTTGGTATGTGCCCTGACTGGGAATTGAACCCACAACCTTTCGGTGTATGACAGGATGCTCCAACCAACTGAGGCACACCAGGCAGGGCTGGGCAAGTATTTTTTAACTTTGAACTATGCACAAAGAGTATTTCAGGTCATTGGCCTAGACTTTAATGCCAATATTCCTTCTCTCCAAAAGTTTTGTGTGGAAAAAAATCCTATTTGAGTCACTGTTGGTTAAGTGTTCTATAATGTGCAGCCCAAATAGTAGATAACTACTAGAGGTAGTATAATACTATATAAAGCAATAATTTAAAAATACAAATCATGAATTAAACTGGTTTCCTGCCTACATAAATTCAATAGATTTTTTTTCAACAGATATTTGCAAGAGTTGATACCTTAAAAGAACAAATATAAATCACCACCAGATTTCACTTGAAGACTTAACTATGAAGACCCTACTTAGATGGTATTGGTGATAATAATTTTCATTGAGTTATCTGAGGAAAAATACTAAAAGGATTCACAGAGTTAAAATACAATCTCAAGAAACACTGTATTCTTGCCACTGTTAAATGGAGAATTAAACAAAGTTTCTTTGAGTGTTTTTTTGAACTGGTTTCAAGTATTAAAAGCTCTTCATTCCAAGATTATACTAAACATTTCCCTGGATTTTTTTAAAGAAATACATTTTTATTGCTTTCAAAGAGGAAGGGAAAGGGAAAGAGAAACACCAATGATGAGAGAGAATCATTGATTGGCTGTCTCCTGCACGCCCCCTACTGGGAATTGAGCCTGAAACCTGGGCATGTATCCTTGACCAGAATTGAACCCGGGACCCTTCAGTCCACAGGCTGATGCTCTATTTGCTGAGCCAAACTGTCTAGGGCTGAAATTTTTCATTTTTATAGTTTTATTGTGTATTTTTATGTTTACCATTTTAATCTGGCCAGAATTAATTTTTAATTGTAGTGTGATGGTATGGGAGAGAGATCAAACTTTGTTATTCCAACATAGACAGTGTCCCCAACTGTATGTTGGGTTATTTATCCTTTCTTCATTTACTTGAGCTGCCACCCTTCATCACTCAATGGTCATGTACATGTATATATGTATACAGGATTGGGCAAAAATAGGTTTACAGTTGTGAGTATGGAAAACACAGTTTATCTTGCATTACTATTTATTAATTGTATTATTTTCCATACAAATAACTGTAACCCTGCTTTTGCCCCACCCTGTATGTTTTTTGCCAAATTTGGAAAGTTTTCAGTCATTATTTCTTTGAATATTTTTTCAGCTCCTCATTCTTTCTCTTCTACTGAGGATACAGTAGTATTTGTCTCACAAGTCTATGAGGCTCTGTTTTTTCTTTTTTTTCCTCCCTCAGTCCTTTTTCTCTCTGCTGTTCATATTAAGTAAAATCTATTGGTCAAAATTCAACTTTCTGATTCTCTCCTCTGTCATTTCTACTCTGCTATTGAGCCCATCCAGTAAGTTTTTATTTCAGTTATTATATTTTTCAGTTTTATAGTTTTCATTTTTTAAAAAGAAATTGGTGTCATTTAATGTGTTTTTTAATTGAGGAAGGGAGAAATAGAGAGATAGAAACATCAATGACAAGAGAGAATCATTGATTGGTGGCCTACTGCACAACCCTTACTGGGGATTAAACTTGAAACCCAGGCATGTGCACTGACTGGGAATGGAACCATGATCTTCTGGTTCAGTGGTCGGCAAACTCATTAGTCAACAGAGCCAAATATCAACAGTACAACGAATGAAATTTCTTTTGAGAGCCACATTTTTTAAACTTAAACTATATAGGTAGGCACATTGTTATTAACTTAATTAGGGTACTCCTAAGCTGGCCTTTGCTAAAAAAGTCCTCAATCTGATTGAGGTACATTCGCTGAGGTCAACCCCTTCCAACTCTCCCATCCACACTCGTCTTGTATACTTGTTTCGTCTCTTTTCCGAAAACTGACTTCTGCGCATGGGCCACGAAGTTTTAATCGCACGTACGTGCGCGCCCGCACATGGTATTTTGTGGAAGAGCCACACTCAAGGGGCGAAAGAGCCGCATGTGGCTCGTGAGCTGCGGTTTGCTGACCACTGTTCTGGTTCATGGGTCGACACTCAACCACTGAGCAACACTGGCTGGGCTCTTGACTTATTTTTGTGGGCTGTGGTTCCAATGACAATTTAATTTTCAGAACTCTTGCAGTGCTATTCTGGTCTCCTTAGTTCACCTGGGGCTGCTGGGACTCCTGCAGTTCTCACTGCTGCCTCCTGCTGGGACCAAATACCCTTCTCTGGTCCCTGTGTTGCTAGGAGGAGATACCAGCAGGCCCCTAACGGGAGAGCAGGCCCTGAGTTGCCTGATGCTGGTGGGGTTGCTGCTCAATCCCTGCTGCTCCCACGCACAGGTGAAAGGCACTTCTCTGGGCTTACCTTACTTCTGGCAGAAGGCGATGAATGGCAGGACCCACTCCCACTCTGCACTTCCAGGTGTTGGTGGCGTTCCCACCTGATCTCCATGGTTGCTTCAGGGTAGAGGAGAGCCTACCCAAGTCATCATGAGCCAGGGGTGTAGAAGAGGCAACGCTTTGCTCTATTCATCTTAGGTTTTTACCTGAGACTCTAATAAAAAGCAGAATAACAAGAGAAAAACAGGTTTTTGAACTCATGCAGCCCACATCACATAAGAAGCCTCAGCCAAAACTAACTCAAAATGGCAGCTTAGAATTCCAGCTTAACCAAAACCGGTTTGGCTCAGTGGATAGAGCGTCGGCCTGCGGACTGAAAGGTCCCAGGTTTGATTCCAGTCAAGGGCATGTACCTGGGTTGCGGGCACAGTGGGAGATGTGCAGGAGGCAGCTGATCGATGTTTCTCTCTCATCGATGTTTCTGACTATCTCTCTCCCTTCCTCTCTGTGGAAAATCAATAAAATATATTTTAAAAAAAAAGAATTCCAGCTTAGGTAGCATTCGCAACAAAAACAACAAAGTTGTAGAGAAATTACAGAGAGAGTGGAAATCAGTTTCAGGCTTCCAAGGGCCACAACTGAGAAGATAAATATATGGGAGGAACCTCATGGAGTGAGGTTTGTTGGGGATTCCTCTCGTGCCATCTCCATGCCATCTCCAGGCTGATAAGAGTCTGTCTTCAGTAACAGGAAAATTTAAATCTTGCCTTCTCACAGACAAGGGGGAGGTTTTCTGCTTTTGCTGCTTCTTAATTGCCTTCAGCTCAAAATAATTTTTATGTCAATGAGGCATATTTCGGTTTCCTTCAGGAGAAAAGAGGCAGGGAAATGCCAGGCTGAGTTACCAGCCTTGTCCTTCGGTCCCCCCTGACAGCCCTCATGGTGCCAGCTGGGTTGGAGTGATGGGTGATCCTCCCTGGTGGGTGTCTGCTGAGCTGCCCACTCCTGGTCCTTGGGCCAGAGAGAGCATGTTTTCTTGGGGCTTCTTTTTGCTCTATGCCTGTTAGTGGTTCGAGGTCACAGTCTCTCCCACACTTAGTGTGAGACATATGGAAGACAAAAAAAGAAAACCCAGGGAACTCAGTGCCTTATCGTTCCTTAGTCCTCAAGTCCCTAGCCAGCGTGCCTTCTTTTTCCCATCGTTCAGAGTCCTTTTCGCGTTGTCTATTTTTATGGCTTTGTTTAGAGGGAAGAGGTGCATCTAGGGCATATCTTCTTGAAGTTGCGCCTTGTTAGGGTTTGGCCAGTGATGCAGGCTGTGAAAGAATTTACAACTGACAGAAGAGATACAGAGAGAAAGTTTATTTTACTTTTCAAAAGAGGAAAGGGCCAGTGTATTGCTAATCAATACAGGGTAAGAAGCAAAGAGTAATGGCTGCTACGTGACAAGGAAGGGAGAAGGATTTGGGGCTGAAGTTAGCAGACATCAGGGGGGTTGTCTTGAAAAGTTATAGTTTGTTTGCTTTCCAGGAGACAGTCGGGCAGATGTCCTAGGGAGGTTTTTTTAATAGTATTTTTCCCAAGCCTGTAAAACACGCTTCGAGCAAAAATTGTGAAGAATTCAAAAGAGGCTTGCTTGTTTGAAGGGGAGGAGGGAAGAGAACTTTGTACTAACTAGAGACTCCGTGGTGGGAATTATCCCTGAGTTCCGAAAGCAGGGAGGAGGGGGAATGTAGCCTTGAGAGTAGCTTATCTTGTCTTGCAGTTTGAACGGAGGAGCTAACAAGCTTGGGGTTTAATTACCAGGAACTTCTCATAAATTGTGGAAGTTCAGAGTAAAGGCAAAGAAAGGCCTTTTTTTTCTGTCCTTACACTCCTTTTAAAGTAAGCTTTGATTTCTTCCGGCTCCTTCTCACCAGTATTATCAACCTGTTGGGTGTAAACACTAACCAATGGGAAACAAGGAGAGGGAGGAAGCGAGGCAGATACATCCTCCCTCTATTTACCACTATGGACTACTCTGATGTGCAGTTCCTCCCTGCAAACCTTTTGGACTTCCATGATCTGTGGGCAAGGGCTGCCAAGCAATCTTCTGTCTTTTTGTGGCTTGTTTTGAGGCAATGGGCAGCATTGTGGTACATGGCATTACACTAGTGGCTGGCTTCCTTTCCTTCATCTGGATTTTGCATCTACCAAAATGTTACCAGCCCTCTCATTCTTGCCTTGATACCGTTTTGTTTGGAGGACTTGTATTTAAGGTGTGACCTGTCTGCATCTCGCTTTCAAGCTACGTGGTGGGTATATAGATGTCAACTGAACTCTACTTTCATTCGTGGAAGTTTTGAAAATTTAACTTCATTTTATATTGTCATGTGTCATATTCCTGTGAAGAGTCCTAGGAAGATCATATGTTTTTGTAAAAAACACATGTTAAGCAATATGTTAAATGCACTGTCCCTTTCCATTCCCACTTCTGTTGTGGAATTGGCGTGGAAGAAGGGACAGCCAAACACTGGGAGGTATCAGGAAAGAAAACCTTTATTCAAAGCAGCACTGCTGGCTCAGGGGATTCAAAGGTCCAAAGCCTGAACAACTTATACAATGAGATTTCTCCTTATATGTATTCCTGAGTTTCTTTGTTTCCTAACTACCAGGCTTCTGTGGTGAACTTTCACAGCCCCACCTCCTCTCCCCAGTCAGTTACAATGGGGAATTTAGATTGTATCTAAATGCCTAACCTGGATGGCACCTGTGACCTCGCTCTAGCTAAGCTGTTACATCCTTGGTTTAAGGCCCTTGTAAATTGTGAGTATTTAGGTAAATAGGTCTTGCAAGACCAGATAATTAAGGAAGGGGAAGTGACTTGATTATAGGCTAACAAGAATGTCCATTAGGATACTGATTAACTAGGTACAGGGTCAGGCTGCTAGCCGCCTACATTCTTTCACACTTCTTTTCACAGTAGTAGCATTGGAGTGGCTGTGGGCATTTTTGGAATCTGGCCAAAAGGAAAATGAGCTGGGACTACATTTATGTTGAGTTTAATGGGATATATTTACGTGTTTTGTAGTCTATCCTTTGGTTATTAATCAGTACCCTGATGTAGAAATGAATTTCAAGAATTCTGCCCACTGTGCCACCTCCCCTGGTATCCTTTCTTCCACAGGTGCAGGCGCAGAGCTTGTATCCCAATATGAATGTTCACAATGGGGAACAACATCGGAAATACATGGGTAGTTGAGGACAAGAAAGGTTTGAAGTGCATGGAGCCAGAAGCTAATCTCTGGAAATTATTCCAAATATTCAATGTGTAAAATTATAGGTGGATGATTTAATTCTCATTAATATCTAGTTAAAACCATGAATAATTAAATAATTTTGATTATGTTGGAGAAAGGTCAGATTATTTTCCTTTTCTGTTGATAAAAGTTGTATCACAAAGATATTATAGAAAGAAGCAATTGAAGCATATGCAGCCATATATATTAAGGATCTTGTGCCGGCTGGAAAATCTGGAAAGAAATAATTTTATTTTTGAATATAGCAAGTCCTGGATCCTTTTTTTCCCCACCTGGATCCTTTATATTTCTTCCCAGCTTCCTTAAAAACTGAACAGTTCTCTTTTAAGCTGACCTCTTTCTAGCTGTGTCTTATAGGCAGCCAATAGAAGGTAAGTGGCATTTTCAATATTCTGCCTGGACATCTCCTTAGCTAGATCATAAAGTATATTAGATACATTTTCTATTTTCCACATTGTTGCAGGCCAGAGTGTGTTCAATTGTCTGCTCCTCCTCCAGCTTTCAATAGCGTTTCCTCACTTCATGGGTAAGCCCTCACTGACGGCTTCCTGCAGGCTCTTGCATCATTCACCAACAGTCTCCTCAGGGACCACCCAGCCTCCTCCTGCTGCCCAGTCTTAAAGCCAAATGCCGTGTGTTTTAGGTTTTTATTACGGCTGCCCTTCACGATTGAATAAGAAAAGTCGTTCTGGTGATCCATTGCTATGTAACAAGTGAGAACTGCAAAAATCAAGGCACAAATAACTCTGTGACCCTCCCACGCTCCAACTAAGAGACCTGACCAAGCTCTGCGAGGCTTCCAGCGGCCTAAGGCCTCCTCCTGTCCTTGGGATAACCCCTTATTTCAGCCAGGCAAGACTCAAGGCTGCCCAGAGAATTGACTGTTTCTTCCAGCTAAAACCTGATGATTGGCACCTGTCCTCTCTCTGCTTTGCGCATTTGCTTTAGAGAAGTTGCAATTGTAAATCCTTTCTCTGTCCCTTTGAATTGCACTTGTTCTTCTGCAACCCAAGAATGTCTTTCCCAAGGACTTGGGAGACATTCCTTTGAAATGCAATCATCAATAAGGATAGGGCCAGTGAGAAAACAGGCGGGCTCAGCTGGGTGAGTCGGGCTTGGGGTCCCTCATAGGTTGCCCTCAGTCAGTGACTGGAGCTGGAACAGCAGGGCCTGGAGCAGGTGGGAGCTAGCCCAGCAAATCTCCTAATTCCTGCTGTCTCAGGGTCTCACTGTGCCATCTCTCTGCATGGACTGGGCTAGTCCTCAATGCATTTGGACTGCTAACAGGGCAGCTGCAGGCTTCAAGGTCAAGTATTCCAATGAGCAGAGCAAAAGCCACGTCTTTTCTAATCTAGCCTTGAAAGTCAAGCTGCATCCCTCCCACTGAATTATATGTAGAGTATGACAAATGTTCCAAGTGCAAATCAGCCCAGAGTAAGGGGGAGAAAAAGCAGAAAAGCAAAGGCTAGTTAATGATGGAAAGCGTGTCAGGTCACATTGTAGATGGGAGATAATGTTGTGACCATTTTGGAGAAATAAAATTTGCCGCAATTATCTATTCTTAAGCATTCAGATTTAATATGTTATAGTCTTTTATATCCATAAATGGAAATGTTTCTTTTTCTCTTTATTTTCTATTGGAACTTTAGATTATCTCCTTCTTTGTGGGAGCTTACCAAATTGTAGGCATTTGTCCAAGGCCTATAAAGCTGGGAGAAATAGGCCTTACTAGTATAGTCTTTATAAACACTGTTAGAAATCTGTGCTTTTGCAACCTTTCTTACCCAGTTCATGCTCTGGGCAACTGTGATTGCCAAAACCACCTGCATTGTTAGTTCTACACTCAAACCCAGGGACTCCAGCCTTCTGAGATTTTATTGGTTTTCGCATTTAAAAAATTAAGTAATAAAAGTTGGTAGTGGAATATAAAAATTAATAACATCAGCCCTGGCTGGTATGGCTCAGTTGGTTGGGCATCTTACCATTCTCCAAAAAATTGCCAGTTCAATTCCCCATCAGAACACATAGCCAGTTGCAGGCTCGATCCCCCATAGGGGGTATTCAGGAGGCAGCTGATGGATGACTCATTCTCACACTGATATTTCTCTCTCTCTCTCTAAAAATCAATAAAAAATATATTTAGCCCAGCCAGTGTTGCTCAGCGGTTGAGCATTTACCTATGAACCAGGAGGTCCTGGTTTGATTCCTGGTCAGGGCATATGCTGGGGTTGTGGGCTTAATCCCCAGTTCCTGGTTAGGGCACGTGCCCGGATTTCAGGTTCGATCCCTAGTGGGGGGCGTGCAGGAGGCAGCCAAAGGATGATTCTCTCTGATCATTGATGTCTCTATCTTTCTGTCCCTCTCCCTTCCTCTCTGAAATCAATAAAAAATATATTTTAAAAAGAAAACAAAGTATTTTTACAAAATTAATAATATTAATTTTTCTGTACTTGAAAGTAATTACTAGTATATGCTCACTGGAGAAAGCTAAGTAAAAAAGGGAAAAATAAAATCAGCTGTGTTGTGTTTGAACTTCAGAAAACTAATTAAGATTCTTAATAATTGACCCTGGACGGGTAGCTCATTTGGTAGACCAACATCTCAATATGCCAAAGTAGCAGGTTTGATTCCGGATCAGGGCACATACAATGACTGCATAAATAAGTGGGACAACAAATTGATATCTCTCTCTCTCTCTCTCAAATCAATTTTAAAAACCATTTATAAGATTCACAATAATTTCTTGATAACAGACACTATTCCCCCCACCCCTTACAGGCTATTTAGGAAAATCCAATAATATGAAAAGATGGGGTGATACCCTCCCCCTCCTAATCCCCTGCAGAGATTTAAAAAATCCACACCCTCTTCCACCTTTAATTATCTAGAAAAGCCCAGCTGGCATAGCTCAGTGGTTGAGTGTCGACCTATGAACCAGGAGGTCACAGTTTGATTCATGGTCAGGGCATATGCTGGGGTTGTGGGCTCAATCCCCAGAGTGGAGCGTGTAGGAGACAGCTAATCAATGATTCGCTCATCATTAATGATTCTATCTCTCTCTCCCTCTCCCTACTTCTCTGAAATCAATATATATATATACACATATATATGAAAAAATTTTCATATATACATATGAAAAAATTATCTAGAAAATATTCATAAAAGATTAAGATATTTGCAAGTCTACGTCTGAGTAGCTACTAGGGACTCCTAAGCAGCTGACTGTGCCTGGGAGGGTTTTCTCATGGAATCCTAAGAAAACGTAATGTGTGAAGCAGCTCCGCTTCATAGGGACCAGAATGCTGAGGTGCTTGTGCTTTTTAGAATCTCTTTAATTGGATTTAATTTATGTATGATGTGATGGACGGAAGCCTAGAGTATCAGGTGCAGCTGTAGGATCCTCATATAGCAGTGGTTCTCAACCCTCCTAATGCCGTGACCCTTTAATACAGTTCCTCATGTTGTGGTGACTCCCAACCATAAAATTATTTTCGTTGCTACTTCATAACTGTAATTTTGCTACTGTTATGAATTGTCATGTAAATATCTGATATGCAGGATGTATTTTCATTGTTACAAATTGAACATAATTAAAGCATAGTGATTAATCACAAAAACAATATGTAATTATATATGTGTTTTCTGATGGTCATAGGCGACCCCAGTGAAAGGGTCGTGCGACCCCCAAAGGGGTCGCGACCCACAGGTTGAGACCCGCTGTCATATAGGATGGAGGTTCTATCTTTCCCCATCTCTATCTGTCTGTGCCATACCCTAAACTCCCAGTATCTGACTTTTCTTTTCATTCCGGTGGGGGGGAGGGGCCCCGGGAAGTTGGCAGGCTGGCCCCGCCCCCTGGTCAAACGCTGGGTTAAGGGGACAATTTGCATATATATGAATGAGGCCTAGTGCACGAAATTCATGCATGGGGGGCAGGGTGGGTCCCTCAGCCTGGCCTGTGTCCTCTCGCAATCCGGGACCCCTAGGGGGAAGTTGGGCTTACACTGGCAGTTGGACATACCTCTCATAATCTGGGACGCTGCATGCACCAGTGATCATACTCTTCATATAGGTGAAAGGCATCTTGCTGTTGTATGGGCAGCTACATTTTTTTGCCCTGATTATAAAAAGTAGTACATAACGTGATCCTTCTGAGGCAGTAGTACCATTTCCCCCATCTTATTGGTGAAAAAACTGAAGCAGAGAGAAGTTAAGTAATTGGCTTTGTTACATAGTTATTAGTGTCAGAATCAGGGCTGACCACAAAATGTGCAAACCAGAGTCCATGCATGTCATCGCTGTATCACCTTGTTTTTTCAGTGTTAGAATAGCCTTGCCAGGTTTTAATTTTTAAATCTAAGAGACTGTTCCCAATATATAGAGTAGGGTCCCTAGGCCTGGCTGGCAATCAGGGCCATCTGTGAGGTGATGGGCGGGTGGGGCGATTGGGAGGGGGCCCCCACTGGCACCCGCCTTGGCTGGCAGTCTGGTGCCACCCACTGGCCAGCCCCGGCCCCCCAATTGCTGCTGCTGGTCACCCCCCTCTCGGGGGGCAGATGCTCAATACAGGAGCTGCCTCCAACCTGTGTTGAGCGTCTGTCCCCCGGTGGTCAGTACGCATCATAGCGACCGGTCATTCCACCAGTCCAGTATCTGACAGTTTTAACTTGGCACTACAGTGAGTTTTCTCTTTCCTCACTTTCTAGATTCAGGCTTAAATTCTTTTGGCAAGCACATTTTTATCTAATCATTTTAGTGTAGTGAAGAGCTAAATTTCCACTGTCTGTAGTCTCTATGTTTTGACTGACACAGTTTTCTACTCTGATTTTTACACACAACAGACCTAATTTATAAATAGTTTCTGTGCAATACTTCTGACCAAGAGAGGCAGTCACTATGGAATATTGAGGGTAAGAAATTTGAAGTCTTTTTTCTTCAAATAATTTTCTACTATAATAATTCTTTACTCCATCTACAAATATGAACAGTGACATTTGGCTCTAAATTTTTTTCAGTCATTTATTTCTCTGCAATTTTCTGTTTATATAATTGGGTTATATTTTTGTAACCTGTCCCTTTCCATGTTTATATATATACTAGAGGCCCAATGCACAAAAATCCATGCAAGAGGAGGCCTTCCTTCCCCAGGCTGCTGGCACTGGCTTCCCCCCTCCAGCCACCTGCAGGCACCTGGGACCCAGGCTGGCTTCCCTCTGGCCCCAGCTTCATCAGGAAGGATGTTCAGAATGACGTCCAGAAGATGTCCAGTCTAATTAGTATATTACCCTTTTATTATTATAGATGTGTATACATTTATATATATATATATATATATATATATATATATATATATATATATGCTAACACCATATTCATCCTAATGTGAAATAGTTAGGAGTGGCCTGTCAATATCTTACTGGTAGGAGTTGTCAGGAAAACTTCTCTCTAAAGTTACTTGAAACAAAGCATCAGAAACCAGGCCTTACTGATTAACATGAAAAAATAAAAAAGTTTCCCCTGCCCTAACAGGTTTTGCTCAGTGGATAGAGCGTCAGCCTGTGGACTGAAAGGTCCCGGGTTCGATTCCAGTCAAGGGCATGTACCTTAGTTGCGGGCACAGCCCCAGTGGGGGGTGTGCAGGAGGCAGCTGATCGATGTTTCTGACTCTCTATCCCTCTCCCTTCCTCTCTGTAAAAAATCAATAAAATATATTTTTAAAAAAGCTTCCCCTGAATTAAGAATGATAAACATGTCTAGTTCTTGCTTTCTTCTAACAATACTTTTTTTCTCCATGCAGTTGGAAAACAAAAGGAGTGAAGACTGAGAAATGAGTGAATTGATATTCAAAAAATGTAGGTGCCTCTTTGACTTATGATATTTTCAACTTGTGAGTTTATCAGATATAGCACCAGTGTAAGTTGAGGAACATTTGTATATATATGTATACACATATAAATGTTATTTTCAACAATTTCTGAGTTTGGTTCTTACTATTAAAAATTCTCTGATTGGGTTATCAGTACAGCAACTATAAATTCACAATTAAAGCAGCATAAATATTTTAAATTTTGATGAATAATTATCAAATATAAAAAGTTGGGAAGACATCTCTTAATAAGATGAATGATGCTCCTTCCCCAATTGCTTCATTTATCTGTGTCTAAACTTCTACTTATTGCTAAAATGAGTGAGGATTCCAGCATCAATCCTAGTCCTATTTTTCATCTTTATAAAAATAGGCATTTAAAAAAAAATGATTACATAATAATGTAAATGAAAATGGAAGGAGTTTTGTTATAGCAATGCCAATCAATTTTTTGGATGTTTTATGAGTTATTTTTGATAGTTATCTTTGTTAAAAATTGTTTTTGAAGGGTTATCAGCTGGCAACTCAATTAAATCCCCTAATTTTATTAAGCAAATAATTGTAAATCACTTGACTAGCAAAAGGATTTGTTATCTACTTATAAAGACTTTATTTTACTCAGTTACTAGTAAGTATATAAAAAACTTTTTAATAGTTATCAATGACTAGTAACTTACACACGTTACTAACTTACAGATTCCTTGTTCTGGTGAGTTAAAAGGAAAAGAAACTAAGAGTGAAATGTCTATAATATTTTAAAATGTGCATTTTAGGATTTTTTCCACCTAAGCTGTTAGTAAATTTAGCCCAAATTAAAGAATTTTTTTGGTTTTCTAAAATGGTTTAGTTCTGCAAAATATATGAGTGCTAGACACTTGAAAAATATATTATCATCTATAATAAACATTCATTTGTTCATTATAGATTTAATAATTGTTCACTTCTTGCCATATTTTCTTAATTTTAAAAAGTGTTTTATAGTAAGAGGCATAATACTTACCCTAAGTATTTCATTAGGTATCTCCAAAAGAGGAAATTTGCTACTTAACCACAAAAACACTTACACCTAAAAATTAATAACTTCCTACTGTAACTTAAAACCTGGTCCATAGCTAACTTTCCCTAATTGTGTCATCTCATGTTTCTATTAAATATCTGGTTGATATCTACAGTCTCAGCCAGGTACAACATAACACCAAGTGTATCTCCTTAGTGCATAACCAATGAAGATTTAGAATTAGCCCTGGCTGGGTTCGCTTGGCCTGCAGTCCAAAGGGTCATAGGTTCAATTTCCAGCCATGGGTACATACCTCGCTTGCAGACTGGATCCCCAGGGCATGTGTTTCTCTCTCTCTCTCCCCTCCCCTCCCACCATCTTCCTTCCCTTCCACTCTGAAAACCAATGGAAAAATATCCTTGTGTGAGGATTAAAAAAAATAAAATAAATTTTTAAAAATAGTTTGTTTCTAATTTTAAAAAAAGATTTAGAATTAAATACAGTGAAGATGAATTAAATTGAACTGATAAAATTGATTATTTTAAGTTTGAAAATTATATATAATACTAGAGGCCCAGTGCATGAATTTCGTGCATGGGAGGGGGATCCCTCAGCCCAGCCTGCACCCTCTTGCAATCCAGGACCCCTCTCGCAATCTGGGACTGCTGGCTCCTAACCACCCTGCCTGCCTGCCTGATCCCCCCTAAATACTCTGCCTGCCTGCCTCATCGCCCCTAACCACCTCTGCCTCTGCCCCCCCCCCCCCACCCCAGCTTCATCTGGAATGATGTCCAGAAGGTCATTCGGCTGTCCACTCTAATTAGCATATTATGCTTTTATTATTATAGATATGTATAATCACACAGGAACTTCATTTGTTTAATATAATTGTCTCCTTAATTCAGTGTAGCTTTGTCCAGTCTAATAGCACCATGACTCACTTGCCTTCTTTTAAACAGATCTCTCCACCTTTGCACTAACTGCATATCCACTCCCTTAGTCATTAAGCCCACAGGCCATCAGGTTCTGGTCAGCATCAAACTGTCTTAAGAAAAGGCCTTAAGTCTGTTGATTAAGGGAACAGAGATTCCATCAAACTAAAGATAACATCTTAACCTAACTTGTGATTCAGCCCTAGGCCCATGAGAGCAGACTTACCCTACCGACCACACACTCATGAAATCAGACAGAATGATGCCATGGCTGACATCAGGGCCTGATCCAATGATCAACTACTCCCTATCTTAGTCCCAAACAATCAGTAGAGCACATGATCTCAACTCCCTCAGTCACCATGACTAATGATTTTCCCCCTATATAATCTATCTCCTACAGGTGACTGGGGAGCCAGGTCTTACACCACTAACTCACCTGTATCTCCAGGCTTAGTGCCAATTGCTTAAATAAACCTCTACTTTCTTTGCTGCAAATTCCTGTTCATGTTTTATTGGGCTTTGATGAACACAGGCAAACAAGCTGTTACTAAACACAGGTTGGGCTGCCTGCCATGATGAAAGCCAATACTCATGAGAGAGGTGCTGGTTAAAAGGAAAGAGGTATATTCAGGTGCTGGCAAATTGAGAAGATGGCAGACTCCTGTCCAAAAATGATCTTAACATCTCTTGTCAAGCCAGTGACTTTTATAAAAAAAAAAAAAAAAAAAGAGGGGACCTAGAGATGTGCAAGCAGTGTTCTAGATGGTTTCAATAAGGATCTTGGCATCACTGTATTGAATTTATCTGCAACAGCTGAATTCTTATGGTTGATCAGCTCCTAATCAGACAGAAACTGGAACTGCTGGTCTCTGCAATGTATTAAAATAGGGTTTCAAGTACCTCTATTAGCAAAAATTTTATTTTTTCTATTTCTACTTCAACAATGCTTGTTAGTACATTTATTTTAGTTAGTAAAATATTATATATTTTTATTCTCTGTTAAAAAAACACTTTAGTAGGTAACATACACTGTGCTTTAATAACTTACTTGGCATTGTAGAGAGCAATTTGGCATAGCAGCCTTGAGATTACAATTTAAAATGTGTAATTGAGCAATTCCTTAGTATATTTAATTTAATTAGGATTCACATTCCAAATACATAACAATTTATAATATTGGGTTTATAAATTATAGAAGTGTTTGGGAGAGCTTGTTTTCAGTAGACAACTGAAATACTTAAAAATAAAATGGAATGGATATTTTGAATGTACAAAGACAGTTAAAATGATTACAATATTAAGTGCTTAAAGAATCAAAAAGTAATTGTTGAAATTTATACATTTATAATTAGTCTAATAAAATTTATAAATTTAATTGTCTAAGAAAAAACTCTCTTTTGAATTTATAACTTTAATAAAGTAAGCACTGGATTTGAAAGCAAAGGTGATCCTTGTAATAATCTTTTCACAAAAGCTACCTTAAAGGACACAAAAAACATATTAACTTTTTATTAAAAATATTAATCTCATCTTTCCATAGAACACATTGCTAGGTTTCCTAATATGTTGTCAGAAAGATGGAGCTTAAGATTCTTTTTTTCCTGCTGGAATGGCTCAGTTGGTTGAGCATTGTCCCATGCACCATAAGGTGGTCAGTTTGGTTCTTGGTCATGGTACATACCTGAGTTGCAAGTCCCCAGTTGGGACATGTACAGAAGGAAACCAATGTTCCTCTCTCCTTTTCCCTCCCTCTGTCTCTAAAATTAGTATACATACATATATATAAACAATTCTCTTTTCTCTTGCTTTGATTTTAGAACTTTACCTTCATTTTTCTTCAAAATCTAATTCTGGGTTTTTCGGTGTGAACATGAAAGCCCATGACTTGCTCTTTTACAACTGAATATAATACAAAAGCAATAGGAGAATAAAAGAAACTCTGAGTATTCCATTTTCAGTGAAACTATAAGACATATTTAATCTGCATACTCCAAAATACATGTAAAGTCTTCCAAATCAACTGAGTTTGTCAGAAGCCTCAGGCAAGAAACTCAAGTGGAGAAGCAGATTGAATTTCAAATGAGCCCAGTGGTGGTAGGTCTCAGAATGTTCCAGCAAAAATATTATCCTAATGGTGGGAGACTCAATCCGAAGTACAAATAACTGCATCCTTCATTCTCAGCCTTGAGTGAAGAAATTGGGATGAATAGGGCTGGTGGTAGAAGCCTTCTTGAAACCAGGTTGAGAGCAGAATTCACATAGCCATCATATTTTTAGGGAGCAGTGTGTCTCTGAGGGCCTAGGGGAAAGTGATTTGTGGTTGTCAATATTCAATACAAAAAATTATTAGGTGGAATTTTCTTTTCTTTTTTTAAAATATATTTTTATTGATTTCAAAGAAGAAGGGAGAGAGAGAAATAGAAACATCAATGATCAGAGAGGATCATTGATCAGCTATTGCCTCCATGCCCCACACTGGGGATTGAGCCCACAACTGGGGCATGTACTCCAACCAGAAATCAAACTGTGACCTCCTGGTTCATAGGTCGATGCTCAACCACTGAGACATTCTGGCTGGGCTTGGTGGCATTTTCAAGATAACATAGAAAGACTGCATGTAAACCAAAGATTTTAAATGCAATCATGATGCCCAGCCAGTGTGGCTCAGTGGTTGAGTGTTGACTTATGAACTAGGAATTCCTGGTTCGATTTCCGGTTGGGGCACATGCTCAGGTTGTGGGCTTGATCCCCAGTGTGGGGCATGCAGGAGCATGCAGGAGGCAACTCTGATCATTGATGTTTCTATCTCTCTCTCCCTCTCCCTTCCTCTCTGAAATCAATAAAAATATATTTAAAAAAAATAAATGCAATCATGTTATCTTTTAAGCTTAAAAGCAGAAGATGGTTTATCATTCAATAATCTGAGAAATGTTATGCCTGTCAAAATATGTTAAGAAAATTTCCAGAGGATAAATTATAATCATCCAAAATATAACTAAGGAAATGATTACAAATGGACTGGTAAGGAACATTTAATATATTCAACTCTAGAACTGAAAGTGAGAATATGAGGACTAGAGTTATAGATAAGAATTAAATAATATACACTCTAAAAACAATATAACTACCAAAAATTAGGAGGGGAAAAGGGATACAAATTCTGAGGCAGAATATAGATTAACTTATCTATGTTCCCTAGGAGTCAATGCATATAATTTAAGGCTGAAAAATAAAAAAATTTGAATTATAAACATTTTATAGACTTTTAAAAAAACCCTCACCTGAAGATACGTTTTTATTGATTTGAGAGAGAAAGGAAGGGTGAAAGAGAGGAACATTGATTAGTTGCCTCCCATATGCACCCCGAGAGGGTATAGGATCAAACCCACAACTTAGGTATGTGCCCTGATGGGGGATTAAACATGCGACCCTTTGGAGTACGGGGTGACACGCCAATCAACTGAGCCACACTGGCCAGAGTAAAATATAAACATCAGTTATACTAAGAAAGTAGTGAGTGGATGGGAGAAGGAAAAGAGAAAAAACATTAAATTTATTATTCCTCATTTTAGGTATATCAATCAAATCAAAAAAAGGAAACTTAATGTATATTTAAAATGGGAATGAGATAAGCATTTGAAATCACATAATAGAAATAGGTGGTCAACTCATTATTTATGAGAGAAATGCAATTTTAAATCATAATGCAATGGTATTATATACCCACAAGAATGTTTACAATGAAAAAGTATTGGTGAGGATGGGAAGCAATTGGAACTCTCATTACTTTTGATGGGGTTGTAAATTGCTATAACACTTTGGTAAAAGTGGTAATATATACTAAACTGCACATAAACGTATCTGTGATTCAGCATTTGCACTACTCTATATCATCTATCTATCATCTATCTATCTCTATCATCATCTATCTCTACATCTCTATCTCTATCTCTGTCTCTGTCTATGTACAAGAGAAATGCATATGTGTTCACCAAATGCAACACATAAGAATGTTCATAGCAGCCAAATCTGAAAACTGCTCAAATATTCATGACCTATAGAATGGGTAAATAGTATATTCATACAATGCTACACTGTACAGCAACTGGAATGAATAAACTACAAATAGACATGACAATGATAAATCTTACCTGTATAATGTTGGGCCAAGAAGAAAGACATAAAAAAGTACATAAAAATACAAAACATGCAGAGCTAATTTACGACCTCAGAAGGATAATCTTGATAGAGTTTTTTTAAATATATTTTTTATTGATTAAGATATTACATATGTGTCCTTATCCCCACGTTACTCCCTACCTTCCCCCCTACCCCCCTGCTCATGCCCTCACCCCCCTGTTGTCCATGTCCATTGGTTAGGCCTATATGCATGCATATAAGTTCTTTAGTTGATCTTTCCCCCTTACCTCCACCCTCCCCTACCTTCCCTCCAAGGCCCGACAGTCCAATCAATGCCTCTCTGTCTCTGGATCAGTCCTTGAGTTCATCAGTTTATGTTGTTCATTATATTCCACAAATGAGTGAGATCATGTGGTATTTATCCTTCTCTGACTGCCTTATTTCACTTAGCATAATGCTCTCCAGTTCCATCCATGCTGTGGCAAATGGTAAGAGTTCCTTTTTCTTCTTTCTCTTCTTAAAGAATACCTTTCAGCATTTCATATGATGCTGGTTTGGTGGTGATGAACTCCTTTAGCTTTTTCTTATCTGTGAAGCTCTTTATCTGACCTTCAATTCTGAATGATAGCTTTGCTGGATAAAGTAATCTTGGTTGTAGGTTCTTGCTATTCATCACTTTGAATATTTCTTGCCACTCTCTTCTGGCCTGCATGGTTTCTGTTGAGAAATCAGCTGACAGTCGTATGGGTACTCCCTTGTAGGTAACTGACTTTTTTTCTCTTGCTGCTTTTAAGATTCTTTGTCTTTTGCTCTTGGCATTTTAATGATGATGTGTCTTGGTGTGGTCCTCTTTGGATTCCTTTTGCTTGGGGTTCTCTGCACTTCCTGGACTTGTAAGTCTATTTCTTTCACCAGGTAGGGGAAGTTTTCTGTCATTATTTCTTCAAATAGGTTTTCAATATCTTGCTCTCTCTCTTCTTCTGGCACTCCTATAATTCTGATGTTGGTACGCTTGAAGTTGTCCCAGAGGCTCCTTACACTAGCTTCATATTTTCGGATTCTTTTTTCTTTTTGCTTCTTCGGTTGGGTATTTTTTGTTCCTTCATATTTCAAATCTTTGACTTGATTCTTGGGATCCTCTTGTCTGCTGTTGGATCTCTGTATATTATTCTTTATTTCAGTCAGTGTATGCTTAATTTCTAGTTGGTCTTTTTTCATATCCTCCAGGGTCTCACTAAATTTATCAGCGGTTTCCATAAAATTCTTGAAAAACCTTATAAACGTGGTTTTGAACTCTATATCCAGTAGTTTGCTTTCCTCCATTTCTGTCATTTGTGACCTGTTTCTTTGTCTCCACACTTTTTATGCTTCCCTGTGTTGATAGAGTGGTTTTGTGTGCTAGGTGTCCTATAGGGCCCAGTGGCTCAGCCTCCCCAGTTACCTGAGGTGGACACTCTTGGTGCAACCGCTTGTGGGCTTTGTGCACAGTCTTGTTGTAGTTATGCTTTGATTGTTGTAGGTATCACTGAGAGGAATTGACCTCCAGGCCAATTGGCAGTGAGAATCAGCTGTGTCTGCAGTGGGAGAACTTCTGTGCTGAAGACACCCTTCTGGGGCAAGACTTGCTTCAGTGGGGCTTTGGTGCTCACTGAGTCTGTCCCCTGAGTGTGTCCCTTATGGATCTGAGGAGTTGTGATCTGGATGGTCCCACTCTGACTACTGGGTACACTGGCTCTTGGATCTAAGGAGGTGCTAATTTAGTCTCTGCCTGAGGTTACCCAGCAGGAGCTATGAAAAGATATGCAGATTCCCCTTCCTTTTTTGGAGTTTGGAGGTGCCCAGATGAGGCCCAGCTGTGAAGCAATGCAAGCTTCTTTGGGGCCTTAGGCCTTCTCTTGGAAGTTCTGGGTCTGTCTGGCCCAGCTGTAATTTGTTAGGTAATTTTCAGGTAGCAAAGGGCCAGGGCATTCATATGCAAAAGCCTCTGCCACAGTCTGGATGGGGTGGGGTCTCAAGGAATCAACAGGGCAGAGCAAGCAGCTATGGCAGATCCTCAGCCCTGCCCTAAGGGGCCACGTGTCTCAGTGTCCCGGGAATGTAATTGCTGCAAGCACCTCTGAGGGAAAGCCGCCCTCGAGGTCTGCCCGCTGCCAGACAGTCCAGTTTCTCCCTGTATGCGTCCTGGGTCCCCAGAGACATCCCAGAACTGGAGTTCAGAGCAGTCGGGAGCTTGTGACTCCCTCCCGATTCAAAAGGACAGCCGCGTCCTCAGGTACCAGCCCCTTTCTGCGTGTGCTCGAGCCTCTGTACCTCCACACTTTACTTCCGCAGCTCCTGACGCTCAGTGTGCTTTTCTCTTTCCTTCTAGTTGTAGAATTTCCACTCAGCCAGCCTTCCTGTAGTTCTGGATGATGTCCGTTTTGTCTTTTTGTTGTATTTGTGAAGTTGTTGTAGGAGGCAGCAATTTCAGTGTTTACCTATGCCGCCATCTTGGTTTCTCCCCATCTTGATAGAGTTTTGACTGCAAGAGGACAAGCGAGCAGTTTCTGGGATGTTGCTCAGGTTGTAATTCTTGATCTAGATCAGCGGTTCTCAACCTCTAGGTTGCCACCCCTTTGGGGGTCAAACGACCCTTTCACAGGGGTCGCCTAAGACCATCGGAAAACACATATATAATTACATATTGTTTTTGTGATTAATCACTATGCTTTAATTATGTTCAATTTGTAACAATGAAAATACATCCTGCATATCAGATATTTACATGACGATTCATAACAGTAGCAAAATTACAGTTATGAAGTAGCAACGAAAATAATTTTATGGTTGGGGGTCACCACAACATGAGGAACTGTAGTAAAAGGTCGCGGCATTAGGAAGGTTGAGAACCACTGATCTAGATGATGATTTCATGGGTGTTTTCAATTTGTGAAAATTCATCAAGCATAGGATTCATCACTTAGGGTTTTATACTTTTCTATATGTATGTTATACTTTACTAAAAAGTATAACAACAACAAAGTAGAAGGAAATCTATTTATATAAAAACCCTGGGTGTAATGTGTCACGTATGAAGCTCAACCAACCGGAAGGAAGTCAGTCCTGCAGGGGTTGTCTTGGCAACGGCTGTGCCGTCAGAGCGAGGACGCACTGAGTCCTGGGTCGCCTTGCCAAGGCCTGCACCCTCCCAGAGCTGTTTCCTGTGAGGCCTGAGGGAAGAACCCACCCTCGGAGCCCCAGGAGGGCCCAGTGGCAGTCAGTCCTGGGTTGCTGAGGTGGAGGCCATGGTGTGGTAGAACTCTGGGTCTGGCAAAACAGGGGGCATGGCCGGCCTTCAAACCAGACCCTGACAGTAGGGAGAAGGGAGCCACATTCGTCATGGAATCGACAGGTGGCCAGCTTGCTGTCAGGGGCCTGCCAGCTAGGAATTCTATTCACCAACATATCTTTATAAAATTTTAATACATTATATTAGAGGTCATGGTGGTACTGTTTTACCCACAGTGTCTACAGGAATTGCTGCAAATTTACTTCTATGTGGAAGCACCTTTCATTCCCAATATAAATTACCAATTCCATTAAATGAAACTTCAATTTCTAGACTTGATATAAACAGTGAAGTTGCTAAAACAATTCAAAAGGCCCAACTTCTCATTATTGATGAATGCACCATGGCATCCAGTCATGCTATAAATGCCATAGACAGATTACTAAGAGAAATTATGAATTTGAATGTTGTATTTGGTGGGAAAGTTCTCCTTTTTGTTTTTTTTTCTTTAAATATATTTTACTGATTTTTTATAGAGAGGAAGTGAGAGAGATAGAGAGTTAGAAACATCGATGAGAGAGAAACATCGATCAGCTGCCTCCTGCACATCTCCTACCAGGGATATGCCCGCAACCCAGGTACATGCCCTTGACCGGAATCGAACCTGGGACCTTTCAGTCTGAAGGCCGACGCTCTATCCACTGAGCCAAACCGGTTCCGGCGAAAGTTCTCCTTCTTGGAGGGGATTTTTGACAATGTCTCAGTATTGTATGGCATGCTATGTGATCGGCCATAGTAGAAATTGTTGTGCCCAGATTTCAAGATTCCCAAGGGCCCACCAGGGAGCCAGCCAATCCGATGCAAAAGCAAAGAGTCCTTCATTTCGAACTAGTTCGGCTCCCCGACCACACTCACCAATGCAACAGTAAGCCCAGTGGCCGAGAGAGCGAACTCTGTGTGGAGAGAGGTTTTATAGGGGGTTGGGGTAAGGGGAGGAGAAAGGACTGTGGGCCCTGCTGATTGGCCAGGCGCAAGTCAGTGTCTTGTTACACAGGATGTGGTCATATCTATGGCGACTTCCCTTGATTGTCATTGGTTAGTTTAAAGAAGTCCTGGGTGTGGCTAGCAGAGGCTTGGCTTCCGGGAAGAAGCCTTGCTGAGCACATGGCCAAGGTAAAATGGAGGGCATAGCTCTTACCCTGGGGCAAGATGGAGGGCGTAGCCCTTACCCTGGGGCAAGGTGGAGGGCGTAGTCCTCGCCCTTTCAGAAATGAGTTTAAAGTACTGTAATGTTTGGGGATGTTTCAGAAGTTGTCTCTTACAACAAATATGAAATCAGAGGATTCTGCTTATAGTGGATGATTAGTAAAACTTGGAGATGGCAAACTTGATAGCAGTTTTCATTTAGGGATGAATATTATTGAAATCCCCTGTTAAATGATTTGTAATGGATCTATTATTGAAGCTACCTTTGGAAATACTTTATCTATAGATAATATTAAAAATATATCTAAATGTGTGATTCTTTGTCCAAAAAATGAGCATGTTCAAAAATTAAATGAAGAAATTTTGGATATACTTGATGGAGATTTTCACACATATTTGAGTGATGATTCCATTGATTCAACAGATGATGCTGAAAAGGAAAATTTTGCCATCAAATTTCTTAATAGTATTACTCCTTCGGGAATGCCGTGTCATAAATTAAAATTGAAAGTGGGTGCAATCATCATGCTATTGAGAAATCTTAATAGTAAATTGGGTCTTTTTAATGGTACCAGATTTATTATCAAAAGATTACAACCTAAAATTATTGAAGCTGAAGTATTAACAGGATCTGCAGAGGGAGAGGTTGTTCTGATTCCAAGAATTGATTTATCCCCATCTGACACTGGGCTCCCATTTAAATTGATTGGATGACAGTTGCTCATCATGCCAGCATTTGCTATGACTATTAATAAATCACAAGGATAAACTCTAGACAGAGTAAGAATATTCCTACCTGAACCCATTTTCGCACATGGCCAGTTATATGTTGCTTTCTCTCAAGTTTGAAGAGCATGTGACGTTAAAGTTAAAGTTCTAAATACTTCATCACAAGGGAAATTAGTCAAGCACTCTGAAAGTGTTTTCACTCTTAATGTGGTGTACAGGGAGATAGTAGAATAAGTTTAATCACTTTATCGGTGTTTGCATCACTGTTGTTTTTATATCATGTTTTTGCTGTTTTCATATCATGTTTTTGTTGTTTTCATATCATGTTTATATCATGCTTCTTGTTGTTATATCCTTTTGTTACTGTTTATTTATTAATAAATTTATATATTATTTTCATATACATTTTACTAATTTCCTTTCATCTCTCACACTTCTATTATAGAGAAAGGGCAAATAGCAATATTAAAATATTTCCTCTAATTAATGTGCACAAATTTCGTGTACTGGGCCACTAGTTGATTACATAAGTGATAAAAATGTTGAGAAACAAAAGGTTGATGAGGCAACTCAGAGATTAGCAACAGCATGAAGCAAACATGCTCCCAAGGCTGAAGGAACAAAGGTGACATTATTTGAGCCCAGTTAAAAACTTCAGTCAGGCTCCTTGAGCCCTCTACTCAACTAGGGCTGGACCTTGTCCTTTCAAGTCTGGCTGGCTGAGCCCCTGTTTAAAAAGAATCTTGCCTAGTCAGTTTGCAAGGGGGTGGGGGGGGGGGGGGAGAGGTAAGAACACATATGTAATACCTTTAATCAATAAAGAAAAAATTAAAAAAGAAAAGAAAAAGAAAAAAATAGAGAATGATAAAAATTGCCATGGGGGGATGGGGACGGGGAGAATCCTGCTTAGTCAGTTCAGTGAAAATTTTGTACCATGGATATCTGATCAAGTTCCTCATTCCTCACCCTTGATATCTAATTCCTGGGCCTGCCTTTAGTAAAAATCTTGTTAGGCCAGTTTAGCAAGAATTTCCCCTACCCTTGATGCCTAATCAAGTTCCTCTTAGTATTTTTCCATTCACTGACCCATTCAATCTGCTTATTGGCTATAAATCCCCAGCTGTCTTTGCTGTATTGTGAGTTGAGTTCAGCTCTATACCAAGGTCTCTTTCCCCTACTGAAGTAGTTTGAATAAAATCTGTCTTGCTGGGTGGCAAAGTAGGGGATTACCCTGTGCCCAACAAAATGATGCTTAAGGTTATGAGCAGATATATCAGCCCAGTGAACCTATCCGTCTTCCCCCATCTGAACGTGGTACTGTTTTCCATTGGCATATCCTCTACCAGCTTTGTTCCATTGGCAGTTCTTTGTTTATGAGGTCATAGCCACTAAGCACACTCAGGACATCTACAAAGAGCTCCTCATCTCCTTGGTGACTTCGCTCTTCACAGGCTTTGGGGTCCACCTTCCTGCTGCTCTGGATCAGCATCTACATATTACCTCCCAAGAGTACCAACCAGACAGCTTCACCAAACTCTGCCTTTGTAATTTAATTTTTTTTTACTATTTCTGGAAGTATCCCATCTACTGCTCACAATAAAGGCAGATGTGTGTGGGAAAAATCTGTCTTGCTGTCTGGTGTATAATTTTCCTTTTATTCTATGTGTAATAGGATAAAATCATCAGTCTTTCGGCCTCCATCCTGTTCAAGCCCGTCCCGTTTCTATATATGTTAGCTAGCAATTTCTGCTTAGTCCTCTATAGATATGTTCATTATTAAAGGAATCTAACCTATAGCCCAGGAATTACAGAAACAACCACTCTGCTCAAAGCTACCTCCCCAAGGAAATAAGGAAAGTATGTACAAAAATAATGACTATCAAAAGATTTAAAGGAACATTGTGACCGGGATCATGGCAACTGGAGTTTATTGACCAAAAGCAAAAAAGTTTCATCCTCCTCCTCAGACCCTTGCTGGCATCCAGATGCCTGCAGCCATCAATCTCCTCTTGACCTCCAACCTCTCCTGTTTCCCCTGACATAAAAGAAGCCTAAATTCTGTACGTTTTCAAGATGGTTCTTTAGGATGTTAGTCCACCATCTTCACGGTTTGGTGGCTTTCCTTGCCCCAACCCTTGTCACTTGACTTATTGGCTGTTGAGCAGTATGAGTTTTCACTCGGTTACATATGGACTGGGGTCATCCTGAAGTAGTTGAAACCACAGCAGCTATGTTTGGAGACCCAGAGAAAGTGAAGTCACTGTTGAAGTTGTTGTAGTAGTAAAGGGGGAAAATTGTGGTTGCTTCATGCTACTGCTTTTACCAAACTAGAACTACTTTATTCTGAAAAAGAGTATATATCTATCTATATCAGTGGTTCTCAACCTTCCTAATGCCGCGGCCCTTTAATACAGTTCCTCATGTTGTGGTGATCCCAATTTCATTGTTACAAATTGAACATAATTAAAGCATAGTGATTAATCACAAAAACAATATGTAATTATATATGTGTTTTCCAATGGTCTTAGGTGACCCGTGTGAAAGAGTCGATCGACCCCCAGGTTGAGAACCGCTGATCTATATCTATATCTATATGTCTAAATCTACATCTACATCTATATTGATATACATATAGGTACACAAAATCATGTTTAATAATTAAATATTGAAAGTTTTCCATTTGAGATCAAGACAAAACTAAAAAATATAATGTCAGTTCTTTTATTAAATACTATCTATTTTAGCCAGTGCAATGGGCAATGAAAAGAAGTCAAAGGCATAAGGATAGGAGAAGGTAGAGTATTATTGTTATTTGGAGATAATCTACTTGTGTGTATGAAAAGTTTAAAATTTACAGAAAATAATACTAGGATGAATAACAAGGCTTATCAATATTGGTTATTACAAAATCAATAACCAAAATTAGTTGTATTTCTATATAACAGCAAAAATCAGAAAACAAAACTTGAAA
This sequence comes from Myotis nattereri, assembly GCF_964212035.1. NCBI lineage: Eukaryota > Metazoa > Chordata > Mammalia > Chiroptera > Vespertilionidae > Myotis > Myotis nattereri. Next base: position 28,793,568 of record NC_138086.1, on the reverse strand, counting down.
AAAAATGCTTTTAATATAAAAGTATCAAAAGATATCGTGAGCCGGTGTGGCTTGGTGGTTGGGTGCTGACTTATGAACCAAGAGGTCATGGTTCAATTCCTGGTTTGGGAACATGCCCAGGTTGCAGGCTCAATTGATCCCCAATAGGGGGTGTGCAGGAGGAAGATGATCAATGATTCTCTCTCATCATTGATGTTTCTATCTTTCTCTCCTTCTTCCTTCCTTTTTGAAATCAATCAAAATACATTATAATAAAAAAGTTATCATGAGCCTAGGAAGAAATCTAACAAAAGATGTGCAAAAAATTCCACTGGGGCAATTATTGAGGGACATTAAAAAACCTATTTGAATGATGAGATGTGTCATGTTTATCACTTAAAATACTTAATATTGTAAAAATAACTATTTTTTCCCAATTGATCTATAGATTTAATGCAATGTGTGTATGTATTGACAATTTGATTCTAAGTTTTATCTAAACATGGAAGGGCTAAGAATAGTTTGAAAGAAGAAAAAAATGGAAAGCGTTATTCTATCAATAGATATCATTACTTACTATAAAACTATGTTCATTATGATAGTGGTACTGTTGCAAAGGTAGAGAACTTCAATAATGACATAGTGTCACCACAGAGGAATTTTATTTCTTTCATATAATTTTCTCCTTAATTCACACTAGCCTTGTCTAGTCTAATACTACTGTGACACACTTGTCTCTTTTCAACCAAATCCTTCCACACCTGCATATATTTCCTGTCCACTCCTATATCATTAAGCCCTTAGGCCAGTGGTTGGCAAACTCATTAGTCAACAGAGCCAAATATCAACAGTACAACAATTGAAATTTCTTTTGAGAGCCAAATTTTTTAAACTTAAACTATATAGGTAGGTACATTGTTATTAACCTACCTATATAGTTTAAGTACTGTTGATATTTGGCGCCTCCACCATGCTGCATATCCCACGGCCCACCTGTGCCTCGTCAACCGACTGACACCCCCCACTTCTTCTAACGCCACTTCTTCAAAATAGACTCGCCGAGGCTGAAAACCGACTTCTGCACATGGGCCACGAAGTTTCAATCCCACTGAACGTGCGCACCCGCACGTGGTATTTTGTGGAAGAGCCACACTCAAGGGGCCAAAGAGCCCCATCTGGCTCACGAGCTGCGGTTTGCCGACCACTGCCTTAGGCCATCAGGTCTGGTCAGCACCAAACTATCTTAAAAATAAAGCCTCAGGTCTGTCGACCATGAAAACATAGTTTTGTCCAAACTACAGGTAACATCTCAACCTCAGTTATGTTTCAGCCCCAGACCTATGAAGGAGGAACAACCCTACCAATGACGTCCTTACAAAACTAGACAGCACAATGCCTTGCCTGACATCAGGACCCAATGCAATGATCAACTACTCCCTACCTTAGCCTGGACCAATCAGCAGAGCCCACACCCCATCTCCCTTAGCAACCATGGCTAATGAGTTTCCCCTTATATAACCTATTTGCTGGAGATCATGGGGAGCCAGGTTATAGAGCACTAGCTCACCTGTGTCTTTGGGCTTGGTGCAAATTCCCTAAATAAACCCTTACTTTCTTTGTTGCAAACTTCTGTTCACTTCATATTGGGTTTTGGTGCCTTCAGGCAAATGAACCCTAGTTTGGTAACAAAAGACTAGAAAACCCATAGACAGACTCTTGCATATATAAACACTTGATTTATGAGAAAGTTTGCACTGCAACTGTTCCATTTAATAAATAGTACTGAATCAATTGAATATCCATAAAAAATAAAATAAAATTGAACTCCTACATGGCACCATACCAAAATTTAATTGTAGATGAATTATCGACCCAAATATAACAAGCAAAATGGAAAGCTTTTAGAAGGTAATATAAAAGTAAATCTTTATGAGCTCAGCATTTGGAAAGTCTTTTTAAACAGGAAACACTGACCATAAATGTTAAAATTGATAAATTAAGCTACATTAAAAGGAAGACCTCTGTTCATAAAAACACTATAAAATAGACATAGGGTTAGATAAAATATTTGAAAATATAACTACCATAATAAAGAAATTGCATGTAGACGATATAATGACCTTCTACAAATTAATAAGGCAAAAATAACCCAGTTAAAAAATGGGTTAAATATTTGGACAGTTTCTTTATGAAGAATATACATGACCAGTGAACATATGAAAATACGCTATCTCATTATTAATCAGAAAAATATAAATTAAAACTATAAGGTGATATTACTGTATACCCACTAGATTGATAAAAATTGAAAATCTTCCAATAACATGTTGAATGAGATGTGGAGTGATGGGAACTTTCATACATTATTGATGGGAGTGTAAATTTGGAATAACCACTTTGGAAAACAATTTTGCACTACCTAGTAAAGTTGAAGATGTGCATAACTTTTGACCCAGCAATTTCACTCTTGCAAATATACCCTAGAACAGCGGTTCTCAACCTGTGGGTCGCGACCCCTTTGGAGGTTGAACCACCCTTTCACAGGGGTCGCCTAAGACCATCCTGCATATCAGATATTTACATTACGATTCATAACAGTAGCAACATTACAGTTATGAAGTAGCAACGAAAATAATTTTATGGTTGGGTCACAGCATGAGGAACTGTATTTAAAGGGCCAGAAGGTTGAGAACCACTGCCCTAGAGAAATGTGTGCACATGTGTATGAGTATTCGTGGATGACAATGTTCATAATGGTATAATTCATAATAGCCCCCAAACTGGAAACAGCCCCAAAGTCTGTCAATTGAGTATTCATACAATGAAAATAAATCAAATACAGTGGGGCCTTGAATTACGAGTTTATTTCGTTCCGTGACGGAGCTCATAACTCAAATTACTCGTATGTCAAATCAAAAGTGAACGAGTGAGACACGTGATGCTGGGCTGAGGTTGTGGCATTCACTGTGACATTCGCTGCGCCAACTAGCGGTGGGGTATCTGAAGCTGGCTCGTAACCCGAATTTTAGCTCACAACTCAAAGCTAAAAATCGGCCGAGAGACGGCTCGTATCTCAAAAAACTCGTTTGTCGGGACACTTGTAAGTCAAGGCCCCACTGTACACATAATGCTGAGCCAAAAAAGCGAAATACAGAGGATTATAAAGAATTTACAAAAACAGTTAACAGTAAGCCATGGATTTTTGGTATGGCTACTGTGGTAGGCACAATAATGGCCCTCTAAAGACATCCATACTTTGATCCCAGAATTTGTGAATATGTTACTTTATATGACAAAAGGAATTTTGCAGATGTTATTGAGGTTAAAGGCCTTGAGATGGGGGAGTTTATCCTGGATTATCCAAGTGGACTCAAAGTAACCACCAGGGTTCTTTGAAGCAAGCAGTAAGAGTCAGATAAGGATATGTGACAATGGAAGGAGGGTCAGAGAGATGCTACATTGCTCTTTTTGAAGACAGAGTAAAGGAGCCATAGCCAAGGAATTTGGGAGCCTCTAGAACAGTGGTTCTCAACCTTCCTAATGCCGCGACCCTTTAATACAGTTCCTCATGTTGTGGTGACCCCCAATTTCATTGTTACAAATTGAACATAATTAAAACATAGTGATTAATCACAAAAACAATATGTAATTATATATGTATTTTCCGATGGTCTTACGTAACCCCTGTGAAAGGGTCGTTCGACCCCCGAAGGGTCGCGACCCACAGGTTGAGAACCGCTGCTCTAGGAGCTGGAAAAAAGCCAGGAAATGGATGCTTCCCTAGAGCCTCCAGAAATAAACACAACCCTGTGGACACCTTGATTTTAGCCCAGGAAGATTTGTCTTTAACTTGTAATTTAGAGTACCCTAAAGTCATACCTTTGTATTTTTCCAGGCCCCCAAGGTTGTGGTAATTTGTTCCAGAAGCATAGGAAACTAATGCAGGTGGTAAAATGATAAATAAAGTAACGAAATTATTTGCCATAAGTCATGATGGGGCTCACCTCTGAGGAGGGGTTGAGAGGGTGATGTGAACAGGAAAGGTTCCTTGGAAGGTGGCGGGGGAGGGGTTGGGGCGCGCTGGCAATGTTGTCCTTCTTGGCTTGAGGTGTAGTTACATGGCTTTGCTTTCTAACTATTGTTGATAATTTATACATTTATATTTTGTGTCCATTTATGCCACATTTTTTTTTCAAAGGGGAAAATTTTTTCTCTATCCTTAACAGGTAGAAGAAAGATGACTTCTGAAAGTTTTGAGGATGCTTCTCATGGGACTGCTGGGAAGCCAGGCATTATCATTCCACGTGCTCCTAGGTGAAAGGAAAAGTGGAGGCTGTTACTCAATTTACCCAAGTGGGTTTCTCAGTTATCTAATGGCTGCTCAGTGCTTATTATTCTGCAAACCCTCTGGCCAACATTTCAGCAGATACTGGTTGATGCCACCAACTGGCTGAACATAGCTCAGATGACCCTACTCACAATTCTTTGAACAGTTGTTTTGGCTGGTCCTTGTGATTGCTACCCATTTTCTGTTTAAATAGACTCCATTTTGCTACCTGCTTAGATTACATAATGGTCTGCATCAGTAGTTAAGATTCATTCATTCAGCTCTAACCGGTTTGGCTCAGTGGATAGAGCGTTGGCCTGTGGACTGAAAGGTCCCAGGTTCGATTCCAGTCAAGGGCATGTACCTTGGTTGTGGGCACATCCCTAGTAGGAGGTGTGCAGGAGGCAGCTGATCGATGTTTCTAACTCTCTATCCCTCTCCCTTCTTCTCTGTAAAAAATCAATAAAATATATTTTTTAAAAAAGTTTTAAATGGAAAGTCTTTTTAAAAAAAGATTTATTCATTCATTTCAATAATCTTTCCTTTAGTATCCTCTCTGTTCAAGGTACCCCGCTAGGCTCTGGGATTGAGAGAAAAGTAGCCCATAGTCCTTTTCTCACGGGAACTCTTAAGTCATAGGGGGATGTGTTAAGAGTAGATAAATGACTACGTGAAAATATTCATATGAGCAATACCTTAAGCTTATGGGAACACAGAGGAAGGAGTGCCAACTGTTACCAGGGAGTCTAAAAAACATAAAAAATAAAAAAAGACTTCCTGTAGGAGATAAATGGAATTAAACCGCATGGCGTGACTTAGTAAGGAAGAAGGTATTTCAGGCAAAAGGAGAGCTTGTGATAAGTGAGTGGGGTAAGAAAGAGCATGGTCTATTTGGGGTCCTGCTTTAACTCTGTTAGCTAGATACAACTGAGAGGCCTGGAGGACACTGCCGAAGCAGACAAAGTGCAGGCAACAAGTTAGAAATCTAAGTGTCAATGCCAAAGCACTAGACACTAGTGCAGTGATGGCGAACCTTTGGGGCTCGGCGTGTCAGCATTTTGGAAAACCCTAACTTAACTCTGGTGCCGTGTCACATATAGAAATTTTTTGATATTTGCAACCATAGTAAAACAAAGATTGATATTTTTGATATTTATTTTATATATTTAAATGCCATTTAACAAAGAAAAATCAACCAAAAAAATGAGTTCCTGTGTCACCTCTGACATGCATATCATAGGTCTGCCATCTCTGCACTAGGGAATACTGGTTAGAAGGAGAAACTAGAAGCTAGTTACATGAATCTAAAGTCAACAATAAAGATGTAAGACCACCAGTCCTATTGGTTTAGGGCTTCACTCTTATGACTTTAGTAAACATCATTTTTCTTCTTATGATCCTATTTCCAAATACAGTCACTCTGAGGGTTAAGGCTTCAACATATGAATTATTTTGTGTGTGGCAGGGGGACACAGTTTGATCAATAGTACATACTGAATAACCATGATCTGCTTCCTGCTTGCATCTCCGTTCCTATGTCTTACCTCCCCTTCTCTGTCACCACAATCTAGCTACAAGGGGACATTTAAGGCATTCTCGAGAGCCCTCACCGCAAAGATGTGTTTGAATCTATTCAATTCATGTTCCAACCCAGTGGTAGATTCTGATACCTTGAAGGTCAACACTTGAAGGCCAACCTGTCCTCAAACACAGACTGAAACCATGGTGACATGTGGTGCTTTCTGTCCTTAGCAGCTATTCCTGCTAAAGAACAACTGAGCCAGGCCATGCCTGGCCAACAGAAGTGTCTCCCGGGAGTAACAAATAATTTCGACAGTGCCCTATATCCCAGTCGGGATTACAAATCAAGAGCCATTAACAAATCTATGCACTCTGACCCACTTTGGTGATTCAATAACTGGAGTTTTATCTCAGAGAAATAAATTAAAAGAAATAAGAAGAAAGAACTGTATGTATATAGCACATAATTTGAAACTGCAAAAATATGAAAAAGTGTTAAACTATAAATACCCTAAGTTTTAGGGAATAGTGAAATACTTATAAATTTTAAAATATCAATATATTGGAATATTTTATAGTTACTGAAATGAAAGGTATGGTTATTGTAGAACACACAGAAAACATTTTGAAACAAGTTTAAATAAATGAGAAAATTAGAACTCAAAATTTAACCTACAATATATTTCAATTGTGTAAAAGCTATTGTTGTGGCAGAATGCACGGGAAAACAATCAGCCAGCACTCTGAGGGAGGGAAGTTTAACCTGTATTTCGCAGATTTGCTAGTCCAGGGGAATTCCGGATCCAAAGCCTAAACTGAACCTGTGGGGAAGCTCTGACCTATATATCTCCTTCTGTTGCGGGTCCCTGAGGGGCCCCGCAGCTTCGCCCAAGTCAGCTGTGGCGGGGCCCTGGGCTTAGGCTCTGCAGCTCCGCCCAAGTAAGACTACAGTTTAACCAGATAGTGAACTAGGTTGCAAGTTCCCCGTTCCCCCCATTTTTCTTTTCATTATATTCATTTATAATGGCAATAATTGCATTTTATTGAGGGTCTCTTTCCCAGACCTATTCTAAGCAACTTGCCTTATCTTTAATCCTTACAAAATTTTTTCCAAATTAACATTATGGTCTCCATATGTAATGATTGTTTTAAGTTTCTGCTATATAACCTTTAGCAAGTTAAGAATGTCTCTCCTATATCTAGTCTGCTGTAATTATTTAGTTGTAAACAGGTGATGAACTTTATCAAATGCTTTCTCTTCATCAATTAAGATCATTGTATAACTTTTGTCCTTTATTAAATAGGTGATTTCTGATGTTGAGCCAACTTGGAATTCCTGGGATAAATCCTACTTGATCAAAAGTTAATTTTTAGAATATATTCCTGTTAGTTAACTCATATTTTATTTAGGATTTTTGTATCTAGCTCTTAGGTAAAATGAGCCTATTCCTTTCATGTATTGCAGGGGTCCTCAAACTACGGCCCGCAGGCCACATGCAAATACAAATATTGTATTTGTTCCAGTTTTGTTTTTTTACTTCAAAATAAGATATGTGCAGTGTGCATAGGAATTTGTTCATAGTTTTTTTTTAAACTATAGTCCAGCCCTCCAACGGTCTGAGGGACAGTGAACTGGCCCCCTGTTTAAAACGTTTGAGGACCCCTGATTTATTGCTTTGTCCTTACTATTTTGGAATTAAGATTACACTAGTTTCATAAAATAAAATAAAATAACAAACAAAAAAACATTATGGTTTCCAAACAACAAATGAGAGATTCAAAGAACTAGGGTTAATTTAATAAGCGAATGGGAGAACAGAATTTAAATCTAGATTTGTCTGACTTAAAATTTTATGCATTTTTCCCCTTTCAAAAGCTACCTTTCCAAACTTGGAAATGAATATAAAGAAAAAACAAAACAAAAACTAAAACAAAAAGAATTTAGTCACATAAAGGTAGCATGATTGTAAGAGAAATTTTTATTTTATATTTTTATTATATTTCAAATTGATTCAATACTTTTTCTTAAAAATGCCTAAGATACAGTCTGGATCCTCACACAAAACACTAACAATGATGTCCATTCACTGCTGGAGACATGCCAAGTTCAATGTGTACTTTCCCCCACTGCATTTATATTTGAATTCACACATCAATCAGTGACCAAGAGCAACAAGTTAGGAGCATTATTGTAGAAGCATAAACCCGCTTCTGAAGACAAATCAGACTACAGCTCTAAGTTCTGTCATGCAAACTTCCAACACAGATAGCCTTTCAGGATCTCTTTCTCCACATCAAGTCAGGGAGGGGAGGATTACTCACACCACTGCAGACCAACAAAAGACGTCTTCAACAGATTATTTGGAATTTTTTCCTGCATGAAGTCAACCCGTATACCAACAGCCAGCCCTAGGCAGACCTCCTAAGGACCAGGTCCCCTTTCTGGTAACTCGGCTACCTGCTATTTTCTACTTCTGGGTCCAAGTCCCTGGGCTATCTCAATAGGTTGACCTAGGTCTTTCTTCTCGGGAGAGCTGAGCATAGAAATTTAGTTAAGTTTTGGTTCACTGATATGGGACTGCTTCTTGGGCCCAAACTGATTACTTTAACAGTACCAATATAGAAGAAATAAAAAACAATTGATTATTGAGTAAGCCTGATCGGATTTGCACACATGTAAGCTAACATGAAAGTGACTACAAAGTCTGGTCAAAATTTCACACAATTTTATACAGTTAAGTAGAAAAAAAAAAAAAAAGAAAACGTCTCTTATCTCCTTAGGAGATAAATGGATGTGCCTGATTGTCTCCTCTCTACCGCCCAAGAGATTTCTGAATTAATTTTGGAGGTGTGGTTGACAAAAGGCTCTAATTGTATTTCTGCTATCTCTCTCCCTGAGTAGGGTGATTTAGGTATTTACCCTCCGGTTGGGGAAGAGAAGTGCAAACCATTTACTCTTAAGTGTCCTTAGTTTAGGAAAGACAGGACTTACTAGTTGCTGCAAACTGCTGTTTAACTGCCTGTCTGTTTCCCTATTGTACTTGCCAAGGAATTTTCCTAGCTTCTTACTGACCTGCCTGAGCCAAGAAGCCAAGTTAAGACCAGGCGTTCAGAGGGAACTGGGCAAAAATGTCACCACTCTTCCACTCCTTCCTTAAAATGCAGAGGCAGCTGTTTTCACCTCTCTCCTAACTGCCAGTGTTGAAACCGCCAACCCTTCAAGTGCAATTGATCAAGGTTTGATCATTATACAACTTTCTTAGGGTGGTAGTAACAAGCAGTCCACATCTTGCCCCCACAGCCCAGGTGTGAATGTAGCTGGAAAAGGAAGTCAGCCAAACTTGAAATAGAAAATTCCACAAACCTGCCTTTCTCAAAAGCTCACCTTTTTCAAAAAGCCCACCCACTTTGTTCCAGTTTATAAAACTAGCCAAGCAGAGCCAGCCCCCAAACCAGTTTAGAGGACCTTCCTTTTCCTCTGAGCTGTCTCCCTTGTGCCCAAGCATAAACTTAATAAAATCTGTCTGGAGATTTCTCTGTGGTTTTGTTGCAGAAGAGCAAAGAAATACCAAGCACACTTCCTAGAGAAAGGGAGGGACCCCGTTTATTAACACTAGTGGACTCCAGGAATAATTTCCAAATCAGAGTGAAGAAACATGCAGAGGGCTTCACTTTTTATAGCCTTCTGGGGTCTTTGTCATGCAGGTATGGTTCTGCCCCCTTTCATGGGCTTACAGGAAGGCCCCAGGTGTTGAGGTCCCCAGGCCATATCCGATGATCTGTCCTGGGGCGAGCATAGCGACCTCCCTGCCTCCCCCCCCGCCCCGCCCCCCGCCCCGCCCCCCGCCCCGCCCCCCGCCCCAGGGCAGTGCATTGTTCACAGTTTTTATGGCCTGACATGCCTTTGCAAGACCAGTTTCCTCTCAGTTTCTTTGTTGGGAAACTCAAGAACCCCAATGCCAGTGAAAGGGTTAGCTGGCTAGCTTAATTAGGCAGGCTTAGGAAGTTTTAGGAATGAAAATGGTCCATGGGAAGGAATACATAATGGAGACCTGAAGACACCAGGGTGTTTATCTTACTTGTACAGAACATGAAAAAATGCCACAGGCAAATGTATATATCTGGCCTGTGCAATTAAGACAGCCATAAACTGAGGACAGACAGGGGTGTCTCTGGCCTGACTAGCCAATGAAAGTGACCATAAATTAGGCCAAAAGTAGCCCTGAACTGAGTAGCTGGGAGAGCCATAAGATAAGGCTTTCTCAGCCAGCACAACTGGGAGAGCTATAAGATAAATCAAAAGTGACTCCAAAAAAAAGTGACTCCAACCAACAAAATAAGGGGAAGAAAAAATGGAGACACTAAGGAGGAAACTGGTCTTGCAAGGCATGTCAGGCCATAAAAACTGTGAACAATGCACTGCCCTGGGGGGGTGGGGGGGAAGTCGTTATTGCTGGCCCCAGGACAGATCATCGGATATGGCGTGGGGACCCCAACACCTGGGGGCCTTCCTGTAACCCCACGAAAGGGGGCAGAACCATATCTGCAAGACAAAGACCCCAGAAGGTTATAAAAAGCGAAGCCTCGAAACCAAGATGGTGGCATAGGTAAACAACGGAAATTGCTGCCTTGCACAACCACATTAAAAATACAACTAAAAGACAAAATGAACATCATCCAGAACCACAGGAAGGCTGGCTGAGTGGAAATTCTACAACTAGAAGGAAAGAGAAAAGCACACTGAGACTCAGAGGAGGTGCGGAAATAAAGTGCAGAGGTACAGAGGTGTGCGAAAAGGGCTCGCAGCTGAGGACGCAGTTGTCTTTTTCAATTGGGAGGGAGTCTCAAGCTCCTGACTGCTCTGAACTCCAGTTCCAGGCGAGTCTCTGGGGACCCAGACTCATACGGGAGAAACTGGACTGTCTGGCATCGGTCAGAACTCGAGGGCAGTTTTCTCTCAGAGGTGCTTGCAGCGATTACCGGGACACTGAGAAGCGGGCCTCTTAAGGCAAGACTGAAGAGCAGCCATAGCTGCTTGCTCCGCCCTGTTGATCCCCTGAGACCCCGCCTCACCCAAGCTGTGTAAAGAGGCTTTTGCATATGAAAGGCCTGGCCCTTTGCAATCTAAAATTACCTAACCAACTGCAGCTGGGTCAGAGAAAGCCAGAACATCCAAAAGAAGGCCCAAGGCCCCACAGCAGCTTGCACTGCTTCACAGCTGGGCTCCCGCTTGGTAGTCTCAGGAAGAGGCTAAATTAGCACCGCCTTAGAGATCCAGGAGCCAGTGTACCCAGTGGTCAGAGTGGGGCCATACAGATTACAACTCCTCAGATCCGTAAGGGACACACTCAGGGGGCAGACTCAGTGAGTACCAAAGCCCCATTGAAGCAAGTCTTGCCCCAGAAGGGTGTCTTCAGCACAGAAGTTCTCCCACTGCAGACACAGCTGATTCTCACAGCCAATTGGCCTGGAGGTCAATTCCTCCCAGTGATACCTACAACAATCAAGACTTAACTACAACAAGACTGTGCACAAAGCCCACAAAGGGGTGCACCAAGAGTGTCCACCTCAGGTAATTGGGGAGGCTGAGCCACTGGGCCCTATAGGACAGCTAGCACAGAAAGCCATTCTATCAACACAGGGAAGCATAAAAAATGCGGAGACAAAGAAACAGGTCACAAATGATAGAAATGGAGGAAAGCAAACTACTGGATATAGAGTTCAAAACCACACTTATAAGGTTTTTCAAGAATTTTCTAGAAATTGCCAATAAATTTAGTAAGACCCTCAATTAGTCTAGTGAGACCGCCAATAAACTTAGTAAGACCCTCAAGAAATCTAGTGAGACCCTTGAGGTTATGAAAAAGGACCAACTAGAAATTAAGCATACACTGACTGAAATAAAGAATATTACACAGAATTCCAACAGCAGACCAGAGGATCGCAAGAATCAAGTCAAAGATTTGAAATACGAAGAAGCAAAAAACACCCAACCGGAAAAGAAAAAAGAAAAAAGAATCCAAAAATATGAAGCTAGTGTAAGGAGCCTTTGGGACAGCTTCAAGTGTACCAACATCCGAATTATAGGGGTGCCAGAAGAAGAGAGAGAGCAAGATATTGAAAACCTATTTGAAGAAATAATGACAGAAAACTTCCCCTACCTGGTGAAAGAAATAGACTTATAAGTCCAGGAAGCGCAGAGAACCCCAAACAAAAGGAATCCAAAGAGGACCACACCAAGACACATCATCATTAAAATGCCAAGAGCAAAAGACAAAGAGAGAATCTTAAAAGCAGCAAGAGAAAGATGGTCAGTTACCTACAAGGGAGCACCCATATGACTGTCAGCTGATTTCTCAACAGAAACTTTGCAGGCCAGAAGGGAGTGGCAAGAAATATTCAAAGTGATGAATGCCAAGAACCTACAACCAAGATTACTTTATCCAGCAAAGCTATCATTCAGAATTGAAGGTCAGATAAAGAGCTTCACAGATAAGAAAAAGCTAAAGGAATTCATCACCACCAAACCAGTACTATATGAAATGCTGAAAGGTATCCTTTAAGAAGAGGAAGAGGAAGAAAAAGGTAAAGATACAAATTATGAACAACAAATACACATCTATCAACAAGTGAATCTAAAAATCAAGTGAATAAATAATCTGATGAACAGAATAAACTGGTGATTATAATAGAATCAGGGGCATAGAAAGGGAGTGGACTGACTATTCTTGGGGGGGAAAGGGGTGTGGGGGATGCAGGAAGAGACTGTACTAAAATCGTACTTTATGGATGAGGACAGTGGGGTGAAAGGGTGAGGACTACGCCCTCCACCTTGCCCCAGGGTAAGGGCTACGCCCTCCACCTTGCCCCAGGGTAAGGGCTATGCCCTCCATCTTACCTTGGCCATGTGCTCAGCAAGGCTTCTTCCCGGAAGCCAAGCCACTGCTTGCCACGCCCAGGATTTCTCTGGACTGGCCAATGATAGTCAAGGGAAGTGCACGCCATCACTATGACCACATCCTGTGTAATGAGACACCGACTCGCACCTGGCCAATTGGCAGGGCCCACAGTCCTTTCTCCTCCCCTTACCCCAACCCCCTATAAAACCTCTCTCCACACAGTTTTCCCTCTCTCTGCCACCTGCTGCTGTGCCAGTAAGGGGGGGCAGGGGAGCCAAACCTAGGTTTGAAATGAAGGACTCTTTGCTTTTGCATCGGACTCGCTGGCTCCCTGATGGGCTTTTTGGGAACCTTGAAATCTGGGCACAACATGGGGTGGGGGGGTGTGAGGGCGGAGGGTGGGGTGGGAACTGGGTGGAGGGGAGTTATGGGTGGGAAAAAAGAGGAGCAACTGTAGTAATCTTAACAATAAAGATTTAATTAAAAAAAAAAAAGCGAAGCCTCTGCGTGTTACTTCACTCTAATTTAGAATTTATTCCTGGAGTACACTAGTGTTAATAAATGGGGTCCCTCCTTTTCTTTAGGAAGCATGCTTGGTATTTCTTTTTTCTTCTGTAACAACAGCACATAGACATTGAGCTTTGAAAACTAATTCTATCTAGCAAAGTGACCAATAAGAAGGGGTGAGATGCCGAAACCGGTTTGGCTCAGTGGATAGAGCATCGGCTTGCGGACTGAAAGGTCCCAGGTTCGATTCTGGTCAGGGGCATGTACCTGGGTTGCGGGCACATCCCCAGTAGGAGATGTGCAGGAGGCAGCTGATCGATGTTTCTCTCTCATCGATGTTTCTAACTCTCTATCTCTCTCCCTTCCTCTTTGTAAAAAATCAATAAAATATATTTAAAAAAAAAAAAAAAGGGGTGAGATTTAGAGAAAGAACTGCAGCCTATTTAATGCCTCAAGACAAAAAAAGCGGTGGTCACCCTTCTCAGGGGCCCCTCTGTCCATCCAGGAGGGACAGAGTCTTAGGCTTAGAATTCAGAATTAGGTTTTAGAGGTAGTGTCTGCATGTAATAAAGTTTCTGGGGCCAGCGATAATGACCCCCCCCCCCCCCCCAAGGGCAGTGCATTGTTCACAGTTTTTATGGCCTGACACGCCTTTGCAAGACCAGTTTCCTCCTCAGTTTCCTCTCAGTTTCTTTGTTGGGAAACTCAAGAACCCCAATGCCAGTGAAAGGGTTAGCTGGCTAGCTTAATTAGGCAGGCTGAGGAAACCTGTACTTTTCACCAATCACCTTTTGGTCATGGCTTCATTCTTCTAATCCATTGGGACAAGACTCTGGGGAAACAGATCACCTTGCTCACATAAATCAACCCAAATCACCAGTAACACTATTTACTGCTCAGCACAAGCTACGTAACCCAGCTTTTAGACTTCCCTTTGCTCCATATAAGGGAAAGCTGGCTTAACCCATCAGCAATACCCAATATAACCTCCTTGTTCCTGTTCACTTTGGTCTATAAAAAATCTCTCACCTTGTACAATTCTTCAGAACTTCTTTCTATCTGCTATATTGGGTGCTGCCCAATTCATGAATCACTGAACAAAGCCAATCAGACTTTAATGTTTACTAAGTTGAATTTTGTTCTTTAATAGTATAGCAGGCTCTTTGTAGGCAGGACTGTCTTATTCTCCCAAACCTTTCAAATCCATCAAACTCAATGTGCCTAAACCAGAATTCACTAATTTCCTTCTGATCTAATCCTCCTTTAAAGCCTAAGAAGGACAACATATCCACACCTAGACACCAAAGGTAAAAACCCATGTCATCCATGGCTAGCATCTCTTTTATTCACTTGACAAATATTTACTAACCACATTTTCTGTGCCACTGAGAGACAGAGCAGTGAACAAAATAAAGTCCTTTCTGAGGATTTTACAACCAGAGTGGCCTTTCCCATTTTTTTCTCTTCTTCCTCTGCCGCCTCCTCTTCTTTTTCTTATTTCTTCATAATGAAAAGAGCTTTACTGATTGTTCGGATTGCAAAAATTTCATATGCTTATTGTAAAAAGTTCAAACACATTAGACTTCTTTTTTTTTAAGTAAAAGTTGAGTGAGAGCTCATGGATTACATTTTGGTACATTGCCGGGGTCCAGCCCCAGCAGTCCAGGGGTTCCCAAAGGTGAGGACAGCGTCGGCGAAGAATGAAGGACATGGAGACAGCTTTCAGATCATCAGCATAGTTGGGTTCTTTCTTATTATCCTGTTACAGCTGTATTTATACTCCTTGATTTATAAGCATGCCTCTATATCAGGGGTGGGCAAACTTTTTGACTCGAGGGCCACAATGGGTTCTTAAACTGGACTCAGAAGAAGGAACTGCGGCCGTGTTTCCCGACGTTACCATGTTAACACTGCTGCTGGTGAAGGAGCGGAGGGGAGAGCAAGAGAACCCTCTGCTCTTTCGGCTCTGAGCCGAATGGGCCGGATCCGGCCCGCGGGCCGTAGTTTGCCCACGCTGCTCTATATCATGGTATGTTTTGGGTCCTCCCTTGACCTTCTACAGTTCCTTGTTTTATCTTTATAGTTTCTTATCTGACCTTTGCTAAAAATCTTATCTCTGTCTAGTTCTGTTGATTTTAATCCTATCCATTCTATTCCAAAGGTTAGGGCTAGTTTGTTATCTTCATTCCAAGGTCACTACTCTACTGTTAAGCTACAAGGAAGTAACTGAAGGAGATTATCCTATTCTGTGGCCCAAGTAAAGGTTATGTCCTTTTAGCCTTGCTGGTGGTCTTCCTTGGGACTGCCCTGCGTCGGCGGGTTTTCATAGGCTTTGGTACTTTCTCTGGTGGGTAGACCCCTGAGGTTGTGGGCCTAGCAAGTCCCAAATTTATTGCCAACAGTCTTAGTCTAAGTTCCTCATAAGTTGTACACGGTATTTCTGTAACACCAGGGGGTTTTACTGATTTATTCCCTTCCTTAGTCCCGTTAATCCCTAACTCCAGGGAAACATCCCCATCTGGGGAAACAACCTTTCTTGGGGAGGTGACCCTGGTTAGAACACATAGCACTAAGAAGGGGAGCAAACATATTAAGAACAGTATGCCATATATGCCAGGTCCCTTGGAACATATGCTGTGCAGATGTTTCTTCCCTGCAGCGACTGTGTCAAGCAGCAAGGATGGACCGGCTTCCAGCAATACATTTTACTAGCATTTTAGTAATTATAGAGAACTTTCTCAAAGTACAATCTACTCATTCAACTGCTTGAATGGAATTTCTTTAATACCTTTTTATTGATAGACTAGAGGCCCGTTGCAGGAAGATCCTGCAAGAATAGGGCTTCCAGTGGCTAGAGCGAAGCAGAGAAGGGAGTGAAACCCAATGAGGGGGGCTTTGCTCCCACTCCCAGCCGCTCCTGCTGGGTTTCCCCTCCTCCTCCCAGCCACTGCAGTGGGTTTCCCCTCATGCTCCCAGCCGCTGTGGCAGGTTTCCTTATCCTCCCAGCCGCTCCTGCTGTGTTTCCCCTCACCCTCCCAGCCGCTCCTGCTGGGTTTCCCCTCCCACCTCCTGCCTCCGCAGTCTTGGCTTTGTTCCTGTCTCCACTGCCTCTACTTTGCTCCCTTTTGTAGCACTTCGCTTCCATTTTGTCTTCAGTCTTAGCTCCCAGCCGGTATATGCAAATTAACCGCCATCTTTGTTGTTGGATAATTTGCATATGGCGCTGATTAGCCAATGGGAGGCATATCGAAGGTATGGTCAATTACCATGTTTGTCTATTATTAGATAGGATAGATATAGCTATAGATAGATATAATATAGATATAGATATATAGATATGGTTATGGATGTAGATATCAAATATAGATATCACCCTGGCCAGTGTGGCTCAGTTGGTTGGAGTGTTGTCCCATACACCAAAGGTGGTGGGTTGGATCCTCAGTTGGGGCATGCACAGGAGGTAACCAATTGATGTTTCTCTCTCACATCAATGTTTCTCTCTCTCTCTCTCATCAATAAAAAAAAAAATTTTAAGTAGAAAAATATATCTTCTTCAGTTCACACCCTCGACATTGAGCTCTTACCCTTCATTACTTCTTCATCCTGCTTTCTTTCTCATTGAAGCCTCTACAGAGACCCAATACCCTATTCTTCTCCACCCAGCTTACCCTCCTTTCTTAGCCTCTCAGACCCTCTGCATCTGCCTCAGTCCACCTGTCTAATAGCCTAGCCCTCTCCCTGTGGACTGTAAGTTTGGAGGGCAGTCTTGTTTGCCTTGACATCCCAGTACCTAGCTCAGGGCTTGGTAATAATAAATGAATGCATGAGAGAGCTTTGATTTTATTTATTTGGGGCCCAGTGCACAAATTCGTGCACCTTGAAAGGAACTGTGGGCCGCGAGGCTGCAGTGGGCAAAGGGGTGGGTCTTGGCCCATCCTCCACGCCCCCACCCATCCCCTCCCACCACGGCCCCTGGTCCCATCTACCGGTAGCCCTGCTTCTGCCACCGCCGCTCCCATGTGCTACAGGTGCGAGCAGAGCCATCACTGGCAGCAGGTGTGAGAGGTGGCTGCTGGCCCTGATCACCCCTCAGGAGCAGGGGGAGGTGAAGAAGCCCTGAGGGGCAAGCGGGGCCGGTGCCAGCAGCAGGTGCGATCACCAGGCAGGACTGCAATGTGCAGGAGCAAAGAATTTTCAGTAACCACCAGAGGCTTGCCCTGATGACAGCGACCGGTGCCCCACCTTGGTCTGGTGCCCCTGCTCACCTGCTCTACCATGCTGCCGTGGCCAACGCCCGCTGTGTTTTGCGCTCTGCTACCTGCTGCTGATACCGGCCATGTTCCATGTGTGCCCTTTGGTGGTCAGCGCACATCATAGCAACCAGTTGTTTGTTCCGTTGTTCAGTCTATTTGCATGTTAGCCTTTTATTATATAGGAGTTATTTATTTATGTATTTATTTATTTATTTATTTATTTATTTTGATCAATTTCAGAGAGGAAGGGAGAGGGAGAGAGAGATAGAAACATCAATGATGAAAGAGAATCATTGATTGGCTGCCCCCTGCACACCTCCTACTGGGGATTGGGTCTACAACCCAGGCATGTGCCCTGACTGAGAATCGAACTTGGGACCCTGCAGTCCACAGGCCAATGCTCTATCCACTGAGGCAAACCAACCAGGGCAAGAGTGCTTTGATTTTAGATAACGCATCCAAGAGACATTTAGGTGTCAACTGAATGCCAGATTTATACTGTTACCAAGAAGATAAATGTTCCTAGGACAAGGCTTTCCCCCTCAAGGCTTTCATAGTTTCCTGCTTGTCCTTCAGACAGAAATGTCTCTAGAGAAAGGTAGCTCTTCAGGCTGTGTCAGCTTGATACCAATCACTGGTATAAAGTTTAGAGTATCACTCTTAGCTATAATTCTGGGATTCTGAACACTCTTATGATCTTCTATTTTATCTACTACCTTTGAGATAAATCAGTACAATGAGCCTCTCCCTTACTTTTAATTATATATACATATATAATATATACACATATGTAATATATAATTATATGTACATGTATATAATATATAACACATATATTGTGTTATATATACAGATATTTGGCAAATAAACATAAAATATTATATATTGTATATTTGCCATATATCTGTATATATAACACTGTTACAGAATTTACCAGGCTACCTAAAAATACACAGGGCGTACTTGGAGATCCAGGATAAACCCATTTATTTTCAGATGTACTAGCACAGTGACTCAGGGGGTCAATTCTCCAAATCCTGAGTGAGTGAATATGGAGGAAGCTTTTCCCTTTATACCCTTTGGTTTCTTTGTTTTCTATCTGTTTCCTAACTACCAGGTTTTTGTGGTGGGCTTCCACAGCCCCTCCTGAGTCAGTTAGAATGGGGGAGTTAGATTGTATCTAAAAGCCTGGTCTGGGTGGTGCTCTGTAGCTAAGTTTTTACATGCGTTGTTTATGGCCCCTTTGTAAATTGGGAGGAATTAGGAAAACAGGTCTTACTAGACCAGATTGTTAAGAAAGGGGCAGTGACTTAATTATAGGCTATCAAGAATGTACATCAAGAAGGTTACTGGCACAGATTCAGATTGCTAGCGACCTCCCCAAAATGTCTTATATTCCCCATCAACACAATCTGCCTTTAACCATTTTAAGTGTATAATTTTAAAAAAATATATGTTTTTATTGAGTTTTTAGAGAAACAGGAAGGGAAAGGAATGAACTAACATTGCTTCCTGCATGCCCCGCACTGGGGATGGAGCCCACAATCCTGACATATGCCCTGTGGACAAAAGGGGCCACATGCTGACCTGACACGCTTAGGGAAGGCCTGCATGGTGGTCTTGCAAACTCAGAGACCTAAAATAACCACGAAGGATGGTCCGAAATTAAACTTTAACTAAAAGCAGTTATGGTGGGTAGTTATGTCGAACTATGACACGCGTGTCAGAGGTGACACGCAAACTCATTTTTTTGGTTGATTTTTCTTTGTTAAATGGCATTTAGATATATAAAATAAATATCAAAAAGTAAGTATTTTACTATGGTTGCAAATATCAAAAAATTTCTATATGTGACACGGCACCAGCGTTAAGTTAGGGTTTTTCAAAATGCTGACACGCAGAGCTCAAAAGGTTCGCCATCACTGGCCTAGGCCAGTATCTTCACTGACAAGGTCAACCTTTACCTTAACTGAGCCTGTCTGTCTTTTTGCATCTATGATAACATATACTTGAAATGTCTGGGTAACTTTAACTTCCCTTTTTCTGGACCCCTTGGGGTCCTTCATTGTTATTATTATCATGTTAATTGTTAACTGTTTACTATCCTGCACCCACCTAAATATGTGTCCCACCTCTCTAATCTGTCACCAATGGATTTCATGTAACTCACCTACGTCCCCTCCTTTGATTGCAATGTAGAAAAATAGATGAAAACCTGCCATTCTCTGGAGCATTATCTCAACCCGTTGAGTTTCTGCTTCCAGGCATTGTCAACAGTTTGGCTGAAATGAACTCACAAAAATTCTTTACAAGTTTCAATGTTTTTAGGTTAACACCCTAACCAGGTATCAAACCGCAACCTCCTGGTTCATGGAATTGACACTCAACCATGGAGCCACACAGGCTGGGCTTAAGTGTACAATTAATTACATCCACAATGTTGTTCAACAATCACCACTCTCTAGTTCTAAAACTTTTACATCACCCCAAACAGGAACTGTGTACCTATTAACCAATAACTCCCTACTCCCCATTTTCCCAGCCCCGGATAACCTCTAATCTACTTTCTATCTCTATAAATTTGACTGTTATAGATATATTTCACATAAGGAGAATCATATACAGTGGGGCCTTGACTTACTAGTGTCCCGACTAACGAGTTTTTTGAGATACCAGCTGTCTCTCTGCTGATTTTTTGCATTGAGTTGATAGAGTAATTTGAGTTAACGAGCTCCTTAACGAGCTTGGTCTCAGAACGAATTAAACTCCTAAGTCAAGGCCCCCACTGTAGTATGTTTCCTTTGCTGTCTGGCTTATTTCACTCAGCTTAATGTTTTCAAGAGTGCAATAAGCCTTTTTCTTTTTCCACTTTTACTTTTTTTAAAATGTGGGAGAAAATGTTTGGTCTGCTGACCATTTGGAAATAAATCAGTGCAATGTTTTCTATTTTCATTTTTGTTTGGAATGTCTTTCCTAACAGGGAGTAAATGCTTAAGAACCTAATTAGTTTTTTCTCCTTCTTTTAGAGAAATTTTAATTGGTTTTGGCTCACACTTTCTTGTTGTTTTTTTTCTACAGGGGACTTAGTCTGTCTCCCATCCCCACTCCACAACTTCCTGCGGCTCCTGTGGATGTCTGTTTAGATTAACCAGAGTAACAAGACTTCATGACCCTGGATCTGGGGGAACAGATGATATTACTCATCAGGTATTCTGTTTTCTCCCCCCAAATCTGGGAAAGGAATATCTTGAAGTTGGGGCTAAGAGAAGATTTTGGACTGTCTGTGGTTCATTGCCCTCTTGTTCAATCATAATTTTTCTACCAATGGTCAAGGCCAAGGTTGTGACTATCCTTTAGGTTCTTTAATTCTTTATAAGTGTTTTATTAGCAGTTTTCATAAGCATGGCCACAGCTGGCTAGCATAGCAATGGCTAAAGTTGTTCCTGGCTCTTTCTCTTTCTCAGCTGGCTTACCTGACTCCTGCTCTAACTATTTATGTCTTTTGGCAACATCAATGAAACAATAGTAGTGTTGCAGAAGAGCAAAGAAATACCAAGCACACTTCCTAGAGAAAGGGAGGGGCCCCGTTTATTAACACTAGTGGACTCCGGGAATAATTTCCAAATCAGAGTGAGGAAACACGCAGAGGGCTTCACTTTTTATAACCTTCTGGGGTCTTTGTCCTGCAGGTATGGTTCTGCCCCCTTTCGTGGGCTTACAGGAAGGCCCCCAGGTGTTGGGGGTCTCCAGGCCATATCAGATGATCTGTCCTGGGGCCAGCGATAACGACCTTTCCCCCGCAACCCTCAGGGCAGTGCATTGTTCACAGTTTTTATCGCCTGACATGCCTTTCAAGACCAGTTTCCTCCTCACCATCTTCCATCCGTGGATTCATTCTTGGACTCTGATGGACAAAGAATCCGGGAACCATCCTGCCCACGGGAACACTGCATGTTCCTGTCCAAAAATCCTATATCAATTGCTTGTGGGGTCCACTTGGCCATGTGCCATGTGGCTTCTAGGGCCACATAGCGAGCTACTGCTGGTCTTGGAGCAATTGAGAAACAGGAGCACAAGAGAATAAGAAAGAGAATTCTTCATCTTGGGGATTATAACTGGGAGCTTAACCAATGAATCCTTCTGGATTTCAGGAGCTTATAGTGGCTCCACCCTCTTAGCCAATGATCCTTGTTCCCCAGGCTAGACTGACAGCCGAGCACTTTTCCTATGTCACCCTGACCTCACTGCACATGTGCCTATCTTCCCTTTGTTGGACCCCTTCCTCCAGTGATTTGCAGGATATGGACCAGTGGTTCTGTGGGGAGTGTAAAGTTGCAGCTTCCTAATGAAGCTGCCCAGATGGCCAAACTTATAATGTCTGGCCTCCCCTTCGCTTTCTTTCTATTATTAATATTAATAACTAGCTAGTTACTGTAATGGGGGACTTTGGGGTATTCCCCACTGGATGCTTGGGGTGGAGTCCTTATGATATCTCGAGAAAAAGAATTTTCTGAGACTCTCATGGGAGGATGAGTGATTTTTATTTGCGTGGAATTACATCCCGGGGTTTCCAAAGTCCCATTTCCCTTAATCCAGTCCTGGAAGAAGTGTAATTGGGGTTTCAGTAGAGCTAAAACCAAAACCAGTGTCCAGAATTTCTGTTCCATGTTGCAGTGGGGTCCAGGTCAACATCAGTCTAGTGGCAGTCTATTAGTCCATAGTGTGTGGGGTCCACAAGGCTATGCAAGTGAATGCAGGGGAGCCAAGAGAGTGTGCCCCTGCAACAAGAATCCCAAGCTGCCGGGAGCCGGTCTATCCTTGCTGTTTCAAGGGACCTGGCATATATGGCATACTGTTCTTAATATGTTTGCTCACCTTCTTGGCACTATGTGTTTTAACCAAGGTCACCTCTCTGAGAAAGGTTGTTTCCCCAGGTAGGGATTTCCCCTGAAGTTAGGGAGGGAATAAAACCCCTTAAGTAAGTGCCAGGCAGGTAATTAATCACTTTAACTACGAACAATCATGCTTAAGCTACATAATCTTTACTCCCTGGAATGGAGATAAGAAACGCCCTAACCTTTGGAATAGAGATTGAGAGGATTGGAATTAACTGGTATAAATACAGATATAACAAGACAACAGGACACAGAACCTACACAGAACCTAGACACAGAATCTAGAGAAGAACCTAGAGACAGAACATGGCAAAAGATCCTGGACAGAAACTGGCAACAGAACCTAGAGACAGAACCTAGCGAAGAGAACCTGACTGAAGAACCTAGAGACAAAACCTGGCTACAGAACCTGGATAGAACATGGCAAGAGAACCTGACTAGAACCTGGTGACTGAACCTGGCTGGAGAACCTAGACAGAACTTGGCTGGAGATCCTGGCTAGAGATCCTGGCTAGGCTGCTGATCAACTGAACGCTGTCTCCGTGTCATTCCTTCTTCGCCGACTCCGTCCACACCTTTGGGGACCCCTGGACCTGCTGGGGTTGGACCCCAGCATCTGGCGCCCAAACAGGGGCCCCTAGGTAAGCCCCACTCTCGGGATGGATAGGACTCCACCATAGTAAGAGGGTGGATAGTCTTCGCCGACTCTGTCCACACCTTTGGGGACCCCTGGACCTGCTGGGGATGGACCCCAGCACCAAGCCAACTAAGAGAGACCAAGAGAGCAAATTCTTTTTTGTTCAGGAAATTAAGTATCAAAAATCTTCCCATGCTTGCAGTGGCCATACCCACTCTTGCCAATGACTTCTATTCTCAGGTGTAACTGAGAGAAAGCAACTTTACTTGTCCCCACAACTTTACTGGGCCTGCATCTCTCTCTTGTCCAATCCCTTCCCCCAGTGCTCTGGGGGGAATGGATTATTTGCTCCCTTGGGAGTGTAAAGCTGCAGCTTCCTGGCCAAGATGCCCAAATGACATGCCTATAATATTTGGCCTTCCTTTTGTTCCTTTCCTATCTATCTATCTATCTATCTATCTATCTATCTATCTACCTATCTACCTACCTACCTACCTATTTATTTATAGAGGTAGGGAAAGGGAGAGAAGGATAGAAACATCAATGATAAGAGAGAATTATTGATCAGCTGCCTCCTACAGGCCCCTTGGTATTAGAGATCAAGCCTGCAATCTGGGCACGTGCCCTTAATGGGAATCAAACCCGTGACCTCTTGGTTTATGGTTCAATGCTCAATCACTAAGCAACACTGGCCAGGCCTTTTCCTATTATTAATAACTAGGTTAATTACAATGGTATCATTTAGGATGGTAACAATAAGACTGTGGTTTTTCTTTAACATATCCTTCAATACCCATTAATTTTTATCCTCAAAAAATCTTTCAAAGGTTGTAGGATGCATTGTATTTTTCTACCTTTAAAAATTAAGAGACTTAAGATATAGAGAATTTAGGTGATCTGCACAAATTCATCAGGTAATAAGTGGCAGAGCATAAACTGCAACCATGATTTATGATTGGTTGCCAGGCCTCTAGGCCCTTGGGTCTCATCTCAGAGAGACAAAACAAACACTCAATAAATAGTTGTTGAATGAATGAATGAATGAATGAATAATATGCTTGTATTTGCTCTTGTCTGATTGGCCACTCTGTTGGCAGGCTCAACAGAAAGCCATCTCTTTCTTAGCATAAGCAGAACTTTCTGACCCCTACTTTCTTACAGGTGTCTCAGAAATGCTTATTGTTACTTGGACCAAATTTTCTATGGATAGTTTATCTTATCCCAATAGCACAAGATGCTTAATTTATTAAAATTCTCAGAAATTTATTAGAGGAAAATAACATGTAAAAAAGTGGAGAGTTTTGATAATTATTCATTCACAAAATAAGAACATTCATTCAACACATTAGAATGGAAGACAGGAGGGATATGGGAGTTGAGTTTGAGCCTAAAGGGGAAAATGGTTTTATAATTAAATAGAAGAAAGCCATTCATAGATCTATGGTGATAATGAACTATGAACCGAAGAATATGATAAACTTTTGGCACATGAGATACAAAGAAGAAAAAAACATTCTATATATTTTTTCCTTCCTCTCCTCCATGCAATAATGGAGGAAACAAACAAACCATAAAAAAAAGATGAAACAAAAACAAACCAACAAAAAAACCCCTCTAACCCCACCTCAAAAGATGTAGATTTTGAAGTTCACTTTTATTTTGTAAGTAGTATCCTTTTGGAGAAGTGCCATCTCCGAAGAGAAATAATTCTACATAATAAAAGCCTAATATGCAAATTGTCCCCTTGTGTGGTCAATCTACTGGGAGTTTGACCGCTCACTATGACATGTGCTGACCATCAGGGGGCAGCATGGACCATGGCAGTGGAGGCGCTGCTGGCCCCAATGGGCCCCAATGAGAGCAGGACCATGGCAGGATGGTGGAGCAGGTGAGGGGGCATTGCCAGGCCAAGGCGGGGTGCCAGGTGGGCTGCAGGGCTGTAAGGCTGGGGGTGTGAGCTGGGGCCTGGTCTCCACAGGCCACCCCGAAGGACCCCACCCATGCACATGGCCTCTAGTTCTTTTCTTTTCTTTTTTTTAAAATATATTTTATTGATTTTTTACAGAGAGGAAGGGCGGGAGATAGGGAGTTAGAAACATCGATGAAAGAGAAGCATTGATCAGCTGCCTCCTGCACACCCCCTACTGAGGATGTGCCCACAACCAAGGTACATGACCTTGACAGGAATCGAACCTGGGACTCCAGTCTTCTGGCCGATGCTCTATCCACTGAGTCAAACCGGCTAGAGCTGGCCTCTAGTTCTTTATAAGAGTTGCAGTCCTAAAACACAAGCCATTGTGCCAGTTGCTTGCAAATCTTTTTTTGCCACATGGGGAGTTACTCTGAATTGTATTGACTTTGTGTGGCCTTCCTTTATCATGCAAATCAAGGCCATCAAACTGACTGAGCTGGGTCCTCCCCAGGCCCTTGCAGATGGTCATTACTCATAGCAAAGGAATGGTAGGATTATTTTGGGCTCTCTCTCTTCCTACCACACTGTAAACCAGTAAACAGGTTCAAGGTTCCAAGATTAGACTAACATTTGCAAGGGCTGATGTTTTGTCATTCTTTTTGGAATGGATTCCTACTTTAAAGCTTTAAATGTTTCCAAATCATAGGTGAGGACTGATCCAAAATATTATGTAAGAGTTGGTTTAAATTTTTAAATCATTAACATGTAACAATCAAAACAAAAATGCTATTTCAATACTACTATAAATCAAAATTCCCAAAGAAGTGCAAAAAATGAGAGACTGTATTCAGGTGAAATAGTTTGGAAAGCAGGGAAATACAGCCTTCAGTGGAAACCAATAATATATTACACAGAGATCAAGGGGAGGCCCCCTTTTAAAACAGAAAGTTCCCACCCAGGTCCCCAGGCAATTCATTTTATGTAAATGAGGTATCCAAATTTGTATGGTTCTGATGAGTCCAAATTGCACAGTTCTGGTTAGTCAGTATTACCCATTCTGGTTGGTTGTTATGGAGCAGTTCTGATTTGACCATGCAGGTCTCTAGCCTTTGATCACAAGATGAAATCAGGACTTCCCTGCAGTGGTTGTGTTATGTAGAAAGTTAGACATGAGCAGCTGGGTTGGAGCCTGCCCTGGGGTCCTGAACAGGGATTGGACCAACATTACCTTCGACTACCTCTCTATGGGCAGCACAGCAGACCACCAGCAGGCAGGGTCGGAGCCAGCTCTTTACACCAGCTCAGAGGAAAAACGACATGATCTCAATGCTACCTTACCAGGGTCCTAGACTAATTATAATAAAATTTGCATTTGGTTTTGACCCCACCCCCTGTGGGTTTTTCCGTATACATTATGGATAAAGTTATGCCCAGAAGAAAGATAGTTTCTGTCAATTATTCCTGAATGCAAATGACTCCACCCATAAAATCCTTCTTTCAAACCCAGGAGTATGGGACCATTCTCTCTCTCTCCCTCTCTCTCTCCCCCACTCCCTCCCTCCCTCCAAGGAACACACCCATGCCATTCCCTTTTCCCTTCCCTTTCCCCACAGGCATGTCTCCCTCAACCTCTAATGGGCCCCATGAGACTTGCAACCTGGGGAGAGATGGGCAGCTGCAGCTCATCCCAGGCTATGCCCCTGAATCTGTCTCCAAGGCCCCCTTTTCTCTGACTTCCCAGTGAGCTAAAGCAGCCCAGCCATTGTCACTGTTTCTCTCTCTCTCTCTCTCTCTCTCTCTCTCTCTCTCTCTCTCTCTCTCAACTGGCCCACTCCTTGTTTGAAATATATCTTTAATAAACCCCATTTTGCTTTACTTTTATTTTCATTGACCTTAAAATCTTTTTGCGTTGATCAAAAGAACCAAGGTCTCAGCCAGTAACCCCAATCTTTAACAGTTGACTGACATATTAAACAAGTATAGCATAGCATGTGAAGTCAAGAGTTCAGTCTGAAGTTCTTTCTGGTATACAGAGTACATGAGGAGCCCCTCTCAGCAGATGACTGCTAGACTCTTAATATTTATAAAATATGGGCCCTTTGTTGACCATGGGGAGTCCTCCTCCACAGATAAATTCCTTCTTGGGGTTCACATCAAATCACTTAAAAAAAAAAAAAGAACCTTTTTCTCCCTAGTCATGAAATAAAATAGAAAACAAACTTATTAATAAAGATATATTTTTCTTGAAAGCTTTTTCATGAAACATCTCCATGGTTGTATGTATTACATCAAACATGTCAAACTCGCCAGCAATATAACGGTATGTAAGAAATGTTTCAATAAAAATTTCATAACTTAGTTTTTACAATATCATGTTATGCATAATTATTAATAACTAACTACAATGTTCACTAATGACTGATTAGTGTTGCATTCATTTCCCTTACACACCTATGCGCAGGCGCACCATTTCTCTCCACTAATACTAGCAGCAAATATTTTAGCAGCCAATTGGCATGTCATTAGTCTTGTTTGGTGGGTGCAAACAATATTTTGCTTTCAGAGAACAAGAAAAATAGGTTCCTTTGCATTATACTTATTATATACTTATTATATACTTATTATACTTATTAATTTGTGCAGTTATTCAGTTATTTTATGTTAATGATCAGTCACTTATTTCAGCCCTTTGTATTCAGCATGTCTCTATCAAAATAAACCTAAGTTTCTATGAAAATTGAAGCTTTTGTTTTTTTTGCAGCCCACATAAACTTAAACCTTGTTTATTTGGTCCATGTTAGCCTTTGAGTTTGACGTGCTTGTATTACATAATATATTCTTTGAGCCATTCCCATAAATCCATAGAGTCCTGCTTTGTTTACTGTAAGCAATCCTAACCAACCAGGTTCATTCTGATAAATGCATTCCATAGATAAGAACTCCCTAGAGCAGCAAATAGCTTTAGCTCTTTGCTAATGAGGCAGGTTAGTAAGAAACTAGGAGAATTCCTTGGCAAGTGGAATGGGGAAACTGACAGACAACTAGGCAAGACCATGAGCAATTTACAAAAAGCTAATAAATCTCAAGATCTTATCTTCCCTAATCAAGTACACTTAGGAGCAAATAGTTTACATATTCCAGACTGTGCCAGGGGGCAGACCATCCTCCATCTGGTCCCTTCCCAGTGACATTCTTTAAAGGTGAAATTGACCAGAGAATAACTCTGATCCCTCTCAATGCTCATTTTGATACATTAGCATATCAAAGGACACACCTGGAAAGCTGATGAATATTCTGATAGAGACCTCCCCTAATAGTACCAACTTCAGAAAACAGATAAAAACCTTTAAGACATGCCAAAACCGGTTTGGCTCAGTGGATAGAGCATCGGCCTGCGGACTGAAAGGTCCCAGGTTCGATTCCCGTCAAGGGCATGTACCTGGGTTGTGGGCATATCCCCAGTGGGAGATATGCAGGAGGCAGCTGATCGATGTTTCTAACTCTCTATCTCTCTACCTTCTTCTCTGTAAAAAATCAATAAAATATATTTTTTAAAAAAACAAAAAAAACCTTTAAGACAAAGGACCAAGTGCTCTCTCTCCCTTGAGCATTCAGGAGTCTTTCCACCCTTCTTTCCTCAGGCATGTATCTTAATTTCTTTCTCTTTAGCTCTAAGGGTTCCAACATGATATGCAACCAGGGAGCAGTGGGCAGAAGCAGCTCGTTCCAGGCTAACCCTCTCAACCTTGTCTCCAAGGGCCTCCCTTTTGCCTCTGTAACTTGTTTCCTGAGTCCACACAGCCCAGCTGGCTTACTTCCTCTGCCTCTGTGATTTTGTTTCTAGAGGCAGCCTTACCTAGGCTTGACCTTTCCTCATGTTTCCAAAGGTCAAAGCAGCTCAGCCCAGGCTCACATCTGTTGCTATGATCTTGCCTCTTCTATCCTAAGCCCTACCTTTGTTTCACTTTCTCAGGTTTAACAAACATATTCTCAAAATCACCTGGACTGTGTCTTGAAATCTTTCCTGCATGAAGTCAAGAACCCCACATGTCTGACTGTGCTAGGGCAGACCCACCTCGGTTCCAGTCCCTTTCCAGTGGCCTAGGAGGTATTCATTAACATTGTATTAGGAGATTAGGCCTAGTCATCTGTCTTACTTCTGCCCCATTCTCTTTTCCTCAATCAGAGAAAAGAAGAGACTGCAGACTTACTGCTTAACTCTTTCCTTTCCTTAGACATTCCAAATATATTCACATATTCTCCTCTATTAATTTTCCCCTTGGGGTATAGGGGAAGTTGAATAGAAATCCTCCATCTTGATATAGCAATCCTCCATCCTATAAAATAAAAGCCTAATATGCTAAGTGCCTGGTCATCCATTCAACCAATCAAAGCATAATATACTAATGATATGCTAAGGCCACTCAACTGCTCACTATGACCTGCACTGACTAGCAGGGGGTGGATGCTCCGACCGGTAGGTTAGCTTGCTGCTGGGGTCCTTCTGATCGGGACTGAGCGAGCCGGGGCCGGACACGTCCTGGAGCTCTCCCATGATCCCTTGCTGGCTGGCCAACCTCCCACATACCTCCTCCCCAGCCTCAATCGTGCACCGGTGTGGTCCCTCAGCCTGGCCTGTGCCCTCTCACAATCCGAGATCCCTTGGGGGATGTCAGAGAGCCAGTTTCAGCCCGATCCTGCTCAATGCAGGAGCTGCCCCCTGGTGGTCAGTGGGCTCCCACAGGGGGAGTGCTGCTCAGCCAGAAGCCGGGCTTATGGCTGGCGAGCGCAGCGGCAGTGGCGGGAGCATCTCCTGCCTCCATGGCAGTGCTAAGGATGCCCGACTGTAGGCTTAGGCCCACTCCCTGCAAGCAGCGGGCCTAAGTCATCAATCAGACAACCCTGAGGGCTCTGCAAGAGGGTGCAGGCCAGGCTGAGGGACACCTCCCCCCCCCCCCCCCAACCGAGTGCATGAATTTCATGCACCGGGCCTCTAGTCTTGATATAATTGTGTACATCAATAGTTTGCTTTATGGCTTGTACCTTTGAATTATGTTTATAAACCCCTCCCTACCTCAGGTCACAAATATATTCTCCTATTTTTATTGGGTGTTTTCTAGATCTTCATTTTAGGGTTGGAGCATCCCTCTAAGGCCTGCTTTAAGCCCATGGCTCTGGTCCAGCTGTCTGTCCACAGGGCATGAGCTGCACTCTTTCCTGAGTGGTTGTCATCACTCTAGCCCTGAGCGCTTAGGCCCATCCAGCTCCAAGAACTCTGGGAACCATTTTGGCTTCAGCCTCCTCATGATGATTAGACTTTAAGTTCACTCTTTTTGACATCTTGGGTTTTGGCTTTTAGCTTGGTTATGTCCCCCCCCCCCCCCCACCCCCTTTATTTTTGGTTTAAAGTAAAAATTTAGCAGCAATTCTATATCTGCAGCCTTGGTGATAGATAACCTTTTCACATAAAACTTGCTTTTTATGTTGGTTAAGCAGTTATAATTCCTTCCCCTGTAACATCATAGAAGAGAAACCAGTGTGAGAAACGCTGGTGGAAAGTAACAGAAATATCTAAAGAAGAATTTTATTAAGTTTTTGTCTAAAGTGGTATGTGATGTGAATTTTCCTCAATTAATCCCCCCACCCCAATCCTCGATAAAATATCCTCCTTTCATCAATAGCCTGAGCTTGGATGTGGGTAAGGACAGAGGCTACTCATAGAATCTACTCAGGTTACAGTTTGAATTCCACTTCTCTTAGTAGCTGTGTGACCTTGGACAAATTATATAATTTCTCAGTCTCAGTTTCCTTATTTCTTCAATTAGGAAAATAATATGCTCCTCATGAGGTTACTGTGTAAACGAGGAAGGTCATGCATGTGCCTTTCTTTTCTCCCCTACCTCTGGAGAAACAGAAGTGTAGATGAAAAGATTTCAGTGAGGATATGGATCTGTTTTAACTCACTGCAATTTTGGGTAGGTCACTTGGCCTTAACCTACTTTAGTTTCACCATCCATGAAACAATCTCTAAGATTTATTCCAAGTAAAAAAGTTTCTAATTTAGGTTTTCCAATTGAATTTAAGATAAAAGCATAACAAACCCCCTGTGTCATTCAGTTTTTCTTTGCAAACATTTATTTACATTTGTAAATTTACTAAATGAGAGAAGTGATTTGATTTATGAGTTAAATATATCACAGGGTAGCATAGAATATTTCTTAAGTTCTCTGCTTTATCCTTATACACAGGCATGTGTGAGAGGTGTGTCAAGTAATTTATTTCTAAAATTATTAATTTCAGTGGTAAGTACAATGGAAAGAAAAAGGAGAGGCAGGAGAGGGGAATTAGAAATGATGGATGGAGGAAAAAGAAAAAAAAATGCTGGAGAGATTAGGGAGAGGGGGATGGGCAAAGACTGAAAAGGCTGCTTTTAATTTGTTTTAAAGTTTATTTAAACATTTATTCCATAAAAAACAACATTGAGACTAATTTGAGTCTTCTGGTATTAATTTGTCTAACTTGATGATCATGTGAAAATTCTAGTTACCAGTAGAAACCATTTTTCCCCCCTTCTGGTTCAAAATAACAAAGTGAGCAAACTGATAAAGACTCTCTCTGGGTGATTTTTCACTCTTTTAAAATTTATCAATCTTCAATGAAATTCTTTTTCTTACAGACAATCTAATTTGATACATGGTAATTGGAAAATAACATACTATTCTTAAAAACTGTGAACAGGAGGATTAAAACTGGCTCCTATTAGAAACAGTTGCAGAATGTCCAAGAAAGGAGCACATGAACATACACAAAGAGGCCCCTTTCAGCCATGGAGGAGCAGCTAAACTGCATTGCTGCAGAAGGCCATTGATCACATTTATTACAGTGCAGACAGCAGCAATTTTAAGTGAGACTGGGTTTCCCGGATGAATTCCAATAATTCAAGTTATGATTTTTAAACTCTGTGTCAGACTAATTCAATATTACTTTTAGGCAAAAAAAGAAAAAAGCTGACTTTATTAGTCCCATAATATGGAGAAATAACCTAATTTTATTACTTTAATCATTAATAAAGTCATTACAAACCACTTGGTAATTTAAAAAAAAGAGAGGCAGCAGTTTAAGTGGAAGCTACACTGACATTCTCCTAGGACCAAACTTGAAATACAACTAAAATATAGGGGGAAAAAAACCACCAAGAAAAATCAGCTGAAGACTAGCTGGAGAGAGCCCTGATAATCAAGGACGGAAAGTGAAGACTATGTAGAGACTGGTAGGAAGTACGGAGAAGGGAAAGAGCAGGCCGGGTTCCTAAAGACAGTGGCTGAAGGTCTGGAGAGATATCTCAGCTGTGGGAGATTCCTACTGAGAACTCTGGGATCTAAACCCCAAGCTGGGATACCCAGCTCAGAGCACTAGAACTGAGAAAGGTGCCCACAGAACATCTGGCTGTGAAAAGCAGCAGGGTTGTTGTCTGTGCCAGTCAGAGATGACTGAAAATGCGGGCAACCTCTTAAAGGACTAATGCACAAAATTTCATGTGCAGCCACTCACCTTGAGCTGTGGCAGAGGGAGAGCAGAGGACTGGAGCTGTGTGAGGAGAGTCCAGATTTTGGGCTCTAGGGTTGGGGCTCAGGGGGCAGCCATCTTGGTTGCGTGTGTTGAGTCATTCCCTCATGCTGTAGAGGACATCTTTTGCCAGAAGACCTTCATTATACAGGTGGTTTGGCCCTGAGGGAAAGGCAGTTGCCCCACCCTGTTGGAAGACATCTCAACCCACCCTGTGGTCGATAGTCTGAGGCTAAGTTTGAGAATCAATTAGACTGCAGGCAGAGGCAGATCTCTGGAGGCTTTGAGTCTTTGTGTGATCTCCTTCTGGGACTGGGACTAGGAAAAACAGACCCTAGTGCATATCTTGGTCTTTTCCAAAGGTACCCAGCCACATCAGAGGGAGCCACAAGTGGTGGATTAATGATGGCTCCAAATAGGGTACTAGGGCCAGTCAGAAACAGCATGGGACATTGTCCAGCACTAAGAAATTGGGAATCATACAGATTTACCTAATACATAGATACAAACCTAAATACGCAGCAAAATGAGGAGACAAAAAAACAACACCCAAATGAAAGAAAATTCTCCAGAGGAAGAGCTACAGGGAAATGAGAAGAAATTATCTGATATAGAGTTCAGAATACTGATGGCAAAGATGCTCAACATCATGGGAAAATATATAGTAACTGTCAAACAAGACCAGCCAAAAATAATGACATAGCACTAACAAAGAACACATTGGAAGGAAAACACAGGAGATTAGGAGAAGCTGAGGATCAGATCCGTGAATTAGAAGATGTGGTAGGAAAAAAACAACACTCATTCAGAGAACCAAAAAGAAAAAACAATTAAAAAACTGGAGGACAGCTCAACGGAGCTGTGAGATAACATGAAATAGAACAATATTTGCATAATATCTGTGCTAGAAGGAGAAGAAAGTGAGCAAGGGATAGGGAATGTATTTGAAGAAATAATGGCAGAAAACTTCCCTAACCTGGTAGAGGGAAAAAGTCATGCAATTCAGGAGGTACAGAGAGTCACATGCAAGAATAACCCAAACAGGCAAATGCCCAGACATATCATAATTAAAATGCCAAAAACTGAAGACAAAGAGAATCTTAAAGGCAACAAGAGAAAAGAAATTTGTTACCTACAAAGGAGCTCCCATAAGGCTGTTAGATGATTTCTCATCAGAAACTCTACAGGCAAGAAAGGAACGGCATGAAATACTCAAGGTAATGAAAAGCAAGGATCTGAAATCAAGATGACTATATCCAGCAAGGCTATCGTTCAAAATAGATGGTGAAATAAAAAGCTTCCCAGACAAAAAAAAAAAAAAAAAGGCTAAAGGAGTACATCACCACCAAGCCAGCACTACAAGAAATGCTAAAGGGGCTGCTTTAATGAGAAGAAGAAATAGAGAAAGAAACCTAACCATACAGAAATAAAATGGCAATAAATGAGTACTTATCAATAATAACCTTAAATATAAAGAAATTAAATGCTCCAATCAAAAGACATAGGGTAGCTGAATGTATACAAAACATGACCCAACTATATGCTGTCTACAAGAGACCTACTTCATAACAAAAGACTCACATGAGAGTAAAAGAATGGGAAAGAATTTTCTATGCAAATGGAAACAAACAAACAAAAAAGCTGGGGTAGCACTACTCATATCTGACAAAATAGACTGCAAAATGAAGATTATCACAAGAGACAATAGAGGTCACTACATAATACTAAAGGGCTTGAACCAACAAGAGGATATAACCATGATAAACACATATGCACCCAATATAGGAGCACTTAAATATATCAAAAATCTTCTAGAGGAGTTTAAGGGAGAGATCAACAGGAATATATCATAGTAGAAAACTTTAACACCCCACTAATGTCACTGGATAGGTCTTCCAGATAAAAAATTAATACGGAAACAGTGACTGTAAATGACATACTGGATCAGATGAATTTAATTGATATTTATGGAACATTTCACCCCAAAGCTGCAGAATATACATTCTTCTCAAGTGCACATGGATCATTCTCAAAGATAGATCACATGTTAGGACACAAATCGAGTCTCTACATGTTTAAGAAGGTTGAAATCATATCAAGAATCTTCTCAGACCACAGTGGAATAAAATTAGAAATCAACTACAGTAGAAACACCCCCAAACATTCAAACACATGGAGGCTAAATAGCATGCTATTAAACAATGAATGGGTTGTCAATGAAATCAAGAAAGAAATAAAAAACTTCCTGGAAACAAATGAAAATGAACACACAACAACCCCAAATCTCTGGGACACAGTGAAAGCAATACTAAAAAAAAAAAAATAATAATAATAATAATAAAATATTTAACCCTACAACTTAAAGAATTGGAAAGAAGACAACAGGAAAAGCCCAGAGTAAGTAGAAGGAAGGAAATAATAAAGATTAGAGCAGAAATAAACGGCATAGCCCTGACCGGTTTGGCTCAGGGGACAGAGCATCGGCCTGTGGACTGAAGGGTCCCAGGTTCGATTCCGGTCAAGGGCACGTAACTTGGTTGCGGGCTCATCCCCAGTAGGGAGTGTGCAGGAAGCAGCTGAATTGATGTTTCTAACTCTCTATTCCTCTCCTTCTCCCTTCCTCTCTGTAAAAAAATCAATAAAATATATCTTAAAATAAATAAACAAATAAATAAATAAATGGCATAGAGACAAAAAAATAAAAACAAAAACCAACCAAACAAAATCAATGAAACCAAGAGCTGGTTCCTTGAAAAGATAAATGAGATTGATGAACCATTAGCCAGACTCATCAAGAGATGAAGAGAGAGGAATCAAATAAATAAAATCAGAAATGAAAACAGTAATTACTCACAGCCTATAAATACAAAGGATTGTAAGAAAATACTATGAACAACTATATGCCAACAAGCTGGACAATGTGGATGAAATAAAAAATTCCTAGAAAAATACAATCTCTCAAAACTGAATCAATAAGAATCAGAAAACCTGAATAGGCAAATAACAACAGATGAAATAGAAGCAACAATAAAAATAAAAAAAACTCCCCGAAAACAAAAGCCCTGGTCTTAATGGCTTCACAGGGAAGTTTTACCCAACACAAAAAGAAGAACTAACACCTATCCTCCTCAAACTATTATAAAAAATCCAAGAGGAAGGAACACTTCCAAGCTCTTTTCATGAGGCCAGCATTATCCTAACTCCAAAATCAGATAAAGACATTACAAAGAAAGAGAATTACAGGCCAGTATTCCTAATGAACATAGATGCTAAAATGCACTACATATATTAGCAAATGGGATCCAGCAATTTATTAAAAAGATCATACATCATGACTAAGTGGGTTTTATTCCAGGGATGTAAGGCTGGTACAATATTCACAAATCAATAAATGTGATAATATATCACATAAACAATTTGAAAGACAAAAATCACATGATTATATCAATAGTCATAGAAAAGGCATTCAACAAAATCCAACATCCATTTTTGATAAAAACTCTCAGCAAAGTGGGAATAGAGGGATCATATCTCAACATAATAAAGGCCATTTATGACAAACCTGAGTAAACATTAGACTCAATAGGCAAAAACTAAAATCATTTTCCCTAAGAACAAAAGCAAGACAGAGATGCCCACTTTCACCACTCTTATTCAACATAGTACTGGAAGTTCTAGCTACACTCATCAGAGAAGAAGAAGAAATAAGAGGCATCCAAAGTGGAAAGTAGAAAGCAAAATTCTCATTATTCGCAGATGACATGATTTTGTAAATACAACACCCTAAGGACTCCAAAAACTACTAGAATTAATAAATGAACTTGGCCACGTAGCAGGATACAAAATTAACACACAGAAATTGGTGGCATTTTTTTAAAACATTTTTTTTATTGATTTTTTTACAGAGAGGAAGGGAGGGGATAGAGAGCTAGAAACATTGATGAGAGAGAAACATCAATCAGCTGCCTCCTGCACACCCCCTACTGGGGATGTGCCCGCAACCAAGGTACATGCCCTTGACCAGAATCTAACCTGGGACCTTTCAGTCCACAGGCCGACGCTCTATCCACTGAGCCAAACCAGTTAGGGCTTGGTGGCATTTTTATACACCAGTAATGAATTCTCAGAAAGGGAAACTAAACAATCCAATTACCATTGCAATAACAAAAAAATTAAGATACTTAGGAATAAACTTAACCAAGGAGGTAAAAGACTTGTATCTGGAAAACTACGGTATGCTGAAAAAAGAGAGACAGCCCAAGGACACAGACAATAGGGTGCTGAAGGCCTGGGGTAGGGGGGTGGGGGCAGGCTGGAGAGTGCCAATGGGGGAAAAATGGGGACATATGTAATACTTTCAACAATAAAGAATTACAAAAAGAAAAGAGAGATAAAGGAAGATATACACAAGTGGAAAAATATACAGTGTTCATGGATTGGTAGAATCAAGATCATTAAAATGTCCAGACTACCCAAAGCAATCTACAGATTCAACGTAATCCATATTAAAATACCAACAGCATATTTCACAGATCTAGAACAAATACTCCAAAACTTTATATGGAACCAAAAAAAGACCCCAAATAGCTGTAGTAATCTTGAGAAGAAGAACAAAATTGGAGGAATCACAATACCAGATATCAAATTATACTACAAGGCGATTGTAATCAAAATAGCCTGGTACATAAGAACAGGCATATAAATCAATCGAGCAGAACAGAGACCCCAGAAATCAACCCAAACCATTACGCTCAATTAATATTTACCAAAATAGCAAGAACATACAATGGATTCAAGACAGTCTCTTCAATAAATGGTGTTGGGAAAATTGGACAGATACATGGAAAAAAATGAAACTAGGCCTCCAACTTACACATACATAAGAATAAACTCAAAATGGATAAAACACTTAAATGTAAGTTGTGGAACTATAAAAAATCCTAGAAGAAACCATAGGCAGCAAAATTTCAGATATTTCTCATAGAAATATGTTTGTGGATACATCTCCTAGGCAAAGGAAGCTAAGGAGATAATAAATAAATAGGACTACATCAAAATAAAAAGCTTCTTTACAGCAAAAGAAACCATCAAAAAAAAAAAATGAATAGGGAGGCCACTCTATGAGAGAACATATTTGGCAATGATCACCTGATAAAGGGTTACTAGTAATATTCAAAATACATAAGGAACTCAGACAACTTAACAAAAGGAAGACAAACAATCCAATAAAAAATGGACAAAGGACCTAAATAGACACTTTTCCATAGGGGACATACACATGGCCAATAGACATATGAAAAAATGCTCAAATTGACTGATCATTAGAGAAATGCAAATTAAAACAAATGAGTATCACCTCACACCTATCAGAATGGCTCCATCAACAAATCAACAAATGACAAGTGCTGGTGAGGATGTGGAGAAAAGGAAACCTTAGTACACTACTAGTGGGAATGCAAACTGGTGCAGCCATTATGGAAAACAGTATGGAGTTTCCTCAAAAAATTAAATGTGGAACTGCCATTTGACCCAATGATCCCACTTCTAGGAATATATCCTAAGAAACCCAAAGCACCAAATCAGAAAGAATGTATGCACCCCTATGTTCATAGCAGCGCAATTTACAATAGCTAAGATCCAGAAACAGCCCAAGTGCCATCAGTAGATGAGTGGGTAAAAAACCAGTGGTACATTTACACCATGGAATAATATGCAGCAGTTAAAAAGAAGGGTCTCTTACCCTAGGAAACAGCTCGGAGGGATGTCAAGAGTATTATGCTAAGCGAAATAAGCCAGTCAGAGAAAGACGAGTATCACATGATCTCACTCATATGTAGAATCGAATGTACAAAATAAATTGAGGAACCAAATAGATCCAGAGACATGGAAACATAGAACAGGCTGCAGAATCTCAGGGTGAAGGCAGGGGAGGGTGGGTGAGTAGGAAGAGATCAACCAAAGAACTTGTATGTATAATATGCATAACCCATGGACACAGATAATAGGGTGGTGAAGGCCTGGGGTGCTGGCGGGGGTGAGCTAGAAGGGGTCAATGGGAGACAATAGGGGACATATAATACTTTCTTTTAAAAAAAATATTTTTATTGCTTTAAGAGATGGAAAAAGAGAAATAGAAACATCAATGATGAGAATTATTGGCCACCTCCTGCACGGTCCCCACATTGGGGATGGAGCCCACTACCTAGGCATGTGCCCTGACTGGGAGTGGAACAGTTACCTTCTGGTTCATAGGTCGATGCTTAACCACTGAGCCATGCTAGATGGATCTGTAATACTTTCAACAGTAAAGATTTAATTTTAAAAATAGAGAGAAATGATGTGAATTTTACTTACTGCATCATGGTTGCAAAAATGCTAAGTTGTTTGTTGGTTTACATCAGAAGTGAATTTACTTTGGGCTACACTTTGATATTTGAAGAACAATTTTTTTAGTGGTTTTTTTTTTTCTAAAATTGAAATTTTCTTATTGTTTTTATTGATTATAAAAATAATTCATGGTCATGAAAAAGAATACAATATATATAAAATGACATTTTCCCCAGGTAACATTGTTTTAGGATCTGTAATTTTAAAAAGGTGTATATTTTTCTGATTTTTAATATAAATTTTTTCATCCATCCATCTGCCCATGCATGCCATCTTTTCATAACGAAAAGTAGAGTGTTGGGCAGGTGGTTCCTATTTCTGTGGAGTGGAAGACTCATACAAAGCACATTCAGGGCCCTGCTCAGGCTCCCCTGTGAGCAAAGGAAGGCAGCCCTGCTGTGGGGTAGGCACTGTCCTCATTTTAGCTCAGTTTCTGAGACTAGTGTGAGACTTTGGGCAAATCATATGATCTCATTTGTAAAATGTATATTCTCTGCATGTTAGTACACTCTGAATTAGCTTCTGCTTTATGGTGTGTTTTGAGAAAGGGATCATTAATTTTTTATGAAAAGCGATTTCTTTTTACAGGCCCATCCAACTGGTGGATGCTCTGAAGTATTACAACTAACATGTGACAATACATATTAAAAAAATATTGTAATGACTACTGAGCTAGCCTCCTTTAGGCTGAATTTAAAATACTTGATGTTTTTGAGGAATAGAGATGAAACAGATGTCTCAGTTGTTCTGAGAAGAAACTTTAAAAAATGATCATGTCTTGTAATTGATAAAATGATTCTAGCATTGAGATCAGTTACACATTCAAGGGTTTGGGAGTGGTTGTCTATGCATGCTGAATTTCAAGCATGTGGTTCTCAGGAATACAGGGGGGTTTGTATGGAGCTGAATGAACCTTCCACAGTCTGAAAGCCCTCTTTGGGAAACAAATATCTGGTTGCCATGGTGATACTCAAGGTGGTTGAAGGATGGATTAATCAAAATACAGTAAATCTTTTTTACGAGCTTCCTACAAAATCTAGTGTGACATGAACCCTCTGGTCTGTCTCCTCTTATTCTTCCCTCCATCACACAGGAAATCCACCATGGATGTGCAATGGCACACATTTATTGTACTGAGTTCTACACAGACACTCCTGGATGACACCCGCTCTTGCCTGAAAGGCATTGTCATACAAGCAGAAAGTCTCCGCAAACATTTATTTTTAAAAATTGTGCATAACATTAACATTCAAGGGGAAAATTTTATCCAAGTCTCTCTGCAACAAAAAGAAAAGAGGATGGTTATTTGTGGCCTCTGAAAATAGTGATTATTAACTGAGCTACAGTCTCTGGGGAATAAAGAATGTAAAATAATTTGTGCTAAGATGGAAGCTGCATTTTGCCTGAGTCTAAATGCACAAATAATCTGATCATCTTAACTATTCAGTTTAGTTTCAAACCAAGCCATCTCAGTCCCAGTGTCAGTTAAATAAGTAAATGAATAAATCTAAATAAATTATTAAGTTGAATAAATTAAGTGAATAAATTAAATGGCTATTCCCTTCCTTCCCAACAAACTGACGGGTCAAATTAATCAAAAACAGTTAATACAATTGTGGGAGACATTTCCAGAAGCCTCCAGTAAATCATTCTTGGGCAGCCAATTCAATTTTAACCCTTGGTCTTGAATAGCCACTGCATCAAGTAGATTGGATGAGATAGCATGCAGAATCAAGCCGACATAAGTCAGTTAGTGTTGGGCACCCTCCAAGAACAAAAAGTTTCAAAGTGAGGATGTCAGTTACTACAGGTGAGGGGCCTAAAAGAGTCCAGAGGGACCCCAAGGGTTCAGGCAGGGAGATGCTCTCCACTGGCCTGCCAGTTCTGAGGTTCCACGTGTTATCGCAGACAGAAGAGAAGACAGAGGATGCAAATTCCAAAGGAATTTGGCATAGGATGAAACAGTGGTTCTCAACTGGCACCGATCTTGTTATGACTGGGGGTAGGGAAGACTAGGGGATGGTGCTGGCATGTAGCGGGTAGAAGCCAAGAATATTGCTAAACATCCTACATGCACAGGACAGCCTCCTACGAAAAAGGAGAAGTGTCAATAATGCTGAGGTTGAGAAATATTGGTGTAGAAAAAATAAATAGTTAATAGATTCTAAGTAGCACCTTGTATTGAGCACAGATTCATGGACTCATATGAGGAGATAAAAGGCCTATGACTCCAGAGCTGAGCAATAAGGAGTCAGCTCTGGACTCAGAAATGGAAGGCCTAGATCTCAATCCAAGCCTTACTATTTATTCTTTTTTAAAAAAATATATTTTATTGATATTTTACAGAGAGGAAAGGGAGAGGGATAGAGAGTTAGAAACATCGATGAGAGAGAAACATCGATCAGCTGCCTCCTGCACACCCCCTACTGGGGATG
This sequence comes from Myotis nattereri, assembly GCF_964212035.1. NCBI lineage: Eukaryota > Metazoa > Chordata > Mammalia > Chiroptera > Vespertilionidae > Myotis > Myotis nattereri. Next base: position 28,752,250 of record NC_138086.1, on the reverse strand, counting down.
TGCCCGCAACCAAGGTACATGCCCTTGACCGGATTTGAACCTGGGACCCTTGAGTCCGCAGGCTGACGCTCTATCCACTGAGCCAAACCGGTTAGGGCTATTTATTCTTTATTACCTATATCATGTCAGCCGTTTTGAGACTCTGTTGTTTAGCTTGTTAAATGATGATAGTAATATCAATGTACCTTATAGTAAGGATTGAGATAATTGGTATGAAAACATGGAACACAGAGCCAGTGTTCAAGGAATAATGACTGGAAACAAACAATCTAGTTTAGTTTATCTTAATGATTTTTTTCTGAGGCAAGCCTGGTCAACTTTGACCAATGCTGACAATAAAAGGAGTTTTAAATTGATTTGAAATCTATTAATTTTTTTGGATCTTAACATACTGTAGGGAAGAAAAATGTTTTCTTCAACCCTCCTAGGGTCCCTGGCTGGGTCTGAAAATCAAACTGACATAAGATGTTAATAGGTGAAATGCATACACATTTTATTGAATTGTTACATATACATGGGAGCATGCACCAGAGAATGAAGCCCAAAGAAGTTACTAGAATAGGAAACTTTTCTACTTTTTAGACAAAGAAACAATAAATTTGTGAAAACTTGATAAGGCAGAAAAGTTTGGACTAGAAGTAATCAGCAGTGAAGGAGTAACTAGGCAGATAAGGGTTAATTTAACAAGGTCTATCTATTAAAATATGAGAGAGGAAGAGAGAGAGAGAGAGAGAGAGAGAGAGAGAGAGAGAGAGAGAGAGAGAGAGAAAGAGAAAGAGAGAACGAACCTGGATATGTACCCTGACCAGGAATCGAACCAGGGATCTTTCGGTACATAGGACGAGGCTCAACCAACTAAGCCACACTGGCTAGGGCTACCAAGGTTTATTTATATAAATCCATCTGTCAACCTAAAATTCCCAGTCTTTGATGATAAGACTGTTTTCCTCCCTCTTGGTACAAAGAGGGTAACTTTCAAATAAGAGATTTATGACCTATTTCCAGAACGGGTAGGGAAGTTCAGAATAACCTGTGATAGGAAGTCCCCTTAGATAAAATCCTTTTCTTAGACTTCTTCAGTTTAAGACAATCAGTAGGACAAAGTGCCATATTTTGGGGTATCATGTCTTCAACTCCATCTGTATAAAATGTCCTTTCTCAGCATAGAGGCTGCTGGGTGTGAGGCTGCAGCGCTGCAGAAGGTTATATTTCTTTGCTCTAGAAAAACAAAAAACTAGGGAAAGTATTAGGAGAGCCAGTGGGGAGGACCATAGCAGGGAAGCTGGATAGCAAGTGTGTGGAGCAGGTATCTAATGGGAAGTCAAAAATGAAGCTTCGCTGTGCGCTATGCAGTGTGACCCTCTCCTCCATTGAAGGGAAGCAGAGATTGTCAACCCCCAAATTTGTCTTTTGGGATATTGATTCTTTTAAGCTGGTTATTTTTTTTTTTATTTTTTTATTTTTATTTATTTTTTTTTCTCTATTTTTTTTTTTAATTTATTGCTTAAAGTATTACAAAGGGTATTACATATGTGTCCATTTTATCCCCCCGCCCTAGACAGTCCCCTAGCCTCCCCTATCCCCCAATGTCTTATGTCCACTGGTTATTTAAGTTGGTTATTTTTAAGAAAGGAAAAGATTCAGGAAGAACCTTTGACCTTTCCCCACCTGCTTAAAGGAACTGAGATAGAGGACCTGCTGCAGAAAGGGAGCTATCATCATAAATAACTACAGTTTAATATGAACTAGGTGTGATAGGGAGAAACCTAGCAAGTCCCCTTAAAGTCCTCTCTGTGTCTCATCTTTAAAGATGGCCCAGCAAACATTTCTTTACCAAACACTTGGTTTTTGATCTCCATGTGAATTGTCCCCACTTTCCCTTTGATGTCCCCAAACCACAACCTTATCTTTCTCCTTAGCTCAAGATGGCCTATAAGCCTTAACTGCCTGACTTGTCCCTAGGGTTCCATATTCTTATGAAATCCCTGTATATACATATGTAATAAATTTGATTATTTTCTTCTATTAATGTCTCATGTCAATTTGATTATTAGACCAGACAGAAGAACTTGGAAGGACAGAAAGAAAATTTTTCTTTCTCCCCCCACACCATCTCTCTGCAAAATCTTTATTAAAGTCTTCTTTATTCCTCTGTGATTTATGCATTTGGATTTGTTTTGTTTTGTTTTTGATACAACCAAGTGTAAATCCTATGTCAATGTGAATATGCAAGGCTACCACTAGCCCAAATTAAGAAACTTATCCCCAATTTGGATATAAGTCTAAAGGTGATTGTCCAGCTGGTGTGCTCAGTGGGTGAGCCCATGAACCAGGAGGTCATGGTTCTATTCTTGGTCAGTGCACATGCCTGGAACTATGAGTGGGGAATGCAGGAGGCAGCTGATTGATGTTCCTATCTATTCCTTTCTTTAAAATTAACTTAAAAACATATATATATATATATGTATATATATATGAATATATATATGATTAAAGTCATGTTAAGAACACTTTCTAATATGCCCACCTAAGGGTCACCTGACCCTGGAATTTTATAGTTCTGAAAAGATTTTATAATACTGAAGGCTGATCTGGTGCAACAATTTTATTTTTATTTGGTAGGAAAGATAAATCTGAAGGCTATGGTTTTATTAACTTGTAGGATTTTAGCCACTTTATCTAACTTAGCAATTTTATTTCAGCATGACTTTTTCATTTATTGTAAAAATTTCCCTCTTAAATTCTCCTTTGAAGTGGTTTTATTATCCTGTTGGCTGGCTTATTAATAGGTTTTTACAAATCTTTGACATATGCTTAATATCTATTTGTATGAAAACTACGTTTTTAATATTTGAGATTATGCTTTAACACCTATATGCAGCCTTTGTGTGAATTAGGAAAAAAGTGTCCTTTCTTCGAATAGAATTATCTTTTTTTCTCAAGTACAATTTTTAGGACTTAGTATATTATTTACTTCTTAATAATAGAAATTACAGCAAGCCTGAAGTCATTCTATATAAATTCTACAAATTAAATTGTTGAACACACAACAAAGGAAGTAGAAATTTTAAGTCATAATACCTCTCTCAAATACTTAAAAATCAGTAGGAATAATTTATTATAAAATAGTTATATGTCTTGCTTTCATAGAGACAAAATTCTTATTGACAGTTCCAATGCCTGCTTGCTTCAGTGTCTTAAAAACATGCAGTTTTTCTTGTGACATTGTATATCTTTAATAAAATTTATTTTCCTGAAGCTATAAAATTCTCCATTGGGCAATTGCTACTGCAAGGTTAAATTTATCTGGTTAAGTTTATTCAAAATGTTATTGGAAATGTATCCTGTAAATTACTGCAAGCATATCAGAATACTTCAACTGGACTACTGTGTCTATTTTAGAAATCAAGTTAGGATTTTAGTTCCTTCTACATTAAATTCCCATCAGAATCATTTTCCTTACTTTGTTCACCAGGCAATTTCAACTATTAGTGATTCCATAGTTCAATTTATGTTCATTGGAATTCTTTAAATTACATTTGCCATTTGTTACACTGAAAGACCGTTATATTCTATCCATATTTTAAAGCTTTCCTTTAAAGATAATATTATTATATCTTAGTATAGGAAAAGGAAAATTGAATTTGAAATTTAGTTTTGGATCATAGATAAGATTCTCAGTTTAACTGAAACTTCTTACTCCTTTTTTGTTAGTGCCGATATTGGGTGAGTTGTCAATGTCAAGAGATCCTGTGATTTGTTTAGTATCCATATATTTTTCATAAACATTATTTCTTTGTCTTCAAGAAGAGTATTAAATCCTTTGATGCTTTTAAATGCATCGTGTACATTGAATTTTTGTTCTTGCATCATTTTGCATTTAACATCAACTGTACTGAAGATATTATGCCAAATTGGTACTGAGCAAATGTAAAATGTAAAATGATGATTTCCAAAACCATACCTTTGATTTGTATAACATCACAATTTCTTTTTTGAAAAATGTATTTTTTATTGCCCTCGCCAATTTGGCTCAATGAATAGAGCAGTGATGGCGAAATTATGACATGCGTGTCAGAGGTGACACGTGAACTCATTTTTTGGTTGATTTTTCTTTGTTAAATGGCATTTAAATATATAAAATAAATATCAAAAATATAAATATTTGTTTTACTATGGTTGCAAATATCAAAAAATTTCTACATGTGACACGGCAGCAGAGTTAAGTTAGTGTTTTTCAAAATGCTGACACGCCGAGCTCAAAAGGTTCGCCATCACTGGAATAGAGCATCAGCCTACGAACTAAAGGGTCCTGGTTTTGATTCTGGTCAAGGGCATATACCTCCATTGCAGGCTCAATCCCCGGCCTAGGTCAGGGCATGTGCAGGAGGCAACCAATCGATGTATCTCTCTCACCATCTCTCCCCATCCCTTCCACTCCCTCTAAAAATCAATGGAAAAATATCCTCAGGTGATGCTTAAGAAAATAAAATTTTTTGTTGATTTTTATTTATTTGTTTGAAATGTTTTTAATTTGTTGGTGTATTTTGTTGTTGTTGAGTGGAAAGGAGGGAGAGAGACATAGAGAAACATTGATGTGAGAGACATATCAATTGATTGCTTCCCACAAATTCCCCGACTAGGGCCAGGGATTGGGTCCAGGTATGTGCTCTTGACTCGAACCTGGGACCCTTCAGTCAACAGCCAGATCCTCTATCCATTAAGCCAAATCAGAGCTTTATTGATTTTTAGAGAAAAAGAAAAGGGAGAGAGAAACATTAATGTGAGAGTGAAACATCTATAGGCTGCCTCCTGCCCAAAATGTGGGGTATTGAGCCTGAGTGTGTTGTCTCACAAAACCGAAGAATGAATTTGTGGACAAAACCAGTTAGTGCAGTGGTTCTCAACTTTCTGACCCTTTAAATACAGTTCCTCATGTTGTGACCCAACCATAAAATTATTTTCGTTGCTACTTCATAACTGTAATGTTGCTACTGTTATGAATTGTAATACAAATATCTGAAGTGCAGGATGGTCTTAGGCGACCCCTGTGAAAGGGTTGTTTGACCGCCAAAGGGATCGCAACCCACAGGTTGAGAACCGCTGAGTTAGTGGGAGCAAAGTTTACTGAGAGAAGCCAGTCCTCGAAAAGGGGCAGCTGCAGTTCCAGGAGCAGGCTAGTGTCCAGAGCTTCCTTTTCATGTTAGCCCGGTGTTAAAGTCTATTAGTTCATGTACAGAGTCCCACGCGGCCATAAGTCACAATGGCACAGGGGATGTGCTCCCCTGCCACAGGAACATCAGGAACCCATTGTGCCTGCTTGAGGGTGGGGGGGTGGGGTGGAGGGGTGGGGCGGGAGAGGAGCGGGGAGCGTGAGAGGAAGTGCACTTTTTAAATTTAGGAGGTGGATACAGCTAGCTCCTGATTGGTCTTTTCAAAGAATTCTGTTTTAGTAACATCCTTGTGATTGGTTATCTGCAAGCTGTTTGTATTAGCAACATTCATATATTTAAAGCTTGCTTTTCTCCTGTGTGCCCTTCTTTCCCTGCCTAGTTGGGTTGTCTTAGTAACTTCTGTCCGCTAGGTTCCCTGGTTCTATTTTCCCTTCCTGTGGTCCTGCACCTATCTACCTAGCTTCCTTGATGAGTGGAAGGGAGGGAGACAGACATAGAGAAAAATTGATGTGGGAGACATATCAATTGGTTGCCTCCCACACATGCCCTGACCAGCAACGTTTTGGTGCATGGGATGAAATATAGCTTTTTTATAATTATCTTTAGGGATTTTCTGCTGTGATGCCTTATGTTTTCCATGTGTATTTGTGGCATCATAATATCCCAATTCATTCTGATTATTTTGTCTGTATTCAGTTTTCATGGGCATTCTACTGAGAATTGATATTATCTGTGTCAACATAACTTAAATGTTTTTCCTCAGAAAATTCTAGCTCAAGAAGATAAGGTTGCAAACCAACTAATAACTAACATTTGCTTCAGGAAATTCCTGTAAACCAGTCTAGCAAGGCAAACAGGTGCCTCATTGTGGAAAACAGTTAGTTTTATCAAGAAAATTGTGAGCTTATCAGGCCAAGAGTTTATCTGTACTTGTTTCAAGATTTGCTGTGTCCACAATCCTAAACTATTATGTCACCAAACTTTGTCCAATCTCAAGCAGTTTATTGTCTTGAAGGACGTGCCTTAAATTACCCGAGCCCAGCCCTGGGTGGTGTTCTCAGTGGTTAGAGCATTTGCCTGTGCATTGAAAGATTATGCGTTTGATTTCTGGTCGAGGGAAAGTACATGAGTTGCAGGTTTGATCCCTGGCCTGGGTTGGGGCTCATACAGGAGGCTACAGGAGGCAACTGATCGATGTGTATCTCTCACATCAATGTTTCTCTCTCTCTCTCTCCCTCTCCCTCCCTTCTACTCTCTCTAAAAAAATAATAGAAAAAAATATCCTCAGAGAAGGATTAAAAAAACAATAATAACATAAAATCACATTTCAGCCTGACTGGTTGGCTCAGTGGTTGAGTGTCAACCTAGGAATCAGGAGGTCACAGTTTGATTCCCTGTCAGGGCATATGCTCTTGACCGAAATTGAACCTGGGACCCTTCAGTCTCCAAGCTGATGCTCTATCCACTAAGCCAAACTGGCTAAGGCTAAAAAAAATTATTTTTAACATCTGGGAAGAAGTTACCAATGGCCTAATATTTTATCTTATAATTTGAAACATCCTATATAATAAAAGGGTAATATGCAAATTGACCAAACAGTAGAACAATTGGAATGCCTGTGGCCCCTCGCTCTGGCTGGGCCCGCCCTCGAGTGGGCCCCCCCCCCACCCAATCAGGGGCAGGACTTGTTGGCAAACTGCCCGTGGCCCCTCGCCCCAGGCAGCCCACCCCGATGGCTCCCATTGGGGCTGGCTGGCTGGACACCACCAGTGCACGAATTTGTGCACCAGGCCTCTAGTTTGAAAATAATAGGTCTGGGGGAAATATAACTTTACAGTGTAGAAACCCAGCAGACAAGTGATCAAAGTTAACATCCCAATAATGACACATATCAACATCTTGTGCCTCCTGACATGATGTACTGACAGGAGGCAACATCACTTCTGTTGTATCATTACCCAAAATCCTAACCTGAATTTATCATGAGGATACATCAGATAACCCAGCATATCACTTTCCAAGACCAATTTTGTGAAACCAACTGAATGTTCTACAATTTAATTCAATTCAATTCTGACACTAACTACATGGAGTTAGCACAAACCCTGTAGGTTAAGAGGCTCATTCCCACAAGACTGCCCTCTTTTTAGGCAACAGCTTCAATTCTTGGGTGTTTGCAAGGCATCACAATTCTGCCTAGCCAATCACTAATTTGGGGTTTCCCATAATCACCCTTTCCTCCTCAGGTTTGATAATTCTCTAGAATGTCTCACAGAACTCAGGTAAGTTCTATATTTATAGTTACAGTTTTATTTATAAAGGAAAGAACTTAGGAAGAGCCAAAAGAAACAGATGTAGAGGGCAAGTATTTGGTGTAGGGAGTTTGGGGGTGTATAGAGCTTACATGCCCTTTGTAGGTGCAACATCCTCCTGTAACAGCGGGCAATTTTAACCACCCCACCATTCTTTTGACATTGTTTCTGTAAATTATGACTTGGATTAATATGTAGCTTGTAGACAAACAGCATGTTTGTATAACAATCCTAGGAACTAACTTCAGAAGATGTAGATACTGACCTTCAGTCATCCCAGTTATGGGAGATTTGCTGACCTTCAATCATAGAATAAAGATGATGTAGAACCAGCATGATGCACATCAGACCATCACTTGACCAGTTTGGAGATCCTCATCAGAATAGACTGTGCTGGTCTGCACATGGAGAACTTTTCAAACTCTTTCCCTTGATCTATTTGTTCTGCTTTGCCTCTTCCTCTTTATAAAACATCTGCCTGCACTGAGATGTGGAGATGGGCTTTGAGACAAGAAACCCCCATCTCCTCAGGTAACTGGCACTTGAATAAACCTCTTTATTTTTCACCAGCACATGTTTTACAGTTTGGCTTTCCTGGTGACAGGCAGCTAGACCTTGGTTACAGTTATACTCCCAGCACATGGATGCATTCACCAACCCAGAAGCTCCCAAGACCTTGTCATTCAAGAATTTCTATTGTGTGCTCTCCCTCTCAGAAGAATGCCCACACTTTTCCCTTCTCCCTCTTTTTCCCCTACACATGTTACCTTTGCCTTTCTCTCTCCTAAGCCCTTCTTTCACTTCTGTAACTTATTTCCAGAGTTTGCACAGCCGAGCTGGCTCACATCTACTACCTCTGTAACTTTCTAAATAAACTTACTCTTATAATTTGAAAAAAAAGTTTTTATCAAAGTTTCATTATGTAGGAAAGGTTGATTAAATCATTAACCATTGCTTGAACTCAATTTCCAGCTACTCTCCCACTCACAGAGGCTGAAAATTCAAACCTTTTAATCACTTGGTTGGGTTTTTTGGGCAATCAACTCCCATTCTAAAGCTATCTGGGGTCAGGGGTAATCTCATTAGACTAACAAAGACACTTTGATCACTCAAGAAATCCTAAGGGTTTTAGCAGCTCAGTGACGGGAACTGGGAACAAAGACCAAACATATTATTATACCACAATCCTCAATTGTGGGACATTCTACTGGCACGTGCTCTTCAAAATAGTCAAAGTCCCGAAAAAGAAAAAAACAACAACACAAAAAACAGACAAATAATACTGTCCCAGATTGGAAGAGACCGAAGAGGCATGATAACTAATTCAAGGTGGGATCCTGGAGTGTTTTTTTTTTTTTTTTTCTTCATCAGAAAAAGTTATTAGTGTGACGATCGGTAATAGTTGAGTATTTTTTTAGATTAGTTAATGGTATTTTATCAATGTTAGTTTTGGTTTTTTTTTTAATTAAATCTTTATTGTTTAGATTATTATAGTTGTTCCTCTTTCTCCCCCCCATAGCTCTCCTCCACCCGTTTCCCACTCCACCCTCCGCCCTCACCCCCTCTTCTGTCCTCATCCATAGGTGCACGATTTTTGTTCAGTCTCTTCCCGCATCCCCCACACCCCTTTCCCCCCCAAGAATAGTCAGTCCACTCCCTTTCTATGCCCCTGATTCTATTATAATCACCAGTTTATTCTGTTCATCAGATTATTTATTCACTTGATTTTTAGATTTACTTGTTGATAGATGTGTATTTGTTGTTCATAGTTTGTATCTTTACCTTTTTCTTCTTCTTCTTAAAGGATACCTTTCAGCATTTCATATAATACTGGTTTAGTGGTGATGAACTCCTTTAGCTTTTTCTTATCTGTGAAGTTCTTTATCTGACCTTCAATTCTGAATGATAGCGTTGCTAGATAAAGTAATCTTGGTGTAGGTTCTTGGTATTCATCACTTTGAATATTTCTTGCCATTCCCTTCTGGCCTGCAAAGTTTCTGTTGAGAAATCAGCTGACAGTCATATGGGTACTCCTTTGTAGGTAAATGACTGTCTTTCTCTTGCTGCTTTTAAGATTCTCTCTTTGTCTTTTGCTCTTGGCATTTTAATTATGATGTGTCTTGGTGTGGTCCTCTTTGGATTCCTTTTGTTTGGTGTTCTTTGCGCTTCCTGGACTTGTAAGTCTATTTCTTTGACCAGATAGGGGAAGTTTTCTGACATTATTTCTTCAAATAGGTTTGTAATATCATGCTCTCTCTCTTCTTCTGGCACGCCTATAATTCTGATGTTGGTATGCTTGAAGCTGTCCCAGAGGCTCCTTACACTATCTTCGTATTTTTGGATTCTCTTTTCATTTTGCTTTTCTGGTTGGGTGTTTTTTGCTTTTTTGTATTTCAATCTTTGACTTGATTCTTGCTACCCTCTAGTCTGCTGTTGGAACTCTGTGTAATATTCTTTACTTCAGTCAGTGTATGCTTAATTTCTAGTTGGTCCTTTATCACAACCTCGAAGGTCTCACTAGATTTCTTGAGGGTCTCATTAAGTTTATAGGCGGTTTCTAGAAAATTCTTGAAAAACCTTAAAAGTGTGGTTTTGAACTCTATATCCAGTTATTTGCTCTCCTCCATTTCTGTCATTTGTGTCTTGTTTCTTTGTCTCCCCATTTTTTTTTTATGCTTTGCTGTGTTGATAGAGTGGCTTACTGTGCTAGCTGTTCTATAGGGCCCAGTGGCTCAGCCTCCCCAATTACCTGAGGTAGACACACTTGGTGCACCCCTTTGTGGGCTTTGTGCACAGTCTTCTTGGAGTTAAACCTTGATTGTTGTAGGTAGCACTGGGAGAGATTGACCTCTAGGCCAATTTGCTGTGAGATTCAGCTGTGTCTGCAGTGGGAGAACTTCTGTGCTGGAGACACCCCTCCCGGGTAAGACTTGCTTCAGTGGGGCTTTGGTGCTCATTGAGTCTGCCCCAAGTGTGTCCTTTATGGATCTGATGAGCTGCAAACTGGATGGTCCCACTCTGACCACCGGACACACTGGCTCCTGGATCTCTAAGGAGGTGCTAATCTAGCCTCTGCCTGAGGCTATCCAGCAGGAGCCAGCTGTGATGCAATGCAAGTTGCCCGGGGCCTTGGGCCAGCTGCAGTTTGTTAGGTAATTATCAGATTGCAAAGGGCCAGGCCTTTCATATGCAAAAGCCTCCGAGCACAGCTTGGGCGGGGCTGGGTCCCAGGGGATCAACAGTGCGGAGAGAGCAGTTATGGCTGCTCTCAGTCCTGCCTTCAGAGGCCCCGCTTCTCAGTGTCTGGGCAATCACTGCAAGCACCCCCGAGAGAAAGCTGCCCTCAAGTTCCGACCGATGCCAGACAGTGCAGTTTCTCCTGTGTGAGTCTGGGTCCCCAGAGACTCGCCTGGAACTGGAGCTCAGAGCTTGAGACTCCCTCCCGATTGAAAAAGACAACCGTGTCCTCAGCCGCCAGCCCTCTCCGCATGCGCCTCTGTACCTCTGTGTTTTACTTCCGCACCGCAGCTCCTCTGAGTCTCGGTATGCTTTTCTCTTTCCTTCTAGTTGTAGAATTTCCACTCAGCCAGCCTTCCTGTGGTTCTGGATGATGTCTGTTACATCTTTTAGTTGTATTTTTGAAGTGGTTGTGCGAGGCAGCAATCTCTGGTGTTTACCTATGCCGCCATCTTGGTTTTTCCTAGTTTTCTGTTTTTGATAACTGTGTGCTGATTATGTAAGATGTTAACATTAGGAGAAGGTGGGTAAAGTGTATACAGAAATTTTTTATAGCATTTTTGCAACTTTCTAAGTCTGATATTGTTACCATATAGGAACTGAGCCTGGAGTGGTCTGCCTTGAGATGGCCTGTTGTGTTTGGGTTCTTGACTCCCTCCAGGAAAGGTTTCACAACATGAGTCCAGGTCATTTTGAGATTGTGTTTATTAAAGATGGAGACAGTGAAACAAGGAAGGGCTTAGGATAGAATAAGCAATAGGAGAGAGCCTAGGCAGGGCTGCTTTGGCTCTCTAGAAATGTTACAGGAAAGAAATGAACCTAGGTGGGGCTGTCTTGACTCACTGGGAAGTCAGAGAAAAGGGGGCCTTGGAGATAGGTTCAGGGCATTAACCTGGGATGAACTGCTGCTGCCCATTGCTCATCTGGTGGCAAGTCTTGTCCCTTTAGATTTTAGGAGATTCACAGTTGAAAGGGAAGAAGAGGGCAAAGGGAAAAGCATAGGCATGCTCCCGGAAGGGAGAGCATGCCCTGGGTTCATTTTGAGGCTGGGAGTTTAGGGAGGTCTTAAGGGAGGAACTCAATAGAATATTCATCAGCTTTATGCTGACGAAAAGTGGGATTTATTCCCTTAACTTTGTCTATCCTTGGGTGTGCTTGGCACAGATGGCACTAAGTGGATTTCTGTTGTCTTTCTGAGTAGGGTGATTTTGTGTAAGAATGTACCTAGTTAATCAGTATCCTAATGCACTTTCTTGTTAGCCTATAATCACTGCCCCTTCCTTAATTATCTGGTCTTGCAAGACCCATTTACCTAAATACTCCCAATTTACAAGGGCCTTAAACCAAGGATGTAACAGCTTAGCTAGAGGGAGGTCACTGGCGCCATCCAGGTTAGGCATTTAGATACAATCTAAATTCCCCATTCTAACTGACTCGGGGAGAGGAGGTGGGGCTGTGAAAGCTCACCACAGAAGCCTGGTAGTTAGGAAACAAAGAAACTCAAGAATATATATAAGGAGAAATCTCATTGTATAAGTTGTTCAGGCTTTGGATCTTTGAATACCCTGAACCAGCAGTGCTGCTTTGAATAAAGATTCTCTTTCCTGATACCTCCAAGTGTTCAGCTGTCCCTTCTTCTGCACCAATTCCACAACAATTTAAACTATTTACTCTCTGGTTGGGGAAGAGAAGTATAAGCTATTTACTTTTAAGTGTCTTTTGTTAGGGAATATAGGGCTTTGTGATTTACTAGATGGCTATAAACTGCTTGGTCTTTAACTATCTGTCTCAGTTTCCCTATTGCACTTGTCCTGGGTTACTAGCCTTTCTCAGTATTATTTAAAAATACAAATAAATTAAAAATAGTATTCATGTTTACACACTAAATCTTAATCAATTATTTTTATACTGATAAAAATTTCAGAATAAAGAAAGCTTTTTAATACATTGTGAATAATCATTTAGTGATCTTATTATGTCTATGAAATCCTTCATTTGAATTTTTAGTGGTAAATGAGCATTAGTTATTACATAGCGATTCATGCCATCATGAAAGAACTTAGAGATCTAAATTTACACTTTTCTAGTACAACAAGTAAGTAGCTGATGATGTGAATTTCAATATGAAATGTTAACTTTAGCCAGAGCCCTATTACTAATAAAAATTTTGTTTTATATTTTATGATACTCCCTAATATATTAGTTGGAAATGTATATTAAAAATGTACTCTGTAAAATCAATTCAAGTCATTTTAGCTTTACAATTTTTCTGCATTATGAACAGCAATTGGTCATAAGTCAAAGAAACATTTTTTTTATAATCAATTATACTTATTATACCTGAATGTTATATTTCCGCCATGGCAAATTTAAATCATTGCTTCCAAGCTATGTTTTCTAGTTGTTAGGTCTAATGCGATTTTTCAATCATCAGCTCTCCCCATGGGCAAACTGGCTCTTTCAATGAATTTTCCAGTGGCTCTGAGACACTAGATCAGCCCTGGGCAAACTACGGCCCGCGGGCCGGATCCGGCCAGTTTGAAATGAATAAAACTATTGAAATAAAAGACCATACCCTTTTATGTAATGATGTTTACTTTGAATTTATATTCGTTCACACAAACACTCCATCCATGCTTTTGTTCCGGCCCTCCGGTCCAGTTTAAGAACCCATTGTGGCCCTCGAGTCAAAAAGTTTGCCCACCCCTGCACTAGATTATCTAGAGGAGGGCTCTTTGGTGAAGCAAAGTGGATTTTCTGACAAACTCGGCTGGGACATTGAGGTGTAGTCTCTGGGGATGCAGGGTTATACATAATAGCTACTGGAAAGCATTGGGGACTGAGGTTACGGGTTAACACAATGGGGAACTCTGGAACCTGTCTTCAGAGCAGCTAGAAGAGGTTTACGGCACAGATTTCTCTGTCAACTGCCACAAGTCTTCTGTCTCCTCCCTCTCACATGGGTTTGTTCTTCCTCACACACCCAAGCCATACTCTACATTCAAGGTCCCTTGTGGTTAGTCTTTTACTGGTGACAAACTTCCTTCCATTGTGGTCAGTGTTCTTGGGCTCCTGGGTAGATGGGGGAGCCTGGGCTGGGGAAGCAAGTCATTCAAGAGGCTACACTATTACTAGCAAAATAGTGTGAGATGCCCACATTCAGACATTTCTCAGTGGCCACGAGGGAGCCATAAGGAAAGCATCACCCTGCAACAGAAGGGGAAGGGCTGGGTTATAGTCTAAGAGCCCTAATCTATGAGCAACCCAAATATCCATCCTAAATAGAAGAGATATAGAAATTGAGGTGTATTTATATATAAATTAATGAAAATAAATAAAGTTCAGTTAGAGGCAAATTTAGTTTAAGCTAGCATCACAGGATTATTTGATAATTAGCATTGAGAAAACGGTTTTTTAAAAAATTATAATCCATATGTCTAATAAAATTCCATGTTATATACTTTAAAAAAATAAGATACTGCTAACAAATTTTGTATATGGATAGATAGATTGCAAATTCTTTGGGAATAGGCAATGAATATTATACTTATTTGATTTCTTCCTCCATCACAAAATATTTGGGTAAATGAATAAATGAATAGGAATGAACAAAGAATGAATAATGTCAAAAAAAGGGGGGGGGCTCTGTTTCCTCCTCTTCACGGTTGTTTTTATTGTCCTGGTCTAGTTGGAGTCCTTTTAGTTTGGACAACATGTTGTATGTACACCAACAGCCAAAGTGAAATGAGATCCAACTGTCTAAAGTTGAGCTGTTGGCTGAAATCCAGAGAGGGACTAGGGCCCCTGGGAAGTTGCACTAGATCTAATGCCCTATGTAGTGTTAAAATGTAAACATAATGGTGTTGAAACCTAAATTAAGTGGCTGACAAAGGGAGAGAGCAAAGACATTGAAGACTGTCAAGTCAAAGATTTCTGGATGTATTTCTGGATGTTCCACTTAGGTGACAACAGGAAGATGACTTAATCTCCCTGAAGCTTTGTTTCTTCATCTGTCAAATATGGTCAATAGCACCATAACAGCCCTAGCCAGTTTTGCTAAGTGGTGAGAGTGTCAGCCCGTAGACTTAAGAGTTTCAGGTTGGGGGGGATGAGGACACATTTGTAATACCTTAACTAATAATAATAATAATAACTATATATATATATATATATATTAAAAAAAAAATTGTTTCAGGTTGGATTCCAGTCACGAGGCACTGCCTTGGTAGCAGGCTCCATCCCTGGCAGGTCCTGCAACCAATGTGTCTCTCTCACATCGACGTTTCTCTCTCTTTCTCCCCCACTCCTCCCTTCCCTTCACTCACTCTCTAAAAAAATAAATAAATAAAACAATAAATGGGAAAAATATCCTCGGGTGAGGATTAAAAAAACCCCACACCAAAAACCAAAAAATAATAACACTGTAACAGCAAAGTTCTATTGTGAAATGGAAAAGTATATACGAAGATGGCCACCTGAGGCCCCAAGGAATCATACACCTGCATAAACTGGGAGCCCATATTCTGAAAGGACCACTTCTAGGGGCTATGAAACCTCTGGTACCCGCCATGTTTGGAGGAGGTTCCTACAACCAGTGTGGCTCGACCAGCTGCCTCCTGCACGCCCCCTACTCGGGATGTGCCCGCAACCCAGGTACATGCCCTTGACCGGAATCGAACCTGGGACCTCTCTGTCCACAGGCCGATGCTCTATCCACTGAGCCAAACCGGTCAGGGCCTAACGGCAATTTTTCAACCTTATTCTAAATGTATTTTAACAATTCATTTTTCCCGTTATTGTTTTTAAATGCTTACGGTGGGTGCAGCGCGAGGTCCGCGTGGCCCTGGCTCCCCCTTGGTGAGGAAACTGGCACTCGCCACGGCCCAGGAAAGGCGCCAGGAAGGAGCGGAGCAGAGGTCCCCGCGTTGCATGGCGGGAAGGTTGGCCAGAGAGCCGGTGCCGGGAGCTCCGCCCCCTCCCGCGGGATGTTCCTTCTCGCACCCCGTCTGCGTCCGCCTGCGGGCGCCATCTTCCAGGTCGCAGCCCCGAGAGCGGAGGCGGTGAGACCCTGCCCCCACTCTGGGCCACCTAGTGGCGGCGCCCCGGGAAGGCCTCCACCCAAACTTTCAGATTCTTCACGAGGTCGGGCATGGGCTCGTCCGCCCTGGTCACGCGGGAAGAGCCTCAGAAGTAAGTTCCGCCGCCTTCCCGTCCGCCTCCGAGCGTGGGGCCAGGGCAGCCTCGTGGTGCCATCCAGAATCCAGAGGATAACCAGGACGTAAACGAGTGTGATATTGCGATTTATGGTAAGAAATATGTATTTGGTCTTCGTCCTGTGTCTGCCACACAGAGCCCGAGACCCTAGCGTTTCCTCCGTGCTCACTCCATGAAGGTGGTTTGGTGGCGGTGATGTTAATAAGGCGACGTTTGAGAAGTCCCCGGGTCACCGAGGAATGGCGTTGCCAGGGCCACCGGCGACGGGACTGGAGGGTGGTACTCCCAGCCCCTGCCCGACCTCAGGGAGTGGAGAGGGCTGGGGATTGAGTTTGTCAGTGGCCAGTGGTTGATCAGTCACGCCTGTGTGGTGACCCTTCCATAAACACCTGAAAAGGGAGTGGATGGCCCCAGCTGGGTTCGCTCAGTGGGTAGAGCCTAGGCCGCAGGCTGAAGGGCCCCGGTTGGATTCCCGCCAAGGACACATACCTTGGCTGCAGGCGCCATCCCTGTGCGGGAGGCAACCGATGGATGTGGCTCTCTCACATCCATGTTTCTCTCTCTCTCTGACCTTCCCCCTCCCTTCCACTCTTTCTAAAAATCAATGAACGCCCTAGCCGGTTTGGCTCAGTGGCAGGGCATCGGCCTGTGAACGGAAGGGTCCCAGGTTCTATTCTGGTCAAGGGCCCATGCCTGAGTTTGCTCCCCAGTGTGGGGCGTGCAGGAGGCAGCCCATCAGTGATTCTCTCTCATCATTGATGTTTTTCTCTCTCTCCCTCTCCCTTCCTCTCTGAATCAATAAAATATGTTTTAAAAAAATCAATGAAAAAATATCCTCAGGTGAGGATTAACAACAAAAAGAAAAAGGCAGAGTGGACGGAGTTCCCAGAGCTGCTGCGCTGGTGAGCATGGAGAGGTGCTGGGAGAGGTATCACTTGTGTTTCTGACCACCTCGCTGTAGATCGCAAGTTCCCACAGTCCAGTTAATAAGGACTCAGTCCTTCGTCTGTAGAATTGGATGTTACCTCTGGGTAGGTAGTGTCAGAATTGAGCTGAATTGTAGGACACCCAGCTGGTGTCAGAGAACTGCTTGGTGGTGTGGGAACCCAACCACCCTCATGCCCCGACCATGCCCCTAACACACACACACACACACACACACAGGAATTGGGTGCAGAATCATTAACTAGTTAACAAGTACCGGGAATGAATGACACCGATTGTCACTGAGGCAGATTGATGGGAGCAGTCAACATAAGGGACACACTTGCCCAGTGGGAAGGTTGGCTGGATGGAGAGAAGCTGTGTCCCCGCAGCAGGAGGGAGGTGTCTACTACAACAGTCTTGCTCTGCTCCAGAACTGTGCTCCCTCAGATGACGCTTGCTTAATTAGCAAATTTGCCCCCCACCCTTCCTGACTACCCCAGACTAATTTTTTTTTTTTTTTAGTTTTTCACTAAAATCCTTTATTGTATACGGAGAAACTAGTGTCTGTAAACAGGCATAGTGCCTCCTCACTCATTCCCCTTTTCTTTTTAACTAAATGCCCAATGGTATGCTTTGATCAAATGGAGATGTGTGTGTGTGGGGGGGTGTGGGGGGGTGGGGAAGTGGGGGGGGGGGGTGAAGCACTGCAAAACAAATAAACCCAATACCCCACTTTTTCCATTAGTGGTATCTCACTGAGCTTTTTACTTTGTATTTCAATGAATTATGTTGAACTAACAACAACAACAACAACAAAAAAAACCACAAAAGAGCCAGTTATTTTATCAGCAAATAGGTTTATTCAGAAATAGTAGAGGAATTGGAATTCAGGACAAACTATGGGGAACAATAGGCAAGTTGGAAGAACAGAGGAGAGGGGCTTGCTTTTAGAGGGGGGGGAAAGAGGAGGCTGGAGAGGCTATTTTGATGAGATCTGGGTAGTAACAGCTTCTCATTGGCTGAATGTGGCAGTTTCTTAATGGCTGAATGGTAGCCAGGAGCTCAAACCTGAAGGCAACCAACCAACTAATGAGATGCAGGTGATGATTGAGGTGTTTTGCTGGGCAAGGAGAAATTTTTCCTTCCTTCTCTTGTGGTGTGTCTTTCTGTTTGTGTTCCCTTTCAGGGCTTCCCAACTCAAATTTGAATGAAGTTTCCTTTATTTTTAGCAGTTATTTCGTAATCACTATGTAACTCAACAGTGTCAGCAGCAATCTTTGGGAAGCTTGTTTGATTGGAGAATTTACATATTTTTATTGGTTACTATAAAAGCAGGGACAGTGTTACTGCTTCTTTGGTATATAGCTGTTTGTAGAGCAATCTGCCTTTTGAAGGGGGAAAATTACCTTTAAAAGAAAGGGACTTTACTACATAGGTTTTTGTTTAGGTCAGTTGTGTTAACCACACTTTTTTTGTCTAAAAAATTCTTATAAAGAAACATTAAAATGTGAATTGATGGTGTTGAACCTAAATTTTCCTTAATGTTAATTTTTGTTAGATGTTTCAAGAAAGATCTCAGTTTTTGTATTATTTGATATTTGCGTAGAAGAACACTCAGTTGATCTTATTTAGTTAACAATCCCTGAGAGATAACCTATTCCTCAGACACACCCCAAAGTCTTTTTCCTGAGGTCCCTTCAGAGTAACAAGTTGAAGGAGAAATAATTAATTTTCAAGTGTTAATTACAAATCCAAACTATGACTGCATCAGCACTGGGTCAAGATCAGTGATTTACTGATTTGCAGATTTTGGCCTGGATTTGCTGATTTCCAAAAGCCGAATCCATGAAAATTTTGGCATCAAAGAGTCCTGGTATTACTACACACAGTGGTTCTGTCCAAAAGTACAGTTCATTTGCATGAATAATCTTACATGTATGTTTTGAGGTTAAAATTTACGTGTTTATTAGGTAATTATGATAGGTTGAGAAAAATGGCATTTTATCACTAGTAGCTTAAATTCTAGTCTAAAATTTTTGTTCAAAACACATGTGAAACACAAATTATTTTGAAGCAAGATAACAACAAAGCAGGATTTTCTTTTGGTGTGATTTGGCCCTGTTAATTATTCTCTCATTCTAAGTTTAGAATGGAAAGGTGGGTGTCATTATCCAAGTGCAGATGGAGTAACAATAACAGCCGGCCTACAAAGGCGGGGGAGGATTTGTCTTAGCTCTTTTAGGATCACAAGTGCTTTTGTAAGTATGCTGATACAGACCTTCTTGAACCTTGTGATGTCTCTGAGAAATAAATGATCTGTCACTCTGAAAACATTCTTGGGATGGGTCAAGCATGACCGAATCATAACACAATGGATTCTTTTTATGAACATCAGGAGAAAACATCCATGCTGAAATGAATGCCTTGCACTATGCTTTGCCATTTACATTTGAAAGCTTGAGAAATTCACTACCCAGCATGTATGACTCACCCAGTTAACCAAAATAGCATGAAGCACATGCTGGTAACTGTCAAGGTCTTCTTTCCATTCATCTTTAGGGAAGCTCCAAGAGACAGTTTGCCTTTGGGATTTTTCTCTGTGTATTTGTTAAACAATCAATCATTAAGATAGATTTGGTGGACACTGTATTTTGCCATTTCTTCCTTCTCTTTTCCCCCCCTGTTTTATTACCTCCTACCTCCTCCTCCTCTTTCTCTTCTCAGGAGTTTCCATTTCAATGATATTGCTGCATTCAGTTTGATCTATTGCCCTTGGTGTGGGAATTGGATTGGGGTCACAAGTGGAGCCTTCTAGCCATGAAAAATGATAGAGAGAACATTGCACTGGAATTTAGAAGACTTGGGTTGGTCCTTTTTTTAAAGTATCTGTATTGGAAGTGGAACTCAGGTTTTCTCTGTGCTCTCTAAGTCACACCTTTATTTCTTCTGTTTTTATGCTGGGATCTTTGTTTTATTTGCATATTAATTCCAACAGGCAACTAGTACCAAGTATTGTGAGGATCCCACTTGGAGGAATTAGGGTAGCCCAATGGAGTGTACAATTTTCCTGGGACAGATGGGTTTGGGTCAGGACATATTCAAAAAGGTGTTTCCTGAAGCAGGTTAATTACTGAGAAAAGCCTCATTTGTCTTCAGAGAAGCAAGGTGAAATTATTACCAAACCACTTCCATGTCCTGGGCTGCCCCCCACCCCTGCATGATACAGGACCTTTTGCGTGTCAGGCGACCTCCAGGTTCTTAATTCACCCAGGAAAATTTTCAAACAAGAGTCGGAGTGAGAACAAAGCAAGTCTTATTCAGGTAGAGGAAAAGAAAGAGACCACGTTGTAGGCTGCTGTGAAGGAAGCAAAAAGTACAGGTCCAAGTGGACTTTGGCCAGCTCATAAATGAGTTGTACCAGGTGGTTAGTTAGTTCTTGGGATTTTATGTGTTTCCAAGGGAGAATTGTCTGCAAGCTTTGTGACACTAAATTCTGACTTAATAATATGGTCCATGCTGGAAGTGTCATGGCATTTGTCTCCCTTGGCCCCCCCCCCCCCCAACACTTCTACTTGTGGTGTTAATTTTCATTATAATCTATACTAATAAAAGGGTGATATGTCAATTAGACCGTTCATCTTCCGGACGACCTTCCGGAAGTCCTTCCGGACAAAGCCATGGTGGTGGGGCCGAGACAGAGGTGGTTAGGGGCAATCAGGTGGGCAAGGGAGAACAGTTAGGGGGATCAGACCGGTAGGCAGGTGAGTGGTTAGGAGCCAGTGGTCCTGGATTGAGAGAGGGATATCCTACTGTGGGATCAGGCTTAAACTGGCAGTCAGACATCCCCAAGGGGTCCCAGATTGGAGAGGGTGCAGGCCAGGCTAAGGGCCCCCCGCCGTGCATATATTTCATGCACTGGGCCTCTAGTCCTATATAATAAAAGCCTAATATGCTAAATGTCCGGTCATCTAGTCAGCCATCCAACCAATCAAAGTGTAATATGCTAATGATATGCTAAGGCTGCTCAACTGCTCACTATAACATGCACTGACCACCAGGGGGCAGACAGTAGACTGGTTGATCAGTTGCTATGACGTACACTGACCAGCAAGGGGAGGATGCTCCAACAGCATGATTAGCTGGGAAGGTGTGGCTTGAATTGCATCCCCTTAAAAGATATATTCAAGTCCTAATCTTAGTACATGTAAATGTGATCTTATGTGAAAATAAGTGTCTTTGCAGATGTAACCAAGATAAAATGAGGTCATATTGGATTAGGGTGTGCTCGGTCTAATGAGTAGTGTTCATATAAAGAGAAGGAAACTTAGACACAGAGAGACACACAGAGAGAATACCATGTGATGATGAAAGCAGAGGTTGGACTGATGCACCTATGAGCCAAGAAGGCCAAAAGTTTCCTGCAGCTATCAGAAACTAGGAAGATAGAGAAAAGATTCTCCTCTGGAGCCTTGTTGGCACCTTGAATGAGGCCATCTAATCTCCTTGTTTCTGTGAAAAAATAAATTGCTATTATCTTAAACCATCCAGTTTGTAGTACTTGTTACAGCTACTCTAGGGAAGTAATACAGAGGTTTAGAAGTAGGATGAAAAATGTCAATGGAAGGGTTGAATGTAGTGGTTCAGAACTGGGGAAGAATGAGGCTTTGGGCTATGTTTATATTTGGATTTCTCAGATATCTTTTTTTTTCTTTAGTTTTATTGAGATACTAGAGGCCCGGTGCACAAAAATTTGTGCACTGGCGGTGGGCATATCCCTCAGCCCCACTAGTGCCCTCTCACAGTCTGGGACCACTCGGGAGAAAACGACCTGTTGGCTCAGGCCCGCTCCCGGGTGGCAGAGGGCAGGCACAATCCCTAGGTGCAGCCCCTGGTCAGGCTCAGAGCAGGGCCCATTGGGGAGTTGGGGCACCGCCCCCTGTCATGCACAGAGCAGGGCGGATCGAGAGGTTGCGATGCCACCCCCAGTCACGCTCAGGATAGGGCCAATTGGGGGGTTGGGGCGCTGCCCCCTGTCACACTCAAGGCAGGGTCCATGGGGAGGTTGCGGCGCCACCCCCTGTCACACACAGAGCAGGGCCGATCAGGGGGTTGGGGAGCTCCCCCCCACCCCACCCCCCCCCCCGTCACGCGCAGAGCAGGGCTGATTAGGGGGTTGGGGCACTCCCCCCTGTCACACACAGAGCAGGGCGGATCAGGGGGTTGGGGTGCCGCCCCCTGTCATCCACAGAGCAGGGCCTATCTGGGGGTTGAGGTACTCCCCCGTCACACTCAGGGCAGGGCTGATAGGGAGGTTGCAGCTCCACCCTGTCACACACACAGCAGGGCCCGTGGGCGGGGAGGGGTTGGGGCGCCGCACCCTGTCACACACAGAGCAGGGCTGATCAGGGGGTTGGGGAGCCCCTCCTGTCAGGCACAGAGCAGGGCCGATCAGGGGATTAGGGCCCCTTCCCCTGTCATGAACAGAGCAGGACAGATAGGGAGGTTGTGGCCCTGCCCCCTGTCACACACAGAACCGCAGGGCAATCAGGGGGTTTGGGCGCTGCCCCCTGTCACGCTGCTCCAGGGGCCAGGAGGCCTCGCGACTCCACTGATCCCAGTGCTGGGAGGCCGCGCAGCTCTGCTTGACACTGGGGCAGTGAGGCCTCACTGCTAAGCTGATCCCAGTGCTAGGAGGCCTCGCTGCTCTGCTGATCCAGGTGCTGGGAGGCCTTGCGGCTCCGCTTGACCCCATGCAGTGAGGCCTCGCTGCTCCGCTGCTCCAGGGGCCAGGAGGTCTTGCGGCTCTGCTGATCCCGGTGCTGGGAGGCCTCGCGGCTCCGCTGATCCCGGTGCTGGGAGGCATATTACCCTTTTACTATATAGGATAGAGGCCTGGTGCACTGGTGGGGGCCGGCTGGTTTGCCCTGAAGGGTGTCCCGGATCAGGGTGGGGGTCCTCATTGGGGTGCCTGGCCAGCCTGGATGAGGAGATGATGGCTGTTTGCAGCTGGTCACACCACCTTCAGGGTGGGGGTCCCCACTGGGGTGCCTGGCCAGTCTGGATGAGGGGCTGAGGGCCGTTTTCAGGCTGGCGGGTGACTGAAGCTCCCAACTTCTCCTTTTTTTCTTTTTTAATTCTGGGATTTATTTACCTTCTATTGCTGTCACTGGAGCTGAGAGCTGGCTTTAGCTCTGAGGCTTGGCTCCAGCTCTGAGGCCTCGGCTGCTGAAAGCAGGTATCTGGTTTGTTTGGGTTCTATAATTGAAACACTGTTGCAACTCCAGCTCGGGCTGGCTGGCTGAAAGCATGGGGTTTGTTTAGTTTCTATATTTGCAACATTGTTTCTTATACTGCAAGCTCAGAGACCGGCAGCGGCAGGTGGGGAAACTTGGCTTCCTCCATCACTGGAACAAGCAAGCCTCCTATTCTCTTAAGCTGCCTGGCTGCTGGCTGCCATCTTGGCTGGCAGTTAATTTGCATATTGCCCTGATTAGCCAATGGGAAAGGTAGCAAAGTTACAGTTAATTACCATGTTTATTATTAGATAGGATAATTGACATATAGCATTGTAAGTTTAAAGTGTACAATGTGATGATTTGATACATGTATATATTGCAAAATGATTACCCCAATAAGGTTAGTAAACATCCATCACCTCACATAGTTACCATTTTGTGTGTGTGTATGCGTGGTGAAAACTTTTAAGATTTACTCTGTTGGCAACTTTTAAGTAATACAGTATGGTATTGTTAACTATAGCCACCAATGCTGTACATTAGATTCCTAGACTTTATTTACTAATAACTGGAATTTTGTATCCTTTGACCACCTTTACCCATTTCCCCAGCCTTTTCTCTGCTACCACAGGAGATTTCTTTATTGGCTTGCATTTTGCAACAATACAGGAAGAAAACACTTAGATCACGGATCTGAGATTTTCTGATAGTATAAACTCTTCCTTCTCAATAACTATCAGTAAACTTAGAAAGAGGATTTTGTATCTATAAAAACAATATGAAAACATTAATTTTTATCACTCAAATAAATTTAAAATATTTTAATAAAATAATAGTAATCTGCCTTTTCAATTCATTCTACTGTTGTTAATGGCATCCCCACACTATAAAAGAACATGCATTATAATAATGCTATTTCTTGACTTAGTAGTTTCAGGTATCATTTATTGACCTCCTATGGTGGAAAGGAGGTATTGATTCTTGGAACATTCTGCCTTTTTACCCCACATGACTTTTTTCTCTATCCTTAATAAGATTATTTAGTTTCCAAAATCCTTGTCAGAAAAATAGAACTCTCAATGCATTCATACACATACAAATCAGTAAGAATAAAATGACTCAGTAGAAATAAGGGCAAAGGACATAAAAATTATTTCATAAAAAAGAAATATAAATGTGAAAATATTTATGAAAATATTTTAAATTTTATTTATAGTTAGATAAATGCAAATTAAAAGAGAATATGCCATTTTTATTTCTCAGATAAGCAAAAAATCAAAAAACTTTACAGTGCATTCTGTTGGCAGAACTTTCATACATTGTTGTTGTGATTGCAAATGTTAGAATTCCTAAGTTGGTCAATTTGGTAATATTTATCAAAATTACAAATGTATTCATTCTCTCACCTGAAACTCCTACTTAGAAGAATTTATCCTACAGGTATACATATATAAAGTAAGGAATATAAAAAATTCTGTATTAAACATTAAAAACATTAAAAGGACATGTAAAAAACTAATAAAAATGGTTATGTATATGGGAGTGGGGTTCCAGGTTGGGATGGATGGAGACATGGGGGAGAATGAGGCACTCTTTTATTCTTTGCCTTTTCAGGTTTATGAATCATGCTACTTTACTATAATTATAGGCTGAATAATGATGTTTTGGTCAGTGACAGACCACATAAATGATGGTGGTATATTATATAACCAAGATATGTAGTAGCTATACCATCAAGGTTTGTGTAAATACACATTGTGATGTTCACACATGATGAAGTCACCTAATGATGCATTTCTCAGAGTGTACTCCTATCATTATGCAGCACAACTGTATTATCTTCAGTGCAGTTTCTGCATGAGCAGAGGCAAACATGTATTTTAAGAGGTTCAGAACAGGCCTCTCCAGCACATGACACTTTGGCATGAGGATTATTTTGAACCAAAGGCAACCAAGAGCCTGTGGGATCAGGATAAACTTTTACCTCTTCAGAAAAGAATTTTAATTGAAGGCCTTGTCCATAATAAGTGTTATGACCAGAAATGAAAATTTATGACCTATCTGTATGGCAGGGAAAACATCTAATTACTGAGCATCTGCTCTTCTTATCATCCTTTGAATTACCCTCATCCCCTGTGAAGCCCCAGACCCCTATCTCATTCTTTGCCTAAAGATGGCATAACCAGGTGTACCAGTTAATGCGGATTTTTTTCAATAGATGGAGTTACACATATGTTGATAAATGTGATTTGATATGTATGCTATTTTGTTGTATTGACAACAAGCTTCAAAACTTCATATGTCAATAAACATAATACATCACATAAACAAATTGATAAAAACCACATAGTAATATATCAGTTGATGCAGAAAAAGCATTTGACAAAATCCAACACCCATTTTTGATAAAAACTCTCAGGAAAGTGGGAATAGAAAGATCATACCTCAACATAATAAAAGCCATATATGACAAACCCACAGCCAACATCATACTCAGTGGGCAAAAACTAAAACGATTTCCCCTAAGAACAGGAACAAGACAGGGATGCCCATTCTCACCACTCCTGTTCGACATATTACTGGAAGTATTAGCCATTGTGATTAGACAAGTAGAAGAAATAAAAGGCATCCAAATTGGAAATGAAGAAGTAAAACTGTCCTTATTCGCAGATGACATGATATTGTACATAAAAAACCCTAAAGACTCCATCAAAAAACTTAGACTTAATAAATGAATGAGGCAATGTAGCAGGATACAAAATTAATGCCAAGGAATCTATGGCATTTCTATACACCAATAATGAACTTACAGACAGAGTGACTAAAAAAGCAATCACAATTTACCATAGCTAAGATTTGGAAACAGCCTAAGTGTCCATCAGCAGATGAATGGATTAGAAAACTGTGGTACATGTACACAATGGAATACTATGCCGCTGTGAAAAAGAAGAAATCCTTACCATTTGCAACAGCATGGATGGAACTAGAGAACATTATGCTAAGTGAAATAAGCCAGTCAGTGAAAGAAAAATACCACATGATCTCACTCATTTATGGATAATAATGAGCATTATAAACTGATGAACAAAAATAGATACAGAGGCAGAGCTGCATTAAACAGACAGGAAGGTTGGGGAGGATGGGGGGCGGGGCGGTAAGAGATCATCCAAAGGACTTGTATGCATGCATATAAGCATAATCAATGGACAAAAGGCACTGGGTGGTAGGGGCAGCTGGGGGAAGGTCAAGGGGGAAAAAAAAAGGAGACAAATGGACTACTTTGTAGTATTTTAAGCAATAAAAGAGAGAGAGAGACACAAAACAAAAAGACCAAAACTTACCAAAAACCCCCCCAAAACTTACCAAAAAACCCCCCAAAACTTCATATGTCAAATTTACTAAAGGTGTTAACATCATAGATATTTTTACTCTTAAAAATGTCAAATTTCAGCCCGGCCGGTGTGGTTCAGTTGTTGAGCATTGACCTCGGAACTAGGAGGTCAGGGTTTGATTCCCGGTCAGGGCACATGCCCGGGTTGTGGGCTCCATCCCCAGTGTGGGGCATGCAGGAGACAGCCAATCCGTGATTCTCTTTCCTCATTGATGTATCTCTCTCTCTCCCTCTCCCTTCCTCTCTGAAACCAATAAAAATATTTTTTAAAAAATGTCAAATTTCATGCCAACAAAAGAGCATTTGTGGGAAGTTTTAATTCATTACTTTATTTTGAAGAAAAGTGCTGCTGAAAGTTATCATATACTTTGGGAAGCTTATGGTGAACATGCTCCATCTCAAGATACTTGTGAACGCTGGTTTAAACGCTTTAAAAGTGATGATTTCAATGTGAAAGACAAAGAACATCCAGGCCAATTTGAATCACGCTTTGATCATAAAACGACCAGAATGGGCTAGAAGACATGGCAAAGTAATTTTGCTTCATGGTAATGCACCATCACATACTTCAAAACCAGTTAAAGACGTGTTAAAAGATCTTGCCTGGGAAGTATTAACCTACCCGCTGTATTCACCAGACCTTGCTCCTTTAGATTACCACCTGTTCCGATCAATGGCACATGCACTTTCTGAGCAGCACTTCAAAACGTACGAAGAAGTGGAAAATTGGGTCTCTGAATGGTTTGCCTCAGAAAAGTTCTATTGGGACAGTATCCACAAATTACCTGAAAGATGGGGGAAATGTGTAGCTAGTGATGGACATTACTTTGAATAAAGCACTTTTGATGTTTCTCTTGACATTACTGTGTTTTCTTCATTTACAAAATCTGCATTACTAACAGGTACTTATTTTACCTCAGTTTCCCATACATATGAAAATAAGTTAGTTTTTCTGCTGTTAATCTGTTTCATGTTGATTTGATTATTAGATGAGTCAAAGGAACCTTTGTAGGGTAGAAAGGAAATTCTCCTTAACATATTCAATTGGAAACATTTTTGCCCTACCTAGTGTTAAAAAAATTATCCATGATACTTGTGTTAAAAGATAAGTCTAATTAAAATTTTAAAGAGTTAATTTGAGCAAAATTAGAATCAGGCAGCACCAAAACTGAAGTGGTTGGGATTTCCCCTGAGAAAACTTAGTAGAAAGACAGACAGATGTGGAAGCATAGAAAAGAAATTATCTGATTGGCTATAGCTTAAGCTTTTGCCTATTAGGAAAAGCTTAGTTGGCTGTGGTTATTTGTCCTCAGGTTTTGATTTCTTAATCTTGAGGCATTTTAGGTTTAGGTTTTAGTTTGCTTGCATAGGCTATAAGGAATTAAAGCCACTTTAGTCTAACGGCCTCCTTGTTTAATTAATTTAACTCCTATTAAAGACACGAAGATTTTATTCAGGACTATCCCAATCAGTATAGGGATTATGGTAATAGGATTTTGCTGCAGAGGAGAAAGGTTGGGCTCAGCTCTAAATACAACCAGAAAAAAATGTGCATTTATAGCAGAGAAGCAGGATAGGTGAGGTTAAGGGGGTTAGTGGATGGAAAATTATTAAGAGGTAGCAGGGTAATTCTTTACTAAACTGACCTAATGGGATTCTTGCTAATATTGGGCAATGTAAAGATGGACATAGAAGTCGAAGGTTAGCAGATGTAGTTCAGATGTAGAGTAAAAGGCTTAGAGAAACCTTACTAAAGTTTAGTCAAGGAGAGAATCTATCACTAGTTCTTTCCTTCCTTGTTTTTTTTTTTTAATGGTAATCACCAGAAGATAAACAATGTTTAGCCAACACCTTTTCATTTGTACTGAGAAAGATAATGGCCAGCCCAGCATTTTGGATTTCATAAAACTTTTTATTAAATGTTACTATAATTTGCATTTCTATTATTGCCAGTCTGATGAAATAAAAGATAACACTTTCTGATTTCCATAGAACTACGTTATTACCTGGTGTTTCCTTAAGGTTAAAGCTGTCCATTTATAATGTGTTTGATGGTGGTGTATGAGGAAAGCAGGAGAATTTTCAGGTAAAGGTGGCTCTGGTATTAGGTGCTAGATGAAGGGGCTAAGAAATCTCATTAATTCTTCAACTGAAAGCTGCAGGCTGAGTCCCTGCTGCCTTTGCATTTGTAATTTAAAACTATTCCC
Source organism: Myotis nattereri (assembly GCF_964212035.1). Taxonomy (NCBI): domain Eukaryota; kingdom Metazoa; phylum Chordata; class Mammalia; order Chiroptera; family Vespertilionidae; genus Myotis; species Myotis nattereri. The sequence continues at coordinate 28,723,552 of NC_138086.1, read as the reverse complement.
AAGGTATGTATGAGCCTTGCTCTCTGTTCACATCCCCTCCCTCACTACATGGTGATACTTCACAATCTATTCTCTGTTTTCATTTGATAGAAAAAATTTTTGGTGTTATAACTTTGATTTTGCTCCTGTTCCATTTGTTCTGATTTTTTTGGTAATGCCTGCTTTCCATTCATCTTTATCATCTCTTTTTCTCTATTTTATTTAAACTGCTGTGTGGTTTGTCATTATTTCTCTTATGAAAGTCTATTCTGATTTAATAAAGGAAAGCAATCCTTTACCTCACTAAGAATAAACTGGATATATTTCATTTAAAAATTTTTATGCTTTATGAAGGAACTTGATTAGAAGTGGGGTAGCCCACTGGGGTAGTGATTATAAGATTTTCTCAGGAGGCTTTGCTGTCTTGCTCTTCCATTGTTTGTAATAGTTGGTTATTTTTGGTTGCAATACTAGGCTAATTTATTTTTTATTTTATGTTTTTGTTTATTTTGTTGAAATTAATGGAATGGTTGTTTCTGGTTTTAAGGCTGGTGACTTAAAATCTATTTGACTATCAAAAGAGTTATCCAGAGATAGAGACAATATTAGAATAAACTTGGCAGTAAAAATTTGCTTTTGGGTTTTCATTCATTTTGGAGGTTTTTCTCTCAAAGTGTCTTCTGTGGGAGCAGTAGCCATTCAGTATTTCTTAATTCCCTTTGTAGATGCAAATTGTCAGTTCAAATCAGCTAGGCAAAGAAAAAAAGACCTCTCAAATCTAATCTGAGAAGAAAATCTCCTCGAGGGTATAGTCTCAGTTCAGAGAACAAAGAGAGAATAGACCAGAGGCTTATTTACCTTTCACAGCTTCAGGGTTGTAGAAGCCAGAAAGTACACAGATGGGGAAAAAAAGCAAAAAAAAAAAAAAAAAAAAAAAGCTTAAGGGCTATACATTTTTTATTCTACTCTGTTTTCTTCTTTTTGAGAGACAGTGAGAGACGGACTTGCCTAGAGGCAAGGGTGTTAAGAGTTTCTAAATCTGGGCTAGGGGAAATGTGATGGTGGAATTATAAAGGCATTTTTTACTAATGAAGATCAAGGGGATGGTAAAATATGGACTCTGGACAGGAGTCCTATGGGAATGCAACATAAGAGTGCTGGGTTTGGGAAGATGAATGGTAGCTTTCCCTCTTGGTAGGATTAACAGAATAGAGAGGTCTTTTCTTAGTAGATTCTGATAAACTGAACTTGGAACAGGATTCATCCTCAATATCCCACTTCCTCTTGAGAATCCTAGACTATATTGAAAGGAAGGTGTTATTCATAAGGCAACAGAAGACATGGCTTTCTCTAGTGGTCCCCAAGCCTTAACCAGATGTCCTTCGTGAAAGGGCGAGGACTACACCCTCCATCTTACCCTGGGTTCTCCATTTTTGGGCAGAGCCATGTGCTCAGCAAGGCTTCTTCCCGGAAGCCCAAGCCTCTGCTAGCCACACCCAGGATTTCTCTGGACTAACCAATGATAATCAAGGGAAGTGCACGCCATCAATATGACCACATCCTGTGTAATGAGACACCGACTTGCTCCTGGCCAATCGGCGGGGCCCACAGTCCCCTCTCCTGCCCTTACTCCACCCCCCTATAAAACTCCTCGTCCCATTGGGCTAGGCCTCTCTCTGCCACCTGCTGCTGTGTCAGTAAGGAGGGTAAGGGAGCCAGACTCGAGTTTGAAATAAAGGACTCTTTGCTTTTGCATCGGACATGGCTGGCTCCCTCGCATGGTCTGTTGGGGATCTTGAAATCTGGGCATAACACTTCGTAAAGGCAGGTTTTAGGAGTTCCAGTCAAGATAGTGGTGTAGGTAAATGCAGCACTTGCTGCCTCCCACAATCACATCAAAATAATAACTAAAATACAGAACAATTATCATTCAAAAATACAGAACAAACACCTGAAATCTAGCTGAAAGGAAGTCCTACAGCTAGAGAATTAAAGAAGAAGTTCACAGAGACTTATAGGAGGGATGGAGACTCAGGGTGTAATAGTGGAACCTGCTGGTCATACACTGTGTGGCGGTTTAAAATCAGGAGAGAAATCTTGGCTGTGGAGGTTTCCCTGAGGAGGGAGGGGTCCCAGTCCCACACCAGGCCTCCCAGCCCAGGGTTCCAGTGCTGAGAAGAGAAGTTCCCACAACTTCTGGCTATAAAAAACAGTGGGCATGGTTGCTGAGTGACATGGATGCTGTTGGAACCCCAGGCAGCTTCTCTTAAAGGCCCTCCACATGGATTCAGTTCCTCTGAGTCCCAGAGCCGGGGCAGCAGCTTGAACAGAACATGAGACATTTGGGGAGGAACTAACTTGTCTGGAATGAGATCAACTGCTGGAGGGGCAGTTTTATCCCAGACAGAAATGCTGGCAGAGGCCATTTTTACTTTGATGGGCCCTCCCCGCCACTGATCCAAAAGGTAGTTGCCATATCTGAGTCGTCAACCTGGCTCACACTGTTTTCCTCGCCTTGGTGCCCTGAGATGCCACCCCTCCCTACTTGCATTCTCAAGCCATTTCCAGTGGCTTTTCCATACAACTGTCCTTTCTTGCCTCATGCTTTGGACTTTCTAAAGTCTCTCAAACAAGCAGCAGCTGGCCTCACTCTGCCCTGTACCTCTCAATAAATAGCCCCAGGCTCAGCACTAGTGGCAGCCTGCCTTGATTCACAGTTTGGCCTCTCCTGGGCACCTTTAAGCCCAATACAAGTAGCAGCCATTTTCAGATTGCTTTGCTTCTCATGCTGGGTGGCATCGGCCAGGGCACAGGGAGTGGCTAACTTTGTATCTCCTGGGAGGCACCAGACCCAGTGCACCTGGTGATCTCTTTCAACCATGCAAGATTACAACTACATCACCTCTACAAGTAACACACTCAAGGGGCAAACTTGGTGAGCACCAAAGCCCCACTGAAGCAAGTCCTGCTGCAAATGGTTGGCTCCTGCACAGGAGCTCTTCTGCTGTAATTGTAGCCGATCCTCACAATCAATTGCCCTGGGGGTCAATCCCTCCCAGTGATGCCAGCATCAGTCAAGGCTCAACTACAATAGGACAGAGCACACAGCTCACACAGAAGCATACCTGGAATGCCCAGCTCAGTGACTGTGGAAGCTGGGCTACTGGGCCCTACAGCACATCTATCACACAAGGCCATTCTACCAGTCTGAGAGACATTGAAGCTCTACCTAATACGTAGGAACAAACATAGGGAAGCAGCCAAACTGTGGAGACAAAGAAACATGTCACAAATGAAGGAACTAGAGAAATCTCTAGAAAAAAAACCCAAATGAAATGGAAGCAACAAAACTACTATATACAGAGTTTAAAACAATGGTTATAAAGATGCTCAAGAAACTTACTGAGAAATTCAAGGAACTTAGTAAGAACATCAACAACATAAAAAAGGTCCAGTCAGAAATGAAGGATACACTAACTGAAATAAAGAATATTTTACAGGGAATTACAGTTGAGTAGAGGATGCTGAGAATCAAATAAAGAATTTTGACCCTAGCTGGTTTGGCTCAGTGGATATAGCATCAACCTGTGGACTAAAGGGTCCCAGGTTCAATTCTGCTCAAGGGCACATGCTTGGGTTGTGGGCACAATCCCCAATGGGGGGTGTGCAGGAAGAAGCCAATCAATGATTCTTTCTCATCATTGATGTTTCTACCTCTCCCTCTTCCTTCCTCTCTGAAATTAATACAAATATATTTTTTAAAAAATAAAAAAATAATTTGGAATATAAGGTAGCAAAAACCAAAACAACACATCCAAACAGAACAGCAAAAAAAAAAAAAATAATCCAAAAATAGGAAGATAGTGTAAGGAGCCTCTGGGACAAATTCAGGTGTACCAACATTCTCATCATGGGGGTGCTGGAAGAAGAAGAAAGGGATCAAGACATTGAAAACCTATTTGAAAAAATAATGACAGGAAACTTCCCTTACCTGGTGAAAGAATTTGGCATACAAGTCCAGGAAGCACAGAGAATCCCAAACAAGATGAACCCAAAGAGGCCCACACCAAGACACAATATAATTAAAATGCCAAAAGTAAAAGACAGAACCTTAAAAGCAGCAAGTGAAAAGCAGTTAGTTACCTAAAAGGGAGTGCCCATATGACTGTCAGCTGATTTCTCAACAGAAACTTTGCAAACCAGAAGGGAGTGGCAAGAAATATTCAAAATGATAAAAACGAATCTATGGCATTTCTATACACCAATAGTGAACTTACAGAAAGAGAGATTAAAAAAGCAATCCCATTTTCCATCGCACCAAAAAAATTAAGATACCTATGAATAAACTTAACTAAAGAGGTAAAAGACCTCTACTCAGAAAACTACAGGACGTTGAAAAAAGAGATAGAGGAAGACATAAACAAATGGAAGAACATACCATGTTCTTGGATTGGTAGAATCAACATCATTAAAATGTCCATTCCACCCAAAGCAATCTATAAATTCAACACACTTCCCATTAAAATACCAATGGCATATTTCACAGGCCTAGAATTAACTCTCTAAAAATTCATCTGGAATAAAAAAAGACCCCGAATAGCTGCAGCGATCCTGAGAAAGAACAAAGTAGGTGGGATCTCAATACCAGATATCAAGCTGTATTACAAAGCCACTGTTCTCAAAACTGCCTGGTATTGGCAGAAGAACAGACATATAGATCAATGGAATAGAATAGAGAGCCCAGAAATCGGCCCGAACCAGTATCCTCAATTAATATTTGACAGAGGAGGCAACAACATATAATGGAGTCAAGATAGTCTCTTCAATAAATGGTGTTGGGAAAATCGGACAGATACATGCAAGAAAATGAAACTAGACCACCAACTTACACCATAAACAGAAATAAACTTAAAATGGATAAAGGACTTAAATGTATGATGGGAAACCATGAAAATACTAGAAGAATAGAAAGGCAACAAAATCTCAGACATATGCTGAAGCAATGTCTTCACTGATACAGCTCCTAGGGCACTTGAAACTAAAGAGAAAATGAACAAATGGGGCTACATCAAAATAAAAAGCTTCTGCACAGCAAAAGAAACCATCAACAAAACAACAAGAAAGCCCACTGCATGGGAAAACATATTTGCCAATGTCATATCTGATAAGGGCCTAATCTCCAAAATTTATAGGGAACTCATACAACTTAACAAAAGGAAGATAAACAATCCAATCAAAAAATGGGCAAAGGACCTAAATAGACACCTTTCAAAAGAGGACATTCAGAAAGCCAAGAGACATATGAAAACATGCTCAAAGTCACTAATCATCCGAGAGATGCAAATCAAAACAGCAATGAGGTACCATCTCACTCCTGTCAGACTGGCTATCATCACAAATCAAAAAACAAGTGCTGGAGAGGATGTGGAGAAAAAGGAACACTCGTGCACTGCTGGTGGGAATGCAGACTGGTGCAGTCACTATGGAAGACAGTATGGAGTTTCCTCAAAAAACTAAAAGTGGAACTCCCATTTGACCCTCTGATCTCACTTCTAGGGATATATCCCAAGAAACCAGAAACACCAATCAGAAAGGATATATGCAACCCATATGTTCATAGCTGCACAATTTACCATAGCTAAGATCTGAAACAGCCTAAGTGCCCATCAGTAGATGAATGGATTAGAAAACTGGTATATCTATGCTGCTGTAAAAAAGATGGAATTCTTACCATTTGCAACAGCATGGATGGAACTGGAGAGCATTATGCTAAGTGAAATAAGCCAGTCTATGAAGGAAAAACACCACATGATCTCACTCACTCATGGATAAGAAACACCATTATAAACGTATGAACAAAAATAGGTACAGAGGCAGAGCAGCCTCAAACAGACTGTCAAACTACAGCAGGAAGGCCAGGGAGGGATGGGGGCTGGGAAGGGGGTGGTAAGAGATCAACGAAAAAGAAAAAAAGAAAAAAAAGAAATGGTGGAACTTGAAAATGACTTCAGGTTTTCTCACTGTGCAGCATATAGTCAAACACTGTTGCAGTTAAACATTTTACCCTTTTTTCTCCCTACGTGATCTATAATGATAATCTGCTTTGTGTTGATATTTACTTCTGTGTTGCTAACAATTACCTGAAAGAGAAGTTGGGGTGCTTCACTGGCCTGGAAAATGTTTAACTAAATCAGAAAGCAGGTCTAATTAAGCAAGTTTATTCTATACATATGAAAGGGTAAGTTGACTTGCATGATACTTATAAAGCTCTCGCTGGCACGAATTGCACGCGTGTGTTTTGATATGTTATTGTCGATCGTGAATTTGGTTGACACTTCTATTATACAGGAAGGGCGAATAGCGATATTAAAATATTTCTTCTAATTAATTTCCTTTCAGTGTGCACGAATTTGTGTACTGGGTCACTAGAATGATGTAAAATAATGAATTTAACAGAGTTTTAATTCTGTGAAAAGGATTGTTCATCTAAAGAATGCACATTTAGATGTGGCCCGTCTAACAAATAGTCAGAAATAACGTGTGCTAAAATAGATGTGTTTATAAATGAGTCCTTGTTCAGAACATAACCTTTTTAAATTTAGTGAAGACATTTGGATAACATTACTCATTTCAGCTCTCTTCCAAATGGCAAATAGAATGACTTTTGGCAGCTCAGTTTGTAATATACTGCCAATCACCGGAGGCAATGCCTGACAATTAGGAAATCTCATTGCTTTTGACTCAGAAAAGGAAGGGGATACTTTCCAGTTTATAAATATTTGGCTTATTATTGCATGGGAAACAAACAGATTTTGTGAGGCAATATTATTTATGTCAAATACATTCTTCTAGTAGGTTGGTAAACAGACATCTTCTGTCTACAGATCAGTGATAGTTATAGCAGACCTCTCTTAGGTACAGGCAGCTGTTAAGCTGTAATTGTATCTACAACTAATTCAAGCACTGACTTGGGCATTTACATTTGTTCTTAACCTTAGTCCAGAGAGAAATCACTCACTCCATCATGAATTTCCCTTCAATGAAGTCTAGCCTCCCTGGAGAAAGCCTGCTGTGGAAGGTGTGGCCTTCTCAAACATCAGTGCATAGAGACTGCTTTGTGCAGACATGATCATTGATGCGCAACAAGTAAAATTAATGCAACTAACCCAAATTATTATTTATTTCTGGCACTGGAATTCCCTTCCCAGAAGTAGAAACCCTGATTCTATGAAGAATGAGAAGTACACCATTTCAAAGCAAAACTCACAGTGTACACAAAGCACTGCTTTAGATAAAAGATGGCAGCTGCAGAGGGAATGGTAACTGGTTGCCGTGGTTACCAAGGCTCTGATTCAGGCACCAGATGCCACCTGGTGTTCTCAGACTGAAAAAGCAGTTCTGTGGTGTCCTAGTTTGGAGGTGGAGTTTTGACCATAGTTCCCCAGGGGAACAGTACTGGCCTTAGGTGTGAGGCAGTGTTTGTACTATTTTACCTGGTGATAGAAAGATTATGGAACTACAGCCTTATTTGTTGTAGAAAGGAAATAGACACACCTCTCCCCTTTTAAAAATTATTATTTTTCTTTATAGAAACACTGCTATATGAGCATTCATTCTCAAAGGTTATTCTTTATCCTGTTTTCAGGTCAAATTAGCTACCCAAATATGTTAGGTAATGCAGTATTATAATAGTAACAAACTCAAAATGTTGTGTACAGTGATTCACAATCTTATACCAATTCTTAGGCATCCAGTATCTTTAGTATCCTTATCTCCATCTAAAAGTGCTATGTGGGCCCAGCTGGCATGGCTCAGTGGTTGAGCATTGACCTATGAGCTGAGAGGTCATGGTTCAATTCCTGGTCAGGGCACATGCCTGGATTGTGGATTCTATCCCCAGCGTGGGGCTTGCAGGAGGCAGCCAATCAATGATTCTCTTTTATCTTGATGTTTCTCTCTCCCTCTCCCCTCCTTTCCCTGAAATCAGTAAAAATATATTTGAAAAAAGAAATAAAAGTGCTATGTGGCAAATGACAGCTGTATGACTTTATTTTAATGTTGAATTGTGTCCACATTTAAATATGTATTACAAATCTATAATAATTTTTATACTGTTCCACCATGGAAGATAGAGATTATGGGTACTTGCCTTGGGATTCCTTGAGCATGTTCATAGTCATTTGGTTGTATTCATTATGCAGAAGTTAATAAACACTATACCATATATGATAATGTCATATAAAAATTTTAACTCAATATATTTTTAGGAACTTCATGTTTGGTTTTTATATTTGTGGTAAAGATACCAATGAGGTTTAGATAGTGTTAGTGATTCAACTTTGAAATAAACACTTCATGTTACCTTCTCTCCGTTTTTGAGAGATATTAAAAAAGTGATGACTGCGTAGAGTTTCCAAGTAGATGAAGACTATGAGGTTGGTGGAGATTGACCAGCCTGGAGAGAACTTGAACACTCCACACCCTTTCCCCCAACTTGCATCTCTTTCTTCTGGCTGTTCCCGAGTTATCTTCTTATTACAACCCTGCAATCTAATTTTCACCTGCATGATGAGAGCTGTGAGCTTGCAGCCTGCCTCTTTTTATATTTACAGCCAGAAGACGGTCAGATCTCTATTAATTGTTAAAACGTGCAGTTTCTCTCAATGGAAAGGTGTCATTTTACAGCCATGGTGTTGAGCTGACGGGGTCCAACCCCAGCAGGTCCAGGGGTCCCCAAAGGTGTGGACGGAGTCGGCGAAGAAGGAAGGACACGGAGACAGTGTTCAGTTGATCAGCAGCCTAGCCAGGATCTCCAGCCAGGATCTCCAGCCTAGTTCTGGTCTCGATCTCCAGAGAGGTTCTGCTTAGGATCTCCAGCGAAGTTCTGGTTAGGATCTCCAGCCAGGTTCTGTGTCCATGTTCTCTTGCTAGGTTCTCCAGGTTCTCTAGCCAGGTTCTGTAGCCAAGTTCCCTCGCTAGGTTCTCCAGCCAGGTTCTGTCCAGGTTCTCCAGCCAGGTTCAGTCACCAGGTTCTAGTCAGGTTCTCTTGCCAATTTCTGTAGTCAGGTTCAGTCCAGGATCTTTTGCCATGTTCTCTCGCTAGGTTCTGTCTCTAGGTTCTGAGGCCAGTTTCTGTCCAGGATCTTTTGCCATGTTCTCTCCAGCGAAGTTCTTCTGTCTCTAGAGAACATTCTGTGTAGGTTCTGTGCCAATTTCTGTCTCTCTCTCTGTCTGTTGCTGTCTTGTTACATCTGTATTTATACCAGTTGATTCAATCCTATCAATCTCTATTACAAAGGTTAGGGCGTTTCTTACCTCCATTCCAGGGAGTAAAGATTATGTAGCTTAAGCATGATTGTTCGTAGTTAAAGTGATTAATTACCCACCTGGCACTTAGTTAAGAGGTTTTATTCCCTCCCTAACTTCAGGGGAAAATCCCTACCTGGGGAAACAACCTTTCTCAGAGACCTTGGTTAAAACACATAGTGCCAAGAAGGTGAGCAAACATATTAAGAACAGTATGCCATATATGCCAGGTCCCTTGAAACAGCAAGCATGGGGACCAGCTCCCGGCATTGAGCAGTGAAGCAGTCAGATGAGATGGGTACAGAGAAAAGACATTCAGACTTTTACTGAAGCAGGGCCACAGGAGTCAGAGCCCAGGAGAAGAAAATAGCGGAGGTATAGATGGACCTGTCCTGTGCGTTGTCCAGGAGAAGATAAGGTTGAGCACTTGAAACGGGTAACATACAGCCCTAATAAGCTGAAGATACTCAGCTGGAAGACAGTTTGCAGCTGGGAAAGACAGAGAACTTCCAGAGAAAGGGAAGAGTTGGAAATTGCGGCTGAAATCTCTCCTGGAGCCGCCAGCTCAGCCGGGGATAACACGCCATCTTGAGTGGTTGTTATTGGAAGCGTATAAAGCGAAAGAACCGGCATCCATGGCATCCAGAGATCGGCTACTAACCCGGAAAAAACGGAACCCAAGCAGGGCGACTACAGGAACTTAGACAGGGGCGGGCAAACTTTTTGACTCGAGGGCCACAATGGGTTCTTAAACTGGACCGGAGGGCCGGAACAAAAGCATGGATGGAGTGTTTGTGTGAACTAATATAAATACAAAGTAAGCATCATTACATAAAAGGGTACGGTCTTTTTTTTGTTTGTTTTTTGTTTTATTCATTTCAAACGGGCCAAATCCGGCCCGCGGGCCGTAGTTTGCCCACGGCTGACTTAGAGGAACCCTGCGTCTCCACACGGAAAGGTCAGACTTCCCCTAAAGGTGCGGTTTGCAATTCAGGTTGGAGAGAGGGATGCGCACGCACAGGGAAAATCTGAGCCCCACAAAGACTACGGCTGTTGGGGCCAGCGTGATGCGCGAGTGTGGAAGGGCTCCCGCAGGGCTGCTGGCAGGAGGGATTGCTAAAAATAAGCCCATAGCTGGACTGGGTGCAAAAAAAGCAGCCTTGGATTTTGCCAGTGTGCCGGCTGCTTAGCACTGGGGAAGAGAGTGTGCGCGGCAGGGACTGCGCAGAGCTGAAAGGTGGGGGGTTGTGAATTCGTGCAACCTCTCAGGCCCTTGTTCTCTCCCCATTAAATCTTTTATTATTAAACCCAGTACATGGGATTGCCCAGTCAGAGTCATTCGCAGAGACTGAAGGGGCAAGTTGTTTTTGTGGAACCTGGGAAACAGAGCGGGAGTAACGACTAAAGAACAGTCTCTAGGACAGTCGACTCTCCCAAACCAGTTTTAAGTGCGATAGGGAAAATAAACCCAACTGCTGGATAGAGAGGTCTTATAGCCTCAGAGGTCAATCCAGAAACACTGCCACCCAGAAGCTGAGCCACAAACTGACTCTTATGTAAACACAAATTAAGGCAGTCTGGGAAACATACTGCGTGCTTTAAAATCAGGACTGTGGTTTACAAAACAGGAACAGTGTATAACAGGGAAATTCAACACTCTCCTGAATACATAGCATACATACACGCCTTACATACTAAGGCGTGCCAGACTGAAGAGTAGAAGAACCAAAGGACCTTCACGACTTTACATTTTTATTTATTTATTTTATTCTTTTTTCACCTTTTAATTAAGAAACCAATTTTTTTTCTTTTTTCATCACCTGATTTTACTCTTTTAATTACTACATTTTTATTTTTAACCAGTATTATTACTGCTACCATTTTTTAAAGTGTCATTTTATTTTCTCTTTATTTTATTTTGGGATTAGTGTTCTCCATTCTATTTTCATTGTTCCTTTAACATGATTTTTCTCTACCTCAATTTTACCTGTATACTAAAACCCTCTTCCTCACTTTCCCCCTTTTGTTGTCCTGTTTCTCTTACCCTATTCCTGCATTAGATTATCTCTATTCCTTCTTTTTACCCCCTGTCAAAATTTCACCCTACTTATATATCCTATTTTCAATCCCCGCTCTAAATCCTTATACACCTCTCCCTTATCTTTCTTCACTGTCCAATTTTTTTTCTTTTCTCTCTGTATTGTTTTGTTTTTGTTTGCTTGATTGTTGAGTATATTGGGTTTTTTTTAGGGTTGTTTGTGAGGTTGTTTTGCTTTTTTTTATTTTTCTGTTGACAGATTTCATACTAATGATTTTGGCATTCAGAATTATGGTATATGTTATTTTGCTGTAATTTTTAACAGTGCTGAGTAAATATTCACAAAAAATAAATAAGCTGTTAAAAATAAAAGAAAAATAATTGTTACTCATTGCACCTATTCCTGTATTGTGTCAGGAGTTTTAATTCTGTGCAATTAAAAATAAATCCAATCTAGAGATTTCTATAATACAGGATTGGGCAAAACAGGTTTATAGTTATGAGTGCACAGAACAGAGTTTATTCTTGTATTTTTATTTATTAATCATTGTATTATTTTTCATACAAACAACTGTAAATGTACTTTTGCCTCATACTGTATTTAGTATCTTTTTTTAAACATATTTTATTGATTTTTTACAGAGAGGAAGGGAGAGAGATAGAGAGTTAGAAACATCGATGAGAGAGAAACATCGATCAGCTGCCTCCTGCACATCTCCTACTGGGGATGTGCCCGCAACCCAGGTACATGCCCTTGACCGGAATCGAACCTGGGACCTTTCAGTCCGCAGGCCAACGCTCTATCCACTGAGCCAAACCGGTTTCGGCGTATTTAGTATTTTTAATTTGGGGGTTCATTAAAACAGCTTCATTGTCCTATAATTGATTTTGTAGTAAGTAAATGTTAAAAATTTGAATTTGTAAATTAAATTGTGTTAATTGATATTTCTCTTATATATTGGGGCCCCAAATGCAATTTTTTTTTTTTTTTTTTTGCCAATTGAGTTCTGTTGCTTAAAACAAGACTAGAATCACTAGATTTAATTCGGGGCCCTGGTCTCAGCAGACAAATCATTTGAGGGAATTTTAGGTAATTTAGCCTCCCTTCTCATCCTGGTAGAAGTATCAGTAGTTTTAATCATCCCAAAAGAAACTCCATTAACAGTCACTTCCCATTTTTCCAGATCTCCCAACCCTAGGCAACCACCAATGTACTTTCTGTTTTTGGGGATTTGCTATTCTGGACGTTTCATATAAATGGAATCATATACTATATGGTCTTTTGGGGTAGCCTCTAAGCATCATGTTTTTAAAAAATATATTTTTGTTGATTTCACAGAGAAGGGGATAGGGAGAGAGATAAAAACATTAATGATGAGAGAGAATCATTGATTGGCTGCCTCCTGGATGACCCCCACTGGAGATGGAGCCTGCATCCTGGGCATTGGCCCTGACTAGGAATGGAACCGTGACCTCCTGGTTCATAGGTTACGCTCAACCCCTGAGCCATGCTGGCTTGGATAAGCATAATGCTTTTAAGTTTGGTCCATGTCGTAGCATGAACCAGTACTTTATTTTTTCCTTATGGCTAATTAATATTCCCTTGTTTGGATATACCAGTGATGTACCATTCTTTGTTGTGATTTGACAACTGAGATCAGGACTCAAGTTTCTGTTCTTTCATTTTCATTTCTGTTCTCCTTTTTCTTCCCTCTCTTCCCAGTGCTAAATGTGTAATAGGAACTTGATCACTTTTTTTTAAATTGAATTGAATTCAGATGACCAGCCCACTACCCCCACAACAAAATGGAGATCCATGTGGTGGAGTAAGTTACCATAGTTTATTAATATTTGTGAACAATACATTTTCCAGAGCACAGCATTATAAATATTAATACTAGAATCAGTGCAAATAATGAGTACAGGTCAAATGTTTTTAAAGTGATAATTTCTCAGAAGTGTATGTTTTCAGGTCATTGAAGATTATAAGCAATTGGTTTGGACAAATACTTTTTATTTTTTTAAAAGAATTTGGTGGAAAAATACTTTTTAAAGATCTCTCTTGCTCTGTGAAAGTGACCCAATATAAATGAATAAAATATATTGCTTTAGTGAATTGAAAATAGATATATTTCTCTTGCAGAATTCTAATAATCTTCTTATTCACTTTGAAAACCTTCGAGTAAAATTACCAGTGATCTTTGGAACTTGCTTCATTGAAATTGACACAGTTATCCCAGTAATACTTTAAACATTTTATAAAGCTTTTTTCAGTATGTTATTAAAAGCCTTCTTTTAAAATAGTTACCTTTGGACCGTCTTACAGTACAGGGTTTTATTTGTGTATGTGGATAGTCTCAAGCCATTTTGCATAATGCTGGCTGTATGATACATGGGGGCAGGAGTGATAGGCAGTGAGTGTGATCACCAGTTACGTTGAAGCTTGTTCCCTTTACAGCGTGCAAGAGAAAACTAGCAGTTATCCATCCCGAAAGCTGGGTAAAATGAATAAAAAGTGATGGAAACCCACACCCACCACATCATTATGGCTTTGCTGACAATTTAATTATTTAATTCCAAACTATTATTTCAACAGATTTAAACATTTTTTTTCTTCAACATAGCTAAGTCAAAGTCACTTCTCTTATACAGAAGTTAAGCCCATCACCACTTCATCTGAGGATAGTAAAACCCTTTTCACTTCCACGTGTGGGGGAAGCACCCAGCCAAAGGTCATGGTACACATGCAGGGAAAAATAAGTGCAGGAGCTCTCTGAAGTCAGTATTCATCATGGAATGGATAGTCAGGATGACCAGACCACCTACCAAAACAAGGGAAAAACTTTCATTCCAAAGTCGCACAGCTGTATGTGTTACTAGCATCTTCTGACAATTTCAGTGACCACTCCCTCTCTCTGTTAATCATTCCTTAGGTTTCTTACCCACCTCCTCCCAGTTTTCATCAAGCCAGCACTTTTACTAAAGCCCTGGAGGTTTCAGTGTGTGTGTTTGGGCATGGAGGGGGCTGGTTGCCTCTACACCAACATTTTGCTCAGAACAAAAACACAGGAGGTGAGTGAAGCCTGCCTCTTTCCAACTCCTCCCTCCCTTCTGCTGTCCTGATAGAGGAACCAAATAGGCCTTCTCTTCACAGCTCTGTCACCAATCAAGGTCACCCTCTTCTCAGTATAGTGCTTCCTCCCCCTTCTCACTAGGCCTCCTGAGAGTTGATAGTTTGAGATCTAGAAGGTAAAGACCAGCAAAGGAAGTTTCTGCTATAATGATGACAGTGATGATGTTAAACCTGTCTGTTAAATAGCAATAGCATAGTACTCATACAAGTACTATGAGCTTTCAATTAAAATACACATGGACACAGACAATAGGGTCATGAAGTCCTGGGGCAGGGGCCAGGGCAGGCTAGAAGAGATCAATGGGGGAGAAAGGGGACATATGTAATATTTTCAATAATAAAGATTTAATTTAAAAAATTAAAATATAAATTAAAATAAAATACAGATTAAATTGAAACAGAAAAAGACTGTGAAATCCAGTCAAGAATAAACTGGATGAAAAACAAAAAAGACTCATGGCCCAAAGTGCCTAAATAATACATTTTTTTGACCCACGGGGCCTAATATTTGTTTCTCCTTGATGATTTTTCTATTCCTGGTATGATGAGTTATTTTTTCAGTGTTTCTAGAATTAGGTATTAAACATTTCAAATGTCAAAATAAGTAATATTACTAACTAATTGTCTATAAAAATAATCAGTACATTGGTGGACTGACTACATCCTACTATCTCTTCCTAATTTAATATTTATTCAATAGAAGCCATTTATTTTCAAAAGCTATTAATTAACCTACATGTTCTTTTATTTCTGAGTTTGTTTATTCCTTCACTCTTGCAGTTAGATGTCAAAATATTTTTCCCTGGAAAATTCACCATAGGAAGCTACTTTATTCATTCAGAAATGGATTCAGAAATTTGATATTAAGGTGTTCACAGTAGTTTTTCACTCTTGAAATACTTGGGGTCCAAAGTATCCAAAGTATCTGAATTATTTTTATGAGCATTTATATTGCTCACTTATAAAGAAGATTATAAAGAGAAGATGACTATTCAGGTGATCTGAAGAACTGGAAATATTAATAAAGAATGATTAAGAAGAAAAAATTGTGTGTATGTACATACATACCATGTGTGTGTATTCACTTTTTATTTTCAAGGACCAATAATATCCTATCTAATAAGAGACAAAGATTGAAATTAACCATACCTCCACTACACTTCCCATTGGCTAATCAGTAATATATGCAAATTAACCGCCAACAAAGATGGTGGCTGGCAGCCATGCAGCTGAAGCGAACAGGAGGCCTGCTTGCTCCAGTGATGGAGGAAGCCAAGGTTCCCCGCCTGCCGCAGCCAGGCTCTGAGCTCCAAAAGCAACAAAGTTGCAATTATAGAAGCTAAACAAACCCAGATACCTACTTTCAGCAGGCCGTGGCCTCCGAGATGAAGCGGCAACCAAGTTTCAATTATAGAAGGTAAATAAATCCCAGAATAAAAAAAAAAAGAAGAAGAAAAAAAAAAGGAGAGGCTGGGAGCTTCAGTCACCTGCGGTCTTGGCCAGCCTGAAAACCCTCAGCCCCTCATCCAGAGTGGCCAGGCACCCCAGTGGGGACCCCCACCCTAAAGGGGGTGTGGCCAGCCTGAAAACAGCCATCAGCCCCTCATCCAGGCTGGCCAGGCACCCCAGTGGGGACCCCCACCCTGAAGAGGTTGTGACCAGCTGCAAACAGCCATCAGTCCCTCACCCAGGCTGGCCAGGCATCCAAGTTGGACCCCCACCCTGATCCGGGACACCCTTCAGGGCAAACCAGCCAGCCCCCACCTGTGCACTAGGCCTCTATCCTACATAGTAAAAGGGTAATATGCAAACTGACCCAAACAGCAGAAAGACTGGGAATGACTGGTCACTATGAAACACACTGACCACCAGGGGGCAGACGCTCAATGCAGGAGCTGCCCTCTGGTGGTCAGTGAGCTCCCACATGGGGGAGCTCTGCTCAGCCACAAGCCAGGCTGATGGCTGCCAGTACAGTGGTGGTGGTGGGAGCCTCTCCTGCCTCCTCAGCAGCACTAAGGATGTCTGAATGCAGCTTAGGTTTTTCTCCCTGCTGGCAAGGGGACATCCCCTGAGGGCTGCCGAGCTGCCAGAAGGATGTCTGATTGCCATCTTAGGCCCAATCCCCCAGGGAGCAGGCCTAAGCCAGCCAGCAGGTGATCATCCCCCAAGGGGTCCCAGACTGCGAGAGGACACAGGCCAGGCTGAGGGACCTCCCATCTGAGTGCACAAATTTTTGTGTACAGGGCCTCTAGTTAGAGAATAAAGGGCTACCTCATTAAATAACCGAATCTGGCAACATTTGAAGAAGTGTTAGGAATTTTACTTGTAGATCGATGGAGCTAGAATGGTGGAACTAGAAGTTTCAAATCTTATAGGTGAGCATTCATCTAAAACTAATTTCTTGATTAGTCAAAGAACATATATACATAGCCCATGGATACAGACAACAGTATGGTGATGGCCAGAGAGAGGAGGCAGGGGGGGCGGGGTCCTGATCTGGGTAGGTGTGGGTAAAGGGGAGGATGGGTACATCTGTAATAGTGTCAACAAATAAAATAAAACTAGTTTCTTGGCTCTCAACTTGATGCTCTTTCTACTACACTCCCATGTATCTGTCTCAGGAAGTATTTTTTATTGATTTGTGCATCTCTTTGATTTTTAGGAAGAAATACATATGGTGTTTGAATAATTGTGGTGTGATTGTGTTAATTTGAATCATATTATTTATACACTATGACTAAATTCTTCTTAAGGTCTTTAGCCTGCCATGCCTTAACCTGTCATAGGATGTGATATAAATGCCAGAAATCTTCTTTTAAATAAAAATGTAGATTTACAGGGAGTTCCTAGAATGAATGTAATTTACCCAGACCAATTTAATATTCAGAATATGCTGCCCAGTGGCCTTTAGCCTTGTGCTTTCTGTGGACATAGGTCCGGGTTCATAAGAGCCCACTTGGTGATGCTTTTCAATCTAACACCACCGGGTGGTACCTGATTAAGGATCCCCCAGAACTCACATGAGCAGATCCAGTAAGCGGACATCTGTATTCAAGGTTTCAATGGTCTTCATTTCTTCTGTAGTGAGAGAAAAGTCAAAGATCTGAAATAACAGAAATAAAAGACAGACATTTATAAAGACAGAAAGTGGGTCAAGCTTTGGATTGTGGAGTGGGATCAGCAATTGGAAACATTCTAAGATTTATGAACATCTCTGAAAATGTCTAAGAGGAGTTGGTCTAGTGCTGGGGGTCCACCTAATGGAAGTGGATCCGGAATTCTCTTCTGCACTTTGTCTTAAGATAATTCTGTTAGGGACATCTTACAAGAAATTTTAAATGCTGTGAAACAATGTATGTTCACAACATCTGAAGAATTTTTATTAATTCTGGATAAGACGCTGAACTTTTGATTCTGGACTTGAGCCTGTGTACACTTAAAAAATATTCCCTTATCTCTAAATTTGCTTTTGTACTTTCAAAAAACGTTTGTTTTGTCCTTTTAATCACTTCTCTCATTATTTAAAAAATATTTCTATTGATTTCAAAGAGGAAGGGAGGTGGAAGTAGAGAAATATCAATGATAAAAGAGACTCATTGATTGGCTGCCTCCTGCATGCTTTGCAGTGGTGATTGAGCCCGCAACCCAGGCATATGCCCTGACTGGAATCCAATTGTGACCTTCTGGTTCATAGGTTGATGCTCAATAACTGAGCCACACTGGCGGGGCTGAACAGTAAAGTTTTGAATCCATGAACACTTTTGTTTCAGATACCTCAAAATTTGTAGTTTTTGTTGTTGTTTTTTGTTAATCCTCATCCAAGGATATTTTTCCATTGATTTTTAGAGCGAGTGGAAAGGAAGGGGAGAGAAAGAGAGAAACATCGATGTGAGAGAGACGCATCAAGTGGTTGCCTTCACATGTGCCCCTGACCAGAGCCTGGAATCACGCTCTTGACTGGAATCAAACCTGGGACCCTTCCATCCCCAGGCTGATGCTCAATCCATTGAGCCAAACCAGCCAGGGCATAATTTGTAGTTGTTTTTTTAAAAATATTTTGATGAGCCTACACATTCGTCTTGCAGTGGCTCTCTCTTTTAAGATGGCTAAAAACAGTGTCAATGACTTTTTACTGTGAGGAATTTGGGAAAATGTTAAAATAGTGTCAGTAGTTGATATTACTGTCTAGTATTCTTTCTTCTCTTGGCTAATAACAGAATCCCACTTTTTCCTTTTATGAACTTCCCTTCCACCATCTAGTAGGGCTGTTTGTCACATGACCTCAACTCCAGCAATGAAATAGGGATGACTCTCTACTTAAGGATTAATGCAGCTGGTGACCTTACGTTGAAGCAAATAGTCATTTACCATTTTGAAAAACTAGAATTTTAAGTATTATGCTAAATCTACTCTGGAAAAACAAAGCTGGAATGATAACATGATTTGCTGAATGTTTTGAGCCCACTGTTGACATCCACTGTTCAGAAAAACAATAAATTTATTTCAAAATATAACAATGTATCCAGTCACTCAAGAACTCTGATGAAGATGTACAATGAGATTAATGTTTTCAGGCCTGCTAACACAACATCCATTCTGCAGCTTATGGGTCCAGGAGTAATTTTGACTTTCAAGTCTTATTATTTAAGAAACCAGTGGCCTGGTGCACGAAATTTGTGCACAGGGGAGGGTGTGTTCCTCAGCCTGGCCTGCACCCTCTCCAATTTGGGACCCCTTGAAGGATGTCCTACTGCTAGTTTACAGGGATCGGGCCTAAACCAGCAGTCGGACATCCCTCTCGCGATCTGGGACTGCTGGCTTTTAACCACTCACCTGCCTGCCTGCCTGAGTGCCTCGAACCACTCTGCCTGCCGGCCTGGTCACCCCCAACTGCCACCCCCACCACACTGCCAGCCTGCTTGTCCCCAAATGCACCCCCCTGCCAGCCTGATCACCCCAAACTGCCCCCCTTGCTGGCCTGCTCACCCCTACCTTCCCTCCCCACTGGCCTCATCCCCAACTATCCCCCTGCTGGCCTGCTCACTCCAAAGTGCCCCCCCACCCCCGCTGTCCTGATCACCTCCAAATGACCCCCACTGGTGGCCTGCTTGCCCCCAACTGGCCCCCCTGCTGGTCTGATTAACCCCAAAGGCCCCGCCCCCCACCACCCTGGTCACCCACAACTGCCCTCACCTCTTGGCCTCTAACCGCCTCTACCTCGGCCCTGCCACCATGGCTTTGTCCAGAGGAACATTTGGAAGGTTTCCTGGAAGGTCTCCCAGTCTAATTAGCAGATTACTCTTTTATTAGTATAGATATATTTGTCTGTAAATATAATTATGATTGCAGATATGAGTAGGACCAGGTCAAATTTTATAGAATGGGCCTTTTATTACAGATGGTTTGCCATGTATGCATTTTTTCTAAAGAAGTAAAAAGTACTTGAAAAAATGTTTCAGGAAGACTTTGAGAAATTTACAGTATCTGCTTTTCTTCCAAGAAAGTTTTCACTTTTATGCCAGAGTGAGAATTATTTGTATGCTTTGTATGTCAGCATTGGGCCACTGTGACTGGGGGGCACTTAGCTTGACTTGAGAGTAATTATCTTGCTCGCTGCCTGGGAGGGAGGGTGTGAGGCAGCGGAGATAAATACTCGGTTCTGGATTATTCATAGATTGCTGACTTTCTGGATTGATTGTGAAAGCCCCTCCTTTTATTGATGTCCACCTTCTATTGACAGACATCTACCCTGGCAGAGAAATGAGATGAAACTCTCTTTTCATTGTAAAAAGCATTTGAATTCCGAAGGTGTGATAAGGCCACCCAGCCATCCACAGTCAAGGTACACATTTTCATGGAGGATGTTCCCACTCTTGAATAAATTAAAACAATTTTTTTCTTTTAATTTAAACATTCTTCTATAACTGTTTTCTTGTTACTTAAAAGCTAGTTTTTTTGAAACTACGTCCAAAGCTTTTCAAGCTGTATATGTCCTTGGAATGAATTTATAAATTAGAATTGAGCCCTGCCAGTGTGACTCAGTGGTTTAGCATCGACCTATGAACCAGGAAGTCACAGTTTGATTCCAGGTCAGGCCACATGCCCGGGTTGTGGGCTTGATCCCCAGTACAGGGTGTGTAGGAGGCAGCGGATCAATAATTCTCTCTCCTCATTGATGTTTCTCTCTCTCTCCCTCTCCCTTCCTCTCTGAATCGGTAAGAATATATGAGAGAGAGAGAGATAGAGAGAGAGAGGAGTTAAAATGTTTGTAAATAAGAAAACATGTATTTGATGCTCTTAGAAAGTCTTATTTTCTTTCATTAAAACTTGTGCAGTATAGGGAACTCCATAGATTTTCTTAATTTGAAGAAAGTTAGAGGGAAAGGTACTAATTGAGAGTTCCTTTGAAAATGTGTCACTTATATATTTTTTATGTTTATTTTTTTAAATGAAAAACAAATATTTTCTATTCAGAAAATATATTTGGATCTAAATATCTTCTATAATTTTAACCCTAAAATATCAATTTAAATATTTTAAAAATGGTTGGTATGTTTGTTTTTTTAAATAAGTTAGGTTACTGGAATTCTACATGTTACTGGATCACCTGGGGTAATTTTCTGATTGGAAAATTAAGAATTATAGTCAGAGGGGAGGACATGAGAAGTTTTAAAGAACATATTCAATTTACTTTAGAAGCTGAACCTCTCTTATCATGTGACTTGTTTTGCATGTTTGCTAAACTATATTATCACATAAGCATTGCTGCTATTGGGACAAACAGTGACAGTTGATTCGGGTCACTTGAATGTCCACTGTCTGTTTTAATTTGTATGTTCATTTTGACTCTGTCATATGCTCAAACTTAAGTGGAAGTCATGAGAACCTATTATTTTTGCCTGCTCCCTCTTTTATGTTGGAAATATACTTTTTTTTTTTTTTTAAATATACTCCATTGACTTTTTACAGAGAAGAAGGGAGAGAGATAGAGTGTCAGAAACATCGATGAGAGAGAAACATTGATCAGCTGCCTCCTGCACATCTCCTACTGGGGATGTGCCCGTAACCCAGGTACATGCCCTTGACCGGAATCGAACCTGGGACCCTTCAGTCCGCAGGCTGACGCTCTATCCACTGAGCCAAACCGGTTTTGGCTGGAAATATACTTTTTTACTCAGAGGCACCTTAACTTTGATGTAAGGGATCGTTTCCGTTGCCAACTGTTTTCTTCCTTGCCAAGTAAGAGAGTTGTTGTGAACTCTTCAGTGATGCCTTCCCCAGGATATTTGCAGATGTGGTTGGGAAAAGTCATTTCATCCCCAACCTTAGCATGTCAGGTGCTGGGGTGCCGGGGTGCCGCCTCGCCTGCGCCCCCCTCTCCGATCCTGATGCGGCTCTCTCTCCCTCCAATTGTCATGGCGACCACCGGCCTGCGCCCCTGCTCTCTCTCCCTTCGATCCCCGTGGCGACCACCAGTCCACCCGGCTTGTGCCCTGGCTCTCTCTCCCTCTGATTGCCATGTGATCACGGGACCACAGGTGAGGCGGACCCCCTGTGGCTCTTGCCTGCTGCCTGGGTTTCCTATCACTGTTCTTCCGTCCTTCCCCTTTCGCCTCCCATCATTGTGCCTACTTATACAAATTAACCGCCATCTTTGTTGGCAGTTAATTTGCATATTGCCCTAAGTAGCCCCTGGGAAGGGTAGCGGAGGTATACGGTTAATTACCCTTTTTGTCTTTTATTAGATAGGTTATGTTTCATAAGGACATAGCTGCTATACGTAGGGATTCTTTTGATGGATCTGGACAAAGTAAATTGAAAACCTGGAAAGGATTCATATTCTAGATGCCATTAAGAACATTCCTGATTCATGAGAAGAGGTAGAAATATCAACATTACAGGAGTTTGGAAGAAGTTGATTCCAACCCTCACTGATAACTTCAGTGGAGGAAGTAATCACAAATGTGGTGGAAATAGCAAGAGAACTAGAATCAGAAGTGGAGCCTGAAGATGTGACTGAATTGCTGCAATCTTATGATAAAACTTGAATGAACGTGGAGTTGCTTTTCATGGGTGAGCAAAGAAAGTGGTTTCTTGAGATGAAACTTACTCCTGGTGAATATGCTGTCAATATTGTTGAAATGACAACAAAAGATTATTACATGAAGTTAGTCCATAAAGTAGGGCCTGAGAGGATTAACTCCAGTTTTGAAAGAAGGTCTCTGGGTAAAAATGCTATCAAACAGCATCACAGATGACAGAGAAATTGTTTATGAAAGGAAGAGTTAATCAAATGGGAAATATTTTTTTTATATTTAAAGAAATTGCCACAGCCACCCCACCCTTCAGCAACCACCATTCTAATATTTTTAGAATTTTAGCCCACCAACATTAAGGCAAGACCCTTCACTAGCAAAAAAAATTGTGATTCACTGGTCTTGAATGCTGGTTAATATTTTTTAGCAATAAAGTATTTTTAAATTAAAGTATGTACCGTTTTTAGACATAATACTACTTAATAGACAGTATAGTGAAACATAACTTTTATGTGTACTGGGAAAGCAAAACATTTGTGTTAGTTTATTGCAATTCACGCTTTATTTTGGTGGTCTAGAATGGAACCTGTAATATTTCTGAAGTATGCCTATAATGTACAATCAGCAAAGCAACCCCCAAAGTGCTAGCAATAGTTTCAAATTAAGCTAAAATTAAATGCAGATATTGGCAGAGTGTGTCAGGGAGTTGGTATAAAATAAAATATGAAGGCGTTACAAGTTTCTTTTTAGTCTAAACAAAATTCTTTGAATAAAAAAATCCTACATTTTACATTTTCAGAAGCAGTTCTCTTACCTGAAAGTTTTCTTTGATCATTTTAGGGTCAAAGCTTTTAGGAATGACAACTATCCCTCGCTGGATGTTGAAACGCAAAGCAACCTGAGCTGCATTCTTTTTGTACTTTTTCCCCAATGAGTTTAGAAGTTCATCCTCTAACAAAGGTTGGAAATAAGTACTCATCCTTAAAAAAATAAAAACATGCATGATATTTAGCTAGAATCAATGAGAAGCAGTGGTTAATCAATCCTCCTCCTCTGTCTTCCCATTCACCTGGTAACCTACCAGGACATTTCAGGTCTCCTGTAAGCAATTTCTGTGATTGCCGAGCCCTCAATGAAGAGTTGTCCTTTGTGTGGGAAGATCAAGAGAGGCAAATTTATATTGCTGCCTTTTTGAGAAAGTAAATATGTTTTGATGTGTCTTACAGAGAGGGCAGGGCTGAAAGAAGGCATATGTGAGAAGGCAGGTAGCCTGAAGTGGAATAAGTAGAAATACAACTCTTGGAATCATATTAGTGTAGAAAAATTTCTACTTTGGTCTGTGGAACACATCATAGTAGAAGTGTTGCCAATGATTACAGAGATAAAAAATTATAAAATTTCAGAATTTAGGCCATAGAGACTCTATTAAATAACAACTAAACTAGCATTTATGGCTCACCTTTGTATTTTAGGCACTGTTAGGTAATTTATACATGTCGTATAATCAATTCCTATAACATCTAAGTGAGGAAGGTTTTATTAGCTCAGTTTGGATATATGGAGAATGACCTGAAGAGTTTAAGTAAGTTTCTTAATATTACACAGCCCAATAGAATCATTTCAAAAAGTAAAATAATTCACATTAGCCTCATACTCTACATCAAAGGAAACACTTTCTGAAGAGACATATAGTATTACTTACCAGTCTCGATCCTTAGAGATCCCCAAAGGAGTAAATGCAACTATGAGAATGTCATGTTGTTGGCAAAATTCCAGGAGTTTTCTCTGGGTGAAATATGGATGGCACTCTACCTATGTGATTGCATTGAAGAGCAGAGCACAAAATTAAGGCCTTGTACATGAATGCAATTTTATGTAGTTTAAAAAAACTTTAAATAAACTTCTTTTTAAAGTATTATTGATAGTGAGAAATTCTAAATATTTTTCTTAACAAGGAAACTTACATTGTTTATATACTGGTGAAGTTAATTACAGCAAGGTTAGTAAGGGCACCATCTGTGAATTAATTATAAAATAATGGGGGGGGGGGATTCAATTTTGTGTCCCTATCATAGTTTCAAACTTGAAATGCACAGAATCAGTTATTTATAATACACATCCTAGAAAATACAATTTCCATAACAAACAGTCTCAATGTTCAG
Organism: Myotis nattereri; assembly: GCF_964212035.1. Classification (NCBI taxonomy): domain Eukaryota; kingdom Metazoa; phylum Chordata; class Mammalia; order Chiroptera; family Vespertilionidae; genus Myotis; species Myotis nattereri. The sequence goes on along the minus strand of NC_138086.1, from coordinate 28,698,898 downwards.
ATTAGTCTTAGTAAGTAGAAGCGACTTGTTACAGAAGCCCTCTGCTCTAGCTATCAGACATGTAAGAATATTTTCACAAGATGAAGAACATGTTTGAAACTAAATTTAAAGATAAATTTTATTTTCTTGGATGAGAGTTGTATTTATTTTTTTACATTCAACATTGAAAACAGTAAGTATGATACAGAGAGGACAGAGGCAAAAATCTTTGGGAGTATCACTGTGGATGCTGCAAACTGCTGAAGATGGGGCTTCAGAAGGGCTGCAGTATTGGTAAGCCATCTCTACAGTATTGCTGTGCTCTGCTTTCAGACATCACGCAACACATGAATAGGCTCAGGCTGTGATCTTCCAACAGGTCTTGCCTCCCTCGTCGGATATGTTTGTGAAGTTGATCAACATTCTTGTGCCAACAGATTAGGGTATTGACTCATTAGCGTGAGGCGACACACTGTCAAATTTTTACTCTCTTTTTCATTCTGCGATAAAATGTTACCATCTTTCTCTGTATACTAGTAGCCTGGTGCACGAAATTCGTGCACATTAAAAGGGAATTAATTGCCCTATCTGGTTTGGCTCAGTGGATGGAGCATCGGACTGTGGACTCAATGGTCCCAGGTTCGATTCTGGTCAAGGGCATGTACCTTGGTTGCGGGCACATCCCCAGTGGGAAGTGTGCAGAAGACAGCTGATCGATGTTTCTCTCTAATCGATGTTTCTAACTCTCTTTCCCTCACCCTTCCTCTCTGTAAAAAATCAATAAAATATATATTTTTTTAAGAAAGGGAATTAATTAGCAGAGATATTTTAATGTTGCTATTAGCCCTTTCTATATAATAGAAATGTGAGAGATGAAAGGAAATTAGTAAAATGTATATGAAAATAATATATAAATTTATTAATAAACAGTAACAAAAGGATATAACAACAGAGGCATGATATAAAAATGACAAAAACATGATATGAAAACAACAAAAACATGATATGAAAACAGCAGTGATGCAAACAATGACTGATAAAGTGATTAAACTTATTCTAATATCTCCCTGTACATCACATTAAGAGTGAAAACACTTTCAGAGTGCTTGACTAATTTCGCTTGTGATAAGTACTTAGAACTTTAACTGTAACATCACATGCTCCTCAAACTCGAGAGAAAGCAACATATAACTGACCATGTGCAAAAACGGCTTTAGGTATGAATATGCCTACTTTGTCTGTAGTTTGTCCTAGTGATTTATTAATAGTCATCACAAATGCTGGCATCACGGGAAACCGTCATCGAATCAATTTAAATGGGAGGCCAGTGTCAGATGGGGACAGATTAATTCTTGGAATCAGAACAGCCTCTCCCTCTGCAGATCCTGTTAATACTTCAGTTTTGATAATGTTAGGTTGTAATCTTTTGATAATAAATCTGCTGCCATTACAAAGATCCCATTTACTTTTGAGATTTCCCAATAGCATGTTGATTGCACCCACTTTCAATCCTTGGCTGCACATTAAAATCACCTGGGAATCTTTTTAAAATCCTGATTCCTGTGCCTCATTCTCCAGAAATTGTTTCTTTGTTATGGGGTGGGGCCACAACATCAGTAACAAAGAAACCGAATTAAAACTTTATTGTGGGGAGCCGCTACAGTGTTTTGGACAGGTTCAAGCCTTGGACTGAGGAGAGGGCACAGTCCTCTCATTGCCACGTGCAAGTCCCAGCTTGGAGGGCAGGGCCCTCCCAGCACAATTATAGCCAACACCTATAGCCAACAGTAGTTGTGAGCTTGAACCTATGGTCCGAACACGTGGCCCCACGTGCCTGAGTGATGTAGGCTTGATAGAGTTCAGATGCATGTAGGTCAGTAGGACTGAAACACAGGAGAATGTTGTAAGCATCGTGGTCACACTCTTACTTTGCCTTGTAGCTTCTGGTATAAAATAAAAGCATGGCTGTGGACGTTATCGCTGTCTCTCAGAGAAGCAGTGTCCCACCGAGTCCCGGCTTTCATTCTCTTCTCTGTCTTTTTTAAGCCTTTCAGCTGCCCCCACTCAGGTTCACACCTGGCCGTGCTGGTGCGGCACACTCCCAGGGAACCACGCTCCCAGGGCGGGTTCCTGCCTCAAACCCTGACCTTGCCCGAAACAGCTCCTGGGAAACAGCTCAGGGAGGGTGCAGCCGTTGCCAAGACAACCCCTGCAGGACTGACTTCCTTCCGGTTGGTCACCAGCCAGACCCCAGTCGTGATGAACACCACCCATGGTTTTTATATAAGTAGATTTGTAAGAAACCTATTGTCATTTCAACATTTAAATGACAGACTATTGTTCTTGGGGGTGTAGGAAGGAGATGTGCTGGTGAGGGAAAAGGAGGAATATAGGGGTGGATGGAGGTTAGCTAGGAAGTCAAAGGTTGCTACTCTGTATACCTGAGAGCATATTGTATAGTGTTAGCTTAGGTGTCAGTTTGGAAGTGGTACTTGTAAAATAGCCACTCTTCTATTTTAGCTGTGGGCTCTAGTGATGATGTAGGTAATAATTCATTCTGTCTGTCATGGGCTCATGCCAGACTTTTTAAGTTACTAAAAACACTAATTTCTCAGTGAGCCAAATCAGAGAAAAGGGGGCTTTGGAGACAGTTTCAGGGGTTTAGCCCAGGTTGAGCTGCCTCTGGCCATTGCTCCTGTGATTGCAGGGCTCCTGCTGTCCCCTAGAATTTAGGAGATGCATGCCTGAGAGGGAAGAAGAAGGGGAAGAGAAAGGTGTTTGCATGCTCTCAGGAGGGGGAGCATGTCATCACACTTAAATTTCCATTTCTGTAATTACTAGCACAATTACACATTTTCATATGTTTACCAATCTTGCAAATTGTCTTTTGCAAATTTCTATTCATTACTTTTTCCCGTTTTCCTGTTGAGCCTTAGTATTTAATTCATTTTTATTTAAGGTTATTGTTGATTGATACTTTTTTACTGCTATTTGTATTTTGTTTGCCTAGATTTCTCTCTCTATTTCTTCTTCTCATTTCAGCAGTCCCTTTAGCATTTCTTATAATGCTGGTTGGTGGTGATAAGCTCCTTTGGCTTCTTTTTTTTTTTTTTTTTTTTTTTTTTTTATGTCTGGGAAGCTCTTTATTTCACCATCTATTTTGAATGATAGCCTTGCTGGATATAGTCATCTTGGTTTCAGATTTTTACTTTTCATTACCTTGAGTACTTCATTCCAGTTCCTTCTTACTGGTTGAGTTTCTGATGATAAATAAGCTGACAGCCTATGGGAGTTCCTTTGTAGGTAAGAAATTGCTTTTCTCTTGCTGCCTTTAAGATTCTCTCTCTTTTTTTTGTTTGTTTAATTTTTGATATTTTAATTATGATGTGTCTTGGTGTTGGGCTCTTTAGGTTCTTCTTGCTTGGGACTTTCTCTGCCTTCTAATTGTGTGAATTTTTCCTTCACCAGGTGAGGGAAATATTTTGCTATTATTTGTTTAAACATGTTCTCTGTATCTTGCTCACTTTCTTTCTCTTCTGGTTCACTTATTATGCGAATATTTTTCCATTTCATGTTGTCCCACAGCTCAGCTGTCTCCTTGTTTTTTAATTGTTTTTTTCTTTTTGTTCTCTGTGTGATTTTTTTCTGTCCTGTCTTCTAATTCACTCATCTAATCCTCAGCTTCCCCTAATCTGCTGTGTATTCCTTCCAATGTGTTCTTTATTAGTACTAGGTCATTCTTTATTTCCAACTGTTCTTTTTCCATAGTTACTATATCTTTTCTCATGCTGTTGAGCATCTTAACCATCATTATTCTGAATTCTATATCAGATAAATTTCTTGTCTCCATTTCATTTATCGCTTCTTCTGGAAAATTCTCTTGTTTTATTATGTGGTGTTTGTTTTTTGTCTTCTCATTATTGCTACCTGTTTGGGTTTATGACTATGTATTAGGTAGATTTGATATGATTCTCAATCTCTAGTGAAGGACAGTGTCAAATGCTGTTTCTGACTAATTAGATCAGGCAAAGACTCAAAGCCTCCAGAGACCCATCTCTGCCTGAGACTGACTGGATTCAGTCTTGAGTAGTCCTTAGGCAATCATACACAGGTGTGGTGAGAGGTTTACCAACTGGGCAATTGGAGCAATTGCTTCTTCCTATAGATTATTATTCTCTGTCTCTTTTTAAAAAATGTATTTTTGTTGATTTCAGAGAGGAAGAGTTAGAGAGAGAGAAACATCAGTGATGAGAGAGAATCATTGATCACCTGCCTCCTGCATGCCCCCTACTCTGGACTGAGTCCAAAACCCAGGCTTGTGCCCTTGACTGAAATAGAACCAGGGACCCTTCAGTCCACAAGCTGATGCTCTATCCACTGAGCCAAACCAGCTAGGGCTAGGGTGTCTGCCTTCTGAGCTAATCCAGAGCCCCCAAATCTAGCTTCTGCTCACAGAGCTCCAGTCCACTCTGCTTTCCCTCTACGAGAGCCCAACGTGAGTGGCTGCACATTAAATTTTCTGCATTGGCCCTTTAAGAGGGTGCCTGCATTTCCAGCCATTTCTGGCTGCCAGACATCAACCCTGCTGTTTTTCACAGCCAGATGTTATGTGGGCACCTTTTTTAGTTCTGGTGCTCTCTGCTGGGGGCCCAGCCTGGGGATTAAACCCCAGAGTTCTTAGTTGGAACTCCCCACAGCTGAGATATATCTCCAGAAATTCATCTGCTGTCTCTTAGAGCCCATCCAGTCCTTTCACATCTCCACCCTTCTTACCAGTCTCTCTGAGGTCTCCATTTTCCATGCTTGGTTATCAGGGTTCTCTCCAGCTAGTCTTCAGTTGATTACTCAGGATATGGGTTTTTTGTATTTTAGTTGCAATTCCAGTTTGGTCCTGGAAGTGGGTCTGTGTAGCATCCATTTTCTCTGGTACCATTTTTAATCTTTTCTATTCCAACTGTCTTAATATCAAGAAGGTCTTGTTCCCATCATTATATTTCTTCAAAAATTTTTTGGGGTTACTTTGGTCTGGATTTAAACTTTCAAATCTTTATTTGTTATTTTTTTAAAAAAATATATTTTATTGATTTTTTACAGAGAGGAAGGGAGAGAGATAGAGAGTTAGAAACATTGATGAGAGAGAAACATCGATCAGCTGCCTCCTGCACACCTCCCACTGGGGATGTGCCTGCAACCCAGGTACATGCCCTTGACCGGAATCGAACCTGGGACCCTTTAGTCCGCAGGCCGACGCTCTATCCACTGAGCCAAACCGGTTCCGGCTATTTGTTATTTTTTAAGAGACATAAGTTGAGAGAAGTTAAAAACTTCTCCAGGGTCTTTTTGTAGAGTGAGCACAAAACTTTCTGACACCTAACCCATGGTCCTTTATGTTAAGTAACTCTTGAAATTCCTTGTCACATCCCACCCTCTTGTCAGACTGTACCTGGTTGCAGACTGGCTTATACTTGAGTCTTGGTTTGTTCAGTATTAGCTCCAGCTGTCTGCGGTTAAAATGGGATACACCAAGAGATTTCACCAAGCCAGCATCTTTGCAAGCTTCCAAAGCCTGTGTAGAGCAAATGCCATTGAATTTAGAAAGAAGCCTCAAAACAAGCAAGAATGAATGTTTAGAAGGTTAGTATAAATTCTTTAAAAAGGAAAGTCCCCGGGTATGTTAATAGTCATTCTGTGAAGAAAAAAATGTGGGGTGGACACAAGTAGGAATTGTTTGATTGCGGTATATTGTATACCATATCTTTCACTGGTAATATATATATAATAATCTTATTTCTTTTTTGTTTGTTTGTTTATAATGATCTTATTTCTTTGAATTTATTGAGGCTTTCTTTATGGTATGGTACCTAATCAGTTTTAATAAGTGTCTTAGATGTGTCGAAAATGTATATTCTGATGTTTTTTGATGCAAATCTTTCTTCTCTATCTCTGTCTCTCACTCTCTCTCATACATATATGAGCTTTTCATGGCTTCTCAATAATTTATAGGAATATGACAGTAATCTCCCACTATAATAGTGAATTTATCAATGTTTTCATGCATTCTATTTAAAAATTAAAAAAAAAAATTTATTGATTTCAGAGGGAGGAAGAGGGAGAAAGAAACACCAAAGATGAGAGAGAATCATTGGTCATATGCCTCCTGAAACCCCTACTCCCCCCACTGGAGTTCTAACAGGCAATCTGGGTATGGGCCCTGAGTGGAATGAAACCTTGACCTCTTGGTTCATGCTCAACCACAAAGCTTCGCCCGTTGGGCTCTATTTTAAAATGTTTTCATATAATTTTTATTTCATATATTTGCAGATATTTCATTGGGTACATATTTGAGCTTGTATGGCTCAGCAGTTGAGCATTGATCTATGAACCAGGAGATGACAGTTTGATTCCTAGTCAGTGCACATTCCCAGATTGTGGCCTGGTCCCCTTTGGGGGCATGCAGGAGGGACCTGATGGATGATTCTGTCTCATCATTGATGTTTCTATCTCTTCCTCTCCTTTCGTCTCTCTGAAATAAAAATAAATAAATAAAAATAAACATGTCCTCAGGTGAGGATTAAAGAATAAAATAAAAAACTATGTTGTCTGATCCTATATAATAAAAGGCTAATATGCAAGTTGTCCCCTGGGGAGTTTGACCAAGCAGGAGTTGGACCCCTCAATATGTGTGCTGACCACAAGCGGGCAGCGTGGAAAGAATGAAGGCTCAGCCGGCAGCCAGAAGGCTCTGATTGGCTTTGATCACTGGCCAGGCATAGGGACCCTACCTGTGCATGACTTTCGTGCACTGGGCCTCTAGTATTAATATAACTATACAACTTTTTCTAAGTATTAGACTGGTAAGATTCCCCCCCCCCCCTCCCGTCCTTTAAATTTTAATATAAAATTAGGCCTAGCCTAATTGTTCACATGCCTTTATGTTTAGATGTGCCTAACTCTAATCTGTCAATCTTTGTGCCTTTTAGTAGGCGAATTTAGTTTATATTTATTGTAACTATAAATATATTTGGATTGTTTCTACCATCTTAATTTCTTACTTCAATTTTTCCCACTTTTATATCTCTTTTTAATACTTCCCTTTAAAAAGTTTATACTATATCTTTCCTTTAATAAATATAAGAACTTATATGCTCACACATTCCTTGATTTACTTTCACCCCAACATCTATGATATTAATAGTCTATGCAGAATTTCATTTCCTATTATTATAGGTATATTTTTCTCTCTTTAATATTAAATAATTTTATAGATAATACAAACTATATCATATTTGATTTGATTACTTTCAGTTTATACACTTCTTGAAGCATCTTTTAGAGTTTCACTCCTCTTATTTAGTAATAGTTTTCAGTGTTGGTCTTTATGTGGCAAAACCTCTGAGCAATGTATGAATCAGAAAATAGTTGCATCATGCATCATTTTTGTCTTACAGTTTGGATATGAAGTTCAAGTTCAATGTTCTTTATTCTTTAATACTTTGATAATACTATTCTATTATCTCTTTTGTTGCTGATAATATAACAGAACTGATCAAAACAAAACTGATACCAATCCTATATAATAAAGAGGTAATATGTTGCCCTAACTGGTTTGACTCAGTGGATAGAACGTCGGCCTGCGGGCTAAAGGGTCCCAGTTTCGATTCCAGTCAGGGGCATGTATGTACCTTGGTGGCAGTCATATCCCCAGTAGGGGGTGTGCACGAGGGGTGTTTCTCTCTCATCGATGTTACTAACTCTCTATCCCTCTCCCTTCCTCTCTGTAAAAAAATCAATAAAATATATTTTTTAAAAAAAGGGGTAATATGCAAATTAACCCTCATGCCCTCACAAGATGGCTGCCTATGACGAGGCTGGCAGGGATTTAGTGAGGGACGACCAAACGACTGAACAAGCAGGCTGCATGGGGTGACCAGGCCAGCAGTGGAGGCAGCTGGGGGCGGCGAGCCCAGCAGGAGGATTAGTGAGGGATGACCAAATGACTGAACAGCAGGCTGTGTGGGGCGACCAAGCCAGCAGGGGGAGCAGTTGGTGGCAACCAAGCTGGTGTGGGGGGCAATTTGGGGCGATCAGGGTGGCCTGCATAGGCAGTGAGGGTGATCAGGCCAGCAAGGGGGGCGGGGCAGTTACGGTTGACCAGGAAGGCAGGCATGTGAGTGATGAGGAGCCAGCGGTCCAGGATTGTTAGACGGATGTCTACCTGCCAGTTTAAGCCCGATCCCCTAAACCGGCAGTTGGACTTTCGCCGAGGGGACCCAGATTGGAGAGGGTGCAGGCTGGGCTGAGGTACACCCCCCCCCACCCTGTGCATGAATTTTGTGCACCGGGCCTCTAGTCTCATTATATACTAGTATGAATGACTCTTTTATTGCCTTTCCCTTTTCAGTTTTGTTAGTTTATGCTTCATGTATTTTTGGAGTTTTGTTATTAGGTGCATAGATGTTTAGGATTTATTACCTTTTTATTATAAAACAAAGTTCTTTATCCCTGGGAATAAAGAGGCTCTGGAATCTTTGTTGATATTAAAATAGCTACTCCACCTTTCTTTTTATTACTGTTAGCATAGTATATAGTCTCCTGTCCTATAATTTTTTAAACCTTTGACTTTAAACATGTTTGTATAAACGTTTTTATTTAAAATGGGCTTCTTGTATATAACATATAGTGGGGTTTTGCTTTTTGTCCATTCTGACCTCTGCCTTTTAACTGCATTGTTTTAAATATGTATATGTACTGTGATTATTGATATCACTGAGTTTAAATCTTTCATCTTGGTATTTGTTTTTTTATTTCCTCATCTATTCATATACCTTTTTTTTTTCTTTTCCTGCCTTGTCTTGGATTATCTTTTATTATTCCATTTTGTCCCCTTTACTGACTTGTTTGCTATACTCTGGAAGCATTAACATTGTCTTTATATTTGATATTCTTAAATTTCTCTATATTGTGTCTAGGTGTGGGTTTCCTTCTCTTCACTCTTTGGTAATCTATGCTCATTCAATATCTCTGGTTTTTTTTCTTTAACTATTACCTCTTTACCTTTTTCTTTCTTTCTTGTTTTTCTATTATGTGAGTACTGAAAATTCTAAGTACTGTACATCTCTTTGCTTTTCTTTCATATTCAATTTTTTTCTTGTCTTTTCCTATTTCATATTGGGAGATTTCCTCATTCTGATCTTTCAGTTTGATCCCTTTTTCTTTATATCCATTTCATATTTATCCCATCTATTGCATTGTGTTTTATTTTTCCTACTTACTACTTAATGCTTGTTTTTAAAAAATGTTTTCTTATTTCTCATTGCTAATATCTTTTCTTATCTCTTTAATATATTAATTGGCTAATTTAAACGTCCTTGGTTCTCTGTTCTGTTTAAGTTGGGATCTGTAATTGAGATATGTTGTTTCTTTGTGAAATAAATACCTTGTTATTTTGAGCAATGAGCTTATTTTCTCCTTGGGATCCTGGCTAACCTGTCAGGCAGACCTTTAGAGGGAAACACCAGACTCCAAATTACTCAGCTCCGATGATATCAGGAGTCAGTATATTGTCTCTTGGGTAGAGAGCCCCAAGCACCAGAAAACTAGTAGCTGCCTCTTCACCCCTCAAAACAACTCCACCCTTCAGGTCTTCAACTGTTACCTAGAGGGGGACACCCACTAGAAAGCCATGTTGTACTCATTAGAGTATATTCCCAGACTCCAGAATTTGGAATGGGATGGTAAAGGCTGCATCTCTTCCTAAATCAAATAGGAATAATCAGGTCACAATTCAAAAATGTGGTCTTTTAAAATGAAAGAATAAAAGGCTCTCTTGAACTTACCTCCCAAGTAGCACACAGATTTGTCTGGTGAAATATCCAATTGCCATTCTCATCTGTAGGAAAAATTTCATCTCCAGGCTGAGAAAGTAAGAAAAAACAAATGTAATTCTTTTTATTTATCTCTTGGAATTGAAATGATGGAATTTGAATTGTCTTTAGGCCAATATACCCTAGCTCTGGGAAAGCAATTCAAGTTTAATTATTTATATCCTATATAATAAAAGCCTAATATGCAAATTGTCCCCTTGACTGGTAGTTTGACCACTCGTTATGACGTGCGCTGACAACCAGGGGGTGGCACAGTAATGGTGGGTGTCGGTGACACAGTGGTAGCAGCTGGCGGCAGTGGAGACGCTACCAGCCCTAATGGGACCTGACAAAAGTGGGACCTAAGTGGGTTGGTGGAGCAGGTGAGTGGGCAATGCCAGCAGCAGCGGCAAGGGGCGGGGCTGCCGCCTGGTTCCCAGGCATTGAGGAGCCAGGTGAGGGGCGGGTGGCTATGACTGATTGCTGCCCAGTGACCAGACAGTGAGCAGTAGTGGTGGCAGGGGGTGGGGCCACTGCCCGGCTCCCAGGCGCTGAGGGAGTAGGGCAGGTGGCCTGATCCCAATCAATTGCCCTGCAGGCGGGATGGTAGAGCAGGTGATGGGGCAGCACCAGGACAAGGCGGGGTGCCAGGTGGGGCTGTGGGAGCTGCAAGGATGGGGTTGCGAGCTGGGGCTGTGATGCGGGGGGCACGCGCTTGGGGCCCGATCCCCACAGGCCACACCGAGGGACCCCACCCATGCACGAATTTGGGCACCGGGCCTCTAGTGTTTATATAATTATATAATAAATTATATTTACATATATATTTACTACTTTTATGGCACTGTCCAAAAATTCTTTCATTTAGCCAAAATATGTGACACATTAATCTCATTATCCTATACGTACTGGCATTCACTTTCCCTTTATTTATCAACAGATTATTGTTCTTAAGCCATGAATTTTCTCCTAATGACAGAATTTCTCATCAAAAATAGCAGAGTTTGAGACTCAGTGTTTTGACAGGCCTTACCAAAGTTGAGGAGAGCACGGCATGTTACTTCTCAGTTCTGGCAGACTTGCTCACTGGTTTTTTTCCTTTCATTTTGGGGACCTCCAGGAGTTCAGCATTTCTTTTTCCTACTTCACACCATAGCTAGTGTCAACTCCCCTTTTCTGGTTTTTGGGTGATCCTTTCCCAACTAAGGCTAGCTGCTGTGGAACGTTATCTTTCAGATTTCTCTTTTTTGGCTGTATCTAAACATGGGACTCATTTATTATGGGCTTGAAAATGGAATAGAGAGAAATGAAAGATGATTCCTAGGCTCCTTGGGTGGATGGTGGTAATCATTTCCTGAGTTTGGGTTAGCAATCAAGAGTTTTTTATGAATATTTTGAGTTTGAAATGACCAAACGTTCAAGTAGCTATTTGAGAAGGCAGGTGAACAGAGAAGTCTCAGAAAGATGCTTAGAAAGACGCCATAGCTGTTGACAAAAGTTGGTAGCCCTTACATATAAAATAAAATCAATCCTTGCAACTATATGAAGTCATTTATAGACACAGGGTGGCTCAGTAAGACAAGAATATTGAGAATAGAGGTACTATTCAGGGCATAACAACATTTGGAGGTTGGCAGAGAAGATGCCAAAGTGTCAAGAGAGGGTGGTATTATAGAAGTCACAAGAGGAAGAAGTGTACGGGAGATAATGGTCAACTGTGTTGAAAGATATCCTGTATAATAAAATCCTAATAGGCAAATCAATGGAACAGCTGAAGGATCGGTTGCGATGATGTGCACTGACCAGCAGGGGGCAGATGTTCAATGCAGGAGCTGCCCCCTGGTGCTTAGTGCGCTCTCACATGGGAGGAGCTCTGCTCAGCCATAAGCCAGGCTGATGGCTGCCAGTACAGTGGTGGTGGTGGGAGCCTATCCTGCCTCCTCAGCAGCGCTAAGGATGTCTGACTGCAGCTTAAGCCTGCTCCCGCTGGCAAGTGGACATCCCCCGAGGGCTGCCAGGCTGCCAGAGGGATGTCTGATTGCCATCTTAGGCCCAATCTCCCGGGGAGCGGGCCTGAGCCAGCAGGTGGTCATCCCCTGAGGAGTCGCAGACTGCAAGAGGGCACAGGCCTGGCTGAGGGGCCCCCCTCCCCCTCAGAGTGCACAAATTTTTGTGCACCGGGCCTCTAGTTCTATATAATAAAATCCTAATAGGCAAATCAATGGAACAGCTTAAGGACCGGTTGCTATGATGTGCACTGACCAGCAGGGGGCAGATGCTCAATGCAGGAGCTGCCTCCTGTGGTCAGTGCACTCCCACAGGGAGAGCGCCACTCAGCCAGAAACAGGGCTCATGGCTGGCAAGTGCAGTGGCGGTGGTGGCCAGCAGACGGTCATTCCCCAAGGGGTCCTGAACTGTGAGAGGACTCAGGCCGAGCTGAAGGACCCCCTAAGTGCATGGATATGGTGCACTGGGCCTCTAGTAAAATAATACGAGGATACAATGTCTATTTGGTATGGTTGGCAGCATTGAAGTCTTTTTAGGATAATAGGAATTTTTATTGAAAATCAAGCAATTGGACAAAATTCATTATATATATATATTTTTCTGCATCTCACCTGACAAAACTTTCCCCTCGTGATAACTTAGCAAACACAATTTTGACTCACTTTCCTCCTGTCTCACTTATTCCTCAATGCCACATAACCATTCATGCTAATTACCCTTTCTGTCTCTGCTTCCCAAGCTCTTTGTACTTCTCAACACTATGGCCCACATTTCCACTCCAGTCTCTCTCCTTATTTCTTGCCTTTTGCATTTCCCAATTTTATTTCTGCTCAGAATGGTTTTATGCCTCTATCATACACTGTGTTAAATATTTTTTACTTAACCTGATTTTTATTAAGTCCTTATCATTTCTGAGCCCATGTTAGCTATTTCCATGATGTTCCTCTTAAGCTTCCATTGTGCCTACCTTACTCATCCCTCATCCGAATCATTCCATGGTCTTTCTCCCTCTACTCTTGCTCCTACTGTAAGACAGTATTAGAAGAATACTTCAACCCTCTAAAAATCCATGCTATTGATTCTCATTCCTGTCCATCGGTAACTTCATTTATCTTTTAAAAATGCCATTGTCATTTAAAAAGCATAAGGCAGAAGGGGCTGTACAGTGTAGAAGAACAAGTATGGGATTAGCATCAGGGGATCCAGGATCTGGTCTCAGTCTGATGGATTTTAAACCTCAGTTAGCTATTTCATTGCCTCGGGCCTCAAACTTTTCTTTTGTGAACTGAAGATATTCTGTATATTGAAATATATATTTCCACCTGAAGATTTTATAACATTTTATTAGCTATAAAATGTCAGGCATTGTGTCTGTAATTTCACATATATAATACTAATGACTCCTCACAATACTTGGCAAATGAGTTGGTATCGTCTCCAATTTACCAATTATGAAATTGAAGGAAAGTTCAGGAATATCAAAGACAATATGCTAATACATAATAAAACTGAAAGTCCGTCCCTCTTCTGTGTGACTCCAAAGTTCATACTCTTTCCACTGGAACATGGTTAGGTGATATGTAAAAGGATCAGGTCATAACTTGACCAAGTCATCTGGCTCACATGTGACAGAGCTGGGATGCAAACAAGTTGCCCTGATTCTGTAGCCCATGCTTCATACCACCATGCTTGCTACGTGACCTCTGATTAATGAGTGCAGTGGAAAGCGGTTATTTTGCTTTCTACTATCCTTCGCCTTCTTTTAGAGAGGAGCTCATTGCACATTGTGTGGGCTGACCCAGCTCCAATTCTTGGCCACAGATGTCAGACACCAATGCCCTTACACAAAGATTAGTCAGTAAAAGTTATGTGACCCAAGCAAGGCAGATCCGTGTTTCTTTATCAGGTTTAATGTGTAGTCTCTCTTCCTCTGAATTCTTTCTTTTAAAAAAAATATTTTATTGATTTTTTTTACAGAGAGGAAAGGGAGGGGAGATAGAGAGTTAGAAGCATCAATGAGAGAGAAACATCGATCAGCTGCCTCCTGCACACCTCCTACTGGGGATGTGCCCGCAACCAAGGTACATGCCCTTGACTAGAATGGAACCTGGGACGCTTCAGTCCGCAGATCAGCAATCTATCCACTGAGCCATGCCAGCCGGGCTCTTCCTCTGAATTCTTAAGTTCTATTGACAAGGAAGGATTGGCATATCAATGGGCATTTGCCATCATATAGAAAGAGATTTTTGAGAAAGTGCCAGAGTATAGAAACATAGTTTCAACTTCTGGATCCAGTCCTTTGGAATTAGATATGCCTTTGAATTCTTAGTTCCCTTTTTTGCTAAAGCCAATTTGAGTTGGGTTTATGCTATTTATAACAAGAGTTCTGACTAAAACAAAGGCGTTGGGTATACCAAGTAATGAGCAAAGAGTGTGGAATTGACTAGGTCAGTATGGGATTGTGGATAGTGAGGATTCTCCATCTTAGAATTGGATATTCTTGCTATGCAATAGCATGGCATCTTGTTAAATTATTGCCTTGTTGTGTCTTGAGACTCAGACAATGGGCATACTAAGATTGGAGCTTTAGGGCACTTAGTAGGAAAACATTGGGTGTTAGAGTTTGTTGGCCATTTTTGCAGTCTTCAGTCAGGTACTGAAGAAATATAGATGTGTTTATTGCTACTTGGCTTGTAAGATGAGTTGTAAGATCATATTTTGCTAAAACAGGTACTTTCTGCTTCTAGATGTCTCCCCAAATGGCAGAAGTTCAGCTCTGAGCCTTCTAGAGTTAGAAAGTCTGTGTCAGCCAGGACAGGAAGGTAAGAATCCTAGAGGGAAATAAAATTGGACTTTGGGAGAATCCTTGTCCATTTCTCTCTGAAGACAAGACCTCAGGCCACTGATGCCACACCCAACAATGGAGCACCATCCAATGAGATGGAGACTGGGTGCGAAGAACGCGTCACCTGTGCCTCCCTGTTTTGTATTATTTCAAGTCAGACGGGGCATTAAGCTAAGAACTGATCAGATGAGGGGGATAGGATATTTCTTTACTAAGATGCAGAAACCACAGGCTAAAGATTAGATACAGGAAGATTTCTAGTTTTATTTACTCTTTAATGGAGCTGACTGAAGGTGAATTTACTGAAAGCCAAGCAAATTTTTAAGGGATATAGACTGTCCACGAAATCCCAAACTGGCCATTAAAAGCCTTTGCTTAACCAAGGCCATTGTGAAGCTTGCAAATTCGTCTGAAGAATGCAAAAGGGGAATCTTTCCCAAAGGCCCTTTTGGATGTTACCATAGAGAAGAGTCATCAAGGAAAGAGCTTCCAGAGAACAGAACAGGGGCAGCCAGGTTGCTTGTGTGAAGGAAATCTGGGCACCTCAATGACCAGTTTCATTTTTTGTCTCTCCTTACTCAGAAACATTTTAAAGCAGTAAGGATGTGTTGTTGGTGATTAAATTAACACAGAGTCCATAGATTGAGAAAGTTTAAGGAAGAAGTGCATTTGAACCAGAGGAATAGCTATCACCATGATCTTGTTGCTGACCCCCCAAAAACCTGACCATTCTTGGGGTTATTTCCCTTTTTGGGGGTGGAAGGTAAGTTTTCAGTTGTATATATTATTTTGCGTTTTGTCATGCAGATATATTTTCAAGTCTATATGAGTGGGAAGAAGGGTGTGTCTGGATGCTGGACAGTTAAAATATGGAGTACCGTTTGGTGACTATGTGATGGATTGATGGAGAGAATTTAAACTACAATTGTAAAGACATGTTGTAATAAAAAGTGCATTGGATTCGGAATCAAGAACCATGAGATCCAAGCCTGAGTCTGTTACACATAACCTTTCTGGGCATTTGTTAGGCTAGGTCAGTGCTGTCTGACCTACAGTAACAAAACGATAACATTCTGTGGTGCTAAGTAATGAACTAGCTTTGTGCACATGGCTGCTGGCTCATGGCTGCCAAAGAGCAGAGGCCAAACCTTTAGGTGTCTGAACTCACCTTAAAAGCCATGGGTGTTTCCATGACGTAAAGATCAACATAATCTAGCTGGAGGTCCTGGAGTGCCTTCTGCAGGCATGGGAGGACTCTCTTTGGGTCAAAATGTGTACCCCACAGCTGAAAGAATAAAAAGGGGATAATTAGTGACATCCACTCTCTTTAAAGTAAGGGTGCAGCTCTTTATTCTTTACAATGCATTCATTCATTTTACTGCATAAAAATGTTTATGCTGAAGTTTCATCTGGGTATAGGATAAACTGATGTAACTCTTGACACCTATAGTATAACTTTATCAGACTATAATATCAGAACTGCGTTTGCTGGTTTGCTCAGTGGATAGAGTATCAGCCTGAGGACTGAAAGATCCTGGGTTCAATTCCAGTCAAGGGCACATTATTCCAGCCGGGGTTGCAGGCTCGATCTCCAGTGGGGGGCGTGCAGGAGGCAGCTGATCAATGATTCTCTTTCATCATTGATGTTTTATCTCTCTCTCCCTCTTCCATCCTCTCTGAAATTAATAAAAGAATATATTTTAAAAATGAATATAATACCAGAATATGTATCCATATATTCATTGCAGCATTATTTACAATAGCCAAGATATGGGAGTAACTCAAGTGCCCATCAGTAGGTCAGTGGATAAGGAAGTAGTCTATATATGCAATGGAACATGACTGAGTCATTAATTAGAATGAAATATTGCCATCTGCTACAGCATGGGTGGACCTACAGGATACTGTGCTGAGTGACATAAGACAAAAAGAGAAAGGCAAATGTCATATGATTTCACTTATACCTGTAATCTAGAACACAAAATTAAATCAACAAGCAGCAACAGATAAAGACTCACAGATGCAGAGACCATTTGGATGGGTGCGAGATGGGAGGAGAGTTGGGGGGATGTGTGAGAAACATGATGGGATTAAGAAGTACAAATTGGATTTGTAGTAACAGGATAGTCATGGGGTTGTGAAGCATAGCATAGGGAATCTATATGAATAAAAGCCTATGTGGACATCACACCCTCACACTGTCAAAATGTAACAATCCATCACCAGGAGACTGCATGTGCAGCAGATGCGCGTGGGTGGGTGGGGACTTGACGCTGTGTGTGTGGCACTGAGGCAGGTCCCATGGCTCCATGGGGCAATGCCAAGGGCGGGACCCCTGGCTCTGGCCTACCTCTTTGGGGCAATCCATTGAGGAGCTTTGGATGGGTGGGTGGGGCCTACCTCTTTGGGGAGATCGATCATGGGGCTAATGCACTGTGTGAGGGCAGAGGCCAGGCTGGGGACCAGCCCCTCCCCCCCCCCCCCCCCGCGAGTGCATGAATTTCATGCACCGGGCCTCTAGTATAGTCAATAATATTGTAATAACTATGTATGGTCTCAGATGGGTACTACATTTATCAGGGTGAGCACTTCGTAAGTTATTTAAATGTCTAATCATTGGTTGTACACCAGAAGCTAATATAATATTGTACATTAGCTGTAATTGAAAGATAAGTAATTATTTTAAAAATAAGAATAATGGACCCGAGACTTAAAGATTCACCTGAATCACAGAGGACCTAATTTGGAGACAAGCCTTCCTCTATGCAGTGCTAATTTCCTAATTGACTCTCAGTACTTAAACTTTTCCTCACTGTGTAACTAGGGAGCATGTACTTGAATAGTTGTGCTGACCTGGCCCCTTTATTTTCATGTCACTCTGATAAAGGATGTGTTTCATTTGAGCAAGAAATATGATTGTGTGGACATCTTCTCTGGATCCTTCACATTGCTATGGCAATGCAGAAGCTGGTGAAGTTTTAAATTATTGCAAAGATTTAGATTTACTGGTCTTTTGTTCTCATTTGGTTATACTCAGACTCCAGGGAAATTTTGTCAGTTCCTACTAAGAAGTTACGGGATGTCTATTTTAAACGATAATGTCACCAACACAGCAGGGTATGAGACCCCAGACTTATCCCACAACGAGGCCAACAATTAGACAGGTAACCATGAGTGAAATGGGGAGATGTTGGTCAAAGGGTGTAAACTTCTAGTTATGAGATGAGTAAGTTCTGAGGAGCTAAAATACAGCATGGTATTTCAGGTTAATAATACTCTATTGTATACTTTAAAGTTGCTAAGAAAATAGGTCTTAAATGTTTTCTCACCATAAGAAAAGGAATGGTAATGATGTGAAGAGATGGAGGTGTTAGCTAACATTATGGTGGTAATCATTTTGCAATCTATAAGTGTTTCAAATGAACATGTTGCACACAAATTCACATAATGTTGTATGTCAATTATATCTCAACTAGAGGCCCAGTGCACAAAATTCGTACACGGGTAAGATCCTTAGGCCTGGCCAAAGATCAGGTCCGATCAGGGTCATCCGGCTGCCAGCCAGGGCCTCCCTTCCCCAGCTGCCGGCTGCTTTTCAGGTCCTTCCTTCATTCTGCACCACCTCCTGGTGGTCAGTGCATGTCATAGTGAGCGATCGAACTCCCAGTCTCCCAGTTGAACTCCCGAGGGGACAATTTCCACATTTGGTATATATATATATATATATACTAGCGGCCTGAGGCACGAAATTCGTGTGGGTGGGGAGCCCCCAGCTTGTCCTGCACCCTCTTGCAATCTGGGACCCCTAGCTTCTAACCGCCTGCCTGCTCACACCTTACCTCCTGCCTGATCACTCCCTACTGCTTGGTCTTAGCACTGCTGTGGAGGCGGGAGAGGATCCCGCCACCACCACTGTGCTCACCAGCTGTGAGCCCGACTTCTGACTGAGCAGCACTCCCACTGTGGGAGTGCACTGATCACCAGGGTGCAGTTCCTGCATTGAGTGTCTGCCACGTGGTGGTCAGTGCGCGTCATAGCGACTGGTCGTTTTGGTCACTTCACCATAACGGTCACTGGGCTTTTATTATATAGACTAGAGGCCCGGTGCACAAAAATTTGTGCACTCAGGGGGGGGGGGGGTTGGAGAGGGGGTCTCTCAGCCCGGCCTGTGCCCTCTCGCAGTCTGGGACCCCTCAGAAGATAACGACCTGCTGGCTTAGGCCTGCTCCCAGGTGGCAGAGGGCAGGCCCAATCCCTAGGTGCAGCCCCTGGTCGGGCTCAGAGCAGGGCCGATTGGGGAGTTGGGGCTCTGCCCCCTGTCATGCATAGAGCAGGGCGGATCAGGAGGTTGCAATGCCACCCCTAGTCACGCTCAGGGTAGAGCTGATTGGGTGGTTGGGGCACTGCCCCCTGTCACACTCAAGGCAGGGTCGATAGGGAGGTTCGGAGCCACCCCCTGTCACGCACAGAGCAGGGCCGATCAGGGGGTTGAGGTGCTGCCCCCTATCACGCAGAGAGCAGGGCCCATCAGGGGGGTTGGGGCTCCGTACCCTGTTACACACAGAGCAGGGCCGATCAGGGGGGTTGGGGCTCCGTACCCTGTCACACACAGAGCAGGGCCGATCAGGGGGTTGAGGAGCTCCCCCCTGTCACGCACAGAGCAGGGCCGATCAGGGGGTTGAGGAGTTTCCCCCTGTCACTCACAGAGCAGGGCCGATAGGGGAGTTGGGGCACCGCCACCTGTCACATAGAGAGCAGGGCGGATCAGGGGGTTGGGGTGCTGCCACTGTCACACTCATGGCAGGGCCGATGGGGGAGGGGGTCGAAGCGCCGCACGCTGTCACACACAGAGCTGCAGGGCGATCAGGGGGTTGGGGAGCTCCCCCCTGTCATGCACAGAGCAGGGCCAATCGGGGTTGAGGAGCTCCCCCCTGTCACGAACAGAGCAGGGTGGATAGGGAGGTTGTGGCCCCTCCCCCTGTCACACACAGAGCCGCAGGGCGATCAGGGGATTTGGTCGCTGCCCCCTGTCATGCTGATCCCGGTGCTGGGAGGCCTGGAGGCTCCGCTGATCCCGGTGCTGGGAGTCCTCGCGGCTCCGCTGATCCCGGTGCTGGGAGGCATATTACCCTTTTACTATATAGGATAGAAGCCTGGTGCACGGGTGGGGCCGGCTAGTTTGCCCTGAAGGGTGTCCTGGATCAGGGTTGGGGTCCCGCTTGGGTGCCTGGCCAGCCTGGGTGAGGGGATGATGGCTGTTTGCATCTGGTCACACCCCCTTCAGGGTGGGGGTCCCGCTTGGGTGCTTGGCCAGCCTGGGTGAGGGGATGATGGCTGTTTGCATCTGGTCACACACCCTTTAGGGTAGGGGTCCCCACTGGGGTGCCTGGCCAGCCTGGGTGAGGGGCTGAGGGCCGTTTTCAGGCTGGGGGTGACTGAAGCTCCCAACCTGTCCTTTTTTCCTTTTTTTTTTTTTTTAATTCTGGGCCCGCTTTAGCTCTGAGGCTCGGATCCAGCTATGAGATCTCTGCTGCTGAAAGCAGGTTTCTGGCCTTAGTTTACCTTCTGTATTTGAAACAATGTTGTGGTCCTGCTGGCTGAAGCCCGGGGTTTTGTTTAGCTTCTATATTTGTTACAATGTTGCTTAGAGTGCAGCTGAGAGACCGGCAAGGCAGGCGGGGAAGCTTGGCTCCCTCCATCACTGAAGCAAGCAAGCCTCCCAGTTTGCATCAGCTGCCTGCCTGCCGGCCGCCATCTTGGCTGGCAGTTAATTTGCATATCGCCCTGAGAAGCCAATGGGAAGGGTAGCGGTCGTACGCCAATAAAAGAGATAGGTAGGACAAACAGGTCCTATCTAATAAAAGAGATAGGTCCTATCTAATAAAAGATGGTAATTGGTGTATGACCGCTACCCTTCCCATTGGCTAATCAGGGAGATATGCAAATTATCTGCCAGCCAAGATGGCGGCCGGCAGCCAGGAAGCTTGAAACTAACATGAGGCTTGCTTGCTTCAGTGACGGAGGACTCCAACGTTCCCCACCTGCCACTGCAGGCCTCTGAGCTGCAACTCTAAGCAACTATGTAACAAATATAGCTAAACAAAACCCCAGAAACCTGTTTTAGTCCGCCGGGCTTCAGCCAGCAGGATCACAACATTGTAAGCAAAGGCCAGAAACCTACTTTCAGCAGCAGAGGCCTAAGAGCTGGAGCCAAGCCTCAAAGCTAAAGCTGACCCAGAATAAAAAAAGAAAAAAGAAAAAAAGGAGCTGTTGGGAGCTTCAGTCACCCCCAGCCTGAAAACAGCCCTGGCCAGGCACCCCAGTGGGGCCCCCACCCTGAAGGATGTGTGACCAGCTGCAAACAGCCATCATCCCCTCACCCAGGCTGGCCAGGCACCCCAGTGGGGACCCCCACCCTGATCCAGGACACCCTTCAGGGCAAACCAGCCGGCACCCATCCATGCACCAGGCCTCTATCCTATATAGTAAAAGGGTAATATGCCTCCCAGCACCGGGATCAGCAGAGCCGAGAGGCCTCCCGGCACCAGGATCAGTGTGACAGGGCCAGCGCCCAAACCCCCTGATCGCCCTGCGGCTCTGTGTGTGACAGGGCGTGGGGCCACAACCTCCCTATCCGCCCTGCTCTGTTTGTGACAGGGGAAGGCGCCCCAACCCCCTGATTAGCCCTGCTCTGTGCCTGATAGGGGGAGCTCCCCAACCCCATGATCGCCCTGCAGCTCTGTGTGTGACAGAGTGCAGTGCCCAAACCCCCTGATTGGCCCTGCTCTGTGTGTGTCAGGGGGCAACCCCCTAACCCCCTGATCGGCCCTGCTCTGTAGGTGATAGAGGGCGGTGCCCGAACCCCTACCCCACAGACCCTGCTCTGTGTGTGATGGGGTAGAGCCATAACCTCCCCATCGTCCCTGCCCTGAGTGTGACAGTGGCGGCGCCCCAACCCCCTGATCGGCCCTGCTCTGTATGTGACAGGGGGTGGTGCCCCAACTCCCCTATCGGCCCTACTCTTTGAGTGACAGGGGGGAGCTCCTCAACCCCCTGATCGGCCCTGCTCTGTGCATGACAGGGTACGGAGCCCCAACCCCCCTGGTGGGCCCTGCTCTGCACGTGACAGGGTGCAGCGTCCCAACCCCCTGATTGGCCCTGCTCTGGGCGTGACGGGGTGGCGCCACAACCTCCCCATCGACCCTGCCTTGAGTGTGACAGGGGGCGGTGCCCCAGCCCCCCAATTGGCCATACCCTGAGCATGACTGAGGGTGGCATCACAACCTCCTGATCTGCCCTGCTCTGTGCATGACGGGGCGGCGCCCCAACTCCCTATTCGGCCCTGCTCTGAGCCCAACCAGGGGCTGCACCTAGGGATTGGGCCTGCCCTCTGCCACCCGGGAGCAGGCCTAAGCCAGCAGGTTGTTATCTCCCGAGGGGTCCCAGACTGTGAGAGGGCACAGGCTGGGCTGAGGGACCTCCTCTTCCCCCTGAGTTCACAAATTTTTGTGCACCGGGCCTCTAGTCCTATCTAATAAAAGAGAAACATGGTAATTAGCGTACGACGGCTACCCTTCCCATTGGCTAATCAGGATGATATGCAAATTAACTGCCAGCCAAGATGGCAGTTAACTGCCAACAAAGATGGCAGCTAATTTGCATACTCACAATGATGGAAGGTGAAAGGGGAAGGATGGAAGACAGTGATCAGAAACCCAGGCGCAGGCAAGAGCCAGGGAGCAGGGCAAAATGTAGGTCCTGGAGGCCACCTTTGCCCTGCCACCAGTGGGTGATCGGAGAAACCTGGGGGGTGGGGCAGGGAAGTGGACACAGACAGCGATGGTGAAGCCGGATGCAGGGGCAGGGAAGCGGCTGCCACCAGCAGTCCCGGCTTCCCTGCCCCGCACCTGGTTTCTGCGATCGGGTGACCGCAGAAGCCCAGTGCAAGGGCAGGGAAGCAGCCGCCCCCAGCGTATCCGGCTGTGGCTTCCCTGCCCCCCACCTGGCTTCTGCATTCCGTGACAGCAGAAGCTGGATGCGGGGCAGGGAAGCAGCCTCCACCAGCGCCCTGCCCACGGCTTCCCTACCCCGAACCTGGCTTCTTCGATCAGTGACCGCAGAAACCGGGTGCGGGTCAGGGAAGCGTCCGCCGCCAGCGTCCCCAGCCGCGGCTTCCCTGCCCCACACCCGATCTGTGACCGCAGAAGCCCAGTGCAGGGGCGATCACAGAAGCCAGGTGCGTGGGCAAGGAAGCAGCTTCCGCCAGCGACCCGGCCAGGGCTTCCCTGCCCCGCACCCAGCTTCTACGATCTGTGACCGCAGAAGCCGAAGCCGGGTGCGGGGGCGATCGCAGAAGCTGGGTGTGGGTCAGGGAAGCATCCGCCGGGGTGTCCCCCGGCCGCGGCTTCCCTGCCCCGCCCCAGGCTTCTGCGATCTGCGATCCATGACCTCAGAAGCCAGGTGCGGGTCAGGGACGCATCCACCGCCAGAGTCTCTGGCTGCAGCTTCCCTAACCTGCACCTGGCTTCTGTGATCCGTGACTACAGAAACCGGTGCAGGGCAGGGAAGCAGCTGCTGCCAGCATCCCCCACCACGGCTTCCCTGCCCCGCACCCAGCTTCTGCAATGAATGACTGCAGAAGCCCAGTGCAGGGGTGATCACAGAAGCCAGGTGCTGGGCAGGGAAGCAGCCTCAGCCAGCTTCCCCGGCTGTGGCTTCCCTGCCCCACACCTGGCTTCTGTAATTGGTAATGCCTATTTTTGCATGACACTTAACTGACTACCCTCCCTGGAAGCACAGAAGAAGAAGCCCCCAGAAGAAGAAGCTGCCCGCCTTTGGTCCTGGCGCCAGCACCTGGGGCTGGCTGCAGCCCAGGAGATGGACAAGCTACGCGCCAGAGGTCCCAGGCTGCAGCCACCCGGAGAAGCTACCAGCCCTGTGGTCCAGGGCACCAGCGCCTGTGGCCAGGGAAACAGTTTCCCTCTTCTCCTACTGTAGTCATTACTTCAATATTCCCCTTCTGAATTTCTCTCCTGTGCTGCAACCCAACTCCACTTTTTATCGGAAGGATACGGAACAGAGAGAGCAGTGTTAAAAGCTTACATTTTTAAGCCGGTAAGGTTGGTACTTAAACATATAAATGGGAAACTAGAGTCCTTAAGGTAACAAAGGCTACAAAGGACAGGGCAGCGCATGACCTATTATTATATCCAGCAATCCATATGGGGACTGAAAACTTTGCAATGATGACAATCACTGAAGATATGAATCAACTAAAATAGTTTACAGGGACAATTCTTCCATCTTTGAAAATATCTACATCAAATCTGTTTAAATAGATTTTCATCTGCATAATATAACACATTCTGACAAGATCACCACCACCACCAATGTGGTCAATGTTTTGCCGTAAAATGTTTAATAACTGAGGGACCCCCCACCTCGAGTGCACAAATTTTGTGCACCGGGCTACTAGTTGTATTATAAGTTCTTTAAAGTTCTACAGCTTTATTCCTGCAAAACTGCCTGTAAATATACATTCTTTATTCCCATTGGTTTTCGTTTTAATCGTGATGTTTTATTTTTCTGATTGCTCTTCAATTGATATGGGATTTTTTTATTTTTAGAGTGATGAAAATATTCTGAAATTAGGTAGTGGTTATGGTCATGCAACTTTTGTGAATATACAAATAATTATTCAAAATGGTGAACTTTTGGTATGTGAATTATAGCTCAATAAAGAATTAGTGCTCTATGATAAAAATACGTAAATATAAGTCATCTATCCTATATAATAAAAGGCTTATATGCAAATCAACCGAACGGGGGAACGATGGGTCACTATGACACACATTGACCAACAAGGGGCAGACACTCAATTCAGGAGCTGCCCCCTGGTGGTCAGTGCACTCCCACAGGGGAAGGGCCTCTCAGCCAGAAGCTGGGCTCAGGGCTGGCGAGTGCAGCAGTGGTGGTGGGGGCCTCTCCCACCTCTGCGGCAGCACTAAGGATGTCTGACTGATGCCTAGGGCCCACTCCCCTTGGATGTCAGTTGGACATCCCCCAAGGGCTCCTGGACCATGAGAGGGTGCAGGCCGGGCTGAGGGACCGCCTCCCCCCCCCCCCCCCGTTGCTCGAACTTCGTGCACAGGGCCTATAGTATATATATAAAAGCCTAAGCAACTGTCCAACTGTTCGACTGTCCAACTGGTAGCTATGACACTCAATGACCATCAGGGGTAGACTCTCCGAATGTTAGCTATGATGCGCACTGACCACCAGGAGGCAGATGCTCAACACAGGAGCTGCCAAGCAACAGCAACTTGGCAGAGTGCCCTCCCATACTCTGGGACCCCTCGGGGGATGTCGGACTGTCAGTTTCGGCCAGATCCCTGCAGGCCAGGCTGAGGGACCCCATCTACTGGAGGAACCCCGCTCACTCAGCAGATGCCCTCTGAGCCTCAGCGCTGCCCCAGGTGCCGCTGGCGGGGGAGGGACCATAGGAGGTTGGCTCCAGGGCGTGTCTGGCCCGTCTCGCCCAGTCCCACCCCAGTGGCCATCTTCTAATTACTTTCAATTTGCACGAATCCATTCACCGGGCCTCCAGTAAAACCTTAAAAATACTAGAAGAAATTACAGGCAACAAAATCTCAGACATCTCTCCTAGTAATATGTTTACTGATGCATCTCCTAGGGCAGTGGTCGGCAAATTGCGGCTCGGCAAACTGCACCTCGCGAGCCACATGCGGCTCTTAGGCCCTTGAGTGTGGCTCTTCCACAAAATACCGACTTCTACGCATGGACTACGAAGTTTCAGTCGCTCTGTATGTGCGCGTCCGCATGTGGTATTTTGTGGAAGAGCCACACTCAAGGGGCCAAAGAGCTGCATGTGGCTCGCGAGCCACCGTTTGCCGATCATGGTCCTAGGGCAAAGGAAACTAAGCAGAAAATAAACAAATAGGACTACATCAAAATAAAAAGCTTCTGCACAGCATGAGAAA
Source organism: Myotis nattereri (assembly GCF_964212035.1). NCBI lineage: Eukaryota > Metazoa > Chordata > Mammalia > Chiroptera > Vespertilionidae > Myotis > Myotis nattereri. The sequence goes on along the minus strand of NC_138086.1, from coordinate 28,673,204 downwards.
CCATCAATAAAATGAAATGGGAGCCCACAATATATGACAATGATACATCTTACAAAGGGTTAATATCCAAAATATATTAGGAGCCCTAGCTGGTTTGGCTCACTGTATAAATTGTCGGCCTGCAGACTGAAGGGTCCCAGGTTCAATTCCAGTTAAGGGCACATGCCAAGGTTGCATGCTTGATCCCCAGGAAGGGACATGCAGGAGGCAGCCACTCAATGATTCTCTCTCATCATTGATGTTTCTATCTCTCTCCCCCTTTCCCTTTCTTTCTGAAAATCAATAAAAAATATATTTAAAAACATCAAAAAAAACCAAAATATATAAGAAAGTCATACAACTTAACAAAAGGAAGACAAACAATCCAATTAAAAAATGGGCAAAGGACCTAAATGGACACTTTCCAAGGTGGATACACACATGGCCAAGAGACATATGGAAAATCCTCAAAGTCACTCATCATCAGAGAGATCCAAATTAAAACAACAATGAGGTATCACCTCACACTTGTTAGAATGGCTACCATCAGTAAATCAACAAATAACAAGTGATGCGAGGATGTAGAGAAAAGGAAACCCTAGTACACTGCTAGTGGGAATGCAGACTGGTGCAGCCATTATGGAAAACATTATGGAGTTTCCTCAAAAAATTAAATATGGAACTGCCTCTTGACCCAGTGATCCCACTTCTAGGAATATATCCTAAGAAACCTGAAACACGAATCAGAAAGGATATATGCACCCCTATGTTCATAGCACAATTTATAAAAGCTAAAGCCAGGAAAACCCAAGTGTCCATTATTAGATGAGTGGTTGAAAAAGTTGTGGTACATTTATATCATGGAACTAGAGGCCTGATGCGCAGATTTGTGAACTGATGGGGTCCCTCGGCATGGCCTGCGGGGATTCGGCCGAAACTAGCAGTCCAACACCACCTGCTGCTCCTGCCTCCTGGCCCCGCTGTGCCTGCCATGGGCTCACTCCCAGTCACTCCCGATCAGGAAAGGCTTGTTCCACTACAGCAGCGCTCGCCAGCCATGAGCTCGGCATCTGGCACCTGGTGGTCAGCTGAGCAGCCCTCCCACTGTGGGAGTGCATTGATCACCAGAGGGCAGCTCCCGCCTTGAGTGTCTGTCCCCTGGTGGTCAGTGCGCATCATAGTTACTGGTTGATTGGTTGGTTGCTAAGGCTTTTATATATATAGATAGATACTATGCACCAGAAAAAGGATCCCTTACTCTTTGAGCAAGCATGGAGGGACCTTTAGCGTATTATGCTAAGCCAGTGGTTCTCAACCTTCCTAATGCTGCGACCCTTTAATACAGTTCCTCAATGTTGTGGTGACCCCCAATTTCATTGTTACAAATTGAACATAATTAAAGCATAGTGATTAATCACAAAAACAATATGTAATTATATATGTGTTTTCCAATGGTCTTAGGCAACCCCTGTGAAAGGGTCATTCAACCCCCAAAGGGGTCACGACCCACAGTTTGAGAACCGCTGTGATAAGCAACAATAAGCCAGTCAGAGAAAGACAAGTAGCACATGATCTCACTCATAAGTGGAATTTAATGAACAAAATAAACTGATGAACAAAATAGATCCAGAGACATAGATGCATTGAACTGATTTTGGAATAACAGAGGGAAAGCAAGGGAGTGTGGCTGCGTGGGAAGAGAAAAAGGAAAGAACTTGTATGCCTATATGTGCATATATATAAAATCCATGGACACAGACAATAGGGTGGTAAAGACCTGACTTGGGTGTTGGAGGTGGGCTAGAAGGGCTCAATGGGGGATATATGTAATACTTTCAACAATAGAGATTTAATTAATAAAAATAATTAGTTATCTATGAATAAATGGGCACAAAAGGGGGCACAAAGGTTTAAAGAAACCTTTAGCAAATACTTCTATAACAGTGGTTCTCAACCTTCCTAATGCCGTGACCCTTTAATACAGTTCCTCATGTTGTGGTGACCCCCAATTTCACTGTTACAAATTGAACATAATTAAACCATAGTGATTAATCACGAAAACAATATGTAATTATATATGTGTTTCCCAATGGTCTTAGGCGACCCCTGTGGAAGGGTCATTCGACCCCCAAAGGTTTTGCGACCCACAGGTTGAGAACCGCTGTTCTATAATGTGAACCATCTCCTCCTTTCCCTCCACTTCCCTAATTTTTGCTCTATAGACTTGGTTCTTTGCATATTATTTTAAATCCATGCCCATGTATGAAGAAACCTTTGCCAGAAGCCCACTTCAAGGGGCTCATTAGTCTCTAACATCTTGGCAAGAGTAAGGAATTTGGCAGTTGAAAATTCACTCCTCTTCGTGAGTCCAACTTTCTTGGGCAGAGAAAAGTAACATCAGGTCCATCATTAATATGAGGGGATGGAGGGTGAAGGGAAGCTCTCACCTTTCCGCAGTAGAAAATATCCTCTCTCTTCACCCTTCCTTCTGCTATCTTCTCTCTGATGGCCTCCCCCACTTCGTGCTCATGCTCGGAGCTGTAGGCCCCATCAATGTGCCGGTACCCAACATCGATAGCGAACTTCACTCCTGCCCTACAGCTCCCCTTAGGGGTCTGAAATAAAGGGGTTGAAGTTTGGGAGAAAAGAAATGAGTCTTTCATTTAGTTCAGGGGGTCCTCAAACTTTTTAAACAGGGGGCCAGTTCTCTGTCCCTCAGACCATTGGAGGGCCGGACTATATTTTAAAAAAAAACTATGAACAAATTCCTATGCACACTGCACATATCTTATTTTGAAGTAAAAAAACAAAACAAGAACAAATACAATATTTCTATTTGCATGTGGCCTGCGGGCTGTAGTTTGAGGACCCCTGATTTAGTGTAATCGGTATTAATCAGGACACTGCTGTAGAGTGAAAATGACAAATTCCCAATTCCATGCTGTTGTGTTTGGAAGATGGTATCTAGAGGCTGGAGAAACTGACTTTCTAGGGAGCATTCCATCCTCAGTGGGAGACTCCATCCATCCCAGGTCTTCCCTTAGAGTTGTGGTTTCAGAAATATGACTTGGTCAATGTTACCAGTGACAAGATATTTCATGGTTTCCATGCTATAGGAAGGCACAGTTCATTGACATCGATTCAGTTATAAATCAAAGGTTTGGGTGAATAAACTGAGATAAAGCCACAGAATGGAAAACTAACAGGTAGTAAAAAGGAATGAACTATTGATAGACACAGCTACATGGATGAATATCAAATAAGTATACTGAAGAAAAGAAGCAAGACAAAAAAGAATGGGAACAAATTCTAGGACAACAGATGGTGGCTGGCAGGACGCGTGTGAGTGAGTGAGGTGGTGAAAGGAGAGTGTGTGGATGTATGTAGTGTGTGTGAGTGAGTGAGGCAGTGAAAGGAGAGTGTGTGGATGTATGTAGTGTGTGTGAGTGAGTGAGGGACAGTTAAATCTAGCAGGAGTATCAGAGGCTGGCAGACCAGGCTCTCCTGGGCAGAGAGCCCCTACCACTGCTGAGGGCACTCTCCAGCCTGCGGGGCTCAGACAGGGAGCCCAGGCCATCTTGAAGGGGAGAGTGGCCTCCTCTAGGAACTCATCAGCACAACCATGTAGACTAGCTTTGGACACTGTCCATGACCCTGCAGCCACACCAGCCAAAGTCCTGCTTCCCCGCCCACAGACCTGTAGACCTGCAGACCTGCAGACCCTAGGAAGTCCGTCTCCAAGGGTGCATAGATCCCGCAGCAGTAAGTGCGAATTCTACCTCCCCAACTGCTGACCTCCGGACACCAAAGTTGTGTTTCCAGTGCGCAGGCCTCCTGAGCCCATCGCCTGGCTCCCAGAGGCCTCGGTGAGCCCCAGCTGGGTGCGCTCATATCCAAACAAGGGAACAAGGCCCTGGCAGCAAAACTTGAACTTCCCCCTCCTCAGCTGCTGACCTCCAGTCACCATAGTCGCACTGATCCAGCGCTTAGGCCCTCTGAGTTCCCTGCCCCAGTAATGTGGCTCTTGAGTTACTCTCTGAGCTGCTACAAGGTGTGACACTGGCTGCCTGCATCCAGTCCCCGTGGTTGGACAGATATTTGAAAAAAAAAAAAAAATGAAACCAGACCACCAACTTACACCATACACAAAAAGAAACTCAAAATGGATAAAGGACTTAAATATAAGGCGGGAAACAATAAATACTTTAGAAGAAGCCATATGCAGAAAAATAGCAGACATTTGTCATCGCAATATCTTCAGTGATATAGCTCCTAGGGCAATGGAAACTAAGGAGAAAATAAAATAATGAGACTACAACAAAATAAAAAGCTATCTTTGCTAAGGGTTTAATCTCTAAAATTTACAGGGAACTCATACAACTTAACAAAAGGAAAATAAACAGTCCAATCAAAAAATGGGCAAAGGACCTAAATAGAGTACATACAGAGGTCAAGAGACATATGAAAACATGCTCAAAGTGACTAATCATTCAAGAGATGCAAATCAAAACAATAATGAGGTACCATCTCACACCTGTCAGAATAGCTGTCATCAACAGATCAACAACAAGTGTTGGGGAGGATGCGGAGAAAAAGGAACCCTCTTGCACTGCTGGTGGAAATGCAGACTGGTACAGCTACTGTGGAAAACAGTATGGCGTTTCATCAAAAAATTAAAAGAGGAACTTTCATTTGACCCAGTAATCTCACTTCTAGGAATGTATCCCAAGAAACCAGAAACACCAATCAGAAAGGATATATGCACCCCTGTGTTTATAGCAGCACAATTTACAATAGCTAAGATTTGGAAACAGCCTAAGTGCCCATCAGCAGATGAGTGGATTAAAAAATGGTGGTACATCTACACAATGGAATTCTACGCTGCTGTCAAAAAGAAGGAATTGTTAACTATTTGCAACAGCATGGATGGAACTGGAGAGCATTATGCTAAGCGAAATACGCCAGTCAGAGAAAGATAAATATCACATGATCTCACTTATTTGTGGAATTGTTATTTCCTTTCTGTGTTACCATGTTACCTTGATTGTTCATGGTACTTGGTGGGTTGTTTCTCTGCTGGAACATTTAAAACTGTGAATATCTTTCTTATTTAGATACTGTCTTAATTTTAATTCATCAAGTTGATAATTAGAGGTCTTTGTTTTGTCTACCAGTAGATGGTGGTCTAGTACAAGCTTCTGTTTTCTCTAACCAATTCTACTTGCCCCTGGGGTGGGGGTGGGGGGGTCACCACTGTGGTCATGGGAGTTGCCACCTGGGTGATAGGGTGGCGAGTTGCTCTGCTGTATTTTGTTCCTCTGAGTCTGGAGGCCTCACTACTGTGGTGTGAGGATGTGGTGGCTGAGGGGAGAGTTTGCTTTGTGAACCCAGTGCTTGGTTCCCTGGTTCCCTTCCTGGCTGGTGCCACTGCACTATATAGAGCTGGGAGACCAGAGACATGTCTTTGCTTTTGCTACCAGGCTCCACTGCAGTAAGGGAGGAGGAAGCAGGTTCTCAGGTGCCAATGCTGTTTCTATCCCTCTTACTCTCCACTGGGCCATAGTATGAGCGCTCCACCCTGACTCTTCCACACAACCCCATTAGCTGGGGCCACAGGCTAGCCATGGTGGCTGTGGAACCACATCTGCAGACACCATCCCTGTTTTCTCCCTCATCTTGCCTCCCCTAAGTGTTCCAATACACCCTCCTTCAGATGTACCAATGTGTGTCTCTCTCAAGCTTGCTAGTGTGTTGAACAGAGTAACTTTTATTGCATTAAAGATGTCTGATTAGTTGTAGATTTAAGGGCAGATAGACATAGGTCTATGTATTCCACTCTGATGCTCTGAGATGACATTTTAAATATATAAATATGTGTCTCTACAAACAGTTGGCCAATAGGTAGATATATGAAAGGATGTTCAGTGTTACTAATCATTAGGTAACTGCAAATTAAAACCACAATAAGATATCACCTCACACCTGTCACAATGGCTATCATCAATCCTTTATAATAAAGAGCTAATATACTAATTAGACCGAACAGCAGAACAGCCATCCAGACGACCTTCCAGACGAAGCCAGTGCTGTGAAGGTCGAGCCCCTTGCACAAATTTTGTGCATCGGGCCTCTAGTAAATTAATAAACAAGTGTGCGTGATGTGGAATGCAGTATGGAGTTTCCTCAAAAAATGAAGTGGAGCTCTGGCCAGGTTGCTCAGTAGGTTGGAACCTTGTCCCATACACCAAAAGGTTTCGGGTTTGATTCACAGTCAGGGCACATACCTAGGTTGTGGGTTTGTGCCTCGGTCAGGGTGCATGCAGGAGGCAACCAATCAATATTTCTCTCTTACATCAATCTCTCTCTCTTTCTCTGCTGTCTATCTCTCTCTGTCTCTCTCTCTGTCTTTGTTTCTCTCTCTCTCTCTCTTTCTCTCTCTCTCTCTCTCTCTCTCTCTCTCTCTCTCTCTCACACACACACACACACACACACATACACACACACTCTTACTCTCTCTCTCTCTCTCTGTCTTCCTTCCTCTATTTCTCTCTAAAATAAATAAATATATCTTTAGGTGAGGAAACAAAATTAAAAATGGAACTGCCTTATGAACCAGTGATTCCATTTCTGGGGATATAGCCAAAGAAACCTGAAACATTAATTGGAAAGAAGATATGTACCCGTATGTTCATTTCAGCATTATTTATAATATCCAAGATTTGGAAGCAGCCCAAGTGCCCATCAGTAAAAGAGTGGAAAAAAAGCTGTGATACATTTACACAATGGACTATTACTCTGCTGTTACAAAGAAGGAAATCTTACCCTTTGCAACAACCTGAATGGACCTGGAAAGTATTATGCTATGTGAAATAATCCAGTCAGAGAAAGGAAGTATCACATGGTCTCACTTATATGTGGAATCTAATGAACAAAATTAACAAAACATAAATAAAAACAGACTTCTAGATACAGAGGCAAGATTGACAGCTGTCAGAGGGCACAGTGGTTGAGGGACTGAATGAAAAAGATGAAAGGATTAAACAAAACAAAAGAAAAACATCTTTATGGACAAAGTATGGTGATTATTAGAGGGAAAAGGGGGAGGAGGGAATTAGAAAAGGGTAAAGGGATGATAAATGGTGATGAAAAGAGATGACTTTGGTTGATGCACATACAATACTGATGCTGTATTATGGAATTATGCCCCTGAAATGTATATAATTTTGTTAACTAATGTTACCCCAATAAATTAAATAAAAGGAAGTGAAAAAGACAAGAGCTAAGGTATAAGTGTGGTATTGACTATTAGCCTGAAGTAATATTTGGATGGTGCTTTGTTTAGTAAGGATTATGTCACAGAAACAAGTTATAGTAGTGAAAGTCTTTAATTATTCAGCCATCATTAAAGAGACTTTTCTAAAAACTGAATATATGGTATACTCTTTCTTTGTTAAAAATATTCTCCTTGGGAAGATAAACGATCCAATCAAGAAATGGTCAAAGATTCTAAATAGACATTTTTCAAAAGAGGACATACAGAAGGCCCGGAGACATATGAAAACATGCTCAAAGTCACTAATCATCTGAGAGATACAAATCAAAAGAACAATGAGGTACCATCCCACACCTGTCAGAGTGGCTATCATCAACAAATCAACAAATTACAAGTGCTGGTGAGGATGTGGAGAAAAAGGAACCCTCTTGTACTGCTGGTGGGCATGCAGACTGGTGCAGCTACTGTGGGAGATAATATGGAGTTTCCTCAAAAATTAAAAATGGAACTCCCATTTGACCCAGTAATCCCACTTCTGGGACTATATTCCAAGAAACCAGAAACACCAATCAGAAAGGATATATGCAACCCTATGTTCATAGCAGCACAATTTACAATAGCTAAGATTTGGAAACAGCCTAAGTGCCCATCAGCAGATGAGTGGATTAAAAAATGGTGGTACATCTACACAATGGAATTCTATGCTGCTGTCAAAAAGAAGGAATTGTTACCATTTGCAACAGAATGGATGGAACTGGAGAGCATTATGCTAAGCGAAATACGCCAGTCAGAGAAAGATAAATATCACATGATCTCACTCATATCTATTTATATAAAAACCCTGGGTGTAACATCACGATCGAGGCTTGACCAACTGGAAGGAAGTCAGTCCTGCAGGGGTTGTCTTGTAAACAGCTGCACCCTCCCTGAGCTGTTTCCTGCGAGGACAGGGTGGTTTCAGGCAGAAAACTGCCCTCGGGAGCATGGCTGCACTGAGTCCTGTGTCCTTTTAGCCACAGCTGCGCCCTCCTGGAACTGTTTCCCAGGAGGATGAGGTTTTAGGCAGGAACCAGCCCTTGGAGAGTTGAGGCATATCTTTATACAGTTTTAATACATTATATTAGAGGTCATGGTGGTAGTTTTACCCACAGCATCGACAGGAATTGTTGCAAATTTACTTCTCAGTGGAAGCACCTTTCATTCCCAATATAAATTACCCATTCCACTATATGAAACTTCAATTTCTAAACTCGATATAAATAGTGAAGTTCCTAAAACTATTAAAAACACCCAACTTCTCATTATTGATGAATGCACCATGGCATCCAGTCATGCTATAAACACCATAAACAGATTACTAAGAGAAATTTGAATGTTGTATTTGGTGGGAAAGTTCTCCTTCTTGGAGGGGATTTTCAACAATGTCTTAATATTGTACTGCCTGCTATGCGATCGGCCATGGTACAAAGCAGTTTAAAGTACTGCAATGTTTGGGGATGTTTCAGAAAGTTGTCTCTTACAACAAATATGAGATCAGAGGATTCTGCTTATAGTGAATGGTTAGTAAAACTTGGATATGGCAAACTTGATAGCAGTTTTCATTTAGGAATGGATATTATTGAAATCCCCTGTGAAATGATTTGTAATGGATCTATTATTTTATTTTATTTTTTAAATTGTTTTATTGCTTAAAGTATTACAAAGAGTATTATATAAGTCTCATATTTTTTTCTCCCCTTGACCCTCCCCTAGCTTCCCATGCCCCCCAATGTCTTGTGTCCATTGGTTATGCTCGTATGCATGCATACAAGTCCTTCGATTGATCTCTTACCACCCCCCCCCCGTATCCCCCCCAACCCTTCCCAGTCTTCCCGCTGTAGTTTGACAGTCTGTTTGAGGCTGCTCTGCCTCTGTATCTATTTTTGTTCATAAGTTTATAATGGTCTTTATTATCCAGAAATGAGTGAGATCCTGTGGTATTTTTCTTTCATTGACTGGCTTATTTCACTTAGCACAATGCTCTCCAGTTCCATCCATGCTGTTGCAAATGGTTAGAATTCCTTCTTTTTTACAGCAGCATAGTATTCCATCGTGTAGATGTACCACAGTTTTCTAATCCATTCATCTACTGATGGGCACTTAGGCTGTTTCCAGATCTTAGCTATGGTAAATTGTGCTGCTATGATCATAGGGGTGTGTATATCCTTTCTGATTGGTGTTTCTGATTTCTTGGAATATATTCCTAGAAGTGGGATCACTGGGTCAAATAGGAGTTCCATTTTTAACTTTTTGAGGAAACTCCATACTGTCTTCCATAGTGGCTACACCAGTCTGCATTCCCACCAGCAGTGCACGAGTGTTCCCTTTTTTCCACATCCTCTCCAGCACTTGTCGTTTGTTGATTTGTTGATGATAGCCATTCTGACAGGTGTGAGATGGTACCTCATTGTTGTTTTGATTTGCATCTCTCGGTTGAGCATGTTTTCATATGTCTCTTGGCTTTCTGAATGTCCTCTTTTGAAAAGTGTCTATTTAGGTCCTTTGCCCATTTTTTGATTGGATTGTTTATCTTCCTTTTGTTAAGTTGTATGAGTTCGCTATAAATGTTGGAGATTAAACCCTTATTGGTGATAACATTGGCAAATATGTTCTCCCATGCAGTGGGCTTTCTTGTTTTGTTGATGGTTTCTTTGGCTGTGCAGAACCTTTTTATTTTGATGTAGTCCCATTTGTTTATTTTCTCTTTAGTTTCCAAAGACCTATCGGTGAAGAAATTGCTTTAGCATATGTCTGAGATTTTGTTGCCTTTGGATTCTTCTAGTATTTTTATGGTTTCCCGTCTTACATTTAAGTCCTTTATCCATTTTGAGTTTATTTTTGTGTATGGTGTAAGTTGGTGGTCTAGTTTTATTTTTTTGCATGTACCTGTGTAATGGATCTATTATGGAAGCTACCTTTGGAAATACTATATCTACAGACAATATTAAAAATATATCTAAATGTGCAATTCTTTGTCCAAAAAATGAGCACATTCAAAAAGTAAATGAAGAAATTTTGGATATACTCAATGGAGATTTTCACACATATTTGAATGATGATTCCATTGATTCCACAGGTGATGCTGAAAGGGAAAATTTTCCCATCGAATTTCTTAAGAGTATTACTCCTTTGGGAATGCCATGCCATAAATTTAAATTGAAAGTGGGTGCAATCATCATGCTATTGAGAAATCTTAATAGTAAATGGGGTCTTTGTAATGATACCAGATTTATTATCAAAAGATTAGAACCACCCTAACTGGTTTGGCTCATTGTATAGAGTGTGGGCCTGTGGATTGAAAGGTCCCAGGTTCAATTCTGGTCAAGGGCATGTACCTTGGTTGTGGGCAAATCCCCAGTAGGGGGTGTGCAGGAGGCAGCTCATTGATGTTTCTCTCTCATCATCAATGTTTCTAACTCTCTATCTCTCTTCTTTACTCTCTGTAAAAAATCAATAAAATATATTTAAAAGAAAAGATTTGGACCTAACATTATTAAAGCTGAAGTATTATCAAGATCTGCAGAGGGAGAGGTTGTTCTGGTTCCAAGAATTGATTTGTCCCCATCTGACACTGGGCTCCAATTTAAATTGATTCGACAACGGTTTCCTGTGATGCCAGCATTTGTGATGACTATTAATAAATCACAAGGACAAACTCTAGACAGAGTAGGCATATTCCTACCTAAACCCGTTTTCACACATGGTCAATTATATGTTGCTTTCTCTCGATTTCGAAGAGCATGTGATGGAAAGTTAAATTGCTAAATACTTCAGCACAAGGGAAATTAGTCAAGCACTCTGAAAGGGTTTTCACTCTTAATGTCATGTACAGGGAGATATTAGAATAAGTTTAATCACATCAACAGTCATTGTTTGCATCGCTGTTGTTTTTATATCATATTTTTGTCGTTTTTATATCATGCCTCTATTGTTGTTATATCCTTTTGTTACTGTTTATTTATTAATAAATTTCTATATTATTTTCATATACATTTTACTAATTTCCTTTCATCTCTCACACTTCTATTATAGAGAAAGGGCAAATAGCAATATTAAAATATTTCCGCTAATTTATTCCCTTTTAATGTGCCTGAGTTTCGTGCACTGGGCTACTAGTATGGGATATAATGATCAACATAATTTGATGAACAAAAATAGATTTATCTAGAGACAAATGGTAGGGGAGGAGGGGTTAGAGAGCAACTAAAGGACTTGTATGCATGCATATTAGCATAACCAATGGACACACACACTGGGGCAGTGGAAGCTTGCCTGGGGTGGGAACGGCTTGGGAGTGGGAGGGTCAATTGGGGAAAAAGGAGACACTAAAAAATAAAATTAAATTAAATAAAATAAAATATTCTCTCTGCATTGGCTGGAGTGGCTTAGTTGCTTGAGCATCATCTCATGCACCAAAAGGTAACTGGTCCACTTCCCACTTAGGGCACATACCCAGGACATGGGTGCATACTGGAGGCAACTGATCCATGTTCCTCTCTCTCTCTTTCTCTCTCTCTCTCTCTCTCTCTCTCTTTCTCTCTCTCCCCCTCTCTCTTCCTCTCTCTCTAAAATCAATAAAACATATTTAAAAATATATTCACCCTTACATGGCAGAAGCAGCAATGGGGTGAACTATAATTACTAAATTAGTAATTAATTACTAATTAATTCTAACCAATCTATATAAACCAGTTGGATATGTGGACATAAACAACAAACTTTATAATTTTAAATGTAGCATTAGAGAATTCTATATAAATTCCAACAGCTTTGTTAGGAAAATAAATTTTAGAAAAATCAGAAAGATCAAATAGAATACCATATATGGAGACTGAAATAAGTGATATGATAGGAAAATCTAAAGTGCAAAGATTTTTTTTCATAATTAAGGACAATGTCAATAAAATAAAGAGTTCTGTTTCCTAAAATGGCCAATAGCACCCTTCCTCGACTTGAGAAATGAGCAAGTCCTTAAGGATGAACTTTCTTTTTTTTTCTTTATTGATTAAGGTATTATATATGTGTCCTTATCCCCCGATTGCCCCCCCCCCTCATGTCCTCACTCCCTGTGGTCTGTGTCCATTGGTTAGGCTTATATGCATGCATATAAGTCCATTGGTTGATATCTCCCCCTTGCCCCCAACCTCCCCTACCTTCCCTCTGAGGTTTGACGGTCTGATTGATGCTTCTGTCTTTGGAACTACAGGATATAACATATGTCCTAGGGCAACATATTTGTATGGTATTGTGTAATAAGTACAATACATGAGTCTGAAAACCCAGTTGGAGTGATTCATTTTAGCATCACTCCCTTTGACCTACTTGGAAAATGTGTGCTTCCCATCCCTGAATTTTAGGCTCTGTGACTCTAAAGGTCCTAATTCACAGGGGAAATCAGCCTCCTTATTGTAAGAGTTCAGCATTCAAGGAAAGAATTGCCATGTTGGCAGGGGTAACATACCTTATCACAAGAGGTTAGGTGAACCAATGATATACTTATTGCCAATTGTGATTGTTAATGGACAAGGCAGCAGCCATAACTTGAGAGGGTAGTTGATTAGAGATTCAGACAACTCAGGGATGAGGATTTGGGACATAATACTAGGTAAGTCACCCAGACTAGCAGAGATATTGGCTAAGGATACAGGGAACTTAGAATGGGGATTCTGGGAGGAAGAGAATAAGTAGAAGTTACAACTGACTACAGCTTTAGTGGCAAGGGCCCTATTCATCCTCCTAACCTACCTCTTTAAAAAATTTCCCAGGAAACAGACCAAACAGAATTCTGGAAGAGTTGTTCCCAGGGGTGAACTTAGCATATAAAAGCAATTGACAGCATGGGTAGAATATGTCATAATGAACCCCATTTTCTCAGTCCTCAGAAGTGTTGACTGCTCATTACTCACATCTGTTTCCCTCTATGGATGACCCAGGGTATAAAGGCCTGATGTTCTTACCTGAACTCAGCACAACTCTGTGGCACCATTCCCATTCCAGAACTCCCTGTGGCATTGATGAGCAACTGCATTGCAGTTCAGCTGTCCCCATTGCACACACCCTTACAGATCTGGTCTCTGAGAGTACTCTCCAACAAGCCTCCTGCGTGCAAATCTCCTTCTCAGAGGCTGTTCCCAGATTTCCCAATTTAACACTTGGGTAGAGAAGGATTTCTTAAACAAGCCACAGAAAGTACTAATGATAAATTAAAGAGTGCTAAATGTGAGCACATTAAAATTGGGAATGTCTGTTCATCAGAAGACACCATTCATTAAAAGAATAAAAAGGTAAGTGGGAAGAGATATTTTCACATAGATATAACTGACGAAGAACTCATATGCAGATATTTTAAAAATCCACTATAGCAATAAGAGAAGAGAAATACAATAAAAAAACATTCGTGGAAGACACCGACACTTTGCAAAAGATCTCCAAATGTCTAATAAAAATATGAAAAATTAATCTCATGTAGAGTTGAGAGGAAGTGCAAATTGAAACCAGAGTTACATAAATTTAAAAAATCAGCAAGTGTATGTGAGAATGTTCCCTCATATTGTGGGCTCCCTTTTCATTTTGTTGATGGTTACTTTTGCTGTGCAGAAGCTTATTTTGATATAGTCCTAGTTGTTTATTTTCTCTGTAGTTTCCTTTGCCCTAGGAGATGTATTTGTAAACATATTGCTACAGAGATGCATTTTAGACTGAACTAAAAGTGATCAAATATGAACTTAAAAAAATCACAGGCCATAAACTCAGTGATTTCATGTGCTTGAGATCAATAAAATAAGAAGCACCCTGCTGAATTTTAGTCAAGAAAGCAGAAAAGTCCCATTCTCTAATCCAAGATCATTTTAAATCACAAATTGATTTAGTTTAATGTTTGGCTCAATACTCATTCAGCCAAACAATAGCCCTTGGAAGTTGCTTTCATTATTACAAAAAGTGAATCAATTAGATCCATTTAAAATATATTACAGATTATACTTTAGAAAAGTTTCTTATTTAAAAAAAATACAGAAAGAGATATAAATTTACCAATTTAGAGTCTTGGTAGGTACCAAACCCAATGATAGGAATGCTGTTTCCATCACTTAGAGGTATGCGGTGATCTCCTGCAGTGAGTTCCATCTTGGAGAGTCTAGGACTTCAGATTTCTGGGAGTGATTCGGAACACTTTTGGATGGGAGTCCTAGGGCCTATTTAATGAAAGAAAGGAGGGCAAGAGGGAGGAGCAGTGGGAGGGAAGAGAGATTGACAGATCTATTTCTCAACCTGTTTTCTTCTAGGTTGTTATGGAAATACTGAGATTGTCCTTTGAACTTTATTCGAGACATAAGAATACCTCAATTGAGAGTTTATGCTTATACCTCTGCAAAGAAAAGATTGAACAACAACAACAACCAAGGAAAGGAATCGAGTGGGGTTCTGTTAGGGTGCTTTTGTTGCCAACTAACAGGTCTATCTCAAATTCTCTTAGAATATAAAGGAAATTTATTGGTTCATATTCCTGAAAACGTCAACATTAGGACTAGCTTAAGGTGAGACTAGAGTAGTTCCTTTCCCAGAACTTCCCTAGAGATTCTGAGGCAGCAGGATTGGGCAGGGGTCTGGATTGCTACCACCTAGAAGTAAACTTGGAAACATTGGGCCAGAAGAACAAAGGAAAAGGCAGGATACAATTTCACACCCTCTGTCTCCTGGCTTTCTCAGCTGACTCTCCCCTTATCATTGAAAGACATTAATCAGCCCTTGAAGTAACTCAGCTCCAGCTTCAGGTCCACTAACACAGAGCTTACCTCCTCCATAGCTCAACCATAACCCAGGAATGGAGTCTTTTTTGCCTCAATAGTCTTTTTTGGTTGAACCATCCCTTGCTAAATCAATCAGAGTGGTCAAAGGAAATAAAAGACTGATTTGATTGCCTTAAGAGAATACTAGTAGAAGCCATTTCTATACGTGGAATTGGGGTTAATCCAGTGGTTCTCAACTTCCTTAATGCCGCGACCCTTTAATACAGTTCCTCATGTTGTGGTGACCCCCAATATCATTGTTACAAATTGAACATAATTAAATAGTGATTAATCACAAAAACAGTATGTAATTATATATGTGTTTTCTGATGGTCTTAGGCGACCCCTGTGAAAGGGTCTTTCGACCCCTAAAGGGGTTGTGACCCACAGGTTGAGAACCGATTGGTTAATCCCACCTGGGTAGATTCTGGATGTTGTTAATGAAGGGGAAAGAAGTAGTAATTAGGGAAACAATGGTCATTTATTTTAATCTTCCTCTAAAGGACTGTGCAACAGTCCATGATGATGGAAGTGTCCTGAAGTTTGCCTGAAATTGAGTTACCCTCTCTCTAGGAAATTAATTCTTGCTAATATACACACAGGCAGTGGGCACAATAATTTCCACCAGCGTGGGGCAGTGTGGAATGTGGACAGTAATGGTCCTCAATATCAGTTGTCAAATCAGTCCATCACTCATTGCCACCTTTGTGTGCTAAGATGTTAGCTAGAATGTCTCTTTATTATTGACTTTCTAGCTCTATGAATTTTAGCACATGTATAGATTTATATAACTACCACCACATGTAGGATACTGAAACATTCTATAACCCAGAGAATGCCTTCATGTTATTTCTTTATAATCACCCCCTCCACCACCTGCACCCCCTGGAGAAGTCACTTGCTGTTGTTCATTCCTATTGTTTTATCTTTTGAGAATATCATATGAATGGAATCATACAGTATATATAGTCTTTTGAAATTGCCTTCTTTCAGTCAGCATAATCTGTTTGAGATCCAACCATGTTGTGGCTTGTATCAATAGCTTATTTAGTTTTTATTGTTGCATAGTCTCCTATATAATAAAAGCACAGTATGCAAATTGTCACCTCAACTGGGAGTTCATTTGGGAGTTTGACCAGGGGGCTGGGCCAGCCGGGGGAAGGGAGGGAGGCCCAGCTGGCAGCGGTGGTGGCAGCAGGCATCTTGGGGAAGGGAGGGAGACTGGCTGACAGCGGTGGCAGCAGCTATAGGCGGCTGGGGAAAGAGAGGGAGTACCCGGCTGGCAGCCAGCAACTGGCAGCCACTAGGGACCCTACCAGTGCTCGAATTTAGTTTGTTTTCAATTTTTGGTGATTGTGAATAGAACTGCTGTAAACATTTGCATACAGGTGTTTGGATGAACATTAGTTTTTTTTCTCCAGCAGTGAGATGGTTGAACCATGTGGTGTGTTTGGCTATGTAGGAAGCTGCCAAACTGTTTTTCTCAATGGTTGTGACATTTTGCATCCCCACCAACAATGCATATGAGTTACAGTTGTTCTCCATCCTTGACACAATTTGCCATTGTTTGTATTTTTTTACTCTAGTCATTCGATAGATTTGTCATGGTATCCCCTGGTTATTTTAATTTTAATTTCCCATGTGGATAATGATGTTGAACATTTTTCATGTACTTATTTGACATCTTAATTTCTTCTTGGTAAAGTGTCTTTTCTAGTCTTTTGCCTATTTTTTAATTCGTTTGTTTGTCTTAGTGTTGAGTGTGGAGATTTCTTGGTACATTTTTGATACATGGTATTTACTGGATATGTCGTTTGCAATTTCCCCCTCCCCCCCCCCCACCCCCTGTCTGTAGCTTGCTTTTTCACTCTCTAAATTGTGTCTTTTATGGAGCACAAATTTTTAAATTTTGCAAGGTTCATTTTTTTGTATTGTGTTTTGAATCTGACCTCCAGATTCTCAGGTCATTCAGACTGTGTATGTGGTTAAGTTGGAAAGCACACTTGTACCTTTCCTGTACAATGATGAGATTAGTAGTGTTTAGTCACATCAACACGCAGTTTCACAAAGACTACGATTAGAGAGGGCATTCCTAAATGCATAGGGTAGTCTGACATTGACTCATAATGGGAGTGTTGATGTCATTAAAGTTAATGGGAATACCTTGAGATGTGGAAATTTAAGTCTTTGAGAACTTCAATAATTTTTAGTTTTTGAATTTGTTTTCTACATTTTTCTGAAGAGCAATGATAAGGATAGTAGTTTGGAGGTAAAAGGCAATGGTTTTCAAAGTTTTTAAAAGATAGTCTGGTAAGAAACATATTATTTACCCTACAAATAGGCAAAGAGTGATCAAAGTTTACCAGAAAATACTGATTGAACCAACATTTGCTCTTTTATTTCATGCTATTTGCAGGCTAGCCCATTTAAAGTGAATTTACTTTTGGAAAAGACTCATATACCAAGAGTGAATTTGAATCTGTGATAGCATAACTTGCTTGAGAAGCTTTAATTTTTGTGTTCAAGTGTGAACTATTAATGAACAAAATTAAATTAAGCTCATCAAAAGGTGCGTTACGATGTTTGAGACAGTGTTTGATTATTGAAAGTATCCACAGAACTCAATTTACAAGTTACAGGCAACAAGCACAATATAGCAATGGCAGGAGAAGGGAATGTATTGGGAGAAGTCTGGAGATCTCTAGTACAGACCTTTCTTACCCTCCTATCACTGGGTTGCTTAGGATATACTTTGTCTTAGTTGTTTTTTTTTTAAATATGTTTTTATTGATTTTTAGAGAGAGAGGAAGGGAGAAGGATAGAGAGATAGAAACATCATTGATTGACTGCCTCTTGTGCAACCTGGGCATATACCCTGACCGTGAG
Organism: Myotis nattereri; assembly: GCF_964212035.1. Taxonomy (NCBI): domain Eukaryota; kingdom Metazoa; phylum Chordata; class Mammalia; order Chiroptera; family Vespertilionidae; genus Myotis; species Myotis nattereri. Next base: position 28,655,240 of record NC_138086.1, on the reverse strand, counting down.
TTGAACAGAAAACTGTAAGGGCAAGGTCTACGCCCTCCATCTTGCCCCAGGGTAAGGGCTACGCCCTCCATCTTACCCTGGATCCTCCATTTTTGGGCAGCCATGTGCTCAGCAAGGAGCTTCTTCCCGGAAGCCCAAGCCTCTACTAGCCACACCCAGGATTTCTTTAAAGTAACCAATGACAATCAAGGGAAGTGTGCGCCATAGATATGAGCACAGCCTGTGTAACAAGACACCGACTTGCGCCTGGCCAATCGGTAGGGCCCACAGTCCTTACTCTTCCCCTTACTCCAACCCCCCTATAAAACCCTTCTCCACACAGAGTTCTCTCTCTCTGCTGCTTGCTGCTGCGTCGGTGAGTGTGGCCAGGGGGCTGAGCTAGCTGGAATAAAGACTCTTTGCTTTTGCATCGGACTCGGCTGGCTCCCTGGTGGTCTTTTGGGGATCTTGAAATCTGGGCATAACAGAACCTCATGGTTCATGGGTCGACATTCAACCCCTGAGCCCCACCAGCCAGGCTGTCTTCAGGTTTGAACCACCACTGCCATGTGTATGAAGCACCTTGGTACCAGACAGCCCAAACCTGTTCAAGGTGTGCTCGTTGCCCAAGTGTCTTCCAGCGATATGACCAGCCTAAACTCTCAACCCTCCCCAAACAAGGTGTAAGTTAAAAATCCAATGACTAATACTAAACATTGCTGGTACATCTGCCCCCAAACAACTCACTGCCCTATGGTTACAGAACTTAATAGGTTCTGTAGTAATGTCAAAGTTCAATTATGCTGTGTGCAGTTCTGGAAATAAGCATTTTGTCCTTTCAAACCTGCTGAGATTAACCCATGCTCTACAAAGGGAATATTCAAAGATGTGGACAGACATAGACAATTTTTTCACACAGGTTAAATAATCAAGGTAGGGAAAGAGAGTTGGTGGGTTCAAAATGTCACAATTATGGATAGTGATATGTGAAGGAGAAGCAATGATGGCAATAACCTGTCTTATGGCCTTTAATTTATTTCATAAAATGTATTATAATTGTTTCCAATCCTGGGAGGAAAAAATTCTTTTAATACACAGTTATTTCTCTAGTCCTTTATTTAAACATGGGTATGCTTCTTTTTTCTTTTTAATTTATCTTAATTTTTCAAAGTATTACCGGTGTCCCTGTTTTTCCCTTCATTAACCCCTTCATCTTTCACCGGCCCATCCCCAGGCCTTCACAACACTATTGTCTGTGTCCTTGGATTATGCATATATGCATATAAGTTCTTTGGTTAATCTCTCCCCAACCACCTTTCCACCCCAGCCTTCCTTATGAGAGTTGTCTGTTAAACATGGGTATGTTTCTTTTAACCTGAAAAGTACATCATTGTTTATATGTATTTATATGAATATATTTTACCCAGGAAGATACACTTTAATTTTCATTTATCAGGCTTCTCCCACCCCTTTCCTCCTAAGCTTGGTGAACAAAAAGAGTTCATACAATCATTCCAAATTAATACAAATCTGGAGAATAAAAGCAAACCTGATTATTTTTATTTACTTTAAAAATAAATCTTAGTGGTACCTAGTAGTCTTTCCAGTAATTCAATTATAGATCAGTCATTAAAAGACATCTTAAGTAAAAAGATTTCCCAAGTTGTGACATTTGAAAGCCTCATCAGACTCTATATTAGGTAATGCTTTGATTTATAGGTAAAGGTTAGAGTGCAGCAAGGCAGTACAGGCAAACATGACAGGTTGGAGGGATGACCTCACAGGCTCAGGGAACTCAGGACCCATATTCACACACACCACATGCCATGTCTCCTGATTGAACCACCAAGATTGGTGTGCGGTATCTTAGCTCGGGCTAGAACACAAACCTGAAGTTCCCAGCATAGACTTTGATGACTCTGGCCACATAGTCAAGTCCAGCTAACTTAACTGCTTTGGCCAATTGTACACCATCAGTTAAAAAACTGAGCCGAACAACATAAACTGATGATCAAAAATCAATCCAGAGACATAGAAGCATCAAACAGACCATCAAACCTCAGAGGGAAGGCAAAGGAGGGTTGGGGGGAGTGATCAACCAAAGGACTTGTATGCATACATATAAGCATAACCAATGGATACAGATAGTAGGAGGGTGAGGGCATGTGCGGGGGGGTGGGAGCAGCCAGGGAGAGGTGAAGGGGGGAAAAAGGAGACCTATGTAATACTTCAAACAAGAACGAATTTAATTAAATAAAAAATGAAGAAAGGAAGGAAGGAAGGAAAAAAAGAAGGAAGGAAAAAAGGAGGAAGGAACAAAAGGAGGAAGAAAAAAAAGAAGGAAGGAAGAGAAAATAAGTATGAACCACAAAAAAAAAAAACAAAAACAAAAAGAAACCTGATCTGGGATGGAAGGGATTGCCAGGGGAGTTTTACCTTTTAGCCAATTGATCATAAAACTGTTCTCTTCTTGCCCAAGAGTCAATAATGTCATCCTGGAGACCCAGAGATAAAGATAGAGTTATTCTATCCCATCTGTAAATCAACTCTATTGTCCATATTGTCTTATTTTTCTGAATTTGGAGCCTAAATTTGGGAAAGACAAAGTCAAGTCTTTTAGGGAGAAAAGTTATAAATGTAAGATGAAAGAACCAGAGACAAGCACTAGTTATAGGAATTATTTTTTTTTTTCAGGCAGTATTTTAAAAGCACATCACAAACACAAACAATAATTGTTAAAATGAGTTAAATGGCCCTGGCCGATGCTTCTAAGTGGTTAGATCGTTGGCCCATGGACCAAAGGGTTGTGGGTTCGAATGCCGGTCAAGGGCACATACCTTGGTTGCAGGTTCCATACCTGGCCCTGCTGGTCAGGGTGCCTGAGGGGGCACAACCAATGGGTGTGTCTCTCTCACACTGATGTGTCACTCTCTGTCTCTCTCTTTCTCTCCCTTCCACTCTCTCTATAAATCGTGGAAAAAAATATCCTCAGGTGAGGAATAACAACAAAAAGATTTAAATGTATGCCAGAAATAATGACGGCTAATGGAATATTGGGACAATAAAATAAAATGTCTATGGTACAGAATAACTGAGTTATTTTACAGAAAAAATCTAAATTGTAACTTTCTTATTTGGTTCACTATAGATGTAATAATTTGTGATAAAGAATTTATCAATACTCCTTTATATGTAAGCAGTAAGCAGAGATATATAAATATACAACTAGTTAATAAACATAAGGGTTTTAATTTTAGTCTTAATATATAACAAATTTTTAAGTATCTATACTAATAAAATGGTAATGTGCTAATTAGACCAGACATCTTCTGGACATCCTTCCTGACAAAACCACGGTGATGGGGGCTGAGGCAGAGGCGGTTAGGGGTGACCAGGCTGGCAGGGGAGAGTAGTTAGGGGCGACCAGGCAGCAGGGGAGGGCAGTTAGGGGTGACCAGGCAGGCAAGCAGAGTGGTTATGGGCAATCAGGCAGGCAGACCAGTGAGTGGTTAGGAGCCAGCGGTCCCGGATTGCAAGGGGGATGTCCGACCTCTGGTTTAGGCCCAATCCCTGTGGGACATCCCCTGAGGAGTCCGGAATGGAGAGGGCACAGGCCGGGCTGAGAGACACCCCCCCTCCCCCGCTGCCATGCATGTATTTTATGCACCGGGCCTCTAGTTTTAAATAAAACTATATTTATTATATTGAATTTATAATCATAACTTGCAACAATTTCTTTGATAAATAAGCAAGCCATATTTATTATCCCTATATTTGTATTTTTATGTACCTATTAACATAGGATAGTCAACAATTTACAGTAATTTCTATATTTAATCAAGGTAACCAATCATTTCAAAGAAATTAAAAATTTTCTTATGACAGAGAAAACTAAAGGGTATAAACCTAAGAACTGTCACATTACTACTTTTTAGTGAACATAACTTATATAACTTATATAAAAATAAACAGCCTACCTAATAATAGACAAACATGGCAATTGATCATACCTTCGCTACGCCTCCCATTGGCTAATCAGCACGATATACAAATTAACCGCCAACAAAGATGGCTAATTTGCATACTGCAGGCAGGGCGGGACAGTGTGAGCCGCCAGTGCGCCGCCAACCAGGGCAGCCTCAGAAGACCCAGAAGCCAGGGCCCAGAAGACACAGCAGCCGGACTGCATTGCCGTGGGGGACATAGGCCGGGACCCTAAGACACAGCAGCCGGGTTTTCTTTTCTTTTTTTTTTTTAGATTGTGTAATTATTTATTACAAATAAATGGTGGTTTCACATCTGTCAAAAACGGGTCTTGTTTTTACATGTGTGTGCAGGTTCTGAATGTACAAGAAAGGGTCATGTGCTTAGTTCATCCATGCAAAGCTCACACGTACATCACTAAATACTTTAAAAATAGAACGATCTCTATTTGAACCAATCTGTTTAGATTCAGGATTAGTAAAATAGTATGAAACTAATGAAATACAGTGATAGGAATTAGGGAGTGTGACACTGATGGTTCTGGGCACGTGAACGGTGAGGGACCGAAGGGTACACATGGTCTTCCCTTCAGTTCTGCTGGAGAGATGAGCTCTGAGGGCTGGAGCTGCTCCATGCCCAGAGGAGGTGGGTGTGGTCAGTGGCTCTGTTTCAGAACTTCCTGCCAAGCAGAGACCTTAGCCGATGCACAGGAACCTTTTTACTCCAGAAAACAAACAGCCAGTTCCCAATGCACATGGGAAAACCAGTGTCCCCTCCTGTGCACGGCGTCCTGCTGGGGTGAGGGGGGAGGTGGGCGAGGGGAGCAGTGCAGAGTTGTTAGGCAGCTGGAGTGGGAGTGGAAAGGCCATGAAATGTCCAAAGTCCTGGCTATGCCCACAGCCTGGGCTGCTCCTCCAGGCCCTGGCTGAGGGATTAGGGATTAGGGTGGAAGACTTACAGGCTCAGGGTGGGCCATGTGTTAGTTTGGGGCAAATCCCTCAGCATTCCTGCTGCCAAGCCCTCAAAGGAATGAGGCAGAGGCACCCCTCACCCCCAAGACCCCTTCGTGGACTTTTAGCGTCTACGTGATTTTTAATCCCTTCAGGGAGACTTTCTATCCTGTAGTCCCATCCCACCCCACTGTTGCTGTTTGTCTGCCAGCTGGGTCGAGCATCAAGGGGAAGGGGGGTTTATACTCACTGAAAGACTACTGATCCTACCGGGAAACCAACCTATTTACTATACTGTTGTAAATATCATACCCTTTATATCCTGTATATTGGCTTCTTTTAAATAAAGTGAAATGTCTTAGAAAAAAAAAAAAAGGCAAGGCAGGGCGGGACCCAGAATACCCAGAGCCGCCTGATATGGTAGTAACTCTATCACTAAGCACTCTGAAAGTCAGTGGCATAAATGCACCAATTAAAGGACAGATTATGAGGGTGAATCAAATACAAAACCCACTTTAAATATAAAGACACATATAGATTAAAAGTAAATGAATTAAGCTGCAGCCTGTTTTGCTCAGTGGATAGAGCATTAGCCCGTAGACTGAAGGGTCCCAGGTTTGATTCCAGTCAAAGGCATGTACCTCAGTTGCTGGCTTAATTCCCAGTCCCTATCAGAGCATGTGCATTAGGCAACCAATCAATGTGTCTCTCCCTTTCCCTTCACTCTCTCTAAAATTCAATGGAAAAATATCCTTGGGTGAAGATTAACAAAAACAAAGTAAATGGATTAAGTCACATTAAAGAGATTATAAGAAAAATATATTCCAAATTTTGTTAGTTGTATAATGGTTATATTTAAATTATTAACACCTAAGAAATTGAGTGAAGGGTACATATAATATGCTGTAGTATTTTATAGGGTTTTTTTTTACATGTATGAGATTATTTCAAATTAAAATAGTAAAAAATTAATAAAATATTAATTGAAATGTATCTGCATTACATGAAAAATCTTCTAATTGCTTCTAGCATAATTTATTAAATTGTGCTAAAATTTACAAGGGTTCAATTAAAAAATACCTTAATTCTAAATGATATAATAGAAAATATATAATAGTGCGGTTATAAGCACTTATCTGAAAATACAAATTTAAAGAAGTGAATTTAAAGAAGGGATTAGCCAAAGAAAATATATGCACAACCCATGGACACAGACAACAGTATGGTGATAGCCAGAGAGAAGTGGGGGGCAAGAGCTGGGTAGAGGGGGGAAAAGGGGGGAAATAGGGACATCCTATATAATAATAATAAAAGGCTAATATGCACATTGACTGAACGGCAGAATGACCAGTTGCTATGATGTGCACTGGCCATCAGGGGCAGAGGCTCAATACAGGAACTGCCCCCTAGTGGTCAGTTCACTTGATATGGGGAGTGCCACTCAGCCAGAAGCTGGCTCATGGCTGGCCAGCGCAGAGGTGGTGGCAGGAGCCTCTCCCACCTCCGTGGCAGCACTAAGAATGTCCAACTAATGGTTTAGAACTGATCCCTTGGATCCTAAGCCTTTAGTTAGACATCCCCCAAGGGCTCCCTGGCTGCCAGAAGGATGTCTGACTGCAAGCTTAGGCCTGATCCTATGGGGAGTGGGCCTAAGTCAACAGGTGGACATCCCCCAAGCAGTCCTGGACTGTGAATGAGCGCAGGCTGGACTGAGGGACCTCCCCCACCTCCCCTACCCCCCGCCCCGAGTGCACAAATTTTTGTGTACTGGGCCTCTAGTTATATAATATGATTTTAAAGACATTTATACATACTCTTAATATTATGGAAAGAATGAAGTAACAATGTTTCAATTGCAGGTATTTTTCAACTGGGAAAATATTTTTTTCCTTGAAATCATGTACTGTACATAACTTTTTAAAACTTTTTTTTTTACTTTTGGAAACTTTTGCTGTTTGTAAGTATATTCCATATAGTCCTTTCTCTGTCTGTCAATTCTTACTATTGTGAGTTTTACACCATAGAAAAAATACAATGTGCTCTGCCACCCACTTAGCACCAGTTAGAGGTGTTCTATTCTTCTTTAATGATACTGAAGGTTTCCATGCTCAAATATGAGTCCCCATAGTTCTGCAGCATTTGGTGTGCTTAATGGTTATGTCAGGCCCATGGGTTTATCATGATTTAGTGAAGAGAATTTTACCTCAGGGGCTGAGGAGTCCCAGGGGAAGATGTGGTACATTTTGATCACCAAAAAGAAAAACTGATTCAATCCCAAGACTGCCCAAGACTATTCTGTTTATTTTGTCTGCTAGTCATTTTGTTGCAAACCCTGTAAAGATGGCCTCTACATCAAAGCCTAATTAAGGAGCAATAATAAAGAAACACTCATCATTATTAAAGTGACAGTTCTGTTTTGGTGGTCATCTATTGTTTTGTACACCTAGCACTCCTGCCATCTTCTTAAAGCAATCCTCCCTCCATCTTTTTGAAAATTTCTCCTTGACTTAGTTTAGTCATGTGCTTATTTTAGAGGCTGCTCAATCACAGTATCTTCTCCATTTCCCGACCAGTGTCACTTGGTCCAGAAAGTAGGCATGTAAAGTAGGTTGGGTCAATCAGAGTATTTCTTGAATTAAAAAAGCTCAAGTTGAGCCTGGTTGGCATGACTCAGTGGTTGAGGGTCGACTTATGAACCAGGATACCAGGGTTTGATTCCCAGTCAGGTCACATGCCCTGGTTGTGGACTTGATCTCCAGTGTGGGGTGTGCAGGAGACAGCCAATCAATGATTCTTTCTTATTGATGTTTCTATCGCTCTCTCCCACTCCCTTCCTCTCTGAGGTAAATAAAAATATATTTTTAAAAAATGTAAAAAGCTCAAGTTGATTTGTACATGATGAATCAAGCAGTGCAGTTCCTGCCACGAGGAAGAAGATGATCTGAGAGAATGTCACTGACAAACAAAGAAAAGCATAGACACGTGATGGAGAATGTCCTGACAATGCTTGTGCTCCATGAGTCAGACATTCCCCAAGTTCCAGCTCTTCTCACTGTTACATGAATCAGAAGACTGTGTGGAAGAGATCTTCTAAGGAGAAAGATGTGAAATGTAACATATAGAACATCTATTTGGTCAAAAACAAACCAGAGACATTTTTAGTAGACAACATAAAAGTGGACAAGGATTTGAAGATCTACAATATATTTTGTATTATATGATATAACCCATTATGTATGGTGTCACCCATATTCAGTAACTAAGACATTATTTTTTTTTTCATATCAGACTGGAACAATTTTGCCCAGTTGGAGAGCCTGTGGGTGAGCAGGCATTCTCATGCTTTTGACGATGAAATGCAAATAGTACACCCCTATGCAGGGAAATTGGGTAATATCTAGTAAAATCGCATATGCATTTACTCATTGATACAGCAGGAAGCTGTCCGTAGATATATAATCAAAAGCATAAAATTATATGTGCACTAAGTATTCACTTTCTAAATTATTCATATTTGCAAAACACTAAAAAGAATCTCAAAACTCCCCACTATTTTTCCGGGCCGCTTCCTGAGCCTTCCGTAGACCATTCCACAGTTGTATTAAGCCAGAAGCTTCTGGTTGGTGGTTAGACCATGATCTGTGTGGACCTGAGCCTATTAGTATCAGTTTTTCCCCAATAAATGTGACCTGCGGTCAGAAGCATGGTTATGTGGCATTATGTAAATCTGCATTTTCTGGAAGAAGTGCCAAAGTGTCCATTTCAGTGAGGACAAATACTGTCCTTTCTTTGATAGAAGGGGTCCAGTGTAATCAATCTATCACCAATAAAATCAAAACCGTTCTTCAGAGAATAAAGCAATATCTCCTGTTGTCTTTTGGGGTACTACGAAGTAACAGGTTCATTCTCTAACCATCTGTAAAACCAGCTGGTCACTGCTCATGAATTAGTGTTGACCTTTACTTTACACTAGCACTCTGATCACACAAGGTGGACAACTCTATATACTAGCCAGTGTTCTGCACTCCGGGAGGATTTTCCTTTACCTATATCTTCGGGGCTACTCTGGCGCAAGGCCACAGTGCAGCAGTCGTCTGCTTCTGTCTGGTGTTGGCCGATATTCATGCTAAATAACTGCAAACCAGGCCTTTGACTTCCTTCCTTTATTAAGTAGTCCTATGGAACTTCCCGTAATAAGATGTAGGTGTAGTGAAACCACAGAATGCAAGGATTGTTAACAATGGCGACCATTACCCTCCCTTGGCTTTAAAAGACAAAGAGAAGGAGTGATTCCTGAAACCAACAGAGTGATTGTGTTTCAGATTTTCTTTATAAAACTGTGTTTTACTTTATTATTTAAAAAATTTTTAATATGTTTTTATTGATTGTTTTAGAGAGAGAGGAAGGGAGAGGGATAGATAGATAGAAACATCCATGAGAGAGAAACATCATTGATCTGCTGCCTCCTGCATCATCTCCTAGTAGGGATCAAGCCTGCAACCCGGGCATGTGCCCTGACCAGAAATCAAACCAGTGACCTCTTGGTTCGTGGGTTGATGCTCAACCACTGAGCAACACCAGCTGGGCTAAAATTGTGTTTTATTATTTGTAGTTTGTCCTTTGAACCATCTACTGATGAAAACAAATGTCCATGCAAAGCCTTGCACACTAGTGTTCATCACAGATTTATCCATAAGAATACAAACTGGATGACTCAGCAATTCCACTTCTGAGAATATATCCAAAGAAACCTGAAACACTATATGTTTCAGGATATATGCACCCCTAAGTTCATTGCAGTGTTATTTATAATAGCCAAGATATGGAAGCAGTCCAAATGTCCATCAGTAGATGAGTGGATACAACAGCTATGGCACACACAATGGAATATTACTCGGCATTAAAAGGAAGAAAATTTTACTGTTTGCAGTAGCATGGATGGATCTGGAGAACATTATGCTCAGTGAAATAAGCCAGTCAGAGAAAGACAAGTACTATATGATTTCACTCATACGTGGAATTTACTGAACAAACTGAACCAACAAGCAAAACAGAGGCTCACCCATAGATAGCAGGCAGACAGCTCTGGAAGGGGCATGGTACATGGAGCAATTGAGAAAAAAACCCAGAAAGAACTCAGGGACATGGACAACAGTGTAGTATTGCAGGGGGAAGAGGTTGGTGGAAGTGGAAGAGTGTATAGAGGGGATAAATGCGATAGAAGAAAAAAAAAGGTATACAAAGCAGAAACAACAGAAAAGTACATTCATGGGTGGACTGATAAACAAATTATAACATATTCATGCAAAGGAATGTGTTTTGTTGCTACTCAGTAACAACAGGGAAACAATTCCTTACACAACAACATCATTGAATCTCAAAGTCATCATGCTCAAGGAACAGACACAAACGCGCACACATTTCATAATTCTATTTACATGAAACTCTAGAAAAGACAAAGCTCATCTACCGTGATACGCTGCTCAGTGATTGCCTGAAGTCTGGGATGAAAGGGTGGAATTCCCTGGGAAATGACACAAGAAATCTTTTAAGATGATGGAAATTGTTTCCTGTATCTAATTGTGGTGGTGGGATATATTTTGTGAACTATTACCTAACTATACTCTTAAATGGTATGCGTTTTGGTTATGGTATTGTTGTAAATTATACCCTTATAGCATTGATTTAAAATGTATTAATTACACTTTTAAGCACTTCTCAGAGGTTTATCTTTAACTCCATTTACCACTTTTCTGATTTTTATATCATTGTTATCATGTATTTTATACATATTTTAATAGCTCCCACATTATAGAGTTTTTTTGCTTTCAGTCAATGGTTATTTAGATTTCCCCAAATAGCCGATTTTGTGAAGTTTCCTTCCTTCCTTCCTTCCTCCCTTCCTCCCTTCCTCCCTCCCTTCCTCCCTTCGTCCCTTCCTCCCTTCCTCCCTTCCTCCCTTCCTCCCTTCCTCCCTTCCTCCCTTCCTCCCTTCCTCCCTTCCTCCCTTCCTTCCTCCCTTCCTCCCTTCTTTCCCTTTCCTGGCTTTACTAGCATTGATTGAGTTATTTCAGTTCATTTCTTTTTCCTTGCAGTAGTTGCTGTCTTCTATGTCACACCTTATTAAAGGTTGGGTGTTTATCCTTGTCTTGTCTTTATATTACGATTAGTCAGTAAACATGACATTGGTCTGGAACTCTGGAGCCAAGGTGAATCAATATACTTTTGAAGGCTCTTTCCATAACACCTGCTGATTATTGCAGTACTGTTGAAGAAGAAAATGCATTATTGCATAAAACACATTATAATGTGATTATTATTGATGTATCTGTCTCTCCTAGACAGTGAGCTCTTGGAGGTGAGGTACTAGCACAGCATAATGTAATAGAGGCTGAAAAAGTGTTGTTAAAATTCAGTTTGTATGGATGGTGTAGCCTGTAGATAATGAAGTCAAGAACTTCAGAGTTGGAATAAACTTTGTAAAGATACTGCAGTATTAATAGAATAACACAGTATAAATGTCCTAATTGCACCATTTGTTTAATGGTTTGGCACCCTTATTACAAATCAGTTGAGCATAGACGCATGAATTTATTACTGTTTTGTGGCACTCAATAACATTCCATTGATCTTCATGTCTGTTGTTACACTAATACCAAACTGTCTTGACTGCTTTGCTTCATAGTAAGTTTTGATATCTGTAAATGTGAGATTGCCTCATTTGTTCATTTTTGAGATTGTAATTGTTTTGGGTACTCATTGGCTCTTGTAATTCCATATGCATGTGGCGTTCAGTTGTTTCAATATCATTTGCTGAAAAAAACGATCATTTTGCCATTGAATTACCATTGCTCCTTTGTCACAGATCAGTTGAATATGTTTGTGCAAGTGTGTTTCTGGGCTCTCTGTATTGTTCTTTTGATCTATTTCTCAGTTCTTTCATCACTACCACACTCTCTTGATATTCACATATTTTTGACTTGCAACAATCTCTTCATTGGTGGCTGATGTGGTGGTAAAACCAAAGGATTTTTATTCGTGTGGCCTCATTTGTAAGAATGGACTTTACCATTAATTCTCAAGAAGTAATGAATTGACTAGTTGGGGAGGAGGAAGTAAGAGGGAGAAGATGTTCGTTTTAAAATTAAGTAAATGAAGGAGAACCAAGATGGTGGCGTAGGTAAATGCCAGTATACACAGCCCCCCTCAACCACATCAAAAGTACAACTAAAATTCAGAACGGTCATCCTTCAGAACTACCTGAAAGCTGGCTGAATAGAAGTCCTACAACTGGAGAAGTAAAGAAGAAAGTGCATTGAGACTAGTAGGAGGGCCAGAGGTGCTGAACAGGCTGGTATCGCACCTATGTGTGCTGTTTTCTTAATCGGGAGGGAGATTGTCTCTGTGCAGGCACCCTGTGAGGAGCAAGGGGTCCCAGCCCCACACCAGACCCGAGCCCAGGGTTCCAAAGCTGGGAAGAGAAGTCCCTGTAACTTTGAGCTTAAATACCAGTAGGGATTGTGGCTGAGTGACAGGGAGGCTGCTGGAGACCCAGGTGTTCTTTTTAAAGGGCCGGTATACTAACTCACTCAGGCTCCATCCTTCTGAGCCCCATCATTGGGGAGCTTTGGGGAACCCAGACACATAGGGGGATGAACTGGATTGTTTGGCATCAGTGCAGGAAATCAGGGGTGGATTTCTCCCAGATGCCAGTGTTTGCAGGCAGGGGTCATTGTTCCCTGTTGCAGAGCTGGCTGGCAGCCATATATTACTAGTAGTTTCCATCAGAATGACTCACATTGTTAGCTCAGTCCTGGTGATTCCCTGAGACCCTGCCTCATCCAATTTGCAGCCCTACCTAATCTGTTTGCAGCAGCTTTTCCATATGAATGGCCTGTCCTGGCTCAGGCTTCAAACTTCCCTAAAATCTCATACAAGCTGCCCCTTGCATCAGCGTTCCCAAAACCTATAAATAAAAGGCCCAAGTCCTGGCATTAGCACCAGCCTGCCTTGCTTCACAGCTGGACCTTGCCTGGGCACTTCCTAGCCCCATACAAATAGCAGCCATTTTCAGACCTCTCTGTAGCTTCTGCTGGGTGGCCCCAGGCAGTGTCTGACTTTGCACCTCTCTGGAAGCCCCAGAACCAGGTCACCTGGTGGAGAGCTTTAGAACATAGCAGATTACAGCTCTACATATCCACAAGTGACACACTCAAGGGATAGACTCAGTGAGCCTCAGAGCCCCACTGAAACAAGTCCTGCTCCATAGGAGTGTCTGCTGCACAACGGCTCTTCCATTGTAGTTGCAGCTGGTCCTTACAGCCAATTGGCCTGGAGGTCAACTCCTTCCAGGATCACCAACAGCAATCAAGGCTCAACTACAACAAGACGATGCACACAGCCCACATAGGGATGTACTTAGAGTGCCCTGCTCAGGTGTCTCAGGAGGCTGAACCACTAGGCCCTACAGGACACCTCTTGCAGAAGGCCACTCTAAGAATTCCAGGAGACCTAATACATAGAAACAAACACAAGTAAGCAGCCAAAATGCGGAGACAAAGAAAAATGTTACAAATGAAAGAAATGGAAGCAAGCAAACTACTAGATACAGAGTTCAAAACAATGGTTATAAGGTTACTCAAGGATCTGAAGGAAAGCTTCAAGGTACTCAAAAAAGAGCTTCAAGGGACTTAGTTAGACTTTCAGGGATTTTAGTGAAAATGTCAAAGACATAAAAAAAGAGAAGTCGGAAATTAAGCATATACTAACTGAAATAAAGAATAACTTACAGGGATTCACCAGTAGAGAGAGGATTCCGAGAATCAAATAAAAAATTTGGAATATGAGAAAGCAAAAAGCACCCAATCAGAAGAGCAAAAAGAAAAAAGAATTAAAAAATATGAGGAGAGTGTAAGGAGCCTCTGGGACAACTTCAAGCATAACAACATTCACATTATGGGGGTGCCAGAAGGAGAAGAGAGCAAGCTATTGAGAACCTATTTGAAGAACTAATGACAGAAAACTTCCCCTACCTGGTGAAAGAAATCGACTTAGAAGCCCAGAAAGCACAGAGAGTCCCAAGCAAGAGGAACCCAAAGAGGCCTACACCAAGACACATCATAATTAGAATGCCAAGGGTTAAAGACAAAGAGAGATTCTTAAAAGCAGCAAGAATAAAGCTGTTAGTTATCTACAAGGGAGCACCCAGCTGATTTCTCAACAGCAACTTTGCAGTCCAGAATGGAGTAGCAAGAAATATTCAAAGTGATGAATAGCAAGGACCTACAACCAAGCTTTCTCTATCCAGCAAAGCTATCATTTGGAATTGAAGGTCACATAAAGAGCTTCACAGACAGGAAATGGTAAAGGAGTTCATCACCACCAAACAAGTATTATATGAAATGTTGAAGGGTATTTTTAAAAAAATATATATTTATATCAATTTTATTTTATTTTTAAAAAATCTTTATTGTTCAGATTATTACAGTTGTTCCTCTTTTTCTCCCCATAGCTCCCCTCCACCCAGTTCCCACAATACCCTCTGCCCTTAACCCACCACTGTCCTCAACCATAGATGTATGATTTTTGTCCAGTCTCTTCCTGCACCCCCAGATCCTTTTCCTCCCGAGAATTGTCAGTCCCCTCTCTTTCTGTGCCCCTGATTCTATTATATTCACCAGTTTATTCTGTTCATCAGATTTTTGATTCACTTGATTTTTAGATTCACTTGTAGATAGATAGGTATTTGTTGTTCATAATTTGTATCTTTACCTTTTTGTTCTTCTTCCTCTTCTTAAAGAATATCTTTCAGCATTTCATATAATACTGGTTTGGTGGTGATGAACCCCTTTAGATTTTTCTTATCTGTGAAGCTCTTTATCTGACCTTCAATTCTGAATGATAGCTTTTCTGGGTGGACTAGTCTTGGTTGTAGGTTCTTGCTGTTCATCACTTTGAATATTTCTTGCCACTCCCTTCTGGCCTGCATAGTTTCTGTTGAGAAATCAGCTGACAATCGTATGTGTATTTCCTTTTAGGTAACTAGCTGTTTTTCTCTTGCTGGTTTTAAGATTCTCTCTTGGTTTTTGCTCTTGGCATTTTAATTATGATGTGTCTTGGTGTGGTCCTCTTTGGATTCCTTTTGTTTGGGGTTCTATGTGCTTCCTGGACTTGTAAGACTATTTCTTTCACCAGGTAGGGGAAGTTTTCTGTCATTATTTTCCCAAATATGTTTTCAATACCTTGTTTTCTCTCTTCTTCTGGCACCCCCATAATTCTGATGTTGGTATGCTTGAAGGTGTCCCAGAGGCTCCTTACACTATCTTCATATTTTTGGATTCTTTTTTCTTTTCCAGTTGGGTGTTTTTTACTTCTTCATACATCAAATCTTTGACTTGATTCTTGCGATCCTCTAGTCTGCTATTGGATTTCTGTATAATATTCTTTATTTTAGTCAGGGTATGCTAAATTTATAGTTGGTCCTTTTTTTCATATCCTCGAGGGTCTCACTAGACTTATTGAGGGTCTTACTAAATTTATCGGCGGTCTCACTAGACTAATTGAGGGTCTTACTTAATTTATTGGCGGTTTCTAGAAAATTCTTGAAAAACCTTAAAACCGTGGTTTTGAACTCTATATCCAGTAGTTTGCTTTCCTCTATTTCTGTCATTTGTGACCTGTTTCTTTGCCTCCACATTTTGGCTTCTTTCCTGTGTTGATAGAGTGGTTTTCCGTGCTAGGTGTCCTATAGGGCCCAGTGGCTTAGCCTCCCCAATTAACTGAGGTGGACACTCTTGGTGCACCTCTTTGTGGGCTGTGTGCACAGTCTTGTTGTGGTTAAGCCTTGATTGTTGTAGGTATCACTGGGAGGAATTGACCTCCAGGCCATTTGGCTGTGAGATTCAGCTGTGTCTATGGTGGGAGAACTTCTATGCTGGAGACACCCTTATGGGGCAAGACTTGTTTCTGTGGGGCTTTGGTGCTCACTGAGTCTGCCCCCTGAGTGTGTCCCTTATAGATCTGAGGAGTTGTAATCTGGATTGTCCCACTCTGATCACTGGGTACACTGGCACTTGGATCTCTAAGGAGGTGCTAATTTAGCCTCTGCCTGAGGCTACCTAGCAGGAGGTATGGAGAGATCTGCAGATTCCTCTTTGTTTGGGATTTGGAGGTGCCCATATGAGGTCCAGCTGTGAAGCAATGCAAGCTGCTGTGGGGCCTTTGGCCTTCTTTTGGATGATCTGGGTCTCTCTGGCCCAGCTGCAGTTTGTTAAGTAAATTTAGATAGCAAAGGGCCAGGTCATTCATATGCAAAAGCCTCTGTGCACAGCTTGGGTGAGGCGGGGTCTCAGGGAATCAACAGGCTGGAGAAAACAGCTATAGCTAATTCTCAGCCCTCCCCTAAGAGGTCCCGGGTGTCAGTGGCCTGTGGTAATCGCTGCAAGCCTCTCTGAGAGAAAGCCGCCCTCGATTTCTGCCCACTGCCAGACAGTCCAGTTTCTCCCCATATGAGTCTCGGTCCCCAGAGACTTGCCCGGAACTGGAGTCAGGACCGTCGGGAGCTTGTGTCTCCCTTTTGATTGAAAAAGACAACGGCATCCTCAGTTGCCAGCCCTTTCTATGTGCGCCTCTGTACCTCTGCAGTTTACTTCCATACCTCCTCTGAGTCTCAGTGTGCTTTTCTCTTTTCTTCTAGTTGTAGAATTTCCACTCAGCCAGCCTCCCTGTGGTTCTGGATGGTGTCCATTTTGTCTTTTACTTGTATTTTTGAAGTGGTTGTGTGAGGCAGAAATTTCCGGTGTTTACCTATGCCGCCATCTTGGTTTCTCTGAAGGGTATTCTTTAAGAAGAGGAGGAGGAGAAGGAGGAAGAAGAAGAAAAAAGAGGAAAAAATATATGAATAATAAAATGGCAATAAATACATATATATCAACAATTAAATCTAAAAATCAAAATTGCCAAAAAAAATCTAATGAACAAAATAAACTGGTGAATTAAATAGAATCAGAGGCATAGAAACATGGAAAGACTGACAAATCTCTGAGGGAAGGTAGAATTGGATATGGGAAGGGATTAATCTATGGACACATACAAAAGGGTAATGGAGGAATAGGGTGGAGCAGGATGGGAACCAGGTAGAGGGAGGGCAAGGAGGGGAGTTCAAGGGGGACATCTGTAATACTCTAAACAATAACTATTTTTTAAAAATAATTAAGAAATAAAAAAATGATAAAATATCAATGAATCCAATAATGGATTGGTTTTAGACTCAGAAAAAAAGACACACACACAAAAAAGACTGTCTACTCCATGGTATGTTGTTGCCCATTTTTTCAAATATTAATTGACTGTAACAGTGGGGGTCGATTTCTGGGGTCTCTGTTCCGTTGGTCTATATGCCTGTTCTTTGCCAGGACTAGGCTGTTTTTATTACAGTGGCTTTCTAGTATAGTTTGATATCCAGCATTGTGATTCCTCCAACTTTGTTCTATTTCAAGATTGCTGCAACTATTCAGGATCTGTTTTGATTTCATATACATTTTTTGGGAGTATTTGTTCTGGATCTGTGAAGTATGCTATTGTTATTTTAATAGGATTGTGTTGTATCTATAGATTGCTTTGGGTGGTATGGACATTTTAATGATGTTGATTCTTTTAATCCATGAATACAGTATATGCTTTGACTTGTTTGTAGCTTCTATTTCCTTTTTCAATGTCCTATAGTTTTCTAAATACAGGTCTTTTACCTCCTTGGTTAAGTTTATTCTTATGTATCTTATTTTTTTGTTGTTGCAATGGTAAATGGTAATTGTTTTTTAGTTTCTCTTTTCTGAGAGTTCATTGGTGAATAAAAATGTCATCAATTTCTGGATGTTGATTTTGTATCCTGCTACTGTGCTGAATTCATTTATTAAATTTGGTAGTTTTTGATAGAGTCTTTAGGGTTTTCTAAATACAATATCATGTCATTTGCAAATAATGATGATTTTACTTCCTCTTTTCCAATTTGCATGTCTTTTTTCTTTTCTTTTTGTCTGGTCATTGTGGCTAGGATTCCCAGTAATATGTTGAAGAAGAGTGGTGAAAGCGGACATTCTTGTCTTGTTCCTGGTGTTAGTGAAATACTTTTAGTTTTTGCCTATTGAGAATGATGTTGGCTAAGGGTTTGATGTATGTGACTTTTATTATGCTGAGGTTTGATCGTTCTATTTCCACTTTGTTGAGAGTTTTTATCAAAAATAGGTTCTGTATTTTATTGAAGGCTTTTTCTGCATCTATTGATATGATTATGTGATTTTTATCCTTTATTTTGTTTGTGTGATGTATCACATTTATTGGTTTGCAAATATTGTACTAGCCTTGCATCCCCAGAATAAATCCCACTTGGTCATGGTGTATGACCTTTTTCATTTATTGCTGGATCTGATTTGCTCATATGTTGCTGAGGATTTTAGCATCTATGCTCATCAGTGATATTGGCCTATAAGTTTTTTTATCCTATTCCAAAACCAGATAAAGACATAATATCTTTATCTGGTTTTGGAATTAGGATAATGCTGGCTTCATAAAAAGAGATTGAAAGTGTTCCTTCCTCTTGAATTTTTTGGAATAGTTTGAGGAGGAGAGGTGTTAGTTCTTTGAATGTTTGGTAAAACTCTCCTGTAAATCCATCAGGTTCAGGATTTTTGTTTGCTGGGAGTTTTTTGATCACTGCTTCAATTATATTAGTTGTTATTGGCTGATTCAGGTGCTCTGATTTTCCATGATTGAGTTTTGGAAGACTGTATGTTTCTAGGAATTTGTTCATTTTGCCCAGGTTTTCCAGTTTGTTTGCATATAGTTGTTCATAGTATTTTCTTACAATTCTTTTTTTTCTGTGGTGTCTGCTGTTATATTGCCTCTTTTCATTTCTGGTTTTATTTACTTGGGTCCTCTCTGTTTCTTTAAAAAAAAATTTACTTTTAGAGAGAGAAGAAGGGAGGAGGGAGCGGGGGAAGACAGAGAGAAAAGCACTGATGTGAGAAAGACACATTGATTGGTTGCCTCCCACAGGCGCCCTGACCCAGACAGGGAATCGAGCATACAACTGAAGTATGTGCTCTTGACTGGGAATAGAATCCACGACCCTTTGGTCCATAGGCTGATGCTCTAACACTGAGCCAAAACTGCTAGGGCTCTCTCTTTGATGCTTGATGTGTCTGGCTAAAGGTTGATCAATCTGCTTTATCTTTTCAAAGAACCATCTCTTGATTTAATTGATCTTTTGCATTGTTTTTAGTCTCCATGTCATTTGTTTCTGCTCTGATCTTTCTTTCTACTTCCTCTAGGATTTTCTTACTGTGTTCTTCCTTCTTGTATTTTAGTATGTTTTCTTTCTTTTTTTTTTTGATTTTTAAAGAGATAGGAAGGAGAGGGATAGAGAGATAAAAACATTGATGAGAAAGAAACATCATCGATCTACTGTCTCCTGCACACCCCCAACTGGGGCATGTGCCCTGACTAGGAATCGAACTGGTGACCTCTTGGTTCATGGGTTGACACTCAATCACTGAGCTGCACTGGCTGGGTTCTTTCTAAATCTTTTAATTGTAGTGTTAGATTATGTATTGGAGCTTTTTCTGGTTTCTGGAAGTAGGCTTGTAATGCCATGAACTTCCCTCTCAAGACTGACTGCCTTCACTGTGTCCCACAGATTTTGGGTTGTTGATGTACTTTTAACCTGGGGGAGAGGATATGCTTGTATATTTCCACAGGACACAGACTCACCTGTGTGGATTCCAGAGCGTCTAGTGCCAGCCGTGGGCAAACTACGGCCCGCGGGCCGGATCTGGTCCCTTTGAAATGAATAAAACTAAAAAAAAAAAAAAAGACCGTACCCTTTTATGTAATGATGTTTACTTTGAATTTATATTAGTTCACACAAACACTCCATCCATGCTTTTGTTTCGGCCCTCCAGTCCAGTTTAAGAACCCACTGTGGCCCTCGAGTCAAAAAGTTTGCCCACCCCTGGCTCTAGTCCGACCTTATGTCTCACCGCCCTCCGTGTCTGCCTCACCCTCCTCCTCCCCGGTATCATCCATATCGGCCGACCCAGAGGGCACAGCTGACTCCTCCCTGGACACGGACACCACCATCAAGCGCGACTCTGATGGACCCTTATATCCAGTCCCTCAATGCGCTGACACTTCAGGAAGCCCGTAGCCAGCGATGCCACCTGCTAGCCAGATCAACAAGGACAACCAAACCACCGACTTGGGGACAGCTGTAATCCTTGACTAAAGAGGCCAGCAACCTTCTATAGGAACAAGGCTCTGTGTGCACTCCATCCACCATGTTTATTGCTATGCTCGCTATCATTGCTTGTCAGTCTTCTTCCGAGTCTTAAACAACCCAATCCGAGAGGTGGCCGCTGATTTACACATGTTATCATTTAAAAAATAAAAAAGGCGGAATTTGCCAGAAGCCGGTCCATCCTTGCTGCTTGACACAGTCACTGCAGGGAAGAAACATCTGCACAGCATATGTTTCAAGGGACCTGGCGTATATGGCATACTGTTCTTAATATGTTTGCTCCCCTCCTTAGCGCTCTGTGTTTTAACCAAGGTCACATCTCCGAGAAAGGTTATTTCCCCAGGTGGGGATTTTTCCCTGAAGTTAGGGATTAACAGGACTAAGGAAGGGAATAAAACCCCTTAACTAAGTGCCAGGTAGGTAATTAATCACTTTAACTATGAACAATCAAGCTTAAACTACATAATCTTTACTTAGGATAATCTCCTTCAGTTACTTCCTTGTTGCTTAACAGAACAATGGAGTATTGACCTTGGAATGGAGATAACAAATGCCCTAACCTTTGGAATAGAATGGATAGGATTAAAATCAACTGGTATAAATACAGATGTAAAGGAGAATAAAGACAGAATCTGGCTGGAGAGCCTGGCTAGAACCTGGCTAGAGAACCTGGCTAGAGAACCTACCTGGCTAGGCTGCTGATCAACTGAACGCTGTCTCCATGTCATTCCTTCTTCGCAGACGCTATCCTCACCTTTGGGAACCCCTGGACCGGCTGGGGTTGGACAACAACACCCTAACTTAGCTCTGGTGTGGTGTCACATATAGAAATTTTTTGATATTTGCAATCATAGTAAAACAAATATTTATATTTTTGATATTTATTTTATATATTTTAATGCCATTTAACAAAGAAAAATCAACCCAAAAAATGAGTTCGCTTGTCACCTCTGACATGCGTGTCATTGGTTCGCCATCACTGTTCTAGTAGGTTGATGTAAACTTCTGAGGTTCCTTTATTGCGAAAGCATCAACCAGATCTCTGCCTCTTTCTGCACGTGGCATTTTTTTTTTCTGTTTTAGTATCTGTGTCCAAATTTCCCCTTTTTATAAGGATACCTTCATATTGGATTAAGGTCCACCCCAAAGACCTTATCATAGCTATTTGCTTTTGCAATGGCCTTATTTCAAAATAAGGTCACATTCTGAGGTACTGGGAGCTAGGACTTCAACATACAAATTTTGGGGATACAATTCACCCAAAAATAAATGGAAAGCTTGAGAGGAGTGAGAATGGAGGAAGAAGTGACATGCGGAAGCTCATATCAGACTGTCACTCTTTCTTGACCTTTCTGTTTTCTATCCTCAGCATCACTGTCATGACTAAGTGAGGATTCCCCTCTCCCAATTTTTAGAAATTTATATTTTTTCCCTGAGAACTGATGGGGATCTTTTTCTATTGCCTTTTTTTAAAAAATGGTTTGAGTCTTGGCTGGTGTGGCTCAGTTGGTTGAGCTTTGTCCCAAGCACTGAGAGGTCACCAGTTTGATTCTCTGTCAAGTGAAAGTCCAGGTTGTGGGTTTGATCCCATTTAGGGGCTTGCAGGAGGCAGTGGATCGATGTTTGACTCTACATTGATGTTTCTCTCTCTCTTTTTCTGTCTCCCCCTCTTTCTTCCTCTTACTCTAAAAATCAATTTAAAAAAATGGTTTGATAGGTATGGTCCCTCCTCCACCCCAGCCCTCTCAAAATACTTTGAAGTGATTTGACAAATGAGATCAGGACTCAAGTTTCTGTTCTTTCATTTTCGTTTCTGTTCTTTTTCTCCCCTCTCTACCCAGTGCTAAATGTGCAATATGAACTCGATCAAGGTTTTTTACTTGAATTGAATTCAGATGACCAGCCCACTACCCCTACAACAAAATGGAGATCCATGTGGTTGAGTAAGTTACCATAATTTATTAATATTTGTGAACAATACATTTTCCAGAGCACAGCATTATAAACATTAATATTAGAATCAGTGGAAATAATAAGTACAGATCAAATGTTTTTAAAGTGATAATTTCTCAGAAGTGTATATTTTCAGGTCATTGAAGATTATAAGCAATTGGTATGGACAAATACTTTTTATTTTTTAAAACGTATTTTGTGGACAAATACTTTTTAAAGACCTCTCTTGTTCTGTGAAAGTGACCCAATATAAATGAATAAAATATATTGCTTTAGTGAATTGAAAATAGATATATTTCTCTTGCAGAATTCTAATAATCTTCTTATTCACTTTGAAAACCTTTGAGTAAAATTACCAGTGATCTTTGGAACGTGCTTCATTGAAATTGACACAATTATCCCAGTAATACTTTAAACATGTTATAAAGCTTTTTTCAGTATGTTATTAAAAGCCTTCTTTTAAAATAGTTATCTTTGGACCGTCTTACAGTACAGGGTTTTATTTGTGTATGTGGATAGTCTCAAGCCATTTTGCATAATGCTGGCTGTATGATACATGGGGGCAGGAGTGATAGGCAGTGAGTGTGATCACCAGTTATGTGGAAGCTCATTCCCTTTACAGCGTGCAGGAGAAAACTAGCAGTTATCCATCCCGAAAGCTGGGTAAAATGAATAAAAAGTGATGGAAACCCACACCCACCACATCATTATGGCTTTGCTGACAATTTAATTATTTAATTCCAAACTATTATTTCAACAGATTTAAACATTTTTTTTCTTCAACATAGCTAAGTCAAAGTCACTTCTCTTATACAGAAGTTAAGCCCATCACCACTTCATCTGAGGAGAGTAAAACCCTTTTCACTTCCACGTGTGGGGGAAGCACCCAGCCAAAGGTCATGGTACACACGCAGGGAAAAATAAGTGCAGGAGCTCTCTGAAGTCAGTATTCATCATGGAATGGATAGTCAGGATGACCAGACCACCTGCCAAAACAAGGGAAAAACTTTCATTCCAAAGTCGCACAGCTGTATGTGTTACTAGCATCTTCTGACAATTTCAGCGACCACTCCGTCTCTCTGTTAATCATTCCTTAGGTTTCTTACCCACCTCCTCCCAGTTTTCATCAAGCCAGCACTTTTACTAAAGCCCTGGAGGTTTCAGTGTGTGTGTTTGGGCATAGAGGGGGCTGGTTGCCTCTACACCAACATTTTGCTCAGAACAAAAACACAGGAGGTGAGTGAAGCCTGCCTCTTTCCAACTCCTCCCTCCCTTCTGCTGTCCTGATAGAGGAACCAAATAGGCCTTCTCTTCACAGCTCTGTCACCAATCAAGGTCACCCTCTTCTCAGTACAGTGCTTCCTCCCCCTTCTCACTAGGCCTCCTGAGAGTTGATAGTTTGAGATATAGAAGGTGATGACCAGCAAAGGAAGTTTCTGCTATAATGATGACAGTGATGATGATGAACCTGTCTCTTAAATAGCAATAGCATAGTATTCATACAAGTACTATGAGCTTTCAATTAAAATACACATGGACACAGACAATAGGGTCGTGAAGGCCTGGGGCAGGGGCCAGGGCAGGCTAGAAGGGATTAATGGGGGAGAAAGAGGACATATGTAATACTTTCAATAATAAAGATTTAATTTAAAAAATTAAAATATAAATTAAAATAAAATACAGATTAAATTAAAACAGAAAAATGCTCTGAAATCCAGTCAAGAATAAACTGGATGAAAAACAAAAAAGACTCATGGCCCAACGTGCCTAAATAATACAATTTTTTGACCCACGGGGTCTAATATTTATTTCTCCTTGAGATTTTTCTATTCCTGGTATGATGAGTTATTTTTTCAGTGTTTCTAGAATTAGGCATTAAACATTTCAAATGTCAAAATAAGTAGTATTACCAACTAATTGTCTATGAAAATAATCAGTACATTGGTGGACTGACTACATCCTACTATCTCTTCCTAATTTAATATTTATTCAATAGAAACCATTTATTTTCCAAAGCTATTAATTAACCTACATGTTTTTTTATTTCTGAGTTTGTTTATTCCTTCATTTTTGCAGTTAGATGTCAAAATATTTTTCCCTGGAAAATTCACCGTAGGAAGCTATTTTATTCATTCAGAAATGGATTCAGAAATTTGATATTAATACAGTCACAGCAGTTTTTGATCTTGAAATACTTGGGGTCCAAAGTATCCAAAGTGTACGAATTATTTTTATGAGCATTTATATTGCTCAGTTAAAGAGAAGATTGTAAAGAGAAGATGACTATTCAGGTGATGTGAAGAACTGGAAATATTAATAAAGAATGATTAAGAAGAAAAAATTGTGCATATGTATATACATACCATGCATGTGTATTCACTTTTTATTTTCAAGGACCAATAATATTTAGAGAATAAAGGGCTACCTCATTAAATAACAAAATCTGGCAACATTTGAAGAAGTGTTAGGAATTTTACTTGTAGATGGATGGAGCTAGAATGGTGGAACTAGAAGTTTCAAATCTTATAGGTGAGCATTCATCTAAAACTAATTTCTTGATTAGTCAAAGAACATATATACATAGCCCATGGATACAGACAACAGTATGGTGATGGCCAGAGAGAGGAGGGGGTGCGGTCTGAGCTGGGTAGGTGTGGGTAAAGGGGAGGATGGGTACATCTGTAATAGTGTCAACAATAAATAAAATAAAACTAGTTTCTTGGCTCTCAACTTGATGCTCTTTCTACTACACTCCCATGTATCTGTCTCAGGAAGTATTTTTTATTGATTCGTGCATCACTTTGATTTTTAGGAAGAAATACATATGGTGTTTGAATAATTGTGGTGTGATTGTGTTAATTTGAATCGTATTATTTATACACTATGACTAAATTCTTCTTAAGGTCTTTAGCCTGCCATGCCTTAACCTGTCATAGGATGTGATATAAATGCCAGAAATCCTCTTTTAAATAAAAATGTAGATTTACAGGGAGTTCCTAGAATGAATGTAATTTACCCAGACCAATTTAATATTCAGAATATGCTGCCCAGTGGCCTTTAGCCTTGTGCTTTCTGTGGACATAGGTCCGGGTTCATAAGAGCCCACTTGGTGATGCTTTTCAATCTAACACCACCGGGTGGTACCTGATTAAGGATCCCCCAGAACTCACATGAGCAGACGCACTACGCGGACATCTGTATTCAAGGTTTCGATGCTCTTCATTTCTTCTGTAGTGAGAGAAAAGTCAAAGATCTGAAATAACAGAAATAAAAGACAGACATTTTAAAAGATAAGATATGGGTCAAGCTTTGGATTGTGGAGTGGGATCAGCAATTGGAAACATTCTAAGATTTATGAACATCTCTGAAAATGTCTAAGAGGAGTTGGTCTAGTGCTGGGGGTCCACCTAATGGAAGTGGATCCGGAATTCTCTTCTGCACTTTGTCTTAAGATAATTCTGTTAGGGACATCTTGCAAGAAATTTTAAATGCTGGGAAACAATGTATGTTCACAACATCTGAAGAATTCTTATTAATTCTGGATAAGACGCTGAACTTTTGATTCTGGACTTGAGCCTGTGTACACTTAAAAAATATTCCCTTATCTCTAAATTTGCTTTTGTACTTTCAAAAAACGTTTGTTTTGTCCTTTTAATCACTTCTCTCATTATTTAAAAAATATTTCTATTGATTTCAAAGAGGAAGGGAAGGGGAAGTAGAGAAATATCAATGATGAAATAGACTCTTTGATTGGCTGCCTCCTGCATGCTTTGCAGTGGTGATTGAGCCCGCAACCCAGGCATATGCCCTGACTGGAATCCAATTGTGACCTTCTGGTTCATAGGTTGATGCTTAATCACTGAGCCACACTGGCGGGGCTGAACAGTAAAGTTTTGAATCCATGAACACTTTTGTTTCAGATACCTCAAAATTTGTAGTTTTTGTTTTTGTTGTTGTTTGTTAATCCTCATCCGAGGATATTTTTCTATTGATTTTTAGAGAGAGTGGAAAGGAAGGGGAGAGAAACATCGATGTGAGAGAGACACATCAATTGGTTGCTTTCACATGTGCCCCTGACCAGAGCCTAGAATCACGCTCCTGACTGGAATCAAACCTGGGACCCTTCCGTCCCCAGGCTGATGCTCAATCCATTGAGCCAAACCAGCCAGGGCATAATTTGTAGTTGTTTTTTTAAAAAAATTTTGATGAGCCTACACATTAGCCTTGCAGTGGCTTTCTCTTTTAAGATGGCTAAAAACAGTGTCAATGACTTTTTACTGTGAGGAATTTGGGAAAGTGTTAAAATAGTGTCAGTAGTTGATATTACTGTCTAGTATTCTTTCTTCTCTTGGCTAATCACAGAATCCCACTTTTTCCTTTTATGAACTTCCCTTCCACCATCTAGTAGGGCTGTTTTTCACATGACCTCAACTCCAGCAATGAAATAGGGATGACTCTCTACTTAAGGATTAATGCAGCTGGTGA
This sequence comes from Myotis nattereri, assembly GCF_964212035.1. NCBI lineage: Eukaryota > Metazoa > Chordata > Mammalia > Chiroptera > Vespertilionidae > Myotis > Myotis nattereri. Next base: position 28,628,597 of record NC_138086.1, on the reverse strand, counting down.
CCTTACGTTGAAGCAAATAGTCATTTACCATTTTGAAAAACTAGAATTTTAAGTATTATGCTAAATCTACTCTGGAAAAACAAAGCTGGAATGATAACATGATTTGCTGAATGTTTTGAGCCCACTGTTGACATCCACTGTTCAGAAAAACAATAAATTTATTTCAAAATATAACAATGTATCCAGTCACTCAAGAACTCTGATGAAGATGTACAATGAGATTAATGTTTTCAGGCCTGCTAACACAACATCCATTCTGCAGCTTATGGGTCCAGGAGTAACTTTGACTTTCAAGTCTTATTATTTAAGAAACCAGTGGCCTGGTGCACGAAATTTGTGCACAGGGTTTGGTGTGTTCCTCAGCCTGGCCTGCACCCTCTCCAATTTGTGACCCCTCAAAGGATGTCCTACTGCCAGTTTACAGAGCTCGGGCCTAAACTAACAGTCAGATATCCTTCTCGCAATCTGGGACTGCTGGCTCCTAACTGCTCACCTGCCTGCCTGCTTGCCTGATTACCTCTAACCACTCTGCCTGCCGGCCTGCTCACCCCCAACTGCCCCCCCCCCCTGCTGCCGGCCTGTTTGCCCCCAAATTGTCCCCCCCCCCCCCGCCAGCCTGATCACCCCAAACTGCCCCCCACTGCTGACCTGCTCACCCCTACCTTCCCTCCCCACTGGCCTGCTCATCTGGTACTGTCCTCCTGCTGGCCTGCTCACTCCAAACTGCCCCCCCCCCCACTGCCCTGATCACCTCCAACTGAGCCCTGCTGATGGCCTGCTTGCCCCCAACTGGCCCCCTGATGGTCTGCTTACCCCCAACGGCCCCACCCCCCACCAGCTTGATCACCCACAACTGCCCTCCCTTCTTGGTCTCTAACCGCCTCTACCTCAGCCCTGCCACCATGGCTTTGTCCAGAAGAACATCTGGAAGGTTTCGTGGAAGGTCTCCCAGTCTAATTAGCATATTACTTTTTTATTAGTATAGATATATTTGTCTGTAAATATGGTTATGATTGCAGATATGAGTAGGACCAGGTAAAATTTTATAGAATGGGCCTTTTATTACAGACTAGAGGCCCAGTGCATGAAATTCGTGCACTTGGGGGTGGGGTTCCCTCAGCCCAGCCTGCCCCTCTCACAGTCTGGGAGCCCTCAGTGGATGTCCTACTGACGGCCACAGACTGGCAGCAGAGGCTTGGAGCAGGCGTCCTGTGTGTGTGTGTGTGTGTGTGTGTGTGTGTGTGTGTCTGTGTGTGTGTGTGTGTGTCTGCTGGGCGCCTGCCCCCAGCCACACCATGGAGGCTTGGAGCAGGCACCCCTCTGTGTTGATCTCTCAGGCTCCTGGCCTTCACTGTGTTTTTTTCTCTCCCTTGAGCTGTGGCCAGGATGGGGTGCTGCCTGCAGGCTGCACTTTCCTGCTCATGGGTCACTGGATCAATGCAGAGATGGGGGCAGGCCCTGCTGGGTGCTGCCTGTGGGGAACTTTCCTGCTCTTGGATGGCCATGGCGATCCCAGGAGCAGGCCCACCTAGGTGCGGGATGCCCTCTGCACTTGCCTGCTCTGGGATTGGTGATCCCAGAGCAGGCCCACCTGGGAGCAGGACACCCCCTGCACTTGTCTGCTCTTGGATGGCCATGGCGATCCCAGGAGCAGGCCCACCTGGGGGCCTCCCGCCCTCCGCCCTTGCCTGCTCTGGCGATCCAGGAGCAGGCCCACCTGGGGGGCCCCTCCGTCCACACTTGCCTGCTCTGGGATCGCCATAGGGTCCCAGCTGGCAGCAGGGCTTAGGCGGCACACATGGGTCCCGGCTGGGGCGGGGCTTAGGTGACACGTTCGAGCCGTCTAAGCCCGGCCGCACACGGGGCCCAGATGGCATCTGGCGCTGGCCAGCCCTGCTTGCAGTATGCTAATTAGCCGCCATTTTTCATGGCAGTTAATTTGCAAATGGTTCTGATTAGCCAGTGGGAAGCGTAGCAAAAGTACGGTCAATTACCCTATTTGTCTTTTATTAGATAGGATGGTTTGCCATGTATGCATTTTTTCTAAAGAAGTAAAAATTACTTGAAAAAATGTTTCAGGAAGACTTTGAGAAATTTACAGTATCTGCTTTTCTTCCAAGAAAGTTATCACTTTTATGCCAGAGTGAGGATTATTTGTATGCTTTGTATGTCAGCATTGGGCCACTGTGACTGGGGGCACTTAGCTTGATTGAGAGTAATTATCTTGCTCACTGGCTGGGGGAGGGTGTGAGGCAGCGGAGATAAATACTCGGTTCTGGATTATTCATAGATTGCTGACTTTCTGGATTGATTGTGCAAGTCCCTCCTTTTATTGATGTTCTATTGACAGACATCTACCCTGGAAGAGAAATGAGATGAAACTCTCTTTCTTTTCATTGTAAAAAGCATTTGAATTCCTAAAGTGTGATAAGGCCACCCAGCCATCCACAGTCAAGGTACACATTTTCATGGAGGATGTTCCCACTCTTGAATAAATTAAAACAATTTTTTTCTTTTAATTTAAACTTTCTTCTATAACTGTTTTCTTGTTACTTAAAAGCCAGTTTTTTTGAAACTACTTCCAAAGCTTTTCAAGCTGTATATGTCCTTGGAATGAATTTATAAATTAGAATTGAGCCCTGCCAGTGTGACTCAGTGGTTTAGCATCGACCTATGAACCAGGAAGTCACATTTTGATTCCAGGTCAGGCCACATGCCCGGGTTGTGGGCTTGATCCCCAGTAAAGGGCGTGTAGGAGGCAGCGGATCAATGATTCTCTCTCATCATTGATGTTTCTATCTCTCTCCCTCTCCCTTCCTCTCTGAATCGGTAAGAATATATGAGAGAGAGAGAGATAGAGAGAGAGAGGAGAGTATATATGTTTGTAAATAAGAAAACATGTATTTGATGCTCTTAGAAAGTCTTATTTTCTTTCATTAAAACTTGTGCAGTATAGGGAACTCCATAGATTTTCTTAATTTGAAGACAGTTAGAGGGAAAGGTACCAATTCAGAGTTCCTTGGGAAAATGTGTCACTTATATATTTTTTATGTTTATTTTTTTAAATAAAAAACTGAAATAGTTTCTATTCAGAAAATATATTTGGATCTAAGTATCTTCTATAATTTTAACCCTAAAATACCAACTTAAATATTTTTAAAATGGTTGGTATGTTTGTTTTTTTTAAATAAGTTAGGTTACTGGAGTTCTACATGTTACTGGATCACCTGGGGTAATTTTCTGATTGGAAAATTAAGAATTATAGTCAGAGGGGAGGAAATGAGAAGTTTTAAAGAACATATTCAATTTACTTTAGAAGCTGAACCTCTCTTATCATGTGACTTGTTTTGTATGTTTGCTAAACTATATTATCACATAAGCATTGCTGCTATTGTGACAAACAGTGACAGTTGATTCGGGTCATTTGAATGTCCACTGTCTGTTTTAATTTGTTCGTTTTGACTCTGTCATATGCTCAAACTTGAGTGGAATTCATGAGAACCTATTATTTTTGCCTGCTCCCTCCTTTACGTTGGAAATATTCTTTTTTACTCAGAGGGACCTTAACTTTGATGTAAGGAAATGTTTCCGTTGCCAACTGTTTTCTTCCTTGCCAAATAAGAGAGTTGTTGTGAACTCTTCAGTGATGCCTTGTGAGAGTCCATGGCCAGCTTGGCTTTCGTGGGTTCAAAGACTTGGAGGGAGGGCTGATGCGCAAATGATACACACAAGATGGAATATTAATTTTTATAATTATCGAGGGAACCAGAGAATAACTAAAGAAGTCGAGTTCTCCCTGTTGCTCCTTTCCCAGCCGCTTTTATTAGCTAGAATACACAATTGCCTTCAGGAATGCAAACAGACATATCAATGGTAATGTTTAGCAAACAGTAAGATTGCCAGGTCTTGGGGGAGTTTGCTTTAGACCACTGAGTCAGCATCAGGTAATAAAATGTAGATATTCACCCTGTGAATATCAAAAGGAGTCCTGGTTAGCCTTCTGCCAGACTCCTCACATTTATATCAATTACTGTTGATCTTGGTCTGCAGCAATGCCTTTCCCAGGATATTTGCAGATATGGTTGGGAAAAGTAATTTCATCCCCGACCTTTGCATGTCAGGTGCTGGGGTACCGGGGTGCCGCCTCGCCTGCGCCCCAGTTCTCCTATCCCAATGCGGCTCTCTCTCCCTTCGATCGCCATGGTGACCACTGGGCCGCAGGCCGGGTAGCACCTCTGGGTCCCTAGGGGTGCTGCCCGGCCTACGCCCTGGCTCTCCCTCTGATCGCCATGCAATCACGGGGCCAAAGGCGAGGTGGTACTTCTGAAGCTCTTGCCTGCTGCCTGGGTTTCTGATCACTGTTCTTCCATCCTTCCCCTTTCACCTCCCATCATTGTGCCTGCATACGCAAATTAACCGCCTTCTTTGTTGGTGGTTAATTTGCATATCGCCCTAAGTATCCAATGGGAAGCGTAGCAGAGGTACGGTTAATTACCCTTTTTGTCTTTTATTAGATAGGATATGTTTTGTAAGGCTATAACTGCTATAGGTAGGGATTCTTCTGATGGATCTGGACAAAGTAAATTGAAAACCTGGAAAGGATTCACATTTTAGATGCCATTAAGAACATTCCTGATTCATGAGAAGAAGTAGAAATATCAACATTACAGTAGTTTGGAAGAAGTTGATTCCAACCCTCACTGATAACTTCAGTGGAGGAAGTAATCACAAATGTGGTGGAAATACCAAGAGAACTAGAATCAGAAGTGGAGCCTGAAGATGTGACTGAATTGCTGCAATCTTATGATAAAACTTGAATGAACGTGGAATTGCTTTTTATGGGTGAGCAAAGAAAGTGGTTTCTTGAGATGAAACTTACTCCTGGTGAATATGCTGTCGATATTGTTGAAATGACAACAAAAGATTATTACAGAAAGTTAGTCTATAAAGCAGGGCCTGAGAGGATTAACTCCAATTTTGAAAGAAGGTTCGTGGGTAAAAATGCTATCAAACAGCATCACAGATGACAGAGAAATTGTTTATGAAAGGAAGAGTTAATCAAAATGGAAAATATTGTTTTTTTATTTAAAGAAATTGCCACAGCCACCCCACCCTTCAGCAACCACCATTCTAATATTTTTAGAATTTTAGCCCACCAACATTAAGGCAAGACCCTTCACCAGCAAAAAAATTGCGATTCACTGAAGTCTTGAATGCTGGTTAACATTTTTTTAGCAATAAATTATTTTTAAATTAAAGTATGTACCCTTTTTAGACTACTTAATAGACAGTATAATGAAACATAACTTTTATATGTACTCGGAAAGCAAAATATTTGTGTTAGCTTATTGCAATTCACGCTTTATTTTGGTGGTGTAGAATGGAACCTGTAATATTTCTGAAGTGAGCCCGTAATGTACAATCAGCAAAGCACTTCCACAAGTGCTAGCAATAGTTTTAAATTCAGCTAAAATTAAAAGCAGATATTGGCAGAGTGTGTCAGGGAGTTGGTATAAAATAAAATATGAAGGAATTACAAGTTTCTTTTTAGTCTAAACAAAATTCTTTGTTTTTTTGTTTTTTTGGTTTTTTTAAAATATATTTTATTGATTTTTTTACAGAGAGGAAGGGAGAGAGATAGAGAGTTAGAAACATCGATGAGAGAGAAACATCGATCAGCTGCCTCCTGCACATCCCCCACTGGGGAAGTGCCTGCAACCCAGGTACATGCCCTTGACCGGAATCGAACCTGGGACCCTTCAGTCCGCAGGCCGACGCTCTATCCGCTGAGCCAAACCGGCTTTGGCCTAAACAAAATTCTTTGAATAAAAAAATATCCTACTTTTTACATTTTCAGAAGCAGTTCTCTTACCTGAAAGTTTTCTTTGATCATTTTAGGGTCAAAGCTTTTAGGAATGACAACTATCCCTCGCTGGATGTTGAAACGCAAAGCAACCTGAGCTGCAGTCTTTTTGTACTTTTTCCCCAATGAGTTTAGAAGTTCATCCTCTAACATAGGTTTGAAATATGTACTCAACCTTAAAAAAATAAAAACATGCATGATATTTAGCTAGAATCAATGAGAAGCAGTGGTTAATCAATCCTCCTCCTCTGTCTTCCCATTCACCTGGTAACCTACCAGGACATTTCAGGTCACCTGTAAGCAATTTCTGTGATTGCCGAGCCCTCAATGAAGAGTTGTCCTTTGTGTGGGAAGATCAAGAGAGGCAAATTTATATTGCTGCCTTTTTGAGAAAGTACATATGTTTTGATGTGTCTTACAGAGAGGGCTGGAGTGAAAGAAGACATATGTGAGAAGGCAGGTAGCCTGAAGTGGAATAAGTAGAAATAGAACTCGTGGAATCATATTAAAGTAGAAAAATTTCTACTTTGGTCTGTGAAACACATCATAGTAGAAGTGTTGCCATTGAATACAGAGATAAAAAATTCTAAAATTTCAGAATTTAGGCCATAGAGGCTCTATCAAAAATAACTAAACTAGCATTTATGGATCACCTCTGTATTTTAGGCACTGTTAGGTAATTTTATTCATGTAGTATAATCAATTCCTATAACATCTAAGTGAGGAAGGTTTTATTAGCTCAGTTTGGATATATGGAGAATTACCTGAAGAGTTTAAGTAAGTTTCTTAAGATTACACAGCCCAATAGAATCATTTCAATAAATAAAATAATTCACATTAGCCTCTTACTCTACATCAAAGGAAACACTTTCTGAAGAGACATATAGTATTACTTACGAGCCTGGATCCCCAGATATCCCCAAAGGACTATATGCAACCATGAGAATGTCATGTTGTTGGCAAAATTCCAGGAGTTTTCTCTGGGTGAAATATGGATGGCACTCCACCTATGTGGTTGCATTGGAGAGCAGAGCACAAAATTAAGGCCTTGTAGATGAATGCAATTCTACATAGTTTAAAAAAACTTTAAATAAACTTCATTTTAAAGTATTATGGATAGTGAGAAATTCTAAATATTTTTCTTAACAAGGAAACTTACATTGTTTATATACTGGTGAAGTTAATTACAGCAAGGTTAGTAAGGGCACCATCTGTGAATTAATTATAAAATAATGGGGGGGGGGGGTTCAATTTTGTGTCCCTATCATAGTTTCAAACTTGAAATGCACAAAATCAGTTATTTATAATACACATCCTAGAAAATACAATTTCCATAACAAACAGTCTCAATGTTCAGATTAGTCTTAGTAAGTAGAAGCGACTTGTTACAGAAGCCCTCTGCTCTAGCTATCAGACATGTAAGAATATTTTCACAAGATGAAGAACATGTTTGAAACTAAATTTAAAGATAAATTTTATTTTCTTGGATGAGAGTTGTATTTATTTTTTTACATTCAACATTGAAAACAGTAAGTATGATACAGAGAGGACAGAGGCAAAATCTTTGGGAGTATCACTGTGGGTGCTGCAAACTGCTGAAGATGGGGCTTCAGAAGGGCTGCAGTATTGGTAAGCCATCTCTACAGTATTGCTGTGCTCTGCTTTCAGACACCACGCAACACATGAATAGGCTCAGGCTGTGATCTTCCAACAGGTCTTGCCTCCCTCGTCGGATATGTTTGTGAAGCTGATCAACATTCTTGTGCCACATGAAGCGACACACTGTCAAATTTTTGCTCTCTTTTTCATTTTGAGATAAAAAGTTACCATCTTTCTCTGTATATTTCTAAGAAACCTATTGTCATTTCAACATTTAAATGACAGACTATTGTTCTTGGGGGTGTAGGAAGGAGATGTGCTGGTGAGGGAAAAGGAGGAATAGAGGGATGGATGGAGGTCAGCTAGGAAGTCAAAGGTTGCTACTCTGTATACCTGAGAGCATATTGTATAGTGTTAGCTTAGGTGTCAGTTTGGAAGTGGTACTTGTAAAATAGCCACTCTTCTATTTTAGCTGTGGGCTCTAGTGATGATGTAGGTAATAATTCATTCTTTCTGTCATGGACTCATGCCAGACTTTTTAAGTTACTAAAAACACTAATTTCTCAGTGAGCCAAATCAGAGAAAGGGCGCTTTGGAGACAGTTTCAGGGGTTTAGCCCAGGTTGAGCTGCCTCTGGCCATTGCTCCCCTGATTGCAGGGCTCCTGCTGTCCCCTAGAGTTTAGGAGATGCATATCTGAGAGGGAAGAAGAAGGGGAAGGGAAAGGTGCTGGCATGTTCTCAGGAGGGGGAGCATGTCATCACACTTAAATTTCCATTTCTGTAATTACTAGCACAATTGCACATTTTCATATGTTTACTAATCTTGCAAATTGTCTTTTCCAAATTTCTATTCCTTACTTTTGCCCATTTTCCTGTTGATTCTTAGTATTCTATTTTTTCATTGATTTTTATTAGATTTTTAATTCACAAGGATATAAACCTCTTTTCTATTATATTTAAAAATACAATTATCAATATTTACTTGCTTCTGGTATTTTTACATTTAACATTTTTATACTATTACATTTAAAATCTTCTTTATAATTTTTCCATGGCTTACTTTTCTGTCCATAGCTTCAGAGAACTGAAATTCTTGTGTAGTATTTAAAATAACTTTGTCTTTCTCTTTAAATCGTGGGGACATTAATTTTGGAGTATGGTATGAGGCAAAGATCTATATTGTTTCCACATAACTAGGCATTTCCCCACACCATTAGTTAAAGGGTTAAATAGATTGTTAAAAAAACCCATCCATTTGACACTAGTTTTTCCTATTATATTTTGCATAAAATTTTTATTATACTTGGGCCTTGTTATTTTTTACTTATCTGTACTATTGGTTCTTGCACTAATCTTACATTATTGTAAAAGTCTATATATCTTTTTATCCACATAGTCCAGCTTGTTGTCATAGTATTTTCTTATAATTCTTTGTATATTTATGGTGTTAATGGTTACTTCACTGCTTCTATTTCTAATTTTATTTATTTGGGTCCTCTCTATTTCTTGATGAGTCTGACTAACAGTTCATTAATCTTGATTTTCTTTCTTTTTTTTTTCCTCTTTTTTTTTTATTATTAGTTAAGGTATTACAAATGTGTCCTCATCCCTCCCATTAACCCCCAACCTCCCCCCCCCCCCCCCCCGCCCCGCACACTCATGCTCCCATCCCCCTGTTGTCCATGTCCATTGGTTTGGCTTATATACATGTATATAAGTCCTTCGGTTGATCATTATGCTAAGTGAAATAAGCCAGTCAGAGAAAGATAAATACCACATGATCTCACTCATTTGTGGATTATAGAGAACAACATAGACTGATGAAAAGGGACAGACCCAATGACTGAGAAACAGCGATCAGGCTATCAATCCCCAGAAGGAAAGTAGGGGAGGGCGGGGGTAAGGGGAAGAGATAATCTTGATTTTCTTTTCAAAGAACCAGCTCTTGGTTTTATTGACTTTACTTTTTTTTTTTTTTTTTTTTTTAGCTACTATGTTATTTTTTTCTGCTCTAATCTTTGCTATTTCATCCCTTTTACTTACTCTGGGCTTTTCTTGTTTTCTTTCTAATTCTTTAAGTTGTAGGGTTAAATAGTTTATTATTTTTCTTGTTTTTTGAGGTAGGCCTAGTAGTGCTATGGACTTCTCTCTCAGGAGTCCTTTTGCTGTGTCCCAGAGATATGGGGTTACTGTGTTTTCATTTTCATTTATTTCAAGGACGTTTTTTATTTCTCTCTTGATCTCCTTGGTAACCCATTCATTGTTTAATAACATGCTATTTAGCCTCCATATGTTGGAATGTTTTGGGGTGTTTTTACTGTAATTAATTTCTAATTTCATTTCACTGTGATCTGAGAAGATGCTGGATATTATTTCCATCTTCTTGAACTTGTAGAAACTTGTTTTGTGTCCTAACATGTGGTCTGTCTTTGTGAATGACCCATGTGCACTTGCAAAGAATATATATTCTGAAGATTTGGGGGTGAAATGTTAACTAGATCCATGTGATCTAGTGTGTCATTTAGAGTCACGGTTCCTTATTAATTTTTTGTTTGGAAGATCTATCCGGTGAAGTAAGTGGGGGTGTTAAAGTCCCCACGATAGCTGTATTATTGTCTATCTCTCCCTTAAAGTCCTCAAGAAGTTTTCTTATATATTTAGGTGCTCCTATATTGAGTGAATATATGTTTACCAGAATTATATCCTCTTGTTGGATCTATTCCTTTATAACTATGTAGTGACCTTTGTTGACACATGTTATGGACTTCATTTCAAAGCCCATTTTGGCAGATATGAGTATTGCTACCTCAGCTTTTTTTTTTCTTTTCCATTTGGATGGAAAATTTATTTCCATCCTTTCACTCTCATCCTATTTGTGTCTTTTGCTCTGAGGTGGGTCTCATTGTAGACAGCACATAGTTGGGTCATGTTTTTGCATTTATTTAGCTACACTTTGTCTTTTGATTGGAGCATTTGATTCATTTTTATTTAAGGTTATTATTGATAGATACTTTTTTACTGCCATTTGTATTCTGTTTGCCTAGCTTTCTCTCTCTATTTCTTCTTCTCATTTCAGCAGTCCCTTTAGACTGGGGGTGCCACGGCGCAGGCAGGCACACTGGCAGGCAGCCGGGGGAAGGCCTTTCTTGCATTTCTTGCAATACTGTTTCATGGTGATAAACTCCTTTGGCGTGGTTTTTTCGTTTTTTTTTTTTTTCGTCTGGGAATCTCTTTATTTCACCATCTATTTTGCATGATAGCCTTGCTGGATATAGTCATCTTGGTTTCAGATCTTTGCTTTTCATTACCTTGAGTACTTTATTCTAGTTCCTTCTTGCTGGTAGAGTTTCTTTCTTTCTTTCTTTCTTTTTTTTTTAAATGAATGATTAGAGTTTTATTAATAACAGCCAAAATTCAGAAACAAAATAAAATATCCATCAGCTGAAGAACAGACAAACAAAATGTGATCATACAGTTGAATATTATTCAGGTACAAAAACGAGTAAAACAATAATAGATGCTACAACATTAAAACATGTTAAGTGAATGAAAACATACAGAAAGGCCACATATTGTATGATTTCATTACATTAGTTGTCCAGAATAGGAAAATTCATGTAGTCAAAAAGTAAATTAATGTTTACCAGGGGCTAGGGGGAGGGAAGAATGAATGTGAGTGAGTGCTAATTGGTATGGGGTTTCTTTCTGAGTGATAAAAATGTTCTGGAATTAGGAGGTAGTGATGGTGCACCATCTTGAGATACACTAAAAGCCACTAAACTGTTCACTTTAAAAGTGAATTTTATGGTATGTAAATCATATCTCAATTTTAAAAACCATATACTGGTATGTGTGCCCACATATACACATACAGGCATACACACACTGCTAATTTTATCACATATATCACTTGATTATTTTCAAGCAGCATAGAATTTAAAACTGAAAATAACAACTTTATAGTTCATGCAAACATCTTGTTATAGCAAATGAAAACTTGAGACATGGAGATATTAAATGACTTACCCCAAATCACATAGCTAGCTACATAGAAAATAAAAACAAACAAAAAATTACTTATGGTCTGAGCTCCTTCCCTTTTCTTACACAGGAATACTCCCCACTGTTTAAAAGCATGAAACAAAAACAAAGTAAAAAAACATAAAGTACAAAAAAAAATAAAACCCAATTTTATTCATGTTAGGTTGTTTTTTTCTTAAGTTGTAACAAATATCCTCTGTGGTAGATGTTAGTATTGAGAATGTTACCAAATCTGTGATCACTCTCAGAAAGTGACATTGAAAAATCCTAAGTGGATACAATCAATGCTGTGCCCCTTATCTTACAACAGTAAGCATCCCATATTTGTTTCCATAAAAAGACTAGCCTGAAAGAGAACATCAGATCTGCTCTCCACAAGGCACTATCTTTTCATATCAGATGGAGACAGAAGTTCTTTAAAGGACTTAAGAATGTTGAGAACACATAGCGCTAAGGGGAGCAAACATAACAGTATGCCATATACCCCAGGTCCCCATACACCCCATATGCTGTGCAGATGTTTCTTCCCTGCAGCGACTGTGTCAAGTAGCAAGGATGGACCGGCTACGGGCATGTTAGACAGCACGCATGGAGATGCGTGGACGGGAGGCTGGGGTCTGGTCAGCATCTTCAGCTGCCGGGAGGGTGCTCCCCCAGCACCTTCACTGTGGGCCTCACCATGGACCCTCCTCTGGCCGTCCCAGTCGTCATCTCTCCTTTCCTGTCTGCACTTCACCTGGGAGGCCCTCTTCTCGCCCCCGATGTTCACCTCAGTTCCGGACAACGGTGCATTTTTGCCGAGTCATCAACTTCATTTATGGGGGAAACTAACTGGGTTTTCTGTGACAAATGACCCAGACCAGAGGGTCGATGGCACTGACTGGTGAAATGATCACTAAACACATCTGGTCCTCCCCACGCTTGGCAGCTGCTCGGGGGCAGGTGAAACTCACTGCGGGACGAGGCCCATGTGACCACAACCCAATTGTGCTACCACCAGCGGGAATTCCAGCGTCAGCACAGGCTGTTGCCAGGAGACGGCGTGAGACCAGTGCGCAGGCTCTGTGCTCCCGTCGGTGCAAAAGGAAGCAAACCAGCTCCGAATGATCGGCACTAAGCGTGGTGGCCGGGTCTTCACCAGCCAGTGAACGCAGCCTCAAGGCTGGGTCTATGGAGCCACGCTCACCGCTCAGGGCTTGTTCCTGGATTGGATCGGCCGGAGCCTCTGTGAAGTTTTACCCACAGGACACAGCTGGCGGCCAAAACAAATCACACGAGAGAAACAAAAATGTCATCTTGACTTGCCTTCAGATTTGAAGACAGAGACACTATTTACAGCATCTGTGTCACATGACTGTCCCGTGGTCCTTCTCCGCTCCGGTCAGAGCTTGGTCAGCAGCAGGGCTTTCTGAGCAGTAACAGCTGATGTTTGTTAAGCGTGTTCATGCTGCTCACCCATATCCACCACCTTCCTGACCCCGTGGTGGGCGTGGCCGCGTGATCCACGACCTTCCTGACCCCGTGGTGGGCGTGGCCACGTGATCCACGACCTTCCTGACCCCGTGGCAGGCAGTGTGTGCCCCGTCAGTCCAGAGTCGGCCGGCAGGCCCTTTCCTCCGGCCACTGGCTTTGCCCTGGACCCGTGTGGGGACAGGCGACCTGGTGAAGCAGCGCGTGTCGGAACGTCGGGTCGTCCCCCCAATCTGGCTGTAATGGCGACCGGTGCTGGGCCTGTTCACCGGGCGCGTGTTGAGCCCACGCGGGGCACGGAGGCACTGTCCGCTCGGGAAGGCGCGGGTCTGGGTCTACATGGGACGGACTTAGCCCTTCTGGGCCCTGGGCCACGGTTCCATCGGCCAGCTGGCAGCCTGCGGGCTCCGGCTCCTGGCTCTCAGGGGCCTTCTGCGCCGCTGGTGACGGCTCTCCCGCAGCCATGACGGTGTGGAGCCCTGGCCCCGCCGCGGGTTTCCTGATCGCTGGCGTGGGTGCCACCCCGCCCGGGCCGCGCTGCGAGGCTCCAGCCCTGGGCTCAGACGCAGGACCAGCTGGGACCCGGGCAGGTCCTCACCGGGGAGCTGGAGGTCACGCCTCCACAGGGCCGCCCGCTGCTTAGAGGTAAGTGGCCCCTGGCACCCAGGAGGCATCTCATGGGTCATGGGCATTGTTCGGACTTGCTGACCGGCTGCCGACCATGCTGTCACCCTGCATCTCCGCGGACCTCGCACCACTGGGCTGTGGTGGCAGCGATGCCCAGAGACCCTCCGGTGCTGGGGGTTGTCGCGGGGCAGGTGAGCGAGCGGTGGAGGCGGCTCAGGTCCCCCCCACGGCCGGTCTCCCTTCCAGGCCAGGGGGTGCCACGGCGCAGGCGGGCACACTGGCAGGCAGCCGGGGGAAGGCCTCTCGGGTGGCCTGGCCTCCGCCTTCCCCAGAGCAGAGCTGATTGGCCTGGTGTGTCACCTGCCACCTGAGTCCCCAGCAGGTCACCTGACCTCCGGCCACGAGCAGGTCAGACAGTGACCTCCCCCCCTCACAGCTGTGGGCTCGGGATTAAGGTGGCGCCCTCCCCGCCCGGCCCTCACACCTGAGGCTGTGAGCCTCTTCGGGAGAGATGAAGGCCTGCCCTACAAATGCTATAGACCAGCGGTTCTCAACCTGTGGGTCGCGACCCCTTTGGGGGTCGAACGACCCTTTCACAGGGGTCGCCTAAGACCATCGGAAAACACATACATAATTACATATTGTTTTTGTGATTAATCACTATGCTTTAATTACGTTCAATTTGTAACAATGAAAATACATCCTGCATATCAGATATTTACATGACGATTCACAACAGTAGCAAAATTACAGTCATGAAGTAGCAATGAAAATAATTTTATGGCTGGGGGTCACCACAGCATGAGGAACTGTATTAAAGCGTCGCGGCATTAGGAAGGCTGAGAACTGCTGCTATAAACCATTGACCTGGTCCCACTTGATGCAACAGGGGAACGTCAAAATAGGTTACTGAGCAGTAAAATAAATGAATATGTAGATCGAAAAAAAAAAAGAAAAAAAAAAAAGAATGTTTTGTTCCAATCTCCCTCCCTCCCTCCCTCCCTCCCTCCCTCCCTCCCTCCCTCCCTCCCTTTCTTCCTTTCCTTCCCTCTTTTCTTTTTAGCAATCCGACTTTTCTAAAGTAGTCATCTCTTCTTGGGAAAAATACAATGGGAATGTACTCAGCATTTAAATAATTGGAAATTGATAGTCTTGTTTTTAACAAAAACTTAAAAAAGAAGAATTACGGAAAATAAGTACTGGGAAGAGCCTCAAGCTAGTAAAGTCCATGCACAAAAAGGCATGAATATTAAAATCTGGAATGAAGAAAGCATACATGGTGTCCAGTGAAGAACTAGATAACTTTCTAAATTTCTAGACTTTGCTCACTTGGAGGATTAACCAGTGGCTTCTGAGACCTGAACTCGAGGATCCCAATGCCAGCAGAGAGGCCTCAGGATATTCCTATTTTGCATCTGAGCCCATTACAGAGATTGCTGGGCTTTTCTACCTAGTGTATGTTTAAAACAGTTTCTGAAAACGAAAAATTGACTATTTACTCTCCACAGGGACACATTGATAGCTTTGTTTTCCTTCTTGCATCAGGTGCTTAAACGAATCAGAGCTAAAGTTCTTTTAGTCTCTAAAACTGAGAGAAGGATGCTTGTTTTGTTAATTATATTTGGAAGATTCCATAATAGTCTCAGAAATTCATCTAACTTTCTTTTCTCCTTTTAGCTCTGATATAAGTAGAAACAATTGCAGTATTTTATTTCTATTCTGGAAGTTCTGAAGTTGCATGCAGGCCAAGGAATTATAGTCCTGCCCTAATGTGACTCACACTAGCTTGTTCTGAAGAGAAACAGGCCCTTAAAATCCTGTTGGTCACAAATATAACCCATGTAGTGGCTCAAATGAAAAACCTGAAATTAATGGGCTACACAGTTAGACAGTCTCAGATCATGGTTTGAGGATTCTCTGTGAATTTGATTTGCTACACTTAACTCAATGGGGAGAATATCTATTTGCATTTAAAGATAAACAGAAAAAATAAGAAACTAGTGAAGTAATTGTATATAATATGTCTATAATCATTAAGAAGAATCGTAGAAACTTATTTCCAAAATATTTCAAGCTGATTCACAAGATAGGGTTTCTTGTTTGTTTCTTTTCTTTTTTTATTAATTAAATCTTTATTGTTCAGATTATTACATTGGTTCCTCTTTTTTCCCACCATAACTCCCCTCCACCCAGTTCCCACCCCACCCTCCGCCCTTACTCCCCACCCACTGTCCTCATCCATAGGTGCACGATTATTGTCCAATCTCTACCTGCACCCCCCCCACACCACTTTCCCCCCCTCCAAGAATAGTCAGTCCATTCCCTTTCTATGTCCCTGATTCTATTACAATCACCAGTTCATACTGTTCATCAGATTATTTATTCACTTGATTTTTAGATTCACTTGTTGATAGATGTGTATTTGTTGTTCGTAATTTGTATCTTTACCTTTTTCTTCTTCTTCCTCTTCTTAAAGGATACCTTTCAGCATTTTATATAATACTGGATTGGTGATGATGAACTCCTTTAGCTTCTTCTTATCTGTGAAGCTCTTTATCTGACCTTCACTTCTGAATGATAGCTTGGTTGTAGGTTCTTGGTATTCATCACTTTGAATATTTCTTGCCACTCCCTTCTGGCCTGCAAAGTTTCTACTCCCTTGTAGGTAACTGAGTTTCTTTCTCTTGCTGCTTTTAGGATACTGTCTTTGTCTTTTGCTTTTGCCATTTTAATTATGATGTGTCTTGGTGTGGTCCTCTTTGGATTCCTTTTGTTTGGGGTTCTCTGCGCTTCCTGGACTTGTAAGTCTATTTCTTTCACCAGGTAGGGGAAGTTTTCAACAGTGTCAAATGCTGTTTCTGACTAATTAGATCAGGCAAAGACTCAAAGCCTCCAGAGACCCATCTCTACCTGAGACTGACTGGATTCAGTCTTGAGTAGTCCTTAGGCAATCATACACAGGTGTGGTGAGGGGTTAACCAATTGGGAAATTAGAGCAATTGCTGCTTCCAATAGATTATTATTCTCTGTCTCTTTTAAAAAATGTATTTTTGAGGTTTCAGACAGGAAGAGTTAGAGAGAGAAACATCAGTGATAAGAGAGAATCACTGATCATCTGCCTCCTGCATGCCTCCTACTGGGGATTGAGTCCAAAACCCAGGCATGTGCCCTTGACCAGAATTGACCAGAATGAACCTGGGACCCTTCAATCCACAGGCCAATGCTCTATCCACTGAGCAAAACTGGCTAAGGCTATTCTCAGTCTCTTAATGGGCCCCAGAAACTCCACAGGTTGGGGCAAAAGATTTTTCAATAGGGTGGGTCAACTGTCTTCCCCCTAGTCATAAATGGCCAGGATAGCAAAGGTCTGTCTGAGAAAGATGACCTCCACAGGGTGAGGGAATGACTCAGCACAGGCAACTGGTGTGACTGCCTTCTGAGCTAATCCAGAGCCCCCAAATCTAGCTTCTGCTCACAGAGCTCCAATCCACTCTGCTCTCCCTCTGCTAGAGCCCAACGTGAGTGGCTGCACATTAAATTCTGTGCATTGGCCCTTTAAGATGGTGCCTGCATTTCCAGCCATTCTGGCTGGCAGACAGCAACCCTGCTGCTTTTCACAGCCAGATGTTATGTGGGCACCTTTTTTAGTTCTGGTGCTCTCTGCTGGGGGCCCACCTGGAGATTAGACCACATAGTTCTTAGTGGGAACCCCCCACTGCTGAGATATATCTCCAGAACTTCATCTGCTGTCTCTTAGAGCCCGTCCAGCCCTTCCACATCTCCACCCTTCCTACCATTCTCTCTGATGTCTCCATTTTCCATGCTTGGTTATCAGGGTTCTCTCCAGCTAGTATTCAGTTGATTTCTCAGGATGGGTTTTTTGTATTTTAGTTGCAATTCCAGTTTGGTCCTGGAAGTGGGTCTGTGTAGCATCCACTTACTCTGCTACCATTTTTAATCTCTTTTATTCCAACTGTCTTAATATTGGGCAGGTCTTGTTCCCAACATTATTTTTCTTCAAAAATTTTTGGGGGTTACTTTGGTCTGAATTTAAACTTTCAAATCTTTATTTGTTAATTTTTAAGAGACATAAGTTGAGAGAAGTTAAAAACTTGTCCAGGGTCTTTTTGTAGAGTGAGCACAAATCTTTCTGACACCTAATCCATGGTCCTTTATGTTAAGTAACTCTTGAAATTCCTTGTCACATCCCACCCTCTTGTCAGACTGTACCTGGTTGCAGACTGGCTTATACTTGAGTCTTGGTTTGTTCAGTATTAGCTCCAGCTGTCTGCGGTTAAAATGGGATACACCAAGAGATTTCACCAAGCCAGCATCTTTGCAAGCTTCCAAAGCCTGTGTAGAACAAATGCCATTGAATTTAGAAAGAAGCCTCAAAACAAGCAAGAATGAATGTTTAGAAGGTTAGTATAAATTCTTTAAAAAGGAAAGTCCCCAGGTATGTTAATAGTCATTCTGTGAAGAAAAAAATGTGGGGTGGACACAAGTAGGAATTGTTTGATTGTGGTATATTGTACACCATATCTTTCCCTTGTAATATATATAATAATCTTATTTCTTTTTTGTTTGTTTGTTTATAATGATCTTAATTCTTTAAATTTGTTGAGGCTTTCTTTATGGTATGGTACCTAATCAAGTGTCTTAGATGTGTAGAAAATGTATATTCTGTTTTTTGATGCAAATCTCTCTTCTCTTCTCTGTCTCTCACTCTCTCTCATACATATATGAGCTTTTCATGGCTTCTCAATAATTTATAGGATTATGACAGAAATCTCCCACTATAATAGTGAATTATCAATGTTTTCATGTATTTTATTTAAAAATTAAAAAAAACATATTTTTATTGATTTTAGAGAGAGGAAGAGGGAGAAAGAAACACCAAAGATGATAGAGAATCATTGATTAGCTGCCTCCAGAAGCCCCCATTCCCCCCACTGGAGATCTAACTGGCAATCTGGTATGGGCTCTGAGTGGAATGAAACCTTGACCTCTTGGTTCATGCTCAACCACTGAACTTCGCCCATTGGGCTCTACTTGAGAATATTTTCATATAATTTTTGTTTCATATACTTGCAGATATTTTATTGTGTACATATTTCAGCTGGTATTGCTCAGTAGTTGAGTACTGATCTATGAACCAAGAGATGACTGTTCGATTCCTAGTCAGTGCACATTCCAGATTTTGGCCTGGTCCCTTTGGGGGCATGCAGGAGGGAGCTGATGGATGATTCTGTCTCATCATTGATGTTTCTATCTCTTCCTCTCCTTTCCTCTCTCTGAAATCAATAAAAAAATAAATAAAAATAAACATGTCCTCAGGTGAGGATTAAAGAATAAAATAAAAAACTATGTTGTCAGATCCTATATAATAAAAGGCTAATATGCAAATTGTCCCCTCCGGAGTTTGACTGACCAGGAGTTGGACCACTCGATATGTGTGCTGACCACCAGAGGGCAGCGTGGAAAGAAGGAAGGCCCAGCTGGCAGCCAGAAGGCTCTGATTGGCTCTGATCGCTGGCCAGGCATAGGGACCCTACCTGTGGATGAATTTTGTGCACGGGGCCTCTAGTATTAATATAACTATACATTTTTTTCTAAGTATTAGACTGATAAGATTCCCCCCCCCATCCTTTAAATTTTAATATAAAATTAGGCTTAGCCTAATTTTTCACATGTCTTTATGTTTAGATGTGCCTAATTCTAATCTCTCAATTTTTGCCTTTTAGTGGGTGAATTTAGTTCATATTTATTGTAACTATAAATATATTTGGATTGTTTCTACCATCTTAATTTCCTACTTCAGTTTTTCCCACTTTTATGTTTCTTTTTAATACTTCCTTTTAAAAAGTTTATACCTATATCTTTCCTTTAATAAAGATAAGAACTTATATTCTCACACATTCCTTGATTTACCTTCACCCCAACATCTATGATATTAATAGTCTATGCAGAATTGTATTTCCTATTATAATAGGTATATTTTTCTCTTTTTATTTAGTATTATATAGTTTTATAGATAATAAAAACTATATCATATTTTATTTCATTACTTTCAGTTTATACACTTCTTGAAGCATCTTTTAGAGTTTTGTTCCTCTTATTTAGTAATAGTTTTCAGTGTTGGTCTTTATGTGGCAAAACTTCTGAGCAATGTGTGGATCAGAAAATATATTCATCATGTATCATTTTTGTCTTACAGTTTGAATATCTAGTTAAAGTTCAATGTTCTTTATTATTTGATACTTTGAAAATACTATTCTATTATCTCTTTTGCTGCTGATAATATAACAGAACTGATCAAAACAAAACTGATACCAATCCTATATAATAAAGAGGTAATATGTTGCCCTAACCGGTTTGGCTCAGTGGATAGAGCGTCGGCCTGCGGGCTAAAGGGTCCCAGGTTCAATTCCAGTCAGGGGCATGTACTTTGGTTGCGGGCACATCCCCAGTAGGGGGTATGCAGGATGCAGCTGATCGGTGTTTCTCTCTCATTGATGTTAGTAACTCTATCCCTCTCCCTTCCTCTCTGTAGAAAATCAATAAAATATATATATTTTAAAAAGAGGTAATATGCAAATTAACCCTCATGCCCTCACAAGGTGGCTGCCTATGAACAGGCTGGCAGGGGGGTTAGTGAGGGACGATCAAATGCCTGAACAAGCAGGCTGCATGGGGTGACCAGGCCGGCAGGGGAGGCAGTTGGGGGCAACCAAGGTGGTGGAGGGGGAAGTTAGGGGCGATCAGGTTGGCACGCAGAGGCAGTGAGGGTGATCAGGCCAGCAAGGCGGGGGGGCAGTTACGGGTGACCAGGGAGGCAGGCAGGTGAGTGATTAGGAGCCAGCGGTCGAGGATTGTGAGAGGGATGTCAACCTGCCATTTAAGCCCGATCCCGTAAACCGGCAGTTGGACTTTCCCCGAGGGGTCCAGATTGGAGAGGGTGCAGTCTGGGCTGAGGGACACCACCCCCCCCCCCCCACCCCTCCCCCGCCATGCAGGAATTTTGTGCACCGGGCCTCTAGTCTCATTATATACTAGTATGAATGACTCTTTTATTGCCTTTCCCTTTTCAGTTTTGTTAGTTTATGCTTCATGTATTTTTGGAGTTTTGTTATTAGGTGCATAGATGTTTAGGATTTATTACCTTTTTATTATAAAACAAAGTTCTTTATCCCTGGGAATAAAGAGGCTCTGGAATCTTTGTTGATATTAAAATAGCTACTCCACCTTTCTTTTTATTACTGTTAGCATAGTATATATTCTCCTGTCCTATAATTTTTTAAACCTTTGACTTTAAACATGTTTGTATAAACGTTTTTATTTAAAATGGATTTCTTGTATATAACATATAGTGGGGTTTTGCTTTTTGTCCATTCTGACCTCTGCCTTTTAACTGCATTGTTTTAAATATGTATATGTACTGTGATTATTGATATCACTGAGTTTAAATCTTTCATCTTGGTATTTGTTTTTTTATTTCCTCATCTATTCATATACCTTTTTTTTTTCTTTTCCTGCCTTGTCTTGGATTATCTTTTATTATTCCATTTTGTCCCCTTCACTGACTTGTTTGCTATACTCTGGAAGCATTAACATTGTCTTTATATTTGATATTCTTAAATTTCTCTATATTGTGTCTAGGTGTGGGTTTCCTTCTCTTCCCTCTTTGGTAATCTATGCTCATTCAATATCTCTGGTTTTTTTCCCTTTAACTATGACCTCTTTACCTTTTTCTTTCTTTCTTTCTTTCTTTCTTTCTTTCTTTCTTTCTTTCTTTCTTTCTTTATTTCTTTCTTTCTTTCTTGTTTTTCTATTATGTGAGTACTGAAAATTCTAAGTACTGTACATCCCTTCGCTTTTCTTTCATATTTAATTTTTTTCTTGTCTTTCCGTACTTCATATTGGGAGATTTCCTCATTCTGATCTTTCAGTTTGATCCCGTTTTCTTTATGTCCATTTCATATTTATCCCATCTATTGCATTGTGTTTTATTTTTCCTAATTATTACTTAATACTTGTTTTTAAAAATGTTTTCTTATTTCACATTGCTAATATGTTTTCTTATCACCTTTAATATATTAATTGGCTAATTCAAAAGTCCTTGGTTCTCTGTTCTGTTTATGTTGGGATCTGTAATTGAGATATGTTGTTTCTTTGTGAAATAAATACCTTGTTATTTTGAGCAATGAGCTTATTTTCTCCTTGGGATCCTGGCTAACCTGTCAGGCAGACCTTTAGAGGGAAACACCAGACTCCAAATTACTCAGCTCTGATGACATCCAGAGTGAATATATTGTCTCTTGTGTAGAGAGCCCCAAGCACCAGAAAACTAGTAGCTGCCTCTTCACCCCTCAAAACAACTCCACCCTTCAGGTCTTCAACTGTTACCTAGAGGGGGACACCCACTAGAAAGCAATGCTGTACTCATTAGAGTGTATTCCCAGACTCCAGAATTTGGAATGGGAGGGTAAATGCTGCATCTCTTCCTAAATCAAATAGGAATAATCAGGTCACAATTCAAAAATGTAATCTTTTAAAATGAAAGAATAAAAGGCTCTCTTGAACTTACCTCCCAAGTAGCACACAGATTTGTCTGGTGAAATATCAAATTGCCATTCTCATCTATAGGAAAAATTTCATCTCCAGGCTGAGAAAGTAAAACAAAAACAAATGTAATTCACTTTATTTATATCTGGGAATTGAAATGATGGAATTTGAATTGTCTTTAGGCCAATATACCCTAGCTCTGGGAAAGCGATTCAAGTTTAATTATTTATATCCTATATAATAAAAGCCTAATATGCAAATTGTCCCCTTGACCGGGAGTTTGACCACTTGTTACGACGTGCGCTGACAACCAAGGGGGTGGCATAGAAATGGTGGGTGTCGGTGACACAGTGGTAGCAGCTGGTGGCAGTGGAGACGCTACCAGCCCCGATGGGACCTGACAAGAGTGGGACCTCGGTGGGATGGTGGAGGAGGTGAGTGGATGGTGCCAGCAGCGGCAGCAGGGGACGAGGCTGCTGCCTGGCTCCCAGGCATTGAGGAGCCGGGTGAGAGGGGGGTCCAGCTGTGACTGATTGCTCCTCAGACAGTGACCAGTAGTGGCGGCAGAGGGTGGGGCCACTGTCCGGCTCCCAGACACTGTGGGAGCAGGGCAGGGGGCCCGTCCCCAATCAATTGCCCTGCAGGCGGGATGGTAGAGCAGGTGATGGGGCAGCACCAGGACAAAGCGGGGTGCCACGTGAGGCTGTGGGAGCTGCAAGGATGCAGGTGCGAGCAGGGGCTGTGAGGCTGGGGGCACGAGCTGGGGCCCAATCCCCTCAGGCCACACCAAGGGACCCCACCCATGCACGAATTTGGGCACTGGGCCTCTAGTGTTTATATAAGTATATAATAAAATTATATTTATATATATTTATTACTTTTATGGGACTGTCCAAAAATTCTTTCATTTTGCCAAAATATGTGACACATTAATCTCATTCTCATTATCCTATACTGGCATTCATTTTCTCTTTATTTATCAACAGATTATTGTTCTTAAGCCATGAGTTTTCTCCTAATTACAGAATTACTCATCAGAAACAGTAGAGCCCTAACCGGTTTTGCTCAGTGGATAGAGGGTCAGCCTGCAGACCCAGGGGTCCCAGGTTTGATTCCAGTCAAGGGAATGTACCTTGGTTTCAGACACATACCCAGTGGGGAGTGTGCAGGAGGCAGCTGATCGATGTTTCTCTCTCATCGATGTTTCTAGCTCTCTATCTCTCTCCTATCCTCTCTGTAAAAAATCAATAAAATATATTACAAAAAATAGCAGAGTTTGAGACTCAGTGTTTTGACAGGCCTTACCAAAGTTGAGGAGAGCAAGGCATGTTACTTCTCAATTCTGGCAGACTTGCTCACTGGTTTTTTTCCTTTCATTTTTGGGCCCTCCAGGAGTTCAGCATTTCTTTTTCCTACTTCACACCATAGCTTGTGTCAACTCCCCTTTTCTGGTTTTTGGGTGATCCTTTCCCAACTAAGGCTAGCCTGTATGGAACGTTATCTTTCAGATTTCTCTTTTTTGGCTGTATCTAAATATGGGACTCATTTCTTATGGGCTTAAAAATGGAATAGAGAGAAATGAAAGATGATTCCTAGGCTCCTTGGGTGGATATTGGTAATCATTTCCTGAGTTTGGGTTAGCAATCAAGAGTTTTTTATGAATATTTTGAGTTTGAAATGACCAAACGTTCAAGTGGCTATTTGAGAAGGCAGGTGAACAGAGAAGTCTCAGAAAGATGCTTAGATAGAGGACATGGCTGTATACAAAAGTTGGTAGCCCTTACATATAAAATAATAATCCTTGCAACTATATGAAGTCATTTATAGACACAGTGTGGCTCAGTAAGACAAGAATGCTGAGAATAGAAGTACTATTCTGGGCATAACATTTGGAGGTTGGTAGACAAGCTGCCAAAGAATCAAGAGAGCGTGGTATTATAGAAGTCACAAGAAGAAAAAGTGTACAGGAGATAATGGTCAACTGTGTCGAAAGATATCCTATATAATAAAATCCTAATAGGCAAATCAACGGAATAGCTGAAGGACCGGTTGCTATGATGTGCACCTAACCAGTAGGGGATAGACGCTCAATGCAGGAGCTGCCCCCTGTGGTCAGTGCGCTCCCACAGGGGAAGCGCCACTCAGCCAGAAGTCGGGCTCATGGCTGGTGAGCCCAGCGGTGGTGGTGGCCAGCAGACAGACATCCCCAAGGGGTCCTGGACTGCAAAAAGGTGCAGGCTGCGCTGAAGGACCCCCTAAGTGTGTGAATTTTGTGCAGTGGGCCTCTAGTCAAATAATATGAGGATACGTACAGTGTCTATTTGGTATGGTTGGCAGCATTGAAGTCTTTTTAGGATAATAGGAATTTTTATTGAAAATCAAGCAGTTGGACAAAATTCATTATATTTTTTTTGTCTGCATCTCACCTGACAAAACATTCCCCTCGTGGTAACACTTTCTTTAGCAAACACAATTTTGACTCAGTTTCCTCCCATCTCGCTTATTCCTCCATGCCACATAACCATTCATGCTAATCACCCTTTCTGTCTCTGCTACCCAAGCTCTTTGTACTTCTCAACACTGTGGGCCACATTTCCCCTCCAGTCTCTCTCCTTATTTCTTGCCTTTTGCATTTCCCATTTTACTTCTGCTCAGAATGGTTTTATGCCTCTATCATACACTGTGTTAAATATTTTTTACTTACCCTGATTTTTATTAAGTCCTTATCATTTCTGAACCCATGTTAGCTATTTCCATGATGTTCCTCTTAAGCTTCCATTGTGCCTACCTTACTCATCCCTCATCCGAATCATTCCATGGTCTTTCTCCCTCTACTCTTGCTCCTACTGTAAGATAGTATTAGAAGAATACTTCAACCCTCTAAAAATCCATGCTATTGATTCTCATTCCTGTTCGTCAGTAACTTCATTTGTCTTTTAAAAATGCCATTCCTCATCTAAAAAGCATAAGGCAGAAGGGGCTGTACAGTGTAGAACAAATATAAGATTGGCATCAGGGGATCCAGGATCTGGTCTCAGTCTGATGAATTTTAAACCTCAGTTAGCTATTTCATTGCCTTGGGCCTCAACCTTTTTCTTTTTTTGTGTGAACTGAAGCTATTCTGTATATTGGAATATATATTTCCACCTGAAGATTTTAAAACATTTTATTAGCTATAAAATGTCAGGCACTGTGTCTGTAATTTCACATATATAACACTAATGACTCCTCACAATACTTGGCAAATGAGTTAGTGTCATCTCCAATTTACCAGTCATTAAATTGAATGAAAGTTCAGGAATATCAAAGACAATATGCTAATACGTAATAAAACTGAAAGTCAGTCCCTCTTCTGTGTGACTCCAAAGTTCATACTCTTTCCACTGGAACATGGTTAGGTGATATGTAAAAGGATCAGGTCATAACTTGACCAAGTCATCTGGCTCACATGTGACAGAGCTGGGATGCAAACAAGTTGCCCTGATTCTGTAGCCCATGTTTCATACCACCATGCTTGCTACGTGACCTCTGATTAATGAGTGCAGTGGAAATCGGTTATTTTGCTTTCTACTATCCTTAGCCTTCTTTTAGAGAGGAGCTCATTGCACATTGTGTGGGCTGACCCAGCTCCAATTCTTGGCCACAGATGTCAGACACCAATGCCCTTACACAAAGATTAATCAGCAAAAGTTATGTGACCCAAGCAAGGCAGATCTGTGTTTTTTTTAGGAGGTTTAATGTGTAGTCTCTCTTCCTCTGAATTCTTAAGTTGTATTGATAAGGAAGGATTGCCATGTCAATGGGCATTTGCCATCATATAGAAAGAGATTTTTGAGAAAGGGCCATAGTCTAGATACATAGATTGAACTTCTGGATCCAGTCCTTTGGAATTAGGTATGCCTTTGAATTCTTAGTTCCATTTTTTGCTAATGCCAATTTGAGTTGGGTTTCTGCCATTTATAACAAGAGTTCTGACTAAAACAAAGGTGTTGGGTATGGCAAGTAATGAACAAAGAGTGTGGAATTGGCTAGGTCAGTATGGGATTGTGGATAGTGAGGATTCTCCATCTTAGAATTGGATATTCTTGCTATGCAATAGCATGGCATCTTGTTAAATTATTGCCTTGTTGTGTCTTGAGACTCTGACAATGGGCATACTAAGATTGGAGCTTTAGGAGACTTAGTAGGAAAACATTGGGTGTTAGAATTTGTTGGCCATTTTTGCAGTCTTCAGTCAGATCCTGAAGATATATAAATGTGTTTATTGCTACTTAGCTTGTAAGATGAGTGGTAAGATCATATTTTGCTAAAACAGGTACTTTCTGCTTCTAGATGCCTCCCCAAATGGCAGAAGTTCAGCTCTGAACCTTCTAGAGTTAGAAAAGTCTGTGTCAGCCAGGACAGGAAGGTAAGAATCCTAGAAGGAAATAAAATTGGACTTTGGGAGAATGCTTGTCCATTTCTCTCTGAAGACAAGACCTCAGGCCAGTGATGCCACACCCAACAATGGAGCACCATCCAATAGATGGAGACTGGGTGCGAAGAACGCGTGACCTGTGCCTCCCTGTTTTGTATTATTTCAAGTCAGAAGGGGCATTAAGCTAAGGACTGATCAGATGAGGGGGATAGGATATTTCTTTACTAAGATGCAGAAACCACAGGCTAAAGATTAGATACAGGAAGATTTCTAGTTTTAATTACTCTTTAATGGAGCTGACTGAATGTGAATTTACTGAAAGCCAAGCAAATTTTTAAGGGATATTGACTGTCCACGAAATCCCAAACTGACCATTGAAAGCCTTTGCTTAACCAAGGCCATTGTGAAGCTTGCAAATTTGTATCAAGGATGCGCAAGAGTAATCTTTCCCAAAGTCTCTCTTGGATGTTACCATAGAGAAGAGTCATTAAGGAAAGAGCTTCCAGAGAACGGAATAGGGGCAGCCAGGTTGCTTGTGTGAAGGAAATCTGGGCACCTCAATGACCAGTTTCATTTTCAGTCTCTCCTTTCTTAGAGACATTGGAAAGCAGTAGGGGTGTGTTGGTGGTGGTTAAATTAACACAGAGTCCATAGATTGAGAAAGTTTAAGGAAGAAGTGCATTTGAACCAGAGGAATAGCTATCACCATGATCTTGTTGCTGACCCCCCAAAAACGTGACCATTCTTTGGGTTATTTCCCTTTTTGGGGGTGGAAGGTGAGTAAGTTTTCAGTTGTATATATTATTTTGCATTATGTCATACAGGGATATTTTCATAACTATATGAGTGGGAAGAAGGGTGTGTCTGGATGCTGGACAGTTAAAATATGGAGTACCGTTTGGTGACTATGTGATGGATTGATGGAGAGAATTTAAACTACAATTGTAAAGACATGTTGTAATAAAAAGTGCATTGGATTCGGAATCAAGAACCATGAGATCCAAGCCTAAGTCTGTTACACATAACCTTTCTGGGCGTTTGTTAGGCTAGGTCAGTGCTGTCTGACCTACAGTAACAAAACGATAACATTCTGTGGTGCTAAGTAATGAACTAGCTTTGTGCACATGGCTGCTGGCTCATGGCTGCCAAAGAGCAGAGGCCAAACCTTTAGGTGTCTGAACTCACCTCAAGAGCCATGGGCGTTTCCATGATGTAAAGATCAACATAATCTAGCTGGAGGTCCTGGAGTGTCTTCTGCAGGCTTGGGAGGACTCTCTTTGGGTCAAAATGTGTACCCCACAGCTGAAAGAATAAAAAGGGGATAATTAATGACATCCACTCTCTTTAAAAGAAAAGGGTGTAGCTCTTTATTCTTTACAATGCATTCATTCATTTTACTGTATAAAAATGTTTATGCTGAAGTTTCATCTGAGTATAGGATAAGCTGATATAACTCTTGACACTCGTAGTATAACTTTATCAGACTATAATATCAGAACTGCCTTAGCTGATTTGGCTCAGTGGATAGATAGAGTGTCAGCCTGAGGACTGAAAGGTCCCGGGTTTGATTCCAGTCAAGGGCACATGCCTGGGTTGCAGGCTCGATCTCCAATGAGGGGCGTGCAGGAGGCAGCTGATCAATGATTCTCATCATTGATGTTTTATCTCTCCCTCTTCCATCATCTCTGATATTAATAAAAAAAATACATTTTAAAAATGAATATAATACCAGAATATGTATCCATATGTTCATTGCAGCTTTATTTACAATAGCCAAGATATGGGAGTAACCCAAGTGCCCATCAGTAGGTGAGTGGATAAGGAAGTAGTGCATCTATGCAATGGAACATGACTGAGCCATTAAAAAGAATGAAATATTGCCGTCTAAAACAGCATGGGTGGACCTACAGGATACTGTGCTGAGTGACATAAGACAAAATGAGAAAGGCAAATGTCATATGATTTCATTTATATGTGTAATCTAGAAAACAAAATAAATCAACAGGCAGCAACAGATAAAGACTCACAGATGCAGAGACCATTTGAATGGTTTCCAGATAGGACGAGAGTTGGGGGGATGTGTGAAAAACATGAAGGGATTAAGAAGTACAAATTGGATTTGTAGTAACAGGATAGTCATGGGGATGTAAAGCATAGCATAGGGAATCTATATGAATAAAAGCCTATGTGGTCGTCACACCCTCACGCTGTCACACTGTAACAATCCATCACCAGGAGACTGCATGTGCAGCAGATGCGTGTGGGTGGGTGGGGACTTGACGCTGTGTGGGTGGCATGGAGGCAGGTTCCGTGGCTCCATGCGGCGATGCCAGGGGCGGGACCCCTGGCTGTGGCCTACCTCTTTGGGGCAATCCATTGAGGAGCTGTGGATGGGTGGGTGGGGCCTATCTTCTTTGGGGAGATCGATTGTGGGGCTAATGCACTCTGTGAGGGCACAGGCCAGGCTGGGGTGAATTTCATGCACCGGGCCTCTAGTACAGTCAATAATATTGTAATAACTACGTATGGTCTCAGATGGGTACTAGACTTATTAGGGTGAGCACTTCATAAGTTATATAAATGTCTAATCACTGGGTTGTACACCAGAAGCTAATATAATATTGTACATTAGCTGTAATTGAAAGATAAAAAATTATTTTTAAAATAAGAATAATGGACCTAAAGATTCAGAGACTTTAAGATTCACCTGAACCACCGAGGACCTAATTTGGAGGCAAGTCTTCCTCTGTGCAGTGCTAATTTCCAACTGTTCGACTGTCTGACCGGTAGCTATGACATGCAATGAACACCAGGGGTAGATGCTCCAACTGTTAGCTATGATGCGCACTGACCACCAGGGGGCAGACGCTCAACACAGGAGCAGCCAAGCAACAGCAACTTGGCAGAGTGCCCTCCTATACTCTGGGACCCCTCGGGGGATGTTGGACTGTCAGTTTTGGCCAGATCCCTGCATGCCAGGCTGAGGGACCCCAGCTACTGGAGGAACCCCGCTCACTCAGCAGATGCCCTCTGAGCCTTGGCGCTGCCCCAGGTGTGGCTGGCGGGGGAAGGACCATAGGAGGTTGGCTCCAGGGCGTGTCTGGCCCATCTCGCCCAGTCCCACCCCACTGGCCATCTTCTAATTACTTTTCTTTCAATTTGCATGAATCCATTCACTGGGCCTCTAGTAAAACCTTAAAAATCCTAGAAGAAATTACAGGCAGCAAAATCTCAGATATCTCTCCTAGTAATATGTTTACTGATACATCTCCTAGGGCAGTGGTCGGCAAACTGCGGCTTGGCAAACGGCAGCTTGCGAGCCTCATGCGGCTCTTTGGCCCCTTGAGTGTGGCTCCTCCACAAAATACCGACTTCTGCACATGGGCCACGAAGTTTCAATCACACTGTACGTGTGTACCCGCATGTGGTATTTTGTGGAAGAGCCACACTCAAGTGGCCAAAGAGCTGCATGTGGCTCGTGATCCGCAGTTTGCCGATCACAGTGCTAGGGCAAAGGAAACTAAGGAGAAAATAAACAAATAGGACTACATCAAAATAAGAAGCTTCTGCACAGCATGAGAAACCATCAATAAAATGAAAAGGGAGCCCACAATATTTGGCAAGGATACATCTTACAAAGGGTTAATACCCAAAATATATTAGGAGCCCTAGCTGGTTTGGCTCACTCTATAAATTGTCGGCCTGCAGACTGAAGGGTCCCAGGTTCAATTCCAGTTAAGGGCACATGCCAAGGTTGCATGCTTGATCCCCAGGAAGGGACATGCAGGAGGCAGCCAATCAATGATTCTCTCTCATCATTGATGTTTCTATCTCTCTCCCCCTTTCCCTTTCTTTCTGAAAATCAATAAAAAATATATTTAAAAACATCAAAAAAAACCAAAATATATAAGAAAGTCATACAACTTAACAAAAGGAAGACAAACAATCCAATTAAAAAATGGGCAAAGGACCTAAATGGACACTTTCCAAAGTGGATACACACATGGCCAAGAGACATATGGAAAATCCTCAAAGTCACTCATCATCAGAGAGATCCAAATTAAAACAACAATGAGGTATCACCTCACACTTGTTAGAATGGCTACCATCAGTAAATCAACAAATAACAAGTGATGGCAAGGATGTAGAGAAAAGGGAACTCTAGTACACTGCTAGTGGGAATGCAGACTGGTGCAGCCATTATGGAAAACATTATGGAGTTTCCTCAAAAAATTAAATATGGAACTGCCTCTTGACCCAGTGATCCCACTTTAGGAATATATCCTAAGAAACCTGAAACACGAATCAGAAAGGATATATGCACCCCTATGTTCATAGCACAATTTATAAAAACTAAAGCCAGGAAAACCCAAGTGTCCATTAGTACATGACTGGATAAAAAAGTTGTGGTACATTTATATCATGGAACTAGAGGACTGGTGTACAGATTTGTGCACTGATGGGGTCCCTCAGCATGGCCTGTGGGTATTAGGCCAAAACTGGCAGTCCAACGCCACCTTCTGCTCCTGCCTCCCGGCCCTGCTTTGCCTGCCATGGGTTCACTCCCAGTCACTCCCGATCAGAAAAGGCTTGTGCCACCTTAGTGGCGCTTACCAGCCATGAGCCCAGCATCTGGCACCTGGCAATCAGCTGAGCAGGACTACCACTGTGGGAGTGCACTGATCACCAGGGGTAGCTCCCGCTTTGAGTGTCTTCCCCCTGGTGGTCAGTGTGCATCATAGTTACTGGTTGATCGGTTGGTTGCTTAGGCTTTTATATACATAGATAGATACCATGTGCCAGAAAAAGGATCCTTTACTCTTTGAGCAAGCATGGAGGGACCTTTAGCATATTATGTTAAGCAAAAAAAGCCAGTCAGAGAAAGACAAGTAGCACATGATCTCACTCATAAGTGGAATTTAATGAACAAAATAAACTAATGAACAAAATAGTTCCAGAGACATAGAAGCATTGAACAGACTGTTGAATAACAGAGGGAAAGCGAGGGAGGTTGGCTGGGTGGGAAGAGATAAATGAAAGAACTTGTATGCATGTGTGTGTTTGTGTGTGTGTGTGTGTGTGTGTGTATAGTTATATCTATCTATCTATCTATGTCTACACACACACACACACACACACACACACACAAACACATATTAAATCCATGGACACAGACAATAGGATGGTGAAGGCCTGGGGTGGGTGTTGGAGGTGGGCTAGAAGGGTTCAATGGGGGACATATGTCATTCTTTCAACAATAAAGATTTAATAAAAAAAAGAGTTATCTATGAACGAATTGGCACAAAAGAAGGCATAAAGGTTTAAAGAAACCTTTAGCAAATGCTTCTGTAATATGAACCATCTCTTCCTTTTCCTCCACTTCCCTAATTTTTGTTCTATAGACTTGGTTCTTTGCATATTATTTTAAATCTGTGCCCATGTATGAAGAAAGAGTTTTGCCCGAAGTTCACTTCAAGGGGATTATTAGTCCCTAATATCTTGGCAAGAATAAGGAATTTGGCAGTTGAAAATTCACTCCTCTTCGTGAGTCCAACTTTCTTGGGCAGAGAAAAGTGACATCAGGTCCATCATTAATATGAGGGGATGGAGGGTGAAGGGAAGCTCTCACCTTTCCGCAGTAGAAAATATCCTCTCTCTTCACCCTTCCTTCTGCTATCTTCTCTCTGATGGCCTCCCCCACTTCGTGCTCATTCCGGTAGATGTAGGCCCCATCAATGTGCCGGTACCCAACATCGATGGCGAACTGCACTCCTGCTCTCCAGCTCCCCTTAGGAGTCTGAAATAAAGGGGTTGAGGTTTGGGAGAAAAGAAATGAGTCTTTCATTTAGTTTAGACGGTATTAATCAGGACACTGCTGTAGAGTGAAAATGACAAATTCCCAATTCCATGCTGTTGTGATTGGAAGATGGTATCTAGAGGCTGGAGAAACTGACCTTCTAGGGAGCATTCCATCCTCAGTGGGAGACTCCATCCATCCCAGGTCTGCCCTTAGAGTTGTGGTTTCAGAGATGTGAATTGATCAGTGTGACTAGTGACAAGATATTTCATGGTTTCCATGCTATAGGAAGGCACAGTTCATTGACGTAGGTTCAGTTATAAATCAAAGGTTCGGGTAAACTGAGATATAGCCACAGAATGGAAAACTAATAGGTAGTAAAAAGGAATGAACTATTGATAGACACAGCAACATGGATGAATATCAAATAAGTATAGTGAAGAAAAGAAGCAAGACAAAAAAGAATGGGAACAGAAGATGGTGGCTGGCAGGATGGGCGTGAGTGAGTGAGGGGGTGAAAGGAGAGTGGATGTATGTAGTGTGTATGAGTGAGTGAGGCGGTGAAAGGAGAGTGTGTGGATGTATGTAGTGTGTGTCAGTGAGCGAGGGACAGTTAAATCTAGCAGGAGTATCAGAGGCTGGCAGACCAAGCTCTCCTGGGCAGGGAGCCCCTACCACTGCTTCAGGCACTCTCCAGCCTGTGGGGTTCAGGCACAGAGCCCAGACCATCTTGAAGGGGAGAGTGTCCTCCTCTAGGAAGTCATCAGCACAACCATGTAGGCTAGCTTTGGACACTTCCCATGACCCTGCAGCCACACCAGCCGAAGTACTGCTTCCCCGCCCACAGACCTGCAGACCTAAAGACCCTAGCATGTCCATCTCCAAGGGCTCACGGATCCTGCAGCAGTAAGTGCGAATTCTCCCTCCCAGGCTACTGACCTCCAGACACCAAAGTTGCGTTTCCACTGCACAGGCCTCCTGAGCCCGCCGCCTGGCTCCCGGGTGCCTCTGTGAGCTCCCGCTGAGTGCACTCATATCCAAACAAGGAAACACAGCTCTTACAACAGAAACTGGGACTTCGCCCTCCCCACCTGCCTGCCCAGAGACACCACAGTCGCGTGGCTTCAGCAAGTGGGTCCCTCTGAGCCTGCCACCCTGGCAGGCGGCTCCCAGGTATCTCCATGAGCCACCATTGGGTGTGCGCATATCCAACCAAGGGAACAAGGCCCCGGCAGCAGAAACTTGAACTTCCCCCTCGTTAGCTGCTGACCTCCAGTCACCGCAGTCGCACTGAGCCAGCGCACAGGCTCCCTGAGTTCGCTGCCCCAGTAATGTGGCTCTTGGGTTCCTCTCTGAGCTGCTACAAGGTGTGACCCGGGCTGCCGGCATCCAGTCCCCGCAGTTGCTCCACTCCAGCACGTGGGCCCCTGAGCCCACCGCCCCAGCAGAAAGCACCGGGGTGCCTCTGTAAGCCACCAGTGGGCGTGCATAGCTAACGAAAGGTGCACATCTCCTGAAGCAGAAACTGGGACTTTTCCGTCCCCAGGGCCGGCAGCACACATGATCACGCCACTCCAGTATGTAGACCCTGCGAGAACATAGCCCTGGCACAGTTCCTGGGCCCCTCAGTGAGCTGCCACTGGGCACGTGCATCTCCAACCAAGGGCATATGGCTCTCTCAGCAGGATCCATGACACCCCCCTCCCAGCTGCCTACCTCTGGACACCTTGGTGTGTTACTGAGGACTCACCTCCCCAGACACGGTCACATTGTTTCAGCCACAGACTCCCCATATTCCTATATCCCCAGCTGCTGGCTCCTGAACACCCTCATAATTGAGAGAGGGAAATCACTTTGCCAGAGTCACACTGCCTTAACCACAGACAATGGGATAGCCGCCCCCCACTGTCACGGGCTCTGGGACCCTCATAGTAAGTTGCAGAGTGATGCTACCCCAGCAAGTCACACAACACTGGCCAACGTCAGAGTACCTGAGCCTCAGGCCCCGAGACCCCTTCCTCCCACGACATGGACTGGGAACTCACAGTGAGCATGTACCTGTGAGACCTCAGGCAACCCTTTCCACAAGGGCCGGAACCATGATCATATCCACAACAGCTTGCACAAGGAAGCCATGGGTGAGTCACATTGCCAATCCGTGAATGAACTTCATCCACAAATCAAAAACTAACATTCAAGACCCAACTACCTCTTGAGAACCCACATAGCTCAAGTAGGGGGCTTCACTAGATCACCAAGCCCAGGAGACCTTAGAGACCACATCACTGGAACCCCCAAACCACCAACTACATAACACCACCTCCAAAAGGACCTGGGTAGAAAAGCAGTTGGATCTATGACATAGAAACAATGAAAACGTTACAGCAAAAAAATGGGGAGATAAAAAAACAATCCCCAAAGGAAAGAAAAAGAGGATCACCAGAAAGAGACTTAAATGAAATGGAGGCAAATAACAGGTCAGGGAAAGAATTCAGAGTAATGGTTAATAAGGATGCTCAAATGGCTAGATGACATGTCTAAATACACACAACTCAATGAGAATTATAAGGAGCTGAATGAGAATGTCACTAACATGAAAAGGAACCAAGAGGAAATAATGAATGACCTACCTGCAATAAAGAACACAATGGAAGACTTCAACTGTGGACTAGAAAAGGCTGAGGACTGCATCACTGAATTAGAAGACAAGGTAGGAAAAAACACACAAACACAGCAACAACTGGAAAGAAAACAAAAAGCAGGAGGAGAACCTAAGGGAGCTTTGGGACAACACGAAATGAAACATCTGCATAATAGGGGTACCAGAAGGAGAGGAAGCAGAGCAAGGAATAGAAAACCTGTTCAAAAAATAATGACAGAAAACTTCCCTGATATTGGGAAGAAAAAAACCATACAAGTCCAAAAAGCACATAGAGTCCCAAACAAGTTGAACCCAAAAAAGACCGACACCAAGACACATCATAATTAAATTGGCAAACATCAATGACAAAGTAAGAATCTTAAAGGCTGCCAGAGAGAGACAGAAAGTTACCTACAAGGGATCTCCCATTTAGAATAAAAACTGATTTCTCAACAGAAACACATCAGGCCAGAAGGGAATGGAATGAAATATACAGTGATGTAAAGCAAGGGACTGAATCCAAGAATACTATACCCAGCAAGGCCATCATTCAAAATTGAAGGTGGAAGCAGGAGCTTCTCAGACAAAAAAAAGGGCTAAGAGAGTTTATTACCAAGCCAGAAATGCAAGAAATGCTAAAGTGGCTGCTATAAAAAGAAGAAATAGAAAGGCAAGAAGGAACATAAGCATGAAGAATAAAAATGATGACAAACAAGTACCTATCAATAATAACATTAAATGTAAATAATTAAATGCTCCAATCAAAAGACATAGGGTAGCTGAATGGATAAGAAAACGTGACCCATATATTTGCTGTCTACAAGAGACCCACCTCAAAATAAAGGATTTACACAGACTGATAGTGAAGGGGTGGAAAAAAATTTTTCAGGCAAATGGAAATGAGAAAAAAGCTGGGATAGCAATACTTATATCTGACAAAATAGACCTCAAAGTAAAGGCCACAACAAGAGATAAGGAGGGCGACTTCATAATACTAAAGGGAGCAATTCAGAACTAGGAAATAACTCAGGTAAATATATATGCACCCAATGCAGGAGCTCCCAAGTACAGAAAAAAGACTTCTGGAAGATATCAAGGGAGAGATTGACAGCAATACAATCATAGTAGGGGACTATAATTCCCCATTGACACCACTGGATAAATCCTCTAAGCAAAAAATGAAAAATTTTTAAAAAAGCAAAGAAACAGCAATCCTAAATGACTCACTAGATCAGATGGACTTAATAGACATCTTCAGAACATTTCACCCCAAAGCTACAGATTATATATTCTTCTCTAGTACACACGGGACATTTTCAAAGATAGACCACATGTTAGTGCACAGGCAAGGTCTGTTCAAATTCAAGAAGGTAGGAATCATACCAAGCATCTTCTCAGATCACAATGGCATAAAATTACAATATAAACAATGAAAAAAATCAAACACTTGGAGGATAAATAGCATGCTATTAAACAATGATTGGGTTTAATAGCAAACAGATCAAAGAAGAAATAAAAAGCATCTGGAAACAAATTACAATGAAAACACAACAATCCAAAATCTATGGGACACAGTGAAAGCAGTCCTGAGAGGGAAGTTCATAGCTCTGCAGGCCTACCTAAAAAGAAAAAAGAAAAGGTAAATTATCTAACCTTGCAATTTATTTATTTATTTATTTATTTATTTATTTATTTAATATATTTTATTGATTTTTTACAGAGAGGAAGGGAGAGAGACAGAGAGTTAGAAACATCGATGAGAGAGAAACATCGATCAGCTGCCTCCTGCATATCCCCCACTGGGGACGTGCCCGCAACCCAGGTACATGCCCTTGACCGGAATCGAACCTGGGGCCCTTCAGTCCGCAGGCTGACACTCTATCCACTGAGCCAAACCGGTTTCGGCGAACCCTGCCATTTAAAGAGAGCAGCAAGAAAACCCCAGGGTAACCAGAAGGAAGGAAATAATGAAGGGGGTGTGTAGGAGGCAGCTGATGGATGTTTCTCTCCATAGAGATGTTTCTAACTCTCTATCCCTCTCCCTTCCTCTCTGTAAAAAATCAATAAAATATTTTTAAAAATCACATAATCATATCAATTGATGCAGAAAAGGCATTTGACAAAAACCCTGCACCCTTTTCTGATAAAAGCTCTCAGTAAAGTGGGAGTAGAGGGATCATACCTCAACATAATAAAAGCTTTATAGCAAAAACTAAAACCATTTCCCCTAATAAGAACAAGACATGGATGCCCACTTTCACTGCCCATGTTCACCGTAGTACTTGAAGTGCTAGCCATAGAGATCAGACAAGAAGAAATAAAAGGCATCCAAATTGGAAAAGAAGTAAAACTGTCATTATCACAAATGACATGATATTGTACATCGAAACCCTAAAGACTCCATTAAAAAACTACTAGACTTAGTAAATGAATGCAGCACTGTAGCAGTATACAAAATTAACACCTAGAAATCTGTGGCTTTTTTATATACCAATAATGAACTCACAGAAAGAGAAACTAAAATAACAATCCCATTTACCATTGCAACAAAAAAAAGTAAGATACCTAGGAATAAATTTAACCAAGGATGTAAAGGACCTGTACTTAGAAAATAACAGGATGCTGAAAAAAGAGATAGAAGAATATATAAACAAATGGAAGAATATACCCTGTTCATGGATTGGTAGAATCAACAAAATTAAAATGTCCATACTACCCAAAGCAATCTGTAGGTTCAATGCAATCCTCATTAAAATACCAACAGCATATTTCACAGGCATAGAACAAACTCTTCAAATACTCATATGGAATTTTTTAAAAGGGCCCCAAATAGCCACAGCAATCCTGAGGAGGAAAAACAATGTTGGAGGGATCACAATACCGGATATCAAGCTGTATTACAAAGCCACTGTTCTCGAAATTTCCTGGTACTGGCACAAGAACAGACATATAGACCAATGGAACAGAACAGAGAACCCAGAAGTCAACCCAAACCATTATGCTCAATTAATATGTGACAAAGTAGACAAGACCATACAATGGAGTCAAGACAGTCTCTTCAATAAATGGTGTTGGGAAAATTGGACAGATATTTGAAAAAAAAAAAAAATGAAACTAACCACCAACTTACACCATACACAAAAAGAAACTCAAAATGGATAAAGGACTTAAACGTAAGACGGGAAACCATAAAGAGTTTAGAAGAAGCCATAGGCAACAAAGTAGCAGACATGTGTCATAGCAGTATCTTCACTGATATAGCTCCTACGGCAATGGAAACTAAGGAGAAAATAAAATAATAAGACTACATCAAAATAAAAAGCTTCTGCAAAGCGAAAGAAACCATTAACAAAAGAACAAGAAAGCTCACTGCAAATATGGGATAACATATTGCCAGTGTTATCTTTGATAAGGGTTTAATCTCTAAAATGTACAGGGAACTCATACAACTTAACAAAAGGAAGATAAACAATCCAATAAAAAATGGGTAAAGGACCTAAATATAGTATATACAAAAGGCCAAGAGACATATGAAAACATGCGCAGTCACTAATCATCTGAGAAATGCAAATCAAAACAACAATGAGGTACCATCTCACACCTGTCAGAATGGCTATCATCAACAAATCAACAAACAACAAGTGCTGGCGAGGATGTGGAGAAAAAGGAACCCTCTTGCTCTGCTGGTGGGCATGCAGACTAGTGCAGCTACTGTGGAAAACAGTATGGTGTTTCCTCAAAAAATTAAAAGGAACTTAGATTTGACCCAGTAATTCCACTTCTAGGAATGTATTACAAAAAACAGAAACACCAATCAGAAAGGATATATGCACCACTATTTTCATAGCAGCACAATTTAAAATAGCTAAGATTTGGAAACAGCCTAAGTGCCCATCAGCAGATGAATGGATTAAAAAATGGTGGTACATCTACACAATGCAATTCTATGCTGCTGTCACAAAGAAGGAATTGTTAACCATTTGCAGCATTATGGATGGAACTGGAAAGCATTATGCTAAGCGAAATACGCCAGTCAGAGAAAGATAAATATCACATGATCTCACTTATTTGTGGAATTGTTATTTCCTTTCTGTGTTACCATGTTACCTTGATTGTTCATGGTACTTGGTGGGTTGTTCCTCTGCTGGAACATTTAAAACAGTGAATATCTTTCTTATTTAGGTACTGTCTTAATTTTAATTCATCAAGTTGATAATTAGAGGTCTTTGTTTTGTTTTGTTTTCAAGTAGATGGTGCTCTAGTACAAGCTTCTGTTTTCTCTTACCAATTCTACTTGCCCCTGGGGTGGGGGTGGGGGTCACCACTGTGGTCATGGGAGTTGCCACCTGGGTGATAGGGTGGTGAGTGCTCTGCTGTATTTTGTTCCTCTGGGTCTGGAGGCCTCACTACTATGGTATGAGGATGGGGTGGCTGAGGGGAGAGTTTGCTTTGTGAACCCAGTGCTCGGTTCCCTGGTTCCCTTCCTGTCTGGTGCCACTACACTATATAGAGCTGGGAGACCAGAGACATGTCTTTGCTTTTGCTACCAGGCTCCACTGCACTAAGGGAGGAGGAAGCAGGTTCTCAGGTGCCCATGCTGTTTCTATCCCTCTTACTCTCCACTGGGCCATAGTATGAGGGCCACACCCTGACTCCTCCACACGACCCCATTAGCTGGGGCCACAGGCTAGCCACGGTGGCTGTGGAACCACATCTGCAGACACCATCTCTGTTTTCTCCCTCATATTGCCTCCCCTAAGTGTTCCAATACACCCTCCTTCAGATGTACCAATGTGTGTCTCTCTCAAGCTTGCTAGTGTGTTGAACAGAGTAACTTTTATTGCATTAAAGATGTCTGATTAGTTGTAGATTTAAGGGCAGATAGACATAGGTCTATGTAGTCCACTATGGTGCTCTGTGATGACATTTTAAATATATAAAAATGTGTCTCTACAAACAGTTGGCCAATAGATAGATATATGAAAGGATGTTCAGTGTTACTATTCAACAGGGAACTGCAAATTAAAACCTCAATAAGATATCACCTCACACCTATCAGAATGGCTATCATCAATCCTATATAATAAAGAGCAAATATGCTAATTAGACCAAACAGCAGAACAACCATCCAGATGACTTTCCAGACGAAGCCAGGGCTGTGTGGGCTGAGCCCCTTGCACAAATTGTGTGCATCGGGCCTCTAGTAAATTAATAAACAAGTGTGCGTGACGATGTGGAGTAAAGGAAACCCTTGGGTGCTGTTGGTGGGAATGCCTATTGGTGCAGCTGCTGTGGAACGCAGTATGGAGTTTCCTCAAAAAATGAAAAGTGGAGCTCTGGCCAGGTTGCTCAGTAGGTTGGAACATTGTCCCATACACCAAAAGGTTTCAGGTTCGATTCCCAGTCAGGGCACATACCTAGGTTGTGGGTTCATGCCTTGGTCATGGTGCATGCAGGAGGCAACCAATCAATATTTCTCTCTCATCTCTCTCTCTCTCTCTCTC
Organism: Myotis nattereri; assembly: GCF_964212035.1. NCBI lineage: Eukaryota > Metazoa > Chordata > Mammalia > Chiroptera > Vespertilionidae > Myotis > Myotis nattereri. Next base: position 28,588,072 of record NC_138086.1, on the reverse strand, counting down.
TCCCCCTCTCACTGTTTCTCTCTCCCTCCCTCTCTGTTCCTTCCTCTATTACTCTCTAAAATCAATAAATATATCCTTAGGTAAGGAAACAAAATTAAAAATGGAACTGCCTTATGAACAAATGATTCCATTTCTGGGGATATAGCCAAAGAAACCTGAAACATTAATTGGAAAGAAGATATGTACCCCTATGTTCATTTCACCATCATTTGTAATATCCAAGATTTGGAAGCAGCCCGAGTGCCTATCAGCAAACAAATGGATAAAAAAGCTGTGATACATTTATACAATGGACTATTACTCTGCTGTTGAAAAGAAGGAAATTTTACCCTTCGCAACAACCTGGATGGACCTGGAAAGTATTATGCTATGTGAAATAATCCAGTCAGAGAAAGATAAGTATCACATGATCTCACTTATATGTGGAATCTAATGAACAAAATTAACAAAAAAAAATAAAAACAGTCTTATAGATACAGAGACAAGATTGACAGCTGTCAGAGGTCACAGGGGTTGAGGGGCTGAATAAAAAAGATGAAGGGATTAAATAAAACAAAACAAACTTCCTCATGGACAAAGTATGGTGATTACTACAGGGAAAGGGGGGTGGAGGGAAGTAGAAAAGTGTAAAGGGATGATAAATGGTGATAAAAAGAGATGACTTTGGTTGATGAAATTACAATATTCATGCTGTATTATGGAATTATACCCCTGAAATCTATATAATTTTGTTAACTAATGTTACGCCAATAAATTCAATAAAAAAGGAAGTGAAAAAGACAAGAGCTAACGTAGAAGTGTGGTATTGACTATTAGCCTGAAGTAATATTTGGATGGTGTTTTGTTTAGTAAAGATTATGTCACAGAAACAAGCTATAGTAGTGAAAGTCTTTAATTATTCAACCATCACTAAAGAGACTTTTCTAAAAACTGAATATATGGTATACTCTTTCTTTGTTAAAAGTATTCTCCTTAGGAAGATAAACGATCCAATCAAAAAATGGTCAAAGCCTCTAAATAGACACTTTTCGTAATAGGACATACGGATGGACCAGAGACAGATGAAAACATGCTCAAATTCACTAATCGCCTGAGAGATGGAAATCAAAAAAACAATGAGGTACCATCTCACACCTTTCAGAATGGCTATCATCAACAAATCAACAAATGACAAGTGCTGGCAAGGATGTGGAGAAAAAGGAACCCTCTTGCACTGCTGGTGGGCATGCAGACTTGTGCAGCCACTGTGGGAGACAGTATGAAGTTTCCTCAAAAAATTAAAAAATGGAATTCCCTTTTGACGCAGTAATCCCACTTCTAGGACTATATCCCAAGAAACCAGAAACACCAATCAGAAAGGATATATGCATCCCTATGTTCATAGCAGCACAATTCACCATAGCTAAGATTTGGAAACAGCCTAAGTGCCCATCAGCAGATGAGTGGATTAAAAAATGGTGGTACATCTACACAATGGAATTCTACGCTGCTGTCAAAAGGAAGGAATTGTTACCATTTGGAACATCATGGATCGAACTGGAGAGCATTATTCTAAGCAAAATATGCCAGTCAGAGAAAGATAAATATTGCATGATCTCACTCATATATGGGATAAAATGATCAACATAATTTGATGAAGAAAAATAGATCGATCTAGAGACAAATGGTAGTGGAGGGGAGGTTAGAGAGCAACTAATGGATTTGTATGCATGCATATTAGCTTAACCAATGGACACAGACATTGGGGTGCTGGGGGCTTGCCCGGGGTGGGAATGGCTGGTGAAATGGGAGGGTCAATTGGGGAAAAAGGACACACATGTAAAACTTTAGACAATAAAAAATAAAATAAGATAAAATAAAATAAAGTATTCTCCCTGCATTGGCTGGAGTGGCTCAGTTGCTTGAGCATCATCTCATGCACCAAAAGGTAACTGGTCCACTTCCCACTTATGGCACATACCCAGGACGTGGGTGCATACTGTAGGCAACTGATCCATGTTCCTCTCTCTCTCTCTTCCTTTCTCTCTAAAATCAATAAAAACATATTTAAAAAAATATTCACCCTTACATGGCAGAAGCAGCAGTGGGGTGAACTATAATTACTAAGTTAGTAATTAATTACTAATTAATTTTAGCCTATCTGGATAAACTAGTTGGATATGTGGACATAAACAACAAACTTTATAATTTTTAAATGTATCATTAGAGAATTCTATATAAATTCTAACAGCTTTGTTAGGAAAATAAATTTTAGAGAGAAAAATCAGAAAGATCAAATAGAATACCATATATGGAGACTGAAATAAGTGATATGATAGGAGTGCAAAGATTTTTTTTCACAATTAAGGACAATGTCAATAAAATAAAGAGTTCTGTTTCCTAAAATGGCCAATAGCACCCTTCCGCCACTTGAGAAATGAGCAAGTCCTTAAGGATGAACTTTCTTTTTTTTTCTTTATTGATTAAGGAATTACATATGTGTCCTTATCCCCCCATTGTCCCCCCGCCCCACTCTTGCCCTCACCCCCCTGTTGTCTGTGTCCATTAGTTAGGCTTATATGAATGCATATAAGTCCTTTGGTTGATATCTCCCCCTTACCCCCACCCTCCCCTACCTTCCCTCTGAGGTTTGATGGTCTGATCAATGCTTCTCTGTCTTTGGAACTACAGGATATAACATATGTCCTAGGGCAACATATTTGTATGGTATTGTGCAATAAGTACAATACATGAGTCTGAAAACACAGTTGGAGTGATTCATTTTAGCATCACTCCCTTTGACCTACTTGGAAAATGTGTGCTTCCCATCCCTGAATTTTAGGCTCTGTGACTCTAAAGGTCCTAATTCACAGGGGAAATCAGCCTCCTTATTGTAAGAGTTCAGCATTCAAGGAAAGAATTGCCATGTTGGCAGGGGTAACATACCTTATCACAAGGGGATAGGTGAACCAATGATATACTCATTACCAATTGTGATTGTTAATGGACAAAGCAGCAGCCATAACTTGAGAGGGTAGCTGACTAGGGATTCAGACAACTCAGGGATGAGGATTTGGGACATAACACTAGGTAAGTCACCCAGATTAGCAGAGATATTGGCTAAGGATACAGGGAACTTAGAATGGGGATTCTGGGAGGAAGAGAATAAGTAGAAGTTACAACTGACTACAGCTTTAGTGGCAAGGGCCCTATTCATCCTGCTAACCTACCTCTTTAAAAATTTTCCCAGGAAACAGACCAAACAGAATTATGGAAGAGTTGTTCCCAGGGGTGAACTTAGCATATAAAAGAAATTGACAGCAGGGGTAGAATATGTCATAATGAACCCCATTTCCTCAGTCCTCAGAAGCATTGGCTGCTCATTACTCACATCTGGTTCCCTCTATGGATGACCCAGGGTATAAAGGCCTGATGCCCTGACCTAAACTCAGCACAACTCTGTGGCACCATTCCCATTCCAGAACTCCCTGTGGCATTGATGAGCAACTGCATTGCAGTTCAACTGTCCCCATTGCACACACCCTTACAGGCCTGGTCTCTGAGAGTACTCTCCAACAAGCCTCCTGCGTGCAAATCTCCTTCTCAGAGGCTGTTCCCAGATTTCCCAATTTAACACTTGGGTAGAGAAGCATTTCTTAAGCCACAGAAAGTACTAATGGTAAATTAAAAGAGTGCTAAATGTGAGCACATTAAAATTGGGAATCTCTGTTCATCAGAAGACACCATTCATTAAAAGAGTAAAAAGGTAAGTGGGAAGAGATATTTCCATGTAGATATAACTGACGAATAACACATATGCAAATATTTTAAAAATCCACTATAGCAATAAGAGAAGAGAAATCCAATTAAAAAAAAAAACGTTCGTGGAAGACACAGCCACTTTGCAAAAGATCTCCAAATGTCTAATAAAAATATGAAAAATTAATCTCATGTAGATTTAAAAGGAAGTGCAAATTAAAACCAGAGTTGCAAACATTTAAAAAATCAGCAAGTGTTGGTGAGAATGTTCCCTCATACTGTGGGCTCCTTGTTCATTTTGTTGATGGTTACTTTTGCTGTGCAGAAGCTTATTTTGATATAGTCCTATTTGTTTATTTTCTCCGTAGTTTCCTTTGCCCTAGGAGATGTATTTGTAAACATATTGCTACAGAGATGCATTTTAGACTGAACTAAAAGTGATCAAATATGAACTTAAAAAAAAATCACAGGACATAAACTCACTAATTTCATGTGCTTGAGATCAATAAAATAAGAAGCACCCTGCTGAATTTTAGTCAAGAAAGCAGAAAGGTCCCATTCTCTAATCCAAGATAATTTTAAATCACAAATTGATTTAGTTTAATGTTTGGCTCAATACTCATTCAGCCAAACAATAGCCCTTGGAAGTTGCTTTCAGTATTACAAAAAGTGAATCAATTAGATCCATTTAAAATATATTACAGATTATACTTTAGAAAAGTTTCTTATTAAAAAAAAAAACAATACAGAAAGAGACATAAAGTTACCAAATTAGGGTGTGAGTAGGTAGCAAACCCAATGATAGGAATGCTGTTTCCATCACTTAGAGGTATGCGGTGATCTCCTGCAGTGAGTTCCATCTTGGAGAGCCTAGGACTTCAGTTTTCTGGGAGTGATTCGGAACACTTTTGGATGGGAGTCCTAGGGCCTATTTAATCAAAGAAAGGAGGGCCAGAGGGAGGAGCAGTGGGAGGGAAGAGAGATTGACAGATCTATTTCTCAACCTGTTTTCTTCTGGGTTGTTTTGGAAATACTGAGATTGTCCTTTGAACTTTATTTGAGACATAAGAATACCTCAATTGAGAGTTTATGCTTATACCTCTGCAAAGAAAAGATTGAACAACAACAACAACCAAGGAAAGGAATCGAGTGGGGTTCTGTTAGGATGCTTTTGTTGCCAACTAACAGGTCTATCTCAAATTTTCTGAGAATATAAAGGAAATTTATTGGTTCATATTCCTGAAAACGTCAACATTAGGACTAGCTTAAGGTGAGTCCAGAGTAGTTCCTGTCCCAGAACTTCCCTGGAGATTCTGAGGCAGCAGGATTGGGCAGGGGTCTGGATTGCTACCACCTAGAAGTAAACTTGGAAACATTGGGCCAGAAGAACAAAGGAAAAGGCAGGATACAATTTCACACCCTCTGTCTCCTGGCTTTCTCAGCTGACTCTCCCCTTATCATTGAAAGACAGTAATCAGCCCTTGAAGTGACTCAGCTCCAGCTTCAGGTCCACTAACACAGAGCTTACCTCCTCCATAGCTCAACCATAACCCAGGAATGGAGTCTTTTTTGCCTCAATAGTCTTTTTTGGTTGAACCACCCATTGCTAAATCAATCAGAGTAGTCAAAGGAAATAAAAGACTGATTTGATTGCCTTAAGAGAATACTAGTAGAAGCCATTTCTACATGTGGAGTTGGGGTTAATCCAGTGGTTCTCAACTTTCCTAATGCCGCGACCCTTTAATACAGTTCTTCATGTTGTGGTGACGCCCTATGTCATTGTTAAAAAATTGAACATAATTAAAGCATAGTGATTAATCACAAAAACAATATGTAATTATATATGTATTTTCTGATGGTCTTAGGCAACCGCTGTTAAAGGGTATTTCAATCCCCAATGGGGTCACGAGCCACAGGTTGAGAACCGCTGGGTTAATCCCTCCTGGGAAGATTCTGGATGTTGTTAATGAAGGGGAAAGAAGTAGTAATTAGGGAAACAATGGTTATTTATTTTAATCTTCCTCTAAAGGACTGTGCAACAGTCCATGATGATGGAAGTGTCCTGAAGTTTGCCTGAAATTGAGTTACCCTCTCTCTAGGAAATTAATTCTTGCTAATATACACACAGGCAGTGGGCACAATAATTTCCACCAGTGTGGGGCAGTGTGGAATGTGGGCAGTAATGGTCCTCAATATCAGTTGTCAAATCAGTCCATCACTCATTGCCACCTTTGTGTGCTAAGATGTTAGCTAGAATGTCTCTTTATTATTGACTTTCTAGCTCTATGAATTTTAGCACATGTATAGATTTATATAACTACCATCACATGTAGGATACTGAAACATTCTATAACCCAGAGAATGCCTTCATGTCATTTCTTTATAATCACCCCCTCCACCACCTGCACCCCCTGGAGAAGTCACTTGCTGTTGTTCATTCCTATTGTTTTATCTTTTGAGAATATCATATGAATGGAATCATACAGTATATATAGTCTTTTGAAATTGCCTTCTTTCAGTCAGCATAATCTGTTTGAGATCCAACCATGTTGTGGCTTGTATCAATAGCTTATTTAGTTTTTATTGTTGCATAGTCTCCTATATAATAAAAGCACCGTATGCAAATTGTCCTCTCACCTGGGAGTTCGTCTAGGAGTTCGACCAGGGGGTTGGGCCAGCCGGCGAAGGGAGGGAGGCCCCAGCTGGCAGGGGTGGTGGCAGCAGGCAACTTGGGGAAGGGAGGGAGACTCTGGCTGGCAGCCGTGGCAGCAGCTTTAGGTGGCCAGGGAAAGAGAGGGAGTACCCGGTCAGCAGCCACAAGGGACCCTACCAGTGCACGAATTTCATGCACTGGGCCTCTAGTTACATTATATATTTGTACCACAGTTTGTCTATTTGAAGGACATTTAGTTTGTTTTCAATTTTTGGTGATTGTGAATAGAACTGCTGTAAACATTTGCACACAGGTGTTTGTATCAACATTAGTTTTTATTTCTCTAGCAGTGAGATGGTTGAACCATGTGGTGTGTTTGACTATGTAGGAAGCTGCCAAACCGCTTTTCTCAATGGTTGTAACATTTTGCATCCCCACCAACAATCATATGAGTTACAGTTGTTCTCCATCCTTGACACAATTTGCCATTGTTTGTATGTTTTTACTCTAGTCATTTGATAGATTTGTCATGATATCCCCTGGTTATTTTAATTTTCATTTGCCATGTGGATGATGATGTTGAACATTTTTTCATGTACTTATTTGACATCTTTATTTCTTCTTGGTGAAGTGCATATTCTAGTCTTTTGCCTATTTTTTAATTCATTTGTTTGTCTTAGTGTTGAGTTTGGAGACTTCTTGGTACATTTTTGATACATGGTATTTACTGGATATGTCATTTGCAATCCCCCCCCCCCCCCCCCCCCCGTCTGTAGCTTGCTTTTTCGCTGTCTTAATTGTGTCTTTTATGGAGCACAAATTTTTAAATTTTGTAACGTTCATTTTTTTATATTGTGTTTTGAATCTGACCTCCAGATTCTCAGGTCATTCAGACTGTGTATGTGGTTAAGTTGGAAAGCACACTTGTACCTTTCCTGTACAATGATGAGATTAGTAGTATTTAGTCACATCAACATGCAGTTTTGCAAAGACTACGACTAGAGAGGACATTCCTAAATGCACAGAGTAGTCTGACATTGACTCATAATGGGAGTGCTGACGTCATTAAAGCTAAGGGGAATACTTTGAGATGTGGAAATTTAAGTCTTTGAGAAGTTCAATAATTTTTAGTTTTAGAATTTGTTTTCTACATTTTTCTGAAGTTCAAGGATAAGGATAGTAGTTTTGGGGTAAAAGGCAATAGTTTTCAAAGTTTTTAAAAGCTATTCTGGCAAGAAAAAGTATTATTTACCCTACAGATAGGCAAAGAATGATCAAAGTTTACCAGAAAATACTGATTGAACCAACATTTGCTCTTTTATTTCATGCTATTTGCAGGCTAGCCCATTTAAAGTGAATTTACTTTTGGAAAAGACTCATTTGCCAAGAGTGAATTTGAATCTGTGGTAGCATAACTTGCTTGACATGCTTTAGTTTTTGTGTTTAAGTGTGAACAATTAATGAAGAAAATTGAATTAAGCTTATCAAAAGGTGCGTTACGATGTTTGAGACAGTGTTTGATTATTGAAAGTATCCACAGAACTCAGTTTACAAGTTACAGGCAACAAGCATAATATAGCAATGGCAGGAGAAGGGAATGTATTGGGAGAAGTCTAGTACAGACCTTTCTTACCCTCCTACCACTGGGTTGCTTAGGATATACTTTGTCTTAGTTTTTTTTAAAATACGTGTTTATTGATTTTTAGAGAGAGAGGAAGGGAGAAGGATAGAGAGATAGAAACATCATTGATTGACTGCCTCTTGTACAACGTGGGCATGTGCCCTGTTAGTTGAACAGAGAACCTCTTGGTTCATGTGTCGACATTCAACCCCTGAGCCAACCGGCCAGGCTGTCTTCAGGTTTGAACCACCACTGCCATGTGTATGAAGCACCTTGGTACCAGACAGCCCAAACCTGTTCAAGGTGTGCTCGTTGCCCACGTGTCTCCCAGCTATATGACCAGCCTAAATTCTCAACCCTCCCCAAACAAGGTGTAAGTTAAAAATCCAATGACTAGTACTAAACATTGCTGGTACATCTGCCCCCAAACAACTCACTGCCCTATGGTTAAGGAACTTAATAGGTTCTGTAGTAATGTCAAAGTTCAGTTATGCTGTGTGCAGTTCTGGAAATAAGCATTTTGTCCTTTCAAACCTGCTGAGATTAACCCATGCTCTACAAAGGGGATATTCAAAGATGTGGACAGACATAGACAATTTTCTCACACAGGTTAAATAATCAAGGTAGGGAAGGAGAGTTGATGGGTTGAAAATGTCACAATTATGGATAGTGATATGTAAAGGAGAAGCAATGATGGCAATAACCCGTCTCATGGCATTTAATTTATTTCATAAAATGTATTATAATTGTTTTCAATCCTGGGAGGAAAAAATTCTTTTAATACAGAATTATTTCACCAGTCCTTTATTTAAACATGGGTATGCTTTCTTTTCCTTTTTAATTTATCTTTATTTTTCAAAGTATTAGCGGTGTCCCTGTTTTTCCCTCCATTAACCCCTTCATCTTTCACCTGCCCCTACCCAGGCCTTCACAACACTATTGTCTGTGTCCATGGGTTATGCATATATGCATATAAGTTCTTTGGTTAATCTCTCCCCAACCACCCTTCCACCCCAGCCTTCGCTCTGAGAGTTGTCTGTTAAACATGGGTATGTTTCTTTTAACCTGAAAAGTACATCATTGTTTGTTTATATGTATTTATATTAATACTAGTAGCCCAGTGCACGAAATTTGTGTACATTAAAAGGGAATTAATTGCCCTAACCAGTTTGGCTCAGTGGATAGAGCATTGGCATGCGGACTCAAGGGTCTCAGGTTCGATTCTGGTCAAGGGCATGTGCCTTGGTTGCGGGCACATCCCCAGTGGGGCCTGTGCAGGAGGCAGCTGATCGATGTTTCTCTCTCATCGTTGTTTCTAACTCTCTATCCCTTCCTCTCTGTAAAAAATCAATAAAATATATATATTTTTTAAAAAGGAATTAATTAGCAGAGATATTTTAATATTGCTATTTTCCCTTTCTCTATAATAGAAGTGTGAGAGATGAAAGGAAATTAGTAAAATGTATATGAAAATAATATATAAATTTATTAATAAACTAGAGGCCCGGTGCACAAAAATTTGTGCACTTGGGGGAAGGGGGTCCTTCAGCCCGCCCTGTGCCCTCTCACAGTCTGGGACCCCACGGATGTGACCACTTGCTGGCTTAGGCCTGCTCCTCAAGGGATTGGGCCTAAGATGGCAATCAGACATCCCTCTGGCAGCCTGGCAGCCCTCGGAGGATGTCCATTTGCCAGCGGGGAGCAGACCTAAGGTGCAGTCAGACATCCTTAGCGCTGCTGAGGAAGCCAGAGATGCTACCACCACCACTGCTGTACTGGCAGCCATCAGCGTGGCTTGTGGCTGAGCAGAGCTCCTCCCTGTGAGAGCACACTGACCACCAGAGGACAGCTCCTGCATTGAGCATCTGCCCCCTGGTGGTCAGTGTGTGTCATAGTGACCAGTCATTCCCAGTCTTTCTGCTGTTAGGGTCAGTTTGCATATTACCCTTTTACTATATAGGATAGTGGCCTGGTGCATGGATGGTGGCCGGCTGGTTTGCCCTGAAGGGTGATTCGGATCAGGGTGGGGGTCCCGCTTGGGTGCCTGGCCAGCCTGGATGACAGGCTGATGGCTGTTTGCAGCTGGTCACACCCTCTTCAGGGTGGGGGTCCCCACTGGGGTGCCTGGCCAGTCTGGGTAAGGGGCTGAGGGCCGTTTTCAGGCTGGTGGGCGACTGAAGCTCCCAGCCTCTTTTTTCTTTCTTTTTTTTATTCTTGGATTTTTTTACCTTCTATAGCTGTCACTGGAGCTGAGAGCCGGCTCCAGCTCTGAGGCCCGGCTCCAGCTCTGAGGCTGAGGCTGGCTGAAAGCAAGTATCTGGAGTTTGTTTGGCTTCTATAATTGAAACATTGTTGCTGTCCTGCTCGCTCCAGCTCTGAGGCTGCGGCTAGCTGAAAGCAGGTATCTGGGTTTGTTTAGCTTCTATCATTGAAACTCTGTTGCCATCACTGGCGCTCTAAGCTCTGAGACCATGGCCGGCTGAAAGCAGGTGTCTGGGGTTTGTTTAGCTTCTCTAATTGAAACATTGTTGCTTCAGGAGCTCAGAGCCGGGCCGTGGCAAGCGGGGAACCATGGCTTCCTTCATCACTGGAGCAAGGAAGCCTCATGATCGCTTCAGCTGCGTGGCTGCCGGCCGCCATCTTTGTTGACAGTTAATTTGCATATCCTGCTGATTAGCCAATGGGAAGCATAGCAGAGGTATGGTCAATTATCATGTTTGTCTATTATTAGATAGGATATACAGTAACAAAAGGATATAACAACAACAAAGGCATGATATAAAAATGACAAAAACATGATATGAAAACAAGAAAAACATGATATACAAAAAATAGTGATGCAAACAATCACTGATAAAGTGATTAAACTTATTCTAATATCTCCCTGTACACCACATTAAGAGTGAAAACACTTTCAGAGTGCTTGACTAATTTCCCTTGTGATCAAGTACTTAGAACGTTAACTGTAACATCACATGCTCCTCAAACTCGAGAGAAAGCAACATATAATTGACCATGTGCAAAAATGGGTTCAGCTAGGAATATACCTACTTTGTCTAGAGTTTGTCCTTGTAATTTATTAATAGTCATCACAAATGCTGGCATCACGGGAAACCATCATCGAATCAATTTAAATGGGAGGCCAGTGTCAGATGGGGACAAATTAATTCTTGGAATCAGAACAGCCTCTCCCTCTGCAGATCCTATTAATACTTCAGTTTCAATAATGTTAGGTTGTAATCTTTTGATAATAAATCTGGTACCATTACAAAGATCCCATTTACTATTGAGATTTCTCAATAGATGATGATTGCACCCACTTTCAATTCTTGGCTTCACATTACAATCACCGGGGAATCTTTTTAAAATCCTGATTCCGGGGCCTCATCCTCTGGAAATTGTTTCTTTGTTATGGGGTGGGGCCACAACATTAGTAACAAAGAAACCGAATTAAAACTTTATTGTGGGGAGCCACTACCGTGTTTTGGACAGGTTAAAGTCTTGGACTGAGGAGAGTGCACAGTCCTCTCATTTCCACATGCAAGTCCCAGCTTGGAGGGCAGGGCCCTCCCAGCACAATTATAGCCAACAGTTGTAGTTGTAAACTTGAACCTATGGTCCGAACACGTGGCCCCACGTGCCTGAGTAATGTAGGCTTGATAGAGTTCAGGTGCATGTAGTTGAGTAGGATTGCAACCCAGGAGAATTTTGTAAACAACTTGGTCATGCCCTTACTTTGCCTCGTAGCATCTGCTATAAAATAAAGGCATGGCTGTGGGCATGGGCGCTGTCTCTTAGAGAAGCAGCATCCTACCAAGACCCGGCTTTCATTCTCTTGTCTGTCTTTTCTAAGCCTTTCAGCTGCCCCCACTCAGGTTCACCCCTGGCCGTGCTGGCGCAGCACACTCCCAGGGAAGCACAGCTCAGGGAGGGCGCAGCCCTTGGCAAAGGACCCTGGATTCAGTGGGTCCACACTCTGAGTGTGGGTTCCTGCCTCAAACCCTGCCCTTACAGAACAGCTCCAGGAAACAGCTCGGGGGAGGGCACAGCCGTTGCCAAGACAACCCCTGCAGGACTGACTTCCTTCGGTTGGTCGCCAGCCAGACCCCAGTCGTGATGAACACCACCAATGGTTTTTATATAAGTAGATATTTTACCCAAGAAGATACACTTTAATTTTCATTTATCAGGCTTCTCCTCCCACCCCTTTCCTCCTAAGCTTGGTGAACAAAAAGAGTTCATACAATCATTCCAAATTAATACAAATCTGGAGAATAAAAGCAAACCTGATTATTTTTATTTACCTTAAAAATAAATCTTAGTGGTACCTTGTGGTCTTTCCAGTAATTCAATGGTATTTCAGTCATTAAAAGACATCTTAAGTAAAAAGATTTCCCAAATTGGGACATTTGAAAGCCTCATGAGACTCTATATTAGGTAATGCTTTGATTTAGAGGTAAAGGGTAGAGTGCATCAAGGCATGCAGGCAAACATGACAGGTTGGAGGGATGACCTCCCAGGCTCAGGGAACTCAGGACCCATATTCACGCACACCACATGCCATGTCTCCTGATCGAATCACCAAGATTGTTGTGCGGTATCTTAGCTCGGGCTAGAACACAAACCTGAAGTTCCCAGCATAGACTTTGATGACTCTGGCCACATAGTCAAGTCCAGCTAACTTAACTGCTTTGGCCAATTGTACACCATCAGTTAAAAAACTGGGCCGAACAACATAAACTGATGACCAAAAATCAATCCAGAGACATAGAAGCATCAAACAGACCATCAAACCTCAGAGGGAAGGCAAGGGAGGGTCAGGGGGAGAGATCAACCAAAGGACTTGTATGCATAACCAATGGACACAGATAGTAGGAGAGTGAGGGCATGTGCTGGGGGGTGGAAGCAGCCAGGGAGAGGTGAATGGGGGGAAAAGGAGGCCTATGTAATACTTCAAACAATAACAAATTTAATTAAATAAAAAAGAAAGGAAAGAAGGAAGGAAGGAAAGAAGGAAGGAAAAAAAGAAGGAAGCAAGGAAGAGAAAATAAGTATGAACCACAAAAAAACAAAAACAAAAAAAACCTGATCTGGGATGGAAGGAATTGCCAGGGGAGTTTTACCTTTTAACCAGTTGATCATAAAACTGTTCTCTTCTTGCCCAAGAGTCAATAATGTCATCCTGGAGGCCCAGAGATAAAGATAGAGTTATTCTATCCCATCTGTAAATCAACTGTATTGTCCATATTGTTTTATTTTTGTGAATTTGGGGCCTAAATTTGGGAAAGGCAAAATCAAGTCTTTTAGGGAAAAAAGTTATAAACCTAAGATGAAAGAACAAAATATGAGTCCCCATAGTTCTGCAGCATTTGGTGTGCTTAATGGTTATGTCAGGCCCATGGGTTTATCATGATTTAGTGAAGAGAATTTTACCTCAGGGGCTGAGGAGTCCCAGGGGAAGATGTGGTACATTTTGATCACCAAAAAGAAAAACTGATTCAATCCCAAGACTGCCCAAGACTATTCTGTTTATTTTGTCTGCTAGTCATTTTGTTGCAAACCCTGTAAAGATGGCCTCTACATCAAAGCCTAATTAAGAAGCAATAGTAAAGAAACACTCATCAATATTAAAGTGACAGTTCTGTTTTGGTGGTCATCTATTGTTTTGTACACCTAGCACTCCTGCCATCTTCTTAAAGCAATCCTCCCTCCATCTTTTTGAAAATTTCTTCTTGACTTAGTTTAGTCATGTGCTTATTTTAGAGGCTGCTCAATCACAGTATCTTCTCCATTTCCCGACCAGTGTCACTTGGTCCAGAAAGTAGGCATGTAAAGTAGGTTGGGTCAATCAGAGTATTTCTTGAATTAAAAAAGCTCAAGTTGAGCCTGGTTGGCATGACTCAGTGGTTGAGGGTCGACTTATGAACCAGGATACCAGGGTTTGATTCCCAGTCAGGTCACATGCCCTGGTTGTGGACTCGATCCTCAGTGTGGGTGTGCAGGAGACAGCCGATCAATGATTGTCTCTTATTATTGATGTTTCTATTGCTCTCTCCGACTCCCTTCCTCTCTGAGGTAAATAAAAACATATTTAAAAAAATGTAAAAAGCTCAAGTTGATTTGTACATGATGAATCAAGCAGTGCAGTTCCTGCCACGAGGAAGAAGATGATCTAAGAGAATGTCACTGACAAACAAAGAAAAGCATAGACATGTGATGGAGAATGTCCTGACAATGCTTGTGCTCCATGAGTCAGACATTCCCCAAGTTCAGCCCTTCTCACTGTTACATGAATCAGAAGACTGTGTGGAAGAGATCTTCTAAGGAGAAAGATGTGAAATGTAACATATAGGACATCTATTTGGTCAAAAACAAACCAGAGACATTTTTAGTAGACAACATAAAAGTGGACAAGGATTTGAAGATCTACAATATATTTTGTATGATATATGATATAACCCATTATGTATGATGTCACCCATGTTCAGTAACTAAGACATTATTTTTTTTTTCACATCAGACTGGAACAATTTTGCCCAGTTGGAGAGCCTGTGGGTGAGCAGGCATTCTCATGCTTTTGACGATGAAATGCATATGGTACACCCCTATGCAGGGAAATTGGGTAATATCTAGTAAAATCACATATGCATTTACTCATTGATACAGCAGCAAGCTGTCCGTAGATATATAATCAAAAGCATAAAATTATATGTGCACTAAGTATTCACTTTCTAAATTATTCATATTTGCAAAACCCTGAAAAGAATCTCAAAACTCCCCACTATTTTTCCTGGCCGCTTCCTGAGCCTTCTGTTGACCATTCCACAGTTGTATTAAGCCAGAGGCTTCTGGTTGGTGGTTAGACCATGATCTGTGTGGACCTGAGCCTATTAGTATCATTTTTTCCCCCAATAAATGTGACCTGCGGTTAGAAGCATGGTTATGTGGCATTATGAAAATCTGCATTTTCTGGAAGAAGTGCCAAAGTATCCATTTCAGTGAGGACAAATACTGTCCTTTCTTTGATAGAAGGGGTCCAGTGTAATCAATCTATCACCAATAAAATCAAAACCGTTCTTGAGAGAATAAAGCAATATCTCCTGTTGTCTTTTGGGGTACTACGAAGTAACAGGTTCACTCTCTAACCATCTGTACAACCAGCTAGTCACTGCTCATGAATTAGTGTTGACCTTTACTTTACACTAGCACTCTGATCACACAAGGTGGACAACTCTATATACTAGCCAGTGTTCTGCACTCCGGGAGGATTTTCCTTCACCTATATCTTCGGGGCTACTCTGGTGCAAGGCCACAGTGCAGCAGTCGTCTGCTTCTGTCTGGTGTTGGCCGATATTCATGCTAAATAACTGCAAACCAGGCCTTTGACTTCCTCCCTTTATTAAGTAGTCCTATGGAACTTCCCATAAGATGTAGGTGTAGTGAAACCACAGAATGCAAGGATTGTTAACAATGGCGACCATTACCCTCCCTTGGCTTTAAAAGACAAAGAGAAGGAGTGATTCCTGAAACCAACAGAGTGATTGTGTTTCAGATTTTCTTTCTTTATAAAACTGTGTTTTACTTTATTATTTAAAAAATTTTTAATATGTTTTTATTGATTGTTTTAGAGAGAGAGGAAGGGAGAGGGATAGATAGATAGAAACATCGATGAGAGAGAAACATCATTGATCTGCTGCCTCCTGCATCATCTCCTAGTAGGGATCAAGCCTGCAACCCGGGCATGTGCCCTGACCAGGAATCAAACCAGTGACCTCTTGGTTCGTGGGTTGATTCTCAACCACTGAGCAACACCAGCTGGGCTAAAATTGTGTTTTATTATTTGTAGTTTGTCCTTTGAACCATCTACTGATGAAAACAAATGTCCATGCAAAGCCTTGCACACTAGTGTTCATCACAGATTTATCCATAAGAATACAAACTGGATGACTCAGCAATTCCACTTCTGGGAATATATCCAAAGAAACCTGAAACACTATATGTTTCAGGATATATGCACCCCTAAGTTCATTGCAGTGTTATTTATAATAGCCAAGATATGGAAGCAGTCCAAATGTCCATCAGTAGATGAGTGGATACAACAGCTATGGCACACACAATGGAATATTACTCGGCATTAAAAGGAAGAAAATTTTACTGTTTGCAGTAGCATGGATGGATCTGGAGAACATTATGCTCAGTGAAATAAGCCAGTCAGAGAAAGACAAGTACTATATGATTTCACTCATACGTGGAATTTACTGAACAAACTGAACCAACAAGCAAAACAGAGGCTCACCCATAGATAGCAGGCAGACAGCTCTGGAAGGGGCATGGTACATGGAGCAATTGAGAAAAAAACCCAGAAAGAACTCAGGGACATGGACAACAGTGTAGTATTGCAGGGGGAAGAGGTTGGTGGAAGTGGAAGAGTGTATAGAGGGGATAAATGCGATAGAAGAAAAAAAAAGGTATACAAAGCAGAAACAACAGAAAAGTACATTCATGGGTGGACTGATAAACAAATTATAACATATTCATGCAAAGGAATGTGTTTTGTTGCTACTCAGTAACAACAGGGAAACAATTCCTTACACAACAACATCATTGAATCTCAAAGTCATCATGCTCAAGGAACAGACACAAACGAGCACATATTTCATAATTCTATTTACATGAAACTCTAGAAAAGACAAAGCTCATCTACCGTGATACGCTGCTCAGTGATTGCCTGAAGTCTGGGATGAAAGGGTGGAATTCCCTGGGAAATGACACAAGAAATCTTTTAAGATGATGGAAATTGTTTCCTGTATCTAATTGTGGTGGTGGGATATATTTTGTGAACTATTACTTAACTATACTCTTAAATGGTATGCATTTTATTGTTGTAAATTATACCCCTATAGCATTGATTTAAAATGTATTAATTACACTTTTAATCACTTCTCAGAGGTTTATCTTTAACTCCATTTACCACTTTTCTGATTTTTATATCATTGTTTTCATGTATTTTATACATATTTTAATAGTTCCCACATTATATAGTTGTTTTGCTTTCAGTCAATGGTTATTTAGATTTCCCCAAATAGCTGATTTTGTGAAGTGTGTTTCCTTCCTTCCTCCCTCCCTTCCTCCCTTCGTCCCTTCCTCCCTTCCTCCCTTCCTCCCTTCCTCCCTTCCTCCCTTCCTCCCTTCCTCCCTTCCTTCCTCCCTTCCTCCCTTCCTCCCTTCCTTCCTCCCTCCCTCCCTTCCTCCCTTCCTCCTTCCCTTCCTCCCTTCCTCCCTTCTTTCCCTTTCCTGACTTTACTAGCATTGATTGAGTTATTTCAGTTCATTTCTTTTTCCTTGCAGTGGTTGCTGTCTTCTATGTCACGCCTTATTAAAGGTTGGGTGTTTATCCTTGTCTTGTCTTTATATTACGATTAGTCAGTAAACATGACATTGGTCTGGGGTGAATCTGAACCAAATCTGGAACTCTGGAGCCAAGGTGAATCAATATACCTTTGAAGGCTCTTTCCATAAAACCTGCTGATTATTGCAGTACTGTTGAAGAAGAAAATGCATTATTGCATAAGACACATTATAATGTGATTATTATTGATGTATCTGTCTCTCCTAGACAGTGAGCTCTTTGAGGTGAGGTACTAGCACAGCATAATGTAATAGAGGCTGAAAAAGTGTTGTTCAAATTCAGTTTATATGGATGGTGTAGCCTGTAGATAATGAAGTCAAGAACTTCAGAGTTGGAATAAACTTTCTAAAGATACTTCAGTATTAACAGAGTAACACAGTATTAATGTCCTAATTGCGCCATTTGTTTAAGGTTTGGAACCCTTATTACAAATCAGTTGAGCATAGACACATGAATTTATTACTATTTTGGGGCACTCAATAACATTCCATTGATCTTCATGTCTGTTGTTACACTAATAGCAAACTGTCTTGACTGCTTTGCTTCATAGTAAGTTTTTATATCTGTAAATGTGAGTCTGCCTCATTTGTTCATTTTTGAGATTGTAATTGTTTTGGGTACTCATTGGCTCTTGT
The DNA here is from genome assembly GCF_964212035.1 of Myotis nattereri. Lineage (NCBI taxonomy): Eukaryota > Metazoa > Chordata > Mammalia > Chiroptera > Vespertilionidae > Myotis > Myotis nattereri. Next base: position 28,570,016 of record NC_138086.1, on the reverse strand, counting down.
AATTCCATATGCATGTGGCGTTCAGTTGTTTCAATATCATTTGCTGAAAAAACGATCATTTTGCCATTGAATTACCATTGCTCCTTTGTCACAGATCAGTTGAATATGTTTCTGCAAGTGTATTTCTGGGCTCTCTATATTGTTCTTTTGATCTGTTTCTCAGTTCTTTCATCACTACCACACTCTCTTGATATTCACATATTTTTGACTTGCAACAATCTCTTCATTGGTGGCTGATGTGGTGGTAAAACCAAAGGATTTTTATTCGTGTGGCCTCATTTGTAAGAATGGACTTTACTATTATTTCTCAAGAAGTTATAAATTGACTAGTTGGGGAGGAGGAAATAAGAGGGAGAAGATGTTTGTTTTAAAATTAAGTAAATAGAGGAGAACTAAGATGGTGGCGTAGGTAAATGCCAGTATACGCAGCCCCCCTCAACCACATCAAAAGTACAACTAAAATTCAGAATGGTCATCCTTCAGAACTACCTGAAAGCTGGCTGAATGGAAGTCCTACAACTGGAGAAGTAAAGAAGAAAGTACATTGAGACTAGTAGGAGGGCCAGAGGTGCTGAACAGGCTGGTATCGCACCTATGTGTGCTGTTTTCTTAATCGGGAGGGAGATTGTCTCTGTACAGGCACCCTGTGAGGAGCAAGGGGTCCCAGCCCCACACCAGACCCCAGCCCAGGGTTCCAAAGCTGGGAAGAGAAGTCCCTGTAACTTTGAGCTTAAATACCAGTAGGGATTGTGGCTGAGTGACAGGGAGGCTGCTGGAGACCCAGGTGTTCTTTTTAAAGGGCCGGTATACTAACTCACTCAGGCTCCATCCCTCTGAGTCCCATCATTGGGGAGCTTTGGGGAACCCAGACACATAGGGGGATGAACTGGATTGTCTGGCATCAGTGCAGGAAATCAGGGGTGGATTTCTCCCAGACGGCAGTGTTTGCAGGGGTCATTGTTCCCTGTTGCAGAGCTGGCTGGCAGCCATATATTACTAGTAGTTTCCATCAGAATGACTCACATTGTTAGCTCAGTCCTGGTGATTCCCTGAGACCCTGCCTCATCCAATTTGCAGCCCTACCTAATCTGTTTGCAGCAGCTTTTCCATATGAATGGCCTGTCCTGGCTCAGGCTTCAAACTTCCCTAAAATCTCATACAAGCTGCCCCTTGTATCAGCTTTCCCAAAACCTATAAATAAAAGGCCCAAGTCCTGGCATTAGCACCAGGCTGCCTTGCTTCACAGCTGGACCTTGTCTGGGCACTTCCTAGCCCCATACAAATAGCAGCCATTTTCAGACCTCTCTGTAGCTTCTGCTGGGTGGCCCCAGGCAGTGACTGACTTTGCACCTCTCTGGAAGCCCCAGAACCAGGTCACCTGGTGGACAGCTTCAGACCATAACAGATTACAGCTGTACACATCCACAAGTGACACACTCAAGGGATAGACTCAGTGAGCCTCAGAGCCCCACTGAAACAAGTCCTGCTCCATAGGAGTGTCTGCTGCACAACGGCTCTTCCATTGTAGTTGCAGCTGGTCCTCACACCAATTGGCCTGGAGGTCAACTCCTTCCAGGATCACCAACAGCAATCAAGGCTCAACTACAACAAGACGGTGCACACAGCCCACATAGGGATGCACTTAGAGTGCCCTGCTCAGGTGTCTCGGGAGGCTGAACCACTAGGCCCTACAGGACACCTCTTGCAGAAGGCCACTCTAAGAATTCCAGGAGACCTAATACATAGAAACAAACACAAGTAAGCAGCCAAAATGCGGAGACAAAGAAAAATGTTACAAATGAAAGAAATGGAAGCAACTAAACTACTAGATACAGAGTTCAGAACAATGGTTATGAGGTTACTCAAGGATCTGAAGGAAAGCTTCAAGGTACTCAAAAAAGAGCTTCAAGAGACTTAGTTAGACTTTCAGGGATTTTAGTGAAAATGTCAAAGACATAAAAAAAGAGAAGTCGGAAATTAAGCATATACTAACTGAAATAAAGAATAACTTACAGGGATTCACCAGTAGAGAGAGGATTCTGAGAATCAAATAAAAAATTTGGAATATGAGAAAGCAAAAAACACCCAATCAGAAGGGCAAAAAGAAAAAAGAATTAAAAAATATGAGGAGAGTGTAAGGAGCCTCTGGGACAACTTCAAGCATAACAACATTCACATTATGGGGGTGCCAGAAGGAGAAGAGAGCAAGCTATTGAAAACCTATTTGAAGAACTAATGACAGAAAACTTCCCCTACCTGGTGAAAGAAATCAACTTGGAAGCCCAGGAAGCGCAGAGAGTCCCAAGCAAGAGGAAACCAAAGAGGCCCACAGCAAGACACATGATAATTAGAATGCCAAGGGTTAAAGACAAAGAGAGATTCTTAAAAGCAGCAAGAGAAAAGCTGTTAGTTATCTACAAGGGAGCACCCAGCTGATTTCTCAACAGCAACTTTGCAGTCCAGAAGGGCATAGCAAGAAATATTCAAAGTGATGAATAGCAAGGACCTACAACCAAGCTTTCTCTATCCAGCAAAGCTATCATTTGGAATTGAAGGTCACATAAAGAGCTTCACAGACAGGAAAAGGTAAAGGAGTTCATTACCACCAAACAAGTATTATATGAAATGTTGAAGGGTATTCTTTTTTTAAATTTTAAATATATATTTATATCAATTTTATTTTATTTTATTTTTAAAAAATCTTTATTGTTCAGATTATGACAGTTGTTCCTCTTTTTTCCCCCCATAGCTCCCCTCTACCTGGTTCCCACCCCACTCTCTTCCCTTACTACTCCACAGTCCTCAACCATAGATGTATGATTTTTGTCCGGTCTCTTCCCGCACCCCCACAACCCTTTCCACCCAAGAATTGTCAGTCCACTCCCTTTCTATGCTCCTGATTCTGTTATATTCACCAGTTTATTCTGTTCATCAGATTTTTGATTCACTTGATTTTTAGATTCACTTGTTGATAGATATGTATTTGTTGTTCATAATTTGTATCTTTACCTTCTTCTTCTTCCTCTTCTTAAAGAATACCTTTCAGCATTTCATATAATACTGGTTTGGTGGTGATGAACTCCTTTAGCTTTTTCTTATCTGTGAAGCTCTTTATCTGACCTTCAATTCTGAATGATAGCTTTGCTGGATAAAGTAGTCTTGGTTGTAGGTTCTTGGTATTCATCACTTTGTATATTTCTTGCCACTCCCTTCTGGTCTGCATAGTTTCTGTTGAGAAATCAGCTGACAATCATAGGCGTATTCCCTTGTAAGTAGCTGTTTTTCTCTTGCTGCTTTTAAGATTCTCTCTTTGTCTTTTGCTCTTGGCATTTTAATTATGATGTGTCTTGGTATGGTCCTCTTTGGATTCCTTTTGTTTGGGGTTCTATGTGCTTCCTGGACTTGTAAGACTATTTCTTTCACCAGGTAGGGGAAGTTTTCTGTCATTATTTCCCCAAATAGGTTTTCAATACCTTGCTCTCTCTCTTCTTCTGGCTCCCCCATAATTCGGATGTCGGTATGTTTGAAGTTGTCCCAGAGGCTCCTTACACTATCTTCATATTTTTGGATTCTTTTTTCTTTTCCAGTTGGGTGTTTTTTACTTCTTCATACATCAAATCTTTGACTTGATTCTTGTGATCCTCTTGTCTGCTGTTGGATCTCTATATAATATTCTTTATTTTAGTCAGCGTATGCTTAATTTCTAGTTGGTCCTTTTTCATATCCTCGAGGGTTTCACTAGACTTATTGAGGGTCTCACTAAATTTATCGGTGGTTTCTAGAAAATTCTTGAAAAACCTTAAAACTGTGGTTTTGAACTCTGTATCCAGTAGTTTGCTTTCCTCCATTTCTGTCATTTGTGATCTGTTTCTTTGTCTCCACATTTTGGCTGCTTCCCTGTGTTGATAGCATGGCTTTGTGTGCTAGGTGTCCTATAGGGCCCAGTGGCTCAGCCTCCCCAATTACCTGAGGTGGACACTCTTGGTGCACCCCTTTGTGGGCTGTGTGCACAGTCTTGTTGTATCTAAGCCTGGATTGTTGTTGGTATCACTGGGAGGAATTGACCTTCAGGCCATTTGGCTGCGAGATTCAGCTGTGTCTATGGTGGGAGAACTTCTATGCTGGAGACACCCTTATGGGTCAAGACTTGTTTCTGTGGGGCTTTGGTGCTCACTGAGTCTTCCCCCTGAGTGTGTCCCTTATGGATCTGAGGAGTTATAATCTGGATGGTCCCACTCTGATCGCTGGGTTCACTGGCACTTGGATCTCTAAGGAGGTGCTAATTTAGCCTCTGCCTGAGGCTACCTAGCAGGAGGTACAGAGAAATCTGCAGATTCCTCTTCTTTGTTTGAGATTTGGAGGTGCCCATATGAGGTCCAGCTGTGAAGCAATGCAAGCTGCTGTGGGGCCTTGGGCCTTCTTTTCGATGATCTGGGTCTCCCTGACCCAGCTGCAGTTTGTTAGGTAATTTTAGATAGCAAAGGGCCAGGTCATTCATATGCAAAAGCCTCTGTGCACAGCTTGGGTGAGGCGGGGTCTCAGGGAATCAACAGGGCGGAGAAAACAGCTATGGCTGATCCTCAGCCCTGCCCTAAGAGGTCCTGGGTGTCAGTGTCCCGTGGTAATCATTGCAAGCCCCTCTGAGAGAAAGCCACCCTCGAGTTCTGCCCGCTGCCAGACAGTCCAGTTTCTCCCCATATGAGTCTGGGTCCCCAGAGACTCGCCCAGATCTGGAGTCAGGGCTGTTGGGATCTATTGTCTCCCTCCCGATTGAAAAAGACAACGGCATCCTCAGTTGCCAGCCCTTTCTATGTGTGCCTCCGTACCTCTGCACTTTACTTCCATACCTCCTCTGAGTCTCAGTGTGCTTTTCTCTTTTCTTCTATTTGTAGAATTTCCATTCAGCCAGCCTCCCTGAGTTCTGGATGGTGTCCATTTTGTCTTTTACTTGTATTTTTGAAGTGGTTGTGTGAGGCAGCACTTTCCGGTGTTTACCTATGCTGCCATCTTGGTTTCTCTGAAGGGTATTCTTTAAGAAAAGGAGGAAGAGAAGGAGGAAGAAGAAGAAAAAAGAGGAAAAAATATATGAATAATAAAATGGCATGCCTCTGTATCACTTAGCTGCTTTTCTGGTGAGTCCTCCTTTTCTTTCCTTTAGGGGTTTCTTTGTCTACCCATGTTTATTCTCACTGACATATCTAGACGTTGAGTCGTTCAGTGGCTAATCCCTAGGTGACAGTGGCTCCTTGGGCTGTGGTTTCTCCTCGGGCGGTTGCGGTAGCAGCTGCTCCTCATTTGGCAGCAGCTCCTCTGGTGAGTACTTTTCACAGCTTTGGTGGCTCTTCTGGCTGGTGGGGGGAGGCTTCACGTACAGCTGCTGTTCCTCAGAGGGTGTGGTGATCAGGAGGCTGCTGTTGCTTGGATCTGCTGCATTGATTTAAGGGCACATAATACAACACAACAAGGCACAACATACCAGGCCAGTATGTTTTATTTTTTTTTTATTTTTAAAGAGATAGGAAGGAGAATGATAGAGAGATAAAAACATTGATGAGAAAGAAACATCATTGATCTACTGTCTCCTGCACACCCCCTACTGGAGTTTGACCCCACAACTGGGCCATGTGCCCTGACTAGGAATCAAACTGGTGACCTCTTGGTTCATGGGTCGACAATCACTGAGCTGCACTGGATGGGCTCTTTCTAAATCTTTTAGTTGTAGTGTTAGATTATGTATTGGAGCTTTTTCTTGTTTCTTGAAGTCGGCTTGTAATGCCACGAACTTCCCTCTCAAGACTGACTGCCTTCACTGTGTCCCACAGATATTGGTTTGTTGTGTGTTCATTTGTGTTTGTTCCCAGGAAGTTTTTATTTCTTTCTTGATCTCATTGGTAACCCATTCATCTACACTAATAAAAGAGAAAAATGGTAATTGGCATACGGCGCTATCCTTTTCATTGGTTAATCAGGGTTATATGCAAATTAACTGCCAACTAAGATGGCACTTAACTGCCAACAAAGATGGCGGCTAATATGCATATGTAGGCACAATGCAGGGAGGCGAAAGGGAAAGCAGGAAGAAGCCCCCTGCCACTGACAGTGATTGGAAACCCAGGGGGGAGCTAAGAAGTGGGAGGCAGGGCAAAGGCGGCCCTAGGGCTGCCTTTGCCCTGCCCCCCAGCCATGATCAGAGAATCAGGCACCTTTGCTTCCCTGGCCAGTGATAGCAGGAAGTAGGGGTGGAGCCAGCGATGGGAGCTGGGCACGGTCGAAGCTGGCATTCCTGGGAGCTAGGGGTCCCTTGCCTGGGCCTAAAGCAGAGCCCACGATCGCGGGGCCGCTGCAGCTGCGGGTCCCCGCTGCCCGAGCCGGATGCCTCAGCCAGAGGCATCCTGCAGGGGCAGGGGCGGAGCCCGCGCAATCGCGGTGACCCCTCCTTCCCCCCCGCTGCCACTGCGGGTCCCCGCTGCCCGGGCCAGATGCCTAGGCCAGAGGCGTTAGGCCTGGACAGGGGCGGAGCCTGCAACCACGGGGAGCTGGGGGTCCCCTACCCAGGCCTAATGCCTCGGCCAGAGGCGTTAGGCCCGGGCAGGGGCAGAGCAGGAGATCGTGGGGAGCTGGGAGTCCCCTGCCCAGGCCTAATGCCTTGGCCAGAGGTGTTAGGCCTGGGCAGGGGCAGAGCCTGCAACCGCGGGGAGCTGGGGGTCCCCTGCCCAGGCCTAATGCCTCGGCCAGAGGCGTTAGGCCTGGGAAGGGGCGGAGCCTGCAACCGCGGGGAGCTGGGGATCCCCTGCCCAGGCCTGACACCTCTGCTGGAGGCCTCAGGCCTGGTCAAGGGGCCGATCCGGTGATTGGTGATCGGAGGATGATGAGGGTCAACTCCTCTGGCCGAGGCATCAGGCCTGGGTGGGGGGCAGAGCCGGGGATTGGAGGGATATGATGGTCCCCTTGCCCAGGCCTGAGGCCTGGGTCAGAGGCGCCAGGCTTGGGCGGGGGGTGGAGCAAGCGATTAGAGGGAGATGGGGGTCCCCTGCCCAGGCCTGACGCCTCTGCCAGAGGCCTCAGGCCTGGGCGGGGGTCAGAGCCAGTGATCGGGGGGAGATGGGGGTCCCCTGTCCAAGCCTGACACCTCTGGCGGAGGCGTTAGGCCTGGGCAAGGGGCCGATCAGGTGATCGGAGGGTGATGGGGGTCTACGCCTCTGGCCGAGGCATCAGGCCTGGGCAAGGGGCAGAGCCAGCAATCGGAGGGGTCTGGGGGTCCCCTGCCCAGGCCTGACGCCTGGGCCAGAGGCATCAGGCCTGGGCTGGGGCAGAACCAGTGATGGGGGGAAATGAGGGTCCCCTGCCCAGGCCTGACGCCTCTGTCAGAGGCCTCAGGCCTGGGCAAGGGGCCAATCCTGCGATTGGAGGGTGATGGGGGTCAACGCCTGAGGGCTCCCAGTATGTGAGAGGGGGCAGGCTGGGCTGAGGGACACTCCCCCCCCCCCCCACACACCCAGTGCACGAGTTTCGTTTACCGGGCCCCTAGTTGTTTAATAACCTGCTATTTAGCCTCCATGCATTTGAGTATTTTTTAAATTATAGTTGATTTCTAGTTTCATGTCATTGTGATCCGAGAAGATGCTTGGTATGATATCAGTCTTCTTGAACCTGGTATAGACTTGTTTTGTGTACTAACATGTGGTCTGTCTTTGAGAATGTTCCATGTGCACTTGAGAAGAATGTATATTCTGCTGCTTTGGGATGAAATGTTCTATAAATATCATCCTATCTAGTGTGTCATTTAAGGCTGCTATTTAATTGTTGATTTCTTTGTCTGGACGATCTATCCAGTGATTTCAGTGGTGTGTTAAAGTCCCCTATTGTGACTACATTGCTGTTAATCTTTCCCTTAAAATCCATCACTAGTTCTTTTTATATATAGGGTGTCCCCCCAAAAATGTATACACACACATTGAGTAATTATAAAGGCAGTATTTATCAAAGTACATTTCATTTTCAAATTGAGCTATCAGCTGTTAAAATGTGTATACATTTGGGGGGGGGCACCTTGTATCTGGGTGCTCCTGTATTCGGTATGTACATGTTTACAAGGGTTATATTTTCTTGTTTGATTTATCCCTTTAGTGTTATGTAGTGACCTTCTTTGTCTCTTTTATGGCCTTTGTTTTGAAATCTATTTTGTCAGATATGACTTGCTACCCTCGCTTTTTTTCTTCACTTCCATTTGCATGGAATATTTTTTCTATCCTTCACTTTTAATCTAATGAATTTTTTGTTTTGAGGTGGGTCTCTTGTAGATAGCATATATACGGGTCACGTGTTTTTATCCATTCCGCTATCCTGTCTTCTGATTGGAGCATTTAGTCCATTTACATTTAAGGTTGTTATTGATAGATATTTATTGCCATTTTAATTTTCCTTTTGCCTATGTTCCTCTCTCTCTTGTTTTCTTCTTTTTAAAGTAGTCCCTTTAACATTGCTTGCAATGTTGTTGGTGGTAATAATGTACTCCTTTAGCCTTTTTGGGGGGGAAGGGGTGTCTGGGAAGCTCTTTATTTCACCTTCAATTTTAAATGATAGCCTTGCTGGGTAGAGTAATCTTGGATTTAGGCCCTTGCTTTTCATTACTTTGAATACTTCATACCACTTCCTTCTGGCCTGAATTATTTCTATTGAGAAATCACCCGACAATCTGATGGGAATGCCCTTGTAGGTAACTTTCTGTCTCTCTCTTGCAGTCTTTAAGATGCTTTCTTTGTCTTTAACATTTGTCATTTTAATTATGATGTGTCTAGGTGTGAGTTTCTTTGGGTTCATCTTGACTGTGACTATCTGTACCTCCTGAACTTGTGTGACTTTCTCCTTCACCAGGTTGGGGAAGTTTCTGTCATTATTTCCTCAAACAGGTTCTCTGTTACATTTTCACATTATTCTCCTTCTGGTATCCCTATAAAATGGGACTTATTACATTTTCTGTTGTTCCAAAGTTCCCATAAACTGTCCTGATTTTTCATTCTTTTTTTCTATTTGTTGCTCTAATTGGGCATTTATTTCTACCTTGTCTTCCAAATCACTGATTTGATCATGGCTTCATCCAATCTACTTTTAATTCTGTCCAGTGTATCCTTTCTTTTTTAAAAACCATGTTTTTATTTATTTCATAGAGAGGAAGGGAGAGGGAGGGATAGAAACATCAATGATGAGAGATCATCATTGACCGGCTGCCTCCTGCATGTTCCCTACTGGGGATTGAGCCCACAAACTGGGTATGTGCCCTGACCAGGAATTGAACTGTGACCTCCTGGTTCATGGGTCGATGCTCAACCACTGAGCCACACTTGCTGGGACTTCCAGTGTATTCTTGATATCTGATATCATATTCTTTATTTCTGATTGGTTCTTATTGATGGTTTCTATATCATTTTTCATTGCTCTTGTAGCTCCAATAAGTTTCTTGGGATCTATCCTGTTTCCTTTTCTCCTTCTGGTATTGTAATCATATGCCTGTTATACTTAGAAAAACTTTTATTTATTGATTTTAGAGAGAGAGAGGAAGAGAGAGAGGGAAAGAGAGAAACATCAATTTGTTGTTCTACTTATTCATGCACTAATTGGTTGATTCTTATATGTGTCCTGATAGGGGATTAAATCTACAACCTTGGTCTATTGGGATGAGGCTCCAACCAACTAGCTGTCATTCAGTTCTTGAAGGGTACCCTTCCATTGTGTGAACATAGCACAAGTCATTTATCCTTTTGTCAATGGCATTTAGTTGTTTATAGTTTTTCCCCTATTATTTATATCACTGATGGAGAACCTTTTGAGCTTGGCGTGTCAGCATTTTGAAAAACCCTAACTTAACTCTGGTGCCGTGTCACATATAGAAATTTTTTGGTATTTGCAACCATAGTAAAACAAAGATTTATATTTTTGATATTTATTTTATATATTTAAATGCCATTTAACAAAGAAAAATCAACGAAAAAAATGAATTTGTGTGTCACCTCTTAAATGCATGTCATAGGTTCACCATCACTGATTTATATACTCTTATGAATACTTATTCATGTTTCATAGTACATGTGCAAGACTTTTGCTACTTAAACAACAAGGAATTGCTAAAGAGAAGAGTATATAATGTTCTAATATAGTAAAAATTTTAGAAAGAGTTCTGGTTTCCAATCCAGCATGATGAGTATTAGAAGAAGTCTTCATTCTCATTCACATGAGCAAAAGCTGAACAAGCTGAAAATCAACAACTTTTCTTAGATCTATCCGAGAATTGAGGTAACAGGGCAAATCTCTGTTATTGGGGAGACAGGCAGGTACAGACAGATTATTGCAGTCAAAACTTCTGCAGGAACAAGTACTGGGTAGGAAATCCTAAATTGTAGCTAATGAATTATTGCAGGCTCAATGTGGATAAGTTTGAGAATTAAAAACTCCAGGTGGGATAGCAGTCCCAGGGAAGTTCCCACACTTCTGTGAGTTTCACCTCTAGAAACCCAACCAAATTCTCACAGTAAAGGTCAAAGGCAATTCCTCTCATGCTTCCGGCTGGGAGAAGGGAGGAGTACCCTGTTCTTAATAAGGCGTCATCTCAAAAGAAACTTTCTTTATTAGAGCCTAACATTTCACCAGGGTTAACAGACCTGGGGAAAGGAAAGTACCCAACTCCAGTCCCCTCTAGCCTTCATATCCCACCTAAGGGGGAGAATAGATGGAGAGCATTTGTGAATGTCATAGCTCAGGGCATAACCTCACTAAAAGTCTGAGACCAAATTATAGGACTATAGATAGCTAGTTTCCCTCCCCCCCCCCCCCCCCCCAATCAATGGGACTCCTGTGTGATAACAGGATTACAGCAGAAAGAACTGGAAGTCTCAGACTTTACTTAAAAAGAAATATTTAGGGAACCCAAAAGACAACAGGTGAAGCACAATCAAGGACACAAAGAAATGTTAGCATCATGTGTTTCGCAAGGAACACAGTTTATCTTTACTTGGTGAGAGATAACTCTTCTTTCCTGGAGAATGCAGGTAATTAATGTAAGAATTTCAGTATCACCACCTTACAACTCCCATTAAATAATCAATTTAGGTAAACATCACAGTGGTTGGGAAAGCCTCTACATCCAAGTACAGTAGGCAACAAGATAATTTGCACTATGTCAAACTATCCATCAACAAGAGAAGCATACCCTTATATCAGTGTTATCAGGCAATTACCACCTTAGTGGAGCAATGGATCTTAATAACACCACCACCTGCCATTTTTTTGCCTACTGAGAAGACGGCATGAATAAGTCATCCCTCATTAAAAAATATGTTTTTATTGATTTCAGAGAGAGGAAGGGAAAGGGAGAGAGGGATAGAAACATCAATAATGAGAATCATTGTTTGGCTGCCTCTTGCACGCCCTTTACTGGGGACCGAGCCTGCAACCCCGGCATGTACACTGACCAGGAATAGAACCATGACCTCGTAGTTCATGGACAAGGCTCAACCACTGAGCCATACGGTCGGTCAGTCCTCACTTTTTTGGGCACTCTTGTCCAATACGTTTAACTTGAATCTAACCAAATCTTTTGACCCACCTTCCAGTTTACAGGTTGTTAAATTACCATGACTATATATTATGGGTGATTCTGATACTGTTGTAATGAACTAGTTATTACTAACAGAAAAGGGCCCTGGTCAGTGTTTCTCAGTGGTTAGAGTGTCACTAAAGGTTAGAGTGAACCTAAAGGGTTGTGTTTCAATTCTGGTCAAGGGCACATACTTGGGTTGCAGGTTCTCTGCCCTGTTGGGGCACATGCAGGAGGCAACCAATTGATGTGGCTCTTTCACATCAGTGTTTCTCTCTCTCCTCTCTCCCCCTTCCCCTTCCCTTCCTCTCTCTCTAAAGTCAATGGAAAAAATATCCTCCAATGAGGATTAACAATAACAACAAAATAACAGGAAAAGAACTAAGGGAAGGTCAGATATTATAGGCATGTCATTTGGGCAGCTTTGCCAGGAAGCTACAACTTTACACTCCCTAGGGGTCCAACCAAAGGGAGATAGATACATGCCCAGTCAAGCTGGGGGTGACATGGGGAAGGTGCTTACTGTCAGACACACTTGAGAACAAAGATCATTGTCCAGAATAGGCTTGGCCACTACAAGGGTGTGAAATTTGGGATATTTAATCCCCTGAACAAAGGAGTTCATTCTCTTGTGCTTTTACTGCTCTTAGGACGTGTGTGGCTCTGGGTTTGTGGGACTCCCCTCGTGTTTGTCCGCATGGCACATGGCCATGTGGACCCCACACACAATGGACTAATGGACTGCAACTAGCCTGATACTGAACTGGACCAGGCTCCAACATGGAAAAGAAACCCTGAACACTGGATTTGTTTCTAGCTCTACTGAAACCCCAGCTACGCTCCTTTTATGACTGGACTAAGAAATGGGATTTTGGAAACCTAGTTCTACGCAAATAAAAATCACTCATTCTCTCATGTGAGTCTCAGAAAATTCTTTTTCTTAAGATATTGTAAGGACTGTACCCCCAGCACCCATTGGGAAAAAGACCCTCTACTTCATCCAATAACAATTCTATAGGCTGGCCTTGTCTCTCCATAAAGTGAATGCTATGAAAAAAAAAAAAAGGTAGGAGAAATGATACTAAAAACGCATGACTAATAAATACAATATGTGAATATTGATTTCATCCCGACTTAAAAAAGAAACTATGAAAGATAGTTTGGAAAACTGCAAACATTTGAATATTAATTAGATATTTGGAAATTATTGATAATTTTTAAATGGCATTGTAGTTTCACTGGTTTGTGGTAGTGAAAAAAGAAACCTCTGTGTAAAAAATAACTCTTAAATTCAGGTTAGCAAGTAACAAAATTTATATAATTCTAATGTATAAAGAAATTATTTTTTATTCAAAAGAGAAATACAGAATTTCATACTATTATTTTATTTATTTTTTAAAATATATTTTATTGCCGAAGCCGGTTTGGCTCAGTGGATAGAGTATCAGCCTGCGGACTGAAAGGTTCCAGGTTCAATTCCGGTCAAGGGCATGTACCTGGGTTGCAGGCACTTCCCCAGTGGGGAATGTGGAGGAGGCAACTGATCGATGTTTCTAACTCTCTACCTCTCTCCCTTCCTCTCTGTAAAAAATCAATAAAATATATTTTAAAAAGTATATATATATTTTATTGATTTTTTACAGAGAGGAAGGGAGAGGGATAGAGAGATAAAAACATCAGCTGCCTCCTGCACACCACCCACTGGGAATGTGCCCTCAACCAAGGTACATGCCCTTGACTGGAACCGAACCCAGGACCCCTCAGTCCACAGGCTGACACTCTATCCACTGAGACAAACAAGTTAGGGATTGATACTATTATTTATTTATTTGTGTTTTTTTTTTTAGAAAGAGAGAGGAAGTGGGAAAGAGAAAGAGAGAAAGAAACATGGATTTTTTTTGTTCCATTTACTTATGCATTCATTAGTTGCTTCTTGTATGTGCCCTGACCAGGGATTGAACCCACAGTCTTGATGTATTGGGACATTGCTCTAAGGAACTGAGCTACCTGGCTGAGGGTTAACATTTCATACTATTTTTTTAAAGCAGCTTTGTCTTCCCTTATCTAACATCTAGTGCCTTAAGAACTGTTGTTTTTTTTTATTGCTTAAAGTATTACAAAGAGTATTACATATGTCTCCTTTTTTTTCCCCCGCCCTTGACAATCCCCTAGCCTCCCCTACCCCCCAGTGTCTTATGTCCATTGGTTATGCTTATATGCATGCATACAAGTCCTTTGGTTGATCTCTTACCCACCCACCCCCTGCCCTCCCCCCCTCCCCGGCCTTCCTGCTGTAGTTTGACAGTCTGTTCGAGGCAGCTCTGCCTCTGTATCTATTTTTGTTCATAGCTTATAATGGTCTTTATTATCCAGAAATGAGTGACATCATGTGGTATTTTTCCTTCATTGACTGGCTTATTTCACTTAGCATAATGCTCTCCAGTTCCATCCATGCTGTTGCAAATGGTAAGAGTTCCTTCTTTTTTATAGCAGCATAGTATTCCATCGTGTAGATGTACCACAGTTTTCTAATCCATTCATCTGCTGATGGGCATTTAGGCTGTTTCCAGATCTTAGCTATGGTGAATTGTGCTGCTATGAACGTAGGGGTGCATATATCCTTTCTGATTGGTGTTTCTGGTTTCCTGGGATATATTCCTAGAAGTGGGATCACAGGGTCAAATGGGAGTTCCATTTGTAGTTTTTTGAGGAAACTCCATACTGTCTTCCATAGTGGCTGCACCAGTCTGCATTCCCACCAGCAGTGCACAAGTGTTCCTTTTACTCCACTTCCTCTCCAGCACTTGTCGTTTGTTGATTTAAGAACTGTTTTTATGTATTTTGTCTGGTTTGTCAGATTGGTTCAGGAAGGAAGTTAAATAAAGTCTCTATTGTCTGGCCGGTGTGGCTCAGTGGATGAGCTTCGATCTATGAACCAGGCGATCAGAGTTTGTTCCAGATCAGTGCACATACCAGAGTTGGGCTCGATACCCAGTGGGGGTCATGCAGGAGGCAGCCAGTCAATGATTCTCTCTCATCATTGATGTTTCTATCTCTCCCTCTCCTCTCTGAAATCAACCTATCCTTTTGGGTGTCCAAGCTGCAGTGTTCTTCTACAGCCACATGGTGGCAATGTTGTAGAGATGAACAAAATTTGTGGCTACTTAAGTTCCTGTTCTTTGTAGTTCAGATATTTTGTTTTGTAACCCACGCCATCATTCTTTTAATATTGTTTCTGTAAATGATGACTTGTAAATTCTCATGTAGTTACTGATAAATAGCCCGTATGCTGAAAGGATTCTAGGAGCTAACCTCAAAGGATGTGGGCTCCAGCCTGCAGGCATTTTGGCTCTAGGAGATTTGCTAAACCTTCCAGGAAAAAAACAGATTATGAGGAAAAACAGACCATCACGTGACCAGCTTTGAGATGGTTATCAGAGCAGACTGTGCTGACTCCAAGGTAGCACCTTTAATGAGAGCCCACAAGCCCTTCAGGTTTCCTTCCTTCTGCCTTCCCCTCCCCTGGTCCTAAAAGCCCTGCGTGTACTCAGATGTTAAGATGGTCTTTGTGGTGAGAGTTCCCCATCTTCTCAAGCTTCCAGCTCCTGAAGTAAGGTGGTTTCCTTCCATCAGATCCTATTTCTTTTAAGAGGCAGACAGCGAACCTGGGTTCAGTATTAGTTTCAAATTGCACCTTCCATCCTCTAAGTAATCTCTAGCCTCCACCACCCTCTCTGTGATGCAGTGCTGACTGCATCCTAAGAGGCAGGCCCTACACTGGTCTGAGGCAAATGGTGGCTTGGCTCATATGTCCTTAAGGCTTCTAGTCCTTCTCTATTCCTTACTCCTTTCTGTGTTCTACTCCTGCTCCACCCCTGCCCCACTTCTTTGGCACCTGGTGCTATTAGGCTGTCAGATTCAACTACCTGAGCCTAGTCTTCCATTATTGCAGTGGTTCTCAACCTTCCTAATGCCGCGAACCATTAATACAGTTCCTCATGTTGTGACCCCCAACCATAAAATTATTTTCGTTGCTACTTCATAACTGTAATTTTGCTACTGTTATGAATCGTGATGTAAATATCTGATATGCAGGATGTATTTTCATTGTTACAAATTGAACATAATTAAGGCATAGTGAGTAATCACAAAAACAATATGTAATTATATGTGTGTTTTCTGATGGTCTTAGGCGACCCCTGTGAAAGGGTCGTTCGACCCCCAAAGGGGTTGCGACCCACAGGTTGAGAACCGCTGCATTATTGGGAGAAGGTCACCTGCAGGAAAGTTTCAAAAAGAAAAGCACATTTTCCCATGATATGTAATTGATATTTCTAGAAATAAATTCTGGAAACAGAGTAAATGTTTATCACTTCGTTAATAAAAAGTGCTTCATCCTGTTAAATGCGAGACAACAGGTCCTAAGTGGAGCCAATGATACTGTTAGGGGCAGAAAGAGAATATTGGGGACAAGCTATTATAAGAAATATTAACCATGCTATGTTAACTGTGATTGTTTTGTTCTAATTAAAGAGAGCACATTCTAGCCTGGGTGAAAGTTGCACAAGGGACCTGGGAGCTCACCTGGAAATGCAGCCCATGCTCTCCATCCAGGAGCTGCCTATTATCATGGAAAGATTAACAACCTTGGTGCAGAAACCACAGGCCCTTTGCATACCTGCAGGCCTTTGTTAACCCCTAGCCTGCATTACCTATAAACTGTCCATTTTGCATCCCATTCTTATCCCTTTTTGCCTACTTCCCCTTGTAATCTTTGTTCTTCCACTGAATATAAGCAGTTGACTTACGATGGGGGGCAGAACAATTTTTGTGGATGACCTGCTGCTCTCCCTTATTGCCGGCAATATTGGAATAAACGCTCATATATGATTCAACCCTGTGTCTGCTAAATTGGCTCAACTAGTGACAGGCAGCCTGGACCCATTAATTGTTTGGTACTATACTCATTTCCACATCACCAAGCTGAGACATAATTACAGTTTCTGCACTCCCAGAAACAGAATCTTCAAACAGTCAACCAGGAATCTCGAATCAGCACTACTTAGGTAACCTGGCTATTAGACACCTGCCAGCCCCCCAAAGAAAGTAATCTTGCATATCCAGTCCCCTTTTTGTGTGTAATAAAACTTCCATGTTCCCGCTCCCTTCTGCCTTAGAAAATCTTTCATTTTCTACAGCTCCTCTTTTTTATCTGCCAGATTGGATGCTGCCAGATGTGAATCGATTTTTGCTCAGATAAACTGTTAACATTTTTATATGCCTCAGTTTATGTTTTTAACAATCCTTTTTCAGTCCGTCATTAACAAGAATGAACTAGCTTTATATTGTGAAGGTGTTATCAGTGGAAGTGGGATGCTTGGGTATGGCTGGAATAAGAATTTCTGGAGGTCCCCATGGGAGGATGAGATATTGTAGGAAGCGATATTTCTGTGGAACTACACCCCTGAGTTTCCAAGGTCCCAAACCCCCCTTGTCCCACAAAGGAAGAAGCGTAGCTTCAGCTTCAAGCAGGGCTAGAATCAGAGCCAGTGTCCAGAGTTCCCTTTCCATGTCTGCACCCTCTATTACAGCATCAGGCTAGCTTAGCTTGTGTTCCCCGCTGCAGTCCATAGTCCATGTGGGGTCCTCATGGCCATGGGCCATGCAGCAATGGAGGGAACATGGGCAGGAGCAACGCCAAAGGAACCAGAGAGCCAAGAGTGAGCCAAGAGCGTAGAGCCAAGAGAGAGAACCCCTTTGTTTGGGAGATTTTGCATCCCATTCTTATCCCTTTTTGCCTACTTCCCCTTGTAATCTTCCCCAGATTTTCACGGGTTTGCAATGGCCCTGACCCCTCCAGCCAACTATCTTTGCTCCCAGATGTGACTGACAGACACCCTCCCTTTATTGCACATGCACCCCAACTTTTTTGTACATGCACCCATCTTCCCTTTGTTGGACCCCTTCTCCCAGTGATGAGTGGGAAATGGGCCAGTGGTTCTTTGGGGAGTGTAAAGTTGCAGCTTCCTGAAACTGCGCAAATGACATGCCTATAATGTCTCATCTCTCTTTTGCCCCTTTCCTGTTATTAATAACTAACTAATTACAAGGTACTAAAGGGCCCAAAATTCTACCACCCTGAAACTGCTGTTTTGGGATATTGATTTTGGGCTGTTTATTAGACTCAGAAAGAACCTTGGACCCTTCCTTCTTTTCTGTTGAAGAGATTCAGAGAAACTGACCTCATAGCTTTAATTACGGTAAACTAGAGGCTTCAAGGAGGTGCCTGCTGGCTAAGTACCCACTGTTTCTGAGTCACTCAGCAAGGATTGTCCCGCTCTTCTCACTTGTGAAATCCAATACTTCATTTCCCCTTTTTTCCTCCTTTGTCCAAAATGTCATAGCTAATGGTGCCTCACTGTCTTGGGGAAATTACAGATTTATCATGTCTATGTGATTTCCCCATGCACATGTATTAAACTTTGATTTTCTCCTGCTAATTTATTTCTGTTAATTTGGTTATTAGCCCAGCTAGAAGAACATAGAAGGTGGGAGAAAGCTATTAATATTTTTTACGCTGCACAATTGGAAGTCTTGAGGAATTTTCAAGATCTGTTATTAAGCGAGAAAAACTAAATTTAAGAAAGTACACACACGCGTGCGTGCATACACACACACACACACACACACACACACGGTGACCAATTTTCCCTAGATGCATGCGTATCTGTATAAAGTTAAATGAGCATAAAGAAAAGTGTGGGAAGATACATTTCAAGCTATTAATTAATACAGTTAACTTGTGTTGGTGGCAAAAGCGGCACCAGTTGTTAGCTGTGATTGGACCTGGGTTCAGATCTTGAATTCTGGCTAAGAGAAGGATTCAGAGCCAAGACTCAAATTATAGAGAAAGTTTATTTAGAAAATCACAGAGGTAGGACAAATGAGACAGCTAGGAGTGAGCTCAGGAAACAAGTTACAGGGGCAAAAGATGGGTCCTTGAGCTTAGGAGAAAGAAAGCAAAGTACACTTTAAGATTTGAGCAAGAGTGTTCTAGAGAGGGAGAACACACTGGGTGCTTGGTCGGAGGGGTTTTATCTGGAGGTCTCTGGGAAGGATCTTAATAGAATATTCATCAGCTTTCGGGTGTGTCCTTGTGGTCTCCACTGACTGGTCAGTGCCAGGTCAGGGGGTCATTTGTCAATGCAGCTGTCCTGATGTCAGTCATGACATCACTTGTCCTGTTTTATTGCTTTTTGGAGCCTGCAGCTTTGAAACACAACTGAGATGTACTTGATGAACGTCATTGTGATGAGGGTTTAACGCTTAAGGGCTGATCTCTGACTTCCTTGTTTTGGTCCCCCTCTAAGAGGGCGGAGGGTCTAACTCACATAACTAGCAAAATGCCAAAGGAGAAAAAGGCCCTGGAAAGGTCTGAACCACATAACCAGACATATGAAAGGTCAGGGCTCTAAACTACATGACCAGTGATATTCAAGGGGAGGAGAGTTCACCCTGGAGACCAAGGCTTTCCACCCTGGTAACCTTCTGTACCTGGCCTCTTGTCCTTGCTCTGCTCTTCTTTGTTTAACTGCCTACTGTACTTGGTATGAAATGAGAGCCTTGAGGAAAAGCAATGAAAAAAAACTTCGCAAAAAAAAAAATGATTCAGGTTAGCCATAGCATGTGTACTATTTTAATTTTAATTCTCTGGGGGCTAAGAAAAACTAATAGTTTCCTCAGACCTTCTCAGTTCTTTTAGCTGGGCTAATCAAATTTCAGAGACAGATTGACAGGAGAAAATAAAAATTGTAATACATGTGCATAGGGAATTCACATCAACATGAATATCCATCCCAAAGACAGTGAAGCAACATTGGGTATATAAGACATTATGGTCCAGGGAGAAAAAGCGGGGGGCAAGGGGGAGAGTGTGGGGAGACTGTAAGTGAGAATGGGCAGTTTACAGAAGTTGAGGAAGAGCAGAATAAATTTAGCAGGAAAGTTCTTTCTAGGCAACTGAGAAACAAGGGACACAGGGTTATCTAAGGGGCCTGCGCACTGCTGGGGTGAAGATTCTTAAGGTGATTAAGCCAAGGCTCCTTTCCTGAAGCGGGTTTTTCTGTCTATATCTCTTGGGCAGAACAAGCAGGGAGGGCTGAAGGTTCTTTCTGAGTCTTTTCTTTCTTAATACGCAGCTTGAAATCAATATCCCAAAAAGCAGCTTTCAGGTAGAAAATCTTGGTTCCCTTCTGTCCCACTTGTATAAATTATATATTCTGTGTGGCTGCATGTCTCTGTGTGTATATATGTACATAGTGGATAAAAACGGGCCACATACTCAACCTGAGAAGCTCAGGGAAGGCCGGCATGATGGCCCTACCAACTCAGAGACCAAAACCATGCAAGATGCTCTGAACATAGAAATTCCTAACTAAGAGCAAATCTTGATGGGTAGTCACAACCTAGGC
The DNA here is from genome assembly GCF_964212035.1 of Myotis nattereri. Taxonomy (NCBI): domain Eukaryota; kingdom Metazoa; phylum Chordata; class Mammalia; order Chiroptera; family Vespertilionidae; genus Myotis; species Myotis nattereri. The sequence goes on along the minus strand of NC_138086.1, from coordinate 28,549,955 downwards.
CTGTAACTTCCTTGACAAAGACCAATCTTTATGAGAGCACAGAAACCCTCATTGTTATCTTGTTTCCTACACACCATCCCTATGTGTTGTAAATGTTAATTATTAGCTATCCAGTATCCACCAATGTAAAAGAAGTTGTATCTCCCCACTTCACTCCTTATTCAGTCCTGCAGACTTCCCAGCTTTGCTTTCTCCCGCCCCCTTAATCTACCACTAATGGATTTCATGTAACCCTCTTTACATCTCCTCCTTTGATTCTAATGTATAAAATAACCTGTAAAACTGCCATTCTCCGGAACATTTTCTCAATCTGTTGAGATTTTGCTTCCTGGTAATTGTCAATTTGGTTCAAATAAACTCATATATATGTTCTCCAGGTTTGGACATTTCTTACATCAACACATATGTACACATACTAGTATATCTGTGTATATATAAATCTAGGTTTTCCCATATGTTTTCTGCCTTTTATATTATGGTTAGACCTCGCTCAAAACTAAAGTGATAAAATTATTTTATCCTTATTTTCTCGGGGGAGGGGGGGCTTTATTTCATTTTACACTTATATTTTTAGTCCATCTGGAGTTTATTCCCATATAAGTTGTAAGGTGTGTGTGTGTGTGGGGAGGGGGTAGTAAAATATTATTTTTGAACAACTAGCCAGCCAGTAGACTGTGAAAATAAAATGTCCTCTAATGTTTTAAAAGAAATAGTAGTGTGTTAGCAGGCTTGGTTAGTGGCACATTAGTGCAAGCATGGACTTAGAATGTGACTGTGGCACCCGAAGGGGGTAGTTCAAGCTCTTCTGCAGGCAGCAATGGTAGAACAGGGCCAGTGGCCTGTCTGTGCCTGCAGCTGCTCTGAGCCATGACAATAACTGCTGTTCACAGTGGCTCTGCAATTTCTGAATTTGCCAAGATGGGAAGAAGTTTACAGATTTTTATTAGATTTTCAAAAAATAGCCCTCTCCTTTGGCTTTCGCAATCCCCTCTCTTAGAAATCTGGAGACACAGACACACGCTTCCTTGACTGCAGAGTGGCACTACCCAGGACCTATCTCAGGGGCCTCTCTCTATGAACAAGCAGCGTATCTGAAGTGAAGGTGCTTGTGCCTTCCAACACCTCTGGCTCACTGTCTTCCCAGGTGGACTTCTCGGAAGTGGGCAGCAGCTGCCCTCACCCCACCCTTTGTTTGATTCTTTTTTTTTCTTTTATAGACTTTATTTCCCTCCTATAAGTATGTGCATTTCTTGAGCTTATCCAGGGAGAGGAACATTGAAAGTGACTCTCTGATGGGAGCATTTCAGACATTGTGGTACCAGCTTTTGGTAGGATCTTCTGACTCCTCAGATCCAGTGAAAGAATGGGTTCTTCATGGAGAATCAGAAAGGCAGGTGAGGAGACACAGCCATCTCTCTTCATAATCAACAGAGTGGTGGTGAGGAGCCTGTACCCTGAATTTAAGAATTTGGCTTCGGTGATTATAGGGCTCACAAATCCAAACTCTGTAGGGCAGTTCTACAGGCTAGAAATTCAGGAAGAGTTGATGTTGCAGTATTGAGTCTGAATTTTGCCAGGCATTGGGTTGACATGCAGGTAGGGTTTTGCCTAAAACTGGGTGCCAGGGCCTTAGGTCCCCACATGAGTGACCACAGACCACATCTTCCCAACAGAAGTCAGAGCCATCTCCCAGCTCTCTGAAGTCCTTGACACCAAAACCTCCTCCATGACCATCCTATCTGGTTTGGCTCAGAGGATAGAGCGCCAGCCTGCGACCTGAAGGGAACCAGGTTTGATTCCTCAAGGGCACTTACCTCGGTTGCAGGATCCTTCCCATCTAGGACCTGATCAGGTTGCGTGCAAGAGTCAGCCAATTGATGTGTTTCTCTCATATCGCTATTTCTGTCTATCTCTGGTAGTAGCCCTCTTCCTGGTACAAGTACTCTTTCTAATAGAAATTTACTTTATAAGTTTAGATTTATCCTACAAATGGAGAAATTTGTACTTTTTATACAATTAAGGGGAAGTTAAGAGCATTTCCTGAGTCTGATGGTTTTGATTGCCTTCAGCTCAAACTAACCCACATACCAAAGTGGCATATTTTGGGGTGGCATGTTTTTAACTCATTTAATAGTAATAATAAGCTTTTCCTTATTGCAAAATTACCTCTCCTTCTCAGCATATAAAGAAATACATTCTACATATATTAAAGAAGTAGCTATAACACTTTAAAAATCATAGAAGAAACTGATAATATTTTAATAATCCTGGGGGGCAGAGAAGCCTTCTGAAGTATGACACAATACCCAGAATCAAAAAAAGAAAAGGTTGAGAGATTTAATTAGGTAAAAGCAAAATGCTGCAGTATGACAAAAGGTATCAGAAAAATGTTATTAAAAAGCAACAATCAAGCAGAAAATATTGGCAATGTAAGAAAATCAGAAAATAATTGCTTCCCATTGCACTAATTAAATTATAACAGAGACAATGCTTCTTAATCACTAGGAGGGTATATCTATTTGTCATCTATCTTAATATCTTCATTTTCCCTCATTTAGTAACATAATTTGTATCCATTTACATATTCTTAAGTATGTTTCTGGAATGTAATTGTTAGCACCCCCCAGAGTTCCACTGTGCGGACTGGGGTATGTGAGCTGCAGTTGCTGCAGTGGCAGTGCTTTGGAGGAAGTAAGCTGAACAGCTTCTCAGTGACCCTCCCTCATCCTTCCTCCACTCTGTGACACTAGCTCCTTTACATTGGACAAACATTTATGAAGTGGTAGAGCCAAATTATTAGCCTACGTGGTATACTGGTGTCTCTTGATCTAGTACTGCTTACTTCTCTTAGTTCAGTTTTAACAAAACCTTTCTCCTTTTTCTTCTTTTTAAAGCAGATGGAAAAACATGCCATAATATGAAACCAGTAAATGTGTGAAAACTTTATGACTGATTTTCTCAAATAAGCAGCTTTCACAATAAGTATATATGTCATCCCTCTTGTCAATAGATATTTTCATAAACGAACAGGAAACTGAGTTTGACATGTAATCAAATATACTAACCCCTCTTCTGATACCTTTACATAATACTTCAATTTACAGAGATTAGCAGATAAAAATAATTTTAAGAGTAGTTTCTTATTTGTAGATTTTGTGAAAGTCTTTTTTATTATAGCAAATATTAAAATTTATTAAACAAATAAAATGAATTAAAATTATTTTATTTGAGTTTATTTCAAATTAGAGCCTGGTGCACAAAAATTTGTGCACTCGGCATCGGGGGTGGGGGTGGGGGTGGGGTCCCTCAGCCCGGCCTGTGCCCTCTCGCAGTCTGGGACCCCTTGGGAGATAACGACCTGCTGGCTTAGGCCTGCTCCCGGGTGGCAGAGGGCATGCCCAGTCCCTAGGTGCAGCCCCAGGTCGGGCTAAGAGCTGGGCTGATTGGGGAGTTGGGGCACCGCCCCCTGTCATGCACAGAGCAGGGCAGATCGAGAGGTTGCGGCGCCACCCCCTGTCACGCACAAAGCAGGGCCAATCGGGGTTGGGGTGCTGCCCCCTGTCACTCACAGAGCAGGGCCCATCAGGGGGGTTGGGGCTCCATACCCTGTCATGCACAGAGCAGGGTCGATCAGGGGGTTGGGGAGCTCCCCCCTGTCACTCACAGAGTAGGGCCAATAGGGGAGTTGGGGCACCGCCCCCTGTCAAACACAGAGCAGGCCGGATCAGGGGGTTGGGGCGCCGCACCCTGTCACACTCAGGGCATGGCCGATGGGGAGGTAATGGCTCTACCCCGTCACACACAGAGCAGGGCCCATAGGGGGCCGGGGGGTTGGGGCGCTGCACTCTGTCACACACAGAGCCGCAGGGCGATCAGGGGTTTTGGGCGCTGCCCCCTGTCACGCTGATCCCAGTGCCGGGAGGCCTTGCAGCTCCGCTGATCCCGGTGCTGGGTGGCATATTACCCTTTTACTATATAGGATAGAGGCCTGGTGCATGGGTGGGAGCCAGCTGGTTTGCCCTGAAGGGTGTCCTGGATCAGGAAAGGGGTCCCGCTTGGGTGCCTGGCCAGCCTGGGTGAAGGGCTGATGGCTGTTTGCAGCTGGTCACACCCCCTTTAGCGTGGGGGTCCCCATTGGGGTGCCTGGCCAGTCTGGGTGAGGGGCTGAGGGTTGTTTTCAGGCTGGCGGGTGACTGAAGCACCCAACTCCTTTTTTCTTTTTTTTTTATTCTGGGTCAGCTTTAGCTCTGAGGCTTGGCTCCACCCCTGAGGACTCGGCTGCTGAAAGCAGGTATCTCGTTTGTTTGGGTTCTATAATCTAAAAACTGTTTCAACTCCAGCTCTGAGATCCTGGCTGGCTGAAAGCAGGTTTCTGGGGTTTTGTTTAGCTTCTATATTTGTAACAATGTTTCAGACTGCAAGCTCAGAAGCCAGCAGCTGCAGGTGGGGAACGTTGGCTTCCTCCGTCACTGAAGCAAGCAAGCCTCCTGTTCTCTTCAAGCTGCCTGGCTGCCGGCCGCCATCTTGGCTGGCAGTTAATTTGCATATTGCCCTGATTAGCCAATGGGAAGGGTAGCAGAGATACGGCTAATTACCATGTTTCTCTTTTATTAGATAGGATAATTTTTTCAAATAAAATGTTAAAATTTTTACATTTGTAACATGTTAATTGAAAAACAATTAGGTTGATTTAATGAAATTAAAATGCATTTTAAAACAATATTTTAACATTTTCATAAGTTTATGGCATAGTAATAAATTCTTGTGATTAAAAAGTAATTTTCTCTGCAGAGGTTCCTCTTGTCTATCCTTCATGATTTTTACATTGCATATACAATGTGCACTCTTTACTTTTCATGTGAAATAAAATAATGCATTTTAAGAGAGTTTTAATTCTGTGAAAAGGTTCAATCATCTAAAGAATGCACATTTAGATGTGGCCCCTCTAACAAATAGTCAGAAATAACGTGCTAAAATAGATGTGTTTATAAATGAGTCCTTGTTCAGAACAGAACCTTTTTCGAATTTAGCGAAGACATTTGGATAACATTACTCATTTCAGCTCTTTTCCCAATGGCAAAGAGAATGACTTTGGGCAGCTCCGTTTTTAATATACTGCCAATCACCAGAGGCAATGCCTGACAATTAGGAAATCTCATTGCTTTTGACTCAGAAAAGGAAAGGCATACTTTCCAGTTTATAAATATTTGGCTTATTATTGCATGGGAAACAAACAGATTTTGTGAGGCAATATTATTTATGTCAAATACATTCTTCTAGTAGGTTGGTAAACAGACATCTTCTGTCTACAGATCAGTGATAGTTATAGCAGACCTCTCTTAGGTACAGGCAGCTGTTAAGCTGTAATTGTACCTACAACTAATTCAAGCACTGACTTGGGCATTTACATTTGTTCTTAACCTTAGTCCAGAGAGAAATCACTCACTCCATCATGAATTTCCCTTCAATGAAGTCTAGCCTCCCTGGAGAAAGCCTGCCATGGAAGGTGTGGCCTTCTCAAACATCAGTGCATAGAGACTGCTTTGTGCAGACATGATCATTGATGCACAACAAATAAAATTAATGCAACTAACCCAAATTATTATTTATTTCTGGCACTGGAATTCCCTTCCCAGAAGTAGAAACCCTAATTCTATAAAGTATGAGAAGTACACCATTTCAAAGCAAAACTCACAATGTACACAAAGCATTGCTTTAGATGAAAGATCGCAGCTGCAGAGGGGAAATGATAGCTAGTTGCCATGGTTACCAAGGCTCTGATTCAGGCACCATATGCCCCCTGGTGTTCTCAGCCTGAAAAAGCAGGTCTGTGGTGTCCTAGTTTGGAGATGGAGGTTTTTTTGTTTGTTTGTGGTGTGTTTTTTTGTGTGTGTTTTTTGGCTGTTTTTTCTTTATTGATTAAGGTATTAAATATGTGTCCTTATCAGCCCATTGCCCTCCTACCTCCCCTCCCCCACTCATGTTGTCACCCCCCTGGTGTCTGTGTCCATTGGTTAGACTTATATGCATACATATAAGTCCTTTGGTTGATCTCTCCCCCTTACCCCCGCCCTCCCTTACCTTCCCTCGTTAGATGGTCTGATTGATGCTTCGTAGTTTCCCAGGGGAACAGTACTGGCCTTAGGTGTGAGGCAGTATTTGTACTGGTTTACCTGGTGATAGAAAGAAGATTATAGAGCTACAGCCTTATTAGTTGGGGAAAGGAAACAGACATCTTTCTCCCCTTTTAAAAATTATTATTTTTCTCCATAGAAACACTGCTATATGAGCATTCATTCTCAAAGATCATTCTTTATCCTGCTTCTAGTCAAATATGCTACCCAAATATGTTAGGTCATGCAATATTACAATATCAACAAACTCAAAATGTTGGGTACAGTGATTCAGAATTTTATATTATACCAATGCTCAGGCATCCAGAATCTTTAGTACCCTTATCTCCCTCTAAAAGTACTATATGGCAAGTAACAGCAGTATGACTTTATTTTAATGTTGAATTGTGTCCAAATTTAAATAGATATTACAAATCTATACTAATTTTTATACTGTTCCACAATGGAAGATAGAGATTCTGGGTACTTGCCTTGGGATCCTTGAGAATGTTCATAGTCATTTGGTTGTTGTCATTATGCAGAGGTAAGTAAATACACAGCATATTGTATATGATAATATCATAAAAATTTTAGCCCTTACTGTATTTTGGGGGACTCCATGTTTGATTTTTATAATTATGGTAAAGATACCAATGAGCTTTACATATTGCTAGTGATTCAACTTTGAAATAAACACTTTATGTTAACCTTCTCTCCAGTTTTGAGAAATATTAAAAAATGATGACTGATTTCATACTAATGACTTTGCCGTTCAAAATTATAGTATACTAGAGGCCCGGTGCACAAAAATTTGTGCACTCCGGGGGGAGAAGGGGTCCCTCAGCCCGGCCTGTGCCCTCTCGCAGTCTGGGACCCCTCGGGGATAATGACCTGCTGGCTTAGGCCTGCTCCCGGGTGGCAGAGGGCAGGCCCAATCCCTAGGTGCAGCCCCTGGTCGGACTCAGAGCAGGGCCAATTGGGGAGTTGGGGCACCATCCCCTGTCATGCACAGAGCAGGGCGGACCGGGAGGTTGCAATGCCACCCCTAGTCATGCGCAGAGCAGGGCCGATCAGGGGGTTGGAGCGCTGCCCCCTGTCACACACAGAGCAGGGCCGATCAGGGGGGTTGGGGAGCTCCCCCCTGTCACGCACAGAGCAGGGCCAATCAGGGGGTTGAGGATCTCCCCCCTGTCACTCACAGGGTAGGGCCGATAGGGGAGTTGGGGCACCGCCCCCTGTCACACACAGAGCAGGGTGGATTAGGAGGTTAGAGCGCCGCCCTCTATCACCCACAGAGCAGGGTCGATCAGGGGGTTGGGGCGCCACCACTGTCACACTCAGGGCAGGGCCGATGGGGAGGTTATGGCTCTACCCCGTCACACACAGAGCAGGGCCCATGTGTGTGTGTGTGGGGGGGGGGGGCGGTTGGGGCGCCGCACCCTGTCTCACACAGAGCAGGGCCGATCAGGGGGTTGGGGCGCCTTCCCCTGTCATGAACAGAGCAGGGCGGATAGGGAGGTTGTGGCCCCGCCCCCTGTCACACACAGAGCCACAGGGCGATCAGCGGGTTTGGTCGCTGCCCCCTGTCACGCTGCTCCAGGGGCCAGGAGGCCTCACAGCTCCGCTGATACCGGTGCTGGGTGGCATATTACCCTTTTACTATATAGAATAGAGGCCTGGTGCATGGGTGGGGGCCGGCTGGTTTGCCCTGAAGGGTGTCCTGGATCAGGGTGGGGGTCCCCACTGGGGTGCCTGGCCAGCCTGGATGTGAGGATGATAGCTGTTTGCAGCTGGTCACACCCCCTTCAGGGTGGGGGTCTCCACTGGGGTGCCTGGGCAGTCTGGGTGAGGGGCTGAGGGCCGTTTTCAGGCTGGCGGGTGACTGAAGCTCCCAACCTGTCCTTTTTTTCTTTTTTTTTTTTATTCTGGGCCAGCTTTAGCTCTGAGGCTTGGCTCCAGCTCTGAGGCCTCGGCTGCTGAAAGCAGGTATCTGGTTTGTTTGGGTTCTATAATGGTAACACTGTTGTGGTCCTGCTAACTCCAGCTCTGAGATCCCGGCTGGCTGAAAGCAGGGATCTGCATTTGTTCTATAATTGAAACAATGTTGCAGTCCTGCTGGCTGAAGCCTGGCTGGCTGAAAGCAGGTTTCTGAGGTTTTGTTTAGCTTCTATATTTGTAACAATGTTTCTTAAACTGCAAGCTCAGAGGCCGGCTAGGCAGGTGGGGAACGTTGGCTTCCTCTGTCACTGAAGCAAGCAAGCCTCCTGTTCACTTCAAGCTGCCTGGCTGCCGGCCGCCATCTTGGCTGGCAGTTAATTTGCATATCATCCTGATTGGCCAATGGGAAGGGTAGCGGAGGTACGGCTAATTACCATGTTTCTCTATTATTACATAGGATGTTATTTTGCTGTCATTTTTAACAGTGCTGTGAAAAATAATTATCCACATTAAATAAACAAGCTGGTTAAAATATATGAAAATAATTGTTACCCTTGACAACTATTCTAGTATTGTGTCACAGGTTTCAATATTGTGCAGTTAAAAATAAATCTGATCTAGAGATTTCTATAATACAGATGGGGCAAAATAGGTTTACAGTTGTGAGTACACAAAACAGAGTTTATTCTTGTATTATTATTTAATAAATGTTTTATTATTATTATTATTTTTTTAATATATTTTATTGATTTTTTACAGAGAGGAAGGGAGAGAGATAGTCAGAAACATCGATGAGAGAGAAACATCGATCAGCTGCCTCCTGCACATCCCCCACTAGGGATGTGCCCGCAACCCAGGTACATGCCCTTGACCGGAATCGAACCTGGGACCTTTCAGTCCGCAGACCGACGCTCTATCCATTGAGCTAAACCGGTTTTGGCAATGTTTTATTATTTTTAAAAAAATATATTTTATTGATTTTTTACCAAGAGGAAAGGAGAGAGATAGAGGGTTAGAAACATCGATGAGAGAGAAACATTGATCAGCTGCCCCCTACACCTCTCCCACTGGGGATGTGCCCACAACCCAGGTACATGCCCTTGACCAGAATCGAACCTGGGACCCTTCAGTCTGCAGGCCGATGCTCTATCCACTGAGCCAAACCAGTTTTGGCTGTTTTATTATTTTTCATACAAACAACTGTAAATGTACTTTTAACCCACACTGTATTTAGTATTTTTAAATTTGGTGTTCATCAAGACAGTTTCATTGTTCTAATAATTGACTTCGTAATAAATAAATGTTACAAATTTGAATCTGTAAACTGCATTATGTCCATTGATATATTTGGGGTCCCAAATGCAATTTTTTTTGCCAAATGCGTTCTGGTGCTAAAAACAAGTCTGAGAATCACAGACTTGATAACGTCAGGCCCTTAGTCAAATACCTTTTTGAAGAGAATTGACATGGTCTCAGTAGACAGATCAATTGAAGGAATTTCAGGTAATTGAGCCTCCCTTCTGATCCAGGTAGAAGTACCAGTAGTTTTAATCACCCCCAAAAGAAAATCCATTAGGATTCACTTCCCATTTCCCCCAATCTCCCAACCACCAATGTACTTTCTGTCTTTGTGAATTTGCCAATTCTGGCTATTTCCTATACTAGTAAATGGAATCACATAATATATGGTCTTTTGGGAGTAGCTTCTAAGCATAATGTTTTTGTTTTTAAATATATTTTTATTGATTTCAGAGAGGAAGGGAAGGGGAGAAAGAGATAGAAACATCAATGATGAGAGAGAATCATTGATTGACTGCCTCCTCAAGCCCACAATCCAGGCATGTGCCCTGACTAGGAATAGAAACACGACCTCCTGGTTCATAGGTTGATGCTCAACCACTGCGCTACTCCAGCTGGGCACTTTAAGTCTTCTAAAAAGGAGCCTAAATGGGTTAGTTTTCCATTAAATGCAACAAGATAAGATTATGACATTAGGAATAAGCACATTTTAATTTATTCAAGAAAGACTTGCCCTGCCTGGTGTGGCTTGATTAGAGTGTTGTTCCATGTACTGAAGGGTCTTGGTTGTACTCCTGGTCAGGGCACATATCCAGGTTGCAGATTCCATCCCTGGTCAGGACGCATGTGGGAAGCAACTGATAGATGTTTCTTTCTCACATCCATGTTTCTCTCTCATATCCATCCATCTCTCTCTCTCTCTCTCTCTCTCTCTCTCTCTCTCTCTCTCTCTCTCTCAAGAAAGGCTTGTGTTAGCAGGGTTTATTGACACTTTGGCCCAGAAGATAACTCTTTGTTGTGGGAACTGTCCTATGTAGGATGTTTCGCAGCATTCCTGCGTTCCTGGCCTCTACCTAATGTCAGTATGACCTCCCCCACCTCCCACTAGTTATGGAAACCAAAAACATCTCCAGACATTGCCAAATGTACCCCAGGGGAGGGTGGGACAAAATGGCCCCTGTTAAGAACCACTATTTAAAGATTGAACCACTCACCCAAAAAGGCTGTTCTAATATTAGATGATAAAAGTTTATAACATAGAATTGTAAGTCCATCATATCCAACTCAGTACTTTAAAGTAGAATGTGTCTTGTCACAATCCCAGGAAATACTAAAAACATTGATGCTATCTGAGTTCCGCATGGTTAAAAGAATATAAAAGCTAGGGGGGAAAAATGCTCTAACACTAGAAATTAAAATAGGACAGCAACGCTTGTAAATAAGTATTAATCAAAGAAGAAAGCAAAACCAAAATTGAGAATGTCTAGAAAATAACAAAATTTGTTTGTAAAACAGTGCTCAGAAGAAAATTTATTATAATCAAGGTATAATATTCTTAAGAAAAAACAAAGCAAACAAACAAAAATCAGTGGGATAGATATTCAAACTAAAGTTAGAAGTCTATAGAAAAACTAAGAAAAATAGACAAGAAATAAGTAAAATAAAACAAGATATTAATGAATTAGGAAGCAGAAAAACAGTAGAATTAATCAATGATTCCCCCCCCACCACCACCACCTCTTGGGAAATTTGTTGTAAGTGAAATCCAGAAACAAGCAAAAATGACTTACTAAACCACTAATTAATTAACAGGAAAAACAACACATAGACATACAAAATAGGAATGAAAAGGGGGAAATAACCACAGGTTTAGGAAAATTAAAGTAATCACAAAAGTACACGCATATAGGAGAGCTTAGAGACTTTTGTTTACTGATATAGCCCAACTGCCTAGGATAGAGCCTAGCAGAGTGGCACACAAAAAAACTTGTTGACTAAATGAACAAATATATTTACATTTCCTAAACTATATGATATTGATACATTTCAATAAGATAAATTTGAAAAATTGATCCTAGATGAGACAGAAAGTGTACAGGCTCCCCATGGACAGAAGTGGAATTCTCAGGTAAATTCCATCAACACTTTAAAGAACAAATAATTTAAATTTAATTTGTTCTGGAGTGGAGAGAGCGAAAGAGAATCTTGCGCTCTCTTTTTAAAAATGGAATGAGCACAATTTGATCATAAAGAAAACTACAGAATAGTTTTATATATAAATATTAATACAAAAATGCTCAGCAGAGCATTATCAAATAGCAGCACAGTTAAAAAATATGTGCAATTATTTCTGTGTGCTCCTGGTAAGGCTGTTCCTCCCTGACCTCTATGTGGCCTTCAGCAGGTCTTAAAGGGAAGTCTGCCCAGCCCCCAGTCTTCTGGCAACTTTATCTCTTCCTGACCACGCCCACATACTCGTAAAGATCCCACATAGCGTTGAATGAAGATTTGCCAAAAGCTAGATTGACCCTACATAGTCCATGTATTTGCTATTCCCTGCCACCATACTCTGCATCTCAGCTCTCAAGCTGGTTAAAACCCCAGTGCCCAGGAGGAGATTATGATAAAAGTGATTATTCTTCCCAACCCCATGGATTTGGTACATTGAGGTAGAAATGTGAAGTCTACAGTTCAGATCCAGGGAGAGTTCACATTCAAGGACCAGGGCTCCACAAGGCATCCAGATTTAGTTACTAGTCTACAACTATCAGAAATTGAAGCACCAGCAGGAGCCTGAAATTGCTAGGGACTTCCAGAGAAATACCAACCCTGAGAAATGATTTTGCTCATCTTTTATTAATTCCCAGAAGTGTGGTCATAAAGTGTGCACATCTCAAAGTGTTGAAGGCTGCAGGCATGGGATCATTGTCCATGTCCCTCTCACGGCCCCTCCCACTGCCCTCAGTGTCATTGTCTATGGAAGATAGTGCCCAAGCGAGGTCCCCTAGGAGAATAGCCAGGACTAGGCAGATCAAGAAACATTCTGTGGGCTGGAGCTGGAAGTCCTTGCTGCTCATGTCCCTGTGTTTTGTGGATCAATGAGCACCATATACTTTTGGCCTCTTCCCCTTTTCCAGGCAGCTAGTCACTGTTGACATACCTTACTCCACAGCTCATCAGAGGCCTCATATTAGACTGGAGTTTGCTTTGGGTTAATAAACATCTCTGGGATTACAAAAGTCCCCAGGAGGGTCAAAAGTATTGGTCAACAATGCCTGAGCTCAGCAAAGCTTTGACTAAGTCAGGTAATTTTTATCGTTGAGTTCAGTTGGAGAGGCTGGAAATCATGACAGAGGGATGGTGTGTTAGTTTGCTAGGGCTGCTGTAATAAGTGCCACAAACCGAGAGACATACACAACAGAAATTTCTTTATTTTAAAATATGTTTTATTGATTTTTTTAGAGATAAATGTGGGGGGGGGGGGGCGGTGGCGAGAGGCAATCCTGGCCATGTGTCCTGACCAGGAATCAGACCGGCAATCTTTTGGTGCACTGGATGATGCTCAACCAACTGAGTCACATCAGCCAGGAATTGAACCAGCAACCTTTTGGTGCACAAGATGATGCTCAACTGAGCCATACATAACAAAAATTTATTATCTCACAGTTCTGGAGGCCAGACGTCCGGCAAAGTTGATTCTTTCTAAGGGCTCTGAGGGAGAATCTGGTCCATGCCTCTTACTGAGTTTCTTGTAGGTTGCTGTAAATCTCTGAGGTTCCTTTATTGTAAAAGCATCACCCAGATCTCTGCCTTTATCTGCAGGCATTCTTCCTGTTTGAGTATCTGTGTCCAGATTTCCCCTTTTTATAAGGATACCAGTCCCATATTGGATTAAGGTCCACCCTAACAACCTCATCATAACTATTTACATCTGTAGTGACCTTACTTTGAAATAAGGTCACATTCTGAGGTGCTGGGAAGCTAGGACTTCAACATATAACTTTTGGGGGTGCAGTTCACCCCAAAATAAATGGGAAGCTTGAGAAGAGTGAGGGTAGAGGGAGAAGTGACATGCAGAAGCTCATATCAGACCTTCAGTCTTTCCTGACTTTCCTGTTTTCTGTCCCCGGGATCTGTTATGACTGAGGATCCCCCACTTCCAATCTTTAGGAATTTATATTTTTTCCCTGAGTAATAGTGGGGATCTTTTTCCAATGCCTGTTTTTAAAAAATGGTTTGAGCCCTGGCTAGCGTGGCTTAGTTGGTTGAGCTTCGTCCCTTGAACAAGAGGTCGTCAGTTTGATTCTCTGTTGGGGCACATGCTTAGGTTGCAGGCTCTATCCCAAATTAGGGTGCATGTAGGAGGCAGCTGATCGATGTTTCATTCTCACATTGATGTTTCTCTCTCTCTCTCTCTCTCTCTCTCTCTCTCTCTCTCTCTCTCCCTCCCTCCCTCCCTCCCTCCCTCCCTCCCTCCCTCCCTCCCTCCTTCCCTGCCTCCCTCTCTCCCTCCCTCTCCCTTCCTCTCTAGAAATCAATGTTAAAACATGATATGATATGTGTAGTCCCTTCCCCACCCCAGACCCCTCAAAATACTTTGAAGTGATTTGACAGTAGAGATCAGGATTCAAATTTCTGTTCTTTTATTTTCATTTCTATTCTCCTTTTTCTTCCCTCTCTTCCCAGTGCTAAATGTGCAATAGGAACTTGATCACGGTTTTTTCAATTGAATTGAATTCATATGATTAGCTCCCTACCCCCATAACAAAATGGAGATCCATGTGGTGGAGCAAATCATCATAGTTTATTAATTTTTGAGAACAAAATATTTTCTAATGCACAGCACTATAAGTATTAATATTGGAAATAGTGGCAATAATGAGTAAAGATCAATTTTTAAAAAAAGGATAATTTCTCAGAAGTGTATATTTTCAGGTCATTGATAATTATCTATAAGCAACTGGTTTGGACAAATACTTTTTAAAGACCTCTCTTGCTCTGTGAAAGTGACCTAATGTTAATGAATAAAATATATTGATTTAGTTGAATTGAAATAGATATATTTCTATTGCAGAATTCTAATAATCTTCTTATTCCATTACAAAAATTTAGAGTAAAATTACCAGTGATCTTTGGAACTTGCTATGTTGAAATTTACATAATTATCCCAATAACATTGTAAAAGTCTTATGTATAATAATTTTAGAAAGCCTTTTTCAATATTCTGAAAGCCTGCTTTTCAAATGCCTTCTTTTAAAATTGTTGTCTTTGGACCATCTCATAATACAGGGTTTTATTTGTGTATGTGGATAGTCTCAAGCCATTTTGCATAATGGTGGTTGTATGATACATGGGAACAAGAGTGATAGGCAGTAAGTGTGGATCACCAGTTATGTGGAAGCTGAGGCCCTTTAAAGCATGCAAGAGAAAACTAGCAGTTATCCATCCAGAAAGCTGGGTAAAATGAATAAAAGATGATGGAAATACACAACCACCAAATCATTATGGCTTTGCTGACAATTTAATTATTTAATTCCAAACTATTATTTTCAACAGATTTAAACATTTTTTTCTTCAACATAGCTAAGTCAAAGTCACTTCTCTTATACAGAAGTTAAGCCCATCACCACTTCATCTGAGGATAGTAAAACCCTTTTCACTTCCACGTGTGGGGGAATCACCCAGCCAAAGGTCATGGTACACACGCAGGGAAAAATAAGTGCAGGAGCTCTCTGAAGTCAGTATTCATCATGGAATGGGTATTCAGGATGATCAGACCACCTGCCAAAACAAGGGAAAAACTTTCATTCCAAAGTCACACAGCTGTGTGTATTACTAGCATCTTCTGACAATTTCAGCGACCACTCCCTCCCTCTGTTAATCATTCCTTGGGTTTCTTACCCACCTCCTCCCAGTTTTCATCAAGCCAGCACTTTTACTAAAGCCCTGGAGGTTTCAGTGTGTGTGTTTGGGCATGGAGGGGGCTGGTTGCCTCTACACCAACATTTTGCTCAGAACAAAAACACAGGAGGTGAGTGAAGCCTGCCTCTTTCCAACTCCTCCCTCCCTTCTGCTGTCCTGATAGAGGAACCACATAGGCCTTCTCTTCACAGCTCTGTCACCAGTCAAGGTCACCCTCTTCTCCGAACAGTGCTTCCTCGCCCTTCTCACTAGGCCTCCTGAGAGTTGATAGTTTGAGATATAGAAGGTGATGACCAGCAAAGGAAGTTTCTGCGATAATGATGACAGTGATGATGATGAACCTATCTCTTAAATAGCAATGGTGAAACAGTCTTTAAAAGGATTGGAGTGTGTGTGTGTGTGTGTGTGTGTGTGTGTGTGTGTGTGTGGCGCCTGTCATGGAGCACATCTAAGACTCAGTTCTCTACAAGTACTATGAGCTTTCAGTTAAAATATACAGCCCTAGCCGGCTTGGGTCAGTGGATAGAGCGTCATCCTGCGGACTGAAGGGTCCCAGGTTCGATTCCGGCCAAGGGCACATGCCTGGGCTGCGGGCTCGTTCCCCAGTAGGGGGTGTGCAGGAGGCAGCCAATCAATGATTCTCTCTCATCATTGATGTTTCTACCTCTCTCTCCTTCTCCCTTCCTCTCTGAAATCAATAAAGAAATATATTAAAATATATATATATATATACATGGACATGGGCACAGACAATAGAGTAGTGATAGCCTGGGATGGGGCCTGGGGGCACGCTGGAAGTAGTTAATGGGGGCAAAAGGGGACATATGTAATACTTTCAACAATAAAGATTTAATTTAAAAAATTAAAATATAAATTAAAATAAAATATAAATTAAAACAGAAAAAGGCTGTGAAATCTAGTCAAGGATTAACTGGATAAAAAACAAAAAGGAATCATGGCCCAAAGTGCCTAAATAATCTTTTTTTTTAACTCATGAGGCCTAATTTTTGTTTCTCAATAATTTTTCTATTCCTGGTGTGATGAATTACTTTTTCATTGTTTCTAGAATTCAGTATTAAGTACATCAAATATCAAACAAAATAATATTACAAACTAACTGTCTGAAAAAGAAGTCAGTACATTGGTGAATTGACTATATCCTACTATCTCTTAATTTAATGATATTTATTCAATAGAAATCATTTATCTTCATATCTATATGTTTTTTACTTCTGAGTTTGTTTTCACTCTTTCATTCTTGAGATTAGGTGGTACTTTTTGATGTTGATAATGTTTTCTCCTGGAAAATTCACATTAGGAAGTTGTTTTATTCATTCAGAAATGGATTCAGAAATTTGATATTCACACAGTCACAACAGTTTCTGACTCTTGAAATAAAGTGGGGCCCAAAGTGTCCAAACTAAAGGAACTATTTTAATGAGCATTTATCAATGCTCACTCAAAGAGAGGATTGAAAAAGATGACTATCCAGGTGATCTGAAGAACTGGAAATACTAATAAAGAATGATTAAGAAGAAAAATTTGCGTGTATGTATATATACAACATGTGTGTGTGTGTTCTCTTTTTATTTTCAAGGCCCTATAATATCTGGAGAATAAAGGGCTACCTCATGAATTAGCTGAATTTGGCAACATTTGTAGAAGTGAAGGAATTTTATTTGTGGATGGATGGAGCTAGAATGGTGGAGCTAGAAGCTTCAAATCTTATAGGTGAGCATTCATCTAAAACTAATTTCTTGAGGTGAAGGGATTAGTCAAAGAACATATATACATAGCCCATAGATATAGACAACAGTGTGGTGATGGCCAGAGGGGGCAGGGAGTCTGGAGCTGGGTGGAAGTGGGTAAAGGAGGGATAGGGACATCTGTAATAGTGTCAACAATAAATAAAATAAAATAAAATAAATAAAACTAGTTTCTTGGCTCTCAACTTGATGCTCTTTCTACTACATTCCCATGTCTCTGTCCCAGGAATTGTTTTTTGTTGATAACTTTGCTCTAATTCCTGCATTACTTTGATTTTTGTAAAGAAATACAAATGGTATTTGAATAATTGTGGTGCAATTGGATTAATTGGAATCATATTATTTGTACACTATGACTAAATATTCTTAAGGTCTTTAGCCTGCCATGCCTTAACCTGTCATGAGATGTGATATAAATGCCAGAAATCTTCTTTTAAATAAAAATGTAGATTTACAGGAAGTTCTTAGAATGAATGTAATTTACCCAGACCAATTTAGTATTCAGAATATGCTGCCCGGTGGCCTTTAGCCTCGAGCTTTTTTTGGTGACACTTGACAATCTAACACCACTGGGTGGTACTTGATTAAGGATCCCCCAGAACTCACAAGAGCAGATCCACTAAGCGGACATCTTTATTCAAGGCTTCGATGCTCTTCATTTCTTCTTCAGTGAGAGAAAAGTCAAAGATCTGAAATAACAGAAATAAAAGACAGAAATTTATAATGATAGAAAATGGGTCAAGCTTGGGATCAGGGAGTGTGGACAGCAGTTGGAATCCTTCAAAGATTTATGAACATCTCTGCAAATGTCTTAAGAGGAGTTGGATTAGCTCTGGGGGTCCACCTAATGGAAGTGGAGCAGAAATTCTCTTTTACGCTTTGTCTTAAAACAATTCTGCTGGGGATATCTTGCAAGAAATTCCAAATGCTTCAAAACAATGTATGTTCAGGACATTTGAAATTCCAAGATTGAAGAATTCTTATTATTTCTGGACAAGATGCTGAACTTTCGATTCTGGACTAGAGCCTATGTACACTTGAAAAATAAACCCTTGTCTCTGAATTTGCTTTTGTACTTTTAAAAAACTTTTAATTTGCTTTGTTTTGTCCTCAATCATTTCTCTTATCATTAAAAATATATATTTTTATTGATTTCAGAGAGGAATGGTGACAGAGACAGAAAGATCAATGATGAGAGAGAAGCATTGATTGGCTGCCTCCTGCACACCCCCTACTGGGGATCAAGCCCACAATCCCAGGCGTGTGCCCTAACCAGGAATTGAGCCATGACCTCCTGGTTCATAGGTCAATGCTCAACCACTGAGCAATACTGGCCAGCCTGAACAGTAACATTTTGAATACATGCACACATTTGTTTTAGGTACTTCAAAATTTGCTGTTGTTTTAAAAAAATTTTTTTGATGAGTCTACACATTAGTCATTTAGTGACTCTCTTTTTCTCGTTAGATGGCTGAAACAGTGTCAAAGACTTTTTACTATGAGGTATTTTTGTTAAGTGTTAAAATACTGTCAGCAATTGATATAACTAACTGTCTAGCATTCTTTCCTCTCTTGAGCCCACTGTTGACATCTGTTCAGAAAAACAATAAATTTATTTCAAAATATGACAGTGTACCCAGTCACTCAAGAACTCTGATGGAGATGTACAGTGATATTAATGTTTTCAGGCCTGCTAACACAACATCCATTCTGCAGCTTATGGGTCCAGGAGTAATTTTGACTTTCAAATCTTTTTATTTAAGAAATATATTTCAGCCCTAGCTGGTTTTGCTCAGTGGGTAGAGCGTCAGCTTGCAGACTGAAGGGCCCCAGGTTTGATTTCGGTTAGGGCACATGTCAAGATTGCTGGCTTGATCCCCAGTGTGGAGCATGCAGGAGACAGCTTATCAATGATTCCCTCTCATCATTGATGTTTCTCTCTCCCTCTCCTTTCCTCTCTGAAACCAATAAAAATACATTTTAAAAAATAAATATATCTTATAAGGCAATAGCTGCCATCAGTAGGAATTCTTCTGATGGATCTGGGCAAAGTAAATAGAAAACCTTCTGGAAGGATTCACCATTCTAGATGCCATTAAGAACAGTCCTGATTCATGAGAAGAGGTTGAAATATCAACATTAACAGGAGTTTGGAAGAAGATGATTCCAGCCCCCACTGATAACTTTGAGGGGTTCAAGACTTCAGTGGAGGAAGCAATCACAAATGTGGTGGAAATAGCAAGAGAACTAGAATCAGAAGTGGAACCTGAAGATGTGATTGAATTGCTGCAATCTTATGATAAAACTTGAATGAACGAGGAGTTGCTTCTTATGGGTGAGCAAAGAAAGTGGTTTCTTGAGAGGAAACTTACTCCTGGTGAATATGCTGTCAATTTTGTTGAAATGGCAACAAAGGATTTAGACTATTACATAAAGTTAGTTCATAAAGGCGGGCCTGAGAGGATTAACTCCAATTGGAAAGAAGGTCTATGGTAAAAAGCTATCAAACAACATAACATGTGACAGAGAAATTGTTTTTGAAAGGAAGAGTTAACCATTATGGCAAATATCTTATGTTAAGAAATTGCCACAGCCACCCCACCCTTCAGCAACTACCAGTAGCCCATCAACATTGAGGCAAGGTCCTCCACCAACAAAAAGATTGTGACTCGCTGAAAGCGCCAATGATAGTTAGCACTTTTTAGCAATAAAGTATTTTTAAATTAAAGTATGTACACTTTTTAGACATAATGCTACTGCACACTTAATAGACTGCAGTATAGTGTAAACAAAACTTTTATATGTTCTGGGAAAGCAAAGCATTTGTGTGACTTTATTGCAATTCATGCTTTATTGTGGTGGTCTGGAATAGTACCTACAATACTGTATTTCTGAAGTATGGGTATAATACAATCAGCAAAGCAACCCCCAAAGTGCTAGCAATAGTCTCAAATTCAACTAAAATTAAACGCCAATATGGGCAGAGTGGGTCAGGGAGCTGGTATAAAATAAAATGTGAAGGTATTACAAGTTTCTTACTAATCTGAACAGAAAATTCTTTAAATAAAAATATCCTACTTTTTACATTTTTCAGAAGCAGTTCTCTTACCTGAAAGTTTTCTTTGATCCTTTTAGGGTTAAAGCTTTTAGGAATGACAACTATCCTTCGCTGGATATTGAAACGCAAAGCAACCTGAGCTGCAGTCTTATTGTACTTTTTCCCCAATGAGTTTAGAAGTTCATCCTTTAACAAAGGTGGGATAGATACATTCACCCTTGAAAAAATAAAAACATGCATGATAATTAGCTAGATCAGTGAGAACCAGTGGTTAATCAATCCTCCTCCTCCTCTGTCTTCCCATTCACCTGGTAACCTACCAGGACATTTCAGGTCACCTGTAAGCAATTTCTGTGGTTGCTGAGTCCTCAATGAAGAGTTGTTCTTAGTGTGGGAAGATCAAGAGAGGCAAATTTATATTGCTGCCTTTTTGAGAAAGTAAATATTTTTTGATGTGTCTTACAGAGAGGGCTGGGCTGAAAGAAGGCATATGTGAGAAGGCAGGTAGCCTGAAGTGGAGTAAGTAGAGGTACGACTCGTGGAATCATATTAGAGTAGAAAAATTTCTACTTTGGTCTGTGGGTAAAGGGGGGATAGGGATATCTGTAATAGTGCACTGGACCTCTAGTATAGAATAATCAATTCTTATAACATCTAAGTGAGGAAGGTTTTGTTAGCTCAATTTGGATGTATGGAGAATGACCTGAAGAGTTTAAGTAACTTTCTTAAGATTACACAGCACAATAGAGTCATTTCAATCAAATAATTCACATTAGCTTTATACTCTATATCAAAGGCAACACTTCCTGAAGGGATGTACCCATACTTACCACAATGGATTCCTAGAGGTCCCCAAAGGGCTATATGCAACAATGACAATGTCATGCTGTTGGCAAAATTCCAGGAGTTTTCTCTGGGTGAAATATGGATGGCATTCCACCTATGTGGTTGAATTGGAGAGCAGAGCACAAAATTAAGGCCTTGTAGATTAATGCAATTTTACATAGTTTTAAAAAAAATCCTGAAATAAAATTCATTTAAAAGCATTATGGATAGTGAGACAAATTCTAAATATTTTTCCTAACAAAGAAACTTAACACTGTTTAAATACTAGTGAGGTTAATTACAATAAGATTAGTGAGGGCACCATCTGTGGGTTAATTCTAAAATAATTGAGAAACAAATTCAATTTTGTGTACCTATCATAGTTTCAAACTTGAACAGAATCAGTTATTTATAATAAACATCCTAGAAAATGCAATTTCCATAATAAACAGTCTCAATGTTCAGATTACAGTCTTAGTAAGTAGAAGTGACATGTCACAGAAGCCCTCTGTCTCTCACGATCAAACATCCTATCTAATAAAAGAGTAATATGCAAATTGACCATCACTCCAACACACAAGATGGCCATCACAAGTGGCCAGCAGGGGAGGGCAGTTGTGGGTGATCAGGCCAGCAGGGGAGGACAGTTGGGAGGGACCAGTCCTGAAAGGGAGGGCAGTTGGGAGCGACCAGGCCTGCAGGGGAAGGCAGTTGGGGGCGACCGGGCTGGCAGGGGAGTGGTTAGGGGGCAATCAGGCAGGCAGGCAGGTGAGTGGTTGGAAGTTGTCAATGAGACAAATTAGAGAAAAGGGGGCTTTGGAAACAGTTTCAGGGAGTTAGCCCAGGTTGAACTGCCTCTGGCTATTGCTCCCCTGATTGCAAGTCTCATGTGGTGCCTTGGAGTTTAGGAGATGCATGCCTGAGAGGGAAGAAGAGGGCAAAGGGAAATGCTCTGGTATGCTCTTCAAGATGTTTTGGCTCTTTAAGATGTTGCCTGCATTTCCAGCCATCTCTGGCAGGCAGATAGGAGCCCTGCTGCTTTTCATAGCCAGATGTTTTGTGGGCACCTTTCTCAGTTCTGATTCTCTGGGCTGGGGGTCCCAGCTTAGTGTTTCGATCCCAGAGTTCTCAGTGGGAACTCCCCACAGCTGAGATAGCTCTTCAGACCTTCAGCTGTTGTCTGTGGGAACCCAGCCAGCCCTTTTGCACCTCCGCACTTCCTACCAGTCTCTATGAGGTCTCCCCTTTGGTCCTTGGTTATCAGGGTTTTCTCCCGCTTGTCTTCAGTTGATTTTTCAGGGTGGTTTTTCTGTATTTTAGTTGTATTTCCAGTTTGGTCCTGGGAGAGTGTCAGTGCACCTTTTACTTACTCTGCCACCATTTTTTTTAAGTCAATACAAAAGTTTATTTAATCAAAGTTCAATGTGAAAATGGACAGGACTCTGTTTTTATATTGTAGTAAAACAGGTGCTGTGGAGAGGGAATGTGTGGAAGCAGTTGATTTCTCTGGTAACTACATCCATTCTTCATACTCGTTCCAAGGCTTCTAACATGATGATACTATTTCCTCGTATGAACCACCATTCCAATACTGTTCTGTTGTGCACCAGTTGCCATCTCCACACATTCATCTATCACAAGATTCATAAAGGGATCAAATCCCCACAACATTCCTTGGACATGTCTGCCACCATTTAATTTCAATGATAACTTCTTGTCTTGATAACTAATTTTTTTTAACTTGGGAGGGTGAGCTTTGCTTATAGTGTTCAAGCGAGCTCAAAGATACTTCCCTCTGCCGCCATTTTTAATCTCTCATTTTTATTAGACTTTTAATATACAAGCATGTAAACTTTTTCTATTATATTTAAAAATATAATTATGTATATTTTCTTGCTCTTTGCTTCTGATATTTTCAAATTTAACTTTTTTATACTACTAAATTTAACATTTTCTGTATAAATTGTCCATGGCTTCCATTTCTGTCCATAGCTTCAGAAAACTGAAATTCTTGTGTAGTCTTACAATGACTTCCTTTTTCTCTTTAACTCAAGACCATAAGGACATTCCTTTTGGAGTATGACATGAGGCAAAGAGCTATATTGTTTCCACATAACTAGTCATTTCCCCCACACCATTTACTAAAAAATCCATCCTTTGGCCATTAGTTTGTGCTACTTTATTTTACATCAAGTTTTTATTATACTTGGGCCTGCCTGATTGTTATTTTCTAATTATCTGTATTATTGGTTCTTGGACTAATCTTACATTATTGTAAATACTCTATATGTCTTAATATCTGGCAAGTCTTGTTCCTCTCATTATTTTTCTTCAAAATTTTTGGGGGGTTATTTTTGTTTTGATTTAATCTTTCAAAACTTTTTTTAGCCCGGCTGGAGTGGTTGAAAATCAACCTATGAATCAGGAGATCACAGTTTGATTCCCGGTCAGGGCACATGCCCAGGTTGCAGGCTTAATCCCCAGTGTGGGGCTTGCAGGAGGCAGCTGATGAATGATTCTCTCTCATCATTGATGTTCTCTCTCTCTCTCTCTCTCTCTCTCTCTCTCTCTCTCTGTCTCTCTCTCTCCCCCTTCCTCTCTAAATCAATAAAAATATATTTTAAAAGAGACATAAGTTGAAAGAAGTTAAAAGACTTACCCAAGGTCTTACATAGAGTGACCACAAAACTTTCTGACACCTAACCCAGGGTTCTTCATGTTAAGTAACTATTGGAATCCTTTGCCACGTCCCACCCTCTTGTTGGACTGTACCTGGTTGGAGACTGGCTTATATTTGAGTCCTGGTTTGTTTAGTATTAGTTCCAGCTGTCTGCGGTTAAAATTGGATACACCAAGAGATTTCACCAAGCCAGCATCTTTGCAAGCTTCCAAAGCCTGTAGAGTAAATGCCATTGAATCAAGACAGAAGCCTCAAAACAAGCAAGAATGAATGTTTAGAGGGTTAATATAAATTCTTTAAAAAGGAAAGTCCATGTGTATGTCAATAGTCATTCTGTGAAGAAAAAAAAGTGGGGGAGACAAGCAGGAATCATGAGTTTGAGGAGCATTTTATAACATATCTCCCCCCTTTATTGTATATAACGATCTTATTTCTTGAAATTTGTTGAGGCTTTCTTTATGTTATGGTACCGAATCAAGTTTTGTAAGTGTCTGATATGTGTACAAATGTGTATTCTCCTATTTTGGGATGCAAATCTCTCTCCTCTCTCTGTCTCTGTCTCTGACTCTCTCTCATATATATATGAATGTCTACACACACATTAATATATAACATTAGGTCTAGCTTTTCCTGGCATCTCAATAATTTAAAGGAATATGTCAGAAATCTCCCACTATAATAGTGGATTTATAATGTCTTCATGTATTCCTTTTTAAATGTTTTCCAAATTTTTGCTTTATATATTTTGCAGATATTTTATTGGGTACATATTTGTTTAAAATTGATATATCTCGCCCAGCTGGCGTGGCTCAGTGGTTGAGCCTGGACCTATAGACCAGGAGATCACAGTTTGATTCCTGATCAGGGCATATGCTGGGGTTGTGGACTTGATCCCCACTAGGGGGCTGCAGGAGGCAGCTGATCAATGATTCTCTCTTATCATTGATGTTTCTCTCTCTCTTTCCCTCTCCCTC
The DNA here is from genome assembly GCF_964212035.1 of Myotis nattereri. NCBI lineage: Eukaryota > Metazoa > Chordata > Mammalia > Chiroptera > Vespertilionidae > Myotis > Myotis nattereri. The sequence continues at coordinate 28,525,380 of NC_138086.1, read as the reverse complement.
TCCGTTCCTTTCTGAAATCATTAAAAATATATTGAAAAGTAACATTCTAGAAAAAAAGGAATAGTAAATTAGTATATCTTCTTGGTAAATTTAATCTTTTATCATGATGTGGGATCTTTCCATTCCTAATAATGCCTTTGATTTTTAAGACTATGTTGTCTGCCAGCCTGTGTGGCTCAGTGGTTGAGCACTGACCTATGAACCATGGTTTGATTCCCAGTCAGGTCACATGCCCAGATTGTGGGCTCAGTCCCACATAGGGGACATGCAGGAGGCAGCCAATCAATGAATCTCTCTCATTATCGATTTTTCTCTCTCTCTCTCCCTCTCTCTTCCTCTCTCTGAAATCAATTTAAAAATAAATATGTTCTAGGGTAAGGATTAAAAAAATAAAATTAAAATACTATGTTGTCAGATATTAATATAACTATACAACTTTTTCTGGTAAGTATTAGACTGTTAAGATTTCCCCCATCCTTTAAATTTTAACTTTCACATGTCTTTATGCTTAGATGTGTCTAATTCTAATATGTAAATTTTGGTATTTAGTAGGTGAATTTAGTTCATATTTATTGCAACTATAAATATATTTGTACTGTTTCTACCATCTTAATTTCTTATTTCAGTTTTTCTCACTTTTATGTTTCTTTTAAATACTTTCTTACTTTTAAAAATTTTATATCTATATCTTTCCTTTAATAAAGACAAGAACTTACATGCTCCCATATTCCTTGATTTACCCTGCCCCTAACATCTATGATGTTAATAGTCTATGCAGAATTTAACTTCCTATTATTATAGGTATGTTTTTCTCTTTTTATTTAGTATTAGGTAGTTTTATAGATAATAATAACTATATCAATTTTGATTTGATCACTTTCACTTTGTACACTTCTTAGAGCATCTTTAAAATTTTTGCTCCTCTTATTTAGTAACTAGAGGCCCAGTGCATGAAATTCATATGTGGGTACAGTCCCTAGGCCTGTGATCAGAGCCATCTTCCCAGTCTGCCTGAAGCCGGCCCCAACCCCTGCTGCCACCCACCCCCAGTTCCCCATTCACCATCAGGTAATCAGAGCCTGATGGCTGGGGGAAGGGACCGAGAGGTTGGCTGTTCCTGCCCACTTGCTGGCCACACCCCTGCTGTGGGTTGCTCTCTGTGTGTGGAGTGACTGATGGGGTGGGGGCCTTGGCCTGGCACCACCTGTGTCCCCCACCACCCACCCCCAGTTCCCTGTTCACCATTGGGGAGATGGAGCCTGCCAGCCAGGGAAAGGGACCAAGAGGTAGTCAGTGCACCTAATAGTGAGCGGTCAAGTGGTTGTTCTGGTCATTCTGCCATTAGAGTCAATTTGCAGATTACCCTTTTATTATATAGGATAGAGCCCTGGTGCATGGGTGGGGGCTGGCCATCCTGCCCTGATGGGGGCCCTGGATCAGGGTGAGGGTCCAGGCTGAGGGGCGGGGCCGGCTGGAGCGAGGGGCCACGGTTGTTCTGGTCTCTGGTCATTCGCTGTTTTAGTCACTAGGCTTTTATTATATAGGATAGTTTTCAATGTTTGTCTTTATGTGGCAAAATTTCTGAGCAGTGTGTAGATTAGAAAATATTTTTATTATACATCATTTTTATCTTACAGTTTGACTGAATATAAAGTTCCAGTTCAATGTTCTTTATTCTTCAATACTTTGAAAATACTATTCTTTTATCTCTTTTACACCCTTTGCTGCTGATTATAAAACAGAACAAATCAATACAAAACTGATACCAATCTCATTATACATTACTGATTCTTTTACTATCTTTCCCTTTTCAAATTTCTTAGTTTATGTTTTATGTATTTTTGGAGTTCTGTTATTAGATACATAGAGGTTTAGGATTTATTACTTTTTTATTATAAAACTAAAGGAAGATTCCTGCAAGAATAGGGCTTCGCTCCCATCTCTGCCCCTCCTACCCCACGCATCTCTGCCCCTCCTACCCTGCCCTTCTCTGCTGCTCCTACCCTGCCAGTCTCTGCCACTTCTCTCCCACCCTTCTCTGCTGCTTCTCTCCCGCCCGTCTCCGCTACCTCGGCTCCGTTGCTTGGCTTCCTTCTACAGTGTCTTCAGTCTTAGCTCCCAGCCGGTATATGCAAATTAGCCACCATCTTCGTTGGCAGTTAATTTGCATATTGCTCTGATTAGCCAATGGTGGACATAGCAAAGGTACAGTCAATTTGCATCTTTGTCTATTATTAGATAGGACTAGAGGCCCCGTGCACAAAAATTTGTGCACTTGGGGGGGGGGTCCCTCAGCTCAGCCTGTACCCTCTCGCAGTCTGGGTCCCCTCAGGGGATGACCACCTGCTGGCTTAGGCCCGCTCCCCGGGTGATTGGGCCTAAGCTGGCAGTCAGACATCCTTCTGGAAGCCCAGGAGCCCTTGGGGGATGTTCACTTGCCAGTGGGGAGCAGGCCTAAGTGTAGTCGGACATACTTAGCACTACTGCGGAGGCGGGAGAGGCTCCCACCACCACCACTGTACTGGCAGCCATCAGCCTGGCTTGTGGCTAAGCAGATGGGGGAGCACACTGACCACCAGGGGGCAGCTCCTGCATTGAGCGTCTGCCCCCTGGTGGTCAGTGTGTGTCATAGTGACTAGTTATTCCCAATCATTCTGCTATTAGGGTCAATTTGCATATTACCCTTTTATTATATAGGATAGCGGCCTGGTGCATGGTCGGGGCCGGTTGGTTTGCCCTGAAGGGTGTCCCGGATCAGGGTGGGGGTCCTGCTGGGGTGCCTGGCCAGCCTGGGTGAGGGGCTGAGGGCCGTTTTCAGGCTGGCCAAGGCCCCAGAGGGGACCCTCACCTTATGAGGGTATAGGCAGCCTGGGTGAGGGGCTGAGGGCCGTTTTCAGACTGGCCACACCCTCTTCAGGGTGGGGATGGGTCCTCCTGGGGTGCCTGGCCAGCCTGGGTGAGTGGCTGATGGTTGTTTGCAGGCTGACCAAGCCCCCCCCAGTGGGGACCCTCACACCATGAGGGTGTGGTCATCTTGGGTGAGGGGCTGATGGTTATTTATAGGCTGGCCACAGCCCCAGCCACCCAAGCTCTCAGTGGAGACTGGCTGTAAGCAGGTATCTGGGATTTATTTATCTTCTATAATTGAAACTTTGTTGCCTTGAGCGGAGGCCACAGCTGGCCAGGGCAGGTGGGAAGCTTGGCTTCCTCCATCACTGGGGCAACCAAGCCTCCTGCTTGCTCCAGCTCAGTGGCTGCCGGGTGCCATGTTGGTTGGGTTAATTGGCATATATTTGCTATGATTGGCTGGTGGGCGTGGCTTGGGGCATAGCAGAGGTGCAGTCAATTTGCATGTTTCTCTTCTATTAGATTAGAGAAACTTCTTTAACCCTGGTAATACTCTGCTCCAAAATCTTTGTTGATATTAAAATAGCTACTCCCACTTTCTTTTTATTTCAGTTAGCCTAGTATATTTTTCCCTGTTCTTTTCTTTTTTTTAACCTTTGACTTTAAACATGTTTATATGTTTTTATTTAAAATGGGTTTCTTGTATATAATATATAATGGGGTTTTGCTTTTTGTCCATTCTGACAACCTTTGCCTTTTAACTGTATTGTTTCAACTATGTATATATACTGTAACTATTGATACCACTGAGTTTAAATTTCCCATTTTGGTATTTGTTGGTACTTCCCTACCTATTCATTTTCCTTCTTTTTTTCTTTTCCTGCCTTCTCTTTGATTATCTTTTATTATTCTATTTTGTCTCATTTATTGATTTATTTGCTATGCTCTGCAAGCATTAACATTTTCTCTTTATATTTGATATTCTTAAATTTCTCTAAAGTGTATCTAGGTATGGGTTTCCTTCTCTTTCCTCTTTGGTAGTCTATGCCTGTTCAATATCTCTGTTTTTTTTTCTCCTTCAAATATTTCCTTTTCCTTTTTTTTTCTTTCTTGTTTTTCTATTATGAGTAGTGAAATTCTAATTGTATCCTATACATCTCTTAGCTTTTCTTTCATATTTAATTTTTTCTTGTCTATTCCTACTTCATATTGGGAGATTTCCTCATTCTGATCTTTCAATTTGATCCCATTTTCCTTATTTATATCCATTTCACTTTTATCCCATCTATTGCATTGTGTTTTATTTTTCCCAATTATTACTTGCTTAATGCTTGTTTTTAAAAATGTCTTCTTTCACATTGCTAGTATCTTTTCTTATCTCCTTTAATATATTATTTGGCTAATTTAAAAGTTCTTGGTCCTCTGTTCTGTTTATGTTGGGATCTGTAATTGAGATATGTTATTTCCTTATGAAATAAATACCTTGTTATTTTGAGCTATGAGCTATTTTCTCCTGGGGATACTGGCTACCCTGTCAGGCAGACTCTTAGACAGAAACACCAAATCTACTCAGCTCCAATGACAACACGAGTGAGTATATGTTCTCTCAGGTAGAGAGCCCCAGGGACCAGAAAACTAGTGGCTGCCTCCTCACCCCTCAAAACAACTCCAGCCTTCAGGTCTTCAACTGTTACCTAGAGGGGAACACCCATTAGAAAGAGATACTGTACTCGTTAGAGTATATTCTCTGGGAGAATAAAGGCTGCATCTCTTCCTACTAAATGAAACAGGAATAATCAGATCACAATTCAAAAATGTGGTCTTTTAAAATAAAAGAATAAAAGGGCCATTTGAACTTACCTCCCAAGTGGCACACAGATTTGAATTGTGATATAACCAATTGCCATACTCATCTTTAGGATAAAATTCATCTCCAGGCTAAAAAAGAAAAAAACAAACAAAAAAGGATAATTCCTTTTATTTATATTTGGGAATTAAAATGATGGAATTTGAATTGTCTTTATGCCAATATACCCTAGCCCTGGGAAAGCAATAAAAGTTTAATTATTTGTTAGTATGTTTATATAATTATATAATACATTATATTTGTATATATTTCTCACCTTTGTGGGACTGTCCAGAAATTCTTTCATTTTTCTAAAATATGTGACACATTAATCCCATTTTCCTACACTGGCATTCATTTTCTCTTTATTTATCAACAGATTATCCTTATTCTTAATCCATGAACTTTCTCCTAATGACAGAATTACTCATCAAAAAAGAGTAGAGGTTGAGAATTAGGACTCTGAGACTCAGTGTTTTGACAGTTGAGGACAGCGCGGTGTGTTACTTCTCAGTTCTGGTGGACTTGCTCACTGGTTTTTTTCTTTTCATTTTGGGGCCCTCCAGGAGTTCAGCAATTTTTTTTCCTACTTCACACATTAGTGTCAACTTTCCTTCTCTTGTTTTTGGGTGATCCTTTCCCAACTAAGGCTAACTGCTGTGGAACATTATCTTTCAGATTTCTCTTTTTTGGCTGTATCTAAACATGGGATCCATTTCTTATGGACTTGAAAATGGAATACAGTGGGGCCTTGACTTACGAGTTTAATTCGTTCTGTGACAGAGCTCGTAACTCAAATTACTCGTATGTCAAATCATTAAAGTGACGAGTGAGACACGTGATGCTGGGCTGATGTTGTGGCATTCACTGTGACGTTCGTTGCGCCAACTAGCGGTGGGGTATCTGAAGCTGGCTCGTAACCCAAATTTTAGCTTGCAACTCAAAGCAAAAAATCCTCTGAGAGACGGCTTGTATCTTGAAAAACTCGTTAGTCGGGACATTCGTAAGTCAAGGCCCCACTGTAGAGAGAAATGAAAGATGATTCCTAGGCTCCTGGGGTGGATGGTGGTAATCATTTCCTGAGTTTGGGTTAGCAATCAAGAGTTTTTTATGAACATTTTGAGTTTGAAATGATCAAACGTTCAAGTGGCTATTTGAAGAGGCAGTTGAACAGAGAAATCTCAGAAAGAGGCTCAGAAAGAGGTCATGGCTATAGACAATAGTTGGTAGCCCTTACATATAAAATAATAATCAATCCTTGCAACTATATTAGGTCACTTATAGACACAGTGTGGCTCAGTAAGACAAGAATATTGAGAGTAGAGGTACTATTCTGGACATAACAACATTTGGAGGTTTTCAGAGAAGCTACCAAAGAATCAAGAGAGGGTGGTATTATAGAAGTCACAAGAAGAAAATGTATACTGGAGATAGTAGACAACTGTGTTGAAAGGTATCAAATAATATGAGGATACAGTGTCTATTGGGTATGGTTGTCAGCATACAAGTCTTTGTAGACCTTGATAATAGTAATTTTTATTGAAAATCGAGCAATTGGACAAAATTTATTATTATTATTATACTAGAGGCCCGGTGCACAAAAATTTGTGCACTGGGGGGGGGGGGGTCTCTGGAGAGGGGGTCTCTCAGCCCGGCCTGTGCCCTCTCGCAGTCTAGTACCCCTCAGGAGATAACGACCTGCTGGCTTAGGCCTGTTCCCGGGTGGCAGAGGGCAGGCCCAATCCCTAGGTGCCTACCCTGTAGCCCCTGGTCGGGCTCAGAGCAGAGCTGATTGGGGAGTTGGGGCGCTGCCCCGTCATGCACAGAGCAGGGCAGATCGGGAGGTTGCGATGCCACCCTCAGTCATGTTCAGGGTAGGGCCGATTGGGGGGTTGGGGCACAGCCCCCTGTCACACTCAAGGCAGGGTTGATGGGGAGGTTGCGGCGCCAACCCCTGTCACGCACAGAGCAGGGCCGATCAGGGGGTTGGGGCTCTGATCCCTGTCACTCACAAAGCAGGGCCCATCAAGGGGGTTGGGGCTCAGTACCCTGTCACGCACAGAGCAGGGTCAATCAGGGGGTTGGGGAGCTCCCCCCTGTCATGCACAGAGCAGGGCCCATCAGGGGGTTGGGGAGCTCCCCCCTGTCACTCACAGAGTAGGGCCAATAGGGGAGTTGGGGCACCGCCCCCTGTCACACACAGAGCATGGCGGATCAGGGGGTTGGGGTGCTGCACCCTGTCACACACAGAGCCGCAGGGCAATCAGGGGGTTGGGGAGCTCCCCCCTATCAGCCACAGAGCAGGGCTGATCAGGGAGTTGGGGCGCCTTCCCCTGTCACAAACAGAGCAGGGATGATAGGGAGGTTGTGGCCTCGCCCCCTGTCACACACAGAGCCGCAGGGCAATCAGGGGGTTTGGGCGCTGCCCCCTGTCACACTGATCCCAGTGCCGGGAGGCCTCGCGGCTCCACTGATCCTGGTGCTGGGTGGCATATTACCCTTTTACTATATAGGATAGAGGCCTGGTGCACGGGTGGGGGCCGGCTGGTTTGCCCTGAAGGGTGTCCTGGATCAGGGTGGGGGTCCCCACTGGGGTTCCTGGCCAGCCTGGGTGAGGGGATGATGGCTGTTTGCAGCTGGTCACACACCCTTCAGGGTGGGGGTCCCCACTGGGGTGCCTGGCCAGTCTGGGTGAGGGGCTGAGGGCTGTTTTCAGGATGGCGGGTGACTGAAGCTCCCAACTGCTCCTTTTTTTCTTTTTCTTTTTTATTCTGGGCCAGCTTTAGCTCTGAGGCTTGGCTCCAACTCTTAGGCCTCAGCTGCTGAAAGCAGGTATCTGGTTTGTTTGGGTTCTGTAATCAAAACACTGTTTCAATTCCAGCTCTGAGATCCCGGCTGGCTGAAAGCAAGTTTCTGGGGTTTTGTTTAGCTTCTATATTTGTAACAATGTTTCTAACTGCAAGCTCAGAGGCCGGCAGCGGCAGGCAGGTAACGTTGGAGTCCTCCGTCACTGAAGCAAGCAAGCCTCATGTTCGCTTCAAGCTGCCTGGCCGCTGGCCGCCATCTTGGCTGGCAGTTAATTCGCATATCACCCTGATTAGCCAATGGGAAGGGTAGTGGAGGTATGGCTAATTACCATGTTTCTCTTTTATTAGATAGGATATATGAGAGAAGGAAGAGGGAGAGAGAGATAGAAACATTAATGATGAGAGAGAATGATTGATAGGCTGCAGGAAGCTGAATGATTGATAGGACTGAACTATATGTTCAGTCCACAGGCTGATGTTCTATCCACTGAGCCAAACCAGCTAAGGCAAAATTCATTATATTAAAAAAACCTTTTTTTTTTTCTTCCACTATCTCACCTGAATAAAACTTTCCCCTGGTGATATCACTTCCTTTAGCAAACACAATTTTGGCTCCATTTCTTCCTGTCTCACTTAGAGCAGGAAAAAGGGTCCTTATTCCTCAATGCCACATAATCATTCATGTTAATTACCCTTTCTGTTTCTGCTTCCCAAGCTCTTTGAAATTCTCAACACTATGGCCCACATTTCCACTTCAGTCTCCCTCCACATTTCTTGCCTTTTGCATTTTCCAATTTTACTTCTGTTTGCAATGGTTTTATGCCTCTATCATACACTGTGTTAAATACTTTTTACTTTCCAAGACTTTAATTAAGTCCTATCATCCCTGAACCCATGTTAGCTATTCCTCTTAAGCATGTTCCTCTTTTTTTTTTTTTTAAATATATTTTATTGATTTTTTACAGAGAGGAAGGGAGAGAGATAGAGAGTTAGAAACATCGATGAGAGAGAAACATCGATCAGCTGCCTCCTGCACATCTCCTACTGGGGATGTGCCCGCAACCCAGGTACATGCCCTTGACCGGAATCGAACCTGGGACCTCTCAGTCCACAGACCGACGCTCTATCCACTGAGCCAAACCGGTTTCGGCAAGCATGTTCCTCTTGAGCTTCCATTGTGCCTCCTTTACTCACCCCTCATCTGAATCATTCCATGGTCTTTCTCCCTCCACTCCTGCTCATACTGGAGACAGTATTAGAAGACTAATTCAACCCTCTAAAAATCTATGCTATTGATTCTCATTCCTATTCATCAGTATCTTCATTTATTTTTAAAAATGCCATTCCTCATTAAAAAAAAAAAAAAGGCAGAAGGGACTGTATATTGTCAGGAAACAAATATTGGAATGGCATCAGGGGATTTAGAATCTTATCCCAATTCTGATGGATTTTAAACCTGAGTTAGCTGTTTCATTGCCTGGGGCCTCAACTTTCTCTTTTGTGAAATGAAGATATTCTATATATTGGAATATCTATTTCCACTGGATCATTTCATAATATTATTTTTTATTATCTATGAAATGTCAGGCATTGTGTCAGTAATTTCATATTATAATTTTAATGACTCCTCACAACACTAGGCAAGTGAGTTATTATTGTCTCAATTTACCAATAATAAAATTGAAAGAAAGTTCAGGAATATCAAAGATACTATGCTACGCCAAAACCGGTTTGGCTCAGTGGATAGAGCGTCGGCCTGCGGACTGAAAGGTCCCGGGTTCGATTCCGGTCAAGGACATGTACCTGGGTTGCGGGCACATCCCCAGTGGGAGGTGTGCAGGAGGCAGCTGATCGATGTTTCTCTCTCATCGATGTTTCTAACTCTCTATCTCTCTCCCTTCCTCTCTGTAAAAAATCAATAAAATATATTAAAAAATAATAATAAAAAAAAAGATACTATGCTAATAATAGTAGGTAATAAAGCTGAAAGTCCCTCTTCTGCGTGACTCCAAAATCCATTGGACCATGTTTAGGTGATGTGTAAAGGGGTCAGGTAATAACCTGACCAAGTCATCTGGCTCACATGTGACAGAGCTGGGATTCAAACAAGGCACCCTGGTTCTGGAGCTCATGCTTCGTATCACCATGCGTGCTAAGTGACCTCTGATTAATGAGTGCAGTGGCAATCTGTTATTTTGCTTTCTACCATTCTTATGCCTTCTTCTATAGAAGAGCTCATTCTACAGTTCCAACTCTTGGCCAAAGATGTCAGTCAGCCATGTCCTTACACAAAGATTAGTCAGCAAAAGTTACATGACCCAAGCTAGGCTGATCCATGCTTCTCTGTGAGGTTTAATGTGTAGTCTCTCTTCCTCTGAATTCTTGAGTTGTATTGTGAAGTGGTCTTGGCATGTCAATGGGCATTTTGCCATCATATAGAAAGAAATTTTTGAGAATTAAGCCACCAGAACACAGGAATAGAGAAAGGGCCAGAGTGTAGATACATAGATTGAACTTCTGGATCCAGCCCTTTGGAATTAGATATGCCTTGGAATTCTCAGTTCCCTTTTTTGCTAATGTCAATTTGAGTTGGGTTTCTGCCATTTATAACAAGAGTTCTGACTAAAACAAAGGTGTTGGGTATGGTAAGTAATGAACAAAGAGTGTGGAATTGGCTAGGTCAGTATGGGATTGTGGATAGTGAGGATTCTCCAGCTGAGAATTGGATATTCTTGCTATGCAATAGCATGGCATCTTGTTAAATTGTTGCCTTGTTGTGTCTTGAGACTCTGACAATGGGCATACTAAGATTGGAGCTTTAGGGCACTTAGTAGGAAAACATTGGGTGTTAGTTTGTTGGCCATTTTTGCAGTCTTCAGTCAGGTACTGAAGAAATATAAATGTGTTTATTGCTACTTAGCTTGTAAGATGAGTGGTAAGATCATATTTTGCTAAAATAGGTACTTTCTGCTTCTAGATGCCTCCCCAAATGGCAGAAGTTCAGCTCTGAGCCTTTGAGAGTTAGAAAGTCTGTGTCAGCCAGGACAGGAAGGTAAGAATCCTAGAGGGAAATAAAATTGGACTTTGGGAGAATCCTTGTCCATTTCTCTCTGAAGACAAGATCTCAGGCCAGTGATGCCACACCCAACAAAGGAGCACCATCCAATGAGATGCAGACTGGGTGCGAAGAACGCGTGACCTGTGCCTCCCTGTTTTGTATTATTTCAAGCCAGATGGGGGCAGTAAACTGAGGACTGAGCAGATGAGCAGAACAAGGAGGTTCTTTACTCAGATGCAGAAACCACAGCCAAGGATTAGATGTAAGAAAGCTACCCTATAAGATTTCTAGTTTTTATTACTCTTTAATGGAGCTGACTGAATGTAAATTTACTGAAAGCCTAGGAAAGTGTTAAGGGATATTGTCTGTCCATGAAATCCCAAACTTGACCATTAAAAGCCTTTGACTAACCATTGTGAAGGCCATTGTGAAGCCTGCAAACTCCTATCAAGGATGCAAAAGGGGAATCTTTCCCAAAGTCCCTCTTGCATGTGACCACAGAGGAGAGTCATCAAGGAAAGAGCTGCCAGAGAACAGAACAGGGGCATCCAGGTTGCTTGTGTGAAGGCAATCTGGGCACCTCAATGACCAGTTTCATTTTCAGTCTCTCCTTTCTCAGAGACATTTTAAAGCAGTTACTTCTCTTCAGCAGTGTATATGGGATGTGTTGGTGGTGGTTAAATTAACACAGAGTCCATAAATTGAGAAAGTTTAAAGAAGAAGTGCATTTGAATTAGAGGAATAGCTATCACCCTGATCTTGTTGCTGACCCCCTCTCCCCCAAAACCTGACCGTTCTTTGGGTTATGTCCCTTTGGAGCGGTGGAAGGTGAGTAAGTTTTCAGTTGTATACATTACTTTGCATTATGCCGTGCAGGATCATTTTCATGACTATGTGAATGGGAAGAAGGGTGTGTCTGGATGCTGGAAAGGTAAAATTGGACTACTGTTTGGGGACTACTTGATGGTTTGATGGACAGCTTAAACTACAGTTGTAAAGACATGCTATAATAAAAAGTGCATTGGATTAGGAATCAAGAACCATGGGATCCAAGCCTAAGTCTGCTACACATAACCTTCCTGGGCGTTTGTTAGGCTAGGTCAGTGCTGTCTGACCTATGGTAACAAAACGATAACATTCTGTGGTGCTAAGTAATGAACTAGTTTCGTGCACATGGCTGCTGGCTTGTGGCTGCCAAAGAGCAGAGACAAACCTTTAGGTGTCTGAACTCACCTTCAGAGCCATGGGCATTTCAATGATGTAAAGATCAACATAATCTAGCTGGAGGGCCTTGAGTGTCTTCTCCAGGTATGGACGGACCCTCTCTGGTTCAAAATGGGTAGACCACAGCTGAAAGAATAAAAAGGGGATAGTGAACTAACATTCACGCTATTAAAAATAATAATAATAATGTAGTTCTTTATTCTTTTTCCCATATATTTTTTTATTGAAATGAGAGGAAGTGAGAGGGGGAGAGGGATAGAAACATCAACGATGAGAGAGCATCATTATTTGGCCGAGTCTTGCATGCCCCCTACTGGGGATTGAGCTTGCAATCCAGGCATGTGCCCTTGACGGAATCAAACCATGAAAATATTCTGAAATTAGGCAGAGAAAAGTGACATCAGGTCCATCATTAATATGAGGGGATGGAGGGTGAAAGAAAGCTCTCACCTTTCCGCAGTAGAAAATATCCTCTCTCTTCACCCTTCCTTCTGCTATCTTCTCTCTGATGGCCTCCCCCACTTCGTCCTCATTCCGGTAGATGTAGGCCCCATCAATGTGCCGGTACCCAACATCGAGGGCCATCTTAACTGATGTCTTACAGCTCCCCTTAGAGGTCTGAAGTAACAAAGGGTTGAGGTTTGGGAGAAAAGGAATCAGTCCTTAGTTCAATCATTATTAATGAAGACGCTTTGCTGTACATTGTTTTAGAGTGAAAATGACAAATTCCCAATTCCATGCTGTTGTGATTGGAAGATGGTATCTAGAGGCTGGAGAAACTGACCTTCTAGGCAGCATTCCATTCTCAGTGGGAGACTCCATCCACCCCAGCTCTGCCCTTAGTGTTGTGGTTTCAGAAATGTAACTTGATCAATGTGACCAGTGACAAGATATTTCATGGTTTCCATGCTATAGGAAGGCACAGTTCATTGACATCGGTTCAGTTATAAATCAAAGGTTTGGGTGAATAAACTGAGATATAGCCACAGAATGGAAAACTAAAAGGTAGTAAAAAGGAATGAACTATTGATAGACACAGCAACATGGATGAATATCAAATAAGTATACTGTAGAAAAGAAGCAAGACAAAAAAGAATACTTTATGATTTCATTCATATAAAATGCTAGAAAATAAAAAGTAATCTCTAGTGAGATTCAGATCAGTGATTGCCTGGGGTGGGGGTTGTGGACATGGGATTACATGGGATCACAAAGAAACACAAGGAAACTTGGCGGTAATGAATACATTCACCATCTTGATTGTGATGATAGCTTCATGGGTGCATACATGTGCCAGATGCATCTGATTGTATACTTTAAATATGTGCAGTTTTTTTGTACGTCAATTATGCCTCAATAAAGATGGGGGGGAAAGGTTGTTGAGCAGCATCCTAGATTTTTCAATATATATATACTTATCAATTTGGTAGCCAAAACTTTGTTCATTTTATTAATCTGCATGAAGCAAAGAATGAGAATATCCTCTCCCCTGTACATTGACAGTAATGAAACAAAACAAACAAAAAACACCTGAAAAATTCTTGACACTTGAGTTATAAATTATCCATCTTTCAGATTCCACATAAATTACTGTTCTTTAGTTATGAAGACATTTTATTTATTTTTATTGAAGTGACATTGGTTAATAACATTATATAAATTTCAGGTGAATAACCTTGTAATTTGGTACCTGTATACTCTATTGTGTGTTTACCACCAAAAGTCTAGTTTCCTTTTGTTATGATATATTTGACCCCCTTTCCTCATCTTCCTCTCCCCCAACCACCTCCCTTCTGGTAACCAACCATTCTATTGTCTGTATGTATGAGTTTGTTTTTGTTTTGTTAGTTCATTACTTTTTTTGTTTTATATTCTACATATGAGTGGTTTTGGGCCTTTTCTGTCTGACTTATTTCACTTAGCATAATACCCGCAAGATTCATTCATGTTGTGACAAATGGCAATATTTCATCTTTTTTATGGCTGAGGAATATTCCTTCATGTTTATTTACAATGTCTTCTTTAGCTATTTATTCACTAGTAGACACTTAGGTTGTTTCCAGCCTTGGCTATTGTAAATAATGATGCAGTTAACATAGGGGCCTATCTATCTATCTATCTATCTACACTAATAAAAGAGAAACATGGTAATTGGCGTACGACCGCTACCCTTCCCATTGGCTAATCAGGGCAATATGCAAATTAACTGTCAGCCAAGATGGCGGCCTGCAGCCAGGCAGCTTGAAACTAACATGAGGCTTGCTTGCTTCAGTAATGGAGGACTCCAACGTTCCCCGCCGGCTGCTGCAGGCCTCTGAGCCTGCAGTTTCAAACATTGTAACAAATATAGACGCCCAGAAACTAGCTTTTAGCTGCTGGGATCTCAGAGCTGGAGTTGATACAGAGTTTCAAGAACCGAAACAAACCAGATACCTGCTTTCAGGAGCAGAGGCCTAAGAGCTGGAGCCTCAGAGCTAAAGCTGGCCCAGAATAAAAAAAGAAAAAAAGAAAAAAAGAAGCAGTTGGGAGCTTCAGTCCCAGCCTGAAAACAGCCCTCATCCCCTCATCCAGGCTGGCCAGGAACCCCAGTGGGGACCCCCACCCTGATCCAGGACACCCTTCAGGGCAAACCAGCCGGCCCCCACCCATGCACCAGGCCTCTATTCTATATAGTAAAAGGGTAATATGCCTCCCAGCACTGGGATCAGCGGAGCTGAGAGGCCTACTGGCACCGGGATCAGTGTGACGGGGCAGCGCCCAAACTCCCTGATTGCCCTGTGGCTCTGTGTGTGACAGGGGGCAGGGCCACAACCTCCCTATCGGCCCTGCTCTGTTCATGACAGGGGAAGGCGCCCCAACCCCCTGATCGCCCCTGCTCTGTGGGTGATAGAGGGCGGCGCCCCAACCCCTCCCCCCCCCCCACGGGCCCTGCTCTGTGTATGATGGGGTAGAGCCATAACCTCCCCATCGGCCCTGCCCTGAGTGTGAGAGTGGCGGCGCCCTAACCCCCTGATCAGCCCTGCTCTGTGGGTGATAGAGGGCGGTGCCCCAACCCCCTGATCCACCCTGCTCTGTGTGTGACAGGGGGCGGTGCCCCAACTCCCCTATTGGCCCTACTCTGTGAGTGATGGGGGAGCTCCTCAACCCCCTGATGGGCCCTGCTCTGTGCGTGACAGGGGGGAGCTCCCCAACCCCCTGATGGGCCCTGCTCTGTGTGTGACAGGGAGCAGCGCCCCAACCCCCTGATTGGCCCTGCTCTGTGCGTGACGAGGTGGCGCCACAACCTCCCCATCGACCCTGCCTTGAATGTGACAGGGGGCGGTGCCCCATCCCCCCAATCGGCCCTACCCTGAGCGTGACTGAGGGTGGCATCGCAACCTCCCAATCCGCCCTGCTCTGTGCATGACGGGGTGGCGCCCCAACTCCCCAATCGACCCTGCTCTGAGCCCAACCAGGGGCTGCACCTAGGGATTGGGCCTGCCCTCTGCCACCCGGGAGCAGGCCTAAGCCAGCAGGTCGTTATCTCCCAAGGGGTCCCAGACTGCGAGAGGGCACAGGCTGGGCTGAGGGACCCCTCCCCTCCCCCCCGAGTGCACAAATTTTTGTGCACCGGGCCTCTAGTATTTTAATATTCTTTGAATAAATACCCAAAAGAGGAATTGCTGAGTCATATGGTATTTCTATTCTTAATAGAATATTTAATGTCAACTGTAATTGAAAAAAGTCTCTATATTTAGTTCCATTTTTTTTTAATGAGAAACATAATTCTTGATGGAGAGTTCTTTGAAGATAAACACATATCCTCATCAAATAAAATTTTCAAATCATTTTTTAGGTTTTGTGTGTGGGAGAGGTTTAATCCTATTTGTTGATTTTTACTGATCTCAAATTAAGATGATCATTCTGATCTCTTTCACAAACGTTGAGAAGTACTTGTGCTTGCTTCTAGAATTTCAGTGTTCTCACCAAATGGTCAACAAATCATATCAGACCTGTGAAATCTGACTCACAGCTATTGATTTGTTGTAAAATGAGTGAGGCAAGAAATCTCATGTATTTCTAGTGGGTTTTTAGTCTGGGGCTGAAATACAAGGTCTTAGGAGCATTAATTGTATTTCCCCCCTACACCCCTATTTTAGCAGAAAGTTAGCATTATTGAGAAAATAAGTGATATGAAAAATGAACAAAGTGGCTGCACAGATGGTATTAGACAAAGGATTCATAGTAACAAATATCAAGTAGTTGGAGAAAGAAACACACCTTCTAGATAGAACCTCTTTGATTGACTATATAATTAATAGGGCTTGAACAGAAATTGAAGCCAAAAAGAACCCCAAACTGTAAAATGAGATATTATGAAAGACAGCACAGAAATAAACTCATGCCTTTATGAGTCAATTAGTATTTCACAAAGGAGGCAAGAACATACAATAGTCTATACAATAAATGGTGTTGGGGAAACTGGGACAAATACGTGCAAAAAAAATGAAACTAGACCACTAACTTACACTACACATAAGAATAAACTCCAAATAGATTAAACCATAAACTCAAAACCATAAAAATCCTAGAAGAAAACATAGGGAGGAAAATCTAAGACATTTCTCATGGCAATATTTTTTTCTGATATATCTCCTTGGGCAAGGGAAACAAAAGGAAAAATAAATAAGATTACATCAAACTAAAAGTTTTTGCCCAGCAAAGGAAACCTTCAACAGAATGAAAAGATAACACTCTGGATGGGAGAACATATTCACCAGTGATACATCTGATCATCTGATATATCTGATAAGGGGTGATATATCTAAATTTTATAAAAAACAGAAAACTCAACACCAAAAAGCAATCCAATTAAAAAATTGGCAGAAGACCTGAATAGACACTTCTCCAAAGAGGATGTACAGATAGCCAAGAGCTATATGAAAAGACAGATGCTCCACACAACTAATCATCAAAGAAATGCAAATTAAAACCACAATGAGATATCACCTCACATCTGTCAGCGTGGCTATCATCAATAAGAATCAACTTTCATCCTCCAGGATATAACATATATTCTAGGGCAACATCTTTTGTATGGTGTTGTGCCCCCAATAAGTACAATATGTGAGTCTGAAAACCCTGTAGGGGTGATTCATCTTAGCATCACTCCCTTTTACCTGCTTGGAAAATGTGTGCTTCCCATTCCTAAATTTTAGGCTCTGAGGATCTAAAGGTCCTATTTCCCAGGTGAAACCAGCCTCCTTATTGTAAGGGAAAGAGTTGCCATATTGGAGGGGTAAGATACCTTATCATCACAAGGGGGTAGGTGAACCAATGATATACTCATTACCAGTTGTGATTGTTAATGGACAAGGCAGCAGCCATAACTTGAGAGGGTAGTTGACTAGGGATTCAGACAACTCAGGGATGAGGATTTGGGACATAACACTAGGTAAGTCTCCCAGATTAGCAGAGATATTGGCTAAGGATACAGGGAACTTAGAATGGGTATTCTGGGAGGAAGAGAATAAGTAGAAGTTACAATTGAAGACAGCTTTAGTGGCAAGAGCTGTATTCATCCTGCTAACCTACCTCTTTTAAATTTTTCCCAGGAAACAGACCAAACAGAATTCTGGAAAAGCTGTTCCCAGGGGTGAACTTAGCATATAAAAGCAGTAGGTGCAATTGACAGCAGAGGTAGAACATGGCGTAATGAACCCCATTTTCTCAGTCCTCAGAAGTGTTGGCTGCTCATTACTCACATCTGTTTCCCTCTATGGATGACCCAGGGTATAAAGGCCTGATGCCCTTACCTGAACTCAGCACAACTCTGTGGCACCATTCCCATTCCAGAACTCCCTGTGGCATTGATGAGCAACTGCATCGCAGTACAACTGTCCCCACTGCACACACCCTTACAGGTCTGGTCTCTGAGAGTACTCTCCAACAAGCCTCCTGCGTGCAGATCTCCTTCTCAGAGGCTGTTCCCAGATTTCCCAATTTAACACTTGGGTAGAGAAGGATTTCTTAAACAAGCCACAGAAAGTACTAATGGTAAATTAAAAGAGTGCTAAAGGTGAGCACATTAAAATTGGGAATGGAAATTATATGACTGCTTTGGAAATGATCTCTATTGACATTATCTGCTAGAAATGAAGATACTGATACTCATTGGCCTAGCATTTCCACTCCTAACAATATACCTTAGAACAGTGGTTCTCAACCTTGGCTGCACATTAGAATCACCTGGGAATCTTTTTAAAATCCTGATTTCTGGGCCTCATCCTCCGGAAATTCTGTTTCTTTGTTATGGGGTGGGGCCACAACATTAGTAACAAAGAAACAGAATTTCTGGAGGATGAGGCCCAGAAATCAGGATTTTAAAAAGATTCCCAGGTGATTCTAATGTGCAGCCAAGGTTGAGAACCACTGCCTTAGAAGAACTCGCATGCAGGTCAAGTAAGATCTGTGTGAGATCCTTTGCAGCAATATTGCCTGTAACGTCCCAAACTGGAAGCAATACAAATGCCCACCAACAGTAAAATTGATCCCGGTAAGTTATAATTAAATATCATACAGCAATAAATATTGCCAAAGACATGATTAATAACATGGGTGAATCTTATAGCATATTTAGAAAAAGAGGCAAGGCAAACAATAATGCATTCAGTATGTTTCCATTCATAGAAAGTCCCCAAATTATCAAAATTAAAATGTATTGTTAGAAATGCATATTAAAATCGCACCACCCTTAGATAAGAGTAAGAATAATTGCCATAAAAGTTATGAGAGCAATTACCTCTTGAGAAAGAGAGTGTTTTGGATTAGGAAGGGCACAAGAGAGCTTCTGGGGCTTGGGAAATTCTAATTTTGAATCTGGGTGGTGATTACACAGATGATAGTTTTAAAAGTATTTGTCCCTCTCTAAATGCATTTATAATTCAAAAATTTAAATGATAATGAAAAGGTGGTTGATAAAAAGGAGGGGGGGATTTAAAAACTTTAGATCCAAAGAACGTAGTATCCTTGGCCTGAAACATCATTTTTTAATCTTAAACATAGTACTATTCACTCTCTCTTTTGCCTGAATCCAATTGGTTGCCAAGCTTTGTAGAGTTTATTCTAATGATTTGTAGCCTTCAGCCAAGTTACTTCTTTCCTAGGTTTCAGCCAAATTATTATCCTCCTAGCCAGCAACCGAGTTGAAGTCATTATTTTTTGCCTGATTTATTATAGAAACCCTTTCACTTGATCTCTATGTATTCCATATCTTCTCATTTTAATGTATTTTAACTTATATTTTTCTTCCTGATATTGTTTCATGACTCTGTGCTTCGTCCATCTCCCCCCCCCCCTCCCTCCGCCCCAACCACATTTTGTAGCTTGTTGGGCAGCACTCATTGCTTCCGGAGAGGAATGACATCACATGCAGAAGTCAGTTCTTGGTGTTTGATTTCTAAAAGCCAAGGCTGCCATTGGCAGGAATGTGAGTGTGAAGGGTCCAGGTCCTGGAAAGCACTAGGATACACCCTACCCTGTAAGTAAAAATAAAACACCAACTGATTTTTTTTCTTTGTTCCTTGACCCTTAAAATATTAGACCATATAGCATTTTACAAAAATATAAATAAGCTGCCATTAGTTAAAAATTGCTTACAGTATTCTCTGTAAATAAACATTTATTGAACTGAATGATAAGGTGCCTGGGGAGGGAGAGGGAAGGTAAAGGGAAAAGCCCACGTGCCTGGAGGGAGAGCGCCTGACAGAGATTCTTTGACCGATCCAACGCTAAGCAGGCTCCTTGAACTCTTTTCCAACATGGACTTCCATGCTCATCTCTGTGTTGGCCAATTTGACCAAAATCCTGCTGAGTCACTTTAGTAACACTCCTCATCCTCCCCCATTCACCAATGATTCTGGCCACCCAGCGTTGTCTTCAGCAAGAATCCTGTTGGGTCGGTTTAGCTAGAATCGCCTTCTTACCCTTGGTGTTTCCTCTTAGTCATTTTCTATTCACTAATCCCCATCCTTCTCCTTGGCTATAGATTTCCACTTGCCCGTGCTGTGTTCAGAGTTGAGCCCACTGTCTCCTACTGCAAAATTCCATCACAGTAGTCTCTATATCCATCAAAACAGTCCCTCTCCTGAATCTACTCTTTCTTACCATGCTTTAACAAGTGTCATTGAATAATTATGTTCCTTTAACAACTTTCCCAGTATAAAAAAATAATAATTGACATAAGAACAAGGCTCTGCCTTTCCCTGGTGAAACAGGGTTCCCTGGATTGAGAGGGAGAGGAGAATTAAATGAACATTGAGGAGAACCCAATGCATATATATAGGATGGCATAATTCTGCGGAGTTCTGAGCTGGGTGCCCCCTCCTCTAGCCCAGAGGCAGGATGGACTTGATGTTTCAGGTTGGTACTCATTAAGGGCTTGGACTTCATGTGCCTTTGCCTCATATACAAAGCTTTTGGCTCACTCTCCAGAATGTGAACACTATTTGCAGTTACAGAAATCTCAGCCAGGGCCACTCAGGAAGAACTACTGGATCAATTATGACCCAATCCACCTTCCTAAGGCCACTCCTTCTCCTTAGCTTCACATTTCTTGAGCCACCCCATAACTAGATTTTTTCATTGTTACTTTTATCTTTGAACATGTGTTATCTCTCTTAAAATGCTTCAGCTTTGTCTTATATTTTAGTTATATGTGTATATATTTTTGCTGCCTTAGTCATCCATGTACAGATTTTAAATTCCTTATTCCTTTTCGTTATGTACAAAAATGTCTCACATGTGGTAGGCACACAATAAATATTTATTGAATTGAATTATTGTCCATTGTCCAAAATATTTACCATTGGTCCTGGATTTGTATTACTTGCACACCTGATAATAATTCTTGAGCTTTACTTGGAGTTTTTTTTAATTAATATTAGCTATTAACTCCATGAGCTGATATTGATAAAAAGTGAATTAATTTCTTCCCCACCATAATTGCTCAGTGGTTGAACATCAACCTATGAACCAGAAGGTCACAGTTGGATTCCCAGGCAGGGGATATGCCTGGCTTGCAGGCTCAATCCCCAGTGCGGGGTATGCAGGAGGCAGCTGATCAATGATTCTCTCTCATCATTGATGTTTCTATCTCTTTTTCCTTCTCGGTTCCTCTCAGAAATCAATAAAAATATATATTTTTTAAAATGTGAATTAATTTCTATCAAAGCCAAAAAAAAGGAACAAGACTCAAGACTCTTGCCTATCAGACTTACCCAAATGGAGCTATGGGGAGAGAGACAGAAATAAGAGATTTGTTGGCGGCTATTATAGATGATTTTACCCCTGCATAAAAGCATTCATCCCTGTATGAAAGCATTTTGGGAAGCTTTCACAGAGAAAAGTTACATAGATAATTTGTACACTTTAGTTTTTTTCATTAGTGATCATCAGATGAGGTAATGCACAGACTGCCTAGTGCCACTACACACTGGTTCACCCTAAATTCTCTAATCCACAGGCATGAAACACCCTTATAAGAAAGTTGGTCATATGAGAGAGAGAAAAAATATTTGTAAGTCAGGAGAAGCCGGGCTGGTAAGCCTCACACAGCTCCATAAAACTGTCTTCCCACAGTTCCTACCTCTATCTGTTCCAGTGAAATCTAAACCAGGCAAAAGCGGGAGGAGACAGTGTAGATCTTCCTTATTTTAGCCTCCCATCTCTGCTCTGACCCCATCTATCCCTGAAGACAAGCCCACATCTTTGCTGGGTTCCCTGCTGCCCTCTAACTTCTGTATCACAACTGAACAGGATCCCAGGACAAATATTGACTGGCTTGACTTTGTACACAAAGCATGAATGAGTTCCAGTTAAAGAATTACCTCAACCCAGCCTTCATTTTGTATCTCTTGTGGAATGAAAGGTTTAGAAAAGGCTCTCAGGCATGTTTAATGGAGAAGACTAAATTTTTTCATCACCTCCAGGAATAAGACTGATTTTGAAGTTAAATCTAACTTAGTACTTTCATGTCAGGGTGACTGACTTGGGGACAAGTGGTTCTAAGCCTCCACTTCATCAGCCCTGGGTAGATGATAAAGGAGTTTTCATTTGTTTGGCTTGGAACAGAAAGCCATGAGCCTGCTCTGTCTGAGATACTCCATTCTCCCCACTCCCATCTTGCCCATTAATCCCAGCTCTACCATTTCCCCTTCCCCAAATCTTTTGGATACATCTTGTGTGTTTTTCTTCACATTAGAGTTTTTGTGAGACATACCATTAACTCTCTCTATTATTTTAAAACTGATAATATTTCTGATCACAAATGTGGTTTGTGCACACACGATCTTCATTTCTAGTAGTATCCCTCTTATGTCATATTCTTTAATTGATATATGTCATATCTTGTGAAGTAACTTACAGGTCTTTTTGGGAAATGGCACATGACTGCTTTTGAATGTCTCGAACTCATACCATTTATATATCCTAGGATAGATATTTCAGGGCATATATTTCTAGACACTTTCATATTTAGAAATATACACAGAAAGTCATAGTTAGAAATATGCAGCTTCATTGATAAAAGAAATATTCATAACAGGCAATATTGTATAGGAATTAGACAGAGCATAGAATCTGACCCCAAACTTCATTGGTTCAAGTCCCTATTCTGTTCCTTTGCATTATAAATTTGGGGCAATTTATTTAATCTTTCAGTTTTCTCATCTGTAACATTGGGTAATCTGGTATTTCATTCATAATGTTGTGAGAATTAAATTAGAAAATGCATCTAATGTGAAGCACTTCCTGGCACATGCTTTAGTGTTCATAAAGTTTTAGCTATTACTATTGCATCCATTTGCATCTTCATGCTCTCTGCTCACATACATACGCATCCCCTTTCACAAACATTCCCTAATTTGACAAGCATCAGTTGAACACCCATTACCTACTAGACACTATGCTGGGAATACAGACCTAAACAAGACATAGCCTCTTTCCTAATGGATTTCAGTTTTGTGGGAAATATTGCAGAGAAACAATGATTAAAATATAGTATGATTAGTGCTACAATGGAGTTGAGCATAAGGGACTATGTGAACATGCAGGAGGGGCAAGCAGTGGTGGTTGGGACATGGGGGGTGGGGCTGCTGGGTGAGAAAAGTGAAGGGATTAAGAAGTGCTAATCAGCAGTTATAAAATAGTCACAGGGTTATAGAGTACAGCATAGGGAATATAGTCAATAATCTAATATAATAAAAAACTAATACGCAAATCAACCGAGCAGTGGAACGACTGGTGCTATGACATGCACTGACCACCAGGGGGCAGACACTCAACGCAGGAGCTGCCCCCTGGTGGTCAGTGTGCTCCCACAGGGGGAGTGCCTCTCAGGCAGAAGCTGGGTTCATGGTTGGTGAACGCAAATGCAGTGGCAGTGGCAGTAGCCTCTCCCACCTCCAAGGCAGCACTAAGGGTGTCTGACTGCCTAAGCTGTCAGTTGGACATCCCCCGAGGGCTCCTGGACTGCAAGAGGGCGCAGGCTGGCCTAGGGACCCCCCCCCTTCCCCGCCCCCAGTGCATGAATTTCATGCACCGGGCCTCTAGTATTGTAATAACTATATATGGTGCCAGATGGGTACTTGAAATATCAGGGAATCACTTTGTAAAGTGTATGATTATGGAACCACTATGCTGTATACCTGAAAGTAATACAAAATAATATTGGATGTAAACTGTAATTGAAAAAGAAAATTAAAACAAACAAAATTTAACCATTCCCTTTCTTGTGTTTTCAGAGAGATCCTTTTTGTATTTTTAGGATACCATTTACTCTCATCTTCATTGTCCAATAGTTAATTATTAAAAAGTGTACTTCTTACCCTGGCCAATGTGGTTGGGTGTCATCCCGTGTGCCAGAGGTCACAGATTCAATTACCAGTCAGGGCACATGCCAGTAGGGACATACAAGAGGCAACTGATTGATGTTTCTCTCTTGTTATTGATGTTTCTATCTCTCCTTCTCCCTTCCTCTCTCTCTAAAATCAATAAAAACATATTTAAAAAATAAAAAGTGTGTTTCTCCTGTTAGATTGTTAATCCCCAGGCAGCAAGACTATTCTCTTCATATTTGAAGATTCTGGAGTTTAGTGCTTCATACATGGTAGATTTTAACTGGATGTACTTTAGACTGAACTAAATGTGCTCAAATACGAACTTAAAAAAATCACAGGCCATAAACTCAGTAATTCCACGTGCCTGAGATCAATAAAATAATAAACATCAGATGAATTTTAGTAAAGAAAGCAGAAAGGTCCCATTCTCTAATCCAAGACCATTTTAAATCACAAAATGATTTAGTTTAATGTTTGGCTCAATACTCATTCAGCCAAACAATAGCCCTTGGAAGTTGCTTTCATTATTACAAAAAGTGAATCAATGAGATCTATTCAAAATGAATTGCAGATTATACTTTATAAAAGTTTCTTATTTGAAAACAAAACAACACGAAAAGAGAGATAAACTTACCAGTTTAGGCTCTGAGTAAGTACCAAGCCCAATGATAGGAATGCTGTTTCCATCACTTAGAAGTATGCGGTGATTTGCTGCTGTGAGGTCCATCTTGGAGAGCCTAGGATGGCAGTATTCTAGGAGTGATTCGGAACACTTTTGGACAGGTGTCCTGGGGCCTATTTAATCAAAGAAAGGAGGGCTAGAGGGAGGAGCAGTGGGAGGGAAGAGAGATTGACAGATCTATTTCTCAACCTGTTTTCTTCTAGGTTGTTATGGAAATACTGAGATTGTCCTTTGAACTTTATTCGAGATATAAGAATAACTCAATTGAGAGTTTATGCTTACTCCACTGCAAAGAAAAGATTGAACAACAACAACAACCAAGGAAAGGAATCGAGTGGGGTTCTGTTAGGGTGCTTTTGTTGCCAACTAACAGGTCTATCTCAAATTCTCTTAGAATATAAAGGAAATTTATTGGTTCATATTTCTGAAAACGTCAACATTAGGACTAGCTTAAGGCGAGACTAGAGTTGTTCCTTTCCCAGAACCTCCCTGGAGATTCTGAGGCAGCAGGATTGGGCAGGGGTCTGGATTGCTACCACCTAGGTCAGTGGTTCTCAACCTTCCTAATGCCGCGACCCTTTAATACAGTTCCTCATGTTGTGGTGACCCCCAATGTCATTGTTACCAATTGAACATAATTAAAGCATAGTGATCAATCACAAAAACAGTATGTAATTATATATGTGTTTTCTGATGGTCTTAGGTGACCCCTGTGAAAGGGTCGTTCGACCCCCAGGTTGAGAACCGCTGACCTAGGTAAACTTGGAAACATTGGGCCAGAGGAACAAAGGAAAAGGCAGGAAATACTTTCACACCCTCTGCCTCCTGGCTGTCTCCGCTGACTCTCCCCTTATCATTGAAAGACAGTAATCAGCCCTTGAAGTGACTCAACTCCAGCTTCAGGGCCACTAAAACAGAGCTTACCTCCTCCATTTGTACTGATGGACATTTGTACTGCTTCTAAATCTTGGCTATTGTAAATAGCACTGCAATTAACACAACCTGTCTTCTAACCATGGAGGGATTGAGCAAAAAAGAAAAAAAAGAGAAAGAACTCATGGACACAGACAATAGTGTGGTGATTGCAGGGGAAGGGGGTGGAAAAGGGGATGGGACCGGGGTGGGAGTGGGGGAGGAGAATAAACAGTGATGGGGGAAAAAAAGAATACAAACTGGAAACAGCACGAAAGTCCATCAATGGGTGGATCGATAAACAAGTTGTGGCACCTTCATATAAAGGAATATGTTTTGTTGCTCCTCAGCAGCACAAAGGAACCAATTCTTTATGCAACAGCATCAATGCATCTCAAAATCATCATGCTTAAGAAAAAGACACAAAAGAGCACACAAATTGTAATTCCATGAAAAGACAAATCTCATTTACAGTGATAGGACACTGGTCAGTGATTGTCTGAGGGCTGGGATGGAAGGTTGGAATTCACTGGGAAGGGACACAAGGAACCTTTTGAGATGATGGAAATGTCTCCTGTATCTAATTGTGGTGGTGGGATTTATTTTGCCAAATATTATCTAACTATACTCTTACATGTGTACATTTTATTGTATGTAAATTATATCCCCATATAGTTTATTTAAAAATGTATTACTTGTACTTTTAACCTCTTCTCAGAGGTTTAACTTGAACTCCATTTACCACTCTCCTGAGTTTTATATCATTGCTATCATGTATTTTATACATATTTTAATAGCTCCCACTTTTTTTTTTTCAGTCAATGATTATTGAGATATACCCAGATGGTTGATTTTGGGAAGCTCATTTCTTCCCTCCCTTTCTTCCTTCCTTCCCACCCTTCTTTCCCTTTCCTGACTTACCTAGCATTGATTGAGTTATTTCAGTTTATTTCTTTTTCCTGGCAGTGGTTGCTGACCTCTAGGTCCAACCTCATGAAAGGCTGGGTGTTTATCTTTGTTTTGGCTTTATATTACATTTAGCAAGTAAACATGAGATTGATCTGTGATGAAACTGAACCAATTCCAGAACTCTGGGGCCAAAGTGAATCAATGTACTTTTGAAGGCTCTTTCCATAAAACCTGCTGAAAATTGCAATATTGTAGGAGAAGAAAATGCATTATTGCATAAGATCCAGGGCAATCTGATTATTCATTGATGTACTAGTATCTGTCTCTCCTAGACAATGAGCTTTTGGAGGTGAGGTACTAGCACATCATAATGTAATAAAGGCTGAAAAAGTGTTAAAATTCAATTTGCATGGATGGTGTAGCCTCTAGATAATGAAGCCAAGAACTTCAGAGTTGGAATAAACTTTGTAAAGATACTGCAGTATTAACAGAGTAACACAGTATTGATGTCCTAACTACACTATTTGTTTAATGGTTTGGCACCTTTGAGGAGGAAATTAGTCTTGCAAGGTGGTCAGGCCATGAAAACTGTGAACAATGCACTGCCCTGGGGTGGGCGTGGGGGGCGGGGAAGGTCGTTATTGCTGGCCCCAGGACAGATCATGGGATATGACCTGGGAACCCTCAACACCTGGGGGCCTTCCTGTAAGCCCATGAAAAGGGGGGGGGGGGGGAGGGGCGGAACCATATCTGCAAAACAAAGACCCCAGCGGGAGATACATAGACAGGCTCTCTGCGTGTTTCTTCACTCTGATTTGGAAATTATTCCCAGAGTCCACTAGTGTTAGTAAACGGGGTCCCTCCCTTTTTCTAGGAAGCGTCCTTGGTATTTCTTTGCTCCTCTGTAACATCCTTATTACAGTTGAGCATCGACACATGAACTTATTTAAGTTTGTTGGAGTCTTTCATTTATTTTTTGGTTATTTAATATTATTTAGGTAGGTGCAAGTGTGACTGTAGATTTCAGGCACCAATTAATACTTTGGTACTGTTTTTGTTTGTTTTTTGCATATGGCTAGATTGGCAAATATCAAGATGACACGTATCTTTGACAATAAAATGCAATTAATTTACACTGAGAAAATTTAAATTCTTTCCCTGTTGATTCTGTTATTTAATACTAAAGTAATTTGTAAAGCCATTATGTGGCTTTTTATCATCATGTCTTCCACAAGTCAGTTTTTCACAAAGAAACAAAGTTTTAATAACCACTTTATATGGATTGCTGTGTGAAATAAAACTCCAAATTACTATATCTTAGAACTTTGGAGTCTCTTACAAATGTATTAGGAAAGTCTCTTTTTAAAATTCTTTATTGTTTTAAGGTCTTACATATGTCTCCTCCCCCCCCCCCCCCCATTGAGGTTTAAGGTATTACATATGTCTCCTTCTCTCCCCAGCCACTCCCCGCTACCCTCACGCACATGCCCTCACCCCCATAGTGTCTGTCTATTGGTTATGCTTATATGCATGCATACAAGTCCTTTGGTTGATCTCTTACCCTGCTACCCCTGCCCTCCCTTCCCTCTGAGGTTTGATGGTCTGCTCGATGCTCCTCTGTCTCTGGATCTATTTTTGTTCACCAGTTTATGTTGTTCATTATATTTCACAAAGGAGTGAGATCATGAGATATTTATCTTTCTCCGACTAGCTTATTTCGCTTAGCATAATGCGCTCCACTGCCATAGACCAATTCCAGCATATCATAATTTCAAGAGTTTCATCAAAATGTTGATGAGACTTGGGGACTCAACAGGGTTGAGTCACACATGTAGTCACCTGTTGGGAATGGCTAAAGGCATTTCCCCAATCCTGAATAGGAAACTGATTGTGGCTGCCAGACAGTTAAAAGGCATCTTAATCTACATGTTATTGCCTCCTACTAGCCAAACACCTGAACATCCCTAGGCTATTCCCCAAACTGATAATGCCTCTGTACCCTTTGAAACCTTACCCTTTGAAGTGTATTATCTCCACCTTGCCTTAGGACAAATTGTGTTAATAAAAGCAAGGGTCCTAGACAAGGAGGGACTCTTCAGTTCCTTTAGCTGAAGGTCCTCTGACCCCCAATCCCTTTCAAAATTATATCTCTTCTCCGGACTCTTTATTAGTCTTTGGATTTCTATGTCATCTACCCGCAGCCCCTTTTCCAGATTCCTGAACCCTTCTTGATGCTGGGACATGAACCCTGGCATAAATGGATGCCCGAAGTGGGACTTTCTGAACCCTGGCAAGGCCAACAATACTCCACGTCCATCCATGCTGTTGTGAATGGTAAGCTTTCTTTTTTTCTTCTTTTTTTTACAGCAGCATAGTATTTCATTGTGTAGATGTACCACCATTTTTTAATCCACTCATCTGCTGATGGGGCACTTAGGCTGTTTCCAAATCTTAGCTATTGTAAATTGTGCTGATATGAACATAGGGGTGCATATGTCCTTTCGGATTGGTGTTTCTGATTTCTTGGGATATATTCCTAGAAGTGGGATTACTGAGTCAAATGGGAGTTCCATTTTTTATTTTTTTTTCAAATTCTCAAATTGATGGCACTACTATTTAATTCAAGAAAGGAATACATTAAGAGAGAGGGGTAATCTGGTGAAATAATTGCTTGGCCATTAGGGGAAAACTCTAGATTTCACTGAAAGAACCCTATTAAGTAACCCACTTGTGAAGATCAAGTATTTATCGATACCGTCTTTCTGTGTTAGTCTTTGGGGGTGTCCTTGGACGGCCAAGGAGATCTTTCACATGACCGTGTCCCCAGCCCTCATAGAGGGAGCCCTGGAGCCCGCACTCACCCCGCAGACCTTCATCGATCCTGGGACGTCCTGAGTGCTTGGATCCCGGAGGAAAGGGCAGAGGGCACAGGGGTGCGGACCCGCAGCTGCATGGAGGTGACACCCATGCTGAGCGGGCAGAGTGGGAACCTGTGGGGGCGAGTGAGGACTGTCCGTGTCCGCAGTTTTAGTCTGGACGCTGCAGGTTGGGAAGTCAGGCATCTGAGCCATGTTTG
The DNA here is from genome assembly GCF_964212035.1 of Myotis nattereri. Classification (NCBI taxonomy): domain Eukaryota; kingdom Metazoa; phylum Chordata; class Mammalia; order Chiroptera; family Vespertilionidae; genus Myotis; species Myotis nattereri. Next base: position 28,496,143 of record NC_138086.1, on the reverse strand, counting down.
TCTAAGTTTCAAAAGGCCAAGTTGGCCTAAGATGACATGAGTCGGTCACAGTGTTTATATCGCTGGAGTGGCCCTAGAAGTCGGGGTGCTGCCTGCCAGGCTGTGATGTGGTGACTGTCCCAGGAGCAGCAGCGCAGGGCCTGCTCAAACCTGGACAAGGGTTCTCAGAGCTCCTCGGATTTCACACAGCTTCTCCCCAGACAGAACCTTTCTGCTCATGGGCCCAGGAACCCCAGGACTTGAACAAGTCCTAGGCTCTGGCCATTAGAAAGAGGCGGGTAGTGCAGCATTTTTCATTTTTCTTTGTCTCAGGTGCATTTTCTGTATTTTGTGTGTTTTTTATTATTTTTAATTTTTTAATTATTTATTGCTTAAAGTATTACAAGGAGTATTACATATGTCTCCTTTTTTCCCCCGTCCTTGACAATACCCTGGCCTCCCCTACCCCCCAGTGTCTTATGTCCATTGGTTATGCTTATATGCATGCATACAAGTCCTTCGGTTGATCTCTTACCCCCTCCCTCCTGCCCCCCAACCCTCCCGGCCTTCCCGCTGTAGTTTGACAGTCTGTTCGAGGCAGCTCTGCCTCTGTATCTATTTTTGTTCATAAGTTTATAATGGTCTTTATTATCCATAAATGAGTGAGATCATGTGGTATTTTTCCTTCATTGACTGGCTTATTTCACTCAGCATAATGCTCTCCAGTTCCATCCGTGCTCGCAAATGGTAAGAATTCCTTCTTTTTTACAGCAGCATAGAATTCCATCGTGTAGATGTACCACAGTTTTCTAATCCATTCATCTGCTGATGGGCATTTAGGCTGTTTCCAGATCTTAGCTATGGTGAATTGTGCTGCTATGAACATAGGGATGCATATATCCTTTCTGATTGGTGTTTCTGTTTTCTTGGGATATATTCCTCGAAGTGGGATTACTGAATCAAATAGGAGTTCCATTTTTAATTTTTTGAGGAAACTCCATACTGTTCTCCACAGTGGCTGCACCAGTCTGCATTCCCACCAGCAGTGCACAAGTGTTCCTTTTTCTCCACATCCTCCCCAGCACTTGTCATTTGTTAATATGTTGATGATAGCCATTCTGACAAGTGTGAGATGGTACCTCATTGTCTTTTTGATTTGCATCTCTCGGATGATTAGTGACTTTGAACATGTTTTCATATATCTCTTGGCCTTCTGTATGTTCACTTTTGAAAAGTGTCTATTACGGTGCTTTACCAATTTTTTATTGGATTATCTTCCTTTTTTAAAGACGTATGAGTTCCTTATAAATTATGGAGATTAGACCCTTCTCAGAGATAATATTGGCAAACATGTTCTCGCATGCAGTGGGCTTTCTTATTGTTTTGTTGATGTTTTCTTTTGCAGTGCAGAAGCTTTTTATTTGATGTAGTCCCATTTGTTTATTTTCTCTTTAGTTTCCATTGCCCTAGGAGCTATATCAGTGAAGATATTGCTATGACATATGTCTGAGATTTTGCAGCCTATGAATTCTTCTAAGATTTTTATGGTTTACTATCTTACATTTAAGTCCTTTATCCATTTTGAGTTTCTTTGTTGTAAGTTGGTGGTCTAATTTCATTTTTTGCATGTATCTGTCCAATTTTCCCAACACTATTTATTGAAGAGACTGTCTGGACTCCATTGTATGTATGCTCTTATCTCCTTTGTCAAATATTAATTGAGCCTAATGGCTCGGGTCGATTTCTGGGTTCTCTGTTCTATTCCATGGTCTATGTATATGTCTGTTCTTGTGCCAGTACCAGGCAGTTTTGAGAATAGTGACATTGTAATATATAGTTTGATATCTGGTATTGTGATCCCTCCAACATTGTTCTTCTTTGTCAGGATTGCTGCAGCTATCCGGTATCTTTTTTTTATTCCAGATGATTTTTTGGAGAGTTTGTTCTAGGTCTTTGAAGCATGCTGTTGGTATTTTAATGGGGATTGCATTGAATCTATAGATGCTTTGGATAGTATGGACATTTTAATGACATTGGTTCTACCAATCCATGAACACAGTATATTCTCCCATTTGTTTATGTCTTCCTGTATCTCTTTTTCAGTGTCCTGTAGTTTTCTGAGTATAGGCCTTTTACCTCCTTAATTAAGTTTATTCCTAGGTATCTTAATTTTTTTGTTGCAATGGTAAATGCAATTGTTTTTTTAGTTTCTCTTTCTGTGAATTCATTATTGTTGTATAAAAAAGCCATATATTTCTGGGTATTAATTTTGTATCCTGCTACATTGCTGCATTCATCTATTAGTTCTAATAGTTTTTTGATATCGTATTTAGGGTTTTCTTTTTTAAAAAATTAAATCTTTATTGTTCAGATTATTACAGTTGTTCCTCTTTTTTTCCCCCCCATAGCTCCCCTCCACTCAGTTCCCACCCCACCCTCTGCCCTTACCCACCCCCCTGCCCACTGTCCTCATCCATAGGTATATGATTTTTTTCCAGTCTCTTCCTGCACCCCTCATTTCCTTTTTTCCCCCAAGAATTGTCAGTCCACTCCCTTTCTATGCCCCTGATTCTATTATATTCACCAGTTTATTCTGCCCATCAGATTATTTATTCACTTGATTTTTAGATTCACATGTTGATAGATGTGTATTTGTTGTTCATAATTTGTATCTTTACCTTTTTCTTCTTCTTCCTCTTCTTAAAAGATACCTTTCAGCATTTCATTTAATACTGGTTTGGTGGTGATGAACTCCTTTAGCTTGTTCTTACCTGTGAAGCTCTTTATCTGACCTTCAATTCTGAATGATAGCTTTGCTGGGTAAAGTAATCTTGGTTGTAGGTTCTTGCTGTTCATCACTTTGAATATTTCTTGCCACTCCCTTCTGGCCTGCATAGTTTCTGTTGAGAAATCTGCTGACAGTCGTATGGGTACTCCCTTGTAGGTAACTGACTGTCTTTCTCTTGCTGCTTTTAAGATTCTCTCTTTGTCTTTTGATCTTGGCATTTTAATTATGATGTGTCTTGGTTTGGTCCTCTTTGGATTCCTTTTCTTTGGGGTTCTCTGTGCTTCTGGACTTGTCAGTCTATTTCTTTCACCAGGTAGGGGAAGTTTTCTGTCATTATTTCTTCAAATAGGTTTTCAATATCTTGCTTTCTCTCTTCTGGCACCCCTATAATTTGGATGTTGGTTTGCTTGAAGTTGTCCCAGAGGCTCCTTACACTATCTTCATATTTTTGGATTCTTTTTTCTTTTTGCTTTTCCGGTTGGGTGTTTTTTGCTTCTTCGTATTTCAAATCTTTGACTTGATTCTTGCGATCCTCTAGTCTGCTTTTGGATCTCTGTATAATATTCTTTATTTCAGTCAGTGTATGCTTAATTTCTATTTGATCCTTTTTCATATCCTTGAGGGTCTCACTAGATTTATTGAGAGTCTCACTAAATTTATCGGTGGTTTCTAGAAAATTCTTGAAAAACCTTATAACCGTGGTTTTGAACTCTATATCCAGTAGTTTGCTTTCCTCTATTTCTGTCATTTGTGACCTGTTTCTTTGTCTCCGCATTTTGTCTGCTTCCCTGTGTTGATAGGGTGGCTTTCTGTGCTAGGTGTCCTATAGGGCCCAGTAGCTCAGCCTCCCTAATTACCTGAGGTGGACACTCTTGGTGCACCTCTTTGTGGCCTGTGTGCACAGTCTTGTTGTAGTTAAGCCTTGATTGTAGTTGGTATCACTGGGAGGAATTGACCTCCAGGCCAATTGGCTGTGAGAATCAGCTGTGTCTATGGTGGGAGGACTTCTGTGCTGGAGACACCCTTCTGGGGCCAGACTTGCTTCAGTGGGGCTTTGTTGCTCACTTAGTCTTCCCCCTGAGTGTGTTCCTTATGGATCTGAGGAGTTGTAATCTGGATGGTCCCACTCTGACCCCTGGGTACACTGGCACTTGGATCTCTAAGGAGGTGCTAATTTAGCCTCTGCCTAAGGCTACCCAGCAGGAGCTATGGAGAGATCTGCAGATTCCTCTTCTTTGTTTGGGATTTGGAGGTGCCCAGCTGAGGCCCAGCTGTGAAGTAATGCAAGGTGCTGTGGGGCCTGGGCCTTCTTTTGGATGTTCTGGGTCTCTCTGACCCAGCTGCAGTTTGATAGGACACCTAGCTGCAGTTTGTTACATTGCAAAGGGCCAGGTCATTCATATGCAAAAGCCTCTGCGCACAGCTTGGGTGGGGCGGGGTCTCAGGGAATCAACAGGGCGGAGCAAACAGCTATGGCTGATCCTCAGCCCTGCCCTAAGAGGCCCTGGGTCTCAGTGTCCTGATAATCACTGAAAGCACCTCTGAGAGAAAGCCACCCTTGAGTTCCGCCTGCTACCAGACAGTCCAGTTTCTCCCCGTATGAGTCTGGGTCCCCAGAGACTCGCCCGGAACTGGAGTTCAGAGTGGGAGCATGTGTCTCCCTCCTGATTGAAAAAGACAACTGCATCCTCAGTTGCCAGCCCTTTCCGTGTGCGCCTCCGTACCTCTGCACTTTACTTCTGTACCTCCTCTGAGTCTCAGTGTGCTTTTCTCTTTCCTTCTAGTTGTAGAATTTCCACTCCCAGCCTTCCTGTGGTTCTGGATGATGTCCCTTTTGTCTTTTAGTTGTATTTTTTTTAATATATTTTTTATTGATTAAGATATTACATATGTGTCTTTGTCCCCACGTTACCCTCTACTCTCCCCCCCCCCCCCGCTCATGCCCTCACCCCCCCGTTGTCCGTGTCCATTGGTTAGGCCTATATGCTTGCATATAAGTCCTTTGGTTGATCTTTCCCCCTTACCCCTACCCTCCCCTACCTTCCCTCCAAGGCCCGACAGTCCAATCAATGCCTCTCCGTCTCTGGATCAGTCCTTGTTCATCAGTTTATGTTGTTCATTATATTCCACAAATGAGTGAGATCCTGTGGTATTTATCCGCTCTCCAGTTCCATCCATGCTGTGGCAAATGATAAGAGTTCCTTTTTCTTCTTCCTCTTCTTAAAGAATACCTTTCAGCATTTCATTTAATACTGGTTTGGTGGTGATGAACTCCTTTAGCTTTTTCTTATCCGTGAAGCTCTTTATCTGACCTTCTATTCTGAATGATAGCTTTGCTGGATAAAGTAATCTTGGTTGCAGGTTCTTGCTATTCATCACTTTGAATATTTCTTGCCACTCTCTTCCGGCCTGCATAGTTTCTGTTGAGAAATCAGCTGACAGTCGTATGGGTACTCCCTTGTAGGTAACTGACTGTCTTTCTCTTGCTGCTTTTAAGATTCTCTCTTTATCTTTTGCTCTTGGCATTTTAATTATGATGTGTCTTGGTGTGGTCCTCTTTGGATTCCTTTTGTTTGGGGTTCTCTGCGCTTCCTGGACTTGTAAGTCCATTTCTTTCACCAGGTAGGGAGTTTTCTGTCATTATTTCTTCAAAAAGGTTTTCAATATCTTGCCCTCTCTCTCCTTCTGGTACCCCTATAATTCTGATGTTGGTACGCTTGAAGTTGTCCCAGAGGTTCCTTACACTATCTTCATATTTTTGGAATCTCTTTTCTTTTTTCTCTTTCGGTTGGGTATTTTTTGTTTCTTTGTATTTCAAATCTTTGACTTGATTCTTGGGATCCTCTTGTCTGCTGTTGGATCTCTGTAAATTATTCTTTATTTCAGTCAGTGTATGCTTAATTTCTAGTTGGTCCTTTTTCATGTCCTCCATGGTCTCACTATACTTATTGAGGGATTCATTAAATTTATCAGCGGTTTCCATAAAATTCTTGAAAAACCTTATAAACGTGGCCTTGAACTCTATATCCAGTCGTTTGCTTTCCTCCATTTCTGCCATTTGTGACCTGTTTCTTTGTCTCTGCATTTTGGCTGTTTCCCTGTGTTGATAGAGTGGCCCTGCGCTCCAGGTGTCCTGTAGGGCCCAGTGGCTCAGTCTCCCCAGTTACCTGAGGTGGACACTCTTGGTGCACTCTTGGTGCCTTGGTTGTTGTAGGATCACTGGGAGGAATTGACCTCCAGGCCAATTGACTGTGAGAATCAGCTGTGTGTGAAGTGGGAGAACTTCTGTGCTGAAGACACCCTTCTGGGGCAAGACTTGCTTCAGTGGGGCTTTGGTGCTCACTGAGTCTGCTCCCTGAGTGTGTCCCTTATGGATCTGAGGAGTTGCAATCTGGATGGTCCCCCTCTGACCACTGGGTACAGTGGCTCCTGGATCTAAGGAGGTGCTAATTCAGCCTCTGCCTGAGGCCACACAGCAGGAGCCACGAAGAGGCTCAGCTGTGAAGCAATGCAAGCTGCTGCGAGGCCTTGGGCCTTCTCTTGGAAGTTCCGGGTCTGCCTGGCTCGGCTGCAGTTAGGTACATTCACATGCAAAAGCCTCTGCCGCAGCCTGGGTGAGACGGGGTCTCAGGGAGTCAAAGGGCGGAGAAAGCAGCTATGGCTGATTCTCCTAAGGAGTCGCACGTCTCAGTGACCTGGTAATTGCTGCAAGCACCTCTGAGGGAAAGCCGCACTCAAGTTCGCCTGCTGCCAGACAGTCCAGCCTCTCCCCGCATGAGTCCTGGGTCCCCAGAGACTTCCCGGAACTGGAGTTCAGAGCAGTCAGGAGCTTGTGATTCAAAAAAAAACAGCCGCGTCCTCAGGTGCCACCCCCTTTCCGCGCGCGCGTGCGAGCCGCCATACCTCTGCACTTCACCTCTGCAGCTCCTCTGGCTCTCAGCATGCTTTTCTTTCCTTCTAGTTGTAGAATTTACACTCAGCCAGGCTTCCTGTTGTTCTGGATGATGTTTGCTCTGTCCTTTGCAGTATTTTTCAATTGTTGTGGGAGGCGTCAATTTCTCGGTGTTTATCTATGCCACCATCTTAGTTTCTCCTTTTAGTTGTATTTTTGAAGTGGTTGTGCAAAGCAGCAATTTCAGGTGTTTACCTATGCCGCCATCTTGGTTTCTCCCTAGACTACCTTTTATGTCTTTAGGGTTTTCTATGTACAATATCATGTCATCTGTGAATAATGACAGTTTTACTCTTCTTTTCCAATTTGGATGCCTTTTATTTCTTCTTGCTGATTGCTATGGCTAGCACTTTCAATACTGTGTTGAACAGGAGTGGTGAAAGTGGGCATCCATGTCTTGTTCCTGTTCTTAGGGGAAATGGTTTTAGTTTTCGCCCATTGAGTATGATGTTGGTTGTAGGTTTGTCATATAAGGCTTTTATTATGTTGAGATATGATCCCTCTATTCTGACTTTGCTGGGAGTTTTTAATCAAGAAAAGGTGTTTCATTTTGTCAAATGCTTTTTCTGCATCAATTGATATAATTATGTGATTTTTGTCTCTCAATTTGTTTATGTGATATATCATGTTTATTGATTTTTGGATATTGTACCATCCTTGCATCCCCAGAATAAATCCCACACTTGGTCATGATGTATGATCTTTCTAATGTAATGCTGGATTTGATTTGCTAGACTTTTGTTGAGGTTTTTATTTTTATTTATTTATTTTTTAAAATATATTTTTTATTGATTTCAGAAAGGAATGGAGATAGAGAGATAGAAACATCAATGATGAGAGAGAATCATTGATTGGCTGCCTCCTGCACATTCCCTACTGGGTGGTGGGTGGGGAGGGGATTGAGCCTGCAACCCAGGCATGTGCCCTTGGCTGGAATTGAACCAGGGACCCTTTAGTCTGCAGGCTGATGCTCTATCCACTCAGCCAAACCGGCTAGGGCTTTTGTTGAGGTTTTAGCATCTATGTTCATCAGGGATATTGGCCTGAAGTTCTCTTTCTTTGTAATGTCTTTATCTGGTTTTGGGATTAGCGTAATGCTGGCTTCGTAGAAAGAGCTTGGAAATGTTCCTTCCTCTTGAATTTTTTGGAATAGTCTAAGGAAGATAGGTTTCAGGTTTTTTTGAATGTTTGGTAAAACTCCCCTTTGAAGCTGTCTGGCCCAGGGCTTTTGTTTGCTGGAAGTTTTTTGATTACTGCTTCAATTTCCTCTACAGTTATCAGCCTATTCAGGTTTTTTCATTTTTCCTGATTGAGTTTTGGAAGGTCGTATTTTTCTAGGAACATGTCCATTTCTTCTAGGTTGACCAGTTTGTTAGAATAGAGTTGTTCATAGTATTATTTTTACAATCCTTTGTATTTCTGTGGGGTCTGTTGTTATTTCGCCTCTTTCATTTATGATTTTGTTTATTTGGGGAGCCTAGCTAAGAGCTTCATCAATCTTGTTTATCCTTTTAAAGAACCAGCTCTTGGTTTTATTGATCTTTTGTATTGTTTTCTTTTGGTCTCTATGTCATTTATTTCCGCCCTGATCTTTATTATTTCCTTCCTTCTGCTCACTCTGGGCTTTTCTTGTTGCTCTCGGTGCATGTATTGAACCGTGACCTTCTGGTTCATAAGTCGACTCTAAACCACTGAGCAACACCAGCCATGTTGGATACCAGTTCTTTTTTAAAAAATACATTTTATTGATTTTTTACAGAGAGGAAGGGAGAGAGATAGAGAGTTAGAAACATTGATGAGAGAGAAACATCGATCAGCTGCCTCCTGCACACCCCCTACTGGGGATGTGCCCGCAACCAAGGTGCATGCCCTTGACCGGAATCGAACCTGGGACCCTTAAGTCTGCAGGCCAAAGCTCTATCCACTGAGCCAAACCGGTTAGGGCGGATACCAGTTCCTTACAGTATCTTTCTTGCAGCAAAAGTTTTTAATTTTAATGAAGTCTCACATATCAATTTTTTCTTTCATGGATCTTGCTGTTGGTATTGAATAAAAAAACTCATTGCCAAACCCAAGGTCACCTAGATTTTCTCCTATGTTGTAATCTAGAGGTTTCATAGTTTTGCATTTTATATTTAGGTCTATGATTTGTTTTGAGTTAATTTTTATGACATTTCTAGGGTCTGTGGTAGATTCCTTTTGTAAAATTGATTTTGATAGAGAGAGAAACAGCTATGTGTTGCCCACCGGCAACATGCCCAGACCAGGGATTGAATCCGCAGCTTGGGTATGCGTCCTGATTGGCAATCGAACCTGTGACCTTTTGGTGTACAGGAGGATGCTCTAATCAACTGAGCCCCACTGGCCAGAGCAAGATTCTTCTTTTTTTATTTTTATTTTTCCATGTAGCTGCTCAGCTGTTACAGCATTATTTGTTGAAAAAAGTATTCTTTTTCTATTGAATTGTCGTTGCTACTTTCTCAAAAATTATTTGAATATGTTTGTGCAGGTATATTTCTGGACTCTCTATTCTGCTCCATTGATCTGTTTGTCTAATCTTTTGCCAATACCATACTGTAATCATTATTATAGCTTTACAGTAAGTCCAGTATTATCAGTCTTCTGACTTTATTATTCTATTTTAATATGGTGTTGACTATACTGGTGCTTTTGTCTTTCCATATAAACTTTAGAATCAATGTATGTTATTCACAAAGTAACTTGCTGAGGTTTTGATTGGGATTGTGTTGAATCTATAGATCAAGTTGCAAAGAATTCACATTTTTGAAATATTGAGTTTATATACATGGAATATCTTTCCATTTATTCAGATCTTTTTTTATTTTATTATCAGAGTTTTATAGTTTTCTTGGTCATATTTTGTTATTTATATTCTTGAGTATTTCATATTTTTGCATGCTAATGTTAATGCTCTTGTGTGTTTTTTAAATCAAATTTCAATTGTTCAGCCCTGGCTAGGTTGCTCAGTTGGTTACAACATGTCCAGATATACCAAATTAGTGGGTTCGATCCCCAGTCAGGGCACATACAAAAAGCAACAATTGTCTGAATAAAATAAGTGGAACAACAAAACTGATATTTCACTGTCTCTCTCTCTCTCAAAAATCAATTTAAAAGTTTCAATTGTTCATTGTTGGTGTATAAGAAAGCAGTTGACTACTGTGTACTCACAGCCTATCCTGCAGCCTTAATTGCCATAATTACTTGTTAAGTCCAGACTTTTTTATTTTTTCCGTGTGGGGAGATTTTCTACACAGTGAGTCATGGAATTTGAAAACAAAGAAAGTTTTATTTCTTCCTTCATAATCTGTATCTTTTACTTCCTTTCCTTGTGTTATTGCTTTACCTAGGGCTTTCAGTAAAATGTTGAATCATAGTGGTGAGAGGGAACAGCTTTGCTTGTTCTCACTGATCTAAGCAGGGAAGCATCTAGATTCTCACTATTAAATATTTGTTGGCTGTAGGTTTTTGTAGAAGTTCATTATTATGTTAGGAATTGCCTCTATTTCTAGTTTGCTGGTAGTTTGTTGTTGTTGTTTTGTTTTTTGGGTTTTTTTTTGTTTTTACCATAAAGAGCTGTAGAGTCCCAGACTACTCTCCTCTCTCTTCTACATTCAAGAAAGAATAACGACTATGAAATATAGAGAGACACTTTCTGGTTAAGCAATGGTAATTGAAAGAAATTCCTCAAAGTTAGAAAATTTCTTTGTTATATTAAAGTCAGAGCAGAATGGATGAAAAGAAAGAACGTTAAAGGTAGTACAAGTTTGCTCCCATTTCAAACTAGAATTAAGGGGTAGAACATGTTAAAATAGAAAGAAGAAAAAAAAAACTCTCAAAGGGTGGTAGAGCCACATGTTATAGAACAAAATAGATACTCATGTCTTCAGAATCCAGAACAATAATGTTCAGAGATGAGATGGGTGAGATTGCATGGTTTGATGTAATAAAAGTCAAAGCTTCTGAAAAGGAACCAGAAGTTTTTAAGAATACAAACCCAATTACCTTATCATAAATGGCTTCAACACAGAAGGTAAGGTGGCTCTATTTGGAGAACTCAGTATTTGTTGAAAAGTACTAGATTGAGCTCTTGAATGGACATGTACAAAGGGAAGACAGGAGCGCGTGAGGCATGGAATACACCTTGAGAAGTAATGACAGGGATGCTAAATCCAAAATGTAATGAGGCCTGCCTTTTTTTTTAAAGCCTATGGTGGCTGCCTGATGGGGTGGCTATGTGCAGGAGGATGTCTGTCCCTTTCTGGAGGGTTGGGGAGTGGCTGTGGGGATGAGGACATGGTGGCATAGGTGACAGCTGCAAGTCACAATGTGGCAGGGGTGGGAGGGAGGTGCTTGTGGTTCGGACCCAGGCAGAGGCTTGGTTGAGGATGTGCAGGTCTTAATATAAGACAGACATGGGCAGCAACATGACGCTATGGCAGGGCGGTGCCCAGAGAAGCCATGTGCTACAGGTTTGACAGCTCCACGGGGAAGCTGCTGCAGTGGCTTTGCAAGGGCAACTTTGCCACGTTCACGTGCATTCCCATATTTGAGAGCAACTTCATCCAGATGAGCAAAAGAGAAGTGAGCGATGTGCACAACAGTGTGCAAATGGTCACCGTGGGCATTGCATACCCCAGCCCCGACCTCACGATGCCTGTTGTTACGCTGCTGGCACGACCAGGAACGGGGACTCGAGTCAGAGAAGAGCTGCCTCCTTTGAAATTTGTAAAGCTCGGTCTACAGTCATGAGAAAAAACAGCTCACTTGAAGCTTGCCACTGACTGCTCTTTTTACCTACATTTATGTCCCCTTCAGATGCAAAGGAAGATCTGTTTGCACCCTGGGAAGACCTGAGGCCTCCAGTGGAGGCTTATAGTGGCAACAGCGTGGGACATGCTGGACATGCCGTGTAGGAGGCAGAGGCAGGAAGAGCCCAGCAGTAAGCTTTGGCAGAGACTCTCAAAGGGGAGCCCGAGTGCTTCAGGGGAACAACGAAGGCTCTCGGGCTGCTCTCCTAGGCTGCCTGGGAAACACTGCCCGTGGAAGGGCTCAGGCCGGATGAGCCACTGTGTGGAGGCCTTGCCACACTGGGGAGGCTCTGATCGTGTCTGAATATGCGAGGCCCCTTAGAGGTCTGCTCCCCTGACCCCACACCTCATGTTGTAATGCTGTCAGCAGCATCCTGACTGTCCAGTCGGTTCTGGAACACGTAGGTACTGCTGTGGACTCAGGCAGTCTGATCTGCCACGGGACACTTTTAATTATGAGAAAGCCTTTTATTTGTGCCATGAACTGACTTTTGCATAAATCTGTGGCATTGCAGCACACTTTGCACAGATGCACAATTTGTTAGTAGCTACCAGGATGTAAAATGGGGATAGCTTTTGACCAGCAGTCTCCCATGAGGAATCTGTTTTGCAGACAAGTGTATAAAATAAAAGTGTAAAGATGCTTAAAAAAAAGAAGATTATGGTGGTGTTATCAAAGAATCAAAGGTCTGTTTAGGTGCAGTAAAATAAGAAAGGGGTGTGCTTACACGAGGAACTCATGGGGTAATGTTGACAGTGACTTAATAGGGGGTATGGGTTGAGTTATGTTCCACAAAAGGATACACTGAGGTCCTAAACTCCAGTACTTGAGGGAGGACTAGAAATGGGCATTTCTGTAGCTTCCTCTGCACTAAGCGCTGGTGTGAAGACCAATTAAGAACTGTTACTTTGTTTGCTACTGTCCCATTGAACTTGTGGCTATTAAACTAAGGATGTTATCAAGGGATGTGTCCTCTAGGTGGCAGCCACGGAAGCCACTGAGCCAGCCATGCCTAAGCCACATAAGCTCCTTACATAGAGGCACCGTGACCTGTGATGGAGCAGAGGAAAAGCACGGAGATGATGCCCACTGGCCTCCTCAGTCTCTGGAGAGGATTGTAGTCAGCCCCTAGATATGTGTTTCATTAGAAGCCTGCGACTCAGGATGCAGCTGTGAAGGTAAGTAGTAAGCCTCTTTCACAGAAAGATGGGGTATGTGTTTTAGTCTGTTGTCCGCACTGTGCTGGAGGCAGGAGAGGGGAGTGTGGCTGGTTAGGGACTCTTTCTCCATTTAGTACCATCCTGTGGTACCCACGGACATAAGCCCCATGGGCCACCAGAGCCAGGTGCTCATGAGGTATCTCTGGGTGGCAGCCACAAAAATTTGAGTTAAGTTCACAACCGCCTTTCCGGAAGATACTGGAGTGAAGCAGAGGGAGAGTGTGAAGATAGCACCTGCTGGTGTCTGTCTGTCAGTGAATTTCAGCAGGATCCTAGATGTGTGTTAGTTGCCCGCCTCTCACTTCAAAGCTTTAAGAGAAGCAAACAGACCTATTTCACAGAATGACTGAATTCATTTCATGGACTGCCTCTTCACTGGGCTGGGGCAAAGCCAGATGAGTCCATATGAGTCCTTTAAGAATGGTTTTTTAGTTGAATGTAGCCTTGTGGGTGTTTTGAACACAAGCCCCATTGGCTTTCAAAGCTAGATGTTTTGGGTTTCATTTCTCAGGTTTAGCTCTTAAGAACTGGGGTTCAGGTATGGGATTCAATCCCTTTGTTCCTCAGGAAAAAGCATGATATTATGAGTTCCCTCCTGACTGTGGGTCACTATCCCAGGTATGGTGAGATTGTGTGTCAACCTCTCCTACCCGTTTTGATGTGGATTTTTTGTTGTTCACCCAATGCACAGTGTCACTCAGCTAGTTTATGGGTTTCCTTCAGAAGAGGTTGTTCTGTATGTAGCTGTAGATTTGGTCTGTTGATAGAAGGTCAGTTCAGGGTTCTCCTTTGTTGACATCTTAAGCCAGAACCTCCCCTGCCTGCTCTTCATTTAAAAAAAAATGGCATATGCATGATTTCAAGTCATATTTTCTCATGAAACAAAAAGATATTTGCCTGGCCTGTGTGGCTCAGTGGTTGAAGGTCGACTCATGAACCAAGGTCAACAGTTCCATTCGTGGTCAGGGCACATGCCCGGGTTGTGGGCTCGATCCCCAGTAGGGGGTGTGCAGGAGGCAGCTGATCCCTGTTCTATCCTTCCCCCTTCCTCTCTCTTTAAAAAAATCAATAGAAACACATTTTAAAAATGTTAAAAAGATATTTTTCGGATTTTTTGGGTAATATTCTATTTTTCCATGTGCCAATCTATTTACAAATCTGCTCTAATGTTTTCTAAAACTTTATCATAATGATAGAGACAAATTATATCCAGAATTTAGATATAATTGATAGATTCCCACACCATAAAAACATAATCCACCTTTCAAAATGGCATGACACATATGTCTGCATGCTTTCAATTTGACTATAAATATTCAATAAATATTAACCTATTGAATTTTCCCTTTTTATGTCCTATAATTTATCTGTAAGGATGTGTTAAGTACCTGGTGAATTCCAGACATACTGTATCCACATTTTTCAGGTCTGAAACTCTGAAAGAAAGAAGTAGTCTTGCCACTCACCTTTTTCCTAGGACAGTGATGGCAAACCTATGACACGCGTGTCAGAGGTGACACGCGAACTCATTTTTTTGGTTGATTTTTCTTTGTTAAATGGCATTTAAGTATATAAATAAATATCAAAAATATAAATCTTTGTTTTACTATGGTTGCAAATATCAAAAAATTTCTATATGTGACACAGCACCAGAGTTAAGTTAGGGTTTTTCAAAATGCTGACACGCCGAGCTCAAAAGGTTCGCCATCACTGTCCTAGGAGGAAAAGGCCACCTTCAGTTCAAGTATGAAGATGCGGAACCCAGCGGTGGAAAGTCAGATGCATTCCACTCGGGTTCTTTGTCAGGCTTTCCTGGAGTTGGAGATTAACTTTAACCTCAAAGCCTAGCCAGTGAATATCACAGCAGCCAAGGCAACTGAAGTTGGTGGTAGAAAGATATGATCATCTTGGTTCTCCTCTCTCAACTGGAATCTTTCTTGGGGAGTCAGTCCAATAAACTGAAGAAAGTAGCAAGCTTATCGCCTTTGTTGCTGAAAGGAAAAATCTGCCTAAGCCACTGTGAAAAATAGTAAGCAAAAGCATGCTTAGAGCTGTATCCTGACACCAATATATGACAGAAGCCTCAAAGACTTGGTCTTCCCAAGTGAAATTGTGGGGAAGAGAATATGTGTGACACTGGACAGCAGTCAGTTCACTACTGAATGGTGAGAATTATGTGAAGAGGAGGGCTTGTCTGTTCTTGCCTCCCGGCAGTGACTGTCCATACTGAATTTCCTTGGATTACAGCTACATCTCTCTTATCTCCGCCTCCATCATCACATGGCTTCCTCCTCTCAGGAGCTTTTATGTCTTCATATGGCATTCTCCTCTCTTTTTATGGACACTAATCACAGATCAGGCTTACAAGAAATACTAAAGGGACTTCTTTAAGCTGAAATGGGAGAGAAAAATTAGTAACAGAAAAATCTGAAATATAAACCTCATTGGTAAAGGTAAATATATAGTAAAATTCAGAGTAATCTACTGTTTTATAAACATAGTATGAAGTGTAAAAGTCAAAGTAGTAAGACAAACTATCACCAAAATAATTTGTTAGTGGATACCCTAGGGCTTTAATATCCTACTTCTATCAATGGATAGACCATCCAGACAGAAAACCGATAAGGAAATGCTGACCTTAGACTGCACATTGGATCAGAGAGATTTAACAGACATATACAAAGCATTCCACCCAAAAGCACACATGAAACATTCTCCAGGAGAGACCATATGTTAGACCACACAGTCTTAATATCCTTAAGAAGTTTGAAATCATCATCAAGCATCTTTTATGACCACAATGTTATGAAACTAGAAATTAATTATAAATGGAAAACTGGAAAATTCAGATATATGTGGAGATTAAACAACATGCTACTGAACTAACAGTCAAAGAATAAATCAAAAGAGAAATAAAAAAAAATACCTTGAGTCAAATGAAAATGGAACTAAAACATACCAAAATTTACGGAATGCAGCAAAAGCAGGTATAAAAGGGAAGTTCATGGTGATAAATGCCTACCAACAAACAAAGATTTCTATTAAATAAGCTAACTTTGCACCTTAAGGGAAAGGAAAAACAATAACAAACAAAACCCAAAGTTAGTAGGAAGAAGGAAATAAAAAAGATCAGAACAGAAATAAATAAAATAAAGATTAAAAGACAATAGAAAAAAAATCAAGGAAACTAAGAGCTGGGGTTTTTTTGTTTGTTTGTTTTTGTTTTTAAATAAGCAAAATTGTTAGGCCTCTATCTAGACTCACCAAGAAAGTGAGGGCTAACTAAATAGAATCAGAAATGAAAGCAGAGATGTTACAGCTGATACCACAGAAATACAAAAGATCATAAGAGACTACTGTAAATAATTATATGCCAATAAACTGGACAACCTAGAAGAAATAAATATCTAGAAACACACAACCTACCAAGATTGAATCATGACAAAGAAAATCTGAAAGGACTGATCACTAATGAGGAGATTGAATCAGTAATTAAAAATCTCCTAATAAAAGTCAAGGACTAGATGGCTTCACAGGTGAATTCTACCAAACATTTAAATAAGAATTAGTACCAAATTCTTCTCAAACTCTTCCAAACTACAGGAAAGGAGGGAACTCTTCCAAAATCATTTTATCAGGCCAGCATTACCCTGATACTAAAACCAAACAAGGAAACCACAAGAAAAGAAAATAAGCCCTGGCCAGGTGGCTCAGTTGGTTAGCACATCATCCTGATACATCACAGTTGTGGGGTTTGATGCCCCGTCAGGGCACATAGGACAACCAACCAATGAATGCATAATTATATAAGTGGAACAACAAATTGACCTCTCTCTCTCTCTCTCTCTCTCTCTCTCTCTCTCTCTCTCTCTCTCCAAAAAGAGAGAAAATAAAATAAAAATAAAAGGACAGGCCAATATCCCTTATGTATAGATGCAAAAATCCTCAACAAAATTTTAGCAAACTAAATTCATCAATAGATTAAAAGGCTCATACACCATGATCAAATGGGATTTATTCCAGGGATGCAACATTGGTTCCACATCCACAAATCAATCAGTATGATGCATCACATTAACAAAAGGAAGATAGCAATCATATGCTCATTGTAGATGACTTGAACAAAAATAATTTGACAAAATTAAACATACATTTATAATAAAAACTGTCAGCAAAGTGAGCACAGAGGAAACATACCTCAATATAATAAAGGCCATATATGACAAGCCCATGGCTAACATACTCAGTGAAATGTTGAAAGCTTTTCCTTTAAGATCAGGAATAAGACAAGGATGCCTATTCTCATCACTTCTATTCAACACAGTCTTGAAAGCCCTAGCCAGAGCAAAACGTACATGGAAAAGAAATAAAAGACATCCAGATAAGCAAGGAAGATATAAAACATTTGCTATTTGCAGATGAGGTGATATTATATATAGAAAACCCTAAAAACTCCATGAAAGGCTGTTAGAAATTGTAATGAACTCAGTACAGTTGCAGAATTCAAAATCAATATACAAAAATCTGTTGCTTTTCTATACACTAATAAAATATTTTCAAATAGAGAAATTAAGGTCCTGGCAGGTATGGCTCAGTTGGTTGGATGTCTTCTGGTGCACTGAAAGGTTGCCAGTTTGATTCTAGGTTAGGGCATGTGCCTGGGTTGCAGGCTTGATCCCGGTAGGGGACACGCAGGAGACAACCAATCCATGTTTCCCTCTCACATTGATATTTCTCTTTCTCCCTCTTCCTTTCTCTCTCTAAAAAACTCCCTTTCCAGCTTCTCTAACATCCTTTTGCTAAGTCCCAAAAATTAGAGGGAAAGGGACAAACTCTTAACTCAAGATGTAGAATAGGACATGAGCTAGTGAGATAAGTCTTGTATACAGTGAATGGGAGCAGGACATATGAAACAAAGGAGGTTGAAAAAAACTCACCGTTAGGGTATGTGACATTATTATTAGAGTACAGATAAATTTAATTAAACATTTAGGGTACCAATTATTACAGTATTTATTTTATGAAGGAAAGATTTAGTAGCTTAAATCAACATACATTTATTATCTTTAGTTTTTATAGGTCAGAAATCTGGGTGACTTCGCTGAGTTCTCTGGTTCAGTTTCACTTAGAAGGTTGCAGTGATCTGGGGCTGGTCTGCTCCCATATGCGGTTATTAGTAAGAATCAGGTGCTTCTGGGTTGTTGGACTGAGGGCCTCAGTTCCTTGCTGGCTATTGGCTGGACACCTTCCTTAGTTTCTTGCTATGTAGGCCTCTCTGTGGGGTCACTCACAGCAGGCAGCCTGCTTCCCTCTGAGCAAGCAACGAAGAGAGGAAGACAATAAGCAAGTCAGGAGTGTAACTGCACAGAAACCTTATTTTCTTTAATGTGACCTTTTATTTTGATTTTTTGTTCCCTTTGAGTCAAACTGGCCTCACCTAGTTCCCTGACTCACCAACTCCCTCTCCCTTGCTTAGTCATTAAGCCCTCAGGACAATGAGGTTCTGGTCAGCATACAATAGTTGACCACAGAGAAAGAGATTCAGTCAAATCAGAGATAACACCTAAGCCTCAGTTGTGTTTCAGCTCCAGATTGACCCCACTGACCACATCCTTTTTTAAAAAAATTTATTGTCTAAAGTTTTATATATGTCTCCTTTTTCCCCAATGACCTCCAGCCCCCAGCCATTCCCACCCCGGGCAAGCCCCCAGCGCCCCAGTCCAACCACATCCTTATGAAACCAGATGAAGCAACCTGATGTCAGGACCAGACGCAATGATCAACTACTCCCTACTCTAGTACTGACCAATCAGTGAAGACCACAGTCCTGACCTTGACCCCTAACTCTCTTAGTCACTGGGATTAATAATTTTTCCCCTATGTAACCCATCTTCTTGAGGCCATCCCAGACCCAGGTCTTTGAGGATGAGCTACCTGTGACTCTGGGCATGGTGCCATCTTTTAATAAATCCTTACTTTCTTGATTACAAACTCCTGTTTGTGTCTTATTGGGCTTTGATGTGCCCAGGCAAATGGTTCCCTTTATTCTAGTAACAGGAGCCAGAATTCTTTTGACAACCCATCATTTCTGCCATATTCTGTCTGGTAGAAGGAAGAACCCAGGTCCAGCCCACATTCAAGGTGAGTATTAACAGGGCACAAACACCAGGGGGCAGGATCATTGGTGCCATCTTAGAAGCTGCCTACCACGTGGAGGAGCATAACCAGGGTCCAACTTTCAAAATCAGAAAAGTGTGGCAGATAAATGTTTATATCCAATATTAAGGAGGGTGTACATTTTCTTACCTCACCAGCACATATTTAGTGTTTTTTTTTAATTAAATTTATTGGGGTAACATTGGTCAACATGAACATACAGGTTTCAGGTGTGGGTTTCTTTGTTATAAGATCTGTATATTGCACTGTGTGTCCACCACCCAACGTTTGTATTGTGCTATGCTAGCTACAAAAAGTGGAAAAGGTCTTTAAAAATTGACAGGATGATCTATGAAAAGAATATGATGCAGGAGGGCGAAGATTATAAAATAAAAACCAAGGACAAAGAAGAGGATGAGGAAAATATCATACAAGGAAGGTGAATGACCATAGAGTGGAATTTCCACTTAAGCATTACAATGTTCTCAAAAGACCCAGGAGATAGGACGAGACAAATGAAATAGTTGCCATGATAAATGGCTTATTGAAAACAACAGTTCCAATACATTTGACTGACCCATCTACCAAACAACACTTGCTAAGGGGACAAAGTAGTATCTAATACCTGGGTGTGCCATTGTAAGGAACTTCTAGAGGCAATTGGCCAAAGCTCCTTTATATTTCAAAGGAGCAAACTGTATATTCAAGGACTTTATTTTCTTAAAAGAAGGAGTCTAAATGGGGGAAGAAAAATTAGAACCTTGGGGTAAATACTTTAGAAAAGGCTCTTTCCTAATCTAGGCAGGACTTGTGGTCTGGCTTCAACCTGTCTCTCAGGTCTCCTCTCTCATCACTCACTGCTGGGCACATACCGCTGCAGCCACACTGGCTCCAGGTCAGCAGAACACCAGTTCCTCCCCAAACCTCATTTCATTCAGTCCTCTGTTCCAATGGACTTGACTGCTATCTATCATAGCATAGACCTGCCCCTTCCTCTTACCTTGCTTTTATTTTTCTTCATGGTAGTTACCACTTTCTGAAATTATATTATGCCTTTTCTTTTTCTTTTTTAATCCTCACCTGAGGATATTTTTTCACTTTGATAATTATTTACTTATTTTTAAATATATTTTTACTGACAAGAGAGAATCATTGAGTCCCCTAATGGGGACAGAGCCTGCAACCCAGGCATGTACCCTGACCGGATAGGCAATCAAACCGTGACCTCCTGGTTCACAGGTAGATGCTCAACCATTAGAGAGAGTGGAAGGGAGGGAATAAGAAAGGAAGAGAGAGAGAGAGAGAGAGAGAGAGAGATACATCGAGGTGAGAGAGACCCATTGATTGGTTGCCTCCCACAAAGGCCTGACCAGGGCAGGGGAGGTAAGTGCCCTTGACCAGGAATGGGACCTGCCATGCTCTAACCACTGAGCACTCGGCCAGGCTATTTAAAAAATCTGTTTATTGCCTGATTCCTCCACTGAGACAAAAGCTCTATGAATTAAAGGCCTTTAGCTCACTGCTCTAGGACCTGGAAAAGCAATCCATTGCCTCTGGTCAATAGTATCTTGAGTGAATGAAAGAGAAAATATAGTAAGTGAAGCCCATAAAAACATGTCAGCAGCAATGCATAACAAAAAGGGCGAAATGTGAAGAATAAGCAATGACAATTTGGTAGAATTGTGTTAATACGAATTCATGTGTAAGTGAAGAATTTTTATACTTACGTATAATACGTAATTCATTTTTTAAAAATCCTGAAACACTCAAATGAGCGAATTTACTTGAAAATAGGACAATATACAAATCTTCCCACAGAGCACTCCCTTTTCCTCTAGATGCGGTGTGCTAAATTCTTGGGGAGTATCCACCGGGAGCCTGAGCTCATCCTCCTCCTTTTATAAAAAGGTATTCTTGTCGCTATTCGATTGGCTGGCCCTCCGAGAAGCCCTATTTTCATTGGCCCCAACACCAGGCCATCACCGACTCGAGCACTCCATTGGTTCGCTCCGCAGACAGCTGCTGCCGCCTGCTTTCCGGCGGGCGGGGTTTCCCCGATGACGTCCATGGCACCGCCCGCCCACATTCCGAAGCCGGGGCCTAGACTGTCTGCGGCCCCAGCCTTTGGGGGCGGCGCGGACGGAGAAGAAGACTTCTGATTGGGTAGGGAAGGCGAGATGCGTATCTTATTGGTCACTGCCCTGGACGGAGGTGGAGTCGTGGGTGGGTCCGGGAGTCGGGCTGAGGAGCTCCGGGGAGACTCAAAGTTTGCGTCTGGAGCGGTAGTGGGAAGTGGGCTCACCGAGGAGGGGTTTTTCTCGCGGCGAGAGCCGTTCTCCTACCTTCACTGTGGATGTACACGCAGCTTTAACCCCTGCAGCCTTCGGCCCGATCCCTCGACTGCCTGTCTGCCCCGGGGGTTCTCAGGTCTCCGAGCACCCGGGACGGGAGCCCTGGGCCGATCCCTCCGGCGGGGGAGCGAACGTTTCCTTCCTCAGTGCACAAGCTCCACGCACACGCGCGCACACGCACTCACGCGCGGAGCCGGATCGCCCTTCGCGGCGCCGCAGCTAGCGCCCTCCTGCGCTCAGCATCCCCGGCCCCGCGCGCCTCGGACCACCATGGAGGTGCTGGAAAGCGGGGAGCAGAGCGCCCTGCAGTGGGACCGCAAGCTGAGCGAGCTGTCAGAGCCGGGGGACCCCGAGGCTCTCACGTACCCCACGGTGAGGACGCGGCGGGGCCGGGCGGGAGGCCGAGGAGGGGGAGTGTTGGCATCGGAGGAACAGCTGGGGACAGGGCGCTGGGCTGGACATATTTGGGAAGAGGCTTGCCCAGAACGGAGAGATCTGGGGAGAGGCGTGGTTGTTGTTTTTTATCTGAACAGATAAAGGTGGGCAGCCGGAGCTTTTAAACTTTCAATAGTAGCAATGACCCTGTTGCCTTAGCAATTTGTACCACTCCCGCGGGCCTTTTCGCATCTGCAGGATTATTTCCTATTATCGTCAGTATTGTAAAGCCGGAGAAGGGTAAGGCGTTTTGAGGATAATGTGCCTCTGTTTTAGTTAGATTTTTGTGGGAAGGCTTTTAAAATCTAGACAAAATAAAGTAGTGTTTTCTTTCCTTGAGTGTCGTATTCTCTCTTTTCTTTACTTATTAATATTTCAACAAGTGCACGTGTGTGTGTGTGTGTGTGTGTGTGTGTGTGTGTGTGTGTGTTGGAAAGGCCCCTGGCATTGGAGGAAGATTGCTTTATTTGGCTCCTTTCACGGGACAGCCAAGAACTCTGCTTCCTCCCTCTTCAGAGGAGAGATCGGCGGAGGAGTGTGGAAAGTCTGAGGCAGTGGCATATTTCAGAAAGGCTTTGGAGAAGCTGGGACAGCGCACCAGTTCCTGCCTCAGAGACCCCTTTGGGGAGTACGCTGTCTCAGAACAAAGACATTTCTTTGAAAGTTTTCAATCTCAATTTCTTGGTATTAAATTTGAAAAATGAAATTTTGTTTTTAGCAGCCGACACTGGGACTTTTTGTGAGATCTTTGTTTTTTTATAAACACAGAAGTTTGTAGTAGACGGGGGAGAGGTAAAAGGAGGGAAAGAGAGGGAGGAAGGGAGAGAAAACAACACTAATGAGAAAAGGAGAGGCTTGGTTATTTCCCCTTCGTGATTCTTTTAATGGGGTCAGCGCCAGGATATTTGAAACTTTTGCAAAATGGCCTGCAGGCTCCACCTCTTTGGCCTTTGCCTCTGCCTGACATTATTTTGGGAAAAGGGACGAGGACTCCCTATGATTCCCACCAAAGCATCAGTGGTGGCTGAGGATGACTTGTTTAAAAAATGCAGAGTGCAGGCTGAGAAGGAATGGTCGCTCACAAGCCAGATGTGTGGTGTGGTCTGCCTAGCCTGTCCCTAGGAGACAGCGTGGGTGCATTTGGATTGGGGGCCCAGATGTGCTTCCTGTTATCAGTACAGAACTTCGAGCACGTTAGCCCTCAAAAATCTCCTGATGATTGGATGCTCCAGATGTTTCTCCTGACATGGGCCGCATTTTAACCATTTGCGGAGGGCAGCTCTTCTCTTTTGTTCTTACACTGAAAAATGTCTCATCCAGCAGCTGTAATGTCACAGCTTCGAGATTGCCTCGAGCTGGTGGGATGAATTATGCACGGGCCTCCATATTTCCTTTCTTGGGCCCTGTGGCTTGCAAGTGTGAGATCACAGGCCAGGTTTTGAGATGCTCCCTGTGACTGTAACATTCACTCCTGACAGCTTAGACTGGCGCTAACATCTTCATGCACTATTTCAGGGACAGAGGCCCTTACATTCCTTTTGGTATTAAGGGTTCAGTTTTCCTATTCATTGTTATGAAGCAGTGATGTGTGATTATTTCTCTTCTGATTTTATTTTTTAAATGACTTGATGTTCACCACTTGAGGACACATCTCTCTTCTGGGGAGCTCACTCATATAAAATGCCTCCCATGATTGCCTCAAGTCGTTGGCAACAAACCATGTATATGAATTAGTGTTGAAAGAGGTGTTGGATTTACTAGCACAGAGGACTGATTTATATTCCTTCTAAACTAAGGGGACTTTGGCAGAGATTTGAAAATAGATAACTCCCCATCTGTTTCTTGAACTCTGTTGGGTATCCAGTTGCAGAGCTGGTTATTACGGCCATTTGTCTGTAATGTGGAATGGACTTACCTCCAGGTAGAAAAAGGATGGCCTGATTATGCATTCATTCAAAGGTTTACTTGTGTGTTTTTTTAATGAACAGTTATTGAATGTCTTCTGCATGCCAACACTGTTCTAAACAGTTTTGGATACATCAGTGAATAAAAGGAGGCAAAAATGTCCTGATCTTGAAAAGCTAACATTCCTGTGTGTGTGTGGTGTGGGGTGTGTGTGTGTGTGTGTGTGTGTGTGTGTGTGTGTAGGGGAAGATAAACAAGTGGAGGTCAGTGAAATAGCATATTAGACAATATACATGCTATGGAAAAAGTAGAACAGGGGTGGGAGATGGAGGAAGGGCAAAATATGATATTGAATTGAGCAATCAGAATAAGTTTCAGATACAAGGGGATCTGAACAAAGGCTTGAAGGGGGAGAAAGTTATTTCAGTAGGATGAAAAGCAGAGCAAAGGCCCTACGGTGGGAGTGCATCTGGCATGCGCTTCTGGTAGCATCATTTTCTATTTTAGATTCCCCCCATTTTGGTCAATTATTTTCCCTGTTACGTGCAGGCTACTTATGAGGCACAGTGCCTGTGTTTGGAATGACCCAGTAAACTCTTCAAGTTGAGTGGATTGGGCATTATATAGGGATAGGAGAGCCTGTAGGGAGGGTAAGACACAGATATAAATTAGGGAAGTGGCAAGATATGACAATGGCTACCATCTATTGAGTATTTATTACCTGAAAGGGAGGGCTGGCTTCATGAGCCTTCCGCCTGTGCAGCCCCACAGGCCCCTGCACTTGGTTTATGCTCTGCTGTCACTGTCTTGCAATCCTTAATAGTTTCTGAATAACTTTCCATTTTGCATTGGGTCCTACGGATCATGAAGCTGGTTCTACTGAAAGGCATTGTACGCAATGCTTTTCAACCATTATACCATTGAACCCTCTTCATGACCCAATGAAAGAGTCATTTTTGTTATTTTCATTCTACAATAAAGAAAATTGAGGCTTAGTGAGCTTAAGCGACTTGGTGAAAGGTGCCACAGCTAATTATTGACAGAACCAGAATTTCAATTCAAGTCTGCCTGCCTTCAAAGCCCAAGTTCTTGCTTACCATTTCAGATGAATGAAGGGTGCAGAGTTAAACAGAAAGAACAGAGCCGGAGGCTGGGAGAAGATGCTGAGCCCGAACACTGCTAATATTTAACTGAGGTGATGGTGCCAGTCACCAAGCCTTCCTAGCGTGATCGCTCTATTTGCTCTAAATGGGGATTTAGTTACCACATGCATGATTGCTAATGCCCTGTTGTAGCAAACCCATGACCAATCTGATTTTAAAAACATAGAAGGTTTAAGTTGCCTGAGGCTGGGATTTTAAGGTCTCTCAGGCCTTCTGTGAGCCACCAGAAACAATGCTTTTCTCAATCATTTAGTCATGAAGAAGACTCCTGGTCCAGGAAGAACAAAGGCCCAAAGTCTACAAAATAATGAAGCACGAATAGAGTGAAAATGGGCTTGCTTGTTAGATCCTGAATTACTAGGGATTTGGCCTTCCTCTTGGAGCTTAAAAAATAGTTCCTATACAGATGATGAAATGTAGTACTTTTATGAACGTGACTTGGGGGACCAGAGGTCAAGAGAAGGCGGGAGGGAGAAGGAGTTATTTACACTCTACCCCTTTGTACTGTTCAGATTTTTAACCCCTGAATGTATTTAGAAAATGACAAATGATAATTTAAAGGCACTACATAAAACTGGACTAGAGGTTATTTTAGCCTGAATTTCCTTGAAGGCAGAGGGAGATCTGGTGTGGTATTAACACTCAACACCACTCCAGTTGAGGGAGGCCTTTGGGTGAAGAATAGAGAAGCAGGAGTGCTTTCTGGGCAGGTGGAGGATTAACAGTGGGTTTGTAGGATAAACTTCCTGATCTTGATAACTTTCTTATATCTAAGTTTAATGATCTGGAAACAGGAATTTTTGTCAATTATTTTATTTTTTAAAGTATACAACAGGAACTACCAAGTCTTTCTAAAGATAATGATAAGTTCTGCTTGTTTTAAGTGCAAAATTCCTATAAATCCAGTTCTTTGTAAAGTGATTTAGTTGTTATACTACTTGAATTTTGCATCCAATTGGATCTTAAAGGGAAATGACTGATCCCAGACAGTGCTAGGTGGGGAGCTGAGGGGATGGTCAGCCTCACTGGTGTCCGGATGTGAAGGTCATCTGGTTTCCACATCTGTCACTGATTGCCAGGATGGAGGTGGCTCACCTCACAGGCTGATGGTTTCCTCTTCCTCTCCGCTGGTCCAGAGACGGGTAAGGCTCTAGTCTAGTGGGATACTGAAGCTTGCTGTT
The DNA here is from genome assembly GCF_964212035.1 of Myotis nattereri. Lineage (NCBI taxonomy): Eukaryota > Metazoa > Chordata > Mammalia > Chiroptera > Vespertilionidae > Myotis > Myotis nattereri. Next base: position 28,470,180 of record NC_138086.1, on the reverse strand, counting down.
TGTTGTTTGTCTCCTGTTTTTGGCCCTTGGCTAGGTTCTGGGGGAAACCTGGGTCCTTGTGGCTTGAGAATATCATCACTTCTGGTCACCTGACCTCCACAAACTGAATAGAGGTAACAGTTTCCAGAAGGAGACAAAACTCTGAAGTATAATTTGTCTTCAAGGCCCTCCTTTCACCTTTTTTCACCTTCATCTCTTTTGTGTTTCCTTTGTTTCTTGGACCCCAAGTGCTTACTGTAATAATGTTCTCTTTCCAACATTTCCTCTTAATTTTGCTCTCAGGAAAGATTTGATAAGCTTACACTATTTAACAATAATTACTTCAAATCGAAAAGTTGAATCTCTAAATGGAGAGTTTAAGGCACTAGTTAGGTAACAGGGGAGAAATATTTGAGGAGTTGGTGATGAACCCTCACTACCCCTCTTCTATTCCATACATGTGGCTGTTATCCATAAAGTAGCCTTGCACATGTGTCGCTTATTTATCGATGTTCTAAAGGATTTTTATTGGCTTGGTGAAAAACCTTTGACCTATTATATTATTGTCTCTGAAATTGTTCTTACGCTGTTAACACGAGTTGGGGAAAGGTGGACTTGGGCATAGTCCTGAAAGATGAGAGTATGGTACTTGCCTTCTTTCTTGAAATATCCTGAGTGATAATATTCTATGCAGCTCTGATATGAAGTTGTTCTTGCAAGAGATAAAAGACATTGCATATTGATTAATGATTGAATTAAATTACAATGCTTGTAGCTGCAAGTAACTGAATACTGATTGAGATTGCTTATATAATAAGTAAATTATTATGTCATATTGCAAGAGGCCTAGAAGTATATCTACTTGTTTGGCCCATTCAGCAACTCCTTAGTGTCATCATGAACCCAGATTCCATCCATCTATATGCGAATGCCATTTGGGGGGCAACCTGAAGGCATCCCATATCCATGTGCGTTACAGGTGTTCAATTCAAAATGACAATATCCAGAGGAAAAGAGGTTGTATCTTCCTTGTGTTCCTTCTTATGATAGAAGAAACATTTTTCAGAAGCCCACCAGCTGATTTCTCTTTGAGCTTTATTGTTAAGGATTGGATCATATGACCATTCCTTCATCAATGACTGGAAAGAGATTTACATGATTGACTTAGTCACATGGGGATGGAGGAGATATTGGAGGCTCAATTACTGTGACCATTTATTATGACTGTTAGTAAAATAAGTCTGAGTTGGCAGTTTTTTTGTTTTTTTTGTTTTTTATTAAACTAAAAGATAGTTTTTGTTTAACCAATGGCTTTTTTATCATAAAGATGGACTAGCAAATAGAAAATATTTTAAAATCCACAGTTAGCCTTAGGAGCAAATACTGTGCCACTACAAAGCTTTAAGAACATTATTTAGCCATACCGGTTTGGCTCAGTGGATAGAGCTTCGGGCTGCGGACTGAAGGGTCCCAGGTTCGATTCTGGTCAAGGGCATGTACCTTGGTTGTGGGCACATCCCCAGTGGGGAGTGTGCAGGAGGCAGCTGATCGATGTTTCTCTCTCATTGATGTTTCTAACTCTCTATCCCTCTCCCTTCCTCTCTGTAAAAAATCAATAAAATATATATATTTTAAAAAAGAACATTATTTAGCTGTACTAATAGTATCCAATGAAGGAAGACTATAGAGATGGCAATAGTCTCTGAAATGTATGCAAAGGTTATCATGGAGGGTGTACTGCTGTGTCCCAATTCACTCACTAGGAAATCTAGAATTAACAATATTATCTGAACTCTCTGCGCCAGAGTTAAGTATCAGGGCTGGAGTTAACTAGCCGAGCCTGGGAACGCGCTCACCAGGCAAGACAAGAGTGACTTGTACTGTTCCAGGTTCACACAAGCTCACATCAGCGGGTGGGAAGCTGAATGTCATTTTTCAAAGAAGCTGTTTTTCCAGTTGCTTATGGCTATTCAAATATTGATAAGGGTGTGCCTATTTGCAGGATGGCTCTGAGCTGTCTGCTGATTGTCTTGGGAAGAAGGCCTGAGGCCTTCCTGGGCAGTTGGTAGGCGAAAGGGTATGTGTGAATGATTTTATAAATGATGGAGTAGTGTCCACATTCCCTACCCCTGTAGAGTTACAGTTGAAATGATGAGACCCACCATGGTTGTGTCAACCTTGAACCTATTGCTCCATCTCCCCGCTCACCACATGCTCACAGGCTCTTTCAAGTGAAATTCCAAGTGACCTCAAGTTTCCCCTCAATGGAATTGTCTAGGTTATCCATGAGGTACGTAGGAGGTGAACCGTTTTATCTATGGAAAATCTGAAGCCCAGAGCAATAAAGAGGTTTGCTCAGCTGAAACACAAGGTCTTCTAGGACAGCAGACATGACCTTTCTTTTCTGTGTTCCCACAATGCTTAACCAAGCACAGGATGCTCAGAGATACATCATAACTGCTCGATGCACTTGAAGTTGAGTGAGGCAGTCTTGGAGAATGGATAAGCTCGGTGGCCTCTGTTATTAATATAGTTTTTAAACTGCATTCTTGTAACTGCTTCTGCAAATCTGAAATTTTAGTGACTTGGGTAATTCCATGTCAGAATATTCCCTTGTTTAGTTGAGAGAACAAGTCCTCTGATGACCTTGGGCATATTGCCTCACCACTGTCTGGCCCATACTAGACACACTTTTCTACCCTCTCCCCGAAGTCAAGTGTCTTCTCTCTGGGACCTCAGGAGTCTGACATCATTCAGAAAGCACAGGGACCTATGATTATTCTCTCTCACATTCTTTATTTCCTCTCCGCCCCATCCTCTACCTTCTGCTATAAACACCGGTCTCTGCCTTGAACACATGTTTACCAGATGCCATTACTCCTTCTTGCTCATTTTTTCCCTCTTGTTTACTGCTAGCTTTCCTCAAACAAGTGGTCAGTAGCTACAGTCTTCATTTCCTTACTTTCTACTTACTCCTGCATCCTGTTTACTGGTTTCTACTGCTGCCAGAGGTGCTCCAACTTCTCCCTAACTGCTACATCCAGTCTTTTCTCTGTCCTTGCCTGCTAGGCCTCATGGAAATATTTGGCAATGTTGACCACCAGGTCACCTTGTAACTCATTCTTTGGCTTCCATGACAATCCGGTGGGTTTAATTTTTCCTCCTTCACTGGCTTCCTTACCACCTGTTAAAATGTGAGCACTTGGTACTTGGCCTTCTGTAATCTCTGTACAGTCCCCTGGGCTCCTCTATCAACTTTAATACAGGTGGATCTCAGATCTTTATATCTATTATTTTCAACTGATGGACAGTGGGAGATCTTTGGATCCAAGATTGTATGACCCAAGATTCTTCTGAGCCCTAATTAGCTGCAGAAAAGCTCTGGTTGGGTAACCCTTGAAACTTCGTGCTGCCTTACTCAGACTAAGAAGGGCTGTGGTACACTTTGATCCTCCTTATCACTGCACCCCGTTTATCTCAGGGAATGTTTAATGACTCAGCTTTCCTGCAGTGTGAACCTGTGAGAAGCTCACGGGTCATTACTGGGACACAGCTGTTCTAGAGGTAGTGTCACCCATCACCTGCAGACGTGTTTTGTCTGGCCTGTGCTTATGCTTTGGCAGGGGAAGCCCATTGTGCTGTGCCCCAGTGGTATGTCTCATTTTTTTCCAGGACTATGAAGGTCAATGCAAAAGTCAGACATAACTTCTTAGATCATGGACCATATATTCCTCCTGCGCATTAACTGCTGGAGAGCTCAGTTACAGTTACCTCACTCTGAACTGCATGCATTTGAATTGCTCTATTCTGGAGTAATGTATTAATCCAAACTTTACTGACATTACTTTCAAACTTTTTTTTTAAGAATTGAGATGGGTTCCTCGGAGCTACCCAAGTTTCTATGCCTGCTTCTTGTTAGTGGCTCTCGGAAGAGAGTTTTTCTTTGGAGAATAAAGCATTTTGATGTGTGGGCTCATTACAGTACAAGTTACTTCATGTCCCTGGCCTCAGTGTCTCCATCTGTAAAATGCAGCATTTGTATTACACAGTCCCAAAGCTTCCTCTCACTCCCAGTTCCTGGCTGAGTTGTCATGCTCCTCTCCTGGAAAGTCTCTCATCTTAAAAAAAAAAAAAAAAAAGAGGGCGATTTCAGACAACAGGATTCTGTTGATTGCCTAGTAACTAGGCCCTAGATCAGCCGTGGGCAAACTACGGCCCGTGGGCCGGATCCAGCCCGTGTGAAATGAATAAAACTAAAAAAAAAAAGGACCGTACCCTTTTATGTAATGATGTTTACTTTGAATTTATATTAGTTCACACAAACACTCCATCCATGCTTTTGTTCCGGCCCTCCGGTCCAGTTTAAGAACCCATTGTGGCCCTCGAGTCAAAAAGTTTGCCCACCCCTGCCCTAGTTCATTGGGCAACTAATTGGCAGCTGTAGTTTTGCATTTTGCAGCTTCTGTTTTCTGACTTAAAACCTTGCCTCAGTAAAACCCAGACAAAATAAAGAATGGAAAAACAGAGAGGCACAGAGGTAGGAAACATATTTTTAACATCAGAAAAAAAATATCCCTCCTCAGACTTCTTGGCAAATAGGAGGAGTCTAGGGGGGAGCGGGGAAGGGAAGTCCACAAACAGTTTCCTAGTTGTCTGAGTGGAAAATCCTGGTTTTGAACATTTCATATCTTGGAAATGTCTGAATAGTTTTTGTTTAAAGGGAAATTCCTTTTGGCTGAGAAAGAGCCTGCAGGATTCAAACTGATAGGGCGATGTTTTTAGAAAGCGTGGAGGAAATAAGGCTTTGTGGTGAAGGCTTCTCCCTGGCCAGTTGTATTAAACAGAAATGTAAGTCCCTGTTTACCAATCACAGTGTTTTAATGGTTCAGCCTTTAACTCCGTCGTTCTCGCTTCCTGTCTGTGCATCCTGGGGAAGCATCTCCCACCGCTGGTCTTTCCTCCAATTTGACAAACTTAATGAACTGCTTTTTCAAGCCTATCCATGGTCAAGGCAGGCAGATATACATTCTTGACCTTGTTGCTCTCCCAGTGGAGTGGGAAGGAAGATATGTAAACAAGCCATTAAATTATAATCATTAAATACCTGGTATACATTTTGCATTAGAGCGGTATTCAGAGTATTTCTGGAGCACAGAGAATGGAATAACAATTCTGAAGGAGATGGAGAATTGGGGAATACTTCACAAAGGAGGTGATATTTGCAGTGGGTCCTGAAGTTTAAATAGGAGTTCTCTAGGAAGTGGGAACAACGGGTATTGAGTAGGAATGTGTAAAACATCTTGGTTGAGTCTGGAAAAATCCAAGGTAGAGAGTAGTGTGCTCTGTGGGGAGTTTTGGGAGATAGGACAAGATCATAAAAAGTTTGCATGCTTTGTTAACCATTTGGACAATCTTTTGTGAGAAGTAGGGTGGAAGGCTTTTAAGGAGAGAGGGCTGGGAGAAGAAATATGTTTTAGAAAGGAAACCCTAGTGGTTATGAAGGATGGATTGGAGGGCAGAATTAATGGCAGCAAGATTATCTGCTGGTTGTTTCATATGTGAAGTAGATACCAAGAAGGCCCGAACAGGGAGGAGCACCGGAGCCTTAGAGACCCCAGGGGATGATCCAGAGATGTGGGAGACTTCCTGTTTTCTGACTTGCTAACTGAGCTGATGGTGCTGCCATAGACCTAGAGGGGGGATATTTAGAGGAGGAATGGGTTTGATGGGGAAGATAATGAGTTCAGTTTTGGACATGGGGATTCTGATGTGCTCATCGAACATTCCGGTACCCAAAAGGCATTTGGAAATTTGGGTCTGGAGTTCTGGAGAAAGATGTGAACTGGAGATGTAGATTTGGGTGTTGCGAAGCTCATGTCTCATACTAGATGCCCAGAGCACAAAATTTGTGCGCGAGGAGGTGGGGGGTCCCCTCAGCCCAGCCTGCACCCTTTCCAATGCAGGACCCCTTGGGGGATGTTCGACTGCCAGGATTGGGCCTAAACCAGCAGTCAGACATCTCTCTCACAATCTGAGACCACTGGCTCTTAACTGCTCGCCTGCCTGCCTGCCTGGTCACCGCTAACTGCCTACCCCGCTGGCCTGGTCACCCCTTACTGCCCCCTTCCCCCCCCCCCCCCCGCCAGCCTGGTCTCCCTTAACAGCCCCCTCCCCCCCACACCAGCCTGGTCATTCCTCACTGCCCCCCTCTGCTGGCCTGGTCGCCACTCACTGCCCCCCCTGCCAGCCTGGTTGCCCCAAACTGCCCCCACTCCCCATGGGCCTGATTGCCCCATGCAGCCTGTTTGGTCGTCCATTCAGTTGCAATGGTCACTTAGGCTTTTATATATATAGATAAGATGGACCTGGGAGCTCAGGCTGAGAGTGAGGAGTGTGACAGAAAGGCTGAGGGTGGAGCCCTGGGGGACACTAGAGGGGTTAGCTGGGGAATTGGAATCTGCAGATGGAACTCAGAAAGAAAAGGCAGGGAAGTGTGGAGAAAGTCCAAGCTAGTCCCATCACAGGCCCCAGAGCAGGAAGAGTTGCTGCAGGCTGGTCAAGATCAGGGCTGAGTGTGCTCTCCAGCTGCCCTCTAAGCACTCCAAGCCCAGTGTGCGAGGTCGCGCAGGCCAGTGCCTGCGTTTTGGCCACAGAGGCCTCCCTGTGCTCTGTACCCATGGGCATGCTGTGTGACATTGTGCCTAGGCAGTGGAGACCTTGCTTCCAGGTGAGATTAGAAGCTGCATAAGGGCAGGGACTGAGGAACATGCCTGGTGAATAAAGTGCAACACTGCCTCTTTCCTTCATTTTTCTCTTGTGCAAGATTAAAAGCAATGCTCCAAATTGCCCTTGGAAGCCGTCACTGGTACCTGTGCAGTTTTATGAGGGTCCTTCCTTCATTCTTCTCTCCAGGCCGAGTCCATCTATCTCTGATGTCCTTGTCATCGGTGAGGAGAACTTTGTGCCTTGTGCATGTCATTTATGGTTCACAGGCTCGGGGGTATGCAAAAGAGTGGTCTCTGGACTCAAACCTGTGAAAGAGTGGTCGGATTTATAAATGACCGTAAGGTTTAAACCTTTTCCTCTATTTCTTCTGATTCTCCCACTGAGATAGCATCAGGTGGATCCACTGGCTGCCAAAGATGAGTTTGATCACAGAGCCATCAGCAATATTCAAATGACAGAAAAACAGGAAAAAACTCATTGGCTCTGTTTTTGTAGGACATACTAATGGGGGCAGGAAAGGACAAATGGTTGTGTAATAAGAATATGAGTCTGAGGACGTTCCAATGGAAGGAGCATTCAAATAAATAGTGCAGCTTCAAAGAAAATGTGTAGCTACCAGCAGGACTTACAAAGGGGCCTCTGGTCAAGCCCCCTGCAGCCCTCCCCATGCCCCCTGCGTGCTGGGGCTGGCTTCTACCTTTGCTCTCTGCTGCCCTGTCTCTGGGATGTTGCTTTTATCTCCAGTTTGCTCTGGCCCTGGGAGGTCAGGGACAGGATTAGGAGGAGGAGCTCTGCAGCCAGGGCTGAAGTGAGGGCCTAGGAAAGGGAGCTGGAGCGGAAGGAGAATGCTGCTTCCCGCCTGCCCAGGGAGGAGGCAGCTTCACCCTGCAGTTCAGCTGTCATGTTGGTTTTGTGATCTCTTGGCTGCCTGGAAATCAGGTTAGTTCTTATTGCATTATCCTATATAATAAAAGCCTAATATGCAAATTGTTCCTTAGGGTGGTTGTTCTACCTGGAGTTCGACAGCTCGCTGTGACGTGCGCTGACCACCAGGGGGTGGCCCAGAACATGGCGGGTGTCGGCGACACACTGTGACTCCCCGGCTACCTGGGGGTGGGGGTGATGGGGATGGAAGTGTGGTGAGAATGCGGGTTGTCTGCCCGAGCTTGCTCTAACCCACCCCCCTCCCCCGGGATGTGAGGGCTCATGTGCTGGGGAAGCCCCTGTGCTCAGGTGCCAGGCATCCACAAGGAGCCCGCCCCGCACCTACGCGGCCTCTTTTGGGTGATCCAGGCTGTAGCCACAGGGACCGCATTGGCCGGTTGGGCTCCCAGTGGGTTTGTGCAGGAGCTGGTCTGCAAGGGCGGCTGGGAGAGAGTGCACTGCCCGCCTGGCTTCCATGTGGTGCCACTGGGCGGCCAGAGACCCATGCTGCACCCCGGCCCGTGGTGTCTGTCCATGCTCACTGCATCTCTGTGTGGGTACTCAGGCGCTGTGACTCACGCGGAGGTGCTGCCCGGGACCCAGAGGTCAGCTGGGACCTGCCCTTCCACACCAGATGTTAGCTCTTCAATTGCTGACCAGGCCTAGGGACTGCACCCATGCACCAAATTTGTGCACTTGGCCTCTAGTTTCAGTAATAAAATGTCTTGGGAGGTTGAAGCACCTATGTTACAAGCTATAAAGAAATAGACTTAATTTTTAGAACAGTGTTAAGTTCACAGCGTTAGGTTAGAGCAGAACGGATAGAAAGTGTTCCTATGCACTCCTTATTCTCTCCCCGCCATGCACAACCTCCTCCACAAGCAAACATGCCACTGTTATAAACTTTTGGGTTGTGGATTCAACAGGGGTTACCTGTGGCAGCTTTTGTTTTAACTGTGTTTTTAAAAATTAGTCACAGACAAACTTCCTTTTGTAGTCCAGGAAGACAAATTGGCCCACAAGAGTCTTAAATGTGTGTGTGTGTGTGTGTGTGTGTGTGTGTGTGTGTAGGATTTTTTTTTTGTCTTGTTTTAATAAAAACTTATTTAAAACAATTTAGGAGCAGACCTATAGATTTCAGTAGAATACCATTAAAATGTTGAGATTTGGTGTAACTACCCCTCTCCCTTACTTTCCATTTACAAATGGCTTAGGCACTGGGCACTGTCCTTGGAAAGGAATGGATCAAGTGAGGGAAACGCTATATTTTTTGTAACCAAAGAGCCCGAAGCCCATCTCTGTAGCTAGGACTTTTAACTTCCTAGCCTGAGCTGGTATTCATTTCTGAGGCACTGCCAGGAGTTGTTTTTCTGGTTCTGCTCTGGATTTGCAAGTTTTCTTTCCAGGGCTCTCCTGCAGCCGTGACCTACATTTGGGAGCAGCTGGAAAGCCTGGAGCTACTTCGGGGCTGAGGGGGTCCCCCTGAGGAAACCACAGCCATACCCAGAGGGAGGCAAACCCACAGGACCTGGGCTCCAGGACATGGTGTCCTAACCTGAGGCCCCCGAGAATCTTCATTTTCATGTGTGATGGGGAAGAGAGGCAGAAAATAAGCAGTAACCATTTGGCCTTTCAGTGTTTGCACAAGAGAAACTTGAGGTGGGTTGAGACCAGTGTTTGCTTTTGATTTAAATACAGACTTATCGGAGGAAACTGAAATTAAGCCAGGCCCAGCCGAGAGGTGGGTTGGTTGAGTGGATTGAGCATGATAAGTGTTTAGCTTTCTGATTCCGAACCTTCCTATTTCTGGTGTGGGAACCTGAATGTCCTGTGGTCTGCTGATGGCTCACTCACTGGGGGAGAGGGCTGGTAGTGAAAAGGGATTTTAGAGACAAAATAGGCAGCTTTAGGGAGTCTTAGAAATAAAGAAGGTCCATGGGAAAGAACAGGTTTTTCCTATTTGGAGGCCCCTTTCCAGGGGTCCTCTTTGGGGACACCCCTGCCCAGATGGAGTTTGTATATGCTTCCCATAAACATCTACATTTTTATTAAATAAATCTGTTAGCCCACAAATTTATTCTTCATCTTCATTGGATAAGGACCCACGAGAAGAGGTCTGCACCCCCAAACCCTACGTTTCAGTAGGAAAGGCAGGCATTTTGGCATCAGCACAAACTTCATAGGCCTTATTACTACTGGCAGATTATTTGTCCAGTGCTTTCCCAGCTCTGTCAGCATGGCAGTCTTAGCAAATAATGGTGTCTGCCTGGTGCATTGAAGTAACGGATGAGGCTGATCACAGTTCAGGGGCCCTGTCAGCTCCAGCTTCCACAGGGAGAACTCCATAGGCACATAGGAAAGCTACCAGAAAAGTGCCACGCACATCATAAGTATCCAATAAAATATTTGATGTATGGCCCAGCCTGTGTGGCTCAGTGGTTGAGCACTTACCTATGAACCAGGAGGTCACAGTTCGATTCCGTGATCAAGGCACATGCCTGGGTTACAGGCTCGATCTCCAATGTGGGGCCTGCAGGATGCAGCTGATCAATGATTCTCATCATTGATATTTCTACCTCTCTCTCCTTCTCCCTTCTCTGAAATCAATAAAAAAATGTATATATATTTTTAAAACTTAATGGATGAATGGACTCTGGGTTTACAATATGGTTCGGGCACTCCCTACTCTGGGTACCTTCCTGAGACTATTTTATAAGGCTGTGATAGAGGACGAGTGACATGATGTAAATAGAGTGTCTCCATGCCTTGTCTATGGTCACTGCCCTTCGTTTTCCGACATCAGTAATTTCAGGGAAGCATATGAAGAAAATCCTTGCTGGATTCTAAACTTCAAGAAAAAAATTAACGTTAGAATGAAACCTCTTCAATGTGGCCTAATTGTTTGTATTTATTTATTTATTTATTTATTTTTTCCTGTTTTATTGAGATATAATTGACATATAACACAAATGGACAACATAATGATTCAATATATATATGTATATTGTAAAATGATCACCACAATAAGTTTAGTTAATATCCACCACCTCACATAGTTCTAATTTTTTCCTTATGATGAGAATTTTTAAGATCTACTGTCTTAGAAGCTTCCAAATATGCAACACAGTGTTGTTAACCATAGTCATCATGTTATACATTTCATCCCCAGGACTGATTTATCTCATCACTGGAAGTTTGTACCTTTTGACCACTCTAATTGTGACCAGACATCTAGGAGGGAAAATACCCCAAAAGTTCCCTTAGTTCCTCCCTGAATCTTTTTAGGTTTAAGGCCTGGTATTGATTTGCATGACCGGATTCACACTTCCATGTTTCAGGCACCTGCTTCTGCAGAATTGACATTCTCTATAGGTTTTGGCAGGGTGGGTGGGTGGCAGGTGTCACCAAGTCACAAGAGGGAAGGCAAAAAGAGGCAGCCCTTACCCTGACCCTGTCATTCCCTGAAATAACCATGCATGACTGAACATGGAGATCATTTACAGTGTTGTTCTAATACAAATAGCGTTTCTGGGGATGACTGTGATAGGACTCCATTAACACAGGGGAGTGGGGAAGGAACTGTAAGTGAGGCCTGGACCAGCCCCAGGGGGGCCCTACACACAGCATCCAGGAGAAGCGTGGAGGGCTCACCCTCATCTGCTGTGACACTCCCATCCCCTGGCCTTCCCAGCAGAGTAGCTTTCAGTGCTTTTGATAGGCTGAAGCAAAAGGCACTTAACCCACAACACCCTCTCCTTCTGACCCATTCCCTGAACTACATTCAACTTTTGACTTTCCAGAGTAGTCAATGTAAGTAGAGTTCAGTGAGACAACTACTGAGTCTGCTTTCTTGGGAGGCAGGGTTCTAAGTTGGTCTTCTCTGCCTTCCTTTTATCTTGGACCAACCAGCATTCTATCTGCGGAAATTCCACGGAGTTCTGGCATGAGAACGGACCCCCTCCCATAATGCCTTCTGATTATTTTGGCAATTTCAGTTGGGGTTTGGGAGGGCACTGTTAGAAACCTGTGCCCAAATCTCCATCCTCTCCGGAAGTTGTGCATTTTGTTTCAAACAACAACAACAACAAATCATTGCTGATAATAGGATTGATTGTGAAGGAGACCTCCTTAGTGATAGAGGCTAACATATTTGAATGTGTTACCTGGTCCCTCTCTATTAGCTACATTACTGCAAAACAGCTGGCACCTCGGGGGACTGGTTAGCCCTTCATTGGTTTTTCATGAAATGCAGACGACTTCCCATGAAGTTTGTTCTATGATATTTGCCAACCAAAATAAAAATATCCTGGTGGGTAGATTTGTTTCCCCCCCCCCCCCAGTGTCCCTTTGAGAAACTGTTACCTGAACCAAATATGCTATTAGAGAAAAAGCAAAAATCAAAACGAAACCAAGAACGAGAGTTTCAAGGTTGAAAGTGTCTATGTCATTTAACTCGAAGTACAGCAATGGAAACTATGGACCTCCCTGTCTTCTGAACCAAGAAGTCCTGAGCTGGGCCTCCCAAGACTGGTGTAGCGGTTGAACAGTGCCAGTGGGGCCCGGGATTGTCCCGCCTTTTCATTCTGCCATCTTTAGCAGTCAGACCTTTGTCCTCATGAGCATTGCCTCATGACTGCAAAATCACTGCTTCCCCTCCAGCATAACATCCAACTCCCCGGGACAAAGAAAGTGGGAGGGCAAAGCAGAGGGAGGTGGTACCTGTATTAGAAAAGCCAAGGCTTGCTCTGAGGTCCCCGGCAGAATTCCCCGTAGGTTTCACTGCTCACTTCTTGCTCTAAGAGAGGCCAGGAAGGCAGGTGTTTTAGCTGGATACTTTGCCACCCTGAACAAGATTGGCATATCTGAGAGTGAGAGGGAGGGCAAGATGCGTATGGAGTGGTCAAGCAGCAGTGTCTGCCGCATGACAGAAACCCAAACAGGGAGAGTCATAGGTCAGGTAGGGACCTCAGAGATGCCAAGCACAACCCATTTATATCACAGATAAGGAAACTATTTATTTCTTTTTACTTCTGCCCAGTGTGCCAAAAATCCAGTTGTACTTTTCAGCACTCGGGGGCTGGGCTGCTCATCCCCTGTGCCTGGAATGTGAGTGGGTTATAAGGAAGTCCCTTTCATTGGAGAGGAGAGTGGCAGGGACACAGGTGCTGTGTGTATGGGAATCAAAAGGTCTGATTATGCTTTCTCAGGAAAAGCAGCTGGCCAACAATAATTACTGGGCCGCCTCTGAGTTCAGAACCTGGAATCCAGCCTCCTGGAATGATCACAAAAGCTCTAGAAGGAAAACAGCTCTGCCCTGGAGGAGCCAAGCCTGGCAGGGCTGCCAGGACGATCGCATGCGCGAGACAAAGCCGAGCCGCACGCAAATGGTAAAGAACGTCCAGGGCAGGCCCAGGAGCCAGGCTTGGAGGAACTGGCTTTGAGCGGGGATTTGCGAAGGTCTGTTATTTGGTGGAGAGCAATGGTGTTTAAAAGTTTGAGAGTAAGCAGCTTTGCCTGGTTGGAGCCATTTAATAATACTGCCCTGAGACCTGGTGTGTTTTCTTTAGAAGAGCAGCCTGGAGCCGACCGTGTTTATGGACTCCTTGCTGGGTGCAGTGGAGGTATTACGTGAGTTGGCGTTACTGGAACGTGCCTGGAAGACCACCAGCTCTGCCCCAGCTTTTCCTTTGACCTTTTGATTTCAATCCTCTTATCCCCTTCCCACATTCTAGGGCTGCCTGGAGTCTCCTCAGTGCTGGACCAGTGTGCCCGATAGCACTCTGGAGGGCATTCTCCATCCTTGCCTCCGGGCCATGTGGTAAAAGAGGCAAAATTAAGGGGACCCTTGTCTCAGAGGCTCTTATACCTCACAGCGGACCAGGTGGAGGTGTTTGATGGGGACAGTATCTAGGTGTTTTAGTTGGCTTGGGCTGCTTTCACAAAATATCATAAATTGGGTGGCCTAACAACAGACTTTTATTCCTCAGAGTCTGGAGACTGGGAAGTCCAAGATCAAAGTGTGGCAAATTCTGTTCCTGGTGAGAGCGCTCTTCCTGGCTTCTTGCTGTGTCCTCACAATGTGGGAAGAGAGAGAATGAGAGCGAGAGAGAACAAGCAAGCTCTGGTCTCTCTTCCTCTTCCATTAAGGGCACTAATCCTATCATGAGGGTCCCACCCTTGTGACCTCATCTAATCCTAATTACCTCCCAAAGGTCCCATCTTTAAATACCATCCCATTGGGGATTAGGGTATTAACATATGAATTTTGGGGTGACACAATTCAGTCCATATCACCCTCTAGAATGGTTGCTCTTAAGCTGGGTCCATGGATTCATGGGGGTCTGGGAACCTCCTGAAATGCTCTCCAGGAGACTGACATGCAGAGCATGTGTGCATTTTCATTACATTTCCAAAAGGGATTCATGGCCTTGAAGTGTCCTGGATGTTGTACTTGTAACATGGAGGCTGAGAGGGATCAGGTCTGTGCACAGCCATGTCCACTGTGCGCATGAACAAGAACCCCCAGAGCATTCCAGAGAAGGCCTGCTCCCTCCTGCCACTCGGCTCTAACTACACTCTGACCACCGACGGGTGAGCTTACCACCTCCAACTACAGGGAGCGCTTCACTGGGATGCTGCACCGTGTGTCACATAAAACTAACCGTTTATGTGTGTGTGTGTGTGTGTGTGTGTGTGTGTGTGTGTGTGTGTGTGTTAAACAAACCGCTATTTTTGGAGAATGTATAAAAAGTGAGTGGCTTACATCATAAGTCAAGAAACCATCTTGCTTATTAAAGACATTTCACAGTATTCTCAAGATTCTTGTTCAAAGTAGGAAAAAGTTAAAGCTGTCTTTTCTTATCATTAATGGAGGGCTTTGGTCCTCATGTTCATTCATAATAACAACCAGGGCTAAAGGGAAGCTCTTGCCCTGATTTTTCTACTACCTGCTCTTCCCACTTCAAGCATTTTGCTCTCCGTCCATTTTGAATTTTATTTGACCTTTAAATCATTTTTGAAACATAGAAAATATAAATTTTAAAAACATTGCCCCTCCTAGAATCTGGTCTTAGCCTAGAGCTAGCCCACTCCTGATCCAGACCCAGTCCCTAAGGGACCCCAGAGCCATTTGCCAGGGTTCCATTCCACTTTCCCACCGGGCCTTCCTTCTTGTCTTTTTCCTTCCCCTCCTTTTCCCTTCTCCTGTCTTTTCACTCTCCATCCTTCTTCTCACCTGGGCCTTTCCCTTCCTCTCTGGCTGTGCTCTGACTCTGCCACTGTTTCTAGAGCTTTGCTTAGCCCTCAGTGTGAAGACCCAAACTCAGGGTTTGGAATCTGTTCTTAGATTCTCCTGCCTCTTTGCAAGGACTTGAGGTCCCCAGCCAATGATGCCATCCTGGAGGATGTCATATTAGTAGTGTGTGTTGCTGAGGGTCTTGGGTTGGGGAGAGGGAGTGTTGGAAACTGCAGAATTTACTTTCCAAATGTAGGGAGTAGCTGGGGACTGAGGAACATTCACATTGGGCCAGCATGAAACACTGAGGACTTCTAGCCTCTTGTTTTACCAGTTTTGGAGTCTACGTGAGCCTGGTCCACTGGTTGGGGAAATCTCGATCTAGGTTTGTATTTACAGGTGTCTGTAATGCTTGGGGTAAGCCCTAGGCTCTAGCAACCCTTCCCACCCCCTTTCTGCAGTCATGTTTCTCCAGGACTAGGGGTGTGGCCCACTAGCCTGAGACCTTAACTGTGCCTCTGGTCACCTTCTTGGCTGACTCCACCCTCGAGTTGCTTTGGGCCAGATGAAACCCCTGGTACTCTGAAGGCACCTCTTGTGACCATCCCCAGTGCCAAGAGCAATGGTTCTTAATCTTGGCTGCACCTTATAATTACCTGGGAGCATAAGAAATATTGCTGCCTGGGTCTTAGCCCAAGAGGTTCTGATCTAATTGGTTCTGGGATGAGGGGTGGGCTGCAGGAATTTTTAAAAGCTCCCCTAGTAACTCTAAAATGAAAACAAGCTTGAAAACTACTGGCTTGGAGCTTTGCTACTCAAAGTGTGGTCCATGGACCAGCAACATCAGCATGCCTGGGAGTTGGTCACCAATGCAGGATCTCAGGCCCTACTCTCTCCAGACTATCTGAATAACAATCTGAAGATTAATAGCTGCCCCGCTGATTCCCGGGCACATTAAAGTTTGAGAAGCACTCCCATGCTCACCATCCTGTTCGACATAGTACTGGAAGTATTAGCCATTGCGATTAGACAAGAAGAAGAAATAAAAGGCATCCAAATTGGAAAAGAAGAAGTAAAACTGTCCTTATTTGCAGATGACATGATATTGTACATAAAAAATCCTAAAGACTCCATCAAAAAATTATTAGACTTATTAAATGAATTCAGCAATGTAGCAGGATACAAAATTAACGCCAAGAAATCTATGGCATTTCTATACACCAATAGTGAACTTATAGAAAGAGAGACTAGAAAAGCAATCCCATTTACCATCACACCAAAAAAATTAAGATACCTAGGAATAAACTTAACTAAAGAGGTAAAAGACCTCTACTCAGAAAACTACAGGATGTTGAAAAAAGAGATAGAGGAAGACATAAACAGATGGAAGAACATACCATGTTCATGGATTGGTAGAACCAAAATCATTAAAATGTCCATACTACCCAAAGCAATCTATAAATTCAATGCACTCCCCATTAAAATACCAATGGCATATTTCACAGACCTAGTACGAACTCTCCAAAAATTCATCTGGAATAAAAAAAGACCCCGAATAGCTGCAGCGATCCTGAGAAAGAAGAACAAAGTAGGTGGGATCTCAATACCAGATATCGAGATGTATTACAAAGCCACTGTTCTCAAAACTGCCTGGTAATGGCACAAGAACAGACATATAGATCAATGGGATAGAATAGAGAACCCAGAAATCAACCAGAATCACTATGCTCAATATTTGACAAAGGAGGCAAGAACATAAAATGGAGTCAAAATAGTCTCTTCAATAAATGGTGTTGGGAAAATTGGACAGATACAATGAAACTAGACCACCAACTTACACCATACACCCAAAGAAACTCAAAATGGGTAAAGGACTTAAAATAAGACGGGAAACCATAAAAATACTAGAGGAATCCAAAGGCAACAAAATCTCAGACATAATGCCGAAGCAATTTCTTCACCGATACAGCTCCTAGGGCATTGGAAACTAAAGAGAAAATAAACAAATGGGACTACATCAAAATAAAAAGCTTCTGCACAGCAAACGAAACCATCAACAAAACAACAAGAAAGCCCACTGCATGGGAGAACATATTTGCCAATGTTATCACTGATAAGGGTTTAATCTCCAACATTTATAGGGAACACATACAACTTAATAAAAGGAAGATAAACAATCCAATCAAAAAATAGGCAATGGACCTAAATAGACACTTTTCAAAAGAGGACATTCAGAAAGCCAAGAGACATATGAAAATATGCTGAAAGTCACTAATCATCCAAGAGATGAAAATCAAAACAACAATGAGGTACCATCTCACACCTGTCAGACTGGCTATCATCAACAAATCAACAAACGACAAGTGCTGGAGAGGATGTGGAGAAAAAGGAACACTTGTGCACTGCTGGTGGGAATGCAGACTGGTGCAGCCACTGTGGAGAACAGTATGGAGTTTCCTCAAAAAACTAAAAATGGAACTCCCATTTGACCCAGTGATCCCACTTCTAGGAATATATCCCAAGAAAACAGAAACACCAATCAGAAAGGATATATGCATCCCTATGTTCACAGCAGCACAATATACCATAGTTTAGATTTGGAAACAGCCTGAGTGCCCATCAACAGATGAATGGATTAGAAAACTGTAGTACATCTACACGATGGAATTCTATGCTGCTGTAAAAAAGAAGGAATTCTTACCATTTGCAACAGCATGGATGGAACTGGAAAGCATTATGCTGAGTGAAATAAGCCAGTCAATGAAAGAAAAATACCGCATGATCTCACTCATTTATGGATAATAAAGACCATTATAAACTGATGAACAAAAATAGATACAGAGGCAGAGCAGCATCGAGCAGACTGTCAAACTACAGCAGAAAGGCCGGAGAGGGTTAGGGAGTGGGGGGGACGGTAAGAGATCAACCAAAGGACTTGTATGCATGCATATAAGCATAACCAATGGACACAAGACACTGGGGGGTAGGGGAGGCTGGGGGAAGATCAAGGGGGAAAATAAAAAGGAGACATATGTACTACTCTTTGTAATATTTTAAGCAATAAAACAAAGTGAAAAAAGAATAAGTAATAAAAAAAAGTTTGAGAAGCACTGGTTGGGTGTCCTAGTGCCCATCCCATGAGGCTGATTGGACCCAATCCTGTCACACCTCACCAAGCACTGATGCCAGGTCAAGCTAGATGGAGCCCAAGAATCTGACTTAGCCCATGAATCCTTCTTGGAGGTCAGTTCTAAATCTGATTAGGCTCCCAGCTCTCTCCCATTTTGAATTAATACCTGTCTACTTGGAAGTCCCATCATGTTTCGATGCCAGGGATGCAAGGATCTGGGCAACCATCCTATTCTGTAAGCAGTGGCACTGGCTACAACTTGTGCTTTGGGATATCTTGGCCTGATGGCCTGACCTTGTAGTGCTTTGCCTAATCTTAACCCTACAGTGTGGAAGTAGGAAAATCAGCTTATATACATCAGTGTCATGAAAGATAATTAATAAAACATGCTAGAGCTGGAATACCTGGACAACAGATGACAGGTGCAGAGCATGGTGGTGTTCCTCCCTGCAGCAGACACCTCGCTTTGAACCCAGCTCTCTCACCTTCTGAGCTCACACTGGACCCTACTTCCTCTCCCAATAGGGCACTCCAGGCAGACATTGCCAATTTGCTCAGCCTTTGTGCTTAAAATACAACTTTTTTGAATTTTCTTTTTTCTAGAGTAGCTTCAGTTACTACTCATATTGTGATTCTAGAGTTTTGTCGCAGAATTTCTGAGCTATCAGATAACCTCTGAGATGCCATCAGTGACATTGACCTCATTTTCCACTCTTGTCTCTTTAGGCCCTCACAGGCAACTGGTGAAATGAGCACACATGTCGCTGAGATTGTTATGCATTCTCCATTCCACAGGGAGTTCTCCAGCAACTTTAGGGGTCACAAACTGAGTGGGTCCAGCCCCCTGCCCCCACTGATTCACCCCAGCTGCCATCACTCAATGGCAATTATACTGGAATAATTCAGCTTCCTGTTCCCCAGTGTCACTGCCTGACCAGTGTCCAACACTCTTTTCCACTCTCCATTATTTGAAAACAATGTGACCTGATTTATTATCTTAATGTAGCATCATGGCTGACCACTACCACCTTCCTAGACCACCTGCCTGCATGGTGACTTGAGCTCAGGAGTCAGGCAGGTAAACCATAGGCAGGAGGAGGGACTGGAGAGACCGGAGAGGTCAGGACCTGATTAGAAGAAGCAGCAGCCACTTGCTCAGCTGCAACAGACTCACCAGACAGGGATCTGACCCAGTGTTGGCAGATGATCTGTCTTTGAAAGAAGCAAGAAATACAGATTTTGGTGTAAATCTCTTGCTTTTAAAAGTTGCCTCTTCATGCCACACCAATAAATTAAAGAATTAAAACATAAAGTTAGGTATCTTTATTTATAGATAAATTGTGCTGCCCCCAAATTCACAGAAATCCAACAAATGCTCCAACCCGCATAAGCTGTGCTGAGATTGTCCAGACTGAGGCATGGCTTTTCCAGGTTATAGTTCATCTGTTTCATAAAAACAGTGCTGCTTCTCCACCCGTCTGAAATGCTTCTGGAATTAGAACCAGAAATGGCACCAGGACATTTTTTTTTTTTTGCTTTGTCCTGACTGCTTTACAAGCTCATCTTTCCCATTGTTTAGTCAGTGTGAAGAGAGATTCTTCTCCCCAGCTTTGATTCCAGCTGTGAGGTGCTGCCCGATTATAAAAATGTGGCCAGAACATAGGTCATTTACATTCTTGGGGTTCCTTGAGCACAATGGTCTCTGATTTAATTTTACATTTAAGCAAATGTACTCTGGCCACATTTACTTCATTTGTAAAGTGGAATGATAATACTCGTTGATTTCGCAGAGTTAGTATGAGGATCAAATGAGGTTATTTATGTGGAATCACTTTAGAGAAAGTCAAGGGTCCTCCCTAATTATGAAGTGTTACCTTCATCAACCAAAGGCCTTGTATGCATGCATATAAGCATAAGCGATGGATGCAGACAGCTGGGTGAGGGTGAGGGCAGGACTGGGGGGATGCGGGGACAATGGGGGGATAAAGACACACTTGGAATACCTTAATCAATAATAAAAAAAAAGGCACTGCTGGCCACTGCTTCTACATTTCTTAAAGAAAACAAAACAAAGTTTATTAGTGTTGTTTCATGTTATCTATCATTTATCTATCATCTATCATCTTCAGCAAGAAATTAACACGCAGGCTTTTCTAATACTGCTCCTAATTATTTGATTAGATGCCCAGTGAGTCATTCCAAGGTTCTTCTTATAGTCACTATTTGCCATTCTTTTCCTGAACTGTAGGTGTTATCTGTCCCCACAAGTTTATCTTGAAATTGTTGTGTTGTTGCATAACCATGTCATGTGTGTGCTCTGGGTCTCTGTGGGAACAGAAATGGCATGCTGCTGCCACTGACACATTCTGCTTCTGGATCTTCTGCCTTGCAAAACCTAGCCCGGATGTTTTGCTAGAGTTTGAGAAGACCTGCAGGGCCATTTCTGTGCAATGTTCCACAGGAGATTGGAGGCAGTGTCATGGGGAGAAGGGAACTGATGAGGATGGAGGGAGGCAGCCAGGCAGGGCGATGGACCAGTATGCAAGCTCAGGGAGTGTCTAGATCTGAATCTCCCCTGCTGCAGCCTCAGTTCTGAAGGAATGAAGATAAATCTTTCCAAGACCCGCCCCTCATCCTTTGCCCTTTGTGTTTGTGGGTGGTTGGTTGTGTGTTGGTATGCCTGCTGCATAGCTGTGGCATTCTTCCGTCTCCACCCTCTGACCTCTCCCACTCCCATTGGTCAGGGCTCTGGGAAGGAGGTGTATTCTCACCTATCCCTTTGCCTACACATTTGAATTACCTGCAGAGGCTTTTTTAAAAGTACTGATGCCTGAGTCCCAGTCAAGACTGATTAAATCAAGATTTCTGGAGGGAGGGCAGAAGAATTTTTAAAATAGTCACCAGATCAGATTTGTACTTATAGACTAGGTCTGGAATTTACTATTGTAACACCTAAAAATTAACACGGAGTAATGGATGGTTCGACAGATGGATGGCTTTGTGACAAGAACAGTAGAATGTTAATGGTAGAATCGAGATGGTTGGCATATAGTATTCATTATACTGTTCACCTTTGCTTTGATTTATATTTTTCAAATTAGAATGTTGGCCAGAAAACCCACCCACACTTCTCCAGATGATTAATTTGGGGCTGACGCCATCTAAGGCTTGATGGTAGAGATGAATGGAGAGAGATGGCATCTGTACGGGAAAAGAGTGTCAGGTCGGCAGGTTTTAGCACATGCCTGGTGGCTGGGTGGCCATTGTATATTTAGGAAAAGGGGCCCCAAGAAGCCCCAGAGAGAATGTGGGTGAGAGCAAACTCCTGGCTGATGACATACCCATGTTGAACCCCAAATGTGATTAATTGGAATTTTGGAGTGCCATTGCTTTACATACTAGCACAGAAAAAAACATGTTTTTGAAAGACTGATCCTTTTAGAGAACCATCTGGTTATTACACACGGGAGCAGAATCTTGGGGCTGGAGAAACCACCGAGGGTCATCTAGGCCAGCCCCCCCTCATTGTCTTTCCCAGGGGCCTGCGCTAGGCTGTGTTTGATTTGTGCAGCTGGACGGAATGAGTCTAAGGTCACTGTTTTGAGGGTGACATCACTTCTCATTCCAGCACATGAAGGGGTTTCCTAAGAGCAAAATAAAAGCTTGTCTGTGCAAGGCTCGATTGCCTTTCTCTTTCCTGCTATTTTAGAACTGGGTGTTGAGGCGATGGGAGATGAGGAGCGAGTGCCTCAAGAAATGTGTTGTGTAGTCCTTATGCTTTCACTTCTCACTGAGCCACGGGTGTTGGTCCTGCCCAAAATGTGCAGAATGAAGTCTCTTTCTAACTTTCCTGCTCCCCAAAGTCTGTCTTGCTTTTAAGGAGTACAGAAGTAAAGAGCCTTCTGTCCTGCTTGCAGCTCTGGGGAACAAGTGACAAAGGCCCTTTAAGGGAGGAAGAAGGGTCAAGAGTCCTGCAGATGTGAGGTTCCAGTGTGTCCGCCAGGCCCCTGGGAGCTGCAGCCAGCTTGTTGCAGAGGCCTCGGCACAGGACTCATTTGTGGGTTTTCAAAAAGAAATACCCTGATTATGAGTAACTCTAAGCCCACTTCCTGGAGCCTCTTGGGCTCACAGAGAACTTAGACAGTCTGTTCTCCTGAGTTTTTGGAGCTTTGATATAGATTACACTTCTGCCCATTCTCTTCTCTTACAACTAATGCCCTTGTTGACCTTGATCTGCAACTTTTCTTTCAGTTTCTACATCTATAAAATGTGGAGAACTATCTCTAAGCCATTTCAGCTCTTATAATAACTGATTTATATAGTACTTTGCAGTTAGCAAATTCCTCTCATATTCATTATCTCCTTTGAGTTATACAATCTGAAAGGGTTTGAGAATCTCAGGGCTGGATGCTGAAATGTCATCTCTTCTCATTCTGTACCCTTTCCTTGGGCAACTTCAATTACCATCTGTCTTATGATAGGCCTATAATTTTTATCTTTAGCCTGCATCCCTCTCAAAAACCTGATTATCCAGTTGCCATCTTGCTATCTCAATGAAATATATCAATGACTGAGCTTGTGATGGTTCTCTCACCCAGGATCCACCCCAAACCTGTTCCCTCTCTCAGCAAATGGTGTAGTCATCCATCTACCTGGGCAGGTCAGGCACCTAGGAGCCATCCTTGACATCATCTTCTCCTTAAACTGTCATGTCTAATAAGTCACTCAGTCTTATGGACCTTTCTGCCTAAATATCTTGATTCTACCTACCTCTTTCCATCTTCTTGGCTGCCTCATTAGGACAAAGCTACCTCCATCTTTTGCCAGGACTGTAGTACCTCCATCTCTTTTGTCCTCTTTCTCCTTACCATCATTCTCAAATTTGGGAGAAATCTTTTCAAAGTGCCAATCTGATTAGGTAACTGTCCTTTAAATATCTCAATGGCTTTATATTGTTGTACGAGAAAAATAGTCTGTGACGAGACCTACAGCTTCCCCTCTAGTTTGACCTCTGTATTTGCTTCATCCATAAGAACTCCTTTCCCCTTTTATAAGGTCTTTAAATATATTCCTTCCTGCCACAGGGCCTTTGCATATGCTATTCCCTCTGTCTGGAACTCATTTCCTCCCCTCTCTCCTTTGTTGCTTACCCTTTAGATTGACTCAAGCCTTAAGGAAACTCTTCTTGCTCTTAGAGATCTGGGTACCTTTATTTCAGAGGGGTTATAACATTTTATATTCTATGTTTATTATTTTGTTTGATGGACATTTTCTTTCTCTGTTAGTGTAAGTTCCAACTGAGCAAGGATCTGTTTGCTTTTTACTACCATTGTACCCCAGTACCCAGCACTCAGAAAAATTTGTTCCATGAATTAACCCAATGGGGTTTGGCAGGACTAGTCTTTTTATTCACATTATTTTTACACAAGGATGTTTTTATTTTATGAAGGCAGATACTTGGCATGATTTATTCATAATTTTGTACTGCATGTATTTCCCCCTTTAATTAGTTCCTTCTTCCACCATTTCTCATTCCCAGTTGATTCCAACTTTGCAGCCAGAGTTAATAGCAGATGTTCTATAGTCAAGAAAGTAGTAGCATAGGCCCATCTGGCATCAGATATGTTACTATGTCCAGAGGCTCAATATGATATACCTGAGACACCAGAATGGACAGGTTATTTTTCCTAATGCCATGCAGACGAAAAGTGAGAATGGCAAGACCCACTTTCATTTTTAATCAATTATTCATACAGAGCTTCCAATTAATGACTCTTCTATCCATATACACAGTTAAACTCTCCAGTAGTTAACTGTGCACGTTTTCACAAGATTTCTAGCAATATAAAAACATTTGATGAGTTGGCATTGTATGTTTGAAGGAGCACATCCAAACCATTGACTGTGCTGTCTAAAACTATTTATACAGGAGATACACACACACACACACACACACACACACACACGCACACACACACGCGCGCGCGCACCAACAGAAAACTGAAGAAACAGGCTAGTATGAAAGACTAAGATGGTTTGAAATCCCTCACCTAGTGAGGGACTTAGTCATAGAGATCCCTATTCTCATTCATTTGTGTGTGTAAGACTTGGGTTTTAAGGGGTGGAGACCCTGCTATTTGAATCCACAAGCCCCCAGTGGGTGTGTGCTCAAAGTTGATAAGCTTTGACTAATCAGTTAGTACTACCGCCAGGGACAGACAACAGTTTCCTAGACAGTGACCCACAGATGCCTGTTCTCTTTTACACAGTGGATCACACAGTGGATATCCACGCGTCCCTTGGCAGCTAGAAGGAAGCACAGCTAGACGAAGTTAGTTGACTGCATTCCCCAGAGCAAGTAAGCAGCCAGAGGTCCTGGAGCCAACCTCTATCCTTGTGTGGGTATTTGGGGTCCTTCCCCAAATCAAACAGGAGGGCTCTGTTGCCAGAGTATCCATATGGGAACCAGGTGGTGTAAAAACACTCCCTGCGTTGGCTGAGCCACAATGTATTTATTGATGAATGTTACGATACCTGGTTTTTAGTTCCCTTATATGACTATGGAATTCAAAACCAGAAATCTGCTCTTATCCCAGATTCATTGTTTGTTTTCTTATTAAGAAAAAGCTGTTTTTCCAGTATTGTTCATTACAAGAAGAATATTACTCTATTGCAGAAACTGGAAAACTCACTATCACTGTTGTTAATTCCTGTTGCATTAGCATACACTTGAACATTTCTTTTATTGACCACAATTCATAGTTTTTATATAACTTTCATGATAGACATTTTTCTTACTTTAATACTTATCTATTACTCTTTAATGCCTATATATTATTCATTTTGTGTATGTTTTATATGTCTTAACTAATATCCAAGTGTTAGAATTTTAGGTTATACTCCTTTTCTTTTTTAAATTGGTTGGCTTAATTTTTAATTAATAATTTTAGAAAGGTAAAAAGAGCCAGAAGATGCATAATAAGCATTCTATGGCTCTTTGTGACTATCCAGAGAAGTCTGGAGCAGAGGAACATATGCTAAGCTGGTCTGCAGTGGGAAGGAAGGAGACCCCAAGCAAGGTATTCTTATCAGAGAGGCAGGACTTGAACATCCACTCGTGACAGCATTGCCACAGAGAGCGAGCTCCACGTGTCCACCGTCCCCTTACGTTCCCTGTAACAACTTACATGTCTCCCTTTAATGTTTTTTATCTGTAAGTCAAATTCTGGGAATAAGTGGGCAACTTTGGGCTGTGTGGACTTGATTATTTCCGTTTAAATTTGTGTGCATCACAGTGTTCCTGTGAATGTAATTCAGGAGCCACGATCATCCTGATATGAGAAGCATGCCATCCACGAGGCTTTTGAAAGAGTATAAAGTAAGGGCAGTATAGGTAAGTGCATAACAGGTCTCCTAGAAGCTGGAGAAAGAGCCGGAGGAGAAATCCGTTCTTAGAACAAGGCACATGCTGCTGCTTCCAGACATTCTTTCTTGCTGGAGGATACAAAAGTGGTGTTTAACGGCCGCTGGCCCCACGCCTGCTCTCCAGCCTGTGGAATGTGCTCTGTCTGGGCCACACTCCCAGTCATCAAGGCCCTTACTGTGGGGAGGGGAGAAGCCAGCCCTCCAGGTCCTTGGCCGGAGCTTTTCCTGCCAGAAGAAGGAGCCTGTTTTGACTTTGGACTTCTTGCCGAGCCCGACCCAGCTCCATGACTGTCCTGCTTACAGAAGGAGGCTCATTTTTCTTTCTTACAGTTGCTGTATCTTCTTTGCAAGTGCTTCAGCCTGAGTGTGAAGTTAAGAAAACAGCGTTTATAAGAAACTTTGTTTGATGGAGGGGCATCACCCTGTTCTCCTGTTAAAGATGTGATGTGTATGGATTGGTTCCAATTTCTGTGGTTTCTGGCACATGCCAGCTGAGGTTGCTTCTCTGTGTTTTACATAAGAAGAAGAGAGAGAAAAAATTTCAGAACAAAATATCTTATACTTTGGGATTCTATTTGGGCAATTTAAGTGGGAATGTGTTATTCTGTCCTCTCTCATATCAATACTAATAATAATCTATACTAATAAAAGAGTAATATGCTAATTAGACCAGGAGACTTTCCGGACAAAGCCATGGTGGCGGGGCCAAGGCAGAGGCAGTTAGGGGGCAATCAGGCCAGGATGGGAGGGCGGTTGGGGGCAAGCAGGTCGGCAGTGGGGGGCAGATGGGGGCGATCAGGCTGTTGGGGGCGAGAAGGCTGGCAGTCAGAGTGGTTAGGGGCAATCAGTCAGGCAGGCAAGTGAGCAGTTAGGAGCCAGCAGTCCCTGCTTGTGAGAGGGATGTCCGACTGCCGGTTTAGGCCTGATCCGACTGCCAGGATTGGGCCTAAACCGGCAGTCGGACATCTCCCAAGGGGTCCCAGGTTGGAGAGGGTGCAGGTTGGGCTGAAGGGAACCCCCCCTCTGTGCACGAATTTTGTGCACCAGGCCACTAGTAATAATAATAATAATAATAATAATAATAATAATAATAAACAACTTGTGAATTGTTCCCCTTAACTCTCTGAGTTAGGTACCGTGCTATCTTTGGCCCATTTTGCAGGTAAGGAAACTGAACTTGAAGGTGTTAAGTAACTTGTTCTGTTCATCAGTGATAGACGGCATCCCAGCGCAGGCAGCCTGAATCCAGAGCTGGATGACAGTGCCACATAACAGTGCCTTCAGGGGCAGGTGGAGGAACGTATTGGGTAAATGGGGCTGTCCAAAGGTTTATGGACATTTTACTTCTTAGGTTGTGGCTAGTTTGTAATTTTCCCCCTTAACCTTTTTCTTTTGAAAAATTTCAGACCCGAAAGAAGTTGTAAAAATAGTATAATGAAGACACATCCTTCATCTAAATTCACCAGTTGTTAGTATTTTACCATTTTAGCTTGTTTCTCTCTTTCTGTGTGTGTTGTTTTGCTGACCCTTTAAAAGTTAGTCGATGTATGACATTTAAATTCTGAATACTTCAGCTGGTACCCGTGAAGAATAAAGACACAATCCTGAACGACCTCAGTAAAAGTTATATTGCTCAAAAATATTTAACATTGAAGCACTGCTATTTTCAAATATGTCCTTGTTCAGATTGCCCCAGTTGTTCCTAAAATGTCCTTTGTAGCCGTATTTTTAAAAACCCAGTGTCCGGTGAAAGAGCAAACATTGTTTTTATGATTTGGGATCATGATATCATGCACATTCTCTCTCAGACTGAAACAGTTTGCTTTGGCTTAACAAGGAAGACCAGGGATCTTGCTGTGGTTCCAGATTTTCCTTTCCCTCCTCACTAAGCAGCCCCACAAATGTCCTTATTTGACACATTGTTTTACCGGGCACCATATATTTTTTCTTCCTTCTCACTCTTCCACTCTACTTTTTTTTTGTTTCTTTTTCTTTCCTCATTCTCTTTTCCCCTTTCTTCTCCTTTCTCCCTACACCCCCCCCCCCCCCCACCCGCCAACCAGCTCCCTGTAATATACACAGGCATGTTCTCACACACTGTAATTATTTTATGCTTTAACTTGGAAACCGATGGTGTGGCAGGTGGGAGCTGCCAGGTTGGATTCATTTATAGGTTGGGACAGAGACCATGTGATGGGGTTGAGGGGGAGGTATGGGGGGAATGACCTAACGTAAACCCTGTTGGAGGAGGCTCAGAGAAACCAGTAAATTTCTGTTGTTTATAAGCTCCTCTATGTTATTTTTTTTATCACTGCCCAAGTGGACTGAGACCATGCTAAAGGTTAAGAATTCCTGCTCTAGGCTAGGAGGCTAGATTCAGTGGCTTGATCTCCCAATTGCCAATTTTGGCATAAATATCAGCACTTTCCAGGAATATGTTTCTGCTGAAAATAGATTGTGATAGCCCTGACCGGTTTGGTTCAGTGGATGGAGCGTCGGCCTGCGGACTCAAGGGTCCCAGGTTCGATTCCGGTCAGGGCATGTGCCTTGGTTGTGGGCACATCCCCAGTCGGGGGTGTGCAGGAGGCAGCTGATCAATGTTTCTCTCTCATCGATGTTTCTAACTCTCTATTTCTTTCCCTTCCTCTCTGTAAAAAATCAATAAAATATATATTTAAAAAAATAGATTGTGATAAATTCTTATTTTGCGCTTCCTCAGATGCAGAATCAGACCATGGTAAGTTGAGTGAGATTTATGGTCAGTGCACTTGACCTTAGAAGAGAGCAGACTTTTGCCCAGGCTTGGCATCTTTCAGATGGGAACCCCCGGCTTCCTCTTCTGCTCTTTGCTCCTGGTATGGGCCGTGCTCCATCTCTGAGACTGTTTCATCTGTGCTTTCTGGGGCCAGGGTCCTTTTTAAGGTGGCCTAAGGAAGTATCCCAGAAGAACCACTAACCTTGGCCTCATGGATGTTTAGTCTCTAACCACCTGTGTGTTTGTTACAGGTACAATGTTCTTGTGCCTGATGCTTCAGAAGAAAGGTCAGTATTCAGTATGTCAGAGTTTGGCACAAGGAAATGTTTATTGATCAAGAAGGTCCTGCTTGAGAAGACAGAACACCAAATCCTCCAATGTATCTTAAGAGAGTCTGAAATTCAGGTGTCTTTTATTGTCAAGGGAAGGGAGAGGGGACAAGGCAAGGCATGGGTGTGAGCCTAAGACAGGTAGATGTTAGAAAGATTCAAGCTGGAATTTCTAAATCCCTTTGTTCTTGGCTGGTCCTTGACCCCTGGTAATCTGAGTTCAGTTCTGGAGACTCCTGTCATTCTTTGAAAAACAGTCATTACTTTGTGCATAATTCCCCACCTCCCTGCTGACAAGGGCTGCTCAAGCTCAAGCAGAATTTCTCTAGTTAATTAGCATATCTATAGCGGGAGCTATCCTTTGCAGGGTATCAGAAAGAGCATTTCTATTACAGGTTCTCTTAATAGTTTAATAATAATATTCTAATAGTTCAGAAGTAGATCCCAAAGCCTCAAAGTTAATTGGCTTTGATCATTGATTTCATTTAATTATTCCAGAGGGGGGAAAAATCAAATACTTAAACTGGCAGAATTTCACATTTTTTTTCTGTCTTTTTTGGCTTTTGTCTCTTGCAATGAGTGTAAGTGGGTTTGTGTGCTTATGTGTGTATGATGCGTGTTTGAGAGAGAGAGAGAGGAGAATGGAATTTCTACTTACAGGAAAACTTAGTTACCTGAAGGAGGGGTGATTACTGCAGTTGGCAACTGTTTGAACTGTTGTGGGTACTGCCCACCACTGTGCCCCTTGACTTAACTGGTTTTGGAGAGCTCTGGATTTCGAGCATCTTTACATTGGCAGTTTCCTCATCTATCTTGTTTCCCCTATTGGACAGTCTCTGTAGTAGACATAGACCTGTAGTGAAACTAAAATCACTAGTGGTTTTGTGATTTTTCTATGATCTGAAGAAAAGGGTAGGATTTGAAGAATTTGGAAGCAGTTTGTCCAGATAATTCAGTCTAGCTACTTTGCATATCACAGCTGTCAACTCCTTCCCTCCCTGCCGGCAGGAAGCTCAGAGAAAACCTTTACCCAGTGATCTGGTTTTTCTTGGTGGCTTAAAATCCTTGTATTCGATGGATCCATAGCCTCACGTGCTTCAGTACCTGTGCTGAGTGTGGGAAAGTAAACATCTGAGGAAAACATTCCCCTGTCAAAATGCACGATTGATTTGTTGTGACAAGTGTTTGGGAAGCCAGGGTATAGATTTGTTGGTAGATTAAGTGAAGGTTGTTTTTGTTTGTTTGTTTGGTTGGTTGGTTTTAACACTGTAATTTTAAAGGGGATAAGGGCAACTATGTAGACTTTCCAGGAATATGTTTCTGCTGAAGATAGATTGTGATCAATTCTTATTTTGGTGTTGTTATCATTTGTCATTTTTCCTTCGTTTTGTTTCTTCAACAGATATGCCAAACACTGAGTAAAATAGGCTTAAAAAATCAAACCAAACAAAATAACCCCAAAACACTAAGCAAGGGTTATAAAAACAAATCAAGTAACACCTAAACATAATTATTCCTGTATTATCAGAAATTTAGGTAGGAGGATTTTAAATGATCCAGGGAAAAGTCTAGGTAAGCTCCATGGTCAAAGACTATAATATAAATATAGGGGTGGGCAAAAGTAGATTTCCAGTTGTAAGTATGTGAAACATTGAATTTATCCTTGTATTATTATTTATTAACTAGAGGCCCAGTGCACAAAAATTTGTGCAATCAGGTGGGGGGGGGGTCCCCTCAGCCCGGCCTGCACCCATTCACAGTACAGGACCCCTTGGGGGATATCCACCTGTCGACTTAGGCCCACTCTCTGGGGGATCAGGCCTAAGCTTGCAGTCAGACATCCTCTGGCAGCCAGGGAGCCCTCTGGGGATGTCTGACTAAAGGCTTAGGCCCTCAAGGGATCAGGTCTAAACCGTTAGTTGGACATTCTTAGTGCTGCCACGGAGGTGGGAGAGGCTCCTGCCACCACCACTGCGCAGGCCAGCCATGAGCCAGCATCTGGCTGAGTGGCACTCCCCATATGGAAGTGCACTGACCACCAGGGGGAAGCTCTTGAATTGAGCACCTGCCCCCTTGTGGCCAGTGCACATCATAGCAACCGGTCATTCTGCCGTTCAGTCAATGTGCATATTAGCCTTTTATTATTATTATATAGGATGTCCCTATTTCCCCCCTTTTGCCCCCTCTACCCAGCCCTTGCCCCCCACTTCTCTCTGGCCATCACCATACTGTTGTCTGTGTCCATGGGTTGTGCATATATTTTCTTTGGCTAATCCCTTCTTTAAATTCACTTCTTTAAATTTGTATTTTCAGATAAGTGCTTATAACTGCACTATTATATATTTTCTATTATATCATTTAGAATTAAGATATTTTTTAATTGAACCCTTGTAAATTTTAGCACAATTTAATAAATTATGCTAGAAGCAATTAGGAGACTTTTCATGTAATGCAAATACATTTCAATTAATATTTTATTTTTAATTTTTTAATATTTTAATTTGAAATAATTTCATACATGTAAAAAAACCTATAAAATACTACAGCACATTATATGTACCCTTCACCCGATTTGTTAGGTGTTAATAATTTAAACATAACCATTATACAACTAACAAAATTTGGAATATATTTTTCTTATAATCTCTTTAATGTTACTTAACCTATTTACTTTGTTTTTATTAATCTTCACTCAAGGATATTTTTCCATTGAATTTTAGAGAGAGTGAAGGGAAAGGGAGAGACACATTGATTGGTTGCCTCTTGCACATGCTTTGATAGGGACTGGGAATCAAGCCAGCAACTGAGGTACATGCCCTTGACAGGAATTGAACCTGGGACCCTTCAGTCCATGGGCTAATGCTCAATCCACTGAGCAAAACAGGCTTCAGCTTAATTCATTTACTTTTAATCTCTATGTGTCTTTATATTTAAAGTGGGTTTTGTTTTTGATTCACCCTCATAATCTGTCTTGGCTTCTGGGGCTTCTGGGTCCGGCCTGCCAGGTCCCATGCGGCAAGGCGGGACCAGCTCCTGGGGCTTCTGGGGTAGGGCTGCCTTGCCGCCCAGGACCCACCGATCCTGCACGCCATCCAGCGCGCCGGGCCTGCCCTGGATGGCGGTGCGCTGGCGGCTCGCACTGTCCCGCTCTGCCTGCAGTATGCAAATTAGCCGCCATCTTTGTTGGCGGTTAATTTGCATATCGCGCTGATTAGCCAATGGGAGGCGTAGCAAAGGTACGGTCAATTACCATGTTTGTCTATTATTAGATAGGATTATTGTATTATTTTCCATATGAACAACTGTAAACTTACTTTCGCCCACCTCTGTGTAGTTCATGAAGCAGGAAGTTAGGAAAAAAGAAATAAATTCAATCTATAAAGAACAGGAAAAATAACACAAAGATAGGGAAAGCGACACCAAAGAGTGACTGGAAAATTCTCTGGTATGCTCAGATTTCAAAAGAATGTATCTGATGATAGAAGGATTGATACTTATTGTAAGACAAGTACGAAAAGTCTCATGAGTTGCTAAAGTATAAGGAATATCAAAGTGAAGTATCGTTACCAGAAAAGCAGAGTGAGGTGATATTTGAAAAGTGAAAGATTTTACGTGAATGCCTGGTAAATGTCTAGAGGTGATTATTAAACACATCCTTTGTGGGGAGGAAGCAAGCAGTGCTGGCTAAGTGGTGGCATGGATTTGCCAAGACGAGACAATGTGAATCTGTCTTAGAGCCAAAGGAGAGGGCAGGCTTTCGGAGGGCTGTATCTGTCACCTTTCTTATCTGCAAATTGGAAGGTGACATGGGCCATGTACTTACCAAGGCTTTTGTTGGGGTAGAAAGTTCTGGATTAAGTAGGAGAGTAAAGAAGGTGGTGGTGTGAAGCGGGCAGGAAGGAAAGAGAAATGGAGGAATTGAAGATTCAAGGCTGAGGGGGGCCATTCATATGTCAAAATTAGTCTTCAAATCCCCTTGCTAGCTAGGAACGTTAGGTGAGAGCATATATGTAATGTATGTGAGTGCTGGTGGATGTTGAGGGCGGAAGTGGGTGAGAATTCACTTATTGAATAGATATTTATGGAGTACCTGCTCTGTATTCTGGGTGCTGGAGCTGACGTGCTGGTGAGGGAGATGGAAAACAAACACACATGGATGAAATTTCTCAGGAGATGACAGTATTATGGAGAGCAGTAAAACCGGTGGATGGCTCAAGGACTTAGATGGTCAGGGAAGTCCTCTGCTGTTGTGGCACTACCTGAAGGCAGTGTAGGTGAAGGAGCACTCACCAAGATGTGCGGGGCGGGGGGAGGGGGGCACAGGTAGGGGAGGGAGTGGCTCCAGAAGGTGTGTGCTGGTGCATGGGGAGCAGTAGGAGGCCAGGTGTGCCTCATGCCTGGAGCAGAGTGAGCGAGGGGAAGAGGGGACACATGAAGGTGGAAGAAGGTGGAGGGTGGAGGGCAGAGCAAGGAGGGTCTGGGAGCCAGCTGCTCACTGGATGAAATTCGGGATTTTAAGCAGAGGAGCAACACAATCTGAGGATACTCGGGGTCCTTCTTTACGGCAGCCTTCAGAGAAGTTCCAGAGGCAGTACTGCAGTCATCCAGCGAAAGTGGTAAGGAGACAGCTTGTAGTTCGCCTTGTGGTGGCTTAACAATTAAAGATGCTCAGTGGTCTAAGCTACTTTGTGAGTCTTCATGCTCAGAAGTGCTATGTATGCGTCGTGTCCCTATGTTGAGCCTGGTTTTGAATTTTAAAACCTCCAAGTTCCCTTTCAATGTGGGCATTCTCTGATTCTTCCCCCTCGGAGGACAAGAGTTTCCCGACTTTGGCCCTGACTCTCGGTGGGATTGCCGATGGGGAAAAAGAGCAGGGTGTGGATGTGAGTGGGGGCAACAGGAAGGACAAATGGAGGGCTGGAGGCAGGTTCACAGGGACACGGGAGCCGTTTGAGTTCCCAGGAAAGGGATTCTGTGGTTCAGAAAAGTTAGGAAGTCAGGCATAGAGGGAGGGCCAGCTGAGCAGTGGGGCCAAGAGGAGGGTAGCATCCTAAGATCAGGTGACATAGTCCTGGACAGTATACTGGGGAAGTGGGAGTTGGGAGGGGGGCCTTTAGCAAAGATTGAGCCTGAGAATTTCCAGGGACAGAGTAGAGACAGTGGTAAAGGTGATCATTGACAGGCCTGTGAAGTGTGCCCCTGGGCAAGATAAGAAAGAACTTCATTTCTCCAGGGACCAGCATACCCAGGGGCCTGGCGCAGTGAGGGGGAAATGCGATGGGACTG
Organism: Myotis nattereri; assembly: GCF_964212035.1. Lineage (NCBI taxonomy): Eukaryota > Metazoa > Chordata > Mammalia > Chiroptera > Vespertilionidae > Myotis > Myotis nattereri. Next base: position 28,436,392 of record NC_138086.1, on the reverse strand, counting down.
GGGAGGGACTTAGGAACACCATAGCAAAAGTGGGAGCCTGCTCCCCAGAAGGGGGTGCCCTGAGTGTCCTCTTAGTATGGAGGAGGAAATAAGGACCTCCCCCAGAGCGGGCAAAGAGGGGAAAGGCTGAGATTCCTCCAGCTTTGGGGCCCGTGGTTGAGGGAATGACAGTTGACTCAACCAGAGAGAATCAGACTCAGCTTTGCTTTGGCTGTAAGGGAGGGTCCCCATGGGGTGCCTCCCCCAGTTGTAATTCACAGAACACGCACTTTCCCCCAGATTCCTGCTTCCTGATACCCTGGCCTGATCTCCGGGACACTGCACTCATTCATTTAAACTGTGAACATTAGAGTCCAAAATTTTAAAAATGTCTTATCTCTCCTCTCCAGTTTGTAAATAATTTAGAGAAAGGAAGTGAATTTAATACAGAACATAAAGATTTAATGTAAAAATTGAAGTTTTTTACTAAAACAGATTTTAAGGCCACATTTTTTTTGAGTAAAAGAAAAAAAATCAAGTTTAGGTTTCAAGTAATTAATAAGATTAAGATTATATTTATTTGTTAATTTGAATAGAACATATTTGACTTTAGTAGAGGTTGTGTTATGGTAAAACTCTTTGCAAGTATACACAATTAGCCTGTGGCACTTTTGTGAATTTCCGATGGTTCCCCTCCTAATGTCTTGAGGTGTGCTTTAGGGTTAGAGATAATTGGTCCAATTATGACTTTTATTGGATAATTCCAGGCTAACGTACCACTAATCCTAACCATCTTATATTTCTATTTCTCTCTTCTTCCTCTACGTCATGGAAAAGCTTTGGCCAAAATCAATAAAATTCTAGTTTTGGGGGGCAGAATTGCAAGTTTGCACAGCTCTCTTTTATTCTTTATCACACACTGCCCCCCATACATATCTATATTTATTTATTTTTGCACTTATTTATAGCCACTGTATTTTAAGCTTGCATTCTCATGAGAAGTCTATGTTATGAGCTCAGCACTTATTATTCTACTCCATAGAGACAGTGCTACGTAATGGAAAATTGATAAACTTACGTGATCACACCGATGGTGGTTTAAATTCTAGCTCCAGCACCTTCAAACCATGTGACCTTGGCAAGTTACTTAACCTCTCTGAGCCTCAGTTTACTGCTGTATAAAATGGGTCTAATCATACTCACTAATGTGGTTGTAAGAATTCACAATACCAGTATAATGTGTATAAAGTACCTGGTAAAGTGACTTTACAAGTGGAGGTTCATCTTCATGTTGTTTTTGTTAGAGAACTACATACAATGGGGATATGAAATAATGGGAATTTTAAAAACTATGGAAGGGGAACATGGAAGAGAAATAAAGAGAAGGGAGTTAAAGTGAAAAAATTATTGAGCTAAGTGAGTATTTTATCATTCAGTTTTCTGTTGTATGATAAAATACTGGCAAGCTCGGTAATAAAAATTTTCTAAATATCATACTCTCTTTCCTCATTGGATGGTAAAGGATGTAATTTACCTAGAATAATTTAAGTTGATCTTTATGACTTTGATTTTCATCATGATTTCATTTACCGTAGTTTGTAGACAATTTGAGAAACCATTGGTCTAATTCCCTGTCTTCAAGGAATTAAATGCCATTCAGACATATGATCACCAAAAAGTTTTTGAAAACGGTGTATGAGTTTTTGCTGCCTGACAAATTAGTGACTTAAATTAAAACATGCAACCATTTACTTATTTATTTAGCCCACAATCCTATGCACCAGCAATGTGAAAGCAGTTCAGATGGATCCTACTTCTCATGGGCTCACTCATGAGTCTGTGGCCAGTTGTTGGTTAGCTAGAAAGCTCTTCTTCTGGAGGATGGCTGGCGATGAGCTGGAGTGAAAGAGGAAGGGAGTGATTGGGGTGCTGGACCTTGGGTCTCTCATCATCCAACAGGCCAGCCCTGGCTTGTTCACAGAGTAAGTAGCTCAAATTTCTCAGAGGAAGATTGGAAGTGCCAGACTCTTGAGTCAAGTCCATTTTCAGAACTTGGACAGTGTCACCTCCACCACATTCTCTTGGCCAAAGCAACTCAAAAGGCCATTCCAGAATCAGAGAGCAGAGAAATGGAGACCATCTCTTCATGGAAGGAGCTGCATAGTACTTAGGACATTTTTTCCAACCCTCCCAGATGAGGACTATACAGTCTTCATTGATAAGTCAATTCTAGTTCCTTGGAGTCTAGTTCCTTTCTCAAGTCTGCCATGGTGTCTTCTGCTTTAATTTTGTCCCCATCACCCACCCATGAATTGCTGTTCTGAAGACTGAAAAGAGGTGCTCAAGTTATTACTTCTATTATATTGCAGCCAGAGCTCAAGTTTGTCAAGTGCAGGCACTAAAAGTTAACCCTGACCTGCTGGACCTTCCGTGGATTTCACCCCTGACCAGATCCACTCACCTGTATCTAAGCAGTGGCCAGGCAGCATGGGGAAGTGTCAGTTGGATGAGCTTGCTGGAGGCTGCTCAGGTGGCCTCGGCTCAAGGGCAGCTTTTTTATTGTTGTCCGACGCAGAAGGCGTGTGGGAAAAAGAGCCCCCCACTAATGAACTGGATCACTTGGAACATTGCATTGTAGCACATGCTAAGCAGAAGAGTTAGTTCCTTAAATGCAATTATTTTGGACTCTTTTTAGTCTATCAGATGGTTTGTTTAAGTAGCTAAGGATTTTTTCCTGATCATTTCAAGGGAGTGGACATTCCAATCATTTTCCCCAGATACCAGATTTGAGATCTCAGTGGTTTGTCTCTAAGTCCCAAACTCAATGGGATCATTTTTTAACCCTTGAGTGCCAGGGGAGCACGATCACGCTCCTCCTGTCTTTCGCCAAAAGTGCCAGGAGCGCTATTAAAACTTCGAAATGGTGTCCTGTTCTAAGTCTGCTTTTATTAGTGATGATGATATTGCTAAATATGTCAATGTAGTAAAGGTTTTCTTAAGTTTTTGAACATGTAACTTCATTTACTTGGGATTCATAATTTTTTTTCCCTAAACTGCTGTAAAATCAGCAAAAATGCCTTGGCAATTTTAGCATAGTTCCTAGGATATTGGTTGGCACTCAAAGGGTTAAAAAAAATGCATGCTCTTCTAACTGTTAGTCTGTTAGCCATACCCTTGGCCTTGTATGCCTGGGGTAACAGGAACTCCCTGAATTGTCTTTTGGCCTATAAATTCTAAACTCAGCTATATTCCCACTAACCCCAGGGAACTGCATGAGCAAGGAAGGAAGAGGAGGGGTCAGGGAGCTGCCTCCTTACCTCAGTGACCATGGAGGGTAGTCACAGTGATGGCCTGGATTTAGGAGAAAACTAGAAAGTGATTGTTCAATTTAACAGACCTCAAAACTTCAGTGAGTCAGGCCTAGTATGCAAGATGCTAGACATGATACCTCCACCTTCGGGGAGGAGATGCTGTACTATGATGATTGTTTTACCCCATGCGACCGCAAAAATCAATACGGGCTTATCTGAAGTATTTTTGCTTATTGATAAATTAATACCTTGGCAGAGTCAAGAGATACAGGCCCCTGCATTTACCACTCTTCTTTTACACCTGATCATCTTTCTACAGGTGCGTTCTTGGAGAGAACTTGAGGAACAGGTAAATTGAATGGAGGGAGTAGAATTATTTGGATTAGCAAAATATTCTTCACTTTATAAAAACGAAGAAAAAATATCCATCTTCTCTTGAGTTTAAGGATTCTTTATTAGTTGGAGGAATGGCTTGGCTGTTTTGGTTGCGGGTGCTATATTTTTTTCTGGTGGGAGGTAGTCAGGGCTGAATTGAGATTTCAGTGTGAAGGGTGACCTGCAGTCCTGTAACTAGGCAGCCCTGTGGATGGACAGGATACTGTGCAGAGGGCAGAGAAAGCGATGAGGCGTGCCTTTCACCTATGTATACAGCATGTATTCGGCTTCTGCAGTGTCTAGGCACTGTGTTAAATCCTGTGTCACATCCCTGAAGAGCAGGAAATAGATAAAAATGCACCAAGTAAGTGATAAAGGCAGTCATAGAAGTAATAATCAGGGGCTCCGGGGGCACTTTGGGTACATAGCGAGCGAGATGACTTACTAGGTGAGTGGGAAAAGGCTCGGTATGAAGTTTTCCAGGTGGAGAAGGTAGAAAAATGGAATTTTGGGCTGCAAGCTTCTTGTATCTAAAGAGAGGGGGGTGTGATGAGCACTGTCTGCTTGGGGAAGTCCACATGGCTATGTCTGGCTAGACAGCAGTTGGAGCTGTGCGAGTGCAGAGGCAGGAAGAAAGGAAGTCAGGACATTTTGAGAATTTTAATGTACATCAGGGGGCACTGGATTAAATTCACCTACTGTGTTTTGGGAACGGCCTCTGTTTTACAAATGAAGCGTTGTTCATAAAACAGCTTTTCACAGCTGGGTTAATTGAAATTTGCCATTTTCCTGCAAACCACAGATTACTTTTCCTAGAAAAAGGTGAACAGATTCACTGAGCCCTGGGGAATGTTGTTCCACCTGTTTGAATGGTCTGGCTTTTCAGGTCAAACACTGTGCTGTGTGTACGGATCATAACATTCAGAATCTGGATTGTGAGATGCTGGTTAAAATAAAATAGCTAGCATGGTTATTTGGGGCTGTCTCAATATGGCATTTCTGGGCTTTGGCTTCTCAAAAAGTATTCAGCCCGACACTCTGATGGATTCTTAGGACCCCAGAGATGGAAAATGTAGAGTGAAATGGCAGTTGGAAAGGGATGAGGTGGGCTTGAGAGAGCTCAGTTTTTATTTGGAGGGAATTTGAAAGATGTTTTATATGAAAAACTAGAGGCCCGATGTATGAAATTCATGCAAGAGTAGGCCTTCCTTCCCCCGGTTGCTGGCACTGGCTTCCCTCCAGCACCCGGGACCCGGGCTTCTGTTATAGCCCCAGCTTCATCGGGAAGGTCGTGCAGAAGGATGTCTGGTCTAATTAGCATATTATGCTTTTATTATTATAGATGTCAATTATATAGAAATTGTACTCTACTAGTTATACATTGTACATTTGACACAATCACTGCCTTTTAATTTCATTCCCACTTACAAGCAGGAAACAACTGCTTATAAAATAATTATAAGGTCTTTTGGGTCTTTTTTGATTTGCAGTTTTACATTCCCAAGGGGAATTGACTATTCGGCCTTTCCACCAAATATATGACATCTGTTAGCATTTGGTGGCAGCAGAATCTGAGTCCTGGAATCATGTGCTTGGTTAGTGATTTAAGTATCAAATGAGGAATGATTTCAAGTGGATTCTAAGGGACCGGTGAAAGAAGAGGAATTTTACTTGCAACAAGGATAACTAAGATTTGAATTCCTAGAGACACTCCCTGTGTGACCTTGGGGATATTATTTAATCTTTCTGAGATTTCAGTTTCTACCTTCCTCTGGTACCTGCCGCTTTGAGTGGGGTTTCAGTTTTATCTGTCACATTTCAGTTCTTTTTTTGAAAATCTGAGGCCAACATAGCAGAGTCTGGGTGGTGGGCTCAGGGCTATCTGTTAAATTATTTTCTGAATTAATCTTTAGTTCAGATTTTTTCCAATTAGAACAACTTTTTCTTTTGTTAATTCTTACCAAGGATATTTTTTCCATTGATATTTAGAGAGAGTGGAAGGGAGGAGGGGAGGGGGAGAGATGTGAGAGACATATGAATTGGTTGCCTTCTGCTCGCACCCCAACCTGGGCCGGGGATTGAACCTGCAACCCAGGTACATGCCCTTAACCAGAAACTGAAGCCTTGACTTGTCGGTGGGTGGGCCAGTGCTATAACCACTGACCAAGACTGGCCAGGGCTAGAACAATATTTTAATCGCAGCTTATAACCAAGGGCCAGGTATCCTTACACAGGTTTCTGGGCTCGGTGAGTATTTTTGAACCTGATGTTTGTGTTGGCTTGAGGGGCTAAATGGGAAATGAGTGAGGTGGCAGTCCTGAGAACGAGTCATAGGCTCACCACTGTCACACTTATCCTGTGGTTCTTAGCAAACGAGGCTTCAACCTGTTTCTATCCGTCAGGCCTCTGCTCTGGCTTCTGAAAGGAAACGTCTGTGAAAGCACGCTTTTTCCATGCCTGTCTGATGGCTTCCTACTCTGGGAAGGTGGAAAATGGGCAAGGACTTCCAACGAGGGGGGGTAGTGTGAGTGCCAGCCTCTTACAGAAGGCTCTCCTGGGACAGTAGAGGTCGGCAAAGTGATTTATTATGGCCATCGATTATGTTCCTCAGTCTAAATGTAGGTGAAAGCGCTGGAGGATTGGTGTCTCGGCCCGTGGCGGTGTCAGAAGAAGGCTGCGTTTAGAGTTCTTTTTATGTTAAACAAGAGCCCAGGTCCATTGGAGAGAGCAGCGCGGGGAGGCTCCACATCACCGTCGCTGGCTCACTGCAGTTTTAGAGCGGGACACCTCGGAGCAGGGTTGCCAAGTCTGAACTCTCCGTGACTAAGTGTTGGCTAAGTACGCCTGTGCTTAGGCAACGTCTGCAATTTTCTTCCTCCTCTTTTGTAGGCTGAACAGTAATCCTGGGCTGCTTAAGACTGAGGAGTTTTTCTAGATGCAGGGCTTTCAGTGCTGAAACATCCGAGGCAAACTGGGGCATTGGTCCCCCTCTTCCAGCCCCGCTGCCTGTCTCTTCTCTCTCTTGCCTCATCCCACTGCCCCACGGCACGGTGCGCATCCCAAACTCCTTTATTCACGGTTCCAGATAAACCCTACTTGGTGGATCTGGGAGCTTGGCAGAACAAAACGATCGGGTTCTAAAGACAGGGGTGCCCCTTAAGTAGCTCAGACCTGAGGTATGACTGTCCTTGTAGAGGGTGACACCACCCTGCAAGGCCCCTGATTATTCCTTTTGCTGAACATATGTGAGACTAGAAAGCGGGGGGCATTGCAGTTAGAACAGGGGGTAAAGAGGCACCTGTGAGATGATGCAGCCACAGCCCCCCCTGGTTCCACTCCCACTTCCCCTGGCTAGCTGGGCCGTTCTACCTGGAGGAGCTGCATCTTGTGAACTGTGGATTATGCTCCTCGATTGATTACTGGACATATGATTATAGTAAAGTGAAATAAACATGAAAATCTTACACTTTCATCCCCAGCGATCCTTAAATGCTATGGGTCATTTCACAATTTTAGTTATCGTGGTCAACATAAGAAACATCCAAAATCTGTAGAGAATTGTTATATATATATATGTTTTATATATATATATATATATATATGTAAATGCAGGATGTTCAGCACTAAAACATCCGAGGCAAACTAAAAGGCTGATATGCTAAGTGTCTGACCAGTCGCTATGATGTGCACTGACCACCAGGGGGCAGACGCTCATTGCAGGAGCTGCCGTGAAGCACACTGGCCATTTACAGAGAAATGCACCGCAGACCTGGCGCCCACAAAGCAATACTTGGCTTCCCCCAAGTGGGACACAGGCCCCACCACCACCCTGCAGCGACACCCCACCAAATCGCAGCTGGTGCTGCTGAGACTCCGTGGCACAAAATACGGCTCACAGCCCAGCCCAGCCTGGAAAACTGGTCACTGTGGGTGCCGGTAATGACGTCACGTAGCAACAAACGGCTTCCTTTCCCTAGTGACTAGCCTCCTTGCAGTTTCTTCAGCCCAGGAACATGACTTGCTTTATAGCCAGGTGCAAACATTTCACACTTTAACCAAATGCCTGTGAAGTGTTTTCCCGTGCCTCATCTCATTTGATGCTCACAGAAGTCCTGGAGTAGGTAGATAGGAGACTCGGTAGATCCTATTTTCTTTTCATTAGCTGGAAAAAGCAGATTTAGGAAGTTTAGAAACTTGACCCGACTGAAAAGAAGTAAGAAATGGTGGACCTTGAAAGTGACTTCAGGTTTTCTCACTGCACAGAATATAGTCAAACACAGCTGCAGTTAAATATTTTACCCTTTGTTCTCCCTGCGTGATCTATAATAAAATGTGCTTTGTGTTGATATTTACTGCTGTGTTGCTGACAATTACCTGAAAGAGAAGTTGAGGTGCTTCACTGGGCTGGAAAAAGTTTAGTGACATCAGAAAGGTTCAATTAAGCAAGTTTATCTATATATATAAAGCTCTCGCTGGCGCCAATCACACGCGTATTTTTCCATCTGTCATCGTCGATCGTGAATTTGGTTGATACTTCTATTATAGAGAAAGGGTGAATAGTGATATTAAAATATTTCTAATTAATTTCCTTTCAATGTGCACGAATTCATGCACCGGGCTTCTAGTAAGATTATAAGAGTTTATTTGAGCCAAACCGGTGAGATTGACAGAATAACAGTTTTGCAGTTACTTTTAAGCATTTGGAATTAAAGACAGAATTATGGAAGATTACATGAAGGTGGGAGAAAGCAAGGCAGGGATTGGATTACAGGAAAGTTAACAAGATTATGGTTTTTTTTGTTTTTTAAAAAATTATCTTTATTCTTTCATGTGCATTTTTGAGGGTGGTTACACCTTTGATGGGTATTACTTCGGGCATTTCCAAGGTATGTCTAAACTAGATGCACAAGAGCAATTGTCGGGGCTGGCTTAAAAACCTTTCACTAACGAAGTTATAAGTCTGGGGCGTGACCACCCACCATGATCTGACCAGGGAGGAATTTAGGATCAGATCATGCTGTGAAGTTACTTTCCCTAGAACTCCCTTCTGTCCACATCGGATAGGTATCCCTCATGCACAGCTAGAACAAATCCAATTTGTATCTCAAGATCAAAGGGCAGAATTCCAGGTATGCCTGTGGAACTTCAGAATCCCAGACCCTGCCTGTGCCAGGGCTGCTCAAGGTTTTGATTTTCTCTCTATTAAGAGTGACTGGATTTTTTTCTCCTTATGATTCATCATAAAAAGTTCCATTTATTCTTCTCTCTTTGCTGCTCACAAGCCCCTGCTCCTTTTTCCTCCTGGCAAAGTTACAAGACTGTGTGATATTGCTGGGCTGTGTGAAAACCCATTATCATATCAACATCAAGGGGTTGCCTGGAAACCATCATGAAAACAGGATTAAGTAAATCGGGGTTTTTTCTCTCTTACAGCTGCTTTCTGATGAAGACGTGATGTTAGAAGTAGCTCAGTGTCCTTCATGGCTTAAAACACACAGGTGAAGAGAGCATTTTACAACAGAGAGAAAATGATTTCTCCATAGTCACTTTTCCAGATGGTCATCACCAACCTAAATGTCTCCTCCTCCACAATCGCACACACCTCTCTTTCAGGAGGGTCATGTGTTGGGGATTGCTGGCCCTTTTTAAAGAACATTAACATAAACCAACAGCAAATCTCAGACGTTATTATTCATCCATCAATCCAGGAGGACTTTAGTCAGACTGGAGTGTGTGTAGAGAAGTTAGGAGACTATCGCAGTAATTTGGTCATGAAGAAGGAATGTGGAGTTGCAGTTAGCTAAGTGATAAGCAGGTTTCCAACAAAACACCACCAGGGCTAGTCTCACTGTAAATCAACTGCAGTGAATTTCAGAAAACTAAATCTCTAATTCTGAACCTTGTTGTCTCCCAGAAATATATCAGGATGGAGTCATCAAGAAGTATAAATTGAGCCCCAGCCAATTTGGCTCAGTGGGTAGAGTGTCAGTCTGTGGACTGAAGGGTCCTGGATTTGATTCTGGTCAAGGGCACATGCCCGGGTTGCCGGCTCAATCCCCAGTAGGAGGCAGCTGATCAATGATTCTCTCTCATGATTGATGTTTCTACCTCTCTCTCCCTCTCCCTTCCTCTCTGAAATCAGTAAAAATATATTTTAAAAAAAGTGCAAATTGAGAGGACATATTCCATGATTGACATATTCCTAAACTCCTCCTAGAAGAAGACAGGTAAATGAATAATTATGGCTGGTTTGGGGGCAAAAGAGAAAAAGGAATCAGGAAAACCTAGGAGTCAATAAGTCAGCAAATACTTACTATTTCAGCCTTCTAGGTGTGGTGGTGGGTGGGGTGGGGTGAGGTGGCTGTGGAACAATGAGCAAGATGACAGTCCCCGTGTAGTCCAGTGAGGGGGCCAGAGGTCAGGCAATTAAAGGTGGAACAGATAAGTAATTTCAGATAATAGTAAATGCCATGAAGGTTATAAAACAGGGCCCATGACTAGAGTTGGAAACATAGGCACTGCCTTTCTGTGGTGACATTTGAGGTGAGGGGCTGAGAATCAGAGGGCCTGGGAGGGACGTCATACCAGTGTGAGGAAGTAGGGGAAGGAGGCTGAGTACATGATAGTGGAAATCAAAACAGGAAAGGACCTTCAGTGTTGGATAATACAGCAGATCCATATTAGGAAGTTCACGTTCAAGTTTCTCAGAAAAGTGAATCAAACCTCATTAGTCCTCCCGATGGTTCTAATTACCTTTGGGCTAGTTGCCAACATAGCTTTAGTCATAAAGTTCACAATAAGGACTTATATATTTTTTTCTCACAGATATTAATGGTAGCAGTTATTTTCCATTTAAAGTTGTGTTTTTAAACCAGGAAAATACATTACCTACGTTGGAGAAATACAAAAACTTCTTCTATATTTTCACTAACCGAGAGACACTATTATCTATTTCGTATATTCCTTCCAACCCTCTTTCATGTATATGGTTTTAGACAGCTAACAGGTAGTCCTTTAAATGCATAACAGGTATTTCCCCACACTTCCTGAAATTTATATTTTGTACTTACAAATTTTAATGACTAAACACAATCAGTTCTCTGTTTGGAGATAGCTATGTCCTATAAAGTTCCGTAAACATTAAATTAGTGAATACTGAATCGTTGCCCCTAGGGGAAGTAGGTTCCTGTGGGCCTCTGGTCACAACATTTGCATCAACCAATCAATACACAACCTTGTTTTATGTGTGTTTCTGTTTAAAGACCTTATTTAACATATTTTGTTGATTCATTGACATTGAACTCATGCCAATATCCCTATAGCTCATGCCTGAACCAAACTTCTCTAACACACAGGTTTTCTCCATGGGGCACAGCAGTTTTCTTGCGCTTAAGAGCAGTGGCCAGTCCTTTAGCACAATGTGTGGGGGTCATTTTAAACACCAAAATCACCAACACCAAGTGCAAAAATGTGAAAAATGCGGCAGTAAATGGACCATGAGAAGGACACTTGTTTGCGGTAGGAGGTCTGGAATAAGAAGGCAGAGGTTTGCCCCGTTCAAGCTCAGCTGAGAGCCTGCACTTCCGGAAACTCAGAGTTTTGTTGCTCTGCGTATTTGTGAGTGACTGAGAAAGCACTGTAAGTATTGACATCTAGGTTACAAACATAACAAGTAGGTGAATACTCCGGTGTCTGTGGAACCTCCACAGTTCATCTTCACTCCCCACCCCAAACAAACAACCCTGAAAAAAGCACAGCCTTTTTGCGGTGACATTTGAGGTGAGGAAATAGCTCAGATGCCGGGGAGGTGAGAAACAGCCCTCTGGGTCTCAGTCATCTCAGTTGGGGATAAGGGTAATGATCCCACCTTAGGTTTATAAGGGCTTTAGTATTTGCAAAGTTCTTTGATATGGTCTATGTCATCTGATCTTTATAATGACCCAGTGAAGGAGATGGGCTTGTTACTTTCATTTTACCAGAAAAAGACACAAATATGAATTGAGGGTAAGCTTACCTGACCATACCTATCTTTCTGAAATGACTGTCAGGTATTTTGTCGCCAGCAGAGGCCCAGAAAGTGAGTCTTGGTTTTCTCTTTGATAAATGAGAACAGAGGTTCATTGGAAAACACAGAACCTCTCATATGCCCACATACATGACAACAGTCACCCACATTTTAACCATGAAGGTTCAAGAGGCCTATGGCTTTCACAGTCAGAGGGACTCATTTTGATTTCTAGCTCTGTCTCTCCCTCAGTGCTGCAACTTTGGCCAAGTTATAGAACTTCTCTGAGCTTGCAATTTTTCATTGGTAAAATGGGGAAAATAATATGACTTAATACATATATTAGTTGTGAAGATTTCATGAAACAATATCCTTAGCCACTTCCCTCATCCTACCTCTGATGATAAGAACTACGTTGGTAAGGAGCTTATCAATAGATTCTTAGAGAAAATCAATAAGTAATCTTGTTAGTGGCCTTTGTTTCCTAGCAACTGTGCCTGGAGATGACATCCCTCCCCCAATTCCATCATTATCGAATAAATGGTGTGCATCGGCCTCTGCATCAGTGAGTGTCTGAGCGAATGTCACGGTTCAGTTTTCCATTAACACATTATTTTCCCCTAGTGCAGTGGTTCTCAACCTTCCTAATGCCGCGACCCTTTAATACAGTTCCTCATGTTGTGGTGACCCTCAATTTCATTGTTACAAATTGAACATAATTAAGCATAGTGATTAATCACAAAACAATATGTAATTATATATGTGTTTTCCAATGGTCTTAGGCAACCCCTAAAGATTGTTCGACCCCCAAAGGGGTCGCTACCCACAGGTTGAGAACCGCTGCCCTAGTGGAAAAAAACATAAATGTTTCAAAATAAACATTTCCCCCCCCTAATCTTGGTTGGGATGTTGACAAACTTTATGTACACACTAGAGGCCAGGTGCATGACATTTGGTGCACTGGAGGGCGGCGGGGGGGGGGGGGGGGGCCTCAGCCCCGGTCTGCACCCTCTCGCAGTCTGGGACCCCTCTGGGTATGTCCGCCTGCTGACTTAGGCCTGCTCCCAGACCTAAGCAGGCAGTTGGACATCCTCTGAGGGGTCCTTAGCGCTGCAGCGGAGGCGAGAGAGGCTCCCGCCACCGCCACTGTGCTTGCCAGCTGTGAGCCCGGCTTCTGGCTGAGCAGCACTCCCCCTGTGGGAGTGCACTGACCACCAGGGGGCAGCTCCTGTATTGAGCGTCTGCCCCCTGGTGGTCAGTGCATGTCAGCAATCAGGCATTCCAACATTTGGTTGATTTGCATATTAGCCTTTTATTATATAGAATTAACTATTGAATAAAGTGATGGAAGAGACTTGCTATAGAGACCCAGGTCAAATAGATGGTGTGGAAGAGGCCAGTATGACACTAGTACCCATTTTACTGATGGGAAAAGTGAAATATAAGGAAATGACTTGTACAATAAGATCCCTAAACTAGATATTGTCTTCCTAAGCAGCCAACCTTTGAATTACTAGGGCTGGAGGAAGTATAAAAAGGTTCCTGTTCTCCTGATAATTTTGCAATTAAATGAGAATATGTGGGTCCTTTATCAAATGATTTGAGATTCAGTTTACACCTACACAATAAAATTTCCAGCATGTTTTTTTTTGGTTTTTTTTTAACATCTGTGTGACATTAGCAGATGAAACACAACTGCTAGAGTGCTCTTAAAGGGTCACTGTAAACCTCACAGTGGCAGGGTTGATGGGGTCAGTAATCTGAATGTTAAACTTCAGGTCCAACTGTTTCTTTCTGAACTTTCTTTCTGACTGTTTCCTTCTGAACTTTGATAGCTGGTATCTGCTTGAGGGAAAACAACATCTGTTTTTGTTGGGTTGGCCTTTGAGATTACTCTGAGACTAGTGACCTCTGGACCCTGATGTGAGTGATAGGTTCAGTTCTCAACTAGAAAAAGGGATGCCTTTATGCATAACTTGCTTGGGACTTTTCCCATTCACATGTGAATGCCCCATTATATTTCTAGTGACTCATACACCACCATCCTTAACAAAACTGACATGGACAATTCCCAGGGATTGTCGATGGCTTTCATTATCATCACTAGAACTCATTTGAGTGGCCACTCACCCATCATATTGTGCAGATCACAGAATAAAGGCAACAACATGCACCTAGAATATCTTCTAGGAGCTTGTGGTTTAAGACAGATGATGGATGGGGATGGTCAACTTATTTTCACCAGGCTATTTTTCAGTAAAACACTAATACTCAGGCTTGTGGATTTGATCGGAAAATTCAAACTGAAGAATTCTTGTGTTGAGCCCAGCACACATTTGAGTAGTCAGGGTTAATATTTACCTCTGCTGATTCATGTTGGCCAAGGCAAATCAATATTTGATTTCCTCCTGTCACTTGCCGTGGGTATCTGATAGTGAGAAGTCAATAGGGAGGTGGCACTTAGACACTGAAATTCTATGACATTTGTTTTCCCCCAGCTTTATAGAGGATACTTATAGGAAATAGAAAAGGTGCAGGTCAGGTTTGGACCCCACCATGGTGCTACTTTGGCTAGTAGCTAGATGAAGCTTAGACACTCGCTGAGAAAAATAGGTTGACCATGAATTGAGTTTTGGAATAATATATCAATGACATATAACAGTAATATTATGTAATATATTATAGTAAACATTATATTTGTATAGTATCCTACCAATATTAGTAAAATAACGTGGTACCGCCTCAATAATGGACTAGTAAGCATGTTTTAGGCAGTCCCAGGAGGCCTTGAGCTTCTTACAGCCTCTCTGTGTCTCTGGAATTCAGCATGGTTTTCGGACACATAGTGAATTCTTAATATCTTACGTGAGTCAAAGCCCAGGAGATGAGAGAACAGGAGTAAGACACAGGAGCACAGGGGCCTAAAGACAGTGAATGAAGCAAAAAGTGTTGTCTTGTAAGGCCCCCGCTATGAGGCCTGGGAGAGGCATTTTTGAGGTTGGATAGGGGAGCACCTTGTTCATCCACGCAGCTAGAAACCAGCGCAGGAGGACCTGGAGGGAGGCTCCAGAGCCAGAAAGGTGCCAGCTCAAATGCACGTGGTGCCAGAGGGAGACTGGCACAGTGTGAGCCTCCTGCAGAGACAGGGCCGGGAAGGAAGCGGGTGTGGAGAGCAGTGTTCCCGGAGCGGCACCAGCCAAGCCAGGCTGTGACTAGCCTTTCGTTAAGTCAGAAATGTGTCCTATGGAAATGCATCGGCCTTCATTCCCAAAAGTGCTCCTCCTTCTTCCCCTAAGTTTTCTTGTAAAAGTTTCTTTAAAAAAAAAAAAAATCAACTTGTTCTTGGCCAGACTATCAGGAAAAAGATTTATGCAAACATGGATCTGTGCTCTGGGAGGCCAGGTATGAAGTACAGCTGCCATCTTAGCTCCACTTCCCAGGAGTGAATAGAAGAAGGTGAGGCCAAGAATCGGGTTTAAGAAACATGTGGAGTGCCTCAGATAAATCGGGGGTGGGGGGGTGGTGGTCAGGGCCGCACTCCCATGTTTGAGACTGATTACAAGGCTCGCAGAGTCTCCAGACCTACATTTATCCTCAGGATTAATTTTTCCTCCACATGAGCATCCTCAGTGTGGACAAGAAGAGTATGGGCAAGAGAATGGACAGATTCATGGCCAGTTCGTGGGTATATTATTTTCCTGTCGCTGCATAAATTACCACAACTGAGTGGCGTCAAACAAGAACCTCTCTGACATCTAGTGGCGTTAGACCCACTCAGGATAATCTCCCTTTTGATGAATTCAGAGTCAGTGGAATTGGGATCTTCAGGCATTACCTCACAGTGTCCCTGGGTCAGGAATCTGGCCACAGCTCACCTGGCTCCTCTGCTCAGGGTCTCCATCACCACCCTGCAGTCAGGTGTCAGCTCCTCCACTGAGCATGGGGTCCTCTTTCAGGCTCACAGAGTTGGCAGAATTCGGTTTCTCTAGAACGCTTGGGGGCCTGCTTCTTCCAGGCAGGGGGAGAAACTCTCTGACGTCCAGGTCTTCTACGAAAGGCCTCACCCGATTAGATCAGACCCAGTCAGGATAAGCTCCCTTTCGATGAACTCAAAGTCAATGGAATTGGGACATTAATTATTTCTGTAAGATTTCCTTCATCGTAACATAACCTGGCACTCATCAGAATGCAGCCATGGTCCTAGGTTGTACGGGTCACACTCAAGGGGATCTTAGGGGATGTCCCCATCCTGCCGACAACCAAAACTGCTACCATATGTTTCTAAAACCAAAAGAAGCTAATTTTCAATACGAAGACTCAGCTGGATCATGAGGAATCTTGATTTCCACCTAGAATCTTGGGGTCATCTTAGACTTCAGTTTACTACAGTGGGTGAGAGAAAGCGAGTGGCCGGTGCTAGTCTATCCTCTACGTTTAACAGACTGTAATTTGGGAAGGGAGCAGGGGAGTTGGAGTGCAGGATCAAAGATACTATTTTACGTATTTGTGGCTGGTGGCCCCAAGTCATGAGAGACCAGCAACCACACCTGAATACAATCTAAGGATAAAAGCATAATTGTAGTGGTCAAGGACAGAAATTCTGATTTATAAAGAAAAAGCGTTATTGATCTTGCAGCTGTTGGAGACCAGTCAGGGCCCACCCTGGTGGGGAGAGGGTGAAGAAAGGGGAGATTGTTTCCAGCATTCTCAGTTCTATTGCGTCCGGAGTTCCTGACTGAAACTGTTTGTGAAGACAAACCCTGCATGTCCACTGACAGTTACCTGGCTTATTGGAGAAAGGCCCCAGGTGACATGGGTCCTAATTGCTGTCAATGTGGAGGACAAATGAGAGAGGTGATTTCTGTCCATTTAATATTGAAAGCTTCAGGGGAAAATGGGGTGTAATTGTCCTGGGAAACCTGTCTTTAAGCCTGCATCTGCCCATGGATTATTATTACGTATCTGTGGGTTGTTGTTTTTTTAAATAATCAGGAGTGAAAAATAGAATATCCATCATCTGGGCAGAAAATGTCTCTATTCAGCAATCCTCACGTTCTTTGTTCTCTGGGGACTATGTAAACCAGATCTCACTTAATTTGATTAAATGGAGTCTGTTTTGTTTTTGTTTTTGTTTTTTAAACAAGTGCTTTCCCCCCCATTATAAACCTGTAGGTTTTTATTGTAGAAAATATTGCTAAGAAGAATAAAAAAACACATCTGTTACACTTTGCAGAAGTACTGTACTATAAACTTCTTTGCCAGATATCCCTCTATAAATTTCTACATAATAGCATTTGTAGACAGTTCTTTACTTAATAATTGAAAATATAGGGAATTCAGTTTTTGTAATATATTTTCACTTTGATATAGATTGTGAAAATTTTATTGTGATGTCTATTGTGAACATTGATTAACAAATAGCTTTCTACAATAACATTTTTTTTAAAATTTTTTATTGATTAAGGTATTACAAATGTGTCTTTATCCCCCCAATGTCCCCTCATACAATAACATTTTAAATAGCTACTTGCTTAGGAATACTGTAATGTATTGAGATTATCTTATATGGGCTATTTTAAGTTTCAGATAGATAAACGACAGCTATCAAGTCAGGGTTATCCACCTTCGATCAGTAAACTTTTCTCAGTGGTCATGATCCTGTTGTTTTCACCCACTGCTCACTTCGTTTGTCTCCATCTGTCCGGTGCTGTAATGTCGTTGGTGCAGTGTTTGCTGCTTGCACAGGCAAAACTTGTGCTTTCTGTTTACTTTTCCCCTGGTCTGTTCCCAAGGCTACGTGTAGAGTTTTTAAATACCACTTTTGTGAGCTAGAAGCCCTAACAAACAAACCACTTTGTTGAGACTGGAGTATTAGCACTGGCACAATTTACTAATTTTACGGCGCGCTACAGACTTCACGAGTCAGCGAGGTGGTCCAGCTGCCCCTTCGTTTTCCACACAGACTCTGTGTACGGCTTTGTGAGTTGCTGTTTTTCTTTCCCTTTCCCTTCTAAATGGGCTGCTGGTGGCAAAAATCTGTTTAAACAAAGGTGAGGAAAGGATCACTTTATTACAAGCCCAGAACGTTAAAAGTTAGTTAGAGGTTTAACCTATTAGAAACCCAAGCTTTGCAAATGTTGAAAGTATTAGGATTAATGGGGAAAGGGGCACCCAGATATTGGTGGATTTGGGGCAGTGGAGGGGATATAATTCAGTGACTCAGGTGGTCACCAAGAGAATTTTTTGACCGTGTGGTATTTCTCATGAATAATGAAAACAGACCCATGGAAAGAACCTGAGTTAACATATAGATTCCTCACGATCCAGCCGAGTCTACATATTGAAAGCTAGCTTCATTTGCTTTTAGAAACATATGGTAGCATTTTTGTTTGTCAGCAGGATGCAGGGGGGGCGGGGGGGTGGGGGGGACTACAAGCATTTAGTGCATAGGACCCTGGAATGGGCAGGACAATCCCAATCAATGAAGAAGCTTTTTGTCTACAATGATAATCTTTTTACCTCAACCAACATGGTCTGCTTGAGACCTTTTAACGGCTTTAGAACTGTTGTTTTCTCCTAAAGAATGAAGCAGAAAGCATGAAACTATGGCCAGAAATTTTTCTGGGCTTTCCTAGAATTGTCTAGTCCCCTCTCTCTCCTCCATTTCTTCTGGAGATTCTATGTAGCTAAGGCTAGAAGGATTTGGGTCCATGTAAGGGGGTGCAGATCATGGGAAAACCCAAAACACTTTTTAAGTCTGATATTTCTCTCCATCTATACTTGGCCTGCAAAATTGAGTCTTCTCCCTCTCCCCATAAAATCCTGTCAGGTTGTTTGTCTCATAGACCAGCTGTTCAAAGGCAGAAACCAGCCAGTACTATCCAGCTGTTAGCTCAGCCATCCTTAGGGGAATTAGTTCTTTGCCAGAAGAGCCTCAGAAAAGGCTAGAGAGGGAGTTTCAGGGAACATTGACTCAGGCTTAAGATTTGTTTTCAGGCTATTTTATTCCCTTAGGCTTCCAACATAATAACTGGTCTCAGATTGTCAGAGCTGTAGTGGCCTTGGGAGGAGACCAACTGGTCCTACTCTTATATTTTATACTAGAGGCCCAATGCACGAAATTCATACAAGGGGCTTGGCCCTCGCAGCCCCAGCTTCATCCAGAAGGTCGTCTGGAAGGTCGTCCAGAAAGACATTTGGAAGGTCGTTCGGCTGTCCAGTCTAATTAACATATTATGCTTTTATTATTATAGATTCTAAGGAGAGAGACTCGGGTTCCATGACTTGCCCAAGGTCACAGAGCCAAGTGTGAAAGAGTTGGGTCCTAACCCAAACCTTTTCATTCCAAATAGAGCATTCTTTCTACTACAATAGCAGCTGCCCTGTTGACCTCTTATGTATTAATGAAGCTTTGCTGACTTCCTTACCAAAACATTCCCCACCCACACCAAGGCATTGCATCATTATCACCTTCAAACCGTATGTCCTTTCTGAGACCATTGGCTTCATGGGTAACTGAAAAGAATCTTTTATGACCAGAAGGCAAATGCTGCATATTTATGATGCAATAAGCAGTTATCCACAATGTCTAATCATGAAAAAAAGTAGAAGCATTGCTCTAAGTTGATTTTTTTGGGGGAAAAATGCTCAATTAAGCTGTTTGGTAACGAGTTTTAACAGGTGGTGTTTACACCTGTTTCTCAGAGGGACTGAAGAATAGTTTCAGTTTGCTTTTTTGTGTGACAGCTCTGAGATCACCAGGTTCTATTTATGGTCTTTTGCAGAAAGAGAAGATTATGGCCTCTTTTTTCACCTTTCTTAGACATTCTCCAACTCTTCCAAGTTCAAATGAAGAGGAAGAGCAGGGATGTAGCTAGATGACAGGGACTCTCTGGTGGCAAAAACACCAAGAGATATACCTTTTGGAGCACCTGGGCTCCACTTCCAGAGCAAGACTTGAGAACCTGAAAATGTTCATCAGTTGGGAAAAATTTGCCCGGCTGCTGCTTAGTCCGGGTCAGGATCCTTGAGCATGTCCAGGACATTCTCTCACAACCAAACTGCTCAATTTTTCTTCCTTTCTGCTGGTGCTGTCATGAACTCTCAATTGCCTGTTGGGTGATGATCTCATTCTTCTCACCTTGGGTTTTCTGGGCTTTTTTTTTTTTTGGTCAAGGGTGCCGCCAAAGTGGAAAATTGGTAATCCAGTTTGGCTGTGACCAGTTATCTTATAAAAGTTTGAGTGAGAGGTTTTCATACAAATTATTATTGCTGGTCAAAACGAAAGGGCACCGAGAAACATATGGATATGATGGTGGTGTTGGTGATCTGTGGAGGACTTGCATGGAATAGGAGAGGTGTCTTGAGACTGGAGATATGGGCCTGGTTTTCAAAAGGGGAAAAGGGAGATTTATCAATTATGAATTGATGAACTGAACATTGAGCCCTTTGGTAAGCAAGTGGGCAAACTAGAATCTAGCTTGAGGTCACTAAGGATAAAAGGTATTTAATGAGCCTCATTTTCCTGTGTAGTGTTAATAGGCTGATGGGTCAGAGAAATGCTGAATAATTTGTCCCAGTTTCAGCTAGGCATGTAGTAATAACAACAGTAAAACAGCTAAGATTTATTCCACTCTTAGCGAAAGGAGTTGTTTTAAGTGAAGAGAGATCATATTCATTTTATCTTTACCACAGTTTTGAAAGGCAGATTGTATTTTCCCTAATTTCAGACGGAGTGGAGAGTGTGAGTGATTTGCCACAGTTACTGCTAACAGTTACAGAGCTGACCCAGAACATAAATCTTCTGACTCATGAATCCAGTGCATAAAACACTCCTTCGGGTGGTTCGGGTCCTCTGGTGTGTTGGAGCAGGCCAGTGTTCCGGAGGGGTGGGGCGTGCCTGTGAGACCTGACAGAGCAAAAGTCTAGGTGGCTGTAAGCCAGAACCTGCGGGGCGTACGGCATCGGGTTTTGCAACCTGTGGGATCCCTGTTGCTCTTATCTAGGGGTGAAAGGGTGCCGCCTGGCAGTGAGTAACTCCCTGTTAATTTAAACAACAAGCAGACAGAGCCTGGCCGGTGTGAAGCACTCTCCCTTTTCCCTGGAAGATGAGGTTATCTCAGTAATAATGATGACACAGCTGGCTCTTAAATAAAGGAAGGGTTTTGAGGGAGTATGCCGTTTTTTTGTTCCTGAAAACTTTATGGCTCCTATAACTTTATTTATTTATTTGTTATACCTGACATCTTGCGCATCGGGCCTTGACTCGGAGATAGGACTGTTGTACATTGCAGAACATACGTCCTATTCAGAGAGTTCCCTGGAGGAAATCCTCCGTGTGGTGACCTTTATGTTTCATCACCATCTTTCTCGTTACAGAATCTGCAGTGTAAAGAGGTTAACCCTCAGCTCTTTGATTTCATGGACTGCCCTGGACGTTGGCTTTCTCAAATTAGAATGACCGGCTAGGCCCAGATGATGGCCGACGTTTCTTCACGTTTCACCAGTCTGTGGTTGGGAGCCTGTTATTGTAATCAGAAGTATAATCAGAAGTTTTTTTTTCAGAATGGCAAAATACCCCGTTTCAGTTATTTTAGGGTACAAAGACGACCTTAGCTCATGCCTTCCTTGAAAGATATGAGGGAATGCCCTCATTGTCTCCTGGGTGCTTCTCCCTTAATCTCATGGCTGATTTGTTTGCATGACACAAAACAAGGAATTTTTTACAATATCAAGTGTTAAGCTAAGAAGA
Source organism: Myotis nattereri (assembly GCF_964212035.1). NCBI lineage: Eukaryota > Metazoa > Chordata > Mammalia > Chiroptera > Vespertilionidae > Myotis > Myotis nattereri. Next base: position 28,414,971 of record NC_138086.1, on the reverse strand, counting down.
ACTGCTATAGACCATTCGGAATTAGATTGCATTTGGAGAAAGTGTATTGTTACCTATTTATGATGAAAAATTATGTAATTTAAAGGGAATTAGTATTGATGCATTTCCTGTGAACAAAATATCCTATGTAAAAATTCCTATTGACGTAAATAAATTAGGGGTGACTCTTTTATGACAAATATACCCTACCATGGATTTATAGTAGGGGTTCCTTTAAATAAGCATCCCCCAATGCCATTATAATTTGATCAGCCTATTTCACATACTTCTTTTACAAAGAAAGGTGCATCTGGATACACCAAAGTATGTATGTTTTGAAATAGGGCTCTTTAAAAAATAATTTCTGCTACTGCTTGTGAAATTTCAGTAAACCAAGTATCACTTAAAAAACAAAACAGAAAACCCTCCAAATCTCTTGTGCAGCAGAGTTCCCAGCTTCTGCCCCAAATGTCTTTATTTAGAGAAATATGTAATGCACCTATGTTTTGGTACTAGAAACAAATTAGGTCTCCTTGAAATTTTACTGTAATTGGGTTTGACTTTGAGCCATTTTTTTTCTTGTGGTTTTGACAAAGCCACCATTTCCCTCCTGGTGGGCATCTGGCCATTTTCTGTGTGTAAGTGTGCAGGGCACATGCACGCAGGGCACATGTAAGGTGGAAGAACCCCTCCAGTCTAAGCTGCCCTCTCCTTGAAGGGAGACCTCATTCCTTTCTCCTCCCTCTTTCCTCCTCTTCCTTCTCCCTCCCTCCTCCCTCCTCCCTCTTTCCTCCTCCCTCCTCCCTCCTCCCTCCTCCCTCCTGCCTAATACAGACAAGCTGTTTTTTGCTGGAGGGAAACCTTGGTTTCTAAAGTGAACTTGAGGCTGCCCTCTGAATTATTTCTCTGCATTTCTTTGTGGCTTTAGGGGTGGCCAGCTTGTCCCCACCACATCCCCTCCCTCCATGACTCCAGTCTCTGGAGTGCTCTGTGCTCTGGGCAAGGCTCCTCGTTGCGATTTTTCACTAAAAACCCTTCTTCCCTTCTGCCTGAGAGCAAAGCATCAGCCAGAGGCCAGCAGCCAAGGCAGCCGTTTCCAGGCAGCGGGCCTAGAGAATGGGGTCTTTGTGGGGCACAGACAGCGGAGCCTGGCGGGCCTAGGGCCCCCACTCTTGCAGGGGGTCCCCTGGCTCTGCTTTCTGAACCCCTCACCTCCTGCCCTCAGCCTGCTTCACTGCTGGGCAGAGTAGCAGGGGACAAAGCTAAAACCCCCAAGAAGCAGCCAGAGGGCGTTCCCCCTGCTTTTCCAAAGTTGGAAAGCTTTCCCATGTTCTATTGCTTGCAACATTTCAGAAAATTATAGGGTGTTGGAGCTGAATGGCTTGTTAGCAGTGACCTATCACTATTTGTGTGTTACTGCTGTTCCCTCTGCAGGGAGTATTTAACCAGGGATCCATGGAATCCTCCTCTGCCGACCATGGGCAGGCTTCAGGGAGTGGGTGAGCCACCTGGAAGCCAGCCCGTGTTTGTGTGTAGTGCCTGTGGGTATATTTTGGGCGGGAACCTTTCTTTAGATATTCAAAAGGGTCCACACATTTAAGAAAAAAGGTGAGAAACTACTGATCAAGTCTAAAGTATACACTATCGAGAGAGAGAGAGAGAGAGAGGGAGAGAGAGAGAGAGAGAGAGAGAGTTTTAGAGACAAGGAAACTGAGTCCAGAAGAGTGGAGTGACAGCCGGTGAAGTGCAGGACCTGGATTCGCTCTCCAGTCCTTGCTCTGGTCCAGCACTCTTCAGTTCGCTCCAGCACAAAAGATGCCTGTGGGCCCGCCCTGGGAGGGCAAAATGGCTTTGAACATGCTCTCTGAGCACGGTGGTCCATAGGGGAACAGGACATCCCTTTCCGGTAACTCATAGAGCACGGTGCCTTGCTCGGAGCAGCTGCTCACTCTATGTGTTGAGTGAGCGGACCTCAGGAGCAGGAGGAGGAAGAGAGCTTAGTAACTTCATGCAACCAGCTGTTCGAGCTCAGGAATTATGAATCCTTCATTTTCCTCCTACTTTATTTCCCTGCCTTACCCCAATGGCCTGTGTTCTTGGGCCAACTGTTTGCAGCAGGCGGCGGCCCAGAACATAAACCACTCTTTCCTTGCAAGCTCCTCTGACAGCTAGTTAATGAGCTTCAAGCACAAGTGTAAATGCTTCAGTCATGGCGGTTTGTTATGAAGGAACTGATGTGAGGTTGCAATGTCTCCTACCCATTTACCTGATTTGTAGATTTGGCTATACACTGTAAACAACCGATAGCACTTATTTATCACTGTTGGGAGGCCGAGGCTCTAATTCGGATTTGTTTTCTGTTTGGCTGGGATGTTGTAGAATGCTAATGGAAACGAGATAGTTAGTTGATGAGCGCACACCATCTATGATCTGTGCCAGGCTCAGATGGGGTGGGGAAAATGTTGACATCTGGGTTATAGTTTATAAGGCCTGACGACAAAAGATTTTAGTTGGCTATGAAAGGAACATCAAGGAAAAATAAAAACATCAAATTAAGTAACTCTTCTTTGAAGGGCTGGAGTGGGTCAGGGAAGTAAAAGATCAATTAAACTGTGTCTGTTTAGGACAGTGGTTCTCAACCTTCCTAAAACCGCGACCCTTTAATACAGTTCCTCATCTTGTGGTGACCCCCAATTTCATTGTTACAAATTGAACATAATTAAAGCATAGTGATTAATCACAAAAACAATATGTAATTATATATGTGTTTTCCGATGGTCTTAGGCGACCCCTGTGAAAGGGTCGTTTGACCCCCAAAGGGGTCGAGACCCACAGGTTGAGAACCACTGGTCTAGGATGACTGAAAAGAAATAGATTTGTTTTGTCTTAGTTTCCTGATGGGTAGAGAGGAAAATGAAAGGATGTTCTAGAAAAACAGTGTGCAGGTAGAAAATGCCAACATTTCATTGCTTTAATTGTGATAGTGTTTTGTGTTTTTAAAGATTTTTTTTAAATGATTGCTGTGTCAGTGAAGTGCTAAATGCATTACATTTTATTTAATTTAATCCTCACAGCAGGAAGCTGGTGCTATTGTTATCCTCACTATACAGGGGGGATTATCTGAGGTTTTGAGAACTGAAGGCGCTTATGCAGGTCTGCACAGGGCTGTCTGGTTCCACAACTGTATTGTTACAATGTCATAAGAAACTCCATTAGGGTTGTAATGACAGTATCATGTATTTATTCTAAGGGAGACAAGACTTTGCAGGATATTTGGGGCCAGGTTGAAGGGTGTTATATGTTGGGTATTTTGTAATTGGGAGACAAGACCTCGACACAGATTCTTTTTTTCTTTACATTTTATTTTTTGTTAATCCTCACCCAAGGATATTTTTCCGTTGATTTATAGAAAGAGTGGAAGGGAGAGGGAAAGAGAGAGAGAAACATTGATGTTAGAGAAACACATCAATTTGTCACCTCCTTCGCGCACCCGACCAGGGTCTGGGCCAGAGAGGAGCCTGCAACCAAGGTTATGTGCCCTTGACCGGAATCGAACCCAGGACCCTTTGGTCTGCAGGCAGATGCTCTATCTACTGAGCAAAACTGGCTAGGGCTCGACATAGCTTCTTAAAGGAAGTTGCCAAACATCTTCCCCGAGGTGGGGGAGGAACATTCATGTCATGAGGCAGGGGTTTAACCCTGTCAGGAGGTTTCTTCCAACCTGGAGATTCTGTACCGTTACTTTGAACCCTTTGGCAGACCCATGCACTAGGGGCAAGGAAATATTTCCATCCTTCTTGCCGATGTTCCATGGAAGTGATACCAGGAGCCTCTCCATCTAACACCCCTCTGGCGTGTTTCTACACTTTGAATGTGGACGACTTTGTGTGGATGAGTGAGTGGATGGGCTGTCAATAAGTCTGGCTTCTTCTTTTCTTTTCTTTTTCTTTTTTTTGTTAATCCTCACCTGAGGATGTTTTTTCCATTGATTTTCAGAGAGAGTGGAAAGGAGGAGGGAGGGAGGGAGAGATAGAGATATCAAAGTGAGAGAGACAGAGACACATCAATTGGTTGCCTCCTGCATGTGCCCCAACTGGGGTTGGGGATCGAACCTGCAATCCAGGTAAGTGCCCTTGACCGGAACTGAACCTGTGACCCTTCAGTGCATGGGCAGATGTTCTAACCACGTAGCAACACTGGCCATGGCTTTTTTTTTTTTTTAACTCTAGTGTCCACTGTGCGTCAGCTTTAGAACTTGTGTTAAATGAAGCAGCATGCTGTGGCAGACAGCGCATGGGCTTTGGCATCGGCTAGACTTGGGGTGGAACCTCAATTCGGCCTTTTACAGCTGTGCAACCCCAACCCCGGGCAATGTGCCTATCTACTCTGAGCCCCAGTTTCCCCATATATAAATGGGACATGTCTGCCTTATAGGAAAGTACCTAGCTCAGTGGTTCTCAACCTTCTGGCCCTTTAAATACAGTTCCTCATGTTGTGACCCAACCATAAAATTATTTTCGTTGCTACTTCATCACTGTAATGTTGCTACTGTTATGAATTGGAATGTAAATATCTGATATGCAAGGTGGTCTTAGGCCACCCCTGTGAAAGGGTCTTCGACCACCAAAGGGGTCGCGACCCACAGGTTGAGAACCGCTGACCTAGCTCATTTTCTGAAAGTCTAACATGTTCAAGCACTTAGTTCATCAGGTGAGTCCAGCACCTGATTCTATCAAAATCATCAAAGACTAGCATCATGGTTTATACTTGTTAGAACATCTCCATGCATTTGGATTGTGAAGCTCAAATACTTCTTTCTTAGAGAAACAATGTGAAAAAGTTCAGTCAATCTGAAATAAGTGGACTGTTGTTCAAGGTCTGTCTTTTAAAAAGATATATATTTTTATTGATTTCAGAAAGGAAGGGAGAGGGAGAGATAGAAATGTCAATGCTGAGAGAGAATCATCGATCAGCCGCCTCCTGCACGCCCCCCACTGGGGATCAAGACTGCAACCCAGGCATGTGCCCTTGACCAGAATGGGACCCATGACCCTTCAGTCCACAGGCCGACACTCTATCCACTGAGCCAAACCAGCTAGGGCCAAGGTCTGTCTCTTAATAGTAGGTGACTGAGATCTTGGACAATGGGATTGTTGTGAGCATTAATGAGTGGGAAAGCTAAGAAATTAAAGTGAGCATTAGATTCACTGGTGGTGGTGCCTTAATATAGATGCCTCTGGCCAACTAAGTCAACCCCTAAAACTTGTAAACCCTTAAAACTTGACTGTTAGGCAGAATGGTGAAATACTATTGTGGCCATGTTCTTGAAAGAGCAACTAAAATTGCTTAGCCCTTGGGTTCACATGAGTAATCCTTTGCTAACATGTGTTCACTTGACTCCTTTCTCTGGTGTTTGGGCTCCAAGACCATCTGCCCCTGTCTCACTGGCTGACATTAAGGATGGGCCAGTTCTGGCCTGCCCTGAACCAGCAGTGGGATGCTGACCTATCTGCTGAGCCCTGGAGCCCGCAGCGGTCAAGGAGACCCAGCTGAGGCTGGTGGCTGGGCCCAGTCACCGCATCTGGCTGGGACAAGTTTGGCATATCTTTCCCAACACCACTGTCTCCCTGGGAACTACTCAGTCCTCACCATTCTGCTAAGTTCCTTGGTGTGCAGGGTGGTTAAGCACAGCTGGTCCCTTCTTCTGAGGAGGTTCTTTAACAGGAGAGCTTATCAGAATGCATTTGATAACAACTCCGAGTTCTTCAGGATTGATCATCATTTAGGGCTAAATTGTTTGGTAAGATGATAATTACTACAAAATCTAAAGTAGGGGATTCAGGGATGGTTGGCAGTTTGGGAAGGTTTATTATTGGTTATCCAGGGATGTTCATGGAAACATTCATTAGTGCTGTGCCAGGGAAAGAAAATAGTGTCAGCAGAGTAGCCCAACCTGGCAACTTCCATGGGAAAGCGCAGCCACCAAAGGGAGCCTTGCCTCAGGACAGAGTGGATTCCAGAGGTGCGGCAGGGCCAGCACATCCGGCCAGAGTCGACCTTGCAACTCAGGGGACAGAACTGTGTGGTTTGGAAATGCCGGGACTGCGAGTCCCACTCTTGCTTTTGCATTTTACATCCTACGATTTATTTCTCTTTCGTTACCTTTACTTTGGTCTTGGAAGGATCTCCATCAGGCATTTGCAGAGTATTTACCATCAGGCCACCCGTAAGTTTGTCTTTGGGGAGCTGTTTAGGGAATCAGAACAGGTTATCCTGGAGTCAAGGAAACCTGGGTTCTGACCTGAGCCTGAAGCTGTTCTGCTCCTCGCTACAGCCTAGCAGCATCCCGGGGGCTTCTTAGAAATGCAGACCCTCAGGCCCACTAGACTTGCGAGTCTGCATCTATGTCTTAAGCTCCCTGGCGATTCATAGCACATAACGTTGGTGGGCTCAGGGAAGGCATGGGCTTTTTCTATCTTCTTATTTGTTGTTTTGTATCCCCAGTGTCTATTTAAAGTCTAGCATGTGTAGCTGCTAAATACATGACTCTTCCTTTGACTTGGGCACATCTGAACTTCTAGGGACTTTGTAAACTTCTAGGGACTTCACTGTAAAGTGGGGTGGGGAGGGGAGTGGGGAGTGGAGGTGGGGCCGACCTTCAGTGGTTCAGAAACTGAAGTGAGCATTAGAATCACTGGTGGTGGTGCCTTTGGCCAACTAAGTCAAAATCTCTGAAGGTGGGTCACAGGATTGGTACTTTTAAAAATTTTCCCTTCGTATTCAAGAATGTTTATTTAGTATCATATAGAATAATAAAATCTTTACATACTCCTCAAGAAGAAATGGGTAGATAGAATGGAATATAATTCAGAGGTTTAAATGAATGAAATAGAACTACATGTATAAACATGAATAAATCTAAAAAAAACTTTTTGGAGAAATAAAGTTGCAGAAAGATGTGTGAAGTACGGTACTACTTCCTAAAGTTTAAAAAGTTCATATATGCACAATGGAAACATACACACAGTAAAAGTGTGGATGGGAATGATAAACACCAAGGTTCGGGTAGTAGTTAACTTTGAGAGGGAAGAAGACGATTGAGTGGGAGTTTTATAGTCCTTCATATTTTATTTCTTTAAAAAAAGAGTGAAGAAAAAAGGTTGCAGCAGCAAACATGAAAAAAATAAGATTTTTTTTTTCCCAAAGGAATGAATAACTGATTATTTGTGGCACTATTCTCTATAATTCTTCCAATGTTTAACATATTTCATTATAAAATGACTAAAAATTGTTCTGGTAATTGTGATGTAAACAGTTGGCATCTGGGAATTCTTCCCTTTGATATTCTGAAAGGTCCTTAGGACGTCAGTTTTAATTTTAAAAATATTTTTATTGAGGTTTTTTTTATTAGAGAAGGGAGAGGGAAAGAGAGAGAGAAATATTGATATGAGAGAGAAACATCAAGAGAGACACATTGATCGGTTGCCTCCCGTACAAACCCGACCAGGGATCGAACCCACAACCTAGGTATGTTCCCTGATGGGGAACTGAACCAGTGACCTTTTGGTGCATGGGACAATGCTCAACCAACTGAGCCACACCAGCCAGAGCAGGACCTTTCAGTTTTAAATGTGTTTGTACGCAGAGAACTCTCTCCCAACCATGCTGTCTTGTTCTCATAGGTGACTGATGCTGATTAGGACGCGCCGGTCTTGCATTCTGTCCTGATGGGATGCAGCCATTTCTCATGTCTGTGGTGTTGGTGAAAGCCACCGATCTACCTCTGCTTTAGGGATCCAGCCTACAAGGGCCTCCTCTGTGTGGTCGTCTTTTCTCCTTTATTACAAGAGAAGTTCTGCCCTAATCTTAGAGCTCTCACCTTAGAGCCACCTCCTGCATCCGTTCCCCAAGTTATATTCCTTTTCAGAACACCTTCACTGACACTCCAGTTCAGTGGTAGGACTTATCCATGTCAATCCTAAGAGATTTCATTGCCCACCCAAATATCACCATTTGCAATCAGTTCTCTTATTGCTGTTTCTGCTTTGGTAACTTCTTTTCTATACCAGAAACGTCCCTAACGTTTAATCAATAAGGATGACATGTTAGTCTGTCCTCTGGATAAGTTAAGAAGGAAGAAATGGCTCCAACAGCTATTGTCAGAATGGACTTTTAAATTGAATTAACTCATCATTATTTTTAATATACTCTGTAGCAGTGGTTCTAAACCAAGAATGACACCCCTCCTGGCTCCGGGACATTTGGCAGTGTCTGGAGACATTTTTCATTTCAAGACTAGGGGGTGCTATTCGCATCAAGTGGCTAGAGGCCAGGGAGGCTGCTAAACCTCCTATAATGCACAGCACAACCCCACTCCCTTAATAAAGAATTATCCAGTCCAAAATGCCAATGGCGCCAAGGTTGTAGGATCCTGCTCTACAAATCCTCCTGCCACGAGCATCCCCTGTCAGTGAGGGAGAGTGGATGGGGCTGCAGCTTCTTCCCGGTGAGACAGTGGAACAAGGGATGTAGATCCCTGTGAATATACGTATGGATTATTCCTCTGTCATCTTCATGATAGGGTGGGGGCTAGGGAGTTGGTGGTGTTGGAAATGGGGGATAAAAAGAGATTAAGGAAAAACTAGAGAGGAACAAAGCCCAGGTGGTGGGGAGAAGGGAGGGGAGCTGCCTTTGATGCCTTTGAACTTGGCACTTTGCTATAAATGACAAGATAGCTATTTTAAAATTTTCCCAATGCAGATGGTGGTAGGGAGTTACAGTGATGGCCCCTGTGAGTCATGCTGACACTCTCTTGCAGTGTGACTTTGCCATTCCTTCATTGAGCGGTGGAATCTATTTTCCTACCCCCTGAATCTGGGCTGGCCGTGTCACTTGCCTTGACCAAAAGAATGTGGAGGGAGGGATGATCTGTGACTTCTGAGGTCATTCAGCTTCGTTTTGCTCCCTCTTGGAACATTTCTACCACCATGTGAGCAATTTCAGCCTGAGGAGGCCTCTTTGAGTAAAAGGCCCAGGCGTCCACTGTCCTGGTCCAGCTCAGCGCCAGCCAACCTTCTAGCTCACTGTGGTTCTATCGCAGAACCAGAAGAAATCAGCTCACCCACCCAGTCGACTCACCAAGTGGTGAGAAATAATAAACTCTGGTATTTTAAGCCCCTGAACTTTGGGGTAGTATGCTGTGCAGCCATTGATAACTGGACATTGTATCTCAGTGATTTCATTTAAAGCTCTGGATGATATATTTGCTTTCAAATTCGTGTGTAAATATCAGATCATGGTACCAAGAAACTGAGTTCTTCCTGCTTTGTTTCTTACAGCACTTCTCAGAACTCCTGGATGAGTTTTCCCAGAACGTCTTGGGTCAGCTGCTGAATGACCCTTTCCTGTCAGAGAAGAGTGTGTCGATGGAGGTGGAGCCATCCCCAACCTCCCCAGCCCCTCTCATCCAGGCCGAGCACAGCTATTCTCTGAGTGAGGAGCCGCGGGCCCAGTCACCGTTCACCCACGTTACCAACAGTGACAGCTTCAATGATGGTAAACTCAGGGCAGGGACCTTGGCACCTTTGACTCGGAGCAACTTGAGGGTGTGGAGTGTGGGCTATAATACTGTCAGCACCCACGGTAGCCACGTCTTACTCTGTGTGCAGCTTTGTGCTTGGGTTGTGGGGAAATGCAGAGAGACACAGGGCACATTTCTGTACCCCAGCCTGTGTACTCTGGGAACGTGCTCAAACTGGATGATAGTAATTGCTTTCTGTGATCCTGTGGATTGGGCAGCAAAGCATCCTTTTACAAACCAGGATGGCCCATCTGGTTGATAATTCCATTGTTTCAAGAGTCCAAGTTCTTTTTTTTTCTTATTGTCTAAAGTTTTACATATGTCTCATTTTCCCCACACTTGACTCCCCGCTCCTCCCCCCAAGCCATTCCCACCCCAGGCAAGCCCCCACCACCCCAGTGTCTGTGTGCATTAGTTTTGCTAATATGCATGCATACAAGTCCTTTGGTTGTTCTCTAACCCGCCCCCTCTCCCCCTTCCCTTGCCATTGTCTCTGGATCTATTCTTGTTCATCAAATTATGTTGATCATTATGTCCCACATATGAGTGAGATCATGTGATATCTTTTTCCGACTGGCTTATTTCACTCAGCATAATGCTCTATGTCATTTTTTTTTATAATAAAAAGTTTTTATGAGTACTCTTCTTCATAGGAGCTTCTTGGGCAAACTGTTTGTCCACTTCCAGCATGTTCTGTTGAGCCTCATGTATATGAGATCTTGGAGATCATTCCTAGACTTTCTTGATGGTGACCCTTTCATGTCCATCATCAATGCCATTGGGATGGTATTTGTTGAAGGTCTAATTTTTCTGGTCTCATAGATAATAAGAAGACCATTACTCTATAGGCCTTTAATTAGTACATGCCTTATCTTCCAGACTCTTTAAGGCAGTGGTTCTCAACCTTCCTAATGCTGCGACCCTTTAATACAGTTCCTCATGTTGTGGTGACCCCCAACCATAAAATTATTTTCGTTGCTACTTCATAACTGTAATTTTGCTACTGTTAGGAATCGTAATGTAAATATCTGATATGCAGGATGTATTTTCATTGTTACAAATTGAACATAATTAAAGCATAGTGATTAATCACAAAACAATATGTAATTATATATGTGTTTTCCGATGGTCTTCAGCGGCCCCTGTGAAAGGGTCGTTCGACCCCCAAAGGGGTCGCGACCCACAGGTTGAGAACCGCTGTTCTAAGGTATATCTATATACCTTTTATAATTAATTTTCTATGTTTTGTTTTCTCAGAAATATAGCCAGCTATTTCAGTACCTTGAGTAAGTTTTAAAAATTGTATTCTCTAATCCTACTTCAGCATATACCCTCTTTTCACGGGAGGATGGTGTGGAGGGGAATGCTTACTAATGCCACCTCCTCTGGCTTGACCTTGACCTGGGGTTCCTCCCCTCCTTATACCACTGAACATATGGCAGAATCTTTGGAAAGTGACTCCCTACAGAACAAGTTCCCCCATGCTTCCCTTTGGTTAAAGGCAAATACCTGTATCTGCTTCTTCAAATAGGGGGTTACCTTTGTGGCGAAATCCTTCCTCCAGCAGGGATTCCGAGATCCACCACTGGCCTCTACAAGAACTGACTTTGGGGCAGTAGAACATGATTTCTTGGGATAGAGAATGCTGTAGGTTTTTTCTTATTCATCTCAGATACGTTCTTCCTTTGACTAGAGGCGTACTGATCAGCAGTCTAGGAAATTTGACTTTATATCCTCAGGGAAGGGAATGCCCCAAATCTGTGAGTAGATTCTTTCTTGGCTGGACCCTGCTGGAACCTTGACTATGTGCTCAGATTTTTCCTGAAAAGAGGTTAGGTGCATGATGACTTAACCCTTCTCTGTAGTTGTCTACTTTCAGGAGAATGGGGTGAGGGGAAGTCTCTTGCGAAGAGGGGGAGGAAGAAATAGAACTAAAATAATTTGAGGATGTGGAGTTGTGGTGAGGGTAAAATGAGCTGATGTATTTAAAGAACTTAGGACAATGCCCACCACATAGCATTTCAATTAATCAATATTTTCCTTCCTTTCTCTCCTCTTTCTTCTTCTGTTGTAGAGTTGCTGTAATTGTTGTTCTTTCTTCTTTTTTCTTCTTTCCCTCCTGCTTCTGCTTCTTTTTCTTCTCCTCTTTTTCCTCCCTTTCTCCTGCTCTCTCTCTTTCTCCTCCCTCAGTTCTTACTAAATCACTTTCAGGAGTGACCTGAATTCAGACTCCGGAATGTGGTCTCTGTTGTGACTGAATACTCCTCATTTGTATCACTACATGGAGGAGAATTATAGGGAGTCAACCTTCTCCTGGGTTTCAGCTTATATAAATTCATGCAATGCTTGCCTTCATTTTAATGTTTTAAGAATGAACTTTAGCATTAGATGAAAGGTACGAATGTCCTTTAGATTTGTTCCCATCCTGAGGTTCTGTGTGGGTGTGGCTTCTGTGTAACATTCGTGCCCGCCGCTGCTCGTGGTTTCTCCCCATACTTGCTTTTCTGCTTTGCCTGTTATTTCTACAATTTTTTTTTGTTACCTCTGTTTCAAGCCCTACTTCCTTTGTGGAAGTCATTTCCATGACCTCTTGTATTAGTTATCTATTGCTGTGTAATAAACCTCCCAAAATTAATGACTGAAACAATAATTTTCATTTATTACCTCTCATGATTTCTGTGGATTTTAGAATTCAGGAGTGGCTCACTTAGGTGGTTCTCATTCAGGATCACCCATGAGTTTGAAACTAGATGTTGGCCAAGGCTACAGCCATCTACAGAGTTCTCCAGGTTGAGAAGGTCTACTTCCAAGGAGGCTCACTCACGTAGCTGGCAGTTTGATGCTGGTGAATTGGGTCTTCTACCTGGGCTCCTTGAGAGTCATCACAGCATGACAGCTGGCTTCCCAAAGAATGAGGGATGCACTGGTAGTATCGTGGGGAGCACAGCTACTTTCCAAAGAGTGAGGAATCCGAGAGACCAAGGCTGGAACTGAGATACGTTTTCTGACCTAGCCCTGGAGTGTTTTATTAATGCTTTATGATTCATTTTTAAATTTCATTCCAAAGTTATTTATTGAGTATCTATCTTGTGCTTAACCTGCCAGGGATTTTTCTAAGCATTACTGAGTAAAGGAGTACATATAATTTACTAATATAAAGATCTATGCTCCATAGAATTTACATTCTATGATGTGAGGTGAGGAATAGAAAATAAGAAAAATTAAAAGTAAAATATACAGTCTATTAGATGATGATCAGTGATATACAGAAAAATAATTTGGGGGTGTGTATGTCTTAGTCCATTCAAGCTGCTGTAACAAAATACCACGGACTGGGTGCCTATAAACAATAGAAATTTATTTCTCACTGTTCTGGAGGCTGGAGGTCTGAGATCAGGGTTTCCGGAGGGTCGGTGAGGGCCCTCTTCTGGTTGCAGACTTCAAATTCTATTCTCTCTCGGCAGAAGGAGCTACAGAGCTCTGTGGGCCTCTTTCTTAAGGCGCTAATCTCATTATGACCCTCACGACCTAAGCAGCTCCCAAAGGCCCCACTTCCTACTACCATCACCTTGGTGGTTATGATTTCAATATATTAATTTTGAGGGATACAAACATTCAAATTATGGCAGGGGTGTGTTGAAATTTTAAATAGGATAATTGGGGAAGGTCTTTCTTTGAAGGTAACATTTGAGCAAAGATCAGCAGGACATACAGGAAAGAACTAAATATATAGCTCAGGGAAAGGCCTCCAGGCAAAGGAAATAGCAAGTACAATACTTACTGTATATTGTATTCATATAATTAACATCTGTGTAATTAGCCATTCTGCAGCCCTTGCCATTCTGGAATATGCAGATTAGAGATGACCTAAACCAGCCGTTCTCAACCTGTGGGTCGCGAGCCCTTTAGGGGTCGAACAACCCTTTCACAGGGGTCGCCTAAGACCATCGGAAAACACATATATAATTACATATTGTTTTTTTGATTAATCACTATGCTTTAATTATGTTCAATTTTTAACAATGAAATTGGGGGTCACCGCAACATGAGGAACTGTATTAAAGGGTCACGGCATTAGGAAGGTTGAGAACCACTGAACGATCTAGCGAACTAACTGTTCCCTTCAAGTCTACATGCTGGTTGAACATCCACTGTGTGTCAGGTACCAACCTAGACTCTTATGGGATGCAATAGTAACATTTAGATCTTCCCTCTGTGTATCTCAGAGCCTCACGGAGATGCCAGGCACCCACATACTTGATCCGACAGTTGTGAATAATGTCCCAGGAGGAAATGAAGCTGTGAAAATTGAGAGGAGAGAGCACATTGAAGGTCACAGGAAAAATTGCCTAAATGAGGCAGAATTTATTTGGGCCTTGAAGTGTTAAGTAGAATTAAAACCCTGGCGATGGTAAAAGATTCCTGGTGAAATGAATGAAAATAAGCAGATTTCCAAAAGTTCAGGGTCCCTTTCTTTTCCGTGATAACACTGTTGTTATTATTATTCTGTGGCTGTATCACAAGCTTTAATGCAGTGAAGGGTTTGGAGAATATAATTTAAATATTTTTTTTTTATTTTTCAGTTACAGTTGATATACAATACTATATGAGTTTCAGGTGGCCTATCTCTTTGTTTTTAAATTCTAATCAATATCAATGCAAGGTAATGGGACTCATGGGTGCCACCTATGCGAACAGCTCAGTGGGAGGAGAAATAATCAGTCCATCTTTTCCAGGAAGCCTATCTAATCATTAGGCCAAAGCACACATCCTGCAGTTCCACCAATTGGCCCCTTGTTCTATTTATAGATCCAGTGTTGCAATAGGTTGTGCTAGTACTTTGCTGAGAACCGGTACAGCATGTCAGATATATTTTGTACAGTTTCTGACCCCCCAGTTCATCTTCATTATTTGCCACTTTCCCTCTGAGTAAAACCTACCTTCCTATGCCAGCAAAAGCACTTTTATTAGTAGGGGATAATGACCATGGGAAGGAACCATTTGGGTGTGTGAGTCAGGCAGTGGGCGTGAATGGATGGGGAACTTGCTCAGGGCAGCTTTGTCTAGGTCTTAGCTTCAGTTGTTTTTCTGAGTTTTGTGGATGGCCAAATTTTTGGGAACCGAATTATTTTATTCATTTGAACCCATTCTACATCCCCCTTAAGGGAGGAGCAGTCCACAACGATCCCTCTTGATCCAAGTGCTCTGTCAGGCAGATCACTTACCTGTTGGAGGAAGAGGATGGATCATTAGGCAACACTTAAAAACTGCTGTTCCCACTAAAGTTCACATTCTTCACCTCTTGCATTGGGAAAACAGCTTAAGCAAAACTAGAAGTTCTTGTTTTTAGTGATGATAGTATGTATTTCATCACAACTGGGAAAGCCTGTGAATCAGATCATCTTGTCCAATTTTATTTAGATGAAACGCAATCTATATATATAAAAGCCTAATTTGCAAAGTGCCCCCTTAGCAGTTCGACCCACCGGGAGTTTGAGCGCTCGCTATGATGTGCGCTGACCACCAGGGGGTGGCGTGGAACAAATGAAGGCCCTGGCCAGTGAAAGGGCGAGGACTACGCCCTCCACCTTGCCCCAGGGTAAGGGCTACGCCCTCCACCTTACCCCAGGGTAAGAGCTACGTCCTCCACCTTGCCCCAGGGTAAGGGCTATGCCCTTCATCTTAACTTGGCCATGTGCTCAGCAAGCTTCTTCCCGGAAGATAGTCAAGGGAAGTGCACGCCATCACTATGACCACATCCTGTGTAATGAGACACCGACTAGTGCCTGGCCAATCGGCAGGGCCCACAGTCCTTTCTCCTCCCCTTACCCCAACCCCCTATAAAACCTCTCTCCGCACAGAGTTCTCTCTCTCGGCCACTGGAGCTTACCGTTGCATCGGTGAGTGTGGCAGGGGAGCCAAACCTAGGTTTGAAATGAATGACTCTTTGCTTTTGCATCGGACTCGCTGGCTCCCTGTGGGTTCTTGGGAATCATGAAATCTGGGCACAACAGCCAGCAGCAGCCAGGGACCCTACTCGTGCATGAATTTCATGCACTGGGCCTCTAGTTCTTTTATAATTGCTTCTAAACCTGAAGCAAAGTGATAAGATAAAGTTTGAGTAGAGACTCCAAGTTGATTAGAATTTTCCTCTTTCTTTTTCTCCTTCTTCTTCCTCTTTCCCCTCTGTCTTTCTCCCACTCTAGCCATTCTTTCTTTCCTTTCTTCCTTCATTGTTCTTTCTCTGCTAACTCTCCCTTCTTCCTCTCCCTCCCTCCTTGAACCCCAAGCCAATTATACAGGGCATTATGTATATGAGATATTCATACCCTACTATCCCATCATGGACACCAGATGGACTGTAGACCCCTAAAATAGTCTACAAAATTTTGGGCTATCAACATGTGTCAGTTTTTCTGTTGAGAACATATTATAACTTTATTTTTAGATCTCAAAAAAGTCTGTGAACAAACAAACAAAAAAAGCTGGGTAACACTGGTCTAAGATTACATAGGAGTCATCTGTCTTCAGCGCTAAATTTGTAGACTTTTCTGAAACACTCGAGCTAAAGAACTTCATGTGGTTCAGCAACCACAGGAGCCAGTCCTAGGAATGTCGGCTCGGCCTTCAAAAGTACCAGAAAGACGCCCTACATCCAGCCCAATCCTTTTTCCCTGTGATTATGGCTGTTAACCAGATGCTAGGCAGGGTTTTCTGTTTGGGGGTAAAAAAGGAAGTTATAAAGAGATAAGCAGAAACATCCAAGTACAATGTAAAATGTCTGTGGCTATGTCTATGCTTTGCTTGAGGAATACAAGCTTATATTCGAATGACCCAGTCTTGCGTCTCACCACGAGTTACTCTATCTTACTCATGTTTCGTTGTAATTAAATCGGGAGGCTAGGTATTCATTTGCTTTGCTCCTTAATTGCAGTCTTCTTTCTAAGGAGAAAAGTTAGTAGTGCTGGACTAAGGCTGTTTGGAGAGAACTAGACATGGTCCCTGTCCTCCCAGATGATACAAGAACAAAGTTAGAAAATATATGAAAAATCAACAGACTCAGCATAACATATACTAATACAGAAGTGGTCCAGTACAGTATCTGTACCATGCACACGTCAAGGTAACTTTATTTGGGGTGGGATAAGGGACTGTAACTGTGGCTATTTCAGGTCTAGAGAGGTGGGATCAGGGACATAAATAATAACCATCTTCCTTCTGATCGAGCTAGTCAGGTTTCTAGCAGGGGCTATGGGTGGTGGGGTAGGCTGGTGTAGTATAGATAAACTAAACTTATGGAGCTGTTTTCACATGTGGGAATGCAAACAGACTACTGTGCGCTTCAGATGAGCAATGCTGCTGGTATGAGGTAGCCTGGGGGAAACGGGACCGCCTGCTGGAGGCAGTGGTGACTCAGTGTTGGTTGGGCAACAAGGCCTTAGGAAAGTGGGATGGAGGTTTTGGGAGACTAGAAAAGAATGTCTCTTAGCTGGTGAAGGCAGAGCAAGGGAAGCGTACATGGCTGTAGTAATGCCAGGGAAAATGGGAAGGTGCATAGTATGCGTGACAAAGAAAACAGTGGGTTTTGAAATGTTTAAATGAAACCCAGGGCAGAATGTGCACACGATAGAGTCTGCTGAGGACGGGGTAGAGGTGAGTCATAATGACGTAGGTTTCCAGTCTGCAGCGTTGGAGATGCTTGATGTTGAAATGTCCCAAGGAAGTGGGACCCGAGGGACAGTTACAGAGGAGTGATGAAGAGCTGTGTCTTCATCGTGTTTAGTTTGGGCCACTGACAAGAGCATTAGTCTGAGCCATCTTAATTAGAGGGGGTAGATTCGCGCGCGGGGGGTTGGGGGTGGGTGGGGGAGATGTGCAGGTCCTTTGCTTAGAGAGTACTGGGTCCTCTGACATGGATGGGCTGAAGAAAGAACCTGTTGGGTTGAATAGCCCAGGCTTGTGATATATGCTCTTTGGTTATCCATCACCATTTGGCATTGCCTTTTATTTCCTTTTTCCAACAGGTAAAAGGATAATAATGCTTTTCCTTTAAAAACAAAAAAAAGCGAAATGACTTCTTTGTCTGCCTAGTCATTGCAATGCTAGACTAGTATAAGAAAGCAATGTTTTCATCTATCTAGCAATTAAAATTATGAGTGAGAATCATAACTTCAGAAAGAAAAAAAAGTTTATTGCTAAATAAATCTTTGAAGTCAATCCTCTGCCCCACAGATATTTAATTCATACTCTAACCACTGTATCCTGCAGAAGGACCTGAGGTGCTAAAAGCAGAGCATTGTCAGAATATAGCGGTTCATCTCCAGAGTTAAATTGCCTGGATTTGAATCTGGGCTCTGCCTCTTACGAATGGTGGGATCTTGGGCAAGTTGCTTAACTCTTGTGCCTCGCTTTTCTAATCTTTAAAATGGGAATAATAACTTACCTCATACTGTTGTTGTAGAGATTAATAATTAATAGTTAATAACATGTATTAAGTAAGCATTTAGAAGAGTGACTGGCAATTAGTAAGCATTAAATAAATGTTAGATATCATTATTATTATTTATGTAAATTGCTGCATAATTAAAAACATAATTTACCAACTGGCCATGATATGAATGACTGGAGTAAGGCAAGGAGGCACTGTATACCCAAGCAAGAAAGAACAGTGAGGGAGGTATCTGAGAGAAATTACTAGTATACTGGATAGTTATCTAATATAGCGATTTCCAACCGGTCTGCCACGAGACTTTTTAAAACATGCAGTACTCGACTATTTAGTCAGGGGCACTGACCTCTTTTCCCTTAGATTGTCAAATCAAAAATGACAGCAGCCAACACAATAGCTGTCCGGTGTGAATAACTAAAAATTATACCTATATTTTTTGTCAGATCAGCAAAAAAATATGTTTTGTTATGCTGCAGAATTTTAGTAATTTGTTTATGTGTGCCATGAGAGGGAAAAGGTTGACAATCGTTGGTCTAATACATGGAAACATTTAGAATGGGGCCGGGCATAGCGAGCACTCAGAATGTTTTAGCTATTAATGGGTTATCTTAACCTGGAGTTTTTCACCTTGTGGAGATTAGATTAGAAATCTACATAAACTAAGGTAAGCAGCATCAAAAGAACCAATATTTCACCTTTTGTAATGGCTAATGATGGGCTCAAGATCACATTAGTGGAAGAATAATCACTCTTGGTTACAGCTGTATTTAACCATTGACATCTTCCTGAAAAGCAGTATACTAGAGTGGCCAGAGCACAGGCTGTGCATGTGGTTTGCCTTAGTGTGAATCCAGGTCTGCCATGTACCCGCTGCATAACTTTGGGTGAGTTATTTAATCTCTTCGTTGTCTGTAAAGTGGGGGTAGCAGTAGCACCTGCTTTACACCGCTACTCTTAGGATCGAATGAATTAAAATATGTAAAGCACTTAGGACAATATTTAGCACCTAGTCAATACTCACAGTGAAGTGTTTACTATTTTTACCCTGTCCTGCCACTCATGGCTGAAGGTTATTTCAGTGTTAAGTCACCCAGGGAGGGCGCTACGGGCAGACAGGCCTCTAACTTCCATTTGAACGTGTAGTTGGCTGTAGTTTCGTATGATTCCGACATATCCCACTGAAGTCTTGCCCTGTTCCAGCCTCTAGAACCCAGCCTTACCATTTTTCCTTGAAGAGATTTTTACGTCAAAAACTGATCAAGATTTGCTAACTCCTTTGAAAAATTTCAAAGAGCAAACAGTTATCAAATGCTGAGGCTTATTTGTTTAATTTATAAAAAGTTTCTTTTCACTTTAGATATGTTATGTAATTAGCAAATGGATATATCTTATAAGTGGTACTTGCCACATGTGATTTCTCTTTTTTAGAACACACACACACACACACACACACACACTGTACGTATACACATATGTATATGCACGCACATGTATATACACGTATATACACATAATAACATACATATATAGTATAACATTTATACATATACGATGTGCTCCTAATTTAGAGTTGCATCTTTTCTTTCCCTCTTCCCAGGAATCAGTATCTATCCAATGCAATTATTTATGCAGAACACATGGAAATGATTGAGGACCTGCATTTTGGTGTTGCCTCCACATTGGCTTAGATTTCACGTCTTCTTCGGCTCCTTTACTCACCTTGCTGTGTGAATGCCCCTGGCGTCCACCCCCATGGCTCACGCTGCTCCATTTTGTCCTTGGTTGTGGAGGACTTGCTCATCATCATGTGACAGTGGCTTGTTTTTATTCTCTTGCTGATAGCTGAGTGGTGATACTGAGGAAATGTGCCAGTGAGTCCGACCTCTGACAGGAAGCTGTTTAAATGAAATCAGAGGATAGGCAGGGGTTCTTCTTACTCCCCACTGTGTGCACTACTGACCTTATTGGGTGATATTCTCCTTCTGCAATGAAACTTAAAAGGCGTGTAAACACAGTTTAGAGGAAACATTTTTAACTCAATATCTGAGCTTCAAGCTTTAGAAATTAGAGGGTGTAGCATATGTGTTGACACTTGCTTTTGTAGTTTAGCCAATCACCCAAACGTCTAAGGATAATTTCAGTTCTAAGCCATGGTGGTCTTGCCGATCTTTTTTGCCAATAAAATAAAAATACGAAAATAAGGGCGGGTGGAAAATTATAATACATGTTCTACTCATTCCCTTTTACTCTATCCTTTGTTAACCTCATACCTCATGGGTTACATTTGTCATGTTGTTTTCTATGATTTGATATTTATTTCCACTGAGGGACAGAGTACAAGCCAACACCCAGTAGTTCAGAATGAAAGCCCTTTTCTCCAATTCCAACTGCCACTGGAATGCTGAGGGATTTAGATGAGGCATACTTATTTAATTTACAATAAGTTTGTTTTCACCAGGTTTTTTACTGGCTGATTTTCTTCTCATTTATTCTGTGACATAACTGGTAGGCCTAATGAGTCCGTCGAAAAATATGAGTTGATATGGTTCACAATTGATGGTTTAGAGGAATGATTATGGAAATGAGGTATAGTTATTTGGTTGCAATAGGTTCAGATGAAATGATTTAATTTCTTGAATATATATTCAATTATATTCTATCAGCCAGCTATGTTACTTCATAATAAAATATGCAAAACTTATTAGCTTTAACGGCAATCATTTATTATTACAGCTCACATGTCTGAGCCTTGGCTGGAGGCTGGCTGATTTGGTCGGGGCTAAAGGGGAGGGGCAGCTGAGTGATTTTGCTGGATGCACTCACATGTCTAACGCCAGCTGAGAGTTGGCTAATTTTAGCCAGGCTTATTTGGGGGTAACTCTCTTTTGTGTGTCTGTCATCCTCCTGGGATCAATAGATTGTTCTGACACATCCTTCTCATATGATGACAAAAGTATAAGTGTGTAACTCCAGCTGTGCAAATGCATTTGTTGTTATTTTGTTGTTGTTGTTAATCCTTATCTGAGGATATTTTTTCCATTGATTTTTGGAGAGCGTGGGAGAAAGGGAGGGAAGGGGAGCGACAGAGAGAGAGAGGGAAACCATCAATGTGAGAGAAACACATCAATTGGTTGTCTTCTGCACATGCCCCAATGGGGCCGGGGATCAAACTTGCAACCCAGGTATAGCCTGTTGACCAGGAATGACCCTTTGGCGGGTGGGCTGATACTCTATCCACTGAGACACACTGGCGAGGGTTGTAAATGCATTTTAAGACTCCACTTGTGTTAGGAAGCTAACATCCTATTGGCCAAATCAAATTGCATGGCCAGTCCCAAGATGGGTACTAGTCCACAGTAGGAGGGTACTACAAAATACATGACAAAGGACACGAATAGCTGGAGGATTGAAGAACTGGAGCCAGTATTGCAATTTATTCCATATATATTAAGGTACTCATTGACTCTTGTTAATTCAAAGGATGCTGAATGGACCTTGAGCCACTGGAGCCTCTATCTAATAATTACCATCCTAAGGCATAAAGTAGTACAGGAAGAAGCAGGCCATCCCCATGTGTGAGCATCCACATACAATGTATACTCAGTACAGGCAATTTAGAAATAGCATAAAATTTAAAGACAAAAATGTCACATGTGTTCTGAATTATTCTCCAGAGATATGCTTTCGGCATATTTCCTTTAGTCTTTTTTTTTCTATTACTTTCTTCATTAATAGTATACAAATTAATATCCAGGTTTGTTTCTTAATATTTTATCATAAATCTTTGCCATGTTATTAAAAAGGTTTGATATATGTAATGTTATTGGATATATAAATATTCTATGGTATGGGTACGCCATAATATGTTAACCTTGCCCTTGCTCTTCAATGTTTTGGTTATTTTCAGTGATTTGTGATTAAAAATAATGCTGTCATGAGCCAGTTTGTGCACAGATATTTGTCTGCATGTTTAGCTGTTTCCTTAATGGCAAGAATATTGGTTGGGTGTGCAGAGATCTGGGTCCCGCATAATTTGCACTGTGCTTGCATGGCAGTTTCCTCACCTGGAAAATGATATATTTGCACTTGATGGTCATAAACTTCTACCTCGAAAAGTATCGTTCAAGTAGAGGCCTAAATTACTCTATCGGAGTGGAGGCATGAAGGCAATGCCAGCTGTTAGTCCTCTAAAAAGCTCAGGGGAGGAGAGGCAGCTTCCCTGGCTTCTCCCTGGAGAGAGCGTTCAGTTGTGTTTGAGGAAGTTTTGTTTTATAATTCAAGTATCATGATTTGTCCTTCAGTCCCGTCTCTGATAGAGCAATGACTTTATGTGGATACATTTCTTTTAAAACAGGGGAACAGGACACTGCACATTGAGAATGTAAACTATCTTGACCTATTTTATAAATGTGTGCCCTTTGAGAATGGCTTCGTGAGATTGGAGGAACCAATTTCCTTACCTGTCTTCCTTTTGTCATAACCTTGTATTTGCTTTTTGTGTTTATTTTTTGCCTTTTCTTTTGTTTGACTTGTGACTTAAGTTTTATCACCGTCATCATAACTTCATGGCCAGGGGATCTGGCCTTGCCATACAATTTCCTGGTAATGGCATGAGGCCTTTTTCTCAGGGATGTCACCTGACCGTTAATTTTAATAAACACTGAGGCTACATATTTCATCATCCTGTCTCTTTCAGCTAAATATTGCTCAGTGTGGGCAGAGGAGACATCCACATGCCGTTGCTGAATGGAGAAAGTGTGCTCTCTGCTCTCTCTCCGCCTCTCCCACCCGCCCCCACATCTGTCTTCACTGTCTCTTTCTTGCAGGGGACAGTCTTCTCCTTCCTAAGCTCCTTTTGGGGGAGGCATTGGAGTCTTCTCTTGGCTCCTCGTGCAGCTGCTTCTCTGAGCTGAGCTGGGCGCCCATCTGGCCAGCAGAAATCTGTGTCAAGTACAGTGTGGTCTCCCTCCTCAGGCTGCCATCAAAGGCCCTTTGTTCCCTCCCCTCCCCTCCTCTCCCCCTCTGCCAGGATGTGGCGCTCACCCCAGAAAGATGGAAACTCTCCATCACTCCACCACACTCAGCAGCATTCTAGAACTAGCCCTGAAAGCAAAACATCTTCTTGCCCGTCTTCATTTTACTTCAGGAACCAAACTGGGGCTGGGATAATTAAGTCAATTATAATTTGGCTTTAGGGGGCAGATCATTTTCCTTTGTGAATGGGACTCTCACTCTTTCCTGTGTTGGAAGGAAGTTGCTTATGAAATACCATTTATTATTTGTAAACCTTAGTTTTTAGCTTCGGTGCCCGCGCTTCCCACCCCTGGCAGTAGTGGGTGATTTCCTTGTGCTTTTTCATGAGAACACTTAAGTCCAGTTCTTGAGTGTAAAATCATTTCATAATGCGAATAACTGCTTCCCTGAACAGTCGTGACTCACCAAGCATGTTGTGTGAGTGTTTAAATATCTTCATGAAGCCTGGGAGCATATCTCTGTTTATTTTCTCCTCATTTTAGTAAAACTGGGATTAGGTAAGGAATGCTGATTCTGGAGAATCCCTCACTTGTTTTTTCTTGTTCTGCGCCTGTTTGCAATCTCTTCGTCTTTCCCTTCCTGCGCTCCTTCCTTCTCTTCCAGGGCTGTGCTGAGGCGGTATGTCTGAAACACGGTGCTGTGTGGGGTCCCTGGAAAGTGTGGGTTAAGTGGTAGAGGAGCTTCTGTCTGCTCTGTTGTGTTGCTTTGTTGCTACCTCCAGGCCTTGTCATGATTATGAAAGCCAGTAGCCAACCAAGACTCAAGACGCGCCAAGACCCAACCCTTTTGTCTGGATGCGTATGTAATCCGTTCCGGCAAGGGCTAGGCAGTGGTGACTAACTCTGGTTTCCCAGAGGGCTAGTAAAGTTCTGGACGTCTAAGTCTGGTTTAAAGCGTAAGTGGGGTTGTGGGAAAACATAAGACTGAGAGTGAGAAGAAGAAAAAAGAAAAAAGAAGAAAACAAGTAACTGTCCACTGGGAGAAGGCTGGAGACACCTCCGAACCATTGTCTGCAGTCCGCTCTCCTGAGACCCTGGTGGCCAACCACTTGTCTCTTTTTATTATTATTTTGAAATGTGCTTATTTATTTATTTATTTTTAAATAGATAACACATTAACTTGGTTTGAAAACCAAAAAGTATAAAACATGGCGCATTGCAATTCTCCCTCCTATTCTCTTTCCCACCCTCCCAGCTTCCTTCCTGCCTATACAGGAAGCCAAGGTTCTTTCCTTTTCATCGGCCCTCCCAGAGTTTCCTTAGCGAATGACGCTCACATGAATGCAAATATGGTTTCTTACTTTGCCATTGGTTCTTCTATCCATGTCTCACACCCTCATTGTGTTTCCTTTTATTCTACTCTCAATCATTCTTTGTTGGAGCCTTTTTTTTGAGGAGAAAGATGAGTGGTCCTTTGTTTTACTTATGCCTGATGCCCGGAGCCAGTTCACAGGTGTGCTTGTCTTTTCCCACAGATGAAGTGGAGAATGAGAAATGGTACCTGTCTACCGAATTTCCTTCAACCACCATCAAGACCGAGCCGATTACGGAGGAGTCACCCCCAGGACTTGTTCCCTCTGTCACTCTGACCATCACAGCCATCTCCACCCCGTTTGAAAAGGAGGAACCTCCTCTGGAAATGAATACTGGGGTACACTCAATTGTCTTCCATATAAACAAATGAGATCAAAAGACCTAGCTTCTCATTCTCTTAATAAGGCATTTCATCTGTTTGGAGCTAGTGGCTGTATATGCCTAAGGATGGCTAACTATGTGTGTATGTATGTATGTATGTATGCATGCATCAAGGATATGTTGATTTGGTGTCAGCATTGATTATATAATTTCCTTTAAAGGCATTCTCCAGAAAAATTGGTAGCAAGTATGATTTATTTTTTCTGTGATTGCTATTACAAAATAAACCAACAACTGGATATCCATGGTAAATAAAGGAAATCCTCCATGTATTGATTTTTAAGGTAGTGGAAAGGTCCTGGTTAAGATGATGGGGCGAGTCATGGCATTCAGAGCCACGGCAATCAGGAACGCTAGTGCCTGTGCTGTATTTTACTTTCCTACTGCAATGCTGAGTTGTAATGGCTCAATTCTTGGATCACACACCTACCAATTCTTATTGTGTTGCCCATGGAAAACGTAAGAAATTGGGAATTTCTTCCTTGCTCAATTCCATGCCGGCAGCAGGTAGAATTTCACCTTCTCTCTGGGTATTTCCAGTGTCTGCCAATAGACCAGAATCATAACTTGCTCAGTAGCTACCTGAGTCTCTTCACTGGATGGGGCCCCTGGCTATAGACTTCGGTTCAGTTGGTTTTAAGTAGCTAGAAAGGTCAGGGTCATGGCCTGTGCATGAACCAGATACCTTTTCTCTTTTTCCTACCGAATAGTTCATGGGTAGATATCGCCAGTCATCAGGCAGCCTGGAGAGGATGAATGAGGGTGGTTCACCAGTGCTTACTCTGCACGAACTGGTGCAGGCCTGTGGCTCATTAAAAATTTCTGACTATTTTGTGATAAGATGCATTTCTATTCCCATAAAAACAGTAGAAAAAGGACTAGTAAGTGAGCCCTGGGCTTTTAATTTGAAGATTCTGCGGGTTCCATCTGCTGGAATGCCAGGTTTGGCAGTGAGAGGGGGGTTAAGGCTAACCCAGCTCCCTGGCAAAGTCGCCTGTGTTCAGCCAGGCCTCAGCCGGCTCCGGCGATGCGGGGCTGCCCCTCAGAGAAAGACGCAGATGACAAATAGCTCCCTTGGGTGTTTTGTCGAGGTTGCTACTGGTTTTTAAAAACTGTGTTTGAAATTCTTCCTTTAGGTTGATTCCTCGTGCCAGACAGTCATCCCTAAGATTAAGCTGGAGCCTCACGAAGTGGATCAGTTCCTAAACTTCTCTCCCAAAGAAGGTCTGTCTCCTCTCCCGGGCCCCTTCTGTTTGGTGCAGGTCGGAAGAGAAAGGCAATGTGGGGGAAGTGCTGGGGTCAGTCGGTCCCAAAGCCATAGCTTGCTTCATGAACTAGCTCTGTTCTTAAAAACCTTGATTCTAAATACACATTTTGAAAGCGGCATTTTATTTTTTCATGTATGTACAGGCTTCATTTCCCCCAAAATCTTTTACGGTACTTGGACTCCTAGCCAGGGTGACTTTTCAAAACCTCTCTAGCCTGCCGTGACTCAGATGGAGAGGAACAAGAGCACGGGGCCCTCCTGTCGTCCCGGTGGGACCCTGTGCACACAGCCTGCTCCCGTGGGGAGTGGTGACCCTGAGACCAAGAAGCAGAGCAGTTCTCATGGACACACAGTCCTCCCTCATGCCACTAGAAAGTCAGTTAGGATTTGATTGCGACCATTTAATCAGGGTAATAATGTGTTTGCCTTTATTATCCATTTAAAAAAAGATTAGATTTTAAAGCCTAATGATGTTGACTAGCGTCCATATTGAGACAGTATTTCTTCGCACCGGGTGATATACATTTGTGCCTTTCAGCTTTAGATACGGCTGTAGTTTTCTTCATTTTTATGATTCCGGCTGTTATTATCAGATACATGTTGCTGTTTTCATTTCTGTTGCAGTTTGCTTCAGAAAGTGTGGTAACTACTAGCGCGTCCCAGGGTGGCCTCGGAATCCGGGTCACCAGAGGAGAGGTGTCTTGAGAGTAAATAGCAGCCCTTCCTCGCTAGCCTGACAAACAGATCAGGAAATCCAATATCCTTGAAGGCCTCTGAGCTTCTAGGCAGAGCCGCTGATGCCCAGCCCCTTTATAACCTAGGAGCTGCATTTCAAATGGTATCTAGAAATCGGATACTAAGGCACCTGTGGCCAAGTCTACGAGTAACTCTGCATGGGTAGGAAAGAGGGAATTCAAATTTGCTTCACTTTTCCTGTCTTGTTTTGTTTGTGGGGCACTCTCTGTTTAGAAAGGAGAAAAGTATTAGAATAATTTGGGCTGTGCCAAGTAACAGGGACAGTTAGCACTAGGAACTCCTGGCTAGTCCCCCAGAATGTCATACACAGCCCCAAGTCTGCTCTGGTTTTTGTTGTTGTTTGTTTGTTTACAAGCACTTTACAGTGCTTTTTTAGAAGCATTATTGAAAAGTAAACTGAGGGATATTATACATTTTGAGTTTATTTTGAGTAAAGTTGATCAGAACCGGCAGCACCAACCTGGAAGCGGTTAGAAGTGCTCCACCAATGAGGTGGGGAGAGACGCACAAGGAAGGGGCAGAGCGAAGGGAGCAAGTTCCTGCTGGCTGGAGCGCAAAGCCTCGTTGGCTGTTTGTGGTGGGTGTCCTTAGGCTTCAGTTTGGTAACCTTGAAGCATTTGAAGGCTTGGCTCTGGGTTGCTTACGTAGGCCAGGCCGTAGGCCACCACAGCACTGGAGGCCCCTCGGAATAATGGCCTCCTTGTTGAGTTCATTTAACACCATCGAGTGCCATAGGTATTCAAGGCGTTGGGGAAACCCTGGCAACTCAACTCAGGACTCGTTCCTAGGTGAGCCCATAGTTAAGGTGCATATCTACCCTCCTTAGCTGCCTGGAACTGTTGGCAGGGGAGTTGGCAACAGAGGTATATAGGCTTGTTCTAGAACAGTGATGGCGAACCTTTTGAGCTCGGCGTGTCAGCATTTTGAAAAACCCTAACTTAATTCTGGTGCCGTGTCACATATAGAAATTTTTTGATATTTGCAACCATAGTAAAACAAAGACTTATATTTTTGATATTTATTTTATATATTTAAATGCCATTTAACAAAGAAAAATCAACCAAAAAAATGAGTTCGCGTGTCAACTCTGACATACGTGTCATAGGTTCGCCATCACTGTTCTAGAATATTCTTTAGCTCTAAGCCTATAGACACTAAAAAGCCCAGGGAGCTCTTTGGCAGAGAAAAGGGGAAGCATCTAGCAAAAAGTAGCGTGTTAGAAAAAGAGAAAAGAAGGGTTAGAATGAGAGAATGAGAGAGAAAAAAATGTGGGCTGTGAATGGAGATGGGACCCCATGGCCAAAAGGGGTGGCTGAGTGGGCCCTGGCTTATCGCCTCTCCCTCAGACATTCAGGCATTTCAGTGGGAGAGTGAGCCGCCTGGCTGCTGCTTGCCACCCCAAAGGCTGGGGCCGTTTTCTTAGGCCCTTTCCATCGCATCAGGCCTTCTCTGTCTGAAGAGGAGAAGGCTCAGGCCTTCCTGTGGCCCTGTTGATGTAAGAAACGTCCAAACTGTAAAGAATTTTTGTAAGTTTTTTTTTTTTGAGCCAAATTGACAACAATTGCCAGGAAGGAAATCTCAACAGATTGAGAAAATGCTCCAGAGAACTGCACCTTATTTTATACATTAGAATCAAAGGAGGAGACGGAAGGAGGGTTACATGAAATCCACTGCTGGTAGAATAAGGCAGTGGGAAAAAGCAAAGTGGGGGAATCGCTGGGATTTGATCAAAGGCAAAGCGGAGGAACTCACATTGGTGGGTACAGGATGGTTAATAATTAACGTATGTGGGGAACAGGATAGCCCTGAGGGTTCTGTGGTCTTGGCTCCGGTGTGGTGGGTTGTGCCTCAAGGCGTAAGCAAAGGAGATTACGCTGACATTTCAAAGATATGTTATCCAAGCTGCATAAGAACAGTCCGCAGAGCTCCCTTAAGATAAAGATTGACCTTTGCTAAGGAAGCTGGAGGCCTGGGAGGTGAAGACGTACCAGGCCCGCCCAGGCAGGAATTTACCATCAGACCATCCTGTGCGGTTACTTTTGGCCACTGGGCTGGGCAGGCCTGCCATGTGGTCCCCGAGCTGCCAGGTTTATTGCACGTCCCCTTGTTGTTTACAACCCCTGGCAGTCCTCTGGCCAAGCCAGCCTCAGTGTGTGTGAGGCACCGTGCGGGGTTCAGAGCCCCTGTGCTAGGGACTGTGGTGGCCCCAGGAGGGGTGTGAGGTGACCAAAGTGCGTCCCTTGGCTCCATAACCGCGGCTGGCTCTCAAGGTATTTCAGCACAGCTGGAAGGTCCACCGTTCAGACAAAGGAGGGAGACCCCCGAGCTCGCCTGTCAGGTTGAACTGAGAGTGGATTCTCTCTTCCCGAGCCCATCCATCCGCTGCGCAAGTGATACTGACCCAGGCCCCCGGGCCCCAGGAGGGTGCATGTGCCTCCTTGAAGACAGGCAAAGGATGGACTTAAAGACGGGGGCTTTGCAGGAGAAAGCCCCCCACCCCCATTTATTTTCCAGTGCCTACCTATCTGTACACAGATGGATTTAGTACTTTCCAATGAAGAGTGCCTGGCATCTCACCTGCGGGCCTACTATGCACATTCCTCCAGAGACAAATGAGCTTTCCTCAAACCCTCATGGGCTCCCAGGTTTTTTTGTTTTTATTTTTTGTGTTTTTTTTTAAAGATTATAATACATTTATAAAGTTTACAAATCCAACTATAGAAATGATACAAAATTAATACAGTGAAAAATTATGCCAGCACTTTCCCCATCCCTGCCATGAGGTCATCATTCGATTAGTTTCTTCTCTATTTCCCAGCGTTACTTTATGCAGATACAGCAAATATAACTCTGTATTCTCTTTTCTCCCTTTTCATATGAAAGGAGGGCTGCTTTATATACTCTCTGCACCTTGGTCCCCCCCACTCCCCCGCCAGTCCCCTTTAACAATCCATCTTGGAGATCTTTCTGCATCAACTCGTGCAGATCCTCATTGCTTTGTTAGGTCGCCCCACGTCACGCTGTGTGGATGTGCAGGTTGTTTAGCTGCCGAAAATCCTGCTTGGCTGCTGTCTGATGTGTGGAACCCGTTTCCTGTTCCTCAGCCTCCGTGGACCACCTGCACCTGCCGCCCACCCCTCCCAGCAGCCACAGCAGTGACTCAGAGGGCAGCCTGAGCCCCAACCCGCGCCTGCACCCCTTCGGCCTGCCTCAGACCCACAGCCCAGCCAGAGCGGTGCCGCGGGCCCCCTCGGCCCTCTCCAGTTCCCCGCTTCTCACGGCGCCTCATGTAAGTCTTCGCCCGTCTTGGGACACGAGCTCTTTGCGTTCTGTCACCTGGCCCTTCACCCAGAGCGGCTGCCATTCGAGGCCACGTGATTATTACTCTGGTGAGGAAGCTTTAGGTCTAAAGCACGGTGATAATCTTACAGAACGCTTTTAGGAATGGCTCGTCACCTCACCTGGTGACACAGCTCTCTTCCTGTGCACGCCTCCCATTTTGTTCCTACGTTTATTTTACATGGCTATGGCATGAGGAATACAAATGCGTTGTTTTTCTCCTCTGAATCATCTCACACAAGTTTACATCCATGTAGGTGATCCTTACAACCTGCAATAGGAAATGCCCTTGTTTTTTAAATAAGCAATCTTTGGTGAACTTAAACATCTCCCAGGGATTAAATGCTTTGGTGTCTAAAGCTTAAAAACGTAGTTTAACCTTTTTTCCCCTCTGGTACGCCTTTTAACCCAGAAACAAGTTAGAAGTCATGGCACCATTCATCCTTAATAGATACAAGGGCACCGTTTTCCAAGTTAAAAATAGGGGTAGATAGATCATTAACTTCTTATTGTACTGTGGAATTAATTGGTTTCCATTAATACTTAAACATTATCATCAGTTTATTGAATTTATAATATCAAATAAAGAAATTTGAATGGAATCGGATAATTAAAAATTCTGTAAGAATTGCCTATCAACATAATTTTGAAAATTTGCATTTAGTCCCAGTAAGTTCTCTGGCCGGGAATTGAACCATGACCTCCTGGTTCATAGGCCGATGCTCAACCCCTGAGCCACGCCAGCCTGGCTTTCTCCATTTCTGCTACGACTTCAAAGTACCTGTTCCTCACCAAGAGCAGATGGGGCAGCCTCTTCTCTCGGCTGTGTGAGCGGATGGTATACCAGCCTTCTCACCCCTCTGGAGGGCTGGCCTCAGCACACCCTTTCTGACCCCCTTCTGCTCCTGGGTTCGCACAGAAACTGCAGGGCTCAGGCCCACTGGTCCTGACAGAGGAGGAGAAGAGGACACTGGTCGCCGAGGGCTATCCCATCCCCACCAAGCTGCCCCTGACAAAATCAGAGGAGAAGGCCCTGAAGAAAATCCGGAGGAAAATCAAGAACAAGGTGAGCCCTTCAGATGTAGGTCCTTCCGTGAGCAAAGACCAGGAGCAGAATCGAGCCCACGTGCCTTCCCTCCCTCCCATCGCCAGCCCTCCCATCGTGGGGCCAAGGCTCACCCTTCCCTTCCCTGGGCCAGGAGCAGCGGGAGCGTGGTCACCTCCTGCCCTCTCTTCCTCCAGCCCTGCCCTCCATCCTCTGGGTCAGTGGACTCTCCATTTGGGCATGCACGTGCTTGGTGCCCAAGATGATTCATTCAGGGGTCGGAGGAAATCCTTAGAACATTAATGTAAATCATTAAAAAAAGATCAGCCTTTGAAATGTCTGTTTTATGATGTACACAATATTTCCCTCTAGTGGGCCTGTCTGTAATTTATTTATTTATAATAAAAATTTTATTTTTCAATTACAGTTTATATGCCATAGTATTTTGTATTTCAGGTGTACAGCATAGTGGTTAGACAATCATACACTTTACAAAGTGTTTCCCCCAGTATTTCCAGTACCCACCTGGCACCATACGTAGCTGTTACACTGTTACTGATTCTATTTCCTGGGCTGTACTTTACTAGTATATCCCCACGACTGTCTGTAACTACCCATCTGTACTGGTCAATTAGTTCACCTATTTCACCCAGTCTGTCTATAATTTATAAATAAATGTAAATACTTATGGGTGCTTACTTAATCTTTTTTTTTTAAAGATTGTGGGGTTTTCTTTATTAAAAAAATTCTGCAGACCATTGTTCTGTGTTAGAGGAATGAGGAGTGGCCACAAAAGTGAGCAGGGCTTTCGTGGTTTCTGTGCTAACAGCCTCCTCTCTTTCTTTCTTTCTTTTTTTTTTTTTTAATTTATTGCTGAAAGTATTACAAAGGGTATTACATATGTGTCCATTTTATCCCCCCGCCCTAGACAGTCCCCTAGCTTCCCCTGTCCCCCAGTGTCTTATGTCCATTGGTTATGCTTATATGCATGCATACAAGTCCTTTAGTTGATCTCTTACCCCCCTACCTCCTGCCCCCAACCCTCCCTGGCCTTCCCACTGCAGTTTGACAATCTGTTTGAGGCAGCTCTGCCTCTGTATCTATTATTGTTCAAAAGTTTATAATGGTCTCTATTATCCATGAATCCTCCTCTCTTTCTTTGACACAACTGGCTTTTCGATATAACTGGAGCTTAATCCTTTCCCCCTTATACCTCAGATTTCTGCGCAGGAGAGTAGGAGAAAGAAGAAGGAGTACATGGACAGCCTGGAGAAAAAGTAGGTCCCTGCCAGACCGTTGCGTCTGTTGGGCAGTATGCACAGAGGCGTGTGTGTGTGTGTGTGTGTGTGTGTGTGTGTGTGTGTGTCTGTCTGTGTGCATGCAGAGCTGAAGTCCCGCCCAGCTGCCAGTGTGAACTCCTTGCCTCATCAGCTGGGTTTCGCCTGACACCTAGTGGTTTTCAAAGGCAAAGCTTATATAATGGCAAGAAGCAAAAGTACACTCAATCTTTTTAAAAAATTAAATTTATTGGGGTGACATTGGTTAATAAGATTATGTTTCAAGTATACAATTCAACAATACATATCTGTATATTGCATTGTGTGCCCACCATCCAAAGTCCAATCTTCTTCCATCACTATTTGTTTAAAGCTCTCTCCCCTTTACGAACCCCCACTCCCTTCCCTCTGGGAACCACCATCCTGTTGGCTGTGTCTATGGGCTTTTGTTTGTTTGTTTGTTTTTCTTGTGCTCATTTGTTGCTTTCAGTTTTATATCCCACATAGGAGTGAAGTCAGATGGTTCTTTAATTTTCTGTCGGACTTATTTCACTTAGCATGATATTCTCAAGGTTCGTACAGGCACAGGATCTTAGGGGCATTTGGACCACATTCGTTTCCAACCAAAGATCTTCAAGTCCCTGAAGGCTTCCTTTTAAACGTGTACAGATATTCACAGTCACGCCCCCTGCAACAGCCAAAGGGAGCGGAGTTGATTCATCAGAGCCACACCTCAGGGAAAGCAGGAGATGGAATGTCAGGTTGGCCTTCTTATTTCCTGCCCACTGCAAGTCAGGTGACAGGCAAGAGGATTTTCACAACAACACTCGAAGGCAGCCTTTGCTCTTCTGAAAAGCCTGGGATTTCAGAAGGGCTGTTAGAAAATATGATTAAGTACAATTCTGCACTGGCCCTAGAAAATAGTTAACTTCAAGCTAACGTCACTTTTAGATGGGAATGAGGCCCCGGACACAGAAATGAATCTTCTTGTGTACCTGGGGGAAGGAGTGGCCAGTGAATCCTGGCTGGTTCTTGAAGTTTCTACTGAAAGTTAGTTTTCCTTAAGTAGTCCCATTCTGTCCCCTCATTTCTGTAGGCATCCAGAGGCAAGAAGTTTCTATGAAAATCTCTTTTTTGTCTCTGTGGGGCACGCATGCTCCAGCACCCGGATTCCTTCTCTTGAGGTCCTGGGCTCCTCTCCTCCCCTTTGGCCCTGCCCTAAGCCTCTTGGCTTCCGATGAGTCCTTCTGGCCAGGAGTACAGCTGGCAGCACCCAGACCCCGTAGTCCAGAGAGAGACGTGTGATGGGCACTGAGAGCATTAGGGGAGACGTGAGAGAAAACAAGGTTGGAATACCCGAAGAGAAGTTCACGTTTTGTACCATCCAGTTCATTTTTTATTATTGAGGCACTTGCTACTAAACTCTTTCTATTTTTTTCTTCTGTCTTCTCACCCTTCTTCCCAGTTCAGGTTATCCAGGCTCTTCCCCTCACCCTCCTGATGCTCTGTCTTCTTTCTCTGCTCCCCAGTTACCTCCACCTGAGCTCCTGGCTCAGCATTGCTCTACTGATCAAATGAATTTGCTTCTTTCTGCTCCCTGTTCAGGGTGGAGTCTTGTTCAACGGAGAATTTGGAGCTTCGGAAGAAGGTCGAGGTCCTGGAAAACACTAACAGGTAAGTGTTGCTGGAGTGAGGAGCTGGTTGAGCTGCCTAATGGAAAGTGGGAAGAAGGGGGCAGATCCAGGACCGGGGCTGGAAGATAGTGGAGGAGATCACATTGAAAGTAGAGTTGTATCAGGATGCTCAGGACGGGTGTACTCTACCACACATAGAGTCAGATGTATACATGAAATGCACATGTGTACACGTATATGCAATCACACACAGAGAGACACACATGTGCGTGCCCAAGTAACACATGCACCACATACATTAACACAGATATGTGTGCACATACATGCGATCATATCAAACACACATGCACACATGTGCACACACTCATGCACATGTTCTTTCCCTTTTCTAAAACACGTGGGACTGATGAAGACACTGATTCTGACAAGGGCTATGATTAAGGGGTTAAGGAGAGGCTTGGAGGAGACTAGTAATAAGCTTGATTCTTCTGAAAAGGTCATCAAACTTTAGAGGTGGACAAGGAGGCACTGGCCATTTCATTGTCACC
Organism: Myotis nattereri; assembly: GCF_964212035.1. Lineage (NCBI taxonomy): Eukaryota > Metazoa > Chordata > Mammalia > Chiroptera > Vespertilionidae > Myotis > Myotis nattereri. The sequence continues at coordinate 28,380,369 of NC_138086.1, read as the reverse complement.
CAAATTTAGTAATAAATGATCTTTATTAGTGGGGGGAGGGAGAAAATCAAATTTGTTTTTTAACTACTGTTTTAAAAATTAATTACCGAATTAATTAATTTCAAGCCCATTTTGAAATATGACTAAAGGACAGAATGGGTTTAATTACATTTCAAGCCCATTTTGAAATATAACTAAAGGACAGAATGAGTTAATGAGTTTCTCCAGGACTCCCTGTGCCAGGAACTACTTTCAGCACTTTATAGATATTAACTCATCTAACCTTCCAACAGCCCCATAGGTGGTCCTATTACTATCATGATACAGAAGAGGTAACTCAGAAAGGCTAGGTCAGTGATAGGCAAACTGCGGCTCGGCAAACTGCGGCTCGTGAGCCACATGCGGCTCTTTGGCCCCTTCAGTGTGGCTCTTCCACAAAATACCGACTTCTGTGCATGGGCCACGAAGTTTCAGTTGCACTGTATGTGCACGCCCGCACGTGGTATTTTGTGGAAGAGCCACACTGAAGGGGCCAAAGAGCCGCATGTGGCTCGTGAGCTGCGGTTTGCCAACCACGGGGCTAGGTGATTTGCCCATGGTCACCCAGTAAATGCTAGAGCTGCATTTGAATGCAGACAATCTGACACTGACTTTGGAGGACCACACTGAGCTTTAGCCCTGGGTCATATGCATGAAAAGGGGCTGAAATCTAGGTTTAAGAAATGGGCAGTTAGGGTGTTTGTGTGTGTACATTGTGTATACCTATGCTTTGAGAGTAAGGGGATTCGTTAGGAAATCCTATTGATCTTTGTTGTTATAGATCTGACAATTCAAGCAGAGAAAAATTGACTTTTAGGTAAGCAAAATGTTAATCATTTTAAGGCTTAGCATTAATGCCTTCTAACAATTTTGCAAATGCTAAAGGATCAGGTTAAATCTATGTGCCTGCCATTTGATAATAGCATCAAATCATGGTTTGTTGTTCAAACAGCAGGCTGATTAATCATAAGTTAATTACCAGGAGGGGGAATAATGGACATTGTGAACCCACTGAACTTCCCTCTGTATTTCTGGGAATGCACACTCATATGGCAGGGCAGGGCAGTGGCCTCAAGTGCTCTGTAGACAGACAGCACAAGTAACTAACCATCACTGGCTCCGTGTGGCTCACCTTGACCCCCTGAGGCAAAGGAGATGCTCCAATACCACTTTCGTTTCACGGTCACCATTGGCCATTAGTCTCCTGAGGTTTCATCCTTTCTTATCTCCACCCTCACTCCTGCTGGAGTGGTTCTCTGGATCCTGATCCCCCTACCAGGGTCTGTATCCAGTTCTTTAGCATCAGGAGCAGGTAGGAATTCACACACCCGTCCTGTCCTAGCACTTCCTGTCATGGAAGCCTGGTATTCCTGAGGGGGACAAGTCCAGGCCATGAACCTGTGAAAGAGGATGAGGAATCTATATAAGATAACCTTGGCTTTTGTCTGGGGGCTTCGCATGTTATATCTTCTAACAGCCACACAGGGGCAGCAGAGTCACAGCACGAGCTGTGCTGCGAGCAGAGCAGTCGGTTTTTGTGATAAAGAGTCATCTCTCCTTCCCTCTCCAGGCTGACCGTAACACAACAAAACCACATGTGGCCATGGTAGAAAAAATAAGAAAATGTAGTCAATTGTTTTATTGCAGCCTTTTTACCCAAACACATATTTACGTTTTGGAATATTTTATGCATTTTATAAATTTGGAATATTTTATACATGGATGCATTTCTATTGTACGTACTCTTTTGTTAAGAAAATTTTCCATTTAACAAAATATAATGGCCATATTTTTAAATCAATGAACATATTTCTACAGAATCCTTATTCCTATCAGGTTTGGTAAAGAGCTACCATCTGAGGAACATTGTCACATCTGAGTCCATGGCACAGCAACCTGAGTTTTGCCAATTGTTCTTATCTTTTTAAATAATGGCTGTAGCTATGTTTATATGATATTAAATATTATATAACATGAGGTATGGGAACTTACAGCGTATTTGAGCATGGGGTCTGCATGTCTCACGTTATTTATTCTCTGTGAGTCAGCGATGGGTTTCCTACTGTCTTCCTTACTGTGTGGAGCCTTTCCCCAGCCATTCAGCCTGTGGGGACCTCCCCTGGGAAAACCAGCCTCATGTCCATGGTCTCTGCTCTGACGAGGAACCCTCAGGAGCCTTCACTGTGACTTCCCCCACCCAGGCCCTGTGTGCTCTCCTGGCATTTCTTCTCCCCCAAGACTTACCCTTCCTGATAGACAAACCTTTCACGGTGATAACGGCTGACAACTGATTGGTCTGCCATCTTCCCACAGATGATCTTGCCAGGGAGCTCCTAGGGTTGTCGTTTCTAAGTCCAGAAGCTTTCGATGTGTTTGGACTCAAGAGGCCAGGAAATTAAAGCAGAGCTGCTCTTGATGCCGCAGGGATGTGGGCCTGCGCTCCCTGCCAAGGCCGCCCTTGCTCTAAGGACCCCGCACAGTCTCCTGCCCTAACCAGGCCTGAGGAGCTGGTGTTCTGGGTGTGTGGTAAGGGGAGACTTTGGACCCTTTCCTCACATCACATCGTGTAGGTGACCCTGTGTTTGGAATAAGCACAGGGCTGGGCCTCATGAACACACACCTGTGTTTGTGTTCTGTTTATGCTTCTTGTATCGTTGTCCTTTGGAGGTAGCTGGACAGAAGTGGAGGTGACTGCTGAGTGACTAGGAACCTGGGTCACCAGAAGTGGGATGGGACACCCTGGGTGCCACTGTTTCCTATGACAGGACATGGTGGGAAAGGGGAATAAGAATTTCATCACTGACCAAATTAAAGAAAAAATTACACCTCTTTCATGATACTGGAACCAGACAACCAATGGGTCTGGGCTTCCTGTCACTCTTTGAGCCAATCAGCAGAGACAAGGTTGAATCATATATGAGCGTTTATTCCAATAATGCTGGCAGGATAGGAGAGCAGCAGGTCATCCACAAAAATCTGCTCTCTACCCCCCTCCTCTGCCCCCCCCCCCCCATAAGTCAGCTGCTTATATTGGGTAGAAGGACAAAGATTACATGGGGAAGTGGGCAAAAAGAATAGGAATGGGTATGCAAAATGGGTGTGATGGTTACAGTTTACAGGCAGTGTGGGCTGGGGGTTTGCAAAGGGCTGGCACCTCTGGTTTCTGCAACAAGGTTGTTAACCTTTCCATGATAATAGGCAGCTCCCTGGTGCGGGGAGGGGGGAGGGCTGAATTTCCAGGTGAGCCCCCAGGTCCTGCATGCAACTCCCAGCCTGATGACATCCTGCTTTCTTAAATCAGAACAGAACACTCAGGCTTAACAGGGCATGGTTAATATTTCTTATTTTATTTCTTATAACTGATAGCTAGTCCCCAATATTCTATTTCTGCCTCTAACATTACTATTTCTGTGCTGCACCCCACAAGGGACTTTTCCATCCAGATGAAAATGAGTGCTCAGATTAGTCAGTTCTGAATCTTTCGGTTTATACTGCCCTCAGCAGCAGCCACCTGACATAGTATAGGTTTCTAGGTGGAAAGGCCCTGTTAGCTGAGCTCAGAACTGGAAGAGGATGGGGACAGAGAGAAGATGAGGTCCTCTCAACCCTTCTGCAGCCTTCCCCAGGGGCCTCTGGAGCTGAGCTGAGACGGTGTGAAAGCACCTTCCCACTTCTGCTGAGGCGATCCACTAATTGCGTGCCCTCAGGAAATGTGTGAGATGAGAGAGAATTTCCCAGAGGGCCTCCTTCCCATGCTCAATCAGGAAATGCATTTTCACTTATAAAGTCTAGGCGAGACCCGTGTGTGCCACTCCCCAGCTCCACGCTGCAGGCTCTCTGGCCCTGCCCTGGTCTTGTTCCTGAGAAATCCTGTGTTTCCCCCTTTATATTCTTCTGCACAAGTGATACACACACACACACACACACACACACACACACACACACACACCGCCTAGCCCAGTAGTTTTCAGGATTTGTGACTCAGGTTGTTCTATTCATTTTTTTATTTTGCTGGGAGTCCCCCTCCTGGAACCCTGATTTGTAGAATCACAGGAGCTTAGATTTCAGTTGTAGTTTAGAGATCATCTTATTTAACTTCTAGTCACTTCATTTCTCAGCAGGGGAAACTGAGGCACAGTGAGGTTCAGGCCATCCAGACATTTAGAGGTAGAATGGGGTTCACTCAGCTTCTTACCTTGGTTTCTGGTCTGCTGTGCCCCTTCCTCCTTTGAGGACACTGCCCTTCCGAAGCACAGGGCCAAGGTTAGACCTGAACAAGAGGGCCTTGCTTCCGAGGACCCTGGCTCTCCTCTAGCCACACCCCTCTGCACGGGATGAGTGGTCAGCAGGACCAACGGGATGTGTCTATCCAGAGCTCTCGCTGTACCCCTTCAGACCATACCCTGGTACCTGGGACCCTGGAATTCTCTGCTCCAAGGGTCTTAGTCCATTTCCAGGGCCTGTGTGGATCTCTACACAAACAAAATCTGTTCTATAAAGGACATCAGAGGGCCATCTGCATTAAGCCAGTGGTTGACTAAAGGCCACTCGTTGTGAGCACTGAGTATGGAGTTTGAACCTTGGCAGTGTGTGCCTGGAATCCTGCACTGTGTATCAGATCTGGGGTTGCATTTGGTCTGATTTACAGAAGTCATGAGATTCCTGGGTCAGAGACTCCCAGCACAGCAAGCAGCATGAGCATCGATTCTCCTGGCCCCCACGTTCCCTGATGAATCTGGGTAGATGCAGTGTTCCCAGCGGCTTTCCTTTCACAGCTAAGGAACCCTGAGCTTGGGGAATCCACTGCTTTTATAGCAGGCAGTAAATAAGCCCGCTTTTCTGCTCAGGGGGAGGCATTTCCTCATCTCTCAAGGTTACCAGCTTCATAAATAACCCATGTTGTGTCCCATGGAAAAGAGGGGTCAGGGCCTTGCAATCATGGCATAGTCAGTACAACATGTAGGAGCGTGAGAGACCCAAGGAAGACTATGTCTGCTGGCTGTTGTGGGCACCGCCAGAGATGAGAAGTGGAGGGGAGCAGGCTGCAGCCAGGAGTCTTCTTCCCTTACCACTGCTTTTTGGCAAGGAACCCTGGGCGCCCGAGAATTCTAAACCTGGCCTTGGAGGAAGGTGGAAGAAGCAGGTGCTGGGGGCACCTGAAGGCAGAGTTTGCCTGGCTTGGGGTCGGTTGGATGAGAAGATGGGTGGTGTGTGGGTCTCATTTCTACCCTTTCCCCAGACCTCATGGGAACCCTGCTTGTCCTGATATATATCTCTGTTGTTGTCAGAAATAAGAATTCCTCAATTTTTCTCTCTGACCTTCATACTATATAGTCCTCTCTGTCCAACGCTATTTTTCTTGTTCTTTAAAAGTATGTCTATGAAGAGGGCCTGGTCTGAAGCTCTCAGCACAGCAAGTAATTGGGAACCACCAGTTCATTCTTCTTCCCCTGTCTTGGTTTCTGACTCCAGTGGAAAATTAGGTACTTGAATGTTCAAAGTATAATGTGCAATAACGTTATGACTATTCTCTCTCTATAAATTAAGGAAGCAGAAGAAAACAAAATTAAACCAAATACAAAGAAAACACATGAGTCTGTTGATACATTTCCCACTTATTATAAGATTGTGTCTCACACTGTCCCTACTTTTGAAGGTTTTCCCCAGTTTCCTTTGATACACCCCCCAAGATACAGGGTGATGCTTTATTTTGGGCAAGACTGGCAGCTTCTCTCAACTGCTCTTTTGCAAGGAACTGTATGAGGACAGCCTCTAGGCTTATTTTTACACCTCATCACAGGACAAAAATCCAAATTTTCAGTTTGCGTGTGGGACACTCCGATTTAACAAGTCGTGTGAAATCTCTTGGCCCAGATAAACGTTTGCTAAGAGTACTCCTTTCTCTAAATTAAGACCTTACTCCCAGAAGCCCACGAATTCATTAAGCCATAATTAGCCATGATCACTGATGATGTAGAATATAGTGATCCGGGAGAAGTTATATTGAGCTTTGGACGCACTTTTGGGTCTGCCCTCTGGTTCGTTTTATAGCTTTTTGTTTTAAAATAGTCCTTTCATTCATCTGGTGGTGCCGTTTCTCTACCCAGCCCTTCCTGCAAGCAGGGTCACAGTCTTACCTGTGCTGGTTGTGGCCCTGTCCCGGGGACTTCTGGGAGAGTACCACCCATCCCAGAGCACGCCAGTTCGGAGTGCCCAGGCATTTCCGTAAAGAAGCCTGGCTTCGTCTGTCACCATGGAGAGACACTGAAGCACTCTTCAAAGGGGTGCTGCTTCAGCACACCCAGGCTCCCCCAGAAGGGGTTCTCTCGCCACTCTGTCAGCTGATGAAGTCAAGGGAATTAACTTCGACCAGCGGCCTAAACTTGGGACTTACGTAGTTACCAGATGAAAGGCGCAGAGCAGTGGCACTGAGATCTAAGCTCAGGTTCCTTTGCTGTGGGAGCCTATCCCTCCCCCCCTCCCCGCCCCCATAGTGACTGTACCAGCTTAGCCATCCTCAAGCCATCACATCAGCTCTTTGGGGGGCCACAGAGAGATGGTTGTCTAGTTTCTGTTTCTGTAAACGAAGCCCAGGTTTGAGTTCCAGACGCCTGAGGCAGGGCGTGGAGCACCCGGGAGTCTTACCTGCCTCTTGCATCTTATCTTGGTCTCTCCAGAGAAGTGCCTTGAAGTGTGTCGTGGGCCCTTATTGTTTATATTTGTGTCATGGCCACTGGAACTTGGTTAGCACATGTCTCCTTGCCACGGGCTGGGCTTTACTGTGGCTCTTCCAAGTGCGGCTTGGTCCGTGTTGATAGTAACCTCCTGTTCTCTATTGGTGGGCTTATCTCTTGGTTGGGCTCTTGTTGCTATGATATTAATATCACCCGATTTAAGAAAATCTATTTAGCTAGTAAGTATTTGGGAGGCTAATTGTATGAGGTTCTAGATTGGGGTACCAAGCTGTTGGAAGCACACAGCGTGTGGAGTCAGGTTTTGGTTTCCGTCTTAGGTCTTCCATTTACTAGTTCTGTGTCTTTGAGACAATTACTTGGTATCTCAGTCTGTGAAGTTTCCAGAACTCTGTCGCTGTTGATTTTCTCTCCTTATGACAAAAATGAGTGTTACATGAATGGATATGAATTTCCTCGACTTTATCAGACCACACAAGTCTATCTAGATTTTCCGGGTGGGGGAGCTAACCCACTTTCCTTGCGGGGGGAGGGGGGGAGACCACTCCCAGCTGCTGATGGGTGTGGCCTTCGCAGCCCATCACTTCCACAATTCATCCAGTTCACCTTCGCCAGTCCCAGTGAGAAGCAGCAGCAAACAGCCCTTATAAATCACTGTTGCTCTCCAACAAAATTTCAAACTAAAATATCTCTTTTAAACCACGTGTTTGCTCATCTTAAAGAATTGGATTATAAACTGCCAGAAGCCAGGGACCACTAACCACCCATTCTCGCTGGCCGTGGATTCAGAGTGTAATTATCTTTGAGTCTGGAGAGGATGTGCTGATGGGTGCCAAGAAGGGGCAACCCAATCCGTGGGCAGGTGCCTTCTCTGCTTGCCCAGCCATCCTGAGACGGTCCTTCTCCTGAATCTGCAGCATGTGGCCCAGGCATTGTGCCACTAGGGTTCAGGCATATCTGGCCTGCGGGCAGTCTGTTTGTAGGAGGGACGGTGGAGCCTCCTGGGAGAATCTTCCTTCTAGGGAAGGGAGTACCAGGCCTCACGATCTCAGCCAGAAATGGAAAGGGAAGAGTGATTTCAAGGATTGGATAGACTTGGTTTCCTTGGTGGTTCACATTCTAAAGGCAGGAGCAGGAGATGGGCAGGGAGGAGGGTGGGAAGGTTGCAGGTGAATAGGGCCAATTGGTAAAAACAGAAATGGTGGTCTCACTTTAAAAACACCTTAAGACTTCAGAGCGAAGTAAATGGCTTTGGCACCACTGGGAAAGCTGCTGTCTTACAGAGGCCTGGATGGAGAAACGTCCCCACTGTGCGCAGAGCACAGCTGAATTTGGACGCCTTGGCTGCCAGCAGGAGTGCCCGTGGGGCGGAGGTGCCCAGCAAACGTGGCAGCCATCACTCACAGATGTGGCTCTTCAGCAGGCAGCCCAGGAAACAGGGAGGCCCCTTGCCATAGTTTAGCTGGCAACAACCACCTTATTACCTGGTGCTGAGGGAGGTGCTGGAATACAAAAAAAAGGGGGGGGGAGAGGTTTGTGCACGTGGCCCACCCAGGTCTTTCCTGTGTGCTCACCTGTCTGTGTGCCCCAGGACTTCCACAGAACCCAGCGGGGCTTTGGGGGTGGTACAGATGGTGGTTACCAGCATGCGTGCTCCTGCTGGCCCCAGCTCAGCTCTGCAAACCCGAGCTCGCCAGGAAGTGGGTGTGCAGTCGGTCACTCAGCTCTCAATTCAGAAAAGGCAACCGCGCGGGGAGAGAGTGGAGAGCTCTGGGGAGGTGCCGGGAGAAGAGAGAAAAAGTGCGACGAGGAAAAACACTTGCTGCGTCATGTGATCGTTTGGTTGCAAATGTTTTCTTTTTTCCAGCCTTATCGAGGTATAGTTAACACATAAAATTGTAAGATATTTAAAGAGCACAATGTGATGATTTGATAAGCATATACATTGTGAAAGGAATTCCCACACTGTGTTAATACATCTAATATCTCACATATTTACCTTTTTATTTTTAACTAGAGGCCCAGTGCACGAAATTCATGCACAGGTAGGGTCCCTAGGCCTGGCTGGCAATCAGGGCTGATCAGTGGGGTAATGCGGGGGTGGCCCTGCTGGCACCTGCGTTGGCTGGCCTAGGGCCTGTGGGCTGGGGGCAGCTCCTGCATTGAGCATCTGCTCCCTGATGGTCAGTGCTCACCGGTCAGCAACCGGTCCACCAGTCGTTCCACCGTTTGGTTGATTTGCATATTAGGCTTTTATTATATAGGATATTTTGGTGAGAACATTTAAGTTTTACTCTCGTAGCAAATTTCAATTATACCATACAGTGTTATCACTATAGTCACCATGCTAGACATTAGATCTTAACACCTTATTAATCTTACAGCTGGTAATTTGTACCCTTTTACCAACCTGTTCTCTCCACCTCCTAGCCCCAGACAACCACTTTTCACTTTTCTACTCTGTTTTTCTGACTTTGACTTTTTTGGGGGGGGACGGGAGGGATTTCACATATACCTGGTATTTGTCTTTCTCTGCCTAGCTTATTTCACTTAGCACAGTGCCCTCCAAGGTCATTTATGTTGTCACAAACGACAAGATTTCTTTAAGTAGAATTTAAGGCAATCATGCTATCAGTATTTCTCAGCTGTGAGTAACGTACAGAACACTCTCAACGACTGAATCAGGTCTCGACTATATGTGATTATATTTCTAGATAACCACAAAGCAACAAATTTACAACTAAGACCTTAAAAATCTCCATATAAAAGAATTTCAATTAATGATATTAGTTAATGGGATGAAAGACTTTGTTTTGCTTGAGTTAAAATCATGGCACAGGGTGAAAATACAGTGTCGTTCGGACCACACACAGATATGTGGGTTCAGCAAGCCTCCCCTGCATGTGCTCAGGGTGGCTCCCATCTGCCCCCACTCTTAGCCATCTAACTGCTGAAAGCAGCATCGTCCTATAGCCAGCCCATCCTTAACTGGTGTACACCCAGGAGACACCTTTCATTGGCACCTGCCGGGGAGAAGCTGCAGCCCTGGGTCCACCTGCCTGCCCTTCAGGCCCCTGGAAGTTATTCAGGAGATAGACGGCACCGAGAGGCACTTACCCGCGAAAGCCCGGCCCCTGCAAACGAGTGGTGGGTTAGTGTTTCCCAGTGAACTCGTCTGGCGTTCTAAAGTCACATCCCAGGGGCTTTGAGACTCAAGGAAAAGCATCTGCTTGTAAAATCTTCCCACTTTGCCTTGCGCATGGGGCTTGGGAAGAGGGGAAGAGCTCGTGCAAAATTCAGCTCTGAGACTCTGATTCAGGAGAGTGTGCCGTAAACTCCTCGCCTGCGGTGTGCCCTGTGCTGGGTTTGCCAGGAATTTCCCCACCTGCTCTCTCTCTGATCTGAAGGTACTCAGAGCAGAACAGGCCATTCTCATCCAAGCCCTCCCCTTTTAAGGCGATGCACAGTCCAGTTTCAGGGCAGGGCGACTCCTTTTGCTCCGGCTCTCCGTCTCTTCCAAGAGAAAGATCAGAGCCGGTGTCCGTCTGGTTCCGAGTGCCTGGCTGTGAGCCGTGTGCCCGGAGCAGGCTGCCTGGCTCTTTCATGTTCTGGCTTCACCTTTGGCTGTGGCGGTGCCCTGAGCCTCCGGAGACCTTGGGCTGCAGGGGCCCGGCTGTGTGCCTCCCGGCCATCCTTGTTTGCCCTCGTTCTCTCTTTCTTCAAGTCTCCACCGAGCGCGGCTCTGTGAGAGTGGTGTCATCTCCAATCACGGCCGCCACCTCTGCTCCCTCCTCCCAGGTTCTCTGCTGGGCATTTTCCCCCGCTCTTGGCTTTTCTCCTTCCTCACGCCTCTTCAGTGTTTCTCTTCTTTGGGCAAATGAGTTCCCTGTGTCACCAGCACCAGCCGGTCAGAACTTTCTTCCCGTTTTTCCCCCCAGTGGCTGACCACGAGTCCTGACACGTCAGGGATGCTTTGGGGTGTTCACCTCTTAGAACAGCACCAGAACCGGGCAGCGGTGGAAGTGACTGATTTTGAGCCCCAGGAGGCTCTGTAGCGCCGGCCCTGGTAGGCACTGGTGTCCCCTGTTCTTCCATGGGCGACTGTCCTGCTCTCTCCTCAAATTCAGACACGAAGTCACGGCACCTGCCCTGGAGCTGGGGGCCGACCCGCCACAGCCTGTGTCATCTCTGAGACCCCTCATGGTTCTGTTCCTTTACACGCAGGGCTCTCCTCCAGCAGCTGCAGAAGCTGCAGACTCTGGTGATGGGCAAGGTTTCTCGCACCTGCAAGTTGGCGGGCACGCAGACTGGCACCTGCCTCATGGTGAGTTTCCCGAAGGGACGCGCCCTAACCGCCCCGCCCTCTCCCCAGTCTCCATCGCTGCCCAGCCTGCCACGTCCAGGGGCCGTGGGGTCGGAGGAACCGCGCAGCTCGCTCCCGGTCCGTCTGCTGGCCGGTGCGGGGAGCCTCCCGGGGCTGCGGGTGGACAGGTGTGCTCGGTGGACCTTGGAGTCGACAGCTCCGTGTTGTCCCTCGCCTGCAGGTGGTCGTGCTGTGCTTTGCCGTGGCGTTCGGCAGCTTCTTCCAGGGCTATGGGCCCTATCCTTCCGCCACCAAGATGGCCCTGCCCAGCCAGCATTCCATGCCGGAGCCGTACACAGCCTCCGTGGGTAAGGCCACACTCAGCACGCGGGGAGGGTCTCTGTTTCATTCCTCTGGAGCTTTCTGGAAGCTCACCTTTCTGAAGGGAGTCTTACGTGAACGTTTGATTTTAAAAACGTGATGAAAGTGTAGCTTCTCCATTGAGGGGAGGGAAGGGGCAGGGGAGGGGGTCATGCCCACTTGCTGGGTTCCCCCTTGTGCCCCTCCCCCCGGGGCTGAGGCACCGCTGGGAATTCTGTAGAACTCAGCGGAGCACACTTTACAAAATACCGCTCACGACTATGTTCCCTGGCAAATTGTCAGCGGCCCCAGCCTTGGAGGATGTGCTGTGCCTTCGTGGTGTCTCCCTAACACCCAGTACTTTGCTTTGTCCTCAGTGAGATCCAGGAACCTGCTCATCTACGAGGAGCATTCTCCCCTGGAGGAGCCGTCCAGCCCCGCCTCGGCCGGGGAGCTTGGCCGCTGGGACAGAGGCTCCTCCCTGCTCAGGGCGTCGGGGCTGGAGTCCAGGCCGGACGTGGATCTTCCCCATTTCATTATCTCGAATGAGAGCAGCCTGGAGAAGTCAGTGCTGTGGGAGCTCCAGCAGCACCTGTGAGTCCGCGGACACAGACCCCTCTCCTCCACTGCACCGGTCAGGGTCAGGGGTCAGCAGCCTGCAGGGCGGGTGGAGACTCTCACAGGCCTCGTCAGTCCTTCTGCTCCTTCAGGACCGATTTCCAGGCCCGGGGACTGGGGAGGGTGTACTGTTTGCCAGTAGCTGCCCCTAGTAGAGATGGGAAAAGACCCCCTGTCTACTATGTCATTGGGGAGCTGGCAGCAGTGGCTTCAGGACGTGGGGAAAGGGCTTGCCCCCACCCCCCCCCCCCTTCCTCACTCTCTCATCATCCCTCAAAGCCGCATGAGTAAACACACAGTCAGTCCCAGGAGGATGCTTGCCATGCAAATGCAGCCTAAGACACCTTCTCTAGCTTCCAGCTAACATGTATGTTATGCTATATGTCAATATGTAGTTTTATCATTTACATGTAAGTAAACATGCACGAGTTGTAATTGCATATTTCTATTGAGGGCACCGTTGAAGAGGCACCGTGCCTGTTCGTGCTTCCGTATTGAAGGTAGCACACTTGGCTCCACTTCTCCATGAGTTGTTGCCCTTAGTCATGGAGAAACATCCCTTTGTAAACATAAAGGCTTACATGGGTGCCAGGTGTTGTTGTGTGAGGGGAGGTGCCTGGGATGGCAGACGGCACAGGAGGGGGCCGGTCGTGTGGTGTGGTTGGGGATGGAGCTGAATGGCCTTTCCCCTGGGCCTCCCAGAAATGCCGCTATTCCAATGCAAGCGGGAGAGATTCCGTTTCTAATTCTTCAGCTCTCCCCTGCTAACGCTGTGGGAAGGTTCCTGATGACATATACCTTCACAGGTTTACATCACACCTGCATATTGAACGTGTCCTGGCACTTAACCATTTTAAGTACTAAGCAAATATGATACATTAATCTCATTAATTACTTTAAGAGGTTATTATTATTCCATTATAGAGAAATTGTAAGGCTATGGAGACTCAACTACTTGAGTATTTGGTTCATGACACAAGTCGCCTCCCCTCTCAGCTCAGCTATCCAGGCCCCATTGAAATGTGCTTGTTTGGGATGTCTGCTGGGCACTGGACCTGCCTGTTCCTTCTCCATGTGCCTAGGACTCTCGGGGCTCTTACACAATCCTATATAATAAAGAGCTAATATGCTAATTAGACCAGATGGCAGAACAACCTTCCGGAATGACCAGTGGACGGCGGGGGGGTGGGGTGGGGGGGCGGGGCAGGGCTGAGAGGCAGCCGAGGCTGCCAGGGCCAAGCCCCCTTGCAAGAATTTCGTACATCGGGCCTCTAGTTTAATAATAATGTAGTTATTTTCTGTTGTATATTTATTGTTATTTCCAGTTACTTATTTGGGGGCTCTAGGGGGTCTTTATTGGGATTATTTGCTATGCTAGAACAGGGATCAGCTTTATCCTTCTGTTTTGTCCTTCCCAGGGTCTAGCCATCCTCAGTCAATACAGTACTTTAAAGGGCCGTCAATAAATGCAGCTCTTTAAAGCAGAGGTCCTCAAACTTTTTAAACAGGGGGCCAGTTCACTGTCCCTCAGACATTCCACACATGCGCACTGCGGGCCGGGGCCAGTCGGCTGCTAAGCAGGACAGTCAGCGGCGGCAAAAACACCCGGCCGGCTGGATAAATGTTTTCGGCGGGCCGCATGTGGCCCGCGGGCCGTAGTTTGAGGACGCCTGCTTTAAAGCAGTGTACAACAGATCAGTCTGAAACTGCCATCTCTAGTCTCTGGGCTGGGGTATCTCCCTTGGGTGGGGATGGGGGAAGGTGGTGGAGAGGACAGTGGCCAGGCTGGTAATGGGAGGCGTTGGGAACAGAGAGTTGCTGCTGGGTGGGAAGGAACAAGGGCACCCTTGGGCCAGCCCGCAGTGCTGCAGTCAGGGAACGATCGTGTCTCCAACCCAGCATGGCTGAGACTGCTTTTCCCTCTCGATGCCTTCACAGGGTCGGCGCCAAACTGGAGGGGAATGAAACTCTCAAAGTTGTCGAACTCGACAGGAGAATGAACGCCACCTTCTGAGAGGCGGTCTCCACCGCCCTCTCTCTCTTGGCTCTGCTTTTACTTCCCCAAACCACCTTTGTTATAAGCTTTTCCTTTTTCCCACCCAACACGGATGAAGACATGGACGAGCAGTGGAGCAGTCGAGGCTTTGGCTGGGAGGACAGCCTGCGATTCCCACCTGCGGTGAGAGCCCTCCCCCTGCAGCCCCGAGGCCCTCCCTGCAAAGGGAGCCGGATCCCTCCCTCCCTTTTGCTTCCTGCCTTAGGGAATTACGTTAGGGTCAGGCGCGGGACAAGTGGGCTTGTTTCTACCAATGATCGTGCTGCAGATCTACAGCCTGGCTCTCACCAGGGGTGTGACCACCTCTTTGAAGATGATGACTCTTATTCGTTGGAGACCCCACACGCTGGCCATAACGAGCCTAGGATGCCTGTTGGAATCTGGTGAAGCAGTGACTGATGTCCCGCCTCCCTCAGCCTGGTCTCCGGTGTGTCCGCCCCGTCAGCCCCGGAAGTGCCAGTGTGTCCAGTGAGCGCCCCGCCACTCTGCTCTGTCCAAGCCCTCCAGCCCTTGCCTGTGGTCCTGGCTCTGGGCCAGGGCCCCTCACATTCTCAGGCCGCAAGTGCAATGCCTGAAGGAATCAGGCTTCTCTACTCCAGGCGAACCTGCCCGTCTTGTTGCTTGTAGGACTTCTCCATAACCTGTGTTCCCTCACCCATAGATCCGCCTCCTGGCTTCTCCTCCCCATTTGTAAATAGTATTTATTAGCTTGCGAGGCTTCCCGCTAGCAACCGCTGAAGAGATCCTCCCGCCAAGCCTGCCAAGTCTTGGGTTGGACTTGGGCGCTAGGAGGGCAGCCTAGGCTCTGGGATTCCCAGTCCTCCAGGCCCTGATTCATTTCCTTTTCTTCTCTTTGTTTCTGGAGGCCTATCACTGTAGGTGGGAAATCCCTGTAAGCATGTTCTCCTTAAGAATGAACTCGAGGAAAGATGGCTTAAGCTTGTGATCTGTGGCCGGACGCTTTGTTGTCCTGTGCCCAGAACAGCGCGGGGAAGGCCTGTCCTGACAACAGGCGTGTTGGACAACCTTGCTAGCATGTCTCTCCACACCTGCTCCTGGCCCTCCTCCGCACCTTCCCCCACCCCCACTTTTACCCCCCTCTTCTGCCTCAACACAGGGGTTGGGCCTGAGGTCTGCTCCAGGGGTTGGAGCAGGTGACATTGTTATCTACAGTCTTACCTTTTATAGTCAGGTTTGGCTACTTTGCAGCTCACCCAAAGAGACTTAACCCCCACAACCTACTTTATTATTATTTTTTTAATGATTAAAGTAACTTTTGTAGTTTTAAAAAAATCTCTCCTCTTTCATACAGATAAGACATGAAGTTGCCTTTTTATTGTATAATGTAGAAAGTTTGCCTTAAGTGTTTTCCCCTAGCTTGTAAAAGAATTAGCTTACATTTTATATTTTTGTTTTTAGTAGAAGCTGAAGGGCCTTTAGCTTTAACTCCCCTCTCTCTCTCTCTCTCTCTCTCTCTCTCTCTCTCTCTCTCTCTCTCCCACACTGTCATTAGAACCTGTACTTAAGAGGATCAAGCCCACAGCTGGGCCTTTTCCCCATCCCGTACAGGATTTGGTGTCATTAACATTGGCCATCATATCTCGTAAGCAGATCTGTTTGTCTGTCCAGGTACCTCTGGGGCTCACTGTCAGGGACTCCTGTGTGTCCCTACTATGATGGAGAGTATTCCAGACCGGGGGATGGCCAAGTTCATCTTCTCCGCGGTGTGTGAACACGGGGTCAGGACTGCAGTGGTGCTGGTGGCCCTGCCAGCCCTTTGCACAGTTCTCGCTGCCCTTTACACTGGCCAGGGAGGGCTGGGACCCTCTGGGCTGTGCCTCCGCTCCAGCTTCTCTCTACTCCCTTCTCTCCTTTCCTTCTGCTCTGGATTCTCTGGGCTTGACTGGTGTCTGATAACCGTGGCTCACCACCTACCCATCCCTTTCTGTAAAATGTTGTGTAATGATCAGGCATAGGCAGCCTGGGGGGGCCCAAGAAGGGAAAAAGGATTAACTCAAATAGTATTTGGATGATGCGAAAGGAAAGGTTCAGAGTTAAGGGCAGAAGTGTGAGAATGGCTCAGCCTACCCACCTGTTGCACCAGCACCAAATGGGGTTTTTAAGGCTCCTAAACCAGCCAGCATGGGGCATCTGCTTGTGTGAGTGAGGAGGGCGAGGGGAAGGGGCAGAACACTGGGAGCCTGTCCTTAGAGCCTTGAGGATTTCATTCTCTCCCTTTCCCACTCCCCCTTGACATCACTCTCTCCAGTGCATAGGTTATGTGTCATAGAGATGTAACTTGAAACCTATGTGATCAGATTAACCAATGTCACCCCAATAAATTTAATAAAAATAAATGCAAACAAATGGCTACACACTCTGCCCAAACCTCTGTCCAGCAGGGCACTCTCTCTGAGAAACCGTTCTTCCGATGAGAATCTGTCACTAGAGACAGGGGACATCAGCTGAGGGATCAAATGGCCACTTTAAGGGGTTCCCAGAACTAATATTGCTGTTGTGTTGAAAAACCTCTGCCCTCCACTCCCTGCTTTGGGGAATAAAGGAGATGAACCACGCTTTTAGGAGGATGTAAGGGGGTCAGGAGACAAGAGGAGTTGGATAGTAGAAGATGGGTCCCACATAATTCATGGATGTGTGCACGTTTCTGTGCCGGGGTAAGCCCTGTTGTTTCCCCCACGGAGTGGTCTGCAGACCGGTCAGCCCTGGTGAGCCCTGGTGATTTCAAATAGTGGCAAGTGCTGGCTTCTGAATTTCAGTTTTGGAAAACATGACACTGTTAGTGCAACCATAAAGCACAGAGAGTAAAGACCTCGCTTGTACAGATGTTAATTCTGTTTCTCATCATGCAAACAGCTATTCCGCTCCCCTTTCTTTGATTCCCCCATTGGAGGAGATTGTTCCAAATGATCAGAGAACAAGTCCCTGTTTCCTGGATGAGACCCCAGTGACCCACACTCCCCAGCGTGGTTCTCGACTTTGCCCTCAGAAACGGATACCGACAGTGAAAGGTGCGCTTTTGGGAAGGAGTCCCCGTGAAGTGCTGGGACCCGGGGCCTCACGCGCATGCAGTGCACGTCTCACAGCTGAGCTGCGTTGCTCCTTCAGGGTATCAGGTGAAGTGAGGTTCGACCCCGGTGCAGGCACAATGAGATGACCCGTTGGTTTATACCAATGGCTTTGATTTGGAGACTTGATTTGTGGATTGTAAAAGCAGCTTTTACATCAAGTTATTTACCAGCCAAGTATAAATACCACATTTTTTAATTCCTAAATCTCTCAGTGTAGCCTGGATGCCAAAAGAAGGCTGTTACTCTCATGTGCCCGTGGAATAGGAGTATTGATTGGTTCGTCTCTACTGAGGCAGTGAGTCGGAATCCAGAATTTTTTTCCCCAAGTGTTTTATGATGAACTGTCAGCACTTCATGGCTCCTTCCTCCCATGTTCTCAGACCGAGCAAAACCACAAAGACCGGACCCGCCTCTCAGGGCCCGCTCCTCTGAACACACCTGTCCCGTGAGTGTGCATTTGAGCACGCTGCACAAAGAGACATCCTGAGAGGAGATGGACCGTCCACGCTGGCCTTGCCGACATGGGGAGGCTGGAGATGGGGAGGAGGCTTGCAGCCTCTTCTGTCTGCCAGAAGGCATTCCATTGGTTCTGTTGAGCCCAGTCTTTGAGAACCTCTATTAGACACCAGCATGGCTGCTTGCAGGGCCTGCAGACAGTGTGACCGTTAGCAGGTGGTGCCCCAGTGACAGACATTTTATTTGAATGCTTTTCAGTGGAGACAATTAGGAAACATATGATAGGGTCCCCCCCCCCCCGGCCCCCGTTCCCCCCTCCTCCTACCGCTGCTCACGAGGGCAGTATAGGAGAGAGCAGGGGGCTGTGAAATCGGGGCAGTGAAGGAGCCAGAGACAGATTTTAGATTCTTTCTTTCTTTCTTTTCTTTCTTTCCTTTCATCATTCCTTCCCTCCTGAGGAACAGAGCTGCACGAGGCCCTGGGGAGTGAGGGAGGCTAGGAAAGATCATTAATCAGTAGCTATTCAAACACACAAGTGCTAGGATTCTTATTCTCTCTCTCTCTCTCCTCCCTCTCTCTCCCCCCCCCCCCTCTCTCTCTCTCTCATTCCTTCCTTGTCTTAAGACACTCATTTGTGCCTTAAATGTGCCTTAGAGATGAGCCCAGGATTACTGAGGGCTCTCATCCTTGGGAGACTTTATTTATAGCCTTGTATATTAGGTTGACGTGTGTGGGAGAGAAATAACTTTTTCTAAAGGCTCAAAAATGGTTTCCTAAAAGTGAGCAATAATAAGATTTGTACATCAGGAGAAAAGAGGCAGAGTTATGTCCATTAGAAAATCCCATTTTGTAGAGGTGCAATTATATCTAAAAATGGCCAACTGGGATTAAAGGTATTATAAATCCACAGAGCAGGACATTTTCTCGATGCGAAGGAACCTGGCCCATTTGGGGATTAATGCGTGATGCCTTCACGGCCAGAGGGTCAGCAATGACCGCAGGCGAAGTCCACCTGTTGGCTCCTTTGGTCATTTTGGGCGGCCTAGACTTCAGGAATGCTTTCTTTTCTCTTGGATTCGAGAAGGAAGGGAAAAAATATTTCTTGAGCACTTATTAAGTGCTGGGTGCTGTGCTAAATAAGCTTCAAGTCTTTTCATTTTATAGACAGAGTAAACAAGGGCAGCTGGTTACTCTGAGCTGGATAAACAGCCGAGGGGTATTGGAAGTGCAACAGTGTGAGCAGATTCTGTGATGTGAACACACTGTAAACGTGTAAGTTCTCTGGGCGGGACGCACAGCGCTGCTCGCTGCCCGGGCCCCGCTGAGCAAGTCCAGTTCCTTGCCTCATGCTGGCGCTGTCCTCCAGGTGGTCCTCGCCTGTCCTTTTCATCCAATCTTCTGCGAGTTCCAGCGCACGAGCTTGACATCCTAAAAACAAATAAAACGGGTTTCTCTGCTCCTGTCCTTTGTTCATCAGCTGGGAGAGAACATGAACTTTGAGCACCATGGACCTACAGTGCTTAGAAAATCTCTCTTTCAGGTAAAACGCTTTATGAGTCTGTGGAAGACACCAGCATTCTGACAAATTGTGAGCGACCCTTTTTAAACAACACTGAGCAGACCCTGAACTGTATAGCTTTCATGTCTGTACTGACAGCTGGGCTTGCCTCTCGTTTGTAGCAGGTTGTGTAGACCAGCGGTGTTTAAGTCTAAAGACATTGCAAGTCTATTATCTGTTGTATCGTGCTGTTCTTTTCAGTGACTTTTTATTCTTTATCATAGCTAAGCAAATACCAAAAATATAAATGCTTTGTAACTTGTACTTAGTTTGGGGGGGAAAAACACGAAATTGTTATGCTTTTGTATTTCCATTTCTTGCAAATAAAAATATTTTTTTTTCTTAAATAGTAAATTGTTGTCCAGTCTCTAAAACCCTGGTGATCTGGTTTTAAGAGCAATTATTTGGATGAGCGTGGATTTGCATATGTGTGCCTACCCACACTTTTCTGCTGATCTAGTTGAGCTGAAAGAAGCCTCGAACTAGCCTTTTGAATGGGGTCTAGTGCTGAATCTAAGTCTCGGTTGGAGGCATATGGAGAAACGCAGTTGTTTGCTCAGCCAGCCACAGGAAGAAAAACAGGATTCTCTAGAGATGTCTAGCCTGAGTGCTGTTTCCGTTGTCTCCTCTTAGCTCGTCCCTCACCAGGTTTCAGAACTCTGTGCATCAGAATATGCTTTCCCGGTTCAGATACTTGAGAACGAGGGCGTGGACTGGAGCCAGAAGAGAAGGGCCCTTCATCACAGGAACTTGAAGAGGATGCCTGCCACAGATTCATGCTCCAGGAATTCTGATGAGATGGTTGGTAAAGGTCAGAGTACTCAAGCAAAATCATCTTCTCCCACTGCAATCTGTGCATTCAGGTTTAATCTCCACTCGGAGGGAGTGGGGCTTCATCTAGCCTCAGGAAGAGCACCCAGAATGTTAGAGACCAAAGCCATGGGCCGCGTTTACCTGGAAACAACAGAAAAACCAACAACATTTTTTTGTTTCTTAGCAGCATGCCTAAGCCTGCTTTGGGCTCCGGGTGCATTAGTTTCCCCGCTGCCTTTCCCCTCTGAGCACTTTGACCTTCTCTTCTGTTCCTACACAGGGGCCTTTTCCTGCGGAGGCGTTGGTAAGATGTCCATCTCATTCTTCCCTACATTGGGAGCCCATTATGGAAGCCTCCCCCTTGTGCTGATATCTATCCAGTGATGTGTGGAGGGGGCAAATACTGCCAAGTACTCCTTCTGTATTAGTCTTGCCTTTACATTTTCTGTATTTCTGTTGCTTTGGCATCTGGGGCCTTGCTGATCCAAGAAGGACTGCCCTCTAGCCAGTTCCTAGAGAGAGTAAAGGACTTGCCTAGAAGCACACCTTTCCTATGCAAACCAACCAACCCAGGGCCCCTACCCAGCCTCCTTCTCTAAGCTCTAAGCTACTATCCCTCTGTCTTAATCACCCAGGGTCGGGTACCAGACAACCAGAGGCAGTCCCTATGCCCCAGAGCCCACTGCAGTTTTCCCAAGCAGCCCATCCTAAACCTGCTTACCTCACCTCCCGTTCCTACCTCTGGGAACCACAATAAAGGCTCTTGCCTACTTTTTCCTCTCCTCACTCTGCCTGCTGACAGACCTTGGTGCTTTCCTGGGCGCCCCTATGTGGTGTAGCCTGCTCCCTCCTCTTGAAAACTGTAAGTAACAAACTATTTTTTTCAAAGGCAATTGGCTCTTGATCTGTTGGCCTCACCATATCTGAATAATAATAAAACCTACACTTTAAAACACATTCCTTAGGCATTGAATGCCAAATCAGAGGCTGATTCCCAGACTCCTGGGTATTCGGGGTTTCAGGGAGGGGCCCACTAGGATTTAGGGGAACATGATGCAGATGTATTGTCTCCTTACACACTGGCTGCCACTTCTGTTCCAGAGAAGAAATTGAGAACTATAGAGGGCAAGGGGGCTTGTTCATGGGGAAAAGGTGAATTTGAAGGGAAGTGTCTTAAGTTCTAGTCCTGTGCTCAGGTTCCAGGGTACATCAGACCATGCGCCTCTGAAAATAAGAGCGATGGCAAGGAAACACTGGGATACAGCAAGGACGAGAACCCAGCCAGAGCCAGGCTTATGGGTTCTTGAGTTATACCATGAACATGCTAGCTTTGAGAGAAAGGAGACACTTATTGCCTATTACGTACCATGTGATTTTCATGTATGATCTTGTTTATTTCCTTCAAGATCTTTATGGAGGGTATATAGTTACCCCCTTTCACAGTTGAGGAAACTGGAGTTCAGACAGAGCAAGAAACTTACTTAAGGTCACAACCAGCAAATGACAGATGAGAGAGTTGGACCCTGGTCCTCACTCCAGGCCTATGGTCTTTGAACTACACTATGCCGTTTTTAGGGCGTGAGGATCTTTACTTGTAAAAATACAGAGTTAGTCCAGATCAGTTTCCAAACCCTTAGCTCAGGCACAAGTGTTTCTGATTTGGTCCCACGGTCTTTCAAACAGTTAAAAATAATTGGTTAACCTTCCAACATTTCAAAGATTTCTCATAAAACTCCAGATTTCCATCTCCTCTTGAAAGACTGGAAGACCCAGCAAGTTCAGGAGCTGAGTAATGGTAGCCCCTCAGAGGGTGCAGGTCATCTGTGGGTGGCCATGTTTTCCCATTTATGTCACTTACCTGGTCTTTCTGTCATCTGAATTGGTGGCCTCAAGGTTAGATGGTGGCTGACTTTCTGAGATTCATAAGAAATGGAATAAGTGAAAAAGACTGTATTAGTTATGGGACTAGGATGTGGGGAGGGTGGTTAGTTTCATGCCCAGGGACAGGAAATGAGAGGCCTGAGTAGGGAGGGCTGGGCTGTGATCAGTGGAGGAGTCTGCACACTCCCTTCTTTGTAACACACACACACACACACACACACACACACACACACACACACAGACACACACACAGACACACACACACACACACTGCAATCTTGGTTCTGCTCTTCTTAGTTCCAGAGATAAATCTTCAGTAATCTCAAAAATTATGTTAAAAATCTTCCTAATGATCCCATTTGTATAAGACCTTGTACTTTACATAAAGCGCTTTCACATGTCACACAACGCACTTGCTGATTATTCATGCGGAAGGTGTGGCAACTGTTACTGTCCCTGTTGCTCTGCTGTGGGGATGGGGGCAGTAGAGGCATGAGCAGCTCTGCACTAGCTACACGGTGAGTGAGTGCGGAGTAGAAACTTGAACCAGCTGACCTGATTTCCTTCCTAGTACCGTTTCCATGAGCTGTGCCTCCTCTGGGTAGGCGACAGCCATGACCCCTCCAATGGAATTGCTTTGCAAGATGCCACTGCCATACTCTTTCTCCTAGAAGGATGAGGATTGGGTTTTACCCAGAATGGAGGACACTCCGAAAGGCCCCTATCTATTCAGAGAGGGAAAAAGAAGGAGGATGGCTCATCTCAGTTATTTCCTGCAAAATAATCCAAGTGGCCATTGAAGAGGCTAATTGCACTTGATCCCTTATGATTTGATGAGCCCGGGCACAAGTTGATGTTGACTTCCATTGGGCACAGCTGTTGCTAGATCTTTTGGCAATTTCAAAGAAGAGTTCTGGCCCCAGGAGGAGCCCATGTGTTCTCTCCCTCCCTCTCTGCTGCTGTTTTTAGATGGAGGAGCAAAAATAACCATTGAGGAATACCATGGAAGCTGCCAGAGAGGCTGTTGTGCCGTTCTCCAAGAAGTCTGTTTCAAAATGTTTAATGTTTCTTAAGTGAAGGGTATTTGGGAATCGGGGCTGCCAGGGTGTTCATAATTAATGTCCTCCCCAGTATTACTGCAAAACAGATGGCAAGTTCAGTTCGCTGATGAGTGCCTGAGAGATTCCATGTGCCTGGGCTGGTTCAAAGAAAAATATCCCCCAACAGAGAAAAAAAAATGAAAACATAAAACCACCTACATATTTAGACACCACCAGACAGAAATGGTGCCCTCAATCCCCAAAATGTTTTCTTTCTTGGCTTAGTTATCATTTAAATGCTTTCGGTGGCTGGTGCAGCTTTTTATCATGGTTTGAGGTAAATGAATGCAGAAAAGAAAATACAGTTGAAATAGTATTTGCAATACTACACACATAATTCTATGCAATCCTCCCCCCAGGGGTAGTACTTGACGGGGGCTATGAGTTGAACTAGGAGGGGTGCTAGAGGGACAGCTCTCTGTGTAGAGTTAGATAGAATGACAGGTGAGGGATTGTGTTAGGGTTCCCAAAGGGTAATACATGAGTATCTGGGCCATCCCGTTTCTCATGAGGAGGAGATTTCAGTGTCCTGAATGGGGCATGTCACTGGGGGCAGGTGTTTTGGAATCAGGGTGGGGACTGGTGCCAGGGAGAGTCTAATCACCCAGTGTGTAGTTTACTTAACCTTCCACCATTCACCCCCGGCCGCACCTCTGCTTCCTTCTTTCTCTGGTGGCTTAGCTGTGCTCTATTCGTGTTATCTCAACCAGAGAACCTCCGAGAAGTTCCTAGGCGATTCAGCACTTCTTCTCACCCCACCATGGCCCAGGGGCTAGCACTGACCGAGCCTCTCTCCCTGCCCAAACTCCATCACCCTTGCCGTCGCTCAGCCTGCAGTGGTCTCTGATGCTGTTTTCATTGCTCTGGAGGTGCCCGAGGCTTTGCACAAACAAAGGTAAAGTTAGTTCTGCATATCTAGAAGAGGAGATGTTATTAACAATTAAGAGCTAGGACTTTTGACCTGAATTTAAAACCCATTTTCAAGTTGGGATTAAAACATATATTAGAAGCAGAACATGTCCTGGGTTAAAATGGGGAGAAGGTCATGTGGCAAAGAGGAGATCTCCTGTCAGAACTGCATGGCACGTGACCCGTCCATTGCAGCTTCACTCCCTCTGCCTTACCTGGATACATGATTGTGGCAGCTATGCAAGCAGAGGGTCCAAAACTTTACCTTTCCAATAATAGATTGAGGAAGCTCTGGTTTGGCAGATAAGTCTACAGTTTCCGTTGACACACTGGAGTGATTGTTGTGGAGTGACTGCCAAGTTAGAACCTGCCTGCAGTCACAGAAAGCAAGAGTACATTCTCCTCTGAGTTAAATGCTTCACATATGGAGTACTCCCTTCAGTTCTGGGTGCCACCTTTTAAAATACATCCTATATAATAAGACCCTAATATGCAAATCAACTGAACAGCAGAACAACTGGTCAGTTGCTATGATATGCACTGAGTGTCTGCCCCCAAGAGGGAGGCGGCCAGCAGGGGCACCAGGCCACCAGCCAAGGTGGGTGCCAGTCGAGAGGGTAGCTGATCGCCCCACAGATCAACCCTGATTGCCAGCCAGACCTAGGGACCCTACCCTATATATTGGGAAGAGTCTCTTAGATTTAAAAATTAAAACCTGGCAAGGCTACTCTACCACTGAAAAAACAGGATGATGCAGCAATGACATGCATGGACTCTGGCTTGCACATTTTGTGGTCAGCCCTGATTCTAACACTTATAACGGTGTGACAAAGCCAATTACTTAACTTCTCTCTTCTTCAGTTTTTCCACCCATAAGATGGGGAAAATGGTACTACCGCCTCAGAAGGATCATGTTATGTACTCCTTTTTATAATCAGGGCAATACAATGTAGCCGCCCATACAACAGCAAGATGCCTTTCACCTGTATGAGAAGTATGGTCACTGGTGCATGCAGAGTCTTGGATTGTGAGAGGGATGTCTGACTGCTGGCAGTCGGACATCCCCCGAGGGCGCAGGCCAGGCTGAGGGACCCCCGCCCACCCATACACGAATTTTGTGCACTGGGCCTCTAGTATTATTATAAACCTTCTTAGGGATTGGCAAACTTTTATCAAAATGTGGTATCACCCTGGCCAGTGTGGCTCAGTTGGTTGAGTATCATCCCATGCACCAAGAGGTCTCTGGTTCAATTACACATCAAGGCATATGCCCGGGTTCCAGATTTGATCCCTACTATAGCGCGTGCAGGAGGAAGCTGATTGATGTATCTCTCTCATTGATGTTTCTCTCTCCTTTTCCCTTCCTCTCTCTAAAATCAGTAAAAAATATTTTTAAAAATGTTGGTATCAATTTACACTTCTACTAAAAATATGTGTGTTCCTGTTTCCCAATACAAAGATCTATGCTTAATGTTATCTGAGTTTAATTTTTTGCCAGCATGATGGGTATAAAATGACATCTTGTGGTTGTTATTGCTTGAGGTAAACACGTTCTTTTTATTCTTCAGAAACATTATTTTTGTTCTTTTCATGCATATTTGACAAACATTTAAATTTATTCAGTATATTTACTCTCTTTCTGAACAACTTAAGGACATTAGAATGCCTAAATTCTAAGCAGCTCTCATTTTCATGCCATTTCTGTGCAATATTTTAGTTGTACAGTCAATCCTTGCTATTTGCAGATAACAATAAAAAAGATATTAAAAGATGAACATGTCCTGGGTTGGAAGGGGGAGAATATGTGAATTTTTATATGTGAATTTTTCTACCCATTAAAATTTATTTGTACCTTTGAAATCAAACTCACAGCACTATCATGATAATTCATGGACTTGCACAGAGCAGCAAAAATGAGTCACCTGATGGGTATGTTTCTAGCTAAGGTTGAACAAAGTGATGCTGTTTTCTTGTTTCAGTTCTTATATGCAAACAACTAATCTACTTAGTGCTATGTTTTCTCTATTTTTGTGCTTTCTGTTGGTGATCTTGATGTTTAAAATGGACCCCAAACATAATGCTGAAGTTCTGTCTAGTGTTCCTAAGTGTGAAAAGCTGTGATGTGCCTTATGGAGAAAATATGTGTTAGGTAAGTTTCATTCAGGCATGAGTTAGAGTGCTGTTGGCCATAAATTCAATGCTAATAAATCAACACTGTAGTACATCTAGAGAAAAAGAAAGGAAATCCCAGTATGTATGTCAGGCTATTCTGGAAAGTGATAAAGTAACATATATAGTGTGTGATGAAGGTATGGAAAAGCAGCTAAATTTCTGGATTCATGAGATGAGGATTGATTTAAAAAAAAAATAGCAAGCAGCATTATTATAAAGCTGAAAACCAAAGAAATTTGTGGTCACCTCTTCAGGATCAGGAAAGTGTTAAATCCTTAACAGAGGCAGGTATTGCAGATCAGGAGGCCACAGAAGAATTTTTAAAATACCTTCTAAGTGTTATATAAGAAAAGGGTTATGTGAGAGTCTTAGTCTTGTTCTAGGCTTTAATTTGTCTATAATTCTTTTGTTCTTCCTAATTCTTAAAAGATAGTTTTGCTGGATATACCATTTTATTTTATTTTTACTGAGGTATAATTGACATATAAGTTTCAGGTGTACAATATGTTGATTTGATACATTTATATATTGCAATATAATAACCATGTTAGCTAACACCTTTGTCAAATCACATAATTGCCATTCTTTTTTGGACATTTTTAGATTGACAATTATTTTTGTTCCATATTTTGATTCTACTATTTTTAGGGTTCCAATTTTACTGTTAAGAAAATCTGTTTTTCTAGCTCTTGATTATCTAAAAGTAATCTGCCACTTTTTTTCTGGCTAATGCATGATCTTTTCTTTGTGTATTAATTAACTCAATGATGTATTAATTGACCTTATTTGAGATTTGTTATTTTCTTAATCTGAGGACTGGTGTATTTCATTAATTTTGAAAATTCTCTGACATTATCTTTTCCAATATTGCCTCTTCCCCTTTCCCTCTATTAAATCCTTATGGAACTCTGACTATTCCTATTTCAGACCTTATTCTATCTGCAGCATCTCTTAACTCTCACATCTGCCTCTCTGTGGGCTACTCCTTTGGATCTATTTTCCAAGTTCATAGGTCTCCTTACAATGTGCTCTGTCATCTGCTTCTCTGGAAGCAGATGCTGGAGTTGAATTGGGGCATACGCTATTTAGTAGGGCTCAAAAACCTATGAAAAGAAAGAGAAGAAGCAGGGCTGGACAGAGGCAAAAGGCAAACTGCAGTGGAGTCTTAACAAAATGATGACTAATCCAGCAGAGAGCTCTGCAGTGAAATGTTGCATCTGGATGAAACAGGGTCTGTGTATCCCCTCATTGCTCAGTCACTGGATACAGTGGCCTTCAGAGGGGCAGCTTTTGGCAGCTGAGGAGTGACTGCTGGAGGCTGATGACCACACTGTTGGCAGTTGGATAAGTCCTTCCTTGAGGGGGAATCTTGATGGCACATCTTTGAGTCTAACCACATGTGGCTTCATCTGTCCATTGTATGTTTAATTTTATTATTATTTTTGATAATAATTATTATTATTGTATTTGTCTGTTTGTTTGCAAAATGTCTACTTGCTTAGATTATTACTTGCTCTTATATCAAACTTTCAATATTTTTATTTTAAATATATTAAACATAATTATTTTATATTCCATATCCATATTTCTCAGATCTGATTTTTTCGCAAGATGATTCTGCCATTAGCTTTTTGTGTGGACTCTTTCTCATAGGGCTTTGCTTCTTTATGGGTTTTGTGATATTTGAATTTATCTTCGTTGAAACTCTATCTGCAGAAATTCTTTGAGGCCTAAATTTAAATTGTCTTTATTCAAAGAAAATCTGCTTTTATTTCACCAGGTGCCAACACTCTTAACTACCTGACACTACTTTAAACTTAGTTTCAAGTTCATATAATTAGTTATTTCATATACTTGTGTCCATATAATGAATTCTGGCCCTAAATCTACACAAATGTGGTTAGAAATTTATTTTCTCAGCAGACTCTCTTCTTTCCCTCTTCCTCCTCCTCTGTTCCTCCTCCTACCCCTTCTCCTTCTCTGCATCCTTTAGAGCAGTGGTTCTCAACCTTGGCTGCACATTAGAGTCACCTAGGAATCTTTTTAAAATCCTGATTTCTGGGCCTCATCCTCCGGAAATTCTGTTTCTTTGTTATGGGGTGAGGCCACAACATGAGTAACAAAGAAACAGAATTTCCGGAGGATGAGGCCCAGAAATCAGGATTTTAAAAAGATTCCCAGGTGATTCTAATGTGCAGCCAAGGTTGAGAACCGCTGCTGTAGAGTATTATTTTACTATTCACCAAGCACCCACACTGCAATCAGCTGACCAGCTTCCCCTAGGGTGTGGGTGTTTTCTAGGCCTCCTACTGTGGATGCACGCCCTCAGGAATCTTGACTATGTGTGGGTCTTCAATCCAGCTTATCATCCTGTTTGGCCTTTACCTCCTATCCCCCAACACCACCGCCCATCAAACATCCAGTTCTGGTAAACAAGGGATCAGCAGATGCCTCTAAGGCAAACTTTCTTATTATTTCTGGCTTTTTTAGTATTTCCCTTACTTTTAAAATCAGCTTAATGAATGAATCAGACATTGATTGAAAAAGATGTTTTCTATATTTTTTCAAGAATTATAGGTGGTCTCTACTAAGGAAAATTTCTTTGTACAGCTAATCTGTCACATTGCCAGGAATAAAGGTGAAGTTCTCCTTAAGAATAATATTGATAAATTGATAAAAATATTGTACCCAGAAGAGAGCAAAAAGAGGACAAAAAAAATGAAGATGCTACTTTTGATGGGGCAAAAGTAGTTTTACAGTTGTGAGTGCACGAAACACAGAGTTTATTCTTGTGTTATTACTTATTAATGATTGTATTATTTTCCATACAAACAGTTGTAAGCCTACTTTTGCCCCACCCTGTATATTGAAAAGCAGAAGGAGACAGAGTTGCTTCCTTGGAGAAGAAAAGATGCTGCCTTTGAGAGGGATTATGGATCGAGTGCTGGTTTGGAATTGAAGAGAGGCCTAGCTTTGTTCTGGTTGGGCTATTGATTAGCTACGGAGCCTTGGAAAGATGTCAAGCATCTTGCCCTCATTCTGGCCATGCATAAGATGCAGGGGCAAAGGTAATTGATTTACAAAGTGTTTTCCAGTCTAATAACCTATAATCCTACATGTATGAGTCCTTCATTATATGAAAGAGATTTGTCTTCAAAAAGCAAGATTAGAACCCACAAATAGATGTGGAAAAGAAGAAATGTTTATCTCAGTTTAAGGAATCACAGATGAATTAAGTGGTTCTATAATGGGATTCTGTCCCAGAGAAAGGGCACAGATCCTGGAGCCAGACAGCCAGGATTCCAAATTCTGACTCTGCAATGCACCACCTTTATTGTCCTGAGCGAGTCTCTTAACCTCCTGCTTTAGCTCCCTTATGTGTGTAAAGGAAATGAAAACAGTACCTACCTACAGGTTGTGAATATAGAGTGAGTTAGTATAAGTAATATGTTAATAATTGTCACATGGTATTTATTACATATGTGTTAGTTATAATTATTGTGTAGGTAAGAGTTCTACATAGAGATTTAGCACAGAGTAGAAGGAAACAATACCTATAATTCTAAACTTCCCATGAATTCCCATTGATGCCACTTTCCTTAATGATCCCACTCACCGCACAGACACCTCTTCCTTCTGAAAACTACCGTTGTTTATGCTGCAGCGGCTTTAGGGGACCTTGTTACTTTATCAGGAACCAACATTCACTGGCAAGTGCCCAGATTGTTGTGCCCAGGAGAAGCCAACAAGCTTCCAGATCAATGGTTCTCAAAACTGGCGGCTGAACATTAGAATTACCTGGGAAGTTTTTCTCAAAACGCATGGGCTCCATTCCAATAATTTGGTTTAGGGTAAAGTTCAGCCATCAGTTATCATACACTTCCACTGACTCACACTTTGACACATGTAAACATTCTTGTCCAGCTTAATGACTATACATGTGCAAAAGAATGGACAGGTAGAGAGGGGAAAAGAAGTGTGTGTGTGTGTGTGTGTGTGTGTGTGTGTATTTTCAATGGAAAAAAATGATTACTTGAATAAGTAGGTAAATGGCACAAGACAAGCATCAGGAAATGAAAATAGGTGTGTGAAACTGTGGGTGGGAAAGAGAATTAGAGGGAACTGGTAAATTAATTAGACTTTCTAAGAGTTCATCAAACCAATGTAACATATTCCCAGCATTTTCTCAAGCCTTAGGTTAAATTAATTCCCTGGGAGATTTGGGGGATATGATGAGTTGAATGTAGATTTCAGACTCCCTAATCTTTGTCCCTCCTCCCATCTCATGGCCAACTCAACCATTAAAGTAACTATGGCCAAACATTGGAACTTGGTGGACAGTTCATATTGGACAATCCCCCAAATCACGAATCTGATGGACAGCCCAGATAACTATACCAGATAGAATGATCCCCGAACCAGAAAGCTGCAAAGGAGGCCTGCCATCTGCTTAGATGACATGGGCAACCAACTGGCTAAGCTAAGGGGCCTTTTTGGAGCAGAGGCTGAAGAAATTTGCTGCCTGGGAGAGCCGTTGCTTGTTCCTGCTTACTCTGGCAACAACTTTCAGCATCTGTAGGGCACCAGCCTTTTTGCTGCAGGCCTCTGGAGGGATAAATGATGCCCACCCCCTTACCTTTCACTTATTAACTATCCACTTCTATCTGAGAGGACCAATAGCCTGCTCACACTTGTTGAGGAACACCACAGGCTGGCTGGCACAAGAAGACATAAAACCATCCTAACCATTTAAGGAGACAGAGATGTTTGAAAGGGGAGTTCAGGCTGAATAATCAGATTAGGTGCTTTCTGTGGAAGAACTGAAGATAATGTCCATAAAAATGTAATGAGAACTCTGAAGGATATTTGCTTAAAGAACAAATTTTAAACACATGGGGAACAAACACATCTCTTTTTGTATGAATTACATCTTTCTGCATAATATGTTCTCTCTTCTTCCTTCCTGCTTCCTTCCATCTCAAAGAATTCATCCAGAGTGGTTTAATAGTATCCTTTCTGTTATTGTTATTTAATGTTTATTGAGTAATGGAGCAGGAAACACTTCAATGAACTCTTGACTACAATTATCCATTAGCTTTGATGAAGTGATCTTTTGGAAATAGTTCAATGTTCAGATTGGCAAACATGTTTATGGAATTACTTTCTGAGACAGAAAAACATCAAAAGGATTCATATTTATTCCCAAGAGAAAGGGAACACATTGGTACCTTTAAGAAGTTCTGCAGTCACACCCTTTGAAAGAGTTCCTGATGCCATTCCTATCTTCCCTGATGGTAAGCACCATCTGAAGGGGGGAGGAAGGACTGAGAAGGAAGTAGAGGAGAGAGAGAGAGAGAGAGGGAGAGAGAGAAATGAAACAGTTGAGTAGTAAGGACATCATTCAGGCTGCTTTAGGACAGCAATATCTATGAGAAGGCAGCTGTCTACCTCAACTCTGTTTCCACCTTATTTATGTTTATTAGATTCTTGGAGCGAGAAAGAATCTCTATTTCAACTCTTTCATTTTATAAATAAGATAACTACATATTAGTGAAGTTAAGTCACTTGTCTGAAGCCACACACTGCTTGGTGATAAAGACAGGGCGACCACGGCTCTGGCTTTCTTGTCCAACATCCTTCCACTGCAGAGTCCTTCTGAGACTGGGCTTTGACTGTGGAAGCTTTGGTATAGGCCAGGGGTCAGCAAACTCATTAGTGAACAGAGCCAAATATCAACAGTACAATGATTGAAATTTCTTTTGAGAGCCAGATTTTTTAAACTTAAACTATTTAGGTAGGTACATTGTTATTAACTTAATTAGGGTACTCCTAAGGCTTAGGAAGAGCCACACTCAAGGGGCCAAAGAGCCGCATGTGGCTCTTGAGCTGCAGCTTGCCGACCACGGGTATAGGCCCTATAGGGTTTTCCATACTTGCCCTTTAAAAATCTAGTTCCTATTTCCAAGCTCAGGGTTCCAGCTGACTGAAAGTCAGGAAATGTGAGTGCTCAGGTTTGAATGCAGGTGGTAATGGAACACCACCACGGTAAGCCGACAGAACTCATGTCTCAAAATGGCCCACACAAGGACTGCACCCACTTACTGAACTCAATGATATCTTCTTTAATTCAATAAATTGATACATGTTGCAAACCTTAAACTCTTGCAATGTTATATCTCAATTATAACTGGAAAAAATAAATTTATTGGTGCAGACTCCAAAGCAGTAATCACTCAGGAAATTTTAATCACTTCAGAACCTCGGAATCAAGCAAACAATTGGTCATTTATAATTTATGACAACAGACATAGTTTTATTGGGTTCTATAGGAGAACGGGGCACTAAAGGAGAAGCCGTAGAACCATAGCACTTATTGCCCTCAAGTTGCTGACACTCTAACTAGGCAGAGATAAAGAGTAAACCATGAAATACTTTAAGATTAAATGGATGCTAAAGAAGGTATGTTGTAGAGAAGGTCAGCCCAAGAACCTAGAGCTTCTGTTATTTTTCTTCAAAGTTAAAAATTTTTGTTTTTATTTATATGGTAGTCTAAAAAAGTGAGTACCTGTCAATTCTGCTTAACTCAGATTATCCTCTCAATACTAATGACCTGTGAATTCAGGAGCTCCATGTACACTGATCACCAAGTAGCACTCAGGCGAGGTGACTGTGGGCTAATGAGCAGAGACTAAAATGGAATTATTATGTATATGACACCTTTGTGTTAGGTACGTCCAGGTGGCATCAGGGTGGCCTGTGTGAGCAAAGGCTTCTCGGTAATTGCAGTAGAGAAATATGACCAGAGAGCTGAGTATTATCAAAACCCTCTCTCAAAAGAACCCGCTCTGGAGCAAACAGGACCACATTCATGCTGAAGGTGATTCAATTTGAGAAAAACGTCATCCATCACACATTTCTATTATGATTTTGAATATTTGGCTTGTGTACCTTTTCTGTAGTATCTGGAAATTATTTGGGTTTTAGTGCCATGTGGTGAATGTAAGAACTTTATGGCTTGTTTTGTGAAATCATGAAAATTACAAATGAAAGAATTTAAATGAACCTATGGGAGTTTGTAAGGGTCCCTTTTTCCTTTAAGAGAGTTCAATATATCAGTGAAGACTGAGAAACAATAGTATAAACTATCCGTTGAATAGAAGTGCGAGTAAATGTAATAGGGGCTGCTTTTAAGCCTGTGGATAGCAAAGCAACGCTGGCCCAGGAAGGTTCCATTACAGCAATCCAGTTAAAGACCAGCTGCACTTGAGCAAAAAGGGAAATGCGAAAAGTTCTCCAGTGCAGCTCCGAAATGGTGGCTTGGCCTGAATGCGTGCTGTTGATGGCACTGGGCTCACCACAGGAACTGTCAACAGGAACAACAAAGCAGACCTCTGAGCACTCTGTTTTTGCTGCAGGCAAACTCTGGTCCTGAGAGCATGAGCATTTGTCCTCAGGGAGCTTTTCTCACTCCAATCAGCATCATTTCAGAGAGGCAGAAAGTGGAAAACTCTCTGGCAAGTCATTTCACCCTGTAATTCTGCATTATCTTTGATTAATGAAGAGGAAAAAGAAAGCTCCAATGCCCTGAAATCTGGTGCAGGGACTGGCAGCTTAGCGTTGCTGGCTCCATCAAGAAATTATTTTGTCCCTCGCCTTGCAGTTGCCCCTGCGTGGCTCCTACTCATTTGGACTCATCTTCTTTGGAGAATTTATTTTCCTTGCTCATGGTCTGAGACATAAAGTCAGAGTCAGAGTCAGTAATTTATGGTCTCAGCACAAATTCACTTCCATGTTTTCCTCAGAATTTTTTTTACCTCTTGTTTCAGAGACTTTCCACAAGTAGTTTGTTTTTTAATTTATTGTGGTAAAAAGGCATAACAAAATTTACCATCTTCACCATTTCTAACTAAACCATTCAGTATTGTTAAGTATATTCACATTGTTGTGCAAGTAATCTCCAGGAGGTTTTCATCTTGCAAAACTAAAAATTTTACAACTCCTCATTTCTCCTCTCCCATCGCCTTGCAACCACCATTCTACTTTCTTTTCCTATGAAGTTGACTGCTCTAAGTACCTCATGTAAGTAGAATCATATGGTATTTGTCTTTTTGTGACTGGCTTATTTCACTTAGCATAATGTCGTTAAGTTTTTTCCATCTTGTAATATGTGTCAAAATTTTCTTCTTTTTTTTAAGGCTGAATAATAATCCAATGGGCATTTCTCCAAAGATGATATACATATAGCCAACAAGCATATAAAATAATGTATACACCACACTTTGTATACCCATTCAGACATTGATGGACACTTGGGTTGGTTTCACTTCTTGGCTCTTGTGAATAATGCTGCTGTGAATATGAGTGTGGGAATATCTCTTTGAGAACCTGCTTTTAATTCTTTTGTATACATATAGTTGCAATGATGATGTCACTCAACTTCAACATGCTATTGTTTCCATTTAGCATATCATCAGCAATTTGTGTAACAAATTTACATGGATCCATAACTGTTATTTTTGGACTTCTGCATAATATCCCTTCAATGGACTTTGAAAAATTTACTTATTTTCCTATTTTTGATGTGTTAGCTCACATCTTCACCATTATAAACAATCTAAGGCAAATGTTCTACTGTACTTAGAATACTTTTTCTTACGATTTTTTCTTAAGATACATTCCCAGAAGTGGGAGGATTTGGTTCAAGAGTAATATTATTAATTTCATAGTTAACTTTGGGAATTCTTTACAAAATTATAATTTGGAGGGATATAGCCTGAATACCTGGTTTGACTTAGGTCATTATGAATATTTCAATCAATATATTAAATATTTTCTGAGTTTACTTCTGCCAACCAACTAAAAGTTAGGAATGCATTTGGCTGCAAGCAAAGAAAAAAAATTAATCCAAATCAATAGTGGCTTAAACATAGAAGAGTATAATTTTCTCTTGTAATAAAAAGTCTTTCCCTGGCTGGTATTGCTCATGGTTAGAGCATCAGCCCACGCACTGAAGGGTCACAGGTTCAATTCCCAGTCAAGAGCACATATCTGGGTTGCAGGTTGGAATCCTGGCCCCTGAGGGGTGTGTGCAGGAAACAACCAATTGATGTATCTCTCTCACATCGATGTTTCTCTCTCTCTCCCTCCCTCCCTCTCTTCAACTCTCTCTAGAAAAATCAATGGGAAAAAAATATCCTCGGGTAAGGATTAACAACAACAACAAAAATAAAAGTCTAGTAATAAGCAAGCTTTCCTGGGCTGGCAACTGCTCAGTGAAGTCATCAAGGACCAAGGCCAGTTACATCTGACTCTTCCATCCTTAGTAAATGGTTTTTGCCTTCATGGTTGCAAGATGGCTATTATACCTCTAGGCACTGAGTTGAAGAAGAACGAAGGGCAAAGGACTAAAGGGGCTTATTACTTTTCTGGGCTAATACAACACTTTCCCAGAAGCCCCATCTGGTTATTTTGGCTCCAAGCTCATTGTTCAGAACCAGGTCACACTTCACTGTGGGCAGTTTGGGAAAAAGAGTATGTTTTCTTTTATATCTCTGTAATCTAGAGAGATGAGGGAGAAAGGGGACAAGATTGGTTTCTGAGTAAAAAGTCTATGGTGTCCACCACTATGGTGTTCATTAGTTTCAGTGAAAAAGAAATGAAGCTTCATTTATCACCATTAAATGGTAAACTCTTTTAGGGAATGTACTGAGTTGTACCCATCTTTGAATCTTTAGCATTAGCATAGTGTTTGTATAGAAGAAGCTTAAGACATGTATATAATATGTTGAAAATTATATACATTTGTACTGGAATAGAGGAATACAGATTCAATGAAAGACCAGCTCAGTGTTTTAATGCAGATTTTAATAATTATTGACAGAAGATACTGATTAATGGAGCACTGGAATATTTACCACCAAGAAAGCAGGGCCATTAGTTTTCTCCTGATGAATCTCTAGTATATAGAACAGTGTATATCCCATACAGACATTTGCTAACTGCCTGTAAAACAAATGACTGTCGGCTTGGATTGAGGTTTATGGGACATGCTACGCATTCTTATCCTGACCTTATCCTTTTCAGGAAATTTATTGGTGACTTTGCTGAGTATCTTGCAGATCAGATCTGCTTTGATACGGAACCAAAAGGGAATGTGAATGCAGTGAATGACAAACTTCAGCTCTCAAAGACTTAGGGTGGGTAAATGATGGTCAGAACACAGAAAGAAAATTTAAATAAATGTCAACTCCCTCATTTTGGCCCACAAACTAGCTGCTCAAGTGTAGGAACATTGTAAACCACATTACTTTCCTTGGCGCACCAACAGTTAGAATAAGGAGTAGGAATGAAAAATGGGAAGAACTTTACGACAGAGCCTGTTGAAAATGGCTGGATTGTCTCAAAAAGTAGCGACTCCCTGTAACTTCAGTGTTTCCAGGCTAAGGGATCACATGGAATGGTGGTGTGGGAGTACTGTACATGGATGGAAGATTAGATTGGATAATCTAAAGAACCCTTCCATCCTGGAGATATAATAGCTCCATTTTTTATTTAACTCTCCCTTAGAGACTGCCTATGCTAATGAATTCCTACCAATCCCTATCAGTAGAACCTAAAATATTTTTCTTCATTCTAATTTCAGGTTCTCAATGTAGCTTCATATTTTGTAATGGCAGTGACGCAAGCCTGAGGATCTCAGGTTCATCACGCAGTCCTCAGGGGATCCCTTCTTCCCTTATTAACTGGCAAATTTACAATCCCAGCACCTTTCCTTTGGGCCCACTGATGCTCCTCATAGGCCAGTGAGTGTTGGATAACAGGCGTCAGTCTCTCAGTAAACATGTGCTGTGTACCTACTGTGTGCCTACTACAGTTTTGTTGAACACAGCTAATATAGACCTCATATGCTAACAAGAGAGGAAAGACAAAAGTAAGTAGCACAGTTTAGACAGTTCTCTCAGCCTCTGGAAAGGAGGGCTGGACTCCTGAACAGCCTTCAAGGAGACTTCATTGGCAGGAGACTTGGGGCACAGGTCCAACCAGCCTCTATCTTTAGAGGTTCCTCCCATCACTTCTAGAAAGGGACAAGGAGGCCTGCTGTGGGGTAGAGATCTGGGTTCCCACAAAGAGCCAGTAACACAACCTATAAGTCAGGGTGAGTTAATTCCCTAAGGGACAAACTTCAACCAGTGAGAGACAGACACAGGAAGAAAGTGGCAGAGAAATTCCTCTTTCTCTTGCAGACAGAATGCACCATAGATGAAATGGACACCATAGATGAGATGATGATGTCAGTTCTGTCTGGAGGAAGTTCTGGTGCCCAAGCAACCATGTATGTTTATTTGTTGGGGTGCAGCCATCTCATAACTCACAACCTTGAATTTATTTTTCCTTTTTTTGTCTTCTCTTTTCCCTTCAAAAAGTTCTGGGATTACAATTTCCCATAAAGTCTTGGCCTACAATCTTTGCCTCAGGCTCTGTTTTATAGGGAATCCACGCAAAAACAAACACCATTGAACATTTTGGGGATTCAAATCACTGTTCCTGAACTGTGTGTGGGGCCTTCAGTCTCTGCAATGAACTCAAGGGGCGCTGCAGGATATTTGAAAAATTTGAGGGAAATGCAGTGACACTCCACATCTGTTAAACACCATGCAAACTATTAGTTTAATGTTGAGTTTCAACATTGGATCATGCTGCATTCTTTCGTGACATCATCATTTTGGCAAAGCTGGGATTTCAGTGGTTGCTCTTGTAAAAAGCAATACCATGTGAAAACCAGTGTGAAACAGGAAATGAGGGTGGCAGGGTCTAACATGATCCCAAGGTTGGAGAAGTTATGCCATGCCCATTACTATCTTGTTATTAAGTAATTGTGGCTATTTAAGAATGAAATACAAATGCTTTTTTTTCTGTCAACTTATGCGTATTATGATTTTTAGAACAGCTACTAGAGTTGTTGAAGCATACATAGTTATTAAATTGTTAGCACCTAACTACCTAATAAACATAAATATTAGGTTCTTCTTTTGGCCTAGAGGTCACAGGAAAAATAATTACTAAGGGTTCCATGAACTGAAAAAGCTTGGGAACCTCTGAGGTAGAGTGCTCCAGGTGGCAAAAGTAGCAAGTATAAAGGCTGGGAGGCAGGAATAAGCTCAATCTGGAAAGTTCCCTTTAGTGACAATATTTTCATAAGCTCTATACCCTTAAGTTGGTCTATAAATAGCTGAAATTCTAAAAGTGTGTATTTGTGGTTTATATGTTATTTGCTCTAAAATAACAAAAGCATGACTCTGTGTTATTTCCTAAAAATACCTGATCACTATGTACATTTAAAAAATGTTAGACACAATGTTCTCTTTATTACTGATCTTGCAGCCTTATCTAAATGTAAAAAAAATTTCTTCTTTCTTTAAAACTTCATGCTTGAAATTTTTTTAATCAGACTTAGAATTTAGGACACTCAAGTTTGGTATTTAAGACTAGGATAATACCTATTTTAAAGAATGAACAGTAATTGATAACAGAAAGATGAGGTAAAAAGCCCACCTAATTGGGCATGGCTTTGTGTCCAACGATGAAAATGGTGAGGTCTGGGGTTAGAAGTGGGATGTTTCAAGATACCCAGAGAAGCTCATTTTCTTGTTTGGGTTACTGAAAATCATTTGAGATACATTTTTAAAAAATATTTTTTTATTGATTTTTAGAGAGAAAAGAAGGGAGAGGGATAGAGAAATAGAAACATCAATGAGAGAGGAACATCATCAATCAGCTGCTTCCTGCACGGCCCCTACTGGGGATTGAACCTGCAACCAAGGGACGTGCCCTTGACCGGAATCGAATCCAGGACCCTTCAGTCTGCAGGCCGATGCTCTATCCACTGAGCAAACCGCCCAGGGCTGAGATGCATTTTAAACCTGTCAATTTCTTCTCCTACAATTGGAATGCTTCTGACCCATTTCCAAGGAGTCCACTCTTTAGCGTGAAGGTAACTAAGAAGTTGTATAAATAATTACAAGGTTGCTTAGTGACCATTGAAAAACAAAAACAAAAACATGCCTAAAAGGACAAATGATATTTTAAGTAACTCTTCAGAAGGCCACTCACTGCAAAAATTTGACTTAGACTGGAATTACTGTGATTCTCAGTTGTAGGGTCTCCTCTCTGTTTTAAATTCAGGTGTATCTTCAAAATGGTCATTTCTTTTTTACCTAATTTTCTTTTGTTTAGTTGATTTGGAGTCGGTACACTCCAAATATGCAAATACACACCTGATTGGTGCAGCTGCTTTCCTGTTAGGCTGGGAGACATTCTGTCTCCTGTTGGTATGTATTGATTTAATCAGGCAAAAACTCAAGATTCTAGCTCTGGCCACTTAACTCGGAGAGTCACTGTTTTCTTAAGTATTTTTCTTGAAATATTATATTTACAGCCACCCTCTTTTTTTTTTCTATAAATGGTAGCAAACTAAATATGCTGAATCCAGTTTTTCTCTTCCAGTTTAACATTTCTGAAATTGTTTTATATTAACATGTATCAATTTACCTTATTCTCTTAAAGGCTGCAGAGAATTCCTTTGTTTGGATTAATAATAATTTAGCTAATTAATTCTATATTAATAAACATTTAGGTTGTTTTCAGTCTTAAATTTTTGTGTGTACATCTACAAGGATATCAGAGGAAAAATTCCTAGAAGCAGAATGGCGAGGTTAACTAGGTTGCACATTTTAAATATTGATATATATTGCCAAATTTCACAGCAGAGAGACTGTATCAAACAATGCCAACAATTTGAGATACTGTTGATTTTCCTACCCCATCACCATTAGCATCTATTATCAAACTTATTTTTAAAAAATGACATCTTATTATAGTTTAAAATTGAATTTCTTTTGAAATAAGTGAATTTGAGTATATGTTTATATGCTCAAAACCAGTTATATTTCTTTTCTAAGTCAATAAGCACTTTATAATGGCCTACAATGTGCACAATTATTATGCTAATCACTGGGGGACATTGTGATAAACAACACGTAGCCTCCCTGCACACGGCGGAGAGACAGACAAGTGACCCACAGTTGCAGTGGATGAAGTTTAGTGTAATGGTGCAAGGGGGGCCTGTTCTCGGCTCACCCATCACTGTCCCGAAGGAGATCAATGGAGGCCTCTAATGGGGGAGGGGACATGTACACTACAACCTGATGGAGGTGCAGTAGTTCGCTGGGTGATATTAGGAGTGGGAGGAGGGTGGAAGAGGACACAGCAGACCCAGGCATGAAAGATGAGAGCAGAGAGAGCAGGGACTCTCTGAACTTGTAAGGAGTCCAGTTCAGAGTGGCACCATTGAGACTATAGGAGGGGGAAGTGGGCAGGGCTGGCACATCATCCATTAATGTGACCTCGGAGATCAGTTAAGGAGTTGTTTGAACTTTGCTCTAGTGACAATATGACCCAATTGGAAGATTTTTAGGTAGAGGATAAGATATCAGCAGTATCTAGAGAATTGATTGTAGAATGCATGGAGAGCAGGGGGAAGCCGTCCAGCCATTCCGGTAAAATGAGGTTTCCTTGGTCTCAGTGATACACCAGCTATGTGTGGATCTTATCTAACATCACTGCCGGAGCACCTGGTATTCCCAGTCCCCTCTGAAGATGGAGCCCACTGCACCTCTGGCTTATTATAGTGTACATATGAAGTTAATTACAGAATGTGGGAGTTGGGAGAGTTTTGAGGTACTTTGTTCAATCTCCTAATTCTAGACAGAAGAAGATAAAGAGAACGAAATCAAGCGACTTGCTTGGGGTTGTACAACGCTGACCCGAAATTCTTCACTGGCCTGGGTCTCTTACCACACCTACATGTACCTACATATTTCGGTTACCACACTTAGCCTTCAGTGTGGAACTTTCTCGTCTTTGTTGACAGCTGAGATTTCTTGGGTGGAAACTTCTAATTTGGAAAAGTATCTGTCTCACACACATCATTCAAACCCCATAGAGTTTTCCATCATGTTAGCAACAAAGACCAATTGTGAGGTGAGCAGATAGATTTGCAGATGCTGCAAAGTTTGGGATGTTTCCGAAGAGGGGTCCCAAGTGGTTGGAAGCCCCTCCTTGGGCGAACCCCTCCCAAGCGGCACAGCACCCGGCGCTGGCGCCCTCCCTCGCGTCTGCCACCTGGATTCTCTATCTTTCTACTTCACGGAGGGACCTGTGCTCGTAAGGAAGACGCTGGGCTGGGGGCTCAGGCATGACGGGGTCCCAGCCCTCACCCGAGAGAGGAGGCGGGCGCTTCGCCTGCATCATGAACTTGACCTCCCCGCACCTCTTCACTTACACGGCGCACGCATTCTCTCCGGGGTTCCCACCGACCGCGCTGTTTCCATGAGCCCGAAAGGTGTCCCGCCTGTGGAGGCTTCTCCCGGCCCCGGAGAGAGAGCGGCGGTGGAGAGGTTGCTGCCGCGGGCCTCGGCCGGAGGCGCCGGGACCGGGGTGGGCGCTGCCGCTCGCCCGCCGAGAGGAGGGCGGGGGCGGGGCGGCTCGCCCGTGCGGGTCCCAGTCTCCCGGTGTGGGACCCGGGGCGCGGCACGCGTTCCTAGGAGTTTCCC
Source organism: Myotis nattereri (assembly GCF_964212035.1). Classification (NCBI taxonomy): domain Eukaryota; kingdom Metazoa; phylum Chordata; class Mammalia; order Chiroptera; family Vespertilionidae; genus Myotis; species Myotis nattereri. The sequence continues at coordinate 28,338,733 of NC_138086.1, read as the reverse complement.
TCGGGCGCTCTCCGCTCCGGCCGCCCGCGTTCGCGCCCAGCGCCCCGAGCCCCGAGCCCCGAGCCGAGCGGCTCCTCCTTCCCGCTCCGTCCCCGTCTCCCGCAGCCCGCAGCCTCAGGGCAGAGTTCAAGTTCAGCCCCTGCTGGCGCTCCCGATTGAGGACGGGTCAGGGGGGCTGGAGGGCGCGGGTTTGCCCGGGAGGGCGCGGGGAGGCGGAGGGAGGCGGCCTCTGATTGGCCAGGGAGGGGGAGTGGAGGCACGGAGTTTCCCACAATGCTCCGGTGCGGTGCAGCCGCGGATGGATGCTGCGGGAAGGGGCTGCCATTTGCCGCCCCTGCCAGCGGAGCGCGGACCTGCTCGCTCTCTCGCAGCGGCGGCCGCTGCCAGCGCGCTCCGCCGGCCCGGCCTCTGCAGCGGAGCCGCCTCGCCTCCCTCCGCGGCCGGCAGGGCGGGCGCCATGAACCCCGGCTCCTCGGCGGGAGAGGAGCAGGGGGCGACGGGCGGCGGCGGAAGCGGCGCCGGGAGCGGCTGCCTGGGCGCCGAGGGCGGCGCGGACCCGCGGGGCGCGGGCGCAGCGGCGGCGGGGGCCGCTGCCCTGGAGGAGCCCGCGGCCGCCGGCGCGAAGGAGAAGGACGAGGCGCTGGAGGAGAAGCTGCGGAACTTAACTTTCCGGAAGCAGGTCTCTTACAGGTAGGCGCGGAGCCGGCGCGGGGACAGGTGCCTCCGGCGCGGGGACAGGTGCCTCCGGCGCCACCCGCGCTTCCCCTCGCAGGGCGCTGCCGCGGAGTGGGTCACCTGTGCGCGCTCTCTCTCTCTCTCTCTCTCTCTCTCTCTCTCACACACACACACACACACACACCTCTTTTCTGGAGAGGTGTTCTCTTGTCATCCCATCATGCTGGGCTGGAGGGAAGCTACTGCCCGTTCCCCCTGTGACAGGACGACGGGAGAGAAGACTGGGTCCCTGAGGTCAGAGCAACAGCACAGTCGAGCGCGCGTGTGCGGGCGGGGGGTGCGCGCCCAGAGACGCCTGGTTTTCTGGCGAGAAATCCTCAAAGTTGCCCCTAAGCCCGGCGTCATCTTCACCCACTCGCCCTCCCTCCGCATCTTGCTGGGTGAACCTTTGGCACTAACTCGGTAGCTGAGCTCGCCCGAGGGGCAGGACAGGACAGGTCTACACTGAAGAGAAAGCCTCCTGGAGGTCGGACCCGCCTGGAAATGCCCCGGAAGGAAGAGGCGACGTGGACTGTGCTGTAGAGACGCCGCTGGTTACGGGGTGACACGCACACGTGCTCTCTCCCTCTCTACTAGGTGTGCCCAGATGGACGACTTGGGGAGCCTTGTTGGCAAGCGAGGGGTGCGGCTGAGAGTGGGACCGTGCTTGCCCCGGAGGATGGATGTGTGTGTGAGACAAGGACGTTGTGGGGTAAATGGCCACCGCGTTATGATGAAAGAGTGCCCCACATTGTGTCGGATCCAGAAACGAGAAAGGAGGACTCAGTAGGTTCTCTGTCCCCTCCCCTCCCCCCCTCCCCCCAGGCACCAGGCAGGAATAAAGATATGAGAGGTTTGGAGGGTTTCAGAGACTGCCCTTCCTGCTTATTCATTTCAAAAGCCAAGATGATAAGCACAGAATTTAAAAGATTTGTACTTGCTAGGGCTCAGAGGGTATCTTGAAAATGGGGTCAGTGAAAGCAGCCTCCTGACCTTACTCCTTTGGAGGTAGAGTCCTTTCCAGAAACCCGGAGAAAGTGTTCAGCCTGGCACACCATGTGCTGTTATGTAAGCAAACGCAGATGATAGAGGCGTGTGGGTTTGCGCGGTGTGTGTTGTATTGATGGGCTACGTGTGTGAATCACTGGGATCCCCGTTGGCATTGCCGGGCCTGGAGGCCCCGGTCCCTAGGGCATGGGCTCTGTGTCGAAGTGGTGGCTTCTGATGACTCTGAAACAATCTTCCTGGTGCGGTGGTTGCTCCCACGTCCCTTGAGTGCATGCTGTGCATTGAGGTGGTTCCCACCTGACTTACTCTCTTAGCTACTCACATAGATCAGGACCAGATGGATCTTTCTCTTTCTAAAATTAGACGGGTCGTGGAGAGTGGAGTAGCTCTCTGGAGACTTGCTGGGGCACAGGCAGTTCTCCTTCCTAGTTATGGTGGCCTGTCTGGCCCTTAGGGAAGCAGGGGCTACATTCAGCCTATTTAGGAACCGAGGTTTTGGGGTGGGCGGTGACGTGAAGTACATCATAAGTCTGGGCTCCTGTGATATTGGCTTCCATCTGACTCCTCACTGGGTAGGGCTACAAAGCCAGAGTTTGCCAGGGAAATCATTTCAGCTTGCCTCTTGGCCGGGTCCCTTCTCTCCTGGGAACTGGTCCTGTGCGGGGCCACAGCTTGCTGGGCCACGTGGTCATAGGTGCATGTGTGAGGGTGCACACACACAAACACGGACGTGGGCCCAGACCCGGAGGGATTGAATCCTCTGTAGAAAATAGGTCTTACTTTGTGAACATAATTTCCTTTTCAATAGGGCTGTCAGGTTTCCTATTCAGCAACCCGCTGGCAGCAGTGTCACCTCAGGTGGCTGGTTAACAATTCCCACCATCCAAGGCTTCCAAAACCCAAATCTCCGTGGGTGGGAATGTTTACCGGGCTCCTCTGGCAGTGTGTCAGTACACTAATATCTGAGTATTGCTGCCCTATCCTCCCCCGCCGCCCCCCCCCCCCCCAAAAAAAAGGCTAAGCAATTGATCTTTGAACTCATAAACCGTGCCCAGCCAAACAAGGCCAGGCAGTCCCCAAGTCAGTGGAAAGACTGCAAAAAGGTAGGTGATTTCATCTGGCACATGGTTGTCCTGGATAACCTGGACAGTGTCCCGTTTCCATTATTGTTACTATTTTTAGGGTCATGGTCAGTGGCCTGCCCACTCGCCATGGCAGCCACTGTGTAGGCCTCAGAGGTGGCCGCGTGGGGTTGTTTCGCTGGTGGGGTAATGAATGGTCTGTAAGGAAAGAGCAGCTTCGGCTGGAGTTGGGCCCTGGCTCCTCAGGGAGGACTGCCACCTCCCTTCTGGGGCGCCTGAGGACAGCGACTGGTGGGAGAGAACGGAGGGCGTTAGCGAGACCTCACGGAATGAAGTTTGAGCAAAAGGGTTCGGTGCGAGTGTGCAGCATGGCTGCTTGTGTAAGGGGGATCATGTAAGGTGGGGGAGAGGAGACCTGCAGGTAGCTCAAACACATTTTCTGGAGAACATGGGTATTTGTGGAATGACACTTGACAGGAAAGAAGGGGGCTTTGGGAGAGGGTGTGCGTGTGCATGTGGGTAGGGGGGGTCTCATCTGCTCCTTCTGTTGCTAAGAAACATATAATCTAGGGTTTAAAAATAAATGAGGAGTGGGTGGGCATATGCAGTGACTCCTGTCTTTTTAGGAACCAGAGCCCTTTACAAAGAGCCTTTAAATAAACGTTTCTGGAGGCAGATTATTCATTTTGCTTGACTTTTACTTTGTTAAGTAAAATAAACCCCTTTACACATACCCCTCGATTTTCCCTCATTATCTTTTCTTTCTTGGCTTTTTTTTTTAGGAACCATTTTTTTCCCATGAGAATTTTTCCTTTATTTCAGATTCTGCTCCCCTGGAGCAAATAGTCTCTGTAGACTGTAAAGCTGAAGGTTTAGAAGGCAGTGCAAGTGAGCTTGTCCTTTTTTCTTAAAATTACTACTTCCTTTTTCTTTGCAAATTATGGTGCTGCAACAGATACATACGTGTAGGATTTTTAAAAAACCACTCTAAGAATTCCCATTTATGTCAGTAATATTAAAAAAAATCGTTTAGCCCTAGCCATTGTGGCTCAGTGGTTGAGTGTCGACCTATGAACCAGGAGGTCATGGTTGGATTCCTGGTCAGGGCACATGCTGGAGTTTTGGGCTTGATCCCCAGGAGGGGGTGTGCAGGAAGCAGCCAATCAATGATTCTCTCCCATCATTGATGCTTCTATCTCTCTCTCTCCCTTCTTCTCTGAAATTAGTAAAAATATATTTAAAAAAATCTTTTAGAGGCACACAGGGGTGGGGAAGAAGGGGTAACTGATGGTTATCATCCTCTGTGTACCAGGCACTGTGTTAAGTGTTATCGTATATTCTCTCTTATTTACTCTTCATGACAGTCCTATGCTATGCTTATGGTTGTTGCTATTTTATAGAAAATGAGCCTGAGGCTTAGAGCTTGGGTAGGAGGCAGAGTTTAAACCCAGATTTGATGCTAAATGACTTCGTTTTAAAACCACATCATGCATCCCTAAACATTCATTTCTGGTTTGAACTCTCTCCATGTGTGTACTTGTGTATGTGCATTATAATCTACATGCTCTTCTGTAATATACTACAGGTGATTATATATAATATTTTGTATACTTTACTCTTTCGTCTGTGCCCCTTTGGCTATATAATAAATATTAAGGAACTCCTCTGCTACTTGAGAAATAAAGATGATGATACATTCATGATCATCAGAAAATAGATTGGTTTTGCTTCTGAGAACAAAACCACCTACATGACACCTGCCACCTCTATGAAAATACCAGTCTTAGAGTTTTATCTCCCTTTTAGTAAAACTTACACAGGTGTTGTGTAGGTGACCCTAGATCTGGTGAAGAGCTGGCCTGTCCGAGTCTCCTGGCGCAGCGCAGAGGAAATGATGAAGCATGATTTTGTTTGAAGGAGGCTTGGGCAGTTACCATTACTTATGAGGTGTCGATGCCTGTGTGTCACTGTTTCTACTTATAAACCAGGGGTGGTGAGACCAGACCCCCCTCCCCTCCTTCTTACGGGGAGTTTTTGGTACAAGATAAGAGTAGCAGCAAGGAGTATTAGACTTCTTAGGTGAGGCAGCTAGGGCTAAAAATGGTCTATTGTTTTTTATAGGGTGATGATGAGAGCATAGCATCTCCATTTGGTATTTTGTTCTGCAAAGCAAGTTTATGTGATTATAAGAAAGACAGTTGGGATGTTGAAAGCCAAGTAGGCTAGCATAGACATTGTTCTTCCTTGCAGGGAAATCACTAGTGTATAGGGAAGTTTTCTTCTGAATATAAGTATGCATCCTCCTTCTATGTAAATCAATTTTATTTATGTTTTCCTCTGACATTTAGACTTTAGGATCAGATGACAACCTTGGTTCTAATTTAATGTTTCCTTCCTCAATAATCACTTAGGGCTTGGCTAAGTGTAGACTTCCTTAATCAGGATACACACCAGGCAAGATTGCACTTGAACCACTGTCCAGAGTACTTAATCTGCTCTAATTGATCTGTTAGGAGGCTTGATTTTTACATGGAAGTTTGGCAGCCTTGGATCCTGTGGAATCAGGGGATCAAGAAGTTGAAGGGAGCTTTGCTGGCTTTCAGTTCTTCTGTGGCCACGGCAGCATTAGGCCAAACTAATTCAGACTACAGCTAGCTTTTTGGAACACTTCCCTTTCTAATCTGAGAAAATGAGGACTCCTAGTGAGGGCCCAGGCTGGCTGCACCATCCATGGCCTTCTGGGCTGGCATCTGCGATCCACATTCTCTGTTCAGCTCTGAGGTAACCTTGAAGTGGGCTTAGTCACTCACTCTGTGAGACAGGGAGCATCTGGAAGGACCATTGCCTACATGCTGGCTATGACATTTGCTTTCTTACGTGGGTTTGTATTGGTAATACTGATCCTAATTATTTTTTCTGAGATCCTGTAATTGCAGTTTCAGGATAATAGTTACCACAATTCAAAGACAATATTTGGGCTTTTCTTACAGTGGATAATTGAAAAAGGAAGGTAAGGAGGAAAACAGAATCTAAGGTACTAGGCATTTTTTCCCCCCCTTTGAAATTTAATTTGCTTGAAGTAACTATAATAATGGACTAATTTCAAATTGCTTGGACGGATTGGAGCTGTTTGAACTCTTGGCGTTGTTTGAACTGGTTGGAATGTTATGCCTCTCACAAGGCATAACAAACCAATGCAATGAAAAAGATTAAAGAAATAAAAACACCAGATTATGTTTGCGCGTTGTCCTCTCATAATTCATCTCTGGCTTGTTCTCCAGGCAAAGCCCTCTTTGGGACTGAGCTCAGAAGTGTCCACTTTCTGTGACAGGTGGTTGATCCTACCCTGTCCTCAGATGGTGCTTTCAACAGCAGTGTTAAGACTGAAGTGGGGTTTCCTGTTCTGGGAATTAAAGTAGAGTTTGGACCTGGCATTGTCTAGTTGATCTTGGGCATGTTATGTAAACCTTTGGAGGCTCAGCATATTCATCTCTAAAATGGGGGAATGGTAATACTTACCTTAGAGAGGTTTGTTAGGAGAATTGAATGAGTCACTTTAGGCGAAGGACTCAGTGCAGTGCCTTGTGTAGAGTTAACTTTTATAAGTGTCATTATTCCCTGCTAGGTTGGTAGCTCCTTTGAAGACAGAAATTGCACCTTATCATTTGAATCCCCGAATCCTGTTCTTTTTGCTCAGCAGGTGTTGGATAAATATTTATTGAATGAATGAGTTTAATTGCTTCCTTTAAATAAACTACTACGTGATTCATTTCTTGTCCATCTCAATTGTGATTTTCCCCTTTTCTGCCTTTTTGTCATTTACACTTTGTCCAACAGCTCAGGACTGTGTGTGCCTGTCTACAAATTCCTGTGTGAGTACCTGCACCAACCCGTTGGCCATCTGTTGGAGGCCAGAGAGGGGCGGCAGAAGCTCTTACTTAACCAGCTATTTTCTGCTTGTCAAAGAGAAGGCCTCAATTTGTCTTCTGAGTAGCACTAATGAGCTCTCTGGCTCTCTTTCTGTCTGTCTCATCCCTTTCCAAGAGGCAGCATTGATTTTCTCCTCAGGGAATTTTCTGTTGACTTTTCTTCCTATGATTAGAACTTAGAGATGCAGAAAGATGGCTGCCCTGCATTCCTGGAATCTGTCTTGACCGTTGTCCAGCCAGTTTGGGGTGACTCCAGCAGCTTCTGTTCTGTGTTACTTTACTCATACTCCTTCCAACTCACCTGATGGACTGCAGTGGAAAAGTTATTTGAAGAAGAATTCCTTGGTTGACTGCGTGATGCTAACTAAGCCTTTGTTTTTGTTTTTAACTTAATAAGAAAGTCTTAGAAACAGTGCCAGTTACTTTTTATTCGCCTAACTTATAAAGCACTTGAAGAATGGCTGATGAGCCCGGTTGGTGTGGCTCAGTGGTTGAGTGTCTGCCTATGAACCAGGAGGTCACAGTTCGATTCCTGGTGGGGGCACCTGCCGGGGTTGTGGGCTCCATCCCCCGTGTGGGGCTCGCAGGAGGCAGCCAATCAATGATTCTCTCTCATCATTGATGTTTCTATCTCTTTCTCCCTCTCCCTTCCTCTCTGAAATCAATAAAAATATATTAAAAGAAAAACAATGGCTGATGAGTTCCTGACATACACAGTGTTCAAAGAGAGGGGGCGTGGGTGCTGCTGTGGTGACCTGAGAGGAAATGAAATCATTAGGTGTATGTGTGTTGGCTGAAGGAGGGGCTGTGGTTGGGTAGAGGTGGGAAGAAGGGCTTTGCAGGTGATTTTAATGTTCTTTCCTTCCAGTCCTGAGGTTCTGTGAGCCTTTGAAATAGAGCAGATACTGTTGCTGTTTTTTTAAATATATATTTTATTGACTCTCCACAGAGAAGAAGGGAGAGGGACAGAGAGTCAGAAACATCGATGAGAGAGGTCGATCAGCTGCCTCCTGCATGCACCCCACCGGGGATGCGCTTGCAACCAAGGCACATGTCCTTGACCGGAATCGAACCTGGGACCCTCCAGTCCGCAGGCCGACACTCCATCCACCGAGCCAAACCGACTCGGCCAGATACTGTTTTTTAAAGGCAGTAGCTTGTTGACAGGGACTTACCTACTTCTTTTGCCTAACTTTCATGTATTTTGCTTAAGTGGAGTTACCTGAAGATTTTCAGATTCATAAATAATGCTATGATAAGTAACCCATTTTGAGTTAAACTGTATTATGAATGGTCTGGCTTTTGTTGGAAGAGAGGGCAAACATTCAAAGCTTAAAATAGTTATAATTCAATTGCAATAAAATCTCATTATTACTTTTTAATCACATGAGAGACAGTGGTTAAGAGCCATGACTGGAACCCTCCTGCCTGGGTTTAGTTCACCACTTATGTCTGTTGTGTGACCTTGGGCAAGCTACCTAACCTCTCTGTGCCTTCGTTTCCCCATCTATAAAATGGTAATGATAGTAGTACTCGCCCTGTAGAATTGTTTGAAGGCTGACACTTTTAATACTGCCTGTCACAAAGTAAGTGCCATGAGTGTGTTTGTTAGAGTGATGTCATCTACAGTTAAGTCCAATTAAGGAGTAGATTTGTTTATTCTTCAAAATACCGAGTGCTGGTCAAATGTCGATAGCTAGTAATAAAATTATTCAGACAATATGAAAATAAGATATACACTTAGGAAATTTAATTTATAGGTTTTGGCATTCATTAAGGTACAGAATGTGTACTTTTCTTTTCACAACTTATTAAAAAATAGTCACTATTACTAGAGGATGCGAAGAGGTGAAGAGGAGAAAGCTGCTTTGGAAATTGGAGCAGGCAGAAGGCCAAGGTCGGTGAAGACAGGCCTGGTCAGTATGTGGGGGAATCAGGGATACCCCCAGCTGGTCATCTGGGAGCAGGGGGCCAGACTTGGAGGGTTAGTGTTAGGGGGTCACAGGGCTTTGCTGTGTCAGGAGTGGATAAAGACAGAGGCCCTAGAAATAGAGTTGTCACTGGGGACTGCAGGACAGAGGTTATTTTTCCAGGCAATCAGGAAAAAGCCTCCCAGATGCTGCCTGTCCTGGCTCATTTCAGAAATAGAAGTTGCAGCCTTCTGGGTATTCTATCAGTTATCTCAACGAGGCCAAACAACAGATTTTTTTTTTTTTTAAATTTTAGGTGATTATTAAATATTTGTTGAACAAATAAAACTGGCTCAAGGCTATGAAGTATTGAGGAAGGAAGTCTGTTTTTCTTCTTCAAAAGGCAAAGAAAAATCAGTTGGGTTGCTTTCATGTATCATGTAGATTTTTAGGAAATAACCAGAAAATAGTCTCCTTTGAAAGGTCCAAAGTACACTTTTAAAAGGTGTCACTACTTTGTCTTTGAGAAAGATGTCAAAATTCTATGGAAAAGTAAATTTTTGTTCAAAATAACTTGAAAGCGATTTGTTTAAAGATGAAAAAAAGAAAGCTTTACATAAGCTTATGTGGAAGCAGTTGGAAAGGGCTTGGTGTATCACTTTGAGACCAACTTCTGGAGCGTTCTTCAAACTGAAAGGACTGTGTTCTCATCATCGTCCTTGTGTATGTGACAGGCTTGGAGGCACCCTCTCTCACACAGGGAGCATTCCCTGTAGCGGTTTTGGAGAAAAGAGCCTGACTTAAAACAGCCTCTTCCTTTTAAGTTGGCCCTCTCTCAGGGCAAAGACTAAACCATAGCATCGTTTTGTTTCTCTCCATTGGAAGCCCTGTCCTCAGCATCTAAACTTAGACAGGAAGTAGAAAGTCATTGAACCCCAGAAGCTGCAGAATATGATCTTCCCTACCTTCCGGCCCCACCGCACCTTTTCTCACAGGGACCAAGAAGGGACAGATGTCACTGTCCTCCTTCTCAGTGGCCTCTGATAAACCATTTCCCGAGGCAGCAAAGGCAACCAATGTACTTTCAAAGTTTTTATAAAGTGTAGCTAAGAGAAGGAACAAACTTTAACTGGGTTCAAATTCAGACTATAAGTGTTAACTACCCACTTGTTAACATAGTCATTATAAGGTAATGATTTGATTAAATGTGTACTCTGTGCCCAAAGCTGCTAACATAATCCTCTGTTAAGTAGGGACTCTTATTGAGTCCTTTGCCTGAGGCCACAGAACTAGTTAAATGGCAGAGTTAAGATCTGTGTCTATGTTCACCCATTGCGTTCCTAATGCAGCTTTCCACTCTCCCATTTTCTGTGTGCAACTGGCAATATTTTCAACATATAATGGTTGTGAGACCAAAATCCCTTGAGAGGAGACACCCTTGTTTTTCATCTTGGTGGGCTCAGCCATTCCAAACACAGGGCTTAGAGAAAGGCTTCATAAGCAGCAGTTCTCAACCTGTGGGTCGCGACCCCTTTGGCGGTCGAACGACCCTTTCACAGGGGTCACCTAAGACCATCCTGCATATCAGATATTTACATTATGATTCATAACAGTAGCAACATTACAGTTATGAAGTAGCAACGAAAATAATTTTATGATTGGGTCACAACATGAGGAACTGTATTTAAAGAGCCAGAAGGTTGAGAACCACTGGTTTAGTGGCTTAGAGAACAAGAATTCTTTTCCTGTCCATGTACAGACTTAGTTCTGTGAATGGCAGGTGCTACTGGCGATTGGAGGGAGGCCAAGATGGGAGCTTTCCTTGGTGAAACGGTGTGAATTTTCCGTTGCATGAGATGGTGGGATAAACCCAGTTTCCTGGGACCAGGGCATGGTTTGCTGGGATTCTGGCCTGGTACTGCCCCCTTCAAATTCTACCTCCAGCCGAGGCCGGTTTGGCTCAGTGGATAGAGCGTCGGCCTGCGGACTGAGAGGTCCCGGGTTCGATTCCGGTCAAGGGCATGTGCCTGGGTTGCGGGCATATCCCCAGTGGGAGATGTGCAGGAGGCAGCTGATCAATGATTCTCTCTCATCGATGTTTCTGACTCTCTGTCTCTCTCCTTTCCTCTCTATAAAAAATCAATAAAATATATTTAAAAAAAAATTCTACCTCCAGGACAAGATTTGTTATAGTCAGAGTGGAACCTGAAGAGAGGTGAGTATTGGTACAATGGTTTGGGTCCAATGAAGAAGTTAGGACCAATTCATGCGTACTCTGTGTGGTTGAAAAGGCAAAATAAATACCACTTGCTTAAAAAAATATTCTTAGAAGAGTTGAGTCATTCATCTTCAACTGGAGGGCCTATTCAGGCTGCAAGTACTTGCAATAGAAGCTTTTCCATAAGAACATCCTTCAGAATTCATAATATTCCTGTGTGCAGCTGTAGACACCTAGAAAGTTCCAAGGATCATGTTTAAAAAAACCCCAAGCCACTCTTTCACATTTGAAGAAATCCTTCAGAATTTTGTAGCAAAATACATTTCTAGTTCAAAAATAAACGTTGAAGCTATTTAAAGATGAAAACAGACGCTTTCCATGAGCCAGTGTGAAATTATAACAAAATCGAAGGGATTTTTTTTTTAAAAAAAGACAAATTTATGGAGATTTCTTCAACTGTTATTACTGACTGAATTTAGATACTTGTAATAAAAATGTGTGTGGTGCTTTTAGGACTTTACCATTTATAAACTGCCTTCACATAATTGCTCTAATTTTACCATCAGAACAATCTGAGGCAACAGGTAGAGCAGGTACTGTTTTCCTAGCCATCGTACAGTTCTGGGAACAGGGGTGACCACCAAGTGACTCCCCAAAGCCACGTGCCCTGTTCTTCTTACTCTAGGACACTGCTTCCACGTTCGGCTCTGTGGAAAGATAATTAGCAACATTTCCTTTTTGTTAATTTATTTCCTTAAACTTATCTCAGTTGTTAATCACCATGGACAAAGTTGGAGTCAGTCACTGGCTGGCCTACCAAGTCCATATTGCATTGACAAGGAGGATGCCCTCGTGGCCACCTTCATTACTCTTCCCATCTCCAGGTGAAAATACGAAACCACCAGTGTGCTGGTGTGTGTTTAATACTCCTTCTACGGGGGAAAAAGAAAGAGAGAGAAATATACAGGCTCTTCTTTTGCATTAGTTGCTAAGCAGCAACCATTTCATTGTAAAGAAGATTCAGTTCAAATAATGGCATAGGTATTCCAAGAAGAGCATTTCATTTTTACAGCAACTGCATTTCCCGTCTCCGTATAGCATAGGCTCACATGGCTCAGTGATTCTAGGGGAAGAAGTCAGCACCTCATCACATTTGTTGACTGTATGGAGAAAATTCAATATAACTGATCACCTAATAACCACACTCCCATCTTCTGCAACTAAGAGTGAGCAGCAAGCCCAGGCTACTCTCAGTTTTAAGGACTTGGAAATATCTTCAGAAAATATGAACAGGTATGTTTTTGAGGCCATATTTGACATTAACTGCTGTCTCAGTGGAATACTCTGGATAATTTAGAATCCCAAGGGTTTGAAGTAATGTGGTGTAGAGCAAAATCTGGTTGCAGCCAAGGACTTGGATCGTGGCCGAGATTTCATTGTGTTGAGATTTTGCTGGTGACGGAAGGCTCTTAAAAATGAAGATATCCTGGCTGGTGTGGCTCAGTTGGTTGAGCATCATCCTGTGCACTGAAAGGTTGCCAGTTCGATTCTCATTCAGGGCACTTTAACCTGGATTGCGGGTTCGATCCTCAGTCAGGGTACGTACGGGAGGCAACCGATTGTTATTTCTCTCTCACTTTGATGTTTCTCTCTCTCTTTCTCTATAAACATGTCCTCAGGTAAGGGTTGGGGAAAAAAAGAAGATAAAAGAAGATATTGTACAAGGCTAGCATAAGTCATGGAGTTCAGTTTTATCATGAAAAAAGGTATGAGGTAGAGGAAGGAAGACATGTGTAATGTCCCTGTAAAGATGGGTTTTGAAGGGGAGCTGTTGAATTATGAAGCTGTCGGGAGATCTGTCTTTCTAATTGCACTGCCATTAACTTTGAAGGCTACATGATGTGTGTGGGGAAGCCCGTGATGCTGCATTTCCAGGCATTTCTGCCATCTCTGTTCCAGCTTCCACAAGCTGCTGTGAAGCTCCGTGAACCTACACAAATACCTTTTCTTCAGAGCACTGCTTCAGGGGAGTTGTTAAGGGAGCCCACCCTGTTGTTTCCAAAGAGTGCGTTGTGCAACACATCGCCCCAAGCCCTCCTCCCCAAGCCATTTGAGAGAAAATACTTGTTCCTGGGAGCAGATGGGAAGCTTGGAAACTGGTCTTTAACTTCCAGTAAATTGCTCTCCCATTGATGGCAAAGTACCTCTTCCAGGAACTGAAAGTAATGTTGGGAAGAAGTGATACATGGATGAATCCACAAATGGTGAATGGTTTTCCCACTGTGGTGTTGAGCTCATTAGTATAGTTGTTTTTAGCATCTCTCCAGCAATTAGTGCTTCTCACAGATTTCACTGTGCACTTTTTACAATTACTCAAAATGGCCTTGGTGAAGGAGTCCTGGTGTTCTAGGAACCCATTATCTACATGAGGAAATCAAGTCAAGAGGGCTGGGAAGGGGAGAACTAAAACCCCTGGCTTCCTGGCCTGGCATGAAACTACAGAAGAGCGTGTGACCTGAGCTTGGACACTCAGGCGTTTTTGGACTTGGCCTCTTAGAGAACTGACAAAGGGAGTGCCAGCTTGTTCATACTCATTGGCAGTGCCCTGGTAGCACCGTTCCTGCTGTCCTGGTTCCTGTCTTTTCCAAGCATGGATCACCAGCCTTTCTATTGTGAACCATCCAATATCTTACCAATAAACTTCCTTTCTGTTTATGTTAACCAGGGTTGGTTTCTCTTGCTTGGAACAACAACAACAACAACAACAACAACAACAACAACATTTAATTGATAAAATAAAGGTGGCCAACAACAACAAAATTTAATTGATAAAATATAAGTGGTCCTCCTTTATTTGGCCAATGGTCAACCAGCCTCTACTAGTGAATGTTTTCAATGTCAGGAGCTCTTGGTTTTCTTAGGGCAAGAGTTAGGTCGGGTCAGGTCTGATGGATCAGGTCTAATTGTTAGAAAGCTTTTGTTATAGGAAGATAAAAGTGGCACTTAATGAATATTTGGCATCAATTAGGTACTTTGTGCCTTCTTGTTTGTTGTTCTCTTATTTACTTACCACAACTCTCTGAGTTAGTTATGTCTACGTTACAGATGAGGGAACTGAATCTCACAGAGGTGAAAAAATTTGCCTCGAGTCAAAGAGCTATTAATTGATGGAGTCAGGGTTTAGGTTTAGTCTCAAGTCACCCAAAGTCTGCATATCCACCCGCCCCCCTTTCATTATACCGTGCTGCCTAATGTTGAGTCCAGAACTGACTTCTTTATTTTATTTTATTTTATTTTTTACCTACTGGTCTTCCTTTTTACTTCTGGGCAATATTCAAGATAACCCTCCTCCTTTTTCCATATGTTAGGTCTTCAGATATTTGAAGTCAGATATTTAGACCGAACTCTCTCTTTTTTCATTCTTCACTTAGCCCTTATCTGAAGGTGATATTTAATCACCTTCACCTTTCTGGTTGTCCCTAATTTGACAGCATACTGGTTTATCCGTGGCCTTCTTCACAAGAATTGAGCACTAAATTAAAAATGTTTTCTAACTACTAGCTTATACAGTATCTCTGTTTGAATTAGAAACCAGTCCTAATTCTGGGTGGACAAATTAACAAAATTCCCCCCTTCCCTCTGAGTTCTGTCAGTTCCAGAGCCAGGATCTAGCATTTGGTGGAAGGCACATTGGCTGGAGTTCAGTCTCCCTGCCCCTCTTCTGGGTGCTCTGGTGCAAGGCACAGGTGTAGGTATGGCTCTGTGAGACTTAGTTCCCTTGGTGTGGCCACTGGTTGCTATGAGTATATGGACTAGCATGAGTGAGGCCAAATTCTGTAAAACTCATTCCAAAGCCAAATTTCCAGACTACCAATTCAACAAATTATTGATATTTCCAAAATTTTGCTTAAGTTGTAGCCATTTCACTTAAGATTTGTCATTTTAGTTTGGCTAAATGTTTATTTAGCATGTTTTATATTTATATCAGATACCAAACACTTCTAGAATTTTCAAGATTCCTTCCCCCCCTCCCTTCCTCCTTCCTTTCCTTTAACCCTTCCTCCCTTCCTCCTTTTCTCTCTTCTTTCCTAAATAAGAAAAGGCAAGCTCTCTCTTAATTGTAGTTTACTATTACCTCTATTTTTCAGACTTATGCTTGTAACACCCGCCCCTTGACCCTACTGCTGGTAGAAAAATGCCTGTGGGCAACTCTTTAAAACTGGCTGAACCTATTTATCTCAGAGGTTTTGGTGACCTTTCTTTAATGAGTTGACATAGAGCTAATAAAGAAACCTATCTGTACTTTTGCTAAACCTATATTTGGTAGCCAAGAAGATTACTTATTTTGTCCAGAGGATAGCATTTTACTGTTTCAGGTACTAGGGCTGTGCTGTCCAGTACAGTAGATCCCAGCCATATGTGCCTATCAAAGGTAACTAAATAAATTTGAAATCCATTTCCTCAGTCCCACTAGCTACATATTGAGTGCTTAACGCCATATGTGGCTATTAGCCATCATATTGGACAACACAGATATAGAACATTCTCATTACTGCAGAAAGTTCTGTTATTGAAAAGGATTGCTGTCTCACGATACTAATTTATCAAATCTATAGAAACTTCTAGCTTTTCATCCTAGAATGACAACCTTGGTTGATGCAGTTCTTGAATCTGCTTCCATAATTAATAAGTTACACTTTAACCCTGCTGGTGTGGCTCAGTGGTTGAGCGTTGACCGATGAATCAAGAAAACACCGATTTGATTCCCAGTCAGGGCACATGCTCTGGTTGTGGGCTCCATTCCCAGTAGGGGGCATGCAGGAGGCAACTAATCAATGATGTTTCTCTCTCATTGATGTTTCTCTCTTCTCTCTTCCTCTCTGTCTAAAAATCAATTTGACAACATTTTTTAAAAAAAGAAGTTACACTTTAGAGGTACAACTAGGAATGAGAGAGCGTTGTAGTCAGGAAAAGGGCAAAGTCACTCTTGGTGTTCTCTGTCATCCTGCTTATCATGGCCTTTTCCCCTCCTCACTACAGTGGTGACTGGTTTCCATAAGGACACGAGCAGGAGCTTGTCTTTTCTTTTTATAAAGTACACTTTCCCCTACACTGCCAAGTGCACCGAGCTCTGTGCAGGAGGGAACATGTTCTGTAGCTTTTGGTTGACTGGCTATTTGGCCTTCTAAGCTCACCTGATAGTAATTGGTTTTTGAGGTAGAGTGAAGGGTGGGGAAAGAACATTACTGCTTCTCCAGCAGTAATTTAAGCTCACCTGATAGTAATTGCTTTTTGGGGTAGAGTGAAGGGTGGGGAAAGAACATTACTGCTTCTCCAGCAGTAATTCCTGAAATGTGGGTAGGGGCATGGTCCAAGATTCAGGGTATTAATGTGGGGTAGGGGTGTGTAGCTTCGGGTTGTGTCTATGTAACAGAAATTGCTTATTATGCTCCCTGTTTTATTCTTATCAGAA
Source organism: Myotis nattereri (assembly GCF_964212035.1). Classification (NCBI taxonomy): domain Eukaryota; kingdom Metazoa; phylum Chordata; class Mammalia; order Chiroptera; family Vespertilionidae; genus Myotis; species Myotis nattereri. The sequence continues at coordinate 28,322,399 of NC_138086.1, read as the reverse complement.
ATTCCCATCATGTTCAATAAATACTTACTGTAGATTCACCAAGGAGGCATGGAAGTAAATGCTTGGACTGTAACCTTTAATGTGGCTCCCCTGGTTCCTAAAGGGAAGACCTTAAGAAGTTATGAAAAAAAAAACCCCCACAAAAACACAATTTTAAGGATAAAGCTAAGGTGCCTGAAGAATCCTTGTATGTTTGTGTGGCTTCTCTCTGGTGCTTTGAGTTGCCAATATTGCACACAAGGGTGTTCTAAAAATAACCCAAGTAATGTGCATCCTCCGCTGAAGGGAGTGAGATAATTTGTGAGAAGATGAGATATGGAAGAAGAGAGAAGCTTTAGAAGTTGTGAAATGAAAAACATGAATCTCGATGGTCTCTGAGGCTCTCCCTTGCACCGAGTGCTCTCTTTGAAGTCTTGATATTGAAAACTGTAAAAAAGTACTTGAAAAAAAAAAAGCATTGCTGGGAGAGCCATTGGTTTTTTCCTCACCTATGTTTTATAGCATGAGCAGTCCCCTGCATACAGACTTACCTGTTCTTTAAGAATAGTTGTGGGGTACTCACTGGCTATATGTGCAAAGCATTATTGCAAGCCCTTGGTGAAGAATCCAAAGTAGCATAATAAATGATTTCTACATTAAAATTGCTTCAATTGCTTATAACTTATTGAGGAAACAAATAAGAAAACATATTAAGTGCCTACTACATGCCAATACCATGCTAAGTGCTAGAAATAAAAGAAAAATAACAATCTCTGTTATCAAGAATTTATGATCTAATGAGGGAGAGAGGCAAAGAATCGACCTATAACAATCAGAGTGATAAATTCAGAGGGATGTTCAGGAGACAGGCTGGGGAGCCCAGAAGAAGGGCTCCTATGTCAGACCAAAGAGTGGAAGATCTTTTGGAGCAGGCGATGGTTGAATGTGCCTTGAAGGAGGAGTAGGAGGTAGATAGGTGGAGGTAGGTAGGTGGATTTGCTCATGTCATTGATTCAGTGAAGAAAACATGCCCTAAGTTTTCAATGGCAGACCAGAAACAGAACTTCAGAATATAGTCTATTCATTTCTAATCTCTTTTGAACAGCCCCCCAAACCCATCATTTGAATATTTGGAAGGAGTGGAGGGCTTTAAATAGGTCCCCCTCCCTAGAAATCCATGCATAAAGGACCTTTCCTAGGAGTTCTGTCTACTCTGTACTTGAAAAACATCAGAAGCTTGAACAAAAGTAAACAGCAGGCACAGAGGGATGCACATGATCATATCTGGGCTGTTTGAATACAAACGAAGGGCAGAGAGGTTAGTTCTTTTGGGGAGAAGTTTCCTTGGATTTTGAAGGACTGGTAGTATTTCAACAGGAGGTGATGGGGCAGAGAGAGAACGAGAATGGAGCACAATCTAGGCAGCAAGAGTTGCATGACAAAGGGCACGGTGGGCATGTTTGGCAGCATGTGAATTGTGGAATAATTTTGCTTTGATCCCAGAGAAACACAGTGGAAGATCAGGCCAGGGAAGGTTAAGTACTCATTACAGAAGGCTTTGAATGCTATCAGAAGAATTTGGGTTTTGTAGTTAGCAGAGAGCCATTGGAGGTTTGGGAGCAGAGAGGTGATGCTCTGTATCCAATGTGGGGAAGACCTTGTTCCCTCTGGATCCATTGCCACGTCCCCTTCTGGAACCTCTGTTATTACAGCAGAAGTAACACCTCCACTCTGCCCTGCCACTAAACCCTGCGAAGGGGACAAGAGCTCTCCTCCTCCCCCGGGGCATAAAGTGGCCATGGTGGCCTACAGCCATGCTGCTCTCAGGCCTCCAGGACAAATTCCTGAGGATTTGGGAAAGATGGAGTGAGGAGGATGTGTGATAGCCTCAGAGTCTGAACCTGCAACTTATTTTTATATAAAGTCATGTATTGAGGGGTTAAATCTGATGTCATTAGTGAATACTTGAGCCAAACAACATTGTCCGAAGTTCTAAGCAGGCAACTCTACAGAAAATTGGGGAACATGGCTTGCCTCTGAGCTGGAGACTTTCTCTCTAATCTGTTTGGAGAAACTCCCAAAATATCACACCATTGGAATGTTTTTAATGAAGTGGAAAGTTTTTTCCCCCAGATTCCAATACCTAGAAATCACTGAACAAATTAATGGAAGAAATGTGTGTTCTGAATGTGTTAGAAAATGGTAGTTGAGTGGCTTAGATGTTGTTTCCCGTCAGAGGCCTTGTTACCGTCTAACACCATTACATGAACAGACATTGACTGGGCCAGTTAATAGAAATACCGATAATTTTGCAGCTAGGAAAGATTTGCTTTCAGCTGAAAACTGCACACTCTTTTCAGACCTACTCTTCAGTAAATGGAGTGCAGCACTGTGGTGGAAAGTCAGTGTGACGAGCTCTGTCTCCTGGTGTTCAAGCTGGTTCCTGAAGGATTAGGGTGATGTCTAGCTTACTTCCTGTATTATGTCCATTGCATTGCAGTGCCTGAGAGCTGGCTCAGGTCCTGTATGTTAGAAAATCATCATTTTTCTCATATAAATGGAAAGTAGAGAAAAGTAGGGTACAATAGAGAGAGCAACAGTGAGATCAAAGAAGCGTTAACATGCAGGAAGGAAGAGGATCTTGGTTCAAGGCCACCCAGAGTGGTGAGCGGGTCCATCTGATATGGGGACATAGCCAGCAAACGAATCTCAGCATTAAGATTAGAAAACGCTCTTTATCCACTTTTCAACCAAATCCAGTTATTCAAACATAGAGACTCCTGAGCAATGTCGTAACTCTATTCCATATACTAAACTCTAAGATGCAAAACGTCCTATTTCTTTCCATGTCACTCAATGAAGCCAGTTTGCAACATGCAATTTTTTCCTAGTAGCCTTCATTCAAAAATGTTTACTCCTCACTGCCTTAGATTGAAAAAGGCATAAATAAAATTAGAAAACAAGTCTATTAATGAGTCACTGTCCATCCATGTTAGAAAATAGCATTGCCTACTCCAGTGTGTGTGTGTGTGTGTGTGTGTGTGTGTGTGTGTGGTGCGCGTCATATGTGTATAAGTTGGAATTTGCTCGCTTGTGTGTCACCTGCTAACCCTCAGATAGGTCTCATTCTCTCTGACCCCCATGTTCTCGTCTGAAAAATGAGGCTGCTGATACCTGCTGCACAGCATGGTTGTTGAGTTGAATGGAATGAGGCATGCACTTTGTAAATTGCAAGGCCACATATAAAGGCAAAATATTGCTAGCACCACCACCGTGCTGAATCATATGGATGCTGTCTGCCATGGAATAATGGGAAGACCTTGTGAACTTTTCAGAGTAATTACATTTCTTCACGAAATCTCTGAAGCATATGTTTGCTAATGGTCAGCATCATTTTAGAGATGTACAAATGCAGGTATGTGAGAATTAACCATTTTTTTTTGTTTTAGTTTTTAAATACAATGCTTCTTTAATCAAAGTAATATATAAGTGTAGCTTAATGCATAGTTCATTGTTAACTAGAACCACAGGCTTATAAAAACCCCCAGGAGTTCCCTTCTCTATTTCTCTCCCATACTCCCTTTTCCCCAAAGCTTCTGTGATATGTTAGTTCTTCCTCTGGATTCCATATTTATATTTATAGATGATATGCCACTATGGTCTGCTTTACAATTTTTCTCAACTGTATCCTATGAGAAGAAGATGATTTAGTTCTCTTTGATCCTACCTGCACATGTCCCTTTTTTCATCTTTCCAGTATATTTACTTCACAATGTTATTTAAATCATTCATAAATGTTTATAATATTAAACTTTAATATAATATTAAAGTTTTAAATCTTATCTATAGCTGAGCCACCCAGTGCACTATTGGATACATTTCCTTTCTTGTATTCTTGATCTCATTTTTTAAATTATAATTTTTAAAAATTTAATTTTCAATTACAGTTTACATTCAATATTATTTTATATTAGTTTCAGATGTACAGCATAGTAATTCAATAATCATATACTTTACAAAGTGATCCCTCCAATATTTCAAAAATATTGGTCTCATTTTAAAAATTATTTTTATATAAGTTTCTTTATAATTCTCCCACAAACTTTTTAACAGAACTATAAATCTTCTAGTACATTTAAACATATCAAACAATGTGTCAGTTTTGTTATTTTTTGTGTGGACAGGCTGTCCTGGTTCCCTCCATCACCTTGTCCCTTCTTTTTTTAATGAATTTATTAGAGTGATATTGGTTAATAAAACTATAAGTTTCAGATGTACAATTCTGTAATACATCAGCTGTATATTGTATTGTATTTTATGTTCACCACCCCAAGTCAAGTCTTTTTCCATCACCATTTATCCCTCCATCATCTTGCCTCTTCTGGTCTGGTTTGTAGCACAGCTCTCATTTCTCCCCATTTTCTTAATTTCTCATTGCTATTTCCCACAGTTGAATCCCCTATTTTTTAGATTTCCTATACTTCTTTTTTGGTTTCTGTATAGTTTTGTGGAGCACACAACCATTTCAAAACTAACAGTACCACATTCTTGGATGGTTCCCCCCCACCCCCACCCCCGCCCCAGGAACTTTCATCATATTTTTAGATGACTGAGTTGAAAAACTTTTCTAGGATGTGGGACACATCCTGCCATAGTTTTCTCAGAAAAGGTGCATAAGAGGTAGATATTTTGAGTCTTTTCATGTCTGAGAATATCTTTTTATCTATTTTCACACCTGATTGAGAGTTTTTCAGGGTATGGAGTTCTAAATTGGAAATGATTTTACCTCAGAATGGTGAATACATTTCCCTGTTGCTTCTCTGCTTCCAAAATTGCAGTTGACAAGACCAACTCCATTTCTGATTCTCAGTAACTTTATGCTTTTTTATTTCTCTCTAGTTTAAATTTTTTTCTCTTTATATGTACTGTTTAGAAATTTCAAAACTAATGTGCCTTAGCATGGCACATATATTCATGGTGTTGGAAACTTTTTAGATGTCTTCAATCTGAAAATGTTTAGTTCTAAGGAACTTCCTGGTATTATAATTTGTGGGTAAGGGAAGAATACCTTCTTCCCATCCATTTTACATGTTGCTTTAAAAAAATTTTTATATTGTGTAGCTATTGGATCTACTGGAGGATTTCTCTAATTTTATTTTCTATCAACGTTTTCCTTTGAACTTCTGTAATCTGACTTTTAATTTCTAAGAGCTCTTTCTTGTTTTCTAGTGCTCATTTTTATGGCACTCAACTCTTGTTTCATGGCTTTAGTATCTTTTATTTCTCTGAGGATATTAATGATAACGTTTGAACATTTTATTCACTCTATATTAACTCTCTTTTCTTCAAAAATTTTTTTTCTCTTTAGTTAGTATCTTCTCTTCATGTTGGAAACTCTGATGATCTGGTCATATTTAAGAGAGAGGCTGAATGGAAGCTCCTTATGTGTACATGTCTTTGATTTGTTAGAACATTAAGCTTCACAATTTTTATGGGGAAACTCCTAAATGTTAATGTTTTCTGTTCAGAAGAATGCTCTGCTTTCCTCTGAAGAGGTTTACACCTGTTATTTCTCTGGGGCTGGATTTTTTATTATTCAACTTACAGATTTTCAGTAGATCTCTGCTTTCAGTAGAAGATCTCATACTCAAACCCATTTGTAATTGGTGTTTTCTAGTTCCTCTCTGGTTTAGCATCTTTAGAAACTAAATTTCTAGTATGTCAAGAGTAACCATCAGGCTCCTCAAGATGGAGATCCAAATAGTCTCTGTAAAGGCTTCTTCAACTCTTTTTGGCCCCTTCTCCCATTCTCACCTTCATGGTTACCTGGTGCTTTCAACTCTGAAGCTTTTCTGGAGTTCTGTGTTGATTACTTTTTCCTTCCCAAATACACCTAATTTCCAGCTTCCTCTGCCCTGCCTACATTCACTTAACTCTATTCAGTTCACTCTCCAGCTTCTAAAAGTCTTGTCATTCCCTTTGCTGTCAGCTCACCTTTTCCTTTTTTTTTTTTCTTGTGAAATGATGTCTTTTATTTCCTGTACTTTCACTTTAGTGGGAGTTTCTGGAGGGAGTTGGGATAAAAGCATGTGTCCTACTCACTGTGGTGAATGGAAGTTGCTTACTCTGTTCTTCCTTGGTACGAACAATAGGAAATTTGACAAATCAGAGTATTTCTTTAGAAATTTTGAACAGACAGTGTTTTTTGTTCATCTTTCCTTCTAAAAGGAGTTTTAAGAGTTTCAGATGCATTTCCTCTGTCCCAACTCTTCCTCTGTGACATGGGACAGGATGGTAGTTTTTCGAGCATCCAAGTAGAGGAGATACCTGTTGTGGCTCCCCTCTGGTATTCTGCTACAATCCAGTTGCCTTCATTTAGCTCACCATTTGCCTTGCGGCCATTAGCTAAAGTTTCAAAGAATTCCTTTGATTTTCAGCACCTCCTAACGTTGAACCACTGGTTTCTGTTAGACACAAGGTTCTTCTCTGTCTTCTGTCTGTAGCCCGTGCTCTTCTGGTTTTCTGGGAAGCCCTGAGACTTGTCATTCTCCTAGCAGCTCAGATGCCAGCCTCCCCAAACACCCAGCGTTCATTTAGCACCAATGAGGTGCTCAATCTGGGATTTCTGAGGGACTGTCACTGGGGGGAGGCTATTGCTAATGAGGTGCAAATTAGCAGCAGCTGGGGCGGGGTTGCTCTCTCTGGGCTGGGCCCCAGGGGAGGGTGGATTGCTAAGACACTTTCACAGGAGGCTGGCTGTGGGCTGGAAAGCCTGATTCCAGGCCAGGGGCGGCCCTTGCACAATGCCTGGAGGTCTGTCTGGGCTCATGCAGCCTGATCCCCAGACCTGCTGCCAGCTGGCTAATCTCTTGGCTAGTTTTCCTGGCTGGCTTTCCCTGTAAGTAGGAGAGGCTGAGCTCAGTCATGGGGCTTTCCCAAACATTGGAGGAGATAGCCAGGAAGACCCACAGCCCCCAGAAACACTGTCCTTGGGATGGAGTGCTAGAAGGTTACGCAGTTGGGGTTTTGATGGTGGAATAGTGGTTCCAGAAGCAACTGCTGGGAGAAGGGAACATATTCCTCCTGAGCGCTTACCCACCAGTCTTGCATGGAAGCCCCTCATTTCCTAAACTGTTCACTCCAGTGCCCTCATCAGCTCACGTCTATGTTCCTGGAAGGTTCAACCTTCTCTCAGACATCTTCACTTGCAGGTGTCCCCACCAGTGATGTGGCAGAGCTGTGGGTGGGGAACTATGTTCAGAACCAGAGAAAATGGAGGGACATCGGTGGATGTGAATTGGTGGGGAAGTGAGTTTATGTCAACTGGTCAGTATGACAGAATGCAAATTGTGGAATCTGTGTGTCTATTGGGTGACCTTGAGCAAATCTCTTATATGCTCTGACTTGACCACCCTCCACATTTTCTTCTATTTCTCTATCTCATTTTCTCTGACTTTATAAAGAGCTCACTGGGTGCCAGCCTAGATACAAAGGTGACAGGCAGGAATGAAATATAGTCCCTGTTTTCATGGAACACATCTTCCAGTGGAAGAAGGCAGACATACAAACAACACAGATTCACACGTGATGAGAAATGCACTATGCCAGAGGCATGTAAAGAATGTCAGGGGATGATGGAGGAAGGGGCAGTGTTGCTCTCTGAAAGGGTCAAAGGATGCCTTACTGTGGTGGTGACATTCAAACAAGTCATTGTTCAAGGATGGAAGTGTGCCTTAGAGAAGTCACAGCACCGTCATGGAGGTTTGAAGAAGCCTGGTGTATTCTAGATAAAGAAAATTGTTTGTTAAGCCTACAGCGCAGGTATAAGGTGAACTCAGAGGCTGTGGGTCTGGAAATAGATGATGAAGGGTACATTTTGCCAAACAAAGAGTTGGACCTCACCCTTGCTGGTGACAGGAATTGTGGTGGGCTGTAGAGAATTATGATGCTTTGCTAAACGAGGAGGCTGGGCTCGATGATCTTTAAGATCCCTTGGAGTCTGAACTTTTTGAATTCTCTGTGTGGGTACGAAGATGTGGGTCGGGAACACAGCTTCGTTGAGGAGTGTTATCTGGTGTAACGTCTGTGAGTAGGTGTTTAAATGTGGGCTGGACTCAATAGCTATATTAGGAAGTGACATCAAGCGGGGCGTGGGGCACCGGGTTCTAAGTTAAGCTGGAGTTTAAATATCCAAGTCTAGTTTCGGCCTTTGATCACGATGCTGATCCTGGCTTAAAGCAACTGACCTGTCGGTGCTTCAGGACTGCCACTTGTCAAGTGGAAAATTTCACTTCTCTGCAGTTGCAAGGTGGCTTTTTTTTTGAGAAGTTTTATTTGATAATGATTTTGCTATGGTTTGAGGCATTTGAGGAGAACAAAGTTACTTCTGACTGTATTATTAGCTATGAACGGACATGGAAATCAAAGTTATCTGTGTATGAATTTTGTGCTGAGTTTTTCCCGAGTTTTGATTCATATTTGGAGTAGGAATCTGGTGGGAGTAGATATAGGGAGATGGGAATATGTACAAAACCAGTGTTGCAGGAACTGATTTAGTGAACACACAAATTTAGACCCACACAATGTTAGCTGAAGGTTCCAGCTGGGTTGTTTTAAGAATGCACTTATGTGGCTGATGACACGTTCCTGGACTCAAGTGTTAGTTTATGCTTGGTGAACTTTAACCCCTCTGAGGATTATTTTTCTAGAACCACAGGATGAGCACATTGGCCCATCTCCAGAGCAGTTCCCAATGTTCAAGTTGCCTGTTTGCTTTTGATTTGGGTGTATTTTTTTAAACATTTGTCTTGAGAATCTTTAGCTCACTGCCCGTCTTCTCAGAATACTCTCCAGTTAGCTCATATTCATAACCAAAGGGATAAACGATTTCTCTGTGGTTTGGTTCTTATGATTTGAGACAATGTCACTGATGGTCTAAGAGGCAAGTGTAGGTGAAACCAAGAAGAATATTTGAAATATGGACCAGCTGCTAAGGTGTGGGTGTGGACACTGGTTGTGGACCACTAATAATTTCACTGCTGTGCACACTCTCTGATATCAGCCCTGCTGTGGTGAGAGAGGCCAAGTATACACACATCAAGAATAGAGCTTAGTAGCTGTGATATTTTAGAGACTGGGCATGAAAGGCATCAGAAGGTACTTTTTAAAAATATATTTTTTTTATTGATTTCAGAGAGGAAGGGAGAGGGAAAGAGAGATAGAAACATAGCACATCAGTGATGAGAGAGAATCCATTGATTGGCTGTCTCCTGCACATCCCACACTGGGGATCGAGCCTGCAACCTGGGTGTGTGTCCTGACTGGGAATTGAACCAGGACCTCCTGGTTCACAGGTCAACGCTCAACCACTGAGGAACACCGGTTGGGCCAGAAGGTACCTTTTAGCACTGGCCTCACGCAATCACACAGCTTACTTGATATCTGCAGTTAGTTTGGTTTTCCCATAAGTGATGGTCAGTCTGAATCACAAACTTGCTCACATCTGGTTTTTGAGGCCTTCATTGATTGATCATTAGTGAAGTTATGACAGTAGTCTGTGACTATAGCACTGTACTGGGGGTGGGGGAGTCACAATTTAACAATATAGAGTATTGACTTTGTTCTATGATAATGAATAAAGTACTCAGTGGAAAGTAATTTTTCTTGAGTCTGAACTCTAATAACACTTTATTTCTCTTATGTCACATATCATTTTTAGTTTTATTTGAGAGTTATGTCTATATATATCTTGTTAACCTCTAAGTGACTGTAATTCTTCAAGGCACAGCAGTTAATTTATTTAAAAAATATTTATTAACACTTGGTATCAAGCACCCAATGTGTATTTTAGGCACTAAACACAAACAAATAAAATCCATTTCCTGAACACAAGAATCTCAGAGATTAGTATGGGCAGACAGATAGAAAACTAGACATTTAATTAAAATATATGTATTATACTAGTATATTGTATATAGATAATATATAGTACATATAGTATAATGATAGAGATATGCACATGAAATTAGAAAATGAGATCTTTGATTTGAGTGTTAAAGAATGAGGAGGGATTTTATTCAATTGAAGAGGGTGGGAAAGGTTTTCCACAAATGTCAAGACGTCAACATAAGCAAAAAGATAGCCTTGGGAAATGACTTGATTGTATAGAAAATTGAAAGTGAGTTGATAATCTAGGAATATCAGTGGTAAGTTGGTTCAACAAATGAGACTAGAATGCTAACAAAGTTGTCATTTCAGCATTATTCAGTGAGGATGAGTTTGTCAGAATTTCGGGGATGCTACTGACATCTAGTGGGTAGAGGTCAGGGGCATTGATAAACATTCTAGTGTGTACAGGACAGCTCCTCCCAACAAAGAATTACCTGGTCCAAAATGTCAGCAGTACCAAGGTTGAGAAACCCTGTTTTTAATCTTTTTATCATGTCTTGCTTTTATAATTCAAGTCTTAGCTCAAAAGTCACTTTCTCAGTGGCTGTCTCGCCCACCTCATGTGTCAAAAAAAATTGCACCATCATCTCCATCATTGTATTATGTAACCCTATTTATTTTCTTTGTGCCTTTTCATACTGCATGATATTATATTATGTATTTATTTTCATTATATGTCTGTTCCCCCTAAAATACGAACATCGTGAGGTCTTTGGTTTGTTTGCTGCTGTATCTCAAAAACTTAGGATAGTGTGGGGGACATAAGCAAAAGGATGGAAAAATCTGATATCTGGGTGTTCAGGGAGGAGAAACACAGCAAATTGGACACAAATTTTGTGGTGCTGAAATAATAGTAGTTGACATTTATTTTTATTATGTATATACTAGGCTTAGTTCTAAGCATTTTACATGTATTAACTCATTTAATCTCCAAAACAACCCCAGGGGGTACACATCATGATTATTCCCATACAAAGAAACTGAGAAAGAGAGATTCAGTATTTTTCCAAGATTATACATCTAGCAAGCAGCAGTGGTAGGGAGGTATAAGACCTCAGGTGATCTGTGTGTATTTACACATGCTCTTTATGGAAATTAGTCTAAGTTAATTGTAAGGGGTGGGTAGGAGACTTGTGAATTGGATTGGAAGAGTTTTAAAAAATGTGTTCCAAGATAGAAATGCCAGGTCAGACAGAAATCAGGGAGTAGGTAGTTGGTAGACCGAAAAGATTGGATAATGAAGATTGGTGCATTGCAGGACATGGAGTATGCTACCTTAGTAAGGGTGCCTAATGGCCAGCGAGGTCAAAGCTGATGAGCAGGATGCTCTCACTTAAGAGAGTGCTTTGGTTAGGAGGAGAGACACAGAAAACCCTGGCCTCCATGTCAGACCTGGGCTTGAGAAATTGTGTCTTGAGTGGTGGCATAATGCTGAGCAATACTCCTGACAGAGTCCCATCAGAAGTTTTTACAGGCCATTTTCAATGTCAGAAGTGAGCCACGGAGATAATGAGGATGACATGTTGCCTCAGAGGCAACCTCTGTAAGAGGCTCTGTGCGTGGGTGGCCGAACTCCTTCTTATTACCGTAGGACTGCTCACCACTCACTCCTTCCAGGTGCCTGTCCTGGTGCTTCTGGAGTTCTCAGAACTAAGACTGCGGAGCTGGGTCACTTCACCTACTTCCTGTCTAAGCAGCTCACCCTAAGCTTTGTGGGAGGCGTGGACCTGACTTCCACAGATGACATTGCTGGTCTAGCGGAGCACTGCTGGGCTGCCAGGTGGTTTCTGCTGTCAACTACCTGGAGACCAAGGAGGAAGGTGACTGTTGTGTTTCTATCTATCTCTCTCTTCCTTTTTCTAATAGTGGAATCATAGGTTGGAGCTCAGTGAATTGTGATATAAACACACCTTATGGAGAAAAGTGGGGAGGATCTCTGGGTCTTAGTACATTTCACCACTTTTGGAAAGGGCCATTAGGGTTAATGGGGCAGAGCTTATTGGACTCAGAGTTTATAGCGTCTTCACACGCAGTTAAATTACCTGACACTGGCCGGGACTATTAAGTTATGAGGAGTTGGGTAGAGAGGGAGGTTGCTTCACTTTAGCAGCGGTTCTCAACCTGTGGGTCGCGACCATCAGAAAACACATATAGCATATCAGATATTTACATTACGATTCATAACAGTAGCAAAATTACAGTTCTGAAGTAGCAACACAAATAATTTTATGGTTTGGGGTCACCACAACATGAGGAACTGTATTGAAGGGTCGTGGCATTAGGAAGGTTGAGAACCACTGCTTTAGGGTCTGTGGTACTGGAATATAGAGAGTTTCAGGGCCTGTTGTTGAAAGTTTCAGTCTTCTCTACATCCAACTGGGACAACAGGTAGAGGTAGATGTAGATGATAGCAGGGCTATTGTTGTTAGGCCTGACCCAGGAAGAGAGGGTCTTGATGTCTTTCTCTGCATATCTGTCTAAGTTGGGTTTCCAGAGCTGGAGCTGCCACGGATAGCTCCATTGGTTGGAACTGTCTAGCAGTGGAGGATACAGCAAGGGAGATTTGGAGTCTGAGTTACAGGTGCAGCTATGTGTAGAAGCAAGGACTTGAGTCACATAGACAGGTTGGAAGGCTAGAATTGGGAGGTAAATCCTGGAAACTTCCTTTGAGAAAATTACGCAATGAGAGAGGGACCCTTCATGGGGAAGCGCTGGAACCTGGAGGCTGAATCTAAGAAAGAGGGGGATGACTTTTTGAAAGATTCAGGGGAAGAAATGCAGATTCTATAAATATCCAGGAAAAGTAATAATAAAACAAATAATTTTACTTTTATGAACTGAACATTTCATCAGTGTTATTTAGTACATATTTTTTCCTAGTAGGCAAAATGAGAACAAATCTTTTGGGTAATTATTGATATTGCCATGTTTGCAGTAAGATTCAAGATAGCTAATACTGTGAGCTAGTATTGAAAATGGAGGACTTACTGCCATTTTATGGCTAGCATGGGTAGCCACTGAGAGGTTATAGATAAGGGAGTGAATTTTTCATACTTGTCTTTCAATTAGATTACTGAAATTACTGCACAGAGGATGGGTAAATAGACTCTTGTGCCAGTGTAGGTGAAAAAATGGTCGAGGGCAGAGCTAAGAGATGGAAAAATGGAGGAAATCTTTAGAAATTAAAACTAAAAGAACTTAATGATGATATGGATGTGATTTATTGGGAAAAAAGGAAGAATTAAGGTTGACTTCTGTGTTTCAAATTAGGTTAACTAGTGGAGCTGACACCTCAGATAAGGAGTAGAGGATGAAGAACTACACTGGACTGAGGAAATAATGAGCTAAATCTCAGTCAGATTGCACCCAAGGTACCTATGAGCTAGCAGCATGAAAAGGCCAACGCAAAAGGAATCTGATGTTCAAGACAATGGTCTTGTATGGATGTGAAGATTTTGCAATGGGAGTTGAAATCATGAGAGAAAGTTTGATTACCTAGGGGTAGTCTGTAGGGTGAGAAGAAAAGAGGACCTAGGGAACACTGGGAAATCATATTAGCACATATGGGCCCCTCAAGGAGCTTACAAAAGAAACAGGAAGAGCAGTAGAGTCACATTTCAAGATCTGTGTTAGTCAAGCTTCTGTTTAAAGTTTCTCCTCTCCCGTAGCATTCATTCTTTCTTGCTCTCTTCTACCACAGTATTTTTTATTTTCGCATTAGACAATAGTTAGTGTTACTAGTGGAATGCAAGCTTATAAGCTTCTTTACACCTAGATTCTCTTTTTCTTTTCTTTTTTTCTCATATCCATGTTTCTGGTATGAACTCCAGTGGCTGACATGTAGTAGGATTTCAATAAATAGTTGATATGAAATACCTGAATTAGAAGGTGTTTATGAGTAAATAAATAAATGAAGGATAAATGTACCATTTCATTAGAGAATTTTTTTTGAACCACATCAGAGGAAGAAGAAATCTGTAGACTAATTAGTCCCCTCCCCCCCCCCTCTACTTCACAACAGACTCACCTCCCAACTTCTTAAACAAACCAGTTAGCTAATTTCTGAAAAGGGCATGGTTAGAGCAGTACCCTACCCATCTGCAGAAGCTGGACCAGTAACTCAAATAATATGATTTCCTAAGAGGGACCAGATGTACCGGCTTCACAAATGGGGAGAAAGGCTCTCGCATTCTCCTTGCGCTCAGGTGCACACACAGTGTGTTCTTTTCTGTGCTGCTCCAGGAAGGAGGGGGGAGGTGACTTTTTGAAAGACCCAGGAGAAGAAATGCAGATTCTATAAATACCTAAGAAAAGAAGTAATAAAACGAATAATTCTACTTTCATGAACTGAAAGCCAAAGTTATTTAGTACTATTTTTGCTGGGAAGCAAAAAAGAGAGCAGATCTTTGGGGTAATTATTGATATTTCCATGTTTAAAGTGGGATTCAGGATAGCTAAGGAGAAGCTTAATCTGTTGTCCAAACTTGGAGATGTCTTGAGTAATCAGGGACAAGAAATTGCCACTCATGGAGTGTATTTTCTTTTAGTTTATATACTTATTTGACCCCAAACCAGTGTACCATTTGATTTTAAATATAAATGATACACCCATGTAGTTCGTTTTGCTTCTGGAATGTTTGTAGGCTTGGCTTCCTCTCTGTACTCGTTCTCTAGGGAGGTTTATGCTATTTAATAATACTTAGAGAGTCTGGGGCATTTCTTATCTGGTTTCAAGGCTCGATTTGTGTGCCAGGTTGCTTAGAGCAGCTCAAATACATGTGGTCAGAGAAGCTACAAGCTGTCAAATGCTCTAGAGTGCAAGAGACTCACCCCTTCTAAGAGGGATGAAATTGATGATGGAATTCGAACCCTTTTGGCACATTCCCCACTTTGTATGAACACTTGACAATATTCCGTTGCAGCACTGAGAACTTTTTCTCAACTCCTGATCTAAGAGCCCTGCTATTAGAATGGGCCTCATGAAGCCTTTTGTGAGTGGGGGTGCCATGCTCCACTGGTGACTTCGATTCATTCCTCCCCTCCTTCACTGTACCTCCACGTGCACCTTTTCATCCACTTCAGAGACCCGTTGAAAAAGTAGAATTGAAAGGACAAATCACTGATCGGTGGAGGCAGTGTGGCTGCCTTTTGGGGTTTAATAATGCGTCCTGCACTATTTTTGTGTTCAGCAAAAATCCATTTTGCCTCATTATGAATGTGTCTTCCCTTGGGTTTTCACTTCCAAGATTATTTCAAGGGAAATTTTACTCAGACATTAGTCTCATTTGCCCCTATCTCACTCAGTAACCATTAGAGTTATTAAATATCTTGAACCAGGAAGTTGCATAATTTCCAGCATTAAATGCACAGCTTGAAATTCTAATATTTGGAGAGAAAGCATTACATTTGAGTGGGTTAGAATCTTGCCTGAAATGCATTTTTCCATCTGTTTCATGGTAAGAACTGTTTTTTGGATTTGGAATTTATAGCTAAGGACTTTCTGCCATCTTTGCAAAGTGGGCTGGAACTGGAGAGTGTGGTAGAGGTTGTAGGTCCTTGGAAGCAGTCCTGGCAGTGGAGGATAAACTTGAGTGAGATCAGTTTCTTTGTTTTGGTTCCTTGAATGGTAAACATCCTTCGTGTCTAATAATATAAAGTCAGCACCAGCACACTCAACACCCAAGTGGGTGGTTCCCAAAGTGTTCTCATCCATAGCCCTGCAAACTCCAACCTGACATGACCCAAAGTCATGACCATGGTCATTTCTTATCCTTTCCCTTTGACCTGAATCTGCCCTGGGAATATGAGCATTGTGTTCATCCTTCCTGATCCACTGTAACACATATAAAGAAGACTAAGTCTGTCAAAGCCAAGTAATGAATCAAAGGCCAAGTCAGGCATGGGTTTCAGCCTCTTCACTCATGTGGGCCCATGTGCAGTTGTCCTTTATTGTTCGAGGTGATCTTGAAAGACAATGCTGATGAGTCCTGTGGGCACCAGCACAGGCACTGATGAGCACTGTAGCTGGTTCCTCTGAGCCTGTTTTTTCCTCCCCCCGAATATATTTTTATTGATTTCAGAGAGGAAGGGAGAGGGAAAACGAGAGGAGGGAGAGGGAGAGGGAGAGGGAGAGGGACAAACATCAGTGATGAGAGAGAACCATCATTTGGCTGTCCCCCTGCACACCCCACACTGGGAATGGAGCCCCCAACCTGGGCATGTGCCCTGACTGGGAATCGAGCTGCGACCTCTTGGTTCATAGTTCAATGACCAACCACTGAGCCATGACAGCTGGGTCTAAGTCTGTTTTTATATAGGTGGATCCAGCCTATTGGTATCATCATTGGTCTATTTACTTTGCTTCAAAGGAGGGGCTCCCTTCCTTCTGGTTGCCTGTCAAGTTGTGTCCCTGGCTTCTTTCGCAGTGTCAGTGTTTGAGGCTCTGCTATGTTGAATTCTTATTTATTTATTTATTTATTTATTTATTTATTTATTTATTTCAGAGAGGAAGGGAGAAGGAGATAGATAGAAACATCAATGATGACAGAGACTCATTGATTGGCTGCTTCCTGCATATTCCCCACTGGGATTGAGCCCACAGTCCGGGCATGTGCCCTTGACAGAATCGAACCCGGGACCCTTCAGTCCACAGGTCAACGCTCTATCCACTAAACCAAACTGACTAGGGCTGCTATGTTGAATTCTTGACCATTTTTCACACCTCACAATCTTGACTGTTCTCACAACTCATACTTACCATGCTTCCACTCATCATGCATCTATGACTTGTGAGCCAGCAGACTTTCATTGTGTGTATATAACACATCCTATGTTGTTATTTCCAAAAATATGACTGTACACCTAATTAATATTGCACAGAGGCAGTGTAGCTTAATGGGCACAGCACAGACTTTGAGGTTAAATTTCCTGTATTTAAATCTTGACTCTACCACTTCCTAGGTGTATGGACTTTGGCAAGTTATTTAAGCTCTCTTGGCCTCCATGTCCTTATTTGTAAAATGGAGATATAGTAATAACATCTGCCACATATTGTTATTGTGAGTGAGGATTAAATGAATTAATACATGAAAAGGGCTTCTTCGATAGGTGTCTTTCATATATTAAGGTATCAGATTTTACGTACAATGATTATGCTATAGGCTCAGTATCTTGACCTCAAAATTGAAAGAGCAGGGTTTCTTCAAAGGTCATTTTGCCTTTGTACTTTACTATCCATTAAGACTCCAGGGAAATATATGTGTAATTTCTTAAGAGGTTATGTATAACCTTTATTATAGTTAAGTACCTCTCACCTTTATGGGATATAGAACCCAGATGATGATGAAGATAGCCAACATTAATTGAGTGCTTATGATATACCAGGCCTGTCCTAAGCATTATCATCTTATTTATTCTTCATAAAAACTATGTGATAGGAGGCTTATCTCCGTTTTACAGTAGGTTGAAGCTGTAACTCAAATTGCAACTCAAAGACTTGGAACTTGGTTCATATCCAGGTCTACCTGCCTAGAGCTTACCAGCGGTTCTCAAGCTGTGGGTCGCGACCCCTTTGGCGGTCAAACGACCCTTTCACAGGGGTCGCCTAAGACCATCCTGCATATCAGATATTTACATTATGATTCATAACAGTAGCAACATTACAGTTATGAAGTAGCAACGAAAATAATTTTATGGTTGGGTCACAACATGAGGAACTGTATTTAAAGAGCCAGAAGGTTGAGAACCACTGGCTTACACTATTAACCATTATTATGAATTGCCTCTTTACAGCAATAGCCTGGTTCTCCTGCGGTGCGGAAGCCTGGGGGAATGGGAAGTGAAGGGGTCTTCCTGGGATCCACCACTTATGAGATGTGGGACCTTGAATTCAGCTTCCCTAACATTTAGAATTTTCATCTGTGAACTGTTACTATTGTGGGAGGTACAAAACAAAGTAAAATATATAACAAAGCAAGAACAACCAGGTACTTTAAGGATTGTTCCCTACCTGGCTTTGCCAGGGCATCCAGAAATTTTGAATTATTTTATAGAGATGTTTAACCCAGATGGTGAAGGAGGGACAATTCATTCTGAGATCAGTCTGCAGTTCTCTTCACTATGGAACCAGAGCTCAATCACCAGTGCGACTTGGTCCCAACTCCTGTATGTGCTGCTCTTGTCCTGCACAGTCCGACAGATCTAGAAGGTGAGTCACGGTCCTTAGACTAAGTCTCCATCTTTCTCAATGACAAAGGGATTCACAGGACAGAGTTCAGTTCCTCCTGACAGGCTTTGCAAAATTCTTAGCCTCTCTCTTTGTGAAATTTTTAGTCTCTCCTTTTCTTTGCACTTTTTAGTCTCTCTTTGTCAAGTTTCCATACATTTCTTTCCTTTAATAATACTATCACTAAAACAAATTTTATCATTACAGCATAGAATCTTACAAATATGTGTGTGCTCAAAACAAGTTACAGAAATGCATTATGGGCTATAAATCACATGAACAATAATTTGTGAAAGAATGACCCAATGATCTTGATCTGAGTCAGCTATCTCACAAATAAGAAAGGGTTATAGCAAGAATAATTGTTGGATGCATACTATTTTCTTTTCTTTTTTTTTTTTTAACATGGAAACAGAGATGGAAAATCTTACCCAGCCTAAATATTTTTCAGTTTTGTACATTGAATTCAGGAGATACAAGTACAATTTATATAAAGAAACAGCCTGATATTCAAAGTTAGATGTTCAATGTTGGGCGCTTTTAACTTAAATTGAGATAAGGTGTTAGAGAGAAATATTTATTAATATAGAATATTTATCATGCACTGGTTACCTTTAACCAAATCTTATTCCATTTTCCTTCTCATGTGTCCATCTTCAGCACTAAAAAACCTGCTCAATGTTCTTGATTTTTTGTGCTCTTAGAGTACTTTGTGTTGACTTTCCTCTGAGGTTGGTCAGGACATTATTCTGGGGAGAAGCTGGCTTTTACAGGCTGTGAGTTTGGGTGGGAGTGATAGGGGTGGTGTATTAAATCCCTTTTGTCAATTCTTGGTCAGAATGGGGCTTAGAACGGATCTCACTATTTGTGAAACCCTATAACTCTTCCAGTGTAATCCCATTAAAGGGCCTCCTGACAGCAGTAAGTAAGGAGTAGCTCAGGGGTGTTACTGTTTAATCCCTTTAAGCTCAAGTTCATGTGTTATTAGATCCATCCCCCTGCTTTGTCACTTCATCTTTGGGTAGCACACCATTGCTTCAGGAGCACAATTCAGCAACAATTTTAGTCTATGTATTGACAATAAGCAGGTGAGACTGTCTGAAGAAGGCTGATGCAGGCGCTCAATCTTCAGGATTATGATCAATTAAAACGGGGCCAACTCTGCCATGTGTCTATGGCAGTCATTGGTGCTGTTAACCAGATAATCTGGCTCTCTACATCCTGTGGTTGTTTCTCCTGGCTTCCTTATATTTGGGTGGGGCCACTAATTAGTTCTGGACAATATGTTGTGATTGGAAGTGATGTATGCTACTTCTGGTCTGGAATGTTTATTTGCCAATGCAAACCCTTTCAGGGATCTTTTTTTCTTTCTGCCACATTCTCCATTGCCAGCTTGGGTTCCAGAGAGCCCCAGCCAAGCCCCAGCCAGGCAGCATGGGCTAGAGAGAAACTGTTATTTTTCAACAAATGAGACATTTCTTAAGTACCTGCAGTATATCCGCTCCATGCGGACTAAAGCAGTGATCTGTAGTCAGAGGCTCGCACTCCTTGAGAGGTCAAGAGGTAACCTTGATGGCACTTGCTTTCTGTTTTGCCTTTACTAGGAAGTCTGCCTAGCTGTCTGAGAAATGTAAGACCTTAATAATAAATATCTGAGGGGCAAACTTGCTTAGTAGCTGTGGAGTCTATTTTTTTTTCTTTAAAAAAATGTTTCCTGTATCTCCTTGCCTCAGCCCTTAATGTTTTGTCTGGCACATAGCATCCACTCAATGAATGAGTGATGAATGAATTGGTACATCAGTCCATCTGTTTGAAGAGGACTTGCCATTAGCATCATGGAAGTATTTTGACTCTCTCTGAACTTACTGTTGCCAATTATTCTTTTACTAGAGGCTGAGCGTGCAAAATCCTGTGCAGTAGCCCGCCACTGCTTGCAGCACCGCCCACCTGCCCGTTGCTGCTCACCAAGTTCGCTGTCCCACCCACCCACCCACTGCCCTGCTGTACTCAGTGCCCCACCCGCCTGCCACCCACCTTGCTGTGATTGGAGCCTGTGGGCCATAGGGGAGGGACGGAGTGGTGCTCAATGCACCTCATGGTGACCAGTTGTTTGGTCGTCCTGGTCATCATGGACACTGGCTTTTTATATATATAGATTACTAGTAATTCAACTCTAAGTCATACTATACCATTGTCAGGGCTGCCCTTGTGAGAGACAGCCCCTGGTCTGGCTTTTTAGAAGCTTCAGCGGCCTCAGAGCAAGCAGCACAGACCCCCACTAGTCTCTACTTACTGAGCTCAACAAAACTGGGAAATGTCTGGGACTCTTGCTCATAAAAGCAAGAGAACCCCTTGCTTCATTTTTGGCCATGGCTTTAGCACCCACACTGCTGCTGGCTCTAGAAATATATTCCCCTTTTTAATTTTTATTTTTTTTTGACTTATGTGGTTTCAAGTAAACTAAAACTTCTGTGACCCTGGGCACTTTCCCAATCTCCCAACTTCTTCCCCTCAGGATGTACCTTAGATGTCTATCCTATCATTATTAAGTGCTGAGAGGGAGGGACAAGGACAGGGGTTATGGCAGCCCAAGACTTCAGTCTGATACCTGGGGACAAAATATCAGTCTTTATAACGCTGAGCACACATCCTGCCCAATTAGAGATTTCCCTTAATGCCATTCCTTCTCTCCGTTCCTCCTGACATCACTTCAAAGTGGGCTTTCACATCTGTCGATTACACTATTAAATTAGAGCAGGGCCTGGGACATCGATAAGCATAAGCTATTATTATCTTCATTATTGCTATTTTGGCAGGCTTATGTTCTTGTCTCCATGTTTTCTTCTCTTCAGTGTGTATCTTTTAAAAATAGATCCAATTCTGTCTGGTTTTAAGGTTGTCTTGCCTCCATGTCTAGGGGAGAATCCCCAGATGCTGAGCTCATTGACCTCTTCAGCAGCAGGTCTTACCCGCCGAGTCATCTCGGAATCACCAAGGGAGCCCATCAAACTCTCCATTCCCAAGCCCTCTTGCCCAAGAGATTCTGATAAGCTTGTGGTGATGGGGAAGGGAGACAAAACACATTTTTGGAATGGGGATGTGCAATTTGAGAAAGCTCCCCGGGTGTTCTTGAGACCACTTCTTTTTTAAATTATATTGATTAGGGAGACATTGGCTAATAAAATTATATAGGTTTCAAGTGTACAATTCTATGGTACATCATCTATATCTTGCATTGTGTGCCCACCCCCACCCCCCAACATCAAATCACCATATATTGAGCTTCCTTTACCCTTTACCACCCCACACCCCTTTCCCTCTGCTAACCAACATACTGTTGTCTGTGACTATGTGTTTTTGTTTGTTTTTCTTATTTGTTCATTTCTTGCTTTCAGTTTTATATCCCACGTATGAATGAAATCATATGACTCTTGACTTTTTCTGACTTATTTCGTTTAGCGTGATATTCTCAACCTCCATCATGTTGTCACAAATGGCAGCATTTCATCTTTCCTTATGGCTGAGTAGTATCCTATTGTATACATGTACCACATCTTCTTTATCCAATCATCTATTGAAGGACACTTAGGTTGTTTCCATGTCTTGGTCACCATGAATAATGCTGCAGTGAACATAGGGATGCACTTCTTTCGTATCTAGCCACCTCACCTCCCCAGAGAGAACCGCCACCCCATGCTCTGCTCTCCCACAACGTGCCATGTACAGTGTGAGTTCCATCTATGCCAAGCTTCTGGGGCTCCTCAGACTTACCATGCTCTTTCACACTCCCATGCTTTGCACATGCGTTCTAGTGCCCTTCTACGCCCTTCTCCTTTTCTCTGCTTGGGTCTTTTAAACAAAATACCAGTTTTTAGGCTTTTCTCAACATTCCCACATGGTTGTCTCTCTCCTCCACAGCACATTGCATTGACCTGCATTGTTGTACTTGTCATAGTGCAGCCTCATTATTTGTGCCTGCACTGCCTGGAAAGTTCTGTGATCTACCAGATTTTAACCAAGTTTTGGTACACAGCCCTTAATGGGAGGCAGCAGTCTGTTAAGTATAGGCTTTGGAACTCTCCCTCCTAAGGGCCTTTGTGACACTTAAATGAGACCATGTACAAAGCACTTAGCCCAGTGCCTGACTCTTATCAAGTGCTCACTAAAAGACACCTGCTATTTTTCTGAAATAAATACTTAGCGATTAATCATTACATATACTTTTCTCAATGATATGCTGAATGGCTTACACATACCTATTCATGTCAGGATGCATATATTTCTCATTTAGATAATTTATCAACCAGTAAGTATCTATTGAGAAGTACTGGTTGCTATGGAAAATATGTACAATATCATCCTTACTTTCAAGGAGATTATGACCAACCACCGATATCAACACAAATATGTGTAAAAGAGCACAGAAGCCACCATAGGCAGAGAGCTTAACCGGCTGTGGAACACATTCTTGGCTGTAAGTGCAGTGGGAGCGAGAGCAAAACCAGGGAGACCCAAGAGACAAATTTATCTTTACATTTACATTATCTTATTATTCATTTGGAGGTTTCTGATTCCTAGTAGCTTTTGGTCATTATGTATTTTTTTCAGGCATCCAAACCTATAGGAAAGCAGTTTTGGGGTGAAGGTTTTTGAAACATTTTATATTAAAAAGACATCCTAGCATTTGAAAACCAGTATTTGGAAACCAATATACTTTCTTTCAGTCCTGCATGATACACAGTAGTTCGGGTTTTTACAGATAGACCGAGGACTCAGAGGTGAAAGGCATCTCTTCATGAAACAGAACAAATCCCTAGCACCCAGCAGGATGTTCCAGTGACCTCAGATGGAGTTGGCATAGTTCCTACATTTTTGCTCGTCCTGGATACACTTCTTCTTGCTCGGGCTCCGGGTAGAGAAGCAGGTGCTGCCTGCTCCTGTGCCTTCTGCCAAATAGGTTGGTAGTGACGATGGGTGTGTGTGGTGGAGAGAGAACTCTTTGGGATTTAATACAGTTTTTAGCCCACTTCTTGGCCCCAGCTGGACTACTGGCTTGAACAGTGTCATACTTGGTGGAGAGAAGGGCAAACCTGCCTCTATTGCAGATGGTCTCCAAATCATGATAGTTTGACTTATGATTATTCGACTTTACGATGGTACGAAAGCAATACATTTTCAGAAGAAACCTTACTTTGAATTTTGAATTTTGATCTTGTACCGGGGCTAGCGATATGCAGTACAATACCCAGTCGTGATGTTGGGCAATGGCAGTGATGCAATCACAAGGAAAAACAACTTGCATTCTCCAGTGTCCTGTGTTGCCAGCATTTTTTTGGATATTGAGTTTTGCATCCCATCCTGCCCACAAAATGCCAGTGTGCTTTCAGCTGTGTGATAGTGGCGAGTACCCATACAACCATTCTGTTTCTCACTTCCAGTACAGTAGTCAATAAATTGCGTGAGATAGTCCACACTTTGTTATAAAATGGGCTTTGTATTAGATGATTTTGGCCAACTGTGGGCTACGCCTGATTCAAATCCTGACTCCATCACGTTGGGCTGGACTCAGTTTCTTCATTTGCAAAATGGTGGAAAAGAATACCTGGCTCAGACAGCTCTTCTGAGAATGAAATGCAAGTTGTAAGTCATTTGGCATGTGCTCACAGTCAGTGAGAGCCCCTGGTATTGCTCCTTCCACGTGTTTTTTTAAAATCCTCACCCATGAATATGCTTTTATTGAGAGAGAGGAATGAAAAGAGAGAGAGACAGAGAGAGAGAGATCAATGTGAGCGAGAAACATCAACTGGATGTCTCCCATGGGTGTCCTGACCGGGAATTGAACCCAGAACCTAGGTATGTGCTCTGACCAGAAATTGAACCTGCAACCTTTTGGTGTATGGGACAATGCTCCAACCAGCCAAGCCACCTGGCCAGGGCGCTTTCCCAGTGTGCTCTCCCATTGTTTTTATTTCCCCGGTCTCCTGAAGGCAGCCCTTCACCTGTCCTTCAGGTGGGACCTTCACCTGGTAAATCAGAAAGCAAAGGGAAGATGGGTGGTGTAGGTAGAAAAGGGAGGCTGCACAGTTCTTGCTCACTGTGACCCATAACAGATGAAGTCGAGAAGAGGAAATGAAATGCCCTGTCCCCTCACTGTGACTCCAGTCCCGCCTGTATTATCACTTAGCATCGCAGAGATGGTCCTCTCACGCTCTGTCCAGCTCACTCCAACTCGGGACTAAGTCCTGACGTCGGCTCAGCCTTGGCTGACCTGTGTGAACTGAAGAGAGAGTTCCTTCACCTTCCTTAGCCTGTTTTCTCATCTTGAAAATGAGCACGTGAACCTTTGTTCTCTTGGAGGTATTTTCAGTGATAACAATCTAAGAGACTGTGCCCACCCGAGAGCAAGTGGGACTGTGAATCACCCCAGTTTTTCTGCTCAGAAAAGCTGACGGCAGGTTTTCGTATTCATCTGCCTGGCCGCGTGCTTATGGGCTGCCCTTGTTTGGCCTTGAAGGATGTGGTATTTTCCCCATTGTTTCTAATGCGGACAGTACTGTATTGCTACAAATCATGGTGTCACGTCTGCTTTTCTTTGGATCCTTGTCCAGGAAGCTTGCAAGCCGGCAGGTTGCCTCAACAATTCCTGACTCTAAGTGGCTCCTCACTGGCCAGGAGCCTGCTCTCCCCACCCAGTGTTTTCTCTATGTTCACTCCCCCCCTTCCCCCCCATCCTCCACCAGAAGCCACATTGGTGATTGTCAGGCTGGTAAGGAGGATGCTGTCAGGCTCAATGGAGATGTCAGACCCTACGTGAGTCAGCGTTCGCTTCCCCCCAGCACAGCTGGAAAACAAAGGAATGGATTTACTGGAGATGTATGCAAACCAGAACCTATTATGTTAAAAACATAAATAAAATGAGGGAAAAGGCATACAGAGTGAAATTATCTTTTTAAAGCATCTTGGCAAAATAGCACTCAATACACATTCGGTACAATAGTACAGTCATCCGTGTGTGTCAACCAGTAGTTTTCAATGACAGGGATGGATAAACAAGCAGGTGATACACAGCCCTGTTGCTCTGACTTTTTTTCTTAACTTATTCTCTTTGAGAAGGAGTTGGTGGAAACACAGCTGAAAACACAGACTTACAAAACAATTGAAGTTGAACATAGAAAGGGACACATGGGTGCGGATTTAGAAAGAATATCCGTTCAATTCCATAAGCTGACAAAGTAAGATTAGACCAGACAGAAATTTTACTCTCCTCTCAAGGATAAACATCATTTTTCCATTTCATCTGGTGGAGAGGCAAAGCGCTACTGTGAATAATTTTTTTAATGCAGGTTTCTTTACACAAAGAAAAATATATCCCATTTCTTCTCCTTCCATGTCCATCTAAGCTCTTAGCCCAGGAGGAGTTCCTCCCTGGTCTCTCCCGACCAGTGTCAGTGTTAAGTGGCCTGTACACTACCACCACAATGTTTAAATCTTTTACTTTTTTATTCAAATAATTAAAAACTGCTGTCTTGATATTTACAAATAATTTATAATAGCAGATATAGTGTATTTTTGTCACCTGGACGTACAGGGGGCCAGATAGATTTGTTAAAAGGACAGAGTGAGTGAAGGACCTCTCTTCCAGGGAGGAAACAGGATAGAGAACCCAATGATTTCATGCTGTTAAAGCAGAGAAAACTGGCCTTTATTTATATGCCTACAACATTCCAGATGCCTTTCTTGTTTCTCTTTATAATAACCATGAAATGGTAATTCTCTTCATTTTCCTGAAGAGGAAACTGACGCTTAGAGAGGCTAAGTAACCACTCAAGCTCACATATCCAGTAGGGAGGGGGGTAGAGGAGGAAGTTCAAAATCGATGTTTAACTGCTTCCTTTTTTGGACAATAATAGCAAAAGCAGGCATTGAGCACCTACTGTATGCCAGGCGTTTTGCTGGGAACTGGAGAGGTGAAGAGAAAAGGAACCAAGTGCTTTCTGTTGAGTGCTTCCCAGAATTTATTGAATGCTCACTGCTTGTCAGGTATTTCACGAAGGAGCTATCCCATTTGAGCCTTTGGGTAGATCATCAATCAGAGCAGACATGCTTATTGGCTTATTTTTCAAATAATGAAAAGCACATGCTCAGACTGTTTGCCTCCCACAGCTAAGGTCATACAGGGAGTGAGTGTTAGGATTGGGACCTGGATCCAGGTATGTCTAGTCCTAAAGCCTTGCTCTGTTCAACACAGATTTAATGCTTATTAAGTTCTCCAAGGTACTTGATAATGGACTTCAGATGTTACATCTGCAAAAGTATTTTTATTTTAACAGAAGACCCTGCAGGTGAAACTGCATTTGCATTGGAACTCTTTGGTAAATGGAGGAAATAATTTTGCTCAGAAAAAGATTTCCATTCTTCAAAGTGACATTCCCGATATGTTAAGTCTATTAGCTGTGGATTCATAAATGTGAAAGGTGGATTAGCTTAGTTGTTAGACCACATAGAGAAAATAAAAAGAAGTAAAATACTGTAAAAATAAACTTCTGGTGACAAAAATAGCATCCGTAACTCTTGAAAAAAACATCAAACTCAGTGAGGCAGATTCCTCTGAGGAGCTGCGTGATACACTCGTTGATATCACAATCATAAAATAGAGCTCTATTCTTGTTCCTTCCTGGTGTGAAAACTACTTGGCTCTCTCTGACAAAATCTGGGCTCCTCCCTACGTCCTGAATTTCATTTTGTCTCACCTGTGTTCCTCTCTCTGTGAGCAGCCCTTCATGCTTTCTCTCCGAATGTGGAGATGTTTTCAGTGTCCATGAACATCTTCAGGACGTCTTGGCTAACTTTTCCTTACTGCAAGTGACCTGACCGCCCTTTCCTTCCGACTTCTGTTTCTAGTGTTGATTTTTACCAGTGATCCTTAGTTCTGCTTTGCATTGTACTTACTACTTTTAATACTTGTCTTGTTTTACCTCCTAACCTATAAGTTTCTTGAGAGCTTTTCTCATCTCTTTTTTTATTCTTTGTAACGTTTGGCACAGTGCTCCACTCATTATATTAATGAATGTCAGCAGGTATTAGTTAAGTGAAATTCAGTCAAATGCCAGAATAGAAAGTGCAATCACAACAGCCAGGCATTGGACATTCTCTGACTCGTGGATAAACTGCTTTCCAAGGGAAGAAGGGGAGGGGAGAGGCAGGTGGGAGAGGAAAGCATCTCTGCTATTTGGCATTGATATGAAATTTACTCTGGGAAACTGACGTCTCCACAAGCCACCTTCACCCTTCTCATGAGAGAGAATATCATACAAACCAATAGGCAGATCTCACCCTCCTCCCCCCAAATCCATCACCTTATTTATGACTGCACGTGTGGTTACTTAGCAACAATACAGTATCACAAATAGAGGATTATGATGATTTTAGGTGTGAAAATAAGTGGAACAAAGGATTCAAATCAGCAACCAATGGAGAGACAGTAAATTTAGAGCTGGAACAGAGTTCTTTCCAAGATGACATGTCTGCATAAAGTTTCCCACGAAGTGACAGGGAGCACATCCCAACATTAAAGCTCATCCCATGGAGAGAGAGCTAAGCCCGCAGTTTCTTTGGCTGGCATTTTCCCAGCCACACACCCATATCTGTTTCTTCCTGGACATCCACTAGTCCTCTTTCTCCTGCCCTTACCACAGGCATGCATGCCTGGCCATGGAAACACACTCCTTTCTTTCCCTTTCAGGTGTGGGAATAAGATACAGAATCAAAGAGAACTGTCTCTGTCCTGATTCAGAGGAGACTGTGAGGATCCAAATCCCAGCATGCAATGGGTGGCAGAGAGGGTGGTGGTGCCGCTCAGAGTTGTTATCCATTTTGTGGTTGGTGAAGCTGAGAGCTGAAGCCTTCAGGCTGACTTTCAAAATCAGATGATTGGGACCTGGAGGGACCCAAGCTTTCTATCTAATGGAATCATGTTTTTGCTGTTTATTTTCGCTGTATACTCATAGCTACAGTGATATCCAGGATAGTGCTATTTTCTGTGTTCATTCCCTCTTGCTTCTTCCAGTCTTGATTTTTATTTTTTTCTAGCAGTTCATGAGATTCAGAAAAGCTGATTTCATTTCCAATTCCAGTGAGCAGGAACATAGGCAAGTCCAGGTGGGCTTGGGAAGAGGTGGGGGTTTCCTTCATTCTCTTGTTATTTCACCCATCCATCTACCATCTTTCATTTCTCTCTCTTCTGTCCTGTCCTGTCCTGTCCTGTCCTGTCCTGTCCTCTCCTCTCCTCTCCTCTCCTCTCTTCATTTATTTTGCCTTCTTTTTCGTATGTTAGAACATCTTCAAGAATGCCTTTGAAGATGAAGGAAGTTACAAAGACATCTCCATGTGAGCGGGAGAGTATAAATGTGTAAGTGCACAGAGAAAAAACTTGGATGGTGACTCAGAAGTTAGGGGGACATTTGACCTTCCAGCTTTTTAAGCACCAGCAAGTACTTCTCATCCTGATCTCCGAGTCATGCCTTGTCAAAAGTTTCCCAGGCCCCTGAAGTGAAAAAGGTAAATCAGTGGATAAGAGTGATAGGAGAAGTACACGATTTTATTAGACAGTGTAGAATAAAACACTTCGTGAAGTGAAAAATTGCAGTGCCGACACTTGTACCACAAAAAGGGCATCAACACCTAGATCGCTGCTGAACACGCATTTTAGGATGAAACCCTTGACAGTCTAAGGATGATTGTCTAAGCAAGGTGAGGTAGCAATTCTTTGCTCCAAGTTATAAAAGTCTTGCTTTAGAGTCTGATAGAGTGATTAACTACCAAATTTCACTGAGGATACAGCTATGGAGGATCAACTAGCAGGTACTTGATCAGTCATCATGAGCCCAAGATGGAGGCAGACATTTTATAAATAATATGAGATGTATCAACGAGTGTACAATCCAGAAATAAGACTTGAATATCAATAAGCTTTGAAGCCAGAATGCCTGAGCTGCATCTCTGCTCTGCCAATCTTGCCCGAGCCTAGTTTTATACTTGTTAAAAATGAACATCAGACTGTTTTACTCCTTTCCTGAAACCAGTGAGGAGCCACCTGGACAATGTCCCACTCCAACTTGTTCTAAGGATGTAGTAGATATTTGCTGGTTCTGTTGAACAACAAAATCACTCCCAATGTCATTCTTCAATGGAGAAACTGGGATCCTCAAATCTCTTGGGTACCTAGATTTCTGATTATCCCTATAAAGACCCTGGAACTATTTACCTAAAACAACCATGCCCTGTATTCCTGCTGTCTCTGGTATTTCTTTTCTGCTTTATTTCTAATAGTCGCTTGGAGATAAGCATACTGAGAATTGACCCAAGGGATTTCATATGTCATTGAATACTTAAAATGAGTAAGAACTATCGTTACAGAGGGAAATTTCAAAAAATGAAAATATCTGGTTCACAATCACAGTGAGTTTAAAAGTTAGTTGAAGATTCAAAATGGATTCATCTGGTGGAATAGCAGACAATATCTGTGTTGTTGAGAGGTATTGTAATTAATCTCTTTTGGTCATTCTTTTATTTAGGGACTAGAGGCCCCGTGCACAAGATTTGTGCACTGGGCGTGGGGGGTCCCTCAGCCTGGCCTGTGCCCTCCCACAGTCAGGGATCCCTCAGGAGATGTCTGCCTACCGGCTTAGGCCCTATCCCCCTGGGGGTATTGGGCCTAAGCTGGCAGTCAGACATCACTCTTGCAGTCCGGGGCTCTTGCAGTCTGGGATCCCTTGCTCTTTACCACCCACCTGCAGGAGAAGCTCCCGCCACCACTGCTGTGCTCACCAACCATGAGCCCGGCTTTTGGCTGAGCAGCGCTCCCCCTGTGGGAGCGCACTGACCACCAAGGGGCAGCTCCTGCATTGAGCATCTGCCCCCTGGTGGTCAGTGCACTTCATAGCGACTGGTTGTTCTGCGGGTTTTTCAGCCATTCGGTCAATTTGCATGTTAGGGTTTTATTAGATAGGATTCCATTGATTGAAATGGATGAGGCTGATTGCCTTACTATTTCAGGTTGGGCTTCTGTATGTTCTGGTTTTAATTCTTAGAGGTTCAGAAATGTATTTTTTTAAAAAACAATTTTTCTTTAAGAAAAAAAGCAATTGACTTCTTAACCAGTCTAGCCAAAAGCTGATGAAACATAATGTCAAATTGATTACTTTTAAAGGAATACGTTTTAGACAGAATGACTGAACTCAATATGTTCTTAATGAGGAGTTGGACTATCTTTAAAAAAAACCAGCTTTATTGAAATATAATTTACATACCATAAAAGTCACCCTTTTAAAGTGTACATGCCATTAGATTTAGTATATTCACAGAGTTGGGCAATCATCCACACTATTTTTAGAATGTTTTAATCCTCTCCAAAGAAACCGTGTACTTATGAGTAGTGAGACTCTATTTTCCTGTTCCACACAGCCCTTGGCTACCATTAATCTGTTTTCTGTCTATGTATTTGCCTATTCTGGACATTTCAAATAAATGGATTCATACAATATGTGATCTTTTGTGGTTCTTTCTTCCACTTACTATTCTGTGTTGAAGCATAATTCAGACCTTTCTTCCTTTTAACTGTCAGATAATATTCCATTGAATGGATATATAACATTTTGTTTGGCTATAATGAATAATGCTGCTGTGAACATTCGTATAAAAGTGTTTGTGTGGACATATGTTTTCATTTCTCTTGAGTTTAAACTTAAGAATGGCATAGCTGTATCTCTGTTTAACATTTTGAAGAACTGCTGAACTGTTTTCTAGTGTAGCACCATTTTATAATCCCACTACCAATGAATGAGCGGTCAAATTCCTTTACAACTCTTTCTTCCTTCACAATTGCTTTCCTTTTCTTTTCTTATTCCTTCCTTCCCTTTCCTTTTCCCTTTCTTTCCCTTCCCTTCCCTTCCCTTCCCTTCCCTTCCCTCCCCTCCCCTTCCCTTCCCTCCCCTCCCCTCCCCTCCCCTCCCCTCCCCTCCCCTCCCCTCCCCTCCCCTCCCCTCCCCTCCCCTCTTCTCCCCTCCCCTCCCCTCCCCTCCCCTCCCTTCCATCTATGCATCTATTTATCTCCTATTGATTATGCTTCTTTGGAGAACTCTAATACACAGGGTGAAACTGACCACATAAAATAAATTAGAAGATATTTCTTACTCTTCTTATTTTTGCAAAAGATTTTGAAAGATTGGTATTAATTCTTCTTTAAATGTTTGGCAGATTTCACCAATGAAGCCACCTGGGCCTGAGGTTTTCTTTGTGAGAGGTTTAAAATTACTCATTCAATCTCTTGTCTTGCTATAGGTCTATTTAGATTTTCTATTTTTCTTGAGCCAGTTTCAATAGTTTAGGGTTTTGTTTCCAGGATTTTTAAAAATTCTATCTAGGTTACCTAATTAGTTGGTGTAGAGTTGTTTATAGTAGTCTTTATATTTCTGTAATGTCAGTAGTGATGTCTTGCTTTTATTCCTGCTTTTAGCAATTTCTTTTTTTCTTTGTCAGCTTAGCAGAAGGATTTTCAATTTTATTAATCTTTAAAAACACGAACTTTTGATTTTGCAGGTTTTCATTGTTTGATTAGTCTCTATTTTATTTATTTCTGCTCTAAGCTCTATTATTTCCTTCTGTTTGTTTTAAGCTTTCATTATTGTCTAGTTTCTTTTTAAAAAAATATATCCTATTGATTTCTTTACAGAGAGGAAGGGAGAGAGATAGAGAGTTAGAAACATCAATGAGAGAGAAACATCTATCACCTGCCTCCTGCACACCTCCCACTGGGGATGTGCCCGCAATCAAGATACATGCCCTTGACCGCAATCGAACCTGGAACCTTTCAATTCATAGGCCGATGCTCTGTCCACTGAGCCAAACCGGTTACGGCAATTCTCTGGTTTCTGAAGGTGGGAGGAGAATAGGTTGATCTTCATATTTTTTTTTGTTTGTTTCTCTATTTCTTCACTACTGCCTTCTGCTGTGTTAAATATATATTTATTAGTGTACCATTTTAATTACCTGTCCCTGTAAATTACATATTTTTGACTATTTTTTTTTTTAGTGGTTATTCTGGGGATTAAATTTGACATATTTTCTTTAAAAATCTAGTTGAGATTAATACCAATTTAATTTCAATAGTATGTAAGTACTTTGCTTATTTCAGCTCTATTCCCTCCCTCTTCCTTTGTTCTGTTATCATCATACAAATCACCTCTTAAACATTATAACCATACCAATACCATCCTATAGTTATAGATTCACGCAGTTGCCATTTAAATCTGATAGAAAAAAAAGTTATGAACAAAAACACATGAATATTGTCTTTTAGGTTTAACTGTGTGTGTACTTTTTCTGGTGTCTTTATTTCTTTCTGGGTATTCAAGTTACTGTATATGTTCTTTCGTTTCTGCCAGAAGGACTCCCTTCTTGCAGGCCAGGTCTGCTCCTGAAGGGGCTCTCAGTGTTCAGTTATCTGGGAATGCCTTAATCTCTCCTTCAATTTGAAGGGTAATTCTGCTGGATTTGGTATTCTTGTTGGCAATCTTTCTCTTTTAACTCTTCAAATAATATGTCATTCTCTTGGCTTCTGGCATCCATCTTTTCTGAGGAGAAGTCAGTAGTTATTGAAGGTTGCTTACATGTGATGAATCATTTTGCTCTAGCTCAGTGGTTCTCAACCTTCCTAATGCCGCGACCCTTTAATACAGTTCCTCATGTTGTGGTGACCCCCAATGTCATTGTTACAAATTGAACATAATTAAAGCATAGTGATGAATCACAAAAACAATATGTGATTATATATGTGTTTTCCGATGGTCTTAGGCAACCCCTGTGAAAGGGTCGTTCGACCCCCAAAGGGGTCGCGACCCACAGGTTGAGAACCGCTGCTCTAGCTGCTCCCAAGATTCTGTTTGTTTTGACTCTTGACTGCTTAACTATAATGTATCTGGATGTGGTTCTCTAAGTTTATCCTGCTTGGAGAACATTGAGCTTTTTGAATGTGTAGATTAATATTTCCTATCATTTGGGAAGTTTTCAGCCATTATTTCTTCAATGAGTCTCTGTGCCCTTCTCTCTCCCCTCCTGCTGGGACTCCAATTTTGCATATGTTAGTTTGCTGCTCATGTCCCACAGATCTCCTAGGCTTTGTTTATTTTTCACTGTTTTCTCTTTCTGGTCCTCAAATTGGATAATTGCAATAGGTCTATCTTTAAATTTGTTATTCTTTCTTCTACCTGCTCAGTTGTACTGTTGATCCTCGCCAGTGAAATTTTCATTTATATTAGTGTATTTTTGAAATTTAAAATTACTATTTGACTCTTTTCTATAATTTCTGTCCCCTTGTTGATACCATCTATTTAGTAAGACATAATTCTCATATTTTTCTTTAGTTCTTTATACAAGACTTCCTTTAGTTCTTTGAACATACTTTATACAGATGATTTAAAAGTTTGTGTAGTAAGTTCAACATTTTGATTTTTTCAGGGATAATTTCTATTGACTTTCCCCCCCTATTTATGGACCATACTTTTTCTATTTTATTATTTGTCTCATTTTTTCATTGCTGAAAACTGAACTTAAAAAATTTATTGATTGGGGTGACATTGGTTAATAAAACTGTATAGGCTTCAAGTGTTTAATTCTATAGTACATCATTTATATATTTTATGTGTATTCACCACCCCAAGTCAAGTCTCTTTCAATTACCATTTATTTCCCTTTACCCTCTTCTACTTCCACCCACCACTCTTCCCCTCTAGTAATCACCATACTGTTGTTTGTGTCTATGAGGGTTTTTTTCCTTTTTGTCTAATCCCTTCATCTTTTTCACCCAGCTTCCCTATCCCCCTCCCCACTGATAGCTGTCAAACTGTTCTCTATGAGTCTGTTTCTATATTGTTTGCTTGTTTATTTTGTTCATTAGATTCCACATATAAGTAAAATCCAATGGTATTAGTCTTTTTCAGAGTAGCTTATTTTACTTAGAATAATACTCTCCAGGTCTATCCATTCTATCACAGAAGGTAAGATTTCCTTTTCTTTTACAGCCTAGTAGTATTCCAATGTGTAATATACCATAGCTTTTTAATCTACTCATCTACTGAAGGGCACTTGAGCTGCTTCCAAATCTTGGCTGTTGTAAATAATGCTGCTATGAATATTTATTAGTGTACCATTTTAGGTTAATACCAATTATTCTTTCTGATTAGTGTTTTGGATTTCTTCAAATATATTCTCAGGGGAGGAATCACTAGGGCATAAGGCTGTTCAATTTTTAATTTTTGAGGTAACTCCTGTTTTCCACAGTGGCTGCACCAGTCTGCATCCCCACCAACAGTGCATGAGGGTTCCCTTTTCTCCACATTCTCACCAACACTTGTGTTTTAATTTGCATTTCTCGATTAGTGAAGATGAGCATCCTTTTGTATGTCTATTGGCCACCTGTGTGTTCTCTTTGGAGTGGTTCTGTTTATGTCCTCTGTCCATTTTTGAATTAGACTGTGCTGTCCTTTTGGTGCTGTGTTTTCTAAATTCATTATAAATTTTGGATATTAACCCCTTATCAGATGTATCATTGGTGGAACTTTTAAAGTAATATATAATGGGGCATCTCTGAAAATCTTATCTGCCCCCACCCCAATTTGCATGTTGCTTCTTGTCATAGTAATTATTGTCATCAATCCTGTTGGTTTAGTGACTTTATTAATTTTGTAAAGTCTATATTGTATATTGTATGCAGTACTGAAGTCACTGTTTGTTTAACTTAGTAATCAGCTAATGATTGGACAGCTATTTCCTTAAATTTCTTCAACTAATAAGTCTCCTGCCCTTTCGCTGCAGGTATGTGTGTGAATTGGGGTATGCCTTCAATGCTCTAGCACAGTGGTTCTCAACCTTCCTAATGCCTTGACCCTTTAATACAGTTCCTCATGTTGTGGTGATCCCCAACCATAAAATTATTTTCGTTGCTACTTCATAACTGTAATTTTGCTACTGTTAGGAATCGTAATGTAAATATCTGATATGCAGTATGTATTTTCATTGTTACAAATTGAACATAATTAAAGCATAGTGATTAATCACAAAAACAATATGTAATTATACATGTGTTTTCTGATGGTCTTAGGCGACCCCTGTGAAAGGGTCGTTCGACCCCCAAAGGGGTCGCGACCCACAGGTTGGCGACCCAGAGGTTGAGAACCACTGCTCTAGCACCTTACAACTCTGCCTTATCCTTCACCTCCTGCTGGTCAGCCATAGGTGAGAGAACAGGGCCTCCTTACGTCTTTTCTGAGGAGATGCATAGCTCTGCACATATGCATGGATTTCTGAATCCCCAGGAATATGTTAGAGCTTTTCAAACCCCACTACTGACCTCATATTTCCTAGATTTTTATTAGAAGTTTTTCCTTCCGGTCGCTTTTTTACTTGTCCCAATTGGTATCACCACCTCAGGAGGTTGTAATGTTATATAATTTCTGATTCTTTTGGGAAAACCTGGGGATAGGGAATTTCCCCACTTAATATCTGAGTTAAGTCAAATAAAGATTAGTCCTATAAATGGGACTTTCCCATGGAGCTCCCAGACAATAGTGATAATTCTCTGAAGAGGGGGCTTTGCGGGGAGCTCCAGGCCCATACTGCTCTCTCCAATAGCTGGTGGGCACTGGTTTTCACAGTTGCTGGTTTTCAAGGCAACTGCAAAGGTGGGGAAAGGGAGATGGAAATAAGTCAAGTTTAAATGTTACAGAGCTCACTGTTCTTCTAGAAAATAAGCAATTTTTCTTGCAACTCTGGTTAGCTTTCAGAGTTCTGGAAATGTTGGTTGTCTCCTCCTCCTCCTCCTCCTCCTCCTCCTCCTCCTCCTCCTCCTCCTCGTCCTCCTCCTTCTCCTCTTTTTTATTTTGTCATAGCTCATATTGCTATTACGGAGTACTATTCTGGAAGTGTTTCTTCTTCTTGGATGATTTTAATAGCAGGACTGCTTTTGAGACACACATTTCAGACCAGAAAGCTGTTTGGTGAGTACAGAATCAGAAAAATGGAAATGGGTGTGCTGAAAGGATACAGCTGGATGATTAAGTCTGGCGCTTGTTTTCACTCTGGGGAAATTGATTTTTATGTCAGCAGGAAAATGTTCTACCTCATATTTTTATGCACAAGAGCCATCATGAGATATTTCCCTTAAGCCTGGAGATCATGAAGGAGGGGAGGTGCATTTGTTGCTGCTGATAACATCTGAGTGGAAGTCTCAGTGTAGAACCCTGGTAAGGGCAGCAGAAGAGAATTGTGACAGTGGGGCTTTGGGATGGATTGGTAGATAGTGAGCTGTTGCCTGGGGACTCTTGAGATATGTTTGCTGTGGAGTTACTACTTGAAGTGTGGCTCAGGAACCACTGCCTCAGCACCTGAGAGCTAG
Source organism: Myotis nattereri (assembly GCF_964212035.1). Classification (NCBI taxonomy): domain Eukaryota; kingdom Metazoa; phylum Chordata; class Mammalia; order Chiroptera; family Vespertilionidae; genus Myotis; species Myotis nattereri. The sequence goes on along the minus strand of NC_138086.1, from coordinate 28,285,800 downwards.
TTAGAAATGTAGACTCTCAGACCCACTCCAGACCTACTGAGTCAGACTCTGCATTTTAACACAGTGACTTATGCACACATTGAAGTTTGAGAAGTACATGCCTATAGTATATTTACATCTTTATGTGGTTGTCCTGGGAAGATTCCTGAGATCGCTCATCTTATCTATATTATGTTGCCTTTTAGCAACTTAAATCTCAGAAGTATATTATCTACTTCTGTAAAATTTCAGAGAATACCTGTCTTTGTGCAGTCTTGTCCTTATAGTTCTTTATAGTGAAGATAAAGAGCTGAACGTTAGGAACATCAAAGAAGGAGAGAATGTTTGGGTGAGCTGGAGTGGCCCAAAAAGGCATTATTTGAGTTGGGCTTTGAGGAAAGGGGGGGTGGGAGAGGTGAGTGCATGTCAGGTAAATTGAAAGAATATGGGTCAACCTACAGAAGTAAGGTTATTTATCGTATGTGGTAGATCTTTAAACTGGAAAATTTTGGAGGGCATTATATATATAGTCTCAGTGACTGGCATAGAGTAGATGCTCTATAAATTCTTTGCAAACTGAACAGGGGGAAGATTAGCTTAACTGGATGTGAGGGTTTATATAAGAATTATGGGAATTTATATAGATTCCTTAGAATATGTCTAAATTATGGAGACCTTATATACTTGCTAAGAGTTTTATTTAAATGTTGCATAATTTTCAATAAGACATAAGGGGATGGGAGGAGGCTTATTTGGGGTGTTATTATAAAAATGCTTAACAAATTAAGTAATCATGTTCAAACTCCAGAAAATAAAGCCCTCCAAAATCTTCTTGGCTCTTCCAGATGTGCAGATGTTTGAGTGAGAATGTATTGTAGGAATCACACTTTATGGAGAAAGAAAGTTGGAGAGAAAAGTGATAGTAGTAGTACTTTTCAAATTAGTTGTTGTGTTGTGGCATCTTAAACAGGGGACTGACGTGAAAAAATGGTGTTTGAAAGTGACAGAAGTGCAGCATAATGCTGGGTGGGTTGGAGAAGAGAATGGAGTCAGGAAGACCAACTAGATGGTAGTTTTCATAATCTAGGGATGAAGGCAGGTAGACGTAGACCAAGGTAATGACAGAACAGAGGATTAAGCACTTAAAGTGAAAGAAGAAAGGAGAAGGAAGAGAAACCATCTGATATAATACCTGGTAGTAATTGCTGTTTTCTGCCATTCTCATAAAGCAATGGTGAGGAGCAAAATTAGCTAATTCTTGTAAGCTGCGTAGCTAAATCCCTGGCACATGGTAAGCACTTAATAAATGTCAGCTATTAGCTATTGTTTCCTGGAAGGAAGGACCTCCTGGTGCTGTGAAGTAGCACTTCTGCTTCTCAAAATCAGTACCCAACTCAGTACTGATTTGTAATGGATGCTAAAAAATGTTTGATGAAAGGATGGATGAGAAATAAAATATCTCTCAATCTAGGTTCTATGTCAATGGATTCTAAATAGAATTGCATTTTACCATTGATTTCTTTTTTTAAAAATTTATTTTCTAAAGTTGTACATATGTCTCCTTTCCCCCCATTGACTCCCCCTCCCGCACCGTTGATTTCTTTATAAATATAATGCCCCGGTGGGAGATTAAGGGCAAGTGGTTATCTTCATTTTCTACTCTCCAAACCAACTTTATGTCTCGCTCTCTTTTTGTCCACCTCCAACCAATGGATTCCTAGCTCTCTGTGTATTCATGATTCCTGGAAGTCAGGTCTCCTTGTCTGTGGTTTCTACAGCAGATGCTCAATAAATATTTATAACAACTGGTAAAGAATGTGTCTAGACATACGGCTCACACCTCAAAGCACTACTATCGGAAAAAAAACACCCCTCTTTTCCGTGTCCATCCTCTGAATGGTCCCTAAAATGTTTGCTACGACCATTTTAAACTTCTTGATTGTGGCTAAATTTCTTTATTTCGTGTGGCTGAAATATATGCAATTGCACACTTGTGTATGAGTCTCATCTCTAGAATTTTCATGATTATTTGGCAGAATCATTGAAGCAAGGGGAAAGGGATTGAGTGGTTCATGTTTCCCGTATAGTTCTTTACCCACCACTAAAATGAAACATCCTCCTGAGCAAAAGTCAGGAACGTTTCCCACCCCTGTCACTATGTGACAGCAGGTTGCAGAGTGGAATTAGAATTGAAAGTTATCTAGCATCTCTTTCCAAGAAACGTTGGGTCCTTTTCATTCTTCACCAGAGCATCTCTGTGTTAGAAAAGACAGGTCTTCGCAGAGGGTGGCAGCTAATATGCGCACGTAAGGAATCTCGTAGGGTCTTATAACTTTTAAGCGACTGTTTCACTTGGAAAAGTCTATAGGAACTTGAAGTCCAGCTCTTCTGATGTCTTTGGGCCCTTCTGATTGAAGTTGGTTAACCTTTGCCATTAAACAAGCCGTTTCTTTGGTGCTTAATAATAATGAGTTTTTTTGGAAGAGATTTTTGAATGAGGAGGATAATCTTTTGATATCAGGGCAAGTGACTCATCAAAAAGATTAATCAGGCACAATTAAGAAAGAGCAACCTAATTTAGGTCATTTGAGAGAGAATGCAAAACCATTAAATAAAATACACTTCTGGCTCATATCATGGCCAATCGAGGAAGAAGATGAGGGAGGAGACATAGGGGATCAAAATAGAATGGGTTAGAAGAAGGAAAGAAGGAGAGAAAACCATGCACTCAGAGGTGACCAGGTGCACATTGAAACAGAGAGAGAGAGGAGGAGGTTTGTGAGTTCTGAGATGAGTTACTGAGGTGAGGTACTTGCCTCAGGCCATTGCTCTCTTAGACCGGTTTCTGTGCTAAAGAGTTGTTTAAGCATTGCTCATAGCTCCTTCGACAGTGGTTTGCCAGGAGAATAAAATCATTCTTTGGACTGTCTCCCCAAGACAACAGATGAAATTCAGACCAGAGCTGGAGGCTTGCCTGCCTCCTTGAAGAGAATGCAACTGACGTGAATTTGTACTCTGTAGTGCGTGTTCTCCGTAGGTTATCGAATTTAATCCTCAACAAATCCAGCAACAGGCACTGTTATGACTGTTAACAGATGATAAGATAGTCATATAGTGATTTGCCAGGTAACGCAACCAGTTAGTGGAGAAGCTGGCACTCACGCACCATCAATCCTGAGTTCTGCTCTTTCTGTTTCACCAGCTGCATCCAAGCCTTTTTCTAGAACTTAAAGGAACTAAAGAAAATCTTCCAACTTTGCAAATTGGTTGAAATTGCTCCAGGCTTTAGACTGATAATAATTTGCTTTATTGAATAGAAATGCATTACTGGGCCCCATGCCAGCCAGCCGGGCTTTTTATCCATTTAAAGTAGAGCAGGATTCAGTAGGTTGCAGGAACATTGTACTTACCCTTCTCTCACAGATGGTTTTCTATTTGGTGTTTGAAATTCTTATAAGAGAAAAGTTCACAGTTTCTCACAGAAGCTCATTGCAGTCATCCCCAGAGGCAATCTTAGGATCATCAATACCATTATCCCTTTCCTCCCCTTTTGAGTTCTGCCTAGTGTTGTGGGCCTAGCTTTCCTGCTGGACGAAAGATGGTGGTGTAGTGTTGCGGGTGATACCCACAATCTGAGTGTACAAGGACACTAATGAATAAGGAGTCAGCAAACCATGGCCTGTGCGTCAGATCTGGCAGGGTGTTTTTTGTAAATAAAATTTCATTGGAACACAGCCATGCTCATTCTTTTATGTATTGCCTGAGGCTGCTTTTGTACTTCAGTATCAGTCTAGTAGTTGTGACAGACTGTGTGATCTGCAAAGACAAAAAATACTTATTACTGGCCCTTTACAAAACAAATGTGTGGCCCCTGCTATGGATGAACAAGCCACCTAGAGAATTCTTTATTTTTTTTAATTTTTATTTATTGATTTTAGAGAGAGGTAGAGAAAGGGAGATTGATTTGTTGTTCCATCTATTTATGCATCCATTGGTTGATTCTGACTGGAGATTGAACACATGACCTTGACATACCGGGGTGATGCTTGAATCAACTGAGCTACTTAGGCAGGACCCACCTGGAGAATTCTTGAAGGGAAAGGGCGCTTGGATGTAGCAAGCTAGGCAATAGAACTGGGAGGGTCTGTTAGGGATAATATTTTTCAAGTGTTCCTCACTGTGTTTGTGGGGAATCTGAAAAGGAGCCCTCTCTTGGTGCTATGTTGAAAGAACTCTTCAGAATGGAGACTGAGAGTTCCTGGGAGGAATGTTGCTTGTGCATCAGAATATACATCCGTGCCTCTCTCTTCTGGCTGTGGTTCTTGTCCAGGCAAGTTTGGAAACTGTGACTCCTTGCACCATGCAGGCAGCCAAGTATTCCAGCTGATGTTTTGTGATAATTTTTTCCATCATTTAAAAATAAACTTTGAAGAATCTTTTTTTTTTTTTTTTTTTAAATATGACTCTCTAAATATTCTGTTTTGAAACATTTCATTACCAGGCTATTTATATGGAAAGGTCTGATAATGTTTCTACGGGAGGCTGTATTTATTTCTTTTGCTAAATTTTATCTTATATTAGGGGAAGGGCTGAGGTTGGTTACTATGGCAACATTCTCAAAACTGCAACAATCTTATTTGGGCTGCATAAACTATAGTCATTCTGGTGGGAGGGTAGCAGGGTTAGTGGGCGGTAGACTTTTTATTTTAACTTTATTTTCTTAAAGAAAACCTCGCCCACTTCCAACCATCTTGCATTCATTTATTTTAAGTTTCACAGTGTAGGGTGCAGGAAGGAGAAATGAAAAGGAAAAAAAGGGTGCTTCGTTTCTCTGTCCATTAAATTTCTGTGGTCTTTATCTTCTCCACTGGCAGAGATACCCTGTTTTCTATCTGATCTTTTATTCATTTATGTATTCATTTATTCACCAAACTTATATCGAGGCTTAGAAATGAATAAGATAAAATCCTAGTTCTCATTTCTTCTTTTAAATTACAAATTCCATGAAGTCATTAGTTCTCTACACTTAATTCAGTTAGACCAATATTTATGAGTCCTTGTCCTAGAGCTAGAGCATGCTTGTATTATGCTGGAATACAGCAAAAAAAGGGCCTTTGCCAAAGAACATTGTTTTTTGGTTGGTACAGGGAAGGGCAGATAGTTAGGCAGAGAGATGATTAAAACTTGATAAATGCTAACACCGAGGTATGTAACCCACTTAACTCTCCAACCTAGAGAACATAGGAAAGATTTTGTAGGGGAGGTGATATTTGGGCTGATTTGAAGACAAGTAGGCATTTTCCAGTTAGGGCACAGGGGGTGGGTAGATCATTCCAAGCAACTCTGGACCCGCAAGAATAAGGCATGGAGGTGAGGGAGCCCTTTACTGTGTTCAGGAGATCTTAAAATCATGCAGGTGAGTGGTGCCGGAGCAGGCTGGAGACATGGGCTGGACCCATCAAGAGAGGTTAAGTTTGGTTGGATGAAATTCATATAATGGATTTTGGAGCCATTGGAAAATTTAGGTAGGAAAGCGACTCAAGTGGTCTGGTTTAGAAAGATCATTCTGTTGGCTGTGTGTGGTGGTAGATACTGAAAGGAAAGGAGCAAGTTGGATTGGAAAGGACATGGGGATTTATAAAGATGACAAGGTTCATAGTTTAAGATAAGCCCCACCAAGTTGGACTGTCTCGTAGGCATTTGGGTCCAGAAGTGAAGGAAATGTGGGGGGAGCCAGAGCTCTGAGCATCATCACAGCTGGCTTGTGGGCAGGGGAGCAGCCAGAAGAGGAGCTGCTCCCCATTGCATCCCCACAGTGCCTACTTTGATATTTCACTTTTAGTAAAATATTAATAATTTTAAAAAATAGATTTAGAAGTATTGATGTGATCAAGCAAACTAGAGTCATGATATAGATTCAAGATCCACTGTTATGATTAAAATATAACGCTTAGGATCACTAACCTCCACTCATGGGGGGTGGATATCATAAAACAGCCTTGTGTTCTCTCTCCATTCATTCTTCAAACCTACATGGTGGGCCATGTCCTGCCCTGGCTCTGCCGGTCACTCTTAGGTAATAAAAGAACTTTAATTTCAAAACACCATGCTGATTCAGTAACTAACACTTTCAAAGCTAGGTAATGATAAAAACTTGAGACTTGATCTAGAATTGAGGGTTCTTCCGTCCTGAACTTGGGCCGGCCATTGGCCTGCAGTCAGGGAAGAGGAGCTTGGTCATCTTCTGCCTCTCCATGGTGCTCTTTCACCTTTAGCCTCAGTTGCAGACCCCTCTAAAGTTGAAGTTGGATTGGGAGAGAGCGGGAGGGAGGAAACAGTTAAACTCTTACTTGAGTGGTAATGAATTGTTTGTCTAGAGGTGGTGTGCTTTCTAAACTTAGCAGGTGTCTAAGTTGACTTCTCTTTGGGGCTCGTTTGTGGATTCTTTGCAGAGTCCCCTCCCTGGTTGCTGAGGATCTCATGTTTGCAGTTCCTAAGATGAGGGCAATGTGTTGCTCTCCTGGCTAGAGTTTTCTCAACTCTGAGTCTCCTGATAACACCTCCCATTAACCTCTACCATGGTCTTTTGGAGAGAGTATCTAAGCTAATCCTAAGGTTGGTTTCTCTAGCATGTAGCTCACACCTTGTTCATAGGAGACACTCAGTAGCATCCTTTGCTTCTGCAAACTCTGGGAGCGTAGCCACCTCTCATAGATCCATCATCAAAGCCAGCAAGCCCATCTCTGCTTCCACATTTCAGGTGTGAATTAGACAGAAATCTACTCATCTCCCAAACTGCATGAATTGTTGAGGACTGATGTTAAGCCCTCTGTCTACCTTTTAAAGCCCCTCTCTCTTAACTTGAGGTGAAGGGCAAGAACCCATAATCAAGCACTCCTTAGTTGTAAGGATATGGACTTAACACATCAACAGCCCCCTTGAAAAATCCCTCCCCAAATGTCCAATACTTGATCCTTTTATACCCTTGATGTGGTTAAGGTTTAAAGCCACCTTCTTTGGTAAAATTTGCAAGTGGTCTAACTCTTCTTTCAAAACGGATCTATTGTTTAAAATGCTTTAGGAAGAATACTCATTGAAATATCTTGTTACAAGTGTATAATTTATCTCTATTAATTTCTTTTAAACTTTCCCATCTCGTTGGGGAAAGAATTTTGTTATACAGAGGCAAGGTTGGGTATTTTCAGGGTGGATTGAGTGGATGACAGGGATAGAACTAGGCACTTTTTGTGGGGATGTAGACAGAGTAGCCAGGGATGAGAAGCTGTGCATGTCTAACAGGAACTCGGCTTACCATGCTTGATCTCCTCTACACTAATGACTCCCAGATCTGTCTTTGTAGCCCAGACCTCATTCTGAGATGCAGACCCACATGTCTGACAACTTACAAACTCAACTCACATCATTGTTCTGAACCCCACTCCCCAGTTCAAATACCTATTCATCTGCATGTAATTTCTCTTTAGTTTTAATAAATGGTGCTTAGAAAAATTCACCTCAAATCAGAAATCTGGGAATCATCTATGGATTCTTAAGGTCTTATGTGTCCCTTTAGCAATCTAGGGATCTCAATGATACCTTTCAAAATAGTATTTTAGGTATAGAGAGCTATTATGGGAACCAACAATGTGGAAATAGAGTTTTATTTGGATAATTTGGAATCTGAATTGTCTCTTTTCTCTCTCACCTCTCTCATTGGTTCAGTATCAGTCACCAGTCACCTCCTGCACAGTAGTCAGACTCATTTCATCTTGTCTAAATTCACTGTTATTTTTAAAATTCAGCCCTTAGTCATCTCTCAGTTGAATTACAATTGGTAAATAAAAATTATACTGAAGTCAACAAAATAGTAAAATGAACTGTCATGTAAAGTTCACCTAGTTTTGACAGTTATCAACATAATACCTCAACCCACGTTCCACTCCCTAGTTAATGACGATGATTTCATAGGTGTTTTTTAAAGTTGATAAACATTGAAAAGCATAAATCTTAGATGAATAATTTGAGAGCCCTGAGAGTGGGGCTAGTGGATCTATTGTGAGAGCTATTTATAATTGTTTTAAAATCTGCTTATTAATGAATTACAGGATTTAAATCAATTCTGGATAGAATTCTCCTAACAGATATATACTTGGTGGATATTCTCTCCTAATCTGATGCATACCTTCTAATTTTTCTCATGTTATTTTTAATTAGCAGAAATTTAAAAGGTTTTTTTTATGGTATTACTTTCTATAACCTATCTGATAAATGTTTACCAATTCCCAGGTCATGAAGATAGTCTCCTATATTTTCATCTGAAAGTTTTTTAATCTTAGCTTTCACATTTAGATCTATGATCTATCTTGAATTAATTTTCATGCATGAATGGGATATGAGCCCATTGAGAGTAGAATATATGTCTTTCTTACCTTGGAATGCCTGTCACCTAGTATTCTTGTCCAAGGTAAAAAGGAGGATGGATAGAATTTATAGTGAATTTGTGGTTGTTTTGTAAATTGTGGGTATCTGACCATCCTAAAATATTTCCTCTCAGTTCTCTTGATTATGACACTAGATTTGTAAATGCCAATATAAATTAAAAAGATAAAGTTAGAACTACAGAAATTCCTCAGTTATCCAGAGGAAAGCCTTCCAGGAGCCTCAGAAAATGCACTAAGTCAGGATTTAAAAATATATATCTCAAAGAATCCTTTAAAGATAATAAAAGATAACTATGGATAGAAAGCAGTGGAGAAATAAAATCGTCAATGATACAAATATTTAAACTTTTGGGATGTGATTTACAATTTTATGGATACAAAGGAAAAGGCTGACTATGGGCGTGGATGTCCCTGTGCTAGCTCCGCTCTTTGGCCCAGTCGCCTGCCCCTGTGGCCACAATGACATTGAGTGATTTGTAGACTCAATAATTCCAACTGATACAAAGGCTTTACATTGGTTAACATTTGATGTGGCTCTGCCAGTGTATAAAATCTGTATATCAACCTGGTATATATTCCACACACATTTACTTCTTTATGTGTGTATATATTTATTTGTTTGTATATACACGAGCACATATGCATCCACAGACTCCCAAGTCAGAGACACAGCTAGGAAGGCAAGAAGGAGGAAAAACAGTAGTACTTCGGTGGAAAGTGAGGGAGAAGAGAAAAGACTACAGGTCTAGAGAAGTGTCCGTATTTACTTGCCTGTAAATGAGTGTCTGTCAGTCAAATTCTGAGAAAATTTCTTTAGCATTATTGTTGCTATTTCCTCAGTGTCCTCCCAAGGATGCCTGGCACTGGTTTCCTTTCTAATGTGAGAAGAGCTAATCCTCAGTGGAGCATGCATTTTCAGGAGTTGAGGAGTTAAAAAAAAAAAAAAAAAAAAAAAGAAGGAAGGAAGAGAGAAGTGAGTCAGAGAACTTCTGCCTATGTGTCTGAGTCAGCTTAGTGTTTAAAAAGAAGCGGTGTGTGGAGACCTGCCTGGAAAAACTGCTGAATGGAAAGACTTGAGAATAGCTTGTAGACCTGATGGCAGATGAAGAATTTTCTTTTCTTTTTCTTTTTTTTTTCCAGAAACGGCTAGTAGCCACTAATAACGCTCCTCTAACATCACAGAAATGTTGACTCTCTCTTGGCCTTCTCATGCTCTAGCCCATCCCACCTCCTTTTCACACAGGACCTTCTCAAAGGCGGCTAGTGAGAGGAGAGGCAGGAATAGGGCAAGTTGGGGCTGCTGGTCTACCTGGCAGGCCCTTACCAATCAGGTGGCCTTCCCGGAGGAGATGCCATTTGGGAAGGGTGGCCTGTGAGACCTCGGCGACTACCAGCAACTCAGACATGTGGGACCGCTGGAAACACAAACACCGCTGGATAGGGGGAAGGTTGAGTTCCACTCTATTTTTTTATTGTATTTGGTTTTGGGGGTGTGTGATGGTAAACTTGTGTCTGCAGATACACAAACACAGAAGAATATGGGTGCGGTTTTATTATGTACATGCACATGAAGGTGGATATTTTCATTTTATTTACAGTGGTGGTGGGGGGAACCCTCCAGAGTTGAAGATTTGCTATAGTGGAAACTGCCGTGAAGCTTCTACTTTTATTCTGTTTTCACAAACATGTAACTTTCTGAGAAAAAAAAATCTCCATTTAACTGACCAATTTTTTTCAGAGCATTAAAGGTCGCTGAAAAAAATCAAAGTTTTTTTTTGGTTTTGTTTTGTTTTTTAAAGCAGTTGGGAAAATTGGAGCCCAAATTAATTCCCCCTTTTTAAACAGTGAAAATGTTTTTAAAGTGCTTTTCATGTTGCTCAAATGGTGACTGTAATTTCTTTCTGGCTTAATATTGAATCTGTTGAAGAGTTTAAATACAGCCCATAAATAGGCCTCTATCAAATGCTATTTTGTTTTTGTAGAAACGGGTGATTGCTCTTTTTTAAAATAGTGATTACTTTTCCCTTGGATGTTGGGAAATGCATCTGCTCAGGGTGCTGTCAGGCTCTGCGTCCCTGCTCTTCAACGTGTCCTGAAGGGGTAGGTGAGCGTGTGTGATAATGGCCCTGATTAATGGCAGCTGGAGACACCAGTCCAGGTCATGGACCCACCAGCCAACTTTCTCATACATTCTTATTACTAACTCGAACTGTAAAGCAGGATTCATTTTTTAGAACTAAAACGCTAGGTGAATGTCAAGCATTCTCTAACGAGAACCCACCAGTATTTGAAAACATTGGCCTAAATTAGACACCCAGGAAATAGTATATGGGACCCAGTTACGAAAGTAAGTTGAAGTGACTGAGAAAAGTTTGGTAGAGTGTCATGGAGGCAGACTTGCTTGCTTATTTATAAACCGCAGGGGTGTTATTACCATATATAATGTCCATGTATTTAGATAAATTATTTTTTTTCTCACTTTCTAAATATCTACCTTGTCGTGATAGAAAGAACATTGATTTTGAGCCAGTCTTGGACTTGAGTTACTTTATTACTGCTGTGGCCTTCACAGGTCACACAGCCTCTGTAAGGCCCAGTCTTCCCATCTGTAAAATGAAAGTGATCCCATAGGTTAGTGTAGTGACGATGAACTCAGATTAACTTTGTAAACTCAGATTAAGCATTTGGAAAACATTAGTTTCTCCGTTTTCCTTGTTCTTTCATTGCCATTTGTTTGTTTTTCTTTCTGAGCCATGGGGTTCTCCTCCATTTAAGTAGAAAGTGATCCTCTTGCATTATCTAAGTATTGGACTCTGCCGACAGGATTTTTCTGAACTGCTCAGTTTCTTGTCTTTTCTTGACTAACAGCTGTCCATTCAGCCCCAGCTCCCTTGGACCCATCGAGGCACCTCACAGGGGTGTCCTTCAGGGTCATCATATCAGGCCTCCAGTATTTCCTGGGGGTCAGGACACCTTGCCAGGCTGACTCTAAGGCAGTAATCTGTTTCTCTGGCAAAGAGCCTGATAGCATCTTCTCTGCAAGTTAATCATATTTATTCATTCTGATCGTAGTGAGGATTTCCCCAAATTGTCATGTCTTTGCCGAGTTATTCCTGCCGTTATGTTCTGTAAGTGCATCATCATTTTGTGCTTCTACTTGCTTTTGCTAATATGAAAGAAATCCCATTATAAATAACTCCTAGGGATTCTGCAGATTATGTTACTGGTTCAAAATCAGAGGACTGGTCCCTGGAATGTGGAGCTGCCGTGGTAAACAGTTTGTAGATGTGAACTGCGGTTGAAGCGATTGCCCTTTCGGTCCCATCTTGTTCAGAATGGCACCTGCTGGGAGAAAGCAAAAAGGGGAGGGGATCTCTGCATCTGGTGGTTCTCCCCCTCCTGCAACACTAACTCAGAGCACTTTATCCCCTTGTGACACTGACTCAGCCTTCTCTCCACCCCCGGTGTCTCATTTTGTTGTACTCCGTCCCCACTGATTCTAGGGTTGCACTGACTTATGCCTTCTTCATTGTCAGGGGGAGGGAGAAAGCTGGTCTTGACTAATAAAAGTATAAACACAGAAATGCCATCACTTCCAATGCAAACAATATATGTTTGTTGACTCTATGAAAAAAACCCAACTTGGAATAACTGCCGGCAGTGTTCCCATATATTTGAGGCCTATTTCTTTTTTTCCCTTTTAAAAAAATTAAATTTATTGGGGTGACATTGGTTAATATGATTAGACAGGTTTCAGGTGTGGTTTCTATGTTGCAAGATCTGTACATTGCACTGTATGCCCACCACCCAAAGTCAAATCAAGGACCCCCTTCACTCCCCACCCCCTTCTCTCTGGCAACCACCACACTGCTGTAAAGAGACATGAATTATTTAAATCTGGCATCCTTTTTTTTCTCCTTCTGTTTCTGCGTTAGCAATAAACAAGATGAAACCTTAAACACAAATTCTCACAGTCAAGAGTGGTTGCCTCTGGGAAATGAGACCAGGAGCAGGTGTAGGCACTTGGGCTGTTCATTATAAAATATTCTGCATGCTTTCTTTTTTATTATCTGATGTATGTATTCTTTGGATTTTTTTTGATACCTCTCTTAGGTAGACTCAGTTCAGTTTGAGTAAAGCCTATTTTGTGCCAGACATTGTGCTGCTCATCTGAGCTCAAGGATGAATAAAGAATCGCTCTTGCTTGTGAGTTCACAGTCTATTTGGAGAGACAGAACAGACCAAAGGCTTATTAAATAATAAGATGCCCATTTAGAGAGAGGTAGTCATGGCGTTACCTTCTTCCCTAGACGTTTTATTTCTCTTTTAGTTTAAATTTCTATCTTTATGACGAATGTATCTCAACAGTGCTCTAATGACCACAATTTGGGTTTTAGTGGAAAAAGAAGAGATGAGATTTTATCTGAATTTCCTCAACATAGAAGTATTACTGCTGTAATTAGCAAGTTATTAATATTCATAATAGGAAGGAAGCAAAGGGGAGGCCAGACATTGTAAGCATGGTCATCTGGGCAGCTTTACCAGAAAGCTGCAACTTCATACTCCCCAGGGAACCACTGGTCCAGTCCCTGCAAGTCACTAAGGAAAGGGATCAAACAAAAGGGAGATGGGCCCATGAGCAGTGAAGTTGGGATGATGTAGGGAAGGTGCTGGCCCATCAGTCTCACCTGGGAACAAAGATCATTGGCTAGGAGGGTGGACCCCAATGCAAGCCTGTGAAAATTTGGGAATACATAATCCCTAGACAAAGAAATTCTTGCTCTCTTGTTCCTCTTGCTTCGCTCTTGCTGCTTTTCACTCGCTTGTTCCATGATCCACGCTAGCCTGCAGTGAGGACCCAGGCAGTCACATGACTCATGGGCATGCAGACCCTACACACACTGGACTGCAGCTGGGAGCACAAGCTAAGTTAACCAAATGCTGGACTGGAATGGACTTTAATGTGGAGTGAAAACTCTGGGCAATGGCTTTGGGCCTAGCTCTGCTAAAGACAAAATTGTGCTTTTTCCATGGCGGGACTGAGGGACATAGGACCTTGAGAGGGAACTCCATTAATGTTACTTCATCAACAAAGCGTTCCACGATACCGCATCCTCCTGTGGGGGCCTCGGGAAATTCTTGTTCCCGTGGCACCCCAAGAGCTCCACTTCCATCAGTAACAGGTGGGGACACAGAGGTTACCCCACTGATAATAGGAGGTTCTGGAATGAGGCGGTGGAATGCAAAACAAGAGGCATAAAACCAGGTATGAGTTTTGTTTTGCTGCTTTCTCTCTGGGCATGAGGGCACAATGGTGTAGTCTGGTCCTGAATCACACATCAGAATAGGACAGTGTAAGTGCCAGGTCATTCTTTATTCCCTGAAACCACAGCTACCAATGCCTATGTCCACACCCAGAGGTCTCCACTGCCTTTTGGTGGTTCTGGAGCACCCAAGAACAACGTCATCTTACTATTGAAGGCGTTCCCCAACTTGAGTTGGAGGCAAGCCGAGCATCTGTCTCAGGCTTTACGTCTGAGGGTTACTAAGAAAGCTTCCAGACTCACCCAGAGTGTGTTACACATATTTGAGTAAGTCTATCAGAGTGTTCAGTAGTGAATGAGGCTCTTTCCTCAAAGAGCAAAGCAGCATCACTCTGCATATCCTGAGTGTATCAAGTCATTGGATTTTTAAAATAGCATTGACATAGGCCATTAATATATCATGGAAATGAAGATTTACTTTTTGTGGTATCTATTCCTCTGTCTCAGTCAAGAGAAAATTGGCTTGAATTTGTACAAAAAATGCTTTTTGGCTTACTTAATTTTACGGGTTTGAGTGGTTGCCACAACACTTGACATTTATGTACGATGTGATGTGGATCTTGTTTCCACTCACTAGTAGGCAAATGCTTTGTTAGAGTTTAAGAAAGTGTTTGCTTTGTGTAAAAATAATGAATGTGATTTCAAACATAAAACAAAGTCAGATTGAGAACAAAAAGCAGAATTATACCAAAATGAAAGTTGACAATCATATAGATGAAACCTTTACTTATCTCATAGAAGGACTGCCTTAACCTCATTAGTGAAATAGTTCATCATCAGTTCACTCCTAGACTATGTGATAATATTAAATTTTTAAGTAAACACACTTTAAAAACTCCTAAAATATTTTGTTAAAATGCACCTGAATGTAATTTATTACATTTTACAACTAATATTTAATTGTTACCAACCAGGAAATGGTATGAGTCTTATCTTCCCTGACAGATGAGAACAATTGTTAACAGCACATTTAAACCCATTTCTTTGGTTGAGATAACTTTCACGTTAGTTCCAAATTTTCGGGCACATTTGGGGTCAAAATCTTTTTATGGAACTTTCTCTCAAAGCCAGAACTGGACTCCACCTCAGCCAGAGTCTATCTACTGTGTTTAATGTGTTCTGACTTGTCCTGCGTTTTGCTTTTTATTTCTCCCTTGAAAGTGGGAAAAGCAGAAAGCGCAATGATTACCCTGGACTGCCCTGTAGCAGCGCTCCGTAATCACAATGACCAGTCCCTCTGATACATGCTGTCTTTTCTCAGAACTTTCTGACCCATTTTCCGTTTTGTTGAGAAGATGACAAAATTGTATTTCTTTCCCTCCTGACTTTTCCAGAAATCTCTTATATTAACTGGTATTTTCATCTGCCACTACCTCTAACTGTTACTGCATTGTGCCTCTCAGAATACAGAATGCCCACATTTCACCTTAGGAAAGAAACACTTTTTCTGCAAGAGTCACTTTCTCTGATGAAGCCACCCATGGACCATTTAATAGAAAACTCAAAAGACTTGGGAGCACAATTTACCAGCCCTTCAATCAAGCTGCAGCACTTTATTTTGTCCCGTAGTGAGAAGGCTTGGCTTGGGAGGTGCAGGCAAGAATACAGGGCAGGGTGGGGAGGGTTCTCTGGAGTAAGGAGGAGGGAGGAGGAGAAGGGAGGAGGGAGGAGGGAGGGAGGGGAGAATCCAGGGCACCTTGCTGCACTTAGACAGTGCACTCCTGCCTGGGGCCTGCGCGCCAAAGCTGGTCCCCTCCCTTCCCCTGGAAACATGCCCTTTGCTTACTTTTTGTTAGAAGCAGCTGGGAAGGATAGATTTTGCTCTGAGTCAGACTTAGCTTTTGAAGAGGCTGCTTCATGAGAGTCATCTGTTGTCCTCCCTCTGGTTTCAGCTGTGTGATAAGGTTACTTAAATATGTGTGTGTGTGTGTTTAAATGGTTGTGAAAATAAACCACTCACATGAATGTGCCTCAACCCTCCTACTGGTGAGTCCGCTGCCCCTGGCAGCAGCTTTCAGTTCTCCTAGCTGTTCCTTCTAGCGTTTAATTACCTCTACATGTCTAAATGCTATACATATGCTACTGTTACTGGATTTGCCAACTGGGGACATTATATACTGTCTGCTTTCCAGGAATGATAAGGTTTTAGTCTAACAGCAGTGTGTTCCATCTTAACATACTTTTTTCTTCCTCATATACTTACATCAATGTTTTGGGTTAAATTAGTGATTATACTATTTGTACTGTAATGTATAACATTTTAAAGAACAGCTAACATTTCATGGGTACTTTTTAGGTGCAAGACACTGTTTAAGAGCTTTAGGCTCGTATTAATATATCTTCATAACAACCTTATCAAGTAGGTATGATTATTTTTTTTCCATTTTGCGGATGTGGACATCAAGACAAAGGTTAAATAACTTTCATGAAGTCATCTAGGTAGTCGTTGGTGGAGCCAGACTTCAAATCAAAGTAAATCTGGCTCCAGAGTCTACTTTTCTGTTACACTGTTTAAATTACTATGATTTTGTAAATATTCTTCATAGAGGAGCCACATATATACTATTACTGCTTTTTCTTTTATTTACTATTATTTCATTTTTCTTGCTATTATTATTATTGTTGTTATTTATAATTATTATTTTTTTTGTCTTTTGGGATTCCTGTTAGTGAAAGTTGTTATGTCCTGAATTGATGCCCTAACTTTCTTACCTTTATTCTGGGAGATGGCCTGAACTTTTTAGAAAGAGAGGAACAGAGGGAGGGAGGGGAGGAGGGAGAGAGAGGAAGATAGAGAGAGAGAGAAACATTGCTTGGTTGCCTTCTGTATGCACCCCAACCAAGGATTGAACTCAGGTTGACTTTTTAAATCCCAAGAGCTGTGTCTTCTTTTTGGCACGTTCTTTTGTTTACATTTCAGCTCCTCCTTCCCGATTGTGTACTTTGGTGTCTTCCACCTCAGTGGCTTTCCTCCACTGTCAGAGGATCTGTGGCTGTCAGTTCACAAGTATGAATTGCTGATGGACGCAGACTGCAGGTGGCCAGGCTGGTCAGTTAGGGGCCGCACTGCCCAGTGAGTTAACATGTGCAGATCTGTTTAGCTGGGGGCTCCCTAGTGGTCATCATCTGGAACTGGGGTCCTCAAACTTTTTAAACAGGGGGCCAGTTCACTGTCCCTCAGACCTTTGGAGGGCCGGACTATAGTTTTTTTAAAGAAAACTATGAACAAATTCCTATGCACACTGCACATATCTTATTTTGAAGTAAAAAAACAAAACGAGAACAAATACAATATTTGTATTTGCATGTGGCCCGCGGGCTGTAGTTTGAGGACCCCTGATTTGGAAGCTTTTCCCCTGGGTAGGTCAGATGATCTAGAACAGAACCTTCCAGATTCATCCCTGGGCATATGTGCCTCTGCAGGTATTGTGAGAGCCATGTTTGAGGCAGGGGACAGAAAGATCTCATATTGGTGTGGACTTGCACTCAGTTCTCCCTTTTCAGGCTCACATTCACCATTGGACCCCCATGCACGTCCTCCCCACTATGTCCCTAGTTCCTGAAAACCGCTTTTTCAGTTTCTTTAGAAATAAAAATCTCTCCTCTCCTGCCCTGATGGGGGAAGCATGGCCACATGCAAAGAGAAGAGAGGAATGGGATCAGGAGGACTTTGCCTTGTAGGAAGCCCATGTCACTGCTTCCAATGCTGGCCTTTCGAAGGGCCTACAGTACAAGGGCCTGCTCTACAGTTTGCCTTTCCTTGGCTGTGCTATTTGAGGGTTTTTGTTTCCTTTGTCCTAATAGGTCAGTAATGAATTGTGTCTTCAACAAAATCTCCATCTTCTAGAAGACGGTTGACGTTTCTTTCTTGCCGTCCTCCCCTCTCCTTTTCCCTCTGTCCTTGGGGAATTTTCCTTTTTAGATGTAATCACTCTCCTTACACTGCAGTTTAGGAAGGATCCGCCGTATTTAATGGAAGCCTGATGACATCACCGTTGGGAAAATTCGTTTCCTGGCGTTTGCTTCTTTTTCCCGTTAGGCTGGAGAAACCCACAGGAATTGATTCAGAACAACAGGCTGGTTCGCTTTTCTTCCTCGTTGAGCAGCATTTCTGAGGTATACGTTTCTTCCTTTTCTCTGGGGAGTCTCAGTCCTGAATGATCTCTTAGCTCTCTTCTCTTCCTCCCTTCATCTCCAAATGAAAGGAACAGAGTCAGGTTTCAGAAACTAGATCTGACCTTCAGGCAAACTCACTGTCAACCGGGCTTCTCTCGGCCTTTTCCTTTCAGCGGTGTTCTCGGAAAACCCTTCTGGATCTCACTCAGGCTCAATTGTCTGATATCAGCTTAAGGTGTAAGTGTAACGTCTCCTGGGAACACGGGTAAGGCTTAGGGGGTGAAACTCCCACAGGGAATTTTCTCTTCTCAGCCAGTGGAAGTCTGGGCTGCTTTGGGGCTTCAGGGCCTTCCAAGAAACCTCAGTGCCCCGCTCTGCCTATCCTCACAGTCAGACCAGGCCTGAGGGCCACTTGGCTGAATTGTTTAGTCAGTGGTGTGATTCAGCTTCATCATTTCTAGGAAGATTCCTGTGTTGGCATCTCACTGGGGAGGGTGGACATGGGGTGGCTCTAAACTCTGACCAGGGAGTGCTTCCTGTAGGAATGCTCATTGGAAGACAGTGATGGCACAGGTGAGACAAGGAATGTCACCAGTGAAATGGGTTTGAGTTTTTAAAAAATTTATCTTTATTGTTGAAAGTATTACAATGTCCCCTTTTATCTCCCCGCCTATTGATCCACCCTGCTCCTGTCCCCTCCCCGGGCCTTCCCTGCACTATTGTCTGTCCATGGGCTATGCATCTATGCATATAAGTTCGTTGGTTAACCTCTTCCCACTTCTACCCCCTTCCCTCTGAAATATGTCAGTCTGTTGCATGCTTCGATGTCTCTGGATCTATTTTGTTCATCAGTTGTTTTGTTCATTAGATTCCACATATAAGTGAGGTCCTGTGATACTTGTCTTTCTCTGACTGGCTTATTCCGCTTAACATAATACTCTCCAAGGCCAGCCCTGCTGGACTTGCCCTGGGCAGTGGCTTTGCCAGCCGGTTGGAAGAAGACACAAGAGGCGTGCTCATCAAATTTGTAACAGACACAAGGCTGGAAAGAATGGCCAATGTAATCAATGAGAAAAATACGTCTCAAAATGATCGCGGTGTGCTGGAAGGCTGGGTTAAAAATAACAAGGGGACATTTCAAAGAGATAAATGTAAAATCTTATTTGGGAGTTAAAGAAATCAATGGTGATGATGGGAGAAAAAATCTGCTGTCAGTAGATCTGGTAGAGAAAAGACATTTAGGTTTCATTTGACTAAAAGCTCAATATAAGTTGCTAAACCTGATGAGACAACAAAAACTGCATTAATGGAACTGTAATGTATTGATCCCAGGAAGTAGCACCTCCTCCGTGGTCAGACACACCTAGAGCCTGTGTTTGCTGGTGTACCTTTTCTTTGATAGAACAAATAAGAGTTTGCCAGAGAAAAGCTGTTAGTAAAGACCTGGAGGGTCTGGAAGCAGTATCTTAGGAGAAACCATTGCTGGAACTGCGTGTATTTCAGTGGAAAACCATTTATTGCTTAGTAGCTGCAAAGCTTTAGGCAAGTTCCTGTCTGTGCCTCAGTTGCCTCATGTGTGAGATGGGGCAGGGAGAGGGTTTCTGTGGGGGTGGGAATAGGGGTCCCTGGTAGGACGCACTGGATGCTGAGACTGGAGGGGTGGGGGGTGGGGATGAGAGTGTCAGCATCGCTTCATCTCAAGACAGGAATTTAAAGTTTATTCTGTGCTGTAGCTAAATTATATGGTCATCCTGTCTGATATCTTCCAAATCAGGATATTAAAGTGAAGGGGAGGCTTATTAAATACACCAGGACAACAGGTGTGAAATGGGACTGTTGCAGGCACCCCAGGCAGACCAGGAGGAAAGGCCATCCCGGCAGTGGGCACGACTAGTGGAGGAAACTGCCCCTTGGGTGGTACACGACCTGCCTTGGGAGGGATTTAAGCAGGGCTCAGATGAATTTCTATTAGGGAGTGGATTTCTGTTTTGGGTGGAAATGATATAGATGAACTTGAAGGTCATTATTAATCAATGCTACAAGTGATGCCTGTTGAGGTACATGAAACAAGCTAAGCAGAAAGCCTCCCCAAATTCTTTCAGATGTGTATATCTAGCAAAAAGAGGGCAGAACGTTCCTTCTCAATTATAAGGTGAAGTTAAAGTGTCTGAGTCTGTTCACCTGGATAATAACTCCATGTGCTTCAGGGAGCGCCTTAAAAACACTGACACCCAGGGTGTAGGGGAGGGGCATGTTAAGAAGCATGATCTGTTCTAGAGGGACACCATTCATGTCTGGGATGAGCAGCAAAACACTTTCATTAAATATTTGCTGAATCCATGATAAGATCTTATCAAAGTCAACCCAGGAGCCATCACTTGGCACCTTTAGAGGCTTAAAATAAAGGTTAGGATGATTTGCAAACACCAAATGCCAAAGCAGTCAGACAACCTGTCACTTACGTAGAGCTCAGGTTCTCAGGCTCAGACTACTCTCCCGCGAGACGTTGCAGCATGCCTTTATCATCATTACAAGAGACCTGAAATTACTCCAGGAAGGTTGGAGGCCTTTTTGGGGACTGGGAGCAGACAGGCATGGCCTATTGTGCTAGCAGTTCACACGTGGAAGAGCAGTCCCTCTTTGATGGGTAGGCACCTTGTTTTGTCTTGAGAGGAAAGTAAACATCCAAGCAGGCCCATGAGGACCACTTCTCTCCCTTCCACCTTCTCTCCCAGTGACCACTGAGGTCACTACTGCGCTCAAGAACCAGACAGTGGACCTTGTGAAAGGTAGGCTTTCCCACATCCCAGGACTCACATTAAGGAGATCCTCAGTGGTCTTCTCTTGCTTTTCATTTCCACGTGTGGAAGTGACTCCTCTTAGGAAAGAAGAGGCTGCACTATGAGAATGGGTGACACTGGACCTAAGAACCTATAGGTTCTAGCTTTTCAGACAGACGGTTTTATGTTAAGAAAGGAGTGTGAAAGGAAATTAGAGGAAAAGGTTAAATTTGCAGAAGAAAAACCAATTCCCCATGAAAGGCAAAGCAAAATTCCCAGACTAATCATAATATAGTTCCTATTTTTAGAAGGCCAAGAGAAAGTGGTATTTTGTTGGAGCCTGAATATGCCTCAGCAGCCACAGACATGGAGAAAGGTTTAAGGACCAAGGGTCATCAGGGTACTTACTGGCTGACAAGTTGGCTCCTGTGAGGACTGATGTCCCTTCCTATGTCTCGTACTTTAACTGACCCAGCCTGACTCTGGCTCATGAAGAAATGGGGTCATTGAAGCCCTGGGCACCTGAATGAGAGCTAATCTACATTTCAGCATCTGAAAACTGAGACAGGAAGCAAACATCACAAAAAGGGTGGAAAGCAAAGGAAGATTTAAGCATTTCCCTCACAGATATTCCTTAGAATGTGGTGTTCCTTAGAATGTCTTCAGGTACAGGCGGACAGTGTTTTGGGAGTGCGTAGTGGAGGTGATGGTGCCTGATGCAATAAGAACAGCGTGCAGCAGGATTCACCTGCTAACCTGGGCACTGTGCACAGTTCACTGCTCTTTAAACTCCTGCCTTCCAGGCTGTATCTGAGGGCTCTTAGCAATGTCTGATCCTAACAGGTCTACTGCCAATGTTGACGTCTCTTCTAGGTTGTCTTGTTGGTCTTTCTTGGCTTCGTTTTCTACAGAGCATAGTTGCTACCCAGTGATGCACGGGCCTTTCTTTGCTCTTTCAGGCATCCAGCCCAAGCTAACATCAAATGTGTAAAGACAGGAAGATCTATGGATCAGCAGTTTTCAGCAGTTCTTGAGGGGAAGTTCTGCATTGTGGTGCTTGATTGGTTTAATTCTTTCTGCCATTTGACCCCTGACTTTATTCTGGAGCCTTTCTTATCAGGAATGACATGCTAAATATTACTCATATGGCTTGACAGAAAGCCTAGTGACAGTGGCAGTAGCAGGCACCATTGCTAGGCGCCTTTGTATTAACTCATCTTAAATCTTTCCTGAAAGATAGCTTTACTGTTCTCCTTACTTTGAAAATGAAGAAATTGAGGCTTAGAGGGGGTAATAGTCTTGCCTAAGGGTGAGACACCACTAGTGTGATGAAGGTTGGTCTTTCTGACTGTGTGTGTGTGTGTGTGTGCGTGTGTGTGCCTGTGCATATTGACACATGGTTACAGCACTCTGCTTGGAAAAAAATCAATGGATGATTGATTAACCTAAGTTTTTAAAGAAAAAGATACTTTAGGATATACCTCAACTTCCAATAACGATAGAAAAAAGCTAGTCCTAGTCATTTTTCTTAAATTCTCTCCTGATGAGAGAGATGTAAGCAAACACCAGCCTGAGCTACGTGATTCAAGACTTTTGTCCTGGATGAATTACATTCTAGGTAACAGAGAGAAGCTATTGAATTACTATTTGGAATCTTTGGAGACTCATGGATAATGAATGGGACAGGAACTGGAAAACTGAGATAGGCTAACTTTCTATTTAAAGTATTTTCAAAAATAGGAGGACTATAGATGAGAGAGTGTGATGTTATTTCCATAAACTATTCTTGAACAGGTCATGCATGAAACAATCAATTTGTAAGTTCTTGGATAGGAAAGGGGTGATCCCTAAATGCAAACACTGGCTCACTGAGCATGCCTTGTCAGAATAGCATGAATTGTTTTCAGAAAATTGCAAGTTTCAAAGCCCAAGGAGAGTAAATACAGCGGGCATGGTATATCTGGGTTTCAGGAAGACATTTGACAATGTCTGTGTCAGGTCATACTTCACACCTAAAGCTTCCTGGACAAGATCAATAAATATGAACAAAAGAACAGTCAGATAGTATCACTCTATTTGGATGACTTCTCCAGGGTCCTTAGAGTTAGTACTTCACAGGTGTGCTGACAGATTTCTCATGTGGACTCTGTCATTGGCCCCCTAGTTATGACTCATCATAACTTAGATGAGGATGAATAGAACATGGAAACCAAAAATGTTAGGTGATCTGAAGTTAGGTGATGACTACTTTGGATGAGTTGATGCTTCAAACAGCTCTGAATGGTTGAGAGAATGGAACTAAATCCTATTGGGACATTCTTGGTTACTCACCCAATAATGTGAAGTTTTCTGGTTGTCAGGAATTGGACTAGGTACTAGGATTAGGAAATGCACAAGCTATAGGAGGGAGAACAGGGAGCAGATGGTATTCTGTAGCAGTGCGCTGATGGAGGTGAGCCCAGGACACTGGAGGAGCACAGAGGAAATGACCTCATGAAGGCTTGGGCTAGGTAGGGTTTGGGGGCTACTGCTGAGCCAAGCAAGACCTAATGGAGAAGGTGATATTTGAATAGTTTTGAAGAGTGAGGAGGAATTGTCTGTGTAATCAATGTTGAGGTAAGGGTATTCCATATTCAGGGAGCACCCTTTATAATGGTCTCATGAGCAGGAGCAGTGTGGACTGGTTGTGAGATAACATAGAAAGCCAGTTTACAATGGCCGTCAATGACTGGGAACTGGAACAGAAATGTTACATGCCTTGCTCACTTGTCTGTTCCCTGCTGCTGGATGATAGAATGTCACTAGTGATTTTCATGTGACTTCCTATGAGGAGGCACTGCTCTGGTTGTTTTACATGCGTTGCCTCATTTAACCATCACAATAACCTGATGAGGCAGGTACTGTTAGGACGTCATTGAAACAGGAGGAAATTGAGGCAATAGAGAGCTTTAATAACGTGGCTGAAATCCCTCAGAGCTGTTAAATGTCAGGGCCAAGAATTGAGCATAAGTGAAAGAATGTCAGATTCCTGTCTGTTAATCACCACTTGTTAGGGAGTACGACAGCTAAAAGGGAAAAAGGTGTGCACGGAATAGAATAACAGGGAAGTTATGAGTAACCTGGCTCTGCGCGGTACTGGAGGGCATCTACAGCTGCAGGTTGAATGCAACCAGGAAATAGCCACAGGACAGGGAGGCGACTTTCCAAAGAGGAAGATGAGCGGGCATTACCTAGAGGGTAATGTGGGGTTAAAAGTGGATTTTGTTTTAAGATGGGAAATTGCATTTACATGCTTGAAGGGAAAGAGTCAGCTGAAAGAAATTGGTTTATGATTCAGGAGACTGAGGAAATTTTGATTGAATTAGTGTTCTTACTACAAAAATGTAAGGAAGGGAGGGAGGAAGGAAAAAAAACTAACTATTTGAGCATATCTGTATGTTAATTAGCCTACCTTGGTGATTATTTCACAATATATATGCATATCAATACATTGAGCTGTACTTTAAATATATACAATTTTTGTGTGCCAGTTATACCTCAATAAAGCTGTAGAAAAGATCCCTAAGGAGGCAGAGGTAATAGAATCCAGAGCAGCCTGAAGGGCATTGCCAGGACCAGCGGAGGGAATGTCACCTTCCAACTTGGAGGAATGAGGACTGTGGTGTGAGCATGTCAACAGGAGAAGAGGGCTGGTCGCTATACACTAGGACTCAGGTCTTATTCTGAGAGTAGCTCACTGGGTGGAGTGGCATTAGCCGACTTCAGTAGGCCTGTCCCTTAACTTTCCTAGACACTGACTTCTTTTTGCCAAAAACCGTTCTCATTGGACTTGCCCCTTCTGCCTATTTTTTCCTCTTCTTGTGTAGAACCTTCATTTCTAACCACTGGTTGTTTCTGTCATGAGTGGTACTTTTCCATTTAGGAACATAAAGAAAATCCTCCTGAGAGGATCTGCTAGACCGGAGGGTGGGATGGGAAGTGATTCCTGCAGTCCGTTCATCCCCAGGAAAGGACAGTAATGAGGATGGGGAGGGGAGGCAATGAAGGACATGGAGGTGGGAGCAACCAGGAGGTGGCTTGGAAGAAGTCGGCTTGTTAAACAAGCCGAGCAGATAAAGATTAGAGTAACCATGACGACGGGCTACTGGCAGAGGCACTCAGGATTTGGGGAGGAGGGAGGTGGAAGGAGTTGGCTGGGTGTAAGCCCAGAGTTTTGAAAAATGCCACTTCTTCCCTCGGGGCTCTAGGCTGTTTAGAAATCGCCATAGTCATCTACAGGGACCAGAAGGGAAAGAGGCCACAGGGAGAGCAGGTGCAGTGGGTCCAGCTGATTCAAAGAAAGGGAGTAACCCTGAGGACTGAGCAGGTTCCTGATGGGAGGTAGAGAAGAGGAGTGGGGAGTCAGTCTACCCCTGTGTTTTCCAGGCACGCAGGCTCTTCTTTTTATGATCCTCACCCGAGATACGTTTTTATTGATTTTGAGAGAGAGAGAGAGAGAAAGAGAAAGAGAGAGAGAGAGAGAGAGAGAGAGAGAGAGAGAGACATAGGTATGAGAGAGAAACATTGATTGGTTGCCTCCTGTATGAGCCCCAACTGGGGACTGAACCCACAACCTTTTGGTGTAAAGGCCCATGCTCCAACAACTGAGCCACCCAACCAGGACCAGGCACACATGTTCTGCTCAGTTTTTCTTACTTCCACTGGGGTAGCAAAGAGGCACCACAGCCTTGGCTTTTTGTTTTTCAGTTCCTCAGGGTATCACATTTTCACTTCTGAACCATGAGACATGAGCCTGTCAAAACAATTTTCTGAGGATGCTCAGTGTGTGTGTGTGTGTGTGCAGCCTCTTCACCCACCTCAGGCCTGTGATTAACTAAGCATCTCTTTTGCCCTTTCTAGATTATATTGTGAACCACTTCCATAGCTGCTTGAGAATCACTATCAATTTAGATTGTAGATACTATAAAAAATATGTGAATTCAGTGGTTCCTTGCTGAGTAAACTCAAAGCACCTGAATGGGAAGTGTAAGAAATTGTCATGATTACAAACACACGATGCTTTTGGCTTAAGTATCTTCTCATCACACTCAGTGTGATCTCACCCATAATAGTGTCGGCAGCACTGTTGGGGAGGGATATAGCAGGCTTTCTCTCAGTCTAATGTCAAGTGCTTTGCAAACATGGCTTTGAGAGCCCACTCTCTTTCTTGTTTTCTAACCAGACTGCCTCCCTTCAAACTTCTCCCTGCAGAAATACATGTTGGAGCTGCGTTTACTTGGGCCACAGGCTGAGGTGCAGTGAACCTCAGGGAGATCTGAGCCCCATGCTCCCCCACAGGCGCTTAGGGCCATGTTGGCGCTATCGGTGTAGGGGGCAGGGGTGTCATCTCTGAGATTTTTGCAGTTTTGATTGGGGAGAAGGCGGTAAAGTAGATCCACATCCATTTCCACATCTCTTTCCCTCCAAATTAGCATGTAAAACCTAAGCTATGGGGAAAAGAAGGTTCATTTGCACACAAAAAAAGTTAAAACAAAACTTTCAGGACTAGAGCTCTTTGTTCCAAGCTGTCATAAATAGCGAGGAAAAGAGAAAGCATACGGAGGACTGATTTCCCCAGGGTGCAGGGAAGATCTGCTTCCAAGCTGGAAAAAAAAGCATGATTTTCCAGTTCACTATAAGCTTAAAACTCCCTTTTTTTAAAATTAAAAAAACAACACCCCAACTTCTGCCAGGTGGATGCCGTCATCTTGTTCTTCTCAGCTATGTTCTAGTTCATAAACAGGTAGGTCTGTCCAGCAGTGTTGAAGAGAGTTCCCAGCGCCTGGGGAACAGGCTCTACATTGAAATTTCACTGGTTCAGCGAGATGTCCTGAGCCAGTGACTTCAGTCTGGCTTCACGCTGTCGGCTCCGGCCAAGGGAAATAGGATGTTGTGCTGCGGGAGGTAACTGGCCAACTGCCTCAAGTGGAGGGAAAACAAAGGGAGATGAGACACAGGTATAAAGTGGTATAAGGTGGTCCCTTCTGTGTGAGAGCTGCATGAGGAGAATGCAGGAGGATGTGGGGAGGGGATGGAGAAATGGTTCTACAATAGGGTGTGAACACATTGATTTACTTGCACTATCACCCCTTGCAAATAAACCATGTCATTGTATAGACATACATGCACTTATAATCCATTTCCCCAACACACCTATACCCTGAACAACGACGTGTAAACTCAAATGAAAGAGTTCAGTTTCACTCATTTCATTTACTACTTTATTAATTCACAGCACAAGCATTTATGGAACACTTATTCTGGGTAGATACTGTGCTAAACCAAAGAAGACCTGTTTCTTTTAGGAGTTTAGAGTTTGAAGGTGAGAAAGACATAAAAACATGAAGTATTACAGGATGGTGGATGCTGTCATGGTTAGTTGTACACGCTATAGGAAAGAATGACCGAGTCTCTCTAGGGTGAGAGGAGGGGGATTAAGGAAGGTACATGAGTCTGCTAGGGCGGCCATAACTAAATACCACAGGCGGGTAGCTTAAACAACAGATACTTGTTTGCTTGCAGTTCTAGAAGTGGAACGTGTAAGAAGAAGGTTTCAGTAAGTTTTGGTTTCTGATAAGAGCTCTCTTCCTGCCTTGCAGACAGCCACCTTTCTGCTATGGCCTCACATGGCCTTTTCTCAGTAAATGCATGCATGCAGGGCGGGGCGGGGGGGGGGGGGGGGGAGGAAGAGGGAGGGAGGGGAGAGAGAGAGAGAGAGAGAGAGAGAATCTTATAAGGATGCTAATCCTATGGGATTAAGGTCCCATCCTTATGACCTCATTTAACCTTAGTTACTTCCTTAAGGGTCCTTTCTCCAAATACAGTCACACTGGGGGCTAGGGCTTCAACATAAGAATTTTGAGGGGGGCACAAACATTCAGTCCATAACAAAGGCTTCATGGAACAGATAACAATTGAAATATATCTTAAAGAGTTACCCAGTCAAAAAAGACAGGGTATGCACCCCCACCCTCTTACACCCACATCCCCCCTAAAAAAGAAAATAGACGGCAAAGTTTGGAATGGCTTTATGCATTTGGAAGACTACAAATAATTTGGGGTAGCTAGAAGGTAGGAAGGGAAATGTGGGATAGGTACATATCAAAGGGCTTAGATTTACTTTGTAGTTGGCGTGAAACCACTAATACATGGTAAGGTGGTAGCAACCTGTCTCACCTCACTGGAAGTGGGAAGATCCAGGTGGGAGGGGATGTCCTGAACTGGCCTGGTAGCAGCGAAGGGTGGGGAAGGACAGGTGGCTGTAGTGACTGGCTGTGAGAGGAATGACGAGTAGCGTATTAAGCTGATTTCCAGGTCCTGACTTGAACGTTTTGTTCTCGTAGGAAGTACAGGTGTGGAGGGACATGGGTACAGCTTTGGACATTTTGAATGTGAGCTGTTCACTTCTGGCTCATTCGTCAGGAGGGAGGTCTCAGGCAGAGACGAAATATTGGGACTCCTCCCCATTGGGAAGTAGAGAGAGCGTGAAACTGGGTGACTTCTAGGGAAATCAAGTGGAGAAGAGGGGACACCAGCAGTTACTGAGGGAAGAAGGGGAGCCTGAGAGGAAGAGGGGATAGAAAAATCAGGAATGAGTAACTCAGGAAACCAAAGGAGGAAACTGAGGTAATGGAGAGGATGTGGCGAACCGCCTCGGTAGCTCTAGAAGGGACTGGGAAATGTCACTAGAGCCTTGGCCTTGGAACAGAACTGGTGGACTTGGCGCGAGGTTTCCCTGGAGAGGGAGGGAAACCTGGGGATCTCCCGTAAAGTGAAGGCAGCGTTCAATGGAGCGCAGGGGAGTGTGGGCACCCAGGAAAGGTGTGAAGCGTCAGAGGACAGCTTTCCTTCCTTTGTTTTTGAGATCTTGGAGAATGTTTATTGATAAACTCCAACGAAGAAACAAAAATAAAAAGGGAAATATTTTAAAAACAAATAAACAAACAGGTTATATATGCAGAAACACATCCAAAATATATGGAGCCCCTATGGCTGGGAGACAAAGAAGGTAGGTAGATGTAACTAGGTGAGAGGAGGAGA
Organism: Myotis nattereri; assembly: GCF_964212035.1. Lineage (NCBI taxonomy): Eukaryota > Metazoa > Chordata > Mammalia > Chiroptera > Vespertilionidae > Myotis > Myotis nattereri. The sequence continues at coordinate 28,257,081 of NC_138086.1, read as the reverse complement.
AACTTATGGGGTTCGGTATTAGGAAGGGGAAGATGAAGGAGGGGAGACAAGAGGAGGAGGGAAGAGGGGAGGAGAAATTAAGAGGAGGGAAGGAAAAGATGTTGAGGAGTTAGCCCTTTGAACAAACAGTATATTAAGCAACTCTTAAATCCATTCAATGTAGTCTCTGAGGCAAGTTCATTTTAAAATTGGAATTTAAATAAAAAAAAACTGCACAAGTGTAAACACTTAGTCTCTTAGATTCTGGAGATGATTGAAGCTAAATAGCTCTTTTAAGAACAGCACTGCATGGAAAATAACTAGGTTCACACAGTCCCGTTTAGCATATAAAGGCTCTTTACTGAATGGCTTCTTTGTCAGCCTCAGGCTGGAGGAGTGTGACTCCTTTTTGTTTGGTGAATTCCTTAATTGGATTTTGTTTGCCAATCTTACTTTCTCACATTGTGAGATTTTAATAAATCATTATAATCATTTCCCTTATGTCTTTCAAAAATAACCTTCCTGATGGTTCCTGAATGATTCCCCCCTCCCCCCCCCCCCATGTTTGCATCATGGGATTATTAGTGTGGCTTACAAATGAATGAGCAAAGGGCTGTGCGCCCAAGGGTCTGTTTCCGTCATTTCCCAGGCGTGGACTTAGAGCCTGATAACCAGGCGCCCCTGAGGTCATGCTTGGCTGGGAGGGCCCAGCAGTTCTTGGCATATTATCTTCTGTCTGGATTATTGATTAGATGCTCTGCTTGGGAGCAGGGGAGAGCTCTCCTCTCTGCTTGGTTAGTAAGGCCTCTGCAGGAAACAGGTTTGTGGGTGATGCGTGTGCACCGGCGGTTCTATTGCATTCAGAGATTCTTCTGTCCGTTATTGTTGAGGAAGAACTTAATTAGTTTAACTGATGTGCTTGGTGAATGTCTGGCTCCAAATATATCTCTCCTAAGAACCTTCCATGATTGACCTCCTTCTGCAAGGTCGAGGGGCTTTCTCAGTCACCATTTAGGAACTGGACCATGGACCCAAGCCTCTTTCTTCCAGTTTCCAGTGTTTTCTAGTTGGCTGCTTTGCTTGTAGACACCAATGCTTAGGCAGTGGTTCTCAACCTTCTGGCCCTTTAAATACAGTTCCTCATGTTGTGACCCAACCATAAAATTATTTTCGTTGCTACTTCATCACTGTCATGTTGCTACTGTTATGAATCGTCATGTAAATATCTGATATGCAGGATGGTCTTAGGCGACCCCTGTGAAAGGGTCATTCGACCGCCAAAGGGGTCGCGACCCACAGGTTGAGAACCACTGGGAGTGTTAGTGCATTTCTGTGATCCTGAGATGTAATCATTCCTTACAAAGATGGCAGTGGGTCCTGTTTACCTGCAGCTTCTGTTCCCCTTTCCCCTTTCCAGCTATTCTCTGGGACACATCTGAAGGGGGCGTAGGTGAGGGTGACCTTCCCAAGGCCTGCCCAGCTGTCACAGCCTCCTTGCTGGCGGAGGGTTGGGCAAGCAGGCTACTTTGGGGAAGGGGCAATGACTGCAGTTTCTAGACTGGGCGTGTTTATTCGGCAACCCAATGCCCTCAGAGAATCAAGAGCGTTCATTTTAATTTGTTTCCAGTTTGTTCCATCTATGAGCAGCCAAGCCAAAGATCTCAGTGTAGACATAGAAGTCATTTTAAGCCTGAAAAGTTTTGCTCACTTGCCTCTGTTTTCTGACCCTCTCTCCCCCTTCAAATTAAAGGCGACCATCTTGAGGCCATATGGGCGGGAAGGCAACAGCCTGAATCTAATCTCTGCTCTGGACTGGCTCCCTCGTTTGGTGGCATACTTGTAGTGGGAGGTCTGAGAAAGGCCTCGCATCCGAGTAATTTTTCCATTTACGTTTCTTTCTATTTTGAGTTGGTTTTTGCTACTTGTAGCTAAAGGCTTTTTGATTAATGCCTCATGAGGCTGGAGGCCCCCCTTTTTAAAATTCTTCCTCTTGGTACCTGCAGCATCTAACATGTACCGCATTTACAGTCGGCCCAGGTGCCAACTGCGTATTTGTTTACCTGGGTGAGTGCATGTATACAAAAGCTTAGAACCAGAACTGTCCACAAGAGCAAACTACAGGAATGAGTTGCCTAACATAAAGAAAAAGACAATATGGGAGGAAGGAGGCAAATGATTCAAAGCATGTGTTGTTTGAGATTTTCTGCTGCCTCTGTCAGAGAAACCTACAGTTCCTGCCCCTGCGATGTGTTTCATTTTGCTGCGGCGGGGAGCAGCATGACCTCCCCAGCCCTCTGCTGGTGATCGCGGCCCCTCCACAGGCTGTGGCTGCCGGGGTGGGGTGGAGCCAGCTCTCCCAGGACCCAGGGGGAAGCGGCTGTGTCTGCCTCCGCCTTTCTCTGCTCCAAAGTTGGCAAATGCTGGTCATGTCGTGGGTCTATTTATAGCAGGCACACATCTCACCACCTTGTTCTTTTCTTAGCATCAGCTTGACATGCTATCAATTATCCATGAGGTGAATGACAACACTAGGGACGTTGTTTGAGGCAGGTGCCCTGAGGTGAGAGAGAGAGGGGGTGGGGGTCACATGGGGACAGCCCCAGAGGAAAAGGGTAAAGTCGATATTCCTTGCTCTGCGTCGGCCACTGAATGATTCCAGTCAGCTCAGGGGGGAAATCCCGGGCTGGTTGCCCGCCCTTCTTACCTGTGTCTGCTGATGTGTGAAAAGACACGGTGCAGGACCCAGAGATGGGGATCATTTTTGTTATATTCTCAAGTCATAGGGGTGAGCAGTGGAGGTACGGGCCTGTCCAGGGGGGTCTGGGGGAGGCAGAGGGGGCAGGGGCTGGACCCCCATCCTCCACCTGGAGTGTTTCTGGTGGGAGGGCAGACATGGGAGCACCCTGAGGTGGCCCGTGCTCTCTCCGTCCCGGGCCAACTGTGTCTCCCCCCTCCCTCACATACTCGTATCTTCTCGTCTTCTTGGATTCTGGATTGGGCTTTTGTTGTTGTTTTGTTGCTGTTGTTTTGTTGCTTGTCACTGACAATTTCCAGTTTAGATTTCCTTTTTGGAAACAACTTCTCCTCTTCCTTTTCTTTTAAAAAATATTGTAAGAGAATCATTGATTGCCCCATTTCAGTGGGACTGGCTGCCCTGATGTCCTCTTCTTATTTACCTGCGGTTCATTTGGGGCTGCTCTGTAGGAGCTGGTGGGATTTGCTACCAGAGCTGTTGTAAGAGGCTGATGTCATTGCTTTAGCTCAGGAGTTGAGTTGCTCGTGAAGGTGGTGGCCCAGGGACCTCTGCCTTATCTGTGACCTCTTAGTGTCACCCTTCCAGCCCAGGTCCTCTGTTCACCGAGGACTGTGAACCTGAAAGAGGGAAAGACCAAATTCTAGTTAAAGAGGATGGAAAGCGAATTTGGGAAACATTCTCTTAGCCTTGCCTTTGGGTATAAACTGGCTCAGACCTTACACCCTGTTTCTCTCTAGGTTTTCTTGACTCCCCTCCTCCCACTTCCCCTCTTTCTTTTGCCAGTGAGAGACTAAACCAGTGGTTCTCAACCTTCCTAATGCCGCGACCCTTTAATACAGTTCCTCATGTTGTGGTGACCTCCAATTTCATTGTTACAAATTGAACATAATTAAAGCATAGTGATTAATCACAAAAACAGTATGTAATTATATATGTGTTTTCCGATGGTCTTAGGCGACCCCTGTGAAAGGGTCGTTCGACCCCCAAAGGGGTCTCGACCCACAGGTTGAGAACCACTGGAACCATCCCCTTGATGTGTATGTCTGCGGGGATGGGAGTGAGGGGGGAGTGCTCCCCCATGGACTCCTTGGTGGCAGGACAGCTGGGTCCTGAAAGGCCATGGGGTCCTTGCAGGGCTCCTAAATCCATGTGGTGGGCCCTCCAACAGTAGCTGGCAGACTCTCCCAGGGATCCCGGCTCCGTCTAATGCCATCTGCCCAGCTAATCCACTTTCCGGGCCAGTGTCTAGCGCCAGAGTGTGTCTGGATCTGTGAGTATCCTGGTGCCATTTAAACTGACTCCAAGTTCCTGGGGATCAGCTTGCAGCCTTTGTTATCTGTTGGCAGAGGCACCCTATCTTTTTCTTTCTCCTTTTCCCGGGAGTCAGACCACTGGAGTTTAACTCGGTTTATTATTTAGGAACCTCATGGGGAGGGGTTGCGGCGATTACGCTGAGCACAGCACCCCGCTTCCAGCCTGATACTGTGTCTGGTGGGTGCGCACAGGAGCCCGCGAGGTACCAGCTGTCCGGGAGGGATGAGTCTGGGGTGGAGGGATCTCTTTTGCAGAAGCTGCAGGAACCAGGAGAGGTGCCCAGTGCCAGCGGCAGAGTCCTCGGATGGCTGGTGAGTGAAGAGGAACTTCCAACTCTTTGTTCTAAGTGATAGCCAAAGAAGGTAGTTGATAAATATTAGGGCTTTCTTTTTCCCCTCTTCATAGAGCAAAGTGTGTGAACCAAGACTCCTTTTTACACCTTTGTGGAGAACGTGAAAACTGATTTCTCTCTTATTTCTGTACTGATTGTGTTATGGGAGTGATAGGCTGTCACTACCCACAATTTTTCATAATTTTTGCCCACTTCTTCCCTTGGTTTCACCCAGAGTATATTGCCCAGGAGAAACCTTTCTGGAACAGGCGAGGGGAAGTTTGTTCTAGGCATAGGTTTTAGAAATAGCCAGAGTTTTAGTATGAATGTTATTGTGACAGGATTTATGGTTTTGAAACATATTGATAGATTGTTTGTGGTTACATATTTAAATCCATAGTCAGTCATATGTATATAGTATTTAATATAGTTAAGTGATTGGCTATTGTCTAGCCATAATCAATACACAGTTATCGCTTTAGTTTTGAAAATTGTTATTATCATGTTATTATTGTCTGTTTTCTTAATTTACTCCTTTAGAGTCTGTATAGGATCAAATGATTTTCATTGAGATTGGCAAAGTGATAAAAATTGTTCTTGTTTTTTGTGTTCTGAGATTTAATTCAGGTATTGGAAAACTACAATCCATAGGTCAATATGGCCACTGGCTGTTTTTGTAAATAAAGTTTTATTGAAACAGGAGTACACTGCAGAGTTAGGTAGTTGTAACAGAGACTCTATGGCTCACAAAGCCTAAAATATTTAGCATTTTACCCTTGACAAGCACAAGTTGCTACATTCTGGCTTGACTTACTTTTTCCTTTATGTACTTTCAAAAGGTGTACAGTGATACAAAATAGCTAGAGGGTTTTTTTTATTGAAATTTAGCCGACATACAACATTACATTAGTTTTTGGTATGCAACATAATGATTCGGTATATATAAGGGGGTCTTTAATGGAAGGATGAGTCATTATCTGTACACAAGGAAATTCTAAACCAATTATTAAAGCAGGAGAGAGACACTAAACCATGTATAGGAACACATCTGATGAAAATGTATGAAAAAATACCCAACAGATGTTTGCAGGCCCCACCAAGTACAAGGCAGCCTGCCAGGTGCTCTGAGAGATGCTCCAGTGAATGGGCGAGGTCCTGTTCTCAGAGAGTTAACTTTCCGGTAGGAGAAAGCTGCTGCAATAACCAGGATGTCTGACAGGCTCTAATCGTGTCTGCAGAAAATGTCATTGTTATGACATTCAAGGACATACAATGACTTCTGTAGCCCAGTGTTGTGGTGGAGACTTTGGACTGGAAATGAAGGAACGGAGAGCGGATAGTGATGATTGCTTCTTATATCAGTAAAGGAGATCTTTATCTGTAGCTTCCAGCTCTCACAGAAGTAGACTTTGGCTTCATTGCACAGGAGGGTTGTTTTTCCAAAGAAAGAGCAGGAGGAGCATTAGCCAGTTATTTGGCATGAGATTCAATTATTAGAGACTCAGAGATGCCTCATTTTAGGCCTTAGATAGGAACAAAAATATGATTAAAACCAAAGTAGATTAGGGATCTTCTACTATTATCTTGCTCATTTTACAGCCGAAGAAACTGGGGCCAGGAGATCCAGTTAGCTGTATAAAATTGTCTCTGGAACTTAGGACTTCTGACTGCCCGGTCTTTAAATGCTACTACGGTCTCTCCCTCCACCCTCCCCCCAACTCTGGTTTTTAAGTCAGAGTCTCTGTGGTGTGTAGAACATCTCAGTGTTATTAGCATAAAGTGTTTCATGACCTTAAAGATATTCATTAGCACGCCAGTCCTTTCTTTGGTCCTCCAGAAGCCCAAGTGTTGCAAATGGGGAGAAGGGGGTTGACAACGCACCTAGGACTCTCTCTTCTCCCAGCTGCCCTGTGGGACTGCTTGTGGGGCTGGACCTTCTCAGGCTGGGTGGGTTCCTCTGCTCTGCTAGAGTGTCCCTGTTTTTACTGCTGCAATAAGGTTTTATTTGGGGGTGGTAGGGATGGGTAGGGGGGAAAATGGCCCACAGGTAACAAGGGGGAACCTTGAGCTTCCATTTAACTGCCAATCAGTAGTCATTTATTCATGCATTAGACAGTTATTTATTGAGCACCTACTATGTCTTGTTAATGCCTCTACCCTGGTTTCTCTAGGACTATGGTCTCCTCCCGTGCCCTGGCTGAGGCTTGCCTTCTTTCCCGATTCTCCTGATTCTGCTTGACCTGAGTTCCTCCTGTTAAGTTTCCTGTCCTGTTGCTCCTGGGAAGGACACCCTGACACCAGTGGTGTGTCCTTGTGCAGGCACAATGTCTGCATTCTCCCAGTCTCTGCAGCCAGTTCTGCTCCTGTTTCCCAGCTCCGACTCACCCCCCCTGAGTATGTCACGCTCCAGATCCTGGGTCCCACCGAAGGCCCACTCCCTGCAGGGATCAGCTCCACCCCTGCCTGTGTCCACAGTCAAAACCTTTGGCACATCCTTTCTACTTCTGAGATGGCATTTATTCACTGCACATCAATCCACTCACTTCACGGTGTCCCAGGCAGGCACACCTGGTGAAGAAGATAAAGTCCCTGTTCCCATAGCTCGTACACTTGCCGATGAGGAATCAGGGCTGGATTTTGGATAACTCCAGGGACCCTGACTTCTCTTGTGTAAAATGATGACTTTGGAATCGATAAACCTAAATAGCCCTTTTAGCTCAATCATCCAGCCAATAAAATTTCTTATCTCCCCCCCCCCCCCCGCCTCACTTCTTTTGCCGACAACTGATTGATTAGTGTTCATCTGAAGTTATAAAAATAACCAGGAATTTTTACACAGTCTCCTCTCCTCCCTCCCCCCCAAAAAAAGTGAAAGAGAGAGAAAAACACAAATTCTTTAGATCCTGAATAAGATGGGTCAGTTAGGTACTGAGGTGAGAAGTGACAGCCCTTTGATGCCCGTGGTTTGAGTGGAGACTTTGCTTGGGGAAAATTACATGTCTATAGAAATGATAGAGGATATAACAGCTGGGGGTGGGGGGTGGGGAGGGGGGGTGAGGGGGGGTGCAGAGAGCCCCATAGTTTCCACCAGTCTTAGTGTTCTGCTCGTACGTTTGCAAATTGAGGAAACACAAGCAGCTGACATGTTGTGATTTGCACATGGCAAGAAGAGAAAGAGGGGCTATTTATCTTAAGTGAAGTTAAGAATCTTGTCTTATTAGTTTATTGCTAATAGAATGGCTAGAGCTGGATTCATAAATATTTGATGATCATTCTGGATATGGCAGCCATACATTTCAATTTCGAATGCTACATTCTGTTGTCTCCATAGATAATCCTACAGTCATAACTTACATGTTCATATTTTGGTTCAGAAAATATAATTACTGGTTGCTGTTATTGTCTGTGAGGCATGATATTAAATTATCTTGTCATTCAACTCAATTTTTGTTGTCATCTCTTTGCCAATTTTATTGGAAGAAACCAGTAGCTTAAAAATTATAAAATGTAATAATTCCAGTCATAATTTCCTCCCCTTACCAGGTGTCTTTAAGAGGCACGCTCTCAATTCTGACTAATATTCTTCTAAAGATTTTGAAAGAACTGGATCGTGTTTGTATGGTGGGATTCAGTTGGGAATAGTAGATTCAAATAAATTTCTGATGGTATATAAACAGTATACTATAAGACTTCATGTGAGCAAAAATGCTCTTTCGTTGTGCTAAACCAGTTAAATTCCAGGGTTTATTTGTTACAGCAACATACTCTAGCTAGCCTATTTTAATAAATGCAAACACATTTTGCAGACAAGGAAGTAAGGTCTTTAAAAATTGAAAAATAGGAAAATAGGCAGAAGAAAATAAAAACTCCCCAATGGCTTTCTTTTTTTTTTTTTTTCAAGAAATAATACTAGGATGTAAGCTGTCAAGAGGCAGAGATATTGTCTGTCTTATGTAGGCCCTGTTTCTGCACCAAAGAGTACTTGGCACAAACTCAGTAAGTATTCGTGGGATGAATAAATTACTATTTTATGTATTTCTTTCAAGCCTTTTTTTCTACATACATATGTAAAAAGATTACATATTAATGATTACATTTACATCTTTGATTCATATTCTATGTTCAGTTTTATGCCTGACTTGTTCATTCCAACTATAGATTATACTTGGAAGTTCTTAGAGTACCAGGAAAAAATATAATGAAAATAGCATCACATATATAATGATTTAAGAATGTTTTGTTTATATTTCTACTCTTAGTGATTAAGAAATTTGGAGTTCATCCTTTCTTTTTGTGCTTTAGTTCATAATTTCCAGAATTGTGTTTGTAGAATCAGCATTTATGTGCAGAGAATCAGTGTTTGATAGATGATGACTGTGATGATGATGATGATGATGATGATGATAGTGATAGACAAAATTAAGAGCTCAGATTCTGGCCCTGGCTGGTGGCTCAGATGGTTGGAACATTGTCCTGTACACCAAAAGGTTGTGGGTTCCATCTCTGAGTGGGGTGTGCACAGGAGGCAACCAATCAATGTTTCTGTTTCACATCAATGTTTCTCTCTCTCCCTTCCTCTTTCTCTCTAAAAAAATTTAAATATATATATATATGTGTGTGTGTGTGTGTGTGTGTGTATATGTGTATATATATATATATATATATATATAGAGAGAGAGAGAGAGAGAGAGAGAGAGAGAGAGAGAGAGAGACTCCAGCCATCCTCCAGTGAGGATTTTTTTAAAAAGACCTCAGATTCTGGAGTTAGAAGAGCCTGACTTTGAATCTTTTCTCTCCCACAGTAGTAGATTCTGTGACCTTGGACAAGCGTCTTACGCTTTATAACCTCACGCTTTATAAACCTTACTTCTCTGACTGTAAAATGGCTCAGCATTTGTTAGGACAGGCTAGCTAGACTATGCTGCCATAACAAACCTGGAATCTCATTGGTTTAATACAACAAAAACATGTTTTTTGCTCACACAAAGTCTGACACAAGTCTGGAGGGGTGGGTGAGGGTGAGGGAGTGTGGAATGCCCTCCTCTCTCTATTGACTCAGGATCCAGGTCGCCACCTGCTTTTGATTCTGCCATTTCATCACAACGTGTGATCTTCAGCCGAAAAGGAGAAGAAAGCCTGGCGATGGCGCCCAGCCCTTAGCTACCTTGACATAAAAAATTGGCACCTCAGGTATCACTTCTGCTCATGGGCACTCAAGTACAGAGCTGGAAGTAAAGTGTTTGGATCCCTAGAAGGAAAGGAGGGCCAGGAGTGGTGAGAACTAGCGGTTTTTACAACAGGGTCTAGTACTAGTAACTTCAGTAAATAGGCTATTTATATACCGGGGCTTTCATTCTGGGAGCATTATGTTGGAATAATCCAAACCTCCACCAGCCTGTGATAAAAAAAAAAAAAAAAGTAGATTACATTTTCTTTTTTCATCTTAAATTATTATGGCAAGGAGCCTCAGTAGGCAAATTGCTAGAAAGAATTCCCCTTCAGAATACATTTCATTGATTCTGAGGAATTTGCAGGGTCCTGCCTGCCGGGTGTTCTCTAAGAGGTCCCTTAGTTTTCTCACCCTGGTGCCCTCATCCTGCCCCATTGCTAACCCTGGCGCCATGGAGAGGACCTGCGCGGTGCCTGTCCCGTCCTCGGTGGGGGGCCACCACTCTGTCCTCTTCCTGTGTCCCCCTCGCTCCCTTCAGGACAGCCACCATGAGGCTCAGTTCAGAAGAACATACTGAGACCCTGAAGATTAACAGACAACCCCCAGACAATAGCGTGTAGCTGTTGCCACAGGTGGATGGTCTCATGGAGCCTCAGACCTAAACGGAGCTTCGGAGTCTCTTGTTCTGTTGATTCTGGACTCACCTCCAGCTCCCCCACACCATAGGGACTGCCTCAAGCCTCTACATCAGCGGTTCTCAACCTGTGGGTCGCGACCCCTTGGGCGGTCGAACGACCGTTTCACAGGGGTCGCCTAAGACCATCCTGCATATCAGATATTTACATTCCAATTCATAACAGTAGCAACATTACAGTTATGAAGTAGCAACGAAAATAATTTTATGGTTGGGTCACAACATAAGGAACTGTATTTAAAGGGCCAGAAGGTTGAGAACCACTGCTCTACATGCTTGAGAGTCCAGACCCAAGTTCCCCGCCCGATGTCAAGGCATTTTTAAAAAACCTCTGGATTACTCCTCCCAGGATGACTGCCTTGAGAATCCATTTTCCTCCTGCGGAGATTTCACAGTGTGGCTGTCCGCCGTGGCCCTGGCAATACAATGCAGTCACTGGTAGTGCGTTGCTCCAAGTCTGGATACTTCAGGCTCAAGTCAGGCCTCTGTGGGGTCCAGCGGCCAAGAGGGGGATGGGGGTGGGGAAGGGGAGTGAGGGGTGTGTGTGAATAGGACTTCACTGCCCTCCTAATAGTCCAGCTTCTATCTCCTGAGAGCAGAAGTCTGGATAATGCAAGTGTGATGTCTCAAGAACAAACCAGAATCTCAAAGACAGATCAGTTCTCAATCCAGTGTGGGGAGAAAAAACAAAACAAAGCCACAATTTTACCTCTGCACATACAGTTCTGTTCATGCAGCCAATTTCCACTATTAAATAGACACTCAACATGTCAAATCTGAAATTTTTACACTGGGTCTCTTCTGGGGATTCAGGCTTTCCCAAAAGAATGGGAAGGAACTTGCCCTCCGTCTGCATGAATTAAAGGCCCGCCAAAGCAATCCTCCCCATGACAGAGATTAAAACGGCCCCGATGGAAAATACATAGCCTTCACTTTCTACAGCAAAAACCTACACATGGATGTTTTCACAGACTCACAACAATTTCAGTCTGGTTCCCACTGGAATCTGTTTCCGTTAGGTATGAGGATTATAATGAAACAGCCTCACATTTCCATCCCTTATCTTTCCTTGCATCCCTTTATACAACAAACTCCATTTTATACAAAATTTTAGTTCTGCCCGGGGTTACTTCTGGGGTCAAGCCCTTTTTCCTGACTCAGACACTTAATTTTTCCTTCCCAACTTCAGCTTTTCTCTCGGTAATTTATTCTCTTTCTCGCAGTAACATTGAACGAAACATAGGCTATTTATATACCGGAGCTTTCATTCTGTGAGCATTTCCTTTGTGGTTTGTGTATTGATCTCAGCATGTGGGTCTGAGCCTGTTTCTGGCTCGGAAATAACTTTTGCGTGCACATGGGCCTGCGTGTTCAGGTCCTGTGAGTCTGTGGGGAAGAGTGGCGGTGATGAGAGCTCTGTGGGTGCTCTCGTGCACACCTGGCTATGGCAGTGGCCCCGGCTGGCTCTTTGGCACGAACTCAATTGAAGCTCTGTTTCTGCCCAGAGCAACCTCAGGTTCTCTATGGCTCCTCCTATTGCAAGGCGACCCTAACTAGGAAGGATTTCAAAGTTCTATTTCTTCCTTTTTTCCCTCCGTTTTGGAGGTAAAAGCTCACCCCCCTGCTGCCAGAGCTGACAGAATTGGATGGCAGTAGGTGGGCGAGGGGGGTGGAGGTGGCAAGAGGAATGGCAGTCATCAGTTTGGGAACAGTCTCTGAGCCAAAGAACTGCCTTTGGCATTTGAGAACAATATGAGAGAGTTTGCCTCTCGCCCCGCCCTTGAGAGAAGGCACACTGGAAATCTGACTCAAGCCAGGAACTATTTATGGGAGATCGTTATTAAAAACAGATATTTGATTTTTCAATTAGTACAGGCGTGGAGAGATTGTGAGTTTGGTCACTAGAACTTGTTGGACACTTCTGGTAACTTTTCTCCAGCTCCCCGTAAGGCAAATGCAAATTCTTGACAAGAATCTTTTTAAGAATCAAAATTGTGCTTCTGCATGGTATTTGTAGATGCAAAAGCACTAACATAGAGCTTTGTGATTAGATAGCAGCCCCTTTCGTCTTCAGCATGGCGAGAACGAAGAGGTTGTAGTTTGATGTTGTACTGATGCACTTTTTTAAGACACCCAACGATGCAAATTCATGAAATTGGAGCGAGCATCCAAATTTGTCAAGGTAGCGATCACTCCAGCTTCAGTCAACACCTGTGCCCAAATACCGACTTGAATCACTGAGGACTGTCACTCTCCGTGATTCAAGTAGGCATTTGGGCACAGGTGGTCATGAGGGCCAGCAGCTTCCATGTGCACCTGGCACCTGGCTTTGTTTAGTCTTATCACTCAGGCACAGAGGCCTCTCGGAGCCTGCCCCATGCTTTCCGGAAATCTCTCTGCATCATCCACGACCTCTCTGTGATCCTAACAAGGAGTCCACGGACAGAGGGACGTGCCATATTTAGAATCAGCAGCTGGGCTAAGCCAGAAGGAACCTTGTGGGATTAACTCTCTTCTTGAAGTTGGGTCATGGTTTTTACATACCCTCTTCTCAAACCTCCGCCTTTCACTGGTCCACCTGCGTGTTACCTCAGGTTGCAGAGGTCAGGTTTGGGTGAAGAGGCATCTGTAACTTGCGTTGGGATGAATAATACCGCCAGTGTGTGCCTGTGGCAGGCTGACTTTGCACACTTGCTGTTGTTACGAGGCAAAATGAAGGAGGTTGCAGAGCGAGACCTTCCCTGGGTCCAGCACCTGCTGGATTAGTTTTCTCCTTGCTGGTGTTGCTGATTGGGTGGGAGGCCAGAAAGGAACGCGAATGACTTGCCGCAAGCTAAAATGCTGATGTCTTACCACTCTGGGACAGGTATTTCATTGGCCCTTTTAAATATATTTGTCTAGTTCACAAAATAACCCTGTAAGTGGAGATTTATTAGCTCTTTTTAAAGATGAGGAAATTGAGGCTCAGAGAGGTTAAATAATTTGCCCAGTTGTTCAGCGTGTGACAGATTGGAATTTGGACCCAGGGTCACCTCCAAAGCTCACTCCACTTCCTGTATTATAGCTGCCGGGCAAACAGGGCGTGGCCCTAGGGGGCAGCCCGCTTGTGACTGATGGCAGCTGCACTCTAGGTGGATTTGGGTTTTGGTGCTGGATATTTAAAATGACAGTCATAGGCTTGGCATTCCAGCACCAGCAAGTCATAGAAGCTTTCCAGAGATGTTTCCTTGGTTAAATGTTTGTTTCGGACCACACCAAGCAGCCAAGCCTGGGGCCGGTGGTTGTGGAGGGAGGAAAGGATCAGGCTGTCCCGGTAATTTGTAGTTTTCATTTCTTAGTGAGACATTCTCTGATTCTCTGGTTCTGAGGCTGGAGGCCTGACTGTGGTGAATCCCTGGAGGCAGCTTGATGGACGTTCCCAGGACACCTGCCATTGCTGAAATGCTTGGTGGGGGCCGGAGTGGAGAAACAGGGCAGCGGGCTGATGCCCCCGGGGAATTTCCCATGCAGCCCGACCTCAGCATCCTCCACGTGGAAATTCCTCACATCACTCAGCCAGCATTCATGCCAACCGGGACTGCTTCAGTCTCCTCACTTTTCCCCAGAATGGTGTGAATCAAATCTGAAGTGGGAGATAGAGGAAGCCCGTGTCTCCTCCAGGATTAATGCATTTATTTCAGAATGCGGGTTTCTGCAGTGTGTCTCTCTGGCTGCATAAGCAGAATCTGTGCTTCAATTTCTTTGAGTCCCTGCTTTCCAAATCCTGTTGTAGGACTTCAAGTAGGAGATGCTCAGGTGTAACTTGTTGTGCAGTGCTGTGGAGGGCTTACGCTTTCTTTTTATTCCAAGGCAAGTGATTGGTTGATGTTCTCTGCTGCAATGAAATGCTTCTCCTTTTCTTCTCCAATGTTGAAAGTCACGGTGGAGCACATTCACTGGGCAGCACCAGGAGGAATCATTAAGACCTCATGCCAACCTTCTCTGGGCAGCAGATGGATTCCGCAAGTGACAAAAATAGACTGGAAAGCAGATGTTCACTCTCATATGCTCGATTGACAAGTAGGAAAAATGGGGAAGAAAGAAATCGGGAGGCACATGATCAAAAAGAACTTTGGGACAGTCTGGAGCAGCGGTCGCCAACCTTTCGGACCTCAGGGACCACCAGTTGGCGACCGCTGGTCTGGAGGATAAAAGCCTCTGGGAGGACGTAGCAGACACATTTGTGGAGCCACACCTTTTCATAGCTACCCTCTCATTGGCCATTCTGACTACTAGTTGTATGTTGGGCCAATGGTTCTGTCCTTCTTGGTGGAGAGAGGGGTGAGGTATCTAAGGGATGAGCAGGAGAACCAGAACTGGCATCCACAGAGAAGTCCTGCCCGAGGTCCCACAGGAAGCCTGTACCATGTCTGTTTCCAGCCGTTTCTTCCTCTTAAGCAGATCACACAGCATCTCTGAAAAATCCAAAGAATTAGTCACGACTCGTCAATGTTACAGTGACATTTACTTTCCCATATAAAATGCCATATAAATCAAGTGCACTTGTAAGGTGGGGGGAGAGTTATGTTTATAGGCTTACAGCATTAAGCCTAAGCTTTTCTCGTTTAGAGTTTTAAACCTGGGAAGAGGCTTAGAATTTATTTTGTCCATTTTTTTTTTTTTCATTTTAGAGGAAAACAAGAACCATAGAGAAGATGTGACATTCACAGGGTGGAATAATTCTATGGCCCAGCTAGTCTATAAAGGTATCTGGTGGGAATTTAGAAAAATGCACCATGGGAGAACTCAGCCCCCTGGGCACATGACTTGGCAGGCTGAGGTGGCTTTGTGCAAAAGAGGAGATGCCTTCTTTCGGGTGGACACAGAGCCAGGCCAGCATGTGGCTTACAGAGCTGAGCTCTGGTGGATGTCAGCTCCCGGTCCCCGATTTGAGATGCACTAACCTCGCTCTATACCAAGGGTCTCTGCGTGGCTCTCCAGTTCACTTAATACAGGTTGGGGTGGGAAACATCACCCAGTGAGGGAGTATCTCCATTAGGCAGGTGAGGGTGTCCATATGGCTACTAATTGCCTTTATTTGGCATAAATCAATCAAACCTGGGGGATAAGAGGTGAATCTGTCTTTTTGTTTTTGTAGTTAGGGGCATGAATAATTAGGATGAAACCAGACCTGCATGTGTCGGTTTGACTGATGATGGGGATTTTAAAATTGTAACAAAGGAAAGGGACTTTAATGGAAGTCTGGCAAACTTCACAATGAGTATCTAGTGAATTGGATGTGAAAAGGAAAGGGAGAAAACCCCACCTTCTCTGTGTGTTAAAAAAAAAAAAGTGTTTCTGCAAGGGCTGCGTAGTTTGAAGGACCATTTTCCAAGAAGGCTTTTCACCTGGGGCCAGAATTTGAATGTACAAAATCAGGTTGGTGTCAGTGGTTAGTGCTGAAAGCTTATAAACACGCCCCCCCCCCCCCCCCACGTTGCTGAGAGTGTACTTGACTTATATGACATTTTATATTGGAAGGTAAATGTCGCCATCACATTGACAAGTCGTGACTGATTCTTTGGTGGTGAAAATAGCCCAATGTTACAGCAATATCTTTCGGGCAAATAATCTTAGAGTAGCCTGAAGTTCTCCTTTGTACAATTCACAATGATCATGTAAATGATTATTTGTAGGATTGTGTTTACTGTGTATCTCCCCCTTTCCTGTGGAGTCAATATAGCACATTGGCTAAGGGTGGAGGCCTTGAGGTTGGCTTCAGATATCATTTCTTAAAAATATATTTTATTGATTTTTTACAAAGAGGAAGGGAGAGGGATAGAGAGTTAGAAATATCGATGAGAGAGAAACATCGATCAGCTGCCTCCTGCACACTCCCTACTGGGGATGTGCTCGCAACCAAGGTACATGCCCTTGACCGGAATCGAACCTGGGACCCTTGAGTCCGCAGGCTGAGGCTCTATCCACTGAGCCAAACCGGTTAGGGCTCAGATATCATTTTTGTCAGTAGCTGGGTGACACTGGTTAAGTTACTTAATCTCTCTGTGCTTCATTCTGCTTCTATGAAATGATAATCACCATAGGACAGATCTCATAGGGCTGTATATTGGGTGTATTAAATGAGAAATCCATGTGATTGCTTAGTATTGTGCCCAGAACATGGTAAACCTAGAAAAGCATTGGGTGCTACAGTTGATGGACTGTGAAGGACTATTTATGTTGTCTTATTTCATGTGTGATTCCCAGATCTTGGGCACATAGAAAAGCAACCAATATTGATGGAATAAATTAACAGCCCCATTTCTTCAGAGGTCCAGTGCAGTGAAGCCGCAGATTGCCAAAGATGTTGGGTGTGAAATTAGCTCCCATGAGGCGCGGCCTTTTCGTTGTGCGGTGTATCTATCGCCACACTTCGTTTAACTCCAGATTGATCTGCCCTTCTATAGAGTCAGTCATGCATAGGAGGCTTGAGGTCACGTTCTTAGCTTAAAAATCGACAGCTAAGGTTTAGAGGCATTTCAAACTATTGTATCAATCTATACATAGAGAAACGGGAGATGAGAAGTGCCTGGGGGACCATGTCATGGGTTCTGGGTTCTAGTCCCAAGATGATGAGATGTGAGATTTCACTGCATCTGCTTAAACTGATCTCTTTTTATAACGTGAAATGATTAGCCTCTATGACCTTTAATCTCTTCTCTTGCTTTTCTATTTTCCTATATGGAGATCTTAGTTATTTTTGTTCATTCCTTAATGCACAGATACAGTTAGAACTTTAGATAATAGAATGCAGATTCTTCTGCAGACAGTTTCTTTATATTCCAAGGAATCTCGCTGTTCACAGGAACCCTGCTGTGGATATTTCCTGCAAATCAAGAATCTTTTCTAATGCAAATAGTTGTCTACCAATGTCTCCGCTTTGAAAATTTGCATGCATTGTTTTAAATAAGGCACATCTAAATATTTTCAAGGAAAGCTAACACCATTTGGTGAGTACACACAGGCCCAATGTAGGAAGCTGCGTACTTGGGGGTCTATTTTTAAAAACACCATCATGTTTTCAGCCATCTAGTCGTGTTTAGCTCAGTAGTTTTTCAGCCCAATTTTTTGAAATTATCCCTGACCGGTTTGGCTCAGCGGATAGAGCGTTGGCCTGCGGACTGAAAGGTCCCAGGTTCGATCCCAGTCTAGGGCATGTACCTTGGTTGCGGGCACATCCCCAGTGGGAGATGTGCAGGAGGTGGCTGATCGATGTTTCTCTCTCATCGATGTTTCTAATTCTCTATCCCTCTCCCTTCCTCTCTGTAAAAAAAATCAATAAAATATATTTTTTAAAAAAGAAATTGATTAGCTATAATTTTTAGGAGTTGGTTCACAGATTGTTCAAATTCACCCTTATAAGAGATAACAACTAAAGATCATTATTTAAAGCCACTCTAATTCATGCTGTGAGGGCAAATACTAGAAAAAAAAAGTGGATGGGGTGCTTATCTCTTCCTGAGTTCATGTCCTCTGATTAATTTAATCCTAGTTCTGTATCTAATGTTGAGGGCCTGACACAAGCTCTTGATGGACAAAATCTGTTTCTTCCTCATATTCATTCAGGCCTTTTGGAAGCGAAGAGCTTCTGATTAAATTAATCTATTTTTATAACGTGCAGAAGATCCCATATGGTCAATCTCATGTTCCCTTTGCTTCCAGTGTTTTTCCTGGATGTGGGTTTTGCTGAGGACAAACAGGATGCTATTTGTGGGTTTGTTGCTTGACCTTCACTGATAAAAAGGTTTCAAGTGTCTTCTCCTTCAGCTGACCATTTTAAAACTTAGATTTATTGATTGCTAAGCACTTTACCATATTCTCCCGTTTATTCTTCACGGCATCCTGATGAGGGAAGGACTACTATTCATCCTATTCTGTTTTTTCAAAAATAAGCTACAGAGGAACAAAATGAGGTTCCCACTGTCACACAGCTAAGGCCTGACATTCAGGTTTATTCTTCTCCAAAACCCTTGCACTAAGCCTCAAGGTGGTCTGCCTCTTTCAGAAACCGAGCTTGATAGAGATTGCATGCTAAGTATATTCTATTTTAATGTTGGACATGATTTACTGATGTTCCCAGCATTCACATTGGTCAGGCTGCAAAATCCGTTTAGACATTTATCAAGAGAATGAGGCCAAATTATCGAAGTCTTCTTTGAATTTTCCTTTGGTTTATCTTGGCAGAAGTTAAAATGAGCTGAGGAGGGGAAGGAGAGAAGAGAGCTGTGTGGGAAAAATAAACGCGTGTTCTTCAGTGTTGGGTGGCTCCCGTACGAGCTGTGGGGAGCCCTGTCTTGAACACACTGCCCGTCATGCTCTCATTTTCCGTTGTTGTTCCCTGGCCAGGGCATCAGGGTCAGGGAGCATGCTGCATGCTACTGACAGGGCGTCCTGCAGCCAGCACAGGTGTTCACTGTGGGCCACCGGCCTCAACTCCTCCTCTCAGCCACTTCTCAGGAGGTGTTGTCCTTCCCTGTTGCTGGGCTTGGAAGGGCCCACTTGGTCTGTCCCAAGTGGTTCCTTAACTTTAAATTTGCAGGACCAAGACTTGGGTTTTTGCTTCCTTCCTTCACCAACACGCAGAACATGTGTGACCTCCGTGAGAGCAGGTTCACTGGGAGGCTGGGAGTGGAGGCTAGATTGTTGTGGGCTGAGAGATGATTGACAGCTGGGGGATGCAGGTTACATGAACCTTCTTTAATGACAGAAAAATGAGATTTGAGAATGTTTTTAGGCAGGGAGGAGTCAGAGAGAGAGAGAGAGAGAGAGAGAGAGAGAGAGAGAGAGAGAGAGAGAATATCAATGATGGGATGGGGAGGCTGTTTGGAGATGTAATTATTAAATGATAAATGAACAATAACACAAAAGGTGGGTTGGGGGAAGTGAGGAAGGAAAGGGGAAGCAACCCGTCATGTCCACCCTTATGTAGGAACAATGTCTGAAACTTTCCAAATGGCGAAATATGTGTTACATGGGGAGGTTTGGGGCAAATATGATAGTGGTTTCAGATAGTTCTGGTGCCTCTCAGATCTCAGGACATGCTTCTGAGACTAAGCTCTGCTGCACTGTGGAAAGACGTTAGTGGTTTAGGGCACACACGAGCACAGGTTCTGGGGCAGTTATAGTAAAAGGCATTGATAGAAGGAAGTGACCTGTTGAACATTCTTTTAGCATATCATATTTGTGAGAGCCTGTGAATGACACTATTTGCCTATAACAAATATGTTGTATGCAAAGTACTGAGGCATTTCAAATCAAGCCAGGTTTAAACAACCCAGGATTAAGGCCTAGAGCTCTATGCAACATGAGCATCTTAATGCACATTCGTTGAATACCTATGGAAGGTATGAAAGGCATACAAAATGGTTGTTAACAAATATCTATTGAGAAGTGATTATGCATATACTATTGTGAGACTAGACCACTTTGTGGATTTGCATACCTCGGATTAGCATAGCAATTGCCACATAGGCAAATAAATTCATACTACAAGTGACAGAATTGCAGGTGCTCTCAAGAACTATGAATGAGTTTTAAAGTAGTGTTGGAAGATAGAGACTTTTACTGAGACACAATAGTATTTATAGGAATTAAAGATTGTTTCATACACATATCTAATCCCTTTAAAGTTGCATGGTCCAACTAGAGCATGAACAGTGAATTGTGGAAGACCTGATCAGGCAGACTTTAACACAGAGATACAGTGTGGGTTTTTATTTTGGGACCAGCAATTTGGGTTAACTTCAGCAGATTCTTAAGTGTCCTATGGGCCAAGCTCCAAACAGAAGGTCTGTGGTTTATTCAGTGGTGAGGCCAGATTTAGGAAGCTAAGAAAATAATCATTACGGAGAGCAACTAATTCAAGACATCAAGGTTAAGCAGGGTCAAGGACTTGAGAAAATGACATTGCCATCAGAATGCAGACGATGGCCTGATTTATGGAGGAAAGGGCTCGGTCTACCGTTTGTTTTAGAATTGGAGGTTTACTAGGTACGGTGGTGCTGGGGCAGATATGACGATGACAGTGATGACAGTCACACTGCTGATAATAGCTACCATTTGTTGGGTCTGTACTACGTGCCAGGAACTGTTAATTCAACAAATATTTTTAGTTCCGCATATGTGCTGAATGCTAGAGTAAATAAAGGTAAACAAAATAGAGTAAGCCCTGAAGTTTATGCTTAAGTGGAGAAATAATAAATACATAGGCAACTATATAGGCAGTTGGAGGGTGGTAAGCAGTTTGGAAAATGGAAGAAACAACGAACTGACCAGAGCTGGGAAAGGGGTAAAACTTACATGTCGGATGCTCAGGGGAGGCCTGACAAGTTGAGCAGAGCTACCGTATCAGCATGGGAACAAGCTGGCATGTTTGGGACGAGTGCTTTGAACAGAGTGGAGAGTGGGCATGAAGGCTGTAGTATCTCCACAAGAAATTGCTTGGCAAGTACAAGGAACAGTTAGATCGTGCAGAGCCTGGCTGTGGTCATTGTAAAGGTTTTGTCTTTTAATCAAGTGAAATGGAAAGCCAATGGAGGCTGCTCTAAGCATTCTGAAACTTTAGCTGTATTATCCTCCCCACACTTGCACGACACAGGGAATGTTATTCACTGCCCTTTTACTTTAATGAAGAAGGAGAGACAGAGAGAGTGCAAGTGATTTGCCCAAAATCACCTTTGAAGTTTGAGAATGTGGATTTGAACCCAGGCAGTCTGGCTTTAGAGCACACACGGATTGCTTAGGGATTAGAGAGGCACAGAGAAGTTTGGGGGGATGGTGGGTGATGCATGTGTGCATTCTCTTAACTGAGGTGATGGTGTCATGCATGTATACGTATGTTAAAACTCACCCATCTGTACACTTTCAATATGTGCAGTTTCTTGTGTGTCCATTTATACCTCAGTAAAGTTGTAAAGAGAAATGTTGTAAAAATGTGGGGGAGGCCTTGAAGGATTTGAAAGCAAGGAAGTGGCATTTATATTTTGGGAAGGATGGATAGGAGACCAGTTACAGAGCTAGCACAGCTCTAGCTGGTTTGGCTCAGTGGATAGAGCGTTGGCTTGTGGACTGAAGGATCCTGGGTTTGATTCCAGTCAACTGCACATGCCTGGGTTGTGGCCTCCAACCCCACTAGGAGGTGTGCAGGAGGAGCCGATCAATGATTCTCTCTCATCATTGATGTTTCTATCTCTCTCTCCCCTTCTCCCTTCCTCTCTGAAATCAATAAAATATAATTAATAATAATAAAAAAGAGCCAGCAAAACTCCAGGACAAAGCTGATAAGGAATTGGATGAACTAAGGTGCTGTAGGGCAGAAGGTGGAGAGGAGCTCAAGGGTAAAACAGACAGGACCTACGGACTAATTTGAATGAGGGGTAAGAGAAAGAAGGATTCTGGGATGACTGCAATCAGGGGGCTTGGTCAGAGGTGAACTGTGGTGCCTCTAACCAAAGTGAAACATTCTGGAGCAGCAGGTTCTGGAGAAGGATGATGGCTGTTGTAAACATGCTGAGGTTGTGGTGCCTCGGGGACATCCAGGCCACAGGTAGAGTAGCAGGGAGAGTTTTGGTTTGAAGTAGAGACGTGAGAGTCAGTGCGTGAGAGGATGTGGAAGCCAGAGGCTCAAAGGATATAATCCAGGGATGAGAAGGAGTGGAGGGTAAAACTCTGGAGAATAATGATACTTAAAATGAGATTTAAAAATATTTCACATGCATTTTGCCCTGTATCTCTGTTCATATTCATGGGAAACACTGTTCATTGACTATAACACTCTCTTCTTTAGAAATTGCTTAGCAAAGTGTTCTTAGAACCCAGTGTTTTTGATCAGTGTCACTATGGAAGATGTATAGATGTATTCTTGTTTTGCATTCCTGATTTAAGTAGTAAACTTGAAACCATTAAGGAGATGAAGGAGTGGTCTTGGGAGCTCAAGGGGGTGGGGTGGGGGAGGGAGAAAATGTCAAGAAAAAGGTAGTAGTTATCATAGATCTTAATCCAATAAGAACCTATATACAGTCATTCTGTAGAAAATCGTGTTAAAGAATAACATTTGCTATTTTTCATCAGGCAGTGTTCAATCAGTTTGACAGATTTTTCCTTTGTTTTTTTTATAGGGAGTAGCTCCAAACTTTTGTAAATGTTTTATTCACATGATTTGGATTGTTTTGTGATGGTAGACTTCAAGCCAGTTTCTTTGTTTTTCCCTTGTTTCTGCTATGATGGATTATTTGTCTTGCAGATCTTGAAAGAGATGGGTAGGGAAGGGTTTAATCATAGTAAGATAGACCTTCCATTCTGACTACAAACAAAATGTTCTGGTGTAAGCTTTTGCTATGAAAAAGTACCTGTAGTTTTCCTCATGGTTTGCAAGTTATTTCACTTCTAAGGCTCAAGGCTGTTGACATATCAGTGAGCATCTGGAGAAAAAAACTTTTTTTAAAATTTAGTTAATTGAATGTTTTATGTGCAGTTTGCAAAATTCACAAATTTGTAAACATTCTTTTGAGTTATTTGAGTTCTTCCCCTAATTCCTTTATCTGCTCCATTGTCAGTATGTAAATAGAGCCATTTGCAGGGGAGAAATAGTTCTTTGCCCAAATATTCCTTTCTTCTGCATTTGATCTGAATGCCCTCTGGGCTTGCCTCTGGGTGGTACAAGATGGGTATGGACAGTAGGATTAAGCTGAGCCCCTGTTTGTTGCTTGAATGGCTTCGCTCAAAATCTTCTCCTTTTGATGACAATGTTTTTGTTTTTGTCATATGATGCTTTCAGAAATGAAAATAAGATGAAATATTAACTCGATGAACATCTGCTCTTATCTTAAATGATGGGGGCGAGTCTCATGTCCACCACTGACATAAGAAAGATTGCTGGTATTTTTTGTGTGTCTTCTTTTCTCCCTTTTGTATTACTTTAGAGACCTGATTATTGATGCCATCTCAGTTAAGGAGAAAGGTCCTGTTTCCATGGAAATGGCATTAGGAAGTAGCTGTGGGAACTAAACATCTCATCACCAGAAAACATTTTGTTTTCCTTTGCACATCTTGAGAACAATAGCACCCTGAATTAACAACATGCATAAATAGATGCTAGGATAAATAAAATGGAAATATATAAAAACTATTTTATCAGAGTTTATTTCAGATGTGTAATAACAAAGTAGCAAGGTCATTTAGGAATGAGGACTAGACCACCAGGGGAAGTCATAAAAGCTTTACCAGAGTATGTGTAAGCTAAGACTTTTTTTTGTTTTGTTTTTTGAGGAAATCAAAATAAAGGAACTGATATACCATCAATATTGTTCATAAATGTTTATGGTTAGTAGCAGAGGTCAATGTTAATATAGCAAGAATTCTTTTTTTTTTTTATTATTAGTTAAGGTATTACAAATGTGTCCTCATCCCCCCCTTTAACCCCCAACCTCCTCCCCACACACAAACTCATGCTCCCATCCCCCCGTTGTCCATGTCCATTGGTTTGGCTTATATACATGTATACAAGTCCTTCGGTTGATCTCTTACCCTTACCCCCGCCCTCCCCTACTTTCCTTCTGGGGATTGATAGCCTGATGACTGTTTCTCAGTCTTTGGGTCTGTCCTTTTTCATCAGTCTATGTTGTTCTCTATAATCCACAAATGAGTGAGATCATGTGGTATTTATCTTTCTCTGACTGGCTTATTTCACTTAGCATAATGCTCTCCAGTTCCATCCATGCTGTTGCAAAAGGCAAGAGTTCCTTTTTTTTTTTTTTTACCGCAGCATAGTATTCCATTGTGTATATGTACCACAGTTTTCTAATCCACTCATCTGCTGATGGGCACTTAGGCTGTTTCCAAATCTTAGCTATGGTGAATTGTGCTGCTATGAACATAGGGATGCATATATCCTTTCTAATTGGCGTTTCTGGTTTCTTGGGATATATTCCTAGTAGTGGGATCACAGGGTCAAATGGGAGTTCCATTTTTAGTCTTCTGAGGTAGCTCCATACTGTTCTCCACAGTGGCTGCACCAGTCTGCATTCCCACCAGCAGTGCAGAAGGGTTCCTTTTTCTCCACATCCTCTCCAACACTTGTTGTTTGTTGATTTGTTGATGATAGCCATTCTGACAGGTGTGAGATGATAATGCATTGTCGTTTTGATTTGCATCTCTCGTATAATTAGTGACTTTGAGCAGGTTTTCATATGTCTTTCTATAGCAAGAATTCTTGACCCCTAAGAGATATTTTCTAAAGAGAGAAAGTTTTGGAAATTCTTACTTGGTTCTTAGTTAACTTCATGAAGTATGGGTTGTTGATGATTTTGCCTCATATCTGAATCCTACATCCCTCCCTGGCAGAATTCATAGAAAGAGAAAGTTCATGACCATATCCTACGTGAATTTTGAAATTAGAATCCACATTTTTTCTTGGACTTTTGGAACTCTGAGACATTTTTAGCAACTAATACCATAATTCAATATCATTATGTTTTGATTCATGATTTCATCTGACAGGATGGTTTTTGTTGTTGTGTTGTAACCAGGGGATCATTTTCTCAGAATGGTGTCTATGAGACAAATGTTTTGAGACTGGACTTGGACTGGGAGAGGAAGTGCAGAAGAGGAGAGAGCAATTAGAAGGCTTTGACAGTAGTCGAGGTGAGGGTGATTTGGAGAGATGTGGGGGCAGAGAAGATGCAGTGAACGAAGAGCATCAAGACATTTTGTGGAGGCGGAATTGACTAGATTTAGTGATAATTCATTTTGAAGATTGAGGGTGATGGAATCTTCAAGGAGGGGGTGAAAGAACCATTAACTGAGATGGGGAAGGACCAAAAGTCCAGCTTGTGGCATGGGAGGTTTGAGGGGTGAAATATAAAGCAGGCTGTGGGAAATATGAGTTGGGGTTCAAAAGAATCTCTTGGACCACAGATATGGCATGTTACAGTAGCTGACATTGGTGAGGATTTGAGTGTTCTGTTTCATAACTAATTTTATTTATTTTTTCATAACTAATTTTAGGTACAGTATGACAGCCATAAAAATTAGAGATGATATACTCAATAGTACCTTCCAAATGCAGGAAAGATATAAGGTCCAGTAGAAATCTGTCAGTAGACTTAAAGAGAATAAGAAAATTAGACTCAAAGAGAAATTTAAATCTTTCCACTTTGTTCTCTTTTGGTTTGATTTACATGGAAATTTATGTTTGAAAGGGAAACAGAAGCTGTTATCAGAAGTCAGGAAACAAAAGCATAGGAAGAGAAAATAAATTAGTTATCACTAATTTTAGTTTTCTAGAGTTAATTAAATCTACTCATGTTTTGTAATGAGAAAAATGGCACAACATGTTTTTATTAATTATATGACAATTTTTAAGTTATTTGAAATAGAGATACGTTTGTTAGATTCTCTTTTTCAAGTTGAAAGGAAGTTTCGAAGCAAGTTTCAACATTTGTCCTGTGATGTCTCCAGGTCACCTCAGGGACACAGTGGTACAATAAGGAAAAGCAGAGGGAGGATGTTATAGACCTAAAAATGTAATGACTTGGGGGAAGATACTGGACTCGGGAAAATTTCATTATTTTGACCATTTGTAAAAGTGGCCCCACTTGTACCTCTTCCCAGATGAATGTGTTTCAAATATCTTGAGCTGTAGACTTCTTAATCAGCAAAAACAACAGTATAAAGGATGCCACTATTTCTCTCTTCTTCTCTAGGATGCATATCTTTTGAGCAGCTTTATTCTCTCTCTCTCTCTCTCTCTCTCTCTCTCTCTCTCTCTCTCTCTCACACACACACACACACACACACTTGGTGCAGGAAATAGGGAAGGAGGAAAGAAGCATAGGGAGTAGGCATGGAAGAGAAACAGAGAAACCATAGGCTCTGGGAGAGGGTGGAATTAAAGAATAGAGAGGGGATGATACTAGTAGAATACCTGTGATGGATTCGTTTAGGATTCCTGTTCATGCCTTCTTCCCCTCACCCCCTCCCTACCTCTGTAAAGAGGGATTCCCTTTTCCACTCTGATTTTCCTCCTCCATTGCTGGCTGCTCCTTTTTAGCCTCTTTGGCTAGAACAACCTTGCCTTTCCAACTTATAATTGTCACAGCCTCAGGGAGCAGTATTAGCATATATTTTCCCTTCTATTCCCAGCTGCTCCCCACGGAGACCCAATGACTTTAATGCCATCTATATGCTGAGACTCCCACATGTCTATCTCCAATCCTTACCTCTCTCCTGAACTCCACACAACCTAGTTGGCACCTTTGTTTAAATGCCTTCTGGGCGTCTTAGACTTAATTTGTACAACATCAAATGCTTAATTTCCACATCTCCAACACTTGGTCCCCCCTCAGTGTCCTCATCTCAGTAAACGTACCACTCTTTGTGCTGAAACCTTGAGTCATCCTTGGCTTCCCTTTTATTACTCATAACCCACCTTCAGTCCATTAGCAGACAGATCTCTATTCAAGATATAACTGGAATCTCACCACGTTTTACCACGAGCACTGCTACCATTCTCATCCAGGCCACCATTTTCTGGATTGTTGCCGTCGCCTCCTAAACTGTTTCTCTGCTTGCACCTGTTCCCTTCCATAGACATTCAGATCCATTCTCCACATACCAGCTTCTGAGAGCCTTGAAAACAATTCTGTTCATATCACTTCCTGGCTCACAAACCTCTAGCAGTGTCTATTTACTTAGAAAATCCAAGCGCTCATGATGGCTTAGAAAGCCCTGCATGTTACAGCCCCTGACGCCAGTCCAGTCTCATATCCTGTCACTCTCTCTCTCCCTCACTCACTGAGGTCCAGTCTCACACACTTCCCTGCTCTTCCCCAACAAGACAAAAATCTGACAGGCTTTGCACTTGGAGTTACCTCTGCTTGGTACTCTCTTCCACCAAACAGAAGTTGGTCCTCTCTTACTTCCTTTAAGGATCTGCTCAAATGTCCTGCTCTGAGAGGACTTTGCTGACACCCCATCCAGAAGCACATCCCTTACTCCGCTCCCCTAGCCACCACTGCCATCATGGTTTAACTCTGCATTACAAGTGTGCTTGTTGTCTGACTCTCTACCTCTCAGCCAGGGGCTTGGTTGGGCTTTTCCGTTTCATTTTTGCATCCAAAAGACTACCTGACCATGAGGCATAACTATTAGCTCCATAAATATTAGCCAGCCGAAGAGCAAAAATCAATAACCAGGGAGATCGGTTTTTGATTCGTGTGACTCTTTATTTTGGCAGCTCTGGGAAAGGCAGTGAGTCTGCTCACAGGTATCTAGCATGATGCCTGGAGCAGAGCTTTCCTATATAAATATGTGTCGAGTAAGTGAATGAATGGATGCAATCACGTTAGTAACTTACTTTTTAGACCTGTTCATTATGGCAGGGTTACGCTGGCAAAGGGACCTAACCTTAACTAAGGTGTCCATGAAGACCTCTTTCAGGAGCTGCACATATCTAACAAGTACTGAACATATTACCAGTCAATCGCTGTGCTTACTGCCTTATGTGTACTAACTGATTTAATCCTCACAACTGATATCATCAGTCCCGTTTTACAGATGGGGAAAGAAGGCGTGGAAAAGCAGATTCACTTATCTCAGGACATACAGCTAGTCAATGGCAGAGGCAGACCCGGGCAGCCAGCTCCTGACCGCTGTGCTACACTAGTGCATCCAAGCTGAGGACTGAGAGTGGACGAGTAGCTGACTAGCTGGAGGGTTGGACTAAGGGAGGAGTCAGTATTCTGGGCAAATGGAATCAAATGTGCCAAGAGCCAGATCATGACCAGTTCCATCAAGGACATGACAGAGGGCTCAGTATGGCCAGAATGCAGAGTGGGTGTGCAAGAGGCTAAGAGGTGAGCCCGGTTATTAAGCAGGGGACAGATTGAGGAGGGCCTGCTAGGCTGTGCTAATGAGTTTGGCCTTCCCTTAGGCAATGGGAAGCATTAAGTGGTTTTAGGAATGTTAGGTGCACAGTGTTGCTTTTTAAATGGTCCCCTTGGTAGCCCTGTAGAGGATGTGCTGGAAGTCAGGCCGGTGGAAAGTAGGGAGGCCAGACAAGAAGGCCTTGCATGAGTCCACAGAGGGGGTCACGGTGACCTGGTCTAAGGTGGTGGAGAGGTAGTATAGATTTGAGCTAGAATCAAGAGGACTTGGTGATTTGGGGGGTGAGGAAGAGGCAGGTATAGATGAGGTTATTTAGAGGGACCAATTAATCAATTAGTTTTCACTTCTAGGATTTGATTCTACAGATAGACTGGTTACTGGTATATGCACACAAGGCTGTATTTACAGTGATATTAATTGTAGGACTATTTGTAGTCGGGTTAGAAACAATACAGTATAAGACCTTGCACACGGAACATGACGTGGAGGGTGCCCTGAACTTGTGCACCTAGTAAATGAATTACTGAATTACAGTAAGTTCAAAGATTGAAATATAATAGCATAGTTAAATAGTACACAAAGCTTTATATACTGGTAAGTAATGATTGCCAGGAGCAATGGATAGTATGCTATGATTTGTGATATAAAAATCTATTTGTGTAACACTATAGATACGTGTAAATATATAACATAGTTCTGGAAAGCTATATAAAAATCTTTGCATGTAAATATTTTACATAAAATTGTAAAAGGGTCAGAGGCTAATAGTACTAAGGAAGCTTACTTTTTTGTACAGTCTCGATTTTTATATTTGCATGTATTAACAATGAAAATAATAAAAATTCTGGAGACTTGATAAAGCAGTGACAGTTAAATGATTCAGTAAATGGGAGTAGAGCAAACATGATACTAACAACCACTTTTCTATTTAAAAACCTCTGAAAGAATAAAAATTTAAACCATAATTATAAATCCCATATTAAATCAGATGAGTCTTAGAGAGAAGGGAAGAAGGGGGGCCAGGAAGAGATTAACCCAAGAATTTATAAGCATATATGCATAACCCATGGACACAGACCATAGTGCTTGTGGTGAAGGCTTGTGGGCAGAGGAGAGTGAGGGGGGGAGGGGGGAATAGGGGGAAAAGGGGTTAATGGGAGGAAAAAGGGGACATCTGTAATACTTTCAACAATAAAGATACATTTTAAAAATATGAATATAATACATTTGAAATTGTGTATTAGGGAGGGACAGCACATGAGATTCTTACTAAGTATAGAATAGATAAATTATAAGAAAACTTAAATATAAAAGCTTGAAATAACATGTGAGTGTACTTAATTCACCTTAAAGATTAATGTATACATAGAGGATTCAGATTTGAAAGAATAGAAAAGATCTGGATTTAGAAATACTATCACATAAACATTAAATATCTAACAGTTTTATCAAAAATTTCACTTTGCAAATTACTCTAAGGACTCAAGGTTCTTTTCAGTGAGAAAAGTCTCAAGATGGATGGATTTTAGATTGCGCTTTCAGCTCTAAGATAATATTAGTTCCTTAGTAGTGGGAGAGAGCTCAGTGTCGTCAGTGGCTGTTGCAGCTGCCGGTGCAGCTCTGAGGGTTTGCTCTGTTCACTGGGCAGGTGAGAACCTTCTGCAAAATGCACAGTATAAGCTTGAAGAATATGGAATAACATGAGTCAGGACCAGAATAGTAGATCAGCTTAGCCATTCTGGACTTCTTGATATTCTTATTCTGCAAGTAATCACGGTCTTTGGAGAAGGGGCAGGCCTCAGCATCTCTCACTGCTCTGTGCGTCCACAGCATCTCTCACCGCTCTGTGCGTCCTTCAGGACCAGGCGGGTGACTGTTTTTCAGAACTTGCCTGGGTTCTAGGTGAGCTTGACCTTGACTACTTTTATGGCTGCAATAATAAAATTCACTATTGGCATGCTATGGATGTCAGGCAACCTTAAGAATAAACAGATCTTGAGTAAATAGATTTTCAAATTAAGGGCAAATTCCAGTTAGAGGACACTTTTTCTCTTCATTCTTTTCCTACCTCTAGTAAACCGGTAACTCAAACAATTAAAAGTATAATACATCTATAAGTATGAAATAAAGATAAGTACATTGCACTGCCAGATTACTGGGGACCTTGGTGCTGAGGGGCGAAGCCTTCTGAACCAGCCTCAAGCGAATCCAGTGGAGTGCCTCACATCCGCCCCCTTTCCACAGACTCGTTCCTCTTGGGGCCTCAGGGGGGAGTGTGGCTCCCCAGGAAAATCATGTTGAATTTGGCTTAGAAAGTGATAGATTCGTGTTCATGCAGAAAATGACGATCTATTACTCTTACACTGTGATCTATTGATCAAATGCAGCAGGGCTCACCAAGAAAATCATCTGCTTTTAAGAGATATTTCTGAAAAAGTTGAGACAGGTGTAACTAATTCTGGGCCAGGGAGGCTGCTGTGAGGCCCCTGCTGTAGAGAAGGTTCCTGATGGGAGAGGCCTGGTCCCCAAGTTGCCTAGTGCAGCTGTGGGTCCGTCAGGGATCCCCGAGCCTACACTTCCAGGGTTTGACTGTCGAGAATCCTACGTGGGCTGCAGACAACAGTTAGGTACCTTTCAGGACACATTTTGTGTGGATTCAGGCCTTATGCCCTATTTAAATTTTAGTGGCATCTATAAAACCTAGATGTCCAAGCCACAAAAGTGTGATGTGCCACGACCAGGAAGCTTCCGCTGCCCGAAATACCGAGAGGGGAGGACCGTGTCCCTTGTGTGTTTTATACAGAAATCCATCCCTTGAAAAATCCATTCCCTTTTCATTGTGATCACATTTGCCACAGTCCCTCCAACAGGAAAACTGTTGTTATTGTCAGACGGCACAGCATAGGCAAATCTGTGCTCCTTGTTGCTTATGCCCTGGTAGGCGATTCTCTTCTGCGTTGCTCAGGGCCTGGAGGACTGTCGTGGGGCCCTGCGGGCCCTTGTTCCCCCAGAACTGTGGCTTTTCCCATGTTGCCACAGTCTTCCCTGAACATCTGGGTTTTCAGAGGGTGCCCCCTCCACTTCTGCCAGGCTGCTGCCGCCCTCTGACACTGTGCTTGAGCTGGGGGGCCTTGCCTATCTTACAGAGAGAGCCCCTGAGTCCCGAGTTCTGGTCCTGAGTGAGGAAGAACCCTCCCATTGTTAGTTATACCTCCTCTCGGAGGCTGACCTGACCCCGGCTCCTTCCTCAGCCCCGCCTGCCAACACTCACAGGTAGAGCCTCCTGGCTGGGCAGGCATCTCTTCCCCCAGGGGTCACGCTTTGGTTCAAATCTCAGCTTCATTCTTTATTAACTTGTGATTTTGGGCAAATTACATAACCTCCCTGGGCCTCATCACACTCATCTGTAAAGCCTCTCTAATAATAATAATGGCTATAATGGCTTGGCGTTTGCTTTTTTTTTGGGTTAATCCTCACTCGAGGATACTTTTAATAATATTGCTTGGTGTTTGCTTTATTTTTTGTTAATTCTCAGCTACAGATATTGTTTCCTTTGGTTTTGAGAGAGAGTGGGTGGGAAGGGGGGAAAAGAAGGGCGAAGAGAGAGAGGGAAGAAAAAAAAAAACAATGTGAGAGAGAAACATCAATTGGTTGCCTCCCTACTTGCCCCCACTGGGCCAGGGATCCAGCCTGCAACCCAGGTATGTGCCCTTGACCAGGAATCGAACCTGAGACCCTATGGTGCTTGGGCCGACACTCTAACCACTAAGGAGAAGGGAGAGAGACACATTGATGAGAGAGAAACATCAATCAAGTGTTTGCTTTAAAACAACAACAACTCATATGTTGTCTGACAGAAGGTAAATGTTCAATGGCTCAT
This sequence comes from Myotis nattereri, assembly GCF_964212035.1. Lineage (NCBI taxonomy): Eukaryota > Metazoa > Chordata > Mammalia > Chiroptera > Vespertilionidae > Myotis > Myotis nattereri. Next base: position 28,225,036 of record NC_138086.1, on the reverse strand, counting down.
CACTGTTATCCTCACAGACCAGGAGCCACCCAGCCAGCCCGTTGGTTCTGTTTTAATTCACTTGAGATGCTGTGAGTGGGCAGGACCGTTTGGCTGAGTCATGGCTCCTCATTCCCGGCGGGTCTGCGCTCTGAGCACATTGGGAGATGGCAGCCTACCTCCGGGGAGAGCTCTTCTGATGGAAGGGACAGGGCCCACAATTTCTCCTTCCACTGCCTGGACTGTATAATTTTCCACAAGGTTGCTAAGGGGAGTTTAAAGCCATCAGAGGGTCGTGTATATGGAAACAGTGTGATAGTAAGTGTGCTGAGATGTTGTTTCAGCCAGGAACGGCCACTGGGCAGCACACTCTATGTGAGAAGTCTTCATGAGAAGGTGAAGAATGAACCCCTTGTTCATCATATTCTCTTGTTAGAAGTCCATCTTTCCCTTCGTCATGCCTCATTTCCACCCCACATAATATTCCTCTTCTCATTAATTTTCATGGAAATTTAACTTAACACTTCCAAATAGCTCTATAAAATAAAAATATTTTCTGAGTGCATGCGCGTGCACACACACACACACACACACACACGCACACACACACACACACACTCACACAGTGTAACTGTTACTGAATGGTAGCCACACTCGAGAGTAAATGAGCAAAAAGACACATCTTCAAGCCTTGCAGAGGCTCCATAGCATCTTATAAAATGCTGATGTCACTTAAAATGTGCTTTTCTACTCTTTGGTCTTATTTCATTTTTTCATTTCCCTGAGAACCGTTCCCTGCAGCCAAAATGCCAGCGACTCGTTTTAAATAGAGTTCTGATTTCTTCTAAATCAGAAAGAAAGAAAAAAAACCTTTCTTTTCCTTTTCCTTCTTGAGAGCCAAGAAAAACACATCCTAGCCATCTCTGCCCAGGATTAAATAATAGGGCCTCCCACATCCCATAGGCTCTAAGCCACCAAATTGAAGAAAGCAACACTTTCAGACTTTTTCTGTGTGCAGGGCAAAATTACTTCATCTTGTTCCAATCACAGTAACAAATACTGGCCACCTACTATCTGCTGGTCATGTTGTGGCCCAAAATAAGGCACCGTCCCTGTCCCAAGGAATCTGCAATCGAATAAGAAAGGTCAGGAATGTGATCTGACCTTGTAGTACAAGTTCCATTAGAAAAGATAAGAGCCAGTCTAGTCTGGAAGGAGAGAGTAAAGTTAGCAGTGAGCAAAAGGAGGTTTTCATCTAACATTCTGCCAGAGACAGGCAGAAATGGGCTAAAATCAACATTGGTGGAAAATTTGCTTAAGGCAGGAGATAGAGCTTTCTTTTATTTCTTCTTCCCCAGAAGGGGAGGCAAAGGAATAGTCAGTAACGATGCTGAGAAATATTTTAAATCGATGAAAGGCTAGAGGGGTACTCACCTTGACCTGGGGGGAGTTGCGCAGAGAGCCTTTGGGAGATGGAAGGGGTGGAGATGACCTTTGGGACCTGAGGAGAGAACCTTCCTTGGTCAGTGATAAAATGTTCACTCTTGGCGTCCCTTCAGTTTTTCAACTGACATCGCGTGTGTTCAGGAGTCGACATTATCATTTACTTTTAAAGATCGTTAAGGGAATAGTGATTTCGTTTTTAATTACCCGCCTGCTGAGTTTTCCTCCACTGGCATCTTTGGCTTTGTGTTTTGAGTTAACCTCTTCTGGATCCGGCTGTCTTTGGGTTACTGGTGTAAAGTAGAAGTGAGTGGCAGGTTGTTATAGCAACTGCATGTGATAGCAGCTGGGGATACCGGTGGGGAATGATCATGAGCTTGAATAGTCTGCACGCTTTTCTTTAGGAAATTTTGCAGTCAATTAAAGGCCTTGCTCACAGTTTTTATTCTGACAATGAAGCTTTTCATGAATGTTCAGATTGTCTGAAAGTGCTACAAAATTATAACAAGACAGTTGTAAGAATGTATCATGATTTCCCAGAGAACTAGAACATTATTCTATTGTGGTTCTATTAAGGTTGGGAGTAAGCGAGCTTTGGCACAGACCAGGTGGTAATGGGCTCTCTTACATAAAAGTTCTGGTGGTTCCTCTTGTCCACGACCTCCTCAGCAGGGCGTTCAAAGCTTCGTCCTCCTGTCCTCAGCTACCCAGCTTCCTGCTGCTTCCTTCATACTCCCTACAGGTGAGCCATCGTGGTGACTGAGTACCAGGACAGGACATTCACTGTCAGCTCAGGGCCTTGGCTGTGATGTCCCTCTTCTAGCAAGCTTTGAATCTAATTCATTATTTGGTGAATTTTTTCTCAGACTGAGCTCAAATGCCACCTCCTCGGTGAAGCCTTCCCTACTCCTCTCTTCTAGGCAGAAATCACTCCATTTTCTGTGCCCCTGAAGACTAGCCATTGGGGGTTTTATCAGAGCTTATGCTGAGCCATTTTTTATGATGGTTATTTTAATTTTGTTTCCGATAAGGAAGGCAGAATAGAGGAAAACAATGTGAACTTGAAGGTAAGGGCAAGGCCATTTCAGGTGGAGGAATTAGTGTTTGTGGAGGCACGGAAATGAGCAATTTACTTTGCCTGATAGAAAGACTGCATATGTGGATTGATGAGGTAGCTAGAGTCTTGCATTAATGCAGGGAGGTGGAGGGTGTGGCAACTTAAAGTCTAGGCTGAGAATATAGATTTAATGTTGGAAAGAACAAGGAATTACTTTGTCTATAAGCAGGGGAGTGATAGATAACATTAAATTCTGGATAACTTTAATCTTCAGGGAGCACAAAGCATTTCCGAGTAACACGTTTTTTCTTATTGCTTTGCATACTCCTGCTCTTTTGCACAAGACAGGGCACTGTTGCAAATGCCCACACTTGCTTATTCTGTTGGGCATATAGCACATATACCATATAGCACAGTACCACCCTCAGCAAGGCTGGGGCTTTAATAATGGCCCCATAGAATACGCAAATGATGTTTTAGATGATGTTGGAAGGGATGGTGCTCCTGGGCTTTAAGGAACTTGCAAAATGGGAGAGAAAGAGGGCAGTGGGCCTCATAATCTTGCCCCTTCTCCACCATCATACTCTTTTGTCCTGAGTTTCTTCACCTAAGGTCGTCAAGGACCGTTTGATGCCTCAGTCTCAGAGCTTCTAATTTGGTTGGCGTATGGATGACTCCTCATTAAGAGAATGTATCCAAGCTCGGCCAAGGACTGTGTGCAGCTGGACAGAGTGGCATTGCTCTCACAGTGGGTTCCATCTCTGGCTGCGCATTTCATTTCCCCAAGGAGGTTTTTCAAATATCAAGGCCTGAGTCCTGCCCACACTATTTAGCTCAGAACTTTTTAAAATCAAACCACTGACCCAAGCTTTCCTCTTCCTGCTTTCTACCAAGAAACAAGACATGGAGGAGAGCAGAGCAGTACATGGAGACGGGTGATTCTATGATGGGAAATTGCAGAGAAGGTTCACGTTTAGTAGTTTTTGTGGTGGTTATTTTAATTTTTGCTTTCTGATAAAGAAGGAGAAATAGGGGTTAACAATATGAATAGCTAGAAGGTAATTCTGCCAGGTGGAAGAATTAGTATTTGTGAAGGCAGAGAAATGAGCAATTTACTTTAGCTGATAGGAAGACTGCATATGTGGATTAATGAAATAGATAGATCCTTGCACGAATGGATGCAGGGATGCGGTGGGTGTGACAAGCCTTAGTTGGAAAGAATAAGGAGTTACTTTGTTTCTAAGCAGGGGAGTCATTTAATAGATAATATTTAATTTCAATAAAGTGTTTTATTGCTATGATTAGGGTGTATATTAGCTTGTACTGCATTAAAAATAAGGCAACATAGATTGGGTGGCTTAAACAACAGGAGTGCGTTTCTCATAGTTCTGGAGGTTGAGAAATCTAAGGTCAATGTGCTCATTGATTTGGTTCTCTTCTTCGCTTGCAGATGGCCTTCTCACCATGTCATGGTGCCCGCACATGGGGCAGAGAGGAAGAGGGAGAGGGGAGCAATGCAGTTCTCTTCTTTTTGTAAGGGCACTTTTTGTAATACCATCATGGGAGCCCACCCTCATGACCTCTTCTAAATCTGATTTCTCTCAAGTCTCAGTTTCAAATACTATCACATCGGGGGTTAGAATATATATTTAAAAGCAAATATGTGTTGGATGTTTTCAACCCTTTTGCACCCTTGAAAGAGTCCTAAATTCTAAGGAAAATAATATCAGTATATTAGATCTATAATGGACATTAATTTATTCCCAATCTTGCTTTAGATAATTTTATTAAGGAGAATTGTCTTAAAACTGGAAGAGAGGAATAAATATTAATAAATATGAAAGAATCTAAGATCAGAAAGAATATATTTTAAAATAATCTACTTTCTTTGAAAAGGGAATGTTTCCACATTTAATACATTATGTCACAGCTAGTGAGAGATCTTAAAAATTTGATCACAGGACCATGGACCAATAATGTCTGAGAAATAATGAAAATGGTAGTGTTCCTAGAAGATTGGTAAGGAGAAAACATTCCCATTGTCAAAATTGAACAGTTGAACGTATAGCTTAATAAATTTAATGGTAACCTCAACAAAATTCTCCTGAGTCCTTAGACCAGTGATGGCGAACCTATGACATGCATGTCAGAGTTGACACGCGAACTCATTTTTTTGGTTGACTTTCTTTGTGAAATGGCATTTAAATATATAAAATAAATATCAAAAATATAAGTCTTTGTATTACTATGGTTGCAAATATCAAAAAATTTCTATATGTGACACGGCACCAGAATTAAGTTAGGGTTTTTCAAAATGCTGACACACCGAGCTCAAAAGGTTCGCCATCACTGCCTTAGACAGATGTTTTATATAGACTTAGAAAGGGAAGTTACAGTGAGCTAGCATGAGCTTCCTGAAAGAAATGTATGCAGCCGGCCAGTGTGGCTAAGTGGTTGAGCATCAACCTGTGAACCAGGAGGTCACTGTTCTATTCCTGATCAGGGCACATGTCTGGGTTACCGGCTCAGTCCCCAGTGTGGGGCATTCAGGAGGCAGTTGATCAATGAGTCTCTCTCATTATTGGTGTTTCTATCTCTCTCTCCCTCTCCCTTCCTCTCTGAAATTTATAAAATACATTAAAAATGTATGCAATTAGCCTCATTTCATTTATTGGATATGGTTACCATAGTAATAGATTTGGGAAATGCCATAGACAACCTGTGTCTAGATTTCAACAATGTCTCTGAAAGTCTTTTATCATTTCCCTATGGTCAAGATAGAAACAACCCCCATGGATATTATTAATTAACTAGTGGCCTGGTGCACAAAATTTGTGCAGGGGGTGGAGTGGTGTCCCTCAGCCTGGCCTGCACCCTCTCCAATCTGGGACCCCTTGGGGGATGTCCAACTGCCAATTTAGGCTCAATCCCTGTGGGCCTAAATCGCAGTCAGACATCCCTCTCGAAATCCGGGACCACTGGCTCCTAATTGCTGACCTGCCTGATCACCCCTAACCACTCTGCCTGCCAGCCTTCTCGCCCCCAACTGCCCTCCCCTCCTGGCCTGATTGCCCCTAACCACCGGCACCATGGCTTTGTCCGGAGAGTCTCCTGGAAGGTCCCCTGGTCTAATTAGCATATTACCCTTTTATTAGTATAGATTCCAAGAGGGAGACAGGTTTCTATTTGAGCAGGAATTCTGCCCTTGGTCATGTCCTGGTTGCAACTTTCATCAATGACTTGGGTGAATCAAGGTGAATGCTTGTCAGCTTATCACCTTGAACTTATCCTCCCCTGGGAAAGACTACTAAAGCACATGATGATAGAAATCAGATTTTGATATCTATAAACTAAAACAATGGTTCACTGTTATCCTGTGAAATATGACACAAGATTATACATTTAGAAAATGTGGCAATTTGATTAATGGGTAAGTATCAATGCTTATCTCTACCCATGCTCTAGCGTGTTTGCCTAGCAAGCTGCAACTGACTGGCCGTTTTTCAGATTTCCTGATAGAACTAATTCTTGATTTGTGAGGAAATTTGGATTTTACTTGCTGACCCCGGAAGCCCATTATTCTTTAGAATTACTTTGAGAACCTGTTTTATGAAACAGGCCATCATCTCACTTACCTATCATAGAGTTAAGTCACCCATCTCATCAAACTTGGCTTCAAATAGCTTGTTGCTGTTTGGATTAAATAGTCTGTCCTCAAAAGATGAGGGCTGTCAATGTTCAGAATGATCAAAAGAATGGCTGTAGGTCCAGAAGGCATTTCCAAAGAGAGGAGTCTCTAATGTTGTGAACAAGAACAAGATACCGGAATCTCAGTAAAGTATCATTTGTTATTGAGAGAGATTTTGAGTATTTTTATAGGGTGGCAACTTTGAGTGGACAGCAGTTACTTGACTGTGTGAAGAGTCATGTAGCCCTTCTCTCTTTCTAATTGACAAAGTTTAAAAGTATTTTTTATTGAAGGTAGAGAACAAATAACAGAATACAACAGGATATTTATAAAATGTTTGTAAATTATAAAGAATAACACAAGTACCTGAGTATTCACTACCCATTTTAATAACTAGGGGCACTACCATAAACTCTGAAGTCCTCCTAGGTATCTTCCTTATCTATCCCTTAGCCTCCTCTAATCAGTCTAAAATGTTTACTTATCATTCCCTTGCTTTTTCTTATTTTTCACCAAATATTTCTATTTTTAATGATGATGGCAGCATAAAACTTTCACATAGTGATTTCTATGTGCAAGATACTTGTGAGTGCACATATTCATTTAACCCTAAAACAATCCTCAGCGGTAGATAGACTAATATCCCCATTTTACAGATGAGGAAACTGAGGTATGTAAAGGATAAATAACTGTAACTATGTAGTTAGGAAATAAAGTAATCAGAATTCCAACTCTGGAAGTCTGGCTGAGGATTATGTGCTCTTAATACCTTTGCCATGCCACGTCTCAAAGACACATAGTATAGTTCTATTTGATTTTTTAAAACGTTATGTAAATGAAATACAACTGTATGTATTCTGCAATTGGCAGTTTTTCAAACACCACTGTGTTCACTATTCTGTTTTATGGAAACTTCAGCTCATTCATTTTCATTGCTATAGAGTAATATTTAATTATATGACTATATTGCAATGTACTTATCCATTCTGCTTTCATTGGATGTTAGGGCTGTTTCTGTATTTTCTATATAAATAGTGCTAATGTAATGTTTTTTGTATTATCTTGTATGTATGTGCGAGAGATCATCATTCTAGGGTCTATATTTTGGAGTGTAATTGATAATTCTTGTGCTATGCCCACCTTCAGCATTCCTATATAATACCAGTTTTCCTAGTAATTATGCCTTCTAATAGTATATAAGTTCTACATCTTTCCAAGGGTTTGTATTTTTAAGAATTAATATTAAAAGATTAAAATTCTATTTTTTTGCCAGTCTGATTACACTGGAATTTGATCCTTTCATTTTTTTTCTTTTTCTATTTAGGTTTTCCCCTTCTGTAAAGTACCTGTTCAAATCTTTGTTCATTGTTTTTTTTGGAAGGGAAGGTGTTGTTTTCCTTTTGTTATTGATTTCTACTAATTATATATATTAATATATGTATTATATTAAGATTTGTGGAAAATACCTCATTTTTTAGCTCACCTTTCACAGTATTTCTGATAAGCAGAATTACTTCATTTAATTGACTTTATAAATTCTATTAGAATATTTGCATTTTTTAGTGTTTATTAAAACTTTATAAAAAAGATATTTTTCTATATGTCTTTTTAATGTTAAATACTTTAGTATTTCACATTTCCATCTTTAATCTAGCCAGGATCAATACTTATGTATTTTTTGAGATAGAGTTCAATGTCACTTTTTTTCTGTAAGGATAATCGATTTTTCTGGGTTCATTTAATGAAAAATGTGTCATTCCTCACTATTCTATAATGCCAGTTCTGTGATCAATGATGTTTTCATATGTTTTTTGGTCTGTTACTGAGTCTCTTTTTTTTGTTTCATTAGTCAATGTGTCTGTTCCTGTCTCAATATCACACTGTATTATTCCTTGTTAGTGCTTTATAACAAGTCCTGACATCTGTTCATGCTAGCCCTGCTTCCAACCTTCTTCAGGAGGTCCTGGTTACTCTTGTTCTTTGCTTTTCTGCACATATTTTAGAATTAGCCCAGCAGGTTCACTTAAAAGCCAATGGGAATTTTGATTGGAATTTTATGAATCCATAGATCATTCAGGCGAAGCTGACATCTTTAAAACATCGAATTTTCCATCACACAAACACAAGTTTCCTTTTATTTGGGTGATTTTAGTAGTTTTCTAATATGCCTTTAAATATTGTCTCTGCCCGATTCTCTTTCTAAACTCTAACAGACATATGTTTAACGTACTTTCTTACTGCTCTCTGTGATTCTTAACTTTCATTTCCTTTCATATTTTCTATCTCTTTTATGCATTCTGGATAATTTCTTTAGATATGCATTGTAGTTTAATAATATTTCTTTTCCGTTACTTTTATATACTATGTACACATATATTATTTACTTTTAATTCTAGTTTTTCTTATATAGAAGTTATTTTTATTCTTTTAAAACTATAGTTATTTATTTATAGTCTCTTGTTCTTTAATATAATTTAACCCCATATTTTATTTCTTTAAAACACTAAACAATTATTTTATATTATTTAAATATAATTTGAGTATTCTAGAGTCTGTTGTTTTTGCCGACTTATACTCATTAAGTCCCTTTTATTTTCCTGTGTTTGTGATTTTTTTGATGGAGATTTCATGTGTCTTAGTACTTTATTTAAAAAAATTCGTTGAGAATTGGTTTGAAAATTGGTTTCTCTAGGACGAATCTGTATTTGTTTCTAAGGTACTCAAGGAAATTTATTAACCCATAACACTGTATGTTAAACCTTTGGATCGGCATCTTTAGGAGAATCCAGGGAACAAGCCCATTTGAAGGCTACCTGCAGTCAAATATCCAGGGAAGCTTTTTTTTCCTTCTATCACTTGCCATTTTCAAGACCAACATTTTTCTTATAGACCCATGATGGAGTCTTTGAGACTTGGACCCCCTTTTTTTCTGAGATCTCTCTAGACAATAAACCTGAAATATTGTCATAAACACTCTCTAATTGCATCCTCTCTCCCCCTCCCATATGCAAATTCAGTGACTTCCAGTACTCATAGTGGCCCATAAAAGTCAGGACCAGTTTACCTTTCATTATTTTATCACATCAAGTACACTAGAGCTTTACAAATAAATACTTTTACTTTGTAAGGTAGTTAATAGTCTCATTTTCTGTAAGATATTGTCGTCTCTCTTTTACAGCTGAGGAAGAGAGAGCTGAGAGTGGTTACGTTCCTTGCCCAGGGTTATAAAGACATTAAGTGTTGAATCTATTTTTATTTTTTTATCCTGTTCACTTTCCACTTTACAATGCTAATCTTCTCCGTATTGATAATAATGCCTTTTACAAAACCTTTATTGTGTTCTAGGAAAGTAATAGGAAGCAGGCACCTTTATTATTCTTGCCTAATTGAATCTTTATAACAACCCCAGGTGGCATACATTTTTCTTCCTGTTTACAGATGAAGAGATGAGTCTAAGAGACATTAAGTAATAGGCAGAGCATATACTTATCAAGTGAGAGAGGTAGGCTTCCAGTCCAGGCTACTTTAAATTTGATTCTTGTCACCTCCTTATAGTAGCCTGCCCTGATCATTAACTCCCATCCTCTACCACTTTTTCCTATTGTTTCCTTCATAGCAGTTACCTCCATTTAGCAATAATTCATGTATTTCTGTCTTTATTTTTTTTACTAGGATCATAAACTCAACAAGAAGAGGGGCTGTGAGTGTTTTGTGTACTCTGTACACCAAGCAATTCCTGGTACTACTATGTATTACATAGCTGGCACTGCATAAAGATACTGAATGCTTAAAAGTCTGAATCTGAAACTCATTTTATTTTTGCTAAATATACTGCCTCCTTTCTTCTTTTTCAATTTAATTTATTGGGGTGACATTGGTTAATAAAATTATACAGGTTTCAGGTATACAATTCTACATTACATCATCTGTATATTGTATTGTGTGTTTACCACTTCAAGTCAAGCTTCTGTCCATCACTGTTTACCCCACTTTACCTTCTATCTTCCCCCACCCCCCCTCCCCTCTGCCAGTCACCATACTGTTGTCTGTGTCTGTGAGTCTTTCCTTTTTTCCTTTGCTTAATCCCTTCACCCTTCTCACCCAGCCCCTAAGCCCTTCCCCTCTGACAGCTGTCAGTCTGTTCTCTGTATCTGTGAGTCTGTTTCCTTTTTGTTCTTTTATTTTCTTTATTAGATTCCACATGTAAGTGAAATCATATGGTACGTGTCTTTCTTTGACTGGCTTATTTCTTAAAAACTCAATGAACAGAGTTCCTATTATCTTGGAATCATAGCCAAATCCAAAGCTGAAGACCATAAACACACTTAAGTATTCTAAGTTTAGAGAGCTGCCAGTGATGAAGGCCAGGTCCCCAATGGGAGAGCAGAGTCCAGACAATTATTTCACCAAAGCTTTTACCTTCTCTCTTGTAAGTCGATATAAGAGAGGATGGAAGAGAAGATGATGCTCTATTTGGAGTAGGATGTTGGTAAAAAAAGTTTATTTGCCTCCCTCTCTCTGTAGCTGCCACTAGCGTTAAAGGAAGAGGGCTGAAAGAGGACAGTCACACAAGTTATGGTTGTCTGCAGGAAGGCATTAGACATAACCCCCAGCAGGGCATATGCTTAACTAGTGGGCTTGGCCACCTGGCTATCCAGTAGAAGAAATAAAATGGTGACGAGACGTGTTGGTGGGGGACTGCCAGGCAGAAAAGGGGCAGAAGTTGGGGTTCCCTCAAGTTTTTGGTTTCCTAAAATTTTAGAAGATTGATTCCATCCAGGCTCTCAGGCCCAGAGAGTTGAATTTTTATGTTTTTGGAGGGGGAAGTCCAGTCCTGTTAGTATCATCACCATTTTGAGTGAGTTAGAGGCAAACAAACAAAATCCTTAAAAAATACTCTGTGTAGAAGACTGCAGCATGACGCTGTTCCCATCTGCTACCAACTGGAAGATAAGACAAGGCCGTGGTCTGCCCAGCCAATGCTGAGGGAGCTGTTTGGGATAAGCCTCTGGTCAGTGGAGTGCATCGAAGCTACCACCAGCCCCAGACAATGAGCTCAGCCTGCCCTGTGACTAGCCAAAGCCAGCGCTGCTGCCAACCTCACCCAAACAATTGGTAATTTCCAGAGTTCTGAAATATATGATTTTGATCATTTTTGCCAGAATTCTCATTGCTTTTATGAAGAAGCAGGCTTTTAGAGGTTCTGACTCTGCTGTTTTCAATGCTGGCACAGGAATGGAAATGGCAGAGTGAGTAGAAGTATTTTTTGATATTTATATTGATAGAAAGAAGTTTTTAATTTTGATAAAGTCCAGTTTCTCAATTTTTTATTTTATGGTTAGAACTTCGTGAATTTTATCTAAAAAAAAAAAAAATCATTGCTTGCTCCAAGGTCATGAAGATATTTATTTATTTTTAATGCCAATTCTTCTTTTTTTTTTTTAAATATATTTTATTGATTTTTTACAGAGAGGAAGGGAGAGAGAGATAGAGAGTTAGAAACATCGATGGGAGAGAAACATCGATCAGCTGCCTCCTGCACACTCCCCACTGGGGATGTGCCTGCAACCCAGGTACATGCCCTTGTCCGGAATCAAACCTGGGACCTTTCAGTCCGCAGGCCGACGCTCTATCCACTGAGCCAAACTGGTTTCAGCCAATTCTTCTTTTAAAAATATATTTTTATTGATTTCAGAGAGGAAGGGAGAGGGAGAAAGAGATAGAAACATCAGTGATGAGAGGGAATCATTGATTGGCTGCCTCCTGCATGCTCCACACTGGGGATTAAACCCACAATCTGAGCATGTGCCCTGATCAGGAATCGAACCATGACCTCCTGGTTCATAGGTTGACACTCATTTCCTGAGCCACGCCAGCTGGGCATGAAGGTATTTTTTAGATGTTTTCTTCTAGAAGCTTTATAGTTTTAACTTTTAGGTTTTTATCTGTGATCCCTCTTGAAGCATTACTTATATACAGTGTGTGATAGGGGTCAAGATTAATTTTTTTTCCAATAGAAATAACCAGTTTTTCTAGCATCATTTATTAAAAGGATATTCTTTTCTCCATTTATTTGTTTGCATGTCTGTTTTGAAACCATACACGTGTGGGTTTATTTCTGGACTCTGTTCCTTTTCATTGGTCTAATTATCAGTTCTTTGGTACTTTAATCTCTTGATTTATTTATCTTTATAGTAAGTCTTGAAATTGGGTAGTGAAAGTTTTCCAAATCTGTCAAGATTACTTGACTATTTTACCTCTTTTTTTCTATATACACTTTAAAATCAAATGGGTTTTGGTAGGAATTGTGTTGAATCTATATATTACATTGGGAAGATTTGACATCTTAACAATATTTTGTCTTTCAGTACACAAATACGATATCTTGATTTATTTACAAACTCTTTAATTTCAGTAATGTTTTATGGGTTTTAGGGTAAGGCCTTATTCATATTTTAGTAGATTTAGCATTTAATAGTTCATGTTTTGAATGCCAGTTTTAGTCATTACTTAACTTTTATTTTTCATTTTGTAGTTGTTTATATATGGAAATACAGCTGACTTTTATATATGGCTCTGTGCTCTATGACTAGAACTCATATGTCATTTCTGATGGATTTTTTGCAGGATTACTTGGCATTTTACACAATCATGCCATCTTCAAATAAAAACTTTTCCTTTTTCCTTTCCAATCTGTATGCCGTTTCCTTTGCTTGGCTTCCCCCCACTCACCTCATACTGCACAGGTTAGGACTTCCAGAACAATGTCGAATAGAAGTGGTGAGAACAGACGCTTAACGTTGTTTCAGTCATAGGGAGAAGGTGTTCAGTCTTTCACCATCATTTATGATGTTACTTGTAGACTTTTCATACATACCCTTTATCAGGTGGAGCATGTTTTTTCTCTTCCTGGCTTGCTGAAAGTTTTATCATTATTTCTGTTTTTGCAAGTAGGCCTGCAGGACACACATGAAGTATGAGGATGTATATAGTGATGAATTAGTTGCTAGGGAGGCAAGGAATATAAAAAGAACATGCATATGTACAGGCCAAACCACATGGGATGGACAAAGGCCATGCAGTGGTAATGTAGACAGACTGGGCTGAGCGGGAAGAGACCTGATTTCTATTCCTGGCTCTGCCACCAACTAGCCACTTAAATAAGATGCTTTGCTTTCTACTTAGCACCCAAGAGATCCAGTTGAAAACCTGGACATCTCATTTCTTCAACACCACATGCTCTTGGTTTCCTTAGCTTTATTCTAAGTCTTGAGATTGAATAATGCTTTGTTCCCTGACCCTACTTTTAAGTAGTTCCTTTACTAAAGTCTCTTCACCTGAACTTTTTGGGGTGAATTCTTTTATTTATTTTATTTTTGCCAGGACTGTACCCTCATTGATACATGTTGGCAATGTCTTCTCAACACATAGGCATGTTCTTGGGTCATTATGTCTAGGGCTGACCTCCAAGTAGGTAGGTCTCTGGCTCTAACCCCAACCTCCCAACACCCATCTATATTTCTAGTACTGTGGGTTTTAGTGTAGGAAAATGATTTTAACTACTTTGAATATAGTAGTTTGATTCCATTCCTTTGGGTCATAAAGGTTTTTGCATTTTGAGTACCTTTTGAAAATACTCATATGAGGGTCATATCATACATTGTTTTGAATTGACAAACTTGTGTCAGGTTATCTATTTAGCGACACCATCAGTTGAGCAAGATTGTGGTTGAGACAGCATAGGTTCCAGGGTGATGGGAAATTGAAGGGGGGTAGGAATCATGTTTTAGCATGGAAAGATAAACTTTTGTTGTTCATAATTTTACTGGGAAAAACCCTATGGAAATCTAAATCCTTTCCCCTAAAATTTCTGTGAATTTCCAGAGGGCTTACGTTCTTAAGGTTATTTCTGTTCCCAGGCTCATGCTTTTTTCTAAATTTGTTCAATTTCGGATTATCTCTCTATCCCAGTAGGCAAAGTCTATTCTGTGTTCATTGACCTAATTGTAAAATGTAGCCCCTTTTTCAATTTCCACGTTCATAAACCCCCTGCCTTTAAGGCAAGGACTAGACTTCCCTGCGGATTTAAGTGCAGAGGACAAATACGGAGGAGGAGACAAAGGAGGCATTTCCATCGCAGCAGCACACCACCTGCAAGTTGAATGTTAGACTGTTCTTACAATGTCCTCAGCCTCCCCTTCACCGGGACGTTTCATGTCACTTCTGTGTATTGCATGCCCACGCTGTGTATCATCTTTGTATCCTTCTGTCCCCCTCCCTTCTATGCCTTGCCTCCTCTCCTTTCTTCTCCCTCTCACTCTCCCTCTACCTCTATCTTCTACCTCTCTCTCTCTCTCTCTCTCTCTCTCTCTCTCTCTCTCTCTCTCTCTCTCTCTCTCTCTCTGTCTCTATCTCTCTCTCACCCCTCCCCCACCCCCCTGAGGGAATGCAAAGTGATGGAGCCTTTGGAGCCAGACATGTGAGTGCTGAATTAGCTGATGGCTTCTATAACTTACTTAAACTTTCCAGTGTCAGTTGTTCCATAAGTAAAATGTCAATAAAATTACCCATTTCACAAGTGTCCTGTGTATAGCGGTCCAGATGCTGGCATTTGCTGCCTTCTCAGGACCATGGTGCTCATCTTTCCCACTTCCAGGAGCGTTGTCTGCTCACGGTCTACAGCTGAGGCCAATCCTAGCATAAGAGAATCCCTTGTCTGGGGTTAGAGCAGCTGTGGGCAAACTACGGCCCGCGGGCCGGATCCGGCCCTTGTGAAATGAATAAAACTAAAAAAAAAAAAAAAAAAGACCGTACCCTTTTATGTAATGATGTTTACTTTGAATTTATATTAGTTCACACAAACACTCCATCCATGCTTTTGTTCCGGCCCTCCGGTCCAGTTTAAGAACCCATTGTGGCCCTCGAGTCAAAAAGTTTGCCCACCCCTGGGTTAGAGTCTGCCAAGGGGCTGCCCACAGGGTGGTTGATGTGGAGGTTCAAAATCTTGTCTCTGCTTGAAAATGGGACAAGTCTCAAGGGTCATTCCTGCTCCAGAGCTTCATGTGAGAACAACCGAGGCTTCTGTTGCAACTGGTTCACAGTTCAGCTTCTCGCTTTGCCAACCCTGCTTCCCTCACTCCCTGCAGACTCTAGTAAACATGAAAATTCCTGTCCCCGAGCTTGTTTTCAACTAAAGAAAATGGTTAAATGACTATTCAGGGCATGCTAGATGCCCAGGAAATTATTGTTTAGAGAGTAACTTGAGAGAATTTATTTTACGAGATTTTCCAGAATATTCCAGACCTATATAAAACTACACAAGGAGTCTTAATTTGGAACTATGAATAGTGAGAATAAAGTTATCTCAAATTTTGACAATAGAAAAATGGTTACTGTTTGATTTTTTAAAGAAATTTATTTTACTAGAGCATGTTCTAATGAGCCTGCTCCAATGGAAAGAGAATCTTGTTATCTAGTAATGGATTTTACCTGATACTCATGAGTACTGTAATTTAGTTGTCTCTGTATATTTGGTTAATAATCCAACACTAATAGAGGTGCTGACAGTTTATGTCCCATAAGGTTAGAGGCTAACCGGTAAAAAGCTGATGTGTTATGATTTTATAGACAAAAAGAAAAGTCAGTGCCACAGGGATTAAGGTCTTACATCTTATTTAGCAGGCTTTGGGGCATTTTTTTCCTGACTGGCTATTTTAAATATCAATTCCTTTCTTTTTTTTAAATGTATTTTTATTGATTTCAGAGAGGAAGGTAGAAGGAGAGAGAGATAGAAACATCAATGATGAGAGAATCCTTGATTGGCTGCCTCCTGCAAGCCCCCTACTGGGGATTGAGCCCACAACCTGGGCATGTGATCTGACCAGGTTCATAGTTCGACACTCAACCACTGAGCCACACTGGCCATGCTAAATCTCAATTTCTTATACACATTTTGATTTTGTGTTTGTCTTCTATGCCAGTTACCTCAATAATGAGTTAAATAAAACCTTGTCAGGTGCTTATTATCTGTTTGTATGCGAGTGTTGTTTTTAACAGTGGATTTCCATAGGAATGTGTTTCTGTGTTAGTATTATTAGTTTCTGGAGGGGAGTGATATGATTGGAAGGTACCCAAAGTCCACAGGAGCAACTGTTAAAAAAGAAGTCAGCATTTTGAAGTTAGCCAACCCCTGTTACACTGAATTCAGAGTTTGGGTCTACTTTTGAAGTGTGTGCATTTCCTAGGGCTTCTGTAACAAAGCGCCACACACTGGGTGGCTTACGCAACAGACATGTGTGGTCTTGCTGTTCTGGAGGCTAAGAGTTGGAGAGCAAGTGCTTGCAGATGGATTCCTTCCGAGGGCTGTGAGGAAGACCTGCTCCGTGCTTCTCCCCGAGCTGAGCTGCTGGTGGTTTGGGGGCCGTCTCTGCTGTTCCTTGGCCTGTAGATACATCACTGCATCTCCGCCTTCATGTACACACCGTGTTCTCTCTGTGTGTACCTTTTTGTGTCTGTGTTCCAATCTCCCCTTTTTATAAGGACACCGGTCATATGGGATTAGGGGCCTCACCCTAATGACTTCATTTTAACTTGACGTCCTCTGTAAAGACCTCATCTGGGTTTCAGGCTTTCACATATGAATTTTGGCGGTGGTGATGGTGCACACAGTTCAACCCATAACAGTATGATTACTTTTTCTCCACTCCCCAGGACATCGATGGATATCTTAAGGAGGAGAATACCATTAGCTCCTGAGAGAACCCCAATTAAGAAATCTCACATTGGTTTTTTCTTTAAGACATTTTTGTCTTATATTTTTGAAAAAATATATATATATTTTATTTCAGAGAGGAAGGGAGAGGGAGAGATAGAAACATCAATGATGAGAGAGAATCATTGATCGTCTGCTTCCTGCATGCCCTCTATGAGCCCACAACTGGGTATGTGACCTGAAGGGGAATCCAGCTGTGACCTCCGGTTCATAGGTCAGCACTCAGCCACTGAGCCACACCTGCTGGGCACTGAGCCCAGGCTTTAATAATGTAGTTATGAAGGATTAGGTTTGGGAAATAAATCCTGTCTAATAGGTGAGGTTACAAGTTCTCAGGGGCATTTACCAGCCAGTCTGCTTTACTGATTAAACCAACAAACCCCAAAATGCTTTTTAGTGTTGCATTCATTTACATGAATATAATCAAATAACAGTTCCATTGGCATTGGATTGCATTTTTTAAATATGTTGGTAAGTTTGTCTGAGGGGAGCATGTGGTGCTTTTTTATTTTGCCTTAGGCAGGCAGGCAAGTCGGGGGGAAAGAACAACTCCTTTGCAACCCTGGAATTATTTACGATGGCCAGAGAAGAATCTTCTGTTTGAGTAGCCCCTCTGAACTGCCTGGCACGTAACAGGAGCTTGTGAAATGTTCGAGGGGGAAGAAGTGCCCAGAGAACGTGGACTGTTTGAGAGCAATCACACAAGCACATACTTATCCAGAGATTTACCTAATACCCAGCTTTGCCTCGGTGCTGTGGGGGCTGCCAGTATGTGAACGAGAATAGTGATAGCAGTGGCTCTTCATGGGGCTTACTATGCCAAGCACCCAGCACACATTAAAAAACAATGATCTCAGCGACTCTCCGAGTCAGGTAATAGTGTTCTTATTTTACAAAGAAGGAAACTGAGGCTAAGAGAGGTTAAGCACCTTGACTACAAAGATGGTGATCGGTTGTTAAGATAAGGTGGGTTACCTTAACACTGTCCTCTCTCTAGGCGAAACTTACGTTCTTGTTGTAGAGATAGGACATTTATCATTGAGGCAATTAGAAAATTAGTATAGTATTGTGTGTCTCTTTTGCTATGTATGTGTGTGCGGTTAGCATTTCATTTGTGTAATGGTTAAGTATGTACGATCTGAAGTTAGAAGCTGGGATTCAAATCTCACGTGGACCGCTTCCCTAGCCATGTGATCTTGGACATGTAGCTTAACCACTCTTTGCTGCCACTTTTTAAAATATAAAATAGGGGATAATAAAAGTACCAATCTCATTGTTGTAAAGAATACTGTATAAAAGTTATGTAAAATGATTCAGCACTGGCAGAAGGTATTTTTTTGCTGGAATGTTAGCTTCACAAAGAGAGCGATTTATGTTTGTTTTATTCATGCGTATATCTTACATGTCTAGAACAGTGCTCGGAATAAAATAGACATACAGTAAATACATTGTTCAATGAATGAATATATTTCAGTATGTAAGTGCCAGGACTTAGCTACATTAGCAGCTTAATGAAGTCGTCTGAACAGGGTTCTCTTCCTGGGATACACATTAGAAATACCCAGAAGGCTTGCTTGCTTTATTTATTTATTTAACTGTAAGAGAACATTGATTGGGTAAATCACAGAGGTAGGAGAAGTAATTCTTAGAAGAAATGGGCTTGGGAAACAAGTTATGAAGGTAAAGAAAGGGCCCTTGGAACTTGGGAGTGGGGAAGCTAATGGTAAGGTGCCTGAGTGCCAGGGACAGGGGTAGGAGCAGGGGTGGAATGATGGGGAGATGGGTGGGAAGGGAAAGGCAAGGCTAGAGCTTGCTCCCTGGAGGGAGAGATTGGAATGCTTTAGATAGACTTGTTCTCAATCCCCGCCACAGACAAAGGTTGCGCACCGCTGCTGGAGAGTCGCTGTGAGTGACAGCTGAGTTTGCCAATCTCTAATGTGTCAATCGCTTGCTTCAGGAAATTTCCTGGCTAAGGGGACCTCTTGATTAAAAGTAGAATCATATAGGCATATTGATTGTGTCGAAGATTCAATAGCAAAAGTGATCTTCTGAATGACTGAAAATCCTTTCATCAATAAATGCTTTGAATTCATATAGAATATGGGTTAGGATTTGGTTTCAAATAATTACATACGTTTTGTTCCCTTACATGAATCACTGGTGGGGTATTTGGAATTTGTGTGGGGCTTGGGACAATTGTTTTTTATTGTGGGAACTATCCTTAACATTGCAGGTGGCTTTGAATATAAGCAAAGTTAACGGCAATATTGGATGAGGTGATTAAGATCTCTCTTAAGACACTTGGGGAATTAAACCAAGGCACAGAGAAACTTTTCAGTTGCTGGTTCCTTCTGTAGAACCAGAAGATGAGTTTGCCAATGTCTAATGTGTCAATCGCTTGTCTTAGGAAGTTTCCTGGCTAAGGGGACCTCCTGATTCTCTGGTGCTTCTACTCTTAGCACGTGAGCTCCTCATTCTCTCCTCACAGGTCAAGTCACTGGGTGGTGGAGTTGGCAAGATGGGGATGGATTGAATGTGGGAGCCTTATAAACCTAGAAGACGAGTAGAACCAAAATGGATAATTAGAGGGAATCTTTGTTAAATAACCACTTATTTACATGCTTTCCCATACAATTTTAAATATTTCTTTTATGAAGAGTCTATGCTACATATTTCTTTCAATCAAGACATTATAAAGGTATTAACACTATCACATGCCCTGTACTAATGTTGTAGCAATAGGATTCCATTTTAATGTTGACTACCAAGCCATTTTTTTTTTTTTACCAAGCCATTTTGATGTCTTAGGCTTCTACTGGTAAACGCTAAATTCTGTCCCTATTTGTCTTTATCTTTAAAGAGCTGCATTGAAGGATTTCTGGCCCTCTTAAGAAAGAATATCATTGAAGTGTGAGGCCTAGAATATAATTCAGATCATCCTAATCAGATTTCTCAACCACTGATCTAATCAAGCTAGCTGTTTTGCTTAGCTTCTTGGTCAAGTTCATTCATGAACTCAGAAAGCATTTACTGAATTTATGCTGTGTCTACCCCTGGGCTAGCATGTAACAAGATTAGTAGATGAATTGAGCCCTGTCCTTTAGGAGTTTATAGTCTTACTGAATGAAGTGAAGGAAATAATAGAATGCTATATAAAATGTATGATGGCGTTTACACTTGAAATATGTTAAAGGTCTTTCCTGGCACTTTCTTCATTTCAAAGATATTTTTGCCATTATAGTCATTCCCAACAAAGTGTTATAAAATTAATATAATAGAGTCATTGGCATTTCATGGTTTTACTGACTGTGGGTTTGAGTGGATTCTGAGCAGAAGAAAAGAATGAGAAATTGAAACCCCATTGATTTTTGTATTGGAGTAAGTTGAAACATAAAATCCCTTTGTCCCCCCTGCACATACATACACCAACCCCAAAACACACCAAATTCTGCCAGACTCTTAAATGTCATCTTGTCAACCGAAATGAATCCAAATAGAAAAACAACTCATACTAATTTTATTTAAGGTCTGAGAAATGATGAAATTACTTTCTTATTTTGAAAGAAAATGTGTATACATATGTGAACTATTGCAAAAACATATTTTTTCCCATGCTTATTTAGAAGAACGGAAAGCTGTAATGAGAAGTTACCTCCCATCCCCCATATATATTTCTCTTCTTTGCTTTCTTATGTAATGACCTTTTGTGAGGCCCATTTACAGTTACAAACTGGCAGCCACTTTGATATTTCTTACTTATATTCCCCCTACTTGATGTTTATATGTGTAGTAGATAGCACAGTTTTCTTCTATTAATGTTACAGAAAACCACCCTTAAATTTGCTTCCACAATGAGGAATAAGTAATCCACAAAAGCCCTTAATTAATCATTTCTATTCACAGGCTGGGAAGGAGTGTGACTTGACTGTACTTTCATTGCAGGAGTTAACCAGGGTTGAATGTCTGTATGTCTCTCATTGTACAGCCCCATTGCTCTCCTACAGACTCATACAGTCCTTGCATCCTAACTTGATTATTTGAACAATATGCCCCTCCTGGCTGTCCTAATTAGGAAGAGTAGTCAGGTTTTGGTTGTCCCAGCCTACGACCTCTCATGAGTTAAACTCATTTGTCTTGTGGTTTTTTACTGTGACGGTAGGTTGTGGTGAAACCTGTAGATTCTGACTCTACAGAGATCTGATTTTTTTCAGTGATGAAAACTAACTCAGAATCACTATACCAAGTCCTTCAAAGCCAGGGAAAAGTCCCGATTAAAAATGTTAAAGAAGCTCCTTGAACTCAGGTGGAGGATAACACTTGGGAGGGGATAAAGGATCACCATATAAGAATTCTCCAGTATACTTTTCTTTGTCTTCTGAATTAAAAAAATTATCTTTATTGTCGAGGCCAGCATTCTTTTCTTATTGCTCAATAAAATAGAATATACTTTGGGGTGAGGGGCCAAATTGATGTTGTTAATTATTTGCTTTGGTGAAAGTGAGGAAAGAGAATATCATGTCCTCAGGCTGTCTTCATTAAAGGCCCACATACTTGTAATGACTCTGTGGGGGCTTATATAAAGCAAGCACATTGCCTGCTGCCTGGTGGGAGCTTCCGAAAGTCAGCTACAGGCAAGCTTGATGTGATCACTTCTGACTACCGAAGACCCAGACGCTATTCTGGGACTTCCTGTGCAGGAATATGAGTATATTAAGGGCTGGACACTTGCTCAGGGCACATGTGTGGGTCGTTGACTAGTGGCTGCACAGTCCTGGGTTCATTTCTGGATTCTTGCCCAGCTTTTCTTCAGGTTGTGAGCTGCTGCTCATCTCTCAACTTTATAAATTCTACTTCTGGGTGGAGTCTGCAGGGCTCTGTGAACATTACAGTGAGATCATCTGCCTTCTAGGGCCCAAGGACGGTTTTAGATTTTGCTCTCACTCCTCTCTTTTACCCCGGCAAGTTCATTTTCCTTCAGTGGCTCAGTTGATGGGATTCACCATATATTGGGCATCACTGCCTGTCTTTCCCCCATCTCACTGTCTGGAACCTTGGTTCTCTGTAGAGTGAGATGGGTGAAGGAGTCTGAGGGTCTGGGCCTCTCAGGGGACTGGTGTGCTGTGGGTCCAGTAACAGATGGCAGATGTTCAAGTTCTATGAAACAGGCTGCAGAGAGCTAATGGGGTGAAGTGCACAATGAACTTGCTGATGATTTCCTTCAGGGCTCCCCGTTGATGGGCCTGGGTAAGTTAGTGCTCTTCCACCTGCCCTATCAACCTAAATTAAGAGGTAAACTGACCCAAGATCGAATTACCAGAAATTGAGATTATTCGGGACTAGCAGGAGAATTGCAATTCAGGACACACAGACTGTAGCAAGCTACAGGTGAGTCTGTTAATGGTTTGGGGTGAGCTGTTTTTATGGGCAAAGCGGCAAGAAGATGCGAACCTAGCCAGAGTCCAAACAGCAAGTTCATTGGCTGAAGGGTGGGGAGAGATTCTTGGCAAATGATTATTGGTCCACGGATAAGTTTCGTTCTCCTATAAATCAGGCATTTATGGGAAATCAGTCTCTCAGTTCTTGTTTTTCCTGAGGGCTCATGTGTGAGATTCTCCATTTCATATTCTCCAGTTCCATTTTAGATTAAAATCCTTTCAGATACCCATAGAGACGTTTGTAAACTTTTAGCTTACAGAAGGAATATGCATTTGTAAATGCAAATTCCCGGGCCTCGCCCTCAGACTGATCAGGAGGACTCAAAGCTGCAGTGTCACAGGATCCACCTAATTCTAGCTCAGGTAATTCTCAGAGCACATCTGGTCACTTCTGCAGAAGGAAAGCTCCTGGCCCTTCTAGGAACTTCTTACTAGTAGTTAATTCATGCCTGAGCACTCATATTTAAGCTGAAGACCTTTGTTTGGCGTTTTTTGATGGAGATGTTCGGAAACTGACCTCTGTTATTCATGCTGATACTACAGGATCTCCCTGGGTGAACCCTGCTTTCTCCTTCTATCTTGCTCTTCTCATTCTCCCCACATTGTTATCTTGCCTCCCTTTCCTTTTCTCAGCAATAGTTATAGTTGCTTGCTAAAGGGGCTCCTCTTATTTCTTATCTTTGCAGATCAAAGTCAGGGCTGACTTTCTTAACCTTTCCCACCTTTCTCACCTGAATCCTTTTATGTTCCACTCAATAAACCTAAAGTCCAAACAACACATTCTAGAATTTTTTCTTGCCGGGACCTTGGTAAGATATTGGTTTTTCAGTGTTTGAGATTTCTTGGCAGATACAACTCAGTCTTCTCCCATTTAGAACCTCGAGCTACCTGTACAAATCTTCAAGAGAAAGGAAAGATGTTCCTAAGAGGAGCCAGAGTAAACTTGGTGATGTGGCCAGCTTGAAGAGCACTTTGGTTGGGAAGTGGAGGAATTTCAATAGAAGACCTCATGAGCCTGCTTTTCTTGCTTTTACTGTCTGGCAGCTTTAAACTTGTCCAAGTATTGTGTCTACCCAACCCATCCTGCCCTCTAATTTCAACTGGGACTTATGTTTTAATTTGTCGTCCTGAAGTAGTTTCCCAAAGTGACCCCCTCAACCTCCTTATCTTTGAGACCTCCCAACCTTCTACCTTCACCATGAACTTTAAAGAGATATATTCCAATACAGTTTGCACATGTAGAAGACTAACTCATGCATCCTTTCTACCCCATGGGAATTTTTTTGCTCTGTACGACCTTCTGATGTGCTTTTTCTCTGTGTGTTTGTCTTTCTTGCTGCAGGAAAGCAATCTCCCGGGCAGGCCTGCAGCACCTGACTCCTGCTCATCCCCTCGGTCTTCCTGTGGCAAATGGTCCAGCGAAGGAGCCCAGAGCAACTCTGGACTGGAGTGTAGGTGTTGGCTTTTTTATTTAAACATAATTTGATTGCGTGTGTGTCTGTCTCTTTCTCAGGATTCCTATAACTACAAGCAATACTTAATAATTTTCTTTATTTTTATATTCTTGTTTTCCAATTACAGTTGATATACAATATTATATTAGTTTCAGGTATAAAACCCAGCATAGACATTATATACCTTACTAAGTGATCATCTTCATAAATCTCATACCCATCTGACACCATATGTAGTTATTAGAACATTATTGATGAATTCCTTCTGATGTAGTTTACATCCCTATGACTATTCTGTAACAACCAATTTGTACTTCTTAATCCATTCACCTTTCTAATCTATCCCCCACCCTCCTCCCATCTGACAAAATGTTCTTTGTATCTATGAGTCTGTTTCTGTTCTACTTGTTCATTTATTTTGTTATTTAGATTCAATTGTTGATAGACATGTATTTATTACCTTTTTATTGTTCTTATTTTTAATCTTTTCTTCCTTCTTCTTAAAGAAAACCTTTTAACATTTCTTGTAATATGGTTTGGTGGTGGTGAACTCCTTTAACTTTGTCTTGTCTAAATAAAAGTCTTTATTTCTCCTTAAATTTTAAATGATAGCCTTGCTATGTAGGGTAATTTTGGTTGTAAGGACTTAATAATTTTTAATGTGGCTCACTGACCCATCTTTACATGTCTAAGCCATTCTCAGAATCCTAGGAACATAGCTTCTTTACTAGTATATGAAGTCAGATATGTTGAAGACTAAAATAAAATCTTCATGAATCATTTGAAGCTACCTGGGTGTGCAGCTGTCAGATAAAAAGTACCTCTGCGCACATGCTTCATTGTCTCCTCCAAGCTAATGGTGAATTAAACTTAGCCTTAGCAGCATCATGGAATCTAAGTTTGATTTCCTCAACTCATGCTGCTTTGCCTTTTTGGTACTTTTTTTCCTTTTTTTAATATTTATTTATTTTTTATAGAGGATGACCTTACTTTAAATTCTAGGCACTTCATGTCTCCAGTCTGTCATACTTCCTCCCCTAACTCAAAGATAGATAGGTTTTGTATCAGTGGGAGTGGGCATATTTGCTGATGTTAATATTTTAACCAAAAGACCTCCATAAAAACTATGAACTGGAGTTGAAGAATGCAGCCTGAAATTCTTAAGTCAATTAGAACACTTATTGAGAGTCATGAGTGAGTCAAGTTCTTGGTGGAAGACATCTCTAACTGGATTGAAAGGCTTTGTCCCTTCCTGAAGGAATGTAAGGGATGACATGGAAAGAGAGGAAGGTTGATCTGAAATTCTGCCTTTCTGGTCTTGATGGTGAATTTTGTTTAGAATTTGTAGTTGAGTTGACAGAGGGGAAATTCATGCGTGTCTCTTCTCATAAGAAAGAGCATGGCAGGGTGGGAGAAAAGAGGGGAGTTTTAAAATTAAATTAATTTTTTAGTACATACTAGAGGCCCAGTGCATGAAATTCGTACACCCATGGGGAGTGGGCCTAAGCCATCAGTCAGACATTCTTAGTGCTGCCACAGAGGTGGGAGAGGCTCCCACCACTGCTGCTGTGCTCACCAGCCATGAGCTGGGCTTCTGGCTGAGTGGTGCTCCCCCTGTGGGAGCGCACGGACCACCAGGGGCCAGCTCCTGTATTGAGTGTCTGCCCTCTGGTGGTCAATGCATGTCATAGTGACCAGTCATTCCCAGTCGTTCTGCTGTTAGGGTCAATTTGCATATTACCCTTTTATTATATGCCTGGTGCATGGGTAGGGGCTGTCTGGTTTGCCCTGAAGGGTGTCCAGGATCAGGGTGGGGGTCCCGCTGGGGTACCTGGTCAGCTTGGGTGAGGGGCTGAGGGCTGTTTTCAGGCTGGCCACACCCACTTCAGGGTGGGGGGTCCTGCTGGGGTGCCTGGCCAGCCTGGGTGAGGGGCTGAGGGCTGTTTGCAGGCTGGTCAAGCCCCCCAGCAGGGACCCTCACCCCTTGAGGGTGTGGCCAGCCTGGGTGAGGGGCTGATGACTGTTTGCAGGCTGGCCACAGCCCCTTCAGGGTGGGGGTCCCCGCTGGGGTGCCTAGCCAGCCTGGGTGAGGGGCTGATGGCTGTTTGCAGGCTGGCCATGGCCCCCAGCCAACCAAGCTCCCAGTGGAGGCTGGCTGGAAGCAGGTATCTGGGATTTATTTATCTTCTATAATTGAACCTTTGTTGCCTTTAGCAGAGGCCACAGCCGGCCAGGCAGGCGGAAGCTTGGCTTCCTCCATCGCTGGGGTAACCAAGCTTTCTGCTTGCTCCAGCTCCGTGGCTGCTGGCCGCCATCTGGTTGGGTTAATTTTCATATAGTCACTCTGATTGGCTGGTGGGCGTGGCTTGAGGCATAGCGAAGTTATGGTCAATTTGCATGTTTCTCTTTTATTAGATTAGATTACACTTTGATTGGTTGAATGGCTGACTGGGTGACTAGATACTTAGCATATTAGGCTTTTATTATATAGGATGCCATGATTTAATGTCCTTTTATAGTACCATATTTCTCTCGCTCAAATACACACCAACATTATTGTTTTACATCAGTGCTGAGAGTTTGTTACTATCTGAATATGTTGCATTGTTCAGGAGGAATGTTCCTCTCCTGGAGCTTCCCTTTATTCCAGGTCAGTTATGTAATAAACTCTTAAATGATAATGAAGATTAGGATATATACTAGTATACACCAGTGATTACATAATTAAAAAGAATTAAATGTATAAAAAAACAGATAAATAAAACCCAAGAATGGCATGTAAGCACCCATTATTAGAGTGAGCATGTGTTATAAATCAGGGACCCCAAAAAAGTAGTTTAATATTCATGATGTCCCAAACAATCCTCTATTTGAGAGGCAAGACTCTAATGAGAGAGTTTAAATCATTTAGATAAGAAACCTTCATGAAATCTTTTTTCTGCTCCTTGTGTGACATTAGCCAAGACACTTGGTTTCTTTCAGCCTCAGTGTTTTCATTTGTAGATGGGGACAATTTTAGCCCCTCCTAAGGGGAACTTCATGGATGTTGTTAGGATCAAATGTGGCAGTAAATGTGAAAGTTCTTCACAAACTGTATAGCCTGCAGAATTATTTATTCAGAAATAAAGTAATTGATGAATTTATTAATTCATCTCACATTTGAGTACTTGTTGGTCCTTGAACTTGTGTTGGTCCCTTGGAATTCTGAGGTGAGGAATATGTTTCTTTCTTTAAGAAGCTTAGAATGCAGAGTGCAGAGAAGAAATCAACAGGTAAAAAACCAGTGGTGACACCTAGAGGAGTACAGAGACCATCACTGGAGTGTGAGGGGAGACACTCCATCCCTGTTTGATGTTGGAAATAGTTATCAGAAATGCTTTTGAAAGATAAGTATCACATGATCTCACTTACTGTATATGTAGAGTATAATGAACAAAATAAACTGACGAACAAAAATAAATCCAGAGACATGGAGGCATGGAGCAGGCTGATGAATTTCAGAGGGAAGGGGAGAGGGGATGGGAAGAGATTAACCAAAGAACTTATGTGCATACTGAATAACCCATCAACATAGACATTACTGCAATAGGCCGCAGGGCGGGGTGGGTGGAGGGGGTCAATTGAAGGGGAAGGGATACCTGTAATACTTTCAACAATAAAGATAAATTTTAAAGAAAAGAAAAAGAAATGGGTATTTGAGAAGCTCACTCTATTGAAGGAGTAACCTTACTAAGTGCTTTAATCACACACACACACACACACACACACACACACACACACACACATACACACACACAAAGAATTAAAAAAGAAGTGTCCTGCTTGAGCCAAAGCTTGACTAGTACATATAATTTTCTGATTCCTAATATTTCATTGGAATGATATTTTGGGCTAGTGGTGAAAGGTACAGTATATCATAGGAGAAGAACTAAGGGGAACTAAGGCTGGGTTCATGTGTATTGATTCTTTATTCCCACTCTCCTTTGTGGGCACCTTGTCGGGGTGGCCTGTGGAGTTACCATGGTGGCAGGAAACACTTTGGGAGTTTTAACAACTGAGGGAAAATGAAAAGCCTTGTTTCAAGACACATCAGCTGAAGGGTTATTTAGAGAGATGCTGTGTAAGGAGTTTTAAGATGTGACTCTGAAAAACACATAATTGTGGGCTAATATTTCTGTTAGCAAACAGAAGTCAAACAGTGACCAACCCTACCATTTCTTACTACAAGCATGTAAAACATTTTTCTCAGAAGAGAGGAAGAAACAGATTGATGAAAACATTCTAGTGACTTTCTGATGTTGAGTTGCATGAGTTCCTTATATGTTTTGGTTATTGGATATATCATTGGTAAATATCTTCTCCAATTCAGTAGGTTGTATTTCATCTTGTTGATGGTTTGCTTCACTGTGCAAAAACTTTTTAGTGTGATGTAATCCCATTTGTTTTTCTTTGCTTTTGTTGCCCTTGCCCAGAAGGCATAGCCAAAAATATATTACAAAGAACAGTGTCAAAGAGTTTAGTGCCTATGTGTTCTCCTAGTTTTATGGCTTCAGGTCTGACATTTAAGTCTTTAATCCAATTTGAGTTTATTTTTGTATTTGGTAAGAGGTGGTCCAGTTTCACTTTTTGCATATCTCTGACCAGTTTTCCCAGCACCATTTATTGAAGAGACTTACTTTACCCCGTTGTATATTCTTTTGCTAAGACTTTACCTGGTACTTGCCCTCACTACAGAATTTTTTGCTTTTCCTAATGAATGTGCTTTGCACCCATTTCATTTATGTCATTTTAGTTTACATGTCTATTCAAAGAGCTAACCCAGGATTTTCTTCCTTCTGTGTAAAGTGTAAGACTAGTCCTCTGTGTGACTTACATCTGCTGTTCCCATATCCTATCCACTTGTGTACTCCTCTATTTATCTCCTTCTGTCAGCTTACTTTCTGGACTAAATGTGTTCAAGTGATCAAGCTTTACTTATACACTGCTGTTTATTAAACATTAATTTGACTTGCAGTGTCTTGAGAGTCTCAAAAATGTGGAGAAGGATGGCAAGAATTTAAAAAATAAAATCAAATCAAGAGGATCTCCAACTTCTTGCTATTGGTGAGGGTGAAGGGCCCTGATAGTGCTAAGTTATGCTTCTGGCAGAACAGGGGTGGATCAGGGCTGGCAAGAGCCCCCTTGTTCCCCATCCCACCTCCCTTGACTCTCAGGTTCAAAATCTTTGCAAAATACCATTTGGTTTGAGGTCTGTCATCTCAGAGGCCTGTAGTATTATGACCTGCTGACCTATGTCACCTCTCCTCTCCACATTTCACCAGTGAGAAAACAGAAAAGCTGTCCATGGGACCCCTGAAGTTGCAAGACAAATCAGGGTGAACCTGGATTTAGGATCTTATGTGCAAGTTTCTACTTACTGTAGAATCCTAAAAGGGTCATATTCTGACTCCAGTACATGTGCTAAAGGTGCTAACGTCTTCAGGTGGGGCACAATTGTTTCCTAAATATCCTTTTGCATAGAGCTTTGAGGAGTAGCCTGCTGGTGGGGTGCCTGAGACCCAGGGGCGCCCTGACTCAGGGAACCCAGCCTGTAGGCACCTGTGTGTTTCGGAGAGGAGTGCACTATTATAGGAGTCAGTTTTTATGCTTTGAGTACATGAACGTAATAGTTTCCTTCAAGCATTCCATTTTCCTTTTCCTACCTGGTGATCTATACTCTCTCTCTTTTTTAGTTTGTTCCTCAAAGTCCAAAGCTTCTGTCCTGCTCTGATTTGCTCCTATGGTTTATTGTGGGCACCCTGTCATGGTGGCCTGTGGAGTTATAACGGTGGCAGGAAACACATAGCTGCATTTCCTCCACGACTCTTTGCCAACATTCACTTCTTGCTGCCTGTGCACAGGGCTTTCTCTTCATACATGTCAGGGTTAGAACCTTTTGAGTCGACTTGTGGGGAGTAGGCAGATCTTCAGGCTGGTGCCTGAGTCTTCTATTAACAACAGTAGACAGTTGGCCCCACCCAATGTGGAAATTATTTCTTCAAGAAATGCCCTCTCTTGCTCTCTGCCAGGCCACACTCAGCTTTTCAATTGAACCAGTTCCCTTTATTATATTCACTTTTTGCTTTGATCTCTCACAATTGCTCTCACCATCATGCATTGTCTTACAAATCTTAGAACCAAATTAGTGTTTTTGAGTTGATTTTCTTACTCTAGGTCCTTAGTTAGATTTCAGGCTTCTTGAAGAGAGGGACAGTGATTTCTGCTTGTTCTTTCTTCTTCACCGTGGAAAGCACAGCATCATGAGCCTTGCTGTCCAGTTACTGATGTCAAGGGCCTGAGTGCTTATAGCTTTTCGGTTCAATCAGTGAGAAGGGGACATTTCACTGGGGGTTCATGGGCATGTAGATAATCTCTGGTTCCTGAAAGGTGTGTGTGGTGGACATGAGTCCAAAGCCTGCTTAAAAAAATAAATGGATTTATGCTATTTTAATTCCAA
The DNA here is from genome assembly GCF_964212035.1 of Myotis nattereri. NCBI lineage: Eukaryota > Metazoa > Chordata > Mammalia > Chiroptera > Vespertilionidae > Myotis > Myotis nattereri. Next base: position 28,194,713 of record NC_138086.1, on the reverse strand, counting down.
GTAACTCTTTTTAACTTGTCTTTCTAACACAATGCATTGTGTTAAGTCTTAAAACACACACAGTTGTTTGATCTTTTCATTTCTCCCAAAGGCATCCCTTCTTCACCTTCATGGTGGCAACCTACAGGGTCTGCTCCCACTGACACCATGCCAAGCCAAGCCAGTTTGGGGGGAAATAGGCTAAATTTCTAGAAAGGGAGTAATGCTCAAAGGGAAAAAGAAATCTCATCTCCTGGGCCGGAGTCCAAGTTTCCATGTTAGAGGGACTTAGCCTGTTTAGAAGTGTGTCTAATGCATAGATAATGAATGTCTTCTCTGAAATGTCACATGCCCCTCTTGTGATGGGGACTTCATCTGGGCATAGAGATTTCTTCCCTGTTTTGAACAGTATAGCAGAGAGCATGGGAAGTGGGTCTTATTCTATCTCCACTGTCAAATTATTTTATAATTTGTTCTTGCCCATTATGCAGCCTAAAACAACTCTCAAAACAATGGTCACCAAGATCTTTCTTAAAGGACACATTAGTTGTAAACCTAGCATCCTTGATCTCAATTCATTTTATTTTTCCCTCATTGGAAAATTTCCTCCAGTCCTGAGGGCTAAGGAAACAGAGCCTCAGCACTAACAAAGCCAGACTCTAAATCCAGACCACATTTCCTTTCCTATAGTTGATGATGATAAGAAATGACGTGCTAAGAAATGACGTGCTCTCTCCCAGGCAGTAGAAACGTAACACAGTCAGGGCACCACCTCACTCTTTGGTTCAGAGACGAGATTAGGGAAACAGAATCTTCACGTGGGATTGCTATAAACTGGGTTATGAAACTAGGTCATCTTATCTTTAGAAACTTTGAATGAAAGGCCAGGGGAGGCAGGTGTGTGTGTGTGCCTGTGCAAGTACGTGTGTTCTCTTTTTTGTCTTGTTTCAAATGACAAATCCTAGCAGACCTGCGCCTTCTTTACAAGCTTCAGGTCTCAGCATCTTTACCTTCGGGTTTGGGTGTCATCACCAAAAGTGACTCCCACCCAGCCATTTTCCCCACTCCCATTCCCATTTCAAAAAATGTCAGGTTAATCAAGAGATCAGATTGCTCAGAGCATGGGACTACCTGGCTATAAACCACAGAAGGTCCCAGACCTGGTCAGCCCTGTTAATAGTGGGAAAAGAGTGACTTCATGCACTCTCACCAGTCCTTTATTTACCCAAATTGTGAAAATTGTAAGGTAAATTACACTGGTTGTTGGGGGAAATCATAGAATCCTACAACTTCATAGGTCAGTAAGAGTATTCAGGCCTGATCTTCTATCTTTTGGCAAGTAATTAGCTAACCTGACACTGTCCAATAGACATATATATCAGATGTAGAGTAATTCTAAATTTTCTAGTAGCCACATTGAAAAAAGCGAAAAGAAATAGCTAAAGTGAATTTTAACACCATGTTTTGTTTTACCAAATATGTCAATAATATTACAAATTCAGCGTGTGATCAATATAAAAATGATCAGTGAGACAGTTCACATTCCGTTTTCATACAGAGTCTTCAGAATTTGCTCTAAATTTTACACTGACGGCCATCTCAATCAGGGCTGACCACATTTCCAGTGCACGACAGCCATCTGCTTACTGATTAGCACACATGCAAACCATCCAAGACAGGTTTCACCTATTATTATCATGAAGATTTCTTTCCTGTCTGAATTTGTAGGGACATTTACATAGGATTCCTATTTGTAGTCTTCTTACTGCTTCAAACACTTTTTACGAGTAAGTATCTTCATTTTGTGTAAATTATTGGCTGCTGGTGTCAGTGCACTCTATCTGTCTTATTCAGTCTCCCCCATTCCCAACTTTTCTATTTTGCTTTTTTACCTATAACTATTACTAGGACTTCAGTAGAACTTGAAGGCAAAGAATCATATCTCTATATCTGTCTATCTGGATATATAGGTGGATCTCTATTCTTGGGTAGATTATATGAGGCAGAGGATACAATAAATCAGAGTAAATCATTTGAGTAAATTAGAGCAGGAGATAAGTTTTTGGACTTTGAGGAACAGACTGAAAGTAAGAGAGATATTTGTAGGTACATCTATAGAGAGCTGTCTCAGCACTCACAAATACAGAATGTTGTCTTCATCTAGAAATGGGTGAGCTATATTTTTTGTCTGCCACAGATAGATACTCTGAGTTTTATACTATTTAAGATAGTATTTCAAGATAGATGTGTAGAGAAGAGAAAAAGAGGTCCCTGGGTTGGGAGAATGAAATAAACAAAAACATGGCACACAAAAGGGAAAGTATGGCTCTATTTAGACAAGAGCAATGAGAGAGTTAAATGTATCAAGGTGAATAAGGAAGGTTAAGGATAGACAGATCGATGCCATTAACGGAAGGTCTAGTTACTAGACTCTAGTATGTGCACTTAAATTTGGGGTTCATTTTGTAAATAATAGGGAATCATTTAAGCATTATGGGCAAGAAATAAATATAGTCATAGCTATGTTTTCCAGGGAATTAATTCTACAGCAGTGGAAAATATCAGAGGGAATGTCAGAATTAGAGTTCAGAGGCAGAAGGAACCAAGACTTAGAGGATGGTACTGCTCAGTGGATGGTAAATAACTTAGGGGTAGATGTAGATCATGAAAGTAAATTCAGACCAAAATATGAGCAAAGAGAAGAGGCCCATATTAGTTGGGGTAGACTGAGTGGAATAAATGAATTACTTACATATAATGGGTAAATACAGAAGTGTAGCAGACCAGACTGTTCCGAGTAGGTTGGGTAGGAGGTTGGCCCCGTTCCATAGTTATTCAATGACCCAGAGAGACTTTTGCTCTTACATCTTCCTCAGAAGGCTTCTAAAGTCACCCCAGAAGTTGACTTTCCAGGTATCCAGTATGGGAGAAGAGCACGAAGGAACACATGTGGGAGGTTTTAATGGACCAAGTCTGAAAACAGTCCTCACCACTCCTGCACGTGTTCCATTCATTAGAACGTGGTCACATTGCAAGGAAGTTAGGTAATAAGGTCTACTTGTGTGTTCAGGAAGAAAAGAAAAATGATGTTGGTGAATGGCTAGCAGTCTAGGCTATAAAGACCTAGGAGAGAAGCTAAACTTCTAAATGTATATAGATTTTTCTTCCATTAGGATTATTTTCATAGGGTACATTTCCAAAAGTGAGATTACTAGGTACATTTGTGAATGTTTTAATTTATTATATTGCTTCTTTAAATGCCCATGTGTGGTTGTTTCCTTTTTCTTGTCCCCAGGATCTACCTTGTTAACTTTGAGCTTACTCATGGTTTATCTGTGTTTTCAGGTCACTTTCCTTATAATCCTTCTTTCTCTCTTTAGATGTGGCTACCGTGGCTCCTCTTTCACCTTCTTCTCTGGTGACTGTACAAGGGCAGAGAAGTACCAAGTGTAATAGATCAGTCATTGACATGTTCTACAATCTATTGTCTCAGGCTTGAAGAGGTGGGGTGGGGTTTACTGGATTATGGTTTCAGACTCTACTGCACAAAGTCACCTCCAGAACTTTGAAAACTCCTGATGCCCAGGTTTTACCTCAGAGTAGTTAAAATAAACTCTTTGGGAACAGTGCCGGAGTAATCTTAAAAACTCCCCAGGTCATTTAATGAGCAGTCAAATTTGAGGACCAGTGTGTTAGAACCACTGTGGCAGGAAGCCTCCATCTTTTTCTTTCCCTCTTCCCTCACAAAGATTGATATTTCTGATCAGACCCTCCACCCCCCAAGAATGAGGTCAGCTAATCAGTCCTCCTGTGTCTGAATCTGGTCAGACTTATCAGCAAGGCGGGATGCAGTGTACCTGGGTTGGTACTTCCAGTGGTTTTTGACCATTTCCCTACTGTGATTTATATTTCTGTTTTTAAAAGACTTGGCAGGATTTTTGCTGTGTTAAGGATTCCCTAGTATTTGCTGCTGTAATTACGTGTTTTATTTCCATGTTCTCTAGTAGTTTACTCTGTGGATTAGCCCACTAACCCAGTGATGTGGAATAAAAGTTTATTGGCTGAATAAAGAGTAAAGGGATGAAAAATGTATTTTATTCTATAAATGGTAAGAATTTCAAGTTGGATGATAAATTCCCATTAGTTAGAATATTTTAGGTTGTGGAGACCTAGCAAAGAAATGCCTCTTTATTTATTTACTTATTTTTACAGATATTATTCCCATCCATCACTATGTGAAAACTTTGAGTCCAAACCTATAGCTGTTCTCTGTTTGCCACTGGAAGTATTTGAGTAGTTCCAGAAGCAGAGAAATCTTTTAATTTGAAAAATTTAGAAATAATTGGGTGATGACCCTACTGAACTGGCACAATGTTTGAATTAGTAGAAATGTACTAGACCTTTGAGTACACAGTGACTTTCAACTTCAAACTGAGTTTCAGGAAACCTCTGGCTTAGAAATAGAATTTGCCCATTACTGGTATAGATGTGTTTTCAAACAGTCTTAACTTAAAGTGCTTTACTACTGCTATCCTCCTTCGTAGCTAATTTGCTCAGCAAAGGCAATTTTGAATAGAATTTATTTTAATTGTCATGGGATCTGCAGTGTTGGGTTTTACATTGAACAATTTGAGGGTTCTTCCTCATTTGTTCAATATATATTTCAAAGATTACCACATCCATGTGTAAAGCTTCTATAGACCTAATGTCTGCTTTAGTTACTGGCTCAAACTTTCCCCAAACTCCTTTTCCCATTTACAGAATTTTGTTAAGATCAACACCTGCAGTACTTTCAGGGGTAAGATGAAAAGTGCTTAAACTCCTCGGGTTCAACTTTCTTGCATCCAAAATCAAAATTTGAGAGCTTCCCCTTTAAGCCTGAAAGAAGACTGAAGTGTGGTCGCTCCTCCTTTCCTTCCAGGAGAACGCTGTGAACGGAGAGCACCTGTGGCTGGAGACCAACGTCTCGGGAGACCTGTGCTACCTGGGCGAGGAGAACTGCCAAGTCCGATTTGCCGTGAGTGTGCTCCTCAGACCTCTGGGCTCTGACCTCGCTGGGGGGCAGCTGCCAAATGGAGTCTGAAGAGAGTGGGGTCAGGGTGCTTGAATTTCCAAGGAGAGGCTTGAAAGAGCTTGTCCCTTGGTGACAGAGAGAGTGTATCAAGTTAAATTGGCTTCCAAAGAGTCAGTCTGAATGCTGTTAGGGCTTGACTCTGCATGCCACACCGTGGTTTTAATGTGCTGCCTATGATGACACCCAGGGCTGGTTTTGGTTGGTGTGTTGGGTGGGAAGGAGGGAGGATGCGCGTGAAGGATTGTCTGCTTAGGTAGGTGTCTGTGTGGGTGACAGGTGTTTGTGTGGAGGAAGGGTCTCTGTGGGAGGGGTGATTCCTTTGCAGGGGAGTGTGTTTGCCAGGGGGCATGACTGGTGGGTGAAGGTGGGGATGGGCGGTGTGGGTGTAGGCTAGCAAATAATTCAGACTAAGTTCTGGAGGGTAAAATTCTAGAAACCATGTAAACAATCAACAGTCAACTACACTGGAATATCCTTTGCTTTTTAAAATTTACTTTGTGTCCCTGTTTAGAACAACCTGTTTAAATGTTAAATTCTCTTTATGCTCTGTGAAGAGAACATGGTTGCCAGGCAGTAAATTGTGAGGAACTAAAATTCTAGTGTTGAGAGAGTAAACTTAACATTTTTGTGTAGCTTACAATTATGAGTCTGAAAAGAGAGTAACCAGAAATTGGAATAGTAAAGAAGAAAGAAATGTTCCTTCTTGGGAAATGGGCCTTGTAATTGAAATAATAATTTTTTTTTCTTGTTATGTTCGTTTATCATGTGAAAGAAAGATTTGGGGCAAAGTGGGCCCTGGGATGCCAAGTGAATGTTTCTATTAATAACTAATGAGGAAGGAGTTGAGTTCCCATCAAAGCTTATAGAAGAACGTAGCCCCCAAGGAATTTTGTCAGGCTGCTCTGGACCACAAAGCTGGGAACCAAGACCTTTAAAATTACATGAGCTGTCTCGATGCCTAGTTTGTAGGTTTTCCTCGGAAAACTTCATGAGAGTTTTGGAGGGCCAGGGTTTGTTGAGTGAAGTTGGGATTAGGCAAATGTCTAAGAAGATTCAGCGGTACAGCCTCTCAATTTAAAGTCAGGAAATCTGGGTTTGGATCTCAGTGTTACCACTCATTGTGTGACATTGAGAACTTTTGATCTTTGGGCATTCTGTACCTTCTCGGTAGAAAAATGGAGTAAGATTAAGTTATTTTTAATTTTGCTTCCAATTCAGATATGTACTTAATTGTTTACGTTTCTTGTTATCTGGTTGTACATTCCGTCGATTTAAATATCATTTCAACTTTATGCATATGTATTTTTAATGAAAGTGTAATTGCATGGAGTTTGATTAAATTAACCAAAACCAAGAGAAGCTCAGCTATTTGGACTAAAATCCTATAAATAATGAATTAACATTATTATCTTAGTTAATTACATAAACACTGGTCGTGATAACATCAAATGGAAAAAACGAAAGCTAATCTTACTTGTGTATGTACTTCTGAAATATTATCTACTGCTATTGCTGCCAACTGATAGACTGTGGAGTTCTGTCTGATTTTCACATTACTGCCTTTAATCCTTTCTTGTGCTCTTTTAGGGTCAGCCACATATTACCTCTCTTGGTAAATCTTGTATCGGTAGCTAGCATTGCTATCTACTGATTATAACTTGATCACTATTCCCTCTAGACCAGGGAAAACAACAAGAAAAATAAAAGATATTTTAGGTAGATGTAAGGAGTTAACAGAATTGTGAAAATTCCTAGTGTTCTGTTGAATCTTTCTCAAAATTTTCTTCCAAATCTTGGCTCTCTTAACTCACTTTACAAAGTGTCTTGACAATGAAGAGCTCTCATCTAAAAAATGTTGGTTAAATGAAGGAATAAACCAGTGAAGAAGCTGAAGACCTAACTGTGTTTCCTCACTAGACCTTTCTAAAGGCTCAGTTTCTTCATCTATAAAGTGAAGAAAATGTCGTTTGGAGAATTAGTTGACATAATGCATTAAAAGGACTTATTTGCCATAGTGACTGACATATAATGAATTACAAGGGAAAAAAAGGACAGGAGCAGATAATCCACAAAAGAACTACCAAAGACAAATATATATATGAAAAATATAAACAAAGGCACCCAAATTAAAACAACTATGAAGAGTCAACATCATGTGCCTTAAATTAGTAAGGATTTGCGAAATAATAATACATACTGCTGGTTAGTTTAGGCCCAAATGGGTACTCTCATTGTTAGCTGGCAGGGGTGTGAACTGGTATACCTCACAGTATGTAAGTAAAGCATTAAAAGCCTAGCTCTCTCGCCTGTTTGTGGCAGCACATTTTGAGAGGGACATTGACAAGCATGAGAAGATGCAGAGGAGTGTGTGCTTACGTGGGTTTGCAGTGGGGAACTTTGTAGAAGGAAGAGTTCAATACTCTGGGTTGAAGCAGAGTAGTACAGAGGGAAGGGAGAGAGCCTGGACCTCTTCCAGTGTTTGAAGAACTGCCAGGAAGAAAAGAGAAGTAGGTGTCTTGCTCTTTGTTGTTAGGAAGACAGTACTGACTCTAACAGTGGCCCTCACACTCTGGTAAAAGAAACCTCATCTGGGAAACCTGTTAACAGTGTAGATTATTATTTCTCTCTCTGCTCCAAATGCTGATTCACTAGGCCTGGAGTTGGACTTGAAAATCTGTGATTTCAGCAAACACCTCAATTAATTACAGAGCATATGGTCCACAAAGTTAACTTTGAAAAATAGTGTATTAATAAGAAAGAACTTCAACAATGAGAGCTGCCCAGTAAGGGAACAAGGTGCCCAAAGAGATGGGCTCAGGGGGAGTGGAAGGGCATCTTGATATTGTGTGTGTGTGTGTGTGTGTGTGTGTGTGTGTGTGTGTGTGTTGGGGGGGGGCGGGTTACACATCTCCTTTGGGTAAGAGGTTAGACAAGAAGATCTCAAAGAGAGCCTCCAGTTTGAGTGTTTTATTTGCAGTTTTCTTAGAATTAAACAACATTTTTTGTAAGAAAAATGAGAGCATTATATTCTCATTTCTTTTAATGAGCCACCTTTGAAGAATTCTGACCTGTGAGATAGGGACCAAATTACCACAGCCAGATGCTACCTGCAATCTTCTAAGCGAAGCGCCGGCAGAGTGCTCAGAGGAGGAGTGAATCCACCACTGCAGAGCGCCTCACTCTCCTTTCCCTATTGCAGCAAAGCAAATGTCACGGGAGAAGTTAAGAGAAGGGGGAAGTCAATGTGGGTTGAGTAGCCGCCTCTGTCTACTCAGAGGTGGCTTCATGGAAGCAGGGACTGAGTACAGTTTTGAAAAACGGGTAAGATTTACATAAGTGGAGTTGAGGAAGGAGAACATTTCAGGCAGGGAGAGGAACATGAGAGAACTCAGAGGCAGGAGACCACCACGAGACACGCATGAGCCCCCACAGGGCGTGTGTTAGGTAAGAATGGAAATAAGAACGGATGTGTGTGTGTGTGTGTGTGTGTGTGTGCACATGCACGCACGCTTGGTTTTTTGAACCATAACTTGGAGTGCATGTTATAAATGCCTGTGCTTATGAAGCATGGCCTACAATATATTGTCTAAATCAAAACTACTTGCAGGTGAAAGTTACTGCTGCTATAACATCAAGGGTCACCTGCATCAGGGACACTGTCCCTCTAACTTATGAGGACATTGCCATAGTCTATTTCAAACCAAAGCTGTCCTGCAAATCCATGACCTCCTGCTGCCTGGTTGATATTTGGGGGCTTTATGGAGGGCATTGAAGGCAAGGCAGCGACATGACAGGCCATGAAGACTGTTGATGGAGAGTTTGCTCCAAAGCCTCGGGGCTGAACCCAATGACCTTTAACATCCTTCCTCTTTTATGTTTCTGTAGTGGCAACATTCAATACAGTAGAATGTCTGTGAGCAGTTATTTAATGGGATTAAAGTTATTTTCAGATCAGTGACAGTACCCAAATTAGTAACTGTTTCTTTTTCTGGTCTAGAAAGGAGAAAGGGATGCAAAAAATAATGAAATTGGAACAGAAGGATCACCGTTTCCCAACATGACTATGGAGGGAAATTTAAATAAAATTCCAACTGAGGCAACTCCTGTTTGGTGATTTTATTTGGATAGACATTTGTTCATTCATTTGTTCTATTTAAGTGTTATAGCCTGAGTACCCATTATCAGGAACTTCAGTGTTGAGAGTGACAGTGAATTGTAAGCAACATCCTCACAGTTTCGTGGGTAGAAATCATTCTCATGCTTGTTGATAAGATATACAAAGATGTTCCTCCAATATTCCCAAAGAAACTCACGCCTCCCGAATAATCCCCAGAGCACATAACCAGTGCACAACTATTTTCACACTGAAGATACTTGCTTACACCATATGAGGATAGGCACTACCTTAGTCAGACCTACCTGGATGCATGTAGACACAGACGGGCAACCTGTAGTAGCAAGGAAGCGGATTTTGTGTGGGACTGACCTGGGTTTGAATCCTGCTGTTCCATCTATATACTGAGTGAACTTTGGACACATTGTTTCACCTTTCTTGTCTCCATTTCTAATTTAAAGTATTGTTAAGATCGACCTCAGTGGTTCTTATTTCTGGATGAGCATTGCAGTCCCTTGAGAAACTTGATTTTTTAAAGGGTTGGTTCTCAGCCTGGAGCTACCACATCAGACTGTCTGGTGAGTGGCACTGGGCATGAGTGTGTTGAAAGAAACAAACTGTACAGACGATTCTGTGTGCTCTCACACGGGTGAGTAGGGAGCCTCTGGTCTTCATAAAGAGAGTGTCAGGCCGAAACCAGTTTGGCTCGGTGGATAGAGCGTCGGCCTGCGGACTGAAGGGTCCCAGGTTCGATTCCGGTCAAGGGCATGTACGTTGGTTGCGGGCACATCCCTAGTGGGGGATGTGCAGGAGGCAGCTGATCGATGTTTCTCTCTCATCGATGTTTCTAACTCTCTATCTCTCTCCCTTCCTCTCTGTAAAAAATCAATAAAATATATTAAAAAAAAAAAAAAGAGAGTGTCAGGACCAAAGCGGGTGGCCTGGTCCTCGCACCTGCTATGGTAACTGATATAGGTTGTGTTGTGTAATCCAAAAACATATGCTATAGTCCTAACCCCAGGTACCGCGGAATGTGACCCTATTTAAAGATAGAGTGCTGCAGATGTAGTTAGTTAAGATGAGGGTGGGTCCTTGATCCAATATGACAGATGTCCTTTTAAGGAGAGGAGAGGACACGCAGCAATACACATGCAGAGAGGAGGGCCATGTGAGGACAGGCAGAGGTTGGAGTGATGCAGCTGGCAGCCACGGCATGCCAACGATTGCAGGCCCTCATCAGAGGCCAGGAGAGAGGCATGGGCAGATGCCCTCAGAGCCCTCAGAAGAGTGCCAACCCTGTTGACTCCTTGATTTCAGACTGAGCTTCCAGACTGCGAGAGGATACATTTCTGTTGTTTTAAGCCACCTAGTGTGTGGTACTTTGTGAGGGCAGATTCGGAAGCACCTTCTATAAGGTGGTGAGTTACCTTATCTGGCCGTACAGATACCTGCACAAGGCTCATGGATGCGTGCACAGAGGTACATTTCAATCGGCGTGACTGAGGATTTTGGCTGAGAGGTATGTGGCTTTCTGGATAAGGGAGCTGAGAGCTGTGGGGAAGAGAGTGGGCAGACAGGTGAGTGAGAGTGCATAGGTTGGGGAAGAGACAAAGGGAACTGTCAGACTCCAGAATGCTCTTACCAGAAATCTCTATTTTTAAATGTGCTTCTGCCACCTTTTTTGTGTGCGTGTGGGTGGGCTAATGGGTACTGCTTTACTTTTCTTTTTTAAATATGTTTTTATTGATTTTAGAAAGAGAAGAAGGAAGAGGGAGAGAGAGAAAGAAACATCGATGAGAGAGAGAGAAACATTGCCTCCTGCAAGCCCCTCATGGGGGATTGAGCCCACAACCTGGGCATGTGCCCAGGGAAGCAATCCAGCGACTTCTTAGTGAATGGGAAGATGCTCAATCAACTGAGTCACACCGGCCAGGGCTGCTTTTATTTCCTTATTGTTTTGTTCATGTGTTTTGCTTTCATCTTTTCCTGGTGTGGGTAATGTTTGGCAAAAATGGCCAACCCCACCTGTACTATAAGGAATATTGCTTTCAGTGTAACAACCATAGTTTTGTTTCATAAATGAATGAATGGCATTAGGGAGGCCATGTCACAGGTATGAGGGGGAGTGAGGAAGCATGCAGATCTGGAGGCAAATAGATCTGGATAAAACCCTAGCTCTGCCCTGCTTCTCTGAAGCTCAGGTTCTTCTATAAAATGATGAAGATTATATATGCTTCTCAGAATTGCTACAAGGATTAATTTAGTTCACAAATGTTAATGTCCTCCTTCTTTCTCTCCCGTTGCTGCTTTCAATGCATTAAGTTGAATGGGCTAATTAGTAGTTTGGTTGGACTTGGTTTTAACAATGCCTTTTGTTTGGGATTGTCCTAACCCAGGGGTGGGCAAACTTTTTGACTCGAGGGCCACAATGGGTTCTTAAACTGGACGAGGGCCACAATGGGTTCTTAAACTGGACCGGAGGGCCAGAACAAAAGCATGGATGGAGTGTTTGTGTGAACTAATATAAATTCAAAGTAAACATCATTACATAAAAGGGTACGGTCTTTTTTTTTTTTTTAGTTTTATGCATTTCAAACGGGCCGGATCCGGCCCGCGGGCCGTAGTTTGCCCATGGCTGTACCCCAACACTGAGACTCTTAGAGATTCGCCTATTGTTTTGCTGCTGCGTGTAATATCTGTAGTCTCACTAGGTCATGTGTGGGACCAAATGAGTGTGACAAATCGAAGTGCCCCATTCTAGAAAGGAGCTCACAGGCCCTGTCTTCTTACTTGGTGGGCTAGAAGCCTTATCATTGAATTTGGCATCACAGCATCTGCTCACAGGATGCTGGCCATGCCCCTGGGTCCTTGGAATAAACTTGTAAGAAGAGCACAGGGCAACCCTGGTTGGGTCGCTTGGTTAAAGCATTGTCCTGATACCCCCAGGCTGCAGGTTCAATCTCTGGTCAGAGCTCATTCAAGAATCAGTCAATGAGAGCAGAAATAAGTGGGACAACAAATGGATCCCCCCGCCCCCACTTTTCTCTCTCAAAAATCAATCAATAAAAACTTTAAAAAAGAAAAAGTGCAAAGGCACTAGCTCCCTGCCGTAACTGAAGCTTTTCCTTGTTTTCAAAAACCAAAATCTTGAACCTGGTCACACCCTATTTCATCTCTGGAAGATGGGCACACTGGACAACATCCTGTGCAGATACTGTCTGGTGTGCATCTGTGTGCTGGGAGCACACAGGTGACAGGACCAGTGCCCAGCACACACTGCTGCGGCTTTATGCCCATGCACACATTTGGGGCTGACAGCTGTACGCCGCAAAGCGTGACACTGGGCTCTCGCTTCAGAATGCACTGAGACCACTGGCTGCCCCTCTGTTGTTCAGCCTGGCAGACTGATGATTCTGCACTCCCGGATGGTGGCTTGGCTGGGTGGGGTGCAGGTTATCAGAGGGAACCTTGAGTGTGGCAGTAAAGCCAGGCAGCTTAGCCAGCTTTCTGAGTTGTTTGGGTGCCAGCCTTGAAGATGCCATCTCCAGGAGCCGCCAAGGCAGCGCTCTGCCAGAGGCCTCGCCCACCACGGGGATAGAGAGGAGCTGATGAGCTAAGATGACTCAGCGAGAGCACAGCCATCAACATAATAGTTTTGAAAAAGCATTTGCACAGCCAGACTCTGCTCCTGACCCCTAGTCATGGGATGTGAGTGGAGGGAGTGGGGTGTTCCTGTGGGTGAATGATGTAGCCGTGCGTGTGGCCAGGTGGTCAGCATTTGCACGCAATCATTCAAGGCACACTTAGAACTGCATCTCTCATGTGGCAGGTCCTTGGTAAATGCTAGGCACTGTTACAACTGTTGTCATTGTCATAACTGTAATTACTGGGCATGGCGTGCTAGCCATGGACTTGAGAATATACCAATTGTGTCTGCTTTATTCAATAGAGATAATGATGGGACATGGAGCTAAGGGAGCTTTAGGGTTTTGTCACTCCTTCCTAGTGGCACCATTGAATCAATGGCACCATTGTCTGTTTGCACAGACATGTTATGGAGAGCATTAAGCTCACATAAAAACAATATGAGGTATTGTTCATGAAAAGGGACATGGGATCAAATAAGTTTGGGAAACACTGAACACCTTTAAATATGCAAATATGCATTATGAAGCTTTCAGAAGGGTGTAAGGTATGCAGGATTTCCTGCTTTTTTCTGGGGGGTGGTAAGGATCGTTGAATCCATTATTTTCCCCATAGAACAGCAGTTCTCAACCTGTGGGTCGAGACCCCTTTGGGGGTCGAACGACCCTTTCACAGGGGTCACCTAAGACCATCGGAAAACACATATATAATTACATTATGATTCATAACAGTAGCAAAATTACAGTTATGAAGTAGCAACGAAGATAATTTTATGGTTGGGGGTCACCACAACTTGAGGAACTGTATTAAAGGGTCGCGGCATTAGGTAGGTTGAGAACCACTGCCATAGAACATCTGTCAACATTTTGTGGGATGTACAGTGCAGTTTCCCTAGCACTTTCCAATGTTAATCAATAGCAGCAACCCTCTGGGTGGTCACTGGAGGCTATTTCCTTAAAGGTAAAGGAATGAAAAGTCAGAGATGCTTAATCCCCATCGAGCTTTGTAGTTTTTCTGTATCTTTGTGCAATTATTTTGCCTTTACACTTTCATTAGAGTGTGTGTGTGTGTGTGTGTGTGTGTGTGTGTGTGTGTGTGTGATTTTATTCTTAGAGAAGAATTTTAGATCAAGGCTGTGCTTATTTGTGGGTTGGGTATATGTTTGCGTGGAGCAATCCTGTTATTTAAGAAAAATCATTTGCACCTGATTCATCGTAGAGTTTGCATATCACCTAGGCAATGTCCAGGTGTGCAGAAATGCTTTCCTTTCTAGTGCTCAGTTCTCCTCAGTGACAGGGACCCAGAGCCACAGAGTTGACCCCATATTCTTGATGTTCAAAGGCTCCAGTCTTGGCTGAAGCATTATTTGCATTAGTTGTTACCCAGAACCCCCTCTGGCCTCCGAGTTGATACTGTTTTTAGGAGCTTTTTATTGTTGCCTATCTCATGTGCCAGCAGATAGAAGGAAATGGAGAAGCCTGCTTTGATGTCTTCATTACAGCAGGTGTGTGGGATTTGGAATCAAATGACCTGGCTTGGAATCTAGGTTCTGAGATTTTTCTAGTTGTGTGACAATAGCCACAGTTTTAACCTCTTTCAGTCTCAGTTACTCATCTATAAAATGTGGGTAATACCTGCTTCTTATGGATGTTGTGAAACTTGAGTGAGATAATGCATATGTAGCAATTAACAGTGTGGCAAGTCACAGACACTCAACAAAAAGTAGTTACTATAGTCATTTCTTCCTTCAGTGAAAGTGGTTCCAATGGATTGTCAGAAACAAACCGAAAAGGCAATGCCAGACTATTAACTTTGGAGGCCCTTAGTCATCACCTCTCTCACTGAATAAAAGAGGGGCTGGATCCTGTGGGGGTGTAACAACTAGCCCAGCTTCCAGGCTATCCTGGACTCTGTGCCCCTTCTCCATTCTCTTGATCCTCTTATACCACATATTATTTTCTATTATCGAAAAGCAATATCACTCACTTACTGTCTGTCTTTGCCACTAGAACAAGCTGCATTTAGCTCATGGACTTTGCCTGTCTTGTACTCTCCTGGATCCTCAGCACTGAGAAAAGTGACTGCCATTTTTCATGGAATGAATGAATGAGTTCACTGATAGGATTGTTCGGAGAGATACACATCCACACACAGACACCTGCACCAGATTAATCCTGCCACTTAAGTACCATTATGCTTGAATTCCTGACTTATTTTTGAGGCTCTTCACAGGGAGGTTCAACACTAATTACTAGCAGGCTACTGTGGAGTTCTTACTCCTGTTTAGCCCATGTGATGCCTACTGAGTCCATTTATTGGATTCTTTTTGAGGTAGACAGCTGTTTTCCACTCTTGGCACAGGTGGTCATGGTATGGTTGTCATTAGTCTGTTCCCATGGAGCTCTCAGGAGAATAGATTTTTCTAAAGCAATGATGTCAAATATGTTCATCTGTCTTCATCAGTTTTGTTCTCTTAATCTATCACTCATAAAGAAAATGAAAGGGAAGTAGTAAGTTACATAGAAAGAGATGGCTTTGCATCAGCAAGACCTGAGTTCTACTCCTAGCTAATCTATCTTGGGAAAGTTGCTTGCTCTCATAAGTTCTCAGGCCCTCAGCTGTAAAAAAGGTGAATGGCACCCATCTTGCATGGTTGAGGTGAGCTGTGCTTATAGTGCACATAATGTGTAAATACTTCTGCCAGTCTCCTGGGAAATACTCTATGGTCATCATGTCTTTGGAAAATATGGTGGGCAATGTGTGTATGTTAGTGCAAACCACACTGCCACTTGGCAATACAGTGTTGGGTGAACTGTGACTGAAATGCTGGCCTTCCTGGGATAGATCGATCGGAGGCTTTGTCTTCATTGTGTCACCAGTAGCTTGGGATTTAGGAAATGGCAATGAAAAGGTAACTAATTTACCATGGTTTGATGTGGCTTCTTATGTAGATATTAGAGGCCCAATGCACAAAATTTGTGCAAGGGGCTCAGCCCTCGCAGCCGTGGCGGCTTGCCTGGGCCCTCGCAGCCCCAGCTTAGTCAGGAAGGTCGTCTAGAAGGACTTCTGGTCTCATTAGCATATTACACTTTTACTATTACAGATAGTGTTCCAGATTAAAACAAATATCTATAATTATTGTTTAGAAATCTTAAGCTGTGATCTTTAAAAAACAATTCCATCAATTTCCACAAAGCAAACTGATAATGAGAACCTTTTAGGGCTCATACTGCAAGTAAGAGGGTTTATATAGTCTATTACTACATGATTAAAAGGCAAACTTTGGTATTTCTTGTTTATATTAAGCCTCAGATCTCTGCTGTGCCCTCTGTATCCCACCTTAGAAGTAGAGAGAGTCATTAAGACAACATTGAGGCATTATTTCCTTTTGTCTTCATGGTGACTTCTGTAATATGTCCAGCCCATCTGCATTCATATCCATCTGCCTGAAATTTGTGAGTACACTTGTGTCTGTGTGTGTAGGATGCTACTTGTGTGAATGTCTACTTATAAGTGTTTGTATACTTGTAATTGTGTTTATATACAATCATATAGAAAAACTTCAATTAATCTACTACAAGATGCATGGCAACTCTGATGTGAGATATCTTTGAAGAGACTATAAAAATCAAATGGAGCAGCCACAAAAGCAGCTAGAAAGAACTAAAGATAGAAAGGTAGTCCATGATAAAGTTAGAGCTATTGACTGGTCATATGAGCTGCACCAAAGCTGGGAAGCAGAGAGGAAAATAAAAAGAGAATTAAAAACACACAGAGAGAAAAGATAAGGAGAAGAAAATACAAAGCAGAGACAAGAGAAGACAGCGGCAAAGTACAGAGACAAGAATAATGATTATGGAAATGCGAGGTGTCCTTGGGTAAAATGAGAGCCAGGAATGGGAAATAGAATTGGGATTTTTGAATATTTCTTTGAGTTCATTAAGCTGAAATCCCTTTTTAATGCTTCATATCCAGAAAGTCCCAAACAGTGTACCTATCTTGGGCCAGTTAATGCCAGGGCACTCTAAGCAATACACAGCCCAGCTCTGAGAGCAGCAGTGTGCTGGTAGCTTTCCATTAAACTGTGCCAGCCATACAACTTACCAGGCCATCACCATACTTCTCATAAGTAACAGCTGCAATACATATTTGCTTCATACATCAATAACTGAACTGAATTTTATATCCATTTACAAAAGATAGTAGCAGTGTGCATTACTTACCCAATCGCGTTCCATGTAGATGTCTAACATTCACGGGTAGATTTCTATTTAGCCCATCAGAGAATTCGTGTACTTTCTTCTCATTAAAAAAATAATAATAAATTCAACAACATAAGCTACTTTTAAGTTACTGTTACAGAGAATGATTTGGTACGTATTTTAGAGTAAACTATTAAGACATATGTATTTTTTTTCTCCCCTTAAGATAAATCCTCTGCCATTCTGAGCATAGTTTTGTTTGTTTTTTAAATCCTAATTTAATGGAACAACACAATGAGGTATCATTCTTTATAACCAGCCACCAACTTCACTAGAATCCAGTAGCTTTGAATTAACACTGGTTCTAGCAATTTGGTTCTTGCCAAATTGGTCCTCATGTGAGTGCTGACTGGCTGATTTTCAGGCGAAGGGGAGGTTTTCCTGTTCTTTGGGGTTCTCATAGTCAGCTCACATAGTCCTTTCCCTTCCCTTCACTATCTGCAGTGAGGTTTTGGTTTTGTTTCTCTTCAAATGAAGACATAAACTACTCTGGCTGCCAGGGAAATAGAAAGCTTTTCTTCACATCCAAACAAGAACAAGAATGAACTTTCCTTCTTTCTCTTGGTGTCTCTCAAGAAGCGGTGGAGTTGACTCTGTGGGCCTTAGCTCAGGGGGGTCCTGCTTACCCTCTAGATTTACTGAACAGGCACACCCGAGGTGTCTCAGCGGAGGCCACTCTACAAACACAAACACTCCCTATGCATGTTGCTCCCGGTAATGTGTTCCTTAGAACAGAACAAAATATGGTGTTTGAAGAGCAACTTAAGTGAGTTTTATTGTAGTACTTACTAGTAGAGGCAATCCCAACCGTAACACTCATGAGGTGGGCAGTCAGCTGATGCCCACAGCAGCAAGCTGACCAAGGTGTGGGAGCGTGGCCACCCATGGCTATCGGTTATTCCACTGAAGGACATAAGGCCCAGGTATGAGCAATCTGTGCTACCCTTAGGGGAGGCATGCGTGACCAGAAAGAACGGTCTGCCCTATCAGTTAATCACTTACATCTCTGTCTTCTTTTCTCTTCCATTCTTGTCGCTCCAATTCAGGCCCTAATTTCACTGTGGACTTTCATTACTTATTCTCTTTCAGAAAATAGCCAACGTCTTATGACCTGCAAGACCATGTATATATGATCTGGCCTGCCATGATTGTCTGGCCTCATCTCCACTCAGTTCACTCCACTCCTGCAACACTGGCCCCTTCGTCACTCCTCAAACCTCCCAAGGTCCTCAGGCCTCTGGGCTTTGCACTTGCTGTTCTATTTGCTAGGAATGCTTACTGCCCCCCCCCCCAGCCCGCCCCCCATACATCTCCATGGCAAAGCCCCCCACTTCCTTCTGGTGTTTCCCAAAATGTATCTTCTCAGTGAGACCTTTCCTGGCCAACTTACAACTTCAATTCTCCTCTACTCCCGATTCTATTTCCTATTCCCCATTCTCTCCTTAATTTTTATCTTTAGCACTTATTTCTATTAATATTTAGATACTATTTTGATTTATCTTGTTTATTGTCTGTCTCTTCTAAGAGAATGTAACTTCCATGAGGTAAAAAACCATTTAAGAATGTTTTGTTCATTGCCGTATCCCCAATGCCTGGGACAATGCCTGGTGCCTAGTAGATACTCAGTATTTTTTGGTTGACTGAATTAATAAATTACTCATCTAATTTTCTCTTATCTGTTGCCTTCCTTTTTTTTTTTCTAGATAATCTAGTGCTACATACTGCCCCAAGATTAAATTATTATTTTTGGCTACATAAGTCTCACAAACTCTATTAGTGCCCCATTGCCTATTAGGTTAGATGTTCTATTTCTCAGCCTAGACTTCAGGACTTAAACAACCTTTTTTCCTATCCACCTTTCTAGCCTAATCTGCACCACTCAGTCAACTGGAATCAACATGGGAAGCTGGCTTCCTTGCTGGCCCCAGCTCTGTCCAGCACGTTTCTTCCCTCCCCCCGCCCCCCACCACTACTATTACTCAAATAAATATTCCAATCTACTGAGTTTATAAGCATAGGTGGAAGCAGCGATAATAGAACTTCTGTTCTTATCTCTACCCAGTTATGTAAGGGCTCAGCCTTCTGAAAAATTGGGTATTTCTGTGGCTTCCCTAAAGATATCTCATTTGTGCTCACAAAATCAGTGGTTCAGCTATAAGCACCATGAATTTTCTACCCTAATTTTCCTTCAATGTTTGTAAAGGTCTTTCATCCCTTAAACAATTTTAGGGTGCCTCCTTACCTCTTTTTTGGAGATTTCCTATGTGAGAATGCCTATGTCCTAGTTTAGGTTTTGCTTCTTAATTCCAAAGCCACCAGTTCTTCAGACTGGAGCTGGATTGGGGGCTGACGTGGGGAGAAAGCCCTTCTCTGCAAGCCACTTTTCCTTTCCGTTATCTCTCCCATCCTCTCTCCCTCCCTCCTTCCCTATCTCTTTCCCTCCCTTCCTCCCTCCTCTCTGCCAGAACATCTGTTGAGCTTCTGCAATGGTCAAGCATGTCCTTGGTGTTGGATTATAGCCATATGGAAACACGCAGGGGAATCTCCATCTTCTTGGAAGTCTACTGTGAGCCTCTCAGGTAGAGCCTGCTATGCCATTTCTCTTGCAGACCTTGATGACACAGCTCCTCTGGCTTCTTAACAGCCAGTGTTCCCACTCTTCACACCTGTGGACACCCTACTCTACCTGATCCCCCAACCGACGCACACATGGAAGCTTCCACACTCATCCACCAAACCTGGTGCCTAACAACTCATGCAAATGGACACCTGTGAGTCTGGTGACTGTGCCCCGTTGGACACGCCAACCAAGTCTCAGTGCCTTTTAGGAAACATCACTGCTCACTATGTAATGAGACTTTGGATCTTCTCCCTGCTGGAGGGACCCTCAATTTTTTAAATATATGTAAAGTTTAAGGCCCAAGTAAAAAATGTGCTTTCTCTGTTGGGTCTGTTTTTACTGATTCAGCTTCTGAGGTTTTACCCTCCTATAAATTATAGCACCTGCTGTCTGAGCTGTTCATTTAGCACATAGCCATGTGGGACCTTCTTCCATTAATGACCTTATCTTTTGAGACCTTCTTGTCTCCTCACGTGGCTTACTAGGAAGGAAAGAAGCTTCTTCCTTTTTATTTCCTGTACAGCACTTAGCATTGCTTTATACACGTAGCGATGGTTAACATTATTTATTGAATAAATGTCCAGAATATGCTTTGGAAAGGTTAGTGGTTAACAAGCTGTATTAGCAACATGGAAAATTCCCTTGAGTAGGAGACCTCAGACGATTATGTTTCCAGGTTATGGCACATGCAGACTGAGGCATATTGTACAATTGAATATTGCATGAGTGTTTTTATGCACTAGTACATGAGTCCCCCTTCCTGCCTTCTTCTTTTTAAAAAAAATATATTTTTATTGATTTCAGAGAGGAAGGGAGAGGGAGAGAGAGATAGAAACATCAACGATGAGAGAGAATCATTGATGGACTGCCTCCTGCATGCCCCCTACCGGGGATCGAGCCCACAACCAGGAGTGTGCTCTTGACTGGAATCGAACCTGGGACCCTTCAGTTCGCAGGCTGACACTCTCTCCACTGAGCCAAACCAGCCGGGCCCAGCCTTCTTTTGTTCCTGCTCCTTGTTCTTTCAAATATCCTGAGGTTCTTTGGGCAACATTTAGTATGTGTTGTGCCAATGGTGAGGGGCCATGTCAAAGGGATTCAACCCTCACCCAGCTCTTGTCTGTCCAGAGGACACATGGCACCTTGACAAAGGAAGAACTATTCTCCATGGGCCAACAGTAGTCAGGCTGAGGAGTGGGGCCTTTTAACACAGAGCAAGGTCTCCCTGTGGTAGACCCTCTGCAGAGATCTCCGGCAGTACCTAGGACCACAGACTTCCTGGACATGGAGCACTTCTGCTCCTTGTCTGGGATCATGAAATCCCGTTGTCACAGAGAGACTTACTGATGTAATGAGGAGCCATAATAGGGGTGTGCTGGAACTTAAACTAGCCACCTTCCTAATTTGTCTGAAATGTCCTCTATTCTGCTTGGGGAAAAGAAAAGGCATGAGTGAGAATGGAGGCTGTTCTTCAGCCCTGAAATCACATTAATTGAACTTCCAGATAATGTCATTCTTCATTTTTCCTAATACCAATTTACAGATTGTATCCCAGGCTCCCCAGAGAAGCACAACTTGCCAAGTATGCTTGTCATTTCTCCTAATTGGGTGTTTAAATTAATCAGAGGACTCTTGTTTTCATTTACCTTGGATTATACAGCAGCAACATTCTGTTTCATGTTGCTCATAGAGGCAATCCCATTGAAAGGGCAACAAATTTCTGAGATTCTAAAGCAGGGGTGGGGACCATTTTTTCTGCCAAGGGCCATTGGATATTTATATCATTCTAGGACCATACAAAATTATCAACTTAAAAATTAACCCGCTATATTTGGTCAAACATTTAATTAACTCTTCACTGGCATTGAGCTAGACCAGTGGTCGGCAAACTGCGGCTCGCGAGCCACATGCGGCTCTTTGGCTCCTTGAGTGTGGCTCTTCCACAAAATACCATGTTGGGGCGCGCGTGTACAGTGCGATTGAAACTTCGTGGCCCATGAGCAGAAGTCAGTATTTTGTGGAAGAGCCACACTCAAGGGGCCAAAGAGCTGCACGTGGCTCGCGAGCCTCAGTTTGCTGACCACTGGGCTAGACATTCCCCACCCTGCTCTAAAGGCTTAGGAAGCTTCCTCTCCTCTACTTTCCTGAGAATTTCATTTGCTGCACCCTTGGAGAGAAAAACGGTACCCTTGTCTGTGCCCTGCTGTCCATCATCTCTACTGCTCCCACCAAAGTGGCCCCGTAGACTGAGCTTTGTGTTAATAAAGGAGTAAGAAGAGAGAATAACATTTTTGTCACCTCACTTACTATTTCCCCTTTGCCTGATCTCAAACCCTCCCTTAGTTTTATTCCTGAATATGAGACCTTCTGATCTGGGAAAGGAAAGGGGCTGAGAAATCCCTGAGGAGCAGACAGTTTGGTAGAAGCTTGACTTCGTAAATCTATCGCACCAGCCTCATCCACCCTTCTGTTTCCCTGCTTTCACCACCCACTGGCCCTTCTGATCCTTTGCCCAGAGTGCCTTCTCCACATCCTTCCCCAATTTCAGTTTGGTTGAGTTCCTGCCTGAAGCCTCTGGCCACTCATTTTCTATCACTGTGGTCTCATCATAGGTGTGGGACTAATGGAAGAGCCACTCCTTGCATTAGTTCTGGGAGCTCAAAGTTTGGAAATTCTGTCTGGAGTGAGATGCTGCAAGCCCCAAACTTAGTTCTGCCAGCAGCAGGCTCTGGCCTCTGAGCTTTCCTGAGACTGGGAAACTAAGAAAGGGTTGCCAGGCTGGCTCGGAGGGCTATTTATTTCCTCCTATTTCTCCACTTTTGATCTCTGTGATTAACTCTGTGGAGGTGTGGAGGTGTGCCTGCCTTGTACATGCTTCTTGGGGTCAAACTTCAGACTATTAGGGATGACAATCAGCATCAGTTACCCTAGGCAGCATGGAGACCCAAATACTTGCACAAATCATAGGTTTATGCATCTAGGTTTCCCTTCTTCTCCTCTCCTCCCTCCTTTCTCTTTTTCTTTCTAACAAACAAACCACATTAACTACCATCAGATACTCATTGCTACTTAGCAAAAATCACATCTCTTGTTCAAACAAAGAAAAAATAGCTTTTTTGGTGGTACGTTTGGATCAGTGACTTGTGACCAAAGGAAGTGGGTGGGTGAGAGGATTAGACAGTAAACGCTCTATCAGCGACAGTTATCTACTTTCTACCACTGCTTGCCTCTGATCCTTTTGGCCCCAGCCCCAGCCCCAGCCTCTAAGGCCGTGACAGTCCTACTCCCATGCTAGATATGTGCTGAAGGTTGGCGAGGAGCTGTCACTGCTTTGAAACCAGCGATGACCACAGCGTGGGAAACGTGTACGGCCAAGTCAGAACTTGAATGTTCTCTCTTACAATCACTGCAAGGTCTGCTAGTTAGTTTGCCCACCATCCTAAAGCATGGCATGTCACTCCATTATTATTATGTAGGTAAGGATTGGTCATGATGTGATAGGATGTGATCTATATTAATCCTATATTGGTAGTTATCACAGAAGTGCCCTCCCCCATGATTACAAACTAATGGATTTCCTTTGACAAAATCAGGAAACCCTTAGTAAGGGCACTCAGGTTACTTTACTTGATATTTAAAGCACTGAGCCTAATTGGCCTCTAAATTCATCAGTGAGAGTGAATTATTAATTTTTTATAATTTTAATTTTTAAGCATTTTTGGGTCCCAGGCCATATTTATTGTTTAAATTATGTTTTTGTGCTCTGTTCTATAACAACTAAGCCCCAATATGAAGGATAACAACCAACCTGCTGAATTAATTTTAAAGACTTTTCTTGATATATCACTTTTCATAGTGAAGGAAGGGTTGGCTGAAATGAAAGCTTTCTAAGAAAAAGTGAGTACTTGCAGTATTTAGAATGTCTTGATTCCTGTATTTTATCTTTTTATTTAGTTTTAATCTTGCAACTAAAAATTATAACATAACCAAGCACAAAAATTCTATATGTTTTGAGCAACTTCTGCCTGGAAGTTTATTATACAGCTACTTCGAATGACTTTGATCAGCTGAAATACAGTCATAAACCAGGAAAGGAAGTCAACAGTTAAGACTTCTGATTCACCAGAGGAACTAAATTCAATTGAGGAACTAAAATCCATGCTTTTATTAAGTGGCAGAAAAACCTAAGACCTTAACTCTGAATGTATTTACTTAATTTTGCATATGATTATAAAGCTTAATTATCTGTTTCTCAGGTTGTAAACTGTTTATAAAGTGCCATTTAGGAATCTGAGGGCAGCCAAAGGCAGTCACAGCAACACTGAAAGGATATCTAGTCTGATAAAAGGATGGGAAAGAGAAAAATGACTGTTGCAGTAAAATGCATTAGTGTGTATGGAGAAAAATTCAGATGATGGACTATTTATTCTGCCTTAAAGATCACAGAAGTACATAATATATTTTATGAGGGTTTTTAAAAAAAATTCAATATTGTTTAAATACAATTAGTTTTACAACTTAAGGCACTTTACTTCATATGTTGTCATCTGTAGAGCATTGCAATTGAGTTGTTCCATATGAATGGTATCAGTGTATTTACTAATCTATATACATAAAAGCCTAAGGGACCGGATGGTAGCTATGACGTGCACTGACCAGGGGGCAGTGTGCTCCCACAGCGAGAGTGCTGCTCAGCTGACAGACAGGTGCCCGACACTGGGCTGACAGCTGGCGAGTGCAGCTGCAACTGCGCGAGCCTCTCCTGTGGACACTCCCCCTAAGTGCCTGGCAGGAGCAGAGCCCAGCCTGGACTCGGGCCCTCCCCAGCCTGGGGCACTACTTCATGCTGTGCTGGATCAATGCAGACAGTGGGCTGGAGCCCTATGAGCTGGAGGGTAAGGCAGGGCTGCGATGGCACGGAGGTCCACTGATCCCCGCAGGCCAGGCCATGGGACCCCCTCTAGTACACAAATAAGTGGACAGAGAATAGTGAACACAGCAGTTTTCAAACTCTTCCAGCCCAGATCCATAACTCACAATTTCTGAATAGAAAGCCTGATATTGGACACAGACAAGGAAGAGATGCTCGGGTTTCAGTGGATGCCAGTGGGTTCTGAGCCTGCTCAGTGCTCTGCCCACCATCCTCAGTGACTCTGTAGAAGCCTCACCAAGTCCCTGGAGCTCCAGAGAACGTCATGCCGAGCACGAGGTCAGGCACAGAGCTAGAGCAGGGCGGGAGTGATTGGTAAGGAAGGAGGCTTTTCAGGCATCCTTAAATCACAGCCCATCACTGGTGGCCTACTGTGCTGTCCGCAGTGTGATCTACCAGGGGTTTTGTGGCTGATGAGAAGACTGGAGTCAATTCTAGTTTGCTTAGCATCACTGTCACTCTGATTAGCTATGTGACTCCAGTACCCCATGCATTTGCTGCAGGTGGTGCTGCGGCAGCAATCTGCACCAGGAGAGCCAGAGGAAACAGGAGAGCAACAGTCATTTTCTTATGGGCACTCCACTCATGAAAATTTGCAAACTAGAATTTTATTATTGTTGCCGTGAACGATGCTGCTACTGCTGTTACAACTGCTGCTGCTGCTAGTACTGCTATTATTACTAATACTATTACTATTCCTACTACTTATTCTTGTTCTTCTTCCCCCTACCCCTCTTTCTTTTTAGTGGTAGAGAGCCGAGACACCTTTCAGTAGTGTAGCTAGATGCTTGAGTGTTTCTTGTCTTTTGTTATTAGCAAAATCAATTGATGGTCAAACTGATTTAACATTGACGACTACCTACCTTCTTTTCTCGGGGAGGAGAAGGCCAGGAGAAATTACTGCACCACAAGCAGGTTAACTAAACCTCGGTCAGCGGGGGTGCAGACTGTGGACTGGGAGTTTAGTTGCTGTAGTCCGGCAGTGCTCCGGGTCCTTGGTTGGTGGCTGATGACACTGTGGATGGCCTGTGTTCCATGAGAAGCGCCACCAGAGAGGCAGGAGGCTACAGTTTCTTTTCTGAGACTGCCCCCTTCCAAGATGGTTGTTGCGTCCTCTCCTTGGCAGGAGCTATTGGTTCCTTCTCTCTCCCTGCCACAGGTGGCGCCAAAATAATACCTCAACCAGCCCGGGGAAGCCACACATCAGAAGTGGGGAGGTGGTGGCAACCTACACTAGCACCGCCCTTAAGGGTGGGGAGCAGGGCCTTTCTCACTGGGAAGCATTGATAGACTATTTCACAGACGGGCTTTGTTACAATAAGTTCCGTTCGGTCCCCAAACCCCAGAATCATTTATGCAGAGCCGCCTTCTCATCTGTGCTCTGGAAAGAGACCTGAGCATTCCTAGCTTAGACTTTACGTGGCACTGGCAGGAGTAAATCCGGATTCCACCCATTTCTCTCTCTCTCTCTG
This sequence comes from Myotis nattereri, assembly GCF_964212035.1. Taxonomy (NCBI): domain Eukaryota; kingdom Metazoa; phylum Chordata; class Mammalia; order Chiroptera; family Vespertilionidae; genus Myotis; species Myotis nattereri. Next base: position 28,168,617 of record NC_138086.1, on the reverse strand, counting down.
CTGCCCTTTTTTTATTGTTAGAGAAAAAATACACCTCAACAAGTATTTTTATTGCGAATTTAAGCCGGTATTTATTGGCTGTCAGGTCAAATTGTGTAATGCTTATAAGCAGGAGCTCTGGAGTCAGACTACCTGGATCTGTGGACCCTAACTGTGTAACCCTGGGCATATCACTTATGGTGTCTCAGTGTTCTCATCTGTAAAATGGGAGTGAGAACAGTACCTAGTCCTTAGGGTTGTGAGGATTAAATGAGTTACTATTTGTGAAGTGCTTACAAGAGCCCATGGCAGCTAGTAAGTATTAAATCCATGTAAGCTGCTGTTACTGTTATTATAACTATTATTATTATTATTGGGTGTAAAAGTTAGACTTATCTCTTTGCTTTCCTGAACATTTGGGCAGAAACCCGAGTAGCTTAGTATAAATTCGTGCCTGGAATAGAAGCCTAAATGGATTGACCTCTTGAAATGCAGACTCTTTGACAGTAGGGAAAGAATGCTTGGTTTGAAATTACATCTAACTTAAATGTTGGTTGGCCTTGCCCCTTATCTACTGGAGTAAACATGTAAGGAAATAAAAGAAGGATAATAATGTCTACATTTTTAGGTTATGAAATTTAGAATAAAGAGCTTGGTTTGTATTATATACTCAATATATAGTAGCTAGTATAATTATTATGTCTGGAAGGAAAATCTAGGCCATCCTAAGTCATGGGGATATGGAGCTACTTGGTGGGTCAAAGCATTGTTGATGAAGTTAGCCATATTATTGAATGATTACAGTGAACATTTAAATTTCACCTTATATTGCTTAGTAATATAAACAGTTGCAATGTTTGCTTTATTTGCATATGCTCTCTTTAGAACAGAATGCTAACATTTCTTTTTGTATTTTGAATTGAATGTTGTAGAAATCTGCCCTCAGGAGGAAGTGTGCAGTCTGTAAAATCGTGGTCCACACCGCCTGCATCGAACAGCTAGAAAAGGTGAGACAGCGCCACCTGCTGCAAATTCTGGTACCTTGCAAGTGTTGGGACTTCGAGACCAGGTGTCAATTTCTTTCCAACTTCTTGAAAACAACCCCCTTTTAGGAAACTGGAAGTCCAACATTTTTACCAGATTAAAAATGGAAAGATAGTGCTTAAGGTTGATTCTCTCTGTTGTTTTCTGAAGCATAATTTGATATCATTTTATGTTGACTCTTGGGAGAAGGAATGATAAGGTGAGAGAAAAGCCTGGTAGGCATGATATTCTTCACAACAGCAAGCATTGTTAGTCGCCCATAGGACCTCCCACAAGATGTTTTCTCTTAAAGAAAAAAACATAATTCCATAAACTCTTCAATGTTTACATACGTCTGACCTCTGTGAGTTTATGTCTTCCTATAAAGTGCCGGCAAGGGAGAGAACCAAGCCAGAAAGCAATTCTGAGTTCCTTGGTTCAAGTGAGCAGTGTTCCTACTCACAGGTTCATATGTGGGAGGGGCTGGAAGTGGCATCCAGAATCAGTGGAGTCTGCATAGCTCATTTATCTGTCACCTGGGGGGAGAGAGAGGCCCTAATACAGAGCTGTCTGCTGGTCTCCCCTCTCGTGCCTCCTTCTCCATTTCTGCGTGTAAGTCTCTACATTATCTATGTTCTTGAGCTGCCATGGGTAAATGTGTTGAATTATTTTAATCTGCTGTGACATTCATTGAGCTTTAAAGACACGTTGCCAGTTGTTGCCAACTGATATTTTTTGGGAATGACTACTGAATATTTTATCTCATGTCCCATCTCTTTTCCTCTTTCATTTTGATGCTCTTTTCACCTGTAAATGACCAGGAGACCTCCCCGTCTAATACTGAATACTTCAATAAATGATATTTTTTTGGTGTGTGTGTATCATCATTATCGTATTAAAAATTTACCAAGTTTGTATTTTCCTACTTTTAAAATCTGAAATGCAGATGGATGATTTCAGCTGCCTTATATTTTCCCCTGACTCTTTATTATCTCCATTTCTTTATTATCTTTATTGTTTAAAGATATGTTGATTTCATCAGTGAGAATGAAGAGGCATGGATTGGAGGTATAGAATCACTTGGGATTTCTGTAGATAATCTAAGGTGATTATTTCAAAAGACTAAGAATAGTGTTAAACTTTGTTCTTCATTCTTTGAGGGGCTTGTTTTGTAGTCTCAATATCTGTCACATGTTGGTTTATTCAGGTCACTCATTCCAATATGATGCCTATACCTAATATAATACACTTCTCTTTTTAAATGGCAGATTAATTTCAGATGTAAACCAACATTTCGAGAAGGGGGCTCCAGATCACCTAGAGAAGTGAGTATTTCAGAGCTCTATTTCAAATACCAGCTTTAATTTCCCATTGATTAACTGGACTTATAGATATTCACCAGGTATTAAAAATAAAGTGTATTGCCAGGCTGGTGTTGCTCAGTGGTGGGGCTCGACCCAGGAACCAAGAGGTCATGGTTTGATTCCCTGTCAGGCAAGGTTGTGGGCTCGATCCCCAGAAGGCAACATGCAGGAGGCAATTGATCAATGATGTTTCTGTCTTATCAATGTTTCTATCTCCCTTTCCCTCTCCCTTCTGCTCTCTCTAAAAATCAATAAAAAATACTTAAAAAATTAAAACAAAAATTGTATCTCCCTTCATTTTACATCAGCTTTTTATTGATACATCAACAAATACAATGAATAAAAATCCCCAGGTTTATTCTCACAGAATGTGCAGAGAGCTAAAGTCTTACTGAATGCACCTGAGAGTAGGGGAGGGCACAGTGATAGTATTGAAAAGGTAAGAAAGCAATGGCATTTTATTGTCTTCAGGTTCATTTTAATTTGATTTTTCAATTTTGAATGGGTAGAAGCTCCTTGGGGGCAGTATAGCTACTGATAATTCCTATAAACAATGGAATCAGACTGCCTAGATTCAAAATCAGCCTTGATGCTGTGTGATTTTGGACATCTCATCTAATCTTTCAAAATGTCAGTGTTTTCATCTGTTAAATGAATAAGTAAGTAGATAGATGGATCAGTAGAGAGATAAATAGGGATATACAGAGATAGATAGATAGATAGATAGATAGATATATAGATAGATGATAGATAGATAGATAGATAGATAGATAGGAAGACAGACGGATGGATAGATGTATGGGTAGATGATAGATATAGATAGATAGATGATAGATAGATAGATAGATAGATAGATAGATAGATAGATAGATGGATAGATGGATGGATAGATAGATGGCTAAATAGGGAGATAGGTGAAAGATAGATAGATGGATAGATAGATAGAGAGATAGATAGATAGGGAGGGAGGGAGGGAGGGAGGGAGGAAGGAAGGAAGGAAGGAAGGAAGGAAGGAAGGAAGGACGGACTACATCCAGGGCTCAGTCCCTGACCTTTCAGTCTTGTAGTGGAGACAAACAGGTAAATAGGAAATTATAGAGAAGAGCAGTACTGCATGTTAGCAGTAAGCAGAAGTGAGGACAGGATGAGAGCGGCACTCAGATCTATTCAACTTTTAAAGGGTGTCCCAAAATTCACGCAAAAAGAAATTTTGATAGAAAACACAGGTTTATAATTAAAAATTGTAAATTTTTTTTAAAATATATTTTATTGATTTTTTTTACAGAGAGAAAGGGAGAGAGATAGAGAGTTAGAAACATCGATGAGAGAGAAACATCGATCAGCTGCCTCCTGCACATCTCCTACTGGGGATGTGCCCGCAACCCAGGTACATGCCCTTGACCGGAATCGAACCTGGGACCTCTCAGTCCGCAGGCCGACGCTCTATCCACTGAGCCAAACCGGTTTCGGCAAAAAATTGTAAATTTTTTATTGATTCAGAAAGTATACAGTATAGGGTTATGTATGGAATAGCATATCAGGTAAATGGCCTCCACACTTTGCTGGCACATACGTACTCTTTTGTTGAAAATTTCCATGACCGTTTTGCATAAATGTGGCTGAATTTCGATGAGGCTCATTTTCATCTTGATGGCTTAGTTAATCGACAAAATTGTCGCATTTGGCATTCAGAAAATCCACGAGTGATTGTTGAGAAACAAATGCATCCACAACATGTCACTGTTTGGTGCGGATTTTGGCTGGAGGCATCATCGGACCATTATTCTTAGAAATGAGGCTGCTCAGGCAATAACAAAAGAGTGTGTATGTGCCAGCAAAGCCATGGAGGCTATTTACCCGATATGCTATTCCGTACATAACCTTATACTGTATACTTTATGAATCAATAAAAAATTTACAATTTTTAATTATCAACCTGTGTTTTCTATCAAAATTACTTCTTGTGTGAATTTTGGGACACCCTTTATTTAGAGGCGATGGGGCAGTGTATGTAGTTAGAGAAGACAAGAATGTTGGTGGAGGCAGTCAGCCTTCCTGTGTTATCTGGGATAGTGTAGCTCCAGGCTATGGGTCATACATAGGGTGAGGAAAGTCTATGGAAAATGATGGATTGTGCCACCCACGTGCACTGTAGCATTGGCCAGGATGTAACTTGATGATAACTCAAACGAAGGATAAATTTCATAGAATGAAAGGATAGTAGAAGGCATAGTTGTGTGTTTTTAAGGTAGAGTTTATGAATTAAGTGGTTTATTCTGTCTTTATGTCTAGAATTCATAAACTTTACCTGAAAAACCAGGGATTCATATGTTTACCTTTAGCTCTCTGTTCTTTAATCTCTCTCTTTTTTTCTGCATAGATAATTGTTATTGTATGTGCAGTTTTCTAATGCATGTATTTTTTGTTTGTTTGTTTTTAGTTTTCACTGTGTCCCTTCTCTTCTGTGAAGTCAGATCTCCATGAGTGTTTTGGAAACCTTCTCTCATCTTAGCAAGGACTTGATGTTTATTCCTTTCCTACATTTTCACCCCTTCTTCCAGATTATTTTTATCTGCATAAACATGCTCTAATAAACCCCATTTCATTAAAACCAATGAAAATATTCCTTAACCACCAACTGTATCCACAACTCTGATTCTCAGTTTTGTGTTCACGGCTAATATCCAGAAAGTGTGTTATATATAAACAGTATGTCCCCTCCTAGTCATTTTAACCTGTTCTGATCTGGTTTTCACTCTGTGCATTCACGGAAATTGTTCTTTGAATGTTGCCAACATCTCACCAATGCCAAACCCATTAGATATTTTTCTGTTCTTTTGTTATCCAATCCTTCAAATGTATTCAAAATGTTCAATGTTCCATTATTTTTGAAATGCTCTCCTGTATTGACATCTTTCCTGTCTATTTCACTGGGTTGTCCTTCCCACTCCCTTTCATTGCCCACTCCCCCTGATTGCTGCCTTTTCCTCTGGGGCTGGTACTTGGCCATGTTTTCTCTCTGCCCACTCTTGTTGGAAGAGCTCACCCAATCTCATGGCTTTAAATATCACTTCTGGGCTGACAATTCCTGTCTTTGCATGTCTACTCCACACTACATGTTCCATTTGACATGCCCATTGAATGCATCACAATTATGTCAGATACAATGCATGAAAAACTAAGCTCATTTCCATCATCTTAAAAATGATTTTTAAAAAATTGTTTTATGCCTCAGAAAATGAGATGGCTATTGATCCAGCTGTTCAATCGAGAAGACCGGTCATATTGATTTCTTTTCTTATTGACTTACCACATCTGTTTCACTTGCCAGCCTTATCGGTTTTCTTTATATAATGTATTGCACACCATCTCTTTACCCCCATTTCTGTTGCCAGTGCCTTAGCCTAAGGCACCATGATATCTCACTTTTGACCACTGCAGTCACTTCTCCATAAGTCCTTCATTTTCTCCTTCAATCTACCATGATTGAAGAGAGTGATTATTTAAAATGAAAATTGGATATGCCATTTTCCAACCTAAAATTCTCCAGTAGTTTCCCCACACCCACCCATCTCCCATAAGGACTTCCTTTCAGTTCTTGAGGTGCACGTCCAGCTAGCCTCCATCTTCAGATGTCTGTGCGTGGCATTGCTGTACTGGTCATCTCTTTGCATGGCCAGCTGTTTCTTATAGGTAGGCCTCAGCTCAAACATCATCTCAGGGTCTTCCCTAATGACCACCTCTGCACAGGCCGCACCCTGTTCTTTATCAGAGCACCTTGTTCTGCCCCATTCAGAGCACGTTATGTGTCACAAGTATTTATACGTGTTACTCACTTGCTTGTCTGCTGTCGTCTTTCTGAAGTATAAGCTTTGAGAGGTCACTCATGGTCTGTGTCCCAAACTCATCATGCCAGGACACGGGGGATGTGATCAACCAATATCTGTTGACGGAATGCTTCCATAAAGGTGTCCATTTCTCCCCCAAATGCTCACAAACTCTTGGTCTAAGAGGACAATGGGAAGATGAAACTTATGAGAGACTATGACCCATTTGAGATTCTTAATTAAGAGAACTTAGGTAGTTTACTTAGTGTAAATAAAAGAACAGTCGCTTTAGAATTTGAATGACACCTCTGCCTCTTTTGTACTCTGTGGTTAGAGCAGGGATCCAGGGCAGGGATTAATAGCCATGTGCCCTTTGCTTGCAGAGTATATGACACAGAAGTTTTTTCATGAGTTGTGGTTGGACAGCTCTAAGTTGAAATTTTGTGTACCTCAGTTTTCTTAGACATAAGCTATATGTATTCGCTTATAATTTTAAGATCCTTCAAAGTGCTCTGTGAATAATATTATGAATTGCATCGGCTATGTGAAAATAACTGAGCAATTGTGTTATGCATTTCTGCTTACAATACTGACTATAAATCCTGAAATACTGTGTCACTGCGATTTTAACACCCTTAAGTAATAGTCCTTTCTATACCCAATGTTTAAAGACAGTATATGAATAATTCAGAATTTATTGATGATGAACTATAAAAAGAGGTTATGGTGTCAGAAGCTTTTTTTATTTTTTTTTGCTATATTCCTAACAGTGTATCAACACTCATATTTGCAGTGGAAGAATCCTGAGTCTAATTTCAGTTTATTAATTTAGGAGATATAGGTGTCAAAAAGGAGTAGTGTAAAAAATTAAAGTTCTTGGAAAATTCGTATTAGAAAACAGCAGTGATTCTGTAGAATTCTTTTTCTAATTGATAAAGGCAATTGGAGATCCTTCATAATGGTAATTACATAATTGAATTGCCAAAGAAATGAGGTTGGAATTTCATTCAATTCAAAACATATTTATTGGATGTTTACTTTGTTCAAATTATGTTTAATTAGGCCCAGGGAGACCTCTGAATAGAAGGATGTTGACATCTCAAATTATAGAGCCATAGACAGGGGGAAGTTATTCAGTTTCTTCTTTAGTATGCATAGTATGTTATACTATATATTTAGTATAATAACTGGTATTATCCCCTTCAGTACTTTTGCTTAAATTACTTTATCTTACTGTGTCTTTATTTTTTTTTAGTTGCCTACCTATTTCCTAGGAAGGATGATATTAAAAATATTTAACAACCTGCAGTTATATATGTTAATATTTAAATAATTTTAAAATGTCCGCGCTTATCCCCTAAATAAACTAAACTACATGATATTATATATCAGATTACCAAACAATATACATTGCCACACAGATAAGTCAGTCTTATAATTTGCAAGTAATTATTGATTTGTGGAAATTGCTGGTTTAATCTTTTGATTAGAGCTGTCAGCAGCTTAATATTCCCAAGAGTTAGCCATGATTCCACATGGGTAATTGTCAAATTCTTCCAGTGTTTTCCTCTTCAATGGATAGTCAGTAGGTGGTTTATAATCTCAACAAGTAGAGAATTTCTCTTACCATCAATGATATTGTTCATTCTCCCTTGTTTCTGCTAAACTAATAGCAGTTATAATAAATTTCTATAGCCCTTGTAATTCTGTCTGACATTTTAATATATTCAGTATTTCCACTGTTTAATATACTCAGTATTTCCAATATTTCCAAATGTCACTGAAGTAATTTCCTGGAGCTTGAACCCGATCTTCCAGAGCAAAGGAGAGGTGCCGTGACCCTGTGTTTCAGGGCATAGGCTCTGGGTCAGCCTGCCTGGGACTGCAGCCTTGCTCTGACCCTTACATTTTAAGTAACTACTCTGTGCTCTAGTTTCCTCGTCTGTCAGGTGAGGATCATATGATAATTCAGGTAAAACCCTCTGATAATGCGCCCTGCAATAATGTGAATTAGGATGCAGCACCCTTGTCTCCCCCGGCCTTTACCCTTAGCAGGCAGTAAGCTAGCGTTCTTTTCACTTAAGCAGGTGGAAGGCTGAGGGGCTCTGCCTCACCTGGGGAGCAGAGGAGGCGAGTTCAGTACTTTCGTCCCCAGTAGTGTTTGCACTGAACTGATACTGTGCACACTGATAACTAGACAGGTTCCTGGACTTGCTGCCGTTGTCCTGAAGGCCATGCGACCCAGAATTGCCTGTACTGATATTTAAGCTTGCACAGACAACCACATTGGGCACAGCCCAGACGTCTGAGTTTCCTGGGGGAATCCAAGGGCATGGCCCAGGCAACCGTGATTTGTTTTTGAAAGAGAGCCCATTGGGATTGAATCCTGGAGACCTGCTGCACAAAATGTTTACATTTTAGTTGCTTAATAATGAGGAAGTAGAAGTGGTCTGCGATGTGAGAGGGTGGGGTGGTGGGGTGCTAGGGCAGGTGAGGAGGAGCTGGGGGATGCTAGGGGCCCTAAGGTACAGCCTACCCACCAACATAGACATATTTCAGTATTTCAACAGCTCATAGGATTTTACTGGCACATACCCACTCGACAACACCTCTGCTGTCTTCATGAAAATGAAAAGAATGATCACGTGTGAAATATTTTCAAAAGTACTTGGCACACAGTTCTCAACAAATGTTAGCTATTATTATTAGCTTCTTTCTGAGTACATATATATATATATGTATATATGAATTATGTTTGTGTTTTATTAAACTGCTGCTGTGGGAAAAGCAAGACCAAAATTAGACTAATTAGTGGGACCATTATGTTTCATTGTTTCTTATTATAGTTAAAAGACTATTACTCCCCCAGGATCTCTGTTGAGTTTTAATTTAAATGGATTTGGCACTATATAGAGAAATAGAAGTGGCATTTTGGAATTGATAATGTCAATGCTCTTTAGGGGTATTTTTGTCACTCTGGATTTTATGCTTTAATACAACTCATTTTTCCTCAACACTGATCTATTTTCTGTGTTCCTCTGTACTTAGAACAGTGCTTGGCAGACAGTAGGTATTCAGTGTTTGCTGAATGACTGAGTCTACATTAAAAGGCCTTTTAAAGGGAAAGCATGGACTGTGGCCTGATAACCAACAGACATGTTAATCTCAGATAGAGTATATTTTTTCAGAAAAGGGCAGGAGAAAAGACATTCACAAGTATATTAGATGTATTGGCTCAAGGAGAGTCAGTTATATAAGTTTTTAGGATTCACCTGCACCATGAATTAGGCCTGAAGACAACTTTGTTTTGATGGATCCTCAGAGCAGTGGCGATGGATGCTCCTTGACCCCTCTGCCCCAGGAGCGCTTATCTGTTTGGGAGGGAAGGGACTTTCCGTGTTTCCCACAACCCAAGACAAGAGTAGAGCTTGAAAGCTGATCTAGTTCAGAGGTCCCAAGGACAGTTTAAACTCAAGGTCGTTGCAAAAACTCACCACGTGCTCACATCTCTTGTCCTTCAGCTTTTCTCTTCCTTCACTTTCACTAGTAACAGATTCCCACCATTTGTGTCCTGAGTCAGGAGATCTATTTCTGTCTGAGAATTTAATTTTTTTAAGTGCTTTCTAGCTCAAATGTTTAGTATGGCGCCTGCTTGGCATATAAAGAAGCATTAAATACATATTTGTTAAAAAATATTGGACATGGTTGTTCCCGTTTCTCTCAGGGTATTTCTTTGGCCTGTCTCAGTTACCTCCCAGCCCAAGGTCCCGTGGCATGCTCACGATTGCACAGGGTTTTACTAGGAGGAGAGGAGAGTAACAGTGACCTGGCGTGGCCATTTGTCACTAGCAAGACGTGGAGGAGGACAGGATGCATGGCTGGGGAGCAGAGTTAGCTTAATTTTTCTGAATGGACTCATATTTATTGTTATGCAGATCACACATACACCTACTTGTTTTTGTGTTAATGTGGTCTTAGATGATGGTTTACAGAAATCTATATCCTTAAAACAAGAACCCTAATACTGGTTTTGCAAATTTAAATCGATTTCTTTTATTTTGTTTTTTCCACAGAATTTTGTGCGTCATCACTGGGTGCACAGGCGTCGGCAGGAGGGAAAGTGTAAGCAGTGTGGTAAGGTAAGGGGCTGGGCACCCACGGCCATAGCCAGGAGGCTCCTCAGGCCTTTGCAAGCACCTGTGGTAGAGGAGTCCCTTCACCCGAATCCAGTGCTCAGTATGCCACCTCTCTCCAAAAGGCCTATTTCTCCAAGTTCCCTTTCCTTAAAGAGGTATCTTAGTTGTTCTAGAACTCACTGCAAGAGTCAGAGGTCTTAATACAAGGAATTAGCAAATTTTAAGAGAGATGGATATACTTTTTTGGTGAATTTCATTGTTAATAGTTTCGAAAACACTTTCTATTTTGTTAAAACCCCCCTTCTGAAGACTGCTGACCCACCATACATCTTTGATCAGCAACAGAAAGTCAATGGTGTGTTAAATAACACTACTTTTGTTGATATAGTATTGCAGCTGAGCAGAAACATAGCATGAAGCAAGAAATGTATTGCTACCTTAGGATATTATCCAGTTACTGGGATACCCTTCTCATATGTATTATTTATGTCTACTGTTTCTTTTAGTATGACTGGCATGCTATGAAACTCCATGAATTCTACATGCTACTGAACCCAACAGATTTGGGTTATGGAATTTTCTTTTTTTGAAATGTACAAAGACTCATTTTAGGAATGAAAGGCCTGTATGGGAAGGTTAAACTTGTGGTGAAACATGCTACAAAGATTATTTTTTTACTGAGTCCAGCTTACATTGGTAGTAAGCTGGACTCAGTAAAGGGACGTTTTGATTTGGTAGAGAGCAATATAATTTGGGAGAATATATTCCTCATCAATGAACAATTCCCAATTTGTTTATTTATCCATGTGACGCCTTTGGGTCAGGCACTGTGGTGAGCTGACCAGTATGGCATTTTGACAATAGAGGGCTACAAGGAACTACTGGCTGCCTGAGGTAGGGGGGTTGAGAGTGAGTGAGACTTGGAAAAGGTTTGATTGATTTTGCTGATTGTACAGTGTTTGGAAAGAAAACATTATTTTGTTGCCATTGGTTACCCCCTTGTGCTTTGCAAGGCTACACACCTTACCCTCAAGGGTGTGGCCCTCCATTCTAACTAGTATTATCTTCTCCAGTTTAACCCAGTGATTCTCAGTTACTTCCTTTCTAGCCTGTAAAGAGGACAGATGAAATAGATTGAAAGGTGGAGCAGGTGAAATGAAGATGAGGAGGAAGGGGGAGTGGACTGAATCTTACCAGCCATTTACATGGCCGTGGACAAGTTGCTCAGCCCTCCACTCTTCTGTGGCCTTGCTTCCTTGGGTCCATCTACCTCTTTCCTTTCTGGCGTGGCACTGCACTTGTAGGTTTACCCTTACTTAGGGCATTGCGGACTTTCTACAACTTTCCCACAAAAGTGTGTGTGTGTGTGTGTGTGTGTGTGTGTGTGTGTGTTGGGAGAGGGGTGTATAAAAGAGAGAAGAAACAGATAGGCACAGCCACTTTTGAGATGGGAGGTGTGAAGAGTAGGAAGGATCTGGATGAACGGGTCCTTCACTTTGGAAAAATACCTTCTCTTGACAGCCTAGTAACGGCCTCCACCTCAACACATGATAAACTGTAATAGAGGTGGAGGGGTTTTATCAAAAGAAAAATCAATGAACGTTATATATTTTGTGGTGAGTATTCCCTGGTATCATGTTACACCCTTCTCTGGCTTTGTCTTCTGTTGGCATGGTCCACTGGGCGGGAGGAACTGGACTCCCTGGGCTCTGAGTTGCTGCCCTGTGTTCTCAGGCTACCATCTGGAGCGCTCCCAGCTCTCTGTGGGGAAGTCAGCCATCCTAGCTCCTCACAGTGTGTTCCCCTAATCTAGTGCTGTGATATCTACCTCCTGTGTGTATGACCCAGCTGCTCCTGAGTTCCCAGAGACTTAAGCAATTATGATGTGGGGTTGTCTGAGACCTGTATCTTCTTGGTGGTTAATGATTAAACCTTCTCTGGATACTGGCTTGAACCCTGGATCAGAGGAAAGTTAGTAGCTCTACTTGCATCTACAGATGGAGTGATTGAAAATTCATTTCAAACTTTTGTGCGATGCATAATTTTCACTGGTAGAGTTGTACTTTCTTACATATCCAGAGATTTTAAAACAATTTCCCATACACACTACACACATAACTATACATATTGTTCTCTAATTTACCCATTGGGATGGGGTGAAAATAATCATTTTACTTAGCAAAACTTAGGGAGTGTTTATGGTTAAGGAATATCTGGGGTCTCAATGTCTACTTTTAAAATCATCAATAAAGTACATATTTGGACTGATTTTCTCTTCAACCCTGAATATGTGTTTGGCTGCATGTGTGTGGCATTTAGTGGCTATTCAGTGAGAGAGCCCATGATCTCATTGCTCAGTTGCTTTAATATTTGCTGACTATCACAGGCTGCCATGTTTATGACCATTATGTAGTTTTACATTATATTCATATATAGCCCTACATTATGTAAGAGACAGGGTCCAGGCAGAAAAGAGAAGGCATATTTACACTCAAATTGTGTAGTTAGATGAATGTTTAATAAAGAGAATATTTAAAACGTGTGAGCAGAGTGTAGAGACACCCAAGGCATAGTGAAGAGCTCTGAGGCTAGTCAAGGCAGGGGGCTATGGTCACGTAGCAAGGAGACAGGGGGAATGCTTTCACAGGGGGTGTGAGACTTCACCAGCCCCGGGTGACCCAGCAGCTGGGGAATAAATATTCCAGCTTCAGTCACCTCCACTCTCTAGTGGCCAAACCCAGTAGAAACAAGATCACAAGAGACACTGTCAAGACAATCCATAAAAGTCACTTTTCCAATAGGACATGGTATAGAGAAAGATGGGAAGTGGATCCAGGGGGCCAGGACTGATCTAGCACGTGTTGCTTAATGTCAAGCTGTATTCAGTGAATGGGGAGAGGCAGGCTGCTTGCTTATTCTGTAAATGTATCTCTTAGGAATTTTCCCCAGATCTTACATTTATTCAATCACATTTTTTTTTCAATGCTGAGTTGTTCTTAGTGATTTACAAATCAATAGGCAAAGGAAAAATGCTGCCATGATTATGGCTAATTTGCCTCTTTATCTTTGAAGGAACCAAGCATCTAAACCCAGCACTGTGGTAACTATAGGGATATGCTTGTAAACTATATCTGAAACCTTATGTTTTATTTAGAGACATATATAAAAGTCACACGAATAAATGCGCTTTTTGAAAATTAAACAATAAATCTTGAAAGCGGTTTTTAATGCAACAACACGTAGTCAAACTTCAGTCTACATGTTTGATGCCCTATGGGTCTAACAGACATGTGGTATCATTATGAAGTACTTGTCCGTAAATCATACATACTTTCATATGTAATTAAGTAAATTAAACAGCAGGTAGCATTAATTAAGTGGGAACATGTCAAAATTACTCTTTCTTGTAATGAATATTGTTGAAAATTAATTAAAAAGGAAGTTACAGCACAGTATTCAAAATATGCACTATCTCAAAGAGGTATACTTAATAGCATTTTTGTAATGCAAAAATGACAAAAATGATTAAAAACACTCCATGGGGGTGCAGTTAAGATATGAATAGTGAAAGGGATTACAGAGTCTAAAAATGATGAAGAATACTGACCTGGGGCTTTGTTATCAGTTTAAACATCTACTGATCTGCAAATGTGTGCATCCTGGGCTCAGCTTTCAGGAGACCCTGCACGGTTAGGGACAAGGAAGGGGAGTCTGAGGGTGAGGATCCATACACTGGACAGGCAGGCTTGGTTGTTTGCCTGTCTGTGTGTTTGTCCATATAAAACAGTGGGATCGTCTGCCATTAGCCCCAGGAGGACCCAGGAGGTGTGGAGAGGGTAATATAACAAGGACAAGGAAATTAAGCCTCCCCATAGAGCCCCTGCCAACATTGCTGCTGGAAGCCTGGCTTTCCTTCCTGACCTTGGCTGAGTATCAAGACAGGGGACAAGGGCAACCGCCATTCTACTCTGCTTCTATGAGTTTGACTATTTTAGATTCCTCATATGAGTGACATCATGTAATATTGGCCCTTCTGTGCCTGGTTCATTTCACTTAGCATAAGGTCCTTCAGATACATCTGAGGAGGGAAATGGGATGAGATTAGTCAAAGGGTACAAAGTTTCCGTTATGCGAGATGAATGAATCCTAGAGATGTACTGTACAACACAGTGCCTATAGTTAATAATACTATATTGTATATCTAATATTTTGCAAAGAGGATAGATAGTATGTTGTGTTCTTATCACAAAAAATAATACAATGGGAGATGATAGATATTTTTATGGCATAGATTGTGGTGGTGGTTTCACAGGTATATACTTATCTTCAAACTCATCCAGTTGTATATATTAAACATGTACAGCTTCTTGCATGTCAATCATGCAGTATAATGGTTATTGGAGGGAAAAGGGGGTGGGGAGGATGAAGAGGGTAACAGAAAGAGACTAGACTCTGAGTGGTGAGCAGATATTCTATAATACGGGCATTGTATTATAGAATTGTATACCTGGAACATACAATGTTATTAACCAGTGCTATTTCAGTAAACTTAATTAAATAAACATTTAGAAAAGGAACAAGGGGCTGCAGGCTGAGAACCAGTGCTCCTTGCTGCAGACCCGCGGTGGCTAAGTCACTCAGCTCTCACCTTTAGGGTGGTTTTGCTACTGCCACTGCTCCCCTGACCTTGGGCCTGGTCAGAGCCCCAGTAGGGGCAGTAATGTGATGCTGTGATACTTTGGTCACTCTGGCCCCTTTGCTCTTTCTTCAGAAGTGCCAAGGCTCTGGGATGGCGCAGAGGGAGGAGTTGAACTCAGAGTTGCCGGGCAGTGACCAATCACTGGATGTGGGCTGTCTGGGTGAGGTGACTCTTTTAGGCTTAGGGCAAGTCCTAAAGATGGAAAGGTATCTCCTTTAACTGGGAGAATGGGATGAATGCCTCGGCCTGAAGCAGGGTCACCTGGGTGGAACACCACAGCATCCAATACAGTTTGTCCCTGTCACTTGGTGATTCTCAGCATCACTCCTTTCACATAATACATTTTTAGTGCAGCTCCTTCAGGATTCTGGTTGGTCTTATTTCCTGGAGAAACATATAAGAGGAAGGTTAGTGGGATAAACCACAGCTCTCTCTCTGGCAGCTGGTCTTAAATCTGCAACTAATTATCATTTTCTTGCTCAACCACCCATTCTGTTTTCATCTCAACTAACATTTCTGGTCTAGGTGACTGTCTTAGTCTGTTTGGGCTGCTATTGCAGAATACCATAGACTGGGTAGCTGAAAAAAACCACAGGAATTTATTACTTACAGTCTGGAGGCTGGGAATCCAAGAGCAAGATGCCTGCAGAATTGATGTCTGGTGAGAGCCTGCTTCTTATTCATAGACAGTGATCTTCTCTCTGTATCCTCACATGGAGGACGGGGAAGGAACTTTAAGAGTCTAGACTCTGAGTGGTCAGCCCATAATGGGGAAGGAACTTTAAGAGACTAGACTCTGAGTGGTGAACAGATATTCTATAATACTGGCATTGTATTATAGAATTGTATACCTGGAACAAAGTTCCTTCCCCATTATGGGCTCTACCATAATGACCTTATAACCTTCCAAATTGGGGATTAGGTTTAACATATGAATGATGAGGAGACACAAACATTCAGTCTCAAGCAATGACCTACCTAGTGTGGTGACAAAGACCCTTACCTTTGAGCAGTCTGATCTTCAGATCTTGGTTGCTGCAATTGTCCACTTATCACCAACATTTTTCAGAGAAGTAGAAAGGAGCCTCAGTGGGTAATTGGTACCAGATATGTTCTTCCTGCCTCCACTCCCAAAAAACAACTTTGCCTCCACCTAATGATTGGGACTAAGATGGTGACTTGCCAAATGGTGACTCTTTACTGTGATTGCTAGTCTCTTGACACGAAGATTCCAAAGTAACTGCGTGTAGTGGTAGTTCAAGTTCTAAGGGCCTTTCGTTATGTCCCATGGTGGAGATGTTCTCTATTTGGGATGCAGACCCTTGGAGCCCAGAGTTGTGGGGACAGGAAGCACAGATTCCCTCCACGTGGGCCAGTGGAAGTGATAGTAGACAAGGCCACTCCTACTGCCACTCTTTGGTTGTTGCCTCTGTGGATTTTACTGTGGAAACACATCACCATTCAATGGTCATGGATTTAGTGAGTATACTGAAACTGGAGGGTGGTGCTCATAGGGTTTCCTCTCAAAGCTGCAGCCTCTGTTACATCTTCAAAAGATCGTCTCATCTGTCGTCCTGCAGCTTCTGGAAGGCATGGGCTGTGATGGGACCAGTGCCTCGCATGGCCATGTGCTCACCCCTGCACCTCTGTTGCTGTAGAATAGTTTCTTTGGTCTGACACAGTGCTGTGCAGGATCCTCTGTTGGTGGGTCAAACACTCTGTAAACACTCGCATAGTGGTGCTGACTGAGACCCTGCAAAAGGGAATGGTAAACCCAAACCTGGAATATGTGTTGATTCCAGTCAGGATGAGTTGCTGCCGCTTCCGTAATAGAAGGGGGTGAGTGTAGTCAGTTTGCCATCAAGTAGCTGATGGTGTGTCTGAGGGATGGTGCTATATTGGGTGCTCAGCTTCGGTGTGTCTTTTGCTGGAAGGTTACAGTCAGCAGTGGTAGTGGCTAGCTCAGTTTTGGTGAGTAGGAGCCCATGCTTTTGGACCCAAACATAGCATTCATCACTGCCATCATGGCGACTGCACATACGAGCCCATTGTGCCATGGATGGTATCTTAGGACAAAGATATAAACCCAACAGTAAAAGTGTTGTATGCAGTTTGGGCCATATTAAATATGACACAAGTATTCGTATAAAACATTTATGCCCTAGAATCATGACAGTCATAAAAATATGAATGTAAGCATCACAGTTACAAATGGTTAACATGTAATATAAAATGTAAATTTGTAGCCATTGTTACAAGCTTAATTTCAATTATACCTTAATTCCAAGATCCTGGGTTAAGCTATGTACTTCCATGAAGTCATCTGCCTCAAAAATAAAAAATGACTGGAAATCATGTCTGAGGCTCTTCATACAGCCTGACAAGTTTGTGGTAATGGAGTGAATTTACACAGAGAAGCCTGTGCCCTCTTCCTGGAGACTCATAATCTGTAGCTTGTAGCAGGGGTCTTCAGATAAGTTAATGAAAAAAGCTGAAACTATCTGAGGATAATAAGACTGACTGGTTCTAAAGATTCTATTATAATTACCAACAACATTAGAATGGAAGATAACAGAATGCTGTAATGAAGAATAATGAATGTCAGTCCATGTGTGTAAATCAGTGATTACCCTGGAATGAGAGAATATTATGAACAATAAGGGCATTGATAAATATTCAGAGCCTTTAATTAATGTTGTAAACTATATTACAATTAAACCCAATAGATAATTTAGATTTTTCAAAGACAATTCTCATAACCTAACTATAGAATCACATAATTTCAGTTGTTGCACCTGTGGATTTGTCATAAGTTATAAAGACATTGCTTATTTAAATTTCATTCATGATCCAAGCCAGTTTGCTCAGTGGATAGAGTGTCAGCCTGCGGACTGAAGGGTCCCGGGTTCAATTCTGGTCAAGGGCACATGCCCAGGTTGCAGGTTCTATCCTCAGTAAGGGGCGTGCAGGAAGCAGCAGATCAATAATTCTCTCTCATCACTGATATTTCTCTTCCCCCTCCTTTTCTCTCTCTGAAATCAATTTAAAAAATATATACATATATATCCTAAAAATTAAATGAATTTCATTCATGAATACATTCTTTATTATAATTCAATTTAGATGACCACACATGTTTACAATTTGAAAATATTGAATGTTTAGCAAAATTTTAGCTTAAGGCCAGTAAATTCTGTATAGGAAACTTAGAAATAACAGGTAAATTAGATTTTTATGAATGTAAATAAACCGTAATCTGTATAAACTAAAATATTAATGCTACCATTTTAACTCTGTGATAAAACTAAGGACTAGGCATATTGTAAAACTAGCCTAATGTACAGAGATTCACAATTCCAGGTAAGAGCACGCCTATCAGTGTGAAACTGGACTGGAGAGTCTGTCGAGGGGAAAAAGTCAATCATTTGCCTGGAGTGGGAAAGAGATTGGTTCATGGTGGCTTTGCTCGCTAAAGACTGAAGGTTGAACCCTTAACTAATTCTGGATAGGACAGAATTAGTCCATAAGTCTGTAGATAGTTGGTCAAAATGAGTGCCATTTTTGATTAGTCAGGAAAAGTTTCAGTTGGGTTGGTATGAATTTGTGCTTCAGCTGTGGGATGCTCAAACGTCATGGTTTGTCAGCTTCAGTTGGCTAAAGCCCAATGTACTGAAATAGTTCGAATGGTTTGAGGTCTTCTAGCAAAGGTTTGATCTGATCAGAAAAATTTCCTTTTACTTTAGTGAGTATCTAGTTGCTATCATGTTATATCCCATTGGATAAGTTTACAAGAGTGGTGTAATAGTTTTATTTTAAAACTTCAATTTTATTTTGCCAGACAGAATGAACTTTGCATCTAATTTAAACTTATGGTGAACATATTAGATATTAAAATATAAAGTGTGTGAAAGTATATATATGTTTATATTTAAAATTATAGAACATTTGAGCAAAAATATCTGAAGTTCTCTGTTTTAAGATAAATGTGATTCCCTTGGGTATTTTCTTTGTAATACTTTTGAGCTTTGAACATGTGAATAAAAATGGAGAGATTTAATTATGTGTTGTTTAAAGTTTTGGAGTCAAGAGCGGCATCAACTCTTGTTTTAAGCAACATTAACTCAAACAGGCAGTCAGGCTATGGTCAAGAGATTCCCTCGCCCAAACCTCAGTTACATCCGTAAGCAGTAAAATAATTTTGGTTTGTTTTAAGTAAAGCCTTTGTTTTCTAGTTCCAGCCAAGGCTGTAAACTGAGTGTCATTTGGTACATGCCCTAGATTACAGAAGGAAAAGAGGCAACAAAGCTTTGGCTGCTAAGAATAAATGTTGTTTATACTTTATTTCAGAGCTTCATTGCACTAAAAAAAAACTCAACTCTCCCCTCCCCCCCAAAATATCTCTCTAGGTTCTTAGTATTTATAATTCTGAAGTCAGTTGGATCTGACTTCGCATCCCTATTTTCTTCTCTGATAGTGATGAACAAAATAGCCCTTAAAAATCATAGAGTCAGTTGAAATTCGGTTAGGGCATCTGTCAGTCCCATAATATCAAGTGTGGGCCAGCATTTAAAAATGGGTAATTAGGAACCTGCTCTTTCTGCTCTATTGAGATTCCTGCCAAAATCTCCCCATTGCAGATGGCCTGTGGGAACTTGGCCCATGAAAGCCCCAATAGGGTTCTATTTAAGTCTCTGTGTTGAACAATAACCCTTAAGCTAGGGCCTCTGTGACTCAGCCAGATTAGAATCCAAAACAAAGCACAGAGCTGATTACCACCAGATTCATCTGCAAGGGACCCAACAGAGCCCTGCGCCCCAGCTGTGGCTGGCCTGGTTTGTTTCTGGTATCCGCCTGGTGTCAGGACTGTATCTGTGTCTCCCTGAAACCAGAGGCCAGTAGAAGGGTAGGCTAATACACTGTCCCTCTGTACTGTCAAATAGAGCATGGCTAGTCACATATTAGACCCTGGAAGACTTTGTCAGCCAGGTGATGGAAGACATTCCTGTTGATAGGTCTTAGCAATCAAAGGACTCCTTCATTTATATACGGCGTTATAAAGAACTTTGCAAGTATATTACCCCATTTGAATCTCATAACTACTTAGTGGTATGGGAGAGGTTTGTAGTATAATTACTATTTTCAGGTGAAGAGAAAAATTAGAAGGTTTAAGATTCCCCCAGCCAATAACAAGATCCAGTGCCATCTCTCTGTCAGCATCTATTTGATGTACAATCATCTGATGTATGAGTTGATGAAGTGGTGGCTGGGTAATAGCATTTGAGATGCTGCTTAACAATACATTTGATACAGCAACATTCAATAGACCTCTAGTTGTGGCTTCGGCTGCTATCATGCCAACAGTCCACCCTATAGATTTCCAACCACGTGGCATGTTTGTATTGCAGACTGAATGAAATGAAAATGCTAGCATATTTGCAGTGTCTTAGGGGTTGGAGGAGAGTGATGTGAGGAAGCATATTTCTATGTGGGTTGGGTTAGGTGTTTAAAGTCTAGAGAGCATGGAGTTGGTAATTGCATCATGATGTGCTAGCAATGACTTTGTTCAATTCATCCGAAGACAGGCATGCCACGTGTAGGAAGTTCACAGAGCTCAGCTAAGTTGTGGGGACCTGTTTAAGGACCATCACAGGGACTTCTCTCAAAAAAGCAATAATTTCACTGGACAGATAATACACGTGCACATAAAATAACAACTTAAGGAACTATTCACTAATGCCACAGGCAGGTACAAGTGGTTAGGCCTATGGTTTAGAATGAGAGTTCTTTTAATGTGAATGAATTTTTTAAGTTAAAATTATCTGTAGACATTAAGCAAGACTTCTTCAGCCAGTGCCTTGGTAGCTTTTCTGCCTGTCACATTTTCTTTTGATCACTTGACAAAAGCCCTCTTTGAAAAATGTTTTGTCGTTGCTCTGAATTCATTTTTTGGGGTTTAGATTTCACAGGCAGATAGAATAGATGAGCCTGGGGAAGGCTAAAACCACCCTTTGAGCATTACCGCATGCTTCTCTCTGGTCATTATGTAGGGAGAGCAGCCCAAAAACACCTCTTCTGTTCTTCCGTTTATTCATTTAAGAGGATGGAGTTTGCCATCCCATTAATCTCATTGCTGATTGCTGGTGAAGAATAACATAGAAAGCTGCTTGTTTTGAGTCCCAACATCCCAAAGGGATGATGAAAGTCATTGAATTTCTTTGTTCACCCTGGGACTTCTCCCACATCCTCACTTCTGGGTCCTAACTCTCTGATCCTTTATTTCTCTCCATGTGGGTTCTCAGATGTTGAAGTTGTTAGAACTTCTGAGATGGATGACTGTTGTTATAGAGAACCATGTGAACCAATTGTGACTTTTCTTTTGTTTTTACTATCAGAACTACATTCTATTTGGGGAAAATGCAATTTTTTTTCTTTCTGTGTGTGTGTGTGTGTGTGTGTGTGTGTGTCTGACTTTGATAATTTTGAGTACTTAGTGGTACAGCAGATACTGGTACCTCCTCTCTAACAGTCAGATGTCTTGGGAATAGGAAACTTGCATGGCAGAGGGTGGAGAATGTAAGTGCTGAACGTGTCCCAGTTACCTTGAGTGGTAGGGTCAGTTCTGTCTCTGTTCACTTCCTTAGACTTCAGGAGGGCAGATGCACCCTGTGATTGAAGTGGTTTTAAATTTTCTATCTCTTGTCCTAACACCCCAGGGCTTTCAGCAGAAATTCTCCTTCCACAGTAAAGAGATTGTGGCTATCAGCTGTTCCTGGTGCAAGCAGGCGGTAAGTTGGGAGATGGAATAAAACAAAGTGGGCTCATGTTCTATAAAAATAGACTTAGGTCATTGCTTGAATTCCTGTCTGTAAGTGGAAGGTCATCCAATGTATATATTGTTTTCCACACATAGGATTGTTGGAGGAAGAAAGACATTTAAAACTATAGAATTATAGCACATATGAGCTGGAAGAAACTACAGAGGTGAATTAACCCCTTCATTTATACACATTGAATTCTGGGATCAGAGACTGGAGAATTCTTCCCTGGTTCTGACCCTGGGTCTAGAATCAGAACTTCTCCCTCTTAGACCATATATTTTTTTCCAGTTACACTAGGTTGTTGACAACTTTTCCTATGGTAGGAAGTTGCACCATTAGGAAGAAAGCAACTTGCAACATCCTTCTAACAGGGCAGTCTCGGCATCTTGGTTCTTCTGTTTTTTTATGTAGGCACCATTTTTGGTGTGTGTGGGAAAGGGCTATGTTAGAATAAGAGTGGTTTTGTATCCTTTAAATTTCAATGTTACAGTTGTCTGCATGCTCATTGAAATATAACTCTTCCTTACACTTGAACATATATACTCATTAGAATCCAGTAGTAAATTTTTATTTACTTTTCTTCTTTTTTAATCTATCCCAGTGATGGCGAACCTTTTGAGCTCGGTGTGTCAGCATTTTGAAAAACCCTAACTTAACTCTGGTGCCGTGTCACATATAGAAATTTTTTGATATTTGCAACCATAGTAAAACAAAGACTTATATTTTGATATGTATTTTATATATTTAAATGCCTTTTAACAAAGAAAAATCAACCAAAAAAATTAGTTCGCGTGTCATCTCTGACACGCGTGTCATAGGTTCGCCATCACTGATCTATCCTTTTTCTAAAGCCCCTCTGTCCCAACTAGATGGCTCATCTTCCTACGTGTTTGCCTGTGTGTGTACCTGTTCTTTCTTTAAGCAGACAATGTATATACACTCTAACTCATGGGTCGGCAAACTGGCCCATAGGCCAACTCTGACTACTGCCTGCTTTTGTAAATAAAGTTTGATTGAGACACAGCCATGCTCATCCATCTATGTATTGTGTTTCCCTAGGCCTCCCCTTGTCAGGAGAGCCTACTGCTGTTACGTAGAGATGCATTGGTTTGAACAGCTCAGTGCTTGGCTTTTCCATCTCCTTTTAGTTAATTGTTACCGAAATAGTCCTTGTGCTTCAATTCAAGAACACATTCACAAATACAAGGCCATCCTAGTTCTTGATTGGAACTGTTCCATCAAGGCAATATCTCCATCTGGAGTGGAAGAAGCAGATTCAGGGTCCAGGTGTCCAACAATACTTGTGTTGCTGGTTTCCCTGATCTGGTAAAACCCCATTAGGGGACAGCATCATTGGTGGCCACGGGCTCAGCTAGGCAGCATCTATTCTTGCCCCCAGAGGTCTCAGGCTGTGGTTAGATGTTCTGTACACATTCAATGAATTGGGAACTTAGTCCCACTTTCTAGTGAACACACGTGCTCTCTCTTCATTGATCTGTAGTCCAACTGAATCACTACAAAGATGACGTTCATTTGACCCTTGTGACGGAGCTGTGCTTAATTCCACATACTTTTGGGTTTCCCAGGATCACACATAGAGGAGGTGATTTTGCAATGTTTAACAATACAATACCTTTTTAAGACAAATTGTGGTGGGGGTATATTTTAGCACTACAGGTAATCCCTTCTAGAATATCTATGCCAAACAAGTAATGTCCTCTATGGGCACTTACTACATCAGGGGGGAAAAAACTGGGATTGGGAGCTGGGTTTCCTGGATTCAGGTCCTCACATTACCACTTTTGGACTCTTCTTATTCTCTCTAGATTGGCAGTTACTCAGATGTACAGAGAGTTGAAATAGGCAGATTCTGAGATCCCTTCTATTTTAGACATGCAGTGGCCATTCATTTGGGAGTTTATTTGAATTTCTAAAAGTGAATCACTTACAATATTTTCTTAATTTGAGAGAATTTTAAATTTAAGAAAAGTTGCAAAAAGTTGCAAAGTGTATAACATGAATGTATACACTTTCATCCAGCTTCCTCTAACTCCCTCTAATTTTGACAACTTACATAACCATAGTACAATGAATAAAATCAGTAAATATTGATATATTACTAATAACTAAGCTACAGATTTTTAAAACATTCACAAGTTGTTTTCTTAATGTCCCAGGATCTATTTAAGGATCCCACAGTTCATTTAGCTGTGGAATTCTTGACATTTCCTCGTTCTTTCTGTCTTTCATGACCTTGGCACATTTAATGAGCACTGACTGGTTATTATGTGGAATGTCTCCCAAACTGAGTTTGACTTATGTTTTCTCATGATTAGATTGAAATTATTCATTTTAGGCAAGGTATGAGAGAAGGGATGGGATGTCCTCCCTGCATCTTATTCAGAGGGCATAATGTCAATGTTTTATTTCTGATGATAATAACCTTGATCACATGATTAGGTGGCATTTGCTATATCCCTTTCCAATTGATAAATATTTGGGGGAGATATTTTGAGATTATGCTGATATATTTCTCCTCAAACTTTTGCCTACTGATTTTAGCATTCATTAATGAATCTTTTAACAAAACTATATTTAAAACATTTTTTAAAAGAAATAAACTTTATTATTCAGAACGGTTTTAGGTTCACAGCAAAATTGAGGTGAAAGTAGGGAGATGTTTCCATATATTTCCTCTCCTTACACCATCACACATTCCCCACTATCAACATCCCATGAAGAAATCACCTTTAAAAAAAGATATTCAAATAACATTTTTCTGGTATATCAAATTGTTTTTGGATCACAAATAACTGGTGGTTGGGGAAATTATGAAGCTGTATTCCATACCTAATTAACTGATTTAGTAGTCTCTGGATCACATCAGATCGTGAAGATACGCAGAAATGAAGAAGACAAAACCTGCCTGATGGGGTATAATTGGGGTGGCCATATTTTCCAGTTTCCTTGAGAAAGTCCTAATTTACATCTTCTGTTCCAAGATAATTATTGACAGTACTCCCTTTCACTCTTAAAATTGTTCCAGTGAAGATGATAAATTATGTGGTCACATTAAATAGAATCCAAGTAGAAAGCATGTCAAATTTTTAAGAAAATCACTATAATTAAAACGTTAAGGCTTATAATGTGATTTTATGTTTATTAGAAAACAGATGTCACCACACATCATTATCCCTTTACAGTCGCACAAAAGATGATTGAAAGTGTAATTGGCCTAAGGTCACTCAATCTATTTGGGGATAGATTTAAGCCTCTAAAGCATTGTTAGTCTACATTTACTTCCTTCCTTTCAAAAACAAAAAGCACTCTAGACTTGCCAAGTGTAATGGGACCATTATATTTTTTAGCAGCCCTTACAAACCCAGCAGAAGCAATCTCTTTGTTCACAGCTCTTGCTTCTTTCCTGGGTCCCTTATACTGGAAGACCATCTGAGAAGGATTTACATCTGTGGGTAGAAAAAAGAGAGACAGATGTCAGGCACCTCCTTTCTGCTCATCTTCATTTCCTTTTCAACATTATCAATTACCCAAGTCTTTCACCATGCAAATCCAATGAAACAAAGTTACGGCCAAGTTAGGATTAATAGAACCCTCAGTTAATATAAGAAACATTCAAACCTGTAGAGAACTTTTCTTTTTTTAATATATTTTATTGATTTTTTTACAGAGAGGAAAGGAGAGGGATAGAGAGTTAGAAACATCTATGAGAGAGAAACATCGATCAGCTGCCTCCTGCACACCTCCCACTGGGGATGTGCCCGCAATCAAGGTACATGCCCTTGACCGGAATCGAATCTGGGACCTCTCAGTCTGCAGGCCGACGCTCTATCCACTGAGCCAAACCGGTCAGGGCTGTAGAGAACTCTAGTATGAGTTTTCTTTGAGCCAAATTGATGACAATTGCTGAGAAACAAAATCTCAACAGATAGAGAAAATGCTCCAGAGAATAGCAGTTTTACAGCTTATTTTATACATTAGAATCAAAGGAAGAAGGGCGGGGGGCGGTGGTACATGAAATGGGTGGTAGATTAAGGGGGCAGGGGAAAGCAAAGCTGGGAAATCTCTGAAATTGTATAAAGAGGCAAAGTAGAGAAACACACACTTCTTTTTTATTGGTGGGTACAGGATAGTTAATAATTAACATTTATTGCACATAGAGATGGTATATAGGAAACAAGATACAGTGAGGGTTTCTGTGGCCTCTGTTGTGGTGGGTGTGCCCTGAGGGGTCTGGAAAAAGAGATTACTCTGACATTTCAAAGATATGTTATCTGAGAGGCGAAAGGACAATAGACAGGCTCACTTAGGTAAAAACTGACCTTTGTCAAGGAAGCTGAGGCCTAGGACGGGACTACTCACCATGACTTGCTTTTAGTTGGGAATTTTTATGTTCGGACCATCCTGTGTGGTTACCTTCAGTCTCTGACTTTGTAGAGCTGGCTTCCCCTGAGCTTGTCAGATTTAGTATGTGGCCATTTTTTTTGTCCACACCTACAAGACTAACATCTTTAGGTAAATATCCTATTAAACAAAACTCATAGACACAGACAAGAGTATGGTGATTACCAGAGTAAGAGAGGATAGGGGAGCTAAATAATGATGGGAGGAGACTTGACTTTGGGTGGTGAACACACAATACAATATACAGATGATATATTACAGTATTGTGCACCTGGAACTTATTTTATTAATCAGTGTCACTCCAATAAATTCAATACAAATTTAGAAAATAAAAGTGAGGCACTAAAAACAAAAGCAAGGTTATAAAGTTTTAGCTGACCTGTCCTATAAGATTGATTTTTTTGTTATCATTTTATAAAGAGAAATGAATTCTAAATATGGGCTCCGAGCGCATGGGGCTGGTTGATGAGAAGCATGTGGTGTGTGTGTGTGTGTGTGTGTGTGTGTGTGTGTGTTTGCATGTGCATGCATGAGCTGTACCCATGTACTTACTTCTTCTCATTGCAGCCTTGCCTTTTGCACAGAATTATTTATTGGCCTGTTTTCTCTTTAGTTTCACAATAAGGTGACCTGCTTTATGCTGCATCAAATTGAGGAACCCTGCTCCCTGGGAGCTCATGCTGCTGTTATTGTCCCGCCCACCTGGATCATTAAGGTGAAGAAACCTCAGGTAACTGCAGGGACCCTGGTGCTGCTGGGCCAGTGCAGAGAAACAATAACTGTTGCTTCTTGCTTTTCTCCCTCTGATTAGTCTTTGGGTTTCTACAATCTCTGCTCATTCATCCCCTTGGTCCCATGCTCAGCTTCCCCAGTTCATCCCATTAGCCCATCACCTTACTGCGTTGGGCTCTCTCATGGATCCAGCCTCCTCTTCTAAAGAAATCAGACTCCACAGCAGGAGTATTTCCTTCCCGTCCATGTAATATCATGAAATGATATTCTCTCCTGAGTTGGGTTCTCTCCTGAGTTGCTCAAGTACTAGTGGCTATAGCTGAATCTTGTGCACCTCTCTTCTCTTCCATCCTGGGCGCCCCCAGGGAGTGAATGTGAGGGCAAACTGTGCAGGCTTCCTTGTTTGGTCGAGATCACCACCACTTCCAACCCGAACAGCAGAGTGTGGGGCGTGACCTTCCTAAACACACAGGGTCTGCTTAGAGAGCAACACTCCTCACTTAAGGCCAAGTAGAACTTAGCCTCTTAGTACATAGTCTCGCATTGCATTCAGCCCTCATTGTACTTTCTTCCAAGAGGGTCTCTGCTTCAATTCTGGGAAACCTTGGTGGTTTTTCCTAAGGTCAGAATCTTTGATAGGAAATTTCCTACCTTTGTACTATACATCTTAGACAGTATTTCCAAGTTCTGGGATGATTTTCAATGCCACAGGGAGAAGGTTATACCTCCCTAGGGTGAAGGAACCTTAGGAAGTCTTACTGAGTATAATATCTCTAAATGATGTGGCCATCCTTTTTCATGTGGGCTCCAAAATCATCATGCAATTTATTCCCACTGACTCAGTTTTTTATTTAAAAACTGTTGGATCAGAGACACTGTTTTGCTTTGTGTGTTTTACATGAAGTTTAGTCTCTGCCGATGAGTAACGTTTGGTAATAATCTTTCCAAGTCATAATCCATGGAAGAAGCCCTTGGGAAATCTTTTCCAGAGACAAGTACGGTTTCTACACATTAAAATATGGGGCCTCTAGTCCTTTCATTTTACATTTTAGATCCAAAGGCTAAGAGACGTTAAATGAGTTGCCCAAGGTGTTATACACAACTTTGTACTGTCTGAAATTCAAGTGTACTGATTTCCAATTTTGTATTATTTTAAGATCTCTTTTATATTTTTACTTTTGTTTTTCCCCTAATATTCACTAAATCTCTCCAAGAGCTTTATATTAAATATTCAGGTAAATCAACATCAAAAACCTCAGTGGTATCAGGAAGGCTACTGGGCATTGTGATGCAATACATGATCTTTGCTCTGAATAGCCATATAGTTATCTTAAGAAAAGATCACAGAGAACTTCATGGAGGAGGTGGCTTTTATTCTGCCTCTTAAAGATAGGTGGGATCTAGATCAGTGGATCAGAGAGGAAATAACAGGCAGGAGATAGGCATGAGCAAGGGTATTGGGCCCAAAATTATATTCATGGGATTATGAGACTAGCTTGACTAGAGTGGAAGATTTATTCAGGGTGTATGTAAGGTAGGAGTATGTGTTTGCTAAGGCCTAGCTGGCAGGGCATTTTTTATACATGTGAACTTTATCCTTTTAAGCAACAGAGTAATAGAGGAAAAATTATATTTTAGAAGGAAACAACTAGCAAGAGTGTGTAGGATAACCTGGTGGTATCGGATTTTGGAAGACTGGAGATAGACCAGTTAGGAAAATCAGAAGATAATACCACTTTGCAGGGAAATTGTAAGTTTCCTTTACTAAACTTTAAAAATATTTTTGTTATGGAAAATTTTAAGCAAGTGAAGAGAGAGAGAGAAGATTATAATGAACTAGAGGCCCAGTGCACGAAATTCATGCACTCAGGAGGGGATCCCTCAACCCGGCCTAGAGCAGGCCTAACCCAGCAGTCGGACATCCTTAGTGCTGCTGTGGAGAGAAGCTCCCGCCACTGCGCTCACCAGCCGTGAGCCCAGCTTCTGGCTAAGTGGTGCTCCCCCTGTGGGAGCAACATCAGGGGGCAGCTCCTGTGTTGAGCATCTGCCCCCTCGTGGTCAGTGTGTGTCAGCAACTGGTCATTCCAGCAGTCAGTCAATTTGCATATGAGCTTTTTATTTTGAAATGGCCAGTGCATGTCATGGCAGCTCCTGCATTGAGAGTCTGCCCCCTGGTGGTCAGTACACATCATAGCTACCAGTTAGACGGACACTTAGCCTTTTATATATATAGATTCTTCTGTAGCATGAACTTTTCTACCATTATTGTTTCATATATTCCTGCACCACACCATAATTTCTTGTCCTTAATCATTTTTTTCTATTTTGAGATTCACAGGCAGTCGTAAGAAATAATACAGAGAGATTCTGTGTACCCTTTACAAATCCCCCCCCTCCACCCCCCATTGTGATTTCCTGTGGAATCACAGTACAGTACATCACAGCCAGATGTTACCATCGACTTAGTCAAGATACAGAACAGTTGCCACAAGTATCCCTCATGCTGCCTTTTCATAACCACATCCATTTCTCTCCTGGTCCCACCCCATCTACTCTGTCTTCCTGAAAACAGAAGTTTCTCCCCTTTTTTCTTTTACTGGGGCATCTTAAAGCAAGTCTTAGGATATCATTTAATCTGTAAACACTTCATTTTGCTTCTCTAAAATATAACATTTTAGAAAGACAACCACATTTTGCCACCCACCAAAATTAATAATTCCTTAAAATAGTTTTGGATTGTCTATTTTATATATATATAAATTGCCTATATATAGTTTGTTTGTTTGTTAATCCTCACATGAAAACATTTTTTTCATTGATTTTCAAAGAAAGTCGAAGGTAGGGGAGAGATAGAGATAGATAAAGAGAGAGATAGAGAGAAACATCATCGATGTGAGACACATATTGATTGTTTGCCTTTTGCATGCACCCTGGCTGAAGGCTGGGAGCAAACCCGCAACCCAGGTTCATGCCCTTGACCAGGAATTGGACCTGCAGTCCTTTGGTGTGGGGGTGGGGTGGGTGGGTTTGTGTTACACTCTAACCACTGAGAACACGGGCCAGGGCTCAAAAAATTTTTTTCACAGTTATCTTTTTCAAATCAAGATCCAGAGGTCACAGGTGCTTTTTTGGTCACATATTGTAAGTCTCTTTTAATCTGTAACAATCCCCTCTTTTATTTTTCATGCCATTTATTGAATAAATTGGATCACTGTATCTGGAATTTCTCAGATTTTTATTTTCGTTGATTGTATCCTTATATTGTTTTAAATGATTTCACGGAAGGCCCCTGTTTCTTGTAAAATAATACTTAAACTTAATTAGATTCAGGTTTAATTCAGGGGTGATGATATGTATTTCTGTCATGTTGCTAACTTTTAGTGATGTGAAGTTTGGCCAGTAAGTTCAGGAACTGTCATCTTAATTCATCTGTCATAAAGTTGTCCATCAGCCTTTCACCTATTGTTTTATCTAATAAGTATCATTACCTATGTTATCATTTCATTAGGGTTGCAAAAGGGTGACTTCCCAATTTTTACTCTTCATTTTTTTGGCTATGATTTTCCTATAAAGAGACTGTTCCCTTATTACCAGCCAGTGCATTACAAATGCTTGAGTATTTGCCTTTATTTGTAAATTTTCAGAAGAAATAATAAGTTACCATGTTAGCAACTTTTATTACGTGGCCAAGAGTGGTGATGGTTGTGGTGGTTGTCTTGCAGAGTATAATTTTGAATTATGAACCTATATCATTGTGTGATATATATGGCATGTGATGTGTTTTAATTCACTGGCATCATTATTATTCTTATATTCATATTGTTCCATATTTGACCAATTAGGACCTCTTCCAGGTGACTCCTGTGTCCATATTTTATGAGCCATGAAGTTTTTGCTAGCTTCCTTGGTTTCAGGAATCACATCATGTGCCAGGATTATCTTGTGCGTTTCCTGTTCATACCTTAGAGCCATTTCTCTAAGGAGCTCTGGTTACTTTTAATGGGAGATGTTATTTACAGTTCACTATCTGGATGCAATAATCCAATTTTTTTATTACGTACCTTTTTATTGTCTTCTAGGATTCAGGATATTATAATAAGAATTAGAAGAGCTAACATTTATATGTTCAGAAACATTTACTTTACATTCACTATCTCATTCTATCGTCACAGTACCCTGTGAGGCCGGTATCTTGTTATTCCTACTTTATAGCTGAGGAAGTCAGGAACAGAGAAGTCAGATTTCCTGGGGCCATATAGATAGTAAATACTTTGAAGTGGCATTTGATCCCAGGAATTCTGATTCTGGAAATCAAGTTCTTTGTGATGTCCCATGCCATTCAGTGTTTTACTCTATAACAACCCTTCCTGAATCTGATATTTTTAAAAATTGGGGTAGTCCCTCTTCTTTAGTTAATTGATTAAATTTAGTACTTTAATCAATTAACTAAATTCTATGTAAAAGCTAATGGATGATGAGCTTGGGCAGTAATAAAGTAATGGTAAAGAGCTCTAGTTTATGAGTAATAGTGCCCATCAGCGGTTCTCAACCTGTGGGTCGCGACCCCTGAAAATACATCCTGCATATCAGATATTTACATTACGATTCATAACAGCAGCAAAATTACAGTTATGAAGTAGCAACGAAAATAATTTTATGGTTGGGGTCACCACAACATGAGGAACTTTATTAAAGGGTTAGGACATTAAGAAGGTTGAGAACCACTGGCCCTAGATTCATAATCTTGCTCTGCCACTTAATAACCTGTATAATCAGAGAAAACTTAAACCCTTCTGTTTCAACTTTTCATCTGAAAAATGATACTAGTACCTATGCATAGGGTTTTCATGAGGACTAACGAGCTAAAAAACAAAAAAGATAAAGTGCATAGACTAGCACCTGGCTCATTGTAAACACTCAATAGATGTTAGCTCTTGTTTTCCTTCTTGTTGACTTGTAGGAGTACAGGGTATCAAGCAAAGCTGTGCATCAACAGATGAAAATGTTGGACAGTCACACAGGGGTCAGGACAGAAGTTATTGATCCCTGACCCATGTATTGCAATGAAAGGGGATGGAAAGAACATGAGATGTCTAATGGAGAGGGCAGAAAGAGACAGAATAGGGGCCACAGCCTGCCGTCTACTGTGCTTCCAAGTGCACTTTGAACTCCTACTGTAGCTGGTGTATTTTCCACTGCAGTGGGATTGCATGTTCATTAACATGATGCATGCCCCAGCGGAGACAGTCAAGTTCTATTGACTACTGAATACAAGGACCCAAGAAGACTGAATAAGCATTTACATCTAGATAGTGGAAGGAGACAGAAAGTTCTACAAAATAAGGAGAAAACTATGATAACACAGAGTTTCAATAGAAATACAGGGTAGTCACGGATGTTAAAAAACAACAACAATAAAGATTGAGAAAAGTCCTTGTGTTTGGGACAAGATCATTGATGCCATCAAAACCATAGAGTGTGGGGCATGGGTTGCAGCCGATTAACAATGGTATGGAAATAGTAAGATTAGAAAATTTATTGGAGACATTGGGAAATGATGGAGATAATTTGGAAGGTAGATGAACAACAGATCAAATATTTTTCCAATTTTTAGAATTTATTTTTTAACTTTATTTTTGTTGTTGACACTATTGCAGATGTCTACAGTCCCCCCCACTCCCCTTTGCCCACCTTCACCCAGTCCCTGTCTCTCCCTTTCCTCTGGCCATCACCCCACTGCTGTCTTTGTTCATGGGTTATGGCTATATGTTCTTTGGTTAATCCCTTTACCTTCTTTAATCAAGTCCCCACTTTTCCACTCCCCCCTGACAGCTGTCTGTTTTTTAACACACACACACATATATCTGTATGTGTATGTGTATGTGTATATATATATATGTATATGTATATATGTATATATGTATGTATATATTATATACATATACACATACATGTCTACATTCTATGATACTGCTTAAAATATGATAAAGGAGAAGATAATCTTAATTGTGCTTAAGAAACATTTATTTCATTAACCACATTCAAAGATGCTGCTATATGCAGTGATGAATATAGGTCCAAAGTTGAATCAGATATTAATCTGAAAATAGACCCAACAATCTAAATCATTGGGCAGAATGTGAATTCTGGAAGAGGAATTTTCCACATGTAATTTTTTTTTTAAAGTGGACTTCTGATATCTGTGAATGTTTGCCTTCTTGGTCAGTGTTCATTATTCAGGAGAGACACTCATAAGATGATGAGAGGAAGGGACAAGACAGGTTGTCTCAATCAGCAGCCATGGCAGTGAGAGGCCTATACATTTAAGGCAGGGAATGCTAATTGCTACTGAAGATGTAGAATCAAGGTGGAAACATAAAGCAGGGTTAAGAAATTTCAGTTGTGGAGATCAGCGTAGGTTATGTAAAAAAAAAAAAAAAAAAGAAAGAAAAAGTCATTGTGCTTGGTCTTGAAGGATGCAGGGCTTGTTATTGGGAAGAGGGATGAGGAAGGACAATGCAAGTTGATAGAACATACTGACAACAACAGTAAGAGGCATCATCAGATAAAGTTAGTTTTATTTGTGACATTTGTGTCTAAACAAATAACTCCAGAGAGGAGGAGCCAAGGAAATCTACTTGAATATATAATGGCCAGGGAAAGTAGGTTGTAAAGAGGTGGGATTAAACCACATACTATCCTTCTCTATTGAGAGATCCCTGGCTCCAAGAGGATGATTACTCCATGACCAGCTGTGCGGTTGGGAGTTGTGTGAAACCTTGATGGTAAGGGGAATGAGTGCTGCCTGGATGATGTGCTGAGTTTCATTACCAAATTACTTGGAGAGACCTAGGAGTTAAAATATGATAGAAGGTAGATGACTTTAAGGAATTAAAAGAAAATCATATTTTAAGAATCAAGCTTGAATCTGTTGGTGTATTTACAGCCAAAGTTATATTTAATGTTACAGATGTCGGTGTTTCTTCTCTGTACTAAAAATGGTAGAGGATAATATTTTGACTGGATAAACAAGTTAAAGATGTTCAAGTCCAATGTAAATGCTTGGAGCTGAAGGAAAGACCTGTGTTACATGATTTTTTTTTGTGGAAGACCAGAGGTGTGTGCTTTTAATAAATGACATTATTTTACACATAATGCTTTTAAAACTTACCTTTTCCAATGGGAAAAAAAAACCCACAAAAAACAACAAACAAATTTTTGGAAAAAGCCCATGTTAGTACATATAGATTGAATGCATGTTTAATATATTAGTTTAGTTAGCCAACTCCCTACTGATCAATATTTATATTGTTTCCAATGGTCTACTTATAAAAATGCCACAATCAACTTCTTTTCTATCCTTGTATGGGCCTTCTTCATGTGAATCCTTTCTTATTCCTTCTAATTGGATAACCTTAAAATGCTGTAGACTCACCACATTTAATAGCAATGACCAACAATATCCATCAAAATTTCTCAAGTCATTTCTTTTGGTCAGTTCTAAAGGTTAGGTAATACTCACTGTGATTTAGTCAAATACACCTGAGAAGCTGCTGAGACCCTATCCTTAACTTTGGAATGTGTTTTCTCTGTTCTTCTGCCTGCCTATTCTCAGGACTAGCTCTGTCCCCGGGTGCAGCTGGAGCAGGGCAGAGTGAGAACACTCTTTAAGAGACAAAGTCCATGATTCTCCCTCCAGTTATCCATCAGAGCTTTGTCTAGTGTATCATGGGGAAAGACTTTATTTGGGATGAAGAAGTGGAATATCTTCTCTTTAGATTGTTATTATAACTGATTCTTTGTGATCCCATAACGTGGACCAATCCCTGAAGGATAGCAAAAGGTAGTTAAGTATAATTCACAGTTGAGTGATTCACCCATCGGCATTTCTTAGCAGTCCAGGAAGGAGTCAGACTATGATAGAGATTTTGTTGATAGGATTATTACTGCAGCAAGGTAAGACTTCCTGATACCTGGTATAAAAACAAAAAAGCCTTTATGTTTTACTAGGACTTTAACAAAAGAGTGGGCACCGAATGTAGTGGGGCAAATCTGTTGGAATCAGAAGAATGCAAATATCCAAGTGAGAGCACAATGGTTCTCTGTTTTGATAGTGTTGAACTTGCCAAGCTCATCTTTGTATCACAGAGTTAGCTGCCCTCGATGACAGGGATGCTTTGTTTTAGAACACAGGACAAGTATTTAAAGGTTTCTTGAATATATCACTAACAATTCTACCCAATAACTTCTTGGTATAATTTTGACATTCTTCACAAACATTCTTATTTAACTCTCACAACAATGCTGACCCAGCAGGATAAGCAGTGTTATGGATTAGCCAGATTAGATGGCTTGTCATGGCCAAAACACAACCCAAATCTGTCTTCATATCCATCAGTTCCCTATCTGCTGCCTTCTAAAAAAAAGTCCTACATTGAGACAGAGACACGTATTTACACAGGAGCCAGAGGACGCCCGGGGAACTTTGAGGTGTGCTGTGAAATTCCATACTGCTTATCTTTTGCTATTTGACTATCCGTAGGGCTGTAAGCTTACACAGATCTCTCATAGAGGCGTCCAGGTACTGTAAGTCAGCTACTGCTTGGTCTTTGCCCCCTGTTCTGTGAGCTGAAGAAGGCCTCAGGTGCATTTGGCTCGGTGAGGCTCAGAAGCACTTGTATTTGCTACGTGTGTTAAAAAAGGCTGTTTTGTGTGTGTGTTCCCTATCAGAATTGAGTTCCCTGCCTGCTCTGTTTTCAGACATCAAGCCTTATTTTGATGTGTTTTTCTAACTCTGTTTCCCAAACATGTTTGATTGTCAGAATCACCTGAGGAGCTCTGATTTCTATCATCAGGCAAGCTTAGGAAACCTTAGCCTGATCCATTAGACCTTCCTCTCAGAGTTTAATTATTGAGTCCTGTCAAGAACCAAGAACCATAGTGTGTTCCTGCAAGCACCTGGTGTGCGTCCTGCATTGCTCTCGGCAATAAAGGAAATGAAACAACAAAGAAGTTAGCAGACAGGCATTCAGTTCCTAAGGATCCTTTCTAAAATCAGGAGAGACTCAGCAAGTGTTGTGCATTTGAATAATACTGACTCATTATTTCAACAATGATTTGAGTGCGTACTATGTGCCAGGCATTTGTGCTAGGTGCTGGGATATACAGCTGTGAACGAGGCAACTAACATTTTTGGAAGTCCTTATGGGATGGATACCAGGCTAACTGCTTCACACACTTTTTCTGATTTAAACTTCACAACTCTGCCTGAGGTAGGTATTATCACCTTCATTTTGAAATTAAGAAACTGTTACTTTGAAACTTTGAACGTCTTGGCCAAAGTCTCAGATCCAGTAGCACCGATCTCGTGACATCCAGAATTAACACCCGGTCTGTCAGATTCCACAGCTCATGGTCCTTATCCCACAGATCTTCTGCTTTATCTCAGCATATGCGTCTCTTTACTCCTCCCTTTCTACTTCAAACCTGGCTACGTGTTAGAATTGCCTGGGGAGCTTTTAGAAGGTACCTTTGCCTGAGCTTCACGTAAATAAATTAAATGAGAATATTTCATGGGGCCATTTCGTAAAAGCTCTCCGGGTGAGGCCAATGTGCAGTGATGGTGGAGAACCACTCAGCATCAAATAGACATGGATGTGGCCAGACCAATAGTTTCCAGCATTCATCTTGGGTCATTTGGTTGATTAAACGTTTAAAGGCTCCAAGTTATTTTTCTTTCCTTTTAGTTGAACTGAAAGTAGTAAAAAATATAGCAAATATTTTAATAAGGCAAAAGTTTCCCCAAAGAGCGACATGGTAATAGACCCATTTAAAGAGGAATTCAGAAACTTGGAGATCTTTTTGCAGGGGTAGCTAGTCTAGAGTGAGTGATGAGAAGTAACCCGGGCTCTGGATTTCTCTTTTCTGCTGAGAACCAGAGAATCTGAAAACTCTTATTCTGGTGGGGGAACAAACTTTGAGACCATGGTGCTTCAAGAAAATTTCCTTTACCCTTGGTGAGAAAGGCATAAATCAACTTTTTTTTCTCGAGGTCCAAGCGAAAGAAAAATAAAAGCTAAATAGTTTCAATCTTGCTGATTTGGATGTGTTAATATATGTACTCTAGACTAATTTTATTTTGAAAAAAATACTCTAAATGATAGAATAGATATCTAATTTTCTTCAAGCTGTTTGAAAACTCTTAATTGCTCAAGCAATGCATGTGTATGTACTATATAAAATTTTAAGTTAAGAATTCTGTATTTCAGGCTTTCAGCACTCTGTAAAACATCTGCAATGTGGTAGTAATGTCTTGCTTTGTGAAAATGGCAATCTAATTAATTATTGACTCCACTAATTAAATCTCATTTTGCTGGTCTTCAACGAATGAACCGTGACTGGCCTCCTAAGAGAAGTTCTTTTCAAAGCATATGTATCAAATATTAAGAGTAATCACAAGTTGAAGTAATCACAAAGTTGTGGTCTATAAAACTCCTAGAAAGAGAAAGACAGGGAAAGTAAATTTGGGGTCACTGTATTTCAACAAGTTGGAGGCACTTTTGTGAGAAGAAAAAAAATCAAGGCTCCAGGAGAGGGAAGACTTTTTTAAACTAATGGGTCTTTAAAGAAAGAAAGAATAATGACTGCTACTTTACTAACTTAAGGGTGAGTCTTATCTCTGCATTTTAAAACCCAGCCATCAATGCTGATAGGATAGTTGGATCATAAAGTTCCATTACAGATGAGTAAGTTATGACCATTACTTAAAAGAAACATTACCCAGAACAAAGTAAACAGAGGAAAAAAGAAAAACATGAAAAATGGCCTCCTTTTTTACATTTCCACATAGGTGATCTCCATACCAGGAGTTGAACTTGAACTTGGTTGGGCGGGAGACGGACCTGGTTGGGCGGGAGACTGGAGCCCCTCAGAGAATTTGGGATTCTTCCATTTTTACTGGGAGGGTTGGCAGGTATAACATGTGTTGTTATGTGAGTCCATGAGAGCCTCCAGGGTTCTAACTCCCTGCCTCTCCGTGTGGTGGGGAGTCAGTTGCTCACTCTGAAGCACTCGACTGATTTCTGTCTGTGGCTTACCCATGCACAGTGGCTTGGAAGTGTCAAAGCATGAGAAGCATGCAATCCAACAGCATGTGCTGCCGTCACCTTCTACATGGTTCTGCATGGGAAAGCTCGGGGGCTGTCTGCCCCGAGCTCAGGTCTGTCCTTCTCTCCACACAGAACTCGCTGAAGGCTTCCAATCGTAAGAAGAAGAGAACGAGCTTTAAAAGAAAAGCCAGTAAAAGGGGAACTGAAGTAAGTGTTTCAGGATCATGGACCAATGAAATCCATCCTCTTTCCATGGCCTGCCCAAGCTTGTTGTTTTGATATGTCTCCCACTCTTTTCTCCTTCACTGTACTCTAACATGTGGAATTCTTAGTATTCTAAAAAAGATAACCTCTGCCAGTTCACAGAGCATCTGCACTTGTCCATGGAAGTGTTATCCTAAAGATGATAAAGAGCTAACACTTCCAGAATGCTTAGGGTATACAGAATAAAACCAAAAGCATGGCTCAATTCTCAGCAAATTATACCTTGAGAAACTTTCTTCTAAGCTTTAGACAGAGTGTCCTATTCAGAGTAAACCCTATGAAACAAGTTGTACCTTGTGGGGGTTTTTTGTTTGTTTTGTTTGTTTTTTTGCAAGGGTTGGGGTGGTGCTGGCGGTTTCTCACTCCAGTTGCTTTGGGGCTGCCTGTCAATCATGGATGTGCATCTTAGCGGTGCTGTTTTCTCCTTCAGCAGGAAAACAAAGGTCGTCCTTTTGTGATAAAACCTATCTCTTCTCCTCTCATGAAACCCTTGCTTGTGTTTGTGAACCCCAAGAGTGGAGGCAACCAGGTGAGTCATTGTTGGTGAGTTTAACTAGGAAGCTGCAATGCTTTCTTAAAAACACAATTCCCAACACCGCAGCGGTTCTCAACCTGTGGGTCGCGACCCCTTTGGGGGTCCAACGACCCTTTCACAGGGGTCGCCTAAGACCATCGGAAAACACATATATAAGTACACATATATAATATTATTTTGTGATTAATCACTATGCTTTAATTATGTTCAATTTATAACAATGAAATTGGGGGTCACCACAACATGAAGAATTGTATTAAAGGGTCACGGCATTAGGAAGGTTGAGAACCACTGGGGTAAAAGAACACCACCGAGGGCCCCTAGCATTAGAAGACAACCATTTTCTCAGGGACAAGGTTGGGGCATTAAACAAAGCTAATGTGGTTGGCTGCATGATTTTGGCCACCTGAGCACCACATGCCCACTATGTTTCATGATGGCAGTCATTGTGTAAAATGCACTTGGGAAATCATGACCAGCTTTGTTTCTAGGGCATACAGACGCTCACAGGCGATCCCTGCCTTTGAGTCCAGTAAAGAGGGAGCCCGCTCTGTATAAATAATTAATGGCAGGGACTTCAGAGATGATCTGATGTTGCTTCCTATTTCACTAATTACAAAAGAGCTCAAGGAAGCTTAAGTGAATTTCCTAAGGACATCTTGTCTGTTAATGACATAAAAGGGGCATTGGGAAGAATAATTCAGACAACATTAATTACATGTGAGTTCTAAATTGAGTGGGTCAGACTACAAGTGCTACAGGTTTTAGAGGCAAGCAGTGACTTGGGAGTGATAAGGAAATGGTGTCATGGAAGTAGCTGAAACAGAAGATGGACATACTTAGTTAGGCAGAGGGGAGAGAGCTGGAACAATGCCCTGCTCCTCTTTACTGTGGCAAATCCCTGTTTATCCTCTAAGGCTCAAGAGCACCTTTCTGATCCCTTTCTCAGACTTGACTGTGCTGTGCATTATGCCCCTGTAGCCCTGGGCACTCTGTAAATTGCAACATAGGCATTCTCTGTAGGTTTATACTTTGAAAGTACAGGCTTCATAATAAATGCCAGGGGCTGTACCTTTGAACCTATGATTTCTAGTATATGGTATATACTCGTGAACAATAATTATACAAGAATAAACAATATTAATGGAAGAATGGATGTTTTGATAAAATGATTTGTTTTGAGGACTGTATGGTGAGTGGAGCGTGTATATTATTAAAATATGTTAGGTAGAGATTAGAATGAGCCAGGACCAGTGTCTTAAAACTTGGATGAGGATTTTGGATGTGTACCAGGAAATAGTTTTTTTTTTAATTTAAAATATTTTTTAAATTTGAACAAAAGAGTAATATGATGAAAGCATCTTTAAGGAATTAATTTGATCCATTGAGAATGTGTACATCAGGAAGCTATTCACATAAACGTAAGCATAACTTGGAAAGATGGATTGGTGAATGGATGGGTGGATGGATGGCTAATAGATGAATGCATGGATGGTTGGTGAGTGGGTGGGGGGATAGATGGACGAGTGGATGACATGTGGATGGACAGATGAATGAATGGAATCCATAAAGGGAAGTAAAGCATCAAGATTGTACAGCAGATCATCTAACAGTGGCTTTGTTATGGATGAGCATTCAGGAAAGGAAAGCATTATTGGGAAAGAGGTAGAGATGTGTTTGAGGAACTTGAGGTCACAGGGAGATATTAAAAAATGTTTAAAGTGCCCAGTTATTAGAGACAAAAGACTTATGATGTCATTTAATGCATTTTGGCTTGTAAATGTAATACTCTAAGGATGTTACTTCTAGAATGGCTGGGATTCTCAGAAGGATGGCTAACCAAGTAAAAGTGAATATTACATAAATTTAAATATCTATATACTTTCTATTTAAAATAGAATTCTGTATTAAGCCTAAGAAATACAAAGAACCTTGTTTCTAAGCACAATGTGAAATGTTGATAAAACTATGAATAAATCCAATCACTTATGTACAATTAGAATCATTCACACTGACCTCCAGCACAGTATGTTTATGATTTCATCTTCAGTGAGGAAGGAACAGCTTGATCCCCTGACTGCAGTGAGTAGGGAAGAGTCCTGGTTGGAGATGAACTAACTCCTCTGTTAGGGCTAGTCTTTCCCTGAACTTCGGCTATAACACACCCTTAACTTTGCTGATGAGGGTAGATTCAGCCATCAATTGGGAATCAGAGGTTAGGTTCTCCCCCCTACACAATACCCTAGGTAGCTTTAAAAAAACTAGTGATGTCTTAGTAATTAAATTAGAAGCTGTGAGAGTAGGATTTCTTGACTGGTATAAACTCTCCTGTTTATTTTCTTGTGGAACCAATGTTGAGAGCCTCGGACCCTCTGATCAAGCTTGAATGTACATATGAATCGCTTGGGGGTCAGGCTAAAATGCAGACTCTGACTCTGAGTCAGCCGGTGGCCCTGAAATTCTGCTTTTCCAACCAGCTATCAGGTGGTGCTGTTGCTCCTGCTGAGAGCACACTGACCAGCGAGGGCTCACGGCAGTCAATACAGAAATACGTGGTTGTTGTTGTTAAATCCTGATTCTTGCCTTTTAGCCATGACTTACTCTACTCATCTGCCTCTGCATATAAAGCACTCCCCACTCTTGCTCTTCTGTTCTTGAGGCTTAGGCTTCTAAATTAAAAAAACAACAACCCAAAACTGGCTTAGGCTTCTGTTCTCTATATAACTAGACTATATCGCCATCTTCTGGCAAGTAAAATACCTACAGCTTTTTTTCTTCCTATAGTAAATT
Organism: Myotis nattereri; assembly: GCF_964212035.1. Taxonomy (NCBI): domain Eukaryota; kingdom Metazoa; phylum Chordata; class Mammalia; order Chiroptera; family Vespertilionidae; genus Myotis; species Myotis nattereri. The sequence goes on along the minus strand of NC_138086.1, from coordinate 28,126,920 downwards.
GTGTGGACAGAAAGTTTCTAACACTTTGTTGGAACTTAGTTAGATGACCACATATGGAGATTAAGCACTTCTATGTATTTTAAACAATTCTGTCTTTTAAACAGATGCTTCACAATAATTGTCAGTTTTTCTTTTTTTTAATAGCATTTTTGTGATTTTTTTGAGCCAAACTGATAATTGCCAAGACACAAAATCCTAACGGACTGAGAAAATGCTCCCTAATTTTCTGTTTTTCTAACACTTAAGGTGGAGAAAATGCTGCATTTTTAAAAAGATTTAGAAGTTTTCACCACTGTTGTCGTTGTTGGGGTCTGCACTATCGGAGGGGACAGGCGGTGGAATCAGGGCCACAGTATCCACCCTGTGTGTGTCCTGTGCACAAGAGGTGGCAGAGGGAAGATAAAGTTTACTCCCGCACAGTCCCCTCCTCTGCATGGAAACCCAAGGGCTCCAGAAATGAACACTCTCTCTTACACTAATCTCTGCATTAATTTCAAATCGGATTCTTTTTCTTGGGTGTCTCTGACTCATTAACATCTTTCTACCTGAGTCCTATGGATCCTTCTGATACCTCTCGATGTTTCCTGCTTTTGCACCATCTCTCCCTCACGCTCTCATCTTCCAGTGATGTAGGTTGTAAGTTCAGGGTTAAGCAGGTGCTCTGACCACTAGGGTGATTCTAGCTAGTCAGTCCTGAGAGGTGAGGGGTCCAGACCCTGGTTTCCAAACGGTTCCATGTGAAATCCTCAGGTCAGGGTGTGGTATGAGTTGCCCCTCTGGATTGAAGCTCCCGGGGAACTTGTAGGAAGGGGTGCTCAGTCTGTGGGCAGGCTCATCCTGACCAAGTTCTCACCACCATCTGTGGGCAAGCTTCCCCAGACCAAGCCATCCCCAGACCAGGACTGCCCCTTCTACGTAAGTCAACCAAAGTGGGGAGAATGAGGAGACAAAAAATATCAATAACTTCAAATATTTGAGCCCCAAACTGTTTTTAAATACTCAAACAACCTCAATGAAAATGGTACGTTCTGCAATGCTCAAGCTGGGGATAAATCAAGAATCATTATGCTTAGATAAAATTAGAGTCTCCTAAAGCTTAGGATAGGCTGGGAAGAGGGCAGAGGGCAATCAGTCGATGATGGCACATGTCAGAATTCTGTCTCAGATCTTCTTGTCAAGCCAGCTAAACAGATGGAATTGAAACAACCAAACAATGAATCTGTGGAAAGCCCCCTTTTCCCCAAGTCACAATATTGGTGGGAATGTGAGGGCAGCTGTCTTAGTCAGTTCAGCCTGTGAAGCCGAGTACCACAGACTGGGTGGCTGATGAACAACAGACATTTATTTCTCACAGTTCTGGAGGCTGGGAAGTCCAAGATCAAAGCCCCAGCCAGTTTGGTGTCTGGTGAGAACTCACTTCCTGGTTGACAGACAGCATCTTCCTACTGTGTCCTCATGTGGCATTTGGGAGGAAGGAGCTCTCTGGGGTCTCTCCTGTAAAGGCACTAATCCCATTCTGATGGCTCCACCCTCATGACCTAAGCACCTCCCAAAGGCCTCACCTCCTAATACATCAGATTGAGCGGTAGGATTTCACCCTATGAATTTTGGAGGAACACATTCAGTCCACAGCAGTGGCCAAGAAGACTCAAACCAAGTCATCTAGCCCCTTTGATAGATCTAGAGCCCGGATGTCTAGCTCCTTAGTCTGTAGCCAGTCCCTCCCCCCCCCCCCCCCCCAATTAAAACATTTCAGTGACTCTTACCTTTTGTTAAAAAAAAGCCCAAGCTCCTTGGTGTACATGACCTAGTGTACAAGTCAGGCTGTTTTGTTTCCCGAGACCCCTGCCTCATGACTCAAAGACTGAATGGAACATAGTTTTTCTATGGTGTGTCTTTATCCTAAGACTTCTTCCTCTACTCATCTTTCAAGGCAAAGTCTAAGTATCATATGTAGGTGCCTTCGCCTAATCCAGTGGTTCTCAACCTGTGGGTCGTGACCCCTTTGGGGGTCCAACGATCCTTTCACAGGGGTTGCCTAAGACCATCGAAAAACACATATATAATTACATATTTGTTTTTGTGATTAATCACTATGCTTTAATTATGTTCAATTTGTAACAATGAAATTGGGGGTCACCACAAAATGAGGAACTTGTATTAAAGGGTCGCGGCATTATGAAGGTTGAGAACCACTGGCCTAATCCCAAAATTGAGGCTTAGAGTATCTCTGGCCTCTCATACTGGTCAGTAGGCATCTCTACCATTACATTTACCATATTTTTTAAAAATATCTTTTTATTGATTTTTAGAGAGAGAAGAGAAATAATGTCCATTAGTTGCCTCCTGCATGCTCCCCACAGGGGATTGAGGTATCGAACTGTGACCTCTTGGTTCCTGGGTCAATGCTCAACCGCTGAGCTACACCGGTCAGGTGCATTTTCCATCTTTAATGATAATATTGATCTCCTCCTGAGATCTTGGGTGTCCATGTGGGCACAGAACAGGAGCCAAATGTTCTTTTTATGAAGTAAATTAGGTATTTCTTTGGGATGGTTTGAAGCCAGTTTCAAGTACTTATTTCTTAACCTCTTTCTCCCACTCCCTTTTATTTTCCTTGGGCCTTTCTTATTATGTGGACAGTTTTTTCCATGATCATGATAATAACTCTGAGATAACACCTGTGATAATAGTTCTGTGACAAGGCTCCCTGAGTAACATCCCAATGTTTCAGCCTACAGGAGAATGACAGTGTTTTCATGAAGATTGATGTGCTGTTTAAGCTGACCCATCCTTAACTGCTGATCCATACTCCCAAGTCATTGTATTTTAATTTATGAATAACGTATAAAACTTCCTCTTGAGGCAAAGATCTTCTCTGTCTAGTCCATCTTTCTGTTTCCTCACATAAAACCGAACCCCGCACATAGTGGGTGAGTGGCTGAAACCTGTTAATTTCCCTTGAGAACAATCTACCCATATTCTGGAAAGTCGTTTTCTTTTCTCCCACCCTGTTCCCCAACACCAGGAGCTGGAAAGAACATTTTTATCACTCCAGGGAAATACCCAATATCACAATATCTTAAAAAGTTCTATGGCCAGTGAGGTATTACATCTACAACTGTGTATGAGGACTCTCTCCAGAGTGTATTGGAATTAACTTGTACGCTATTTTCTCATTTAGAGAAAACTAGACTCGCACAAAAGTTGCACATCTTTTGCATTTGGCACATTGAGACTTGTTAGTGAATGACAGTTGTGTGAATAACTTAGTATATTTAATACTGACAGTGAGAAAGCAATAAATTGATCTTTTCCTGGTGAATTAGTATTTGTCAAACCATTCTGTTCTATTGAATAAATTGCCTCTATTAAAGCCCCAAAGTAGGTTATCCTAGAATTAATAGCAGAGTTAATAGAACTGACTTAATGTCTGTTAGATCTTTTTACTACACACCCACCAGGACTGATTTAAAACAGTGCAATGCTTTCATTCAGACACATCATTTTTTTTGCTGATTATGTTGTAGAAAGATTATTTTTGAAAGAAGAAATTATATAATGACTGAATGTAATGTAAGAAGGCTATGCAAGTTATCCCTGCACAACTGCAGAGGGCATTATTCTAATGGGCTCTAATGTCAATGGCGCCTCCTAGAGGTGCGCAGTGCAAAATTTGTCAGCCTTAATACCCCTTCCTCAAAAGGATAAATAGAGACACTTAGGTGTTCCAACTAACACAAATTGAAAATGAGCAAAAACGAAATGGTGTCACTCAAACTTTCTAGAGAAATTTTAGGTGAAGAAAATAACCTCTAAATGCTTTATTATTTTATTTCTTAGAAGTTATTAATTACCTAGTATTGTATGCATAGGAGAAGAAGCTGAAATTGAGACATGCACTCGACCATAGCCATAGGTGGAAAAGAGTAATTAACATCTACAACTCATATTGCTCTAGGAATCTAAAGCTGAAAAATTAATTTTCTAGCAAGTCATTAGGAAATTTTTTTGTAAATTGGTTTGTCATTAAAATGACTCTTAAACAGAAAAGTTTACTTGGGATAATCCTCAACGGACTTGATACCAAGGCGCAATGTGGAAAGAAAAATACATAGTTGGCATTATGTATCTAAACCTATGTCTGAATTTTACACGAAGCAAACTATGTCCTTTGGTGAAACTGCAGGAATAGTTGTAATAATCAAGGGGAAAATGTTATTACTAAATTTATAGCAAGCACATGATGAAGCAGAACTTTTAAATTATAGGTTTGGATGGAATTGGGACAAAAGACCTGCATTGGCCTCTGTAACAACTGGTGTAAGAGTGTGATAATTATCAACTACACTCTAGCTCTCACACCCTCAAGTGTATTTAGTGAATAGATTAGCAGGGAGCAAAAAAGAAAGGGACTAACATTTACAACAGGCCTATTTTGTGCCACATACTGTGCAAGATACATAACTATTACTGATTCATTTAATTCTCATAATCACCCTAAAAAGTACACGTTGTTCTTCTACTTTATATGCTGAATTTCTGTAGGGTTATAAATGCTCATGCTCACCCACTTAGAACACCCAAGTTATTTTTTAACTCAAATATTGTGCTAGTTCTACCATACTAGGATAACCCTCAAATACAGCATAGTAGGTGTAAAACTTAGGGTTATTTTGAGAAAGAGCAACCACGATATTTAATGAAGGAACTATAATTATAAGCAACAAACTCTGCCTACTGATCAAATATTATTTGCTGTGGTTGATAATGATCTAAGTAAGGCACCTTTCCCATTTTGAAAGCTCTTTGGATGCTGCTTAATAAAAAGATTCCTCATTTCTTCTTTACTCAATTCACTTCAAGAAATTATCTTTAGAAATGCCTTGTATTGGTCATGATGGTCATTTCTATAAATGTCACATTTACACTTCAGACTTTCCCAAAATGTTCATGTGTGACAGAAATGTTTGGTTTGGACAAAGAGTTAGAGGCGTGGAAATTTAAAAATGTCAAATAAGCTTTGATACCACTAACTGGAGAAGGTATATATGTGTAGTCTAAGTAACGGGAAGCCTGTGATACTTTTGCTTCAGTTAAAATTTTTTTCAATAAAGTCATACTTAGCTGATACTGCCCATATTTCATAGTATGCAAAGACAATAGCAATCTGCACATTAAAGTAAAAATTAATGTTAAATTACATAGCTGACTAATCTTCCCCGCGTGGATTTTCATACATTTAGTAATGATGGTAAAACTAATAGATAATATTTATGGAGCACTTATTGCATGAGAAATACTGTAATGTGCTCCTCAAACAGCATGGCATTTTATCCTTGAAACAAGTCTGTGAACTAGGCATCCTTGTCTCCACATTAAAGAGGAGGGAGCTGAGCTTAACGAAATTAAGGAACTTGCCGGAGTTACACTGGGTAGGCTGATGTCTAATCTGGGCATTGGCCAAAGACCATGATTTTAACTATGGCTCTAATTTGTTTATAGGTAGGTATTATTTTAGATAATGGGTTTTATTTTTTAAATAAGCAGCTAATATTTGGAAATTTCTTCCCACTATAGTCATTTTTTTTCTTATAGGGAACCAAAGTCCTGCAGATGTTCATGTGGTACCTGAATCCACGGCAAGTCTTTGATCTTTCTCAGGAAGGGCCGAAAGATGCGTAAGTCTGGAAATACCCTCCATGGTCCGTACTATCTTAGGCAAGTGAGAAGGACTTCCTGCCCTGGCATCAAGCTTCGTTATTCGGTTGCCTTGTGAGACATTTTCTCACTGTCTCTCACCTACCTTCTCATCTGTACTGTCCTCCCCTTAAAACTCTATCTCATGTTCCCCCTCGCACTCTTCGTGGGGTTAATTCCCTTCAGAGCACATTTCACAGTTGTTATCTCAGTGAGCATTTTTTATGTGTTTGCTGCGTGTGTATGCACAACTGTAGATTGTGAGCAAGCCTGGGAATGGAGAGGATCCATCACTTTTCTGTTTATGCATGAGCAACTTTGGACGTGTACACTAATGGGAATGTCAGTGTGTCTCTGTGGGCAGGGGCCATATTTGTTTTTGAATACATTCATATACATTTGAATTAGATCATTCCATCTCAGAGAGATTGATTCATTGATTATACCTGTGGATTTCACATCAGAGTGGGGGGAGACATTTTAATTTCTGCTCAATCCCTTTTCTGAGCTTCTCAGAAATTTTACGCACTGGTTTTTGTTAGAAGTGTTGAAAATCAAGTCTAGATGTAGGTGACGTGTATCTTATTTCTTCCTGTTGGCGGAGGGAAAGAGTGGGGACATTGTGCTGCTTTCTGATTCCCTTTTTAAATCCATCTGGTAAGACAGAATGGGTTTCATCTGATAAAGCTAACAACTTAAGAGATACTAATTCTTTTTAAGTGAGAAAGTAACTACCAGCGGCAAACCTCAGCTTCTGACACCAGCGACCTGATAGGGACCTCCTATCTGTAATGAAGTTTGTTTTCCTTTGCTTTTGACCCTGTGTACGGTTATGATGCCAGATTAAATTTACAGCAGCTTCACGTTGTGTTGTGATATTTTGTTTTTCATAATACAGTTATAAAATATATTTTGTTCTCTAAGAACACATCAGCTTAATTTCTAGAGAAATAATATTCCTATAGGAAGAGAGTACATTATGTATATTTAAGCATGCAGAAGAATGTTAAATATGAAAATTTCTGCTTACATTCTCTTCAACTATGAACATTTTTTGCCACTAGAGGGCACTATGAGACTTCTCTATGTTTTTCTGTATTTGGATTTGCAAATCTGGTAGCCTGGCTTTTGCCCTTTTAGATGTTCACTTAAGATTTCACCACTTTAGACTTTAGGTGGACACTTCATAGATCAGCATAAAGAACATGAAAAGACAGGAAGTAGTTCCAGGAACAAATAGTATTTGATTTAAATAGCTGATACTTTCTGGAACGGAGCCATTAACAGCTTCACTTAGGCAAACATTTTAGCAGGCAGGGTGGTAACACTGCATTTTCTTAAGAGCCAACATGAAAAACAAAATGATCTAATTTTAGGCAGGCCAATTTAAACTAAAGAAAAATCAGTAAATCTCCCTCTTTAAACTGAGGTGTATAAACAGGGTCTGACCGTGAGTGAGGTGAGAGGTAGATGTAACTGTGGGTGCGACAGTAATGCTAGTGGGGTACCCTCCCCCGCCTCTCTGAACAAGGCTTCCCAGGATTAAGAGTGGGAAGGTTAGGTTTGAAAATAAATAGATCCAATAAAATATAAGGAGGAGATATAGAAGGCCTTTTGATTGCCAATTAATGATGGTTTTCTTTGAGAAAGGAGAGGGGAGAATGATGGGAAAAGAATAAACCGAAAGAAGTCAAACCAGTGAGGAAAATAATGAGCTGACACATTAGTAGGGATTATGGGGTAAGAATCTCTAGGACATCCTGAAATCCCCTTCCAGTGCTGGCTATTTAGAAACGATGCTTGCTGCCAGCCTCTGACCCAGGTGCTGGGAGTCAGTCCTCCTGTGATTACTTGGTAACTAGTTTTGATGATCTCATTATAGTCATGATTACACATTTTCTACAGGGGATACCCTTCATTTTTGCCATGTGTTTTCTCTCTGCTATGGCAAGTGATGTGCTCTTCTGTTAACTTTTTCTTCTATTTCCTCTGCAGGCTTGAGTTGTATAGGAAAGTACCAAATCTGCGAATTCTGGCCTGTGGTGGGGATGGAACGGTAGGTCCTCGAAATAGAATCCAGTTCTCGCCCTTATTTCTTTCATCTTTCTTTTGTTTTCCTTATGACAGTTCTCTTGAATTCATGCCCACCTCACAGTCTTTCCAACCCCCTGAAACATGTGTCTCCCTCATGTGAATCGTGGTCCATAAGGTTAGAAGGGACTCTGTTATTAGTCTCATGGATTCAAATGGAATTTTTCTATATTTTTTCACTTCCTCAACTCTACTATATCCTTCTCTGTTCCACGAGGTAAGGATGTGGTCAGATCATCAGAATGAAGATTATAGATGATGAAATTCTTTTAAAAATATAAACTGATCTATTTCAGTCTGTTCTTAATATTTGGTCACAATGGTTAAGGAGAGCTAGGTGTACACAATTGATTTATTGTGATTTTTTTCCAGTGGAAATAAAACTTAGAATATTGACTAACATTGGTTTGCCTTAAAGATGATCTGTTTGTTCCATTTGTAGTCATTTTTTAAGAAGAGGTGGGATTGGGCTGAAGTTTAATGTGATTGTTATATTGTCCTCTGTTTTTGTGTCTCATCTATTTCTCTATTTGCCCTCTATTTATGCTGATATATTTAGAAAGCCTAGAAATGGAGATTCATGACATGTAGGTTCTGCTGCCCAGTGTTTTTTCTTCTGTATTTGGGGTCTGCTCTCATAGAACCCAGGCTTTTATTATGCACTATGTATGGCTCTTCTCTAATTTCTCTAATTAGAATATTCTCAAAGTAGCGATGAAATCTTCTAATTTTATCTCTTATAGCACATGAGCACTTAATGCAACATTGCATTTGCATTAAATACTAATAAATGAAATTGGGGAAAAAGAAGTGATTCCATTGGTCCCTTAAGATACTTTGTGAGAGGAAAATGTGTGTGTGTGTGTGTGTGTGTGTGTGTGTGTGTGAAAATAGTGTTTACCAGCCTTTCAAGATTTGAAATACACATTATTATCTTATAAAATTTATTATTAAGTCTTACAGCAAAAAATTCCAAACCTATTTCACTTTAAAAAAAAATGTATTTTATTGATTTTTTACAGAGAGGAAGGGAGAGGGATAGAAAGTTAGAAACATCAATGAGAGAGAAACATCGATCAGCTGCCTCCTGCACACCCCCTACTGGGGATATGCCTGCAACCAAGGTACATGCCCTTGACTGGAATTGAACCTGGGACCCTTGGGTCCGCAGGCCGACGCTCTAGCCACTGAGCCAAACCGGTCAGGGCAATTTCACTTTGTTTAACCCAGTGTTTTCCAAAATTATTTGACCGTGGAATTTTTTTCTCCCGCCATACCAATTAAATTTCAATCAATTGTAGTGTTTTAGGGAGATGTATTTAGAAATATGATCGTGTGGAATTTTTCCAACTATCTTTAGTAAGACTTTTATCCAAACAAATCCTCTGTGGAGAAAAAGGTATTATTAATTAAATTAATATATAATAACAAATCAGGGATTGGGCCTAAACTGGCAGTTGGACATCCCCCGAGGGGTCTCGGATTGCGAGAAGGTGCAGACCAGGCTGAAGGACCCCCCCCCCAACCCCCGCACCCCATACATGAATTTCGTGCACCAGGCCTCTAGTCTTTAATAAAAGGATAAACTCAGTTTTGACCTTTTACTACAGTTGTCTTCCTTATTTTTGCATCTACTTTCCTTCCTATATGCTTCAAGCATCCCACTCACATCTTTTCTCCTCTAAATCTCAGTGACAGCAGCATACGAGCTGAGGATATGCCTGTTGTTCTGGATTCATAGTTCTTCCTCTTTCTTAAATGACTCTGACCTCAGGTCCACTTCAGCTTCCTATTCCATCTTCATATCTTGGGCTTCCCCATTGACTGGATGCTCCACCTCTCAAACTTCCCCATCACCCACTGAATCTCCCACCACCTGACTCCCCACCCCCACCCCATGCTACTTTTTTCTTCCTTTCCTCTACTCAGCAGGCATGTGTAGGAGGCAATGCTCCAGGTTATATGGCATTGAGGTATTCTCTGAAATTAGGTAAGTATTATAAAGTCTAAAGGACAAAGAGAGAAGATAGCCAAGTTCAGACACTTGTGAAATACCTATAATTATGGAGCCGGAGGCAAAATTTGAAAGGAAAATGAGAAGATAGAAGTAGAAGGTAGTCTTTTCTGTCAAGAAAACAAGCCAAAACAGGAGTTTCAAGGAAGAGGGCGTGGTTATATCTTTAAGGAGAGACCGACCGGAGAATGATCATTGAATTTAGAGACTAGGGAGTAATTTGGTGGTTTTCAAGAAAAGAGTTTCAATAGAGTGTCTGGGACAAAACCCAGAATGGCGAGTAAGTGGGACTTGGTACATTACTAATGAATCCTCGCAACCAGATCCAGTTACAGCATTGAATATCTGTGAATACACTATGGTGTCATTAGTATGCTTCTTGACTTGTAGACTATTCGGTTCTCCTACTTTTCTTATCTTACCTTTTCTAGCATTTCTTCTTTAAATGTATCATAATTAACAGATATTCCGCAATGTTTAAATATAACTTTTCTTTTATGTTAGGGACCTTATTTATGTTCCTAACTTCAGTTTTCACATCCTTCCACGTAACTCACAAATGCATTGGACATTTACACTTGGGTCCCTTGCAAACAGGCATTCCTGAAATAAAAGCAGTATATCTATTCTAGAGTTGATGCATACTTTTGAACTAAGTATTTTTGTCAATAATGAGACCTGTACTCCAGTCTCAGAATCAAAATTTTGCTTATTTGGTAACTTATATAAGACCCAGCAGGATCCCTTTCATTTTACCTTGTTAAAGTAAGGTTTTTGGTGAACAAGATATGGGGTTTATGAAATATTGATCAAATGTATGTGATTGGGATTTTTAATTTTTATCAGTTTAGAACATGAAACTTTAAATTTTTACTAGGGGCAGAGTTTATATAAAAAACTGGTGGGTACGTGAAAAAAAAAAACCTCTTGGCTTTAGGCAAGTGAAGTATAATTCTTGAGAGCATCGATTTTATATTTGCCGTAAGGTATTTAACCTTGAGTTGACATACCAATCACTATAGAGGCTGTCAGAATTCTGTCAGTATAGTGACAAGGTTAAGGAGGGGTCAGAAATGGAATATTTTTGACTGATTAGAATGAGGAATATTAACCATTAACCATATTAGTTTAAGTGTAAAAAGTATTACTTAATATTAGACATCTTGCATGAATTTGGAAAAAAGTTCTTAGGCTCCAATATTAGTTTAGTTTTATGTTATTAACAAATGCAAGGAGGCAGAATGATGCGTCTCACAATGTTGCACTTGGAGGTGGAAGAGGAGGTTCTGCTACTATTTCTGTGACCTTGAGCAGGTTTCTGAACTTATTTTGAGACATTCTAAATCTTCAAAAGGATACATTTTGGACTCCAAGGTTCTTCACAGCTGTAGCATTATAATAGCAGCGATCATTGCTGATCAAGAGAACTATAATGTAAGCCACATTTTAAATATTAAGTTTTCTAGAAGGAACTTAAAAAGGGTAAACAAGAAACAGGTGAAATTAGTTCTATAATACAGTTTGTTTAACCTAATATATCCAACATATTATCATCTCAGAATGTAATCAATATGAAAATCATTCATGATCTACTTTATGTTCAGTTTGCACTGTCTTTGGAGTCTGGCCTGTATTTTGTAATTATAATGCCTCCAGTTTGGATTAGCCGCATTATAGTGCTCAATCAGTGGCTGCAGTTTAGCCTCTTTGTACCTGGTTTGCATACCCTGAGGTTGTCACATAGCTGAGAGCAGCAAAGGAGCTGGTCCCATCTTTGATCTCTAAGCTGAGCAAAAACTCAGCTGACTCAAGAATGACCTCCAGCCTTCATGTGTATAAACTAGAAATAGTATTATTTCTGCGGTCATGTGGTAAATTTGTGTTCTCTTCTTTTGTGGGCCACATTGCCAACCATCCAGCTCTCCTTGGCTGTCACCAGCCTAAATATGGAAGAGCACGTGAACCTAGACGCTGAGGCACATGCACCCTCCTCTTCTGCTGGCTGCTTAGTGAGACATGGTCCCTCGCTATCTGGCTCTGACCTTCATGAGCTGAGCTGGGTCAGCAGGTCCATCTGTAACTATGTTCATGTCTTTCCAAAAGCTTGGAATTAAATTGACGTTAGCCACCCACTTCATGCTTGTTTCTTGTTCAGTTGGCTTCTCTAGATATGAGGATACATTGTCAACAGCAGGCGTCCCCCTGCCCTAACTTACAGCCCCAGCAGGGAAGAAAGTGTCGTATTTTCCTTTAATGGACAGGGACTAGCAGATCATGCCAAGCCCCTCTGCTCCCCCAGCCTCAGCCTCATGTATATGTAATGGGATGTAGCCCATCCTCTCTCAGGAGGAAGCACATGGTACACCTCAGGCATAGTCATTGTGAACAAGTGAGTTTTCTATTTCAAAGAGCTCAGACCTCAGCCCTGATCTTGATTTCTTCAGGGCTGATTTTAACCATTTCCTTTAACACATGGTGACTTTTTAAACTCTTCAGTGCAAATATAAATTAAAACATCAAAGGGAAGAAGCATAGTGTACATGTTAGTAAGGGGCACCCAGTTGTTAAATGCTGTTTCGATGATCTTTCAGAGTTGAGAAATGTTGCCTGTCTTCTCTGATTTCCCAATATGCGTATCCTCCATTTTCCTGCCTGTGATATAAGAAAATGCGATGTATGTCATGTGCAAAGACTTCAATTCACTGTCCTCTCCACCCTTGAGCCACCTCTGACGCTAGCATATTGCAGAATGAAAGCCGTGCTCCAAGTGCCCTAGGGGAGCATCCAGTGACAGCTAATGCTGAGCATAGGCAGCAGGTGGCAGCACAGGCCGGCTGCTGCTGCCGTGGCCCATTGGGCTGCTCAGGGACAAAGCCCATAGGCGTAGCTGCTATTCTAGATCCTTCAGTCTCACTTTTCCTGACACAAAGGAAGGAAAGAACTCTGCAAACTGGAACAGGATTTCATCCAATCCGGATAATTTCCTTCAGTCGTGGTGGGAAACATGCCAAGTGCTATGTATCGCAATTGACTGAATCATTGAATTGAAGGGGTGCTAGAAACGCTGGTGGAGACGTCTTGGGGACATGTGAAGGCCCAGCAAACACAGCCCCTGACCACAAACCTTCTGTCTGGACCTCTAACAGGAGCAGGTTTACTGGTTACTGGGAAAGGAGAGCCTCCAATAGACAGCTTTGAGCCATGAGATCTTTTAGCACCTTTCTGTTGCATGGAAGTTACAGGACACGTATTCCAAAGTCATTTGCAAATTGTTTGTATTTAATGTGCTGTGCATGCATCCCCTAACTTTCTCATCGAAGTATTAGTTTTCTTCCCGTCACTTAGAATTGTTCTTTGCAGGCTCATTTGCAGGTTCTTCCCTTTCTCTGCATCACTTCCTGTCTCTATCTAGTAGTGTGAATTGTTTCAGGACTCTGAGGCTACTCTTCATCCTGAGGACATGTCAGGGTGTTTTGGGTGTCAGTGAGCTGGTGGGAAGTTGGGCTCACTATTACACAGAGACTTTATCCCTCCAGCCCCAACAGCTTTCTATGGGCTATGGCCTCAGGTCGTGGTTCTACCCATTCTTATCCCAACCTCTTATTTCCAAGAGGGAGCCTGGTTTCTACACAGGCTCCTGCCAGCAGGGGGTGCACCTCATCATCAGACAGAAGCCAAACTCCTGGCTTCCTCTTGCTTGCACCTTTGCGTTTTCTTTGTTTCTGGCCCAGGAAGAGGTTTTTGTTGTTGTTTGTTTTGTTTTGTTTTTTCATTGTTGTGTCTAGAGTGAAATGGGATGTTGAAAGTGTGAAGTCATAGCATGCTCTTTACCGAGAAAGGAGAGACAAATTTCAACTAAATATAAGAAAAAAGTTTCTAACTTAAATCTACCCCAAAGACACTGACTGACTTGTGAGTACAAACCATAGAGGGGGACTAAGAGATCATCTCTCAGAGAAGTTTTAAAGAGCCTGCCTTCTTTTCCCTCCTCTGAATATCCCATTGAACTGGATTCCCACTAAGTTCCCTTGCATTTCTTCTGAGAGTCTGGTTCTACCCAGGACTGTTGGGTCTGCAGTCAGCGATCCCTGATTATTGGGATTTCTGAGTTTCACGTCCTTTTTAATGCCCTTTAAGTCCCCTTTTTGTAGTTAATTGGAGATACCTCCTTTTACTGGGTTTTGTTTGTGCTTTTCGCTGCACAGGAACAATATGTATCAGTCACCAGTCATATTTTAGCACCTGGCATTTTCCTCCCCTTTTACTTCAATATTCAATAGCAAGCCTTGTCCGTATTGCCTGTAAAATATAGAAGTGCTGGGCTGGGACCTAAGGTGTTGTCTAGGAGCAAATTGCCTATCTTGGGGAATGGAGGGACTCTTCACACTTGTGTGGATCTGAATTTCTAGTTCCCCAAACTGGGTATGCCTTTCTGAAAGGTTAACACAACTTCAGACTTCATGATAGACAGGCATTTTTTACATCAGGGGTCCTCAAACTTTTTAAACAGGGGGCCAGTTCACTGTCCCTCAGACCGTTGGAGGGCCGGACTATAGTTTAAAAAAACAACTATGAACAAATTCCTATGCACACTGCACATATCTTATTTTGAAGTAAAAAAACAAAACGGGAACAAATACAATATTTGCATTTGCATGTGGCCCGCGGGCCGTAGTTTGAGGATCCCTGTTTTACATCCTGGGAAGTAATCATTGTGGAGGAGAAGGGGTTTTAGATGGAAGTCAGGAGACCTGATAGGACTCCGACGGCCACTTCTCATTATTTAGTCTTCAGCTAATTACATGACCTCTCTGCACCTCTGTTAATAAATCTGCAAATTAACTGAATTTGAATAAGCGATTTCTAAGTTTCTTCCGTGCTCCAAAGATTCCAACAGTGCATGCCTGTCTACAGGACGGCCAGGCCATATCCAGAACCAGGGTTAGTTCTTTATTTCAAGGTTCCCTGCACCAGAAAGGCTAAGAGGTTGGTCTTTGGCGTTGGGCAAGCCTAATTTTGAATGCCAGCTACCACATAAATGATGTGGTATGAAGTAGGGCATTGGACTTTCCAAATCTCAGTTTCCTTATCTACAAAGTGGAGATGAAAATTACATCTATCTCAGGGACTCCTTTTGAAGTTTAATGAGACAGTTCACTGGAGAGCTTTGCTCAGGGACCGGCCCATGGAAAGCTCACTGTTTTTGTTCATCATGAACTCTGAGAGCAGGCCTGCTACCCAATCTATCTTAGCCCAGCTCATTTATCTTTTCATTTCAGTTGCTTAGTTCTTCATTTTATATGTAGTAGTGTGCCATAAATGTACTGTTAAAGTACCATTTTAAAAAAATATTTAAAAGAAATGACTTATATAAATATAGAATGAATATACATAAAAATGTATTTATAGTGCCATATACAAATGATGTATTATAGAATTGTTCGCATGAAACCTACATATTTTATTAACCAATGTCACCCCAATAAATTTAATTTAAAAGGTATTTAGTGCCTTAATGATGGCACCAACAAGATGATAAAGCTGTTGTTGTTGGGTTTTTCTTTTTGTTTTTTTGAGAAATAGAAGAAAGGGATTATGTGGCTTACACCAAAATAATTTTCTAAATTTGAGTCAAAGTTGGTTTATGTAATCTTCTCAACATTTGTCTCTCTGTAGGACAGAAATCTTCAAGTTAACCTGTACTTATATAGTTCTTAGACAGGCCTGTTAAATACTACTCTAGTATGACATTGTGAGACATTCAAGTTTGCTTTTGCTCTTTTCAAATTTAGGGTAATTTTCCTAAATAGCTGTAATAAGACTAAATCTGAGAAAAAGATTAAACAGGAATATGATTCTAGTACATAAGTATCTATTTTCTGCCTAAACTTATAATAAATACTAAGTCCAGCCCTAATTATGTTTCCATAATGTATCCATTTAGGGGGATACAAGGATATTTAGAAAAACAATAATTTCTAAGATGGTACTATGGAGATTAACCATTTAACTGGTGCTTACATACACCATGCACCATGTTAAGGGCTTTATATATATTTCTCTCTGCAAACAATCTTGTGAGGTAGGTCTTATTAACGCCATTTTGAAAATCTGATAAATGTGTCTCAGTGATGTCAGATAATTTAATACAGATGACACGGCCCATATGAGCCAGAATTGAAATTCATTCTGACTCTAAGTCCTGTATTCCCTCCAGTGGCCTATGCTATATACCTTCCTAAATTTTAAACTCTTCTAGATTTTAAAGTAGATCTCTAGTTAAACATACAGACAAATGGGTGTAGCTTTGCTTATACGACAGAGCATGTACAAAATGGTCCTTTTCCCTATAAGAGACTTGCCACCTTGAATCTGCCAGGGATAAGTGGTCTTTCTGTTCCCTGGCTGCTGGATTAAAACATATGTTTTAGCCCTAGCTGGTTTGGCTTGGTGAATAGAGCATTGGCTTGAGGACTGAAGGATTTCAGGTTTGATTGCAACAAGGGCAAATGCTGGGTTGCAGGCTTGATCCCCAGTAGGGGGCGTGCAGGAAACAGCCAATCAATGATTCTCTCTCATTGTTGATCTTTCTCTCTCTCTTTCTCTCTCTCTCTCTCTCTCTCTCTCTCTCTCTCTCTCTCTCTCCTCTCTCCCCCTCTCCCTTCCTCTCTGAAATCAAAAAAAATATGTTTTTAAAAAACTACCAAAAAACATATACTTTAAAGAAAACTAAGACCATTTGATTTTGCTCTTTAAAGCCACTCCGCTCAGGTGGTCTTCCTTGTAACTTACCTGTCTTTCTTTTCCCTCTTCTGGCCCCCAATGTGTCCCTAGGTGGGCTGGATCCTTTCTATTCTGGATGAACTGCAGCTGAGCCCTCAGCCTCCGGTTGGAGTCCTTCCTCTGGGGACTGGGAACGACCTGGCTCGGACTCTCAACTGGGGAGGGGTAAGAACTCTCTCGGGGGCGGCCCCTGGCGTCCAGCGGCAGGCTCCCCCAACCCACAGATGTTCTGATGGAAGGGGAATAAGTTAGAGCTGAGAACCAAGGCACCCACGAGCCACGATTTTATCCAGTAACTTACAAGCAGCTAGAGAAGAAGGGAACATTTAGGATTAAAAACAGGTGTAGTACACAGGCCTGGGCTTTTTGAGCGCAACACTAAGACAGTGGGTGGGTTGTCCTCAAGTCTTCATGTAAAACAGCCAGAGACTTGAATTGATCCTGACCCTCAGCCTTGGCCAGGATAGCAACTCTGACTCAGATTTACAATGCGTACTTTGGGCAAGTTATGGCTTTTTTTGAGCATGTGGTTTTTCTGGTCAGTGACATCATGGTTTTGACTCTACAGGTAACAGACTGTCCTTTGCACTGTGGAGCCAATTTTAGAGAAGTTCAGTGGAGGCAGTTTCCCTGTCACCAACCAGCCATTTCATTACTTTTTTTTTTTTTTTTTTTTTTTTTTACAGTAAGAAGGCACAATATGCTAACATATGCAGCCTACCAGCTTTTTATCTGTTCATATGAGACCATTGCCTGGGCTGGGTTCCATGAAAATCATCTTCAGATACTAGAAGATATTAATCTGGCTTTTGGGAGAATTAACTTCCCATAGGAGATAATTATCTTCAGATACTAATTTGACTTTGGGTGAATGAATTAACCTCCCATAGGTTTTTTTTTAAGTATAAATAATAAATACAGGATAGGGCAAAAATAGGATTATAGTTGTGAGTACTCCAAACAGAGTTTATTCTTATATTATTCTTTATTAATTATTTTCTATATGAATAACTGTAAACCTACTTTTGCCCCGCCCTGTATTTACATGAAGCAACTGGTATATTATCAATGTTAACTCCTCTCATCCAATCAGTGACTTGACAGTCCTTAATAATCATGCTGTCAGTAATGTATGCTCAAGGAGTAAGAGTTCCCAAGCAGGGCTATTCCTCTGTCAGACTTGCCTTAGGTCAAGGAAGGGATGGTGTCCTGCTACAAGGTTAGGGAGAGGTGAATAAAATGGGTTGTTAATAGAAGAAATTGTCTATCAGAGGCCGCTTTGTTTCTTTTATCCTCTCCTCCCAACCCCAAACACACTTCTGTGCATTTCACAAATCCCTTTAGTAGGAGGCCTGGGGGGTCCTGCTTTTACTCTGATGAAAGCAGCAGTCATCCAGCATAGCCCCTAAACCTACCAGCAACTATTGGTTCTCAGTGTAAGCACAAATTATTCCTCAGCTCTAACCAGCTAGAGTTAGCATTTCTGTGCACGTTACCTGTGACTATTGTGTTAAGTTCTAAGTACCTGGGAAAAAAGAGTTTACTAATTACAAAACAAACACAGAACTGTAGTAGAGGGTTCTTTCTTGCATGAAATGCCTTTGGCTGTACTGTTCACTACTCCAGATGCCAATGGATGTGTTCATTGGTTCCTTAGGGCTACACTGATGAACCTGTTTCCAAAATCCTCTGTCAAGTAGAAGATGGGACAATTGTACAGCTAGATCGCTGGAACCTCCATGTGGAAAGAAACCCAGACTTGCCTCCAGAAGAGCTTGAAGATGGCGTGTGTAAGGTTAGAGAGTTCTTTCTTCGGCAGAAAGGCACTCGGGAGCATCTGTCATGGGAAATACATTTGTGGCTGGAGATTCATGTGCTGATTTCTTCCTATGAGATAAAAGGATAGTGTTAGAGTTTATGGCTACAGGGCTATGCGTCCAACATTACCCACTGATTCTACCCCAGGGGTTTCTAAAGACCTAGGTTTCTACCTGCTTCCAGGGCTCAGGGAGCTGTTCTCTGTCCTCACCTTCCACACCAGGAACACATGGATCCATGTTCTAATTTTTCAAGTTCATTGCAAACTCTTAACCTAAGAGAAAATGAAATAAAAAATGTATATATATATTCTGAAGCATTAGGAATATGATCTTTCAAAACAAAGATAGCCTTCTGAGATTTCTGGCTTGATATCAAATGTTCCCAATGTTTAGGATGTATTAACTAAGCCAATTTCATTACTTGCATGGGACTTGAAGATGCCTACATAAATACTTTGATTTAGTGCTTTTCCTTCAGTGATTGAGCTTTTTATTTCAATCCAAGACAAACCAAGGGGCGCAGTTGTAACTACTCTAGTGTGGAGCTTCAGTAGGAGATTTGGTTCTAAGTTCTGGCCTCAATTTCAGATAAATTTGGTAGGTCGCCAAGTAGCCACTTCCTCCTTATTATTTCCTACTTCTTTTCTATGATAGTGTTTTCAAACTTTTGTATGCATAAAATTCTCCAGGTGTGCTTGTTAAAAATACAGATTAAAATACAGATATACTTTCTGTAATAACCCAGTCCCAGAGAGTTTCATTAACTAAATGCAGGGTTAAGGCCGAGGTATTTGTACTTTAACCAGCATTACTGCTATATTGGATTATGCCATTGATTGAGACCAAGATTTCATGGAAGTTTCAGCCTTAAAATAGATTGAACCAGAGAGCATTTTAGACCAAACCAACATCCACTTAATTCATTAAAACATGTTTTGCCTTGGTCTTTATTTTTTTTTTTTTTCACCTAAACCATGATTTAGAAATTATAAGGTTTTTGGTAGATATCACGATTGCTCAGTTGATACTGAGTTCATCATGTCACAATGTTGTTTAAATAGCACTTATTGTCTTGGAATATGATGTCTTTCTACTGTATTAGAATACAGAAATTGGGTAGAAAAGAGCCAAAGTAAAAAGAAATGTACCATATGGAAATGTTAGGCCCTTTCCCCACTAAACTTAGAATGGTTAGGCCCTCAGTAGAAGTCTATATTTAAATCTCTTCCCAACAGCTCAAGTAATGGAAAGACTTCTTGGTGCAGCCAGGAAACATTAATCCAGATAATTAAAAGGCTATGAAAATGGATTTTTTGAAGAGACATGTAGGAAATTGGGGTAATTTTTTCCTGGAAAATATGAATAAGAATTTAATAACAGACTAAATTGGGATATTATTTATCGGATGGTGGCCAGATGTTCCCCTGAGTTATCAGCGAATGTTAAGACATGGGTTAGACTTGTAGCCAAGAAAACATAAATGGTAGAGACGAACATATCTGTGTTCTTGGCAGGATCACCAACCCTTGCTGTCATTATAAGGATGGTATTTTGTTTAAGTACAGGAACTGGACATTCTCAAATGTGAAGCCAGGAAAATGAGACATGATTTTGGCATTGTTCTGTGTGTTTAGTTTCTCTCCCTGTTCTCCAGTTAGTTATAACCATTTCTAGGGGCTGTTTTGACCTCTGAATCATTATAAGCTCTGGCTCGGGGCCTTCTATGAGGGGTTCATTCTTTATTTATATTAGAGACCCAGGGAACCCATTTTCTTTCTTTCTGTATTAATTTATCTCTCTCATTCTCATTTCATTTTCTATTCTTGGCACAAGGTTTATTTCATTTTTCTCTTATTGGGACAAGGTTCTCACTCTCATCAAATAGAAAATCAAGGGGGACATGAAACACTGTAATAAACTTACTTTTGGAAATTTGAGGGTTCACATGTATTTCTAGTGCATTTCTCTCTGATCATTATCTGGAAATATTATCTAAACTGAGGTAAAATTACCTATCTGTTCAATGTTTATCTTCCACTCTGAGCTATAGACAGTAAAGTGAAAGAATCACTATTTCCCTTCTAACATTTTCCAATGCTTTTCTAATTGTTCTAATATTGCCTGCAGCCTAAAAACACATTAATTTTGCAGTTTTAATTCAGGACTTTAGTTTGTGTGGTTCTCTGTTTTACTCAGCTTGCAGCAGAAACAGCCAGTGACCCAGAGGATTCTGGGAAGGAAAGCTAAGGTTGGGTATGCACCTATATGTCTGTGTTCACGTATTTCACAGTCATCTTAAAGATACAAGGTTTGAAGAGGGGCAAGGGGTCAAATATATGGTGATGGAAGAAGACTGGACTTTGGGTGGTGAGCACACAATAGAGTGTAACCTGAAATTTACCTAATGCTATTAACCAATGTTATCCCAGTATATTTAATATAAAATATACAAGATTTGGTAAACTAGGAATCTGAATAATACTGATCAATAAATGTCTATGTACATATCTATTTGTTTTTTCTTTTTTTCTCTAGATTGAGAATAGATAAATGTCTCCAACTGCCTTATTGCTTATATGACTTTTGTCAAAAATATTTTTTTAAAGTAGGCAAAGGGCAAACAAATTAAACATTATTCATTTTAAGATGCAATATTAATATGCGGAACATATTCTTGAAAAAAGTGTAGCCACAGGTTAAGTAGGTTTAGACATGATCCTTACAATTTACTTCCTAAGGTTGAACAGTGAATCATTGTTCATAACTATTGCAAATATGCACCCTTCCGCATGATAAGAGTATCTTATTACAACATCCCCAGGAATGGTTCTCATTTATTAATTTGTATCTGTATCCCTTCTTTCCTATACTATTTAAAATAATTGGGAGTATTATCTGATTTGAGCTTTGACTAATGAATTAATTTAAACATCCCATTCCTTCCATGTAAACACCTCTACCCGGAGTTGTGTCTGATCTCCAGTCCAGAGATAGCCCCAGAGACAGGTGTCGGGCTTGAACTTTTTCTTTCTGCTTGGATGCACACGACTTCACCTCTACCTTGTTCATCGTTGCAGCTTCCTCTGAACGTTTTCAATAATTACTTCAGCCTTGGATTTGATGCCCACGTCACACTGGAGTTCCACGAATCCCGAGGTGAGGACAGCGTTCCATTCCCATCTCCCAGGGAGGAAGTTTCCAGCAGGTGTTTTGCATGTTCCCTTTTGTCTGCATATGGCTTACCTGTCGACAGTGTGCGTCCGTGTTGTGTTTTTCTGTTTGTTTTTGTTTTGACCTCCCTGATGACCCTGGGAGCTAGACAAGGTAGGGACATAATACAAATAGGACCCTGAGACCATGTTGGTTGGGGTTTCAGAGACGAGACCAGAGGTGTGCCTGGGATTGCCACTCTAAGTTGACTAGAAACTTTGTTAGTGAACTACTGAGAAATAATAAAGTTTCTTTCACTAAAGTCATTGGGATACTCACAGCTTCTCAAGCTACCCGTTGTAATGGTGCAACATTTAATAACCCAGAGCCATTGAAACCTGGTAGCACAACAAAGAAGCCCTGCCTGTAGGTACAAAAGAGACATTAGGCATTTTAGGACAATAGGGGCCTGTGGGTGGTTTGGGTTGAAAGAAAAGGGTGTGATGGAGATTGGATTAGGTTGGGAAGGTGCTGCACGTCCTCACCGGATGAGATAGGGGAGTGAATAAGGCAGAGTGGTCATTTAAGTACCAATAGAGATGGAGTCAAGGGTTGGGAGAGCAAAACGATTTTTGAAAGAGAAATAATGATGTGGTTAAACATCTCATCAGAACTTCCTTATGTCTTTAGAACTGAGAAAGCTGAGGATTTTTGCTTATGCTTTGAAGCTTTAATCTCTCTCAGTTTCTATTAATCTCTCTTTTTCTCTCTGAAGCTCTCTTATTAATATAACTATAGTACACATCTCTGTCTATGCCTGTATCCATAACTATAACTGTTCCTTGTCAATATGTTAATATATAACCAAAATACTGCTGAGCTGTAGGGGAGTAAGATAAAAGTCACAAATGAGGGATTATTTTTACCTTTTTTCCTCCATCCAGATTCTGCAAGAGCATATGTGGGTTTTAACTCATAGAATTTGAAAAACAGAGAACTAAAAGCTAGAATTTAAATGTTCCTGTTCCAGTAATAATGTAGGGAAAATTCTGATCACTCTCTTATGCACTAAAGGTCAATAATGCAGCAATAGGATGAAGGCTGTTAGAATTCAAACTAGTAGTGAAGTCCCAACCTACACTTTTCTTCATGAATTCAGCAGTTTTGGTAAACTTTTTCTTCCTGGATTCATGAGGCTTCAAGGATCAAATGCTGTGCCAAATAAAAGCAATAGTGATTAAAGAGGGGCTGTAGTATGGTTGTTCTCTCTGATTAGCCAGAAAATCACAGCTAGAATGGTTGGTTGATGACAGAACCACAGATAGCAAATAACCAAATCAGAAGCATCATAGTACAAGGCTAATCAGAGGGAACGACCAAACTACAGCCCCTCTTTAATCACTATTGCTTTTATTTGGCACAGGATTTAATTTGGGGAACTAAATAGAGATCCCTTTGACCATTTCTTACCCCATATTTCCTCCTCATTTTCTTCAGGAGGCCCTGAATCTGGGCTTCCTAATAAAATTCTTAATTTCTTAGCAATACTTATAAAGTAATACAATTCATTAATACATGAATCTCCCAAAATAGACATTCTGGCATGAAAAGAGGCCTAAGTGAGTAAGTGCCCGAAAATGAGCTCATTCAAGGGAAACTAATATTTGGTCTAATTAATCTGGAAGTTCTCTTGATACATTTCCTTATGCTCTGATGACACTTCTGTGCTTCAGAGTGAGAGGGGGCATCAAGGTAGAAGGACCAAGCTTAGAAGAGAATTCTTGCAGGAAAGTGACTTTTTATTTTATTTTATTTTAAGCTATGGGACTATTTCATTTTAGAGAGGAATATGCAAATTGCAGTGTATATGTATAGATACATAGTTTTAAATGTATTGGTTAAAAGATACCAAGCATTACTTTTTGAATAGTTTACCTCCGAGGCTTAGTTTAAGTGCTCTCATGCGATATGAAACATTTGCCCTGCAGGTAAGCCAGAGCCCTTGAGGAAAACCAGCCTCTGCAAGCTGATAAGGGAGAATTAATGTCACCTAAGAGTAATAGCTACAATATTCATGAAGATGATACATAGCTGGTACAAAATAAATGTCCACAAAATATTGCAACCGGATTTGGTTGATATGCTTAGACCAGGGATGTGAGCTCCTTAGTATCTGTTAATCTATTCATTTTTTGCATTAAATAAAATCATTATTTACTATAAAAAGTATAATTAGTCACACTAATATTCTTCTTTTGTTGGTTTGGATTTTCGCCATATACTTTCCAGGATAGTCAAGACATCTCAAGGTTGGCTGCAGAAGAAAAAGGAGAGCGAGGCCACATTTTCAATAAGGGCGAATTCACTTACTTTTCTTGGTAATGAGTGGCTGTTCTCAAGCCAAACAAAACTCATAGTTGAGACTTCAAACTGTTCTCAAACACAACCACTCACAGTTTGAGACTTCATGATAAAACTTGTTTGTATAAAATACTTGGAATGTGACTGCAAACCTCATGAGAGCCATTGTAAAAATGAGCTTGGATAGAATAACCTATTAGGTGTCAGTAAAAAATAATATAGTACTTTAAGTTGGGAGTCATGCCAACCAGCCTACATGAAATAGAAAATAGATACAAATCTCACTGTGTTAGGATTTTTAAAAAATGTAAATGCAAACAATTTTTTGGCATAGATGTAAAATAGCCCTTCAAATCGATATGGGACAGATGCAGATTTTAGCATTGCTACCTATATTATATTTCTTTTAGAAGGGACAAATAAAGTGACATTTATTTTGAGAAAGTTTATTGGTGGAATTATTGTATAAATAAATGCATTTAGAATTATCAGTAGAAAATCAAACAAGGAGTTAATATAGTCTTAACACTTTGATTTACTTTACATAAAGAGTGGAAATATTTGAATAATTTGATCAGAACAGTGGTTCTCAACCTTTAAATACAGTTCCTCATGTTGTGACCCAACCATAAAATTATTTTCGTTGCTACTTCATAACTGTAATGTTGCTACTGTTATGAATCGTAATGTAAATATCTGATATTCAGGATGGTCTTAGGCGACTCCTATGAAAGGGTCGTTTGACCGCCAAAGGGGTCGCAACCCACAGGTTGAGAACCGCTGGATCAGGAAGGTGGTTTGCTTCATTTGATTGGAAAACAGATGCTTTCTTATTCTTCTCAACCACTGTGCATGGTTGAATTGTTGCTGCCTGGGAAAGTTTAATCATTTGAATAGAATTTGGAGATATAGTAGGATTGGTCATCAAATTTTCAGTGGGAGTCTTGTCCATTACTTCGATCATTATTGTATTATGACAGTGCTTGAGGACATACATGGAAAATATTTCCATGTATAATGTATAAGGATGTTAACAATGATTACGGGTATCAGGTGGCAAAGTCAGGTCTCACCCTGCCAGCTGTATGAACTAGATTGTCATTTCCTTTGGACATGAAAGATATTAAACAACACCAAACGTTCAGTCTGAGATTGGATGCTTAAATTTTTCTGCTTCATTGAAATTATTATTCAGAGGAGTCAAGCCTTATGCTACAAGGTCAAGGACATACAATTATGACTCCAGAGGAGGCAGTATTTAAATTTGATTTAGGAGTTACTGTTTCCATTGAATAAATAGAGACATGAAGATCTGCACGTTTCAAAGGATTATGCATGTTTCATGATTCATGGAGAGAACTGGCAGACTTCTTTTAAAAATGTCTTGTTTGCAATGGCTTGCTGAATTTCATTGTTACGGTCACTGCAAAGGACTCACTTTCCAGCTTTTGTCTAGACTTGAAGGCTCAAGTATAGTTTGCCCTTGAGAAACTCACACTGTGCGAGATTCTCTGTATGTACCCTTCTTTTCCATCCTGAACCTCTGCCTGGTACCTACTCATCATTCAAGATTCAAGTATACCTGCCCCTGGAACACTTTTCTGATCATTTCCTTTATGTGTAATGGCCACTTCATCTCATACAGACATATTTTTATAGCACATACAAAATGACATTTTAGTTTTCATTTTCAGACCTGTCTCTTCCACTCTAAATTCCATGGGGGTATAAGACAATGTCTTCTTTCTTTTCCTTCCTTCCTTCCTTCCTTCCTTCCTTCCTTCCTTCCTTCCTTCCTTCCTTCCTTTCTCCCTCCCTCCCTCCCTCCCTCCCTCCCTCCCTCCCTCCCTCCCTTCCTTCTTCAGCTATGAAAGAATATAGTTTATTTTTAAATGTAATAAACTCTTAAATCATCTTTTGCTTAATTTATCTGAATTATAGTACGTTTCCATCAGAACACATAGTTATGAATTTATTAGAGGTATGCATGTATTCCCTATAACAAATAAATCAGTATTCTAATCAAATAATTTAACCCATGTTTTCTGTTTTTCAATTACAGTTTACATTCAATAGTATTTTTTATTAGTTTCAGGTGTACAGCATAGTGGTCCCTGTGCCTAGTCCAGTGACTATCTCAATAAGTGTTACAGGAATGGGATTTTAATTGGAGGGATAGGCCCACATACAAAAGATAACACTAGAAAGGCATATATAGTAAGGGCACGATTAGTTGTACAGGCAGTAAATAACATTGGAGTTCAGTGGGACTGTTGTCAGGGGAAAGGTGCCTGAGGAAAATTTCCAGGGAGGGTAGATAAAGGAA
This sequence comes from Myotis nattereri, assembly GCF_964212035.1. Lineage (NCBI taxonomy): Eukaryota > Metazoa > Chordata > Mammalia > Chiroptera > Vespertilionidae > Myotis > Myotis nattereri. The sequence continues at coordinate 28,100,675 of NC_138086.1, read as the reverse complement.
GAGAAAGGAGGAGTGTGATGTTGACAAGAAATAAATAGGTGAGGGCATTTCAGACAGGAAAGAAAAAGTACAGAGGGATAATGAGCTTGTGATAGAGATAGGTTACATGACCAGTTATTACATAATGAAAGATTTTTGTGATGGTGTTAGAAAAATGAAGATAATGTTGTTAAAAAAATAAATGCCCTGAATGGGAAATAATGTTGAAAAAAAAAGATTAAAAAAATACACAATTTAAATTGAAGATGCCAATGTTATTGTAGGCATAAATTTTGGAGTCATTTATGTATCTCTAACTGAAGTCTTAAAATTGGATAAGTATTTGATGAAGAGAGTATAAAAGATGTATGAGTTATAAAGGATTCAAATTGCTTATTGATTTTTTTTATAAACATAATGTTGGACTTATGTTTATGAACATTTCCCTAATATGCAGGACCAATTACAGGCAGAAATAGGGTTTAGGATCCCATTCTGATGGCACGCATATCATTGTGTTGTGCATAGGATGAAATTAATATATTAAATCAATGGAATGGAGTGTACCCAGAGCCTCATCATCATTATAAATGAATTACATCCAGAGCCAAGCCATTTTGATGATTTAGATGATGGGATTTGGGAAGTTGGAGCTAATGAGATTTAGATGAGATTTTTGGATTTTGAGTTGATAATATAATGGGATGAAACCTTTGGAGACCTTGAAGGGAGTGAATGTATTTTTCATACATGAAGGATGTGGATCATGGGGGCTATCGGGTGCATGATGGTAGGTATTTTGACTGCCATGACTTTTGCCATTTGGTTCCTGCTTGTTGGTGGTTTTATTTTATTTGGCAAAAAGATTTTGTAGATATTATGAAGGTTAATAATTAGCTGACCTTAAGATAGGAAGATAGTTCTGGATTATCTGAATGGGACCAATGCAATAACAGGAGCCTTTAAATGCAAAGGTGGAAGGTGGAATGGGAAGTCAGAGTGATGTGGGAGAAGAAGTCAGATTCAGAGTGTGAGAGGGATTTGATGTGCCCTTGCTGCCTTTGACAACGGAGGGGTTGTCATAAGCCAAGGAATGCAAGAGGCCTCTGGAAGTTGAGAATGTACCCTAGCCAACAGCCAGCGAGGAAAAAGAATTTTATTACTGCAGCTGCAAGGAAATAGATTTTGCCCATAACCTGAATGAGCTTGGAAGCGAATCCTTCCCAGAGCTGCTCAATAAGAGCTCTGTAGGCTGACACCTTGATTTTGGCCTCGTAAGAGCCTAAGCAGAGGACCCAGGAGAGAACCTAGAGAGTTGTAAGAAAATCAGTGAATATTTTAAGCTATCAAATGTGCAGGAAACTAATACAATTAATTTTGGTATCCAATTAGATTGTAAATAGGTTAATGGCATAGAAATACACGGTGTGTTTGGATCTCACTATCTCACACCCTCTTGTGGAAGAGGAGGATGAAATTTAAGAACTGCAGCCATAAACCATGGGTACTTCCACTATTGGGGTTTTTGAGGATCATTGCCTTTCTTGAGAGTGGCCTTTCATGGTTGACTTCATACCAATTAACAGACACAACTTACGGAGCAAGAGCTCTTAAACTTTCTTGCTGGCTCTTTCCCAATTCTGTATGCCCCCTTTCCTTGAAATAGTGGGGCCCACATTCGTTGGTCCTCCTCAAAGTCATATCAGTTCTATGCATACACAGGCACATATTCAGCCACTCCACCCCTTCCCTTTAATAGCCAGAATTGTGGAGTACTGTTGTTTGTAGGCTCTTGTCTGGCCCGACTTCTGTAGGGAGTGGCACAGCTCTTGCACTAGCAAACATCTCCCTTAGCTGCAGCCAACCTTGCTTCTCAGTCTGATTTGTGTTTGGAATAGGGTAGATATAAAAGTGGGAAGAGAGTCCAATTGCTAAAGCAGGCTCAGCCTGGGAGTCAATATAATGTATGGGATGGAGCAGAGAGAATAATAGAATATACCTCACACATTTCCTACCCCCAAGGCCAACTCTCCTACCTGTTTATTTTATATCTTTATTTTTTGTATTCAGATTAATATTTTTTATTGAAGTAAAAATTCACAGAACATAAAATTCACCATTATAACCAATTTATAGTATATAGTTCAGGGATTTTAGTATAATCACAATGTTGTGTAACCATCACTATTATATAATTCCAGATCATTTTCATCACCCCAAAAAGAAACCCTGTCCCCACTGAGCAGCACCTCTCCATTTCTCCCTTCCTCTACCCACTGGCAACCGTTAATCTGCTTTTTGTGTCTATAAATTTGCCTCTTCTGGACATTTCATACCAATGGAATCATACTATATGTGTCCTTTATGTATCGTTCTGACACCTCTCTAAATGCTATTGTCCTGTTAGGCCTCTAGTTTTTATAATTACTTATATATATATAATCAGCTTTTATCCAGTTAAATTAGTTCTGTGGTGACTGTTTTAACCAACTGTGTGAGTAAAATCACCAAAAACTCGGTTTACTTCTTAATTCTAGTCTTTTTGGGTCTTATAGAACAGCGGTCGCCAACTGGTGATCCGCGGGCCACTGGTAGTCTGTGAGGTCTGAAAGGTTGGCGACCGCTGTTATAGAACATTTTCAATCTCTCTCGAGAAAAAACACACTTTTTTTAAAAGGAAAAAAGCGTTTTCAGTTCTTTAAGACTCATAGGAAAACCTCATGAAGATGTGGCTATTTTCCAAACCATACATTAGTAAAAAAGTAAATGTTAATAGTTGGTATATGATTCATTTAATAGCGTTGGACATCATTTCCCTGAAAAACTTCATTGCCAGGACTGTGGGTGTCATTTTCCATTTCTCATTATAACTTGCTCAATAGCTGGATCTGATTTTGTTTAAAATTAGGGCCTATGTACCTACAATAAATTGCATGGCAATGAAAATTCTCATTTTGCAAGAGTTAATGCAACTGAAAATGGTACCCAGCCAAATCTGGGTCAATAAGGTTAAAAACAAGATGCCATTCAGCAGTCAATTTCATCCTGAAGAAGGTCCAGGCCATAGAAATAGTCAACTCTGTGGCCAGCAATGGGGATCGAGGAGGTAGAGCACTTAGCATCGTTTTTACCTTATTTTGGTTTACTATACCATAAGTTAACCTTTTACCTTTTCTATTATTTTGTTTCTAGGGCTATAGTACTTAATTTGGTCGAAGAGAGTGAATGGTTAAGGAGAGGTTTGAAATACAGGAATTGTAAATAGATGAATATAACTATCAAACACCAATCTATAAAAATACCACATTTTTGATGTTTGCAAACCTCAACTCAGTTTCTATGTCGTATGCTAATATTTGTCACATCATAAAAATAATCTAATAATTAATTGTCCAGAATTATTTCCTGAGATTTTGTAGCTTTTATTCAACCCAGTCTTACTGAGTGAACTCTGCTACTTTTCTTCATCTAGACAACAACTTTTGGGATTTGCCATTCAAAAATAGGGTTAGGACTTGGAGTTTCAGCTAGCCAGCCAGTCTAATGAGAAATGACTTGGAGGAGATCTAACCCTGAGAAGGGATTAATGAGCATGCTGAGTAAAATAGCAGACAGCAAAAGATCAGCAGTGAGGAATGCAAGAAAATAATATCCCATTTAGATATTTTATAAATTCCTTGAATTCATATGAAAATTCTCTGACACAGATTCTTTTTTTTTTTTTTTAGTGTTTTATTTATTTATTTATTTTTTGTTGTTGTTGTTTTTTTTTTATTTTTTATTGCTTAAAGTATTACAAAGGGTATTACATATGTGTCCATTTTATCCCCCCGCCCTAGACAGTCCCCCGGCCTCCCCTATCCCCCAGTGTCTTATGTCCATTGGTTATGCTTATACGCATGCATACAAGTCCTTTAGTTGATCTCTTACCCCCCTACCTCCTGCCACCCAACCCTCCCCGGCCTTCCCGCTGCAGTTTGACAATCTGTTTGAGGCAGCTCTGCCTCTGTATCTATTATTGTTCAAAAGTTTATAATGGTCTCTATTATCCATGAATGAGTGAGATCATGTGGTATTTTTTCTTCATTGACTGGCTTATTTCACTTAGCATAATGCTCTCCAGTTCCATCCATGACGTTGCAAATGGTAAGAGTTCCTTCCTTTTTAGAGCAGCATAGTATTCCATCGTGTAGATGTACCACAGTTTTCTAATCCATTCATCTACAGACACAGATTCTTGTTTAATCTTTTTCTTCCCTCAACATATGTAACATATAGGAGCAAACTCAAAATTAAACCATTTTTCAGCCAGAACCTCTGCTGTCATATGGCCTGTGTCCATTCAGCCAGTAATGTGTGTGTGTGTGTGTGTGTGTGTGTGTGTCTCCACTAATTCAAGTTATTTTTCAAGGCCTGTCGCAAATAAGAGTGCAGATGGTAGTTTTTCCAAAATCTGAAAGCAAATTCTCCATTATTTTTTATCTGAATTGCCCATATTTAATTACATTTGGAAGCGGAATCCATAGTTTATGGAAGCCATGACCTATGGAGGTCAAAACAAATAATCCCCCTCCCTCTCCTCCTCGCTCCTCCTAACACCCCATTCCTGTATCCCTGCCCATGCTCTATTCTGAATAGAGCCCAGAGTGTTTCCGCCTTCACTGTGCATGGGAATCACCTGAGAGCTTGCTGTATCAGAGTCCTAAACCCCACACCCCGGACATTCTAATTCCGCAGGTATGGTGTAGATCCCAATAATTTGCATTTTTTAACAATCTCCCGGTTGATGCTGATGCTGCCAATCTGTGGCTACATTTTGTTTCACTGGACAATGATGACCTCTGCCTGTAACTAAGGGGAAGATGATAATGAAGCTGGTGGGTCTATTGGATCTGTGAGGGGAGGAAGTAGGGGGGCCAGTCTAAGTCACTACCTTCAGTAAGGTCTCCAGAACAAAACCACCCCTTTCCTTTCACAGAGGCAAATCCAGAGAAATTCAACAGTCGTTTTCGAAATAAAATGTTCTATGCAGGGGTAAGTATATATTTTATTTTATGAATTATTACATAGCATTTAACGCTAATTCACTATTGGTCATAGAAATGCTAACTGTACTAAAATGACGGCATATACTAGTACATTTCAGATGTTTACATGTAGGGCTATGTATGATTCATGTTTAATACGTTGGTTTAAGAAGAAAAGGAAGGATGTCTGTCTTAGGTTAGTTGGCAAAGAGAGAGCTGGTGCCCATCATCTTTGAACTGAAAAGCTCTGAGACTCCATGTTGTTCTGAGGGGATGATATCCAACGAGTGATGTGAGAAACAAGCACCAGAGCCAACCCAGAGAATGGGAAATCAGGTAGACTGAAACGTGTAGGGGAAGTCTTGGGTAAGAATGCAGTGTTCACGGCGGTCCGTATGTATCACTGTTTGGTTGAGAAATTGGCAGAGCACGGAAGTATTTTATGGAAGTGTATATGAGATTAAAGGGGCAGCGTCTTTTTCTTTCTCCTCCTGTGGAAGGACATACCTGGGGGTGAATGGCTGGAAAAGAAAAAACAATACCTCCAAAATATTGATATTAGAAATAAGTGTGGTTTAAATTTATACCACTGGGTAGAGGGAATGGAAATATCAGAGTGAGGAAGCAAGACATTCTCAGGGATGTCAATGGAGAAGTCAAAGTCAGGGGTCAAAATAAGTTTTTAAACTGACTGTCGGAATTATCTAATTTTTCACTCTCCTACTGTGATCTTACATTTTCTTATAAGTTATAGTTTGAAAACAAAAAGATTTCAACTTGACAGCCACTGCACTGTTTTATTTTGGATTCATCAAATTATATTTTGGCTTATTTAGCATCATTAGAAACTATATAATACAGAAGCAGGGATTTGGCATAGCCGTGTAATTAAGCTTTTTTTTCTTTATTTCCTTGTGGTATAGGCAGCATTTTCTGATTTCCTACAGAGAAGCTCTAGAGATCTATCCAAACACGTTAAAGTTGTTGTAAGTACTGAATGTGTTGACTCATCTCATTTGAATATGAATATGTATGCCACAAAAAATGAACCCCAAATACCAGCTTATACTTAGATTAATCAATGCTCTGCACAGAACCACAGAGATCATTTAGTGTCACTCATTCAGCCAATGTTTATGAGCCTTTAACTATGTGCCGGGCACTGTCTTTATTGCTGGGGATGAAAATAAGTAAGATGATTGGTCTCACTCCTGAATAAACACACAGTTCAGTCATGGAGAACAATATAATAAATGTTGTCATTCAACTGTGGATGTGATAGGGTGGTGGTACAGAGGGAGACATGAAGGCTAACCATGGTGGGGTCAAGAGAAATCTTCAGTAAAGAAATGATGCTGAGCTGGGTCTCCAAGTAGTAAGGGATGCTCAACAAACAAATGTCTTTATTCCAGGATTGTCCGAGAACTTTGCATTTTAGAAAAGTGCTTTGCTCACTCTCTAACCTGGCCATAGTTCTCTTTTTAATCCTCACCTGAGGAAATGGTTTTATTGTTTGAGAGAGAGAGAGAGAGAGAGAGAGAGAGAGAGAGAGAGATTGATTCATTGCCTCCCATATGTGTCCCAACCCTAAGGATCAAACTTGCAACCTAGGTATGTGTCCTGACCAGGAATTGAACCTGCAACCTTTTGGTGTGTGGGGTAATATTCCAACCAGCTGAGCCACCCAGGTAGGACCCTGGTCATAATTTTTCATCTCTGAATGGATTCTTTTCTTGGTGCTATTTCTTCCTGAGTCACTATCCCAGGTTTTGACACACACTGCTTGGAGACGAGAGTAAGGAGAAGTTCTCTTTTCTCTAAGAGATATGTTTTAAAACAGCATATACTTAGTTATTAAGAAATACAGAAAATGTTTTCTCATGGTAATCACATTAAAAGAAGGAATGAATGTGCTGCACATAATTGTGTAAGTGAAGGCCAAACAAAACAGAAACATATATAAATGGGAAAGAAGGAATGGGAATCTAACAATGCTTGAATATATCCTGGTAAGATTAAGAATAGAATATGAGACAAGAGCGGGCAGAATGAAAGATATCCATGAAAATAGATAAAGACATATGCGCTTAAGCTAATGGGTATATAGAGGAACACACAGGAGCATAAGAGGATGCAAATTTGTTAATTTTGTAATTCCCAGTAAAACATATGAGACATGAATCCCTGAAATCAGTTGAGACCAGAGACAGAGGCCTTTACCACTAGTGCTAGAACCCTTGGCATCACGTCTCAGTTCTCATGCAGTAAAAATGAAAAGCAGGTATGTTTTAGTAGTTAGAAACTCTTGGAAATGAAAACATTGTCTTCTTAAAGGTAGACACAAGAAAGACACATGGTCCATCGAACTCTTAGGGTCTTCTTTATTTTGATCCTTACTTCAAGCTTCCCCAATTTCTTCAGCTGCCTACATGCCAGCCCCAAATGAACTTAGCTGTTCTTTCCATTATTTCTCACATTTAGAGGAACATCAACAGCATCTTCCCTAGAGAGCCAATGAGCGGTGGGCAGTGGCCATCTTGAATGACATCCACTGTTCATGTGAGCTGCATTGAAATTAAACTCGGTATACATCCTAACCACTGGAGACTTTTGCTCCCATGCCTGCCAGTCCTCTTGATGATAAATGTCTGATCCATGAATGGCTATCTAGCAGGGATTAAAAGAAGCTTGCAGAAAAGTCAACATGGCAGCCAAATAAGAAAGATTTGATATCAGCTGGTACATGTAATATTTCAGGTGAATTGGTTTATGTGATCATATCTTTTTTTTTAAATCATCACCTGAGGATATTTTTTCCTTTTTTTTTTTTAATCCTCACCTGAGGATATTTTTTCCATTGTTTTTCCAAACATGCGGCCTTGTTTATTTGGCCCGTGTTAGCCTTTGAGTTTGACATGCTTGTTTTACAGGGAGTGTGGAAGGCAGGGAGGGGGGGGAGGAGAGAGAGGAGAGAGAGAGAGAGAGAGAGAGAGAGAGAGAGAGAGAGAGAGAGAGAGAGAGAAAGAAACATCTGAGACAAATTGATTGATTGCCTCCTGCATGCTCCCTGACCCAGGGTGAGGAGTGAACCCGCAACCCAGATACATGCCCTTGATGAGGAATAAAACTTGCAATCCTTTGGTGCATGAGCCAATGCTCTAACCCTTTTCACACCGGCCAGGGTAATCATATCCTTTTTTATGAGGAGAAAAATACAGAAACTAAGTCTGGACATTTGGGATTCAGTCCTAGGTGTCTTTGTGTGAGGTATATGACTGTGGGGGAAATCATCGAACCTTCCAGGAAAGTTTACTTTCTTCATTTAAAACAGGCATAGCAACACATGTCTTTAAAGTTATTGATAGTCATGCTGTGACGCAGAGGATATTTCTCCAATGAGGTCACTGTATGCTGTCTTGAGCGTGAGATAGAAAGAATGGAAAGTAAGCTAGCACAATTAGATGTACATATCACAACAGAGCATCTTATCTGTGCCAAGGGTAAAGTCAGTGTTTCTGAGGCAATAGATAATGATCTCTTACATAAATGTAAAATGTGTGTATAAATACTATACCAGAAACGCAGAGGACAGTAACACAAACCTGCATATGGCTTCATTTGCCCTACTTCTGTTTTCTTCTTATTGTGTTGGCATCAATATGTAAGCTTGTACACAAGGGCATATTTTACAGGTAAGTATTTTCCTTTGTATGTGAAGTAAAGGAAAAGTTGAAAACTGCTATTCTAAGGAGTTGTAAATTTAAATGCAATAAAATGTAAGGAAGCTGTGTAAAGCATGATACATCATAAGGTGCCCAATCGTCATATAACTTATTTTAAATACAATAACATTAGTTACAGGCATTTTTTTTCTGAATGCAACAATACTACTTTGCATGCTATTAATGTATCACATTCTATTGTTGTTTTTTTTTTACTTTTAGCTGCTTACAACACTCAATGTTGATAGTCTAAGATGCCTACTTTTTTTTTTTCATTGGTGTAGTCATCTATCAACTCATTTCAAGCCCTTAAATAAATTGGGAGACTTCATGTTTGCTTAGTATCGGAGAATATTGTAAAAACACCTTCAATCAATGTCTAGAATATGATTCCTATCTAACTAGCATTTTAAATACTTTATTTAGAACTGTGAGATTTCCTGGAAACAGCTTTTGTAAATGCTCAGGAAAATTAAGCTGTATTAAGGTCAGCTGGGAAGAAAGAGACACCCTTGACCGCTAGCAACTCCTCCTAAAGAAATCTTTAAAAGTTTGCCCAAAGTTTGTCATGTTTTACTGCTCTCCTCACTGGAGAAAATGATAGGGAAATTTTGTGATGAGGGTGTAAAGAGAGCAAATATAAAAGCAGGCTTTATACCTTTGACATTGGGAAGTCTATAGCCGTGACTAGTTTTCATCTTTTGACTTTTGTCACCCGGGGTAAATGAGAAAGGGGAATGAAAGATTTTTCTTCGAAAGTCAGAGGATAGTCTTGAGGAAAGCCCTAAAGATGAGGGAAACCACACAAAAAAGTTTGAGACCATGCTGGCCTGAGGCCGTTGAGACCCAGGGTCAAGTCCAAACTCCAGTAAAGCAGGTGATCTCAGAAGACCAAAGTCTGTAAGAGATTAACTTTACAAGAGCTAATCACAAATGGAGATAAAGCTAATTTATAATAGATACATTGTGAAAAGCTTGTCTTCCAAACAGTTTTCAAAGTGTTGTGGTTAACATTTTCAAAATAAAATTTAATCACAAAAAAGCAAACAAAAGAAATCACATTCATGACTATTGTTTGAATCGGAAGACTGTGGGGAAGGTCCCTACTGCCTCAACTTGAGCATCATTCTCCTTAGTCTTTTAAGCATTTCTAGATCTTTTAATGGTGCTACTACAAGACTGAATATCTAATAATCATCTAAGGTTAAGAATGATGGTAGTTCTTGTGTCTGGTAAAGCTCTGAGCAGAATTCATTTTCAGTCATGGTAAAGGGCATTGACTTAAGCAGAGATTGGGCAACGGGAAGATTATGATATGTACTGTTGTCAACCCAGTTTTCTCTGGTCATTTTTTTAGACTTGTGACTACTTAAAAACCCTTGCTTTTTCTGCTTTGATTGTTTCAGTGTGATGGAACAGATCTCACCCCAAAGATTCAGGAACTGAAGTTCCAGTGTATAGTATTTTTAAATATACCCAGGTAAGCTCTGTTCATCTGTTTCCTTGGTTTGACGTGAACTCTATTTGACTTGAGGCTATCTATTTTCATTATAGAAAATTTCCAGGAACAAACAATGAAAATCGGTTTTCTCAGTGGCTTACTAAAATTTTCTAGGTTTGATCATTTTATTCTCCTACTTGGTTTGTTTAGTATTCTCTGTGGTAAGTGCTTTTTGTTTCTTTGGGGAAAAAATATTTTTTGTATGATATGGCATTCATGGTCTATACTTATCCATTCTTGAGAACCCCAGGCACCTCTCTGGATTGGAACATTTAATTTAATTGTCAATTTACTGATCCCTCACCCCCCAAGAATGATAGACTTGAACACATTCCTGTCCTCAGTTTCCTGAAAACCATCCAGCCTGATTTCAGGATGGAATTCATTCAGAATCATTGCCAGATGATTGCTTTGACAAAATAGGATCAATTGGAGTAGGATTTTCTAGCCAGGATGTCAACTCACTTTGGTGTTATTATATACGTCAGGAGAAAGGGGTGTTTGAGATGAACTACTCTCAAAATAAGCACATATCTCAGTGGCATAACATTAGATTCTAGGCTCCCAAGCCAAGATGTTGGGAGGGATGGATCTGTGACCTTTGTTATTTGCAAACAAGACAACTCAGACACAAACTCTGCAAATAAGTTCTATTTAGACTGAATTTAATTAAAACAAGAATTGTATATAAATCTGTGGTTAGAAAATGACATTATAGTCCCTTGATTATTTTGGCAGTGCTTGATATAGTTACTTACAATTCTATTCCAGAAGTATTTTCATCTTAGTTGTTTAAACAGAAAACCTAGAATCTCAGGAAACATTAACTTTCTTTTTCCCCCTCTTTTGTGTACATCTCTCTCTTTCATTTTGCTCCTTTCCCTTCTCCCTTCTGAATTCCTAGTCCTCACCTTTTCCATTTTTTTTTATTTCCCTTCCCCTTTCTAATACATTTTTTCATCCCTTCTTCACCCTTTCTTTCTTCTTCAGATAACCTTTCTCTTGTGTTGTGAGTGCTTATTCTCTTGGTTATGTATACAATATTGTTTTGTAGGTATTTATTCTCTTAGTTATGCATATAATATTGATTGCGTACTCACTTCAGTTCCCTTCCCTTTTTCTACTGGCTGGCATGCATCTGTCTTCCTCCAAGACCAAATTCTGAAACCAACCATTGATAACTCATGGCATATCATAGAAAGCAGACATATGTGGACCGTAGAGTGATAGTATTGATAAATAACGAATTAGGAGAACATTAGGCATCGTGAAATGCGTTTGTTGTAAGATCATGCTCATTTTCAGATTGATATTTTGAAGATGATGGTGAGTCCATTTCCTTTTCCTTTGGAAGATGTGCACCAAGAACAGAAAACTGTTCTTCCATGGAATAAACATTGGCTCTAACTACTATAAGTTCATCCCTAATGATGGTCATGAGAGGAATGGAATAAATTTAATTCTTCTCTTAATCTTACCTTGCAGATATTGTGCTGGCACAATGCCCTGGGGGAACCCAGGGGATCACCATGATTTTGAACCTCAGCGTCATGATGATGGCTATATTGAAGTTATTGGATTCACCATGGCCTCTTTGGTGAGCAGTACAACCATTAGAGAGAGATAAATACCATATGATCTCACTTATATGTAGAGTCTAATGAACAAAATAAACTGATGAACAAAATAGAAACAGAGGCATGGATACATAGAACAGACTGACAGCTGTTAGTGGAAAGGACTGGATGCAAGAAGGTGAAGGGATTAACCAAATAACATATAGGCATAATCCATAGACAGACAATAGTGTGGTGATGGCCAGAGGGAAGGGGGGTCCAGGCTGGGTAGAGGTGGGCAAAGGCTGGTAAATAAAGTAAAATAAATAAATAAATAAATACAATGTATTTTAGCCACAGTTAGAGTTTTTCCATTTCATAGGACTTTGGTATAATTTTTTCTTTATCAATTTATAAACTTTATGCAACATCAAGTTGCTTGCAGAAAGCCAGAACACAAATTAATTCTTAATGTCACTAAGAAAATTGATTCACATTTGTTTGAGCTTCAAAAATAAATATTTGTTAGTTTTCCTAATTAACTTTCTACCAGAAAAAAATGCAAAGTGTTCATGTTAATTAAAAAGCATTATGTCACAGACATATCCCAGCATGATGCAGAAACCTTGCCATTTGATATTTTTAGGTGTAAAAGAAAGTGGTCATTTGCATATATTTTCAACTTTTCTTTTTAAGTATAAGATGGGTATCTCCTTTATTACAAAATTCTTGAATATAGAATGGCATCACTTTTGTGACATTAATTAATATTCAATTTCCACAGTATTGAGATCATCTTGTATTTTCATTTTGCTTGCTTGAGCACAAAATACGTTTATATCGAGTAAGTGTAATTTCAAGCAGGTTTTAGCTTGTGGTTCAACTTATTTAATGATGAGGAAACGAATTAAAATAATGCTTATCATTATAGCTGGTGTAAATCAGACCACACTATTAGTTTATAAAACAAATTAAAATAAAGCTTCTACTTGCTACCCTTGGTTAGTACTTGGTTTGTGCTAAACCAATGGTCAGCAAACTCATTAGTCAACAGAGCCAAATATCAACAGTACAACGATTGAAATTTCTTTTGAGAGCCAAATTTTTTAAACTTAAACTATATAGGTAGGTACATTGTTATTAACTTAATTAGGGTACTCCTAAGCTGGCCTTTGCTAAAAACGTCCTCAATCTGAGGGGTCGACCTCAGCGAACGTACCCCCATTTCTTCTAATGCCACTTCTTCAAAATAGACTCGCCCAGGCCGAAAACCGACTTCTGCGCATGGGCCATGAAGTTTCAATCGCACTGTACGTGCGCACCCACACGTGGTATTTTGTGGAAGAGCCACACTCAAGGGGCCAAAGAGCTGCATGTGGCTCAGGAGCCGCGGTTTGCTGACCACTGTGCTATACCTTATGCTTGAAAGCAAGCAGCTTGTATTTCCTGTCCTAAACAAACTAGAACAGTCCTCTTTTTTATTCCTCTCATGGATTCCAATCACTTCAAAATACTGAGACTTAACAGAATAACTTATTGTGACTCTGGCAACAATACCCATTACCTGAGATAGTGATGTTGCCATATTTAGAATGAAATGCTTGTTAAGTGTAAAATATTGGTCTGGGATTGATCTAATTTTTAGGACTGTAGCTCATGCACAGCTCTTTCTCTCAAAAGATCTTTATGTTAATTATAGGAGAAGACTCAGTCAGCCAGGAGCAAGTAGGAATAAAGTTCAAGATGGACATGTGCAAGGACGGATTCTTGGAGTTGACCAAAAATGCTCCAAACCTGGCCATGTGTGTTTTACTCATTCATTTATTCACTGGTTTAGTGAACATTTCTTGAATGTGTACCATGTGCCAGGGCTTTCTAGTCCCAACTGTGTGGTAGAAAGCTGCCAGGGAATAATTACCTAAGAGAAGGTGATTGCTTACCTAGGCTTGGGAGGGCAGGGAGAATATTAGACACTTCACCATTGCTCTCAGGATCAAAATCTAAATCTTTTCTGGGCCCTGCAAGATTGCGTTTCTCTTCGATTCTCTTGCCGTCCCTACTGCCCTCTTTGTTTTCTTCCTAAGTAGCCTCTGTAGCTTTGGGACATTCCTTGCTGCTTTTGCACCACAAGGCCATTGCACATGCTATCACTCTCTGAAACATTCTTTACTCGTCATCTTCTGTAGCTTTTCAGTCCATATCTGTGTCTGTTTTTTCATTAGTCTTTTGGGGTTTGGGTTGTTTTTGCTTTTAATTGTTCAGTTAGCATCTGAACAGGGACGAAAAGTCAGACTAAAATTGGGTAATTAGAGGAGAGTTCAATGGAGGGACTCTACAAATTGTGCACTAGGTTTATGAGAAGCAACGCATGGCGCTGTATTCCTGAGCTGAAGGTGCAAAAGCAAGTAAGCAGTCACCTGTACCAGGAAGAGAACTGTTTGGCAAGGATCACCTAAGAGTCATATTTGCTAAGTGGAAGCAACCAGCCTGTGCCAACCTGGCAGGGAGGGAGCTGGGACAGAAAATACAGTGATCTCACTCTTCTCATTCTCCAGACCTCCTGCTGGTGCTTCTCCAGGGGGAAGTTTACCCAGAAGCTAGAGGACAGAGGAACCACTGATACAGTGGAAATGGGTCGGTCTCACAGGGTCAGAAGAGGGCCAAGAAGGGTAGAGTGCCGGTGGCAGGGAGTGGCGAATGCTAGATATCCATCACTCCAGTGTATCCTTCCCTGGCACACAGCAGAGAGCCGGCTACCTGTAGTTGATGATGAGTAAATGTGACAGAATGGATGAATTTTGCCAGGAGAAGCAGCATGGAACTTGGCATTCTGGAAAAAAGGGAAATTTATATACACTTGGAAGTATGAGAGAGCATAGTCCTCTGTGGGAGTGATAATTAGCTTCATGTAGTGTAAATGTAGGTGAAAAGTGAGAATGATAGATGATGCTGAAGAGGCAGGCCCGGGCCAGATCATGGAGTGCATTACAGAGTTTATGTAGGAGTTCTGACTTTATTTCAAGGTTCCTGGGGAATTATTAAGTGTGCTTTTAAAATATTTGTTGTGGGGAAAGTTCAATATAAACAAAGATGAAATAATATGTTGAATCCTCAGGTACCATCACTTAGCTTCTATAATTATCAATTCATGGACAGTATTATTTCTGTCCCCACCTATGACCTCCTTCCTTATATTATTTTGAAGAAAATCTCAGGAATTATGTAATTTTATCTGTAAATATTTTTGAATGTGTTTTAAAAACATAAAACTTTCCTTTATGAACACAATCACATAATCTTCTCTAAAAACCATTAAAATAGTAGCATTTGACTACCAGTAAATATCTACTCACTGCTCAAATTTCCAATTGTCTCACATATGCTTTTTGTTTTCTTATGCTCTATTTGTTTGAATCAGAATCCAAATAAAATTCATTCATTGTGATTGGTTGATATGACTCTTAAGTCTCTGTAAGTCCCCACCCATCTCTTTTCCCCCCATTGAGTTGTTGAAGAAACCAGACTATCCTGTAAAGTTTCCTGGACTCAGAATTGTGCTGATAACCATGAGGTATCAATTAACATGTTCTCTCGTCCTTGTTTCCTCTAAGTTGATAGTTGGATCTAGATGAATCAGACATCCCTCGTACTCCACTGCAAAACTATTTCGTAGATAGTATTTTCTTTTTCCAAAATAGCAAGGTAATGTCTGGTTATCTCTCTGTTTTTAAATAGTCTTTGATGATCAATATCTGGATCCACCATTCACTGGGAGTTGAAAAAATGATATTCTAATTTTATCTTCCTCATTTAGTGATTGGAATCTATATATATAAAAGCCTAATTGACCGTTACCACCAGTCAACCGAACGACAGGTCGACTGGTTACTATGACACACACTGACCACCAGGGGATAGACGCTCAATGCAGGAGCTGCCTCCTGGTGGTCAGTGCGCTCCCACAGCCAACCTCCTGTGGCTGGCCAATCTCCCCAATTGGGACTGGGTGAGATGGCCCCAATCAGCCCTGATTGCCAGCCAGGCTGAAGGACCCCACCCGTGCATGAATTCATGCACTGGGCCTCTAGTATTTTTATAAAGGGAAATTTTTCTTCACCTATTATTTTGTTACTTCTTTATATAGTTTGTGTCAGAAAAGCAGAATAAGTGATCTTTTTCTTTATTTGTGCATTTTAAAATAATAAGTTAGATCACTATCATCCTCTGATGGCTACTGGGGTTATAGAATGACCTCAGATTTGGGGCACTTCTCCTATCAAGAGTCTGGGTCTATGTACCCTCCCCTTGAATCTGGGTGGACTTGTGAATACTTGTGAAATTGAATACAGTGGAAGTGCTTCTGTATAACTTTTGAGGCTGGACCATTAAAAATTAATTCAGTGTATGTGAAACATGGGCAATATTAATGGTCTCTAATTAATAGGAACTTTATAAATTCAGGGTAATTATTTTTTAAAATGTCTCACTGCTTCATTCATTTAATATCAGTCATGAATGTTTATTGAAAATTTGTTGAACCCACAAATACTTTATTGAATCCATAAATGACACTCTTCTAGGTAAAGCTGTTATGAAACGAACCAAAAAAAAAATTCCCACAGTACTCAGGGTGCCCACAGTTCTGTGTTGTGGGGGTAGGTGAAGGAGTAAACAAGCAACCACAGTCTGATGTGATAAATTCTAAGAGGATGGCATCAGTGAGGATGGAAAGGAGAACTGAGAGCAGAGCAGTGCTATGAAATGGGACGTCAGCAAATATTTCCCAGAGGAGGCAGAAGTCTCTGAGTGAGAATCCAATGGCTATTTCATGGAGGGACTAGCCTGGGAGGTATGTGTGCTAGAACTGCTAATGGTGTTCAGGGTGACAATACACATGGTGAATTAAGATATAGATATGGAGACAGGGTAGAAATAGTAGTTTTTAATTAAATTTATTGGGGTGACAGTGGTTAATAAAATTATATATGATACATCATCCATACATTGCATTGTGTGCTCACCACGCAAAGTCAAGCCTCCTTCCATCACTATACACTTGACACCCTCTACCCTTCAGTACACCCACCCCCTTTGTCTCTGGTGACTACCATACTGTTGTCTGTGTCTATGAGTTTTTGTTTGTTTGTCCATTTGTTGCTTTCAATTTTATATCCCATGAGTGAGTGAAATCATATGGTTCTTGACTTTTTCAATCTTAGCATGGTATTATCAAGATCCATCATGTTGTCGCAAATGGCAGTATATCATCTTTTCTTATGGCTGAGTAGTATTTCATTGTGTATATGTACCACATCTTCTATTGAAGGACACTTTGATTGTTTCCATGTCTTGGCCACCTTGAATAATGCTGCAATGAACATAGAGGTGCATATGTCTTTGTCAATAAATGTTTTCAATTTGGGGAGTGGGGGTTGATACCCATAAGAGGGGTTGCTGGGTCATATGTTAACTCTATTCTTAATTTTTTGAGGAACCTCCATCCTGTTTTCCGTAGTGGCTGTACCAGTTTACATTCCCACCAGCAGTGAATGAGGGCTCCTTTTTCTCCACAACCTCTCCAGCACGTATTACTTGTCTTGATAATAGCCATTCTGACAGGTGTGAGGTGGCATCTCATTGCAGTTTTGATTTGCATTTCTCTAACAGCTAGAGAAGTTGAGCATCTTTCCATATATTTGTTGATCATTTGTATGTCTTCTTGAGAGGGGTGTCTGTTCAGGTCCTCTGCCCATTTTGTTTGTTGTTTTTTTTTTTTAACTGTTAATGGGTAGGCTGAAGGAGATGGTGTAAGACAGGATCAGATTTGTGGTTTAGAAAGGTTACCTGCATGTCAGTGTGAAGTGGGACCAGAATTTCTACAGCAGGGGATAGGTAGGCAAATCAGAACATTGGCACCGAAGTCCAGGTAAAGAAACGAGGAGAGGGAAAAGCCTGAAGTAAGAAAGTGGTCATGAAGATGGAAGGTATTGATACATTCAAGAGTTATTTGTAGTGACTTATTGTGAAGCATGAAAAAGGGATATAAATAAATCTGGATGCCTAGCATAAGCCATTAGGTAAAGGGTGAATACATTAAATAAGGTAGAAAATATAAAAGATATTGTTGTCAAAAGATGAACTCTGTTTCATGTAAGTTAAATGTAAAGCCCCTGTGAGACATCTACGGAGATAGAGAAAGGGACAATTTGAAATACATGTGTAGAGCTCAGGAGATCCTTCCTGGTTGGGGGCCAGTGTTTTGGGGGGATTTATCAAATTCCCCTCTTTCCCATCCTATTATTAGTAAGCAAGGGGGAGAAATAATAGTAGATGGGAGTTGGTGAAGAGAAATCAGAATCCTTAAATTATGTCAGTTATTTTTTTCTTTATGATATGACATATGTATATGATATGCATACTAGCTAGTATGTGTGATTGAATCTTAGATTCTAGTGACTAAAGGTTGCTTCCAAGTTAAAAAAAAAATTCCTAGGAAAAACTGAGTTAAACATAGTTTATATGGTACATTTTGAAGATCCTGAGCTCTTTAAATAACATTGGCATATATTTCCATATTTTTATACGTTACCTTATGACTCCTATGGTAGTACACTATACTTGTTTTATTCAAGATGAAATAATTTTTTATTTAGTCTTTCAATTTCATGAAACTATTATATTGATTATGTTTCTGAGAAAGTAAATTATTTGAAAACTCATACATCTGTGTAAGATGATTATATAAACAGAAGAATGTACTTATTTGGGCATATGTGTATATTTTTGTGTATTAAAAATATTTAGAGTGGTACTTTAAGAAAGATTTGAAATAGAATTACTGGAATGGCAAAAAAATGTTTCTTTTAGACTCTTTATCTTGTACTTGCAAAATTCAAAGCAGAAGTCTTCAGTTCATTTTACTTGTTAAATGTGCATTCTTACTAATTAAGATGATTCTTCATTGGGTGCTTGGTAATGTGATTACCTTTTAAGATTCGATACAGACCACAATCAGACATTGTAATTTATATTTTTTTCTGCCACAATTTTCTGCCATTAGAGTTATGTAGGTCCTTTCATGTTGAGTCTGTTTCAAAATAATTTAAAACTTTGCAAGACAGTTCAAAGCCTTATTCAGATTGGGAAATTGGGAGAGCCTAATTTACTATGTGGTTGAAATCCAAAGATTTCAGTCTTCTAAAGTTTGAAGAAAGCAGAGCCAGCTTTCTTTTTGTTAATTGAAATTAAAATATGGAGGCTCTTTTATATTTGTGAATTAGAAAAGCAAAAGGCTATTCAGGAAGAAAAATTGCATGGAGAAGTTCCAGGGTTGAAGTTGTACACATGCCAGATAATACAATCTTTCGGTGTGCTTTTTAAGAAAAAAAAAAAGTTAAATGTTTGCTTAGTTTGATAATATAAACAGATGTGGAAGAACTAAAAGTAAAAATATAGTCATAATCACACGATTCATAACTATTAACCTTTTGATGTGTTTCCTTCCAATTGATTTATTTCTATGTTTCCAAACATACAGGAAACCATATTATTATAAGTAAAACTCATACTAAAATTGTATTTCCTTGACTTCTTATGTTGTTCAAGACCTCCAATATTATGTTGAAAACTTTTGTTACTAGTGAATAACATTGTCCCTTGACAGGAATGCTTCTAAATTTTCTTTACTCTAAATAATAATGGTTTTTTCTCTGTGTTTGTACCAAGATTATGTTTATCATTTTAAAAAGTCACTTTGTATTTCTAGTTTTTTAACAACTTTCTATTCTGAAAGGCACTAAATTATTATTTGTCCTGCGTCTTTTGGGATAATAATATGTTTTTTATCATTTAAACCACAATGTGGCGAAATCACAATGATTTATTTTCAGCCCTATTAAACTTTATTATATCTTGAGCTATCCTCTTTCTAATTTTATCTTTAAATAAAAAAAATAGTTTTGTTTTCTATTTTTTGTTGCTTAGTCTTATAAGACTACTGTGTAGGTCATAAAAAACAAAACCAACCAAGATTTTAGTATTGTTGACTATCTCCATTTCTTATTCCCAGGGTCACTGATTTTTGTCTTGGACATTTTGTTACAGGAGTGAGGCTGGGAGGCAGGGCTGGCAGCAGTGGTGAGAAAGGAAAGAGAGGAGGACTTGCCTTTGCTTCTTGTCTTCCACAAACCAGGACTGTCCATCCTTTTTATCTGAAAGCAAGTAGAATGAGGACTTGTGTAGTAAGGAGGATACAGCTTGAAGGGAGATGGAGAAAGGCATGCCAGGGAGGAGTATATATAGTGCGGAAAGAGGGGAAATCTCAAGCCATTCTTGGTCTGACACCAGTAAATGGCAAGGATGCAGTGAGCCCAGTGGCTGTCTTTGTTTTCCTCTGTAGTCACATGCTACCAGAAAAGCAATATTGGAAGGTTTCTCCAGAGGAACACCTGCAGTTGAATAGAAAATCGAATGTCTGTCATTAATAGACCAATGTATTATTATCAGTAAATGATTCATTTAGCAAATCGTGGGAATGTTTCTGGCTGTTAGGGCCTGTACCTTAAAAGGATATTAAGCCTAGACAAATCTGAGTGATGCAAAATCACTATTTCTTATAAGTATTTAAAAAATTACCTTTAACTTGTTCCAGAAGTAATTTAATGTGGCTGTACTAACAATAATAGAACTGTCTGTGCTGAAAGCTAATTCTGGTCATGCCTTTTGCACCTGTACAGTGATCTGGGATTGATTCTGAAGTGCCAGTGGGACTGCCCTTGACAGCTGTTTACCTCTTTTGTTTGCGGTGTTTGCTGTTGTTCTGTTGTGAGGCTGAGAATATGGCTTCAACGTGCTCTGCAGTACTGTGTATACCTTTCGATACCAAGAGGTTGGAAACTAGTTATGCAATTTTTAGTCCTGTTAAACTCAGAGGAGTAAGTTCTTACCTAGTAGGCTCTGCCTTTTTATTTGTCATCAGGCCTAGTCAAGATTGCGGGGCGGGGGTGGGGGAGGGGTGGGGGGGTGTGGGGGGGGAGGCGGGCACAGCGCCGTGGGGGGAGTAAATGGGATTTTCTTTAGTGGATAAAAAGATACAGTTTTGTCAGATAAATATTGGGCTGAAAAATAGAAGGCAAGGGAAATATATTGGAAAAGTTCTGGAGATGAGATAGTGGCTCAAATCCACAGATTAACTTAAATGGGTCGTTTAAGTACAGCCAGAAAGAACTTTCAGCTGAATAACAGAGGGTCAGGTAATAGGGCAAAAGGAATTTTAGTAAAGTCTCACTGCATTCTCCTCTGCTTTCTCATTCTCTCACTAATTGAATAACATTGTATGTAAAGGACACAATTGAGTGCTTTAACTTCGAAGGTGTTCAGTAAGTTCTTTACTTTTCCATTATTATTCTATTTTCTTTCCCCCATTCATTCCCTTGTGTTTCATTTCTCTTTGTATTTATAGATAAGCAGGTTTCTACTGTTAAAACTAATGCAAGTGCAAAAGATAATGCAAAATATCAAATAAATACAAATATATGGCAAGCAAGTTGAAGTTGACTTCACAAATCAATTAACAAGGTTTCTTGCCCATTTGTAGCAATGAGACATATGGAAACAAGCTGATAGTATGTATGTTTTTATTTTTTTCTTCTTCAGTAAATCTTCTAGATTTGGCGTTAGAGTTAGTAGTATCTGTCTCCTTTTAAAACTTTTCTTAATTATAAATTGATACTCAAAATGCATTGTAATATAACCTTATTGGAAAACTATTTAGCAGTATCTTCTAAAGTCAAGTGTACATCTAAATTCATGGTATAGCAGGTCTACTCATTGTATGTACTCAGGAGAATATGTGTCCATCAAGAGATACATACCAGAAAGTTTAAGTCAATAAATAAATGTTTACCAGCAGGAGATCAGATAAATCCATTTTGTTATATATTACTCAGAAATAATGATGAGCAAATGATGTCAGACATAAGAGTATATATTGTATGATTTATTTTATATGAAGTTCAAATTCAAGCAAATTGAATCTATGGTGATAGAAGTCAGAATAGTGGTTACCGACTGGTTGGTGGGAGGAGTGTAAGTTGATTGGAAGGGGCACGTAAAACCTCTTGGTTGCTGTGAATTGTCCACAGCTTGATTGTATGGAGATCCCCATATATATAAAAACTTATTCATCAAGCTGTATAATATTATTTGGGTACTTGATATGTTATAACCAAATGTACATTGTATGAGTTTCATTTATCTTTAAAAAGGTGAATAATATTCTCTAAATACTAGTATACAAGCCCCCCCTCCCCAAATGTATACACACTAAACAGCTGATAGTCAATTGATGTTTCTTTCTTTTCACATTTAAGCCATTGGAATTAATAATTATTCAAAGTGTGTTTATGTTTGGGGGGCACCTGTAAATATATATAATTTACTAATAATATAAGGTAGTTATGTTAATTTGTTGCTTTTTTAATATATTTTTTATTGATTAAGATATTACATATGTGTCATTATCCACACATTACCCCCTACCCCCCGCCCACGCTCATGCCCTCACCCCCCCCCCCCCCCGTTGTCTGTGTCCATTGGTTAGGCCTATGTGCTTGCATATAAGTCCTTTGGTTGATCTTTCCCCCTTACCCCCACCCTCCCCTACATTCCCTCCAAGGCCCGACAGTCCAATCAATGCCTCTCCGTCTCTGGATCAGTCCTTGTTCATCAGTTTATGTTGTTCATTATATTCCACAAATGAGTGAGATCCTGTGGTATTTATCCGCTCTCCAGTTCCATCCATGCTGTGGCAAATGGTAAGAGTTCCTTTTTCTTCTTCCTCTTCTTAAAGAATACCTTTCAGCATTTCATATAATGCTGGTTTGGTGGTGATGAACTCCTTTAGCTTTTTCTTATCCGTGAAGCTCTTTATCTGACCTTCTATTCTGAATGATAGCTTTGCTGGGTAAAGTAATCTTGGTTGTAGGTTCTTGCTATTCATCACTTTGAATATTTCTTGCCACTTTCTTCTGGCCTGCATGGTTTCTGGTGAGAAATCAGCTGACAGTCGGATGGGTACTCCCTTGTAGGTAACTGACTGTCTTTCTCTTGCTGCTTTTCAGATTCTCTCTTTGTCTTTTGCTCTTGGCATTTTAACTATGATGTGTCTTGGTGTGGTCCTCTTTGGATTCCTTTTGTTTGGGGTTCTCTGCGCTTCCTGGACTTGTAAGTCCATTTCTTTCACCAGGTGGGGGAAGTTTTCTGTCATTATTTCCTCAAAAAGGTTTTCAATATCTTGTCCTCTCTCTCCTTCTGGTACCCCTATAATTCTGATGTTGGTACGCTTGAAGTTGTCCCAGAGGCTCCTTACACTATCTTCATATTTTTGGAATCTTTTTTCTTTTTCGATTGGGTATTTTTTGTTTCTTTGTATTTCAAATCTTTGACTTGATTCTTGGGATCCTCTTGTCTGCTGTTGGGAGTCTGTATATTATTCTTTATTTCAGTCAATGTATGCTTAATTTCTAGTTGGTCTTTTTTCATATCCTCCAGGGTCTCACTAAATTTATCAGCGGTTTCCATAAAATTCTTGAAAAACCTTATAAACATGGTTTTGAACTCTATATCCAGTAGTTTGCTTTCCTCCATTTCTGTCATTTGTGACCTGTTTCTTTGTCTCCGCATTTTTTATGCTTCCCTGTGTGGGTAGAGTGGTTTTGTGTGCTAGGTGTCCTGTAGGGCCCAGTGGCTCAGCCTCCCCAGTTACCGGAGGTGGACACTCTTGGTGCACCCCCTTGTTGGTTTTGTGCACAGTCTTGTTGTAGTTAAGCCTTGATTGTTGTAGGATCACTGGGAGGAATTGACCTCCAGGCCAGTTGGCTGTGAGAATCAGCTGTGTCTGCAGTGGGAGAACTTCTGTGCTGAAGACACCCTTCTGGGACAAGACTTGCTTCAGTGGGGCTTTGGTGCTCACTGAGTCTGCCCCCTGAGTGTGTCCCTTATGGATCTGAGGAGTTGTAATCCGGATGGTCCCCCTCTGACAACTGGGTACACTGGCTGTTGGATCTAAGGAGGTGCTAATTTAGCCTCTGCCTGAGGTTACCTGGCAGGAGCTGCAAAGAGAACTGCAGATTCCCCTTCCTTTTTTGGAGTTTGGAGGTGCCCTGATGAGGCCCAGCTGTGAATCAATGCAAGCTGCTGTGGGGCCTTGGGCCTTCTCTTGGAAGTTCTGGGTCTGTCTGGCCCAGCTGCAATTTGTTAGGTAATTTTCAGGTTCCAAAGGCCGGGGCATTCATATGCAAAAGCCTCTGCTGCAGCCTGGGTGGGGCGGGGTCTCAGGGAATCAAAGGGCAGAGCAAGCAGCTATGGTGGATCCTCAGCGCTGCCCTAAGGTGCCGCGGGTCTCAGTGTCACCTCTGAGGGAAAGCCGCCCCCAAGTTCAGAGTTCTGCCTGCTGCCAGACAGTCCAGTTTCTCCCTGTATGAGTCCTGGGTCCCCAGAGACTTCCCGGAACTGGAGTTCAGAGGCTTCGGGAGCTTGTGACTCCCTCCCGATCCAAAAAGACAGTCGAGTCCTCAGGTGCCAGCCCCTTTCCGTGCGCGCGCAAGCCTCCGTACCTCTGCACTTTACTTCCGCAGCTCCTCTGGCTCTCAGTGTGCTTTTCTTTCCTTCTAGTTGTAGAATTTCCACTCAGCCAGCCTTCCTGTAGTTCTGGATGATGTCCGTTTTGTCTTTTCATTGTATTTTTGAAGTTGTTGTGGGAGGCAGCAATTTCCCGGTGTTTACCTATGCCACCATCTTAGTTTCTCCCTAATTTGTTGCTGTTAACAATAGACTTTTAATATTGGACTAGTTTTCCATTCTGTTGCCACCATTGTGAACTGAGCTCTTACTGTGTCTGATTTTGTTCTTTAAAACTGCTTTATTTTCAGAATGTTTTTGAGGTAATATTATTTTGCATTTCATATTAGACACAGATTAAAGTAGCTTGTGAGGACGTTTTAGATAAAAAGGAAAAGCCTGCCTAAGTTTGAAAATTAACCAAGGGCCCTAGCTGGTTTGGCTCAGTGGATAGAGCGTCGGACTGCTGACTGAAGTGTCCCGGGTTTGATTCTGGTCAAGGGCACATGCCTGGGTTGCAGACTCCATCCCCAGTAGGGGGCGTGCAGGAGGCAGCTGATCAATGATTCTCTCTCATCATTGATGTTTCTATATCTCTCTTCTTCTCTGAAATAAATAAAAAATATTTTTTTTTAAAAAAGAAGAAAATTAACCAAGAATGAGCTATTTAAATATGAGTATATTTAATCTATAATATATATTTATTATAACATATATTTACATTTATATATACACTTGGACTTTTAACAACACGAGGGTTAAGGACACTGATCCCCACATGGTCAAATATCCATATAGCTTTTGGCCCCCCCAAAACTTAATTTATTAATTGCCTACTGTTGACTGGAAGCCTTACTGATAACATTAACAGTCAATTAACACATGTATTTTGTATTTTATATGTATTATATAATGTATTCTTAAAATAAAGTAAGCTCTAGAAAAAAAAATGTTATTAAAATCATAAGGAAGAGAAAATACATTTACAATACTGTATTACTTATCAATACTCTAAGTGTACATCTTCTGTTTACAAGATAAATCATCTGTCATTACCGACATCAATATTGTCTTATATGATAGAAAACACTGTGGATGTTACATGTATTACTAACACTAGGCATCAGAAATGGAAAGATAATTGAAAAAATAAATTACTATAATGATTAATGCATTGATAACAAAGAAAAGCAGCAATTTCATTGTTTTATGGTAGCCTAGCATAATTGATACAATTTCTTCACAGTAGTAAGAAAATCTTTCAAATTTTTTTTCAATATATTTATTTAAAAATGTGCATGTAAGTGGACTCACACAGTTCAAATCCATTCTGCTCAAGGGTCAACTGTAGGTTAGAAGCTCTCTTAAACTATGTGCTTTATCTTTTTTATGTTCTCTTTGTTCTACTCAAATTGCTTATTCAATATGCATAGATAATGAAAAGGCCAACTTTTGTGTTAAAATATCATGATTACATTAAGGCTGAAAAATACATAAAAGTGAAAAGTGGCTATCAATGAGAATTTATGGTGAAGCTCATTAAAAGTTTAGAAATCTTAGTTTACTTGTATTGATGATTTATCCAGGGCTTCCTGTTTTACTGCTGGCTAAAACTTTTCCATATCTTTATCAAAGGTATTTGCTTCTATATAGTGGACTTGGGGTTCCTAGCTTTGCTGAGTAACTTTAAGAACGAACTCCTAGCTTCCTTTTGACTCTTGTTTTCACAGGCTGCTCTGCAAGTTGGGGGCCACGGGGAAAGGCTGCACCAGTGCCGGGAGGTCATGCTGCTGACATACAAATCCATCCCCATGCAAGTGGATGGGGAGCCCTGCAGGCTGGCCCCCGCTATGATTCGGATCTCCTTGAGGAATCAGGCCAACATGGTGCAGAAGAGCAAGAGGAGAACGTCCATGCCTTTACTCAATGAGTGAGTCTGCCCCTTCCCTACCTTCCTGAACACAAAGAGTGTGGAGAGGACGACGCAGAGCATGTGCATGGTTGGGGCCTCACTGTGTTGAGAAAGGAGCAAAAGTTCAGGAGACTCCTCAGTTCCTTAGTCTCTCTCATGTTTTTTCTTCATGTTTATTACATAGTGACCACATTCTTCTTTTAGAATTCATTACAGTTTCACATGCTAGATTGACATGCTTCTTCACTGACCACCTGAGTATATGTTTCCTGGGACCATCAGAAACGCATTAAGAATCAGGGGCCATAAAATGCATCCAAATAAATGCGTTCTTTTGTATTTCGTTTTAGGAAGTCAGGCTGTCTGCCTCCTCTTTACTCAGGTCACTTGGAGAGTATTGGTTTTGCCAACAGCAGGAGGTTGGCAGAGCTAGATTTTGGCTCACCTGTCTCCTGCCTTTTTGGGGTCCTGTGTACTCTGTTGCTTTAGCTCAGTTTGCCATTCTAGGTGGCATTCTTTTGTTTAGATTTAACCTGACCCAGATGCAATGCTTAAACAAAGTGTATCCTGTCCTTTACCTTTTCCTTGATGTTTGGATAAACTGATTTCAGATAAGGTGGTAATGACTAGATATTCATTTTTTTTTAGCATCCCTTAATCTAATTTTTATTGAAATGTGTATCTGAGGTTGGTGAAGGAGATAGAAAAAGATGGGGATTTGGAGCATTTTTTGAGTATCTTCTATATATCATGCCCATATGACCACCCTGACTCAAGGTAAGGCCATTTCAGGGCTCACCTTTGGGTCCTTCTTCTGTCACAGTGAGGGACTCTCCAAGGTGCTGTTCCTGTTTGTGGCCTGTGATGTATGGTTAACTATTTGTACTGAATGACTGGCTTCCTCTAGTGCCTGTGAAGCAAGAACATGCTCTGGCATGTATTTATTGAGTTGATATGACAATCTACAGAAGTGCCTAGAATAAGCCAATGACATGGGTGCCCTAGATCACTGCTCAAACTTGACCACCGCTCTGAGAGAGTATACATTGAGGAAAGTATTACACAGGGCTCTTCATTTTGGGTGTTCATTTTGGGTGTCTGCTTTGAAGTCTAAACTTGGGGTAATATATCCTCTCTGCTCTGCTTACTCTTTCCCCGAATCACTCTGGGCTTCCCCAGGACTTCTCTTAGGTCATTATCTAGGGTCTCATTTAACTATATATCTTGTTTTATTTACATTTTGCAGCTAGTAAAGCTCCTAGCTTATTCCTGGTATCTTTACCTTCTATTAGGTTGGCTATGCAATAGCTGAGTTTAAATGTTAAAAGTAAGATGTCAGCAACAATATATGGTTGGCCACATTCTCTCTAGAAACCTTAGAGTTAAGCCATGAACCTTTGGTTTGGTCAAAGTCTCTGAACTGGTAGTGAAAAGCCATCTCTGTGAGTAGCTCAGGCTGTTTGGGGTCCCATGTAGATAGCTTGTTAAGAACACATAATACAGCTGAATGTTCTTAGTGTTTATAGGCAAGGAACTCCAATTCTCATGTCTGGAACTTACCTATTTAATAATCTTATCAGACATGACATTGTTTTCAGGAACAGTGGGGCCTTGACTTACAAGTTTAATTCGTTCTGAGACCGAGCTCGTTAAGGAGCTCGTTAACTCAAATTACTCTATCAACTCAATGCAAAAAATCGGCCGAAAGACAGCTGGTATCTCAAAAAACTCTTTAGTCGGGACACTTGTAAGTCAAGGCCCCACTGTACTATATTTAGTTTTAAACACCTCTTGCCTTTGAGAAAGAATTTGTATTTACTTAGTAATTGTATTGTTAAGAATCCACGTAGGCTTTTATCACATATAAAAACAAATATAAGTAGGTTGGGGGCGGGGGGTTGTACTCATGACACACATGACAGATTTTGTGATTTCATAGATTTAGCAGCACAGGTAGGTAGGCGTTCAATAAGCCATCTCAACTCAAAAATAGTTACTTTCCACCAGGGAGCAGTGGTGGCTCCATTAAAGCAGCCTTGGGTCATATGAAAGACTCATGCAAAATGGCATTAATAGTATGCTTTTGATTTTTAAAGAGAACACAAATATTCAAAAATAAGAAAGATCTTTATTACTACTTATGATAAAAATCATTCAACACTATATTTTTACAAAATCAATATAGGTAGCACGTTTCAAAGGAAAATAAAACACTCGGTTACCATATAATACTTTTTCACTAGACCTTAATTTCTCTTACCCACTGATCTTATTCACCCTCTGATATTAGATTGCTTTTTTTCTATTTCTCTAGAAATCATTGTTTTAAAATCTAACTTCTACTAGATTTATAAATGGAATTTTCAGTTTAAGGGCAGCCTGCCTGTTAAGACCTTTTAAAATCTTTTCTCTCTTCCAGCCATGGTTGTATAAAGCTTACTATTGCAGCCAAGTCAGAGAGAGATCATTGAAAGATATATCTTTATTTCCTTCCTTCATGTTTTCCTTTTCTTTCTTTCTTTCTTCCTTTCTTTTTTTGCTAAGACTATATGTTTCTTCTGTTTCATTTGCCTGGTCTAAACTGTCTTAAGAATTTTAGTCAGAAAAACCTCTGTGTGTTGAGGAGATGGGAGTTCTCAGTCAGAAGAGGCTCTCCTTTATCTTAAGAAAGTATCCTTCATTCACATAGCATGCGAACTGTGAGTATTTGAGTTTTAAGTGTTGTGGTTCCCCTAAACAACTGGCTCCCTCTTTGGCTTGAATGCCAGTGCT
The DNA here is from genome assembly GCF_964212035.1 of Myotis nattereri. Taxonomy (NCBI): domain Eukaryota; kingdom Metazoa; phylum Chordata; class Mammalia; order Chiroptera; family Vespertilionidae; genus Myotis; species Myotis nattereri. The sequence goes on along the minus strand of NC_138086.1, from coordinate 28,071,588 downwards.
CTGCAGGGATTTGCCCTTTCTCTGGGAGAGCTCATCAGCACCCCATGTTTCATCTATAACTGATGAGCTAATGAGTCTCAGATCTGCATCTTCAACAAGGGTTTCTTCTAAAAACTGAAGACTTATCACTAAATATTTGAGTTGACATTTTTAATTGGATATCTCATAACATCATCAGACTACATGGACTACTATTAATAGATTCATTAAGTCTGTTCTCCTCATCACCCAATGAGCCTTTTCATTCACATGTGTGTGAATGGAACCACCATCCACTCATTCACCATGACCCTGGTCCCTAGAGTCTTCTTGGTCCCCTTCACTTTTACACCTCCAGTGCCTTCTTTGAAGTCTACCCTCTATCTAATTCCCACATCTTTAACTCTCACACCATCTAACCATTTTCTCTGCTAGTTACCTCTCAGTGGCACTCCTAAAATATGCTCATAATTCATTTCCTTATTTCCAGTGTTGCTGCCCTTCACATAATGCCTTTTCCAATAGACTAGTTGGAATGAACTTTCTAAAAATGTAAAGCCCATATGCTTTGCTTTACAGACTTTATGATCCTTGCCTTTTTCATCCTTATATCCCTATGCTGCAGAGATAATTGCTGGTCCTAGAGCAACAGCCTGTCTTGTGAATCATCATATCTGTTCCCTTCCGTTGTCCTCACCTCCTTTCATCTGCTGATTCTCACTCAAGTTCAAGACTGCATTGATATATCACTTTCCCTAATAACTCTTCTCTATCTACTTCTAGACATTAAATACACTACTCAGTGCTCCTATAGTGCTCTTGCTTATACCATTTATGAAAAATCGTGTAACCATTGGTTTACTTGTCTCTATTCCCTACTCTGTGGGGAAACCCTGGGGTTTTCCTTTTAGGGTCCTGGTACCTGTCAGTGTGCCTGAGACTCGTGGTTACATGATGAATAAGTGGCTCACACATGGTACAGATATGATATGTTTCTTTAAAATTATTTCTAAAATAACAAATCTAAGCTCTCATGAATATAAAAATGATGTAGGAAATGTCTTGATCATATTTTATAATAACTGGAAGAATTTTTAGATCTGATTCACATGCATAACTGGAGGAAGTCCCATGAGAAACAGTTAAATAGGAGTTCTTCATAATGCCACTACAGCCTCACATATGCAAAAAGGGAAAAATAATTTTAAAAAACGTCTTGGCTTATAATTCACTTTTGTTGTTATTATACACAAACTAAAAGACTAGTCCCAATTTGTGTTCAATAGTCCTCCCTCCATTGGTACAGGAATATATCTTATTTTATTGTGGTTATGAATCTATTCGAAATATGAACTCTAATGAATAGCTTCCCACAAAAAAGTAATAGAGGAGATTTATGTAGGTTCATATTCATGTACTAGTAATGTGTTAGTCACATTATGCTCCCTCTTTGAAAGGCACGTTAGAAAAAGATCAGAAATTTGCTCAGGCTGGTATGGCTCTGTTAGTTGGGCATTGTCCCATGCACTGAAAGGTTGCTGGTTTGATTCCCGGTCAGGGCACATGCCTGGGTTGCGGGTGATCCCTGGTAGGGGACATATAGGAGGCAGCCGATCGATGTTTCACCCTCACATCGATGTTACTTTCTCTCTTCCTATCCCTTCCTCTCTCTAAAAAGAAAATAAATAAAAAAAATTTTTTTTAAGAAAAAGATCAGAAATTTAACATTACTTAGTGTTTAGGGAGGTCTTAAGCTAGCTGTTACCCTGAGTTCAGTAGTTATTAAAAATACATTGTTAAGGGTGATTGCATTGTCTAAGGACAAGATTTCTAGTTGCCAGCTTTGAACTAGTCAGCGTGTCTGCTGAGAAATATTATTGATTATAAAGAATAGTCCTTGTGGAATCACAGGGAGTGACTTCATGGGTTAGTGTACATGAGACTTTACACATCCAGCAGAAAAGATGGATCTGGGGAGCTAAGTCAATTGCAACTATAGTGAAACTGTTCAAATCGACTGAGAGTATAATTAGGTAAAAGTGATAGGAAATTTGGGTTTTAGTTTTTTGAATTCTACATTTGTCTTTTCTAATAACCACTTAATCTAAGAAGGGACAAAAGAGAGATGTCGTCTATGGTTTCAATCTTCTACCATATGAGTGGAATTACGGCTTTGCTGTGGTAAATTTAGGCTTTGGGGGTATCACTTATAGAGTTCTTAAAAAGCTTTGGTGTTTACGTGAAGGAAGTTAAAGTTGAGTCAGTCTTTTCAACATGGTGGTCTTTTGACACGACTATTTCTGCAAAGCCCTGGAATTATAAGGACTATGTTAAGGGGTGAAATATACCTTCACTCTCCTCAGAGATAAGTTGATGATGCCAGCCTGCCCTTGTGTGTGTGAGTGTGTGTGTGTGTGTCTGTGTGTGTGTGGTGCTTCCTCTCCTTGGATGTCCTGAATGACCTAGGGAAAGAGAGGAACACAATGATCCCTCCTGCCCCGCATCTCTGCCCAGCGTCAGTGCTCTCCACATCTGCCCTGCGCTCTGCCCTGCGCTCTGCCCTGCGCTCCAGTCTGTGGTTTGCCTAGAGCCAGCCTCCGCCATGTGTCCTGTTGGCTTCGTTGCTACCACTGGCTTTTTGGATTATTTCCGTGGCTGGCTTGATTTTTCCTTTGCATTCACGGTTTGGTGACGCGCTTGTTTAATTTCTGTTTAAATTTTGTGTGTCTCTCTTTCTCTCTCCGGGCTTGTTCCCTGTCTGTCCACGCTGTTGTGCTGACTGTCTTCGCTGCTCATTCCCTGCTGCCTCTAGTCTCCATCAGGTGCAAGCTGCGGACCTGCGGAGAGTGTCTGCCCCCCCTGGCTCCTTCACCATGTGAGTACAAAGCTGGTCAGTTTTTACATTTTGTCTCTCGCCCTCATCTCCTCCTCAGGGTTAGACGACCTGCGCCCTTTTCCTCCACAGGTCTGCTTCTCAGACAAAGAACCGCCTAACCGCGATTGCCTTCTTTGCCCCTTCTCTGCTTTGAGATGGAGCTGCGAAGCTCATTGTGTTCTACTTGTCTCATTCCTCTATGAGTTCACAGTTTAATTTTTTATTAGATACGTTAGGGCCCCTGTTTGCATAGGGCTGTATATAATTCCATACTAAGCATTGGTTTTTATGGAAAGTTGGTCATACCATTAGACCATTACTCTGATCTAATTTCTAATCCTCAGGGAGGATGTTGAAAAAGTGCCTGCTGACCTTGATTTGTGGACAGACCCCTACAGTTATGCATGGGGTTCTGGGTATGGTCATCTGCATCTGTGCATTTTTCTGGGATAAAGATCCATGGTTGTAATCAAGGAGCAATGCCCTAAAGCTTTCATTGAGTTAGCAAAACCCAGTTTATACACAGTAATTTGTACTTAACATACTTTATGCTTTCGTTTTTTTCTGGCGAAAACAGACAAAAAGAAAATATGTGTTTTAGCACTCCACTTTGGGACTTTATGTGGTTGCCTCTGTCTTGCTCTTCTTTCTTGTCTCCATCTCCCATACACTTAGCTAGCTTTTGTTATGTTTCGGGTCCTGGTACAGGTGGTGCTTTACATATATTATGCTAATGTCCTTCCCCAACAACCCTATGTCATATGTGGTATCATTATCTTCCTGTGGTTCACGAGAAGCCTGATGCACAGGGGGGTTAAGGACTTGCCTAGGGTCACACAGCTAAGGAATGGCAGGCTGGGATGCAAACTCAGGCCGTCTTACTTCAGAGTTCATACTCTTAACAATGTATAATCTGCCGCCTTTCATCCATCATGAGGCTTTCTTTCTTTCTTTCTTTCTTTCTTTCTTTCTTTCTTTCTTTCTTTCTTTCTCTTTCTTTTTTAAAAAAAATATATTTTGACTTTTTTTTTTTTTACAGAGAGGAAGGGAGAGAGATAGAGAGTTAGAAAAATCGATGAGAGAGAAACATCAATCAGCTGCCTCTTGCACACTCCCTACTGGGGATGTGCCCACAACCAAGGTACATGCCCCCGACTGGAATTGAACCTGGGACCCTTGAGTCCGCAGGCCGACGCTCTATCCACTGAGCCACACTGGTTAGGGCCATCATGGTCCTTTCTATTTCTCAGGGCCTGGTTGAATGATTGCCTTCTCAAAGAATTGGTCCTTGATTCTGGCTGTCAGAATTAGCTACAACCTCACAGGAGTTCACTATTGATGTTCTCATAGTTCTCAAAGGTTTAGTAAATTGGTATCAATTACATGAGCTCTATATCTTTGTATCCCACACTAGACTTGGAGCTCATTGACCATATCTTCTTATGAATCTTTGTGTTCCCTGCTCTGATCACAGATCTCAGCACAAAGTATTCTGAAACCAAATGTAATGGTTGGTTGGTAGAATGAATGAATGAAAGAATACAGGTCTAAATTGAACCGTTCGATGTCTAACATCTAGGTATATGCCAAAGTGATATAATCTTATTTTCAACCCTAGTCGTATAGATATACACTTACTTATTAAATATTTATTTCAAAATATTTATTTTGTACTTGCTCTGCATCAGAGACTGTTTTGTGCTTGCTCTCTAGGGGTAAGCATAATAAAGCACTACCTTTATGGACATTAAAATTGAGTGATCAAAGAATCAATAAGAAGTTAGCATTTAATTTCCAATTTAATGCAGGTTATTGCTGGGGTATATTCTCTGTTCTACAGAAGGCCTGTTCAGAAAAGTCAAGTCCAAGCAATGGCTCTCAGGGATCATTACTTTCAGTGGCATTATTTATAGAGTTCAGAGTACTGAGAGTATCAGCAAGTGAAGTGCTTGTGATATGTGCCATATTTCTATCACTTTTTACGTTTGTATTGTGTTTAAGTCTTAGTGGTATGTAAATTAAATGAGGCGCTTTTTTTCTTATTTCAAGTATATATGCTATTGTGAGGTAAATTGTTTTGTTTGTTTTGAAAGGGTATAACAGGCAAGACACTTAGGTATGGCCACTGTAAATCTAAAATATTTTAGATTTATATATGATATATTAAATAGTACATATTATATGTAACTGATGAAATATTATATAATAAAATTTTATTAAATTTGAGTATAACTTTTAAAATTAGATAGCAAAATACTGTCAAATAGAGCGAGGAACATGGAGAAAAATCTAAGCACAATAGTGAGTACTGTCTTTATATATTATGGCAATGGTAACGTAGCTCTGACCCACTTTCACCCTGCTATTTGCTATTTTCAACGATGTTTAACAGTCCACATTAATGTTGCTTTGGTCCTCAGGAAAGTCAGGACTCCAGTATGTATCTAATACATAACCCTTTACAACTGGCTTCTTTAACTGACCATAATGTATTTGGGATTTATCAAAGTTGTTGCATACATCAATCATTTTTTCATACTTACTGCTGAGTAGCATTTCATTGTATGAATGTTTCCATTTACTTACCCATTTACTCATTAAAGGACATCTCCATCTGGGTTATTTCCTGGGCTGGGAAATTATGATAGTCCTTCCATAAACATTGATGAAAGGGTTTTGTGTAAACATTAGTTTTAATTTTCCTAGGTTAAACACCTAGAAATGGGATTCCTGGATCATATGGTAAGTGTGTGCTTAACTCAATAAGAAACTGACTGTTTTCCAGAGTGATTGTCCCATTCCACCAACAAATGTATGCAAATTTCAGTTTTTGCACATCCCTGCTAACACTCAAACTTTTCAGCATTTGAAAATTTTTTATCATTTGATCATTCTAAAATGAGTGTCTTTACATGTGATTATTTGTGTTCTATTTTGTACTCTTTGATGAAGTACCTGTTCAAGTCTCACCAATTGGGGAGCTGTTTCGTTTTTTTCCTGTTGAATTTTGAAAATTTATCATATACAGGGTGGGCAAAAGTAGGTATACAGTTGTGAGTACACAAAATACAGTTTTCTTGTATTATTATCTATTAATTATTGTATTATTTTCCATACTGTACAACTACTTTTGCCATACCCTGTATCCTGGAGTCATTTGTTAAGTATATGCTTTGTGAATGTGAATATTTTTATTGCAGTATATCTATTGTATTTTCATTCTCTTTTTTTTAAAATATATTTTATTAATTTTTTACAGAGAGGAAGGGAGAGAGATAGAGAGTTAGAAACATCAATGAGAAAGAAACATCGATCAGCGCCTCCTGCACACTCCCCGCTGGGGATGTGCCCGCAACCATGTGCCCTTGACCGGAATCGAACCTGGGACCTTTCAGTCCGCAGGCCGATGCTCTATCCACTGAGCCAAACCGGCTTCAGCGTATTTTCATTCTCTTAACAATATCTTATATAGAGAAAAAGTTTCAACTTTTGACAAAGTTAAAATTATTAACTTTTTTCTTTAAAGGGGTATGTTTTTGTATTCCATGAGTGTTTGGCACATAGTATCAATCAATATACATCTGTTGAATGAGAAGGAAACACCTGGATAGAATTCGTAAAGTAGCTATTTGAGAATTCTGAAAAGTAAGTGATAGCAGCAGATTGGAGAAGATAAGAATTTAAAATACCATCAAACTGGTGGTGAGCTCTGCTCTTGTTTTTCCTCCAAAAACCCTGGTGTGGACTCCAGGCAGCACAAAGCCTGACTCAGTCAGTGGGTGCAGACAGAGGAAGCTCTAGGAGAGCCCGTGGCTCCTACTTAAGGAAAAGAAAGGGACTCTGAATGCTCAGAGAAATTCAGGAAATTCTCCCTTTTTTTAATTGTCTACCTCCCCACCCCACCCCTCATTTTTGTATACCCCAGCACTCAGGCAGTTTTGCCACACTGGTATGTTTGGTGTTACATTCAAGAACTCTTTGTTTAATCCCAGGTCATAAGTATTTCCTCCTTTGTTTTCTTCTGGAAACAAATGTTTTACATTTTGCATTTAAATCTATGACTTGCTTTGAGTTAATTTTTGTATAAAATGTTATAACCCAGGTTTAGCCTGGCCAGCGTAGCTCAGTAGTTGAGTGTTGACCTATGAACCCAGAGGTCCTGGTTCGATTCCCAGTCAGGGCACATGCCTGGGTTGTAGGCTCGATTCCCAGTAGGGGGCTTGCAGGAGGTGGCCAATCAATGATTCTCTCTCATCATTTATGTATGTATGTATGTATGTATCCATCTATCTATCTATCCCTCTCCCTTCATCTCTGAAATCAATAAAAATATATTTAAAAATAAATAAATAAAATGTGAGGTTTAGATTACTTGTAGGTTTTTAATTATTCTTTTTGCATTTAAAATTGTTTAGTGGTTCCAGCACCATTTGTTGAAAAGACCATCTTTTTCTATTGGATTGCCTTTACATTTTTATCAGAAATTAATTGGTAATAGATAGATAGATATAGATACATATGAATATGGATATATTTGGATATATGTAACTTTTCGGACTCTATTCTAGCCTATTGACCTACACTGGTAGCAGCAATGACAAAGGCTCCAGGTGCTTAAAATTATAAGTGAAGGAAGACTTTCATTCTAAATAAGAGCAACTGTGACCCTAAGAGAAAGGGATAAACCAACACTGCTACTTTCTCTCTTTCTCTCTGTACTGCCTGGTCCTGGCATGAACACGGTTGCAGGAAGCATGCAGCAGAGTGAGGTAACTCAATCCTTAGTTTTCTGGCTTACAGACCAGAAAAGGGAGCCCCAGAAAACGCTTGCACACCCTACACTCTCTCAGGGAGTAGCCAAAACATTGCCTTTGTAAACTATGACGTTGACCTCTAAAGTAGCCAAGAGGATCCATCAGACATAATTTGCCTCAGAATGAATGAAGCTGTTGGTGGCTAACACACCAGCCTTCACAAGAACCTCAGAATGAAGAGCACTTCTGGGCCAGCTCAGCTTCCAGAAGAGCTTGTTATCTGGGGCAGAAATCTGTCCAAATTCTGATTCATTGATTATAAGTTTTGGGTAATAGTTTCTGGACCCAAAGATCAATTGTGAGGGTACCAAAAATGCCTAAGCATTCAAAAGCTGGGGGTATATTTATGGCTAATGCTTTTGTTATTATGACTGTAGCCCTCAATGTTATCTCTGAGTGGTAGGATTATAGATAATTTCTAATTGGCTTTCTATATTTCCTGATTGATTTTAATGAACATGAATTATATCTATAAAGGGAAAGAAAGCAAATAATAAATTTGATAACTTTTAAAAGAACAGGAGAGAGTTGCTAAATCCAGGAAACTAAAAAAAAAAAAAATCAATTGCTCAATTTGAGAATCAGATCATGAGTTAGCTTCAGGATTTCCAATAAACAAAGCTATTTGCTCTCTGAGCTTCTGAGCAGAGATAATGGCTAAGCTTCACCCATCTTCTTTCTTCTCTTTTCTCTCACTGTCACCTTTCCTGGGTTATCTTCTAGTGATTTCACTTGACCTTTAATTGGGCCAAAATGTTATGCTTTCCTCTCTTTTCATGCCAGCTTCTCTCTGCTGGTTCCATAAATCAGATAAATAAAATGGAAAATTCCAAAGAAAAAGAAGTAGGAGCTACTTGGGCTTTATCTCATACCAATTTCCAAATTTGAGCCCAGGCTGCAGCATGGACAGTGGCTGTTTTCCTCGCTGGGCTCCGTGCGTGTCCCCCAAGAGCTTTCTCACTCTGCCTGTGCTCTTCCCACTCAGCTCACCAGAGGGGTCTGTTTTATGACTTAAAGGGGGCAGCAGGAGTGGACCAAGTCTCTGACTGGGGTGTCTTCCTCCTTATTCTGTAGCCCTACCCTCAACTCCTGTGTCACATCCTTCGGTTTTGTGTATCTAGGGGGAGCCAGGTGTTTGTCTGTGGAATATTGACCATGTATTAACCTTTTTGCATTTCAGTTTTTCAGATACTTTAAAAAGTGCAGCTAATCTCTGCATTTAAACATCTATCAGCTTTGAAGTTCTGTTATGCTAAAATCAGGGCATGACCCACACTCTGTGAAAATCAGTCCCAAGGGGATCTAAGGCACAAAGTAGGCAAGACATGCCATGGGCATGACATGTCATCCTTTACCCCTAATGCTGATCAGAGAGGCCCAGGCCCTGCACTGCCATGGGACAGTGTCTCACCTTACGCCAAGCAGAACCCTAGTGGCTTTGTTCCATTTAACCAGAGAAGCAATCATGTGCGCCTGGCATTATGCTCACCAGCTTGAGTTCTGATCAGATTTAATGCCCTAATAACAGTATATAGTAACAGTTGTTATATTCCCATTCCATAGATGAGAAGACTGAGAATAAAAATGTTAGAAAACATGCCTAAGATCGTAAAAGTCCATAAAATTAAGTTTCACACTCAGAGCCATCAGCTTTGAAGGTAGCATTTAAGACCCTGAACTCTACTGTTAGCATAACCTTTGGTCATTTTCCTGTGTGTGTGTGTGATTTACATATTTTAATCAAATCATACTATGTGAACTTCCCCCTTTGTAAGAAAATGTGGGGTTGAATAATAATTTAGAATTCACTTTTGAGTGTTTCAATTGTGTAAATCTTTGGTAAGTTTGCAGTTCAAGTGTTATTATAAGAAAAGTACCAGAATGACAAGCCCCAGTTAAAAATGAATTCGAGTACTGCTAAAGCACTTGAAGAGTCTTTCAGGGTTGTTAGCCAGGGCGTTTGGTCTGGGAAAGAGGCTCATTGTGAAGGGGGGTCCAGCTCGCATCCTCAGTGGGTGCGGGGTACCTGTGTTCGTCCCTTAGCAAAGGTAAGCATGTCGCAGAGTCTGGTGCAGTTATGTAAAGGATAATACATTTGGGACCCCCTCCACATTTGAAATTACATCCATTTGCTTTTAAAAAGTGTTTTTAGAGGTGGATTAGTCATGTGTGCATAGGTGTACACCCAGTCTTATGAGTCAGCACTTCTCGCACAGTGAAAGGTCACTTCAAAAGTGAAGTGAGTATTTGCTCAGTGCTGCTGGCTTGAGGTGCAGGCATAGGAGGCTGTGGCACAGTCAGCTTCCGGGTTAAGGGACGGTTTGGTATAGGCTATGCACCAGGTCTATTGGGCTGGGCCCAGGAGGGAGATACATTCATGAATTTTTGTTCATTTGTTAGTCAAGATAAATTTTTTAAAATTTAAATTTAAAAATCTGATCTTAGAAATAACATTAGTTCAATAACACAACAGTGGTTTTTTTGGGATTATTCTATATACCTTGACTTTTAGGAGAAGTTGAAATTAGGTTTAACTATCCTGAACAGTGTTATCAAGCCACCAGCGTTTTCCAACCCACTCTTCTATTATGTATCTCTTATAAACAGTAGTCACAGGACCAAAACAAAATGCATTAGTTCTCTTCGTGCATCTTTTTTAGCAGGCACCTGTATGAATTTGCAAAGGCTGCCACAATAAAGTACCACAGCCTAAGTAGCTTGAACAATAGAAATTTATCTCTTCACACTTCTGGGAGCTAGAGGTCTGAGGTAACGGTGTTGGTTGGTCGATTTCTTTTGAGGCCTCTCTGTTTGGCTTGTTGATGGCCATCATCTTCCTGTGTCTTCATGTTTTCTTCCCTCTTTGTCTGAGTTCTAACCTCTTCTTATAGGACATCAGTCAGATTAGATTAGGGTCCACCCATAAAACCTCATGTAACCTTCATTCCTCTGAAGACCTTGTCTCCAAATATGGTCATGTTCTGAGGAACTGGGGGGTTAGGACTTGAGCATATCAATTTTCCAGGATACAACCCAGCTTATAATAGCATCCTAATAGATACATTTGAATTTTAAGGTTCTTGTCCTGCCACCAACTATATGGAGATTGAACTTTGTGTATATTACTTGTACTAATAGTTTTAATTCCTTAAAATCTTTTTAAAAATTTTATAAGAAAGGCTAAAGGACCTTGTTCTTTTATTTATAGCAGATTCTCTGTATTAATTATATGAGTACAATAAAGTTGATGACTTGTCTGATCCCAAATTCATTCTTCTGTAAAATAATGTGGTTGAGCAATATGAACTTTACATTTCTGTCTGAATCTGAATTCCTAAAACTGTTACTATAATAAAATAACTGTCAAAATACAGACTCTAAAAGGAAAGGAACAGGAATAATTTTGCTAGTCTTTGTGAAGAAAAGATTTATTTACAAAGGGACTCTCCACCCAGAAAAAAAAAACAACACACCTAAATACTTTTAAAAAGTACTCATTCTTATCTTTATAACAGCATTACAACTACAATGTTATTAATGGATTTACTGCATTCAGAGAGAAAAAAGTAAATGTTTTTGTTTTTTACTCCAATACTGCAATAATAACTGATACTATATTCTGCCATAGAGTAAGAAAAATATATCAATAACAAACAAATGTAGACATTTGTTTCCAGCGTTCCAAGAGGGTGTTTAGTTTGGATTGCTTTGCTGGCGTGGTCATAAATTGCAATGTGCATTTCATTTGTAGGAGAATTTCACATTAATTATAGCAATACAGTTTAGTTTTCTTGGTCTGTCATAATACCCTGAAACACTTTTATGAAATAAAAAGTGGGTACATTTTTAAAGGCATGGAAAAAAAAACTTGTTGATGCTGGACTTAATTAATCCCCAGAACCAGTTGTCACATTTTTGTGTCAGAAAATGAAATACTAAAAATGAATTCAGCAAGTTCCAAAGTTGTAGCTAAAATATTTGACTAAAATAAAAGTGGCATTGGAAGAATTACAAATGTAATAAAGATGCCAAAGCTTTTTACCTCTGTATTATGGATAACTAATTATTTTCTTTTCTGAATCATTTAGACTCTCCTGATCTCAAGAGAAGTTATTTTTGCCCTTTAATTGGGACATAACTCTTTTGCTCTGATGATGTTTTATTGCCCAGGCAAAGTAAAATAATTACATTTTTCCTTGAGGATAGATCCTTGGCTTATGAATATATTAGGATATTGCCTTTGGTAAAGAGGTGAGCTACTTTAACGTGGTGAGTGAAATGAGAGAAAGAAATGGGACAAGCAAAAGTACCCCAAATTTCACGTTCTATTATGACATTCTTAACAGAAACCATTCTTTCCCTCTCTTTCATTGTTTTCCTTTTAATTGATATTTTTGTTTGTTATGTCATGTTTGTTTATTCTTCACCATCTGAGTAATTTATTAGTCTAACACTAAAAGTATATCTTAAGAAACATTTTCCTTAAGTTTACTATCAAATTTTACAAGGTTATTTTTGTTGGTTAGTAATTGGTGTAGTGGTAGAATTGTCATATGATTTTTACAAGTTCTGTTCTAGCAATGTGTCTTTATTGTCTGTTCTCACATCAACCAGAAGACTGGTTCATAAAAAAAAAATCCTTTAGTCATTGGGTCAGGAATTAGAGAAAGGTGATGAAAAGTTTCCACCTAATTGGCTAAATTGAGTTGGAAAGAGGAATTGGGTTTAGAGGACTTTCTGATTCATTCTCCTTGGATTTCTGACAAGGAAACATGGGTTATTGGGAGCACATCTGTGCTACAAGTGGGGGGGTTGGCTTTCCACCAGCTGTAAGTTGATGACTAGCAGAGTTGTAGGAGAGGTGTGATGCCATGTCTCTCTCCAGAGCCAAATGTAGCACCCCTGAATATTCCAGACCTTGGCAAGCCTTTGTCAACCTGGATGGGAAAATATGCGCTGAAACATATGGTAAAATGCCCATCGCCTGCTAAGAAGAAATGACTTTGCAAGTGTTCTTTCTGTAATACCAAGATTTTAGGAAGGTATGGTGTCCTTTTATAAGATGTTTTGTATAGAAAGCTAAAGCCATTTAGGGAAATGTTTCTTATATAATGCCATTTATTGCCAGGCCAATACTTACTTTGTATTTTCTTGACATAAGACAAAGCGCTGGAATTCTCTCCTTGCTGAGCCTGTTTCCTAGGAATGCGTAGCTACTTCCGTACAATTCTCACAGTAGCTTTTCAATAGGAGCACATCTTGTCATTTACACATCAATCCTTTCTCACACTAATTGGAGTTATAACATTTCTCAACCTTAAATACATGGCCATATTTATTTTCACTCCATTATTACTTCATGCATTTGGGCCACTGCTTTGTTTATTTTTACTTATAAAAATTCTGAATTTCTGATTTTTCTGAAGGTTTATTGGTGAAATATTTTAAATATTTTAAAATTACATGTAATCTTGGTTTTTATAAAATTTCTTTTTAATATTATACCTAGATGCCTGCTCAAATACCGCAATTTGATTCATCAAAGTGTTTAGAGTTACTAGATGAACAAATATACGAGTAGATTTTAGCCTAATTTTAGTATCTTTATTGATATATGTGAATGGCCACACAATTTTTTCTTCTGTGAAATGACACTTTTTAAACTATGCAAATCCCAACACATATTTTAGCCTTCTTTGCAGCAAAGAATGTCAATTTCCTTATCAGTTGCAAATAAGAACAGAATATGACAATAGCTCTTGATTGCAAATCTTAGTGAAGACTTTTAGCATTGTAAATAGCAAATAAATGTAAGGCTTTCTCTTTGATATATGGAAATTGAAACCTGAAATAAAAAGAAAGTCTTTCTTTGTGAGCACGTAAAAATCTGAAGCCATTCAGATGAACCGGGAGTGACATTATTCTATGGTGTCTCATTGGTTCAAGCCCAGTGGTTCCTCACTCCATTGGGGATAGTGATTAATGTTCCTCTCCACAATCAGAACAGCAAAAGAACTCTCCATGCCTTTGCAGCTTATGGCTCTAAAAGTAGCTCATGTTAGTGTTTTCTGATGGCATCTTCGGTCATTTTTAATAACCAGGAAACCTCCATTACATGGCTTTAGTTCATAGAGTGGCAATGATTTGGGCCTGGTGTGATGAGAGACAGGGCTTGAGCTCTTTACTTGTCCCCATTCCAACTGTTATTCACTACTCTTCATCTCAGCAATTTGAATTTGCAGAATTCTACAAAAACTCATATTCCCTCTACCTCTCATTTCCATCCTTCTTTATTTCCTGTGGTATTTACTTTCTTTGCCTTTCATCATCATATTTGCCCAATGTTAATACTCTTTAAGCATAAAAGAGGATAAAGAAAGAGTAAGTGGGAATTTAAAGTCCAAAACTCCTATCCTAACAGACTTTTTCTGCTGAAAGATAGTCATCCTTAGAGGAGGATGAACTGCAGGGGAGAAAAAGAAGGAGCAGATGGAAATTTAGCTGAGAATCCAGGAGAGTGTCTTGAACTGAAATCCAAGAAAAAAAGGGTTTCCAGGAGCAGGGAGTTGCCCACAGTGCGGAATGCGGCTGTGAAGGAGGAATGAGTGAGAACTGAGAAGCAGGTTTAATACGCACAAACAAAAGGAAAGGAGAAAGTGAATAGACTACATAGTCTTCTGAAGAGGACACTTTGCGAGTCCAAGAATGGCTTAACAAAAACAAATCTGAGATTTGGTACCCAGAACTTATAACATTAAGTATATGTGGGGTGATTCTACATAAAACTCTCAGAATTGGATAATGGAATCAACTAGTGCTTTGAAAGTCACTGCCTCCCAAAAGAAATGAATGATCAAGATAATTTGAAATCTTGCCTGGACCGCGTGGCTCAGTGGTTGAGCGTCACCCTAAGAACTATGAAGTCATAGTTCAATTCCTGGTTGGGGCACATGCCCAGGTTGCAGGCTGGATCCCCAATGTGGGTAGTGCAGGAGGCAGCCAATCAACGAGTCTCTCTCATCATTGATGTTTCTATCTCCCTCTCCCTCTCCCTCTCCTTTCCTTTCTGAAATAAATAAAAAGATATTTTTAAAAATTAAAAAAAAGAAAATTTGAAATCTCGATCAAGGCTATTGGCCTGATACTGCTCTGCCTGTTTAGTTGCTTTGCAATGTTTCTAAGTGAACTCGTTACTGGTTCTTCAACTTTGCTTCTCCTTTAAATGCTGGGACCATCATATCCAGCAGAGCAGATAGTGTTTAATAGCCACATACTGCTTTCACTCTACTACATATTCACTTATTTCAATTTCAGAAGAATAAATATTTATTACAGATTTTGATGGAAGCATGAAAGTGTGCATTTCCATGTGTATTTGGAAGTCTTCCAAATATTTTACAATTATGTTTTGTTTCTACCAATAATATACACGTTTTTTTCTATCTCAAACTTATTGCCTATTATTAACCTATTAGCCATTAAGTCTGCAAATGTTTCTTTGACTAGTGATAGCTCTGGTACTTCTTTTGTCATTAGTGCCTGTGGCTGATTGTCTAAGTGATTTAAACCCAATTTTGCCCCAAATAATAGAAGAAAGACAAATAAACAGAAGCTATGGAGAGAGAGAGAGAGAGAGAGAGAGAGAGAGAGAGAGAGAGAGAGAGAGAGAGATTGAGAGATTGAGATTCTTTAGGAAGAATTTGAAAAAGCTGGGAGCAGGTTAAACAAAGTGTATGGTACCTCCATCCTGTACCTCAGTCCTGGATGAGGATTAAGCAGAGACTGAGCAGCTGTTGGAAGATGCAATCATAGGAGAACATAGTATCAGACGGAATGGCAAATATTGAATTAGATAACATTTAAAATCTCTCCCAATCCTCTAATGGCTTTAACTCCATTATCTTGGAGATCTGGAGGGGGTAGCTGTCTCAGATAATTTGTAAGCTATGGCATATCAGCTATCTCATAAATGGATCCTGAAGAGGCTGAGAACTGATTCAACTTCTATCAAAAATGAATTAACCTGTAAAGGTACTTTCTCTAGAATAACATGTTGTGCAATGGGAACTCATGACTGACTGCTGCTCATGTGGTTTTGGTTTTTATCGTTGGTTCCAAATTCAAGAACTCTTTTACAACTTATTTCAGATTCCTGAGATATGGTTCTCTACTCTAGGCAGAAGGCAAAGAAATTATTAGTTTTGTGTGAACTCAGCAGGTATCTAAAATCCATTTTAAGTCTCTGTTCAGAAGTCTCAATCTAATTTGGTTTTATTGTTCAATGTAAAGAGGCTCACTTGAGCGTGTGTTTTGGATATGTATTGTTAGTAGCAGTTTGAAAACATTCCAGGGTAGATGGTAGCAATTTCTGGGAAGTTGCTAAAGGAAGCCATTGGTTATAATTATTTCTAAATAAGGCCCAGCTTGATAGCTGATGAAAGGGTGCGTTGGTAGATGTTTCTGCTTCATTGTTATTTAACGAAGAAAGGTTTACATACCATTCTGGAAGGTACATCTGCTCTTTGGATGTTCTTTTCTCTTTCTTTTTATTTGTGTAGATCCCACTAGATCAGATGCAAAGGAATGAGAGACCACAGTCCAACATGGATATACCTTCGGATCTCAGTGGGCAAAGGACAGAAATGAACAGCCAAATCAGGGCTTTCCAGGGGCTCACGAAGAGAAAGCCTCTAGTGAACAGGACAGGGGCACTCAGAAGGCAAACTGTGCTAAAGCCTCCGGCCATGACTTTCTTGCATTCCATTCATTTAACTGTTGCAAAGCAGTTATTGTGAACAGCACATCACAGCCTCTATTTTAGGTCTTTCCTGCTATGAATTCACACTAGCAATTAATAGTTTAATCAAAATCCTTTGATAAAACAAGGGCCCATTCAAATGAATTCTATTAAAAATTCATAGAAACATACTTTATTATTTCTAGGTTACGATCAGGTAGAATCTCACATTTATATTGCTGGAAAGAAATAATAGCAACTTACTATTATTATTAAATTAGGCCTCAAAGGAGAAAGGTGGACATAGTTGTGATGCTTTTCTACCTTGCAAAGGAAAACCCTTTATATATGAGTAACAAATGCCTGGCTAAATTATAGTTCATCATAAAAACCGATGAGTCTACACAGTGAGTGTTTTAAGTGGCAAGTCTTACACTGAACCATTTTAGAAATATTAATGAAGCCCAGCCTGGGTTGCTCAGTGGTTGAGCATTGACCTATGAACCAGGAGGTCATGGTTCAATTCCCGGTCAGGACACAGGCCTGGGTTACAGGCTCGATCCCCAGTGTGGGGTGTGCAGGAGGCAGCCCATCAATGATTCTCTCTCATCATTGATGTTTCTATCTCTCTCCCTCTCTCTTCCTCTCCAAAATCAATAAAATTATATTTAAAAAAAAGAAATGTTGCCGAGACCGGTTTGGCTCAGTGGATAGAGCGTCAGCCTGCGGACTGAAGGGTCCCAGGTTCGATTCCGGTCGGGGGCATGTACCTGGGTTGCGGGCACTTCCCCAGTGGGGGATGTGCAGGAGGCAGCTGATCGATGTTTCTCTCTCATCGATGTTTCTGGCTCTCTGTCTCTCTCCCTTCCTTTCTGTGAAGGATCAATAAAATATATTTAGAAAAGAAAAAAAAAAAAGAAATGTTAATAAAAATGGGATATTTACAAGATAGAATAATGATATGACTTTAAGGGTCTCCTCTGTACCATGAATTAGGATTTATATTCTTAATATCTTCCAGTAGAATATCTTGCTCACATTCACAGCCCCCATTTCTATTCTCATCTAACAGACCACAGATGCTACGTAGCTTTGAATCTCGTCTCCTCACGCATGTCAACATGCTCTCCTCCTGCTGAGTTTTGAGATCTACTAACTACTGTTTAGAGGGGAGATTCTAGTTTCTGCTATGATGTGATTATCCACGAATGAATTAAAAAAAGTGGGGCTTGTGAAAATTGAAGAAATCTTAGGATGCTAATAATAGTAATACAACAATAATACATTATTTTTAGGTATAGGGGACATAAATGGTGATGGAAGGAGACTTGACTTGAGTGGTGAACATACAATACAATATACAGGTGGTGTGTGATAGAATTGTACACCTGAAACCTATATAATTTTATTAACTAATGTCTCCCAAATAAATTCAATAAAAAGTAAATATATAGACATATAAAGTAATATATATGTATATATATGTGTGTGTGTGTATATATATGTATATATATGTGTGTGTGTATATATATATATAATTTTTGAGCACTTATTACTTACCAAGAATGGGTTAACTACTTACATGTATCTTCTCATTCAGTGCTCAGTGCATTATTTTTCCCAGCTTCTTTGCAACTCGATAAGTGCTTTAAAAATTCTTTTTTAAATTTTACTGTTGACATTCAATGTTAAATTAGTGAAGTGATCAACCTGATATTTCCAGTACCCACCTGACACCATGTTTAGTTATTACAATATTATTGGCTATATTCCCTATGCTGTATTTTACATCCCCATGATTGTTTTTATGACTGGCAATTTGTACTTCTTAAAAATTTTAAAAATAGAACTATTAATACATTATTATTAATTTAATATTTAGATCAGAAAATGGTTTAGGGAAGGTAACATCAGCATTCATAATGTTAAGCATTGGCAGAGTTCAAATTGGAACTAAAGAGTTCAGGTGATTGTCTTGATGGCACTCCACTCCTCTGCCCCCAACATCTCAGGGGAAGAGGTATGCATACTGTGGACAGGGGGTTGTGGCCTGGAGATTTTGGAGGCCCACACGAATGACTTTAATGAGAGGTGTTCTTATGGTTCTTGAGAAAGTCCTCATGGGGGAGAGTTGGGAGTTAAGTTCAGAGCCATGAACTTCCACTCTGCCCAAGCTCAAACTCGATGCTTCAGAGAAAATGAGTGAGATGGTGACAGGTTAAGGTCACTGCCCAATTTCAAAGGTAATTCACAGATTGCTGAGTCCCTTTGAGACTCTTGAGAGGTTCCATTGGAACCCCTAATATAGAGCTTAGTTAAATCAGGATAGGAGTAGCTTGTGGTAGATGTTGGCAGGGAGGCGAGTGTATTTTTAACCAGGTTATTAGTCTCTTCTGTGCTCTACTAACTTCCTTGGCAAATTTAAATTTAGAAAGCTAATAGCAATGTTATTCCCCAGACTCCACAGAACACCTTTGTCATCTTCCACTCCAGTCAGCCACTAATGGGACGCTAATATATTTTGACATAAAGGGACACGACTGAATTACTTGGCTTTCATTTCATCTCTGTGTGCGTTTTCTCCCCCATGTACTAGTCTGTTTTCATGTTATCGATTTCCCTGTAAAATACTAGGTAGGAGGAAACCCAGAAGAACTGTGACACCAGCCAGGCTAGAGAGTATTCACCCAGAGGAAGCCCAACAGCTTGTCACAAGTGTCTAGGAGGTTCCTGTATATGCCTTAAACATCTTCCAATACCTGATATTAGCAGATTCTGTGGCTTATTAGGCAGAACCTTATCTAAGAGCAGAATCTTCAGAATAATAATTATACTGATAATAGCTAATGTCTATTGAGCACTTACAATGTGCCAGCCAGTTTTCTCAGCACATTCAATTCTTATAATATCCCTATGAGGTGAATAGTGTTATTATCTCTTCACCCACGAGGAAACTGAAGCACAGAGTTTCCTGATTAACCAATAAGTGGAAGAGCTTTCCTTCCAATCCAGGCCATCTGACTTGGAATCTGAGCTGCCCCTTTGTCGAGTTGCTTTCCTTAGCTACTGTTTACACTGAGGCACAGAATAATCCCAAGAGGCTTTCTACCATGGTCTCCAGGATGGAAGGCTTTGAAATTTGCTGATGGGCCTCATCAATGGCAACATTTGATGGCAGGCCAAACGCAGGGTCCTGATCAGTAAACTGGGTTTAAGTAACCTGCTGCTGGCAGGAATGGGGGATGTGTTGTTGGCAGAAGACGGGAACTGAGAACAAGACAGTGGTTGTATAGGAAGTTGGATAGAAAAGCGTGACAGGTGGTTAGAGAGAGTCTCTGTTTTCTTCCATCTTGCTTAGCTGATCATTCCAGAGGTGAAATGAGATAATATGTGAATTCATGTGGGATCTGAAAGCTCTGTTCCAATGAAAGTTTTTGTTGTTCATCCACAGTGTGCCCACCCTTAAGTCAGGAAGATTGGTGGGAGGCTGTGGTTCCGGAGGCAACAGTGTGTGGTTGGAATTGGTAGGCAGAGATGACAGGCTGGGAGGCAGAAGCTGTTGATAGGGAACTTGATAGAGGTGACACACACTTATTAGCCCTGGGGAGCTCCCTGGAGGAGGGGTACAGTGACTGGATCCATTCTCTGGTTCCTATTTCCCACTCTGTTGCTACTGCTGTAGCCATGTCTTAGCCTTGGAAGCTCCAGCCTACAGAAGACAAGAGGTCACTGTCAGTGACCTGCTATTATCTCAAATATTGTATATAGAGAGATTTTTCTACCTCTATCCTCACTCATCTCCCATCACAGAGTATGATGGGCTACCACACTCTATGGTTCCAGCTTCCCTCTTATCTGCTATGCTTGCAGGAAAATATTTACTAATTACAGTCCATGCAGGTCATTGGGGTGAACTTGGAAATAAAAGGATTAGACCCCTCTTTATTTCAGGATAAGCATTTGGTATGAACATTGTGTGGTCACTCTGTTAATCTCTGAAAATCTTTCCCATCTAATACCTAACACTCTGCTATAATTCCTATTTTTACTCTTGTCCTGAGTTATCATCATTCGTTTATATATTGACAGACTATAAAAATAATTATATGATTTTTCTAAAAATGATGACGCTTAATGTAAAATAATTGCCAAATCCCATCACATGGAGATGACCACTTGGGACCAGCTCATTGAACATTTTCTCCAGACATTTCTCTACATATAGAAACTCCAAGGTTCCACAGGGTACATGAAGGAGATTCCACCCTGTATAATTTCCCATGACTTTTTTCACTTACCAGTAAGTTGTTGTCAGACGTTTCCCTAGATAAATGTAGATCTACACAATCATGTAATATTTGCCCAGCATTCTCTTGTTTGAATGTACCAGTTTACTAAACCACCCCCACTGATTGTCGATTGATCAAGAAAAGACTGTGAGCACAACACTGAGCTCATCTGATTCTGCGAATCCAGGCTCTAGGCCAGTGATGGCGAACCTTTGGAGCTCGGCGTGTCAGCATTTTGAAAAACCCTAATTTAACTCTGGTGCCGTGTCACATATGGAAACTTTTTGATATTTGCAACCATAGTAAAACAAAGACTTATATTTTTGATATTTATTTTCTATATTTAAATGCCATTTAACAAAGAAAAATCAACCAAAAAAAATGAGTTCGCGTGTCACCTCTGACACGCGTGTCATAGGTTCGCCATTACTGCTCTAGGCTTTGCTGTCAAATCCGTGGGGTTCTTGGCATGAAACCATTGAGCGAAAAGTCCGAGGCTCTGCTCCCAGCTCTGCCACTTAGTAGCCGTGTGACCACGAATTCACCTTATCTTTCTGAACCTGTTTTCCTATCTGTAACTGATGGTGTGGGTACGCATGATATCTAAAGTGTATTCCACTCATTTACAAAGCTGCTGTCAAGCTATACCTCTTTAAATACTTAAGTATTTATGTCAGTTGCCTGTCCATGTCCAGCACAGTGCCTCATACAAACTGGACACCCAGCAAACACCTTTGGCTGAATGACCAATGCAGCTGTTAAATCTGGCTTCTCAACTTCCCCTCAGAAACACCCATCTCAGGGTTTAGTATACTAGTAGGCTTAATTTTTAATTCAGTAAACTATAGACATTTTTATCTGTTCACCATCTCTTTAGAATTCATGCACTTATATATAAATGTGTGTGTATGTGTGTGTGTGTTTCGGGGGAGAGAGCTGTGTATGGATGTACACATATATCTATACAGGGGAGTGTGTGTTTTACTTTGGGGATGAGTAGAGTGGGAGTCTATATGGAGGGAGTTAACTATACTTTGCCCTAAAATGTGGTTTTAGACAAGAGAATTAGATTAAATTATTTTTCCTCTACATCTAACAGAGTTGTAATGAAATTGAATACACTCGTGTGTGTGTGTGTGTGTGTGTGTGTGTGTGTGTGTGTGTGTGTTTGAGGTGGGAGTAGCAGTATTCTGACAATTTTTTAAAAGTATCATTTCTTCCTTCCATCCATCCTTTCCTTTTTTCTTTCTTTCCTCTCCTCTCCTACCTCCTTCTCTCCTTCCTTCCCTTTATCTTTCCTTCCTCCCTTCCCCCTTTCTTTCACTTTCCTTTCGCTTCCTTTCCCTTCCCTTCCCTTCCCTTCCATTTTCCTTCCTTCCTTCCTTCCTTCGTCAAAATGAATGAAGGAGTAATGCTCTTCTTTTTACTTTAGTCAATGGTGACTTTTATCCCATAATGTAAGAAAGAAGTAGTCCTTTATTTGAGAAAATTTTCTGAACCAATGAAATTTAAGTATAATATTCAGGGACACATGGGGATTGTGTTTTATTAATATATTAAAGAAATATATCGATTCATAATGGTGATGATGAAAACTAAATTGATTCACTCAACTAATACCCCTAATTAAACTATTTCGAAAGTATTACTTAAGAACATTCAAGGAATCCAGGTGAAGTCTGTGAAGATGAACAGGCTGCTTCGGAGAGTTCGGTACTACCCCCTTTATTGTTTAATATAATGAACTAGAATGGATTGAATTCTTTGAAAACGAAATGCATACTTCATTTCCTTCCTAAGGAAGGTACTTGGTGCACATTTTTAATTTTGAGTTTTATTTTATGATGCTCAGAGGCTCCCGCACAGGCAGTGTTCACTGTGATATGTTTTGACCAAGAATTGCTCTCAGAGACTATTGCGGTGTCTAGAGCTGTTTCAGTCTCGCTCCTGTGCTTTTGGGGATCATTAGCTCTCTTTTTATAGTTTTCCTGTCTCTTATAAGGGTCAAGCTGGCACGTTTGGCTGTTACAGCTTATTTGCCTAGAACATTTCTTTATCACTCTACCCACTATTCACTGTTTCAGATTCACTGCATGTAATTTATTGTGGAACTAAACACGTGATCTTAGAATTTTTACCAAGTTAATAGCAAATATGATATGAGTGGTCTCCAGAAGCTTTTCCGGCTTATTTCCATGTTTTTAACCTAAATTTCAGAAACTTGCGGTTCTGGGGATGTGTTCTCCAGGTCATTGCTATAGTTTGTAAGAGCCCACAATTCTGTTTGACAGTGAACTTTCTCTTCTAAGCACGAAGACAGGATCACATGTAGTCCCCCCGGGTGCATACGACTCCCAGTTCCACTCTCATTTTGGTCTGACTATGTGGTTCTTGTTTTGCAGTCCCCAGTCTATCCCAGACCGCCTGAGGATCCGCGTGAACAAAATCAGTTTGCAAGACTATGAAGGGTTCCACTATGACAAAGAGAAACTCCGGGAAGCTTGTAAGTTGGAAGTGCTTCACTTATTTCCTGTGATCTGCCCATCTTCATCTTCTTGATCTTCCTTGGTTCGATGGATAGATTCATCTCGGATCTGAAAACCATGGTTAGAGAAATGAAGGGAAGGGAAGTAACACGGGAACTCCAAGTGATGAGAGGTGGGCTGAAGAAAATGCAACAGGAGCATGGAATAAAATATTCCTGCTCAAGATGCCAAGTTAGGACCAGTTGGTTTATTAACCACTTGAAGTCTTGGTTTTATCTAAAATGAGAAAGCAGAAAGGTGGTGACACCACATAGTAGAGTAACATCTAGCATCGGTGTCTTCCTGGAAGCTGGCATCATCGAGGACTGTCCTTGTTCTTCATGACAGTTATCGGTGAGGACACGTCCAACATTTCTAGCTGTTACGTGATTATATGATATTAAAACAAGGCCCAAGTCACATTCAGTGTCATGATAAAGTGATTCCTTGAGGATGTGTCACTGTTTCCAGAATCTTAAATTGAGTCAATATATGAATTATTTCTCTATGTTCACATTTTCTAAATATTTCTTGAAATAGAGAACTAATTTGTATTCACTATATCTGTCCCTCAGTACTTATTGGGCACTTTTTTTATATTCTAGTCACTATTATGCCCCCCCCCATAATTATGGGGGTCAGTAGTCAATTGCAATCAAAGTCAGAGAAGATCAGGTCCAGTGTCCAAGAATACAGCAGGGATGCTAATAGAGAAAAAGGCATTTTGTACAAAACCAGAGGTTTATGAACTAAAACTCCAAACTGGCTCCAAGCGTGAACCTGCCTAGAGTTGTAGAAGATGCAAATAGTTAAAACTGGCAGGGGTGGAGTCGGGCTGCATCTCTGAGAGAATGCCTTCCAAGCTCTTGTTCCTGAACCTGTGATTTGGAGTGGGATTTGGTGGATGGAAATCCTGGAATTCAGGGACACTCTCAAGAGTGGGTGCAAGGACTTTTGCATCTGGAGGTGGCGATGAGTAAGGACCCATTTCCATGGCAGCCCAGTCACCTACTAGGGAATTCTGTGTGAAATTACTGCCTTCTCAGTTCTCTGTGCTGCTTCAGCTTCCTCAGTCCTCTTGGCTCTTTTCTGTGTCAATACCGGGTTAGTTTCCCCCACTCTGTCCTTCACCCGCATTTCCTTCCGTAGGAAAGTCGGAGGTGGAGGAGGGCAAATTCCCCAAATTACTCCCTTCTGTCAATGAGAGATTACATTTACTAATGTAAATGAGATTGCAAGTGACAGATTAGCACAAAATCTAATTTAACCCGTAATGTGATGGATATATATGTTTGAAATGGGAGGTTTAGTTACGATGTATGTGAAACTGACTTTCAGAGATAACTAATTGTAAAGAATAGTGTTTTTATTCGTTCTCAAGTCAAACAAAGAGATTACAATTTCTTGAAAAATAAAAAGAGAGAATGGATCTCAAGTTTTTACTATTTTGCAGCTTACCATCAACTCTGAAGCTAGTCATTTGGGAGTGGGGAGGGTATTTTGGCTTCTCTGTGCATTTCAATGATCTGTTCTGTCTATTCTATCCATTATCTGTCTGTCATTGCCAGAGGTAGTTGTGATCTGAGTTTCACAAGATGATACTTCTTGGCAGGTGCTTTACTCATCGTATCTTAATGTGATACAGTTTCTGTGTGAGGAAACCCTATATCAAATTGTGGGAGGTGACTTGGTATACATATAAATGCAACAAATTCAGCAGTGTCTTTGAGACCCAAAGTACAAAGAAACACTCAAAGAGGGAATCAAGGATTTATTTCATTTTAAAGATTTGGGTTTAAAGATTATAATATATTAATTAGAAGTAAAGATGGCCAACTCAGGCATTCTGCTTTTAATATATGGTGATGACGCTTCTAACCTGTGGTTGTACAGGAAAGTTTGTCTTTTGGGGTTTTTACTTGTTTCTAACTCTGTTTTGCTTGGGTTCAACTTGAAACTAACCACAGGTTCATGGGAAGGCTGGCAGAGGTCAAGTTGAGTATAAAGGCAAACACCAGTTCAAGTCCATCGGTGACATACATGCCAAAGTAGATATCTTATTTTACAGGCATTAATTAAATGAAATTTGTAGAACACACCCAGATAAAAGGAGTCTAGGAATCCACTGACCTGCATCCCAGAAGAAAAAAGGGAATGAATCCTCTTAGATCATTTATTTATTGTCCACATTCACAGTCTGAACTAGAGCAGTACTGCATTACTTGGCTTAAAAATTAGTTCCCTTTTTTGATGAGACAGCAAGTGATTGATCCAGGCATCACAGGCTGTTTGCCATCACTGTTTAATAGAATCTTGCCCATGTGCCTGCATCATTATTTATATTACATTACAAATCGAATGTTTGTTGTCTCACAAAGCCCTGCTTTCCTCTGTAAGGCAGGACTCCTTGGTGATTACAGGACGGCAGCCCTTGTAGTAGCCTGGCTTGTTTCAGCATATAAAAGGATGACTGAGCTATTTCCGATACATTTCATTCTCCTTTCATTTGGCTCCAGCTTACCTGGGGGCATTCACCCTAAAATAATAGCACGAAAAGGTTAGTCTTTGCCAGTCCCTCCCTCAGCTCTTGCTGGTAAATTTTAGACTTAGATAAAGCAATTTGAGCCTTCTTCACAGGGTTTATGAATTATTAACCCTGAGATAATGGTTATACTGTCCAAGGGTGGCAAATTTATTCAACTTAAAAGGTAGAACATAAAGAGAAAGTGGCCATATTTAAAAAATTTTCCTAAAGTAAATTTATAATATAATGACAGCAGAGACTCACTCTTATAATCTGAATAACGTATATAAAGAAGTCCATAATAAAGCACATCATTATATAATTGTTGGAGTCCCAGCAGGCCCTGAAGTATCCCACAGTAGCATATTGTTTATTTTGAATTAATGTTGCTTACTTCAGAAACAGCCAGTGCAAGAACAACACTGACCTCTCTGTGCCCCTAAAAGTAGGACATAAATCTCCCATGTTAAAGGCCCTCTTTTGGACCTGGAGGCAGAGATTTCTCTTATCATTAGATTTAAAGAACCCAGAGCCAAAGAGTCTGTATAAACAAACCTGGTTGCCTCTTTATTAATTTACTATCCAAGCCCAAAGTGTTTAGGTTCCTCACTAATCAATACCCAACCCTTGCTTAGATAACTTTCTGACAGACACTAACTTGTTTGTCCTGTCAATTCTTCACAAATGTATTGTTTCTCTAAAAATCATAAAAAGGCTTCTGATTCAGTGATTTCTTTGAGTTTCATTTTGTGATCATATTATAACTGCTCATTTATACATATTAAATTGTTTTTGTCCTGTTAATTTAGCCTTGTGTCAAGTTCATTATTTTATTATTAGACTAGTTGTAAGAAGTAAAAAAGTTTAGGGGGTGTATGGAGATTCTTTCCTTTCCCTGATGTAGTCTAGACAAAGGATAATCTGTTATCTTCCATCGCCATCTATTTGGCCCCTTTTGTTCTTTACAACCCCACCCCTTTTGACTTAGGGTGGGATGTAGCAATTATATATAGATCATGTATCATAGAAGTGTACACTTGAAAACTATATGATCCTATTAATTAATGTTACCCCACTACATTTAATTTTTAAAAAAATTTTAAAGGAAATCTGTTATATTTCTAACTTGAAAAGAGTTTCATTGATATATGACCTATTTTTTATATCTCGAATAACTTGATACTAACCAAGATTTAACTCTATTCCACATAAACTAAACTTTACTTCTGCCATTAGCTTACTCTGCACTTTTGAGCTGCTATGATAATTCATACAAGTCTAGGGCTTAAAACACAAAAGCAAAAACCAGTTTAGAACTAATTGAAAGCAGATGTAGCCTATAAAAGTAGGAGGGGACTAACATTTGCTTTATAGCAAATATTACATACAACAACCCTTTTATATACATTATCTCAGTATAATGGATATTATCTGGATATTTATAATATGTAATATATAATGTATAATAGATAATATATAATCTCAGTGTATGATTCTGTGGTATAGACTAATGATATTGTAATGGAATTTTCCTGTCTTTTGTTTACTGACTTAGTAGAAGAGTTGGAAATGTGTGTGTTTGAATCTCATGACCTTGACAAAATGATTTCTCTGATCACCAAATATCTCATCTCTAAAATGAGAATATAATTGCAACCTCATAGAGTGCTGAGAGTTAAATGCAATCTTGTATGTGAAACCCCTGGTGCAACATCTGGCACATTAGCATGCCCTCCAAAAATGGTAGCGAGGATTGTTGTGGCTGCTGTTGCTACTGTCACACTGTTCCTTAATCTCAGGTCCAAAAATCCAGGCTCACTTCTACACTTCAAAGTGAACCCACCACCACCCACCGAATCACTTTCTCACATTGCAAAATAGAATTGAAAACACTGAAAAATATCACAGAAAGAATGTGGGAACAAAACACAATTAATCGTTCAATTTACTTTTCCTGTGTTGACTAGTACAAGAGGCTGCCATGATGGCAAGATGTTTAAACCTATAAAATGTGTAAACACTGAAAGCTCATATTTGGTGATTTGGCCAGATATCTGCAAATTCCCTTTCTTAAGTTTTAATACAGTCTCATAATTGCATCATCTGGTATGCATCACCCAATTTCTTAAAAGAAAACCTTTTTGTTTTGGAATATTTACAGGTTTACAAAAGAGTTGCAAAGATACTACTTGGGGTTATACTATATTCCTCACCCAGCTTCCCTGTTGTTCAGCATTTTGCATTATGATGGTACCTTTGCCAATGAAAGTGATGTTGCTTTATTACAATTAACTAAACCTGGACTTTGTATTCCAGAATCCAGTCCAGGACATCACATTGCATTGGGCTAGCATGTCTCCTAGCGTTCTCTGGTCTGGGACACTTGCTCAGTTTTTCCTTTTCCTTTTTTCTTTCTCATGACCTTGATGGTCTTGAGGGATACTGGCCAGGTATCCTGTAGAATATCCCCTAATCTGGCTTTCTCTGTTGTCTTACTTTTAATTAGACTGGAGCTATGGGTTCCTGCTAAGAATACTGCAGAGGTGAAGTTCCCTTCTTGTCCCATCTTATCAGGGGTTCCCTGATATCCATATGACATCCCTGAATATGACAGTCTGCTCACTTGGTTACGGTTGTATTTGCTAGGTTTCTCCTCTATATCAGTACAATTTTTCCTTTTCCCTATGCTGTTCTTTGTGAGTGAGTCACTAAGTCAAACCCATCTTCACCCTGGGGGAGGTGGATCACTGGATTTTCCATTGTTTTCAGTTTCCATATTTGAACTCAATTGAATTCCATAAATATGCCAAAATGGTGGAGTTATCTACTCGTTGATGCATCCTTGCTTTCGAAGGCTATATATTTACGTCAGTTCTATGCTAGATACCATACCAGATGCTAGGTAGGCATGGAAGGATAACTTCAATATTATTTAATCAATACATATTTATTGAGTGCTCACTCTGAGCAAACAGTGGTGGACAAAACCCAAAAATCCCCAAACAGAAGTAGTACCTGATTTGCTGGAGCATTTTGATCATGTGACAAGGACTGTAATAGAGCTATAGAAACATAAGTACCTGTTTTCCTAGCATATATCATTTAAGTAGCTAGAGGAAGGGATGGAATATATATGCAAGAATGAGAAGAGCTAATCTAACTTCTAATTAGTTATATGACCTTGGTAATGCATTTATCCTCTTCAGGCTTCATTTGCCTTATCTGCTTAATGCAGTGGTTAAGTTAGTTCTTTCCTAAGGACATACTACATTATAGTAAATCCTTAGGCCTATAGGAATTACATAGGATTTAAAATTTTGTTCCTGACATGTTTCCTTAGGAAAGTTTTTAAAACTCGAGCATCACTCATTATAAATGAGTGCAAGCATTTGGAACACACTGAGTTTGCAAGAAACACTGATTTTTTTTTTTCTTTCAATGGCTTCATCTACAGTTGAATTTTTCCCCCTCATTTAACAAGTTGACATCCATGCTGTGCAGGAGAGATTAGGCCTCTGTTTGGTAGAGGTCAGCGTTCCATTTTGAAATCTGAGTTAAGTGATATCAATCTGTCCTCAGAAGGCACTGGCCATCCTTTTGCTGGTGTGTTTATGTTTATTCCTATGTTCAAGAGGCAACCTTTACCCAGAATTTTGTGATTAGTTTATTTTACTGTTCTTCTCTACCATATATATATATATATATATCTTATATTTGTTTTTATTAAAAATATAATAAATATAATAATAATAATAGTTAACACATATTGTACTATCACTGTAAGCTAGGAAATTCTTAACCTTTCTACACATGTCATGTAATTTTATTCTCCCAACATCTCTGTGTTATAGGTACTACTTTACATATTAAGCAACTGAGGCACAGAAAACTTAAGGAAACCATTCAAAGGCCTGACATTCTGAACACTTATTTAATCACTATGTTCTCTATTTCCTCCATATAGTAGTTCTTATTTTTTTATATATATAAAATACTTTTATAGTAATTTTGTTTTTAAATCTTTCACAATCTCATTTAAAATGCCTTTTTGTATTTAAACTGACTTTGTCTTAATTTACTTTACTCTGGTTTGTTGGACAGGTTTCTGTTTTTGGATCTCTCTCTACCCTGAAATAAATAATAAATTCATAAATTCAACTAATATTCACTGACCATTGACCATAGTTCTGGAACTGTTTCAAGTGATGGGGGCCCTGGAGTGTCCCACGCTCATAGAGCTTATATTAATTCTAGTGGGAGAGGCAGACAAAGAAATAATATAATAATATAACAAGGAAATAGAGCAAAAGAGTGACAAAGGATTCTAGCTTTTTTTTTTAATCCTCACTGGAGGATATATATATATATATATATATATATATATATATATATGATCTTTATTGTTGAAAGTATTACATATGCCCCCCTTAGGCCCCCAGCAACCTCTTCTAGCCTGCCCTTGTCCCCCCACCCTGCCCAGGCCTTCACCACTCTATTGTCTTTGCCCATGTATTATGCATATATGCATAGAAGTTCATTGGTTGATCTCTTCTCACCCCCACTCCCCACTCCCCTGGCTTCCTCTGAGGTTTGACATATTTTTTTCATTGATTTTTAGAGAGAATGAAAGGGGGAATAAAAGGGGGTGGGGAGAAAGAGAGAGAAATATCAGTGTGAGAGAGGCACATCAGCTGGTTGCCTCCTGCATGTGCCACGACTGGGACCAGGGATTGAACCTGCAACCCAGGTACCTGCCCTTGACCAGGAATTGAACCCAAGACCCTTTGGTCCATGGGCCGATACTCTAACCACTTAGCAAACCGGCCAGGAAGTCCAGCTTTGATAAGGCTATCAGGAGGGACTTTCTGAAGGGTTGACATATAAGTAGAGGCCTAAAAGTAAAGAATAAGTGCACATGTGGATTTCTGGGGGAAGAGTGTCCCCAGAGAGAGGGAACAGTAGGTGCCAAGGCCCTGGGATGACAGAATCCTTGGAAGTTTATGTGCTGGAACCTGATTGGTTGCAGCTGGGGTGGAACTGATTTTGAAGTTGAAGGAAAGGACCAGCACATAGATGGGGTTTGTAGACAGACCATGGAGAGGGCTTGGGATTTCATTTGGAGTATAATGAGAAGGTACTGAAATTATTTTAAAAGATGTGTAATAACATGCCTGCATTTCTTATGAATTATTCTAGATTCTGAAAGGAGAATTGATGGTTGTATTGCAAAGGGGGCAATGGGGACACCAGATACAAAGCTAACATGATATTCTAAGGGAGAGAAGTTGAGGGAGTTGGCAGAAACAGATGGATTCTGGATCTGTTTTGGAAATAATGTTGGTAGGATCAGATGGTGGATTAGCTGTACTCTGTAAGAGAAAAGGTGATTTGAGGATGCCTTCCTCTGAGGTTTTGGCCTCAAAAACGTGGTAAACAGAGCTAGGGGAGATGTAGAGGACCCTACATACAGCGAGATAGGAAAAAACACACAGGCGAGCTTGTTGATTGAAAACCAAGAGAATAAAAATGTTTTACAAAAGGGGTGACAACTGTCAGATGCTCCGGAGAGGTGGCATAAGATGCACACTAAGAATGCATCATTGGATTTGGGTAGAGGGTGGTTATTAGTAACCTCATGAAAGGTTGTACAGTGAAAAAAGGTGCAGGTGAATAGAGTGGGTCCATATGCAAATGGAAGCAGAGGAAGAACTCCCTCCCCTCACACCTCTCCATTGCTGCTTTAAGATGTTAATCTGATGATTCAGGAGACAGACAGCCAACTGCAGGAGCAGTGCCACTGAGTAGGTGGAGATGGGATTGTGCACAGTGGTTTCCAGAGTACAAGGAAGGCAGGCAGGGGAGGGGTACAGAGGCAGTAGATGGGACTAGGGAGAAGCAGAAGTTATATTCTGATTACTTTACTCAATGAAATAAGAAGGAAGCCTAGTAGCTAACAGCAGGAAGGGGTGGGTATCAGTGTTCAGAAAGAGGGAGAGAGTTTGAAAGTCAATTTAAAGAGCAAGACAATGAGTGGCCATATCTAAAGAATTGCTGAGCAGCGCTTGAGATATGAATCACCGAATTCATTAGCTTCCATCAGCACATAGAACGACGCCTCAGGGCCTGGGGGTCTTGACTTATAAATGAGTGCACACTCTGTGTTCTAACTTCAAAGCTTCAGATGCCGGGGGAATAGTAGGCTGAAAGATGATCTTGTTTTTAATATAAATTCCTTTGTTGTCTAATTCTGTTTATGATCTAAAGTCATGCTTCGTTTATAAGAAGATAAGAAGTGCTTTCAGCGCTGTGCTGTGTTAGATGCTAAAGTCAGGTCTCCGACAAGGAAATGAGCCTAAAGTGTTGATAATGATGTTCGATCATTCTATTGTTAAAACTTAGTCCTTGGCAATGGGAACAATCAACTACAGGTATATTCTTAAGTCTCTTCCTGAAGGATTATTTTTCCATTTCATTGGTTCATTCCATGTACACGCACATACACAATGATGACCAATTCTCCCTGATGATACAACCAACCTATTCCATCTTGTTTCCTTCCCAGGTTGATAGCTTAGGGATGTCTACTCAAATAGTAGTTAGCTTTCTCTTTAAGTCTTTCTTCTAAGAGTCTTATTTAAAAGTGGTACATTTTTATGCACTGTGTTTATCCACTGCAGTCATGGCATCATAGTTAATAAATAATAACACCTGGCGTTGTGCTTCAGGGTTCCCAGAAGACTTGCATATACACTATCACATGCTTTATCACAGGAGCACTTAGATGCCTCACATGGAGTCATGCAGCTATGACGTCTTCTCTCTCTTAATCCAGTGTGTTTTTTAGTATTCCCCCTTGTTTCTGTAAAGACATAGCTCTGCATTTATGGAAATGTGTTTTTAAAAAGAATTTGGGATCATAGTTCTTGTTATTGGTTGGGTTTCCCCTGACACTTTTGAGTTTTACATGTAGCAGATTTATTGGAGAGTCTCCAAGAGGAGACAACAGCTGTGAAGAGGGAGGAAAGTAGGAATCTGTGGAAGATTAAGAGGCAGACTTGGAACTTTTGGAAGAGCTACATTGGGAAGACTGTTGGCGATATTCCTATAAAGGACAAACAACGGGGGAAGGGACCACCATCAGCAGTAACTGCAGATGCCCATAGGGACATTTGGTCTGGGATGGCCATGTAGAGTTGTCCCAGTGAGGCAACCAGGTCAGGTTGTCCCCTGGGAGGGAGCACATCTTGAGTGAGGAAGCCTTGTTTCTGGAGAGGGAAGCTGTGAGCTATAGGCAGAGCCAGCACTGCCAGCAGCTGACGGGATGGGTGTCTCAGTGCCATCATGGATGTGGGTGGGGCACTTCAGTTCCAAAAGCACCATCTCGTCTATGGAACTCAGCACCTGATATTTTAACTAAGGCCAGGAAGAAACCACCCTCACACCAAAATCCTTGAGACCATCCATCCACTTCTTCACTAACAACTATTTATTGAGGACCTACTCTGTAGCCAGCACTGTTCTAGGTGCTGGGGATTAGACTCAAATGATCACTAGCCTCCAAGTTCCTCTCTGTATCTTTTGACCTGATCTCCCTACTATTCCAAATTCAGAAAATTTTAATATAAGTTAATTACTTTCTTTAGATGTGTCAGAATTAGCTAAGAAAGGAAAGCCTAAAATGTGAACACTGACCTTTTCTTTTTAAAAAATAGATTTTTATTGATTTCAGAGAGGAAGGGAGAGGGATAGAGAGATAGAAACATCAATGATGAGAATCATTGATTGGCTGTCTCCTGCACACCTCCTACTGAGGCAGATTGAGTCTGCAACCCAGGCTGGAATCAAACCTGGGACTCTTTAGTCTGCAGGCCAACACTTTATCTATCCACTGAGCCAAACCGGCTAGGACATGTGAACACTGACCTTTCCTTAAAAGTTCTTTTTGGCAGGAACTATTGTCAAGCCAAATATTCTCCATTTGGAATTTAACTCAAATTGGAAACTGAAATGCAAGGCAATCTAAGCCTAGCTGGGTAGCTCAGTTGCTTAGAGCATCATCCTGACATGCCAAGGTTGTGGGTTCGATCCCCAGTCAGGGCACATACAAGAATCAACCAATGAATGCATAAATAAGTAGTGAAACAACAAATCAATGTGTGTTTTTTTCTCTCTCTTTCTTTCTACTTTCTTCCCTCCATCTCTCCCCTCTTCCCTCTCAAGTCAATAAAATAAATAAATGCAAGGCTATCTAAATTTCAGGATATTTCTAATCTAACACTCTCATCAGAAATAACTCCAGATCTTCAGTAAGATGGACATTTCTACACATTCTTTCCATTTATTGGGAAAGATATTAACTGAATAGCCCCAAGGACAAAAATATGCGCTGGTCCGAAAATAACCTCTTTGCAGATTGATTCAGAAGCACAATTTTATTTGCTAGTTACATGGGGAAAAGCTACAGGCCTTTCATAGTTCAGATGGTGGAAAGCACTCTTTCTTAATACTTAGTGTGTTTCCTGAGCCACTGATTCATGCCACTCGCCTGGAGACACTGATAAGCAGAATTAGAGCATTCCCTAGGTTTTCAGAGCTAGGGGTGTGTTTACTTAAAACTGCCCGATTTCACATCTCTATATCGCAGCTGTCAGAGCATAATTTGTTTATCCTTTTTGCTTCCAGAAAGAGACTTAGGCTCCTTCAGCAAATTTTAGGAAATATTTCTGTCATTAATTTTCAACATGTATCCAATCAACTCAGAAATTCAGAGCTGCATGACTAATGCGTGCCCAGCATCTCACTGTTGGTGACCTTGCCCGTCATAATACAATGTAATGGACAGTATGGTTTTGAAATTGTGTGAGAGATTTGAACCAGTGCCTCTAACCATCCTTCTGAGCATTAACTATGCTTTGGGTACAGTTACAAATCTTTGCTTTTGGATGCATAATGTTTCATTTGCCTTTCACATTTATTTGGCTGGCCAAGCCGAATAGCCAAGATTCCAGTGTCACAGAAATGTATTTGTTACCTCCCTTCCACATACTAGGGCAATTGCAGGATATTTTCAGTGGTGGTTCTGCCCTGGATCTAGGATTTTGCAAACATCACCTTCCTAATAAATGTACCTGGAAAAAAATTATATTGTTTTCCAATGCCTGTCATCAAGTACATTCTAGAACCTCACAGTAGAAAGCTTCTGTCACATTCAACACTGGGAATGAACTCCAAGTAATTTTCCAAGTCATTTGGTTGTACTAGAATTTCATTGCTTGTGACATTAGGAATCTGCATTGAAATGGAAAACATCCATCGAAAATAGAAATTTGCATCATCGTCAGTAAACTTTCATATTAAGTTGGAAGGTGTTGACATTTCATAGAACTATTTGATCCGGACCTTTGGTTTCTATTATTTATTAGAAAAGAGTATTGGGCCTTTGGCCATACTTTCCCCTGATTTGTCACTGGTAATACATGAATTCATTAGAAGTAGGAACAAAGAAAACTCATGCAGTTTTAAACACGTTAACCATGATTGGGTTGTATTCTCTAACTGACTCCTTTTATCTTTGTTCAGTAGACTGCTTTAACATCTTTTTTTTTAAATTTTTCCTTGTCACCGCTGCTTTTCTATTTATCATATCCTTTATGCTGATGACCGGAAAGAGGAAAAGAAAAGGATCTATAACTGATTCTGTTTCTGTGGTGTTGTAGTCTAGGCTTTGGGTGGATGTCTGGGGGGGGCATTCCCTGTCCTCCTCCTTCCTCCCTCTGTTCTTGGTTCTCCAGAGTTGAGACTAGTCTTTCCCACTTCTGCCTGTATCATTATTCTAACATTCCAATGCAAAAAACCTCAGCTTTTTAGGTGTGTTATCAACCGTGTGTGAGGCATTTGTAAGTGGTCTTTGCCATCCATCATTACAAGAGCCACTTTTATATTATTTTTTTAATCCGTCTCTCCCTCCCTGCTTGCTCCCCTCCCACCCCCATTTGTTTCTCTGTTCTCTCGCTTTGGCTCAGCTGGCCTCAGTTTACTATGGTTTTAAGTAAGTTAGAAAAAAATTGTAACTGCCATGCCCACTCTAAACAACTTTGAATCACCCTTGTTCCTTTTCCTTCTCGCAGTCCAAAGAGCTGATTCTTTGACTTCATATCTCTCTGATATGCCCCTCCGTTCTGCTCTTATCTTTACTGCCACTTCTTTATTCCAGACTTCACCATTACTCATGTCATTTACTGATCTTCTTGCCATTCCCCTTGTCTTCCATTAATTTGTCATTCATGTCTCTGTCAATGGTTTGCCTAAAATGTTGTCATAGAAAAATTGCACTAGATATTTTCAAGACTTTTTCATAGGAAGGAGAAAGTGAATTCAACTCTGTTATAAAACAGGTGGGAGATTCTTTAAGCACTGGGATGAACTAGTAGAAAAGTAGTACAGGACTTTAGTGGGGAGGTTAGTCAATGCATTTAGGCTATCTGTGTTTGCAAATTGTCACCTACCAGCAACAACTAGTTAGGTTCCTACTCATCCATTGAGACTAGAATCTAGAGCAGTGGTTCTCAACCTTCCTAATGCCGTGACCCTTTAATACAGTTCCTCATGTTGTGGTGACCCCCAATTTCATTGTTACAAATTGAACATAATTAAAGCATAGTGATTAATCACAAAAACAATATGTGATTATATATGTGTTTTCCAATCTTAGGCGCCCCTGTGAAAGGGTCGTTTGACCCCCAAAGGGGTCACGACCCACAGGTTGAGAACCGCTGATCTAGAGGTACTATCTTCCTAGAATGATTACATTTCAAAGGGATGGCTCCCAGGTATTTGAGAAAGCTTTTCCAGGGTGGTAAAACTGGCAAGAGAAGATTTTTATTTCCCAGGGGACAGAGAAAAAAAATGCAATTGAAAGTCTTCTTTGTAAAGAAGGGGCCTATAGTCAAGGGAAAAAAATCTATCTAAAGTTTAGTGAATCGAAGACTTTAAGGTCTCCTTGGTCAATGTAAATCTGAAATGTAAATCTTCTGTTGAAAACTCTTTAGCATCTCAGCTTCTTATTTATTTGTTTTTTTTATTTTATTTATTTGTTTTTGTTAATCATCACCTGAGGATATTTTTCCCATTGATTTTTAGAGAGAGTGGAAAGGAGAGAGAGAGAACCTTCTAAGTGAGAGAGACACATCAATTGGATGCCTCCTAGGCCGGGGCTGCCAGGGCACATCTCAGCTGCTTAGCATTAAAAAACCAAGCCTCTGGCTTTGGGTCATACCCCTTTACTCTGCAACTACCTATCTTTCTAAGTCCTCAATCTTTGCTTCTTTTTATGCCTTGATTTCTTAGCACCTAAGGATGGTATCAGACTTAGACAATTTCCTTTGTCTGAAAGAATTTTGTCTCTCTTGTCCAACTACCTTATTTTCTTCTTTTGGGAAATGACTCCTTGTGAAAGTATGTCCTCCTTGGGAAGTGTGCAGTCCTTTGGGTTCTGGACACACTGGTTCTTATCTGTCAGAATTCCCATCACAAGGTACATGATTAGGAGGAGGACGTTATGTCACTCCCCTCTTCCCCGTCTGTGACACCTTGAAGGCAGGTGCAGTGTTGTATGCCCAACTCCTAGCATGAGAATTGTTCCTGACAAGAAAATCCTCAAAACTTTGTGCTGAATGATTGAGTGGCTTATAGACCTGGAAGACATTTTGGCACAATTCTTTCTTTATATGATACACATTTTCAAAATTATGTAAAAATGAACACCAGGGGTTGTTATTCAAGATTATAAGTGCCAAAACATTTAAGATTGTTTTTAAAGAAGTGAGTTGCATGTCCCTTGGGTTGCCATCTCAGGAAGTATATTATCAGGATAAAAAGGAGAATTTCATGTGTTGTCTGAAACCCAGATTTGTAAAGAACCTGCTAATTTCTGAAAAGCATACCTTGAAAGCATTACCTTCACATACAACGCAATGACCATTACACAGTTACTTTTATCTGATGGCTGACATTTTGAATTAACTTTGGAAAGGACTTTGTTTAGCTCAAGCTCTGGAGTTAAAACTCTAAGATCATTTTTTAATGACAAGAACCAGGGATTTTGAAGCCTATGGCAGACCCAGGCATGGCAGGGTGAGGTATTCGGTTCCCAGGTGTTACGTTTTCTCTTGAATGCGAATATGCCTGTCACTTTCCCCTGTTGGTTCCAGGTGACTAGGGTGCAGTTAACGATGACAGGTTGTTATAAAATGGACTGTGGCACACCGGGGGGAAAGCATTGGATTGAAATATTGTCAACTCATTCTGTTTAATTGTTGTCAACTTTCAACTTAGAATTGTAGTTCCTTGAGACCCTGACATATTTGGAACTAATGAGGTAAAATGAAAAAATTCCACTTGTCCCCTACCATTTTCCTTTAGGGCCTTCCTTCCTCCTTCCCCTTCTTGATTTAACTTCTAGTCCCTATTCCCATTATCCTGTTGACTTCCTGAAGAGTGTTAACACTATGGGTAAGAAAGTAGGTGGCATTTATTTTTCTGTATGTCAATGTTCGCTGATAACAGCAAAGTATCTGTCTTTAGGAAATTCAGGACAATTTACTTTCTCTTGCTTTTTTATTTTTTAATTAGTAAACTTTATTTTTTGGAGCAGTGTAAGGTATGAAAAAGGACGTGGAAAGTACAGAGTTCGATATAACCCCTCAAATCACCCCAACACCTGGAGCACACATTTCCTCTTTTACTGACATCTTGCATTAGTGTTGTACATTTGTTACAATCAATGAGCCAATATAATACATTATTAACTAAAGCCATACTTTACATTTGGATTTACAGTTGTATTCTACAATGTTAGGGGTTTTTACATATATATGATATGAATCCACTATGATAGTATCATACAGAATCGTTTTACTGCCCTAAGTACCCCTTGGGCTCCACCTATTCACTCATTCCTCTTTTCTAAGCTCTGGCAACCATCAGTCCTTTTACTGTCTGCATAATTTTGCCTTTTCCAAAATGCCATATAGTTGGAATCAAGCAGTACGCAGCCACATCAGACTAGCTTCTTTCACTTAGCAATATGCACTAAGGTTACTCCATTGTCTTTCATGGCTTGAAAACTCATTTCTCTTTGTTGCTGGCTAATATTTCATTGTATGATGACCGGTTTGTTTATCCATGCACCTAGTGAAGTCCCTCTCTCTCCCTCTCTCTCTCTCTCTCACTCTCTCTCTGTCTCTCTTTGTAATTCTCACCTGAGGATATTTTTTCATTGATATTTTAGAAAGAGTGGAAGGGAGGGGAAGAGACAGAGAGAAACATTGATGTGAGAGAGACATATCCATTGGTTACCTCCTGCATGCGCCCTAACCAGGGACCTGGGGATGGAGTCTGCAATGGAGATACCTGCCCTTAATCAGAATCAAACTTGAGACCCTTCTGCCTGTGAGCCGATGCTCCAACCAGCTAGTGCTGAAGGACTTCTTGATTGCTTTCAAGTTTTGGCAATTATGAGTAAACATGCTATAAACACTCATGTGCAAATTTTGGTGGGGCATAGGTTTCATCTCATTTGGGTAGATACCAAGGAGTGAAATTGCTAGATCTTGTGGTTAAGAGGTATTTTTTTTTTTAACTTTTGAAAGACACCGACAAGCTATTTTCCAAAGTGGAGGTACCCTTTTGCATTTCCACCAGCAATGAATGAGAGTTCCTGCTGCTCCACATTCTCACCAGCAGTTGATGTTGTCAGTTTTTCAATTTTAGCTGCTCTAATAGGTATGTGATGCTGGTATGTGGTTTTAATTTGCAATTCCCTAATGACATATGATGTTGAGCAGCTTTTGCATATGGGCATCTGCCATCTATACATCTTCTTTGGGGCAATGTCCAGATCTTTTGCCCACTTTTCAATTGACTCTCTTATTTGTGAGTTTTAAGAGTTCTTGCTATATTTTGAATACCAGTCTTTTGTCACATATGTGTTTTACAAAGATGTTTTCCCCCCAGTCTGTCTTGTTTTTTCATTTTCTTAACAGTGTCTTTCACAGAGCAGAAGTTTTCATTTAATGCAGTCTAACTTATCAGTTTTTTTCTTTCATGGATCCTGCTTTTGGTGTTGTATCTAAAATGTCATCACCAAAACAAAGCTTACCTAGCTTTTCTCTTATATTATTTTCTAGGCAACAGTTTCTTTTTCAGACCTAAGTTTCCTAAGTCTGCATCTAGATTGATGGAAAGAAAATGAGTACTTGACATAAACTGAATTGATTACCTCAATAAATCTTAAAATTGATGCTTAAGAAAATGTCAAGTTTTAAAA
Source organism: Myotis nattereri (assembly GCF_964212035.1). Taxonomy (NCBI): domain Eukaryota; kingdom Metazoa; phylum Chordata; class Mammalia; order Chiroptera; family Vespertilionidae; genus Myotis; species Myotis nattereri. Next base: position 28,031,519 of record NC_138086.1, on the reverse strand, counting down.
AATGTATCTCTGAGTATTAACATAAAATGCATTCATTCTAAAACGATCTATATTTTTGATGGTTTACCATACTGTTCCAAATACTTTCCTATTTCATGAATTTTAACTCTGTGATTTATTTATTGTTCTTTTCAGAAAGTGACAGCTTTTTTATTTAGCCTCAGCAGAGCCTCTGCAATTGTAATATGTTTACGTATATATTAGAGCTTAAAACCCAATCTTTGCAAACACCTGCAGGTCTGAGAAGCTTTTTCTAAAAAAGAAGGTCTCATACCATCTTTTAATGATCCCACTGAAGACAGTTTTGTGTGTAATTTGAACAGGTAAATAGCCCCATTTAGCTGCAATTCTGTTTTAACAGGAATTGCACTGTAATTGCTCATGTGTTACAAAATTAAATCCTTTCTTTTTATTTTTAAATGCTGAGCTTTCAGCCCTTTTCATAGTAACACCTTGCTGAACACATCACAGTATCTGGCAGGGAAGGAATTAGCTGTTATGCATTTTCTCCCTTTTGAAAAATCCTGTTAAGAGTTTCATGTGGATTTAGTGGCAAAGGTGGCTCTTTCTTGCTTTGGTTCTGAGTCTTTGCTTGTGTCATAAAGCACCCACCTGTGATTCCTCTCATCTCCTTGTAGGTTTTGTTCTTTTATTGACATGCGTTGGTTTAGTAGGCTGGAGCCTTTAGGAACCGGTAGGACACATTATCTGCTGTGAAAGTCTCCACATCTGGTCTGCTGAAATTGGTTTGAGGCTTTACGAATGACCAGTACATGCTGATATTAGAATTAGGGAAATGATTGATTTACTAAGGCTTAGAAGGGTGAATATAGGATGGATTTTCAGATGTTACATGCTCTATCAGCACTGACTTATTTAATCTTTACTATAACCCAGACAGGTAGATACTGTTAAACAAAATTTAACTGGGTAAATTTGAAGATCTAAATGGCTTTATTTAACAATTCGTGAATTAAGCAGCATCCTAGATAGCAAACAGAATGGAAGGCTTTTATAATCAGAAAGAAGGTGAAGTAAGAAAGTTCTGCACATTGTTTCAGGCAAGGTCACCTTCCTTTAGGGAAAGGCAGGGATCTCTCCCAAAGATTACCTCACTGGTGTTGATCTGATCATTTCTGATTAACTGGGTAAAGGTCACATTTCTGGGAGAAGCTAAAACTGCAATGAGGTTAGGTATTAAGTCTTGGTTGTTGACATGGGACTTAGCACAAATGACTCCATTTTGGGCCTGTTGTCCCCCTCCCCCCCTTTTTTTACTAGAACGATGATTATTTACTTTATATAGAGTCTTCGCATAAGAATCAAGGGCAAGGTAATCTAATTGAATAATCAAAAGTGTCTGTAATTATAATTTTCCTGAATGTAGAAGTTTACCAAGAATAATTAAACATTCAAGTGAATGCAATAAGATACCCATTATAGCAGAAACTACCAACTTAATAATGTCAAATGTTAACCATGTTTGAAATTCATGTAAACACTGTATCAAAAAAATCCATGGAAAACACTTTTGAATAGCTTGTTCATCTGTAGGAATGAACTTTTCCCACCTGACATGAGAACCTGAGTTGTATGTTTGGTTTATGTTCATTGTCAATCAGCTCTCCAGTTCAATACTGGAAATTCTAATGCAAAGATTTTAATAGCAAAAAAAGTCATGTGATTTTTCCAAAAACAATTCTGATTAAAGTCTGATGGACTCCTATTATCTCTTCTGTTCCCATAATGATTAACATCCTGCTCACAGTTTTATAGTTGCATTTCTTTGTAAAGTAAGCAACAGTTAGTTTAATTCTATGGACCCTAAATTAAGTACAAGGTTATCGCAAGGCTGTCAACAGTTTTGATAACTTTGATTCACAGACTGTCAGGCCGCTTGCAGTTGGCCTATTGCAGTGGTCAGCAAACTGCGGCTTGTGAGCCACATGTGGCTCTTTGGCCCCTTGAGTGTGGCTCTTCCACAACATACCGACTTCCGTGCATGGACCACGAAGTTTCAATCGTACTGTACGTGCGCGCCTGCACGTGGTATTTTGTAGAAGAGCCACACTCAAGGGGCCAAAGAGCCGCATGTGGCTTGCGAGCCGCAGTTTGCCGACCACTGGCCTATTAGAAAGGGAGGGAAGTGGGAAGTCTTTAAATGTGCCTCCACTACTGCCAAGTGTGGTTATGAAAATATGTTTGACTTTACTCATAGTTTCTGAGTCCCATGGTCCTGCTCCTTTGCCTGGAATTGTTCACCATAGCTCTGCCACCTGCTGATCACATTTTTCCCAGTTCTTGTATAATTTTAACTACATCCTCACTCCTTGGTCAGCTTGTGGTAGGCTTTCTTGGTTTCACTTCCCTGAGCTCGGTGTTGAAAGCTTGGAGAGACCTCATTCTTTGTGTGGCCCATGTTTGATGGGAAGTAGGAATGGTTTAGAATAGTGCCTCTTGAGTGAAAGAAATTTGGGATGAAATCTTTGTTCCATTTAGTAGCTGTGATATTTGCATTCAGGGCATGTTACCTAATCTTTCTGAGATTCGGTTTTCTCGTTTTAAAAATAGGAGTATTGATGTTCACCTCTTAGGATTGAGACAAAGATGCAATAAAATGATGAGCTGGTTACCTCATTATGTAAGTTTCCTCCTCTTTCCTCTCTTCCTTGGCCTCTCCTTCCCCCTTTTCCTTTCATCCCCCTCATCTTCTTATTCTTCCTCTTCCCTTTTCTTTTTTTCCTTCTTTAGATCATATAATCATTATTATCATTTTCCTGTTCAACCAGATTTATTGCTCCCAGGCCTAAAGGTGTCACATTGCTTCATGTGTATACAGTATAACCCTTGTAACAAGACTGAAGTTTGTGTATCTTTAACTATAAAACGGGTTACACTATCACCCTGAGGAGGTGATAGTAAAGGTCTGTTCTGCCCCCGCTGGCTTTTCTAGAGGGGCAGGGCTCTTCACTAATATAAGACCACGTCCTGTTCTCCTCTCACTGCCAATTCTCTGAGCCAGCAGGTTTGGCCTCAGATCACCTGCGCCAGGACCAGCTCCTTGCTCAGGCCACGGGAAATAGGTCTGCACCTGGGAAGTCACAACATTTGTATTTTTACTTACCTCAGAGTCCCTTCCATTGTGAACTCATTGGCCTCAATGCAATTCAGGCACATCCTTATGGTTGCCCCAGAGTAGAACCTGCTGCAGAGATCTCTGGGAAGGGCTTTCATCTCTGAGTTGGTCCACGAGGGTCTTTTGTTTTTCTTCAGTCAAATAATTAATTCACTTGAGGAAATTGTTGGATTGTCTTTTGCATCATACCTCCAACTCTTTGTAAAACATTGTTCAGGTTTTCTTAAAAACTCTAGCCCGACCAGTGTGGCTCAGTGGTTGAAGTGTCAACCCATGGACCAAGAGGTAGCTGGTTGAATTCCAGGTCAAGGCATATGCCCAGGTTACAGACTCAATCCCCAGTAGGGGGCGTGCAGGAGGCAGCCGTTGATGATTCTCATCGATGCTTCTATCCCTTTCATTTCTTCTCTCTCTAAAAATCAATAAAATCATGTTAAAAAAAACTCTAAGAAATTTCAATTTAATAGCTTTTTAAAACTTTGGTTTTTCAAGTTTTGGGCAATTCAAACCCATATGTAGGATACCTGAGCTTGGTCTCTTCCCTGACTCTGCTTATCATTTTGGGGGAAATCTATAGTTTAGAAACAATACTTTATTTTAGTGCATGTACTTTGGAAGTTTTTTACAGATAAGAGTATACTTGTGGAGTGGTTGCTAGAAGATTTTGGATTTGTTGAAGATGAATGATGTTAATATATGCACTGTTTGGCATAAATTTGCATAATGAGTCCAAGTAGTCCTAACTTCAAGTATAAAAAGCCAAATTAATTTGTATGACCTTTTGGCATTTTATTCCACAGATAAAATCCAGAGCACGCACATATAAAATATATAATGGATTTTTTAACCAATTAACTTAATCACAGTCTGAATTATGCAGCATTTATATAAACTGAAATAGGGAAAGGGGGTTAATTGAGGTCGGGTCAAGCCTGAGAGGGGTGCCAGATCAAGGCTCATGCGTTGGCTGGGAAGATGTAATTGGTAGGATAATTTTCTCAGGGCCGAGGATTGCCAGTTAATTGCATAATGTCTTTCATATTTCTGTACCTAAATTTATCAAAGCTTTATCATTGTCTTAGTCCGCTAGGGTTACTACCATAACAAAATATCATAGCGTGCGTGGTTTAAACCATTTATTTTCTCACAGTTCTGGAGGCTGGACTGTCCATGACAAGGTGCTGGCTGACTTGGTTTCTGGTGATTGCTCTCTTCCTGCCTATAGATGGCAGCCTTCATGCTATGTCCTCAAATGGTAGCGGGAGGGGAGAGAGGGACAGAGTGCCCACAAGGGAAGACTCTATGGTATCTCTTCTTATCAGGTCCCATCCCTCATGACTTCCTCTAACCCCAGTTATCTCCCAAAGGCTGCATCTGCAAATGCCATCACTTTGAACGTTAAGGCTTCAGCGTATCAGTTTTGGGGGCACACACAATTCCGCCTGTGACAATTATGTTAGCTCAAATGTCAGACATGTTAAAACTCAAGTGCTCCTTAGAGGATTAACACTAATCAATTATTAGTCATTTATACTCAAGAATCAAGAATCATCAGAGAGCATGTTTGATAGGAGGGACAGAGAAGTGAATAAGAAAGCGAGGATTAGAAAGGTAGGGTGTAGAGTAAGGAAAAGAAATTTGTCCTCAACCAGCCAAGGAATACAGTTACTAGAAATTAGGAAGCACATGTGATCCAACTGGGTAGGGAAAAGGAAGATCCAAAGAGAAAAGGAAGGTGGTAATTTCCTACAACTTTTGCTTTCTCTTAACCATGTAAAGCCCCCAATGGAAATGTTAGATTACAGTATTTTTACATTACAATTATGTTTCCCATTGCAGAAAAGTAGAAGTTAGTTTTAAGTAAGCAGGAATATAACTTATAGAACTATTACCAGCTAACCTTTATAGTATTATGACAAATTAAAAGATTGATGATTGGATGAATCCATTTTCTAGCTAAAGATGCTCGAAAGAGAGTCAAGGGAGTGAAGAAGTAATCGATGTTTTGGTTATTCATCTTTAGTTATAGTGTTGCATTTAATAGTCACAAAGTCCTAGAAGATACCTACTGACCATAGTCTTCAATCCAAGGATCAGAGGAATTGAGTAACTTCCATGACCAAATAGCTACCGTGGGTAATTCTTAAGACCAAATCAGTGCTGGGAGTTGAATCCCAGAGAGAATGGCTATAAGTCCTTTCTACCACACACTGGATAAATTGAACAATTGTCAGTAATCATGCAATGACATTGTGGTAGAGGAGGCCTTTTTTTTTAAATGACAGTAAATAGCTAATAATAAAAAGCATGGTTTCTCTTAATAAGCTTCTTGAGGAACAGGCAAAGTTGCTGATTTTATACTCATAGTAGAAGTGAATGACACATCTTTGAAAACTTTCCCTGGCTATTCCTTGTTGATTCCATATCTGCAATATCCATTGTCTAATTGTAATTTAAAATATCTGCTACCAAGTACATTGAATGTATGAGCAGACTAACCCAAGGGTTGATAATAGAAGGAAATCAGGGGTGTTGACAGGATTCCAGTGTTCCTATAGAATGTCTCCTAATTTAAGTAAATAGTTAAATATTGATTAAATTTTATTCCTTTACATTTACACATTTGAAATTAAAAGAAGTTATCCTTCAGCAAGATTTTAACATGGGCTCTCATGTTAATTTTTACTATATTCTGCTGCCATACACTTTGACTTATATTTTAGGCCAAGATTGTAGCTTTTCCTCATCATTCCTTATGGACTAGTTATTATAAATCCTATTCTTCTCTTACCTCAGTGGATCACCTTGTTTGGATCTATTTAGTAGTCTAGCTGAAGATGATTACTTTAATCAGTTCTTTAAAGTATCTCCTTATGGTACTTACCTTCCATTTCTGTCAAAGATGCATGATTATCCAACTGAAGACTTTTTCTGTTTATATTTAAAAAGAGGGAAAAAGTATTTTCCAGATTATTATATCTCAAACATATGACAGTCACAGGGTTCCTGCCCCTCTGCTTACTGCCTCTCTTGCTTAGTATTGAGAAGATTGGACAAAGGCAAGCTCCAACCCAATGCATACTCTCTCCTCCTTCTCCAAACCCTTGCTTCTTTGCCTATCCTGGAAAGTTTTCTCGGCCCTTAAAGATACACTTCCCTTTCACACTTGAACAGGTCCTAAGCCTGTTTTCCTTCCTCTTTTTACAAGCTTTTATTGAACATCTACCAGACATTGGAGCAGTAAAGGTAAACAAGCCTTATTTCTGGTGGGAGAGCCCATACTCATTCACAGGCTTACACATCACTGTAAAGATGAGGGCTGCTTTCAAGCTTTATGCAGCAAGACTTTGGGAAGATACAGGAATGGGAGGGTATTGATCTCTCTAGTGGAAACCAATCTGGGAAGTAACATTGAGAAATAGACTCTTTTCTTTTTCCCTCGATCACCCTTGCTTGTCTAACTGAAAAACCTAATGTGGCTTCATATCTTCAAAAAGCCTAAAATCTGACCTTTAGGCAAGAATTAGTCCCTCTCTTCTACAGTTTTTTCAAATGACTAAGTTCACATATTTACTTTAGCTTATGTTAGATTATCGTTATTTTTTATTTATATGTATGCTTTCTCTACTACTCTGTGAGTTCCTCAAGATTTTTCCATGCACTTTAATTGTATTTTATTATCTATATTATTAAATTGTAAAGCATTTTCAAATCCATTTATTGGTGATTTTTAAAAATAAATTCAATGAGTGAAAGGTTTTAAAAAATCTTTAGTGAGTCCTACTGTCATATCATCCGCTTGCTGGTCTTTAGCTGGTTAGTTCAAGATTTTGAGATTTTCTTATTAAATCATAGATTTAATAGTGTAATTGTACTTTTAAAATCAGAAATAAGCACATGCGTTTTTTGAAGTTTTGCGAAGAAGATAATTTTTCAGTATTTCAGGAATCTTATGGTTATTTCTGAAGTAGGAAGTTCTGTCCAATAAAGCCATGGTATGACATTTGTCTCCACCTAAATAGGGTGTTTAAGGCACTTAGTAGCTTCACTTTATTGTTTCCTGCAGATTTGCTGCTACCATGTTTAAACTGACCATCTTTAAGATCAGTTGGATTTTTTTTAATCCTCACCTGAGGAGTGAGGCTATTTTTCTATTGATTTTTAGAAATAGTGGAAGAGAGGAAGGGAGGGGGAGAGAGAGAGAGAAAGAAAGAGAGAGATCAATGTGAGAGAAACACATTGATTATTGCCTCCTACACATACACTGACTGGGGGCGGAGATCGAACCTGCAACCCAGGTACGTACCCTTGATCAGAATCAAACCTGAGACCCTCCGGTGTGCAGGCTGACACTCTAACCACTGAGCACACTGGCCAGGGCAAGATCAGTTGGATTTTTAAGCTGTTAACCTTCTAGAAGCTTTTTTTCTCTTTCTTTTTTCTTTTTTTTTCAACATTATGCATGCTTTTGGCCACCAGGTAGTAATGGTGCCTTGAATAGGTGAGTCTCTCAGGCTGCAAACTATTGCAAACAGACAGCAATATTAAACTCCATACTGGACCCAAAGAAGTAAGTGTCCAGGATCATGATTTTGTTTTCATTCCTCTCTGGTACTTTGGCTATTGCAAATGGAAGCGTATGTTATCCGCTGGCTGTGAGCAGCTTCCTGGTCCTGCCAATCCACTGTTTCCATGACATTGCACTTCATATCAGAGCCAATGAGAAGAAGTGAAATGAAGGCTGGCCAGGTGTCAGGGGACACGGTGGAATTCAAGAAAGAGTGTGACAACTGCAGAAATGGAGAGATTGGGGTCAGAAAGGAGGTATAGGGAGAAGTTTGGATTGAACTATCCAAAAGAAAAATTATATTTTTGAGATTTTTTTAAGCCCTCAGAAGCACATGTATGCCAATCTAGAAAAATCAAATACTTTATTCTAGACTTTTCTCTTTCCTTCCCCCCTTAGCCATTCCTCTGGGTATTCTAGTTGTGCGTGGAGACTGTGACCTGGAGACTTGCCGTATGTACATAGATCGCCTGCAAGAGGTGAGTTTCTACAGTCAGGTATACATTTTGCTCAGTGTGTCATGTGCGTAAACAATTCCCAGCCATCTTTATTTGTTTCTGAAATGATGCACTTGGGCAGGAAATGGAAATGTGGCGGCCTTCTCTTTTATTCACACACCACAGGTTTTCCTGCTCAGGTGGTGAAATGGCAAAGGATCAGTTGGGTTAACTATAGCGTGCTGTTGTTCTCCTGTGACCCACACCGTAGCTTGGAACCGTAGCCAGGCTACATCCCTGTAATTCTGAGCTCTGCGGAATTTCAAAGGGCACTAATAAATAATGACAGAAAACAGAGGTTTGGGCTTAGTTAATGTTTTGTCTCTAGCACAGACTTTTGTCAGAGACAGTTAGATTTAAAAAAAATGTAAATTGTATAAGAAAGAAAAACTTTCTACATTTCATAGAAACTTGTGTCAGAACACAAAAGAATGATCTATTTTTTTCTCAATCTGGTCTTACCATAGAGAAAGAGAGAGGAAGAGATCTCATGTGTGACCTTCCCATGAACTTAAACTGCACCAGCAAAGCCAGGAGACCCAGCCCCCTCACTGCAGTGGTCATGGGTTACTTTTATAAAGCTTTGAGGGGAGTAGTCACTTCCTTCATTTTACAAATGGTAAAGAGCATAAATAGCTACTTCTTTATCATTGTTTTTTTTTTTTATTAAAGATGCACATTAGAATCACTTGTTTTGGATGTAGTCTAGACATTTATATTTTTAAAGCTACCGGGTGATTCTAAAAGGTACCCCCAAATTAGCAACTCTCTTTCAGACAACACATTATGCACACATAAATGTCACAAATAAAGAAGATATGCAGTGTTTAAAATTCTATCGAGTTGTAGCCACTTAGCTTTAAACATTGGATTTTATTTCTCTTGAAATAAATTCAGGTAGGAGGCATAAAGTAATGTGAAAAATTACTAATTTTTCTCTTCAGCATTGTTAAGGATAGAGAAATTGTGAGTGCAAAATATTTTGGGATAAATGCTACATTTTGAATACTGATAAGGGTGAGAGAAGAAAAGTCAACAAATTTTATACTTGTTACTTCCTGGGCTATTTTTTTTATCAAGGATAACTGTAACATGTTAAAATTTGTGAACTTTTTAGCATGTGACTCAGGTCCAAATCAATATTTCAGGGACACTGCCTCTCATTTTTCAAAATAATGTTTGTATTTTATTGTGGAGCCACATTCAATGAATCTGCAATCGAAAGTTAATCATAAATGCTACCGAATGTTTTTTTTCCTTAACACTCGAGTAACGAGATTTCACAGTAGCTAAAATACATAACTGTTGAAGATCAACTTATTGCCATGTTCATTACACCAATATTCCACAAGAAGTGGGATTCAAAAAAAAGGGGGGGGGGGGGAGGAAAGAGTGAACTCATAGAGGCAACATTTTAACACTACCTTGGGCACAGAGAGAAAGTTGATGAATCCTAGTGGGAAGCAGGTATGAGAACAAAGTTACCCAGGATTGCTGACATTTGTGAATAGAAGCAATACACTCATTAACAAAGAAGCCTGCGGGACATGAGGATGGCGACAACTTAGTTATAAAACTTTATAAAGGGAGCCAGGCTCTCAGAATCTGCCCGTAAAACCTCATTAATTTCAGCCCTGTTAATTTGCTCTCCATGTTAATGCGGAGGAGCTCTGGTGATTTTTCTCTTTGCGGTCTGTGAAAACCCGTGTTTGCTGAGCAACTTCTCAGTATAAACATAATTACCAGGACAGTATGTATTTGGTCTAAGATAAATCAATTTTTTCTGAGTGCTTCAAGGGGGACTTTTAGAAGCTTTCTTCACAAGCCAAAAGATCAGGTGCAAATTAAACATGACCCCGCTTATTAGAACAAAGTTGCTGTCTTTTCCTTTTGGTCTTCTTGTTCCTTGGAACTGTAATTTATCAGTCACCTGTAAACACTGTTTAAAAGTGTCTATAGCCGAATGGCCTTTCTTCTCTCAGCCCAGCTTGGTGTGCTTTTATTATTTTTGGCATTGTCTTCTTTGTTTAACCTTGAGGAGTTTGGGTGGGTTAGATACTTTCCAGATGACTTTAATAATATTAAATTGGGAGTTCAGGGGGTAGAGTTGTAGCAGCAGCTTATTCAAACTATATTTTTTCCATTTTCTCACTAGGACCTGCAATCAGTTTCTTCTGGCTCCCACAGAGTTCATTACCAGGTAACACATACTTGACTCTCCCTGCTTCTTGCCTTTTGGCCCAAAGAAGTTGAATGTCTCATTTGGATTAGAGTCCACAACTTCCCTAGAGAGAGGGTTTACGCTGAGAACCTAGTGAAGTTGGCATTGTGACTCCTTTGCCTTTTTTTGGTTTTGAACATTCTTAGTCTAGCTCAAATTGGGGCTGTGGTTTTTCTCCCAGGTCATTTAGAAAAGACTGTATAATGAAGGGGTTTCTCAGTGCCAAATGCTAGAAAACTCAACTCTAACTTGACAGGGCAGGAGTCTGTTGATTCCCATCAGCGAGAGTTCAGATCAGGGGTGGATTTCACGTGGCATTTGGCCATGTTTCACGTGTCCTTTTTCTGCTGGTCGTTTGGCTCTGTTCTTCTTTTCTGTGGTCCTCACCTCTAGACTAGATGCTTCCCTGGTCCAAGATGACAGATGTTAGCAACCAGGGCTGTACGATTCTCCTTTACTCCCAGGCAAGTGAATTCTCTGCCTCCCTCAACCATCAATCAGGCAAACATCCTAAAATGCAATCTGATCAGCCCATTCTGGCCTTTTGGACAGGATCCAGTGAACCCAGCCTCTCCCTAATGGCCTGCATCCAGTCCAAGCAGAACACTCAGATGTTCTTCGCCTAAACAGTCTCTGTGTGCTCAGTTTCCTCCAGCCCCTTCCCACCTCTACTGTCCTGCACAGGCCTGTCCAGCCATCCTCTTCCCATTAGATTTCTCAGGCAGGACTCAGATCCCAGTGCACAGTGTCACCCTGAACTGAGAGGGCCCATGAACTTGCCGCTGGGAGGCGGGTGTGGGAGTCAGAGCATGCCAGTGACTCCCTCCAAATTACTCCTCTCCTAGGCCCTTCTACATTCATGTGGAGGAGGGGTTTAAATATGTCTAAACTTGTAAATCCGGATTAGCACCTCCCTGGAGGTTTTGGTGTCTATTTTGCTATACCTAAAACTTTCAGTTTAGCATCCTTTTGCATAAACAACAAAACAACATTTCCTACAATCCTATACCTGTAGCCTCTAGGAAGCTTCTTTCCCTTGCAAATGGACACCCTGTACCCTCAGCAAGGCAGCCTAATTTACCCTGAGACTGGCTGACACAGGCAATAGTGTGGTGAAGGCCTGGGGCGTGGGGTACGGTCACGAAGGGGTCCATAGGGAAAAAGGGAGACATGTAATACTTTCAATGATAAAAATAAATAAATACAAAAGATATTTTTTTTAAAAAAAGAAGAGTCATGGAAACTGATGAGCAGCAGGAAAGCTGGAATTAAGGAATAGGTGGTGTTATGACAGGAAAAGAGTGAAACGTATTTCAAAAAAGAAGGAAGTAATGAAATGTGTCAAATGCTGTGGAGAGGCTGAGATGATGCAGATTGATTTGTCTGTTTTTCTGAGGATGCATCTACAAAACATGGAATAGAAGTGCTATTAGTTTTATGTAGAAAGTGACAAAACCCACCGGCAGGCAATGTAATACTAAATCTTTCGTTTCCTAATGCAGAAGCCCATCATATCAGAATCTCTGTCTCAGTGGGAGTTAGAGGGTGATGTAGGAGAAACCAGTCAGAAATGTGGACCACAAAAAGCCTTACATGCTTTTAAACAAACTTTCTTGTATGAGGTGGCACTAAATATGTGTGGAGAACTAACTGTGATAGAATGAATAAATGCCAGCAAGTCTAAAAACTTAAGAAATTCCTCTCAGCTCACTAATTTGCAGGTGGGATTTTAGCTGGCTATTTTCTAGGGCTAGAGAGAACTCAAGAAAAAACCAGCATTCAGAAAGGAGTATCAGAGCCCACGGCACCTTGCCAGTGGCGGTTTCTAGTCATTTGAGCATCGTGGTTTCTTCCTTTCCCAAATTCATGGTGAATTACCAACAAAGCACTACGGCTCAGAAGTGACACCTTGTATTAACCTAACAAGGCGCAATGGGTTGTGCAAGAGCGTGTTGGGTATTTATAGCCTGCTCAGAATTCCAGCTGACGCCGTCTCTAAGGTCAAAACACAAAGGCCCCTCCGTCCGAGTGGCATCTCGTGTAACCTGTAACCGGTAACTTAGGCAAGCACAGTGCATTGTGTCCACAGGTGCTCCTGAGGTTGGCAGATAATCTAGAATTCATAGAGAAATTGGACTCTGCCTCCCTGTTTGATACAGATGCTTTCTGAGCTAATTTTTTCTCTGTTCCCTCTTGGTCTTTGTTATATCCCTTGTTAACCCTAAGTCCTAAAGTTGGTAAGAAGTGAAGCTAATTCAACCGTTCCAGTGATTCTCAGCTAGGGGAGATTTTCCCCCGCATGCAGGCAGTTTGGCAATTTGGACATTTTGTGTGTCACTATTAGGGGAGGAGGTGCTACTGAATTCTGTTGAGTAGAAGCCAGAGATGCTGCTAAACATCTTACAATGCATGGGGCAGTCCCCTACAAAAGGAGTATCCAGCCTTAAATGTCAATAGTGGGGAACGTAAAAAATCTGGAGTCATTCTGATGAGCCTCAGGACATGACTAGGTCCCACAGGCAGATGTAAGTCCTAGTTGAGGAAAGGCAGGTAAAGAGAAAGAGGAGCAGGAAGAGAAAATAGTGAAGGAAATAGAGCAGTGATGGCGAACCTTTTGAGCTCGGCGTGTCAGCATTTTGAAAAACCCTAACTTAACTCTGGTGCCATATCACATATAGAAATTTTTTGATATTTGCAACCATAGTAAAACAAAGACTTATATTTTTGATATTTATTTTATATATTTAAATGCCATTTAACAAAGAAAAATCAACCAAAAAAATGAGTTCGCATGTCACTTCTGACATGCGTGTCATAGGTTCGCCATCACTGAAATAGAGGCATCTGGATATGGGAAGGCAGAATAAGCAGAGAACCAGGAGCAATGGAGCCAGCCACAATTTGTTTTTGTTTTTTTTTTGTAGACCCTCAGTTTCTCCATTTTCCCAGCATAAGACTCATGAAATACTAATGTGGTTGGCACACAAAAGTGTGCTTTCCAGAATGTTATGAGCTAATAATTTGATATTTTAATGAATATCATAGGATTTTGTAGTAGGTTCAAAAAGGGATCTGTCTAGTGTTTATTTTTTTCTTTAAGAATGAATTTACTTAAAACTAACACTAGAATGGTTGGAATATGTAAAAGTAGATATAATATTTTTGAAAAGAATTTGTATCCTTTGGAGATGTCTCTTATTTCCATAAGGAAAAAGTCTTGGTCAGTTGGTCAGATCTGAGTCCACATCCAGTTGCTCGTCCTCTGACCTTCTTTTTATGTTTTCCTGCACACCTACCCGAGCTTCCTCTGTGGCATAGGTTTGTGTTGTATTTCAGCAGAACTCTGTCTAGTCCTAGGCAAACAGTATTGGCCCACAAATATTTCATTTATCTATCTTGTCCTTATTCATCTTTTTCTGTTCTTTAAAATCTCTTGCTCCTTAATTTGTATTCTGGATTTTAGAAGAGTCTTTCAATGGATGGGTTGAAATAAGTTTAAGGGAGTCATTTTGGGAATTAGTTAATCTTAAAGGATAGGAGTAAAGGGTTTTGTAGAATGTTCCTTTGGGCTTGATCAAAGCTGTCAGAAATGGATTGTAGAAGGAATTAAAATAAGACTTGCCTGAGGCCAGGTCTGTTTGCTTTTGCTGGTACAATGAAGGCTATACTGCTGCTAATACACACACACGCACACATACACACACACGCACATGCACACACACATGCACATGCACACACACACGAGTTGTTAATGGAGGACTTTCTCACACACAAAAAGGGCTCTTGAAAATATTAGAATCACTCTCATTCCCATCTCCTACTACACCATAACTATTTATTCATCTTTCAACACTCGTTTTGGAAATGGGCATCCCATTTCTGTATTCTGCTGCAAGAGTTGTGGGTGATAAAGAGTTTTGAAAGACCATAATAATTGTAAGTATATTAATGAGTATTTCAGTACATAAACACGTATTTCTAACCATCCCTGATGGATCCATTCACCAAGGATAAAGAGACATTGCTATATAACTTGGTGATGAAACTAGAGGGGACAATGACTAAATAGATGGGTTGAGCACAGGAGATGTCAAGGCAGGCAGAAGGAAAATTTGGATAGGCAAACAGGAGAGAAATTTGAAAGTAAAGTAATTATTAACTGGACATTATTAAACAAAAGCAGGGATTTCCAATGCAAAGGGACTGCTGATTTGCTTCTGCTTATTTCTTTCCTACATTTTATGAAAGAAAATGAATTTCATTCACAGTGAAGGTATAGTTAAATGCTGGGTGAATATTGCTTAATTGGATAATCTACTAGAGTGTGTAGAGGGACTGCTGTGCCTTCATTAAATTATGCATGTATCCGCTATGAGTAATTGAATCTAAATTAAGGGCAAGTTTGGCATATGCATGCCAAATAGTGGTTTAGATAATTTCCTTACCAATTACATATAATTCATGCCAGTTGACTTAAATATATATGTAAAAGAAATAGGTTTGCTTTGTGCATATGACTCTATTTTTAACATGAGAAAGTATTTTCTGTTAGCATTTTCAGAAGAGAAAATTCACATATCAAGATTTTTGAAATGGGCAGTACTTCTTAATATTATTTGTTTATAGAGCATGAAGTTTTGGAGGATTAATACATTTAAAGTAGAAAGGAGCATGGTATGTCCAAGGTCACCTCATTCTGCCTACATCATAAGGCAATGACAGTTACATTCATCTAAATCGCACCATTTATGTGAAGAAAAATAACAAACCAAAAAATGAGCAAGTCAACTACCTTATCTCTCTGATGAATCATTGATTTGATTATGCAATGTGAGAGGACTGAAGAAACTGGAAGCCCTAAATTAGCCCCCAAAGCTATTGATGTGACAGGGGCACAGCTCAGGTAATGATGTGAATATCTCCTGAAATGTAGCTACGTTCACACAATCACACTTCTTAAGTGTCTGCAGGCAGGTGCATATTTTTAAGCTTGTTTATTTTTTTATGGTTCTATCAGAAATTATGTCTGTACATTCACAAAGCAAACATACTTCCAACCATTCTTGTTTAGTGACATAGACTTTGCCATGTTCACTCAAGCTGGTCCATGAAATCAAGGTCTGCCCTGGGACCAAAGTTTGACCTCTTGTCAGGGGCTGTTTTGTTTCTTCTCGCGCCCCCTTTCCTGTTCAAGGCTGATTCATACTACACTGCTCGCTACTC
Source organism: Myotis nattereri (assembly GCF_964212035.1). Taxonomy (NCBI): domain Eukaryota; kingdom Metazoa; phylum Chordata; class Mammalia; order Chiroptera; family Vespertilionidae; genus Myotis; species Myotis nattereri. Next base: position 28,015,875 of record NC_138086.1, on the reverse strand, counting down.
TTCTGTTGCCCCTGAATTGTAGAGTGTGTGGCCCTCTGTGAAGACACAATGATGGGAGGTGTATCATCCACAATGTGTTGGCAATTAGAGTTATTTAAAACAAAGTTACAGCAAATTCAGGATTACCTCTTTACTACTATCACTCTCACTCACCTGTATTCTAATTCTCCTTCTTGAGTAGGAAAGGAAGGCGTGTAGATAGACAAGATGTAGGAATCATGTGAATCCTGAGTATATAAGAACCTAGTCACCTATGTGGCCATCATTAGTGAAGAATGTTAGAAAGAAGTTCATGGACTGCCTTTAAGTTACTGTGATTCCTTTTTTTAAAAAGTATGTTTTTATTGATTTCAGAGAGGAAGGGAAAGGAAGAGAGAGAAACATTAATGATGAGAGAGAATTATTGATCGGCTGCCTCCTGCATGCCCCCAACTGGGGATCAAGCTCGCAACCTGGGCATGTGCCCTTTCCTGGAATTGAACCTGGGACCCTTCAGTCAGCAGTCTGATGCTCTATCCACTGAGCCAAACCAGCTAGGGCATGTGATTCCTTTTTGACAATCAGCTTCTCTTAATTACTGCTCCATTTAATCCATCCAAATATGCAGTTGTCTTTAAAATGAAGATCCTTAAGGCATTTTTCTTGACTTTCATTAACTATTTATGTCATGAAATCTGACAGGTTTTATAATCCTGGATTATCTTAGTTTTCTGATTGTATACAATTCTAGATTTCTGCTTGGTTTTCAACTCCCCACCTAAAGTAGACATTAGTATAGCATCTTTCTGCTATGCATCCTTTTGCACCTTTTTCCAAATCTATACAAAGCTATACACATAGACATATGTGATGTTTTGTTTGTTTTTTAAAAATGAAAATGTACTTATATTCTTTGTACACTAGCTGTACACATTATACCACTATTTATTTTTAACAATAATATACCATGGACATTATATCTTGCTAATAAATAATACTCTAACCCAATTTTTAAAAACTCTGTTCTAGTCTATGGTATATATTTAACCCTATCTCTCTGGATATAAATTTAGGTTATATAAAGTTTTGGTTGCTATACATTGATTTTGTAAACAGTATTGCAACAAGCATCACTGTACAGATTTGAAAATAAAATTATAGCATAAATTATAACCATATCACGTGCTAAACAGCCTACTAATATTGGCCCATATTGGTATGCAACTTAGAATTGCAGTCACATAACATGTACAGCAAAGTTATCTAAATTCTGTAATCAGAATTTCCTTTACATGAATGTTATCTCAGTTCCTGGTGTCTGGATTGTGGTTCTCTGTTCTCATTGATTATCACGTTTCTATGGGATTCTTAAGCAGACCGGTTCATAGGAGTGGAAAGTGCACAGGCAGCAGTGACTGAAACTTTGAGGAAGGAAAACTTCTGAGTTACCAGGCAGTGAACTGTGATAAGAAATATGGAGGATTAGTTTGACAGTTAACGAAAGCTGAAACTATGAAAAAATCCTTGAATATCGGAGTCGAAGGAAGGTCTTCATAGCCATTAAGATCTTCCTAGCTTTTGCTTTCTTCATGTTTTTGCTTGAGCTGAGTCAAAAAAACTTCACTTAAGTATATTCAGTCATCCTCCCCCACCAATTCCTCTAGAAGCCATAAAACCTGGATTATAAGATCACAGGCTCTGTAGTGAAAAGAGGCCTGCATTTGATTTGCAACTCCACCACTTAAAAAATGGATACTGTTGAGAGTTTACTTAAAATCTCAAAGCTCCAGTTTTTCATTTGGGTATTGCTTTTAGGTGCTATAAAAATTAGGTTCAGGGAGAATAGTAGAGTAGATGGTAGGATGGTTGTATAGGGGCTAGATTATGCACCTTCTTAATGACACAATGAATATGGATTTAGAATAAGCATAAGAATATGGATTAAAATCAACTCACTAAATTAGACTGTAGCCTAATATTTCTAAATGAACTCTAGCGGTGGCCAACTAACTCTACAACCAAGTGAGATGATTTTGTGAATTCTAGTAATTTTTCTTATACATATTCTGCTGGGGGACAGTCCCCAAATATGAGAGTATTCAGTAGATCAAATAACAGAAAAGGACTGATAAGTCTAAATTTTATTTAATATAGAACCATCAAGGAATACAGAGGAACAATATTTATGGAAAAATTCTCTGAATAACAAAAGGGAGTATACTGTCAGTATACTGCAGATTTGAAAAAAGGAAAGAATGAGTACCAGTCCCTAAAATGTTATTCACTGGTAATTGACAGCTTGTTGAAATTACCTTTTAATGCCAGACAATGAGAATGAGTCAGGGCAGAAGCTGTAGGTGGAGGTCTTAAAGTAGAAGGAGCGATAAAGGAAAAGCAAGAATCAGCAGTCTCTGCTCTACTTGACATCATGACAACTGGCCTCTGTATCAGTGGAGTGTATGATTTAAGATTGGACCACTTGGCACATCTTAGCTAACATCAGTGTCAGGGCTATTTGAAAACTTCTGCCCCCACCATAGGTTGTGAGCCCCAAACTTCAGACTTGGAAGGAAAGGACTTTCTTAAATGTGAGTTGAGCCTTCCATAAGCTTCCCAATGAAGTCTTCTGCTATTTTCATTACCAGACTCCAATTCTTTGGGCAGCTGACTCAAAAACCCTTTCTTCAAAATCGGTGACTTTTGACAATAGTTAGGAAATAAATTAAAATCACAATGGCCATCCCTTTGGAAACGAAGTTGCAATCTGATAAATTAGACATACAGCAGCTCCAAAAGTTGGAGCAAGAAAGGAACTCGGAGGATGCAGATGGCCCACAGTGCATTAGACACCCTCTGAAGAGTTGACCAATGCTTTGTTCTCATTCATGACCTTATGAATCACATGCCTTGCACTATATTAGCTTTAATAATTACATATTGGAGAAATTGGTCATAGTTATGTTATAGGAATAAAATAATGGATAGTTGTGTGACAACTGACAACCCAAATCAGCAAATGAAAAATGGGGAATACATTGAATGGAGCAAGGTCAGTAAAATAAACTGTCCTGAAAATTATTGCCGTTGGTGATGCAAGATATTCAACCTTGAAGACAATACGCTGTATTTAAGACAATCGTGTAGTTGTTAATACTGTGAAAGACACATTGAATTTCTGATTAAGATAAGTCATACAAACACCAAATCAATAACGGCATGATTTCAGCCTTTGTTTGATGTCACTCTTTTCTGTGTCCACTTGCATGAATCTGTCCTGTTTCTTTTCTTTGAAACCCAAAAACTGATAACAAATGCATTTATAGATAAAGTAGTGTAGTGTTGATATAGCACCATCTGAAAGATCTGGTCTGAAATGTGGCTGATGAGCTCCTCTTGTGTTTAAAGGTCAAAATTGCTTTAGGTAAAATAACTAAAATACCGGCTGCCCCAGTATCTGCATGTTGACATATATTAGCCAATAGGTTAAGAATTTATTTTTTTAAAATTGAATTTATTGGGGTGATATCTATCTATATGAACAGGGAATATGCTAATTAGCTGAGCGAGTGTCATGACCGCTCAGGAGGAGGTGTGCGCAGATGGGCGGGAGGGGACTGCGTGCCACCCCCACCCCAGCAGCCACAGGGAGGCTGGGGCTGGGGGCGGGCTGGAGTGGAGACACAACACACAGGAGCGCCTGCCCCCACCCCAGCCGACACAACTCGGTGGCCTGTGCTTCGCGGGTCAGGAGTGGGTCCTGGCCCCCCGCGGGGTGTCTCCTCGTGCAATTTCAATCGTGCGCTGGGCCTCTCATTGGTTAATAAAATTATATAGGTTTCAGGTGTATAATTCTACAATACATCATCTGTATATGGTATTGTGTGTTACCACCCCAGGTCAAGTTTCCTTCCATCACCATTTATCCACCCTTCTACCTTCCTCTACCTCCCCCCACTCCCTTTCTCTCTGGTGATCACCATACTGTTGTCTGTGTCTATGATTTTTTTCTTCTTTGCTTAATTGCTTCACTTATTTCACACAACCTCGCTCCCCTCTGACAACTGTGAGTCTGTTCTTTGTATCTATGAGTCTGTTTCTATTTTGTTTGTTATTTTGTTCATTAGATTCCACATATAAGTGAAATTATATGGTATTTGTCCTTCTTTGACTGGCTTATTCACTTAGCATAATACTCTCCAGGTAATGAGTTAAGCATTTCACATGCCATTTCATTTACTCCTCAGAAGAACTCTTTTCAGTAGATACTATGGTAGCCATTTCACAAATGAAGCATCCAAGGCACAGAATGGGTAAGAAACTTGCCTAAAATCTTAGTTAGTAGATGATGGAGCCAGGGATGTCATGTGCTCACAGTTAGTGCTCTTGGCCATCAGAGTTCCATGCCTCTGGGCTTGCTACTTAACTGAGGCTAGATCATCTACAGTCTATGACATTGTTTTTTTCTTCCCATTTATCCATCTGTCTTTCCTATGATACTTAAATACTACTTCAAGGACAAGAACATTTTTGTCATCTCAATTCTTAGTCTTCTGATTTCATCCTACAAAATTTTAAGTTTTCCAAAGTAGAACTTTCTTACTAAAAGTAACTTTTTACTCAGTTTTTCAACTCAGATGAAATACAACAATCTCAGCACCCACCAGATTTCCCTTCTCTTCTCCCTCAGATCTCTTAGACGAAGTCCCAGCGTCTGGGTGTGCTTAGTGGCCAGACTTTTTTGTGTCTTAGAGTGTGTTGGTATATTGTGTGAGTATGTTTTCTATTTTGTCAGTCTGCTACATCAAAGCATCATTTTAACACTGATTTCAGGAAAATCTCCAACTTTAGGGTCCTAAGGCAGGTGAGATCCTTCCATCTGCATATATGTGTGTGGCTACACTAGTTCTAATGGAAGTTTTTGTTGAGCAAAAAAAAAAAAAAAAAAAAAAATCTTATTGAAGTTTCACTGTTTTTCTGTATCTTTTTATAACACTTAAAATTTTAAAATCACTAATTTAATTGCATTGCATTATGAATATTCCCTATTTTGGGTGGATAGTACATTTTTCCTTTGGAATTCAAATGACTTTCAACATAGGACCTCATTATGTTAGTAATTATCTCGTTAAGAGTTTTTTGTTTGTTTTTAAGAAGGTTGAAAAAAGGCAGGAGAGGATGCAAACCTAGTTCAGGGAAGCCATTTCAGAGAAGCTAGGGCTGTACTTGAGCTTCTATAGCCATTTCCTAAGATTGCAATTTAATCTTCAGGTGATGCGGAAAGTGTCCAAATATTTTTCAATAATTCTTTTCCATAAAAATCCTGTGCCTTAAATTGATGAAGTATTGTTTAACTTCAATTATTAAGGTAATCCAACTCTCCATATAAATAGGCTTTCCTCTTGTCTGTTTTTGTTTTTTTTGAAATAAACATCAGAAGAACTTACAGTGCCTTACTTGAAGAGCTGAAACACATTTGGGAATGTGTTTCCCAAATCCTTCTATTTAGGAATTAGCCTGAACCTAACACACTACCAAGAGAATAGCTACAAAGCTCAGAGGGCCTCCATTATTTGATGCTTTAATCACCAGTAATTTTGTAATAATTCCTATTCTTGTGTGTCTGAATATTATTAAGGCTTTTTACTGATTAAAATCTTATTTTATTGAATTGTCTCTGACCTAAATGTTTGATTATTTAAATTAATAACTTTTTAACCTTTGGAGGGCTTAATAATCTATTAGAAAATAGTGGTTCCTCTACCCAGTAAAATGCACATACACATAGACACCCCGAATTTAGCATAAAGTCATGAGGGAGTTCAAGGATTGTTGGACCTATTTAAGGGTCTATTGGAACCTATTGGAAGTGATTTGAAGAGCTCTGTGGCAACCAGTGTGTTTTCACAGAGCAAGCTTATGAAATTCTCTTTAAATCAAATTCCTTTAAAGAAATTGATTGATATCAAATGCTTCATGGATTAAGGTGAGACTAAATAAATGACAAGAAAATAAGCAAAATAAACAAAGATAAGTCAGGCACTTGCATAAAATTCTCCAGACACAGTTGCTCTCACATAAAGAGGTATATAATGATATCAGTATTACTTTATCAGCCTGTGGGTAAGCAAGTTATGTGGCTGAAACAATATATCAATCTGCATTTTATTACATTAGACTAAATAATATCCAACATTTTCTAATTTGAATATTCTAGCAGAATATTTCTAAGTTGAATATTCTTTAGAAATGATAAATTCAGTATTTCTATATTCTTTCAGAGTGGATTTTAACCTAGGGAAATTAGGATATTTTTTCATGGTGGTCTTGGTAGCACATTCCACATCAAAATTCAGATACTATCCTTGGGGTTCAAGTTCTTTTATTCCTAGAGAAAACAGCCATATTTGTTTAAGATATTTATTCACTTTCATAGTTGCCTCTAAATATTTCAAGTACCTTACAAATTTCTGGGTTTATAATCATATTTCTCACCAAACTGAGACATGTTGGTAAAATTAAGAACCTTAAGTTTCTGAAAAACAAGATAGCTCATATGTCAAAATATAATTTTCAAAATGTTGAACATATTCTCATATAAATAGTTATTGAGCACATGTCAAAATTTTATTTAGTTTGATCAACAGGGTGACAAAGCCAGTTCAAAAAAGAGGAATATGTATTTATCTCTGTATCCATAGCCATATCAATTCTACTCATATAAATATAAATTTTGGTACCAGTCCTCAGTGAGGCCAAATTTCTTCTGTCAGTTATTTAATATGAATCCATTCATATTAAAAACTCCATATACCCCAGCTTTTTAACAATAAAATGTATCCCTTTTGTTCTGTTAACTTTAGGTCTATTGTTCTAAGCCTTTAGCATACAGACTCACCTTGTAAAAAAGACTGATGGGTTCTACCTCCAGAGATTCTCTTCGTAGGGAAAATTTTATATCTATGTGGAGAACACAGATATAAATGACAGCCAGTTTCTCAGCATCACAAAAGGAAAGAAATTCCTTAAAGGAAGTAAATGTCCCACGTTCTATCATTTATGAATGCTGAATGGAATAATTGAAAACCTCTTAGAAATTTTATGTGGGAATTGTTTTAAAAAGTTCTATGTGAAATGATTTATTTCAAAGCAGAGACCTTGCTTCTAATATATATATATATATATTAGAAGCCTTCCTTCCCCCGACTGCCAGCACCAGCTTCCCTCTGGCACCCAGGACCAAGGCTTCCATTCAGCCACTAGCAGGCACCCAGGACCCAGGCTTCCCTCGCAGCCCTGGCTTTGTCCGGAAGGTTGTCTGGAAGGTCATCCAGAAGGATGTCTGATCTAATTAGCATATTATGCTTTTAATATATACTAGTGGCCTGGTGCATGAAATTTGTGCGGGGGGGGGGGGGTGTCCCTCAGCCTGGCCTGCACCCTTTCCAATCTGGGACCCCGCAGGGATAGGGCCTAAACTGGGAGTTGGACATCCCTCTCGCAATCCATGACCACTGGCTCCTAACCGCTCACCTGCCTGCCTGCCTGCTCGCCCCCAACTGCCCTCCCCCTGCCGGCCTGATCACCCCCCCCCCCCAACTGCTCTCCCCTCCTGGCCTGATTGCCCCTAACTGCCTCTGCCTCGGCACCGCCACCATGACTTTGTCCGGAAGGATGTCCGGAAGGTCTCCCAGTCTAATTAGCATATTACCCTTTATTAGTATAGATGATTTGGTCTTGCACTAGCATTTTGTTTAGGAAAGGTTGCTCGCACTGCTCTTAGACATAGATGATGTGGCAGAATGTAGAGTGAGGGAAGCTCCTCAGGTCGTTCAAATGGAGCCATAGGATGTGTGTGTCTCTTTCCAGGACCAAGAAACCTCCTTCCCCAGGGCACTCTCAGCTCAGAGACTCTCCCCACGGTGGTGCTTTCTAGATGGTGAGTGTTCCTGTATTTCACTGAGGGGTGGGGGTTGGGGAAGTTGCAGGGCAAGGCATCCATTGATGAATTGGACTCCAGTTTTCCAAAAGGTTAGTCAGAAACCTTTCATGTGGTCCCTCAATGATGTGGACTTGCTGATGTTGTAACACCTCTCTGAAGTCATTTTCCTCAAAGCAAGCTGGTTAACTCTGGCTGAACTTCTCAGCATCAGATTGCTCAAGCTGGCATTTCCCTTCATCGCTGTCACCCCCCGCTCTCACCCCCACTTCCTGAAAAGAGTTCAGTGCCTCTCTTACACTGAGGCCAGTAGATAGATTCAGTATCCATGGGATAGGTACCAGCACGTATGTCTCTTGCATATTTTTGAGCTTTTATATCATTTTCACCAAATCATCACTTCAGTGTGATGCATAAGATTTTATCAAAGCATAGAAAATTTCAGTTGTGTTCATACCTGCCCTGCTGAGCATGACATTGAATGCATAATAGGTCAGTTATTTCTGATTGGTCAATGAGTCCATTTTCCATTGCAAGCATCTCTCAATCCCTCGATGCTTCTCAATTCTATTTTTCTGTTCAGTTACCTATATTGAAGTCCATTCCTGCTTATATGCTTCCCAGTGTATCTACCACCCAGTGTCTCTCTATTTTACATGGTTTTCATCACAGACCCCTCTTTGTTTATCTGTGAATGCGTCCGAGAGGATATAACTGTGGATAGGAGTATGACAGGATGTGAGATGTCTGATCAGTATCACGAAGATGAGCACTTGTATCTATCTGAAATCTAAGCCATTATAAATCATGACCTACCTTTCTATTGATGGCTTATCAACTGCCTCTGAAGGTAAATCATGCTGTTCTTCCTCCAGCTCTTCTATTCCTGATGATGAGAAACAATCATTTTTCCCCTGAATCTGCAGAGGAACGACTTATATTTAATAAAATTATGGAAACGTATATGAATTGTTCTACAGATAGTCTGTTCTATATACAGTCTTTCCTAAAATTACAATCAATGTTTAAATAAACATTGTTTCTAATAAAACTATTTATAGAGTGAAACTAATATGGGGATTAAGACCATTATCCACAATTGGTTAAACAGAACAGAGTAGAGAAAGTACTTCTCAGGCGGGGTCTCCTCTCCTATTACTTTTAGAGGGCAGGGGCCGTGACAGTTTTGTTTCTTAGTTCATTTGGAAGAAAGCTTCTTCTTAAGTATGGTTTTCAAATGATTGTTTGCATTTTGAGTTTTCCCTTCTAGTACTATGCAGAAAATCTGTTTATAATATTTGGACTCTGGTAGACAGATTTAAGGAAGGAGAAACATAATTCTTAAATGTTAAGAATAATCAGAATAATTTTTGAAAACCCAAGTTTGTAAGACTTTTTTCCTCAAGCCACAGCTGCAGCCCAGTCCCTTTTAAAAATGCTTAAATTATATATATATATAATTTAATTTATAAATGTAATAATTTATATATATGTATTAGTATTAGTATTATTGTTATTGCTGTTTTGATCTTCTTCAGACATAGCTTAGGGACTCAGTTTTAAGGTGAAATTATACCTTTAATGCTGGATGTAGTTTTTGGCTCTGCTTCTTCAAGATCTTTTTCAAAATAAGAACCACTTTCTTGGGAAGTCTGGCTACTGAGAGTTTTGTGGGGTTTTTTCCTAGGCTTTATTTACTTAATAAACACACATGGAGTCCCAGCTCTGTTTAAGGGCCTAATATCTGGAGACATAAAGAATAAATGACAGACCTTTAAAGAGGCAGATACCTTAGTCTCATCATTATCTGTGAAGATAGTTCCTATAAGAAGTGTAAACAGAATGTTAGTGTGCATAGAAATGGAAGCAATGAATTCTGTCCGTGGTTAGGGACGACGGGACTAAGGGAGGGCTCACAGAGGAGGTAACATCTCACTTGCTCCTTAAAAGGCAAGTAAGATTTTGACAGGCAGGTGTAATGGGGAAGGCAGGGCCTTCTAACAGCAGAGGTGAGGAAGTCCTGCGTTTTTCCTAATAGACTTAGGGACCGGTCACTAGTCCCTAAACTGGAATGGAAGGTTTCTGATTGATGTGGTAGAACAGAAGGTTAGAAATTTAGTGCCAGATCACAGGACACTCTGAATACCATGTCCTTTTTTCTTTTTTTCTAGCAACTTCTGCTGATCGCTTTTATCGAATAGACAGATCTCAGGTATGTTTTCTTGAGCCTGCTTGTGAAAGTGAAAAATTCCCTAGTAAAAATGCTTTATTGGTATCTAATCTGATAAATTTTTCTAACAAAAACGCGGAAACACACATTTTGGAATTATAATCTTCGCCCTAAGCCCTGAGCTGTCTTGTGTTTTGTGATTGGTGGACTGGAGATGATATGGCTTGACCTTCTAAATGAGTACAGAAAATAGCTAGACTTGTATCATCGCCAGCCTGCACTTCAGATCCTTACCTACATTGCTACTTATAAATACTGCTTCCTAGTCAAACAGGTGCCTTTGAAAAGTTGACACCTCAAATTTAAGACCTCAGGTATACTGGTATATCTAGGCTACTTAGTTTCAACTCCTCACCTCTCAGAGTTCCGTAATAAGAAAATAAAATGTTTATGCCTAATGACAACATGTTCCCACTGTCCAAATTCTCCTGCAAAAAGAAAGGACAGTGTGGAATCCGGTCATAACACCTCGTTAACGATGCTATTTAGCCTTGACCAGATCCTGGGGGGAGGAAGTCCACTCATGCTGGACCAAGTTCATTGCGGATGTCACTTCTTTGGTAGTATTTGGGCATCTCTGGTTATACCTAACAAGATCCTGGTCAACTAGGAACCAAACCAAGGGGGATTCACCTCTCTCCCTCCCCAGCCTCTTGCTATGATGTTGCTTCAGGGAGGGATGTCCACTGGTCAGGCCTCTGAACATTGACTGTGGTCATTTGATTAGTCACAGAATTTCATTATTCCTCAAGTCCAAGAAGCTTTCTTCTGGTTACCCTTCAGATGATGGATTTGAGCATCCTTGTCAGTCCTCTGACAGACTTCTTTTTCTTCCTTAGGAACATTTGCACTTTGTGATGGAGATTTCTCAAGATGAGGTTTTTATTCTGGACCCAGACATGGCCTTGTCACAGCAGGCAGGGACACCGCCAGGAATGCCTGACCTGGTGGTGGAGCAAGCCTCAGGGTGAGTAGGCGGCTCCGTTGACATTGTGATGGTGAGACTGGCCACAGGGTGCCAACAGTGTCTTGTTTGGCTTTAGCATTGACATTTCTAATGAGGGCAAACTATTTTAATATACAATAGTCCCCTTCTTATCCATGGGGGATATGATTCAAGAACCCTGCTCCCCCAGTGGGTGCCTGAAACTGTGTTTAGTATCAAACCCTATATACTAGTCTTTTTTCTATACATACATACCTGTGATAAAGTTTGATTTATAAATTGGTCATAATAAGAGATTAGCAATAATACCTAGTAATAGAACAATTATAATGATATACTATGATAAACGTTATGTGAATTGTCTCCTATCCTCCCGCCCCTCCACCAGTAACTGACATAGTGGGATGGCATGAGATTTCATCAGACTACTCAGAATGGCATGACATTTAAAACCTAAGAATTATTTATCTCTGGTAACTAAAATCACAGCAAGTGAGACTACAGATGACTTGGGGCTACTCTGCTGGTTTTCCTGTTGTGTTTCATCAGTGTTGTACAGGTGGATTCCCTATACGTCTGACTTATGAATGGTTGTGTGGAAGGACACTTTCCCACCCAGGTTTGCCTGAGCCTTCTTGACCCACCACGTCCACACTTCCTACCAAACTAGAAGGCACTAGCGCTTGCATTTGTGCATCTGTAGCTGTAAGGCCTGTGTTAGCCAAAAAACATTGACACAGGTGATTTGACAATTATTTTTCTCCTCTTCCACGTCCTCCTTCTTCTTTGCTATATCCAGGCATCCGGAGGCATTGAGATTGTATAACAATAACTGTCACATGCCAAGCACTTATTATGAGCCGCGTACTGTGCTAAATGCCTTTCTTATATCCCTGCCACCACTTCATAGTGACTTAATCATCTTAAGTCATCTGTACTTGTTTCCTCATCTGTATCACGAAAATAATAACACCTACTTATAGAATTGTTCTAAGATTAAAGTAATTGATGCATGTGGAACATTTAGAATAGTTTCTGCACTTGATAGATACTCATTAAACATTATTTTATTCAAATCATTGTCATCATTTCACAATGACCCTGTAATTTGCTACTATTATGTCCTAAGTCCACAAATAAGAAAATTGATGACTAGAGGGTTCTGTAACTTTCCAAGTATTGCACAGAAAATAAATGGAAAAATTGAGATGTAGTCACAGGTTTTCTGATGTCAGAACCCATGAATTTAACCATGACATTGAACTACCAAAATGATATTGATATTTCTAGGTTATTTCAACAATTTGAAAATATTTATTTAGAGGTTTTTTATGTGCCATATACTAGAGTAAGCACTTGGGAACAAGGATGCCAAAATTAAAATAGACATCCTTGCCCTTTGTGAAGTCTAGTGAACTTGAGTGGTTTACTGGTTAAAATAAGGATTTCCTTAGAAAGCGCGCGCACTCAGGTAGCATATACAAAGTGTACACACATACCTATACAGTACAAGCAGTGATACTCATTTGAGTTACCCTTATGCCTATTTACCCCTCTTCACTTGCTGTTATTTCTAAGTATCTCCAACTCTGCCAGGGCCAGCTCATGCCTGTGATGTGGACCGAGTGTGTAGGCATCAAGAGAAGACAGAAGTTGTAGGATGGAACAGATATATAGCTGTGCTTAGGAATCCAGAGTTAGTGATACCAAAGCTATCCCAGTGTGAAGGTAAAGCCAACAGGCACAAAGGGTGATAACCCTGGATGTTCCAGAAGGTGATGGAGAGGGCCCTCTTTGTGGTCCATGGACTATAAATCAAGCCTATTAGTTGTGGGGAAAACAAGTGAAGTGCTGAGTCCTACCCCAGGTGCAGTAGGTACTAGAGACTAGCTGTCCTCCCACCTTACCTGAACTGGGCATACGGATGACTCACATCCCTTTGACCTAATCCATCCTTGATCTCATAAGAGCGAATGCATTCTGCCAGGCGCACCTTAGTCTTGGACCTGTTGGTCATTCTCTCCATGTCAAATCATGGCCAAAAGAAATGGCTTGTCTTGGTTAGAACTCTATTATCTCTAGCTCGTAAATAACACAGCCTGAACATCCGCAAGTACTTGAATCAGTCCCTTTCTTTTTCTCATGGGGGCCCCCTCAGGACATAAACCAGGAACAGGGGAGCAGGGGAAGAGGATGAGCTTTGTTATTTTCTTATCCGTACTTCAGTATCAGGCTTCTTTACTTCTTTTATGTTACATTTTAAATGATTTATCTTGAAATTCAGTTTTCTCACCTATAAGGAGGTCAGCATCATACAAATGGTTCATGATGGTTGAGAAAATTAAATGAAACAATAAACGTGAAGTACCTAGTAAATGCCCAATAGAGATGGATTTCCCTTTTCACATTTAGAGACAAGAATCACCTTGAGAAAGTGTAGGTAAGTCCTGTGGCTGACTTTGCTTACCTGTCTGGTGCCCTTCTCCCTCCCAGGATGTCAGACTGGTGGAATCCTTCGCTACGGAGACGCATGCTGAGTGACAGCGGCCTGGGAATGATAACTCCGCGTTTCGAGGACTCCGATATGAAAGATCTCAGCCACTCCCATGCGCTACAGTAAGAGTTCTCTCTCTGTTCTTTACCTGTGTGCCACTGTGACTCCTGGGAGAGGATTGGGTGGGATCTTCACCAATGGGAAGTCTTCTCTTTTCAGGGTTGTTCATGCTGTCTCACAACTGTGTCACCCTGTGTTTTGACATTTTATTCACTTAAAAAAAATAACATTGTGCTTAAAACATGGTAGATATGCAACAAACCTGGATGCCCTTTCCCTGGTATCTCACACTCAGTTTTTGTATGTTGAGAGTTAGAAGCATCGATCAGCTGCCTCCTGCACACCCCCTACTGGGGATGTGGACGCAACCAAGGTACATGCCCTTGACCGGAATCGAACCTGGGACCCTTGAGTCCGCAGGCTGACGCTCTATCCACTGAGCCAAACTGGTTAGGGCTGTTTCAGGCTTCTTAGGATATATTCCTAGAAGTGAAATCACTGGGTCAAATGGCAGTTCCATGTTTAATGTTTTATCCCCAAGCTCCCCATGGAGCTTCACGTTTCATTCCTCTTTCCCATGAGCCACACTGAATCTTTCATGTGGATCTATAAATACTTTCAACCCCAACAGTGTTTGACTAGACATTTCTGTGTTGGCCACATCATGAACGCATGCGTGAGAGTGATCATGAATAGTCTGGAAGGGACATGTAGTTTTCCTTTGTATGAACATTTCGATGTACTGCCCCTCTGTTTCATTTGTGTTCAGCCCTGAGCCTGTGTGTGTGCTCTGAGTAAGGCCACCAAGAGATTTTTGTTGTCCAAAGTGGAGTACTGCTCGTGCTGTAGCTTCAGCATTGGTTCATAGATCAAAGTGGTGGGTTGTGCTTCCTTCGGAAGTCTGATCACGGTCAGAAGTAGCGTGAATGTGGGCGTTTGCAATGGTGTTGGTACATTTGTGTCCAGTGACTCCTCCCTTCAGTTATTCCTTCTTGCAAGAGCAGGTGCTGGGTACAGTCTGTGGTCATGACACACTCACTCACACCCAGTATTTGACTTCAGTTTTAGAGGTTATGCAAGTTTATTGCAATTAATCAAATGAGGCTGTTTTCTAGACTGACCCAAAGTCCTAATCCAATAGGGACAATGGCCCTGTAACCATGCAGTCTTACTATTTTCATGAAATAACAAGATTACTGAGATCCTTAGAAGCCTAGGGTTAAGTGAAGAGGCAATTCAGGCATTATTTCCATAGGAAGAGAGGAAGTGATTTCTGTATGACAAAGGGGAGGAAAATGAGAAATCTGAAGCTAATTATTTCAATGGTAAAGGCTATACTTAGACACTCTAAGGGCAAAAGGTGACTTCATTTTAATTGCTTTTCTATACTATTTCTTGTTTCTTGTTCTGTTGTGTGAAGAGTGGAAAGGAAAAAGTGAATTACTATGGATTTTCCTTTTTAATTAAAGCACATTGTTAGTTTCTGATAGCATATTGATTGCTTACAATTCAGGGTGTTTTTCCATTTATTTTTTTTATACAGAATTGAGGCTTGTGAACCTGGATGAGTCAGCCATTCATTGATGGTTTAAAATAGTGGCCATCTAGCTGTGAGCAGATTTGTTTGGAAATTAGAGTTTTAGTTAGCTGCAGAATTAGAAATTAAGTCTAGACACACCAGATGAGCATTTTAGTTCTTATACACAGGCTATTTCAAAAACGTTGAGTATGATCTCAATCCAGGTTCCTATACCCTATTTTTTCTGTATATACTATATTGATGTATATATCATGCTACATGAAGTTATTGTTTCTAAGATAACAAATACTATTCCCATGAATCACAAATAAGTGTACCACTTTATATAACATCCAAGTTCTTAAAACTCTATATCAAAATCAACTCATTTTTTAATTTGGGTTATATTATCTTTTCAGGGATTTCTCTTAGTAGGCAGCTATCAGTGTTCCTGGCCATTTATACTACCTTAGCTCTTAAATACCCGAGAGCAGCTAACTCAGTTTAAAAACATTTTCTGCCAAGTCACTTGGAAAACAAAGTAAGTTTTAAACCTTCACCCACAGCCTTTGAGCCTGTCCAGCGGAAACTCCAGACATTGTGGAACGGAGACAAGTAATCCCCACCAGTCTGTCTGATTCCCTGGCTCACAGAGTATGTGAGCACGATAAAAATGGGGTTTTAAAATCACTTTTTACAAAAGTAAATACTATATATACCCTGATTTGTCTATTAATTCTTTTTTAAAAAGCTTATTGTGTCTAATAATTTCTTAGGAAGAACATCCCTTTATTCCATTAGAGATCATTTCTGAGATAAATAAGTATAATTGCAGTTACGGAATAATGCAATTACATATAAATATATAATAATATATAATGTCAATAATGAGTATTGATACTTGCTTTGTACATAGTTAAATATTCTTTGATTCTTTCAAAGGTTTTATATTTTGCTATTGCTTAGCAGCTGAATAAACTGAGACTCACAAGGATTAAAACATTGATCTTAGGTCACCCACAGTGAGAGCTGTGGCTTGAATGAGGTCAGCTTGACTTCTAATTCCATGCTTTTCCCACTGCACTACACTGTCTTCCCAAAGGGCCAGTGCAAAGGCCCGGTGCCCAGAATCCCATGAACCAAGAAAGACCTACTTTGGTTTCTATTTTTCTTTTAGCATTTGCAAAGTGAAAAATTCTATAATATAGGGAAACTACATAAGTGCAATATGTATATATGACTACAGATTAAACCAGAAGTAAATATGGTTGAGAATTAATTTTAAAATAAATATTTTTGCTTTAAAAAAAGAGATTGTAACTAAAAGAATGATACACTTTTATTTAAAGATTATTAAATATATATTAAATATCCTTCCATCTAAATAAGTACAAAAATTATATGCAAGGTCTTCATGTGCCAGCCATCCTGATTATTATGTTATTGTTTGATGTTATTTACATTAGGTCTTCTTTTAATTCATAAACAACATAGGGTGGCATAAAAAATGTATATTGTTTTATGTGTTGTTTTTTTTTTTGGTTTTGTATTGTTTTATCTGTTTCCATCACCTGTATCATACAATGCGTACACTTTCGGAAATTGCCTTTTCATTTAACATCATACTTTAAAAAATGTATTCATATTGATTTATAGATTTTAAATCCATTTATTTGGTATAGAATATTTTATTATAAATATGCCATAACTTATTTCTCCATTTTGATATTGATTTCTAATAACTTATTATTTAAGAAATGCAGTAAACATCCTGCTACGTGTATCCTTTTGTGTTGCAAAGGGTATATGAAATTTCAATTTTACTCAATCTTGTAAAATTTACCTTCCCATTAGGAATATTTAAGAATCAATATGTGAAAAGGGCCTGAAGAATCAGCACAAAATTCTAGGTACAGCAGGCATCTATAGCTTTCAGCCATAGAGTCCCAGATAATGTGGAAATAGGAAGAGTTGAATTTTAACATCCTGCTCACAATGTTAAATAACGCCCTGTATAAACAAATCAGAAGGGAAATTTTTAATTCTTGGAACCAAAAATACTATTTATCAGAATTAGCAGGAAACCATTAAAGTGGAAGTCACAGAATGATTTGTGGCTCTAAATTAATTTATCAAGAGAAAAATGATTGCATACAAAGAAAGCATTCAACTAGATTAACCAAAAAAAGGAATCCCAGGGTACAGAACAGAGAAACAAGAGAAAAATAATAAAAGTAGACAGAAATCAATGACAAGGGCAATAAAACAAACAAAACAGGGATTAATCAAGAATAAAATTTAAAAATGATTCAGTTAAAATATAAATAAGAGAGACATTATGAAAAACTCATTGAAAAAATAACTATGGGAAACAGAAAGCATTGTAACTGCAGTGCTTTCCCTGGTCCATTCTTCTTCCATGGCAGCCAGTCTGCATCTGTGTGGGGAAAACCCTTTCCCCTCCAGACTCAAACCAACCCACTCCCCTTGCGGTTTTCTCATAGTTTTAAACTCTAGTTTTTTAGGTTCATCAACCTTCCTCCTGCTTCAGGGAGAGTAAAACAGAACAAACAAACTGAATGAATTAGATCTTGATTATTATTGGGACTAATTGCATATGTATTATGATTTCATATAGAAACATCATAATGTTTTAGAAAAAAGCATCTATGTCTATATATAATAGAGACCACTTATATGTAGATCCTCAAGGAGAGACTGCTATTCCAATGAAGAATATACAACACATATAGAGATATCCAAAACACCTAATAATGCTTTAAACTGAAAACTTATCCTTTTTAGTGTAGGCTACAATTCTGAACCACCATATCAAGAAGATAGTTCTGAAATTCACCACCCTCCTTCCAAACCCCAGAAGTTCTGCACTGAGCACAGGAGCAATAGCTTCATTCCCCTCCTATCTTCTGCTATTTCCTTTCCCCAGTTTCTTCCTGGGACAGTCGGTGGTGGCCTGACTGTGATACAAAAAGATAATTGCTCATATTGTCAGAGCTCCAGGTTCTTAACAGAAAGACAGACCATGGAGCACTGATTTGGGTTGCGGAAATACCCTTCACACATCACAATCAGATAAGTGGGAGGAAATTAATCTTCTTAGTAGGGTGCAGGTTTGGCTGGACTATGTCTTGGAGATGCAATCAGTGCTGTCAGGATAGAGACCGACCCTTGCGTCCGTTTCACTAAGATAGTTGGGTCTCATCTCTCCTTACCTTTGACAGCTTTAAATCCTGTCCTCCCTGGCTAATCGCTCAGGCTGAGAAAGTCACATTTTAGCTGATGTGTATCTTTCTTTCTCCTTCTTTTTCTCCCTGCCTCTCCTCAAGGTGTTACCCTTTCCATTTAGCCAAGCACATAATAATACTCTGTCCCTTTATGTGTGCAAAATATTTAATAGGAGTTTTTTTCTGTTCTTTTTATAATTGCTCCTCAAACAGTTATGGATATTGGGGCTTTAAACCTTTTTTTTTTATGGATTTTCATTTCCAAGGTTAGTGGCAAAGCCAGGAAAGAATTCTCTATGCACCAGATCTTATATTGATCCACATTAGGGGAAAAAGAAACTTGTTAGGGTAAACGAATCATCAGTTGCTCTAATAGTAAACATTCATTTTATTTTAAATGACGTCAAGAAATTCTGCCCTTCCATTTCTATGAGTTCTACATTTTGCCAATGATTATGACGTGAGGAAATATGATTGCCCTGAAGTGGCTCTCTTCTCATTTGTAAAACAAGGCGGCCTTCCCTACTCACACTTGAGGAATAGTGTGAGCATGGGGGAAGCTGGCTGGATCCTTCTTTAGAGCGTGTGAGTTCCTAGGATGGACAAACTGTGGATTGCTCATTCTGCACCCAAAGCACTTTGCACCACACGCTTTGTACAGGCATTCACGAGGGCAGGCTTGTTGGGTGGATGGGTGAATATTGGACGTTAGAGAAAAGGGGCTTCATGAAACCAAGCTAGAATGGCTATTTGTGGTGCTGTAGTAAACCCAGTGCTAATCCCGTAGCAGTTGTCACAAAATGATATATAATGTTACACATTTTTGTTAGGCTGTGGAATCCATTTACATATTTCAGATTGTGATAAGGGTCTGTTTGATCCAGGAATTTGCATATGAGAAGCAGTATAGTTTATTCTGAATGTGCCTTTGGTACATCTCCCTGTGACATGAAATATTTCTGCAGTAAGTCCTCTCTCCTGACCGCTGGTGCTGGGACTCACCTTTCTGAGGTCACCCTCAGCCCCACGCATTCCTCTGAGGCTCACCTAGGAATTAGCTCACCACACCTCACTTCTTTCCCTCCCCACCTCCACAGAGAGGGGCAGAGGCGTCAGGGAACACAGCTGAGGAAGCGCTGGGGAGAGCAAGGCGATCCTAGTGGACCTCTGTGTCCCTCCTTCGTCGGAATCCAGTGCTTCCCATGCCCCAAGGTCTGACCACTCGCCTCCAGAATTACCTGTCAGTCCTTCTGCTTCTTTCCCAGACTCCCAACAAAACGCGTGCTTTTCCAGTGGACCTGCCTTAGATGAGTAATTTGATTAAATTGATTGAAAGTATGAATGACAATTTTGAAATCCTTCCAAAAATATTTGTCTGTGATCTCAGGTTGGAGGGACCAATAATTGCTGGTGCTCAGGCATGGGGTCAGGGGGTGAAGGGGATGCCTTTAGTGCCATTAGAAACGGGGGCAGGGGGTGTATAGCCTGTGGAACTTCTCTCAGGAACCTCTGGGGAACCCTAAGGAGACTGGGACATGAAATAAATCTACAATGTGAAGAGACTACTTATTTGGTTCGGAAAGACAGAACCACATTGTCTCTTTCCCTAACTTGTCTGGCTCTTGCGCTAATTACCAAGCATGAGAACACCTACCACATCCAGTACTGCTTCACCGTTTTCTCCAGCACTCTGTGTGATGTTCATCTCACTCCATAGCCCCCCTAGAATCTCCTGGAATGTGGGATGAAATGGTATAAATGCAGTATCTCTCACAACTGCTAGGACAAGGCAGTGCTTAACATTTAAGCATTGAATTAATCACATTATTCTCAAAGATAGAGTATGTGGAGCTCATGGTCACTTCTTGTTCTCAATATTATTGTGATCTATTTGTATTAATTTAGCATTTTTAAAAATATGATAAGGTCTATTGTTTTTCTATGTGCTCCTTTACTGTTTTTGATTGTTTATAATATGACTAAGAAGTTGTCCCGTCTTTAGACGCAGAATCAGGAGGAGACAGACACTTTATATTCTGTTTCCCATGCCAGTGTCTTGCACATAAATTCCGTCTTCCAAGAAGTGGGTGAGGTGGGAGATGTTGATAGGAAAACTTCTGGAATATATTACAGTTATTTTCATGAGATAACTCCAGCAGTTTGTTTTCCTTCCATATTCTGAAGCTGGATTCAGAAGCCCTTACTTGATTTCATAAAAACAATGAGCTGTGGGTAAGTCCCTGCTCGGTTATCGTGGCCTCTCAGGGTAGATATGGCATGTTCTGTATGTAATATGTGAGCTAGCCTTTTGTATGCATTTCTTGTGTTAACACTAAACATGGCACTCACATGATTTGCCTTCCCAGTTCGGAGCTTAGTGTTTCAATCTATAATTTAAGAAAAAAAAAAAGCCCACATTCACAAAACTGCAGCTGGATTGTTCCCAACAGGAGCTGTGGGTCAGGGCTCCCAAGGTCATCGAGATAAAGCTCGAGGCTTAGCATTCCCCAAAGGGTGCCCCCTACTGGCTCAGCGGACTTTAATGTGGGAGGGAAAGACTTTTCTATTCTTTCCCTCCCACTTTAGAAATTAGGCAGGCAGTAAGTATATTGCAAATACTGATTTCTTATGTGGAGTATCACATATTTTATATCTGCATGACTGTACTGCATCTAACATGCAATCGTTTTCATGTCTTCTTTCAAAACGTTAAAATGTATGCCAGCAGTGTTCATATTTTAGGTAACAAAAAGTGTGATGATCAAGTTTTCATGTTGAATAAACTTGTTAAACATTAGTTTCTTCAAAGCCATCTCTTTCTTTTATCTATTTTCCTATGTCCACAGCCCACTTTTGCCCAATTTTGCTCATCTCTTTATCCACAGAATTCAAAGAAACCCCTATCCCCTCATTGTGTTGCAGTTCTTAGGAATGAACAGGAGGTGGCAGTAACATTTCAAGCTCAAAGGGCATTTAGGGGCTTTCTCAGCAAACTGATACTTGCATTGGAAAACTTGAATTGTACAAACTAGCGCTAAAACCGAGGTATTTTCAAAATGCCAAATATAATTTAACACAGGGGCTTATTTAAAAAACACATAAGTATATTTCAAGTATAGCTCATGTGGTGATTATTAGAGTAATTATTTGGGTAGGAAATTCTTAAAAGAGCAGGAAATTATGAGAATGAAGGTAATTAGTAGAATTTATATCAAATGAAGGACTCACAACCAAACCTTATTATTTGAGTTCTGGGACTTATATTCCTACCTCCACACAAATGCCAGTCTCTCTCTCTGCTTCCTCGGATTTTGCTCTTTTTGCACCCTCCCCTCGTGGTGGTGAATGTTACCTTTGAGGCTGTTTGGCACCCCCTGAATGGGTTTGTGATCACTTGAATAGAGAATGTGTTTGTCTTTCTCTCATTTCAATGCCACTCTGTGTGGCTTCTGTAACTTTCATCTCTCTTGCTCTCATCCTTGCCTGCCCTCTCTCTTACTGTATGCGCTTTGTGCATTGTCTTAATAGCAATACTCATAATTAGAGGGAGGAAAAGCAAAGAAAGAGAGGATTGTATCATTGATAGGGATTCTCAGTGCTAAGGGATTTGGGGTTCTAGTTTTCCTAGTTAGAGATGCTTTGGGGCCAGAGTGATGGTGGTAAAGATGCCACCTGGATCTGTGATCTCACTATTTCTTGCTCAAGCCCTCAAAACGGTGTCATCGTCCTCTAGGTCATGCACATCCTTGAGGGTAACTCAAGGGAGAAACGCTGTTCTCCAGAGATGGTACCCTACGGCCAGGCTTTCAAACCACATTAAATCTTGGGCATGCTGGATTTCCATAGAAAGTCTTTGTTCATCAACAGGGAATACATTGAATGTGTGCAGCAGCATCATTCCCAGGTGAAACAGAAGAACAGTAGAGATGGTGATTCCACAGCCGTGGTGGGAGCTCTTGAAATGTGCCTGGAAGGGGTGCCCGGCTGGGAAATCTGTTTCCATTTGGGCCATTTCTTGGGAGTTTGTTACCAGACAACCAGCAAGAATGGTTCACGCAGGGAACAGAATCCTACTTACGTGATTTGGCCCAGGCCTGAATGCTCCTGGTGGGAGGCTGTGTTACAGAGAGATTGGATCCCACCAAAGTGTGAGAAAGCTGGGTGAGAGAAGCCTAGGGGGCTCTCAGGGCTGAGGTCACCAGCACCCGTGCTTGGAGGAAACAGTGTTTTTTGCTGTAGTCCTCACCCCAAGGTGACAAAGAGGTGGAGGACAAAGAGGAAAGACTGGCGTAAGAAGGAAAATTCATGAAGGAGAGAGCTGCTCTCAGTGTGCGTGCTTCTTTGTTCCCCAGTGAGGACTTCACAGCCAAGGAGCAATTTATTTGTGGTGGGCCACGCGAGTGGGCAGATAGCACAGCATCTAGCTCACCCTAGCATTCCTCCTTTGTTTTCTCTGTCATCCCATGATGGTAACCAGGAAATGAAGGGGCCCTGGCTCCTCCAGCCAGGCCTTTGAGCTGGTGTGAATATATCAGAGCTCCCCTTCCCCGTCCGTGTTTCAGGGAAATATTCCATTGCTGAGTGTTTTCAGACTATGGGTCTCTGTTCTGGTGCCAATTCAGACTCAGGGCATAGCCTGTCCTTTGTGCTTGTTCTCAGCTCACTTCCATGTGACTCCATCCCTTGGCCAACTCCCCACCAGGTGATGGTTTATAAGTGCTAAGTCAGTATGTCTATGTGTTGGGGACACTGGGAAGGGAGGTAGACATTCATTTGTGGGCTGGTTCTTTCCAGAAAGTAATAGACCCATGTAGATGGGTCCCTATTTTATCCTTTGTCTAATTTATCCTTTGTCTTTAGGAAAGGTTATCTAAAATAGGTGGCCTATTGACCTCTTGTCTCTCCCCAAAGAAAGAAATGATACAGACGTCCCAAGGAGGGCCAAGTAGGAAAGACATGGGTGCTACTGAAGACAAGAAATAAAAACAAAAGAAACTATAGAGGCTGAAAAAGTAGACGCATTGTGTTAAGATATTGTGTTAGGATGAGCTTGCAGGTTTAGAGAATTCCATCCAGCCTGCCAAGAAATGCATGCACCTGAAACGTATTGCAAAGCATTATAGCCCGTCGTAAAGGCTGAAATAGTCACTATGCCCATCATCTCAGTTCCAGGCTTGTTGATTAAAAACAATAAAACATCACAAGAAGTTCAATACTTCTTAAAGACTCTTTTGCCTTCATAAATACCACACTCTTTTGCTCTTCTGTATTACTACTTTGCTAATAAAAACTGGGTGCATTTTTCAGTGTCCTTAAGCCTTATAATTGATCTACTAGACAGATTGGAAGACTCGAAGGGAAAAGTGCTGATGGGAGGCAATCTAAATACCTACCTTTGAGTTTCTTAGAGGTTCCTTGTGTCTTAAGTGATGACAAGTTCTGTCCAATACAGTGGCCACTAGCCAATGTATGCGCTATGTCTCATTCCTTCAGTTTCTTGATATCTGCATACATTAATCTCAAAACATGATTCATTCCAAAATGTTATTAATGTATTTAGGTGGATCATTCATATTTTCAGACTTCCTTGGAAACATCCCTATTCCAGAAGAGAACAAACACCCTCCTGGGGACCATGGAGACATTGCCTGAAGCTGTCTGCTTTAACCACAGATATTTTTGAAGTTTATTTGCTTTATTTTAAGAATTCAAGTGACTTTTGCTTTTGAATCCATAGTATGGCTGTGCCAGTTTCAATATAAAAATAATACTATAATTTTACCAACTAAATTATATAATTCATCATTTAAAAATACTGTCGTCTTCCTGGAGCTTCCTTCATGTTCAAGTTCCCACACGGACCCTAGTTTGAAAACTGTTGCTTTCAGTTAAAAGGAGAGAAAAGCATGAATGTTCTACCCAGCAGGATAACATTCCAACGCAGACTTTTACCAGCAAATCTTCAAGTCAAAATTTAATAGAAAAGTAAAGGGAACAAAAGCAAAACTATTTCCATAAAGCTTGAATGGATGAATAAATGAATGGGTCATTTCTTAATATATTTTTAATTATCATTCATCTCCTCTTCACCTTCTTTTCCCAGTGCAGTGGTGACACAGAGGAAAAAGCCCTCACACTTTCTCTATAAATTACTAATTCAAAGACTCCGGGTGAATCTTAGTTCGTTCCCTCTGCTGTCGTTTCTTTAAGTTTCTGTTCCTGGAAGGGTCCATTTCCATCCCTTATTTCTTCCTCCATTAAATCTTCCTTCCTCTGTCTTTCTCTTTCTCCAGTTCTGAGTTTCATGGAAATCTGTTAATAGTTCTTACCTGCTTTGTGCTGCACCTTTTTTGTATGTTCCCAGCCTCCGTTTGTTGGCTCATCCCTGTCTTGCTTTTTTTTCCCCTCAGGGCATCTTTGTGTAGATATGCTGGTTCCTTTTTGTGTATTATTCATATTTGCATGGGGTACGTTCTGTTTGGAACCACTAGTTTGGAATGACATGGCCCTGCCTCTTATGTCTCTAGTCCTATCTTTAATTACTTCTTTACATTCTAACAACACAGAATTATTTGTGTATCGAATACCAGATTATGAAATTTCACATCTGCACTCCTTTTCAGATGTCTGTTGCTTCTACCTGGCATTCTTCTCCTTTCTTACTTACCTACTAAGCTTCTACTTACCCTGCAAAGCCCAGCGCAGATGGTTCTTGCTTCCTGACACCTCCTTTCCCTCTTTAGGGACAAAACTGATCTCCCTCTATTCTACAAAACCTCTTTCTATAGGTCTTGATCATTCTATTTCTTCACTTAATTGTAATCATTTGTTCACATTTTTTTTTTCACTAGATTATCAGCTCCATGAAATTGATATCTTGTTCCTCTTCATATCTCCATCACTTGACACTGGGCCTGGAACTTAATATGGTCCCAAGTAATAATTATTATTCAGGTTTAAATCAACACAAATTGAAATATTTAAACCTGAATAGTAATTATTAAGGTTTAATAAAATAGAAGTAACAATTTTACATGCAGGGCTTGAGTCTTTATTTTTGTTGTGTTACTTTGCTGAATTTGTATGAAATGTAAATAAAAGTGTAAGAAATACCAAAAAATGCAAAATAAAATATATATATTTTATAGACTATAATAAAAGACTGGTAATCAAGAAAGATGTGAGGAAGAGCACTTTAAATTCTGGAGTTATTTGAGTGCTCATCATAGTTTAGCTGATGCTCTCTCCAAGATAAAGTGAATATGGAAGAGGAATCAAAAGCCTGGGACAAAAACACAAATCACCCAGGTGCCGTGGGAAGAAGAAGTCATGAGCTTTTATGCATTCCTTAGTTGTCAGATGGAGGAAGATTGTCTATTCCTGAGATTCAACCCCTCGGTTTTAACAAATAACTACTTAAATTGCTGACTTCACAATATTTCTCTTCTCCTGAGCTAAATTCTGTAAAACATTTTATGCCCATTTCCAGGCATAATGTATGATGTATATGTCTCAGTCGTATAACTTAGTGACTTGTTACAGTGCAAGGTGAAATACTGAGTGAGGATTGAAATACTCCATATGTCTTGAAATTCCACAAATCCAGGCGTGCCGGAGACATTGAGCATAGAAACTCAACATGACTAATCCTTAGAAAACACTCTGAAATCGATAGCTCTTCCCCGCTGCCTGGACGCACTGCAGAGCGTATCCCCATGGGACTTTATCGCAGCCATCTGGAATTTTTCAGATTTAATATTAGGTCTTTGCTTTTGCAGAGAGGCAGCAAAAGCCTGCTGCCCAACTCCTCCATCTGAGACATTGCTTTGTTCATTTCCGTGAGTTTTTCTTTGTTCCTATAGTTCTGTGAGAAATTAATTTCAAACAATCGGAGACACATTTTTGCTTTACTTCCCATCAGAAAACACCAGGAGTGAAAAAGTTTCCTTGTGGCTAACTCTTTTTTATGTCCTGCACAGATTATTATCTCATCCTATTTCAATATATGATTTTTTTAGACTCACCTTCCAGTCCAATTTCACCTTTATTCAACATGCTCTCGTCTTTTATTTTTTTCCTAATTGTTAAGCAGACTGTGGGTATCTCCATTGCCAGGTGCATTGGGTGGCATTGGGCTCTGAGAGTGACTACATTGTCTCCAGTCTGGAGCTTCAGGCTCATTCCCCAGCTCTTCCCTCATAGCTGATATAGGAGCTGACAAACTTGTCTTGACGGGCATTTGAAGGTGACATGATGACTTTTTGTGGAGCCCCAGAGTGTGTCTGAGTCTGAACACCAGTGTGGTGTTGCTAAAATTAATTCAACAGATTTTAATCGGGGCCCCTGTGTTTAAAATAAGAGTTGGTCTTAGTTTTTAAGGAGCGCACAGCCTTGTGGGGAAGACCAGTGTGTGGACAGTAAGGAACAGGGGAGCTCCAAAGAGAGGATAGCTCTGATCCACCAAGGGTGGAGGGGGAGGGAGAGGGATGCAGTGATAGCTTAGGATGACAGTAGGTTCCCTCTTACTGTTCCCTGTGTCATTGTCCTACATACTGATTTTCTCCCTACAAAATCTTTGGACCTTCTGTCATTTTCACATGCAGAAGTTTACTTGAAGAGACCTGTAGGTCGAAATGATTACACACTTTTCCACTGATGACAGTGTCTTTATACCATACAGTTCACTCATATAATGGACAACAATATTACTGATCTGTAGATAAAACAGTATCAAGCATCCCAAAGTAGCTAAAATTTTCCTGCAACCAGTATGCATCCACTAACTCATTCTTTTCCCAACCTTGTCATCACATCTCATTAATATTAGTTATATTAATGATTAGCTTTATTACCAAACTCTTGCATTGGCCTTTGGTCATCTCCCAGCTATGGGCTTTAACAGTCTAATTGTTTAAAGGAGAAGACTTCAATTTATAAAAGTTTTAAAGGAGAAGTCTTCAGTTTATAAAAGTTGTGGGACTCCAAAGGTTATTCTAATTTCTAGCCTTTTCCTTCAAAATTCAAACCTCCCTGAATTCCGTATTAAGTGTTTCTCCTTCTCCCCAGAAAAGAATGAGTTAGTAGTCAAGATTGTACCTTTCAAGCTTGAGAGGAGTTCATATATAAGGCTATGTCTGTATTGCTCAAAGTAACCCGATTAGTAGTCAGCTGTGGAAGGAAAAAGGGGATTACTGTGAAAGAGGTTGATATAATGCTTCATTGGTATTAGTCATAATTAGAGCTGAACCCCAAATAGGATGGAAAGTCTTTAATTTATAAAAGTTTTGTTGGACTCCAAAGGTTACTCTCTTTCCTCATCCTGATTCTCACAGGTTTAGAGACATACGGCCAGAAATAGAAGGTCAATGTAATTCTCATTAAAACATTAAATTCCGCAAAGAGTGGAAACAAAATCCAATAATAAGTGTACTTGCCATTTCTTTTATTCCTGCTATTTTTGCTGTCGGAGATTAATTTTTGCCCACAGATACTCAGCCTAGTGCGTATTTACATCTCTGGCATTTTTTCTGGAGGCCTGGGCTTGGGCGCTTACTCACACTCTGATATCACAGGATTTCATCTATTATCACATTTTATATGAGTTCTTTTTGTGTGTATGATAAATCCAGACTTAACTAAGTATGTGCGGTCCTATGACACTATACAGTAGACATTCTAGTAACACTACCCCTCCACCAACCCAGGTAATCTTTGGGAGTTATTGATTGGAGTAACTTAATGGAAGTTATTGATTGAAATTATATATATATATATATAATTATGCAACCAATGCATTAATTATACCATCTACTCTATGGAATTTCTATTTAACTGAATTTTGAGGGTATAATTTCTATAATTTCTTGATCATTGTTGTACTTATAATTATCAGTATCATTTACAAAAGATTTATCATGCTTATTATCTCATTTTAGGTCTCCAGTTTCTTCAGAAGATCACGGTAAGCATCTGTCTTACTTGTACTAATTCAGGATTAAAAGTTGAGCTCTGCTCCTTACATTTCATTGTAAGGGCAAAGAATTATTTAAGAAAATGTTTCTAAGATGTTTTCCTTGTATTTCTTTTAGTGTGAAATGTGAAATACTTTTAAAAACTTAATTCATCCTAGCTAAATTTAGTATCTTGTATTTCTTTGATTGTATCACAACCATTTTGGTTGACAAATATTAAAGCTTGACGTATTCTGCCTGATTTCTGTCCCATCGCCAGAAATCTTTTGTGACTTTGGGCTAGCCATGTAACTTCTTTGAATTACAGATATTTTTAAAATGGGGGTTAGTAGTAGACATTCCTAAAAGTCTCTTCCAGTTCAGACATGGGGGTTTGCACGGGGTATTATAAGTCTCAAATGAACCTAATTGGTAAGTGGTATGAGTTATTATCCAGCTGAGGTGAGTTATTGGCAATTTAGGAAACAACTATGTGATTGAAAGAATAAAACGTATGTTTTTGCCACATCTAACTTTTGGAGTGGTTCACTTATTCACTCAAACGTTCAAAAACGTTAAGTGTCTGCAGTGAGTCAGTTATGCTAAGTAAGCATGTTATACAAACATGCTATTGTGGTGTGTGGCACAGAACTTTTCCCCTAAGGAGCTTTATGGGTCCAGTGGGGAAGAGGGTGGTGGAATGACACTTATCTACTGCAATACAAAGTGAAATGTGATTAATCTTATAAAAGAGGTATAAACATGACTCTAGGAATACTACTGGCTTTCTCCTCATCCAGTCCCTGCTAAGGCACCATTCTCCATTCAGCCAGCCAAGTGAATACCATGGAAGCTGCTCTAAGCTTCCCTCTTCCCCTTGTTTCCACCTGTTCACACTTGCTTTGTGTATTTCTCTTATCTCTACTCTCTTTTCCATCACCATTGCTTTAGTTTAGGGCCTGTCCATCTCTTTCTTGGATTTCTAAAATTGTTTTTTACCTGGCATTTCTGCCTCCAAATTTCTACCTCTAGTTCACTGCATGCTTAGATAGCATCAAACTGGTTGTTCTAGAGTAAAAATCTATTCCCATTCCCTGTAGGATGAAATATTTTCAGTAGACCAATAATTGTATTCAGATTTTCAGTTCTAAATGATGGAACCTTTGTCTTCCTCTACTGCTTATTGCTTCTATTGGCATCTTTCCCCTTCTGTCCATGCAGAACCACTTCTGATTTCTGGAACTCACCTCATTTTTGGAGTCTCTCTGCTTTTTACCCCTGCTGCTCTTTCTGACAGGAAACTGCTCCTCCTTTTTCCACATACACCGTACACTTACCATTTGAGACTTCATTAAAACATCTCTCTCTCTGAGAGCTTCCTGACCCACTTCTCATTGCAGCAAATATTTTCCTTCACTCTAGAATTTAACACATAAATTTGATGCTTGATTTGCCTATCTCCTCTGTGAGATTGATATCACTCCCAATAAAGTAGAAAACATTTAAAACATGCTTATTAAATGAATATGTTAAGAAGAGAACAAGGAAGTTTTGCACAGGCCTCTTCTGTTCTCATATAAAATCTCTCCCAATACTGTAATGAAGTTCTTTCATGTTCTATGAAGAATCAGGGAGCAAATTATGTTTAGGCCCATGAAGTCAGAATCAGGTGGCCAAACACCTAATGATGACCTATTATTGTCTGCTATTTTGCTTATTGGTGTTGGCATGACTAGGTTTTTTTATTGCAAAATTAGAGGTCCTTGGGCTTCCAGGTTCAAATGATAAACTAGAAGTTTGTGTTTGGTTTGTATTTTCAATTAAGATTTCACCTATTGACCTTTATTTGCTTTTGTCTTCCAATCAATAAGAACTTATCCCCCATTTCAGAGAAAGGGGGTAGAGGGACTTCTAAATTACAATTCTATAGTCTGCTAGGGATTATTAAGGTTATGAGCTGTCAGTGAGCATATGTTGGTGTCCTTGGAAGTCCAGTATTGATAGCACTACTTCAGAATTGATTATTTTAAGAACTGGTATATATGATGAGCTAAAGAAACATTATCTTAATTAGAGGACATTTCTATTTTCCTGGCTTCAAAAATGCTATTACATGTTCATGACTCTTAGTTTGATTCTGCAACTTTCCAAAACCACTCAAATATATAGTGTAAAGTTATAATGCTGATTTATCTACTTTTATTTAATTTTCATCATCTTTAGCCCATGTATCCTTAGAAAATATTCTTCTTCCTTTCTTTATCACCAAGATTCTTTACTAGCACTTAAAATGTGTTGTCTTCTGTCCATATATTTTTGTGCTCATATATTCTGTGATTAGCATAAAATCTCTTGAATATCATCTCATCAAGCTTCCATTTGCACAGAATAATGTAGGAGACATAAGAAGTGGTATTTTTGGTTTTCAAACTTATGGGTGGAAAAATTGGGGCACACTGGGCAAATGATTATGAAATTGGAAGATAAAGAGCTATATACGTCTTGACTGTTTTATTTGCTTTTCACCAATGATCACACTTCTCTCTCTAAGCACTGGTCACTTCAGCTATCTTCAAAACAGGCTTCATTCTTGAGAAAATCTGATTTTCTAAAGTTCAAAAATCCTGACATCTGAATTCACACATATTACCTTTTCATAGAAAATTGAATATAGTGGCTTTGTCATTTATCCTCTGAGTTTGCTTCCTTGTTTGTAAAACAGGGCTAGTCGCATCTACCCTGCCCACATCATGGGATTGCTGTGAGTTCAAATGGGAAATCACCTGTGAAATCCCTTTCCAATTTGTTAAAAAGCACCTCAGACGTAATGCTGTTGTTGGCCCAGCAGTGCACAGGGACGTGTGTTTACTAGTGACCTTTGCTTGACACTGGCGCTGCCTATGAAAAGTTCAAAGATGTGCTGGTTGGGGAGGGGCGGGGTGGAAGTGGTGGTGCTTGTGGTGGAGAACTGTTTCCTTTGACATCATTATTAAATATTAAATTTTCATAGGAATACTTTTTACAGCTGGGTGAGGAGGAGTAGCATGGTTAATGGTGCTTGTATAAACTAGAATAAAGGTTCCGTTTATGATTAGATGACTTGTCATGTGGAGTTGATGACACAGGCATAAATGAAATGTAAAATGTTTCTATTTATAGACTAGAGTATCATAGTCATTAAAAATAAAGGCTAAAATTTATCGAGTACTTATTATGTGCAGACACTGTGCTAAAGTGTTTCCACTACATTATTTGTCATTTCATCCTCCGCAAACAGCACTCAAGAGCAGGTATTATCCCCAATTCTCCAGTTGGGGAAGCAATTCAGAGTTCTCAAATAACTTGCTTAGGATCACACAGCTAGTCCATGGTAGAATTAATTTTCAAGCCCAGTCTAACACTGGCTCATTTAGCCACCATGTCCTCAGAAAACAAAAGAAATGATGATCAGCAGGAAAGTGAGCTGAGAGGATTTTATGGAGAAAAAAAACTTTCTCTCTAACAAGAGTTTATTTACTACAGTGTCAGTCATTTCTTTTTAATGAGAAAACAAAACAGAACAAACACAACAACTTCTCCCTCCTGCTGGGAAGGATTTGTCCCGGTAGAAATAATAAACACCAGTGTCACATTCTCTCCTAATTAGTTAACTGAGTGAGACCGGAGCTTCAGGGAAACCTGCCATGCTCAGTCCCAGGGGCCACATTACGTTTTCATGTTACATCTGGAAGCTGGAGTCCTGCTCCTTGTCAGAAGATACGCTTGGCA
Organism: Myotis nattereri; assembly: GCF_964212035.1. Lineage (NCBI taxonomy): Eukaryota > Metazoa > Chordata > Mammalia > Chiroptera > Vespertilionidae > Myotis > Myotis nattereri. Next base: position 27,983,748 of record NC_138086.1, on the reverse strand, counting down.
GTGATTGATTGCCCTGTCCTATGAGTTTCCTCTGCATTTTGTGCCCATCTCAGCATTGTTTAAATTGCTCCTGGAGCCACCTCCTGTGCCCAGGCTGCCTCCCAGCTCACAGATTCTGTTCCATCCCCAGAGCCTGCTTATTTTATGGGCCTCCCAGAATGCCTCTGTGCTGCTTCTACCTGTGCCCTGCGCTGATGGAGGGTCATCCTCACTCGTGTCTGTTCACTTACAAAAAGAGAGGCATTGGCAACTCTCTTGAAAGGAAGTGCCAATAATCTGATTCCTTCTGGAATGACTATCTCCAAAACAAGCTTCCCTCTCCTGTCTTATCTCCTAGCCCTGTTGGCATGTGGTTCTCACATTATATGGCAGCTTTTTGTTGCTGTAGTAGCACAATGGATGAGGATGGGAATAAGGGATGAATGGAAATAGAATTGTAACAACCACAGTCATTAGTGTAGGTGCCCAAGGATGAGTCCACGGTCAGGCTGAGCCAGTTTTACTTTGAAGTAGGTCATGCAAGGAAACTCATTATGGTGAGTCCCAAAGCTCTTTAAAGCATCAGTAGCTGCCCTTGGCTCAAACACCAGAGATTCATTTTTCTCTTTCATATAAATATATGCAATATGTAATTTTATTATAAGAGAAAAGATTCATAAAGATGTATAAAAATGTATCAACTTGGTTTAAATAACCCAAAGGAACCACTGTGTACACAGCCCAAGAACTGAAACATTTGTAGTAATCTGGACCCTTCACGTCTGCCTTTCTGATTATGTTCTCTTCCCTCCCCTTCAGAGATAACTACTACTGTGTTTTTATGTTTATGACCTTACTACAAGTATGCATATTTCATGCATGAATGTATACGTATACATGTGTATATATATTTCATATGTGTGTTTATATTTTTGCTTATTTTGAAATTTTATAAGTTGAATTCTATTGTAAATCTTCTGTGACTTGCTTCTTTTGTTCATGTTTTGTGATTCAACCTAATTGGTTAATACCACATTTGTTTTATTAAATTTTTCATGCTCTATAGTACTTTATTGTATGAATATGTAAAAATTTATATATTCAAATTCTGCTGGTGAGTATTTATGGAGACTCCAAGTTTTTGTTTTTGTAACACTTCCTGGTGTCAATGTCCAAAAATTTCTCTAGGGTTTAAACCTGGGATGGCATAGTTGGGTGGTAGATTTTACACACATTTATTATTTATTTATCTAAAATATGTTTTAATTGATTTGAGAGAGAGAGAGAGAGAGAGAGAGAGAGAGAGAGAGAGAGAGAGAAGGACAGAGAGATAGAAACCTCAATGAGAAAGGAACATCGATCACCTGCCTCCTGCTCCCCACACTGAGGATCAAGCCCATAACCTGAGCATGTGCCCTGACGGGTAATTGAACTGGTGACCTCTTGGTTCATGGGTCAATGTTCCACTACTGATCCACACCAGCCGGGCAGTTTTACACACATTTCAATGATCACATAATGACCTCTTATTCACATCCTAGTTTACACTCCCAACTGCAGACAATAAGAATTCCCATTAATCCACCTCCTCCTCAGCACTTGATATTAGCTGATTAATTTTTTTTTACCAAATTAGTGAGAGTGTCAAATGGTATCTCATTGTGATTTTCCAGATGGGGAAACTAAGGCACAGACCTATTGGATAACATGTCCAAGGTCACATGAATAGCTGGTAAGGGTCAGAGCTAGGATTTAGGACTCAGGTAATCCTGGATTCAGTTTTTATTCTTGGCCACTCCTCTGCACTGTCTCTCAATAGCATTGCTGAGACATGGGCTATTATTTTTGTTGAATGGAGACCTCATAATTATTGGGTGGGAATTATAAGGTGTTTTTTTTTTTTCTCCCCATATCAGTGATCAGTACCCTTGACACAGAAGAATTCAAAGATATTCTTGATCCACTTCTCCTACCCCCATACTTCCTTATTCAATAAAACAGGGATCTAATGCAGGGGTGGGCAAACTTTTTGACTCGAGGGCCACAATGGGTTCTTAAACTGGACCGGAGGGCCGGAACAAAAGCATGGATGGAGTGTTTGTGTGAACTAATATAAATTCAAAGTAAACATCATTACATAAAAGGTTACGGTCTTTTCTTTCAATAGTTTTATTCATTTCAAATGGGCCGGATCCGGCCCGCGGGCCGTAGTTTGCCCACGGCTGATCTAATGTCTTGTCAACAGCATTTATTTTTAAGAAGGTACAATTCTTGAAGTTTAGCTATTTCCTTAAGAAAAATCACAGTAGAAAGACAATTATGATCAGAACTAGGGGCCCAGTGCATGAATTCATGCACCTTGAAAGGAACTGTGGGCTGCGAGGCTGCGGTAGGCACAGGGGTGGGTGGGTCTTGGCCCATCCTCCGTGCCCCCTCCCAGCTCCTCTTGCCACGGTCTCTGGTCCCCTGTCTGCCGGGGCAGCCCTGCTCCCACTGCTCCCATGCACTGACAGTGCTGGCCCCGCTCACACCTGCTGATGGCATGGAGCAATTGGGGCCAGCACCAGCAGCAGGTGTGAGCGGCGGCTGCTGCCACCCTGATTGCCCCTCAGGAGCAGGGGGAGGTGGAGAAGCCCTCAGGGGTGATTGGGCTGGCAGCCACCACCGCTCACACCTACTTATAGCTCTGAGTGATTGGGACTGGCTTTGGCGCCAGCTGCGGGTGTGAGCGGGGCCAGCGCTGGCAGTGGGTGCAAGTAGGGCTGGCACTGGCAGCAGGTATGAGTGCCAGGCGGGAGCAAAGAATTTTCAGTAACCACCAGAGGCTCCCGCCAATGACAGCGACTGGTGCCCTGCCTTGGTCTGGTGCCCCCACTCACCTGCTCCACCATCCCGCCGTGGCCAAAGCCTGGCATGTTTCGCACACGCCTCCTCGTGGTCAGTGCACATCATAGTGACCGGTTGTTCAGATGTTTGGTTGTTCCAGTTCTGCCATTTGGTCTGTTTGCATATTAGCTTTTTATTATATAGGATAATAGAGTTGATTAGGAAAATTAAAAAATGTGTTTTCTTATTTTCTATAAGATATTAATTGAATATGAAAACATCAGCAGAGCTTTAACCGCCTTGGGCCTTGCTAGGCAGTGCTTTTCATACTGGCCATCCCAGTGTGTCACTTTGCATGACTTTGGAGTAGCTAATGCAAACTTGCTAGTGTTCTTTTTTGCCCCATATTCAGTTTCTGATTAGGAAATCCCACAATGGCTTTTTAATTTGGATCAAACTTTTTAGTGCTCATTTTTGAGGCTCTTCTTGCCCTGGTTTAGCTCATGTTGCTTTCGTGAATTATTTCTACTCCCTGCTTGTGGGCTTCTCTCCAAATCCCATCTCCCTTGCATTCACCGGGCCATATGGTTTATATCAACTCCTACCATCTCCTTGGCAGCCCACCTTCATTGTCTTCCACTCAAGTCCCTCTGAGTGCTCGTGAAGTCCCATGTCTTGGAACCACCTCCACAGATACTAAGGACACACAATGATGAATTTTCCCGACAACTCAAATGCCCATGATTTCTCCTTCCCTATTCACTTACTGTTTTTTGGGGTGTATTCCAAACTCCCCCTCCCACCCCCATGGGTGGTGTTGCCATTCTTATTTAACTATAAACCCCATGAATAGAGATGTTGCCCCACTCTGTGCTGTGCCCTGGCATTGAATCGATTCCCTGTGTACAAGTCTCACTGTTACATTTGCTAGGGTATGTGGTTGGCAAACAGAAACTTTCAATGCATTAATGTTGTCCCCTGTTGTAGGAGATAGGTTAGCCCTGGTCCCTTTCCAAAGAAATCCGGGCACTGGTGTGCTGAAGAGCTGGCCCTTTATGCTGGTCTCCCGGGGTGCTCCCAAGGACTCTGTGAGAGGAAGGGAATGAATGACAGCTTTCTTTTTCTTGGCTAGTCTTCTTTCACAAACCCTAGGAAAACAGGCAATCACTGCTGATTAGAAAAACAAAAGAAAACAGAACCAGCCAAGAAAACAAAACAAAAGCCCCTAAGCTTTCCAACATCAGCTTATATTTCTTTCTCCGAGTCCTGACCCTACCATTCTCTCTCATTCCCCTTTATTAACTCTCACTGTTGATTGTAACCATATAATCCTTTGATCCATTTGGCCCCTGGGGAATGCTTTGTTGGTGATAATTATCTAATTATCTTTTGAAGCCTTATTATAGGTATGTGTGTGTGAGGGGGGTGCTATTTACTAAGATTTACTTACAATTTTGCTTTAGATTGTCTTTTGGCCTCAGAGAATAGTTAAGTGAAAGTATTTAAAACATTGCAAAATAAGAAGGTAACAGGAAAGAGTGAGGGAAGGAGGAAGGCTGACCTCCGGGTTTGCTTTTACGGGGATGGATAGAAAGGGTCATCGATTCAGAGGGGAAGTCATGGATCCTCTCTCTGTCAGTGAGGCTGTTCATTGCAGATTTCATTCCCACAGATAAGTCACTTACGCTATATGTAGGTGTTTGAGAAGGGAATGGAAAAGGCCTCACTTGGTCCCTAAGTAGTCACCTCTGATAGCAAAGTGAAGAATCCGACTGTGCTCGCTTTTTAAAGTTTACTTGTGTTTATTTACGATTGTTACTACATGAAAGGATACTGTCTGGGTTATATTAGTGCCTGTGTAATCAAAGCACTAGGCAGGTACCCTGAAGTTATTGCCATATAATTCTTATGTGAGGATAATTGTAACTCCACTTGTCTATTTTATTTTCTATGTAATTTTATTTATTATTTATTTTTGAATTGATGAGAGAGAGAGAGAGAGAGAAAGAGAGAGAGAGAGAGAGAGAGAAAGAGAGAGAGAGAGAGAGAGAGAGAGAGAGAGAGAGAGAGAGAGAGAGAAACATCAATGTGAGAGTGAAACATTGATTGGTTGCCTCCAGCACGCACCCTGACTTGGAGTCGAACCCATAACCTGGGTATGTGCCCTGACCAGGGATTGAACCCTTGACCTTTCAGGGCATGGGACAAAGCTCCATGTAACTGAGCCACTCGGGCCAGGGCTCCATTTGTCTGTTTTCTATTGAACTGGAAACCCTAATTTCCAATGAAAACATTTCCCTGCTGTGCTCCACTCCCAGGTCAGGCTTATTTTAAGGCAAGAACTGGGTAGCGCTGATGACTGGCTGCCCTGAATCATGATATCAGCCTAAGCATCTCTTACCATGATCATCTAGCTTCAGAATACTAAACTGTGTTGTGACTTGTTCAGCTAGTTCCTGGAAGGTTAGTCCTGGATATGCTCCTTCCACTTGTATTAGCCGCCTAGAAGCATGTTTCCGTGTGTTTCTGTTTGCCCAGGCTGTGTGCCACGGCTCCCGAGGCCTGTGCGGTCCTGGATGGAGCTGGGAAAATACTCTGCAGTCCAGCTCTTGCCGAATTAGCAAGTCAAACAAACGCTTCCTTTTTTTCCAGCTTTCTATGCCAGTCCTCATTTTCTGGGTCTATTTTGGTTGTGCAGAACTTTAGGATGTGACTTTCTCGGCTTCATACAACATTCGTTCCCCCATCAACATGACCCCACAGAACACTTAGAAGCCGTTACTACTCTAGCACTTCCCTTCCCCAGACTGCAACCTGGGGGACTGCGCCTCCCCTCTTCAGAGCCAGAAGAGTATGCAGCATGGAGAGAGCCATAGAACTACCTCCTTCCAGGCTGACCTGGGCCAGCTATGTGGCCTTGAGCAAGTGACTTAACCTCAACTGAGCCGCAGTTTTTTCATCCTTAAAATGGGGGTGATGCCAATAACAGTACATATCTAGTAGATTTTCTATGAGGATTATATTAGATCACACAGGTAAAACTATGCCGGCACTTCTTTGCTTGCAAATGTGGACAAAAGGAAGGGACCGAGAAGAACAGTAAAAGTGCAAGAGAAAGCAAGAAAATCCCTCCATGCCAAATACCCAAAATGGGAATATATTTTTCTATAAATCGACCTTACATATCCTGACTTAGGAAATTATTCAAATCTATTATTTTCTAAATTTTCTGGAACGAAACAATCCCTTCAGGTTACAACCCAAGTGGGCCAGGAGTGACTTCTGTCATTCTGGGCAAATGGCCGCCTGAGCCAGGATGGTGGGGTCAGGCAGAGATGAGAGCCTTGGTCTTGGCGTGAGATGAACCAGCCGCTGGCAGCTCCGTCCTTTGCGGGCTGGGTAATCAGGCAGGCCACTTCTCAGGCTGGGCTGGCTGCCTTCTAAGGCCTCTGAGTCAGGAAAGAAGACCGGGTGATGACACACATAAGGAGAACCCCAAAATGCCATCTTCAGTTTTGGAAAGGTTTTTGGAGACACCTATGCCATGCTTTGTCTGGAGCAAGTGCGTGGATTCCTGCAGATAAGTGTCCGTGTGTTTTTTCTGCTGCTGATGATGGGCAGTGCCACTATTTCCACCTGTCACCACAGGCCCACTCTCTGAAAAGAAAGGGAATCGGCCTGGCAGGTGCGTCGGTGCTGCAGGCCGCTCTCACCCTGGGGCTTTCTTCAGCAAGTAACAAGCACGTAACTGTTTCATTACGCAGCGTCCACCTTTTCTCCTGACAAGGCGAAGCCCCGTGGTTTCTTGAAAAGGGGATTTGTAGTCAGCCAGAACCCACTCAATTTTGCTTTGTCTGGTGACATTTCCATACTCCCTTTCACCCTGGTCAGTGAAGGTAATTATGTCAGCCACTGCAAAAACAACTGAGAGTGGTGTTTTACAAGAAAGCAAAAAGGTCATTTGAGCCATACTGTTTCAGCGGCTGCTGGCTGTTTCTCTGACCATGCCTCTGTCTGCTCCTCATCTCTACCCTGATTAACCCTATGGGCTTCCTCACATTCTCAGAAAGTGTGCCCCCCCACCCCACCCCACAAAGCCATTCTTCTTTGAGCATCTGATTTCCCAGTGATCCTTCCTTTCTTTAAGCTCCTTTTATCTTTGAGGAAGAGGAGGATAGTCTTGGCTAAAGTTATATTCTGAAAATGGAGTTGCTGGTTGCTGAGTGAGATTTTCATTGATATTAAAAAAAAAAAAAAATGTCGCCCTGGGTGGGTGGCTCCGTTAATTGGAGCATCATTCTATACACCAAAAGGTTGCAGGTTTGATTCCCAGACAAGGGAACATACCTAAGTTGTAGGTTTGCCCCCGCCCCCCCGCCCCCAGTCAGGGTGGGTACTGGAGGTAACTGATCACTATTTCTCTCTCAAATCAATGTTTCTCTCTCTCTCTCTCTCTCTCTCTCTCTCTCTCTCTCTCTCTCTCTCCCTCCCTCTTCCTTCCTCTCTCTAAAATTAATAAACATATCCTTGGATGAGGATAAAAAATAAAAAGTGTATTTGGCTTCACATCTCTCTCTGAGTCTTGGAAGGTGGTCTACCAGCACCCCCTATTTTCTGACTCACTTATCCTACTCCATTTCAGACACATCCTATCCCTCTTTATCACGTGAAACTGCTTATCACTTCTTCCTCCATGCCTCTCCGCTGGCTGGTCCCATCTTTTCTGTCAATGCTCATCTTCCCCTTATGAAAAATATCTTGCAACTTCCCTCGGGAATCTCTCAATCAATTTCCCTATTTCTTAGGCAACCAGGGGCTACATTTGGATGTGTAAATACACATGTCTGATGTTATAGAGACTCCTACTTTTCTTAAGAGTATATGCATCACCCCTTGGCCGGGTAGCTCAGTTGGTTAGAGCATCAACCCGATATGCTAAGGATGTGCGTTTGATCCCCAGTCAGGGCACGTACAAGAATCAACCAATGAATGCATACATAAGTGGAACAACAAATCAATGTCTCTCTCTTTCTCTAAAATAAATTTTAAAAAAGAGTATATGCATTACTACAGAGAATGAAGATTTTATCTCCATTTTATTTCTCTTCACAGCAACTGGACAGTAAAATCTGCTCTGTAATAAATATCATTAAGGTTTTATTCATATACTGAAGCCTATTCTATTTTGGATCTTTTGAGCAAGCTTCTGAACTAACCATTTACTTTCTGATTCTTGCTTCTAAGGTGTTATTGCTTAGTCAATTTAGCATAGCATTGAAGTGAAAGACTTTTCATGTCAATGAAATAAAATGCTTACTTTTTCTACATTTCAGTTAATATCTGTCGTATGCTGATATTAAAGGGAAGATTCAAAATCAGTGTCCTATTATAACTGAATTGCAAATACAAATTATCCCATCTATATTTACACTTATGAGTGAGAGCAGGCTCTACAGTTCTATCTTTATTTTAAATTGTACACTTTTTGCTAGATGGGCATTTTGCTGGTGTATGTCTCTGAAAGTGACCTTTGCTCTATTAACTCCTCCTTGGCTTTACTTTTGTTCCAATTTAGTTTTTGGCTAAATCTGATCTTCTCGGTGAAAAAGGCCCTCAGGTTACTGAGTGGTCAGAGTGCTGCTGGGTGATGATAAGGTGCTTCATGTGCACCTGGAGCCGGATGACCCATACAGCGATCATCTCTTAAGCTCCAGAACACATTTATTTGTACTTGGATCCCGGCCTTAAACACCATTTCCCATGCAGTCTTGATGTTTGGTTAAAACCAGTCACCATCCATCACTTTCAGGCCGCATCAGTTCTGTGCACAGATATCACTGAGAGACACATGAGCATACTTTTCCAACCTAAGTTCCTTTTAGAGGTCCTGAAGGACACTGTTAAATACATCAAATGAGTGCCAGGGACCTATCACAGGAAGGATGCGGCCTGACCTTGAGGGAAGGGATGCAGCCAGATGCCCTGATGCTATCTCTAAGATCCGCCAGGAAAGTCATGAGGTGCTAAGGCCCTGACTTGGTACCTTCCACTCATTTGTGAGGCTCACAAGGGCCTTATTTATTGGTTCTTCTACTTCTCTTACCCTCTCAGGATTAGAGCCTTATCATCCAAAGGCCAGGAAAACAGAAATAAACAAAATCTGTTGATCTCAATGACATTTTCTCAACAATCTGGGGACAAAGGACCTTGAGAGAATTCTTGAATTTTGTTTTAAAATCTCTTACATTGCTGAAGTAGTTTTCAATGTACTAAGCATTTTAATAGGTATTACTTGATTCAAAGGTTAAGAAGGACAAAGAGTATTATGTGTACTATAATTGTTTTGGGTTCATGAATTTTAGTAAGGTGTAGTCAGATTTAAAAACTTTTACAAATGTGAAAAATCCTCCCTGAGGGTAGAAGCTTAACATTTATTGAACAAAAATAGTTCAAGGAATTCTGTAATATTGATGCTAAAAATAAATTTATATTTTTTTAGTTTTAAGGGAATAGTTGGATATTACTCTTGAAGGTAGTACTATGTAAAAAAAATGTTGACCTACTATATACAAAGTTGATAATACAGCATTGCTACAGAAAACATTAATTTTGAGTTGTATAGATAGTTTTTAAAATTTTTTTAACTTGGCCCTAGCTGGTTTGGCTCAGTGGATAAAATGTTGGCCTGGGGACCTACTCGTCTGGGTTCTATTCCCGTCAGGGGCATGTACCTTGCCTAGCCTGGGCCCTGGTCAGGGCTCGTGCAGGAGGCAACCAATTGGTGTGTTTTTATCACATTGATATTTCTGTCGTTCCCTCTCTCTTCCACTCTCTCTAAAAATCAATGGAAAAATATCCTCGGGGGAGGATTAAAAAATTATTTTTTTTAAATTGATGAGAGAGAGAGAGAGAGAGAGATATTTATTTGTTATTCTACTTTATTTATGCATTCATTGATTGATTCTTTTATGTGCCCTGACCCGGGATCAAGCCCAAAACTGGGGTGTAAAAAGACGATGTTCTAACCAACTGAGCTACCCTGGCCAGGGCAGTTGTATAGATTCTTTTTTTTTTGTTTAAATTAAATCTTTATTGTTCAGATTATTACAGTTGTTCCTCTTTTTCCCCCCCCATAGCTCCCCTCCACCCGGTTCCCTCCCCACCCTCTGCCCTTACCCCCTCCCCTGTCCTCATCCATAGGTGTATGATTTTTGTCCAGTCTCTTCCCGCACCCCCCCACATCCTTTCCCCCCTGAGAATTGTAAGTCCACTCCCTTTCTATGCCCCTGATTCTATTATATTCACCAGTTTATTCTGTTCATCAAATTATTTATTCACTTGATTTTTAGATTCACTTGTTGATAGATATGTATTTGTTGTTCATAATTTGCATCCTTACCTTTTTCTTCTTCTTCCTCTTCTTAAACGATACCTTTTAGCATTTCATATAATACTGGTTTGGTGGTGATGAACTCCTTTAGCTTTTTCTTATCTGTGAAGCTCTTTATCTGACCTTCTATTCTGAATAATAGCTTTGCTGGGTAAAGTAATCTTGGTTGTAGGTTCTTGCTATTCATCACTTTGAATATTTCTTGCCACTCCCTTCTGGCCTGCATAGTTTCTGTTGAGAAACCAGCTGACAGTCGTATGGGTACTCCCTTGTAGGTAACTAACTGTTTTTCTCTTGCTGCTTTTCAGATTCTCTCTTTGTCTTTTGCTCTTGGCATTTTAATTATGATGTATCTTGGTGTGGTCCTCTTTGGATTCCTTTTGTTTGGGGTTCTCTGTGCATCCTGGACTTGTAAGTCTATTTCTTTTGCCAGGTAGGGGAAGTTTTCTGTCATTATTTCTTCAAATAGGTTTTCAATATCTTGCTCTCTCTCTCTCTCTTCTTCTGGTACACCCATAATTCAGATGTTGGTACACTTGAAATTGTCCCAGAAGCTCCTTATACTATCTTCATATTTTTGGATTCTTTTTTCTTTTTGTTTTTCCAGTTGGGTGTTTTTTGCTTCTTTGTATTTCAAATGTTTGACTTGATTCTTGGGATCCTCTAGTCTGCTGTTGGATCTCTGTATAATATTTTTTATTTCAGTCAGTGTATGCTTACTTTCTAGTTGGTCCTTTTTCATATCTTTCAGGGTCTCACTAGATTTATCGAGGGTCTCACTAAATTTATTGGCGGTTTCTAGAAAATTCTTGAAAAACCTTACAACCATGGTTTTGAACTCTATATCCAGTAGTTTGCTTTCCTCCATTTATGTCATTTGTGACCTGTTTCTTTGTCTTTGCATTTTGGCTGCTTCCCTGTGTTGGTAGAGTGGCTTTCTGTGCTAGGTGTCCTGTATGGCCCAGTGGCTCAGCCTCCCCAATTACCTAAGGTGGACACTCTTGGTGCACCCCTTTGTGGGCTTTGTGCACAGTCTTGTTGTAGTTAAGCCTTGATTGTTGTAGGTATCACTGGGAGGAATTGACCTCCAGGCCAATTGGCTGTGAGAATCAGCAGTGGTTATGGTGGGAAAACTTCTGTGCTGGAGACACACTTATGGGGGCAAGACTTGCTTCAGTGGGGCTTTGGTGCTCCCTGAGTCTGCCCCCTGAGTGTGTCCCTTATGGATCTGAGGAGCTGTAATCTGGATGGTCCTCCTCTGACCACTGGGTACACTGGCTCTTGGATCTCTAAGGAGGTGCTAATTTAGCCTCTGCCTGAAGCTACCCAGCAGGAGCTACGGAGAGATCTGAAGATTCCTCTTCTTTGTTTGGGGTTTGGAGATGCCCAAATGAGGCCCAACTATTAAGCAATGCAAGCTGCTGTGGGGCCTTGGGCCTTCTTTTGGATGTTTTGGGTCTCTCTGACACAGCTGCAGTTTGTTAGGTAATTTTAGATTGCAAAGGGCCAGGGCATTCATATGCAAAAGCCTCTGCGCACAGCTTGGGTGGGGCGGGGTCTCAGGGAATCAACAGGGTGGAGCAAACAGCTATGGCTGATCCTCAGCCCTACCCTAAGAGGCCCCTCATCTCAGTGTCCCAGTAATCACTGCAAGCACCTCTGAGAGAAAGCCGCCCTCGAGTTCCGACCAATGCCAGACAGTCCAGTTTCTCCCCGTATGAGTCTGGGTCCCCGGAGAATCACCTGGAACTGGCGTTCAGAGCCATTGGGAGCTTGAGACTCCCTCCCAATTGAAAAAGACAACCGTGTCCTCAGTTGTCAGCCCTTTCCACGTGCGCCTCTGTACCTCTGCACTTTACTTCTGTACCTCCTCTGAGTCTCAGTGTGCTTTTCTCTTTCCTTCTAGTTGTAGAATTTCCACTCAGCCAGCCTTCCTGTGGTTCTGGATGATGTCCGTTTTGTCTTTTAGTTGTATTTTTGAAGTGGTTGTGCAAGGCAGCAATTTCAAATGTTTACTTATGCCATCATCTTGGTTTCTCCTCAATTGTATAGATTCTTAAGAAGATATATTCCCCAACCTTTCTGGCCCCCCTCTGACTGTTGGCACAAATTTTACACAACTGGATGAAAGTAACATACTGTGACAGTGGAAGAATGTGAATCCAATTGGCCCCTGAACCTGTGAACCTGTCTTCACTCACCTAATGCTAAAATAAATAAATAAATAAATAAATAAACCCACAAAATTGTAACACTAATCCAAGCTTGCTACTGATGTTCTAGGAAGTAACATGCATTATTGCTTAGTACAGGACTCTGGTTTGATGTGTAATATAAGCAGTTCTGGTCTGTTGAGATATTTGCAATGGTATTTCAGTGCATCTGATAAGCACCATTAGATACCAAAAAGATTTTATTTTATTTTTTTATTTTTTAAAATATATTTTATTGATTTTTTACAGAGAGGAAGGGAGAGGGATAGAGAGTTAAAAACATCGATGAGAGAGAAACATCGATGAGAGAGGAACATCGATCAGCTGCTCCTGCACACTCCCTGCTAGGGATGTGCCCGAAACCCAGGTACATGCCCTTGACCAGAATCGAACCTGAGACCCTTCAGTCTGCAGGCCGACGCTCTATCCACTGAGCCAAACTGGTTAGGGCAAGATACCAAAAAGATTTTAAAACATTTCCAACCCCAAAATTGATGACTAGGTTCAGCAGGGGCCAGTCAAGTGGGTCTCTTTTACCTCCTGGAACATCTGCCTTGATCCAGGGTTCAAAGAACTTTGAAATGACGGCTAGTTGAATCACCAGGCCACCAGTATCTACCAAGTATTTATTAAGTACTTCACATACTTCCTGTACTAAGAAGTTTTCAGTGAAGGATGAAGTCTGGATAAAACAAAGAAAAAATAATCAATCAAATCCCGGTTCTCATGCTTGTGGCTTAATTGCAGTGATGGGACTTGGGTATGTGAAACAACCAAAGAACAATTTCACAACAACACATAAACAAATGGAATTTGGGGAGAGACATCTGGTCCCTGCACTTTTCTAGCCAATTCCAGGGGTGAATAAGGGAAGGGGAACGGACTGTTTCGGAAGGGAACTGTCCCGGGCCTCTGGCAGCAAGGTGGAGTTTTTCTGCCAGGAGGGAACACTGGATGGGAGCTGTTTGTTTTTTCTCCAAACAGGAAACCTCTTCCATGCTAATAGTAGCTTCAAAAGGATTGCTGCAGCGGATGGAAAGAACCCATATACATTCACGCATTCACTTAGCAGGGACTAATTGAAGTGGAGGATTAACTCTGTCATTAGACAGAAGCAAAACCTCTTTATGTCTTGTCTCCCATCTACGGTTATACTTTAAGAGAGATTTGGCACAGGTGGTGTTTGAATATTAGACCACTGCCGCATTGAATGGCCTTTTAGTTGCCACTGATGGATTAATCCCAATGATGATAAGAGGATAATAAGATTTGTCAGATGTGTGCTCTGCATCCTCCATATTTCGGCGATGGAGGGGAAGCTGGTAGGCTGAGTGTGAGGGATAAAGGACTAGAGTTCAGTAAGTGATTCTTCCCTCCTCTCCTGCCTCCTCCAGCCAAGCAGTCTCTTCTCTCACATCTGATTATTAAATGGAGATTCTGGATTGAGCTTCCTTAGATAGAATTACTAATTCAATTCTACAAACAATTGTCTGCCTGCCTGGTCTTCTTACCTTTCTTCTTCCTGCTGCAAAAAGCTGGTCCTTCAGGTGAGCAGTTCTCAGCCACTTTTATTTTTCTGCTGAGATACTCAGGACATAAAACAGATGATATTGTATGCAAAATACACTCCTACAGTGGCACAGGTAGCAAAGGCCTTTTCCTGTTCGTGGCCTTTTCCCAATGCTCCCTGGGAGTCAACAAATCCCCTGACTCAATGGACATCACAGTGCACAGGTGTGATGAGACAGATTGTACTTTCCCCAAACGGTGATCGCCTTATCATCCATCCCACAGTCTTCTTCAATGTGACTTTGACACTCTTTCCATTAAGATATGGGGTCTACGTCCGCTCTCTTGAATGTGGACAAAATTGAGATGACAGCAGAAGTGATACCATGTGATTTCCAAGGCAACATGACTTCCATTAGGCTCTCCTTATGAAGGTTGCTTTTTAAACTCAGCCACCATTTCAGGAGGAAGTCCAAGCAGCCCGAGGAGACCCGCAGAAGAGGAACCAAAGTTCCTAGCTGAAGCCAGCACTCAGCTACCATTTTGAAAGTGGATCTCTCAGCTTTCAGTGGGGCTTCCCCAGCTGATGCCAGGTGGAACAGAGACAAACTGTTTCTGCTGAATCCAGCCCAAATTGCACATTTTTGATCAAAATAAATCATTGTTGTTTTAAACATCTATGTTTTGGGATGGTTTGCTAACAGAGAACTGATACAAATGTGTTTGTTATTATAAGAATAATCTTGGAACTTTTCTATATTATTAAAAAACTCTCAGAATTTTAACCTATTATTATTAACAAATAACTTGACACATATCTTATTATCAACTTTCAAAACCTCCTCTAGGCCTCGATTAAAATGCAGAGGTCTTTAGAAATATTTAAATGCTCCTTTCTCTCACTTCATCTTAGACTTGTTTGATATGACTATGCAAAATAATATTAATTACAGTCATTTTCACAAACTGTTTCTCATCTATGCCTAATTAGCATAATCACAGTGTGTGTGTTAGATTACCTTTGCTGTGTTTGATGATTATCTTAAATTTCATTTTGGGGAGCTAAGCCTTCACAGTTTGTTGCTCATGTACTGTGGGTGTTGGCTGCTCATAAAGCAGAGAAATAAGTCTGCTATGGAAAATCTATGCAGAATATGGATGTCACAGAAGTGGGTGCTTGGGCAGCTGTCAGCGCCAGCTTTCTGGTGGCTAAGCTGTAAGTAACTTTGAATAAAGGAAAAATATGAAGACTCCAGTGATGTTGAGCTTGAGGAAAAGGTAAACAACATTTGCCCTGGTGTGCTCACTATTCAGTGTCTCCTTTGGCATCATAGAATCGCCACTGAAAGCCACAAATTGACTTCATTTTGTATGTGATGAATTCATGAAACTTTTATCTGGGGCCATTTGTTTTCACTTTTGTCCATCCTGCTCCAAGTTAAACCAAGGAGAAATTGCGTGGTGGAAAGAACTGTGAGCCAGAGGTTAGAAACAATAAAAGAAAAGAAAATATAAAAGAAACAAAAAATAAAATAAAATAACCAAAGTCCCTCTTTTCCTGAGCTGGATTCTAACTGTGTGACCTTGGAAATGTCAAGTCACTTCTCAAGGCCCAGTTTCCTCATTTATGAATGGAGAGGGTTAGCCTAAGGCTAAATACGGCTGCAGAATGTGGAATATGACAACTTCTGAAAGGGTCATTTTAGGCTGTCATTCTTGCTTTGCAGATAAAAATATTTAGGAGTAAAATATATGCGGAACTTGGCAACGTTAGATATATATTTATGATTCCCAGTGAGTCAACTGATTTTGCCCCCTGAGTCTCCACAAGCCTCTGTTTGTTCAGTGGTTTCTGTTTTTACTTTTAATTTTTTTTCCCCAGAATTAAAAAAAAAAAAAAGATTTCGGTGATTTCTGTCATTAGGAGAATATAATTTGGCAATAAAATTATTTAAAAATTTGAAAGTAACTGAACCTGAAAGATTAAAATTTTTCAATAGACTAATTTATTGAAACTCTCTTTGATATATAATAATGTAGTTATTTCAGTTGATTTATTGAGAATTACAAGCAAATATGTGGCTTTGCCAAGTTCTGTGTGTGTTTTGTTCTTAAATATTTTCATCTGCAAAGCAAGAATCACAGCTGTAAAGTATCCCTATGGAAGTAGTCCTACGCCAAATTCTAGAGCTGTAATTGGCCTTCGTCTAACCTCATCTCACAGATGCAAAATGGTGCTTTCTCAGTGTAATGGGGTTAAAAAATGAGCATTCCATGGTGTTCTACACAGAAGACTGTAATGGTCAGATTCTCTGTTCCTTGAGCTCATTTGCAAGGCAGAGGCTCAAAAGAACCCACTTGTTCTCCGTTTACCTAATAAGAGGACTGAAGCTTGGTAACTAACCCAAGGTTATATCTAGTTAATGGCTTAAACCCAGTCAGTATAAGTCTAGATTCAATTACGCTATATCCCTTCCTACTTTGGATTTCTTGCCAAAATGTCAGTTTCCTGATAGGATGGCGTGTATTTTGTAGTTATATTTCCACATCCTTGACAGGGTTTGGCATGGCAGGAGCAGGCAGGCCAGCCAGCGGCCCCAGGCACTGGTTTGTCCCTACACTGATTCCAGGGGAGAGGCCATTTTTTCTTCCATGCATGGATGTCTGAGGATGTCTTGACTCTGGGGAATCCAGGTCTCAGGAACAGAGACTGAAAACAGATTCCTTCCTGGCCATCTTGACTTCTCAGTTCTAGTATTCTGCCTTGGGATGTTTACTGGACAGCCATTTATTGGAAGGCATAGCACTGAAGGAAAAAGAAATCATTTCAGGTGAACTAATGATTCAACTTCTAGCCTCTAAAAATGACACAGTTCTCAGTTCTCTACCCCCTTACATTTCTAACTACCTAAGTTTATGTGACGTTAATTGCCCAGGAATTTATTCATTTACTTATCAATCTTTTGTTCCATTAATAATTTGACTTCTTTTGCTTCTTTGCACTTGGGGCATTGCTTCTTCAGTGTAAAGGAGTTTTAAGACAGGCAAGAAGACAAACTCAGAGCTCAAGAAATAATAAGGGGTAATACTATAATCAGAACAACTCAATTATTTGTTTTTGAGCTTGATCTTTCAGAAGGTTATTATCTGGAGTTGCGACTAATGGATTCAGGCTTTCTTTATGCAGAGGAAATTTTCAACAACAGTGTTCATGGGGAAGGACATTAATCAGGAGAGAGAAGTGGGCCTTGTGCTTAATAATGTTTGCATAATAGCTACCCTTGGGTGTATTGCTTGACTTAAAATAAATATTCATGCTTTCTATCTCCAGTGCAATTGGAAATTATTCATGGTTATGATTCTGTTATATGATCTACCTGCTCGTGTAGACTTTAAGCTGGGAGGCTGTTGGAAATGAAGACATAAATCACAATGCTTGTGATGAGTCTGGGGTAGAAACTGAAGGGGGCTATAATGTGGGCAATCTGGAGAACATGAGCCGAGAGCAGGTTTCTAGGAGGGGAGGAGCAGAGTCATACTGGCATGCTTGAGAACATTCATGTACTTTTAGCTCTTCAGTAGCACCTCATCCCCTGAGATAAAGTCCAAGTGCCTTCTCCGGACATAAATGGTGCTCACTGGAGTGGTCCCTGTGACTGTGGCACATTGCCCGAGACCACTCTCCACCTCAGATGTGCTCACATGCAGCTCTTTGCAGGTTCCCTCAGACACCATGACTTGTAACTTCCAGGTCTTTGTTCATATCCTACCTTTATTTTGCAAGAATTTTCCAAACCTCCTTTGCTAATTACTTCTACTTATCATGGAAGAGTTGGCTTAAGCTTTACTTCATCTAAGAAACTCCCCCGCCCGCTTCCCCTTCTTCCCTTCCTTCCTTCCTTCCTTCCTTCTTTCCTTCCTTCCTTCCTTCCCTCCCTCCCTCCCTCCCCCCTTTCCTTTCTCCTCCCCTCCCTTCCATCCTTCCTTCCTTCCTTCCATTCACTTTTTACTTAAATAGACTTGGTCCTGGGGAATTCCTTCATTGTCTTGATTTATTACTTACACCAAATTTTATTACACAAGTGCTTTAAGTTAATGAATTCATTTTTCTTTTCTCTCTCCTTTATTGCTTTTTTCCCTCTATTTCTCTCTTTTTTTTCTTTTAATTTCTGGGAAAGGTTTTAATATGATCTTGAAAACCATAGGCTGTATGCTACTTTGAACAAGTGTGTGTGAGTTTCAGCTCTGCATTAACTGCCCGCTCAGGCAATTTCCCTTACCTCAATTCTTTCCTAATATGGGTAATCTACTTCAGTGAAGAGAGCATCCTGTAGCATAAAAGTCCAAGCTGATTTGTTTTCTTATACTTGCAATCACTAATATTTTCTTCGGCCTCTCCCTCCCTGACTCTGAGGTAGGCTTTACATCTTGGAGTTACACAGCATCCCTTTGGTTTCTTCAGCAGAGCCTTCACCTGATGGGCACTGTATTAACAGAGCTATGTCTGCTTGACTCCACACACCAATTTTACCCTGTTGCTAGGCTCCTTTCTGAAGTGTTTGCATGCCATTTTCATGTATAGTCTCAAAAGTCCTGAAAGCTACCCCTCTGGTAATATTACATATCTATTTATAAAGCTTTTTTGTTTGTTTGTTTTATCCCTACTACAGAGAGATGAGCAGGACAGCTGTTAAACTTATCTAGTAAATTACAGATATTAGAATTAAGACTCCAATCCAGTGCCTTTTCCACAACACTATAAGCTTTATAACCTATAGAGACTATTTTCTTCTATTTTCTATACGCCTCTAGTAGACCTTGCATTGTGAGCTCACAGAGGGCACTAGATAGAGACCTGGACTGGACACAGGGACCTGCATGATGGTGATGACTGGACGACCACTAGCTCTGTGCCCCAAGAGAGTCACTTTACTCTGAACCCCAGTGTCCATCCATAATATGAAGAATGAGACACGTTTTCTTAGGTTCTTTTGACCTAATATTTTATTAACTCCTCTTGTCTTATTTTTATCTCTCTCCTTTTCTCCTTTCTCTTTGCCATCTTTTCAGCCCATCCAACAACTACCTGTTGTGCATTGAGATGTACACAGCATTGTGCATGTGCCTTAGGGAGATGGAATGAGTATGTTGCTTACAGCTTGTTATGGAAACATTCTTCCCTCTCTTTCCTGTTCCCCCCTTTTCCTCTATTCTTTCTTCTTCCTTCTTCCTCCATGTTCAAGCAGCCCTCATCATTTCCGTGGGTTTTCAAGGCTTCTGCTTTGATCAGCGGGAAGGCACTGGGTCGTGGGCCAGTGAATGAGCTTAACATGCCTCTGGTCCTTTGCCTCTGGTCCCTCAGGGCTCGTCAATGCTCCGTGTAAAAGTTTGGAGGGCTTTGCTCAGGGACTGTCAAAGGCTCCGTGTACTTTGGTGCATGATACTGACTTGTTGGCTAACCCTATAATGGGAGACGACTCAAACAAGAACAATAAATTGACACTTTGAAAAATACATTATTTTCTTCTAAATTTTTGTGACATTAAAGCCTAAAATAATCTATCTTTGGTTTAGTTTTAGGTATTTATATTTCAAAAGCCACCATTTCCAACCTATTGCATATAATCCCCCTAGAAACCATAATTGCCCTTAGACATAGGTATATTCTGTTCCTCTTTTATCAGTCATATTTTCTCATTCCTATTCTACACCCCACATGACATGCACATACTCTTCTCTTTTTCCTCCCGGGACAATTAGTTTAGGTTAACCAAGACTTTTAGAATTCTTTCTGTAAGAGTCACCATTGAATTAGATGACTATTTTCTTCAAAACATAATTAAAATATATGTGGTTCCTCTTCACTCTTTCTAGTCCCCTTTATTTCCATAGCAGTGGGTATTTATTTATCATTATAAAACACACCAACAAATACTGGTGATTTTTTGAACCCCAAGAGGACAGAGTGGAAGGAAATGGAAAGAAAGGAACAAAAACCAATGATGATTAGGCATCAGTGGATGAGTTAGAAATGTTTATGTGATTTAGTTGATACCTTCAGGATTCCTACAAAATTTAGACTTGCTGTTTTACAGATGTGGAAACTGTGGTTCAGAGGGGTTAAATGGTTCACTCAGTGTTCCACAGCTTGTGTCAGAGTTAAGATCTGAACCCAATCTGTGTGACTCCAAATTTCATGTTCTCTTTGTTGTACCAGGGCCAGAGGGGACTCTGGTAGGCTCTAGAATTATATAGGGGATGGGGCCCAGGTAGGGAAAGGCTGCAAAGAAGACCTTAGTCTATTCCAAGATTCAACCTTTGGCATGATTCTCCTTCCCTGGTCCCTGCCTCCACTGTAGACTATGTATGCAAAATATGGATCCAGGCCTTTTTAGTATTTTAAGGAGAGGGTCTTCTACTAATGAGACATCTCTCTTTTGTCTTTCACAGCAATTTTGCAGGCAGTAATAACTGGTGATCTTATGAAGGTAAGCCATCTTCCTACCAAATTTTTTGTTGATTTTTAAGAGCTTTAAGTCAACATCATTTCACACCAAACTTTCATGAGCCCATATGTCATTTATCAGACCCCCCTGCCTGTGCTGGCTTAGTAGAAAGAGGAAGGATGCTTTTTCTTTTTTTTTCTTTTTTTTTGAGAATTAAACAGAGAGGATTAGGGGAGTCCTCCCAGCATCTCCATGCTTCCTAACAGCAAAAGGTTTCTGTAAGATAACCATGCAATTTGCCTTCAATAGTAAAAATGGACTGCATGTCCCCAGGATACAGCGCTCACAGTGCCCAGAATTCCTCTTCTCTGAAAGCTGATATTGGAAGCTTAAAGATTTCTTTTTAGACAGGTCTTAAAATAAATGCAAGTGTAAGAATTATCTGGTCAACAACCAGAAATACATTCCTCAGGCCAGAGCCTATGTCTTCCAACATTATTAAAGTTTTGTATTTTGGGAATCATGGTAAACCAAGACAGTTTAATTTGTTCTTTTGCTTTCTGGTGAATTTTAATTCAGAGGGAAGGAAGTGTCCACCACTGCCTCTAGAGTGAACGCCAATTCTGAAGTCAGACCGCCAGGGTTCAGATCTTGGCCCGCCATTCCCTATATGCATGATTTTGAACAACTTTTTATCTTTGTACCTCACTTTCATCATCTCTAAAATGGAATCATAGCATTGCCTCTCTCTTCACTTTGTGAGGATCAAATGTAATAAAACAAGTACAGCTCTTGACTATTCCTATTACATAGAAAGGACTCTAAAGTGTTGGCTATTTTATTAGCATAGGGTTAGTCTGTGTATTTTTAAGAGCTAGACATAGTAGAAATGTAAATATTTGTTATAAAGTATAATACAGTTTATAACGTCTAAAAGCTATAGTTGGTCCCATATCCTTTTCAGGCCTTGGGACTTATGACTGCCCATCTATCCTTGTAAAGCCCACACTGCCATTGATCGGCTGTGTAATATGGGCAGCTCCCTAAGGGCCCAGGTTATGCCTTCCTCACCAGCCTGTGGAGGATGGTGCCATTGCAGATCCAGAAACCAAAAGCCTTATAGAAAGCTGAGAAGCACTGCCATTGAACACAGTTTCTTCTGAGGCACAACTGTCGAATAAACTGAGACCCTCTGTGCTCCATTTATTTTTTAAAATAGGTTTTTATTGATTTTAGAGAAAGAGGAAGGGAGAAGGATAGAAATATCAATGAGAGAGAATGATCGTCTGCCTGCTGCACGCCCCCCTACTGGGGATCAAGCCCGCACCCGGAGCACGTGTCCTGACAGGGAATCAAACCTTGACCTCCTGGTTCATAGATCGATGCTTCAACCACTGAGCTATAACAGCCTGGCCCTCTGCTCCATTTTTAACAGGTCACTAGCAGAATACAGTTGGTGAGACAGTTTCAAGCATCTTGATAAACAGTCATCTTTCAACATGTAATCCTGGAAATGGTGCATTTGAAATCTTTTCATTTTATTTTGTACGTGATTTTAGTCTAGGCAATGAATTTTCCAGGTCTGTGGGTATATCGCCACAATATTTTGTACTTAATAGAGAATTATTTGAGATATAGGAAATAACTATATTCAGTCGGTTGTCTTATTACATTCTCTATTCCAATTATTCCCAAAATGGCTAAGAAAGAATGCAAGAATACCTTGTTTACTGAGAGATAAAATACAGGAGAGTTAGGTGTGGGCTTTTTTTACTCTTTTCTTTTTCTTTCTTACTTTTTTTCTCTTTTTTTTCTAGTATTTTTCTTCTCCCATTTTTTCTTCTTCTCCATTTTCTTTCATTTTTCTATTCCAAGTAGAAAGCAAAATAAATATTAAATATTAAACTGGCTGTGTGTGTGTGTGTGTGTGTGTGTGAGAGAGAGAGAGAGAGAGAGAGAGAGAGAGAGAGAGAGAGAGAGAGAGAGAGAATGCACAAATCAGCAGAAAACAGAAGACCCCAGGAGCCATCCCAGTGGGAAAGCTGTCTTGAGCAGCTGGGCTGCATAAGATGCCCACAGACTAACTTACTGCTCAGTGTCTAAAAACACCACAGAAAGGCAGAATCAAGGCAGCTGATGGATTGGGTCTGTGCTACTCGGTTGAGCCGAATCCCTTGTGGATCTGTTCCAGGGAAGGGACTGTCACTGTGAGACAATGCAGTGAAACAGAACAGGATTCTCTTAGTTTTCTCTTAACCGGAAAACTATTAGCTACTTCTTCCTACTGCCCTGGTGTAGGGTGAAAGTTCCTGGTTTCCATTCAACTACTCTTTTTTGAATCTATTTCCTAGGAAGTCTTCCATCCCCCACTTCATGCTTTCCTGGTGCCCCATGGTAGCCCATCCGGTATAATTCTTTCCACATCTGTCTCTCCCATGGACTGTGAGGTCTTTGAGGCCAGTGGCTGTGTTGTTTTCATCTGCTTCCCTGGCATCTGACACATGGCAGTGCTGTGGCTGCATTTGAGTAGAAGCTTGAACTTTGAACCATAGGAGATGTTGATTTTTTTATAATGTGCCATCTAACTTCTTGGTGGTAGACACATTCCTTTTGCTTATTGCCTGCTGGGTTATTTGTTTGGCATTTCTCCTAAAACTACATTTTAGAAGCTCCAAAAGGCTCTTCTTATCCTGATATATCATAGTTTAGAGAATAGGGACCCATTTACACTTTCTATAATTTTTAATATTTCATAAACTTAGACTGTATCATTAGCTACCTTATTCTCAAGATGCAAAATCTGTTTTTTCCCCTAGCCTGTTTCATATTTTAGGTATTTTGAGTTTCTACTACTGTTTTCTCTGAATCTGTTTCTCATCCTGCAGATCACCTCTAGCCTTGTTGAGTAGGTGTTGGGTGATTAACAGAATGCATACCGGCTGGGCTGCAGACCTGGATGAAGAAGGGAGCTATACCTGTGTGTGCGTGTGTGTATGCTGTGTGCTCGCGTGCAGTGATCTCTCACAGGGAAATGGAAAGAAGCTTCTATGGAGCTAGGTTTATAAGAGATTAAAGGAAAGGAGTTACCTACCAGACACCACACTAATCCTGCCTATAATTATTCTTTCACTCAAGAAAAAGCTGAGCCAAAGTAGGAAAACTTATTCTCTTCTCCACCCTCCACTCCCTTGGAACAGGCACCAGTGCCCAGACAAGAAAAAGAAAGAAAAAAAAACCACACAGGAAAATAAATAAGTGATTCGGTATATTTCAGTTTTCTTAGGATGTTCAACACCCATATGCCCTCTCAGGAGTTAGTGAGACACTGGCCATCTATTTGAGTTATCACACAATCGAGGAAGATTACTTCATCGCTCTGACGTTTCTGTGTCCTCTGAGGCTAGAAACATTTGTGGTTTGCTGCATTGTTCTTATTTTATCACCAGTGAGCTGTTTCTCTTGTTCCGGCCTCGGTCTGAGCTTCTTTTTATCTGTCTCTTTTTCAGCTAATAGAAAGCTATAAAAATGGAGGCAGTCTGCTAATTCAGGGACCAGACCACTGTTCACTCCTTCACCATGCAGCTAAAACCGGCAACGGGGAAATTGTGAAATATATCCTTGATCACGGTGAGTAGGCACAAGATCACTTACCCAGCAAACAGATTGAATTAGTAAGTTGACTTCCACCCAGGCCAGCTTCAGAATGGTGGAAATGCTCTCCAACTTCTAGCTGACTCTCTCTGATTATTTGAGACAGCGGGATTGTAGTAGACCACTCAGCCACGGGGTACTCTTAACCAGTTAATGAGTAGAAATTATTTTCATATCAAGATCATTACAGGGTACTTGGGGGCGTATTTATTAAAAAAATAATGTACAAAAACCAATGCAGCCTGGATAATATGCTTTATTGTTTGGGGAAGATCTTTTATGTTTTGGGAAGTTAACTGGTTGGGACAGGTATCTAATCTATATTTGTAGCCAATCATTCTCAGCATTAATCAGAGTATTTATCCTGTCTTTCTAGTCTTTTATTTATTTTTTGCTCTTTGAATCTCATCTTTTCAACTCAAGTCACACTTCATTCTCTCGGAAACGTCTAGTAGCCTCACGTCCTCTGCAGCAGGACATGCTCACCTCCCGGGCAGCTTCCTCCTGCATCTCTAATTTGATGTTATATCATTTGCTGGAAGCAGCTTTCAGTTTTTAGCATCTTCCTCTAAAAGTCCTTCAGAGGCATACACACGTGCTGAATAGCACATCTTGACCATTTGTAACAGCTTTCCTTGTTTATAGTGTTTCTAGGATGAAGAATAGGAATAAGGCGGGGGGGGGGATCTCCTGTGTTTTCACAGGAGAGAGTGGAATAGTCTTTAGCTCTGAGAGATCCTGGAGGCTTTGTTGTGAGCCCTAGCAGCGAGCCTGTGGCCAACCCGCTTTGCATCCAAATTTGGGCTGTAAATAGAAAGCATAGTAGATATTCACACTCGTTCCTGCTCTTCTTTTAATTCAATTTAGCAAACATCTTATTTCATTCATTCATTCATTCATTCATTCAATCATTCAACAAATATTTGTGGAGTGCCTAGTAAGAACTACATGTTGTAGACCAGTACACACATACAAATAAAATAGAGTCACTGTTTTCAAGCAATTGTAAGCTAAAGAAAAAAAAAATATCATCATCATAGGCATAATTAAATTTAAAACAGTTGCATAGATGTTTTAAGTCATATTACAAAGCTACAAATAGAAAACACAGTTACCATTATCAAGCACATTTTTATGCCAGATGCTTATACTAAATGCATCATCGAATCTTTACAAAGGTCTTGTAAGGTTGCCATCTTGTTTTTGTTTTTGTTTTCCATTTTCTTTCTTTTTTTTAATATAAATTTCAGAGAGAAAGGGAAAGGGGGAGAGAAATAGAAACATCATTGATGAGAGAAAATCATCCATAGGCCGCCAGAGCCCAGACCGGGAATCAAACTGTGACCTACTGGTTCATAGATCAACACAACCTCTAAGCCATGCAGGCTTGGCTGTAGTTGCTGTCTTCTTGATCCTTCTCAATCCTTTCTTTCTAGTTTGCCCTTTACCCAATGAGACTGAGTGCTTGTTTGCATCATTAGGCTACTCCATACTTACGTGCCCTCTCTGGAGTTAGGTGAGCCACTGATACCTAGTTGAGTGATAACACAGGTTAGGAACCCTCTCTCCCTCTCTCTTGCTTTACCTCTCCTGAAGAACTAGCACTTCCCCTACTTCCAGATTCTTCTCTGTATCCATTACCTGTGGGTGTCTCCCTGGGTCTCTCACTCACAAGGCTGTAACCAGCTACAATTTTGACTGAATCTGTACAGAAGAGAGAGACCCTGTCACATGTTTGGGGCTCTCCATTGGGGTGGCTGGAACGGCCAGGACACCTGAGTCTTTCTCTGTACCTGGTTTTTCATCTCAGGCTTCTTCACAGCATGATGGTCCTAGGGTTTCAGGAGGAGAGAATGAGAGCTTCCGGACACCTTGAGGCTGGACTGGAAAGTTCTGTATCCTCTGCAGCATTCTGTTAGTCAAAACAAGTCACAGAGCTTGTCCCGACAAAGGGAGGAGGGAATAGAGCCCACTGCTTCATGGAAGGAGCTACAAATCAATTGTGTCAGAATTTAATCTACCACCCTCCCCTACTCTCCATCTTCTTCACCTGGAAATGATGACCCTACCTTCTCAATGTCCTGAACTACTGATCTACCTGAAATCCTTGGAGCTCAGCTTTTATAGTCCCCTTGGTTCTGGGTCCTAAGGCTGCTTAGCAATAACAGTTCTTTAACATCACAAGTTCTTAAACAAGTTTCTCCCCTTTTTAGCATAGGTATGTCCCATGCAATATTTGATACATACACTAAAAACAAACGAAAACCCTCTCCTCAGTTGAGTCTTTTCAGGGGCATGTCAGATGAGGCTTGAGATGGTATTTCTCTAATACTCTTCCCATTGTAGCCCACACTCATAGGGGTTGGAGTTCCTAAGCTCAATGGGAAATAGGTACACACATGCTTTGCCTGGCATGAAGTCCAGCTAGCATGTCAGTCTCAGTGCTTTGACCAAAGCCTGACATTAGATACTTAGGGAGTTTCTCTTCCACCTCCAGTATCTGCTGCAAAGATTGTATCACAGGATGCAGCTCTCTATCAAAACTGAAGGACACCAAGGAATTTATTAATTCCTTCGGGGAGAGTGCTTATTTTTCCAGTTCTCTTGGTTAGATTTTGTAAACAAGTTGTTTTAATAGTGATGCTCATGAGAAAAAATTTCAGATTCCTGTAATCACCCCAATGTCACTCACAGGCAAACAGTTCCCATGGTCACATCTTATACCCTCCCTGCTTCACCAGGATCTCTGATGGACCTGAGAGAAAGACGGTGGAGATAGTGAAGCAAATCCATTCCTTCTGTTTGAAAATAAAATATTATTATGCTTTACAGTCCAAGGATCACTGCCTTTTTGATAAATGGCAATTTTTCAACTTTTAGCACTATAGCCAAGTAGTGGGAACTGTATCACACTTGATTTTAGTATTCATCGACCTGATAGGCATTGCCAGCTTCATGCTTAACTTCAGTCTGTTTATTTAGGAGTATGGATGTAAAAATCTTTGGACATAATCAGCCTAATTCACCAGGTTCCTTAACAGCTATGCGCTTCAGCTCGTCTATTTTTATTGTTGTTTGTTTTAATATTTTTAGTTACTGATACAATCTGTATTAACCTGTGTATTCGGGGAAAATCATCTTTGCAGAACGACTCATCTATGATAAATGATAGAAACCCCTTTAAACTATACTGCTCCTGAAGTCAGAGATAAGTACATGGAGAGCCTGGCCCTTTCTGTGCTCTATAGGTAGGTCTGAGCAGTTTGAATTCACATAAACTTCTTTTAAAAGCAAAGAAAAATTTTACACTGTGCTAAAGATCAAGAGGAACGCTCCTCCTAGTCTTGAAGCCTGAATCTCTCTTAAAGTTTTAGTGGTTTTTTTGTTTTTAATTTGGGTCAAGTCTTTCCTGTGGCTTCATATGAGTTTTAAATCCTAAAAACTGTCTTGTTTTGTTTTGTTTTTTTTTTAAAAAAAAACCCTGACCATAAAGAAGCCTTTAATGACAAGGCTTCTGAGAAATCAGGGGCCCTTTCTTGTCAAGGCACAGGATGGAAATTGTATGTGGCCTGTTTGCTTACTTGTCCTTTCTCTCCCCTCTGCTGTGTCTTCTTCACTGGATATTTATGGTGAGCCGTGGGGTCCCCCATCAGGAGGACAGCCCCTGAACAGGATTCCAGGGAGATTATGCTCCCAGCCACCACATTCAGCAATGTATTTCTCTTCTAAGGACTCTTTTTAAACCGGGCTGGGGCCTGGGGGCATGTGATGTGTGCTATGTTCTGAAAAACCACAGGAGGCTTGAATTTTTTCCACATGCATCTTCTTTGGGACTTCTTGTCTCAAATTCACAACATGCTGCTTTTCTTTATGAAAAACTGGAATTTGGGCATTTGGAGGGTTGAAAAGAGGAGGAGGAAGGGACAGGGTGGGGAGAGGAAGATGCAGAGGGATTCCAGCTGAGAATCCCCCCAGCGGTTCCT
This sequence comes from Myotis nattereri, assembly GCF_964212035.1. Classification (NCBI taxonomy): domain Eukaryota; kingdom Metazoa; phylum Chordata; class Mammalia; order Chiroptera; family Vespertilionidae; genus Myotis; species Myotis nattereri. Next base: position 27,955,751 of record NC_138086.1, on the reverse strand, counting down.
GCTTTTCAACTCCTTTCAACCATCTTTTTAACCCGCTCCCTCCTCCCTGGTTTTACCCTGGAAAGGACTTTTGTGTGGTTTGTCTTTCACCACCCTGCACATGTTTGCTCTTTTGTGTGTGTTTTTCTCCCCACTCCCACCCTGTTGCCCCCTACCGTGTTTCCTGATAGAAATCTCACTCATGCATTTCTTTTTTGATTTCAATGGCTTATTTTGTCTTCCCTCTGTTTCTGCCTTCAGTCTTTCTTTTCTTTTTTTTACCCCCCTTTTTCTGCCTCTGGTTCCCCGAGAGAAACGACCACCATCCCGCTGGGACAGGATGACGGTGCTGTTAGAGTTCCCAGTGCCAGCTCTCCCCAAATCGGCACAGCTTTTGTCCTGGGCCACTGGAGGATTTGGAATGGTCTGCTGGCAGCGTCAGGGAGACTAATGGGAAATGAGGTCCTAACAGAGAGAGGCCGTGGGGAGGTGGAAGGAATAGCAAAGGGGATTTGGATGCCTTGGTGTGGGAAGCAAATTAAAAGATGCACGTGACAAAGACACATCGTATATAATAAAGTGCAATGTGGATAAAGTTGCATCCCTAAGAACTGGGGTATGCAATGGAAGAGCCTATGGGGTGGACACTGGGCAGCGGGCCTGCATTTTGGAAGGTTTGACTACTCACCACGCAGTTTACATTCTTGTGTTGGGAGATCTGCAAGTTTTCCTTCCTTTCCTATTCCCTGGCCTTCACCCGCAAACACTGATATGGCTATCCCCATATTTTTCTTTCTCTTATTTTTCAGACCATTTCCCATAAAGCACAGTCTCTTGAATTCATGTTCCATTTACCGATCTTTCTCTGAGAAGAAACAAGAATTTGGTTAGGATCCACATTAATTTTAAAATATCATTTATTCATTCATTCACTTGAAAAATTAATTCTCTCTTCCCCACTCTTGAGAAAAAAATGTTATAGTAACAATCACTGCTAATCTTTATTATTCTAAACTAGAGGCCTGGTTTATGAAAATCCATGCACTTACGGGGGAGGGGACGTCCCTCAGCCTGGCCTACACCCTCTCGCAGTCCAGGAGCCCTCGGGGGATGTCTGACTGACAGCTTAGGCCTGCTCCCCAGGGCCAAACCCCGCTGCTGCTGGTGGCCTCCCTCCACCACTGCCGCCGCCCCCCGCCCCCTGATTGCCGTCCCCTCCCTCTGCCCACTGTCACCCGCCTTGGCTGGCGTGGCGCTGCCCGCTCACCAGCCCTGCCCCCTGCCGACCGATCCTTCTGCCGTTCGGTTGACTTCCAAATTAGTTTTTTATTATATAGGATGCTTTATATGTATGAACACATTGCATTCTTACAATAGCCCTACACAGCTTGCTCTCATCTCTATTTGACAGGTGGTAAAAACTGAAGCATAGTGAAATTTGGTTAGTTGTCAAAACTCACACATAATATAAGATGTGGTCTCTGCCCTCCATGTTCCTAAGACCCAGCAAAGGGCAGTGAAACATGGACAAACAACCACAATGCTGAGTTGTTTGGCATGAGTGTCCTGTGCAGGGTACCAGTGATAACTGGTGCAGGGCTGTGGAAGGGCAGTGATTGCCTCCCTCTCAAAACTTGATGGGGACATTTCCCCCATATCCCTTCAATGGGGTTAAGAGTTGTTTCTGGTGCAGATCAGCTGTGGGATGGAGTGTGCACATTGTAGTAAGCCCTGGGAGGGACAGAGAGCCAAGTTTCCCTTCTATATCCAGGGAACAATTGTGAGCTCTTTACTGACAATGTAATGTTATTCCTCCAAATTCCTCAGGGGAGACGGCATGGTATCCACAGTCAGAACATATGTTCACATAAAATGCAAAAGAAGCCCACACCCATATGTTCCCCTTTGGTATCTATTATTTTCTCTCTTTCTCCTGTTCTTTCCCTTATTACTGAGACTCAAATTAACTTTCCAAAAATCACAGATGCTCTTATTATCTACTTTTTTTCAGGAGAATTTTTGTAATCTGTTTTGATTATTTTTGTTTCTCTGCGATGCTGGGAAGTTGTGTTGATGGGAGAAGTAGGAAGGTTTGGGTTAAGTTCATTATTCCAGAGAAATTCCCAAAACCTCTAACTGGAGTTTCTTTAGATATTGATTAAGAACAAATGTATCTTGTTTGAGCATCGGTGCCTCTTTCTTGCACCTCCATCAGCCACCGAAGATGAGGGGAGAAAGGGGAAATGACAAGCAGCCTCAGGCAAACTTCCTTAGAATGGGCTGACCCTCTGGGCTGGCTGCATGTACGGCGACTCTTGTCAGACTGTGAGGAACAAGGTCCTTTCCTGTCCTTGTCCGCCCTTGCCAAATAGTTGCAGTTTTAGCACAGATGAAACTGCTCCAGGGTCCTGTCGCTTGCATGAAGACTGGGACCCTGGAGGCCACGGACCCGTCATAGTCTCAGCTCTGAGTGCTGAATAAGGAGGGAAATGGGCAAAGCCTAAGTATGCAATTCGCAGCAATGATGGGAACACACTGCTACTGAGGCTGGCTGGCTTGTGTTCACAGGGGTCCTTTAAAAATAGATGGCTTGAGAAGTTTGCTGAAGGTGACAGGGCTTCTTTAAAAGCACACCCCCTTAGAACACTGCTCCCGACCTCGTGGAAAGTGTCCTGTTGGCAGTTGAATGGGCCTGGGGTCCTTGGTTCTCAGGACATAATTCTAGTCCACAGGTGGCTCTGTACACTAATATAAGTAGGAGTGAGGTGGCCCTTTTATACAGCTTTCCTTCACTGACGTTCCAACTTCTTGACGTGGTGTGACCTGCTGTGTCATGTCAGAGGATAGGACACAAACTTTAGGCCATGTGTTTAGTGTGCCAGCTACTGTCTTAAGCACATAACTTTCATTAACTTCTGAAACCTCACTGCACTCCTTTGAAATACATATTATTATCAGTCTTTCTTTACATGTGAGAAATAAAATGAAAGTCCCCAAGATCTACTAAGTGGCAGCTAGAGCTGGAATTGTAAACCTTTGATCCTGACCACTGCGCTCCGCTGCTTTGCACTTCTTTGGTGGGGGATGTGGGAGGGTCATCATTCACTGTTTCCTTAGAACCACAGGACTGAGGAACAGAAATGAATGAGTTAAATCTTTGTTGAATCCTTAATGTAGGGTAGATCCTCAAGGAATGTTAAAAGTAAAAGTATTCTTATATTCAAGGGATTTAGAAGAAAGGATTTCAGGGAACAAGGCATACAACAAAAAATCAAACACATGGTACAAGGGTAGACCCAAGTAAGCTTTACGAGAGTTCAGAAAAGGGATAGATTCCTTCTGCCAAAGGTGGTCTTTTCAGAGGCCTTGTCAGAGACGAGGCTTTACAAACATTTACGATGTAGGTCTGAGGCTAGAAAAAGAAGACTTCTCAATAGGGACAGGGAAGGGAACAAGCCCTGAGAAACATGTGGGTGATGGAGAAGTGACCACTTTGGAACTTTGGGAACAAATGGAGGAAAGGTAGTTCCAAGTGGACACTGTGAACTTCAATGTTTAAATACTTGGAAGTAACTAATAAATATGACAGATCGAAAACCTGGAAATCTAAATAACGTAAGAGCTTTTTAGTCTTCTTCGTAACCGTTTCTTCACGCTAATTATATTCCAGGCAGAGACCTATGAGGAGGCCTGTTTGTGGAACAGGACACATAGGGAGACAAACAGGACAGACGTGGTGTCGGAAGGTTTGCCTGGCCTTGACGACCAATGGATGTGAGAGAGAGGAAGCCAAGATGATGACTTAGCTCTTGGGTGACCAGGAGGATTGTGAAAGTCCCATCACACCTGTCATCTTCTCCTTGCCCAATGACCTTCTTGGTTAGAAAGTCCTAACCTCCTCTTCTCCTTCTTCTGATGAGGTGGCAAGTAATCACTTAAGTAAATTTTCAATGATAACCATATCCAACAACACAGAGAGCAAATCAACAGGATCACATTTCTAAGGACTAAAATGCTCAACACCTACAACCGTGTTTGCCACTTTCAAGCACATTTGATTCATTCATTCAACCAAACATTTAGGCATCTGCTTGGCACCAGGCTCTATGCCAGTCACAAGGCCACCAACCCAAGGGGCTTATGAGAATCTAGTTGTGAAGAGAGAAATCAGCAAGTGATTTTAATATGGTTTATGTGTTATATATCCACACTTGTCTGGGACAGTCTCAGTGGGACACATTATATTAATTTCCCAATTATAGGACACAAAGTGAGGGAGAACATTTGATGCAATATTTGGAGTGGGGTCATAGTTGGCCTCATGGAGGAAATGGTCTCAGCAGGCTGAATAGGGTAAGGGATTCAGGGAGGGCTGGGGAGGAAGGCAGTGGTGCTGCAAGTGGGAAGGTGGGCATTCCAACCAGTGTGTGCAGACTGAATGAATGCATTAGTGAACATACAAAACATTGCTAATGTGCAAACTCATAGAACTTATCAGTTCATAATGAAGCTTCTATCATTTGATATTTATGCAGAACATTTCTTCTAGGTGTTGGAAGGGAAATTTTGTGAAAAATAGAGTTTCACCCTATTTCTAAAATAAGGCTATTGGACCGCATGGTATCTATTGTCTCTTGTCGCTTTACTGTTATATTGCACAAGAGCCCATCCCAAACTACCTGCCACTGGAGAATGAGCAACAATCTTCAAAGCTCAGCTGATTGTCCCCTTCCTCCGAAGGGAGCCACTTAATTATTTCTCACTTAGTCTATTACAGTTGATTTTATTTCTTCGACTTAATTGAAAGCTTCCGGAAGGAAGGCGGAGGCCATGCCCCTCTTTTGTGGCTCCCATTCTGCACATCTCAGCTGGCGGTTGGGAGATTGGTGGGAGGAGGAGGCCCCTTTATCCCTCTCACAAGTGCTCTTTCTTATGCAGCTTTCCAAGGCATTTTAATTGTGACTATAGATTTTCTTATTAATAGTTTTTTTAAACTTATGTTTGATGGGCGTGTCTTGATTTCCTCCTGTTTAGGACCTTCCGAGTTATTGGATATGGCAGACAGCGAAACGTGAGTCTCACTTTTATTACATAGTCCAGATTATTCTTCAGAACGTATCTAGGAGAAAAATGCCATGTCTAGAGCATACAGTAGATAATTTTCATGTCAGTGATAAAACATCCACTTTCTATTGTAGTTATACCTGTGCGGGGCTAATCTTCTAAATCAAGAATAAAAGTCACAATAAAAGTTGATGGCAGGTATCATAATGGTTGCACCCTCAGTCACTGAGATTCATCGTTTAGAGGTTCCTACAAGCAGTATACTTCTACACTGGTGCTGAGAAGTCTAAAAAATACATTTACCTTTTTTTTAACTCTTTGTTAACTGGGGTTTGTGAGAAAATTAAGCCCTAATGCTCTCTTGCATGTAATGAAATTTCTTTGCCAAGTCTAGAATGGAACAATGCCTATAATACAGCCAACGGAGAACTGAGAATATGGTAACTCCAATCATTTTCATGTTCTGAAGTTCAGATGAAGATCTGGGATGATCCCCAAACTGATAATTTTTTCTTTCAAACCCCCCCCCCCTCCATCTCTAGGGTAGCAAAATAGCTACTATTTTCCAAACAGGAACAAAGAAAGGCTAAGCATCTAACCCTGCAAACCATATAGAAGCACTAGAGAACTCCAAAGAAATTCAAAAGGAGATAAGGAATGGGCCAGGCTGGAGTGGGATGGGGAAGGGAGCGGAAGTGGGGATGGTGGAGGAAAAACAGACATAAATAGAATGAAAGACGGGGGTGGGGAGGAGTAGCCATGAGTCAGTTACCCGTCACTGAAGAGACTGCCCATTGCTATGCGAGCTTGTCCACATCCTGCACACCCCAGAGGACAGGCACCACTGACCCCAGTTCCCTGCTCTAAGGTCTGCATTTGATTTTCCACGAAACACTTTAACATTAAGTATCTTTTCAGCCTTGGATTCCAAATGGGAAAATCCTCCTCCTTTTCTGACTATTAATGGAGCAGAAATAACCACTTTCTCACGCCCACTTCCCACAGTGACTGGCTGGCTGGTCTTGGGCCTGCTGTCAACTGGGGAAAGCTCTAGTTCTGAGCTCTCTCCCCAAGTCTCTCTGTGCCTCCCAGATCCCCTGTGGCTGCCCCTCCCCTCCCACCTGCCCCTGGAGTTGAATCCAGTAGGTAGGCCAGAGTGTTAGCCTGGTCCCTTGCAGTTGAGTTCCCAGGAGTTATTCCTGTGATGGGTCTGAGGGGCGCTGGTTCCCCATCTCTGTTCCCTCTGAGCTTCATCTAGCATCCCTCACACTCAGCGTATCCATACAGAGTGTCGTTCCCAGTGTTCAGATACAGCCACACACATCAGTCTAACTGCCATGGAGTCCTGCCTAAATGAAACATTAGTAGTTGACAACAAAATCGCTCGGCCGAATTAACCAACACTGTTTTAAAAAGAGGCTGGAGTCAGATATTGTGGTTACAGGATGACTAACTCAAGCACTTTAGGCTCCCCTCCCCCACACCCCCCAAATGGGCCCTGCCTGCAGCCAGGTCTCAGCCTCAGACAGAGAAAGAGCATCAGCAGCAGGGGTAGGATGAAACCACCCCCTCCCAGCAGCCTCCACCCCCACCCCGGCCCCCAGCCCCTTTATGGGTGGTTTCCATTTCATCTTTGATTTAGGGGTGAGACTGCACTGCACAAGGCTGCCTGCCAGCGGAACCGGGCCGTGTGCCAGCTTCTGGTGGACGCAGGAGCATCTCTGAGAAAGACGGACTCCAAGGTAACTTGATGAGTGAGTGCAAACATCCACCCACTGGGCAACATCGCAGGCGCTGTGGCCTTCACTTATGCCCACAGCAGAGGCATCCTTTCTGTGCCTATGGAAATGCTGGGGGGCTTTGGAAAAAGGAGGAAAAAATAAAGTGCTTCATTTAGAGAAACTGCAGTTTAAATGTATAAGCACAAAGGGAGGGTGTGTGCTCGCCTATGGGGCTTTGGAAACCTCTGAAGGACGCGCTGGCCTTGGGATTTGGGGTTCTCCTCCTGCCGAATGCCAGCAGCCAGGCTGCAGAGAGGTGAGATCCAAAGCCCTGGGAGAGGGGTCAGGCTTATGTTCACAGACATTGACCTAGCCTTGGAGAAGACCCTTTGGGATTTCTCCTTCATCTGCTTAATCCACTGTAGCTTAAAATCTGTGATTTATGTGGCCCCATTTTGAGGTGCCAAAGTGATTTCCAGTCACTTCCAAGATGGGAAGTCAGGCTGCACCATGAGTCATTCCAAGTTACAGAGAGCAGTCAAGGAAAGGGCTGAGAGCTGGCGTGAAGGAGGAGGTAGAGCTGAGTGGCATTGACCTACAAATACAGCCTGTGAGAGAGCAGAGTTAATACCAATCAACCCCGTAGAGGAGCTTGGTCAGCTCTGAGAATTTTCAAGCACCCTGGGGAGACTCCAAGGAAAGACAAGCCACTTAACACAGAGGCTGGCAGAGAAGAATTTGAATATATGTAGATGAGGACAAACAAAAGTGGCAGGAGACCTGGCCCCTGAGCAGATTGCTCTGTGTCATCTTTCTAAGTTTCTGTATCAGATCAATGGGCTCCATATTCCTTGAGGTTTCTTCCTACTTTATTTTATGTATGTGTGTGTATTTTTCCAAAACACAAACAGCTGTATTATTTTTGTGATTATAAATAGAGTGTGTTCTCACATAGAAAACTCGAGCCGTGCAAACAATACAGGAAAGTAGAAATAGCTAGAAAATTCTACATCCTAGACGTATACGTTATTAAAATTTTAATGATCTCACTTCACATGTAAGTATGTCTATTTTTCTCTCTCATTATTTTAAGTTGATAAAGTCAGACTATGCATGACTTAAGTTTACACCCAACATTCTGTTCTAGAGATCTTACCATACAAAGTACTATCCCTATGCTTCATCCTTTTCAGGGATCCTCTGTTTTTTCCATTTTTGTAATTTGATGCTAGGTGAGAGCATCACATATGATCATCATGACAGAATCTACTTGGGTTTTTTGGAGAGAAGCAATATCTTGAGAATTTCTCTTAATAGAGAACAGTTCCTTAAAAAAAATCTCAAAGGCCCACCCTTGTCCATCTCCCTGAGTATTTAGAAGCTATAGAAATTCCAACTTCATTAACATTGACGTAAGCACAAGATAGTCTATTAATACCATAAGCAAGTGGGATAAAATTATAATAGCAATGTTAAGCTAGTGGATAAATATTAAACCCCAACTAAAGTAAAATTGTAGAAAGAGCCCAGAGCCACTATTATTTCCTTTTTACCCTCTGCCCTGCATCCCCTAGAAGCTACTAGGAACAGGTTTCATTGAGGTTGACACTATCCATTGTGTTAACTGATCTGAAGGCTGAAGTTTTTGATAATTTTTGTCATACTTGTGTGCATTTATGCATAGAGCTATTTCTTTAGTACAATGATCATGCCTCTACCTTTTCCTTAGAACTTAATATCACTTATTTAAATAGATAAGACTATATTATTAAACAAAAATTAGAAGTTTCAAGGAGTGTCAAGTAATATCCAGAAGCATTCAAAAGAATGAGACCTTCCCTCCATTTACTAATGATTTCCATTCATTGGCCTCATTCAAAAATATTGTGTGTGTGTGTGTGTGTGTGTGTGTGTACTTACAAATACACATGTAGCACTAAAATAGGCTGCAAGACATTATATAATCATTCAACATGATGCAGAAGAATGACATAAAAATGTTTGACATATTATTAAGTGAAAAAGCGTGTTAAACCACAGTATATAAATATGGTTTAATTTTGATAAAATAATTATGTATACAGCTATAGAAAAAGAAAAACAGTTGTTCCACAGAAGGTTAACAATGGTTATCTTAGTGTTCTGGAATATATTTTTATTTCTTTTTTATGCTCTTCTATTTTTCCAAAATTTCTTTAATCAACACCCATCAATTTTATAGTCAGAAATTAACTCACTCTTTGGAGAGATGAGAATGTTATAAATAGGGGAGAGAATCTTTAAAACCAGCAAAGAAACCTTTTTAGATTGTTATGACCATCCCTTCCCAGAGTTAGTATAATAGAAAGAGTCCTAAACTAGACATCGAATGCCTGTTTCCCTGTTTATCTAGTTAGTAATTTCCCTGCACCTGCTTCCAGAGAGGGTCTGGGCTCCAGACTCACTGTGCTAAGTTTCCTGCTGTGCACTCAGTTAGACTCTGATCCTATGATTAGACTCTATGCTTTCTTAGAGGGAACCCCCACCTGTCCACAAGGATGGTCTCTTTCTTGTGAGCTTATGTATCTTGCTTCCTTCAGATAATAGCTTGAAAAGTGTCTTGTTAACTCTAAAACAGTAACATGGAAAGATCCTTACTAGTGCGTCATCTTTGAGTATCTCTGTTCCTGTGGATCTTTAAAAAAATCTCATCCCAGGTGTGTGTGTGTTTCTTTCCTTTTTACCTGCAGGGCAAGACACCTCAAGACAGAGCTCAGCAGGCTGGGGACCCTGATTTGGCTGCTTACCTAGAAAGCCGTCAGAACTATAAGATCATTGGCCATGAGGACCTGGAAACTACTGTTTGACCCTGGTAGATGGGCAAAGAGAACCTGAGCGAGCATATCACCTGGGCCCTCCCGTCGATCGGGCAGCTCCCCTGGAAGAAGCTGATGGAATCCATAAATCTGTCTCTCTCCTGCAAGCATCTGAGGCCATGCCACCAGTTTTTAAGGGCTACCGAGATGTACAACAGAATGGAATAGCCCACAGAGGACGAGGCAGGATACCTGGAGATTGGTGGAAAATGAGTTCCACAAAATTTGATCTTTATTGCTTCCAGCAAGTAGCATGAACTTCTGTGTTCACCTGTATCATTTATTTTAAAGATTCAAAGGATGTTCCTATAAATGGCACTGCTCCCTTCTCCCCTATGCATTCACCTTCCCCTGTACCGCACCATTCTGCCTGTAACCACCCAGAAAAAATTCGATACAATCTGTTCTCTTTACATTCAGTCTTTGAAGACCACAAGACTGTCTGAAGGTCTTTTGAAACCCTCTGGTTGTCCTGCAGAAATGTAACTGTAAAACTGCTTCCATTTCCAAGACTAAATATACCAGGATGACTTAGTGACGTTTTTTGCATGTCACCCCTCCCTGCTCATTTCTTTTTCATCATCTGGGAGCTGGGAGTTGCCACATGGATAATGTCAACTTGTGCACTGTATCTCTGAGGCATGGTGAGGTGGCATGGGAGTCTCCTGTTCTCAGCGGGACCTCAGAGAGGTAACCCAGGGGTTGGCCCCATGTGCGGGCCTGTTACTGATGGCCACAAAGGCCAGGTTCAGCTTGGGCTGTTTGGACAGCTCCATACTGCCCAGGTGTAGCCATCTTTGCCTTTTGCTGCAATAGAGGTGAGCAATGGACTAAGCCAAGGCCCGTAGCTAGTCTGCAGAAGCACTTAACTTTAAGTGCTGTTTCAACTGCAGGGCAGAAAAACCACGTGTGGGAACTGTGGCTACAGGAAATGGAGCTCGGTGCCAGTGTTCACTTCTAGGCTTTTTTGAGTGATAATGGAAAGCAGGCTAATGGACTTGAAATAAAACAGCAGAAGCAAAAGTAGCAACATATGTCAAAATAACTCACTTAAGTAAGAAAACAGTTACTGGAGCTTTGCACAGAGGCTAATAAGTACAGACTCTTGGGTACAGTGGTGAGAGGGGCCCATTTAGGTTTTCCTTCTAAGTTTCTGGTTTTCATTACCCCAAGTTCGCCCTATGCCAAGGACAAAGCCTTGCTGTGTGAGTTTCACTGCCAGATTTCCAGGCGGTGTGGCCCTTTCTGATGGATGCCTCCACCTACTCCTGGTCAGCTCCCAAGGTCATACCTGATAGCACTATAGCCCCATTTTACATGTACGGGGTAATCTATTAGTTTCTGTATTTTCTTCTGCTAGAAAGTTCTTAGTACAAACCTCTGTGGGAGTGCAGCCAGGAATGTTTCTCTGGCAGTGGAATTGCAGCTTCTAATCCTGCCACAGAGCAGTTGAGACTTACAGGTACTTCTATTAGGGACATTGTGACAATTACAGTATTAGGAGACGAAGACTTCTAATTTCTGGTGAAAATGTCTACATGACTTGGGTGTAAGTCAGAAATGAAAGTGGGTGATCGAGGGTTTTGCCTCACTCTTAGACATAAGCATCAAGCTTCCTGACTCTTTCTGCATGTGAGCGCACACGATTGTTTCTCTGTGTTTAATGTAAAGGTCCAGCAGCGACGTGCTGCTGATCTGAATCACATTTCGGTCACATATCATTTTGAAAGTACAAATATGATATACTGTTAAGTAGGAATAACCTCTCAGTGGATGGGGCTTAGTCGTTTCGAAATCAAACGGCTGGCATTATTTTCAGCTGTGGGAGGAAGGGTTGGTTGCGAGTAATCTATTTCCATAGATCAGTCTTAGAAATGGAACTATATTTTGGGTTTTATGGTGAGGGGAGGAGGAGCTGCAGTAGATTGTTTCCAGAAGCTGGAAAAAATTATGCTCCAGGAGAATTTAATCACTGGGCTTCTGCTGGGAGTTTTTCAATTGGTGGGACTGTCCAGGAGATGTTGTGATGACAGAAATATAATCCTTCAAACAGACTGAAATCTGGCTTTGGATGGTGCCTTCCATTCCCTAGATTGAGCCAAACACTTGGCCATGCAGTCAGTTACCCAGCTGCCATTGCTGGGATGAAGGACTATTTTCACCAACTACCATCTCATATTTCTCTGTAATGCTTCAAAGCAGCCCAGAGAAAATTTAGGGTACAGGTGGCTAGGGGCCAATTCAAATAGCTCCAAGTGAAGTAATAAGTCAACCCCCGGAATGAAAATTGATGATGTACTGACTGCTGTAGGAGTCTTGGAACATTTGGAAATCGTTCCAAAAAAAAGTCTTAGAATCCTACATTATTGGTGGAGAACGATATATGACCAAGGCGAATATCTCTTTGAGAAAAGCAAACACCCCCAGGACTTGGGCTTAAAAAGAAAAACATTAAAAATGAGCAAAAACAGTTACATATTTGATGGTTTCAATATTGCATCTGCCTCCTGTAGCATTTTATTTTTTAATTGATCATCGCATGGGACAGTCCTGGGCTTTAGAGCCAGCGGAGGGCCTATGCTCCAGGAGTTTTCAGCTCAGCTTAGGCATATGGTATCCCCCTTTTAATGGGCCCTCAGGAAAAATAGAGGCAAAGAGGCTGGCCCTGGTCTGAAAAGCCACATTTACAAGACAATCAAGCTATATACCTGTAGAAATATCATTTTCTACAAAACCTACTGAAACTACTGCTGAGAGTGGCCAACATGCAGCTGACATGAGCTGGGGCCTGTCTGCCTTTGGATTCCATGTTTAGATTAGCCTGGTAGAGGGCTGAGAAATGGAGAGTTATTAAAAAGCAACATGATAGTCATTTTTGAAGCCCTATGTTCCAGTTTCACACAACTAATAAAATAGAACCCAGTTAAGCTGTGCTTTGTCCCAGTCAAGGGCGTGACAAAGCACAGAAGCCAAGGAGGAAGTAAGCACCATGGCTGGGGAGTTCTCTGAGTGCTCGCCTTACCTCTATGGAGGTTACAACCGTAAATCTGATGCAGTTCCTGAAACGGAATGGAGCTGGCAAACACAGTCGTGAAATGAGTGGTGACTGATGGGAATCCTCACGACCCCCACGGCTCCCCGTCTTTTCATAATCGCTGGCTTTGGTGCTTAGGCAGATCTGTTTGCCTTGAAAGATACTCAACAGGTAGTTAATTTTCATTTGGACCAAGTGACAGTTTCTTTGCTGAAAGGATTTCTGAAGTTTATTTACTAGATTCTCAAAATATCCAGGTCATAGAAAATGTGGGGCAGCAGTTTTATTTTTCCCCATGCCAACTTTATTTAAAAAATATATATTTTTTTAAGCTGTGAAAGTAGAACCTGCTTTTTATAAAAGGTTCTAAGACCATAGATGAGTATCACAGGCAAAGCCCAGGGTGTAGTGACTTCTGCCCCACTTTCTGGCGATCAATAGTATTTACCTAATAACCATATAGACATCGCCGCTTGTATGTCATATCAGTAATACTCTGTGCATATGCCAGCCCACCCCAAACACATAGAAATATATTTGTACACATATATGTGTCTATCTACTATACACACATATATTGCATAGGTTTTAAAAAGAGAAAACATTTTAGAAGCATCCCAATCATCTGTATATGTATAGTTATCACCGACAGTCAGAGATAAGGTACCAGAGAATTTCCATGTATTCATTATTGTTTCTACCATGACTAAGCTTAGTTTTATGACTGTATGGACCTTCAGTTGCACATGGCATTTTCTGGTGCCTGTGCCATAAAATCCACGACCAAGTGGTCTTGCCATTATGTATGCTGCCTTCCAAGAAGCAGAACGCCTACCTGAGCCCAGAAACTTATCTAGGCTATTGTGGGTCTCAAGTGGAGAGTTTCTTTCGATGTGATGCCTGCACGCTTCCCAAGCTGAGTTTCAGGACTGATACTCAGGAGGTTGCCTACTGACACCGGATTAGGACAAGCTATTGCCCGGAAGGTGTAGTAACTTGGATGTGGGCTGGAGTCTGAGTAGCTTGGCTTCCTTTCTGTGGGAGTAGCTAATGAAATCACTGGAATAGCATGCTATTTTATGCAATTGCACTATTTCAAAGTAAAATTGATCATTGTGAAAATGGCTCATCATAACCATCAAGTAAAAGTACCAATCGCTCTCCTTAAATGGATTATTTTTATTTGGGGAAAAAAAAGTAGAACATCCATTAAATTAGAGAGTTTTCTAACTGAGCTTAAACATTTATTTACTCTAAAATAGCTTCTGCACATGTTTTATAGAACCATCTCTGAATCGACTTTTTCATTCTCTGAATTCCATATTCAGCTGACTGACTGGGAGTCCTAGAGTTTTTTTCTCTGCCAAGCCGCTCATTGGCTTTGACGCCATCATCCCTTTTCTGGGTCCTGGTCATCACTCATCGCTAGTCCTTCCAATTGTCTGACCGTGGCAATAGTCCTGCTCCCAGGCTTTCTGCCTCTACCTTCATCGATTTTTTTCCATGCACATACCCAAATCCTCCTCAGCTATTCTCAAAATGGATCAAAATGAAATCATCCTCTGGGACAAATATCCATTTTGCTTGAAGGACAAAAAAATATCCACTGACCTTGATGCTCTTATAGAATTCCAACCAGCCTTATTCTGAGAAGTAAGCTGCCAGAGAGGTTTAGCAAATTTCTGTTTTAGCCACACCAGGGGAGTCCACAATTATGGCAACTTCTTCCACATTGAATGATGTAAATAATGTGCCCCCTTGAAGTCACCTGAATGACTGGATTATATATGGGTTATGCCCCTGTGACCATCTGTGGATTCTAGGCTGTCTCTCCATAGTGTAATGAAAATCCTAAAAATAGGATTCTAAGCAAGGAGTTGTGCCCTTGGACCACCTGCTCTCCCAGGAAACTGGGAGTCACTGAATTGGTCCCCCCAAAAAAGCAGAAAAAAATAGAATTTAAGGCTGTTGAAGCATTACTTATTTTTTCTTTTTTTTCCCATCACCAGTTATCCCCACCTCCTCTTCAACCTCCAATTCTTCCTGCAATTACCACACTGTTGTTCATGTCCATGAGTTCTTTCCCTTTTTTCTTCTTTTTTGCTCAATCCCTTCACCGACTTCCCCCACCAGAGCTGTCCACCTGCACTCTGTCTATGAGTCTGTCTCTATTTTGCTTGTTTAATCATGTTTGTGAACCAATTGTACATTTGTGCATTTAATCATTTATTTTAAATATATATTTATCACATACTCGGATGCAGGCTTGGACCTAAGAATGAATATAAGAAACAAAACTCCATACTAAGGATCTAAAAATGAATGCGAGAAACAAATTCCACTGGGCAGAAAACCCCAGGGTCCTTGGGGAGCATGCGCTGGGGGCTCAATCAAGGCTTTATTGTGCTGGTCACTCTTTAGCCAGCAATGTTTTACTTCTATGAAATATGAAATGAGAATAGTAATATGCAAGAGAATGATATTTTGCATTTTTTTCCTTGGAGTCTTGGTATTGTTCTTAAAATTGTATTTGAAACCAAGACTTTAGGATGAAACTTACAAACACTACTAAAATGAGAGCTAACACTCATGTATCTTATATCTCAAGGACATCATTAGAAACAATAGGCAAAAATTACAGTAGGTTTGGATTAAATACAAAGAAGATGAAGTATAAATATTGTCAAAGAGTGGAGTGAGCATCCTTACAGAGTTATGGACTTTCGGCCAGTGGGGATATTTAAACTGGACACATGACCACCTTGAGGGATGTTGGGACTAGGGGCCTGTGATCTGAGGGAGCTGGAATTAGATTCTGTGAGTTTTTCTTTTAAAACAACTTTGTAAAATGGCAGGATTTATTTGAAAAATTTATGAACATCTTGACTTTTAATCTTTGGAACATCACTTTGTGAGAGGATTTAAAATTGGGGGGAGAATGACCTTTAGTTGTAATTTAAAACATTTTTAAACCAACTAAGCATAACTATACGAACTATTGAAAAGAAGGCATACTTGGTAAAACTTACTCCAAAGTACTTGTGGAGCATTGTGGACTTTGATGCGTATTCTTAGGCATCCTTAACTCCTATCAGAAATCTGCTTCACTGTCTGTCCATCTAATGGGGGAGAAAAGTGCTGTGATTTGATATTCTTAGAATTAAATGTAACCTAATAGAACCACAGAAGAAAACTGCCTAAAAGATATTTGGGAGCCAAGTCCATGTACTTGAAAAGCAATCATGGAAAATGCCTCAGCTCCTACTACTGGCGTGCTCATCGCGAGGGGTAGTTTACCCACAGAAATAAAAAAAAGTGATGATTCTAGGTATTCTCCAGTTTCCAAACTTTAAATATTTTGAGCCAAATGGCATCTGAAATTCGAGCCTTTGGTGATGGGAACAACTTGTTTCCAATATTTAAGTAAAACACATATGATTTTCAATAGAAAATAGCTTAACTCAAATCTATACTGTTTATAACAATTCCAGTATTTTTTAAATGTTAGTGCTTTATCATTTTGATGTTTGTTTGTTTGTTGACACTTTTGGGCCTCATTACCAACCCGTAAGGTGGATGAGGCTGATAATACATTTTGGATGAATAAATGGAACATCAGAACAGTGAATACAATTTGCACAGCTTTGTATCGTAATTGGTAGATTGCAGCCAGAACTATGATTGTTAGAAACCACAGACTAACATGCATGCGATAGATGTTTTCTAAGTAAATCATTTCCCACCATTGCCTTCTATATTGTTTTATATCAATCGTTCTGATTTCCATAAATTAGAAGACTATTTACCTATGATCCCACAGTAAGAGTTGGTTTGAACTGAGAGGGAATGTGAAGTTACAAACTCAGAGTGTTTGCTATTAGAGACTTATCATCTTGCATATATTCAAAGAAAAGGTTTAATGCT
Source organism: Myotis nattereri (assembly GCF_964212035.1). Taxonomy (NCBI): domain Eukaryota; kingdom Metazoa; phylum Chordata; class Mammalia; order Chiroptera; family Vespertilionidae; genus Myotis; species Myotis nattereri. The sequence continues at coordinate 27,939,174 of NC_138086.1, read as the reverse complement.
TTGGTATCAGGATGGATTTCACAAGAAGAAATTAACATTGAACATGATTTACTGGCTTTTCTACATTTAAAAAAGTTAGTACTTCAGGTCCTTGAATAATGTTGTTTGTTTCAATGTTGTTTTGTTATAACATTGATGAGATGCCATAGTCTATGGTGCAATTGGTTTCATTATACATTGTTTCACTTAAAGTCGTTGAACCTATCACTGATGTTAAGAGAGGACTTACTGTATTGTTTTCTCTCCCTGGCAGTCACTATTGGAATGATGCTATTTCATAATGATGCGCCACAGAGCCTTGAATTGGTCTTTTCACTCAAGACTCCCTAGCTCTAAGTCTGTGACTGGGTTTGCAAACCTAAGTGTGTCATCCACGGTCACATACATGGAGCCTAATCACCTGGTGGAGTTGTGTTGTACCTGAAGTGGAAAGAACAGGCCTGAGATATTCTTCCATTCTGAATCTCACCTCTACCAGGCATCTCTCGGGGCAGAGAAGTGAACATGTAGGGGAGGGGTGTTTGATGTGGAAAGGAACTACTATTAGATTAGAGTAGGAATGTTTGGTGGAGGTAAGTTAAGTAGGACTGTTAGATTCAAGTTCTGTATGGCAGATGATTTGCAGACTAAAACAAGGGCGGGAAGACCAGGCACAGGATGAAAAGAAATAGCTTTAACACTTACAGAAAGATTTATTGTTTTTTCCTAAATAATACACCCAGAAAAAATGGAGTGGGCTTTCTAAAAAACAAAGGGAGCTCCTAGCAGCCAGTATTTCTTCTAGTGTTTAAGTGAAAATGGAGCAGCTGAATCAGGGATTGTGTAAAAACAATTCCTTATTTAGGAGGGAGCTTAGACTAAAGACTTCTGTGATATTTTCCAGATTTAGATTTCCATGACTTTAGACTGGAACACAACTCAATCAGAGCCCCCTTCTCCACCCCCCCCCCAGCCCCCACCCACCCAGTTTCCTGCCATCTAGATGGCTATGAAAGTGTTTCTGTTTAAATTGGGCTCTAATTGTTTTTTAAAAACATGTATTTTTATTGATTTTAGAAAGGACGGGAGAGGGAGAGAGAGACAGAAACATCAACGGTGAGAGATAATCATTGATCGGCTGCCTCTTACACACCCCACACTGGGGACTGAGCCCACAACCCAGACACATACTATGATCGGAATTGAACCATGACCTCCTGGCTGATTGGTTGATGCTCAACCACTGAGCCACGACAGCCAGGCTGGGCTCCAGTTTTAATTGCCCATCTTCCCTTCCCTAATGACTAGGCCTGAGTCTTACATTACACGTTGGCTAGGTGGGGGAGGGAGTCACTCTTGAGACAGTCTGAAAAAGTGGGCCCATCCCTGGAGTCTAGCTCAGGGAGCTGCTTCCAACTCTTCTCCCTCACCCCATTCCTTGCCCCTGGCTTGGGAAGGTAAAGGAAGAGCAGTGATGGGGAAAGGAAAAAAGATTCTCAAGAGCAGTACAAGAATAAGGCTCTAGTCTTAACACAAATTGCCATGGCAACCGATAAATAAATAATATATGCTCTCAGCCAACTTTGATCCTCATGAAAAGCAAATCCAGAAGATATAAGAAAAGACTGAACTTGTTCAGCATGGCTTCAAGGAGTATCATTATGAAATTTTCAATATATGCACCTTAGAAGAATTAGATTATTTATGGAATTTAGGGGAAAGTAGGGCTCTGCTAATTGAAGAATTTTCTAATAGAAATTTATAAAGAACTGAGTTGTTTTTCTTTTTTGAAGAAGTTTTTTTTTTTTCAAAGTCCTCATAAAAAGTTATACTTATCCACAGACTTGTGTTGGTCTATACTAGTATTTAAATTAGAAAAATATAAGGACAATTTAGTGAGTCCTTCAGAAATCTAAATATGTTCAATCCTAACAACTTCAAAGCCTGTGTATGGCTTTCTTATTTGAGGGTTTACATATAACATTTCTTCTTTAAAATTAGAGAGAGAGGAGATGTTCACAAATTGTCTTTACTTAGAAAAATGAACAGATGATAGCCCTAAAATTGTTTATCTTATTTTTTGTTTTAAATGTATGGGTAGTTCTTTCAAATATGCTGGTGAGATTTATCACTTTTAAGATACCTTTTAGCTTTGATATTTACTGCACCTTGTATGATGAATACAAATGGTTCCTGACCTTTTGGGTTTTATTAACAATAAAAATATTTATTCCCCTCCCCCATTTGTTGGACTGAGGCTCTGACCACATGAATAATTTCCAATGCAACTAGAACCGAAATGGATGCTTACTAACATCCTGATTGTGGGATGGGAAGTGTGGGGTTCTTGCCACCAGGGAAATAAGATTTGAAACTTTAATAGATAAAATAACCTGGTAAAATTAGAATCTTTTATAAAACACATCTTTGAAAAGCAAAGTTAGGCTCTGAATTAGTCTTCATAAAGATAGCAAGGCTGTTTTCTATTTAAATTATCAAAGGTTAAGTGGGCAACCATGCATTTGAATACTGTATGGACCATTGCTGATTGAAAGTGAGGAAATCCATTCCTGTAAGTCATTAAGGCATAGAGAGGACAATCTCAGTTTTAAAAGAATGACTGTATTTCATTTTGATCTCTGAGTAGGAAAAGGGTCCAGCCATCCAGAGTTCCTAGATGGCGGTGGGTAGTCCATTTTCAAAGGCAACATCTGTACAAAGAGTTTCAGACACGGTATAAAGGGCTCTTTCATAGTTTCTGATTCTGCCCTTTCACATCCCAGAGCCATGATTTTGCAAAGCTGCCAGCTGGCAGGTGGAATAAAAAAAAAAAGTAGTAGCTGTGGCAACAGGATGAAGTTTTATTTCCAGGTAAAGTGAGATCCAGAAAAATATGAAATGGAGGGAGGGTGGGTGGGAAGGGTGGGTGGGGAAGGGAAGAATGGAGAATTTTTGTAACAAAGTCATAAAGTATTTTTCCCTAATTTTCTTGCATTTCCTATTTATATAAAGTATCTTGATCACTGTGTTGCTCTACAGAGATTTTCAATGGAATTAATTTGAGAGACTGAATTAATCTCCGAAAAAGACTTTGACTAGTTACCTTTTTGGATACTTTTTTCTGTATTGTGAATTGTGTGGAAATGTACAGAATAAAAATTAAGAAATATAATTAGTTTATTTTCTTCTGTTACTGACTGCTAGATCTAGTTGGTGTGAATACCATGCTTAATGGCGGGTAAATTAGATTTTTTCAAAACCAGGAGATAAGCAAAGAGTTGGCGGTTAGGGAAGTCTGAAACTAAAAGGGATCACTGATAAGGCAGAATTTTTTTTTTAAACTTTATTGTTGAAAGTATTACAGATGCCCCCCTCTTCCCCCAATTGCTCCTCAGAATTTTTTTTAAAAACACTTCTGTTAAGATGAACTAACAGAGGCCAGATTTACCCTCCCATTTAAATAAAAACAGTTACATGTAATAAAACAATAATTGTTAAGACGTGAGGTAACAAAGACAAAAAACAAGTAATCCCTGAGAGATGGAAATCAAATAAGATAAGCTCTGTGATTACATTTTACAGACATAAGAGAGTTTCCAGGTGGTGGTGCGGGAGTGGGGTGGTGGGGAATTGAAACAGAGTCTGGCAGATTTCCTGAGTTGGGGAGATGGAACTGAGAGTTGGGGAGACCAAGGCAGCTAGAGCTCACAGAGAAGAGTGTCAGAGAGGGTGGCACAGAGAAATAATCCTACAGATCTGCACAGCACCCCTTAAGTATTAAGTAAAATACCTGTGTGAGGACACTACTTGAGTCTGGAGAGAGTACCACGCAAAATACTTAGAAGGAACAATGAGCAGCTCACACAAGGCTGAGAGTAATGCCCGTCGCCACTACCCACACTGCACCCTCACCAGTGACTGCCCACAGCTTTGATTTATTAATAGAGCGTGACACTCTCTGTTTTCCCTTCCAGCCCCATTTCCTCCCCATCTCCGGCCACAGAGCTAATCACTGTGATGGTTTTGTTGTGAATCTCAGCACATCCCACCTTTGTTCCTTTATTCCACTTCTCAACTTCTGTTAACTGTATTCCCTGTCACAGCTGCAAATCTTCACATTTTATCTTGTACCAATATTAAAAGCTCTATGTGTTGTCAAGATTTTTATTCTAAGGGCTGGAAGCCAAGAACATGGAGTTTCATTGGCACGGCACATTAATGTGTATGCAGACGCAAACAGGGTGTGACAATTACATTTTTTCATTGTCCATGGCCCCAATGCCAATGAAACAGTATTTCTGTCATCTGAATCAAATAATTTCCCTTTTATTTTATTTTTATTTTTTTGCATTTCTCTGCTTCACGTTTGACTGATAGTTTTTATGAATTTCTTTCTCTTGGTGTTGGTTATCTTTCTTTGTTCTTGTTGAAAGATAAAACAAACTCATGATTTTTTCAGTATGTTACTAGTATCATTTAGCTCCCTCATCAGTTTTGTAATCCATTCTAGTCTTTTTCCCAAAAGGATTTTTCTTAGTGTCCACTGGCTTCTGGTTCTAATACTAATGAATTGTTCCCCAGGCATGCCATACAATTATCACCTTATGACTGTCTTTGGATTTCTTTCTCTTTTTTTCATTTTAGATAAATTCTTTAATTATGTACATCTGTTTCTTTTATTTTTCTACTTCTTTGGACTTCTGCATTTGTCTTATCACTTCTTGACTCACACATTTCTTAGTTTCTTGATTTGCTGGAGTAGATTCACAAATTGCTGATTAAAACTCAGCACTTGGGAATAAAAATTTTGAGTTCTTGCATGTCTGAAAATGTCTATCTTATCCTTTATTTAGAGTTTGTCTGTCTTTGAAATTCTGGTTCCAAGTTTATTTTTTATTAGAACTCTGGAGAATCATAATGTGGAAAAAACAAGGCCCGGGTGTTTTTTTGTGAAAACTAGAAGTCCATTCACAGATAGATTAAAATCACAGAGTCGCATGTTATGGTAGCAAAAAAGACTCTAGAAGTCATGTCAAACAATTTTATTTTGGAGATGTGTAAACTGTGCCTTAAAGAGAGTAAAATATTACCCAAGATCACACAGCTAAGCAGTGACAGGGAGATGTCACCAAAGTTCAGGAACTCCTCATCTGAGTGCCATGTTCAAATGGTTTAGACTCTGCCTGAAGGCACTATTAGGATGAGACAAGTATTTGTAGTAGAAGAGAATAATACACTGGATTCCAGTCTTAGCTCTTCTCCTGAGCAGCTGAGTATGGTTCTTGCTTTCCTTGGACCTAAGTTTCCTCATCCTTCAAACAAGATTGTACAACTAATGGTCTCCCATCCTCTTTCTTCTCTCAAGTGGGGAGATACTCTGAAGATACCACCTCTCCTCTGGTAATCCCCACACTGTTGTCTGCGTCTCTGAATTTGTTTTAGTTTCTTTGCTTAATCCCTTCACTTTTGCACCCCGCCCTCCAACCCTCCTCCCCTCTGACAGATGTCAGTCTGTTCTCTGTATCTATGAATCTGTTTCTATTTTGTTTGTTAGTTTATTTTGTTCATTAGATTCCACATGTGAGTGAAATCATATGGTACTTCTCTTTCTCTGACTGGCTTACTTTACTTAACATAATACTCTCTAGGTCCAGGTCCATCAATTCTGTTGCAAAGGATAAGGTTTTCTTCCTTTCTCTCTCTCTCTCTCTCTCTCTCTCTCTCTCTCTCTCTCTCTCTCTCCCTTCCTTTCCTAGGATTTTTATGGTTTCAAGTCTAACATTTAAATCAATAATCCATTTTGAGTTTGTTCTTGTGTTTGGTGTACGAAGGTGGTCTAATTTCTTTTTTTTTTTTTACACATATCTGTCCAATTTTCCCAACTCTATTTATTGAATAGACTATCTTTTACCCCATTGCATGTTCTTGCCTTCTTTGTTAAATATTAATTGACCATAAAGGAGTAGTTATTTTTCTGGGCTCTCTATTCTGTTCCATTGATCTGTATGTCTCTTTTCCTGGCAGTACCGGCTTTTTGATTACCATGGCTTTGTAGTATAGCTTGATATCAGGTAGTGTTATTCCTCCAACTTTGTTCTTCTTTCTCAAGATTGCTGTTGCTATCTGGGAGGTCTTTTGTGGTTCCACAGACATTTTTGGAATATTTGATCTAGTTCTGTGAAATATGCCTTTGGCATCTTGATAGGAATTGTGTTGAATCTATAGGTTGCTTGGGGTAGTAAAGATGTTTCGATGATATCAGTGCTTCCTATCCATGAGCATGGTATGTGCTTCCACTTATTTGTATCTTCTACGATTTCATTCTTCAGTGTCTTATAATTTTCTGAGTGCAAGTCTCTTACATCCTTGGTGAAATGTATTCCTAGGTATGTTTTTGATTGAAGGGGATCTTTTAGTGAGAGACTCATTATGAAGATGAGAAAAACTTCAGAATGATCTTCATTCAAAACCTTGACTTTAGAAACCTTCACTGAAGCCATTCCCGAAGTATGTTGTTTGAGCAATCTTTGCCATTACATTTAAAATTGTTGGCATTTTCACAAATGCAAAATGTCTTTTTAATAAGCCCTGCATAACATCTTCCCCATAGCCTCTTCTGAGCTTCAACCTTTGATAACTGTGTGTGCTTATTTTCAGAGATTGGTACATTGAGCCACTGGTTGCTAGTTTCCAACCTTTCTACAGGCTATCCTTCAAAGGTATAAAGATAATTAGCTCAGTTTCATGCAGACGGAGAGGACCAGGACTTACTCAGAGCACAGATGTTGAATAACTGTTGTGTGCTACAACTACATGGAGGATAGGGTAATGATGACGAGGAAGGATGTTTCTCTTTCTCTGATCACTCTTATTAGGTCTTGAGGCTTTGCTTCTCCTTGACATTTCCTGAATCACTGTGGACAGCCCTGGTTTTGGCATCTATGTTGCTGATTACAAACTGGGTGAACTTGGTCATGTAACATTTTTTCTCTTTCTGACCCTTATTTTTCTCATCACAGATATAGAAAACAACACTGCCAGTCAGATGAACTTGTTGTGGACATTACATGAGATATTGGCTAGAAAATATTTAGAACAACGCTTCGCACATAGTAAATGCTCCATAAATTATACCTCTTAAAATGTACTGAGGGTGATTACATTGATGAAATGGTTTTATTTCTAGCACTGTTCTCTGCACTGTGGGGCAGGAGACAAGCAAAGAGAAAGGGTCCTGTTTGCCCTTACATTGAATGACTTAGTTTATTTAATCATATTGGCTCTGGCATTGAAGGCCTAACCTAAATTTGCCTTACTTTTTTTTGAATTCCTTCTAGCTTATAAAAATGTCTTCAAAAGTTAAAGGCATATAAATTTTGACAGTAATAAATAAGCTACAATTCTGAAAATGTAGATTGAGAGACAATGTAGAATAAATATAACCAAAAGTTTAAAATGAAAAAGAAATCATCAGCTTGACCTAAAGTCTAGTTTATATTATGCCATGCTGGGTGTTGCTGATTTAAAAAGGAACGATTGTGCAGTCCCTTCAGAAATGATTGCATGCACAATGTGTATTACCAGTTTAGTTTGAAAGTCTTTAGATAATACTACTGTGCTGTCAAAAGGAAGGAAATTTACCCTTTGGGACAGCATGGATGAGCCTGGAGAATATTATGTTAAATGAAATAAACCAGTCAGAAAAAGACAAGTACCTCATGATTTCACTCACATGCGGAATTTAATGGACAAACCGAACTACCAAGCAAAACAGAGGCAGGCTCGTCTATAGAAAGTAGACAGACAACTTGGGAGCGGGGAGTAGAGGGATTGAGAAAAAAAGGGAAAGAAAAAAGAGCGAGAACTATGGGCATGAACACAGTGTGGTGATTGCGGGGGTGGCAGGGATGGGAGGAGGGGGAAGAGGGCGTAGAGGGGATAAAAGGTGATGAAAAATAGATATAAAAATACAATAAAAAATAAAGTCTTTGGATAGTTTTCTCATTCTAAATGCGCCTGTTCTAAAACTGTCTTCATTCTTCTGAGAATCACCACATTTCCCAACTTAGATGGCATAGACCAAGCTTTTGAAGATTCTTTCATAATATTAACACCTCTGACAATATGTAAGTTGTAGTGCTATTCCATAGTACTTTGATATCCCATAAGAGTCCACTTCAGTGGCTAGTGCCACTGCTTGCAGTCTCTCTTTAAATCCCATAACTTTTCTATCCATAACTTTTCATCTCAGCTCTGAAATTGTTTGGCCTGACTCCTCTGAGTTTAGTGTATATATTCACGCAAGAAGTAATTTTGATAGAAAACACAGGTTTATAATTAAAAATTGTAAATTTTTTATTGATTCATAAAGTATACAAGTATACATATAGGGTTATGTATGGAATAGCACATCGGGTAAATGGCCTCCACGGCTTTGCTGGCACATACGCAAAGCCGTGGTCTTCATTGGCCTTCATTGTCCCTGCTCCTGGGCCATAACTGGTACTTGGTAATGCTTATCAAGTTGAAGGGATTGAAATCAAAGGGCAACAGATATTAAAATCTGATTCAATAAACCAAGTAAAATTAGGCTTTTATTTTTTTTTGTTGTTGTTAATGCTCACGCAAAATTCAAATCTTGCGTGAATTTTGGGACACCCTATACTTCCACAGAAAGGAAAACGCTTCTTCAGCCCAAACTTAAGGTTTGCAATGGGGACCATAATATATTCACATGAATTAAGGCGTTTTCACTGTCACTGGTGATGGTTATGAAATATTGCATACGAGCTGTTTTCAATTATCTGTGTAGAAAAATCAATGGTGGCAGTTTGTGCTGGCTCAGTGAGCTTTTCAGGAAGAGGTTACAGCTGCTCTGTCTGCATCCACACTCCTTCCTCTGACAGGGGCAATCAGGAGCAGGATTCTCAACTCTGTTAGCATAGCCTCTGGTGAAAAGTACATACTTAATCACCAAATGCGAAATGGCCCTTTAGGTTGTCAAGAGGAGGGTGATGCTGAGGGAATGGAATTTTCTAGCTCTAACCCAAACCCGGGTCATATTTTCCATTTCATTTATCGTGTCTGAAAAGAAGTAGGGAGTAAAGGTTGGAGGAGCAACAAATACTAAATATCATGCATGTGGTTTATAGTAGAATAACAAGCTAGATGCTTGATTTAATAGGTCCACTGAAGAAAAATGAATATCTCAGAGATTTATTAGTTTTGTTGTAATTTTATTTTCAAAGAACAAAACATCAACCATAAGAACCTTGCAGAAGTGGTGCCAGTATACTCACTGGTATCCATTTACTGAACCAGAAATCCCATATTGGTGTCTCTGGTTGACTGTTATTCTTGGCCCCAATGAACCCCCACTTCCTGATCTTAATGTCCTATACAGAGTCCCCTCCTATATGACTTTGGGTCTGTCCTTTTGCTAACAGGACATTAGCTAGTGCGAACCAAGTGGTGGTTTGATAGACCCTTGCACATTGGGGCTTGTCCCTTTGGGTGGCTCCTTCCTGAAACCCAGCACCATTATGACAAGTCACAGGTTAGCCACTTGGAGGGGCACATAAGACAGAAAGATGTCTAGCCAGTCCACCTCGGCTGAGGCAGCCATCAGAAGGACACCTTGAAAGTTCTAGTCACAGGATGAGGCAGAGTAGAACATGCCTGACAAGCCCTGACCAAGCCATAAACTTATGAGTAGTCAGTACCACTAGATGTTGAGTGTTTGTAGCACAGCAGTGAGTTAGAATTTCACTATCTGAAAAAAAAAAACACACAGCCTAATTGGCTTGGTCACTTGTGATCCATTCCATTCTGTTATTGGGAGCAGGGGGAGGAAAAGCTAGATAACTCTTTTTCAGCACAATCAATCATTAAATTTGTAATATTGAAGTGACCTGGAGTACACTAGAGAGTAATGGAATTATAAAGTTGGAGATTCCTCAAAAGGCATTTATTTGTATTTTTAAACTCTCCATTTTGAAAAAAAAAACAAACTTGGAATCCAAAAAAGGTAAGCTAGGACTAGATTCAAATCTGATCATCTTTGGGTTATCTGACACCAGTGGTCTCCAATACGGTCATAGAAGCTGACCCCTGTTAACAACATCAGGAGCATGGTCCATGCTAATTAGCTGTGAGTTAATTTGTTTTCATTATTGTACTTTTTCTGCTAATGTGAATCCAGATCCATGGTTGTACACATATCAGGGAACAATAGTATATGCTAATAAACAAGTCTTTGGAAAGAAGAAGGTGAGAGAATGGCTGTATAAAGTAAATATCTCTTGCATGAAGGAGAAGGAATTATGTTCAGAAGTTGCTTATTGATGGGATTCAATGATGATCCAGTAAATAGCACACCACCTTACTGCTCAAGTTCTAACTCAATTGCTAAATTAAAAATAAAAAGCAAAACAGGACAAAACAAATAGGAGCCCACAGATTACCTCGATTATGGATAAATCTGATGTTGGAAGTATGGCTCATATAGAAAGATAGGTGGGCTTCCCATTACTGGCTTCTGGAATGACACAGCCCAGCCCATGGGATGGCATTCCACGTGTTTCCCAAAAATCTTCCTACAGTTAAAGTGGAAAGAAATATGAATTGGAATAATTGGGTTTCAGAAAATTCATCAAAAAGAGATCAATGATTGGCGGTCAGGAAAAAGGAATCTTCTTTAAGCATATATTACTCCTCTAATAACATTTGGCCACACCACACATCCTGTGTGCCACTGTTAGAGATAAAATATTTCACTGAATGAGGCATTAGCATGAATTATTAGGAGTATATCTTATGCATTCAGTATTATCTTATTCTAAACATTACCATAGAAAAAAAGTGCTGCTAAATTTACCTTCTCCTTGAGCCAGAGAAACAAACATGTTAATACCTAAAATATATAGTCAACTGCAGTGTACACAAATCAGTAATCTGTAGAGTTTATAAGGTGAGATCATTCAAAAACTCTAAAGGAAGGGACTGAAATAGAAAATGATAGATATAAGGGGAAAAAATAGGACTTAAAACTATTGGCACGGGCAGAAGTAGGTGATCTGATGAAAATGAAGATAAAATAACTATTTTTCATTGAAACAGCTTTTTATTAAGCCCATGGTAGTTAAAATAGGAAATTTAAAATGTTGCTAAAACTCAGGACCTGAAATTCAGCATTAGGAAAGCAACAACAGAAAGCCAGGGAGGTGCAAGTAACTATGTTTGATCTTTTGGGAAGAGATCATTACAATTTGTTCATGATATTGAAGGCAAACCCATCTGCCTGTGCCATGTAATGGTTGTAGCAGATGTGTTTGTTAATTACCCCATAACTTTCGGCAACCTCCAACTCCTTTGCCTGCCTCCCACTACGAAGGCTCAAAAAAAATCCTATTTTCAATTTATTCACCTGTTATTCCAGGTAAGATCATATATGACCCTGTCATGGCTAATAACATATAAGGGGGGTGGTGTCTTCTGATAGCCTTTGAAAGGATTTATTCTCTCTCTGTGAGACAGAGATGCTCAAGGAGAACCCCTCTGCCCAGCACCATCCCCTGAGACAGAGCCATCCTACAGACGTACGCTATGGGGCTTCAGGAGTGCAGAGACGTGAAAAAGGCTAGAAATTCTGAGACACAATCAATATCAGCAACCACTTATTTCCAGAGCCTTGTTATATGAGACATTGATAGTCTGGCTTTCTGTTCTGTTGCTTGAAGCTGAAAGCATTTCTAGCTATTCCTAAAAATGGAGGCCACACTGGGATAGAAATCTACGTCCTCACCTGAATTCCATTGTGATTTTTCTGTAACAATTTACAGTTTCAAAAGGTAAGTAGTCATAATGATTCATTTCCCACAGGTCAAAATGCAATACTTGGTGGCAAAAGTGTAGTAAAAAACTGGGGCAGATGATGACTGAAAAAGACCAGAGTAATTCTGGGCCAGGCTGGGCTCAAACCACAATTTGACCACCTTTAGCTCTGTGCTCTCATCAGAAAACTAGGATAATGTGCCTTTACCTCATAGGGTTGTGAGAATTACATGCAATATTTGTAAATTGCTTACCCCAGTGCCTGCAAGATGAAGATAATTGCATTCTGAACTATACTCCTGAATTCATTTGCAAAATAAATGTTCACTTTTATAGTCATCTTAATAGGCACTTTTCCAGTTTTTTGGGGAAACCTTTATTCTGAATTTGCTGCTAAAATATACTTATTTTCCCTTTTTTTGACAAAATTCCCATTGGTGCCAAACTTTTTTCTTAGTAGTTATTCCAATCCTTCAAATATTCTGCACAAACCAACCATTGTTTTCTTTTTACCAAACTCGCCCTCACTCATGTAAATAGGATGAGGCCAAAATGAGTGTAATGTAAAGGAAGTTGGGGGAGAAGGGTACATGATAGGGATGCAAAATTAACTGGACATAGACTAAGCCCCATACATGCAAAGATAATACCAGAGAAATTTCAACTAGCTGTGGCAGGGGATAGAGCAGAAGCTAAGGTAGCAAATATATACAGAGAACCAAAACTAACACACAAAAAGAAAACAAAACAAGAAAGAAGTCTCACAAACATATACATAATACAATAAAACAAAAAGCAAGAGGAATTTAAACATTGGAATTGTAGACTTTGAAGAATAGCGGAAATCTGCTTGCAAGTTTAGTTTACTAAATATTTATTAGAATAATTATATAGGTGATGTATTGTAGAATTGTGCACCTGAAACCTGTATAATTTTTGTTAACCCCAATAAATACAATAAAAAGGAAATAAAGAATCATTGTTTCAGTGAGCAAGAGAAGGCCACTGGCCTAGAGGATAGGGGTGGGAGATTAGGATGGAAAAAAAGGCTTAGTTAAGCTTCTAACTTTGGCATTTAAGTAACAGACCACCAGCTTTTTATTTTAAACAAAGACATGACTTCCATTTTCTCCAGTGCCTTTGATAAGAGGAACCACCAAAATATATTTACCTCCAAGCGGGAGACAAATGAAAGAATTCGTCATTAGCAAAATTTCTCCTTTTCTCTTTAGACATAGGAACATCAAAAAGATAAATTAAACACTCCCTTCAAAAGGGCAATCTCTCATTTGGAAAGATTTTTTATGGGGTTGAGAGCTTCTTGTACAAATTGATTCAGGGAAGCATTATACATGGACCAATTAAAGCAAGTGAAAATACATAAAAGGTGAATTTAAAATTGTCAATTTGTGCCATGATTTCTTCTAAATAATTTGTTCTCCACTTGAATTGCACAGAAACCTCCACACTCAACATTTCCAAATGTGGACTAATTTCTAGTTGTCCAATTCTCTTCCCAGTCTCAAGGGTTGGCACCATCATCCACAAAGCTAGAATTCTAGGGGCTATTACTATTATTTTTATTTGAATTCTTTATTGTTGAAAGTATTACATATGTCTCCTTTTCCCCTAGGGGTTCTTTTTGACCATCTCTCACCACTCATACCCAATCATCACTGCTTCTTGTCAATTCTCTTCTCTCTCATTGGTTGTCCTTCCATTGCCCTTGTTTACTTATTCAACCACCTTGTTTTCCACCTGGATTATCTCAACTAGTATTCCCATTTCACATTCACTCTTTCAACTCTATCTACTCATTGCAGCCAGAGTGAGACCATTAAAATGGAAATCTGATACTCCGTGGCTTAAAACATATCCAGGAATGCCGATAGTAATAAAGTAAAATGTAACTTCCTTAAGAATATTTCAAGAGGATCCATAGATCTGACCAATGTTCATCTCTTCAGATTCGTCCCCTTCAATTTCTATCTACATATCTTATGTCATGGAAAAAATTCAAATCGATAATAAGTGATCAGTTGTATTGTTTTGGTTTTGATTACTCTTTCACACATATACAGAAGTAGAAAGGAATCTATATCATGTATCTATCTATTGGCTTTTTCCTTTAACCTAACCTTTTAATTTCATGGTCTAGGTTACCACTGAAATCTCTACTAGTGTGAATCCAATCTTTCACTCCATTAAATATAAACTGATTAGTCAGCAAGGCAACATGAGCACTAAGAATTTCATTTCTTGCAGCAACTACTATTCATTTAAACTTTGAAAGGATGCAAAACCTGAAAATTATATGCTGGGATATGTTATGACAAAATTTGGAAATGAGAACAGGTTGTGATTAAATAAGGCATTCACATTTCTTTTGGTTTTCAATATACTAGGCTTCACTTTGCATACTAGATATATATTATATTCAGCTGAATTCTTGGAAACTAAGTTTTCTTTTCCCAAACTATTTGAAATGAAAATGAATGAGTTGCAAATTGCGAATGCTCTGGTTTCAAGAGAATGAGGCTTTAGTACACCCTGAATGTGAATGGACGCCCAGAGGCAACCACTCAGAAAGCAAGCTGATTGGGGCACTCATTCCACTAAATAATTCAGAATCTCTAATGGAAATCAGATCCAGTGTTCCCCAGTGGAGGAGCGGCTCTTCTGGGTTACCCAATATTCAGCTAGCTGCTCAAGAGCTTTAGAGAACAACAATGAAGTAAAAGGTAAAAAATATTTTAATGGCATTCATATTCTCTTGGGTGCTTTCCCGGCATGAAGTTTCCAACTTCCTGACAGCTGCTGCCATTGTGAAGAGACAAGGGAGAGTGAGAGAAAAAAATCAATATTAAATCTGAGACAGCCAGAAACTTCAGTGAGGGGTGCCAGTATTAACTGGTTTGCGGATGTGTTTGGCCTTTCAAAGAACCTTGCTCTTAAGAGAAGACATTCTAAGTAAACAACTTATTTAGGAATCGCACAGCAAGGTTTAGTTCGTCCCTGACAAACACATTTAATTTAAGGAAGGACATTCCTATGAGACTTGTCTAGAAATTTCAATAATAGAATGAACTGTTGCATAAAGTAATGTGCTCGCTCCTTCTCTCTCTCAACAGGAAAAGAATATTGATTTCCCATTCTTGGCCACCAGCCCCACCCCTTTTTCACTATAAGGATTGAGATGAATGAGTTTGTGTCTTTAAAAGCACTAAACACCATATTGGCAATCACCATACTGTTGTCTGTGGGAAAGGGGTTGGGGGATGTAGAAGAGGGGAGGGTAAACGGTGTTGGAAGGAGACTTGACTTGGGTGGTGAACACAATACAATATACCGACGATTTATTATGGAATTGTATCTTGAAACCTATATAATTTTTTTAACTAACGGTACCCCAATAAATGCAATAAAAAGTAATAAAATAATTAAAAGCACTAAACAATCTTCAAGAGAGTACTGCATGATAAATTTTAAAAAGCTTTATTGTTATTGGGTAGAAATGTTAGAGGGAAAGTTGGAGCTTTTATCAAAGGCTGTTGGTGCCCCAACATTTGCTGTCAGCTCTGAAAAGGTGGCTGTGAAACTCATTGTATCCAATCCTGACTGGCTTTGGGCCTGGCATACAGTGGGATTTCTGGCCAATGGCCCCGTACAGTGGGACGGCTGGCGCCTGGCCCAAGGATTAGAGAGCTTTTATTTCTTTGTCTCATTGATATTAGTCACAGAATCTCCCTTTTCATGCACAACCCAAACCCGTGTAGAGGGTGCAGGGAAGTTGGGGGAGAAAAGAAGCAGAAATTACTACAACCTCTCAGCTCTTGGACTACGGAAGGAAGAAGAAAATTTCCGTTTACAACTCAGTTATCCAACGTCTGTATCTGTTTTTTTTTTATGCACATTTAACAGGAAATGGATAGTCTGGTATGTCCCTGAAAGGAAAATGATTTATAGATATAAGATACTGAATGTTAACCTTGGACATAAAAGGTGTTCAGTGTCTTAAGGCTTCTTCTGCTTTCCCCCTCTCCCTTCTTTCTCTTTCTCTCTCTCTCTCTCTCTCTCTCTCTCTCTCTCTCTCTCTCTCTCTCTCTCGATAAATGCTATTCTGAAATTTCACTGCAAGGAGCAATTATGGTAAACAAAATTTGTGGACACATTTCCTTCAATTTCTAGATGTGTGTGCTTGTGTGTGCTCTTTGTCAAAAGGCCGTATGTGGTATATGATTTGTTGACAGATTTCCTTTGATTCCTTATTTTGCATGTATGTGCATAATTGTGTATCTGTGTGCAGGTTTGTGGTGCATACTTTGCAGAATCCTTCAGTAATAACATGTCCTATAGCCATATTCTACTCGAGTCTTGGAAAATGTTCTGCTGTGTTCCATAGGATAAATTTTGGTCTCAAATAAGATAATCTTGTCTTAAATATTCATGCCCAGTGGAAACTGAAAGTCATTTCCAAAATAAAACTAGGACTATGAATTACTAAATAGCAACTGATCTTAAAATAAACCACAGAGCCTCAACATATCATAACAAAATGACTCAGGCCTGAGGCTCACATCTCTTTGCCTGATTCCCCTAAAAAATTTATCTGATACAAGAAAGGAAATAAGAATGTCTTAAGGAAGGCAAAATTGATTACATATTCATCACATAGTTTCTTTTCATTTTATTACAGAATTGACATTAGTGAGAAGTTAGTGAATCTCAGGTATAAAATATGTAAATTTTCTGGACTAGCTACGTGGCAAAAGTAGAGAGAGAGAGAGAGAGAGAGAGAGAGAGAGAGAGAGAGAGAGAGAGAGAGAGAGAGAGAGAGAGAGAGAGAGAGAGAGAGAGAGATCCTTTGATAACCCATAAGTGTCTCTGAAAACATGTCACCCTCCTCATTAGCAATTTAAACTTCCGCTTTCTCAGCTAGTAACAATATCTAATATCTAATATCTCAGTTAGTAACAATAGGGTTCCTGATATGTATCAAATGAGAAAGTATATGTGAAAGACTTTATAAAACTTACATTATTCAAAGGAAGTAGGGTTCCTATAGCGCTTGAAGATAATATTTAAAGGGACGATGGATTTTTGTTCTTGAGAATACATCTTAGCTAAGGGCTTCCAACTTGCTAAAATAACAATAACACTTATTGCAAGAAAGTATTACTATTTTATTATAATTTTAGTATTTTTATATATTGTATTATAACCCCATACTCAGAAAAGCAGGACTCTTAAAGATTGTTAGTCATGCTAGATTTTAGAGATAAGAGAATCAAGGTCAAGAGCCATCAGGGAATTATCCAAAATCAGAAAACCAGCCAACAGCAGATTAGAGGAATCAACTCTGCTCATTTTACCCCCCTTTCCTTGTATCTGTGTCCTTTCTACATGACAGCTTGGTGGATTTTTCATGAACAAATTATGAGCTCAGGGAAGTGGTGGTGGTGACGGGCAGCCCAGTATGGCTGTGTAGTCTTGGAAAAGCATCAGGGTACAGGAGGAACTTTACGGAAGGATAGGGTTCAGGTAGAGCAGTAGAGCAGCGGAGCCCTCATCAACACAGAAAGTATCAACAACCTATGAGGCATAAAGAAGCATGAAGGCATAAAGGCCATTGAGGAGAGCTACCTGGTTACCATAGAAATAATTCATTAGAGACTGTAAGAAATTAAGTAAGAATTATGAAAAGCCAAATTTTAGCTGATTCCTTTCAAATGAATTTGAGATTCTTGCATGAAAGACTGAGGAGATGGCAGTTCTTAACAATTTCTTTCTTTTTTTTTTAGGTTCTCTCCATGCTTTATACATCTGCCAAATTCATCTTCCCAAACACTACTTGCACCGTCTCAGCCTCTTTCTGAAGTCCCCATTCCTCTCCAGTGTCCACAATAAAAGCAAATTCAAGATCTGCCACCATATGAACCTCACACCAACTCAGGTTTGTTCCCAGATCTGGCCCCTCTGCTTTAGCCAAATTGTCTATGAACCAAATCCAGAATTCCTTCTGGACTCTGGGCTTCCTTGGTTGGAAAAATTGCCATGTCTGACTCCACTCATCACGTTTTGAAAACTCCATTCTTCAAAACCCAGTCTAAGACCTTCTATTTTTTCTTATTAAAAACATTGTGTTTTTAATATTTCCTAACCTTTGATGTGGGTGCTTTTTCCTCTGAACTGAGGAAATAACCCTTCGTTATAAACGAATATGCATGTATGAGTAGGGTAATGCCATGCTGATAATCTATTTGAGGACAGGGCACATGTCTTTATATGTCACTTTGTCTTGGTGTATCCCCAGCCATCAGTGCCGCCCTACATGAGCTGGTCCTGAAGCAGAATCTGAGGGTTGACTAGTCTGACACCTACACACTGCAGACAGTCTTCTTGATTGACTACCAACAGAATATCTATTAATCATAGGAGTTTATTTTTGGTAAATGAGAAAAGAAAAATTAGTTTCTTATAGGAGTTTCCTTTTGAAAAGTCTTAGGATACAGTTTTGCTTTAAGGGAATGTACATGTGTAAAAAATATATTACTTCACAACATTCCTTTTCACATGGGCCTTGACCCAATTGCTTGTAGCATCTGGCCCAGAATTTAATATAGTGATTTTAAAGGTTCTTTGTCAATTTATTGAATAATAATATAGTGTTTATTAATTGCTAAGCCGTTGTTCTAAACAGTGATCCGTGAGACAAGCACTGCTATTATCCTTACTTTTCAAATGGTAAACCAAGGCACAGAGGGATTAATAGCTCACCAGAGGTCACACAGTCAGTAAGTGAGAGGCCTGGGCTTCAAAACCAGGCAGTTTGAGGAGAGTCAATGCTATTATCCACTACACCATGCTATCTCTTTATTTTGTAAATAAACTTTATCTAGGTACATCTAAGAATTTTGATTATATATAATAAAATTCACCCATTTTAAGTGTACAGTTCAGAAAATTTTTGACAAATGTCTACTTCCATGTAACAGCCACATCAATTGAATATTTAGTGGTTCTATCTACTTCTCGCCAAATCAACTTGCAGTCATAGATAACTACTGATTTTTTTTTGTCAATGATGATCAAGTTTGCTTCTTCTAGAATTTCATCTCGTGGAATCACACAGTATGTGCACATGGTGTCTGGCTTGTTTTCCTCAGCAGCGTGTTTTTGAATTTAATCCATGAGATTGCATGTCTCAGTCGTTTATTCTTTTATTGCTGAATAGTTTCTCATTGAATAGATCTACTAACTGTTATCACACATTCATCAAGTAATGGATTTCCAATTTAGGGCTATTGTGAATAAAGATGTAATAGTCATGTATGTACAAACTTCTGTATGGGATACATATTTTTGTTTAACTTGCGTTAGTACCTAAGAGTGAAAAGTCAAGATCATATGGTAGATGATGTTTAATTCATGAGTAGCGGCCAAACTGTTTTCCAAAGTGGCTGTACCATTTTATATTTCCACCAGCATCTGGGATTGTCAGTCTTTGTAATTTTAACTCTTTGAGTAGGTATGTAGTAGTATCTCATTAGGGGTGTCAGTTGGCATTTCCTTGACAGAAAAATAACGTGAAGCACTTTTCATATGTTTCTTGGTATTTCCATATTTTCTTTTATGAAGTGACTATTGAGATCTTTCAGCAATTATTTATTTGGTTGATTGACTTCTAATTATTGAGTTAATATGGACTCTACTATCTTGGATCACAATTTTTGTCAGATGTGTATTTTGAGAGTATTTATTTGCATTCTTAGGATTGCCTTCTTGTTATTTTTATTGATGGTTTTCAAAGAGCAAACATTTTCATTTCAATGATGTCCAATTTATCAATGTTTCAATAAATTGGTGCTCTTTATGTTCTATCTAAGAAATCTTTGCCTACTCCAAGGTAACAAAGATTTTGTCCTACTCTTATCTAGAAGTTTTATAGCATTTGCTTTTTATATTTGGATATATGATTCATTTTGAATTATTTTTTTCTACGGTGTTACTGTTTAGTTCCTTCAGGACCATTTTTTGGAAAGACTGTCTTTTTCCCACTGAAATATCTTTGAGTCTATTATGAATTAATAGCTTTGTTTCCCATTGACCCATAAGTCTATCTTTATGCCAATATTGCTATATATGTGTGTGTGTGTGTGTGTGTGTGTGTATACACACATATATATATATATATATATATATATATATATATATATATATATGCTTTTTCAGTGGGACCTGATACAAGCAAATACTGTTCTCTATTTTAAAACTGTTTTTCTAATTTGAAAAACTTTGCAGTGTCATAGAAATTTTGGTATCCGTTTTTAATTTCTATAATAAAAACCTATTGGGATTTGGTTTGGATCGCATTGACTCTATAAATATGAGCAGAATTTATATCCTAACAATTTTTAATTTTCCAATTGATGAATATAATGAATCTCTCCCATTTCTTTCAGTATTCTATAACTTTAATGAGAAATGTCTGCTATTTTTCAGTGTATTTTGTTAAATTTATCTCACAAGTAGTTAATGCATTTGATATGCATTTTAAATATTTTATTTCCATTTGTTCATTGTAGAAATTAACATAAATCAATTTTTATCATTTGGGCTTGTAGCCAGCTGAAGACACTTCTGTGCATTCTAGAAGCTTCTGTGCATTCCTGCCAATTTTTCTATGTACTTACTTATTCATATGAGAATAAAGATAATTGTATGTCTTCCTTTCTATTATTTTCATTTCTTTTTCTGACCTTATTTTACTGGCTGCGATCACCAGTACAATATTGAATGAAAGCAGTAAGAGTGGTCATTCTTGCCCTGTTTCTAATTTTAGATGGAAAGCATTCACTTTACTATTGAGTATCATTTTAGCTGGAGGCTTTCTGCAGATATGTCTTATCAGAACAAGGATATTCATTTATATTCTTAAATTGCTTGAAAATTATCCTAAATGGGTGTTGAATCATTTCAAATGCTTCTTCTATATACTTAATGTATTCTTTTTGTTCCTCTACTTAATCTGTTAATATGGTGAATTATACTATTTGATTTTTACATGTAAAGCCAAACTTGTGTTCCATGGATAAACAGCCAAATGCTCTACACTATTATTATTTTTTATATGTACTGGCATTGATTATATGATATTTGTTAAGGACTTCTGCATCCATGTTCACAAGGGATATTGCATTTATAGATTTTATTTTTTATAATGTGTGATCACACTCTTTTGGCTATATCAGGCCTGATTTCCTGGATGAGTCTGGGTGAAACCGTTGCTCAAGGTCTGCTCCTCAGCTTTACTAGTTTAGAACCTCAATTTTAGCAGACAAGAAAGACAAGGTTGAGGGGCTTAAGTCAAGCTATTGCCATTCACTGATAGAGTGCAAATTTATGAAATACCAGGGAGAAATTGTAGCAGGTATTGTTGATTGCTTCCCAAATCCTTTCCACCTCTTTCTTTTGCTCTGATAGATTGTGTGGCTTTGTGACCTGGAGAGCTCATCTGCTCTCCACTGGGTTTGGGCCTATCTACTTCAAGCCAAATACGCCAGAAGCTCCTTGAAACCATATTGAAGAGCCTTGGTTCACAAACTGAAGATGCAGAGTCAAAAGATGGAAAGCCCTGAGTTATTGAAGACTCAGAAACACTCACTTTACCAACCTCTGTTGCTTGTGAGATAATTCCTTAATTAGTCAAGCCATTCTTAGTTGCATTTCTGTGTGTGTTTGTTTTAATTAAAAAAATAGTTTAATCATTACAAAATATTAAAAAGATAGACATGAATTCTTGCTGGAAGCCAGTCATCCTTGCTGCTTGACACAGTCGCTGCAGGGAAGAAACATCTGCACAGCATATGTTTCAAGGGACCTGGCGCATATGGCATACTGTTCTTAATATGTTTGCTCCCCTTCTTGGCGCTATGTGTTTTAACCAAGGTCACCTCTCTGAGAAAGGTTGTTTCCCCAGGTAGGGATTTTCCCCTGAAGTTAGGGAGGGAATAAAACCCCTTAACTAAGTGCCAGGCAGGTAGTTAATCACTTTAACTACGAACAATCACAATTAAGCTACATAATCTTTACTCCCTGGAATGGAGATAAGAAACGACCTAATCTTTGGAATATAAATTGATAGTATTAAAATCAACTGGTATAAATACAGATGTAACAAGACAATAAAAGACAGAACCTGGAGAGCCTAGCAGGAGAACCTGGAGAGAGAACCTAGCGACAGAACTTGGCTGGAGAACCTATCGAGAGAACATGGCCACAGAACCTGGCTGGAGAACCTAGTGAGAGAACATGGCCACAGAACTTGGCTGGAGAACCTAGACAGAACCTGGCTAGGCTGCTGATCGACTGAACGCTGCCTCCGTGTCATTCCTTCTTCGCTGACTCCATCCACACCTTTGGGGACCCCTGGACCTGATGGGGCTGGACCCCAACAAATTCTGTAATCTAGTCACAGATATCAAGACAATAAAGTTTTTCTCATTCAAGACCTGCCTATTATCATGGAAAGATTAACAACCTGTTGCCCAAATAGTGGAGTCCCATCCCAGCCTGCAAAGCCCACTTCCCCGTGCCTCTGTTCCCTACTTCCCCATGTAATCCTTGTCCTGACAGCTTGTCCTACCCCATATAAGCAGCTGGCTTATGGGGAACTGCAGAGCAGATTTTTGTGGATGACCTGCTGCTCTCCCATACTGCCGGCAGTATTGGAATAAGCACTCATATATGATTCAAAAAAAAAAATTACTTTTGAACTATTTAAGAGATAGGAAGAGAAACGTGGTAATGGAACTTCCATCAAACTGTGTGAGTTGGATAAATTGTCCTTTTGCATTCCAGCAGTATTGAGGAAGTGGAAATGATAATCAAGAACCTAAACATCCTGCCAAGTGGACAGACAATCCAAGGGACATGCTGACAAATTTTCCATCACATTTTAAAATTTCATGCTGATCACATGTCTCCTTATATTTGTCACTGCAAAATCAGCGACCTCATTTCCAAAACACCTTCAGGACATGTTATAATTTCTATGCTTTCAAAAGATCTAGCATTAGATATATTTTAGCCTGGTAGCACTCATTCCGGGGGCTCATTAATTACACCCAGAGAGGCCGGGACCTGGCAGAGAAAGCGAGCTGAGCCTAAGCCAAGAAACCACTGAGAGGAGCTTTTGGGGGCAGAGAAAGTGTGAAAGGGAAGTTGGGAATTAATTATTCTTCACAAGAAACAGGGACAAGGGGAAGAAGTTTGGACCGTGGATTACTGCAGCCTCCTAACTAAAATCTCTGTTTCTACTTTTGTCCTCCTGTGGTCTAGTCAACACAGCAGACAGATCCTATTAAGCCAGAGTCAGGTTCTGACACTCTCAATGTCTTCCCACCTCAGAATAAAAGTGGAATTCCTTACAGAGAGCAAAGGCCATGCAGGATCTGGCCTGTTACTTCCCTGGCCTGGACGCCTATCTCCACGCACTGAGTTCCTGTCACAGTGACTCCTGGCTGGTCTTCTAACACGTGGGCAAGGTCTGCCCACAGGGCCTTTGCTTTTGTGGATCCCTTTGTCTGCAGATTATTTTCCCAAATATTTACTTAGCCAGCTCCCTGAACTCTCTTTACTTTAAAAATATGCTTTTATTGATCTTGTTAGATTTTTTTAGAGAGAGATTGGAAAGGAGAAGGAGAAACAGAAACATAGATCAGCTGCCCCCTGCATGCCCCCTACTGGGAATTGAGCCCAACCCTGGCATGGGCGTTGACTGGGAAGAACTGGCGACTTTGGGGTGCATGGGACAATACTCAACCGACTGAGCTACACAGGCTTTTATCTCATCTAAATCCAGTCACTCAAAAGCTTAAGTGCTCAGTGAATGTTGGCTAAATGAATGAAATTACTTGGAATCTTAAATCAACAGACCCATGACTATGCCTTAGGGTGAAGTTTGGATTTGAAGTTGAACTTTTCAGAGTGCATTAGAAAACATCTTCTACTTAAACTTTGGTGTGCAAGCTGGGTTGAGGTAAATTATGACTAATTTCAACCTCATAGATTTTGATTTCTTAAAAAAAAAAACCCACACAAATCTCTCTTTAACCTTCCTTTATATTTTTTAAAATGCAATGGTTAATAATGCTATTCAGGGCTTGACAATCTCAACTCTATTAACATTTCAGGCCAAGTAATTATTTGTGTTTTTTTGTTGGGGGAGGAGGAGAGGACCTATCCTTTACATTTAGGATGTTTAATGGCATCCCTGGCCTCTATCCACTAGATGCCAGGAGGGGGAGAGGGAAAGAGAGAGAAACATCAATGATGGGAGAGAATCATTGATTAGCTGCCTCCTGCATAGCCCCCACTGGGGAAGGAGTCTGCAACCAGGGCATATGCCCTGATGGAGGATCGAACTGGTAACCTCTTGGGTTCCTGGGTCGATGTTCAATCACTGAGCCCAGCTGGGCAATGGTTATATTTTTGATAGCACATGTAATGGAGTGGAAGTCATGGGAATCTCATGCTTACTTTATCGACCTGATAGATAAGCACCATAATAACTAGTAGCAACATGTCACATTTGTAGACATTTTAAGTTTAGGAAGAAATAGAGAATGGATAACCCTTTGTTTAACTTCCTTTAACCTTTATCTCTATGGACTGATAGTAAATATTGGGAAGTCTCAGTAAAGAGCCTGGGAAAAATAATTAAAAAAATGATAATGTGCATTCCTACACAATTTATACAAGTACGATCAGATGAAAACAAACATTACTTTGCTTCATTGGATAAATAAAATTACAAAAGAGAAACAGGCAACCTGAAGTCTGTGTGTAGAACTTAGTTTCTTATTCATTTATTTCATTTGAGGATGTTTGTTCCTTATTCATTTATTTCATTCGAGGATGGTATGCGGCATGTGTATGGAGAGTTTAGTTATGGGGGTAGACAGGAGGTGTGTAAGTCAATTTCTTTTGAAAAATAAAACAAAACAACAAAGATTGATTGACTGACTTAAAGCCCTACTTGTAGAGACAGGCCTTTGTCCCCACCTGGCACCTCCTCAGAGCCATTTGTCTACCATTGCAGTCAATATAAGAGTCCAGAGTCCCTAAGAAGTACTTGCTACAAATCAATTTCTGTGTTTTGGATTTAAGTATAGTTCCAAGTAAATGTAAATTTTAAGAATTACAGAAGGCACTTAATAGATATTTTTCAAGTTGAATCGAAGGAATGTAACCTTGGATCTTTGGGAACTGGAAGTATATTCTGCAGTCACTTTGGGGTGGACACCATCAAATGATACGCTGAAAGAGAGTAAATGGAGCAAGATGATGAACAAGAAAGAACTGAAGTGGCGGAGCATCTCAACATGAAGTTTTTAGAAGGTCTGGGGTAAACTTGTTTTTATACGTGATCATTTTACACGATATTTTGATCTCATCTAAATCATAAATATCCATCTGTGTTACTCAAACAGTCTTAGAGATATTACCTTAGCATCTTTCATTTGAACAAAATGGAAATTCCAGAAACCCATGAAGCCCAGCCTCTGAGTGTTACCTACATTGATTAATCCCCTAAATTCTTGGGTGTCAAAGACATGTCGCTAAACAGGCCACTAAAGGCGCCAAGGAAGCCAAAAAAGGAAAGAGCCCCTAAAGAAAAAATGACATTTAATTGGGAACTCTCAGACATCTGTCACTCTTGGTGACAAGCGCAAAAAAGCACTGGCACATTTTAAGAAGCACAGGTGGTATGCCTGACCGTGAAGTTAACCAGCGCTGTGTGTAGGCAGGGCCTTGGGGGGTTCGGGGGGGGGGGTGCGCGGGGCGAGGGGGGGGGGCGAGTAGGGGAGGATGGAGAGGCTGGTTTTGAAGACTGTGCTTTTTCATTCTGAATATCATTATAAAAAAAAACAAAAACTGGGGCCCAAACTGTAACCTAAACTGCGATGGATGCTCCATTTAAGATGTCCTTCTTGATGAACTAACAGGTCGTGGGGAAAGTTGGGAAAAGAAACACTGTGTGGGTCTCTCTGTTAAAACACAGCCCTGCTCCACCTCTGGCCTCCGGGTTCAAATGGGTGTGCGAGCTCCCGCGGGGCGGGCCTGCCCCCCCCCCCCCCCCGCGCCCCGAGAATTCCGCTTTTAATAAGCTTCCCAATCAGCTCGCCCGGGGAAGAGCGCTCCCTCCCTCGCCGGCCGGCGTCCTCCCTGCCCGCGCGCAGCTCCCCCACCCTCCACTTCCCTTCCGTCCCCTCCCTTCGGGGCGGAATCGAGTCCAAGGCAGGATCAGGTTCCCCGCCTTCCAGTCCGAAAATCCCGCCAAGGCAGCCGCTGAGCCGAGGAAGCCCGAGGTGAAGGCAGGGGGAGAAAGAGCCCCGCGAGCCCGTCCCCGCCAGCAGGGAGGGAGCAGCCCGCGCCGCCCGCAGCAGCCACCGGGTACCTGGACCGCGAGCAGCCAGCCTCGCCCCTCTCAACAAAGGCAGCCGAGCGCAGGCAGCGTTCACAACTCAAAGTAAGTGAAGGGGGCGCGCCATTCTCCCAGGTGTCTCCATCGAGTTTCCTGCGCCTTCGGCCACTTCCCGGGGCGCCTGCAGCTGATGGAGGAAAGAGTGGGAGAGAGGCTGCCTCGGTGGCTTTCGGGGTCGGGGGTCGGGGTGGGGGTGGGGGAGCGCTTTCTAAATGGATTTGCTCCAGAGGCAAACTGATGCGTATTTGGGGGGCGTCGGGTCAGGAGAGTCAGGGGGCCCCCGAGATGAGTGGAAGGCGAGCAGCTTCTCGATGTCACGCCTGCATTCGGACCGCTCCTGCCTCCAGTGGGAGGACATGGCCGGGGCTCTGCTCTTGTAAACCTGCCTGTAGGTGTGTCTGCGGCTGCGGAGGGCAGAGAAAGTGAGGCACCTGAGCAAGCAGCCTCCTCCCCATCCTTCTCGGGGCGCCCCGGCTCGCCCGCTGCTGCTGACTCTCGGCGGGCATTTCTCGATCCCTCGCGGGGGCTGGTTCCTCCCAGTGCCCGCTGCACCCAGCATCTCTCACAGCATCCAGCACTCCTCCTCCTGCCCGCCACGCAGGGGATCGTTCTGGAAAGGGTTAAGTGCAAAGTTTAAAAGACACACCTTTCACCCCGTCTCTCGTTGGAATACTAGGTTTTATTTATTGCCAATGTGTCAGATTCTCAGTTTCAGAGCTGATGTTTCTAATAAGTTAACAAAGTAATTGAAAGCGATGAACGTATGTCTCTCCTTCTCTACTTTACACACCAAACAAAACACTACACACACACACACACACACACACACACACACACACACACCCCTTTGTCCTTAACACACAGACATACAAACTCAGGAACACACCCTGAGTTCATCTACACTCTATTGTTAACTTACACATATCTCTGTTAACACAGCTTTGCAAATTTGGGAACATATTGGAAAAAAAAAAAAAAAGGAGTGGCCTGTTGGGGGAGGAATGATGGTGAGAAGGGAGAATGGCCATGCGAGGGACAGCAAAGCCCCGGGCTTTGAGAATCTTTTATCTTAGTAGGCATGTTGTGTGCACCTCTGTGCAACAGCCCATTGGCTGCTAATGTGCCTTCTTAACCTCCGTGTGTGTGTGTGTGTGTGTGTGTGTGTGTGTGTGTGTGAGAGAGAGAGAGAGAGAGAGAGGGAAGGGCCTGGGAGGAGATTCAGGAACTACCAAGAAGAGCTTTTGAACTAATAACATCCTGAAGCAACTCCATGACCCCAGGCAAATGTGGAATTGATGCAGCAGTGGAGCCCCTTTGAGCTCCTTGGTCATCTGGGGATGAATTGATATGTGGAAATACCACAAAGTAATGGGAGTGTCTCCCAGCACAGAAAATCGAGCTTGTGTTTTCCAGCTCCATTATGCTTCCTTTTCAGTAAATTATGCATTTTAAAGACCAAAACATTAAAAAACACACACACACGTTTTTAATCCAGTTACATTCAAATGGGAAGTGGAGTGGATGTTCTCTCTTTCCTCCTTTTTGGGAAATGAGTTATTTCAGAGTGGTGATATTTGTCCTTTTTCATTTAAAGTGGAGGATGAGATTTTTTAATTACTTTATTTAAAAATAAACGAATGTCTTTATTCCATGCTTTAAGAAAGGGGTGCTTTGAGTTCTCTAATTGCATTTTAAAACTTTAGAAAGTGATCTTTGCTCACCTGCTGGTCCCAGTTCCCTTTAGAACATTTTTCTCCTCACTTAGTGAAACTCCTCTGTAAGGACTGCCAACCTGAAGTCATATATATCTCACGAGGCGCTGTACTCTAGCCGTTCACTTGTGGACACAGTCACATTATATTTTCAAAGTTACAGCTGTGAGAGAAATGAAACTGCTGTTAATAAATAACTTTTTATTACCTACCTTTTAAATGAGGTGTTATACAGAATAAAAAATAACATATTTAATAGTATATATAGTATAACATGTATTATATAATAATGTATAACTATAATTCCCCAGACCTCTTTCCATGATATTTGGAATAATATATTTACTCATTTATTGAAAGTTTCCATGTACCTTATTTGGTCTTTATAAAGAGCACTATGTTGCAGTTTTCACATTTTTATTTAATGGGCTTTTTAAAAAAATCTTTATTGTTGAAGGTATTAACATATGACCCCTTTCTTCCCCCATAGACCTCTTCTAGCCCCCCCACCTCACCTCCCATCCCAGGCCATCACCACTTTATTGTCTGTGTCCATGGGTTATGCACATATGCATACAAGTTCTTTGGTTGATCTCTTCCCACCCACCCACCCTCCCCTGCCTTCCCCCTGAGATTCCACAGTCTGTTCCATGCTTCTGTGTCTCTGGATGTATTTTGTTCATCAGTTTATTTTGTTCGTTAGATTCCACATATGTGAGAGACCATGTGATGCTTGTCTTTCTCTGACTGGCTTATTTCGCTTAGCATAATGGGCCCCCCCCTTTTTTTTTTTAACTCTAGTAAAGTCAATGGCCTGGTTTGCATTTTCACAAAACCTGATTATTGGCAATAACCCGAGAGAAATAAGGCCCCCAAATAGTTTAATTGCTCTTATCAATAAAATCAGTTTTAGAAATTAAATATTTTAAGTTTCAATGGTGTTTTTTTTTCTCTTTGAATAAATCTCATTTAAATGAATCTTGCCTTTTCATTTAAATGGATCTCATGCATTCAGAACATAGTCCTATTCGCCATGTGGTGTTTTTGCTACTCTTCAAAAATTGTCTCTGGAGACTGAGTTTCCTTGGCTTATTCAAAATGGTGCCTGTAGTAAGGCAACTGTAGATTGAGGGCCAGAAGTCAGAATTCAGAATATAAAATCCAGTTCTCCCAACACTTATGCTTTTTTATATGATAACATCGTGATGGAGAGACTTGTTCCTGACTTCTCGCCTGAAGGTAATGTCAAAACTGAGACCACCCAGTGAGCTAACATGGTTCAGCAGGTGCCGAGTGCACCCCCATCCACTTCAGGATGTGGTCCTCTCTGGAGCATCAGCAAAGTCAGGGCTCTCTGTCATCGTCGCTCGGATGCTGAGTCTCCCCTGGCTGCTGTTCTAATGAACAGTCAGGAGAATTCTGCCTGCTCTTGGCACAAGGCCATGCCATTGCCCTGGGGGAGAATAATATTCTGATATGGCCCCTCTCTTTCTGAGCTGGAAAAAAATCCAGTCAACTGGCTGCAGTAGAATTTGGGCCATGGCCTCCTTTTGGAAAGTTGTTCTCCATTTCTGATGTCTCTGGCCAATTCTAGTTTCCATCCATGAGGTCGTTTTTCCACACGTTTCATGCCAGGCTTGGATGTGGCATAGCTTTCCAGGTGTCATACGATCTTTCTAGATTGTCAAATATAACAAGCCTTTTGTTCCTCCCTATTTTAGCATTTGGTAAATGAGAAGTTGAAATTTTTGTGGTTTCAAAGGGCAGCTATAATGTAACATTATCAGAAGGCACTGTAATTATGATAATATTATGGACTGATTATGGAGATCACATTCACCACAAATCCCTATTTCTTAAGGGTAGGCAAGGGCTTGCTTGAATTGTATGAGAAATAAAACTTCATTTCTTCTACTGGGCTTTATTTTGGAGCCATTTCTTCACAGTGGGTTTAGATAAAGTGGCATTTCACATAGAAAAAGATCATCATAATGAGTTTCTTAAAAGCAGAATCCTTAGATTCTTATATTTCATACTTAGTAAAAAAAAATCCCCCTGTATTTTGGTCTTGAAGAAGTGAGTCATAGCAACTGACACTTGAGCTCTTAATTCTAAGAATTGCATTTAGTGAAACCCAAAACATCATTTTAAAACACAAAAGGCACGCTGTATGGATCTCAACATGTTGTTCTCACTTCTTCCAACTCTTATGCTTACCTGTTACCCCGCTCCTGGCTCTCATTTCTCCTTTTTCTGATCCAGTTGCCATTATTTCCCATCCAACAAGTCCCACATTGACTTGCCTACTTCCTTTCCCATGATGGCATATCTCTGTTTATGTACACATCAGGGGTGGTTGCCCATATCTTAGAATGCATGGAAGGTTGAAACTTGCTCGCTAGAATGAAATCAAGGTTGAACCTTGACTCCATAGATTTTTGTCTGTATTGACGCACACCCTGGCTAAGATCAGCTTGTACTTTCAACACTATAATAAATATTGACTGTATTCTCTTCTCTGCTTCTCAACTGCAGCGAAGGGGTGGAACCAGAATTGCTCACCCCCATTACATTCCCCCAGGTCTTACCTCAACCATACAATGTTTCTTGCTACAGTGGTAGACCAGTTTAATAATAAACAGTATTTATTACATAGGTGCAGGATGTCTTATACTGTGTTGGGCATGTGGTATATTTAGGAAATACTTAAGTCCCAGTTTCTTTTCTCTAGGGCTCACAGTTTTACAATTCTAAACACTTTGTGTTTGGCAAATGGTGCTAACTTGTGAAATCCTTTATTGGAAATTTATTTAAAAGACATCTCAAACAAAGAAAATCCATCACACCCCTACCCACCTCTGAAAGAAACACTTTAAAAGTCACATACATTTTACCAAACCATTGGCTTTTTGCATTTCTTTCTTTTCCTTGTCATATAGCCCATTGGCTGCTAATGTGCCTTCTTAACCTCCTTGACATATTATTTTTATCTTAGTTTTTTCCCAACTTTGTTGGCCATTCCTCTCATCTTTACTTTTTCCTTTCCCACCACTTCAACTTCCAAATATGGACATTTATTTCCAAATATTTTTGTTTTCTCCCTCTCTCTCCCCCTTCCTTTCCCCTTCCTTCCCCCCCGCCCCCCGCCCCTGCCGCCCCCCCCCCTCCCCCAATGCTTCATTGTTGATCAGGACTCCTCTTTGAGTTTCCAGATCTTGCCATTCTCTTATTAGTTTTGGGTCTCACATTTTTCATTATTTTTTGAATGAATACTGAAGGGAACGCTTTGAGCACAGTCCTATTTGGGGAAGGAGATTGCAATAAAAGATCTCTTGTTATTTTATTCTTAGCCCTAACAACACCTACAGGTATTGACTGCCCGATTATATGCCAGGTTGTGTGGCAGGGCATAGGAAGATAAATCAATATGCCTTTAAGCACTTGCTGTCTCTCAATATACGTGTGAATAATAAGATTAAAACACAAATGGAGAAAAGTTATAGTAAAGTATGTACACACAAGATTTTTATCCTAAGCAGTTCCAGTGACAAAGACATTAAAAAAAACAAACATTTTTATGAGAAAAAGGAAAGTAACTCTCAAATGACCAAATGGAAATGGTGATGTTATTTATTTCCAAAGCATCACTGTCTTTTTGTTGCTTTCATGTCATTTATTCTGGATGAGCAGTTGAACTCTCCAGTCCTTCATGTTTTTATTTCACAGTTGCCGCATAATAGAGCAGAAAAAAAATTATTGCAAGTGACATCTTAAGAATTCAGTCTGAGTTATTTCGAATAAACATAATTTTAAAGGCATGACACTTCGCTCTAGATATTCTTTTCAGGAAAATTATACCAGACATGAGATGACTGCTCTTCAGTGAAAATATAGACACAGAGGAAAAGAACACAAGTCCTCCAACCAGCGCTGTGGAATTTGGATGAAACTGTAAAGGAGCTGGAGATGGAAGACGCCCAGGGAAGGTTTTCCCAGCAAATCCTCCCTCTAGGTGGCGCTCTAATTCTCCCCTCCTATTACCACCTTCTACTCACCCGTCCAGTGACTCCAGCTCCTGCTTTCCCAGCAGTGTTGACATTGGATGAACACACCTTTTACTCACCCTTACCACTGGCTCTGCCCCACCCACACTGTGCACCCCTTGAAGGCAGGTTCATCTCAAGAACCCTAGAATATCTAGTATAGGACCCTTGAAATACCATCCAAATGCCTGGCATTTGAGTGAAAAAATAGGTAAATGTCTCCGAATACAATTTTTTTTTTTTTTGCCTCTCTTCCCCTAATGAACTTGACTGTCTTCATACCTAATCTTCCTAAACATCACCTGGTGCCAGTTTCCTGTTTGAACATGAGTACCCCCATTTGCAGTCTCACACATCTAGAAGAAACCTGTCCAGCTCTCTTTTCTTCGTCTCCTTCATTCCAAAGACCAGACATACCTGCCAGTTCTCCGGAGTGTCTTCCTAATCATATTCCATCTCCTTTACCTTAAAGGCTCCAAACCTGTGTGGTCTCTGACTCATGCTATTTCCAATTTGGAAAGAGAAATCTGACCTACCTCTTTAGCAAACCCATATAATTCAAAACTTGCTAGACTGATCACTTGATGCATTTTCATCATAGCTCCAATGTGGCTATAAAACATTTGCTTTTCAGCCTGACTGGTGTTGCTTGGTGGTTGATCATCGATCCATGAACCAGGAGATCATGGTTAGACACCCAGTCAGGGCTCAATCCCCAGTAAGGGGCATGCAGGAGGCAGTCAATCAATGATTCTCTCTAATCATTGATGTTTTTATCTCTTTCTCCCTCTTCCTTCTTCTCTCTGAAATCAATAAAAACATATTTTTTTAAAAAGCATTTGCTGCCATAACTGGTTTGGCTCAGTGGACAGAGCATCGGCCTGCGGACTCATGGGTCCCAGGTTTGATTCCTGTCAAGAGCATGTACCTTGGTTGCGGGCACATCCCCAGTAGGCGGTGTGCAGGAGGCAGCTGATCGATGTTTCTCTCTCATCCCTAACTCTCTATCCCTCTTCCTTCCTTTCTGTAAAAAATCAATAAAATATTTTTTTAAAAGCATTTGCTTTTCAGAACGTTTCACATTTATTTTCTCATTACATGTTTGCAACAATTCTATTTAGGTAGGCTGAGCAAGATTTTTAAAAAATTGATAGGGACACATAAGCTTAGAAAGGTTAAGATGAGTCCATTAAATGCCATTGAAACAAAGGCCTTAAATTTGTTAGATTGGGTATATTTTTCTCCTCTATGATATACTGCCATCTCTTTCTTTGGCTAAGTAATTTTATGTTCCAGTTGCCTCTCACATCAAAACTAAAATCCTATGTTTGTAAAGTAAGAGCCCAAATAACCTAGTGGTTCCTATCTTCAGTGTTTATCAGAATAACCAGCGTCATGTCTTAGCATCCAGATGGCTAGAGCCCATCCCCAGAGGTTCTGAGTTGAGTGGTGGAATCAAGGGAACTGACATGTGACATCAGGACACAAGTGATGCATTGGAAACTTTAACCCAAACAAGCAAATATGTGAACTTCCAGGTCAAAGAAATCAAGGTAAAAGCTACAGCTACACTTCTTACTACCTGTGTGACCATCAGCAAATAGTGTAGTCTTTCTTCAAGTTTCTTATCTCTCAAATGAGGTCACTAGTACTTACCTTCTGGGATTGACATGAATATTAATTTAGAAATGAATGTGAAATACTGATTCCAGAGTCTGATTGCTGGAGAGTGTTTGATGAGGGTGATAATGGTGACAAAGCACCTGATGATAGTCCACCTCGCTCTCCCTCCCCCACTGCCTTTGTTTCTTGTGCCCAGTTGGTTCTCTAACAAACTAAGGGTCAAGTTTGGATGCAGGAACAAGCAGTTATTCCATCATAGTTCTGACTTTTGTTTGGTGTGGGATGCAGAGTATGTCACTGAATCTTCTAGATTCAGAACGTCAGGATTGTCAGCTGTAAGATGGAGATGATGCTGATGATATCACCTGCTTTGCCTACCTCACAGGTTGGTGTTAAAGGTAAATTGTGAAAATGCTATGATTATAAACTATAACCTGTTATACTAAATGTGGTTATTATTAATAAAGTCGGTGGGCCCGTTCTATCTTTCTCTTTCCCCAATTCTGCTGCTTGTCATTGTCATTTTCTCAGGACACCCAGAGATTGCCTGAGATGCTGGAAGGTAAGTTTGCGTAGGAGGAAAGATGTGTGACAGGTGTGAAGAAAAGGAAATCTGAGTCATAATGAAAAAAGAAGTGACTAGACAATCCTAAAAAGGATCTTTCACAAAGTAATATAT
This sequence comes from Myotis nattereri, assembly GCF_964212035.1. Lineage (NCBI taxonomy): Eukaryota > Metazoa > Chordata > Mammalia > Chiroptera > Vespertilionidae > Myotis > Myotis nattereri. Next base: position 27,904,818 of record NC_138086.1, on the reverse strand, counting down.
TATAGTTCTTCCTAAGAGTCGGTATTTTCAATTGGTGTTTTCACTAAATTTAGGTCTTTACAGAGGATTAGCAGCACCTTGTTTATACTATAGTTGTGATTCTCACACCTTGATGTGCCTATCAGTCACCTGGAGATCTTGCTAACATGCAGATTCTGATTCACTATGTCTCCTGTAGATTTTTAAGAGTCTGCATTTCTTTTCTTTAAAAAACATTTTTTTATTGATTTTTAGAAAAAGAGGAAGGGAAAGGGAGAGAGAGAGAAACATTGATGTGAGAGTGAAACATTGACCAGCTGCCTCCTGCACTGCTCCCTACCAGGGATTGAGCCTGAAACCTGAGCATGTGCCCTGACCTGAAATAGAACCAGCAACCATGCAATGCACGAGACAGTGCCCAACCAATTGAGCCACACTGGCCAGGGCAAGAGTCTGAATTTCTAACAAGTTCCTGATGATAGTGCTGCTGGCCTGGGGACCCAACTTTGAATAACCAGCTGCTGATATTCAGCCCAACAAACTTGAGAGAATGAAAGAGAGATCAGAACTCCCCAATCACAAAATCCATAGCTTAATAAAAACAGTGAGGGTTATGGACAGTAACACTTCTTGCTATATGCAAAAGATGCTCACGCCTATATCTTCATGTCTGAAAAGTTTTACAATGTTTGATTATTTTGTAAAATAAATTTGCAATCACCATCTGAATTGCTGTTGACTCAACTGAAGCACCTTAAGAGTAAGAGTGGCCCAACCGGTTTGGCTCAGTGGATAGAGCGTCGGCCTGCGGACTGAAGGGTCCCAGGTTCGATTCCGATCAAGGGCATGTACCTTGTTTGCGGGCACATCCCCACTGGGGGGCGTGCAGGAGGCAGCTGATCGATCTCTCTCATCGATGTTTCTAACTCTCTATCCCTCTCCCTCCTTCTCTGTGGAAAATCAATAAAATATATTTTAAAAAAAAGAAAAAAAAAGAGTAAGAGTCACCTTCCTTGTAGGACTTTGGGTTTTGTCCAATACATCTGCATAGACATTTGGTCCACTCCAAATGCTTCTTGATATTTGGTCTTGTCCAGAATGTACACTCTTAGAAAACATCCCTAAGCTCAACTAGCCCATAATATTTACCGACAGTATTAATATCTAATAAGTACTATCATGTTTTAGCGGTCCAATAAAAAATTGTGTAGTGGCTGTATTGCCAGTAACAATCCTTCTTGCCTTGGTAGTCTAGCTGGTAATGGCACATGTCAAGGACCAAATACCGAGGACCTTGTGGCGTGGGCCAGATGTCTCCATGGATGTTTTGGATAAGACCATATGTCCTCTGATCGGCCCCTTGCAAGGCGTGATCACAGGCTGCTTTATCAGTGCTTCTGCTAGAGTCCTTTGCTGGAGAGGGTGCAAGTGATCTAAATGCTGCCTTCTTAATTTGCCTTAAAAGGTAGTGAGAAGTGTTTAGGAAACTTCATTTGTAATATTAAATAGATGTAATGCAATGTTTTCTCTGTGCTAGAGTATCATCTAGTTAGGGTTTAAACATCTCACTCCCTTCGATTGTCCCCTTCCAACTCTAACGGAAGTGGAGCAGCTGTCACCTTTCTATGTGACTTCCTGGGGGACATCGGGCTGCCAGAGAAGGAGCCAGAGCTTTTTGTCTCAAAGTTCATATTTAATCAGTAAAGAACTTATCTCGGTAACAAACTCAGGTAATGGAAAATCTTTACTCAAGCTAAACAACTGGAGACCATACAAAACTTTAAAACACTATTTTCATAATGGCTTTCCAATAGGGCCTTTTCTAAACCTAGCTATGGGACTATTGCTCCCAATGCAGAGAATTATCTCTGAGGTTTTAACATGCAGTGGTCTTCATTTCTGAGCAGAATGTGAGAGAGGTTCCACTGGGCGTATGCCAGCTGGCCAGACGGGGTGTCCTTGGTAAGCTACAAGTTGAATCTTAAGTTAAAATTAAAAAATGCACTGCAGCCTTGGAGACTCTTATACCAGAATCCAGTTAGTTCTCCAAAAGATATTTTCCACAAAAAATGTGGCTTCTGTGTGCACTACATTTTTTTTTTATATAGCCCCAGGGGTTCAAATGAGGAAGCTTGAAGCTGCTATAGGAAAGAAAGCAGGTAGCTTATTAAATTTTTTTAATGCCTTCCCTCCACCCCCCATCTTTTATCCTTGGTTATGATATACATTTAACTATTAAATTCAATGTCTCTGGCAATATGCAGAAATCTTAGATATAGCTCATTACCTGTCAGACTTGTGAAAGATTAATTTTAGTCATGTAAATAATAATGAAAAGGCCTTCCTCATGATTATGTTTGCTATTAGAAAACACAAATATAAACATTATTTTATCTCATTCTAAAAAGTATGTATTCATGGTACAAGATATTCACATATTTAAAAAATTATAAAGTAGGAAAAACTCACTGATAATCCTGCTCAAAATAGGCACCACTATTCACATTCTGATATACAGTTCTCCTGATGTAACTTAAAAAAATAATTGTTTGAATAATATATCCTACTTTTTAAAGTCAACATTATAATTGATGCATGCTATATTTTTAATAGCTGCACATTTTTTTTCTATTAAATTGACCACTTAAGATGGAAAGTCCATTTATTTTGCTTGACAGGAGTAATTTAAGTCATTAAAATAAAAGTTTAGCAAATTAATATTGTGGATTCATAAAAAAGTTAGAAAGAGAAAAATGAAAACAAACATAATCCCATGAAGCAAACAAACAAAATCTTTGTCCCAGCAAAGGCTGTGGTGTTTAGATGGGAACAGATAATCCTGGAGAACTTCGCTTATGCCAACTGAAGGTCAAGCTGAGTAAACATGATCTTCCAGTCTAGCCTTGAGGATCCTTCCAGATGCTTATCAGGGGGTAACAGTGTCCCCAGGGAAGCCCCAGCTGCCTGAACCCACCCAGGTCCAAGCCAACCGCATTAGCAGGTCCCAGGAGCCTGGGGACCCTCTGAGCTGCTCTGAGCTAAGAAGAATGGGCCCAATGCACGACAGGTGGGCAAACTATGGGAGCAGCAGACCTCTTTGATTCATGTCCCTCCAGGGCTTGCAACCCTTTGGGGAGTTATTTATTTGCTCTGTTTTGATCTGGAATGACTAGTGTACAAATTGGCTCTGGTTTAAAGTGAGATCAAATCTGGGTCTGACAGCTGCATTCCTAGTCGTAGAGGGGGCATGAAGAGAGTTAAATGCTGTTATCATCTAGGCCAGTATTGGAATTCCCACCAATTAGAGCCTAACTGGTTTTGAGCCTTTTTAAATAGCTGTTTCAGTCTGATGGTTGGGGATCACAGAGCTTGCCCTCTGCTATGTGATATATGGGGATTTGTATTGCACTTCAAGGCTGTCGTAAAGAAATTTGGTTTGGAGAAACAGATCAAAAGCAGTTCAGCAGCAATACGTGGGTGGAGGTGGATTTCTACCAATTTCTCTCTAACTAGATCCACATTTTCTTAAAGCAAGCTGACTGTTGGTTTCAAACGTCTCATCCAATGATGATCTTCTCTTGCAAGAGGTTCCAATGAGGGTGGTCAGCTTCAAAGGCAGCAGAACCAAGAAGACAAAAGTAGTGCACTTGAACTGAGACATTAGGAAAAACATCCAGCAATCTGACAGAAGCCTTATGCTTGAGGAGGGGAACTCGGACCTCACAGTAAATGGTCTCAGGTAGCATTGAGGTTTCCTTCACTGTGAATGAACTTTGGGTCCTTTGGGCGCATGTGGCTCTGATGGGGTTTGTTAGGAGGTTTCTCTGGGGTGGATTTGTCTTGTTTGCTTTCCAGATCTCCTGGGCTCTAGAGGCCTCTTGGAATAATAATGACATGAAGTCAGTCGGCTGTGTGAAGCAATCCTGACTCCGTCTTGTTCTTCTCAGGGGAAGCCTTTGAAGACAAAACAGTATCAGTTGTCCAGTGAAGAGTTCCTGGACAGAATAGGAGATCCCTGAAACTCATTGTTTCCATCCATTTCTCCCCCTCCCTTGACGGAGGAAGAGGATGAGCAAAGGGGATCAAGGAGACTGAGAACTTCCTTTTCAAGGGCTGGAGCACAACAGCATCTCTCTGGGTTCAAGGTTTCGATGCATAAAATGCCAGTGAGCTTCCTGGGTTACTTTTCTACCATGACATCCATTTACAAGCTGCAAAGTATAACATCAAGTATCTTGTTTAAATCGGAAAACCTTTAGGTTTGTACGTTTCTATTAACAAGTTCTACTTTATTTTAAAGAACTAATATTATTCCCTGTCTTCTTCCCATCTCAGATTGACCCCTTCCTTGTCTGATATCCAAGTCCATCCACAAGTACAGAACAGGGCATGGTGTTGTCACTACTCTTCTTACGGTGATTTAATGTTTCTTTGGTGAGGAAGATTAGCCTAAGTATCAGAGCCTATTTTCCTCAAAAGGGAATGGATTTCAGTCTCATCTAACATGACATGGGATTGCTTATCTCTGTTCTTGGCGAAATTTAGGCAAAATCACACTTTGTTCCTGGAGAATGTGCATATATTTGTACCTATTATGACTTACAGTGTTATAACCAGACCAAAATGTCCTTTAGACCTGCAGAAAGGCCAAGGACATCTGAACTGAGAGGGGGAGAAATGTGACAATGAAGTGTAGACCATTTAGTAAGGCTTTAAGGAGCAAGTAACAAAATTCTCTCAGGGAGTAGAGAAACTATGGGACAGTGGCTCAACAGATAAATTTTACTAAAATGAGGATGAGGAAATACCCAGTGTGGAGCACCATGTGCAACTGAGGGACATTAGGAACATCTAAAAAGGACAAAGTATGGAAATATTGACTGGTGTTTTCTGAAGCAAATTTGCAAATATTATAATAAATTCCTCCAGATAGCATCTGACAGCTATCATTTCCGTTTGGAGGTCTCCAAATGAAGATACTTCAATGGTTCAGTCATCTTGGATCATGGGTCCTTTCTATGTAAAGGGAGTCGCTATTTTAATTCCTAGTTTCACTGGCCATGTATCTTGCTAAGGACCTCATTGTCCCTACTCTACTGCTAGTTAATTGTTTCTAGTTCTTCCACTTTACCACTACCCAAATAGTACCTGGCACACAGGAGGTGCTCAATTCATGTTTGTTTTTGCATAGAATTAGGATAACTTTTTACCTAGTTTCTACTCTTTCACTCATCCACCCAGCTTCCTTTCCTCCTTTCCTGGAAAGATTTAATATTAACTGGCTGCCCGAGACAAATGTTGTGACATGAACAAATTTTATTTTTTTGGCATCTTCAGCTTTTCTTTTCTGCTCTCTCCTTTATACTCAGAGATATTTCCATATCAATGTTCAGACACCCAGAGTCCTGGCTTCTGCTATTTATTGTATGTAGACATGCTTCATGTTGGCCATTGGCGTTCCTAGCTTCCCTTGATGTGCCCTGGGGACACATGGCGATAAGTCAGAGTTCAGAACCTGCCAGCATTTCTGATGAAGTTCTTAGGGACTTCCAGGGCCAGGAAGGAGCCTCCAGCTCTCATCATCGCTACTTCTAGAAGCTGAAGACTTTGCTTTCTTTTTTATTATTTCCTCTTTTTTTATTTTCTGAGCATCATTCATGAACTTTAATAATAATATCTGATATTTATTGAGTGCTTGCTAAAAATGATGGGTAAAATGCTCCCCAACAACCCCATGGAATAAATATAATTTTTATTCTTAGTTTAAAAATGAGGAAATTTGGTCTCTGAATGGTTAAGTAACTTGTCCAGGATCGCAGGCTAGTGTGAGAGAGAACAGGTATTATAGTCCTAATATTTCTAACCACCAATCTCTTAAGCGTGATGCTCTTCTGCCTCCACCCCCTTATTCCAGGAGAAGGGCCCTGTGAGAAGTTGAAGATATTTTGGTTCAGTGTCCCCTTCTTTTTCCTAGCCACTGTCCAACAATACACCATCTCTTGCACACAAAATCCTATTGTGAGGCTCTTCGATTGCATACTATTGTATGTTGTTTCATTCTCCATTGTTCTCTCAAGTATCGGTTTGCCTGGCCTGGTCCTTCAATCAGCCTGTGCTTAAAAGGGAGCTGGGGGAGTGTAGGCAGGAGGGTGTCTGGGAGATGTTCTGTCTGTTTGTCCAGCCTGCTATCACCTGACTAAATTGTTTGTTGGGCTGCTGTGCTCTAGCCCTGGGGGAGGCCACAATGCCCTGTTTGTTTGTATGTGATAGTCTCTGGCTTTGATTAGCAGCTAGCTCCAGTGCAGCTGAACACACAATAGGGACCAAAAGATGGGGGAAAGAATCCGGCTACAGATTCCCATTGGAAAGCATTCTCTGTCAAGCCTGGGCATCCAGCAGTGGGGCACAGATGGAAGAGGCTGGGAAAGAGTAGGTAATGGATTCTCGGTGTCCACAGCCTGTTGTGCATGATGACGTCACTCCTTTACTGAAGTGTTGAGCGTCCATCCCTCTAGATATCTTTTACAATTAAGTTTCAGGACTGGTATTGATGTGGTTTGATGAGGGGGCAAAGGCTAGGAGGCTGGAAAGCATGAAGGAGCACGGGGATCACAAGATCTAGTGTAAATACAGTGAAAGGGATGCATCTCTCTTAAAGGGCTAGTCACACAATGAATAAACATCATTACTTTGCATGGAAGAGATAAAAATAACTATGACAATAATTCTATCAATTATGAAAAAGAGGGAAGTCAGAAGTGTTTATAACATAGGCAAAGTTAGTGATTTCTAACAGACAAACTGACAATAGAATTTTGTTCTTATTCAATGAAATCTTCTGTCTATTGTGATTATTCATCAACTGGTAGATGAATTGTTACAGAAAAACCGGACCAGAACCAAACAACACTCTGAGAGTTTGGAGTTACACTTTATTCACCGCAGCGGGCTCAGGGAAATGAATCCAAATCTAAGCAAAGCTACAAGCAGAACTTCCCTTTTTATAGAAGAGCCAGCCCTTTGTGTGCTTGCTGGTGGCGGCCTTGAAAACTATACAGTTCTATCCAATTAAAAAATGCACCTGGCATGGCATTGGGTGTATCTAGTCTCTGGCCTACAAGGTCAGATAGCTAAGTTTATCTCCCCCACTATTCAAGCAGGCTAGAAAGCAAAGTTACTTTTTCAGAATAAGAGGCCGTCTAAAGAATAGCAGAGAATTCCGAACAGTAGTTTTACAGAATAGGGGTTTTCCTTCACAGAATAATAAGGTGTCTATAAAGAGAGCTGGGGGAGTGTAGGCAGGAGGGTGTCTAGACACCTCAGATATCCTCAGAGGAGTGCTTTACTTATTGAGAATTTTTAATCAATAGAATACTTGTCTGAGACAAAAGACACACCATTATCTTTGCCAGTGGGCACCTGATGTGGATCCTCACAAGAGGGACAAAGTGGACTTATAGTTGGAAAACCATACAACGTAGCATATGATTAATTAGTAAAGCAATGGTCCCATCAGGTTCTAGAGAAGAAGGCATTCTGGTCTGAGTTGAAAGGGATACTGCATAGAGGGGTAGGATTTTCAAAGACAGAGTGGGTTTATATATGCCGGGACGGCAGGGGAAGCACCCCAGGGGAGGGATGGAGAAAAAAGAACCCCAAGGAGATGATAAAAATCAAGATGGCGGGAGGGAGGGGGGGAGCGTGTCAGAGAGCAGATGGGCCAGATTTGTGCAGAGAGTGGGTGGTCAGAGAATGAAAGTTATCATTAGACAAAAAGTTAGGATTAGAAAGACGTGTTGGGTAATAATACCAAGTCCTTTGAAGTGTAAACACTCTGCTTGAATTGTATCATTTTAGATCATAAGAAATCACTGAAGGTTCTCCAGAAGCAAGGAAGGAAAGAAAAACTTGGTAGATTATTTTTAGAAAAGTAACAGAATGGGGGAAAATCAGTTAGGTTAGGCCTCTGAGTACCACCCTAAATCTTTTCAAATTCTAGAATTCCTATTGATGCTTCAGTGCTTTGCTTAAATACCATCTCCTCCATAACAATTGTCTTTATTCGTCTAGTTAAATTGAGTACTCATTTCTTTTTCTGTTCCACAGCTTTCTATGATATTTTCTTTGATAACATTTTTATTCATCCATTCATTCAAAATATGCAATGAGCACAATATGCTGGGCTCTATGTTAAGTATTAGGAATATAGAAATGAAGACACTGTCTTCAACTCTCACAGTCTAGTTGAGGGGAAGGCACATAAAAAGCTAATCAGTACAGTGTCCAGGCAATGATCTAGATTTGCACTTTTAAAAGTCCTGAAAGGAGACACCTAATTCAGCTGGGGGTTGATTCAGGGAAGGCTTCCAGGAGGAAATGTCTGCTGACTTGTGTTTAAAGACTGAAGAATAGAAGGGAGAAAGGAGGAATTCTGGGTAGAGTCAATGCTGTGAATCCTGATTTTATTCTTGTCATAAAATGGTTATTTTAAATGACTTTATCTTCCCAACTTAACTATGGAGTTCTTAGCCCAATACTTTGCACAAGAACAAAGGGATGAGGGCATGAGGGAAAGAAGGAAGGAGGGGAGGAAGGAAGGAAGGAAGGAAGGAAGGAAGGAAGGAAGGGAGGGAGGGAGGGAGGGAGGGAGGGAGGGAGGAAGGAAGGAAGGAAGGAAGGAAGGAAGGAAGGAAGGGAGGGAGGGAGGGAGGAAGGGAGGGAGGAAGGAAGGAAGGGAGAGAGAGGGAAGGAAGAAAGAAAAATTTCAAATGCCTAGTGACAGTAGATACTTAGAAGGAATCCTTTCTGGAGATGCTGTGAAGGAAAATAAAAGTTATCTGAAGTCTGTACATTAGGATGGAAGCTGGGTACATGAAAAGTGAGTGAAAAATGAGAGGTTGAAGCTGAGTTTGGGGGCACACTAGTGCTGTTGATAGAAGAAACTTGGAGAAAGAGCTGATTTGGGGGAAGAGGTGAGTGTTCCAAGCCCGAATAATTGTGGAGAGACAGGATTCTCTTCAGAACTGAGCCTGGGCTGGACCCAGGCTTCTCAGGTGTCTCTGACTTTGTGGGCAAACTCAATGTCTGGGGCGGCCCTTTGATAAGAATGAGCCTCAGATATGTAGCATTTGGTCAGTGGTGACCAGGCTTCCATGAAAACTCAAATTCCCCGCTCGTTACTGTACCTTCCTCCCCAGGAGCTCTTGCAACATGCTTTGGCTAGAATGAGGTAAGACCATGTTAACAGATTTATTTTCTGGGAATATTTTTATTACTTTGCTTCTTACTTTAATAATACCTTGGAGGCTTCAGCTTTCAAGAAAACACCACATTCAGGTCCTGGCATTGCACATGCAAATGGAATGGTTGAAGCCACATTTTCCTAAATAGTTCAGTGGGCCTTTGAGAACCTTCTGTAATTTGAGTAACTGCATTTTGGATGCACACTGATGTCCCACACTGACATGCCCGCTCTTTCCTCGAAACAACTCATTTTTCTTTGCTCAAATGAGAGTCCTTACTTCTGCAGCCAGTGGAAAAAGTAGTTCCTCAGGAAACTCGATACCAGAGTGACAGTGGAAGCTGGATTGCGAGGTCTCACGAAATATGGATTAAAATATGTGGAGAAAAACAAGTGCTGGGGAGTGTGTTTCTTAGGTACTTTGCTGAAAGGGCTCTGGTCCCGGGAGGGTATTTTGTGAGGTTGGCTTCTTCTTTGCTGTCCCCGGTAGGCACCTCCTTCTCATGCCTTGCTGGGACACAGGGACTCTCTCTTCCCTTTTGGCAGAGGTAAAGGGATCATTTTTTATTTTCCTTCTGTAAAAATCAGTTTTGCAGCTTTGCTAAGAGAAAAGAAAGCTCAGGAAGTCAACATTATTTAGTTTCCAACCTCCAATTCCATCATGAATCAGATATGTCCTGAGGACAAGAGGATTTCTAAGAAAGCCTTTTAGCCCAAAATATATTGTATTTAATCGTGTTCCAGATTACAGTTTAGTCTGTAAGTCCTGGTCCAGGGAATTTGTGGCCTGGAGGGTGAAATTTTATGATTTATGGAGGTTTTGCAGCTTTTGGTTCCTTTGACCAATGAGTAAGCTTCTACTAAGATGAGCTTGTGGTAATATAAGTAAGACTCTTATCTGCAAGTGACCTAGTTAATATGAAAAAAATATATATATACTCTGTTTAGGTTTTTCTATATTAAACTAACAGCTAACATTGTATTAAATTTATTTGCACATTGCTTTAGAACAGTGGTTCTCAACCTTCCTAATGCTGCGACCCTTTAATACAGTTCCTCATGTTGTGGTGACCCCCAATTTCATTGTTACAAATTGAACATAATTAAAGCATAGTGATTAATCACAAAAACACTATGTAATTATATTGTGTTTTCCGGTGGTCTTAGGCGACCCCTGTGAAAGGGTCGTTCGACCTCCAAAGGGGTTGCGACCGACAGGTTGAGAACCGCTGCTTTAGAATGTCTTATTTTATTCTCAGAATAATTGTATGAGATCTGTTGAATATTATTGACCTTTATACAGATGTGGAATAAGAAGACTCTGAGAATGGAGACTTCATTCCAAGAAGAAAGAATGATGATTGCCTTATCTCCCTTATAGCATGGGGGGTTTTCATAGTCTGTGGAAGAATTTCATTTAAAAAATCAAGGAAATGTTGATATTCTGCTCTTCCTGTGTATAGATTCTGTGGCTTAAAACTTTGGCTTGTCCAATTCTTGAGCACTATTTCTTCAAGAACAGCCCACCTGTGTTTGAATCTCATGGGGCTGTTGAAGTTCCTGATCCACCTGTGAAATCAGAGCCTTTAGATGAAGGTTTAGGGATGTTCATTTTAAATCAGGCCATAGGACTGTTTTTATATGCAGTAATGTTTGAGAACCCTTTTTCGTGTGTGTGTGTGTGTGTGTGTGTGTGTGTGTGTGTGTAAAACATATTCAGCATCTATCTAGGGTCTATTAGGATGCTAGCTGTCTTCCAGAAATTATTGAAAACTGATTCTGGGTTGTAGACCAGACTCTAAAACTGGCCAACTTTGTATTTTAATTAAAATCACTTAAATTTTGCAGGCTTCCATCTTCTAAACTCTAAGGTCTCTAAGATTCCTGATTCAGTGTCTATGCACTTGTTTTGGTCTCTGGATTCTTTCATCCCTCCCCATGGAATATCTTTCTGATTATATTTAAGTCAGTGGTTCTCAAAATGTGGTTCCCGAATCTGAAACATCAGCTTCTCTGGTTACTCCTTTGAAAGGCAAATTCCCAGCTACCACCCCAGACCTAGTAACAGATAGTAGAAGTTTTTAATGATTTGGCAACATTTTTAAAGATCAAGGAAAAAAAATCATAATTTTCCTCATTGATTATTAAGGTTGCTTTCCATGGTTTGAGCATACATGATCATGTTTATGCGCCCACACTACTGTGCAAAGTGAAAACTGCTGGTACATATCTGTGTACATGTTACACCTGGAAAACAACTACATATTATTATATGTTTTGTATTTTTAAAATAAATATAGGTGTCACCACTTGAAAATATCCATTAATTTTTCCCGTTTTTTGGTGATTTTTAGAAGATGTTTATTAAAGCTGGGGACAGTAAAAGAAGGTAGAGCCTGGGATAGAAGAAGCAACAGGAGAGAGCCTAGATGGGGAAGTGACCCTAGGCTGGGCTGCTTTGGCTCACTAAGAAGTCAGAGCAAAGGGAGCCTTGGAGACAGGGCCAGAGATGAGCCCTGGACAAGCTGCCAATGCGCATTACTCCTTGCAAGTCTCCTGGGGTCTTTTAGAGCTTAGTCCAGATGTGTGCCTGTGAGGGAAGGGCAAGGCAGGGGTGGGCACACTCCTGGGAGGGAGAGCCCTTACTTGGATCCTCCTTTTGAGGGGGTTTAAAAGCTGGGAGTTTAGGGGAGGTCTTAGAGGAGGATCAATAGAATGTTGGTTAGCTTTATGCTAATGTACCAAAATGATATATATTCCCTTGTACCAAAATGAGATATATTCCCTTAACTCCATCTGTCCTTGCGTGTGGTTGGCATAATATATATATTTTTTAATTTTTAAATTAGTTTTAGTTTTTTTCCAGCACATGAACAATATTAAAAATAAGCAAGTTTTAATTCCTATGATAAAATAGTTCCACTCAATGCACTTTTTCCTCACTGGTACTAAAATCAGATGATGAGTTTAGTGATTCTTTTTAAAACAACTTTTATTATCTTTTAAAGAGTTTATTTTTAAAAAAGAACAGTTTTAGGTTCATAGCAAAATTAAGAGATGTCCTATATTCCTCTATACAGGCCTTGCCTGTAATCAATGAGAGTTCCTATTGCTCCACATCCTTGTCATCATTTGATGGTGTCATTTTTCTGGAGTTGGGGCATTCTAATAGGTGGGTCACCATCCATTTTCTCACTCATCAAATATTTATAGCATGTCCACATACTATTCTTCTAAGCCCTGCATCATGCATAAAAGGTACCTACTTTCATTGAGTTTTCCTTCTCAGTAAATGAAGAAACAGATAAGTAGACACAGTCTCAGTTAGTGGTAAGGGTTATAAGGAAATAAAGCAGAACCATGAGATGGAGAATGTGCCAGGGAAGGAGAGACGGCTCAGGAAGATGGGTGCCAGGAAAGGCCTATTGAGTTCCTACCAAACAGCTTCTGGCCCCTGAAAAGGATAAAACAATTTCAATAGTTAAGTTCAATTAAGTTCCTTATTGTGTTGCATCATATATTTATGACAATTAAAATTATTAACATTGAACATAGCGCTTTACTTACCCTCATCAAAAATGGCCTATTTTAAATAAAACAAATAAAAAACCTAATAAATTTATAAATAGAATCAGAACTCAAGACTATGATAACTGTTTTTAATAACTTAAGCATTAAACAGTATCTCTTTCTTCTGATTACATATATTTAATCTGGGCCCATATGTTTGAATTCCAAAGCCTGTTATTATCATAGGGCCACTGAGAAATGAATATTAAAGAATGTTTGGACAAGAAGAGGAAACCATGAAAAGAGCCACAAGTTAATATCTAGCAAAAATAATATTGTTAAAGATAAATTATAAATCCACATATAAAATATCTTTTATTACCTATCATCTAAGAACTTGACATCAATATTGAACACTACTAATAACAAGAGAAATATTGCCACTATAGCCATGTAAATTTTGTGCTTAGCGTGTGGGCATGAACAAAGATAGTGAAATGTGAAATGTAAATATATATATGGATAGGAAGTGTATATGTTATACTAGAGGCCTAGTGCACAAAAATTTGTGCGCTGAGGGGAGGAGGGGTTCCCTCAGCCCTGCCTGTGCCCTCTTGCAGTCTGGGACTCCTCTGGGGATGTCCACCTGCTGGCTTAGGCCCACTCCCCAGGGGGTTAAGGCCTAAGTTGGCAGTCAGACATCCCTCTGGCAGCCCGGGATCCCTCAGGGGATGTCCACTTGCCAGTGTGGAGCAGGCCTAAGCTGCAATCAGACATCCTTAGTGCTGCTGAGGAGGCAGGAGAGAGCTCCCGCCACCACCGCTGTGCTGGCAGTCATCAGCCTGGCTTGTGGCTGATCAGAGTTCCCCCTGTGGGAGCGCACTGACCACCAGGGGGCAGCTCCTGCATTCTGCCCCCTGGTGGTCAGTGTGTGTCATAGTGAGTGACCAGTCACTCCTAGTCATTCTGCTGTTAGGGTCAATTTGCATATTACCCTTTTATTATATAGGATAGAGGCCTGGTGCACGGGTGGGGGCTGGCTGGTTAGCCCTGAAGGGTGTCCCGGATCAGGGTGGGAGTCCCGCTGGGGTGCCTGGCCAGCCTGGGTGAGGGGCTGAGGACTGTCTTCAGGCTGGCCACGGCTCCTTCAGGTTGGGGAGGGGTCGGTCCCACTGGTGTGCCTGGCCAGTCTGGGCGAGGGGCTGATGGCAGTTTGCAGGCTGGTCAAGCCCCTCAGTGGGAACCCTCACCCCATTGGAGTGTGGCCAGCCTGGATAAGGGGCTGAGGGCCGTTTCCAGGCTAGCCACAGCCCCTTCAGGGTGGGGGTCCATACTGGGGTGCCTGGCCAACCTGGGTGAGGGGCTGATGGCCATTTGCAGGCTGGCCAGCTGTGGGCTGGAAGCAGGTATCTGGGATTTATTTATCTTCTATAATTGAAACTTTGTAGCCTTGAGCGGAGCTCAGGGCTGGCAGGGCAGGCGGGAAGCTGGGCTTCCTCCATCACAGGGGCAACTCAAGCCTTCTGCTCGCTCCAGCTCCATGGCCGCTGCCATCTTTGTGACAGAGTGAGGGAGTGATGGTTAATTTGCATATTACTCTTTTATTAGATATGATAACTATATTATATATAAAGTATTTTTCTATATATAAAGATATAGATCATACATATATATGTGTATATATATTTATATATAATATCTATCTTTCTCAGGTTATAGTTATTAAAGTCATATGTATATGGAGAGAAAGAGAGAGAGAAAAGTCTATATAAAAGTATTTGGTTAAAAACTATTTTAAAGCCAAACAGAAATCCAAACCATATTTGGTGTAAAGGATTGTCTTTTCACAAAACAAACATCTCTTTGTTCTTAGCCAAACTGTGAGCCAGTAGAAAGCCTGCCTTGCAGCCAGTTTGATAAGTGGTATTAATCTCAGAGTTTGGAGGAGAGAGTGGAGAACTTGGAGCTCTGCTTGTTCAGCTGTGCATGGGTTATATACTTTACACCACCTGGAGCATCAGAACAAGATTGGCCAGAGCAAAGGAGGTCTACCAGCTGTCTGGTTATTTCCTTAGCTTCCATTAGCTTGGATGCTCTGAATGGGATGCTGGAAGACACAAAGTGCATTGATGAATACTCATTATCAAGCCACAACACATACAGCTCACCTCAGAGCTTACTTTAAATCTGGGTAAAGGAAAACCAGGAGTTATAACACAGGGGGTCCCAGCTTGTTCTGCAAGATGAATAAGCTGCAGGTCAAGATACCTGAAGAGGAGTAAGCAGGTCTCCTGTGAGCAGGTTGACAAGGAACTTTAGGACCAGAGGAGCCGGAGTGCTGGTCTGTGGAAAGCTACTGCTAGAAAGGAAATTCAATTGACAAGCTAATGTCAGAAAATCAAGAGAAAGCAATAATGCCAACTTGAAAAAAATCCCCACCATGTCATAAAAGTTTACTTATTTTTCTCTATTCAGTTCCCAGCATCATATTTTTTTTTACAGTATTCCTCACATTTGCATGTTAGCTTTTTAAATCCTATCTTCCAGAGATTTTTTTTCTTTATTTCTCCCAATGATAGCTTCACATTTTAGATAGAGCAGACATGTTCTAATCTTGATAATAAATAATATTTATGAATATGAGGACGGGTAGTGAAGTCTAACAGAAAAACAGCGCTGCCAAATTTCCCAGAAGTGTGAAATGATCCATTTATAATTAAATACCATGAATAGGCTAGTTAGAAAATATAGTCTGCATTTTTAGTTCAACACTAAAGTGTTCTGCTTTAAAGAAAGATTTTATATGCCACGTGTGGCTCTTACTCTTTTTATCAGGTGAAGTGAGGGGTGAGTGTGAGCTTGGGAAAAGGGGTTTGTGTGAGAGTATGTGTGTGAATTGACAGATGAGTAGGAAAAGAAAAAAGTAGACTATTTTATTCCCCCATGGCATGAAATAATAACAGTAATTACAGTAACAGTAATAACAATAGTATAAAAATTGAGAATGCTCAATGGATGTCATTTAAATATGAATGCATATATTTGTATCCTAAGCCAGCAAGCACATACTGAGCATACATGCAGAGTGCAAGGGAATCTCGGAGCTAGGAAGAGGGAGGGATTTGTTTTCTGCCTTTTACAATGTCCTGGGAACATAGACATGTGGATTGGTAATATGTATGCAGAGGGCATATCAAGGAGGGCAGTAGTATTGAGCATGGGCTGGAAAAATGACCTAGACTGTCTCACCTTTTCCTTTAACTCTTTGAAGTCACTTAAATGTAGAAAAATGTAATGTCAACGGGTTCTTTAGCAAACTGTGAAGGCTCGGGGGCGGAAGGCAGGCAGGCAGACTGACTGCCCAGCCTGGAGGGCCCTGAAGTCTTGGCAGTTTGTCTTCTCATCTGTTCAGGTTTGAATACCCTTTGTGGATACCCAGAGACAGGCTGAGATCTCGGTCAGATTCTGATGAAATGGAAAACAAAACCCTACAGGGGAGAAGTTCTGAGTTTCCATTTCAATGACTACAGAGGAAGTTGAGCAGCCAAAAAAAGAACCCTGAGCGGTGGGAGGAACACTGCTGTCTCACTGACATGCAGGAGATGTTTGCTCTCAGTCCCTTGCAGTGTCTTGATTCAAAGTTTTAAGGGAATACGCAGAAAAAACTCTCAGATTAGGGGTATTAAAGTATAGCCTCCCTGGAGACGGAAGGGGAAGAGGAGCAAGCTCTGTAATATCTAGCTTTTTTTTTTTTCCAGCCAGAGACTCGGATAAATTCTTTATGTATATGACTTCAGCTAATCCTCACAACAGTTCTATAAGGCATGGAAACAAATTAATTCCATTTTACCGATGAAAAAACTGAGGCTGAGAATTGTTAAGCAAACTGCACAAGTCTTTGGGTTAGTAGGTGAGATTTGAAGGCAAATGTGTGTATCACTAGAGAAGTCAAGTCATGAGCTGTTATGCAAATCAGTAGAAATACATAGCTTGGGTATTAGTGGGGTGAACTGATAGAGAAATATAGGGCGTCCCAAAAATGTATACACACTTTGAATAATTATAAAGGCTGTGTTTGTATTTCAACTGTGCTTTCAAACTTCCAGTAGCATTTTAGGATGAATTTCCTTTGTTCAAAGTTTAGTCTGTCTGGAAAGAAAGAAACATCAATTAAGCTATCAGCTGTTAAAGTGTGTATATATGTTTTGGGGACACCCTGTGGACAGGTAGGTAGCTGGATCAGAAAGGTTCTCCCTTTAGTAATGTAATAAAGGAGAGACATGACACTGGTTACAAAAAATAAGACAAAAACAGAGAACAAACAAGGAAGCTTGGGTGCTGGTAATTCTGTACTAAGTTCTATGTTTATTGCTTTCACATACCTTATTTCACGTGAAATGTTATTGTCCCATTTCAAAATGAAGGAGACAGGTCTCAGAAAGGTTACATAGATTTCACGAGTCATCAAACAGTAATTAGCAAAAGCTACATACGAACTCCATTGTCTGACTCCGAAATCCACACCCTGTCTGTAACCTCACGGTGACCTCATGGTGAATGACAGCAAACATTCTGAATGATGGAGGAGTAGCACACGATTCAGAAAAAGCCCGTGGCCATTTGTTCAATTATAAAACACACGTTTATGTGTCAGGTCTCTGAGAAAACTGGGAACACAATTAAACATAGAGCCTGCCATGTGTTGTCTTAAAATCATACATAATGAGCCAAAGGATATACAAGTATTTCATGAGGAGCCACATATGATAAATGCTACACAAAAGAATCTGTGGAATTCTACCTGCCTTACCTATTTGAAATCTCTGGAATTACTGGAATTCTTCCCGGGGGCCAGCATGGGAGTGACAAGGTACTGAAATTCTTCATCCATTTTGAAGCTCTGTCTCCAGTGGGTTCTCTGCCACTAGATTGCTTTTTATGAAGAGAGATTCAAGTCCATCTTATCTGGGACCTGTCCGTGCACTCCTTGAGCTCCCAGGGTACTTATTCACATGTCCCAAGTCACTCAGCCTCTCATTGATGCGTCTTCTTCCTGCAAAGACTGTAAACTATTTCAGGAAGGGACTATGTCTATTTTTTAAAAAATATATGGCACAATAACACTGGCCAGTGTGGCTCAGTTGTGGGCATCATGATGTGCACCAAAAGGTTGCTGGTTCAGTTCCTGGTCAGGGCACATGGGTTGTGTGCTTGGTCCCCCAGCGGGGTGTGCAGGAGGCAGCTGATTGATGTTTCTCTCTCATCAATGTGTCTCTCATTTTCTTCTTCTCCCTATTCTCTCTCTAAAAATCAATACAAATATTTAAAAATAAAATATAACAATACCCTGCAAGGTAGCACTATTTACATATTGAGTGCCTTACATATAATTATTTCCCTGTATTTAATTTAGAAGGTCCTACAAAATACAGAGATAGAGAAGAATCCCATGGTTACCCATCACTGCATGTGTTGATATGGGACTGGAATATTTTGAAGTTCCTGGACTAGATGAAAAGGAAGTCAGTAAAGTCCCAAAGTCTATAAGATTTCCCAAAGCTGGGACTTCCGTGCATGTGGTCAGGAGGGCTGGGGTGTACAGACCGCCACACTGAGGACCTCCAGGATTCCTCTCATCCTCTCTATCCATATTCTCACACCCACTGCTCAGTTAGAAAGCTTAAAGAAGAAATCATGTGCTTGGACATTTATAAAATTCTTGATATTCAAATTTAATTCTCATGGACCATGTAGGAAGAAGCTTAAAAAATCCTATTCTGCTCCTGCTCCTGAGGACACCAAAGGCCAGAATGACAAAAGCACTTCAGATGTGGAGTCCAAGGCAAGAAGGAGAGGGCTGGGAGCCTGAATCCCTTCCCAGCCCTCTGCCCTCTCTTTTCATCAAGCCCGGCATCCTAAGTGATGGATTCGCTAGCAATCTCAAAAAATCTCTAGGTGGCTGATGTGATTTCTGATTAAGATTGCTATGCATGTGTAGAAATAAGAAAGAGGGAGAAGAGAGAGAGAGAGAGAGAGAGAGAGAGAGAGAGAGAGAGAGACCACCAACCTGAGAGGAACCCCATGTCCAACAGCGAGGCGGGCCTGGTGACAGACAAAGCCGTTAATTGTGAGCAGTTCCACTCAGGGGCCTGGGAAACTCGAGCACAGAGGGATGGCTGTGACCCATTTGGCACAGGCAGTGCTGGCCTTGCATATTTCAACATGCTCCGTGGTCAAACACCTGGGTCACCTCCTGAGTGCAGCCCTGTTCTTCGAGATTTATGATGTTTACCAAGTCTGGCAGCTGGCTAATTTGTAGGAAAGGTGATGCTTTGGGAACCCACTCTGTAACCCAATGCTCCCCAGGAGGGCTTCAGTCCCCCTGCTGATTGTTCTTGCTGAATTGCTGGCCGGTGTCTGCAGCAAAGAAAATGCTTTCCACTCTCCTTGGGGCCTTCTTGGTATCTACCATTGGTCATTTTTGAAACCAGCCCCCATCTTGTTTAAAAGATATGAGGCCCCCCTTTTTTAATGTGAGGTGACCCTGGCCTGCCTTTATAAAGATCTTTTCCATTGCATTACTTGGTTAGATGGAGTCCTGGAAAATGCCTCACTCTGAATTTCTCAGGAACACTGCTTGCTTGTCCTCCCAGGGGATTTTCTTGTGTGATTTGTGTTCCCTTACTGTGGAGGGGCCCTCAAGATGGAAATTCCAGGGGTAGAAATGAGAGCAGAGGGTAAGCACCTTGTTCCAAGTGAGGGAGGAGTTGAGCTGAGCTAGTCTGAGTTTGCAGCCTTGAGAATGTTCTTTTCTACCACCTCTGGTCTGAGAACCACACTTTAAGAACAGGTACTCTGAATCAGTTTCTTTTGGAGTTAAGAAGGATGGTAAGAGATTATTCTATTGAAAAGTTTACCAACCATATTCAGTCGAGCCATTCAACTCTGAAGAGGTGCCTGAGGGTAGATGCAGGCAAGTGGAGGTCTCCCATTTCGGTTCAAAATATAATCAGAGCAAGTCATTTTTTTACCTGTTTTATGTCCTTGAGTTTCCTACATGGTTTAATTTGATGAGGTTTTTGCTACTTAAAAGTGAAACTACCCATCTAGGCCAGTATTTTCTTTTCGACATGCACATGTAGAAACAGAGGCGGAGACCTCAGGTCACGGATCTGCATAACTAGGTCTTTCAGGTACTTAGCGTTACCTCTCACACTCTGTACCGTCAGCGGCACACATGTGCCGGGCTCTTGCCTCTCAGCTCCAACCCTCCCCATACAGTCTACCCTGTGATGCTGGGGCTGGAACACTGCAGACCACGGCTCTGTTTTGACAGCTGGCTCCAGGTTAGGCTGTCCGTAATAGTTGCTGGAGGAAAACTCAGTGTAACTCAGAGATGTTAGAGCCTGGGTCTTGTGTGAGTCCAACCAATTTTCCCTTTTCCAAATGTCACGAACTCCACTTTCCAAACATTGGCCTCACTTACACACGAGAGAGCTGGTGAAATGGTGACTTCAACATTGTTTGTAATTCTGGAGCATGCACAGTTAAACACTGTGCTTGATTTTCAGCGACATCAGTCCAGAGGTTATGAGAGATGAGATTCTTTTAGGCTGTCACACTGCTTCTCCTCTGCGATTTGTGATTTTAGACCTGAAATTTTCACTTCTTTCTATAATCACTGTGGAGTATTCAGAAGAATCCAGCCTACACCACAGTCCTTATAGTCATCATTAGTGCTGTCATGGTCAAGGACAACAGCCATCTGGGCTCTCAAGACTGACCTTTATTCACAATCACAATCAGTCCCGGGTGTTCATTTGATGAATTGTGATGCCATTACATGGCATAATTATTAGCATCCTCTTTTCCATTGGCATGGAGCCTATCACTGGGTTCAGACCCAAGGACATAACCAAACCCATCCCTAAATGCCATCTATGAGGGTCTGATACCTGATCTCATGTCGCTGTCATTTTCTGTATCAATCAGGACCAGCCAACAGATAAACCACACCAATTATTTTCACAGAGAGAATGAATCTTAATACTAGTTAACTATGTATAAAGTTATGAACTAGATAACTGAAAATAAAACACTAAGGAATCATGGAACATCATAAACCAGCATATAGAAGGATGGGTTTGGACCCCAAAGAACTTAATATAGGCATAATGTTTTCTGTACTTTTGTATATATATTTTCCCTTGACTTGTAAGCCTATCTAATCTCCTGAGACAGACTCTGCATTCTTACATCACTTTTCACTCACTTCTCTAATGCCAACCTTGCATTGTGCTATAAGTATCTTTATACATATCTGTCTTCGGTTAATAGTGGATACCTCACTGGTGAGTCTTATCTCTGCCATATGCCCTAATGCACGGAACAAAGTAGGCCAATAAATAGGAAAAACAGTAATGAGTCCTGATATCATTGAACCTGCTTTTGTCCATGGAGTACTCAATAAAGATCCTCTTCTAAAGAGCCTGTCTTGAGATTCTATCTTTTTGGGTATTATACAACCTTCTGAAAATGTTGGCTGTGTTGCATAGCTTAGAGCTACCTTTCAATGACTCCAAAATAGATACCTTCTTCTTCCTGCCTAATGTGATTTCCCAGCTAATCCAAGAGGCTGGATAATAAATCTGTGACTAGCCCAGTCCAGTGAGATTTTATATGGTGAACATTCAATGTTGAGAAGAGGTTATGTTCTGAGTGGGTATGGGTTCTTGGTGGGTTCCCAAGTAGATGAATAGGAGCTTTTCAATCCATAGATAGGATATATATACTACGCTAGATTTTAAACTTTATGGAAGATAGAGAGGACCTTGCCTCATAAATTTTCAGAAGTTACTCATGTGTGAAATGAAAATCTTAGTGAGAATTTATTTCATCCTTTGACAGTTATGGAAGCGTAGGTTGGGAGTTAGTTTAGGTCTTGCTGTTTTGCTGTTGTTGCTGTTTTGTGTTTTTCTTTTTTCTTTTAGTTTCAAGCAACAAAATCCCCCTGGTTAGTTTAAGCAATGAAAAATTGATTAAGGGACAGAGATGGTTCCCACAATTACTAGAAGAGCTAAATAAGTGGATTCTTGGTTGAGCTTCTGGGAATGACTCTTAAAACACACTGCAGATCTGGGTCACTGTGGGAGCTGCTGCCTTTGCCACAATCAAAAAACAGCTGTGACACCATTTCTGTCTTTAACAGGAAGGAAGGGAACCAGGATCCCTGGCTGACTCACAAGGCAGCTAACAGAGCTACTCCCTCCAGAACCAAGCCCTTCTGCCACACTCCTCACCCACACACCTTATCTTTGTCTCCTGGTGAATTATTTCCCAAAGTTTCTTATGAGTGAAAATTCCTTAAGTTACCTGCAAAACGGCACTAAGATAGGCTAGGAAATATAGTTTTGGTGGGGTTTTGTTTTTATTGTTTTTGTTTTTAAATTTGATTTGTTTTGTTACTCTTTCTATGCTTTGATTTTCATTTCCTACTTCCTGGAAGAGCGTTGGCGTGGGTGTTGAGTAAGACAGTCCATCATAGAGACTTGGAAACAGAAGTCAGGTGACTGACTCTCAAAGAAGTGTTCCTTTGGGCAGTGAGGTCAGAAGGAGGGCTCTGGGCTTCAGCAAGATGGGTGAGGAATGGGAAATCAAAGGGGAGAAAGAGAGATATTTACTAAAATACATTCAAGCACTCAGAAGAGTTTTGTAATAATATCATAGTATAAATAACACATATCACAGTTTAAAATTATTTTATAGTTTTTATTATGTTCAATCCCTTTTCACTTGATTTTCACAATCATGTGGAGTCAGTAAAGAATAGTTGAATTTGTGTTCAACCAATTTCTTCACTCCAAAATTTATGTTTTATACATTTGCTTCATCATAAATTAAGTTAGATTATGACTCTATTTCAATACTTTGAAATTTTTATTAAAATATATAGAATTTTCTGGACCTTTCTTCACTTTCCTTTTTTTCTTCCCTTAGACCAAATGTTAAAAATCTCTTCAGTGTTAATAACTTCTATTTTTCCTTAAATAGAGGGAGGGGTAGGGTAGTAGTTAATAAAACAAATTAAATAGCGACAGTTTTTCAAAAGGTAGGTGCCTAAACTGAATTGAAAGCTGAGAAAGAGTATAGCTCAGGAACTGGAGATTGCAGCTAAGCAGCAGATGAAGGAAGCAAGTGGACAGAACAAACCACCCCGAAAAATGTCAAACCAGGCAAAGTTTTATCTTTCATTTCTCACTGTAGTAGGCACCCCGCTTCCTTGTTTCCTGTTTCATCGACCCCGATTTCTGTCATAGGTAGCAAAGCAAGTGAAATACCTCCCAATAAAACTGCCCACTGCAGAGAAATGTTCACTGCAGAGACTCCCCAAAGAGAAATGGATGGGTTCATTTGGCTGCCACATTGCTGCACACCCTAGTTTATGTTCATTTCCACTGGAAAATGATTACAACTATAATCTTTAAAAATCAGCTTTGAAAATGATCGGCCCCAGAAGAGACAATAATATGCTCTCATTCCAATCTGAACACTTCGCCCATGTTGATGATGCCTGGTAGGTTTTATGGGTTTTGTTAGAGCTTCAGAATTGCCACCTGTATCTTAAAACCAGGCCTGCCTACCTTTGTATAATGAGATCATTTGACAATATAAACCAATTTCCTCACTCATTCCAACCACCCCGTTCATAGAGAAATCATCTCTAACTCTCACTCTACTCTGCTTGAGGATCTATCTCAGCATCTGTTTTGGATACTTTCTCTTTTTGTCCCCTCTTTCTATGGCCATTTGAATTGATAGATGAAGTCAACCTCTCAGGTCTGGAGGTAACTTAATTTGCATTTGAGCCTTTTAAGTGGCAGAATATTAGGTTAATCCAATAAATGTAGGGTTAGCCAGTTGATTCAGACCTTCTTGCTCTTCCCTAATCTTTATAATTCCTAGAACAGTGGCTAAATTCCAGGAATTTCCTCAAAGCCAATGTGTTGAAGAGAGATGGAAAGGGTGGGGCAGGAGCACCTTATCCTTGGCCATTCTGCTTGATACAGAGATTTTAATCTTTACCTTTCTTAGGCTATAGACTGATCATGGCCAGATCACCCTAATGGAGCCCCTATTGTGATATTAACAAAAATTTGCCTTATCACACTCTGAACCCCAGAAATCACCAGCAACTTGGTATAAGTGGTTTCAATAGGTTTGGGTCAGCTGATTTGGGAATCTAATCACTAGTGGTAGGATGTAGCAATGTGCATAGTATGTATGCATTTCTTCTTTGGAGCAGATAGAAAATGATTTCATAATGTAATCCTAATGAGAGAGTCGTTATAGCAGATCCAGGAAAAGAAAGCACAATTTATGACTTTTGAGTAGCACTCAGTTTTGGAGCTTCCAAAGCCATGGGGACTCTGGGCATAAAAATTATAACAATAAAGCAGGGGTTTGTAACAGAGGTAACAGATTCAATACCTGTTCCTACTTTGAAAAAAACACACACAAAAGTTATAACCACAGGGTATAAAAGGTGAAGGGATTAAGCAACAAGCAAGCAAGCAAACAACAACAACAAAAACAACAGTCACGGACAACAGTATGGTGACTGCCAGAGGGAAAGGGGGGTGGGGGGAGGTAGGAGAGGGCAAAGGGGGTATAAACAGTGGCACAAAGAGATGTGACTTTAGGTGCTGTGCGCACAGTGCAGCATGCAGTTGACATGTTATATAATTGTACACTTGAAACCTATATGGTGTTATTAACTAATTCCATCTCAAGAAATTCAATTAAAAAAATAAAAAATGTTATAACAATAAAGAGTGAATTGGTTCTATAAGAGATAGCTATTTCTCTCCCTGGGCTAGACAAACATTTTAGAAGCTGGAACAAAAACAAGTCAAAGGGAGCAGGACTGCTAAGACATAGGTGCGTCCCTCAGTAGGAATCTTGTAACTGCTCCCCTTGGGGAAAGAGGACAGGAAATATAATTCAAGGTTCCATGAGCAGATGAAGTGGTTTCTTGCTTCCAAAGAACACAGCCAATCTTGAAATGTTCTTTCATTCCAGGCTCTGGCACTTTGCATGAACAAGGGCAGTGACAGAAGTGACTATGCAGGGGTGTTATGGGGGGTTCTTCAATGACTGTGGGAAAATGACTCAGCATCCTTTTCTACTGGGCAGTGTTGTTGGTGTTATCAGATGGGATGGTGTAGTTTAAAGCACACTGAAATCTCATCTCAGAATTATTAGCCATATTATGCATACAAAACACCAAACTGGATGACCCACATTAAGGATGTATATTAAAGATATATGTATATTAAAGGTATATATATATATATGTATACATATACATTAAAAATATATATATACATATATATATACATTCAATATATATACAGTGTATATTTAAGTAAAAACTTTTAACAGAATCAGAACGTGGCATGATAAAAAGACCATTGGCTTGGGTATACTGAAATATGGTTTTTGATTTCATCCCACCACAAGCCATATGTATGAGTTTATGATTTTGAGCAAGACATCTCATCTCTCCGAGCCTCTTACCTCTGAAAAATGGGCTAGAACAGATGGTCTTAGTCATCTGTTTCATCTCTTCTGCATTGCTATGATTTTGATTTATGCCTATATGTTCAGTCTGAGTTCTTAATCAGGCCAAAATAAATTTTAATTAGTTGGTCTGATCAGAAATACACATAAGAAAAATGGATTATTGGACTGAAAAATCAGGATGAATAAATCAGCCCTCCATCTAGTTGGAGGCATTCTCACAAATAATTAAATGGCCTTTTCATTTGAAAATTTACATAATGATTTATATAATGATTTTTTCTAGCAAGCATGTGTTGAATGATGTCCAAGCACCCAGTTTGGGAATCCAGGTATCTTTCATGTCTTGCTCTAAAAAAAAGGAACGAACATTGTCAGAAATTAAATAGCTCTCAGATGCTACTAGTATATCTCAGTGGATCTAGCAGGAGGCAGTATCAATGAGTTGGGACAAGAATAAGGATGAACTTTCATGGCAGCTGAGATGACCCATAGGGAGAAGAAGGTGTCAACATCTACAAAGTCCAAACTTTAAATCTGATATTCAAAGTAACTGTCATATACACCATTGATATCTGGTTGGAATTGCAGTTGTTCATCTGAGACTGACTGCTTGTGGCGTGGATGGAAGATTAGTATCACAGATCACGAGCTGCTAGTGTCCAACACACCCATTATTTTCATATGAGGGATCTAAGGCCTTGGAAAGTGAAGTGACTGCTCAAGATTGCATGCTCGTGAGTGCTAGCCAGAACTAACGGTCTGTAACCTTGTTCCTTACTGCTGCTATTTTCCCTACCATATTTAGCCCTGGCAACCCGAGCAATGGCTATTCCCACGACGCCCTAACACAAATACTATCTTCCTAAAACACTAGTCAGATTTCATTCAGATATCTGAACATCTCAGGAGTTGTCATATTTGATGATGCAAAGTAAAGACAAATAGATACTATCAAGGAGGTAAATAAATTCAGAACACATTTCCAAATCTGCTGGAAGATGAAAACTCAGCTATTTTTGTTATCCTTGGTCCAGGTTTTTCTCTTCCTATAAAATAAATTGTGAGTTAAGCTGTACAACCATTGGTTTTGGCATTTTTTCAAAGGGCTTCTTTCATTTTGCAGAAGACCTCATTTATTCCTAGCTCTCCCTGCTCCCAAGGGGTTGGAAACTCAGCCAGGGCATCTGATTTATATAATTAGCCTTCCATGAGTATGGTGGGCCTCTCACTCCAGCATGAAGTAAAGTGAATTTGAGGGAAAACACTCTTACTTTATCCTTCTCCTTACCCTCCCTCCCAATTCTAGTTCTCATTTGTAACCCGACTTACCCGGGAAAGCAATGATTCTACAATCCAGCGTGATCTCACCCTGTCAGAGCTTTCAGCCAGAAAGACGTAGAGCCCATCAGTTTCATAAGAATGGGTGTATAATGACGGTCCCTTTGGTATTGCTCTCACCCAAATCCCCATTTAAAGACGGCGACTAGAAGAACAAAGGCTAGTGTTTCAGGAAGGGCAGATTTCGGGTAGATCAGCCATGGCAATCAGCATTGGCTCACATGTCCAGGACCTAATGAGAATTTGGCAGAGGCCC
Source organism: Myotis nattereri (assembly GCF_964212035.1). Classification (NCBI taxonomy): domain Eukaryota; kingdom Metazoa; phylum Chordata; class Mammalia; order Chiroptera; family Vespertilionidae; genus Myotis; species Myotis nattereri. The sequence continues at coordinate 27,877,912 of NC_138086.1, read as the reverse complement.
AAAAGGAATTGAATCCACTCTGCTTCTGCATTCTAGTCCCCACTTCAGTGCTTTTCATGAGAATCTGTAGACTTGTAAGGGGAGGAGGTAAGGGAAAGTGTAGGGAGGGAGTAATTACAGGAGTATTTGCTACAGGTTAATCTTAGTCCTTCTTAGTGGTGACAATAGTTAGAACTAGAACTTCTGATTGTTTCCTTGAAGTGGGATTCTTCCACACTCATCTCTCCCTCCCGTTTGTGACTTTTGGAGACCCTCAAGCGCCTTTCCCTTTACGGGGGTAAGTAGGTATACTGGAGTCCATGAGGTTTCCACTCAATGATTCACGCTCAGGAGAATTTGCCAGTCTTACTATCAGCATCATCCTTATTTTTTCTCCAGTCGCATCACCTCCTTTGTGCATATCCTTATGCTTAAGATCTCACAGTCTAGAAAGCATAGCTGGAAAAGTGTCACTAGAGGTGAAATAATATAAAAGGAAAAGTGCAAATAGGCAGGACTAATGCCAAATTTGCTGGCACGGTGGTTTTAGAATTCTCTTTGGAAGCTGCTGGAAAATGTCAGTGAGGAAGTAGGGAGATAGTTTCCTGCAAACACAGCTCCCATTGAGCTCAGGTGGTGCTAGGGATGTCCTGTTGGTGGCAGAGGAATGGACTGAAAGGTAATAGAAACATCTTCTTGCCCAAACATTTTTAGTTGAATGCATGTGGCACTTGCTTTGATTCACATAAAATGAAAACTTCAATATTGGAGTACTAATCTCAGACATAGCACTCATCTGAGGAAAAAACACAGGTTTTCAGGTGAATGATTAATGACTCAGGAAATGTTTACATCTTGTGGGGGAAGGAGAAAATACAGAAATATTGAAATCTTTCTAATTTTGAGATTGATCTGAGTTAAATGCTGATTTTTTTTTCATTTACATTGAGAGGAACTACTCTTTGTTTGCCGGCCTCTGTGCTGTGACCACATTGGTCAGCTGTAAGGCAGTTGGCTAGTCTGATTTGAGTCACTGTCTTATATTGCAGTTTGATTTGGGCACATCATATTGTTTGGCCAAGATTGTGGAAATACAGATTGACTGTAGATATAGTGTAAACTATATGTGCTATGACGTGCTTTCTGATAGGTTAAAACATTTCCTCTGGATGAGTGTGGGGCCTTCTGGGAGTCTGCAGTTCCCAGCTCTCTGATCAGGGGTCCTATTTCCATTCTCCCAGCTCCAAAAACAGTGCCACCAGGATGCTTAAAAAAGGGACACTCTCAGATCCCAGAGGCTCCAGGCCCTCTCGGCTGACTCCCCTATAGGTGCACTCTTCTGTTTTAAGATGGTGACGTAGGCAACAGGCATTCATTTTGAAACCTTATAGGTAACTCAGTCTGGGGACGTGTGCAATGCTGCTTTTCATCTGGGTTTTTCTGAGAACTCACCACTTGCATCCACACACGCTCCCTTACTCCTCTCGGTTTCTTTCCTGGCACCCCCCCTCTCTTCCCCTCTCTGCTTCTTAGCTTGCTTTTCAGCCAAAAGTGCTTTCTTTTTCATCTCCTGCTTATTGATGAATGAGTTTCATTCATCTTTCCCTCTCTCTTTTTTGGGGGGTGAGGGGTGAGGGGGAAGGGGGCAGCGGATGGTCTGTGAATAGCTATAGACTCTGCCTGCTCCCATTTTTCCACTTGGCTATTCAGTTCCATGGAGACAGAAAATGGAGTGGAGCAGCGGGGTGGGAGGCACCAGGGTCAGAGGTCAAGAGTGGCCACCTTTTGAATGAAAGCTTCTGATTTCCACTGGGGATAACATATTGTAACCTAAAGTAACTGTGCAAGTACTTGCTGTCAGGAGGCTCAAAGCAAAGGGAGGGAGAAGAAAAAAAAGAGAGAAAGATCACAGAGAAAGGGAGGGATGCAAACCCTGGGGTCAGTTAACATTATTTGCAGTGTTTTTAGGATAGTGTTTGTTGACTCCCGATTCACATCATTATGCTTTGTACCACTCTGCATATCTTCTCACGGGTTGGACCTGGGGTATATTGTGCAGTCTATATGGAGAAGAGTACAGCCTTCCAACATTATAGACAATTTTATTTAAGACTGTTGAAGCAGGTGGCAAACCGTTGTATAAGATCAAAGATTTTGGGGGTTGGGGAGAGTTAGGCTACATGTTAATTTACTGTCTCTTCTTAGAGACTTTGTAAGACCAGCAGTGAAGAGGCCATTTGTACCCCACTGAGCATTATATATGCACTTAGGTTTATTTGTTTTAGTGTCTTCGTGATTTTCTTATGGCTAAACTGCCATGAATTCTATAGAAGTAGTGCAGTGAATGAGATGTGCTTGGTTTTTCACTCAGATGTGCTGTTTAAATCCCCAAATATAATTTTGACAAGGAATGGATTAACATGAAAATCAAACTGTACTTTTCTCACTGAATTTTTAAGGGCTCAGTTCTCCATTCTCTTTGTGTTTATGCTCATAGCACAAACCTCAGCTGTGTGGAAAGAATGAAAGATACACAAAGGGGATTTAAGAATTTTTTTAGATATCTTTAGCAATTTTTATATGCTAGGATATTACTTGGTCTCTATCAAATGACCATAATACAAACAGAGAGTCATATACTAAGAAAAGTTTTTATGAGATTGGGATTATTTTTTGTCTGAAGAAAAGTTTCCATTGTAATAATATAATAATAATCAGACAGAATCCCGAAAATATGATTCAATCTATATCTATAGTAAAATGGATGCTCCATACAACAGTTATTTCAAAATCTGGCAAATCACCAGTTTCACTTGGGAAAGTTAAAAATTCTTCTCCCTGGGCTCCACTAACTAGGGAGTCTGATGTTCACCTTGTTCAGTAAGCCATCATAGCACAGGGCAAGCAGAGGGGATACATCTTGCAAATAAACTCTCCAAAGCTGACACGCTTAGTAGAATTCACAGCCATATGTGACAAAATTCTATTAAAACAGAAAATACGAAGAGAGTGTTCTAAAACAAAGCTATTCCATGTCTCATGCAGCTGGCCCATAGAAACAGTGCCTTATTGATATGATTACAATAAATGCTATACAATGAATAAACATGGGCATCCAGTGCTTTCGCTCTGAGGCCGTATAAGTAATAGCTATTGTTTCATGAAGGGACTAAATTGCACAGTTTACATTGGGAGTAGAGAGAGCAGATCTCAACTGGTAAATTTTTGTGGTATTTTGAGATATTTATGCAACACTTTCCTACCATTAAATGGCGTTTGCTGTGTTGTCCAATTGCCTTTCAAGACAATAAGATGATATCATTCAAATGGAAATGCCTTAAGATTATAAAAAGTACCAAGTAAGTGCAAGCTAGAGTCCACTGTTACATTCTTCTTAACAAAATTTCATTTCACTTCACTAAAAACAACAATATTGGGTACCTCTTGAAATTCCTTATTAAAAGTGTTAATTTGGGGGGACACACCACAAGTGATTTGAGGGAGAGGGTGCTGATGGGCCAATAAAACTCCTCATGATAGTTGGCATTGGCTGGTAGTAAATGCAACACTTTTGCACCTATTTTTGATTTCCATTCTTCTTTGCTCCAGCAAGTCTGTGCTTCTGTACTTTATTTTACTGAATTTCACCTGACTGATAGAACCGGTTGTTTTCATTTTAAAAGCAGCCACGTTCTTCCTTTTGCTAGTAATTAAATAGCATGATACAGTTCTGACAACATTCAAGTTGCTCGATAACTAAGAACTAGCAGACATGGTAGGTTGCCTTGGCTTTGTTTCTTACTGGCGGGCTCAGCATCTTCGACATTTAGCTTCTCTGAGGATTGGGTTTCACCTCGGGAGGATGGGGGTAATACAAATCGTCCTGTTTACTTCACAAAATGGTTGGGATCAAATAAGAAAATATGCAAAACAACCTTTGTCAATCACAAATTACTAACCAAATGTAGGAACTTATTACTAGGCCTTACTTTTTTTTTTATATCGACTTCTCTTAAATCTTTGTATAATTTTTAGTTATAAGAATTCATTTTTATAATATTTATTTCTAAAAAATGCCTTCACAATTTATTGTTTGAAAAACCAAGTGATAACAAAGATAATAAATTACTAGAACTCTTAAGGGACATATGTTAACATTGTGAGTCTTATCCTGGACTTTTGATAATCAGGAATAGAGTTTTGGGTTTACATCTACTTTGTTAGGTCTTGATCTTCAAACACTAAGGTACATATATTTGATTATATCATTAATTAAAAAAACAAAACAGGACAAAACATATGGCTACTGAGTTCGAAGAAGAATAAAATGGTTTGTATGTTTGTTTGTCATCATCCGAGTTCCTGGAATTCTGCTTATTCTGCGTTTGTCAGGGAGCTCTATGGTACTTTCCCATGAGAATCCAAAATTTAAACTTCTGTCACACATGGTATTCTGCACCCAGCAGGCTTGCTATACACCCTTTTTGACTTTGTATACATAATTCGCACATAATTGGCATCCTGCAGAGAAACTGTGGACTTCTCTGTTTATTATTCTCCACCTGAATTGACTAATATGTTCACCATCCCTGTCTTTTTAGTCATCCTGTCCAGTCTTTACACGAGCTGGTTCACCTGCAGCACTGTGACAACTCTGGCTGCATCTCTCTCCTGGTGGATCTGTGGGCATTTACAGTGAAGGTCTGATGAACAGGCTGTCCCACCTCCCGTCTCTAGGGCTCTCCCCTTCCTGCTTTCTGTCCCATGTCTCTAACTGCAGGAGAGCTTTAGTTTACAGGCCAACTCTAGCTCCAAATTGCCTTGGTTCATGTCTCTCTCTGACACATTTTGCAAATCTTCAGGTTACTATTTAGGAAACTCCAGTTATGTGATGTTGAATACTGGAACCACAGTTTTACTTTATCCTTTTGCTATCCAGAAACTGGCACTCCTCTGTAATTATTCAAAACAACCTTGAAGAGCCTGTTTGCACAACATTAAAAATGGGGAATGAGTGAGAAATCAGCTTAAGGTTCAATTTGAAGGATTAAGTTAAAAAAGGATAATACCTTTAACATGGCAGGAGTAGGTTACACAAACTTGGTACTATATTTACAATATTTATTTTGAAAATGGAACCTTCAGCTGGGCCAGGTAGGGCTCAGCAGTTGAAATGATGATCCCTTGGGGTTGAAGCAAGGTGAATTCAGGGGGGGAAAAATCAGAGCCCTGTGAAGATATCTGAGACACAGGATGTGCCTTCATGCTCTTATTGCAATGCCCTTCTCCAAAGCCCCATAGTCAGGAGACCCCCGGTGCTAGAGCCTGCCAGACCCTGGTGCCTCTTTGTCGCTGCCACTACATCAGCTCATACTCATCCCTTCCAGGGTTCACGCGGCTGTACCATCTCTGAAACACCTTCCCCAACTCACCCCTGACTCCCAAGGAAGAGTGAGGTCTTTGCTCTACTCTGTTTCCAAAGTGCCCGTAGCCTCTCAGTTATTGTTGGCTTATTTGTCAGTTTCCCACCCCAGCTTGTGATCTCCTTGGGGGCAGGTTTGCACTGTATCTCTGGGCTCTAACACCATAGCTGACACCCAGGAAGCACTTGATGCATATTTATGAGAATGGAAGCATGAAGAAATAAGGGAAAAATGGTTCGTTCCCTTGAAGTAGCTGACACGTACGTCCTTTTTGCTTCTCAATCACCTGTGATTTAAGCCCAGATGTCACTCTGATGATCACAAAATTCTGAGTCAAATGGGATAAAAGTGAGGAAAGTGTTTAAATAATGAATGTTAATATAATACCAATGTTTATGTTATCTGCCTTTCTGTCTTTCTGTCCACCCGTCCTTCCCTCCATCCATCCACCTAGAAAGAGGATTCACATTTTAAAGACAGGAAAAGTAACATTGCCACTTTGGAGGTGCAGTCACCTCACTTGAGGCCTTTGGTTGCAGATTGCCTAGACGGAAAGACTTTGGGTGGAAGGGCATGGGCTTTTTTTTTCCATAAAAAGATTTTAAGCCTAGGCCCGATGAAGGGGACTGAGAGGATTCGGCTCCTAATAAGGAATCCCACTGTATTCAATGACTGGGACTTTGGGGCTTGGCTGGCCTTTTAATAAGGACTGCCTTTTACTTGGCTGCCATTGTGATTCCAGGGCCAGAACTGGGTTTCTGGCCAAAGAATCAGAAGACTCGTTCTTCAGGGCTGATTCTCAGGCAGAGAAGTTAAAAATAGAAGGGTACTGTTTCTCCACACTTGTCCTTTTCCCAAGGTAGAACCAGGGATGAGAAATCAGGGTAGATTCTCTGTCTAAGGTGAAGATTTGACGACTGTGTGTTTTTCAAAACTTCCCACCATATTTGGTGGTCTCATCCACAATGCTCCTTTTTGTCCTGCAGGTGCTGTTATGCGTCCCTCGGAGGCCTCCCGCAGGTGTGTGCCACCGTGTGCTTTGCACTGAGGGCATAGCACTTGCTGGTTTGGGCCCTCGCTCTGTTCCTTAGGAACCTTGTTTAATGACTTGATTTTTTTAAAACTCAGCTTTCCCATTTATAAAATGGGGTTAACGGTGATAACCAGTGGGGTGAGGGTAAGGATTAAATGAGATAAGAGCCTATAAAACATTTAGTATTGTGCCCAGAAACAAAAAGAAAAACATCACCAACAGTAGCAATGAATACCAATTCATGTTAACAATTATAATTACAAGTCATCTATTTTGGGCACTAGGATGCCTGGGTCATGTGACCTCAGGGGATACCAAAGGCTGGATGGAGGCGGACAAATGGTGTTCTGACTGTGAAAACCCACTGGTAAGTAGCATGGGCCCACGGAGGCAGCACGTGGGGAGGCTCAGTGCCAGTGTATATTCATCCCAAGGGGCAATGAATATTCTCTTTCCTCTTAGTGCTGCAGACATCCTCTAGAGCAGTGGTTCTCAACCTTGGCTGCACATTAGAATCACCTGGGAATCTTTTTAAAAGCCTGATTTCTGGGCCTCATCCTCCGGAAATTCTGTTTCTTTGTTATGGGGTGAGGCTACAACATTAGTAACAAAGAAACAGAATTTCGGGAGGATGAGGCCCAGAAATCAGGATTTTAAAAAGATTCCCAGGTGATTCTAATGTGCAGCCAAGGTTGAGAACCACTGCTCTAGAGTTCCCCAGTTGTTCCTGACTAGTCAGAGGCTCACCAAGTCTCGCCTGGAACTGATTCCCAAGATGGACCTGGGAAAGAGCAAGGGCTGTGGTCTTGCCCCTGGCTTGCTGCTATTCATCAGGCCTGAAGCCATCTCATTTCTCTGTTTCCTGGATAGATTACAGATCTTGCTTCAATCCTTTGTTCTCAAGCTAAAGTTCTGGATAAGAAACCCAAACAGAGCTCGCTTTTTTTGAAATTCCTGGCAGTGAACCCTAACCCCTGCAGAGAGGTGGTGCCATGAGCAAAGTGGGTTGAAAGAGCTGGCTGCTTCCTGCTTTTTGGGGCAGGAAGGCAGGAAGTAGTCCTGCTCTACAATAATTATGGGCAACAGGGCCAGGAATAAAGCAGAGCTTCTATGAAAACAATCTGTTCCCAATACTGTGTGCTGAGCCACCCAGAGTGTGCATAGGATTTTGACTGGGTCTCACTGTGCCCCAGTGGCTAGCCACCCAGAGGCTGTGTATTTGTTAACGTGAATTATAATAAGAGGTTTATGATTCTTTAATTACTAACATTTTTATGTTGAAACCTATGTAAGGATCAGAACATTTGAAAAGAAATTCATAATAAGGAATCCTACTGTATTAAATGACTGGGACACTTTTTTTTTCTGTTTAATGTCTACATAGAGACTCAGTAAGCTTTTCGACAGTTCAGATCAATATCTGGCTAAGTCAGGAAAAAAGAAAATCTAAAGCATGTTTACTCAGCTAATGAATACAGAGTTTGAGATTAGTTTAATCACAATTTGGATTAGCACAAATCTCAGGATTGTGTGAAGCCAAAGATTAAAAACAGTAATATTTTTGTATCTAAGCATTCCTATTGTAGTCTTAAAGTTGTATGTGGAACTCCTTCTTGTTTATTCTTGCTCCTTAATCCCTGATTTAGGTGTTTCATGTTGAAAGTCTATAGAATAGCTGCTTGTAATAGTTCTTTGCTGCCTGTAGCATGAGCTACCTCTATCACGTGACAGGAAATAGGTTCAGAGCAAGCTTGTGTCAGGATAAATGAACAGAGACAGGAAACAAACATTTCCCCATCCCTGTCCACTGAAGGACAGCTTTAGCCCAATGATACCCTTTGGATCTAACTTACCAGCTCTTTGGGATATGTTCTATTTTCCCCCTCCAGCTCCCCTTCCCAATCTTCTCTATTTCACTCTGAGTACCAGAAGATTGGCCTTTATGGAAAACACCAATAGATTCCTTTGCCATCTAGCTTGGTTGGCTTTGGCCAATGGAGGCACTGCCAAGAGATTGAAGAATGGGAAAGCCATGAGCCTAGGCTATTTATTTCTCTCCCTGGCTCCCTGCTATCATCACTTACTAGAGGCTGGTGGTCTCCAGGCTGTCCTGTCCTCCAGTCCTAGCTCTGGAGGTTCTCGCCATTATCACTCCACTTTTCACCTCACACCTGAAGGTGCTAAAATCTTGTCATTGCTCAACTCGGTGTGTTCCAACATCTCCCCTTGGGGTTGCTTACCTCTTTTTAAATAATGCATTCATTAAACCCTGCTCAGTGAATCCACTGGAATACGCCATCTGCTTCCTGCTGGGACTCCCTTCTCTGTGTTGCTACTGGACACCGTGAGTAACCCATTTCATCAGACAGGTTTCCTCACGGTGTCTGAAGTATCCTCTGTGGCTTTTCTACCTCCACATGTGTAATGTCCCACTCCCTTTCATACCAAAAAACACACCTACACCAAATCTCATTATGCCCTCTTGGCAGGCCATTCCAGAGGAAAGTGATGGCAAGATTCTTTGGTAAAAATAATCATGTGCTATTTGATAACATGCTTTATTTAAAAATGTACTATTCAATATTATTTATTTGTTCACATCATAGGGAATCTTCCTTGGGCAAAGTCCATTTCATTCTATACATTTCCCCATGATATCAACCTCTTTGTCACACACCCTAGAAAATGTCTTTACTGATTTAAATTAGCTCTGGTTGGAAATACTTTTTAAAATCTTTTGTGTAGTCAAGTAAGCAGAAAAAACAACTCGATTTCCCACAGAACAGCAAGCTTCCCAGACTACAACAAGCATAGCCAAATTAGGACTTCTGAGGTCATTGATCTGCCTTGATTTTCAGGGCTTGATGGAGACCAGGAATGTGGGGACCTGCTCAGATACCCAGAAAAATAACTGTGTCTCTGTGTTTCACGAGGGTGCAATTATGGGATAAGTGGTGCGGTGCCCGGCATTGCTAAGCCAGAAATTGTACAAAGTGCCCTCTGTTTCGACAAGTTTCATCTTAGGCGTGTGAAATCAGAGGTCTGCCACCCACCTTTAGCTCAGCTGAAATACTCAAACAATTGACCACAGTATAAATAGGGAGATTGTTTTTTATTATTTAAAAATATTAGTAGCATATATAAGACAATATTCATTGGAAAAGCAAGGAATATCAAAGTGATCTCTTGGCATCAATTGATATAGATATGAGTTTCAAAGCCAAGTTATCCCTACTCTGATACATGCTTCCATTCTAAGTCCCCCGTCCTCTCATTCACCTCTTTCTTTGTCAGCCTTACTATTTAAAGATTAGTGTTTTAACATTTCTACTTAAATTTTGGTTATATGTGCAATTTCCCCAGAATTATGATGTTTTCATCTTTTACATCCCAGAAGTTTTCCCGATTGCTTACAGAAGTATTTGTTATGATTATTATTATAAATGATGAAGGCAATATAGTTTATAGTTTATCAGATGGTTTCACATATACTTATCTCACTCACTACAATTCTGTCTGAAATGGAGAGAACAGATTATTTTCATGTTTATACCTAAAGTGATGGAGATTCTGCAGGCACTCATCATTGGTTCTTGGTCTGTCAGTGAGTGAGAACTTCAAGACCAAAGGAACCAAGGGTTTCTGATTAATAGCTTCTGCCTCTCCATTGCATCCTGCTCCTTAGACTTTTGAATCATGTTCCCTCATCACTCAAGGTGCAAGTGATCCACAAACAGAAAAGAGGGAGAAACTGAAGCAGCTTATAGTTCCCCATGGTGTTCAAGCTCCTGCATCAGTGTTGCACCGCTTCCTGAAGGGCCTCGCTCCATCTGGTGTGGCTATTTGCACTGGCAGAGTGGAAAAAATCCTTCTGGAGATGTGCTGGCCAATGCAAATATGTGGGCCACATATGTAATCTTAATTTGCCTTGTGTTCACATTTTAAAAAGTAAAATAAACAGGTACAATTCATTTTAATAATATATTTTATTTAATCCAATATATATATATAAATTTTACTTCACCATGTAGTCAATATAACATATGAATGAGATACTTATATTCATTTTTCATACTGCCTTTGAAATGCGGTGTGTATTTGACATTTACAGCATGTTATAATTCATACTCATCACATTTCGAGTGTTCACTGGGACGAGTGGCTGTTTCATTGGACAATAGGAAGTGGCACTTTCGCCAGGCGGCAGTTGGTAATGTAGTCTTAACGCACATCCCTGTCCTTGACATTGCATCGGGGCCAGAGTGGTGTCTGCTTTGAGAATATCAGAAGCATAGTCAGAGTCTTCCTTTGAAAGACCAACCAATAAGGGAAGAAAATTTTTAACAGCATCTCCTTCTAGCTCCATGAGGGCCAGGACTGAGCTTCTCTTATTCTTTGCTCTATTTTTAATGATCAGCACGGTGCTCAACTCTTGAATAAATGAATGAACTGTTGATTGAATGGGTGAGGTAACTCCATTTGAGCTATTTTTACACAGTTTTTTTGTTCAGACTAAGTCTTTAAAATCCGGTGTGCGTTCCACATTTACAGCACATCCCCGTTCAGACTACCCCCATTTCACGTGCTCAACAGCCACACGTGGCCAGTGGCTACAGTGTTAGACAGGATGGATAGAGATTGGATATAAGTCTGACTCTGTCACCAACTTAAGTCACCAGTTGTATGACCAAGGGCCAGTTACAGTATTTCTTTTGTTTGTTTGTTTGCCAATTCTCTGGAAGATGAGTTCCAATGTAAAATTCTGAGTCACCTCATAAAAGAGGAACCAGATAGCAGGGTACGCCTGACATCCACACCTGCTCCCACACTAAGTAACTGAAGCAAGCCCTATCCATCCAAACCATTTGGCTAATGGGAGTGGCATACATCTTTATTTGCCTCCTCACCTTGCCCCAGATGGACAAATGCGAGATAGAAGGGCCCTTAACAGGAAGCACTGAGTGGGGACATTGAAGACACACTAGATAACGGGCTTTTCAGTAACTGCAGCTTGGCCTGTTCGCCAGTGGCTGGGTGGATGGCAGAGAAACTTGCTAACAGGCCAAACTCTTCTTGGTGGGGCATGAGATGTCCCGGTGGGGAGCAAGTGATCCTAATTTGGCTTCTGAGTAGATACTTGACTGCCAAGCAAAGCAGCCAGACACTAAATAAAAGTAAAAGGGAACGTCAGTGTTCAGGACTAAGACATCTTGCAACATGATGCAAAACTGTTCCCTGCACAAGGGCGCCCAACACAGGGGAAAAGTGGGTAGTAAAATGCACGCCCTGTGGACCCTGCTGGGGCTTGCGTTCACCTGGAAGAATAGGCACATTGATCAATTTTGTACCACATGTTATGGGCCATCAGCAGCCCACTTTGGGATCTGAGCAGCCGTGTTCAACACTCAAGCTCTGGTTAGAAGGAGGAACTCCCGCTGAGCTGTAAAAAAATAACAATAAAAAAATACGTTTGTAGCCAAAGCCGAAAATATGGAAGCCCATATATACCTGAAATTGGTCTATATGTGAGTGGGAATTATTTCTTTCCAGGAAATAAAATAAAAGGAAGCAAAAAGGAACTCTGTAAGTTCATATATAAAGAACAGACTCAAGACAGAATATTTTGTCAACATGTTTTGCTTGCGTGGTATGCCAAAATTTCCTTTCCTTAGGTATTTTGAAGCAAATAGACACTTGATTATTTTATTCTGAAAATGCCAAGATAACCATATTATTATCATACCTAATAAAAATAGCACTTAATGATTCATTGTTTTAGATTCAAGACACACAGAGCAGACTGATGGTTGCCGGATGGAAGGGAGGTTGGTGGACTGGGTGAAAAGGGGCAGGGGAGTAAGAAGCGCAGATTGGTGGTTATAAAACAGTCGTGGGGATGTAAAGTACAGCGTAGGAAACATAGTCAATAATATTGTAATAACTGTGTATGGTGTCAGGTAGGACTGGAAATATCGGAGGGATTTCCATAAAGCATACGCTTGTCTAACCACTATGCTGTACACCTGAAACTAATACAAGAGAATAATGAATGTAAACTGTAATTGAAAAGAAACAAAAATTTTAAAAAGATGCACTGTTTTATCCTTTCTTAACAGCGTCTTTATTTCCATCATAAATAGTTTAGTTTTTTAAAAGTAAAGTCAGGACACCAGACAGTCATCTTCAGGGTGCTGTGCAGGCCAGAATCATCGAAAGCTTCACTTCTCAAGATAAACTATTTTTATCAGCCCTTGGCACCCTGCACAACTAGTAGATCCTTAATTTCTAGCATTTCAAAGTATGCTAGCCCAGGAACTTTATCATTTGTATGACAAATGGTTTGTGAAGGTATTTAGAGGTGGTTAGGTTTCACCTTTTCTTCAGAAAAAAGCTACACTGCTTGGGAGGCGGAAGAATGTCTGCCCTATATCAGCACAAACCAGTTTCAATGACTTATTTGTAGTTGCACAAGTCAGGAAGTAGGGGCTGGTTCCAGGCCATCTATTTATGGATCCTTCTTTTTCTCTCTTATCTCTTGAATTTGTGGTTAAGTGGTTTAGGCCTATGCAACTCAAAGGACCCAGTTTATGTTAACCCATTTATAGAAACAGGAATAGCTTGAGGACAGGAAAGCAGCTCTGGGGTGACATGTGGAAGAGGTAGTCTGAAGCAAGGGGGCTGCATAACATGGCGAAGGGACCTGCATGCCTTTGCCTAATGTGTAGGCAAGAATCTTCATTGTTAAAATTCACGAAAAGGAAAAAGACAATCAACATAACAACCCGTTCCATCTACTTGGTAGGAATTATACCACCATTAAAAATAGAAGTCAGAACTTGTATGCATATATGCATAACCCACGGCCACAGACAATAGGGTGGTGGAGGCCTGGGGTTGGGGGCGGATGGGCTATAAGGAATCAATGGGAGAAAAAAGGGGACATATGTAATACTTTCCACAATAAAGATTTTTTTAAAAAATAGAAGTTAAGACATAACAAAGAAGCATTAAAAAATCTTATGACTTGTTCAATTTTGAGAAAAACAACCAAAATTGTAAGCATCATGAGATGGTAAGCATGAAACTGATTGGAAACTCCATTTTAAGAGTTTGCCATTTTCATAGCCCATGAAGGAGAAAGTGAAGGAAGAACATTCCTTTCAATCTACTTTAGTTAAAGCGTAGGAGAAATGGAGTCAGGGGACACAAGAGTTCCCCAACTTATTTGCTCAGTGTACCTGGCCAGGTCTAGGATGCTGTTGGGAACGTCCATTGGCGCCCTCCAGTACAGAAGTCATTAGTAGGTTTGCGTTCTAGTGAGTGGGTGATTACATTTCATTACCAAGGTTCTGATTTCACCGTAACAGTCATGCTGGTTATACTTTTATTAGTCCAAAGAGAGCAGGCTTAGAAATGAGATATACAAAGTTCAAATCTTGTATCTACCAAGACCTATATGAATTGGGCAACATGCTTAACCTGTTTCTGTTTTTCTACCTGTAAAATGGTAATAATGTGACCTGTTTTGTAAAGGCATTGTGACTATTGAGTACGAATGTGTGTGTACAAAGCTTAGGTACAGCTCTTTCATTGAAGTTAAAATAAATAGTAATTTTAATGTTATTTCAGTGGAGGAGAAAAACAAAGAAAATGCAGATTTATATTATTTTTCTTCTCTTGGACTTTTTATTTTCTTTTGTTCTCTCTCTCTCTCTCTCTCTCTCTCTCTCTCTCTCTCTCTCTCTTTGTTTTTGTTCTTGTTGTTGTTAATCCTCACCTGAGGATATTTTTCCATTGATTTTTAGGGAGAGTGAGAAAGAGAGGGAAAGACAGAGAAACATCGATGTGCGAGAAACACATCGATTGGTTGCCTCCTGCACAAGGCCTGGCCAGGGCCCAGACCGGGGAGGAGCCAGCAACCAAAGTACATGCCTTTGCTTTGAGCAGAATCAAACCCAGGACCCTTTGGTCTGCAAGCTGACGCTCTATCCACTGAGCCAAACCAGCTAAGACCCTTGGACTTTTTAAAAATTAAATCCACAACCAGTGAAGGGCTAATTCTGCATTTTTAGTGCTTTTACAACTGAAAGTTATATCCCATATTAATATCGTTATTAATGAATATATTATATATTTATTTTATTTTCTTGAGGAATGATAGGTCTAACCTTTCCAAACTGTAAGTGAAAGTTTTGTTTTCCCCAAGAAAATGTTTTCATCTCTATGTGCAAATATATATTCTCAATTTCTGGGTCACAATTTGAAATAAAAAACATACTGAAAAATACATTTGCTCTCAATAACATTAAGCAAATATATTTGATAATAAATGTACATGCTATTTTCATTTGAGGCCTCTAGAATGTGGTCAAATATCTTTTAAAGTATAAATAATGATCACAATCATATTTAACATATAAGTGAACTAGAAAGTGAGGAACCAAAGAGAATGAAGCCAGGCAGGGTGCCTGAGTTACTTCCATTATTCTAGGAAATATTTGGCCAGGAAGACTGGGCTGTAAAACCAGCTCATGACTTTGTTGCTTCATAAAATTCCTGAAAGCCAATGTATCCAAACACATAGTTTACTCATCAGAGCAAATTTAGCTCCTCTTAGAACAATTGATTGGGTAAACAGTTTGGTTATAAAACAGTAGGTCACTTATTAAGACTCACCTGAAGATCTTCACTTCACTCCACTGTTATATTGAGAACTTCACTCAATCTTAGTTAAGTCCCTGCCTTGAAAGATTTAATTTCAGCCACTTAAGACCAGACCTCAAAACCCAACAAATATCCCCCTGGACCTGCTCCTTCTGAGATCATAAGATACAATGTTCTTTCTATTCTTCCTGACTATAGTAGGTTTAGTAAACTGGCTTTGGTTAGTCAATAGATTTTTCTGGTTAGTCTTCTGGAGGGGAATCAGCAGTTGATATTACCATATAACCTTTTATGATCTGGAAAAAAGACTTTATTAAAGTAAAGAAGGCATCTAATATTTCTCTCTGGCTCCTGAGAAGTGCATGCAACACAAGGTGTTTAATTCTATGGGACATTTGTCATATTGAGCAAAGGAGCTACATTTCAATTTTCATGGAAACCTTTAAGTTTTAGTTTAGGTTCTTTATGGATAAGGGTCACATATTGTATTCATTTCTTATATCCACAGAGTTTTGTATACAACAGCACTCAATAAATTCTTGTTGATGGATTAGGAGCTGAAGGATCAGTTTAAGGTCCCCTTTCTAAAATTCTCTGAAAAATGTACATTTTGTTTGTACTTAGATCACATCCTGAATGACCCTAAGCATAAAGGAGCGCTACGTCATCCTCCAAATAGCTGACAAGCTTTAAATATACAGAGTAATCAGATTTGGTAACTCATAAATTACTTTTTATAAGTCTTCTGGAAACAGCAGTTATAAAAAAGAAGCACTATATGTAGAGGTTAACAGTGAAGTCATTCACAAGTTGTGCATGTGGAATGTCAAGAGAGGAGACAGAAAAACTTTATTAGCAAAATAGCAAAGATTACACCATTTGGGGAACAAGCTATTCAATCTGCTATTTTGTAAACATATCACCAGAATGAGATTTCAGTCTATGAAATGGATCAGGTGATGACTTCCTATTATAAAACAACTAGAGGCCCAGTGCACGAATTTGTGCACCAGTGGGGTCCCTCAGCCTGGCCTGTGGGTTCGGGCTGAAACCGGCTCTCCGACATCCCCCAAAGCGTCCTGGATTGTGAGAGGGGGTAGGCCAGGCCAAGGGACCCCACCGGTGCACGATCAGGGCTGGGGAGGGACACGAGAGGTTGGCCAGATGGGGAGGGACTGCGGGAGGGCTCCAGGGAGTGTCCGGCCCATCTCGCTCAGTCCCAATTGGCCAGACCCCAGCAGCAAGCTAACCTACCAGTCAGAGCATCTGCCTCCTGGTGGTCAGTGCACATCATAGTGACTGGATGACCGGTTGAGTGGCCCTAGCATGTCATTAGCATATTATACTTTGATTGGTTGAATGGATGACTGGACACTTAGCGTATTAGGCTTTTATTATATAGGATATATATATATATTATTTTTAATAGAACAATTGATTAGGATTCAAATCAAGTTAACTTCTATCTGACTTTACAATTAACTAGCTGTGTTTTTTGAGGGGTACATGATACAATCTATTAAATCTCTAATTTCATAGCCTATTAATTGCAGATTAATAATGCCTGCTATTGTTTATCTCACAGTGATTGTATATAATTGAACAAAATAGAATCATACCATTTTGGGGTTGAAAAGTAGCTAATGGTTATTTTGTCTAATTAGTGCTTTAAAACGAAAGTGCTTTAAAGAAAAAAAATCAGCATCATGTATATGCATTGTAAGCATAGCAGACAGGGCTTATTTTTAACTCATTCTAAAACTGTTGCTCCAAACATTTGTTTATGTGTATGTTTTCTTGAAAAAGTAGCTTGCATCACCCAGCTTGGTGCCTGGTTTTTGGCACAAAGCCACATAAATTGATGCCATCTAAATGAATGGTTAAGTGAAAAGCAAAATCTTAACCTTTGAAGAGTAGACTGGCCTCATGTTCTGATTAACTTTCTTTTGTGTTCATTTGGTTTACATATCCATAAACTGAATAGAATGCCCTCATTCTGCCTCTCAGAGGTGTTATCCTAATTGAGGTGAAAGGAATTGCTAAAAGCTAGTAACATGAATTTTTTCTGTTTTGTTAATCCTCATCTGAGGATATTTTTTTCATTGCTTTTTCAGAGACAGTGGAAGGGAGTGACGGACAGAGAGAGAAACATCGACGTGAGACGCATCAACTGGCTGCCTCCCAAACTCACTCCAACTGTAGGTGGGAGCAAACCTGCAATCTAGGTGCAGGCCCTTGAGCAGGAATTGAACCCTCGACCATTTGGTGCATGGGCCAATGCCTAACCACTGAAAACACTGGCCAGGGCTAGCAATATGAATTTGTATGGAGGTTTTCTAGAAGTGTGATGGAACTGAGTTTTTCAAGATCCCAGAGAGAGCAAATAACCATGAATAGTGGAGTTTGGAGGCTTTTTAGAGAGCTGAGGATGTACGTTTTTACGTACTAAGTGTTTCAACTAATTAACTTCGTAGGTGTAGCCTTATGGAGCTATTGTGCACACCTTTCCTAATTGCTGATTGCACAATGCCTTATAAATAGTAGTGTACGCTGATGATTTTAGCTATCTTATAGATTTCAATACTGTGAGCTCTGGGAGTGCTCTCATCAGGGAAAACTCAGTCCTTAGGAGTTATTTGACTCTACCCTAAATAATTTATATGTGAATTTGAGTTTTTAAAAATAATTTTCCCATATTGTTTCTTTGGTGTTGGCTGCTTGGTCTTCTGAATTTCATCCATTCATTTAGCAAACATTGTCCAAGTGCTGGGTACTCTACTAAGCATGGAGGTAGAAAGATCTCACAATTTGGTGGATTATATGAAGTTGTTGGATTTATATGCCAGTAAAACAAGGTGTTATTGTATGGTTTCAAGAAATAACATGATCAAGATGAGCAACTACCTTAAATCTAGTTAAATTTTGTAACTGCAAGGTAATCATCTCTCATCTATTTGAGTATTGTTTCCTGCTGTTATAGTCACATTACTGATTGCACAATGCCTTATATTATATTGTAATCAAAGTTAATTTTGCATCCTATTATCTGTGTACAAGTTGCCAGGAATTTAACTTCATTCCCCTCTGAGAGGCATTAAATGAAATTTACAGTGAATAGATTCTAGCTTAAGGAAGAATTTTCTAACAATTTGAACTTCTCAGAAATAGAATGTACTTATTTTCTTATTTGCTTTGTTTCTTCAACCATTTTTATCATTAATTATATATATTAAACTATGGTCCAGTAAAACCTTCACTGTATCCTGTAAATTATTGTGAAACAGTTATCTTTTATTACTTAAGTTATTGATTTAAATATATTCAAATGCAGGATTTTACAGATATTATTACATTTAAATTAATTTATTTCAAGTCAATATTGTACCACTGAGAATATAATTAATCTTGATTTTATCATCAACATAATTTTATATTTGCCCAATTTTAAGTAACCTGCACATTTAAATGGAATCCTTTTGATGTTTTTATTTCAAGTATTAGTATAATATACTGAACAGAGTTAAAGAGAATCTTCTGTGAATTTCTCCTAAGCATCTTTCTAGTTGACCTCTCTGATTGGAGGTTAACTCACAGTATATCCACCTTATAATGTTGTCGCCTAACTTGAACTTTACTATCTTATCAGAGGTATGTTTTAGAAGGTGTAAAAACGTCTTGAAACCAAGATACTCTGTGGCCATAAAATCACCGTTATTAGCCACTTTCTCATACAACTCAATAAGACTTATTTGGCATGACTGAACAATTTTGATCCCTTAGTTATTCTTTTATAAATTTCAGTATTTGGTTTAGTCCTTAGGCTAATTATGTTAGAAAGGAGGGAGTTCAGTGAGTGGGCCTGATGCTCTCAAAGAAAGGAAGAAAAGAAATTATGCAACCTCCTTCCCTGACATGGAAACTACGCAGAAGAACGTCAGAGGATCTTGGAAGGGCAAGAAGCAATTATTTCTCATGCTCCATTATGAGACCTGACACTCACGTCCACATTCACTTACCAAGATTGCAGACCTGTGAAAGGAGAATGAATGGAACCATGAGTATGAGAGAGGAGGATAGTGGAAATGAGGTAAAAATGACCATATAAGCAGAAAAAAGCAAGTGAGCTTTTGGAGGACAAGGTGAGTGAGCAGAATTACAATACCTGGTTTTAATGTTGCTAATTTCCAATAAGTCATTTCTTTCAGCATATTTTTTAATAGCAAACTTTTCACCATTGCTAAAAGTATGATAAGGAATGCAAAGAATGAGGTAGACAGAATGGATAGGAATGGGGTGTCCCTACCAAACTATAAGGCCCCTTGGTGTTTTAAGCTAACCTGATGTAATGTTCTGATTTTAGATGTCACTAGGTCCCTAATGAAGTGAGTTTGCCAAGCTTCTAACAAGATTTTCCTCTTTCCCAAAGCAACACTCTGCATAATCAACTAAGCCTTTCCTTGATTTCTTTTCTTGTCTTCCCTCTCCCCCCATTCTTCTTCTTCTTCTTTTTCTTTTTTTTTAGTCAATGAGCTCAGCCCTAAATGAAAGCTGGAGTTGCATGAACTGAACTGGCTGGAAATAGTTGCTGAAAGGCGTGCAAATCAAAGCTGGCAAGTTTCAGCTCTTCCTTTCTTGAAGGAGAGACTAACTTCAATCCAAATGGCTTCCTGGGCAATTGTGCAATTATTCTAGGGTTTTGTTCCTGGTATTGAACCAGGCATTAATAACCCAGCCTTTGCAAGCTAAACCAAGAAAACCACACTTCATCTTTACCTTGCGATGGCTTAGTACCCATTTGGTCCCTTCCCAGTAGTGTGGGAACTGGGTAGGAAGGGATTTTACATTACGGGTGGGATGCGGGATGGTTAGAGGAGGCAGCCTTCAGGCTCTGTGATAGTTCCTGTTCCACCCTAACCCAGTACAGAACAAAGGAGAAACTAGGAGCTCTGATATCAGGCAGCCCAATCTACTTTGTATCTATATTAAAGGCAGGGACTTGTAATATTTTCACAAGAGATAATATATACACACATATTTTGGGGGAGGTAAATTTATTTGTAATTTTGCTTTTGAAAATTCTTTGTTTTCAAGTAATTCATTTTTAGACTCTCACTAAGTGTATTCAAGAGTGGATGAGTATAGGCAGTGGAGGTGGACGAGATTAACCAAAGAATTTATATGCATATATGCATGATCCATGGCACAGACATAGTGTGGTGAAGGCCTGTGTTGGGGGGAGGAGGGCGGCGGCAAAGGTGCAGGGGGACGGGGTTAATGGGGGGGAGGATACATCTGTAATACTTTCAACAATTCAACAATAAAGATAATTTTTTTAAAAAAGTAGAAGAGTTGGATATAAAAGCACTGTTATGTTTACACAATGGAATATTACTCAAAGATAAAAAAAAAAAAGGACATTTTATCTTTTGTAACAGCATGGATGGACCTGGAGAGCATTATGCTAAGTGAAATAAACCAGTCAGAGAAATATGAGTACCCTATGATTTTAGTTATAATGAAGAAAATAGAAACAGACTCATAGATACAGAGAACAGACTGACAGCTGTCAAAGGGAAAGGGGCTGGAGGCCTGGTGAAAAAGGTGAGGGATTAAGCAAAGAAAAAACAAACTCACAAATACAGACAACAGTGTGGTAATTAACAGAGGGAAAGGTGGGTGGGGGGAGGTAGAAGATAGTAAAGGGGAGATAAATAGTCACATAAGGAGACTCGACTTGTGGTGGTGAATACACAATACAGATGATGTATTATGGAATTGTACACCTGAAACCTATTTAATTTTATTAACCAGTGTCACCCCAATAAATTCAACTAAAAATTTTATATAAAAATAAATAATTCCTGCAATGTGAGAAAATCTAATCTAAAGATGGCTTTCAAATGTAAAATGTGATAAGTTTTTAAATTTCTAAATACTGTACTTTATGAAGTTGACATAGTACTTTGTTTTGGAATCATTATTAAATGCTACTTTTAATTTTTTCCTATTTTCTTATTTTAGAGACATCTATTTTTCATGTGTCAAATATTTCGGAAGGCTTCCAAAAGCCTATCATGTTAGACACTCTGAATGCAGTGGTCACTGGGTAAAGTGGCCATTACTGAGAGGGATTATTTCTATACTATCACTTGCACTTCCCCTCGCCCACCTGCCCAGTCAGATAACAAATGATCAGTCATCCATTTAAAATTTATTCAAGATTTTGCTACAATATTCAACATTCTTTGGATATACTGTTTATACTTCTACATATATCTAGAATGTATATATCTGTAAAAGCTACCTTTAACTAATGGGAAGAAGTTGGACTGTAAAGAAATTAAATAACTAATCAAAGAATTAGCAAGCATTTAATTTTTTTAATTCCTTAAAAATATGGTTTAGAAGAAGGATTCCTTAAACTTTCTTGTGCATAGATGTTCACCTGGGGGCCTTGGCCTTGTAATAATGTAAATTCTGGTTCAGAAGGTCTGGGGTGGAGGCTTCAGAGTCTGTATTTCTAACAAACTCCCAGTTGGTGCTGATGTGGCTGGTCCTTAAAGTAACACTTGGTGTAGAAAGGGATTCGAAAGAGAGACGTGGATGTCATCTCTAGGGCTTTATAAAAGCACGAACAATCCAGCGCCTAGAACTCCTTGAATCACAACCAAGAGCAATGAGATGGTCTCTTCCTTCTCTTATTCTTTTATGAGTAAAAGCTTCCTCTCTCTAACAGCAATTACCTGAAAGCATCCCAGGTGAGTCTATTTCTGAAGAGAATCCTAGTTGTTGAACTCCGAGTCATACCAGCTCCCTCAGCAGACATTTGGGCCCCAAAGCCTTGGACAGAGCTTTTTTTATAACACTGTATCAGTTCCCAAAGCCTTTCATCATGTCACATTGCGTATTTGTTAGGCTCTTCTCACATAATAACTTGGCCAAGTCACACAGGGTAGTCACTGGCCAAGAAACAGTCTCTACTTATGTTATCTTAGCATGCTTCTGAAATAGCTGTTGGCTTTTCAAATTTTAAAATTTTGCTAAAATGAACCTCCTTAACGTTACTGTTGACTTCTTTTTGCTAATTCCTATGGGCATCTATCTAGAATTTGACTTTGGTCATCAATTTTTACTTACTGATTGTTTGGTTTCCATGGTTCAAATCTCTTTGCTTTCTTCTTAATTCTTCTGCTACTACCCATAATATATTCATGTAAGAACTAAAATTCTCACCTCTTGCTACCTCTTCAATTCTTACTCTATGTCTTGGGCAATCCCAAGTTTTCCTACTTATTGAAAGAGCATCTGCTGACTGCTTTAATTTCTATTTTCTTGAAATGCTCTTGTAAGGCTTTGGTATCGTCAAGTTCATTTATACTGATCCCCCTCCACCCCCCCCCCATCCCCTCCTATTTATATCAATTCATTGGAGAGATTTTTAAAACCCCAGATTATAGTTCTGGAACTTACTATTTATTTAGTTGTATCAGTGATTAATTCATATCTTTTGAAATTTTATGGCCAAACCAATTTGGTACTATTGTCCCCTAGCTCAGCGGTTCTCAACCTGTGGGTCGTGACCCGTTTGGGGGTTGAACGACCCTTTCACAGGGGTCGCCTAAGACCATCGGAAAACACATATATAATTACATATTGTTTTTGTGATTAATCGCTA
This sequence comes from Myotis nattereri, assembly GCF_964212035.1. NCBI lineage: Eukaryota > Metazoa > Chordata > Mammalia > Chiroptera > Vespertilionidae > Myotis > Myotis nattereri. The sequence goes on along the minus strand of NC_138086.1, from coordinate 27,855,138 downwards.
TGCTTTAATTATGTTCAATTTGTAACAATGAAAATACATCCTGCATATCAGATATTTACATTAGGATTCATAACAGTAGCAAAATTACAGTTATGAAGTAGCAACGAAAATAATTTTATGGCTGGGGGTCACCACAACATGAGGAACTGTATTAAAGGGTCACGGCATTAAGAAGGTTGAGAACCACTGCCCTAGCTTAATAGATACTTTTCTAATGATGAAACATCACTATTTTGTTAAAGCTCCCTGTCTTGATGTATACATTGATTACTGATTTGGTGGAATAACTTTTCCCATTCTTTTACTTTCAACCTTTGAAAATCATTTCTTTCCTTTCTTTTACTCATATTATTTATTTTTGTAACCATTATATTAATGTGAGTGTCCATAATGTCAAATAAAGGCATTATACATGAAAATAAATAAATAATAATAATAAATACATATTTAAAATGGGTCCCTTTTAGGTACCATGTGGTTCCGTATTGCTTGCTTGACAGTCTGTGTTTTTTTATTACCGTGTTTAGTCTATTTGCATTAAATGCAATTATTCATCTGTTTAGGTTTCAGTATACTTTCTTACTATTTCTTTCTTTCCCATTTGTGCTTTATTCCTTTGTTCCTCCTTTCCTGATTATTTTGGGCTAATTAAACCTTATTTTAAGTTTTCAACTTTAATTTTTACATTCTTTTTAACTCTAACTCTTTGAATTATTTCTTTTAAAGGTTGCTCTTGGAATTGCCCTATGTATTCTTGACACACAAGTTTCTATTTAAAATAAACATTACACTACTTTATGTAAAATGCCAAAAATATCCATAAAACAATAGAATCCCACTTTTCCCCATTTTCATTTCATTGTTGTCATATATTTTACTTCTACATATGCTATAAACCCCATAACAATTTATTACTTTTACTTTAAATAAGTTATTGATTTAAAAAATAATAAAAAGCTAGCTTTTTATAATTGTACATATATAGGCCTTTCATTCCATCCTATAAATCTGAATTATGTATACAAATTTATACACATATATAAAATATATAGGGAATATATAGGGATATATTTTATATTATATATATATTTTAACATTTATAATATATAAAGAAATATTCAGTATATTACAGCCTTATAATATTTCCCTTACAACTGTCTTTAGAATTTATTGCAGAGAAAAGATGCTGGTATCAAATCTTTTCAGCTTTTTTTCCTTGATACTGTATTTACTTACCCTCAGTTTTGAAATATATGGATATAGTTTGTGATATTTTTCTGCTAGCCAATGTTGTTCCATTGACTTTTGGAAATCTGTCATTTTTATTGTGATTGCACTCTAGGCGATATACTTCCCTCCCAGTTGCTTTTTTAGGGGTTTTTCTTTTGTTTGTTCCTTTATACTTGGTGCTCAACAGTTTGGATGCGAGTGCCTGTGTGAGGCTTTCTTCATATTGGTCATGCTTGGGTGTTGTTGAGCTTCCTGGTTCTGTGGGTGGATGTTTTCATACAATGTTAGAAGTTTTCAATGATTATTTCTTTAGGTACTCTGGTGCTACATTCCTCCCTTCTCTACTTCTGGAATTCCTTAACTGGAGTATGAGAAATTGTTTAACATTATCCCATGGGACACTTAGGCACTATTCATTTTACAAAAAAATAATTTATTGCTCCATTTTAAAGCTTAGATCATTTATTTTGACCTCTTTTGAAATTCAGCGGCTCTTCTGCTGTATCTAATTCACTATTAATCCATCCAGCAAACATTTCATATGTATTTTTTCAGTTCTAGGATGTCCATTTGAACCTTTTTACAATTTCTAATTTTCTGCTGTGATTTTCCCATTTATTACCATGGTGTTTCCATTTTCTCATAGAAATTGTTGATAATATGTATCATACCTGCCATGCTCTTGTCAGCTAATTCCAGCCTTTATGCCATCTTGGAATGCATTTCTATTGACTACAGTTTCTCTTTATTATGTCTTGCTTAATGAGAAGTAATAATCAGTTCCTTTTCAAGTCCAAATGTAATAGTCTGCAGTAGACCAATCCAGAGATTTCGGTCCTCTTCACAATTCTCACTTCCCAGGTGTTTGACTTTGTGGCAAAGGTAAAGGAGCTTCTCCCAGTGGCTGCTCGGTGCTGCCTCAAGCCTCTGCCTTACAAAGCCACCTGACACTGATTCTCTACCTCCCCCCAATACCAGGTAATGTGGGACAGTGCTCATTTGCTTAGCTGTATGTTAGTCAGCGTGAAAATCTGCATGCTGCTTTGTTAATTATGTTTTTAATTGAGTCACTTTATCTACACGAATATAGCCACCAGTTATTAGAGATGCCATTTGAACTCAGTAGTTAATAAAGCGATCCTGAGGTGTTTAGAGGAGTATGAAAATGTGTTAGCAATCTTGACAGAAGTACCTTTATTTGAAGTTGAGATCTGCATATTTTTTAATGTGGTTTCTCACTGAGCTAGGGTGAAAGAGTGTGGGTTTGTGTTTTCAGTCAACATGGAGCATTTATCCATGACTTACTAATACTATTGACTCTTGCATGGAGAAATGAATTTAGTTTGCCAATGCAGATGCCTTTCTCTTGACTTTTACTGCTAAAAAATTGAGAAGTGTTCCTTTAATTTTGCAGAAGATATTTTGGCAAGAATATTACACACTCCTCTATTATTATAAAAACTGTTGCTTTTAGTTACACAAAAAATATGGTTTATGCTCTTTGTCTTGTTCTCCATCAGGAGGATTCATGAGATTAAATATAATTCACACCTGCATCTTCCTTGTAACTACCCTGTTATGTTGCATATAGTAGGTGATCACTAAATATTCACTGATAATAATTATGATTTCAAAGCCTTGCCTGCTATTTGCTTCAGTGTATCTATACCACATTTTCTTTTACTAAAAAAAAAAAAAAAGACTGTTTGCTGCAAATTGGTTTCACGATTCCTCACCTAAAAGTTTGGTTTGTTTAACTTCTTGCATTAGAAATGCTTTCCATTCCAAATTTAGTTATCAAAATTCAAACCACTGCAATAGGTTCATTTGCCAACCTCTTTATGGAGAAAATAGACTTAAGTTAAAAAAATAAGCTACCCACAAACCAAGGCTCTTTAGCTGTTTTAAAAAAATAAATAAAATGTATTTTAGTTACTGTCCCAGAGAATGCCCAGTGCTCAGTGTATCCCCTGGGATGACTTTTTATATTTCTGTGTGCTTTCCCACCCTCGGTCTGCAGTATGATTTCTATAACCAGAACTTGCTACTGTTCTTCAGAGACCTGCATCTTTGGAGAGATGTGTGAAGTTGGTGCTATTTTAGATACTGTGGTCAGTTATATTGGATATAAGGCTATTTATTATCATGTTATTTTATTCACTTTTAAAACAAATATATAAGTGATATCTATGTGTCAAACACTATTCTGAATCTTTTAGATGAACATAACAACAAAAAGATAGTCTTCTTTCCCTTAAAGAACTTATTACCGAAGGAAGATGCATAGAAGTGTTATGTGCACTATTACACGCACACATACACAATCACATATGCACATGCTGAAAATTATAGTCTTTTTTCAGAAGCTTTTGATAGAACTGCAGCACTAAAGAATGTTCTAAATGTCAACAATTTTAATAGGATCTCCAAAGGTCCCTGGCTTGTATTGCTGGTAGTTCTTCCTTAGAGGAGAATTTTTTCTTCATGGCTGGTGTATGGGAACCAGTCGAATAGCTGTGAGGAATCTTAAGAACCTTCCTTGATTTTTCAATGTCTGCCTTGCAGGACAGCTTTGTTAGTCTTTACTTGCTTTGTGTCTGACAGTGTATGTTTTTATTTTTATTTTATTTTCATTGTTGACGCTATTACAGATGTCCCCACCTGGCGCACACCCCCTTCCCTCTGGCCATCACCACACTGTCTAACTCTGTTGAAGTAACTGCTAGTAGTGGTAATGGAAGACAAGAAATAGAAGGGACCTAAAAGAGGGATGATTACTAAATATACTGTTCTAGAAGGCTCACGTTATTTTTCCCAGTTTTATATGCTATGCATATGAGTTAATAATGTGCCTCTTGTACATTCAGGGGATGTGGAATGGGCATGGTACAGTGAGCTCCCAAGATAAAGAAGACAGGCAATATCGCATCAGCAAAGGCTTTATTGAAGGTGAAATCCCTGCACTAGACCTTGGAAGGTGATGAGGGTTTGCCAGGTAGAGGGGTTTGGGAAAGGACTTTCCATTGCATGGGATCCATTGATTCAAACAATGTGCCTGAGTTTACAGCATTATAAGCACTGAGAGAGACAAAGTGGAATGGATTTCTGGGAGGAAGGAAGCTTTGAAACACTGCAGCTTCAGAGGAGAACAAAAAGAAGGAAACAAGCAAGGCAGCAGGAAGCTGAATTAGAGACAGCACGATCATCTGCAACAGGGGGAACTGGAGTGCCGGTTTTGCTCAGAGAAAATTCAGTGTTTTTGCATTTTATTATAGGAAAATTCCCTCCAAAAGGTCAATGTGTTATCCTAGTAAAGATGAAGGAGCAAGGAGGCTGCGATGTAAGTTCAGGAAGCACACAGAGGGGATATTGTGGGTGTGCCATAGGCCAGGTCTGTGTTGCTCACTTTTCATAATCTCTAATCTCAAACGTTTGTGGGACAAACTTGATATTTATGTCTACAGCCAAGGAAAGGAAGTTTCAGAGAAATCACAGGTATTGCTTCATTATTCGCCAGAGTTTGTGTTCTATCTTTGTTCTGATTTATTCTAAAACCTTTGCTTGTTCCTCTCTATATCAAGTTGCAACAGATAGGTGTAAAAAGGGTTAAAAGGAAACTAGAAAACTCTTAAAGTCCTCTTCCAGTTACTTTTGATTATAACTAATGAAAGCAGTAAAGAAATAATACAACCAACTCAAGTCCCTTTGAACTCATTTGGCTCCAAAAAATAATTGAATAAACAGACCTTCACATCAAAGTCATTTTATAAAGGAAAATCAAATCCATTTCCATTGAATACTTGTTTCAGTGGATTTATTTTTTCATTTCTCATTCCTGAATGCCTTTGTGGATTTAGAGTTGAATTTGAAGTAGAAAGCAATTTTCAAGCAACCTACACAACCTAGTAAATATTAATAGAGGGCATAGGGGAAAAGGCTACATGCTTTTAGTCAAAATGGATTTTCTAATATATTACCAAGTCAGAAAACATGAATAAAAGAGCCCTCTGGGATATTCGTGTTTAAGTGAAATAAATGATTACCAATATTATTCTTGGTAAAGGTGAACATTTCCTAAAATGATAACTTGTTTGTTTATTTTTGTATAATATGACCTTATATATTAGCACAGATGATAAGCTGGCAAGGTTTCAGGTCTGAGTGGGCTGCTAATCTGTGAACCAGTAGGAGTGAGAACTTGTTGATTGCTGATTTTTGGTCAAAGCTTGGTGGATCCAGAAATTGTGAGAGTGAAGAGAATGGGTCAATCAGGAGAAGGTGGTGGCTACTTACTGAATTCCTAACAAATTGTAAAAGCTCGGAGGCAAAAGGAAGACCATCTCAGCTCAGAAGACTGGCAAGTGATAATTGGGGGCCCCTGATGCAAAATATTTACCTATAAGAGATATCATGCTTCACTAGCTCTTTCCCAGTCATGTGGAAGAAGCCATCCATAACCACACCACCCCCCTCTAGTCACTCTTTTTTTTTTTAATCCTCACCCAAGGATATATTGTTTTGTTAATTTATTTTCTTTTTTTAGAGGTAGAAAAAGGGAGAGAGAGAAACATCAATGTGAGAAAGCTCGATCAGCACCCCCATCAGGGATCAAACTGGCAACCTAAGTATGTAGCCTGATTGGGAATCGAACCGGCAACCTTTTGGTGTATGGGAGGATGTGCCAACCTTTTGGTGTATAGGTGGATGTGCCAACCAATCAAGCTACCCGACCAGGGCTTCTCTCCTAGTTATTCTTCATGACATCATCTTTTTCACAAGATAAACCACAATCAGAAATTATCTTATTTATCTTTTTTTTTTGTGAGGGAGAAAAAAATCTTTATTGATAAATAGGTTACAGTAAAATAAAGTGATGTCTTTTTGAGGAATCAAAACTCTGAGTCTTAGTGTCTCTCCGCCCGCCTCTAGCTCTTGGCTTCTGCCTTCACCCTGGTCTCTCTGGATGATGAGGCCTTGGTGGACATGCCAGCCTTTGGGCCCTTGGGGACCTCTATCTTCCTGGGCAGTGGTCCAGGTACCATCTTGGACTCGCTGTCCTTAGGAGCAGCAGCAGCTTTGGCTCTCGAGCCTTTCCTGGCCCCCTGGGCAGTGGCCTCTTTAAGGACCTTGTTTCCTGTCTTCCTTTTGGCTGGGGAAGTCACACCATTTCACCCTTGGGGACTGTGGGTTTTGAGCTCCGAGTCCCAGCTTTGGTTTTCCTGTGGGCCTTGGCATCTACTGGGCTGTCCTTCTTGCCTTTTACCTTTGACTTCCCATGGGGCCCGCTGGCACCAGGAGGGGCCTCTGTGGCCTTGTCTGGCTGGTGGGGGGGCCTTCCTGGCCTTGCCCCCTCTTGCCTCTTCACCCTTGGTCCGGCCACCTTTTTTGGGGGCCTCCTCCTTGGTCTCACCAGGTCTCCAGGGGCCGACACAGTGGCTGTCTTCCTGGGCTGGAATTTTTTTTTTTTTTTTTTTTTGCTTGGGAACTAATTTGAAGCTGCCAGTGGCTCCCTGGCCCTGGACTTGATGCACCTGGTGCAGAGGCCGTGCTGCATGCCCGTGTCCAGGGCCCGCTTCGGCAGGTAGGTGAGCCGGGTGGCGTCCACCGTCGGGTACTTCCGCAGGATGTACACCTTGATGGCCATCACCGAGGTGCCCTGGCGCGGCTCCCCCGCCTGCAGCGCCTCCAGCGCCAGGCTCAGCATCGCGGGGCAGGGGAGGGTGTGTTGCGGCGTGGTGGTGGGACGGCATGTGGGCGCGGGCCGGGCTTGAGAGTCCCGGACCACCCGGAGGTGGAGGTCATGGAGGTTAGCGAGGCCGAGGAGACCAAGGTGTCACCGAAGGCCCAGCTCCCGGGAGCCACTGCGTAGGCTGACACAGACGCAGAGGTCTGGTCACATGTAATTTTCTAATTTTCCCATTAAATGTAAACATTGTGGGGTCAGCAATGCTGTCCACCTTGTTCAACGCCTTGTCTCCATTGTCCAGATTCTAGACTCTAGAACAATTTATGCTAAAAGGATGCCACCGTTACATATACTACAGAGTTTGTGAATAATTAAGTAAATGGATACTTTATTTGTGATAATTCAAGTGTCAATTAACATTAACATAAATTAATATTTATGAAGTGATATAGGTAAAGACCTGTTTTAAGTAAATACTACAAATATAGTTAACTAAATGAGTACCTTTCAGACTGATGAAAGCTGAACCCTTTTCCTTAAACTAAATTAAAATAATTTATAAGTAAGAGAAAATAGACATTTAATTCTATGACCAAAATTATAGGAACAACATTCATACTAAATATTCTCTAACAGAATTTCTAGCTATAGTGGTTTTGTTCGCTTCATAGAGAACTTCAGGGAAATTAAATCTTTGGCCTTAATTTAATCCCTGTCTTAAGTTAGTTTACAGTTAAGAAAGGGAAATGTAAAATAGTTGTCCATTCTTTATACTTCATGGCAGTTTGTAGTTTGTACGAGAGCATGGTGAATTATGATTGGCTATTTATGTGTCAGTGTAAACTTTATTGAAGTGCAAGCTTCATGAGAAGAAGCAAAAATGTCTGCCTTAGCACTTGTGACTGTTGTATCTTGAGAATACAGCTCAACGGCTGGCATGAGGTAGGTGCCTCCAAAATGTTTAATGAAATAATATGCTAATTTAGGGAGGAAGAAAGTGTCAGGATACCTTTGGAATCTTCCTGAATCCTCACATAGAAACAGATGGATTAGACAATCATATACTTTACAAAGTGTTTCCCCTGATACTTTTAGTACCCACCTGGCACCACGCATAATTACCACAATATTATGAGCTATATTCCCTATGCTGTACTTTACATTCCCATGACTATGTTGTAACTACCAATCTGTACTTCTGAGTCTCTGCACCTTTATCACCCAGCTCCCAGCTTCCTACCCTCTGGCAACCTCCAGTCTGTTCTCTGTATCTACGAGTTTGTTTCGGTTTGGTTTGTTTGCAAAGTTAATGATTGTCTAACCACTATGCTATCCATCTGAGACTAACACAAAATAATACTGAATGTAAACTATAATTGAAAAATTTTTAAAAAGATGGATAATCATTAACAAAACAAAACAGAAACAGATGGGGCAGCTACCAAAAGACAGCAAAACTAAAACCCAAGGACAAGGTTTAAAAGCAAAACTCAAGATAGATTCTTTCCTACAAACCTCAGAATAAAAGAGGGTGGGAGCAAACCTCTACAACCAGACCCCTGTGCTATTGGTGTCTGAACAAAAGAAGGCAGAGGGAAGCAGCAGAGCATCTGACCGCCCCGACAGTGGGAAAACCCTAAAACAGCCCATACACGTCACCGTAAATCATGGTGAGGCAATCGGAGGCTGGAAGCTGACTCCATCATGACTCATTCAGGACAGGAAACCATAGTGAGGATAAATGGCTGGTAATAAAATCACAATTGATTAGGAGAACAACAATAGAAACAAAAGAGAGAGAAGATCCATCTAAAGTAGGGACAGGAAAATAAAACCAGGGAATCTCAGAAACATAGTGTCACATTTTAGAACAGAAAAGAACAGAAAAGGAATTTTGTGAAGCTAGAACAGCTGTAAATATGCTATAGAGAAATGTATTGAGGTCAAATATCTTGTAAAGTAACTACTTAAAAGGGAAAATAAAAAGTAGAATAATATACCTAAAGGCAGTGAAAGAAACAAAAACAAAAGCCTGTAATATAGTACTTCAAATTATTTAGAAAACAAAGGTGATACAAGATGTAAAAGAACCTCGTGAATTATAATTAGAAAAGTGCAGGAATGAGGTGATAGAACTCAAGTGAAAATTATAAATAGAAAGAAAAATATTTTATAAATGAATATTAAACTAGATTCAGTGGTCGGCAAACTCGTTAGTCAACAGAGCCAAATATCAACAGTACAACGATTGAAATTTCTTTTGAGAGCCAAATTTTTTAAACTTAAACTATATAGGTAGGTACATTGTTATGAACTTAATTAGGGTACTCCTAAGGCTTAGGAAGAGGCACACTCAAGGGGCCAAAGAGCCGCATGTGGCTCGTGAGCTGAAGTTTGCCGACCACGGAACTAGAAGGAACACAAGATTGAATAAACACAAGTAATACCTTAAGATAATTAGAAGATAAAAGCAAGGAATATTTAACTTTTTAAAATAACAGATTAAAAGCATTTTTGATAAATTTACAAATATTGAAAACAGGCAAAGAAGAATCAGCTCACAAATAATATGAGATCCTGAAGAAGAAAGCCAAGGAAAGGTTATAGAACTAATACTAAAAGTTCTCATTCATTTAAAATAAGATAATATCACCTAAAGCTGCGTGTTAAAAGAGTCCCTCATTGTCTGAGACTATTGACCCAAGATGAACAACACCAAGTCATATGTTAGAAAATTATCGCACCTTAAAGAAAAAAGATCCTTAGCACTTGTTAGGCTATCTCAGCAAAAATAATACATAATAAGGAACAGAAAATTAGAGTATTGTTAGACTTCTTAATAGTAACACTTTGTAGTGAAAGAAAAGGGAGGAACATACGTATTTTGGATACTTAAACAAAGAAGCTGTGAGACAAAGATGTTACATTCAGCAAAACTTAGCCTCAAGGACAAAAGGGCCGCTAGCTAGATAAACTGTTGACATTCAAGAACTCAAGTAATAGGTTTCCAAAAGTTTTTCTAAAAATTCTACCAGAGAATCCTTCCAGACCACCAGAAGGCCTAGAGAGACAGCACAGGACTTTTGGTCAACACTAAGAATATATCTGCTTTTATAATGGAAATGAGTGAGAATTGAAAGGGAGATGGCATAGTGTGTATTGACTAAAACGTCTGATGACATAGATATGGAGCAATCCTCAAGGTGAGAACTAAAGGAGATAGTGTAATAAAAGTAATTCTCACTGCTTTTAGGATTGATAATTGGTGGTTTTAGCAGTAATATTGTTATTCTGAGACTACTGTTTATGTAATGTGGGATAAATCAAATGATTAATTTTATGTTATTTATTTTTAACGTTGCCTGTGTCTTTTCAGAAAAGGAAAAAGCCTGGAACTAAAGACCGACTTAGTAATGTTGAGCAACCCTAGTGCCCAGAATTTATTTACCATGAAAACAAACAAGGCTTTTTGAAAGAATGGTTGATTTTAGGTCTGGGATAGGAAATGTGCAGAAAGATCTGAAACATCTTAACAGACCAGATAGCAGAAGTCAAAATAGAGGTTCAAGTGGTGGTGATTTGCCCATGGACATTCTAAAGATTAGATGGAGGAGCTAAAGTCTGAGCCAAAGCTGCTGCTTCCGAATCCCATGCTAGCCCTTCCACAGAGATCAGGATGGGACAGATTCTAGCATCTTTGTCTTCTGTTTACACCAGATGTTAATCATCTTTAAAACTCCTAGATCCTGTTAACATGTTAAAGAAAAGGGGAGCCTCTTTTCCTTCTCATAAGCTATTTTTCCAGAGAAGAGACAATAAATTAACACTTCCTCTTAATTGGTTTCTTTATTTTTCCTTTCATTGTTGAGCTTCAGACTCATTAGTGATTGAGATTTCTCAATAATAATTTCCAGACAACAGCCTCCATCAATGATAATCTTCAACTTAACCATTAAACCCTATGACATTAAATCTGCCAGGGTAAATACAACAAAGCTGCCAGTAGGAGAGGGTGAAAAATAAGTAAATCATTCAAAAGAACTGAGCCAACTTAACAAGCATTCTTCTTCCACTGTTTTATGTTTCTCAGTTTGAAAAGAAAGTCATGATCCTGACCACGTTCTTAAGATCATTTCTCTTGCCTCTTCTCTGTTGGAGAGCAGGCAGGGTTACAAATATAAAACTAAGTATATGGAGGCTATGAGCAGGGAGAGATTTTGCTTTTACTTGATGCTAAAGACAAATAATCAACTATGCAAATATCACCCACAAGGGGGGACCTATTATCCACACATGCACTAATTACTCAAGTATTTACCACAACAGCAAGGGACCAGCATGTTAATTGGGTATTGTTTGGGCATACTGGGATTTTTTGGATCATTTTAATCATCTCTTTTCTAAACCCCCTTATTTTCTTCTTTCAAATAATCTTTATTCGTTTTATCTACCCAGAAAAATCTAAGCTCTCAAAATATAGACTTAAGCAGAATATTGACAAAACATAAGGAAAGGAGAAGAGGTTGAGAAGAAGAAAGATAGTCTCCAACTCAAACATGTTTCTGATCACATATCTTACACAGGTGACTCGCTATACACATGTACTTGTGTACATTTCTCCTTAGAACTTCTAAAGCTGACATGCACCATTTACCCACTTCTTAATTTCTGGATTGTTATAAATTAGTATCAAAACCAGGTAGGGTGCATTTCCACTCTACTAACTCTCCAACCCTCATCCCAATTTGTATCCCTCCTTTCTTCCTCACGCTGCAGTTCTGGTAACTTCTTAATAGACCATTCTGTCACTCAAACATAATTTCATGTGGGATTTTTCTCCTTGAAATTAAGTGGATTGAACTTTTTACAAGAAAGCTTTTTGAAAGTAATTAAAAAATAAAAGTTTAGCCATGTAAAACTAGAAATAGGTGAGTTGCTGCAATCAATGCCTCGGTGTAGCCATTGGGAAGTGGGTTGTCCTGGGGCTTGGACAGAGATTTCTCAAGCTTGTTTGGGTCAGGTGACCATATTGACACCCAGCTGTCACAAGTGACTTCAAATTCTAAGGGAGTTTTCTAATATTATTCTGGGATTTTTAGTCATATCAAATGTAGAGAATTTCAAATTATGAGTGAGGGTGAACTCTTCATTATCCTATAATTTAGAGGTATTTTAGTGCATTTGATATATATATATATATATATATATATATATATATATACACACACACATATACATATATATGTATATATATACATACATAAATATATATATATATATGTATATATATATAGGTGTGCTATCTCTAATTCTGTTTTGTGTTTCCATCTTTGGTGGACCAATGAATAATGGAACACTAATGATAATAAGATAATCATGATCATGGAAAATGGTAAAATGTCAGTGATATTGATCAATACTGATACATCTAAAGATACCAGCAAACATAATTTTGCACAGATAATCTACTCATTGTGTCCATTCAAATTATCCACGGGGACTTCAACATCATGGTTGTTTCTAGGAAGTGTCAAGAGTTATGAAGATGACTATAGCTATTGACATTACCAAGCATCACTCCCTGTCCGTAAGACTTACTGTAGGAGTCTGCTCAAACACATGCCATCAAAATTCCTTTGCTCTGTCTTTCTTGGGTCAAACTTAGCAAATGGCTGTGTGTGAAGTCTTACACAAACTGTTGGATTTTGTCATGACTGATTACAAAAGAGAACTTATTTTGGTGGAGAGACAAGACAGAATGTACAGAAGGTAATTGATACAAATCTTTCAAATTGAATATTCCAGAAATGGCAAGGGAGCCTTCCATCAAGGAGTTCCAGGAGCCTTCCTCTCTGACTTAGGCTGATACCACCTTCTTCTGTTTCTCTGTTTATTCCTAGAATGCAGTCCCAACAGTACCTGCAGCAGCGTCGAAAATTTGCAGCTGCCTTCTTGGCATTCATTTTCATTTTGGCAGCTGTGGACACTGCTGAAGCAGGGAAGAAAGAGAAACCAGGTAAGCAGTAGGGTTATGAAAGCAAGGCTCTTCGCTGATTAATGTCCTTCTAATCCCATTACCTGATTTTTGTCCTTCCTCTCTTCCTTCCTCACTCCCTCATCTCTCCTCTCACGGCTCCTTTCCTTCTCTCCTTTCCTTCCTTTCCCTCTTTCTCCCTTCCTACTTCCCCCCTCCCTCTCCTTTCCTCCCTAATATTTCGAGGAACCTAAGCGACATCCCTTCTCATCCCCCACCACTGTAAAGTCCTGAAATATAGGTGATGATCATTAACATAATTTTCATATTAGTAGTTATTATGTATAGACCATTGACCAGGAATCAGGTGTTTTACTTATGTTGCCTCTCTCTCCAAAGAGAGTCCTTCAAGGAGTTTTTGTTTGATGTCTAAAGAAGGAAACTGAGGCTCAGAGAAGATAACGCACCCTTTCTATGCCACTCTCAATGAGTAGCCTGTGGAGCTGGGAGTCAGTTTCCACCACATGCATATTATGCTATTCTATCTATAAAACAGAGAAATGAACAATGACTTGCATTGAAAAAGCTTAATCTGGCAACTGTTGCTTCTAATAGGATGTTTTCTCACTTTTTAGGTTTAACTGTTTTGACCATCTTCTCTTTCATAGAAATGTCTTCTTCTAAGAGGTGTCAGTAAATCACTTAGCACAGCTCCTGGCACATAGTAAGAGTTAAAGTAATATAAGTTCTAGCTCCATTCCGCAGTTTTCTTTATCCCTTCGCTTGATCATTCATTGATTCAGTCATTCTGCTAACCCCTATCAGGTTCCCACTATGTACCGGACACTGAAGATAGAGATAAATAGCACAGACCCTGTAATGAAGGCGCTCAGGAATGAACTTAGTTTTACGTAGGAGTTAAAGAACTTTCTGGTGTTGATTATGTCTCCTTCCTTCCAGAAAAGAAAGTGAAGAAGTCTGACTGTGGAGAATGGCAGTGGAGTGTGTGTGTGCCCACCAGCGGGGATTGTGGGCTGGGCACCCGGGAGGGCACCCGGAGTGGAGCTGAGTGCAAACAAACCATGAAGACCCAGAGATGTAAGATCCCCTGCAACTGGAAGAAGCAGTTTGGAGGTGAGTCCCATCCCTGTGGTCCTACTGGTTGAATCTCCCAGTCTGACATAACTCTTCCGTTCTTTCACCAAATATCTTTTTGAGGTTGACTCCCATTTATTTTAAATAAATTTACTTTATCAGATACAAAATAAGCAAGACATTTTGCCTAACTCCCGAGTTTCTCAACCTCAGCATGACTAACTAGCATTTTGGACAAGGTAGTTTTTGCTGTGGGGGTCAGTTCTGTGTTTTTGTAAGATATTTAGCGCCATCTCTGGCTTCTACCCACTGGTTTCTGTTAGCACTGCCCACCTCCGCAAACTATGACAACTGAAATGTCTCCAGATATTGCCTAGTGTTAAATAGTCCCTTATTAAGTACTACCGCCTTACCAATAGGGACTAAAATTTACTCTTGATTCCTCCTAATAGTGTTCGTTGATCTTTTTCTCTTTCCTTTCTATTCTTCTTCTAAGTTCCTTGTGTCTTTATTTTCTCTTTTCTTATTTATTCTCCCCCTTCTCCTGATCTCTTTCTGTTACTTTCAGGCCCTCTCTCTCTTTTGATCTTTCCCCACCCTCCACACTGGTCCATAGACTTAGCGATTGAATCCAGCAGGGCTGATGGTAGCCATTTCTCGTGGATTTTTTCCCACCGACTATTGCCAGTCTCACTGGCCTTATCTACCTGTCTGAGAAGGAATCTTGCAACACATCTAACTTTAAACCCACTACTGCACACCCCAATTACCTGTGTGTGTATTTTTTTTCATATTCTTGAATTTTTATCTTTGTTAGCTATGGTGAAACACTATGCCCCAGATAGTCTCACTGTTCTACAGAAATGTGCTCTGGCTTATAGACCAGGGAAGAAGGACAATATCTTTTTCATTTTCTATAACATTTGGGGTACTTTTATGGATGTATATAAGTTCTATAAAAGCCTGGTAAAATTCAGATACATTTGTTCATAAATTATATGTGGGTACCATACAGGCCCACCTACAAAATGTTTTTAAAAGTGTGTATTAGAGGACTTGTATGTAGAATATACTAAAGGCCCGATGCATGAAATTCGTGCAAGAGTAGGCCTTCCTTCCCCCGCTGCTGGCACCGGCTTCCCTCTGGCACCCGGGACCCGGGCTTCCCTCCGGCCACCAGCACCTGGGACCTGGACTTCTGTCCAGCCTCCTGCAGACACCTGGAACCCGGGTTTCTCTCACAGCCCTGGCTTTTGTCCGGAAGGTCGTCCGGAGGGACATCCAGTCTAGTTAGCATATTACGCTTTTATTATTATAGAGAATGAACTCTCAAAACTAACAATTCAGTTATAAAGTGAGCAAAAGATACGAACAAACATTATACCAAAGAGGATATAGGTGGCAACACCTGCAAACGTGTTCAACATGTTTCCCCGTTAGGGAAATGAAAACGAAAACTAATGAGCTATCACTATACCCCCTCACCTATCAGAGTGGCAAAGATAAAAAAAACACCAAATGCTAGAGAGGATGTGGAAGAACTAGGTCACTATACATCACTAATGGGAATGTAAAATGGTACAGCCATATTGGAAAAGAATATGGTAATTTCTTACAAAACTAAACATGTGTTTACCATGCAGTGCAGTGGCTTTACCTTAAGCATTGATCCTAGAGAAGTGAAAACCTATGTTTCCATAAAATCTATACATGAATGTATATGGCAGCTTTGTTTGTAATAGTCAAAAGCTGGAAACCACCCAGATATTTTTCAGCTGGTGAATGGTTAAACAAATCGTGGTACACAACAGCATGGGCCAAAAGTAGGTTTACAGTTGTATGAGTAACATAGTTTATTCTTTTCTAAAAAATATATATTTTATTGATTTTTTTACAGAGAGGAAGGGAGAGGGATAGAGAGTTAGAAACATCGATGAGAGAAAAACATCGATCAGCTGCCTCCTGCACACCCCCCACTGGGGATGTGCCCGCAACCAAGGTACATGCCCTTGACCAGAATCGAACCTGGGACCCTTCAGTCCGCAGGGAGATGCTCTATCCACTGAGCCAAACTGGTTAGGGCAATTCTTGTATTATTATTTATTAATTAGTGTATTATTTTTTTCCATATGAACAAATGTAAACCTACTTTTGGCCCACCCTGTGTACCATGGAATATTACTAAGCAATGAAAAGGGGAGGCTAATGATACACACAACTTGGATGGACCTCCAAGAAATGATGCTGAATGAAAAAAAAAACAGTCTAATAGGTTACACGGTACTTGATGCCATTTACATGGAGGGATGACAAAATTAAGATGAAATAAGTATAATGATGGGGAAAGACTAGTGGTTGCCAGAGGCTAGAGAGATGGGAGGGGAGAAAGCTGGGTGGCCTCTGACTATAGAAGGACAGCCCAAGGGGCCCTTGCATTGGAACTGGTTTGTGTATAAATGGTGGTGGTGTTCACTTGTATCTATGCATGTGATAGAGTTGCACAGAACTAAATCTCCACCCCCCACCCCCCACCCCCCCACACACACATACCCAAATGAATGCATGTAAAACTGGGGAAACCTGAATAAGTTCTGTGGAATGTTTCCATGTCCGTTTCCTGGTTGTGCCATTGGACTACCGCTGTAGAAGTCATCACAAGTGAGGGCATATGGGATCTCTCTTATTTCTCACAACAATAACTACCTCACTACAAAGAGTTAAAAACTAAAGTGTGTTTATTTTCATGGCACTATAATAGGATCTTTCAAAGGTTTCTCTTGGTCCTACCTTACCTTTAGCGGAGTGCAAATACCAATTCCAGGCCTGGGGAGAATGTGACCTGAATACCGCCTTGAAGACCAGAACTGGGAGCCTGAAGCGAGCCCTCCACAATGCTGACTGCCAGAAGACCGTCACCATCTCCAAGCCCTGTGGCAAACTGACCAAGCCCAAGCCTCAAGGTAGGCCCTGCTCTTTGACCACAGTTTTAATGTGAACGGATCCATGGACTCAGGCAGGCTCTTCAGGTGAATTACCTTAAGAAAGGAATTGAAAAAGCCCCCTGTATTAGTTTCTTACAAGTACTTCTCAGCAGGCGATTGAGGCCCTCTGCACAGATGAGGGGACTAGTCTCCTAGCACAAACAAACAGTCTGGCAAAACGGGCCAAGTAAGACAGTTGCTATATGGTGGCTGTATAATCCAAACCCTAACTTGGGACTGCATTCTGAGAAGTATGAACAAACGCATAAAGGTCCTGAGGCAGGATATTTAAAATCAAGTCCTTCCTAGATTATCTAACATATATAGTTGTCACAACATCAGCTAAATTATTTTATATTTTCCCTTTTCACCGCGTACTTTGATAAGTTCTGTATTTCTTATCCTTCTTTCAGAGCCTTTCTTTTCTTTTTTTGGCTTGATTAGCTCACTACTTTTATCATGAAATTTTTAAATTATTTAGAGCTATCTTTCTATTCATTCCCAGAAAGTCAGACCCTGCTTTCACACTGGATAAAGTAAACATCAAACTGGCATATGATTTTAAAAAAAACACCTCAGACTCTGGAAAGTGTAGCTCTGTTGGTTGGGCATTGTCAGGTGCACCCTAAAGTTGCTGGTTCAATTCCTAGTCAGGTCACAGGCCTGGGTTGTGGGCTCCATCCCCATAGGGGATGTGCAGGAGGCAGCCAATGGATGTGTTTCTCTCTCTCCTTCTCCCTTCCTTTCTTAATTGGCCTGGTGGATAATTCACTTTTTTTACATTCTTCCATATGCAATGAAGGTTTACAGTTTGGTTCAGGCTCTCAACCTGAAAAATGGTGGTAAAAATATTTCAAGTGGGTAGACATGCTGTAATTTTTCATATATCAAAAATCAAGGTATATAATTCAAGGTATTATCCTGAGTGAATTCTGAATTTCACAGCCAGTTATGCATTTTGTTGGTTATTAAAATGCAGCCTTCACTTTGTGCATAACATGTCTTTGTTAAAACTAATTAGTCCTTTCTCTCTCAATTTGGAGGGGTTTGTGAATGTTGTTTTGGCACCAGGCAATCTGCACAAAGAAAAATCTTATCATAGGAGCTCAGCTAGGGAGATGTGTCAGATAGAAGATTTTCTTAATGAGAGAGACTCATACACATTTTCTATGACATATGTTTCCTAGTTTAAGTAAAATGGAATTAGTGACATGTGTGGGTTGTGTATATTTCTGTTCCATTTTTTCTGAAATAACCATGAATGGATATTACAGCTTTCTCTTTGTGAGTCTCTAACCTTAAGATAGCTCATTTTTTTCTGATCAATGGAAAATCAAATAATAATAAAATGACATCTACATTATCATTTGTATTGTTTTGTTCCACTGTCATGTCTTGACCTGGGTGTTTGACATATGTTATTTCTAAAGTCCCATATATTCCTCTGCAAGTAGATGTACTTTTGAAGGAAAATGAGGCGCACTGGTTAATTTGTTTGCCCGGGGGTAGATCTCTAGCAAATGACAGAGCCTAGTTTGGCTGAATCTAAACTGATTTTATCTTCTGCTGATTTCTCACCTAAGCCAGGTATGGGTGTAAACTCACCTCCTTTGAAAAAGGAGAAGGTAAGTTTTGTAATGCTCAATCCTGATAAGCGATATGACCTCCCAAACAAAGGTGACATTTTCTACAACATTATTTCTAAAACTATTCTGGAAGACATCCCTCAGAATAAAGCTCTCAGGAAGACAGGGACCTGGTCTATTTTGCTCTTTACTGTATCCCTTTTTGCCTAGAACAAGGAGTAGAACATTGGGCTGAATAAATCTGACATAATAAAAGGGTAATATGCAAATCAACCAAACGGCAGAACAGCCAAAATGCCTGTGGCCCCTAGCCCCAGCCAGCCCTGCCCCCAAGAGGGCACCCCCACCCCATTGGGGTGGGGCCGGCCAGCAAACCACCCCTGGCCAGCCAGCCATCCCCTGGTGGCCCCCATCAGGGCAGGGCCGGCTGGACCACACCAGTACAGAAATTTGTGCGCCAGGCCTCTAGTATTTGTGTAATAAATAAATGCTAAAAGGAAAAAGGTTTCACACACTAAATCCAGCATGCTGATAGAAGAGTTCATGTAAATAAACTTTTCTCAAAGTTATACAGTTATAATTATTTCTTTCTTTGTTCAAAAAAGAATGCTCTTTTCTATTTTAACTCAGTACCCAAAAAGAATAGAGGGACGTAACCCCACTAATTTTGAATGGGGCACTATGATAGGCACACCTCATCATTTCATTTGAGCTTTGAAGCAACTCTCTGCCATACGTTTTGTTTATCCTACTCTGTATATGCGAAAGCACAGGCAACTTCCCTGAGGTTCCACAGTTTGTAAGTGGTGGAACCAGGATTCAAAATCAAAGTCAGACTGACATTAAAGACCCATTGCCTTTTTTAAACAATGTGCTGTCTCTGAGTAATATAAACCATGGAACTGTGTCCGTATCAGATAATTTTCTATGTCTAGAATCATTAAACAGTAGAGCATCTGGGGACCTTGCTTATCATCTGATGTTTCTCTCATATAACAGATGGGGACAGAGAAAATCAGTGATTCATCCAGGTGTATCTTGTTGGTTAGCAGAAGAATCAGTTCAGGTTTTTATTCTCCTTTGATATTTTCTGCATTTTTTTCAAATGGAAATTATAGTAAAGGGGCCTTTCCTAGGTGTCAGATTTTCCAAAATAAACAGCATAGGGTATGTGTTTGCAGAAACTTAGTATATTGATAAGTAATTATTTCATATCACTCAGCTTATAACAAGGAATTCCCTTTTCCCCCATTATAATCCTTCTCATTGATAAACACTTTGATAAACACATGATCAGGTTCTGTTTAATTTGCCTGGGGTTTTTGTTGTTGTTGTTTGTTTGTTTGAGAGACATTTGTGGTTGGCCTCTATTGTTTGGGGAAATGGTAGTGGATTAATATGCAAACTACATGACTCCCAGTATGAAAACATATGCTTTAAATTTTTAGAATGGATCATAAAGATGTTGGTAAGGCTGTAACTACCCAGCATTCAATCGAGGGAAGACTGGAGCTATGGTTGTGATTTGATTACTAATAATAATACCATGGTGGCTTGATTAAAAGATTAAAAGACTTGCTTGGGGAGAGAGGTGCTTAATACCTAGAATTGCCATCTGAACTGGGACATTATTACATATCCCATGTGCATTGATTAAAAACTGCCTTAAAATTCATCACACACCAGTCTAACAGCATTGCCTCTTGAGGAACAGAATTGTCCCTTCCTGTTGCTGTCAGTATTGTGCAAACACTAGCTTTAGTCCACAACTTCAGTGATACGAGATAATCAGTTGGAAAGCCTTACCTAAAGATCCCCTTGTGTTGGAATCCACTTAATTTGAGGAAACTTTCAGTCCTCCACATTTGCATTCTATACCCAGAAGAGGAGAGTCTTGATCTTCTTATGTAGACAAGAGAACTGAGAGATGCACAATTGGAATACAGCTTTCCTGGCAATAGGACAGGATTACCCTGGGGAAGCTCATTGATTGACTGAAAGGTCGTAACCAGAGCTTGATTAATCACTGCCAGGGTCTAACCAGGATATATTAGTGAAATAATTGATTGTGTTGGACACTTGAGATCTTAATTTCCTAAGAAATGAGGTTGAGAGTATTAAGATTGTCAGTTGAGAAAACCCTGTATCTGCCAGGGATTTTTTGTGGAAGATCTACTCCAGCTAGTTTAAGTAGAAGAGGTTTAGTCAAGAGTGTTACATAGCTCACAGAATCTCCAAGTCATCTGTGAATACTGCATTTCCAGGAATAATGCAGCAAAAGGTCCAAGAGAAATGTCTAATCACACAGCACGTGGCTGATGTAGCAGAATCACCCACTGCGCCACACACATAATGCTAAAAGTCACATGCTAGAAACCAACACTGTCCTCACTTGCAAAACCAGAGGTGATTACTATCACCTTTCTTGCTGTAATTTCCAATTTCTCCAAATTTGGCTTTTTAAAAACAATCCTTGCTTAGCGAGAGGAAAGGGGGGGGGGAGAGAGAGAGAGAGAGAGAGAGAGAGAGAGAGAGAGAGAGAGAGAGGAAACAGAAAAATATCAATGTGAGAGAGAAATATTGATCAGTGGCCTTCCATTTGCTCCCCAATTGGGGATCTAACCTGCAATCCAGGATGTGTCCTGACTAGAAATTGAACCAGCAACCTTTCATTGCATAGGACAATGCTCAACCAACTGAGTTACTCCAGCCAGGCCAAGTTTGGCCCTTTTTTCTACAACTAAGACTCATGAAGTGTGCCCGATTGACGGAAACCTGATCACGTATAAAATGCTGCTGCAAGGGAGTCAGGGAAATGTGTCTTTAGCTTTTCAAACTCTGTCTGTAAATATGAGAAGAGAAGCTGAACAGTTACTGAGCTGAGCGAGCAGCCTGCCAGGGCCTAGGTAGGGAGTTGGACTGTGCTGGAGTATAGTATTAGACCCCACCCTCTCTCCTATTGGGATAGATGGGCATTGATGCCATTACGGATGAAGAGTTACTGAGTGTTATATTGGGGACAGTTAAGCACACCACCCATGGAGAGAGTTAAATCTCTCCTCTTTGGAGCCATCAGTCATGTTCTTCAGGGATACTTGGGCATCAAGTATCCCAAGTGGAGAAGTTGGAAGCGTGGGTCAGCCTGTGCTGATGGCTCTGTATAAAATATCAGACCACAGAACCCTTTGGAAGGCAAATAACTCTTCAGGCCACAGGTGTTTCTCAGTGGTCCGCCTGCAGGATGAGCTTACTGAGGAATTAGAAGTTGGCAAGCCAGGCGGGGCTGCCAGCATGGGGATCCATGGTCCTAGCCTAGGCAGTCCTGTCTGTGGGAGCAGAGCTGACCAGTGGGTCAGGCTTCTGGCTGATATCACTGGAGTGCAGAGGCTGAGTCAGTGCTTGTGCAGAAGGCTCCCAGATGAACTGAGATTTTCCCAGGTGCCACAGGTGACCTGGCCTGATGATCATTTTGGAACATTCTAGAATCTGGAGTTATTGTTGACATGGAGATTATTAGTTACTATTTCTTGTTTTTATTTATTTTTAAAATCTTTATTGTTGAGAGTATTACAGATGCCCCCCGTTTCTCCCCCTTGACCCCCCACCCCCACCCTATCTCTGCTCTGCCCCAGGCCTTCAGCATCCTATTGTTTGTATTCATGGGAACAGCATATATGCATAGAAGTTCTTTGGTTAATCTCCTCACCACCCCCTTTACTCGCCTCTGAGATTCGTCAATCTGTTCCATGTTTCCATGACTCTGGTTCTATTTTATTCATCAGTTTATTGTGATCATTAGATTCCACATGTAAGTGAAATCATGTGATATTTGTCTTTCTCTGACTGGCTTAAATGAGATACATCAATAAGGGGTATTGTGAAGCTCCTTTTGATACCAACAGGGCAGCGTGGGATGATGTCAGCCCCTGAGTTTGTCTGGAGGAAGGGTATTCTCGAATGTTTCTGGTACAGTCAGAAGCAGGAGCACATGGATAGATGTCTGTGTTACAGGTGGTCCAGGGAACAGTGTCAATCCCTCCCGCCGTCCTGCCCACCAATTCCCGCTCTGCTGTTACCAGACCCTTGGTAAATCCCCCTGCTCACGATAACCCCAATTCCTTTTATATCTTCCCAGCCCTTTCTAAAAGCATTGCCATCTTGCTGCTCTTTTTTTGGACAGTTGCCTAGGCCTCTCTTAGGTTTGATGATTCAACTTTAAAGATCAAAAGAACAGCAACTGTTTGAGTGCAAGACTCAGCTGCATGCGGGGCACAGCGCTTGGCAGCTGATTATTAAATGGAAAAAGGGTCAGGGAAGTGATATTCCCAGCATTCTCAATTCTCAACCCTCTAAAAAGATTCTTTTGTTCATTCTTTTAAAGATGAAAGAAGTTCCCCGACATTTTTGTTCTATTTTCTGGGCTCTGACACCCCTTAGGAATGAGCATGGCAACACCCTGTGGGTGAGCTGTGCTAGGCTGGTGACATCTGTGTTGAGAGAGGTGAAGGGGCAGAATCCCACCACAGACCAGCCTGTGCTGGGCTCCCCTCCCCCATTCGGAGACCCTGAAACAGGAGGAAGGGGGTTTGGATGGCTGCTGCCCTTGCATTTGAGCAGAAAGAGGCAGCCCGGAGTGCCTTGTGGGAATTTTGTTCTTGATTAGAGGAAAACTCTTACTCAGTTTGGTCTCAAGGTTTTGATTTCGTTTTTATTCCGCTTTGTGAAAAATCTTTGAACATCTGCTTTTTATTTTAAGTATTTAATCCATGTAGAGTTAATTCTTGTATTTGGTATAATGATCCAGTTTCATTATTTTCCATGGGTCTGTACAGTTTGCCCAACACCATTTATTGAAGAGACTGGCTTTACTCCATTATGTATTCTTGCCTTCTTTGTCATAGATTAATTGATCATATAAGTGTGGGTTTATGTCTAGTCTCTCTGTTCTGTTTCCTTGCTCTGTCTGAACATCTGTATTTTATTTCCTCTCCATGCTACTGTATGTCAAGTGAGTAGGTATAATTATGCTCTTTTCTTATTAGAATATCTGCTTTGTCTTCTGTAAACTGAAATCTACAATGAATACCTCCTAGCACTGTTTTAAAGATGAAATGAGTTCATATGTAAAAATGTTTGATAAATGTGCAGTGTTTTTAAGACTATTTCCTTCCTTCCAAATGAACTTCTTGAGATAGGTGTTTCCTCAGCACCTTTTCAAGCCAAAAGTTTGTAGTGATTATGATAATAGCAAGTACAGTTAATATTTATTGAGCGCATAGTATGTTTTGATTATTGCTTAGTACATTACTCATACATTGTGTCATTGAAAATTCACAAAACTCTGTAAAATCGTTATTATTATGACTCCCAATTTTGCATATGAGGAAAATGAGGCGTAGGGAAATTAGATGCTGAGCACACGGTTATACAGCTACTCAGCAGAGTGGCCAGGACTGAATTACAAGCAGCCTGATTGTCGATCTCTGGCTTTATGCCCAGCCCCTTCCCCTGAATCTATTCAACGCAGTGATCTCAGTTTCTTACCTAAGAAGAGTAATGAATGTCAGACCCACTTCTTCTTTCTTGAACTCCCTCTTTCATCATGGTTTTCCAGAATCAGACCCTGGCTCCTCAGCAGGACATGCTGCTCAGGCATCTTCCAGTTTGGCTCCTGTCTGGTCCTTGCTCCAGACATTGCCCACGTGCTGTGCCCCAGCCACACCAAACTCCCAGGGATGGCCGCATGGGCCGTGATTTCTTAAACATCATTTCTCTGTACCTGTGCTTCTAGAGACCTGGACCCTGCTCTTCGTAGTTCATATATTTCATTATGTAAAACCTACCCTCGTAAGTATTCAGTAAATATTTTTTGAGGAGTACTGTCTGCTGGAGTTAGCACCAGGGACAAATTAATGCCCCATCTGGACCTGTAGTGGGGTAGGAGGAGCAGCAGGACAAATCCTGAGGTCCAGCACAGGACAAATGCTATGACAGTCCTTTGGCATTGCTTCCTATGTATTCATTTATTTATAAAATCTGTTAAGAACCTTGGATGGCGCAGGCATTACTCTAGGAGCTAGTGATATTCCTCTCCTCTCACTACTCTGTTCTAGTGATGGAGATGCATAGATAATCATGACAAATGTAAATAATAATTAAAATGACAACTACAATACTGGAGTAAATGTTCTTGAGCACTGAAGAGTCAAGTGCTAGAGTAGTAACTGGAGTCGGGGAGGGAGCTAAGTTAGAGTAACCAGGGAAAGCTTCTTTGAGAGGTAACTTTTGGATTTGGAGGAGGAGCTAGCCATCCAGGCGTTCTAAGTGAAACTAGAAGTTCAAAGTCCCTGAGGCTACAAAGAGCTTGTTTTGTTCAAAGACTAGAAAAGAGATCAGTGTTCAAGCTTCCCAGACTTCCCTTCCCAAACATTAAGTTGCTGGGAGGGCTCACTCCTCTTACAAGACTTTCATTCATTCCTCTGTAGCCTGTGTGGATTTGCTGCTCACACCAATCAGCATCTTGAGGGCAGGAGCCACATCTCACGCCCCTTTGAAAGAGCTACTACATGTCATCGTTTCTAGTCCATGAGAGGAACTCCATGACTAGTACTTATTTGAATGAATGAACAATGTGACCAGCTAAATTGTCCTGACTTGGCTCACTAGGGCACATCATTCATTCATTGGCTGCACAAATGTACAGAGAAATCACTGTTAAAGCACAACACGCTCACCTCACCTGGAAGAAGGCTCACTTGGGTGTTTTACTCTCATCCTTATTAAAGAACTTTTAGTTCTAATTGCCGAGACAGATGTGAGGTCTAGGAACTGTAAACATTTGTAGGGTTTACCTCACCCCATGGATCTGCTTTCATGTCCCTTGGTAAATTCCATGCTCAGAGGCTCATTAGCTGAGCACACACAATACAGCTAAATAATAATTAGTATTGAGGAAAGCTGCATAATAGAACAATGTTCACACCAATAAGTTACTGGATTGAGGGACCTTCTTTGTTTTTTGACCCCTGAAGATTTTGTGTTTCTTTCTCTAACTCAGTGGTTCTCAACCTTCTGGCCCTTTAAATACAGTTCCTCATGTTGTGACCCAACCATACAATTATTTTCGTTGCTACTTCATAACTGTAATGTTGCCACTGTTATGAATCGTAATGTAAATATCTGATATGCAGGATGGTCTTAGGTGACCCCTGTGAAAGGATCGTTCAACCGCCAAAGGGGTTGCGACCCACAGGTTGAGAACCGCTGCTCTAACTTCTACCAGGTTGAGAATTTTTGTTTCGTGTTTTAAGTTGTAACTATTGTCATTAGCATTTCTGAGCGCTGTAAAAGTCGTCCCCGTTTATTATTTATGATGTGACAGGCATTATGCTAAACTCGTAGGATGCATGGTCTTGCTTAATCCCCACAGCAGCCTCAAGGAGTTTTGCTCACATTTTACAAATGAGGACACTAAAGTGACAACTTGCAGAAGGTCAGCCAGCCAGTGGGGAATCAGGCTTGAACTTGAAGTCAGGAAAATCTACGTCCAGAGTTCTTGTCTATTATACCAATGCTTCCCAAACCGAGTGCTTCCTACTCTTTGGGTATTCTAAAAAAAAAAATTAATACTTTTGGTTTTTGGTTCACTGATAATCCTCAAACATGAGGATCAGCATGCAGGAGGTCATTTATAATGCAGTCATGTCAAATAACCCTGAATCAAGCTTGTCTTTGTGTAGTAATTGCATTGAAGCAAAGGATAACTGTTGGTGCTGTTTCTCAAGCCGGGGTCCTTTAAAGGGGCTACGTTTCTTGAGAGGAAGAAAAAGCAATGCATTGCACCTGTTACACCCAGCGGCCCCCCAGGCAGGACCCTGGGCTAGATCCAGGCTTGCCTCCTCTCCACCGTGAGACTCAGAGCCGCTCTGGTGCTTCTCAGGGTCCCAGGCACCGCTGTCCTGGTAACAGGCGCTGCCAGTGGGGACACTTGACACTCCCAGTGACTCCAGCCAGCACTGCACTGATGCAAAAGCTCCGGGAACCTGCAGGGAAATCAAAGCAGGCTGGCTGGTGCTCAGCACACAGAGGCAGGGACAAGGAAAAACTAAAGACTCTTTCTTGAGAAGTATATGCTATTTTTAGAAGAGCTCATTAGGAATCCAAAGAGCTGGAGGCAGGTGACAATGTTCCTGGTGTCCTCCTGCACACAGCGGGCAAGGCCCAGAGCTGTTTGCCAGAGGTTCACACATCAACAGCACTTGCTCTAGCAAGGCTTTCAGAAATCGCTTTTATTCGACAGAAAACAGAAAAGCATTTTTCAGCTCTTCACTCAGATGCACAAGACTAATCGGTTCAGCTGCTACGAAGGCTGCTGTCTAAAAAATGCAGAGAATCCAGGGGAGTTTCTTCAGATCTCACCTTTGCTGCCACTGTAGACAGTGCATTGGGTGGGGGAGGGTCCGAGAAATCACCTGTGCGGGGGAGGGGAACATAGCTCACCTGCTTGAAATCTGGAGGACAAGTGTGGAGATGGGTGAAAGGATTAGTGCCCCGAGCATTTGTGAGACCTTTAATGAGACCTAAAATGCCATATTCCCTAGTACCAAAGTCGTATATTTAAATGATGCATATTTAAAATTCTTGAGGACACTTATTTTCTCACAATTCTGGTGGCTAGAGGGCTGAGATCAAGATATCTGCAGGGTTAATTCCTTCTGAAGTCCCCGAGGGAAGGATATGTCCCAGGCCTCTTTCCTTGGCTCATGCATTTTCACGTTGTTTTCCCTCTGTGGGTGTCTGTGTTCAAATTTCCTCCTCTTCTAAGGACACCAGGTAGTATATTGGATTAGGGCCCAGCCTCGTGACTTTGTTTTAACTTAATTTTTCCTTAAAAGACCCTCATCTCCAAGTATGTTCACATCCTGAGGGGTGGGTGTTAGGGATTCTACATGAATTTTTGAGGGAGACATAAGTCAGCACATAACAATTGAACAGAAAAATCTGCTTGGGAGCAAATAAGACATGATTGTCGGGGCTGTGCCTGCTGAAATTTTAAAGATTCTAGCGTTCATGTTTTCCTCCTTTTTCATAAATAATCATTTAATTTTCCAGTAGCGCCAGTTGTGTATGATTAAACATCAGATATGTTAATAGAAAATAATGATGTGCCAGGTGGGAGCTAGTTATTATGTATAATAATACATCCCATTTCTGACTTAGGCTACCGAAATAACTTATGAAATTTTATAAAATTTCTGTGTCGTTATTGCAGAAACAAAGTTTCTAAACATTTAACCTCATGTCAGAAGTAGATGTCCTTCTTTCCTGTTTTGGGGTGGAAGAAGTCATGAATTTGTGTGTAGGGAGGTCACTGTCAAGAATGTAAGGTCTTGAGAGTGGTCTACACATTGAGGAAGAGGCAGGCGCTTTTGCTGAACAGATGAAACCCAAACATTAGTCCCCCCTCCCCCTCTCTCTCTCTCTTCCACCTAAGTCCATAGAGTTCTTAAAATTAACTTTGTAAGACATGGGAATGTAGTTAGGGCTGCCAGTACTACCAGGTGTGACAGCATAAAGCAACTGTGAAATCAACCCCATGCACATAAAGACACCACACACATGCATCCTGAATCTCTAATGTAGCAATCAGAAATGCATGCTACTGCACCTGTACATTCACAGGCATAATTATCCTCACATGCTCAAAGCTACCTATATAAAAGTATACGTTCTTTGCAGAATTACCCTTGCTTTAACTATCTTTGCTTCTCTTCCATTGTATTATTACTTAAAAAAAAATTTTTTTTTTTGCTAAAGGTAAAAAAGACAAAATGTAGCAGCTGAATATTGAATACACACACACACACACACGCACACACACAAGCTTCGGTCTTTCTTCTGTAACTACGTACAAGTGAGAGATCCCTGGATTGAAAGACTTACGGATGAAGCACCCCTGGTTCTCGTCTTCGCTGCTCTTGTCTCTGACTCTTAAAGGAAAAATCCACCAAAACTTTCAGCTTTTTGTTTTATGGTTAATGTGTGAACATTCCCAAATGAAAGACTAGGTTTAGCTAATGCATAAGGGTGATGTGGGTGTGTTGAGCTAAAAATAGGAGTTTAGCTTGGGGAGTCTTACCTGGTACGCACATGCATATAGGTCAGATATGGGAGTGACTCCAACACGCTCCTGACTCTACTGTACAAAGAAGTGCATCCTAAAGACGGTCCCTTTCTTGTGCCGGAGAAACTAGATAGCTGACTTGCTTCCCCTAAAGAAAGGGAAATGGAGGACAGGAGGGAAAAGAGGCTGAAAAGCCTTGGAGAGGCATCTTTGGGTGAAGGGAGAAGAGCTTAGTCTACTGATACTGGTGAGTTGCTTTGGAAAGTAGCAGACATGTTTAAGGACTTTTATTAAGCTTGTTCTATGCAGTGGATGAAATAATTTCCTCATTTCCTCCACTGAACCTTCAGTTAAATCAACATTACTCACCTTTCATCACTGAAATTTCTATCTGGGGGAGTTGCAGTTAAGTGCGGAGTCACCTCAAAAGGAAATGGGAGCAAAACAGAGGTTCCTTAAAGGGTCTGGACATGTTCAGTTTGTGTCTAGACACAGATGCATGATGTATTTTCTTCACGTCTACTTGATATCAGAAAGCAAACATGTAGAAAGGCAGATAGCTGAGAGGGAGTGGTAGGTATTGTTATGAAATAGAGAGCTGATGAGCAAACAGCAAAGCGGGCAGTAAAATAAAGCACAGGTATCAGCTTGTGGGCAACACTGAGGAGCAGTCGTAGTATGTATGTATGTATGTATGCATGTATTCATTTATTCATAATTCTAATCATATGTACATGCATGCTCCATACATAAGTCTAGAAGTAAATGCATCGAATCCATAAAGAAGACATGAGGTAGCGGTGTTACAAAATAAGAAATCGAAGAAGAAACGACAAAATAGTACTAACAGAGACATTAGGCAGAACCACATCCAAGAACGATATTTTAAGAAAACTTCGAAGATTATACTTTTGATTTTTAAATAAAACTTTCCTTCTGGACTGTGGCACTTAATATATGCTACCAATTGAAATGGAGAGATTGGGAAATGCAATGACGGTGCCATGTCAGGAAGGTAGCCTGCATTCGAGGTGGATCCCTGAGTTGTACATTCACAATTCAAAAGCTTTATTATCAGTTCTGAGGCTCAGCAGTGCTGGTGCAAGGGATTAGGTGACTGGGCAGATGATTCTTAAGCACAGACAAGTTCTTTTAAATAAATTCATGAAGCTTGAAAGGGATCTTGGCGATATCCAGGGTTTGGAGCATGTTTACATGGTGATAGTACTGTTTGACAGTGGCATGATCCCCTGCCTTACACAGTTCTCAGGGTTTGTTAAATGAGTTCCCACAGGTACGCTTTAGTGGTCTCTGTGGCACGCCTCTAGCTTTCCCTGTTGCTCACGATCTTGACCTCTGAATCCACGGAATCCATTTCTGAGTGTTCATAGCTTCCTCACATATGAATTTTACCTCTTAGAGGGTGCACATCTCCTCTTCCTATTCTAGTGAATTATTATCCCCATTGGTTTAATAACCCAAAGCCACTCTATGTAAATCAGGCATGGATGGTAGGTAACTGATTGATATTACTGTCTCCTATCGATGCTTCTCTCAATCAATCTCTTAATTTAAAAAATGTTTTCCCTATACACAGCGGGCCATCTGAAAAAAGAAAAAAGGAAATGAGATAAGCTTATTCCAGAATTCTCAACTCCTCTACTTCTTGGAAAAACATCCCCCCTCAAGATCTTTGAAAATCCTTTAAATTGACATCTTTCTTTCAACACCTACTCACAATCCTATTTCTCCTAGATTTTCCTCATATTGAAAATGGGGTTGGGTGTTTCCTTGTACCAACTACAAAGCATTCCTTAAAAAGGCCTGTAAATCGATGGGAAAAGAAATGGTGCACACTGTTTGATTATTTATTTGTCCTGTGAGAACAAGTGTACTGTGATCAGCTCTTATATAAGTTTCTGGTAAAAATTTAAATCAATACTTCCTTTCCAGAAAGAAATTTGCTAATACATATCAAAAGCTTTAAAAATATCCTGGCTTTGATTCAAGAGATCCTCTTCTAATAATATGCTAAGGCAAAACTGAAACATACAAAGATTTGTCTGCAAAAACACAAACTGCATCATTATTTATAATAGCAAAAAGTGAGAACATGCCATGTGACCAACAAAAGGAGAAAGATTATAAAAACTATGGGCAGGGATGTCATAAAGAAATACTGCTCTGTCATGTTTCAAAGTATATACAATGGTGTGGAAAACAATGTGATAGAATTTTAGGTATAATATACTTTATCAAACTGTCACTATGTTCCTAGTTAAAGTATATAGATATATAGATATAGATATAGATATAGATGTAGATATATTCATAGAAAAAAACATAAATAGAACCTGCTGTTAATCTCTGTGTTATGAAACTTTGAGGAATTTGTGAACGTGTATGTTTTTAAATTTTTCTAAACAAGCCTATATTACTTTTAAAACTGGAAAATAGTTAATATGTTTTAAAGAAGAATAAAATAACTCTGCCTTTCAGGCTAATGCTATTATAGATACGGTTTTTCTCTATAGTAATTCATTCTACCTGTGGATATTCTTTTACATCACCTGTATTTTTAGTTCAGAGTAAACTAGCAGCAAGATTGAAGCCACTCAAATAGCTGCCAAATACCTCGATCTTTAATATAACTATATACTCAGAGAGCACTTCACAATGTTAAAAGACGCTCACACAGAGCAATCCTGAAAACATTACTGGTCAGGAAAGCTCTGTGGGAGCAGAATTTAGTCTTGTTTGCCATTATATCCCAGCATCTAGAATAGCACTGGATAGATAGTGGACAGAGTGTGTGTTTGCTCAGTCAATGGTTTCCTAGCAGTAATAAACTGGGATCTTATAAGTCATAATCTTACATGATGCTCCTGATGGCCCGCTGAGGAGGCCATACTAAGTTTTATTATCCCCAGGTTTTAGGAAACAGATGCAGAATGATTGATCTGCCAACATCCCAGAGCTGGTAAATGGCAGACATCCATTAAAAGCAATTCCCTGGGTGAAGGTTTGGTTCTCAGTATGATCCTAATGGAATTGTTTCCTCATTGCCTTACTGAACAAAGGGCCACGGTGCCACATACTACTTCAGTGTCCATCAGGATTTTGCTTTGTATTCAGAGCAAAAATAGTTTACGTAGCATGCCTCCTGTGCCACCTTCTCACTACCCCTTCTATTTACTATAGCTACTATGTACTGAGATAATTGTCTGGGCTAAATTTTGAGTTAGCAGAGGATATGGTAAGGATGGCACTCCAGGTGCTAGGATTTATAGCAATATAGGAAGCAAGAATCCATTCTAGAAGTTTCTCTTTAGAAAAGTCTTAGGACTTTCTGAACACTTTCAAACATATCTTTAAACAACCTGTTTCTAGCCCTGGCTTGGCGGCTCAGTTGGTTGGAGCATCATCCCATACACCAAAAGATTGCAGGTTTGCTTTTCAGTTAAGGCACTTATCTAATGGCCCTTCCTTTACCTAGGAGAACTGAGGGAAGAGGCCCATTCCCAAAGTGTTCCCTGAAATGAACAACCTACATTAGCTATCAAATATCTAGCCCTGGCCTGTGTGGCTCCCTGGTGGAGTGCCAGCCCACACACTGAAGGGTCTCCAATTCGATTCCCAGTCAAGGGCGGGAGGCAACAGATCGATGTGTCTCTCTAACATCAATGTTTCTTTCTCTCTCCCTCTCCCTTCTTTCCACTTTCTAAAAATCAATGAAAAAATGTCCTTGGGTGAAGATTAACAAAACAAAACAAAAAAATAGTGTAATAGTGTCCAATATTCAGAGTAAGTTCAAATCTTATTAAATGAATGTATTCAAAATCTCATCAGGATAGCATTTATTCAGATTTATGTATGAAATAGGGATATGCTAACCAA
Source organism: Myotis nattereri (assembly GCF_964212035.1). NCBI lineage: Eukaryota > Metazoa > Chordata > Mammalia > Chiroptera > Vespertilionidae > Myotis > Myotis nattereri. The sequence goes on along the minus strand of NC_138086.1, from coordinate 27,822,566 downwards.
ATATGCAAATCACTGCTACAAACATTCACTCTTGCCCAGGGAGGAATTTGAAGAAATTGAGACAAGGGAAATCAGAGTTTATCCTGGTAAACATTCTAGATTCTTCCCTGAGGATACCATGCAAGCTGTTGCTTAAAAGATCAGTCAGAGACTGGGAATTATTAACTGTTCAGACATTAAACAGAAAACCTTTGACCTTCTGGTATCTTTGAACTAGGAAGTTCTCATCTTCTCACCTTTCATGGATCAAGGGAAGGAGATATTTAAATGACAAACATTGAGATAGTGAGAAATGTAAGTCTCTTTGGTATAGAAAGGGGAAAGCTGAGGACAGGCATGAACAAAATGAATGCTCATGAGTAACAATTTAGCAGGATTTGAGCAACCCTTGACCAATTGTATATGGTGTACCCCTAAAACTTGAGGGAAGGAATCTTGAATGAAATGAAAAAGGTTCATATGAATGAATGAAAAAGGTTCAAGCTCTGTTTAAGTATAAAGTGGGATTTGTACATCTGTGGTTGGCATCATGTTCCCTGTCATCACAAGCTTTAGGGCCCTCCTGGACACAGGCCTTCTAATCCAATGAACAGTGCCCTGATCCCTGCTGGCCACTGCTTTTGTCCCCGTGTTCCTTTGTGGCTTAGCACATTCAATGACCTGTCAGCCAATATATCCTGGTGATGATGACGAATACTAACTATACAGAGGAAATGACCTCTTACTCTCAGTCTATTATCACATTAATGGTAAACTGCTAGCCTTTACTGAGTACATGCTATTGTGCCCTGTTTTGTTTTCAATGGATTTTATACAACTCATTTCATTTGGGTATTAACCCTATGAAGCGGTACTATACTATACATATGCCAGTTCACAAGTGAAGAATCTGAGACACAAATACATGAGTTCATTTTCCCAGAGTCTTATAACTTAGGGAAGGGCCAGGATTTAAATTCCAGCCATCCGGCTCCAGAGCCTATACCTAACCCATACGTTTCTGCCACTACTGTGGACCAAATGGGGGAATGTCCTTAGTGGCACTTAGCAATGTCCTTTCACTGGCCAGCCCAGGGATTCTGACTATTCTCATCTTTGGAGCCAAAGCTGACATGTCCTATTCTGTATTGCAGTCTCCTATGCTTATGAAAAGGGAGATGACAGGATGGTTGAATGAAAAGGAATAGAGTCTTTCGATTTAAATCCTCATAATTTTATTTACCTGGTTTGGCTCAGGTTGGTACATTCCATTTGCTTCACTCAAGAGTAGGAGTCCTTAGAGGGTCAAAACTCCATGTGGTTCAAAGCTGGTCCTTTGTATATGAATAACTGGTCAAATATATAAGCAGAGGGCAAATCAGAACTTTCAAATTGCTCATCAGAAAATATGCTGCTCATCAGCAGTGGGAAGGGAATGTGGGAAGTGAGGGGCTAAACAAAGCTCTTGATAGTGCTCCACTGATCCAGTGACCTGGCTCCTTTCAGAGATGACTGATGTGTTTCTATTTTTTATTAGGACCCAGAGACAGTATTGTGTATATTAAATGGAAGCAACCAATAAGATCACAGGCATTTATAACTGTTCACATGGAACTGGCCTGTATTACTGCTGCCTATTCTCATAGACACTCTCCTGGCAAAAGCACACACACACATGCCTTGTCTACCCATTTAATCATTTCATTCCTGGCCAGTTATCAGAAGAGTGGTCTTTCCCCATAGCTTATTAATGTGATGCTTTTCTTTCTCTTTTTATTTTTAATTGCAGCAGAATCTAAGAAGAAGAAAAAGGAAGGCAAGAAACAGGAGAAGATGCTGGACTAAGAGAGGCCACCTTCGTGGAACATGAACAGGACATCAGCAAACAGGATCAGTTAACTGTTGCATTTATACCTATCGTAGGCTTTTTATTCGAAAATTATCTATAGCTTAAGTACACAATAGGCAGAGACAAAAAGAAAAGAACATTTTTGTAGTAGCATTTTTTAAATGTATACCATAGTACCACTAGGGGCTTATAATAAAGGACTGTAATCCTATTTAGAAAGTTTACTTATAGTACATGGTAAATGATAGAAAATCGAGGTAAGTTTTTTTGAAGTTATGTGATATTTTCCATTTAAAATCTCGTTTGTTTGTTTTTTACATTTTTTTTTTCCTTTTGGCAGCAATTTAAATGTTATGACCATGTAAACTACTTCTCTTGTTACGTAATTTTTTCACCTAGACTTTTTTTTTCCAAAATGAGAAAAATATATACTAAACAAGGCAGCAATAAAATACAATCATCTTATTTTAGGAAAAGACCTTGTTTTCTGCCAATGGATTTAAAAAGAAATTTAGTCAGTAAACTTGAGTTAGGGGACAGAGCATGCACTAGTTCAATGTTGAAGTTTTTTTTTTAAGAAAAGCATTAAAACATGAAATTCTTTCTCTTGGGCAGAAGCACTTGTTTTCTTGATGAAACTATTTTTCCATCTGAGGAAAATAAAAGACTAGGAAAATAAATCAAAGTGATGCTAAAAAAGGTGTTTTTGTGTGCAATAATTTGATATTGTAACCCTCCTACATTTGTCATCTACACTCCCCCAGTCAACCTGTTAGTGGTGAGAGTTTATCATACAAACTAATTAAATCACTCTTGGACACAAATGTTATAGTGGGTAGACATACCTATATGGCTACATGTCTATATTTTTATTTTCTATCAGTATTTACTGGGTTAGATTGATGGTACAAAAGTCCCAAAGTAGTCTAGTAGTTCAGTAGTTAGGAAAATGCTTCTTCTATTGAACAAACCTGGGCTTGCACAGCCCAAATCAGAGTCGAAGTAATACAATGCAAAATGGTACTTCGAACTTGGTTTCTAGAAATGAAGAATTCCTATTTTAGTATCTACCATATGAGTGTCAAACATTCTCTTTATGACTCGCGTCATCTGCTGGGCTCTAAGCAACAGGTTTGTTTGTTTGTTATTCTCATGCGAGGACATGCTTAGAGAGGGGAAGGGAGAGTGGGATATCAATCAGTTGCCTTCCGAATGGACCCCAACTGGGACCGAACCCACAACCTAGGCATATACCCTGACTGGGAATCAGACCAGCAACCTTTGGTGCATAGAATGATGCCCAACCAATTGAGCCACTCCAGCCAGGCTTTAAGCAACAATCTTTAAGTAAACAAGTCTATGTTTCTATTATTCAGAGAAATAGTCTCAGAAATCAGCCGGGATTAGCTTCAAAGCATTTTTTCCTGAAAGAACCACCTCTAATTTTAAAGTGACAAGATGCAATAAACAAACAACACCTATCTACTCAAATAACTAAGTCCATTTCAAAATTGATGGCTTCAACTTACCTTGGGCTAGCCATGAAATAATTACACACTGGTCTGAGGATGCAGCCAAGGTATTTTCAAAGCTAAATTATTTTTGCCATCTAGTCAAAGACTCCACTTGAGAGAAGAATATTGAGGAGGTCCATATCACCCAACTAAGTCCAAGCCAGCTGTCAGCCGGGAGTGGAGAATGGGGTGGGCTTCTGGCCACATACACTGACCATTTTATGGACTGGTGCCTAATGAAAGCAGAGTACCTTGTAAAGTGCAAATGGCAACATGAATAGTGAATGCAGTCCTTTCACAAGCAGACTTCTAATAGGATAGAAGCACTCAGGAGGATGGATGGAGGCGGTGGAAGAAAGGCATTGCCTTCAGTGGAATTTTTGACAGCTATGTCCCATAGGGTAGGGATGACGGAAGAGTCTGCAGCAAATTTCTTAGCCTCTCACCTAATGTTGCTTCTCCATCAGCATTTAGCTAAAATAGCAGCCCATGAATCAGGAGTGAGCTAAGGTGAGCTGGAACAAAACCTCCCAAAGGAAACAGTCCTATAAATAATCCAGGTGTCCCTCCTCATTCACAGGGCAGGGCGGGAAGCCAGGGGTTCTTGGCTGTGTGGACCATGAATCCTAACAAATCATATAGTAATAACTCCCTGATTCTCTGTTAAAGCAAGGGTTGGAGTGCTAATCTCCACCACATAGGGTATGAAATTAGACTTCCTCTAAGTCTGGAGAATTGTTCTACTCCAGCCCCAGCTTTAAACATCTTGCTAAATCACCCTAATGTATTGAAACGCAAATACAGAAGGACAGGGTTCGAAAATCATTGGTCCCCACAATGGGAAAAGACCATTATCGAGCAGTTCCCCAGCAAATGCTCGCTTCCAAAATGTTCTGAGTTTTATGAACTTTACCCTAAAGTTCATTAAACCTTGAGGAAGGAAAGGGAAATGTAAAATAGTCAACTTGTTTTCTTCAGTAGCCTTAGAGTTAGAGAAGCTTTCCTTCCAATAATTAGGAGGGCATAAAATAGCCTGGCCCAAACCCTAGTAAAACAATTCTTCAGTGACCAGAAGGTGTCCTTGTTTAGCTCAGTGACTGAGTCCACCGCATTATACTCTGGTAGACTTTCTGACTTAGTCTGAGCTCATGGATGCTGTCAAACTCATTATATACAGATGTTATCAAGAGGAGGATATAGGGGGAAGGACATGTTTTATGTCATATATTCCTGGATGACATCTTAACATCTTGTTAACTCTAAGAGAGGAACTCTAAACAGAACTTAATACTCTGAATATTTTACTAAGTAAAGTTCTATTAAATTGTATGGGTGAGAATTTAATTAAATTATTAAGTTTAATAATTAAATTATTTAATTAAGAAGTTAAATAATTTCAGTTGTTTGTTCTTGACCACAAGGAGTCTTATTTAAGGAACGAAAGGCTACAATTCTTTTCAAATTGAGAAGATAGATCATTTTTTTAGGAATAAGATAAACACATTTCTTCCTATAATATGTAACCCTTGGTTTCATAGTTCTGAAAGTCTTTAATTGTTTTATAACTTCTTTAAATGAAAAACAGAGGTAAATATGCTATAAGAAGCACTGACTGGGGAAGTATAAAATACCACTTTCACAAACTGTATTATTTTAAAGTACTTCCCGAACATTAAAATCAGAACTTTATCAACCTTTAGTTATGGGGTTTCCTAATGGAGTCAAGCAAAGGTCTTTCTTCTCATTAATCTTCTCCCAAAACAATAAGGTAGACATCCTTGGAAGTGGGATATCAAAGGTTCAATCTCCTTTCATCTTTCCTGGCTTGCTTTTAATTTCATTAGTTTTAATCCTTACACTTTCTTTTAACAGTAGAGTCAAGCAGAAAGCAAGGGTGTAGGGAAATAATTTTCCAACACTTCTCATATAAAATTGAGTTATAGATTCTTCTTTTGGGGTAAAACAAACTCTTCACTGTCTACAAGGTTATTTCTAAGTTGCAAAAATTCTCCTCCCATCTTTCCCTGTATTGCCATGTTTTTCTCCTGAGTTCTCCCACTCAATCCTGGTTGCCACAATCAGAAAGTGAGAGGACACTTTATTCTTGCATCTGGAAACCTTAGCAGCAGACAGTAACTGCTCCCGGTCTGTTCAATACATTTATTTTCAATCTACTTTTCTAAGAAGATACAGAGTTTGGGAGGGGCATACTGTTATGCTGAGCATCCCATAAGTACTGCCTACCTCAAACTTAGGTGGACTCTAATTCCCTAGAAGTAAAAGATGTGGACCATTTTAATCAGAGAAAATCATATCAGTCTTAGAAATGTGCCCCTCCTCTACTTTTTCTGTTCTTCCCAATCTTTCACTTTTTCAAGTGAGGAACTGAAAGTAGAGTAAAATGCTCAATCCTGTTTGTGTCTCATGTAAAATAACATTCAATAGCATCTCAACACAAAGGAATGCAGACTTACAGGTGTTTGTGTGTGTTTTAATTTAAAAAGAAAAATAAAGAACAATTAGCTCTCAATATCTAATTTTTGTAAAATGGTTTTTGGGTTTCTTTGTTTTTGTTTTTACAAAAGGACAAAACCTTAACAGGCAGAACATTGTTTGATGTATTTCATATGTAAATATACATTACAACTACTATATTAAGTTACTCCTGGGGTTAACTAAGGTGGTTATATATCTAGATTGTTGCCACATATTTTCTTCTGTGCATGGCAGCTGCAGACTTTACATTAAAAAATGAAAGCATGGAAAATCCTGACATCATATACATAAACTCTGGCTAAGGAGGCAGCCCTTAGAGACTACACAGATACATTGATTGTATCCATATACTCGACTTATTTTTTTTTAAAAAATTATATTTTATTGATTTTTTACAGAGGGGAAGGGAGAAGGACAGAGAGTTAGAAACATCAATGAGAGAGATCAGCTGCCTCCTGCACACCCCCTACTGGGATGCACTCGCAACCAAGGTACATGCCCTTGACAGGAATCGAACCTGGGACCTTTCAGTCTGCAGGCCAACACTCTATCCACTGAGCCAAACCAGTTAGGGCTCAACTTATTCTTAATAGAGATACAAATGTTACCTAAAATAAACTAAATAGAGAATGATTTTTTTCCTCTCTGTCTTTGATGATCAGATTCATCAAACACAGGACAAAAAAGTCTTCAAGTATCATACTTGATGAGTTTCTTAGAGAACTGCATTAATATCTCAGTTCTCTAAGAGATAAGTCCAAAAGTTGTATGCTTTTAAGGTAGTTATAATTAATAGTTAAAATTCTTACTACTTTATTTAGAGATTCACCAATCTACTGTCTTGTAGCAAGGATGAAAGGAGAGATATCTCAGATCTATTCTGGGATCTGGCCAGGAGAATAGTAAGCACGATGTGGATAATTGCTCTAATCAAGCATTTTCGAAATCTCTGAATTCCTTCCCTCTATATCAAGCTCAAAGTTATCTGGCCATCTAAGGCAATTTTCTTTGGGCAGCATTTGGTTTAGGTTTGTATTAATTAAAGTAGGAAACTTAACTTGTGCTGGAAAATTGAGTTCTGACTTTCTGATGAATGAATCCTTATCAATAAATTTAACTATATCCAAAATATGATTCCATTCTCCTACGAAGTCTAAAGTCTGTTTGAAAAAATATGATTCTATGTTAATTATGTAGATTAATTAATTCCTGAAAATCCCTTTGGGCATATTTCCTGTTTCAAATTCTGATTATACATTTCACCCCAGAGGCCATGACTAGTTTAAATCCATTAACTGATTTATGCTCTTCATTCAACATGTTTATCAAGTACTAGGGATGTAGCAAAGAAGAAAATGGACAAAAACAAACAAACAAATAGAACAACCCCGTTTTCATGGAATTTTAACACCTCTTGGGGACACAGACAATGAACACAATGAATGATGTTTTGATTAAATATCGCTGCATAACAAACCACCTGCTGACCTAAAATAACACTTATTTTATTATTTCATGACTCCCATGGTGGGTTGGCTGGACTCATCTGGGTGGTTCTTTTGCTCCATGTGGTATTAGCTTGATGGTCTAGGACAGCAGTTCTCAACCTGTGGGTCGCAACCCCTTTGGGGGTCGAACAACCCTTTCACAGGGGTCACCTAAGACCATCGGAAAACACATATATAATTACATATTGTTTTTGTGATTAATCACTATGCTTTAATTATATTCAATTTGTAACAATGAAAATACAGCCTGCATATCAGATATTTACATTACAATTCATAACAGTAGCAAAATTACAGTTATTGAAGTAGCAATGAAAATAATTTTATGGCTGGGGGTCACCACAACATGAGGAACTGTATTAAAGGGTCGCGGCATTAGGAAGGTTGAGAACCACTGGTCTAGGATGTCCAATACAGCTCACTCACATGTCTGACTTCACAGTGGATGTATCTGAAAAATTGGACTCAAGTGGGCTTCTTAATTTCTCCACGTAGTCTCAAGGCCTCACTCTTTCTACTGGGCACTGTCTCTCTCTCCAAGTCTATCCCAACAAAGTAACCCACCTTTCATATGGCAACACAGAAGTCTCCGAAGTACAAAGCTGGAAGCTGCCAACCCTTCCTAAAGCTTAGGCCGGGAACTGGTCCAGCATCGTTTCTGCCACATCCTAATGGTTAAAATGAGTCACAGGCCCTGCCCAGATTCCCCAGGAGGGGACTATAGTAGGGAGTAAATCTTAGGAGGGACAAAGTATACAAAAAGGTAAAATATATATTAGAGGGTAGTAAGTTCAATAGAGAAAAATAAAACAGTGAAGGGCGAGGCATAATGTTGGGCAAATGTTGCCATTTTAAATATAGTGACTGGAAAAGGCCTCCTGGTGTAGCTGACATTCAAGTCAGCAAAAGCCTGACTGAAGGTGAGGGAGCAACTCATGAGGTTATTAGGTAGAGATTATTACTGGCAGAGAGAGCAGTAAAGGCAGTGAGAGCGAAAACTCTGAGATTGGGTTTTCTAGAAAATTCCAAGAATAGTTGGGAGCCTATAGATGAAGTAATCAAAGGGAAAAGGAATAAAAGATCATCAGAGCAATGGGAAATGAGGTCAGGTGCTGGAAGAGTCATTTTATTTCTTCTGTGAGAGACACTGTTTCCTCCATCAAGAGAGGCAAAGTGGAAAAGTTGGCAAGAGCTTTGGTGGTTCACATTCCTTCAGGTTCTTCAAACCCTTACTAATATATCTACTGAACAGCTCATCTATCTTAATTTATTTCATTTTTTTGAGTTTTATGTAAGACATGGTAAAGTTTTTAATGGCCCTGATTTAATTCAACAAGCTGAATTATCTATCCTTGTATTTGATCACTTCTTGGTCCTTTACTATGACAACTAGTAAAAAGAGATGTTTGGGGCATGGTGACAAGAAGACTCTGGAGTTTAGTCCATGCTTCAAAGTGAAAATTTAAAAATCTGACCTCATAACGACCTCAGATTAATTTATCCAGGTCAATTGCCAAATCGTCCATTTCTAAAAGTTTCACCCTCAGTGTCCCAGGGATCCCAGTCAATGACCTTATTTATCAACTCTCCACTGTATATCCTAAATGCTTAATTTCCTTACTTAAATATTTATGCCAGTTTCATCGATTATTATGCCATTTTAGCTAGATAATTAATTTCATTTACTTTATAATCTTTGGGGATCTGTGCCCTACTCTCCCCCAACAGCCCTCCCTATGCATTTATGCTCATTTCTGTACCATTTAGTGTTCGTTGGTTGCAAGCAATAGAAAGTATGTTCTTAAATCGAACTGCATGTGGACATGTGCAAAATCATGTCTTGAAAAGATAATCAATAGTTCAAATAATTGAGCAGAAGAGCCTAGGGAGGATAGAGGCTCAGAGGAACATGAAAGATATTAGGCCCAGCTGCTGTGGCTCAGTGGTTGACCATCGATCTATGAACCAGGAGGTCATGGTTCGATTGTTGTCAATTCCCAGTAGGGGGCATGTAGGAGGCAGCCCATCAATGAGTCTCTCTCCTCATTGATGTCTCTCTCTCTTCCTTCCTTTCTGAACAATAAAAATATATTTTTTTTAAAAAGAGAGATATCAGACAAAAACACTCTGAATATTGAGCATTGCAAGAGTTCCTCACGTGACTCAGTCTGATAACATTTGGTCTCTCTGTGGTCTTGCATTCCTGGGACATCTTTATAGGAAAGGGACTCAAATTAGCCTAACATGGGCCACCTGGCTTCCCTGTTGTCAAGAGCCCATGGTTTCAAATTGGCAGCCTACCAGAATGGCACATAAATGAAGTAGCTCAGGTCTTAACGGAAGGGCACACTTGTCAGAAATACAAAGGAAATATGAAAAATGAAGTAATAAAGTAATAAATATTTGAAGTAATTATGTTTAATGTTAAGCTAGTATAAATAAGGAACACTAGGAAATAAGCATTGACATGGGTTGGGACCATATCGTACAAAAATTTGAATGCAAAGAAAGGGCAATCACTTGTTAGGCAACGAAGAGTTGCTGGTATTGTTTAGTAGAAGACTGATGTGAGTAACAGTGTTTACACTGGAAGAATACTAATTTGTCACCTGGAAGTGGTTTATAAAATATATTTGAATAATGAAGCACTTAACATGGGGAGACAATTTAGGAAGTTACTAGAATTTTCCAACTGAGAAATAATGAAGGCCATTTGGATCTGTCATACATTTTGCCCCTGGCCACTCAGTCATTTTCTCTCTTGAGTATTTCTCTTACTCTTCTTCTCTCATTGTTGCCTTATTATTTTCTTTGTGATCCCAGGAGAGCTGACTTAATGATACATTTGCTTCACTCTTTGGGAGCCTAATGTCATATGGAGTAGGTATTGCTCAAAGGGTAAAGCAGATCTGGAGCTGACCATTTGTCAGAAACTTTCTGGTTCTCCACCCACATAGCCCTCCATTCCATTAGCATAAATAAGGTCACCTTGACTATTGGCTTTGTAAACCATCATCTCCTAATTATTTAAGATCATTTGACTCAGCATCAAGCCAATCTTCTCTCAGGCTCACAATCTTCTGTCAGGGTCAGATGTAATCTGGATCATTTCTTACACCTGAGATAAAGCCTCCATCTTACTACCCTTTTCGACCCTGTCCTTAATTAACTTCCTCATAGTCATCCCAGTATTCTAGCCCTCATAAGACTGGGCTCTGTTAGTTTCAATTCCTCTCGCCATCACACCATCACCATCCAGGCGTAGTTGTGCTCTGAATCCCTTACCACATCAGAACAGACCTGTCTGATGTAAATCAAATCTCCAGCTCAGGGTGTATATCCATATTCTGCCTCCTGTTAAGATTACCTACTGCCACGTTTCCAGGGCTACATTTCAGGAAATATTTTCACCTTTTTCTGGACTTCCCTGATTCTAGGCTCTGAAGAATCTATGGACTACACTTACGTCTTCCAGATGTTGAGTGCAGGGTTCTGTCTGGTGGACTGGCCTTTCCTCCTACCCCCTGCAATTTTGTCTCCTTCCCATTACCTTCCTTTCCTTTCCTTGCTTTGGCAGTTCCCCTTCATGTGTGGAGATTTCTGTTTCCAGATTTAAGTAAGCACTTCTGAACCTTCCTATCTGCTTGAAGTTATCCCCTTCATCTCCCGATTTGTGCTGAGTTCACTGAAATGCAATGGAAATGGGGAAAAAAGGAGAATAAAGAAAACAAGGGAAGGGGATGTGAAAGTTCTTTATCTTACCCACACAAAGGAGGATAGGAACTGTCCTCAATACCCATTCTGTAAAAAACCCTCAAGAGAGTGAATAGAAGGAGCTGTTACCTGGAGACTGTTGAAGAACTAATCTGATAGAGAAAAGGGTGAGGGAAGCTAAAACCAAGTGCTAATTCTAAATGTAGGGGTTCTTAACATTGCTTGTTCCATAACTTCCTTTGGCAGTTCAGAGAAGTTTATGGACCCAGAATATTGTTTTTAAATGCTTAAAATAAATAGTATTGAATTATAAATTATCCAAATGTCATTGAAATATAGTTGTCATACTAAGAAAATAAAAGTTTGATATGGAAATATTTTGCTTTCCTATTTATACATTAAAAAAACAAGATCTGGAGTGAAGTTTAATAACTACTGTAAGTAGTGTTACATATAAATGATACTTGTACATATTGGCAACAACTGTCATATGATAAGACTATCTGTGATTTCTATTCATGACCAAGCCACAAATACTGCTAATATTTGTGGTTGCCCATATGTGCAATGGAAGAAAATTTTGGTTCAGTTAGAGATGAGTGAAAATAAACATTATTTTTTTGCCTATTTAAGTCATGGACCCCAGAATTCACTTTAGGTACTCATTAGTTAAGAACCCTAATCCAATGGCAGTTACAATCATAGGCGAGACTAGAAGGTTGTGACAGATCTATGTCAATTGCACTCCTGAGTGGACTCCAAGCTGCAAACACAGGCTTTCTTTTCTCCCGGGGCCTTTGCTTCTGCTCTTTCTTTTCTTTGAAATGCCAGTCTCCTTGCATCTGTGTAACCACCATGTGAGTGCTTAAAGGTCAGGGGCCAGGAGGCTGTAATATAATATAATAATAAAGGAATATGCAAATTAGCCAGGACGCTGTAACATCACGACCAATCTACAAGTGGTAGAGAGCTACAGGAGGGCGGGGCAGTGGGTGGGGAGCTACAGGAGGGCGGGGCAATGAGTTAGAAGTGCTACTAGCAGCGGTGGGCGGGGTGGCAAGCTGAGGCCAGCAGCTTGTGCAGGGCTACTAGTTATCTTAATAACCAGCAAGGCCTTCGGTTAAGCCAATTTGACTTTACCTTCAAGGGGTTTTGGAGATGATGAATGGAGCACCGTGTTTCTAGAGACTAAATGGTAAGGCAAGGCTGTCAACAAGGGTGGTGCTGGGCATCTACAACCAGGAAAAGGTACGAACAGAAGAGCAAGAGGCTGAGGGTATTTGCCCCCAGAGTAGTTATGATTCCTTGTTAAGTTACTAAATCCGAGCCAATTTTTATATTTAGAACCCAGTGACTGAAAGGATGTTCAGGTCTCAAGAAGGGAAGGCTTGCAACACTGTGGCAAGAAAATACTATGATTCCTTTGGTCCTTCCCCAAATGCACATATGGGCACTTAAATGGTGACTACACTGGAGAAGAGGGAATACCTAGATAATTTGAGAAACATTGATAAAGTGTCTACTAGTAACTTGAGACTGATACCAGAGATGTGGATCATCATTATTCCCCATCCCCCACCACTGGCTCAAGTTGGGGCTTAAGGGAACAATTCAAAATGGTTCACGGTGGGGCTGCTCCATCTAAAGACTCACACAGGGGTAATTTTTCCAGTCCCAGAATAGATCATTGGTATTGATATCTTAGCAATAAGCTATCAAGAATAACCTCCACATTGGATCATTGACTTCAAGTAATGATATCATAGAAAACCTCTGAAACATCCCTCTTACTACAGCCAATATAGTTATTCAATAACAGTACCACATCCTCGGGTGGATAGTAGACATTAGTTCCACTATCATAAACCTGAAGGATACAAGGTTTATAGGTCCTAAACCTATCTCTCTTAAATGTAACAAAGAACTACTGTAAACTGTAAGTTAACCAAATAGAAGCTGCTGTGCCAGACCTGGTATCATTGCTGGAGCAGACTGATGATGCCTCGGGTACACTGTAGGCAGCCATTGATTTGGCAAATGTGTTTGTTTTGACTCCAATGAGAAAAGAGTTCCAGACACAGTTTGATGCTGTGGAACAGACCCTATTCATTATAGTTTTGCCACGGGTCTGTATTAATGCTCCCATTCTCTGTCATCATCTAATCTGAAGAGATCTGAGCCATGTGGACATCCTACGGAACACCAGACAAATCCATTATGTCCATGATGCCATGCAAATTAGAGAGGATGAACAAAAGGTGGGCCATCTGTGGGAGACCTTGGTAAGACTCTTAGGCTACAGAGAGTGGAAGATAAGTCTTGTGAAAATTCAGGGGCTGACACATCAGTGAAGTTTTTTGGGTCCAAGGGCAAGGGGACATCTACATTTCCAGGACATCTGCCACTCTAAAGGAAAAGACAAATGGCTGCAGCTTGCATCTGCACACAAAGGAAGCACAGGGCCTGGTGGGCTTCTTCTGGTTATAGAGTTAATATATTTCACACCTAGCCACTACCGCTCTGGCCCATACAAATAGGTCACACAGAACTGTCAACACTGAGTGGGACCTTAATTAGGAAAGGGCTCAGTGGCAGATCCAGGCTGTGGTACAAGCAGCTCTGAAGCTTGGGCATTATGACTTGGCAGATACCGTGGCAATGCATATGTATGTCAGTCATGGGGGAAGATGTGGTGGGCAGCTATTGCAAATGCCAGAAGAATTTTAAGACAGGCCCTTGGGATTCTGAAGCAAGCAGATTCTTGCAGATTCGCTGAACAAAATTTCCAACCCCTCTGGCAGAGAGTGCGTTTCCATTGCTCCTTGTTTCTGTCAATGCTTGGTGTTGTGGAACTCTCAACTTTCTTAAGAAATAAATATAAACTTGATGAATTTTTATACTTTTCCATATATTCATATGGAAAAATATAGAAAGTACACTGATTTTTCAAGCATCTTTGCCTATTATAAATGGTAGTTTTTTTGTAAGGTAGAGGCAAAGTAGCTGAGATTCATGGTTTCTTCCACTCAAAATAACAGTGTTTAAAAACAAGGAAAAATGAGGGTGTTGGAGGTGGTGAAGGGATTGAGAAAAAAGTAGAAAGAGAAAGAACTCACGGGCATGGACAACAGTGTGGTGACTCTGGGGGTGAGGGAGTTGGGTGGAAGTGGAAGAGGGTATACAGGGGCTAAATGGTGATGGCAAAAAATAATAAAATAAAATAAAATAAAGGGGAAAATAAACTTTTATAATTTGGAAGGAAGGAAGCTTCAGGAGTTTTCATAACCTTTACACCAATTGATACTTTATAATGATTTTGTCTATATTGTTGATTACACCTATCCCAGAGTTTTCAAAATATATAGTATACCCCAGTTCTTGTGTCTAGGACTTTAAATAGTAAAATTGCAATGAAGAAAGAAAGAAAGAAAGAAAGAAAGAGAGAAAGAAAGAAAGAAAGAAAGAAAGAAAAGATATATAGGTAAATATATACATACATATGTAAATAATAATAATAAGTTTAGGTCACTGATTTTGGGACTGTTGAAGATTACTTGCCCCAAGCTGCTGTATTGGGCTATCTCTGTGAGATATTTAAATCTTCCTAGAGGATTCAAGAACATCTGAGGAAAAATTAAAAGTCCATTCAAATCTTAAATGGAATCATGCATAAACAATCGTATTTTTGAGTTTTCTTTCCAGTGCCTGTTTTTATATTTAACAACCACTGTCTGTGGCTGAGATTCTCTCACTTACCAGGAATCTGTCTTCTCTAAAATACTGATGCTCACACCCTTCAAGCTCTACTGGCCCATGTGACCTATGAGTTTAAGTCACTCACAGTGACTGTCCATGATGGATAGGATAAGTTTTGTCTGAAGAAATAGATAAGGGAGAAAATTCATTCCATGTCAAAGTGATTATTTCAGCGTGAGATGTCATTATTATTCTTATTATAAATTAATACGAGGGTTGGAAAATTGTTATAATATGGGTTTTCACTTTTTATAATCTATCGTCTTTAGTGTTGGTAATGAACGTGTGGTGCTCAAAAGGAAGTCACATTGTTCCCCAAAATCATAAAGATGTTTTTGTTGTTGTGTGTTTTTTTCACTGTTGAGAATATTGCAGATACTGCTCATTTGCCCCCCTCAACACAGCTCCCACCCCACCCCAGGCTTTCACCACACTATTATCTGTGTCCTGGGCTATGCATATATTCATATAAGTTCTTTGGTTAATCTCTTCCTGCTCCCCCATCCTCCTACCCTATAAGTTCTATCATTCTGTTCTATGCTCCCATGTTCCTGGACCTATTTTGTTCATCAGTTTATTTTGTTCACTAGATACCACACATAAGTGAGATCATGTGATACTTGTCTTTTTCTTACCTGGCTTATTTTGCTTAGCATAATCATTTCCAGGTCCATTTTGGTTGTCTCATCCTCCGTTTTTACAGCTGCATAGCATTCCATTGTGTAATACTCATCTACCGATGGGCACTAAAATGTGCTTTTTTCCTGGCATCTACCTTGCACTGGGTTTCTTTAATGACCATATGTCATAATTCCTAATTATGCTTCTGTTTTCAGACTTGTATTGTCACCACATTTTAATTTCTAATCAATTATATAAAAATATTTTTATCTCATCTGTCTACAAAGAGTCAGACTCTAACAATTTAAAAATATATTTTAAAAAGAAATGAATTACCACCCTGGCCTGAGATGCCAGGTAGCTCAGTTGACTGAAGCATCCTCCCATACTCAAAAAGGTTCCGGCTTAATTACCAGGGCACATACGTAGGTTGTGGGAGGCAACCAATCAATGTTTCTCTCTCTCTCTCTCTCTCTCTCTCTCTCTCTCTCTCTCTCTCTCTCTCTTTCTTCTTCTTCTTCTTCTTCTTCTTCTTCTTCTTCTTCTTCTTCCTCTTCTCTCTAAAATCAATAGAACTTATCCTTGGGTAAGGATTACAAAAAAAAAAAATGAATAACCATTTGAAAGTGAAATAAAAAATCAGCGTTTAATAGTTCACATGCAAAGGCAACCTAAAAAGAATGCCTATTAGAGCCAGGAATTGAGTGATGTAAGATTAATGTCTCAGACAGAATTATCAAACACAGGTGTGTGGACCAGAACAAGGAGACAGGGGGGAGGGGTTGGAGGTGGTAAGGGGTGGTCAGCATAGAAAAGGGGAGTTGCAGTAACCAATATTGCAGTGTCATTATGGACATCTCAGGGGAGGGAGACACTTAAGCAAAAAACCTACCACATCCACACCTATTTACTTGACAGGACTGTTCTCACTGAAAAAAAATATATCTGTACCCCACTTAGGTCTACAGAAAGAGAGAAAATCAATGTCATGTCAAAGTGAGTATTGTAGCCTGAAATATAGTCATTTTCATCACTATAAATTAATACATGGAGATCAGGATATGTGTCTAATATTAGTATGATGATAATTCAATCTTTGAGTCAGTCAGGGTCAGCCCTTGTACCATGAAATACTAGTCAATGTAATGCTGCCCCACGGGATCATTTCCAGTGTGCAGCTTGCCTTTTCCAAGTGATAATTCTGTCTCATGTAACTGTTTTTGGAATTTCTATGGTTGTCATGGGTCATTAAAATTACTAGACTAGAAAGTGCTCTGTATTAAATTATTTCAAATATCAGCTTCAGAGTCATACTATATATATTCACAGTAACATGTACTTCTTTACTCTGATATCTATTGGGATGGATAGAATTAAAACCATTAGAAAACACATCAAACTTAAATTACCAGGAAATCTCATTCTTAATCAGTGGACTGCAAAACACTCTTTAATAACCTTCTGAAAGAAGCCTCGTCTCACATTTTATGAGAGTAGAGAAAAGAGAGATGTCAAAATAATAAGTAGGGAGAGTAGAGTTCTTATGTATCAAGAAAAATCTTCAAGACTGGAGTGACATTCGTAGTATTTATATGAGCTGCACTAAGGCTCATTAAAAAGTGTGTATAGACTGTGTCATGATCAAAGTGTCTGACCATGTCCTGACTACCTAAAAGGTCAATTCAAGGAGGAAAATTTAATCGGGGAGAGATGGGCAGCATGTGGAAAGGGAGATTTCTTTCTTTCATCCTGTTGTATCATGGGCTCATGTTTAGTGATACTCCAACATACACTAAGCACACTAAGTATTATTAAGGAATAAAATATCTCAGCCATGTGGAAAATATAGAAAAGGTGTGGTCTTTCTATTATCATCTTGATTAATTAAGTAGAATATACAACAAAGTAAATTTGCCTTTTGTGTTTTCCGGAAAAATCTCTCAAATATGTTTCCTAACTAGGGATTTAAATTGAACTGTGCTGTCCTAAACTTATTTATTTAAATAAATGTTCCAACATACTGTCAAAGGAGTGTAAGTGTGCACGTGCCCCCCTTCCTTAACCCCACATGTGACTACCTCAAAGAGCAAAGCATGGCCTATGCTTTGTCATTGTCAGCTCGGACATATTCCATTAACTAAGTGGCTTGAACAACATACACTTATTGCTCATAGTTCTGGAGGCTAGGAAGTCCAAGATCAAGGTGACTGTGAATGTGGTGTCTGGTGGAGGGCACTCTTTCTGGTTTGCAGAGAGCCATTTTCTTGCTATACCCTCAAGCGGCAGAGAGGGAGGGAGGGACGGAGGAAGAGAGAGAGAGAGAGTGCAGATTCTAGTCTCTTTCTCTTCTCATGAGGACACTAATCTCATCATGGATGCTCCACCCTCATGACTTCATCTGAACAAAATTACCTGCCAAAGACCCCACCTCCTATTACCATTCCATTGGGGGTAAGGGTTTCAAAGTATGTACGTTTTGGAGGGTTGGGAGGACACAAACATGCAGTCTATACCACCTGCTATAGATGAATTTCTGCCTAGTGATAACTACATATTTGATACCTTTTTTTAAAAAAAAATATATTTTATTGATTTTTTACAGAGAGGAAGGGAAAGAGATAGAGAGTTAGAAACATCGATGAGAGAGAATCATCGATCAGCTGCCTCCTGCACATCTCCCACTGGGGATATGCCCGCAACCCAGGCACATGCCCTTGACCGGAATCGAACCTGGGACCTCTCAGTCCGCAGGCCGACGCTCTATCCACTGAGCCAAACCAGTTTCGGCCATATTTGATACCTTTTATATCATCTCACAGCATCACATGGCAGTGCTGAACAGAAATCCGATCCTTATACATACTCAGTACTGAGAAAAGTCCTAACAGCCTCTCTGATGAATCTTTAGCAAGCATTTTATCTTCATTCTGTGTACATCGCTTTCGAGTCTCGGCTTTTAAGTCGGTCAAGCAAACTACTAGGGCATATTCCAGCTTCCTATGCCACTGCTTTGAATACAGAATTGCGTCTTAATTCGCCAAGAGCAATAGAATGGACCCAATCCAACAGTATATCCCTTCTCCCCTCATCAAACTCATTAGAATCCACCATATATGTTTCCAAGATTTCTGTTGATATAAATTGGCAGGTTTTTGCAATTCTTCTTTTGGGTGTTACACCTCTTCGACGGTTACACTTTGTACTTTACACGCTGGGAACTGCTAATACTTGAGTCTGTTTACAGGACTAGAAACAATGAGAAGTGTTGGAGGCAGTTCCTAAGGAGGACTAGTGGTTCCCTGAACTTATAAGATTATTGAATTGCCGAAACCGGTTTGGCTCAGTGGATAGAGCGTCGGCCTGCGGACTGAAAGGTCCCAGGTTTGATTCCGGTCAAGGGCATGTACCTGGGTTGCAGGCACAATCCCCAGTAGGAGGTGTGCAGGACGCAGCTGATTGATGTTTCTCTCTCATCAATGTTTCTAACTCTCTATCTCTCTCCCTTTCTCTCTGCAAAAAATCAATAAAATATATTTAAAAAAAAAGATTATTGAATTATTCTGAAATTATCTCAGAGCAGGCCATTACAGGGTCTTCAGGAAAAGGGAGACTAACTCTCCTAGCTGGACATAAAGGGCTGTTCTATAGGCACTTCATTACAGACACCTATAGGTGACAATTTAGGTAACTATTATGTTGACACATGGCACATGGCACGGAGTATCAGTGTCTCCTTTAGCACTGGAAACAAGGTCATGGATGCTTTTCAATCTAGTCAGAAGACCACCACCAACAAAATAACAAGTACAGATAACACAGAATCAACTCAGAGAACCCCTCCTTAGGGATCTGTTTCTCTGGACTCACTTTCAGCAGCAATTTTTGAAGGGTTTTATCAAAGGACCTATCCTAATGGGTGATACAGAACAAGAGATTTAGAGCATACCCACTTGTGGGATCTGCAGACAATTCTATGCTGGGCTGGGCTTGAAGTCTTTATGAAGCAGGGAGAGCAGAGAAAGTGTAACTTGCGGAAAGGAACCAGAAGCCATACAAACAAACTGGAGCCAGAGTCTGCCCTTGATGATGCCAAAGGACTCATATGCTAAGTGAAAGAAATCAGACAGTAAAAGACAAACCTCTTACATATGGATGTTAAAACAAACAAGTGAACAAACGAACCCATAAACCAAGCTCATAGATACAGAGAACCATAGGTGGTTGTCAGAGGCAGGGGAGGGGATGGGGGAGAAATGGATGAACTGAACTACACATTGTGATTTCCTAGAGAGCAAAAAACAAGCAAGTATCCAAAAGTATCCAAACCAAAAAATAAAAATAAAATAAAATGATGATGATATTAGGGCCTATCGCAGAACAATTGAATCAGAACTGTATGACTTTGGGCCAAGAGTTAGTGGTTGTATATGTAATTTTGAACCCTTAGTTTAGACTCACTGGGGCTGTGCACCATTTAGAGATGTTGGGTAGACATATGATTGTGAAAACACCTAACCATATCAGCACAAAAGTCAATTAGTAGATATAAACTCAGCATGATAGTTCAAGAACCTCCCCACCCCTCACCTCCTTCATATGTAAAATAAAAACTGTAATTTCCTCAAGGTGCATTTGCCCCTTGCATTTGCTTTGTTTATTCAAGTTTACAAAACAGAGTAAGAAGAATAAATATGATGTCATGGCTTGTCCCTGCAATAACAGATGCCCATTCAATGAAGTGCACACATAGTCTTAGATCTCACAGTTACTTGAACTCAGGAATTTAAATCTTTCCATTGTGACTACCCAACTCTTGCTGGCATGTTGACTCCTATTTAGTGGTTGCCAAATGGGATCCAGGGCTGAATAACTTTACCCCTTTCTTTCTGGGGTTCCCGGACCAGCCTGAATCACCTTGTTGTCCCCCTCCTGGAGCAGAAAATGATACTAATATAGGAAGAGAGGTCCAGGAAGTGAAGGGTGAGGAAATGGAGAAGACTGTGTTGACAACACCTTCATCTTTAGATTAAAGTTGCGGGATACCTATTTATCGTGAAGAGGTTTTTTGTTCCCATGACTCATATACTTTGGAAGGAACTTGTTCGTGAAAAATAGGCAAACCAAAATATATGCAAACAATGAATTCTGGTTTTCATTTTTTGTGAAGCCAATTCAATTATTTCACAAGGTAATGAATAAAGCATTTGTTCTGAGCCTTGGTGAGAGGCTTCATTGTAGATAATTAAGACATCCCTCTTTTTGTAAAAAGTTAAAGTATGTCCTTTGTACTATCTTCAATGGTTTGGGAATAGTGCCACTAGACAACTTAGATTAATATGCCAGCTTCTTCAATTCTTTTGTGACTTTGAACTTAAACTCAGGGAACCTAGATTTCCCTACAAGCAAAATAGTGACAATAGAGATATTACCTCTTTCAAAGAATTGTTGTGATAGAATATATGAAAAGTAGCACTATTCGTGACATCTAGTAGTTGCTCAAAATTGTTAGTCTAGTTATTATCATTAGCTTTTTCTTATTGTGTTTAAGCAGCAATATTTTTTAAAGTAGCAAGTAACAAGTAAAATTAATTCAATCTAATTCCAAATTATGGACACTTTCATGTTAAAGAAACATAATTGTATATGACCGTTTTGTTTTGCTTTTTGTATTAGGACTTTGAAATCTTGTGTGTGTTTCAGACTTACTGCAAACCTCAATTTGGACTGTAGTGTGATTTAAGCTTTCATTATGCATCTTCCTCTTCCATCTTCAAAATGGGAAAAATGTGCTGGGGAAATATTCAACAGAAAAATCAAACTCAAACCCCGAACACAGTGGTGTAAATGAGAGAAGCATTTGAAACTGTTTGGTCTTCCCACCGCTCTCCGCAGGCGTCACACTACGCACAGTCCCTGTGTCTCTGCCCCAGATTGTGGAGCGCAAGCCCACACCTCAGCTATTTGACCTACGCGGGCAACTTGCTAGCTGCTTTCTTACAGGAGCTTGAAACCAAGGCCAATACACTTCGAGGACTTAGGGACCTGAGGTCCGGTTTGTGGAGACAAGGCCGCCATCATGTGGAACCTGACGGAACTGCAGTGAGATTCACGTTCCCATTGCCGGGAGGAGACTCCAATGCCCAAGTTACCAGTGTGTCCCCTGGAAGAAAACGTGGAGGTTGCCTGCTCGCGTACCTAAGAAATGGGAACTGAAGAGAAGGTTCAGGGAAGACCAATTACTATTTCAAAAGAAAGAAATGAAAGACTGAAATAACGAGATAATATGTGATCAAAATCAATGAAATCATAAAATGTTATCTGGGGCTTTAGACAAATGTCTGAGAGCTGAAACCAGGGTTCACCTGGGAAAGCTTAAAGCATAATATGGTAAAATTCACGCTTCACAACCGGGAACTTTTAGGAAATCTTCATTGTTAAAGAAGATAGAGGTTTTTAATAAATTGTTATGGGCGGATGAGTTATTAATTTAGAAGACTATTCAAGACACTATATGTATATGTCAGTCATCAGGAAGATCTGAAGTGACAAGATGTCTTCCAAATGTCAAATTGTTTGGAATTTTAAGGAACTTAGCCTAACAGTAAGAAAATTTTGAACATAGTCCATCTTCCCGTTTGAAAAAACTGTAACGTTGTATATAGTGTGAGGAGAGCCTCAAAATAGCCCAACACACAAAATGTGAGCTCATGTCATTGTGAAGTTAATGAAAGGACCAGGATGTGTGCGAGTTGGAAAATGGGGTGAAAAGTCATGTAATATCCAAAAAACCACTGCAAACATCATAGTGTGTATGCACCATATCATCCATTAAAAAGATCCAAGTTTCCCTTTTCCAGAAATAAGATCCTCATAAAAAAAGTTAGATGATACAAACAAAAAGAAGAAAATGAAAGTCAACCATCCTTACATTCTTCAAAGTGATACTGCGTGTACCTTCTCGGATGTTTTTAAACAAGCATATTTTTAAAAATAAAAACTCAGGTAGTTTGTTTCATTTTATTAAATTTTTATCAAACAAACGTACTTGCATTATTTAAAAAGTGAAAGAAAGTCCCTCAAGCTCACAGATAATTGCTCCTTGGAAAATTCCAGGATTTATTATCAGCCATATGGTTTCTGAGCCTGTAGAAAATACTAGTGTTATGTGACTACCAGGAGCCAATATGTCAGAACGAAGGAGTCTGTTCTGATAGGAATGACATGTAAGGCATAATGATTTCTACACAACATTGAAACAAATGTTACTCTTATTTCCTGGTTAATACTGTGGTGAAATATAGCCTGGTTATTGTCCAGCAAACCATTTAGTTCTCCAGACATGTTTAGTTCTTTCTATTTTCAGGGATATTTCTAATAGAATATTGCTAAACTCTGTGTTTTATCTTATCTTTTAAAAATACTTTAGCAATGACATGACTAAATGCTTAGAAAATATGGCTATTAGACAAGATGTGCAGATGGCATAGGGTTTGGAGGCTAGCTAATATGATAGATGTCAGAATCAAGTTTTAAAATGACTGTGACAGGCCTATTCCAAAGTGATAATATATATGTAACAAAGATAAATGAGTTCGTGTTTTGGTTAAAATAGTAAAATTTACAAATGAATTGAGAATGACCTTTCTTTGAAACAACTCATGTAGAAATAATTTGGAATTTTTTTTTTACCACAGAATAAATACAAGTTTTGTAACTCCTACACAATTTGATTTTGCTGAAATGGAACTGTTGGGTCCAAATCAGATTTGGTATTAGTCCCAGTGCATGCCATGCTAGCCAGATAACACCTGAGGCGTTGTGTTTATTTCTCTATTGTATTTTGAGAGAGATACTGACAAAAGGTATATGGAGAAAGGATTTTGAGATAGCAAGCCATTTTTAAAAAGATCCATTTTAAGGAATTATAGTTATTTTCAGGACAGCAGAGTGGGTAAGCTCGTATGTCATGGAATCAGAAAGAATTACTCCAAGTCCCAGAACAGCCATTAACTTTGGTATTCTGACTTTGGGCAAGTTATTTTGTTTGTTGAGCCTCAGTTTCTGCATCTGTAAATTGCTTATGAAAATAACCACAAAAACAGATGCTAGCAAAAGTTAGATTTTAAGAAAGGAATACATAGAACTCAACATATTTCCTTGAGGTAAAAAATACATAGAAGAAAGGGTTTTAATTTAACATATTCTAATAATCAAAATTACCTAATGACAACTTAAATAATAAATTAGCCAATTAAATTCCCTAATAATTTAAATTACCCCAACTGCCTTGATAAATAATGAGCTATTCAAGGCAGTGTGAATTACCAGCTCTCTGGAAAGCCTGCTCTCAGTTGAAGTTTGACTGCATGGTTGACCACTAATTCTCATCTATACAACCATGTTACTTATTCTTTGGACCAATAGTGATTATTACCAGGCAGGCAGCCTACCTGTGAGTCTCGGAGTCTAATGGAAATAGACACAGTGGGTCAAGGGACAAACATGGAGCATCACATATAACATAGGAGGGGCACCTAAGATAGCCACACAGTGCATTCACCTGTATGGTAAGATTTCTTTAGCTGAATTGCTCATCTTTGTCCTTTTGTGAAGCATTACCCTTTAAAATTAAAACACTACAATAACTTAAGATTTTTATTAGTTTTCAATAAATTCTCTGTGCCAGCATCCAGTTCCAGCTTTCTGTGTATGTCCTCCTTCCCCACATCCTTCCTGGACACTTCCTCAAGCTTTCTCATCTCATCTTTCTAAGGACATGGAAAAGCATCCCGTGTTTCCTCCTCTCAGGGCATTTATCGTTATTTTTAATAGACCAAACCTCATGGCTCGCTGAGGAGTGAGGAACAGTCATCATGGACCCATGACTGAGGCCCCAGATTCTGCCTGTGGACACCTATCTCTTCCAATTATTCAAACGACCACCATTCCAGGGCAGAGGGCCGAGCTTCTGTTTTGAAAGAACTCGTGATCTACAATTGCTTTGGTTCTTCGGAAAGACGCAAACGTAGTTGTCTCTAACTTTCCCCCCCAGCTGTGTGGACATACAGCCATGTTCTTTCTCAGACTGCCGCCTACTTTGGCTCTCAGGAATGTGGTCAGCACAAACGCTCCCCATCTGATGGGGATAGAAGGCACATACCTGTTCTTGAGAATGAAACCATTTTATTTAATGTGTTTGGGGATATCTGAAAAGAGGGGGTGACTTGGCTCCCGAATTCTCTCTGCAAAGAATGTTTCTAGGGTTTGAGCATTCTGCACCAAATTTATTTTAAATAAAATTTATTGGGGTGACATTGGTTAATAAGATTACATGCGTTTCACATGTCCATCTCTATGATTCACGATCTGCATATTGTGCTGTGTGCACACCACCCAAAGTCAAATCCTCTTCTGTCACCATATCTGTGGCCCCCATCCCCTCGGGTAACCACCATTCTGCTGTCTGTGTTTATGAGTTTCAGTTTTATATCCCACGTATGAATGAAAACTATGGTTCTTAGCTTTTTCTGACTGACTTGTTTCGCATTCTCAAGGTCCGACGCCCTATCCTCTGAGCCAAACCAGCGAGGGCAACGTTTGTTGGTTTGTTTCTCAATCTCTTTTAATGGTGCTTTGTAGTGTGTCTGGCTGAGGGTCTAGTGGTTCAGATTCAATGCACCAAATTCACCTCTGCACCAAATTTAAAGGAAACAGCTCTTTAGAGAGCCCAACAGGATGGTGATGGACTTAGAATGACGCTGCGTAAAACAGAGCTTTTACCTGTCATATCCCATTGCAAATAACCACAGCCTTGTTTTTCTGCTGCTGAATCCATTCCACATTCAGTGCGCAAACTGATCAGGTGATGGAGACGTATAATCGATCACTACCCTGGCAGAAAGAGAGGGAAGGTACCCCAGCCAGAGTCGTCTGATCCCCAGCAGTGAGGCGATAATAAGGCTATTGGCTGACCAGAGAGACAGCGAAACACTTTGGGATATTTTTCTCCTCAGGCCACCCCGTCAGTTTACATTTGAATTCTTGGAATATTTGCAAGACTTACTTAGGAGTAATTTAATTTCTAGGTGCTTTTGTTGTTACTTTTGTTCAAATCTTGGTTTGACGTCTTGTTTTATCACCTAATTATCAAACCTTATGACATGATAAGTTCTAATTTTGAAATTTATTGAGGCTTTTTTTTTTTTTAAGGAAAAGTGTCTAATCAGTCTTGGCCAACATACCAACAACTCTTAAATGAGGGTGTACTTTAATTGTCAGTATGTAACATGACTAACAGGTGTGGGTGGTGAGAGGGGTATTGGATAATTCCAAATCATGGCTAAAACAAGAACTACAGCCTGGCTGGTGTGGCTCAGTGTTTGAGCATTGACCTAGGAACCAGGAGGTCACAGTTCGATTCCCGGTCAGGGCGCATGCCCCAGTTGTGGACTCAATCCCTAGGGTGGGGTGTGCAGGGAGCAGCCAATCAATACTCTCAAACACGATACTCTCTCATCATGTTTCTATCTCTCTCTCTCTTCCCCTCTGAAATCAATACAAATATATAAAAAAAATAGAAAAACTACAGCCAATTTTCAATGATTCAGTGGGCACATTAACCAGTATATAGATAAACCATGATTTAAAAACAAAAAAAACAACCCAGTATAAACCTGACATGGCTATGCTATAGCCCTGGTACTTCCTGATTTTTTTTCTCATAAATTTTTTTTTAATTCACCTGGGTTTTCTAGGTATGCAATTTCACCATCTTCAAGTAGCTACTGAATTTACTTTGTTGTTCTATTGCAGAAGGTAGTCTAAGTATAGGCAGGTTTTGTATTTTGGACATAACCAGCTTTTCTGACATTTTAACATTTATAATACCTTCAGACATTTATTTTTTGCTCTTGTAATGACAACAAAAAAAGTTGTGTGGATTTATTTTCATTGAATTCTTCTGTACATGACCATCCAATTCTATCCTCATGCTCATGTTTTTCTAATTGTTTGATTTTAGCTAAGGAAATGTTAGCTATGTCCCTTACTAGTATCTGTTTTGAGTCCAGTTATTTTGATGCTCATTCAGGAGCAACTGTTATTCTTAGTTTGCACCTGCATTATTTCTTCTCATTATCTATTGCATCCCCCTTATTTTCTTATCTTTCCCTTCCCTTCTGCCTCATGCCTCATGGGGAAGTTCTCAAGTTTGTCTGATATATCATTGATTCAATTTTCGGCAATGCCAATTCAACTTCTTACTGTTGCCAAAGAAGATTAATATTCTTTTTAGCTATTTTTTGTTTCCATGAAAATATTTCTTATCCTACTCAGCTCTAACACATTCTACCTTATTTTGTCTTTAAATAGACTATGCGCTTTTTCTGGTTTGTTTTATAGAATATTTTTTTTTAATATTCTAGAGAATTAAAAAACATTTCATAACTTTTTTTTCTGTTTATATATATATTTTAGAGGATAGTCTTTCAATAAGTTTCTTTAAGTTAAATAGCTCTCTATTTAACTTGGTATCTTTATAGAATCCATGTGTGAGGTTTTTTCTTTTTTAATTTTTCCAACTTCTTATTGAATAATGAGTTATTTTCCAGACATTTTTTTTTTCAGGAGCAAAATGCCTCATATTTACCCTATCTCCAAAGGTCAAATCCCTATTTCCGTTTATAGTTGGGAACAATGAATTTTAAGCTCTGTTCCAAGTGCCAGACAAAATTTCATCATGATAATAACAGCCAACATGTACTTAGCATTTACCATATACCAGGTGTTGTTCCAAAAGCTTTACATCACTGGCTCCTCCCAAAAGCCTTCTCAGGTAGATTCTATTTGTAATCCTACTTTACAGATGAGAAAAGTAAGGAACAGGAGGTTAAGTAACTTTTTGAGATCACTCAGTTGGTAAGTGGGAGAGCAAGGACCCTGACTCAGCTGTGTGACCTTAGACCAGTGATGGCGAACCTTTTGAGCTCGGCGTGTCAGCATTTTGAAAAACCCTAACTTAACTCTGGTGCCGTGTCACATATAGAAATTTTTTAATATTTGCAACCAGAGTAAAACAAAGACTTATATTTTTGATATTTATTTTATATATTTAAATGCCATTTAACAAAGAAAAATCAACCAAAAAAATGAGTTCACATGTCACCTCTGACACGCGTGTCATAGGTTCGCCATCACTGCCTTAGACGCTACTTCGTATTCCTACCTGAGCAATACCTCTCTGTCTCTTGGTGGTTTTCTCTCCACATCAGAAGTTCATAAACTTTTTGGATTTGGGTCATTTCAATGAGGAAAAAACAACAACTCTTATTAATATGCAGCCAACCATGTGTGTACAATCTCATACCGTCTTGCATACAATGGATCTCTAGACCCTCTGGGTTTAGATTCCATGTTCTGAACTGATTAAGTATGAGGTACATTATGTCTGGAGCATTCCAATGCCAAGGCTGATCCTGACCCTCCTGATGGTCTCCCCAGATACGTCTTCCACCTTCTCCTGATGTTCTGCTTAACCGTCTCCTAGAAAGTGTGCCGACTATCTGATCTTGGTGGGATAAGGTGGGGGACAGAATTCTGATAGCATAGAAACCAAGCCCTCACGTAATAAAAAAATTCTTATTAACTTTCTGGGATAAGCAAGGTGGCCATGTTTGGTCAGCAAGTCTTATATTCTTTGTAACAATTTAGTGATGGTTTGTCACAAATTATATTTTTCATTAACTACCAGAATAGTGGAATAATTTGTGATTTCAGTTTTACTGCCCGATAAACTTGTATACCATGTCTTGTGATCTCAAACATATTAATAGAAATGAAGGCGATCACTGCTTATAGGGAAGGAACCAAGTTTGATGGTGCCTGGAACTTCTGCATTCTTAAAGATAATTGTAAATTTTTCTTTCTTCTTTCTTTCTTTCTTTCTTTCTTTCTTTCTTTCTTTCTTTCTTTCTTTCTTTCTTTCTTTCTTTCTTCCTCCCTTTCTTTCTTTCTTTCTTTCTTTCTTTCTTTCTTTCTTTCTTTCTTTCTTTCTTTCTTTCTTTCTATTGTTAATCCTTACCTGAGGATATTTTTCCATTCTTTCTTTCTTTTTTTCTTTTTTTAAGAGAGTGGAAAGGAGATGTGGAGACAGAGAGAGAGAAACATCAATGTGAGAGAGACATATCCATTGGCTGCCTCCTACACAGGCCCTGCAGGGATCGAGACTGCAACCAAAGTACATGCCCTTGACCGGAATTGAAGCTGGGACCCTTCAGTCTGAGGTCCAACACTCTATCCACTGAGCCAAACCGGCTGGGTCTCTTTTTTAATACTAAATTATGGATATTGTTAAGAGAATGAATGTTTGTGTTCCCCCAAAGTTCACATGCTGATATCCTAACCCCCAATATAATAGTATTTGGAGGTGGGATTTTGGGAAGAAATTAGGTCAGGAAGGTAAAGCCCTCATGAATGGACTTCTTGGCCTTACAATAGAGACCCCCAGGCACTCTTGTGCCTTTCACCGCATGAGCACATAGGCCCTCACCAAACACAGGACCTGCTGGTGCCTTGATCTTGGACTTCTCACCTCCCAAACTGAGAAATAAATGTTGTTTCAGCCACCCAGTCTATGGTATCTATACTAATAAAAGCCTAGGTGGCCCTCGTGCCCTCGCACCCTCATATCATCACAAGATGGCCACCCCCACGTTATCACAAGATGGCTGTCTCCATGTCATCATAAGGTGGCTGCCACAAGATGACCACCACAAGATGGCCAACACAGATGGCCGGCAGGTGAAGGCAGTTGTGAGAGATCAGGACGGCAGGGAAGGGCAGTTGGGGGCGATTGGACCATCAGGAGAGGGCAGTTGGGGGGGACCAGGCCAGCAGGGGAGCAGTTAGGGGGCAATCAGGCAGGCAGGCAGGCAGGCAGGCAAGCAGTTGGGAGGCAAGTAGTCCAGGATTGTGAGAGGGATGTCCCAGATTGGAGAGGGTGCATGCTGGGCTGAGAAACACCACCCCCAGTGCACAAATTTCACGTACCAGGTCTCTAGTTTTTATTATAATAGCCCAAATAAAGACAACTACCAATTAGGCAGAAAAACAAATATTTTTAAGAAAGGGAACGGAAACTTGCAATATATTAGAAAGCTGACAAATATTGATTAAATGATTACGCTTTTTCATTGTGGAAGCTCATGTCAGCCTTCTACTCGTCAGCTTTTGATGTTTCTGGTTAAGTCATGCAACACCCATGACAGCTGCTCATTTATCTTACAACTGGAAACATCGTAGACAAGCATTTGCATGTATGCCGTGTGCCAGCCAGGCTTTCAGAGGATGAAAATTACAGTGCAAGCTTTTCCCCCCTTTGTACTGAGCAAAGTTCCATATGCACCAACAGAACCATTTTGCAATAGAACCACAAAATCATAAAACTTTAGAGCTAGTCTGACTATAAAAGGTGGTATAAAACTGTCTCACTGTAGTTTCTTATTTCAGTGTAATTGAAAGATCAGAATATGAAATGCTGGCATCGAAAGGGGAAATAGATCGCAAAATACCATTCAGTATAACTATGCTGTTAGAAAGATATCAAATAATCTAAATATACATTTCTTACTAGGAAATGAATATTTCAATTTTATTGTTTAATTTAATTTTGAGAGTAATTTTGATATATACCTATGAATTAATGTGAGAATTTTAGATTATTTCAAACTATGACCTTTCTTTTTTTAAATATATTTTATTGATTTTTTACAGAGAGGAAGGGAGAGGGATAGAGAGTCAGAAACATCGATGAGAGAGAAACATCGATCAGCTGCCTCCTGCACATCTCCTACTGGGGATGTGACCGCAACCAAGGTACATGCCCTTGACCGGAATCGAACCTGGGACCTTTTAGTCCGCAGGCCGATGCTCTATCCACTGAGCCATACTGGTTTAGGCTCAAACTATGACCTTTCTTGATTTAAATTTTGAAATAGGAATTATTCAGCGTTCCAGGGTCTTTCCCATGTATACAGGAGGTATACATGTTATTAAATTTTAATTTGTTTTTCTCCTTCTATAGATGATAGATAGATAGATAGATGATAGACTTTAAAAATAAATACAGACCTTACAGTAATAGTATGTTCTTTTTACCATCAAAGTACCTAAGGATGCTGTTGCTTTTAATTATAATTAATATAATTGAGTATCAAATTTTAAACTTAATCTTATGAACTAAAGACAATTGTTTTACAGCACACCAAAATAAAATGTTTCCGATTCTGCAGAACTGGTGACTTTTACAGCCATTCTTGAGAAATGATGTTTTTTCCACGTAAAACTTGGCAGGTAAACAGATTAAAATAAAAACAATTGTAATAAAAGGCAGGCAAAGCCGGAGTCCTGATTTTAGTTTTGTTTCTGCATATAATTCCATATTTTTACTTGTTTTTCACCTACTTTCCATAAAATAAATGACAAAATATATAATAGAGGAAAAGTAGCCATTAAGCACCCCACAATAAAAGGAAGTTCAGCCTCATCTTTCTTTCTATCCATTAAAGGATTTGCTTATTGTTACCATTTTCAAAGCACCGAGGGTAGGTGCAGGACAAAGGGACATGGCAGTTCAGACAAACCTGCAAATTCCTACTCCACTATCTCTTTTCACTAAGGATCCTGCCATTCTCAACTCTTTTGTAGCAAAATGGCAGAAGCTGGTGACAGTTTGAAGAATTTTTAAAATTGATTTTTAGTGAGAGAGGAAGGGAGAGAGAGAGAAACATCGACTGCTGCCTCCTGCATGCCTCCTACCAGGAATTGAATCTGCAACCCAGGCACGTGCCCTGACCAGAAACCAACAGGCAACCTTTCCGTGCATGGGATGACACCTGCCAACTGAGCCACAGCGCAGCCAGTGGCAGTCTAAAGCAGCTTTAGCTGTTATAGCAGCAGTTAGTACTTAGTAATTGGTACTTAGTAATTGGCCTAGACTAGCCTATGAAATGTCAAAGATAAAGAGTCCAAGAAAATGATAAATTGTTCCTTGATGAAATTCCTGGTAACTTTAGTTCCTGAATCATTCTATCTATCGATCATCTATCTATCTATATCTATCTATCTATCTATCTATCTATCTATCTATCTATCTATCTATCTATCATTTATCACCTATCTCTTTACCAGTAATAACACTAGCATTTATTGAGTTCATAAGTCTTTGTATCTTTTCACAGAATACAGAACTTTGAGATTAATACTAAATATATTTTAATTTGCAGAGCTCATTTTGATGCCTAAAGGGCACAAAGCAACTTGTTTAACTTGTTATATTCTTCTATATTGTATTATTTACCAAATATATATATATGTATATATATATATATATATATATATATATATATATTCATGACCTGTTTTACTTCCCAAAAGAAAATTGCTTCATTTATTAAATTAGAATACATGTTTTCGTAAAAGTTTAAACCATAGAAATATAAATGATAAAATATGCCTAAAGTCAACAGATTTAATTTATTGCATTAGTAAATATATACAGAGACATAGACAGATGAATGAGCATTTAAATACATATATTTAAGTAAATAGAGTAGTTAAATTTCATAACCTATTTTTTTTAATCCTCATCCAAGGATATTGTTTTCTAAAATTGATTTTTAAAGAGGAGGGGGGGAGAAAGAGAGAAACATCGATGTGAGAGAGAAA
The DNA here is from genome assembly GCF_964212035.1 of Myotis nattereri. Taxonomy (NCBI): domain Eukaryota; kingdom Metazoa; phylum Chordata; class Mammalia; order Chiroptera; family Vespertilionidae; genus Myotis; species Myotis nattereri. Next base: position 27,790,407 of record NC_138086.1, on the reverse strand, counting down.
CATTAATTGGTTACGTCCTACAAGCACCCTGACTAGGACTTGAACCCCAACCTAGTATGTGCCCTGACCGGTAATCAATCCTGCAACCTTTTTGGTGTACAGGATGGCACTCCAATCAATGGAGCCACCTGGCCAGGGCTCATAACCTATTTTATGCACTTTTTAAAAAATCTGATATTCTATTACAAACATTTAATATCAGATGATACAGATCAATATAATTTTCAATGACTATAGAGAAATGCATTGGTTAAAAAAATACTTGAGTAGATGGACCTCATAATTTAACTTATAGAATGAGACAATGTGAGAATGGAAGAGGGCACTATTTCTCTTCTTGACAGGACACTGGCCATGAACTAGAACTGTCTTGGGACACTAGAGTCTATGGCTGCACTGCATTTAACCACCCCCATCACAGTGGATGTTCAATTATTTCTAATCTTTGTAATTTAGTAAATAACACTGGTGCATTCTCTGTATTTTACCTTGGATATTTGTGTGCTTATCTGATCAATTTAGGAAATATTCCTGAATGTGACTGGAGATGCACAACTAAAACTTTGATAAATCTTTCCAAAATACTGTCCAAAAGCTTACACATACTTGTACTCCCACTAAAAGGACAGCAAGCATAGTTCCCTTACATTGTCTTCAAACAGATATAATAGAGTCTTTTTTACTTAGTCTGATGGGTAAAAAGGAGTATCTTAAAAAAAAAAAAAGGACTACATCAAATTTAAAGTTTTAATTTGGAAAGCTTTTCAAATGAAAAGACAACCCACTGAATGGGAGAATATATTCACCAATGATATATCTGATAAGGGGTTAATATCCAAAATTTATAAAGAATACATAAAACTCAACACCAAAAAAATACAGACAATCCAATTAAAAAATGGGCAAAAGACCTGAATAGACACTTCTCCAAAGAGGACATACAAATGGCCAATAGACATATGAAAAGATGCTTAACATCACTAATCATCAGAGAGATGCAAATTAGAACTGCAATGATATCACCTCATACCTGTCAGAGAGGCAACCATTAATAAATCAACAAACAACAAGTGCTGGTGAAGATGTGGAGAAAAGAGGACCCTCTTGCACTGTTGGTGGAAATGCAGATTGTATAGCCACTGTGGATAACAGTATAGAGCTACCTCCAAAAATTAAAAATGAAACTGCCTTATGACCAGCAATTCCACTTCTAGGAATACATCTGAAGAAACCCAAAACACGAATTTGAAAGAATACATGAAACCCTATGTTAACTGCAGCATTATTTACAATAGCCAAGCTATGGAAACAACCCGATTGCCCATCAGTAGATGAGTGGGTAAAAAAGCTGTGGTACATTTACACAATGGAATAGTACTCGGCAGGAAAAAAGAAGGAAATCGTACCTTTTGCAACAGCATGGATGGACCTAGAGATTAGTATGTTAAGTGAAATAAGCCAGTCAGAGAAAGACAAGTGCCATATGATTTCACTTATATATGGAATCTAATGAACAAAATAAACTAACAAAGGAGAAATAGATTCATAGATACAGAGAACAGTCAGAGGGGAGGGGATTGGAGGGCTGGGTGCAAAAGGTGAGGTGAATGAATTAAGCAAAGGAAAAGGAAACAACCTCAGACACAGACAACAGTATGGCGATTACCCGAAGGAAAGGAGGTAGTGGGAGAAAGAGAGGGTAAAGGGGGATAAATGGTGTGGATGTGGCATTGACTTGGGGTGGTGAACACAAAATACAACTTACAGATGATGTATATAGAAACCTATATTATTTTATTAACCAATGTGACCCCAATAAATTCAATAAAAAGTAAATAAAAAACAGTTAAAAGAAATATCTTGTTTTTCAATTTTTAAAACTTTGGTGTTATGTTACTAGTGAAGATTTTATTTTTTTACCATTTAGTGCCCATTTGTATGTATACATTGTATACAATACAACAACACATGAGTGAGAAAGGTGGTTGAGGGGAAGAGAGGGAGAGAGAAGTTATCATATGTTCTTATATTCACACATTTTTGAGGTATATCCTTTTATTTTGTTCTCATTGTATGGCTTCTTGCATAAATAGATATTCTTTTATGAGCCAGTATTATAATTGTTAAGCATAAAAACTTAAATTAATCCAAGCTTAGTGCAAACTCCAGCTCCTAGAATTACTAGCTCTGGGACTTGGAGCAAGCTCATTGAGCTTTTTGGTGCCTTTCTTAGGAAAGTAGGCGTACAGAGTTGTTGGAAAGATAAGCTAAATGGCAAATATAAATGCTAAAAGATCACTTGGCAATTAATAAATCTTAGTAGCTTACCAATATTATGACTATTAAAATATCTTGCAGATAAATATTTCCATTTTATCAGTTGGACCTTAAACTTCTTAAACTGTTTTATGACATGCAGAAATTCGTATTCTTTTAAAAGTCATCAGAATGTTAACAATTTTCTTACTTTGGTGTCATGTCCTAGAAAGGATTATTCTGTCTCTGATAAGAAAATCATTACCTAAGTCTTCATGGTTTAATTTTTGCATTTTGAGTCACCTGGAATTTATTTTGCTATTAGAAAGGAGATAGATCTATAGTTTTGTTTTATTTTTCTGGCCCTAATGAATAGTTAGTTACCCAAGCTTCTATGAAATAATTAAGCATTTTTTAAATATTTGAAATAACACTTTTGTCATATATTAAATTATATTTAAGCCTACTTTTGGATACTCTGCTAATCAGTGAATTTATTCATTTATTTATTTTTTAATGATAATAGTGATGAACCTTTATTGGTCACTTACCATTGGACAAGGTTGATGCCTGGTCCTTTGTATATACAGTGTTCCATTTAGACATCATAATAGCCCCATGAAGTAGATACTATTGATGTGACCACTTTACAAATGAGAAGACACTCTCTGAAAGATGTCTAAAATTACATAGCTAGCACATGGGAAAGTGAAGAGTTGAATCCAGGCAACCTGACATGGAGCCCATGTGATTCATTCTCGTTTCTGTTTTTTTAAAATTTTTTTATTGTTGACAGTATTATAGATGTCCCCCATCTCTTCCCCTTCCTCCCCTCCACCTAGCCACAGTCCCACCCCAGGCCTTCACCACACTATTGTCTGTGCCCATGGGCTATGCACATATGCAAATAAGTTTTTTGGTTAATCCCTCCCCCCCCCATCCCCCATCTCCTCTGAGATCTGTCAGTCTGTTCTTTGCATCCATGCCTCTGGATCTATTTAGTCAGTCAGTTTATTTTGTTCATTAATCAGCATATTTATTTCTGTTTACCTGCTATACATTCCCTATCTCACTCGACTACTCTTGTCCATCCAATCTCCCTTCACGCCTTCATGTACTTTCTAGCTGCACCACATGCCAGTTTCCCAAATAAGCCTCCCTGTGTTTCACACTTTCATACTGAATGCTGTCATTCCATTTGCCTTAAGAGCATCTTACTTCCCTCCAACACACACATACTTATCTTGTAGCTTTTCATGTCTTCAAACCCTCAATTCAAGTGTTGCTTCCACTAAGTGGTCTTTCTTTAGCATCTGGCTGCTTTTTGAGGCCCCCTTCTAGGTACTAGTAAGCTCCCATGGAACTACCTCTGTATTTCCCCCAGGGGAGTTTTCCCATGGTGACCATTGATTCCCTTCGATGTCTTTTCCTCTAGGAAGCTTCCAGAGATTGTCTGCATCTTGTTCAAGTTATATCCCCAGTCCCTGGATCCTAGTAGGTGTCCAATAAATATCTTTAAATGAATGAGTCAGTTTGTTTTATTAAATGTTGTAAAGTGTCCAAAAAAAAATGAAAACACATTGTTCCCTTTAATAATTTAGAGCCGTTTCAACCAAAGGCCTGAGCCAAATGGTAAATTATAGAAACCAGAGAAGCAAGCAAAAGGCTCTGCTTTTGTTAATGTCTGCTACAGTTTGGATGAAGGAAGAGTGAATTCCTGGCCAAAAGCAACCTCTTTCTAAAAGGAAAATTATTTTAAAGATGTATGCCTGGAGGAGGGTAGTGGGAACAATTAACATTTAAGAATTTTAGTTTATTTTTTTTCCTTGTGTTATTGGCATCGGAATACACACTTTAGATCTTGGAGCAGAGAACATCAGTTTGATGGGTGGTTTCTCCCATAGACACCGCAGAGGTTATATTGGACTTGAGAGGCAGAGGAATGGGCCTTTGGACTACAACAGCTTATATATGGCCCTGGCCACAAGTGAGGCTTGAAAGGTACTTGTGCTGTAATCATTTATTAGAATAATGAAGTTTTATATAAAATCCCCAAGACATAAAAATGATAGTGTTGTGTCTATGTCAGAGCAGTTACATCCCCAAATGATTTCTGACTCTGGGAACACAATTCTTTCAGTTAACAAATATTTAAGCTATTCTTGAGGTTGTTCTAAACTACAAAGATATAGCAACAAGTAAAGCAGAGTGACTTTTTTTTGTTAAAATTACAGAGTGCTAGGTGCTCTGTCTCATCTGGGTAGTCTGACATAGTAGGTCTGAAATGGTATTTTGTGGTTCTAGGGGCACCCCAAGTTGAGAACCACTAATTTTATGGGACTGAACATGCATACTACAATTAGTAACTGTAGATGGCATCATTATGTACAAAATAAAGTGCTGATGCTTGAACAAACACTTTTTTCTTCCTCAGATTAACTCAACCTCTGCAGACACTGATGGCTTCAGTGATGTAGCCATTTGCATGAGGGGCTACATCCTGTTTTGTTTCTAATATATTTTATTGATTTTTTACAGAGAGGAAGGGAGAGGGATAGAGAGTCAGAAACATCGATGAGAGAGAAACACCGATCAGCTGCCTCCTGCACACCTCCTACTGGGATGTGCCCTCAACCAAGGTACATGCCCTTGACCGGAATCTAACCTGGGACCCTTCAGTCCGTAGGCCGATGCTCTATCCACTGAGCCAAACCGGTCAGGGCAAGAATTCCTGTTTATTGTTGGTAGCAGTCCTATCCTACATATAAACAGCCTGGGCAAAATGCTTGTTGGAGATGAGAGAAGCTGTTGCTTTTATATTTCTGTCACCTTTGCATTCAATAGAGAGCACACATAATGTTGATAATCACTCATCTTACCCAAATAGTCAGACATACAGATGTATGACTGGCATCTACTTCAGTAGCTAAATGTTAACATCTGACCCATCAAGGCATCGGTGGTATGCTGAGTTTTATATGTTTCACTCTCTGCCCTATTTAAAGAGCCATTAAATCATTAACTCATTAAGGGCCATATAATTCATGCCAGTGATGTCACACTTTTTCCCGCATATGTGTATGCCCTTACCCTTACCCTGGCAATCTCTCTCTCTCTCTCTCTCTCTCTCTCTCTCTCTCTCTCTCTCTCTCTTTATGTGCACATACATAGGCACACAAATATCCTCTCTTTAGACTTTTGTTGGACTCTTCTCTCTCTTTGTAAAATAATCAGGATGTCAACTGAAAAGAGAATTGGAAAAAAATATTTTTCTTCCTCTTCTCCTCTCTGGCTGCCTCCCAAGGAACTAAGCTATGCAGCTCTGGATTCTGTCTGACACATCTTAACTCCTGACATTTAGCAGATGCTTCTCCAAGAAATGGGGGAGGGCGAAGGCGAAGCAGGGTGCGATGTAAGTAATTAGATTAACGATGTCTCAATTATCAAGATGTTTCCACAGTGTCCCCTTCTGCCAGCAAATCTGGAACAGAAAGGTTGTCTTCAGGGAAGGCCAGGTTGAGTAAAAAGATACATTGGTTTGTTCTGCAATAGGATGAAGTAAGAAAGTTGTTGTTTTTTTAAGCTATGTCTAGTTTTCATACCAAACAATAAGCAGATAAATCCAAGCCTTAATCTATATGAGATCACTGAACTGGGAAAACTAGACTAATAGACAGTTTCGATTTGAAATTCCCTCCTCACTTCTAGCCCACTGATTTAGTCCCCATTCATTTTACCCTTAAATAATTCACCTTCTTCCTGTATGAGGCTCACAAGTTGGTATTTTTTGGTAGAGGACAAAGAAGTCTAGGATTTGTTGCTCAGCTCAAAAATTAAATTTGCAGTTCATCTAAGAGTAAGTGCATATGTTTGTAAATTTGTGTCTGCATTCAATATATGCCTATAAATGTTTAGTATCTTGAGCTCCCTTTTGGACAAATCATAATATCCACTGTTACCTTCATTAATTCATGAGTTAAATAAAATCTTTGATTTGTTTATTCTGCTTCTATATAAGAGCCATGTTTGTGTCCCTTTTAAAAAATGCCCCCCCCCCCCTGTTTCATCGTTCCCCCCTTTCCCCCTGGCCCAGCCTAGCCAGCATGGCTCAGTGGTTGAGCATCAACCTATGATCCAGAAGGTCACGGTTCGATTCCCAACTCAGGGCAAATGCCTGGTTTCTGTGCTCTATTCCCAGTGTGGGGTGTGCAGGAGGCAGCTAATCAATGATTCTCTCTCATCATTGATGTTTCTATCTCTCTCTCTCCTTTTCCCTTTCCCTTCCTCTCTGAAATCAATAAAAATATATTTAAATTTTTTTTAAAAGCCCCACCCTTTTTTGCTTATTTTTCTTAGTAATTTCTCTCATTTGCATCAGAGATCTATTGCAGAGTATCTTTTTTTTTTCCAGTGAGGATAATTCACTTGGCAAAACAAACTAAAATGAGAAGATTGCTTGAGACTTCAAGGGTAGAATAAATAAAAGTATTGCTATGAAATAATGAAAGACTCCTTTTAAAAGTACCATATCAATGTGAGTGCTTATTGCTAATGAATAAAATCGATACTCCCTTCTATTGTGGATATAACCACCAAAGGTATTGACTTTCTTAAGGCAACAATTTGGAGCTTTATTAGCTTTAGGTAGTACTGCAGACGTAATGAAACATCTCATTTCCGATCACTTCTTCAGCATTTCTCACCAGTGTCCACATTGTTCATCATTATAACATCACCTCGTGGCAGAACTATCCCGCTGTCCATGATTGCAGCTTATTTTATGTTATGTTCATTTTTTTATAGGTTTCCAGTGTCTTTGCTTCAGAAGTAAACTCTCCGCCAAACCTGTCTGGAGCTGAGTTACAGATGCTGTCATGCATGGTGTTTTTGTGCTGGTTTTGTTAGTTTCACAGCCTGACTTCTCCTGACCTTGTCCTTAGATTAGTGCTCTGTTCCATCTACAGTCCCAAAGTCTCATAACTACTGGCTGTAATGAGTATAATTCCAGCATCTGGCGAAGCTGCACTAAAAGATATTGAGGAGTCTGGACTTGCTGCATGAAGGCCTCAGAGACCTCTGTACCGTGGTGTTTGAAGATCAGAATGTCTCTTAGGACACACAAGTCCTCCTGCTGTAAAATTGAGGGCTCAGACAGGCATGGAATCTGTGTAGCTCAACATAAATGGAGCCTTACGCTATGTTAATCCATAGAATTCTCAGGCAAACTATTTAACAAGAGGAATAAGACACATAACAATGCATTTTGCTAGTGTCATTTTTATCACGCCTTCACCATTGTGATTGTCAGAATTCTAAGACCCCGTTTCCCCCAATTCTCATGCCTGGTGTACATGCGCTGCATAGCTCCCTCCTCTTTACTGTGGTTGGGGTCAGTAACCATGACAGGATATCAATCCCCTGGTTAGGTCACTAATCAGTTGACTCTGAATTAAGCAAAAGGGAGATTATCTTGGAGGACCTAAACTGATCAGGTGACCCCTTTAAAAGGTTGGAATCTTGTACTGCTGGTTTGGAAGCAAGCAAGCATTGTGACTGTCCTGTAGAGAAAGTCCCCATGGCTAAGAGCTGCCAGGAAACAGGGACCTGCCTTCAGTCCCGCAGGGATCTGCCAACAAGCTGAATGAGTTCCACAGAGCCCCTCCCACTCCAGGGGAGCAGCATTCCCGCCAACACCTTCACCAGCCTTCTGAGACCCTGAGCAGAGAACCTTCATGCCACTCTCAGCCGCCTGGCCTACAGAAACGGTGAGATAATAAGTGGGTGTTGTTTCAAGCCACCACGTTCTTGGTGATGTGTTACTCAGCAGTAGAAAATGACGACAACCTCTCTTTAAAAGTGGACATTCCAGACCCTGAAGGACATGCTTACAGAAACACATTTCTTCAGAAAACAATGAAAATGGGGCCCTTTGAGAGGACCCACAGGAAGTTAATTCAGAAGAGTGGAGTAGAGCCAGCTGAGCATGCCCTGGTGCACTTGAACACAAACCTGCTATCTGGCAGGGCCAGTGATGGCGAACCTATGACATGCGTGTCAGAGGTGACACGCAAACTCATTTTTTTGGTTGATTTTTCTTTGTTAAATGGCATTTAAATATATAAAATAAATATCAAAAAGATAAATCTTTGTTTTACTATGGTTGCAAATATCACAAAATTTCTATATGTGACACGGCACCAGAGTTAAGTTAGGGTTTTTCAAAATGCTGACACGCCGAGCTCAAAAGGTTCGCCATCACTGGCCTAGGCACTGCTTCTCCTGCACAACTTGCAGAGGGACCACATTTCCCCCCATCTATAGTGGCCTGATCCTTTTGCAAAATATAATATACATGAATGAGTAGAAAAATAAAACTATTTTGAAGGCCATACAAGACAGAAGCCTCAATTTTTCATTATTCAACAGACAGAACATTACTGTCAAGCTGCCATGACATTTTCTGAATGTTTAATCTCAGTTTGGGTCCCTGTCACATGGCCGACTAGTTACAAACAGCAGGCCAGCACCAGCACGTGAGGGACATGGAGTGCTCCCATGCCCTCTGCTTCCATGCCTGAAACAGACGTCTTGTGTCAGCAGAGATAACGTGACATGTCCAGAGGGGACTGTGCCTAATTATAGAGGGGCGTTTTCCAGTTTGGGAGCTAGCTGGTCATTTCTTAGTTTGGTGTGAAAAGTCCTCTGAACGTGCCATAAGAAGCACACATTGCAGCTCCTGCTCCACTATTGAACAGCCATGGGATCCTGGCCAGTTACTTGTGTGTGCTAAACCTCATCTCTCTCATGGGTAAAAATGGCAATACTATTAATCATCTGTCTCCTATGGTTGTGAAGATGAATGAGGGAATGTGTATGGATGTGTTTTGCAAGCTGTGAAGCACTTTACACATGTATGAATTAATAGTACTACTATCACATTATCCCTCAATAACTCATTTCAGCATGTTCTGCACAGAGGATGGAAAATGAGGGAAATCTGGCCATGTGTTCCGAACAAGTAGATTTTACTGTTACTAACCGTTTCTGGGAATGACTGGGAACTGATGCGCGTAAACTGCAGATATTGAAAAAATTGCTTTGTCACCTTAATAACAGATGGCTGTGCACATCTTGTTTATGTGTAGAGTGCTCCTAATTAATAACATAAGCAGGAATCCCGGTCATTGATTTCCACCCTCTAATCATGGCCTTTATTCTGTCATTATTCTCAGGGGTATGTGAGGCAGGGCTGATCCTCAAATAACTCCCACCGTACTCGCTAGTACCATCTGTGAGCATTGTGGCGTCACCACAACACAACCTCCAGAGATGGAATCGGGAAGGAAGACAGCAGCATCTGGGTTTACAGCAGGAACCCCGGCTCCATAACAGAGCATTGCTCGGTGAGACTGCCCAGCAATGCTTTTGTTTAAAAGACATATAAAGAATAACTATTAGAATGCTGCAAGTGTTTTCTTTTGCTCTCATGAGGTTAAAATGTTCCTCTCTATGGTTCTCTCCTACCTTCTCATTTAGAAGAATCACTTTAAAATAGATTTATTATAGAATAGACTTATTGTCTGATGGTCTCATTTCATTTTGGAATTAAGAGGCTGGAACAATATTGTGGCCTCTGGGTTTTTCAGCCCTTGATAGAAAACAAGGTATTCCTTTAAAGACAATTTCTAGTTCACCATTCCACTGCATATATTTTTCATTTTTATAGTAAAACTATAAAAAAATCCTTTAGCGGGAGGGCGCAGAGTCTCTTGTGACTAACACACCATGAATCACTTTGTATATTCATTATGGCCTCAGTATTGTGCTACATTCATGTCTTCTGTATTATCCAAACATTGTCTTACAGAATCATTAAGAAAATTGAGTGTGTTTTGGATGTCGGGGAGACCAAGAAATAATATCTTTTACTGAATGAGAAAGCATACTCTTAGACACAGCAGCTGCAATCTGTGGGTGACCTACAATTCCACAAACAGGCTAATGAGCACATTCCTGTGAAAGGAACAATAGAATGTTACCTATTGTTGGTCAGTCTGCTGAAGTTCAGCTGCTGACAGTGACCTCAATTAAGAATATACCTGCAAGGAAATATCCCTCTAAATTACAACCTAATAGCCAATGGATTCTGTAATAGCATTAGGTGTGAACAGAACTCATAAAAATGGCAAAACAGTAAAAATCTATATTTATAAAACTCTAATATGCAAATAGACCGAATGGCAGAACAACCGAGCAACTGCTTGCTATGATGTGCACTGACCACCAGGGGGCGCGCGTGGAACATGGCGGGCATCGGCCACAGCGGGATGGTGGAACAGGTGAGTGGGGGCGCCAGACCAAGTCGGGGCACCAGTTGCTGTCATTGGGCAAGCCTCTGGTGGTTACTGAAAATTTTTTGCTCCCACATGCTGCAGTCCCACTGGGCACTTGCACCTACTGCTGTCACTGGCCCCACTTGCACCCGCTGCCGACACCAGAGCTGCTTCTCGCATCCACTGCTGGCGCCCGGCACTGGTCCTGATCACTCAGCACCATCAGCAGGTGTGAGCTGCAGCTGCTGGCCCCAATCGCCCCTGAGGGCTTCTCCACCTCCCCTCCTCCTGAGGGACAATCGGGGCAGCAGCCGCCGCTTGCACCCGCTGACGACGCTGGCCCCGCTCATACCCGCTGCTGGCGCTGTCCCCAATCATTGCGAGCCATCACCGGGTGTGAGCGGGGCCTGCGCTGTCAGCGCATGGAAGTGGCAGCGGCAGATGGCAGAAGGGACTGGGGGCTGCGGTGGGAGGGGCTGAGACCCGACCCTGTGCCTTCTGCAGCCTTGTGGCCCACAGTTCCTTTCAAGGTGCACGAATTCATGCATTGGGCCCCTAGTGTTAATGATAAGAATGATGAGCAATGGCATTTTAAGGTAAATGTTGGTGTTTATCATGGAGCAGGGAAAGAAAGAACTCAGATTCCCTGGGTTTTCTCAGCTTTTCTAAACTCTGTTGAACTTAAGTCAAAGTTTCACTTCCTACCCCAATTCATATTCTTTTTTTACTCAGGATTTCAACTTACTCAAGTTAGTTCAGAGTTATAATTTTAGCTCTGGCTTCCAAGCCCAATTCAACAAGGGCTCTTAGCCCTGTTCCTGGAATGTGTTCATGTGGATCCTGGAACACTATTAGAACCCTATTTCAGTCTTTATAGTAATACTAGAGGCCTGATGCATGAAATGGGTGCATAGGTAGGGTCCCTAGGCCTGGCCAGCAATCAGGGCCATCTGTGGGACGACTGTTGGGTGGGGCAACGGGGGGTGGGGGAGCGCTGGTACCCACCTTGCCTGGAGGCCTGGTGCTGCCTGCTGGTCGGCTCCGCCCCCCGATTGCTGCTGCCAGTCGCCTCTTTCTGAAGAGTGGGGGGACAGACACTCAACGCAGGAGCTGCCCCCGGTCAGTGCACATCATAGCGACCAGTCGTTCTGCCAGTTGTTCCACCATTTGGTTGATTTGCATATTAGGCTTTTATTATATAGGATTAACAATTAGGACATACCTCTAACCAAGCACTTTCTCTAGGTCTTAGAAAGGCTTCCAAACAATACAGCTTATCAATAAGTGATGTCCGCTGCCACTGTGAGATTGGGACTGGGCTGAGTAGAAGCCTAAGATGTGCAAAATTCTAGCCTCTTTCTTAAGCAGGCTGTGACTTCAGTCTACCGTCCATAGAAGTAAATCAGGGATGAGCAGGTGAGAACCAATAACAGGGTTTTGCAACATGGTACCAGGAACACATCAAGTGGGTATGAAAAGTAACAACATAGGGTAGAAGCAAAATGTGAAAGTAAGAAAGATTGCTGGTTTGGACAGGGTGGCCTGAGAATTCAGTTGGAAGGATTATTTAAATTACATTGTTCATCCTGGCTCCCCACCTCTCATTCGATAAACCTGTCACCTGTTTTCTGGTCCAAAGGCTTCCTGGGTCAACAGGACCCAAGTGAGTTCAAGCCTATAGGAGGAACATTCGGTAAGAGCCAAGAGCCAGTGATGGTACACAGAACATTGGTTGGAATTACAGTAGCTGCAAATAATACCTCTATCCAGCCCCACTTTCTCAAGGTCAATCCCTATGAATATAACCTTTCCATTTTTTTTTTTTTTTTTTTTTTTTTAGGATTTGGAAGATTACAGCTATTCATTGACTTCTTAGTCCCAAATTCCTCCACTTTTGTAGACACTGCTCTCTGATTCTCAGTTTGGTCTTGCATTCCTCTGCCCTCAGGTTAGTTCTCTCCCTGGCTTTCATGCCTCTTGCTCTAGTTTTCTTGTTTTATTTTTGTTTTGTTTTGTTTTTGTACCTTGTGACTACACTCCTGACTCTTTTCATTTGTGTTGCATGAACAAGTCCAGCTGGTCCTTCTGTTAGTGTTGTATGTTGACATCTCTCTGTTGTCTCACCTACGACTGGATAAAAATATCAATAGCTTCTGACAGTTGCAGTTCCAGCAAGATGTCAGCTTCTGCCTGGGAACACTCTCCTGTCATAGTGATAAGACAGTCTTGCTAATCAATTGGTTGGGGCAGCGTAAATAAAGTGTATAGGAAGCTCCAGGAAGAAAGCGGTTTAAAGTAACTGAGGCATTTATTTATTGAGTGAAAGAAATAAAGTAGTTAGGAAGGCATGTTTGGATTATATCTAGAAATGGGTTATAATGTTACCGTTTATGCAAACAAATTTAAAACACTGTAAAAGGTCTTAAAACAACAACGTATGATGAATTGTTGACAGAAGACAGAAGAATTGGAGCTGAACCACGCGTGAGCCTGTGTTTACAGTGTGATAGACTTTCTTCTCTTTGTGCTTTAGTTTTGAGTCTGTGTCAATCTGATGAAGAGGAGCCAAATGGGAAAGTTCTCCTGATCATAAGAAAGCCCTGATACTGTAGCAATCAGCTCCTGTTGCATTTCCCAGAATCATACCCATTCTTCTTTCATTAAAATTTGTTGTTGACTCATCTCCAAAGATCCTGGATAGAAAATGATAGGAAAAATAATACGCCCAACTTCAATGTTTGTAAAAACAAGCACTTGTATTTAAATTTCCAGTGAAAACATGATGTATTTCCAATAATTTGCCCTTTAAAATTTCCTTTAGCATCTTCTATTCCTCAGGTACCTGTGGATTATTTGGTTAAATTCTTAAACATGTATTTATAGTATAATATAAAGGGGAAAAAATAAATATATTTGATCTGTTCAGCACCTGATCTGATTATTGTCAACTCCATTAGAACATCTGTATGTAATTAAAATTCTTGAGAATATAAACATTTTAGGCTTTTAACATTTATGGTTATGTTTTAAATATTCCCCATACTGTTATGTACTGTTATAAATCTTTGTAATGTACTTTTTAATGAATAGTGTGTCAACTGGTTGATATACATTATATTCATAGTAATATTCCAATATTTGTTATTGGCTTGTTTTTACAAATTTTTACTGCTACATATAACATTACAATGAATACCTTCATATCAATTAATTATTTCCTTAGGATTAGCTTTCAGGACTCTCTGTGCTTTGTATAATTACAAAAATTATAATGATTTTTATAATTGTTGTTATGCTAGTTACTGTCCTAAAGAATTCATTCATTTAGTCATTGACTTTTCATTTCACCCAACATTTATAAAGGGCAATGTGTCTACCACAAAAAAAAAGTCAATATAGCAGGTGCAAGACAAAATTGAATGGGGAGTTAAATGAGGCAATAATAATAACAACACACTCTGATAATACATAGTACAATGACTCACCTTTGCCATGGTTTTCATGCTGATGGATGGAAAGTAAAACCTATCTCCTGACATGACACATCTTTGTCTTGCACTTACTACATTGTGCATTTTTTCCATATATCTCCCTTTATGAATATTTGGTGAATGGAATAATCAATGAATAAATAGATGGATTTCTAAGGATGGTAACTTAGTATAACATCATCATCATGTAACAACAAAGAGCCATTACATGAAACATTTGACTGTCATAAATTGTTCTTAGTTTACCTTAGAGCCTTAGCGTCTAGACCAGTGGTTCTCAACCTTCTGGCCCTTAAAATACAGTTCCTCATGTTGTGACCCAACCATAAAATTATCTTCGTTGCTACTTCATAACTGTAATGTTGTTACTGTTATGAATCGTAATGTAAATATCTGTTATGCAGGATGGTTTTAGGCGACCCCTGTGAAAGGGTGGTTCGACCGCCAAAGGGGTCGCTACCCACAGCTTGAGAACCGCTGTTCTAGACTCAATCTCTCCTGACCTTATGCTCCAGGTACAACAAACTCGTCACTGTCCTCTGACTACAGCTCAGCACCTTGTGAAAAGATGCAATGAAATACCATGCTTTAATGAAAAACAACGAAATCTCTCTTTATCTAATGTTGAAAGACAAAAATAAATGAACTCACAGATTCATAATCTAATGCTATTTATGTAAATTAAATACTATTTGGAGATTACTTTTTGACACAAGGGAAGATTAAGAAAGGTTTTTCTAAACAAAAATAAGGCAAAAGGATGACAGCATGACCTTTATTGCTAATAAACCTGCCTAAGAATGCACTGACTCTAGAGACATATGCCTGTGTTTGATTTACCATTCATTAGCAGCAGACATTTTACAGTTCTTTAAAGTCACATGTTAATTTGGAGGAAACTAATTAGATGAAAATTGCATTTACTATTACATCAGTCAATTTTCCTATCCATTTCACGATCTCTTACTTCCTATTGTTTCATTACATCATATATAATTCTCTCTTTACTCTTGGCTATTGAGGTCCTTTGTGCACCCCTACACATTTAATAATCAATGATGATCATCTTAAGATTTTAATTGGAGTTGTATTTAATACAGCACATGGTGGTATTGATGATTTCCCTGAAAATCAGTCTGTTCTGTCATATATGTATTCACTTCATGGATGAGGATAAAACTAAAGCTTTTAAATAGAAGCTGATTCCACCTCTCTATCTACAGATAGTTTCATACATAAACATTTTCTCCCTTCTCACATGTTTGTTAACCCTAGGGCATGTCAAACTGTACTTCTTGCTGTATTCTCCATAAGTATAACTATATCTGTCTCTATCCATCATCTATCTATCTGTTTATCTTAAAAGACATTAATAATTTCCCTCAAAAGTTTGTGGGGAATTCTTTTTTAAAAAAATGTATATGGCAAAAGTTCCATCTCTTCTTTATTTACTTACTTATTTATTTTTAATTAAATCTTTATTGTTCAGATTATTACATTTGTTCCTCTTTTACCCCCCCATAACTCCCCTCCTCCCAGTTCCCGCCCCACCATCCGCCCTCACTCCCCACTCCATTTCTTCTTTTATAAAGATGTTTTAAAATGGATTTTTAGAGAGAAAGGGAGAGAGAGAAGCATCATTGTGAGAGGGAAACACTAATTGGCACACCCCTTATGGGTAAAGAGCCAGCAACCTGGGCATGTGCCCCGACTGGGAATGGAATAGGCAACTCTTTGGTGCATGGGATGACACCCGACCAACTGAGCCACATCAGCCAGGGCAGGGAATGATTCTCTTTTAAAAAATATATATATTTTATTGATTTCTTACAGAGAGGAAGGGAGAGAGATACAGAGTCAGAAACATCGATGAGAGAGAAACATCAATCAGCTGCCTCCTGCACACCCCTTACTGGGGATGTGCCCACAACCAAGGTACATGCCCTTGACAGGAATCGAACCTGGGACCTTTCAGTCTGCAGGCTGACACTCTATCCACTGAGCCAAACCAGTCAGGGCAGGGAATGATTCTTGAATAAGCACCGTTCCTCCCCCTTGGTTGCAGCTAACTTGTCCAGTGTTCTCCCTGGATCCACACTCCTGTTGACTTTTGTTTTTTATTGTCATCCTTGGTGGCTGTAACTGACTTGGACATTAGCAAGATGTTCTTGGGACCTGAACAACTCTCTCAGCTTACTTCTTGCCTATGGATGATTTTTTGACAGACCAATTTTCTAAAACATATTTTTGACTTCTCTATTTTATTCTATCAGCTCTCTGGGCAATGACCACACCCAAGTTTCTTTTGAGTCACAATTTTCACTTTGGATATTTCTTTGTTCTCTCTTCTCTTTGCCTCTCTCTCTTTTTCTACTTACCTATGGGTACCTAGAGCCGGGATGAATTCCTCACATTGCCTGTGAAGTTACTGCAGTTGTCTTTTTTACCAAGTTTTTAGCTACCACATAAGAATGCTCATTCTTCTAGTTTATAATAAAAATTGTCCTCACAATCTACCATATAACTCATTAAGCCAATACCAGGTATTTAAGATTGTTTTATAGCAACTAACCAAGGTACCTATGTCTTTATCAGTCAACATGAGCCTGATTTTGCCATGTGTGATATTACAGTTTATAATAAGACATATTTATTTGATCTTCATCCACAGGTCTAGGCACAGAGCTTTTAAAACTCTTGGAATTTCCAGTGAGGAAAGCTATAAAGGTGTCTCTTGTTATGTTAAGGAGGTGACTTTTGGACTTAGCACCTCAGGGTGGGGGCTGGTTGCCAGAACACATGATTAGGTGGTTGAAGACTGAATCCTTCCCTTCACCTCTCCTGTGCACCGCCTGGCCTCTGGGAGGGAAGAGGGCCTGGAGACTGAGTTCAGTGGCCAATGGCCAGTGATTTACAACCCTGCCTATGTAATGAAGCCTCCGTGAAAACTCGAAGGAGAGGTTCGAGAGTTTTGGGTTGGTGAACTGTGGAGATGCTGGGAGGGGATATTACGGAGAGGGCATAGAAGCTCATGCCCTTTCCCCAGGCCTTGCCTCATGCATCTCTTCCATCTGGCTGTTCCTGAGTTATATCCTTTTATTATAAACCAGTGATTGAGTGAGTGAAATGTTTCTTTGAATTCTGTGAGCTGCTCTGACAAGTTCATTGAACCAAAAGAGGGGTTCATGGGAACCACCTATGTCCACAGACATGAATGGCGGGAGTGCAAAGTGTTATGACCCACTTTGAAAACCAAATTTGTATTCCCTTTTAAAATTGAACATTCACATATCCTGTGTCCTAGCATTTCTATTCTTACCTGTCTGCTCAAGAGAACTTGAGCATATGTGTACTAAGATGTGTGTGCAAGGAGCCATAGATGCCCTGTGCAGGGTAGCAAACACCTGGGGGAAAAATGTCAATTGAGAGGAAATGAATACATAAGATATAGTCAACCACTGGAATATTATGCAGGATTGAAATGAATGAACCCCATTTACATACAGCAACACAGATGAACTTTAATTACATTATGCAGAGTAAAAAAGGCCAGCCTTAGAACAGTGATGGCGAACCTATGACACGCATGTCACCTCTGAACTCATTTTTTTGGTTGATTCTTCTTTGTTAAATGGCATTTAAATATATAAAATAAAAATAAAAAATATAAGTCTTTGTTTTACTATGGTTGCAAATATCAAAAAATTTCTATATGTGACACGGCACCAGAGTTAAGTTAGGGTTTTTCAAAATGCTGACACGCTGAGCTCAAAAGGTTAGCCATCACTGCTTTAGAAGAAACATATAATATGATGTCTTTTACATAAATTTCCAGCACTAGCTATATATACATATATATATATATATATATATATATATATATATATACACATATATATATGAAGGTAATAAATTTAAATTTTGATTGAAGGTTATATAAGAATATGTGTTATGGGAAGAGCATATAGGTAAATATAAGTTACTGATAATATTTTAGTTCTTAGGTTAGGCAGTGTATTCATCAGTGTTCATTATTAATAAATTAAAACAATACTAATAAGTTCAGAAGTCCATGCATGGACTATTGACAATAAACATGGAACAAGGGCTATATTGACTTTGTTCTGTACATGTGTGTGTGCCTCTGTGTTAAAAATATAATTTTATGTGTAATTTAAATATTCAGTTCCTACAAGGCTTAAGCTGGTAGGATCCTGCCCAGCTCTCCTCACAACCTTACTTACCGTCCAGCTCCCCAGAAGTAGCACCCAATTCTCTTTAAGAGAGTTTTTGCCCAATATCCATCTTCTCTCTCAGTTTCAAACTGGTATGACCATCTCCCCTGTTCCTACCTCCCCTCCCATGCTCTTTGACCTTGAAGGTTGAGTTCTTACAGGACTTTTTTGAAAATCCCTCTGCAATCCTTTTATTGGGGTTTTCAGAAAAAGGCCAGGTAAGCCTCTGTCTCTAATCAGTGATTATTAACCATATTAACCTAATATGGCAACCCCGGTCCAGTCCCTATATTGGGTGCTTGAGGCATATTCTCCATAGACTTTTCTAATCGTGTGTGTGTACTTAGAATGTGAATAATACCATAAATAATATAATAATCTTGCATCTCTCATTTTTTTATTCTATAAGGAAAAAAGGGAAACTGATGTCTTATCTGAAGCATTTTGAAAATATTGAGACTAGATTTACAATTCTATCAGATTTGAGGGTTGTATTAAAATAAGTACAAAAATACTAAGTAAATAATACTAAAGTATAAAGCTGTGCTAGAAAAATATGAAATAAATAATGAACCATGTGGTTCAACTACAAAGAGTGTTAGCATGGTCATGATGTTATCAATCATGATATTTATAAATATTATAATGTAAACTATATTTTGATGGGATATAACCACGTGTTTATATGTAACTGTATTTGATATAGCCACATTTTTTACCTAACCACATATTTTAACTGTGACTAGTGTGAATGTAGATGTAAGAAACAAATTCCATTTTTCACTATAAGTGAATGGAAAACCAGACAGAGACATGTGACTTACTTGAAAATAAAGAGGTAAATACTAGAAGGTCCTATAAGCTCTCTCAAGAAGCAGGACACCTGAGCATGTGGGGAAAGCAGGAGAAATGGAAACTTATTTTAAAGCTTCATATATTTACAAGTATATTTATTAAAATCTTCACTACTGTCTTGCAATGGCTTCAGAGTCAGTGTCTTTTAGAGCTCTTACAGTTTAATTGTCACAATTTCCTCCTTTTTCATGGTTTTAAAAAACTCTCACAGTCATCCAACATGTAGCCCAGTGACTCCCAAAGTGGGCGCTACCGCCCCCCTGCAGTGATCCAGGGGGTCGGTGATGGCCACAGGTGCATTTGTTTTAACTTTTTTTGTATTACCTTTCTATTCTGAGTTCAATAAATAGTTTCATAATTTCAAACTTCAATGTTTCTAATTTACACCTTCCTTTACTATATTTTACGAAAAAGGTAGAAACATTAATACATATATCTTTCTGTTTAATTGCTATTAAAATTTAAAAAAAAATTAATTTCCAGGGGGCGCTGAGTAATATTTTTTCTGGAAAGGGGGCGGTAGGCCAAATAAGTTTGGGAACCACTGATGTAGCCCATAGTGCTTAGAACTTTACTTTCTGAATACTAACTTCAACAGCTACTTATTGATCAGCTGGAAATGAGTAATAGTGAAAAGTATACATTTTGAGATTAGATACAAGTTGGATATGATATATGGATATGAAATATAGATATATGATATGTAAACCCCAAATAAAATTAGGCATAAACAATTTACCATGGATATACAAAATATACAATGAATACACAGAAATAGCATATTAAAGTATAACGTAACAACTAAATAGTATAAAATATATTTTACTTACTTTTTATTTGCAACTGTATAAACTGTACATAACACTTATAGATGTACATACAAAGATCATAAAGATAATTTTTAAAACAATAAAGGAATTATATATATTACATATAATATGTATACATATACATATATTTATAAACACTAATATTTGTTCCTATATATATATATATATATATATATATATATGCATTTGTACATACATATTTCTGGATATAGACCCACATACCACATACAAATACATGCATATTTTATATTCATTGATAGTCAAATATAATAGAAAATATAGAGTAAATAATCACAGATAGGTAGGTTGACTTGCAGACAGGTGGCCATAGACTTATTTTTAACTCCTACATACAACTGAATATACTATGTATAAATATCAAGAAGTTAATACATAAAAATACACAGACATATACACACAAACCACACATACAGACATAGGTACAGAAATAGAAAATAGTTAATCTATTCAAATATGTACATTCATGGATTTGGAATGAAAGCTAAGCATGAGTAAATTAATGTATGGATGAAATGAGGAACTATCTATACATAAGAGAAGTAGGGTAGGAGGGAATAAAATTAGAAGGCGTTCAAATAATAACAGCGACTTATAAAATATCTAAGGTAACATTGCCCTGGCTAGTTTGCTCAGTGGTAGAGTGTGGGCCCGAGCAGGGGAGAGTTGAGGGCTCAATTCCCAGGCTAGGGCCCATACCTGGGTTGCAGGTTCGGTCCTGTGCCCCTCAGAGCACATGCTGGAGGCATCCAATCCATGTGTCTCTGTCACATCCTGGTTTCACACCTTCTGTCTCTCTCCCTCTCCCTTTCACTCTCTCTGTTAATATATAAAAACATCAGAAACTGTGAGAGTTCTGTGCACAAAGTAATCTTCATCATCTCTAGACATATTAATGTGTTGCATATTCTCTACTTCTGTGCAGCTTGTAAAAATGTGTGACTCTCACCTACACCCACCCCCATCTCGACCTCAACCCGGGTAGTTGTGAAATAACAATCATCACTTTAAGGATGACATTTGATATCAGAATAGTGTTTCCCAGCACTGGGATTTTCTTCAAAGGAATTAGCTTCACAGTGTACAACTTAGAAAAACTGAAGTGTGAATTTTCAGTACCAGAGGTTCGTCTGAAGTAGAAATAATCAGAAATCTCCAGAGAGCATGTTTCATTGTTGTTACTTACAGTGAATTTTCACTGACTCGTGTCAGCATATTGTTCCTCTCACCTTGTGCTCTCTTGACAGAAAATACCTGTAATTATTTGAAATCTGGGTATTTTTCCCAGCATACATGATTTGGCTTACAAACACACGCATGCTGGTGAGTAGGTCTTCTGTCCACAGTGCTGTCCTATCGTCTCACAGTAACAAATGTTTCTTCGTCTGTTTATTCATAATATTTGAGGAGAAATTGACTTTAATATGTGACTTTTTATTCACCATTAAAATTTTCAGGAAGTATTGGTGCCCAAAAGTGTTTCTGAAACACTTTTAGGAAGAGACAGAGAGACAGAAATGAGCCTCGCACCTTGTTATGAGTCACAACGCTTTCTCACTAAGAATAATTTTACAACTGTAGTTAGAAGTTGTTTAAATTAAACTAATATGTGCACTTCAGATAAAATAGCAGTTTTTGGTGGGGAAAATGTCAATGTCTAGAGGATATTTTGGATGTGGGAGTTATTTTGGTTGTCACAATATTTAGGGGTTATTGGTATTTAAGAGAGCCAAGAATGTTAGGCCACTAGATAAATATTCATATAATTTTTAAAATCTGTTCTGAGCCAACAGAAACTGACTTCATGTAAATAGGGGAACTATTATAAAGTTTGTTCCGTATTTAGAAAAATGTCATCATTGACAGAAATTTAATTAATGGCATTTGGTTCACTAACTCATACCCATGTATCACATTTTAAACTAGTGAATTCAGTGATTCCATCTATAGCCACACATCTCTGATGACTTCACTATTTATTTCAGGGTAGTTCACTTTAACTATTTATATTGTGAAAGACAAATTATATTATTCTAAATGACTGTCCTTTGGAGAGGTTTCTATTACCCAAATACGATATTAGCTTTTAAAAAAGGATTTTAAAAATCAATTTATTAAAACCCATAAACTATATTCAAATACATGAATTAATAACACAGTTTTTAAAGATGTAATTGATTACCTTTGGAAGATAATAAGGAACCAATTAATTATCTTAAAAACTATAGATGAAGCAAAAGGTAATAATTTTCTTGCTTTCTGTGTATGGCTGCTTGCTTCATTTTGCAATCAAATAGTAGACTTGGGCAAACATCTTTTCATAAAAGTACTTCAATTAGTAAATAAAACGAATTGTTAAATTATAGTGTCACTATTTACAACTCCAGTGAATTATTGGGTCTAAGCATTGAAACTCAATAGTTGCTAATACCATAAAAACAGAACAATCAGACATTATGTGTTTCCTAATGAAAAAACACACACAAGAATGCAACACATAATCTTGCCAAAGAAATTGAATATTAGAATGAGAAAATCTCTGTATCTATTGCTATTTTTCCCCCCAGAAATTTTAGGGACTGAGAACATGTGGAAATGCACTGTAATTTAACACATCTTAATTAAAAGCCCAATAGAACTTTTTTAAGGAAACAACATGATTAGTACAATATTTATGTGTAAATTCAAAGGATAAGAAAAAAAACAATTCTTAAAAAGAACAAAGTTGGAGAACTTATACAAGATTCACAATAAAACTAGAATATTTTATATATATGTGTGTAAAACTAGAATATTTTATATATATTATATACACACACACACACACACACACACACACACACATAGGCATACACATTAATAAAATAGAATTGCTATCTGAAGAGTAAATTCTCTAATATGTTTTCAATTGATTTTGCACAAAGTTTGCAATGGGGAAAAATGGTCTTTTCAACAAATCATGCTATAAGTACTGGATATCCATAAAGAAAAAATGTAATAAGAATATTATATAAAACTAGAGGCCCAGTACATGAATATGTGCACAGGTGGGATCCAGCCGAAACTGGCAGTCCAACACCACTTCTGCCTGCCACTCCCACTCATCTCAGCCCTGCTGTGCTTGCCATGGGCTTGCGCCCAGTCAGTCCTGATTGGGAGAGGGTCACGCTGCCAAAGCAGAGCTTGCCAGCTGTGAGCCCTGCATTTGGCGCCAGTCCTGAGGGGAGTAGGGGGCAGGGGGCGGACGCTATCGGCCCTCCAGGCAGGTGGTGGAATGCCCTTGCAGACCTGGGATCTAAATCCCTCCTGCTGACGTTCATGCTGTTGTCGGGAGCCACCTGGTGGCTGCTTTTATATTGTTTCTTCCTTGCAGGGTGTCTAGGGAGGGGAAGCGGCCATGGTGCCAAGGCTGACTTCCAGGAGGCCAGCGGTGTTGTCAGGATCAAGCCGGTGGCGCCCGTCCATTGGTGCCTCATCCGTTCTCTGGAGATTGGACCTGCAGGACTACTGAGGGAGTGAGTGGCTGCCGCCAGGACAGGTCTGTCAGCTGAGCGGCACTCCCACTGTGGGAGCACATTTACCACCCGGGGCAGCTCCTGCATTGAGCGTCTGCCCCCTGGTGGTCAGTGTGCATCATAGCAACTGGTCAACTGGTTGTTCAGTCGTTGGGTTGCTTAAGCTTTTACATATATAGATATACACCATATAGAACATGTACTCAAACAGATCTTGAACATAAATGTAAAATCTAAAACTATCACATTTCTAGAAGTAAACATAGAAAGGAAATCTTTGCTATCTTTAATACAAAAGCAGAAATCATTAAAAGTTTGACTTCAACAAAATTAAAACCACTAAATTTTCAAAAGCATTGTTAAGCAATTACATTTAACAGACTGAGATAAAATATTCATAATAGTTATATCTGACTTGTATCCAGAATATGTAAATAATTTTTATAATTCAATAAGGCGAATACAGATACCCATAACAACAAAAATCTGGACAAAGATTTGCTCAAATGCTTTACTAAAGAGGATGCAAATAGTTAACACAAAAAAGGTACTTAAGACCTTTAGAATTAGATAAATACAAATTACAACCACAACAAAATATGATTACACACTCAATAGAAAGCAGTTTGACATTTTCTCATAAAGTAAAGCATAGAGTTACCATACAAGCCAGGAATCCTACTCCTAGATATTTGTCCAACTGAAATAAAAGCATATTTCCAAACAAAGACTTGTACACAGATATTCATACCACCTTTAATATGAATCAACCCAAACTAAAAGCAAACCTACTTTCCATGAACAGCTAAATAATAAATAAACTTTAGTACATCCATACAACCTAATATTATTTAATCATGGATAATATTGGAACCAAAAAAGGAAACAGTTTACCAATACATAAATTATTTGGATGAGTCTCAAACATTATAATCAATTGAAGAAGGTAGACACAAAAAGTTCAAATTGTTTCCATTCATATGAGATCATTGAAAAGACAAAACTAATTTACAGTGATAGGTAGCTGGTTAGTGGTTTCCTTGGGCTGTTGTTGAGGACGGAGAGCAAGAAGATGTTTTGGATCATCAGTACATTTGATTTTAAAATAATCTATAATAATAAAAGAGTAATATGCTACTTAGACCAGACAGCTGAATGACCTTCTGGACGTCACAAAGCTGCCGCAGTGGGGGGCCAAGGCAGAGTGGTTAGGGGTGATCAGGCAGGCAGGAAGGCAAATGGTTAGGAGCCAGCAGTCCCAGATTGTGAGAGGGTGCAGGCCAGGCTGAGGGCTACCCCTCCCCCCATGCATGAATTTCGTGCACCAGGCCTCTAGTTGAAGTATAAAACTATTAAGGCAAAAAATATTCAGCACTTTCTATCTGGCTGTCATAGATAATTTGTAACTATAGACCTACTTTAAAAAATAATAACTAACAATTGTTTAATATTCATCTGATACTGAGCTGAATGACTTGTATAGGTTTATTTTGTCCTCATAATAACATTTTGGGTTTGGTACCATTATTCTCAATTCACACTTAAGGAAATTGTGGCTCATCAGTATTAAATAGTTTGGCCAAGTTCCCTTAGCAATCATAAGAGCAGTAGTCAGTTCTATATCTGTATGGTTGCAGAGAGCCTAATTTTAGTTAATTGCTATCTTCTTGGCCTTCTGAATCTTAACATTAAGCATCTACATCTTATTTCCTTGCACCTGCCTTAAAGAAGCACGCTATGTTGTTATGCTCTTATTTTTTTCTACACGTCTATTCAATAATAAATACTGTGAATATCTTAAGAAATATCAAGAAAGGAAAGGAGAATATACAAAAAAAGTAACTATTCAAGGATGCTGGATACATAGGTTATTTGATATGTCTCTATATTTCGTACCCTTGTAGCAATATTGCTACCTTACTTCTATAATTTAACAGCAACATACAGTTGAGGACTGGAGCATCGATCTCAGCATCATTCTTCCTATATCTATTCCAGGACCTACACTTCTCTGTTCTATAATAGAGGTTTGAGTTGGAAAACCCAAGCCAGGAGAATTTGCTACCAATACCAGCCAGGAGAAGTAACACCACTTAACGGTAGCTTAGCAGTCACACTGTGTCTGAGAATGGGGACAATCCAGTACCAATGGCATCCTATGCTGACTTGCCATCACAGGATCACTCCACAGTCAACTATATCTTTACATCTGACTCCAAACTCACCCCCTTCCAAAGAATAGTTTCAACTAACCTCTCCCTTCTGAATACTTTACTCCACATGACTTAGGATTTAAGAAATAATTCTTAATTTATGTGGTAACTTTCTGACAGACCTTTGCCCACCGATATCCATCTTTTATATTTCTGTGAAAGCTGTGTTGACTTCTGTCTCTATTATCTATTCTGTTAGGATTCAATAGGCAATGAAGTCATCATTGAGATATAGCATCTATCTATCTATCTATCTATCTATCTATCTATCTATCTATCTATCTATCTATCTTGTTTGGAAGAAGTAAGTACAACATTTTGTCTTCTGTGTCCCTGCAATGTGTAAAATTAAACTGTATGTTTCGCTAAACTCAGACTATACCCAGATAGTTTGATTCCTTCTGCCACATTGTCTAATTTTCTTGTTTTTCTTTGTCACCTCTTGATCTGTGATGGATGGTTGGTTGTTGCTTTCTTAAATCCCAGTTCACAACAGAAAGTATTGTTTCACTTCACCACCAAATACCTCAATATCTTCACGCCATTATAAATATTTCATAACTTACTCAGTGTACACACACTCCTACTCCTTGTCTTATTTTAGTAACCTTTAAAATGTCTACATGGTTCTCTTTGGGGCAATTTTTCTCCAATTTTCAATTTTCTTTCCTACTGTCTACCTACATATTATGAGAATTTTTCCCCAGAGAAAATTGCTTCTGTGTAGATGATCTTGCTATTTTGGATAAAATGGTCAGAAAGTACAAACTGCAATCTGGTCCTTTCTAAGGGGAGATCTAATTACCCAGCTGGCACTGAAGAATACAAACATTTTCACTCTGGACAGCGTTTATCTGTTTCTTGCAAGTACATCACTTTGAAAAGCTACTTGCTCAGCTAATCTGTAACCGTCGTGAAAATGTAATTTTTCCCTCCTCCGAACCAATAACAGGCACCTGGTAAGGCTGCCATGTGCACCCATGCATGCAAGTCTAACTGTTTCCATGGAAACCTAGAAAACCCCGTGTGCAAGGTTCCCAGCATCCCGCCACAGTTCCCTTTTCTCTGTGCTGCTCCATCTCTACATCCCTTTAGGGCTCTTGTGTGAGAGCACTGTGCTTTGCAACAACTCTGCCACAGACTTCTTTTCCATTTTCGCTGTTAGAGGGCAGAGCCTGGGTCTTATTCAGAAGGGTCGGTACTTAGTTCAGAAGAGTGCCTTAGCCTTAATGGGCACTCGGCGCATGTGTGCTGAACTGCATTGGATTGAGGTCATATTGTCTTCATCAGCTTTACTTTTGTGATATCGCAAACATGCAAATTAAGAGCTTCCTCAGCAGAATAATTGAGAAGATAAAAAGAGCCTGGTAACTGAATATAGGGCTTAAGTCACCAATTTATATACGTACTGGTATTTCCAAATTAAACATGAATTTTCAGCCTTCTTTCTTATCTTGAAAAATGTAAAACCTATAAAATTTAGAAATGAAGGAAAGTGAATTAATATTTATTGAGCAACTACTAACTATCAAAAATTGTACCTATCAATTTCCTGCAAATTCAGTATTAATATCTATAGGATCCAAGTGTTAAAACCTTAGGAAGTACAGCACATGTTGTCTGGGTTTAATTATTTACTTAACTTTACAATCCATGCCAGCACAGAATTTGTAATCATGCAATTGTAAATGATTGGGGTTAAGAATCTTAGAAAAGTAGTGACTAAAAACTTAAGGCCTTATTATAAAACAAGATGAACAGGCTGAGAAGATATTCTTAAACTCTTTTTTTAAAAAACTACTGATAGACTATAAAGTGAAAACTGGAACATTTGGGAGAGAGTACTTTAAGTTGGAGGTATACCAACATATAAAAATAATAATTACTAATCTGAAGTGTTAAACAATAACACACAAGAATACACATAATATTGGCAGAGGGTGATCAGGGTCGAAGCATTCTAAATCACTGTTTTTGTGACAGAAGACACGAAACCACTATATTTATAATGAAAAGTGAACATAATTGAGATGTTGCATCCCCGCTGTGTTAGTGGAGACCATGGTGGGAGTTTCACCTGTACTCACTATGTCGTAACAAGGCACCTCCTCCCTTTCCTTGACAGTGTGGTGTCAGAGACCTATTGGAGGGTAAATACACTCTATTCAGGGGTAACAAGGCCGCATCCCCTAAGAAGTGTCAGCAGAGACCACGTGGAGAGGTTGTGCTTTCCTTCCATCCCTGGTGGTGCGGTGCCCCCCTTCTCTGCAGGAGGGGCATCAGAAGAGACCTGGAGGGGAGTCAGGACTTCCGCCATTGCTCTGCAGTAACAAGGACACCCCATGGTGTTAGTCGAAGTCATGTGGAGACAAGAATGAGGCATCCCCTCCTAGGCAGCTTGATACCCATGGCAGCCTCGGATGGAGCCTAAACTCCCACACCCTCCCAGAAAGAACAAGGAAAACCCTCTACCTCAGGTGTCAATAGAGGCTGCAGGGAAAAACTAGACTCCCATCCTCTCCTGCAGTAATAAGGTGGTGCCTTCCTTCCACCACAGGAGCACTGTTAGAGGGAGCATGCTAACACAGAGGATTTCAATACAACCCAGAGTCTTCTAACATAGAACCCCAAATGTCCAGGCATCAATGGAAAATCATTTGCTACACCAAGAACCAGGACCATCTCAAACCGAATGAGAAAAAACACTGAGATGACAGAGATGTTAGATTTACAGTAAGGATTTTATAGCAGCCATCATAAAAATGTTTCAACAAGCAATCATAAACATGTTGGAAACAAATGTTTAAAAAGGAAGTCTCCGGCCCTAGCCGGCTTGGCTCAGTGGATAGAGCATTGGCCTGCGGACTGAAAGGTCCTGGGTTCGATTCCAGCCGAGGGCACATGCCTGGGTTGTGGGCTTGTTCCCCAGTGGGTTGTGTGCAGGAGGCAGCCGATCAATGATTCTCTCTCATCGTTGATGTTTCTATCTCTCTCTCCTTCTCCCTTCCTCTCTGAAATCAATAAAGAAATATATTAAAAAAAAGGAAGTCTCCGCAATGAAATGCAAGCTATAAAGGAAAAATAAGTGGAGATTTTTATACATATAAAAATGTCAAAAATGAAAAACTGACCATATCAAATGTTGGCAAGTAGAGAACCTGGGAGTCTGGGTCACACACTGCTTATGGGAATATAAAATGGCACAACCGCTTTAGACAAATAAGATAAAAACATATATGCTTTCAAAGATTTGAATACAAATATCCCTAACAGCTTTATATGCATAAGCTTGTATTGGAAACAATTGCAAGTGTTTCTCAACACATGAGTGCATGAACAAATGGTCTTATGTCCATGCAGTGGAATACACTGAGCAATATGCAAACACCACCGACGTAGTATGGGGAAGGCCTGAGGTGGGACAGGGATTGGGTGAAGAGGGGCAAAAAGGAAAAAAATGGAAGACATCTGTAGTACTGTCAACAGTAAAAAAAAAAAAAAAAAAAAAAAGGCTATTGATATACACTACAACATAGATGAGTGTTAAGATAATTTTATGGAGTTATAGAAGCTTGAAAGAAATAGGTACCCTACAGTTTCCATTTATATAAAAATCTAGAAAATACAATATACAAGGACAGAAAACAGAGCAATGGTTGCCTAGGATGGGGGGATGGGAAGGTGTGGAAGGAAGGATTAAACAGTAGCCCTAGGAGAGGCTCTGGGTGTGATCCACAGAATGTTCTCGCTGCCTGCCTGGGAAGGAGGAGGTGGTTGTTTCCTGAGGGACTGAGTACTGGTGCTGTTAGTTGGTTGTGCTCCTCTGGAAGTCCAGTGGGAGGGCCTAGGCTGCTACTCTGCATCCCAGCTGCCAAGGGCTACTTCTTGGGTCATTGCTGGAACGGGAGCCAGACAGGCTGACACCTGGGCTCCCACTGGCTGTCTCCACACCTGTGTGACCTCCTTGCAGGAGGGATGTGGTGACTACACCAGACTGCCATGGCCTCTGAGATCTGCCAGTCCTTCGTGAAACATAGAACTGGAGTAAAAGGAAGTTACAACTACAAACACTGCATCTGGTTTCACGAAGTCTTTATATCGTTCACATCGTTGTATTGTAATGCTTCAAAGATCCCAGTTAAAGATATCACTTCAGCAGTTCTCTGCAGCTAACCTTCTTTTACCTACATTGAAACTTTCTCGATTCAATATAGCTTCAATCCCAACAAGAATTTTGGGGCCAGAAAGATCTGCTGCAGGACTATTACAATTGTTGAGGGTCACCACACAGTCCAAAAGACTTGATCGGTGGAAATATATGATACCTGGCCTTAGTGACTGAAATTGGATTGTGCTTGACGTGTGGGAGATGGATGAGTATATCGACTTAGAGAAAATCAGGGAAGCCCTTCCTAAATCAGAGGACCTTGCACAGTTGGCGCACGACCTTGCCAAGATTGTTGAAAGCCTCAGCTTATCGCAGAGTTTTTCCACCTGATAAAACGGCATTTAAAGCAAACAGGTCATGGATCTGAAAGTGACAACATTATAGAAAGGGTCTGCTTGGTGAGCTCATTGTCTTACAGCACAAATTCAAGAAGCATGCAGAGCAGCTGGCCAATAAAGCATGAGCTATGCCCAACAGCAGCACCAGGTGTCAGGCAAAGAAAACCGACCAGCTTCAAGAACTGCCTCCCCAGTTAAAGCACCAGAGAATCCCGGAATGGTTAGAAAACGAGAACAGCCCAGCCGGTGTGGCTCAGTGGTTGAGCATCAACCTCCTAGTTCCTGGGTTGGTGCTCAACCACTGAGCCACACCGGCTGGGCTGTTCTCGTTTTACCAGGGGAAAAAGCCATTCAGTACGCTGAGGTCACCACTTCCCTGCTGATTAGCAGTGGGATTGCGCCAATGGAGAAATAGCCCCTTCACTGCAGCCTGAGTAAAGCTTTGAAAATAAGTTTTTAAAAAGTGATGTAAAGGAAACTTTGAGGAGCAGTGCATATATTCACTGTCTTGTTTGTGGTGACGCTTTCATGGGTGTTTCCATATTTCAATACATTAGTTGTAAGCTTTAAATATGTGCAGTTCATTATAAGTCAATTATTACTTAATAAAGCTGTTAAACTTTATTTATATGGCTATTAAAAGCCCTAATTTTTCGACTTGATTGACCAATTTTCAATGGCATCAATTTCTATTCTCCCCTTCATGTAGCCTTATTAAAATGCCCGAAGGGACCTTAATGTGGAATGATTCTATTGTTTGGGTACTTCTAACCGATCAAAGAAAGCCCATTTTTGTTGTTGTTCATTCTAAAGATTATCTTTCATTTCTTTTCTAAGGCTCCACTTAAGTGTAACACTTTACCCAAATGAAAAGTTCAAAAAGGAAGGCATAAAATAATCTTGCAAAGTTAAAAAGCATGCTCACTACAGAAATAGGATTAGAGGTAGGATTAGAGAAAATTTCCAAATAAAGAGCAGTATTTTTTAATCCAGGTGAAAAAAGGTATCTTTAATTTTACTGTAAAATCTGTATTATTTCCAGGTAGGTTCATTTCAGCCTTTAGTATTCACAATGTTTTAATTCCTGTGGTGGGAATTTCCTCTTAACTTCCTCCCCTTCTCCTGTAAACTTCTTTGGAGCAATCGGTGCTGGTTCTGAATCAACCCTTCCCATTATCCTTGACACTGAGTCTTTTAAATAGATGTTGTAGGCCTAGCCAGTGGATAGAGCTCCGACCTGTGGACCAAAGGGTCCTGAGTTTGATTCTGGTCAAAGGCACGTGCCTAGGTTGCAGGCTCCTCCCTGGCCCTGGCCCTGGCCCTGGTCTGGGCTTGTGCAGGAGGCAACAGATCGATGTGTTTCTCTCACATGGATATTTCTCTCTGTCTTTCTCTCTCTCTCTTCCACTCTCTCTAAAATTCAATGGAAAAATATCCTTGGGTGAGGATTTTTTTTAAAAAAAGATGTATAATCATGAGTTATTCTTTTTTTTTTTCCTTTTCTTGTTAAAGTAAAATTATATTTAGTAAGTGTTATGGATAATTTGTAAACAACTAAAATTCAAACAGGACTAAAATGTATGCATTGCTTCTTACTATCTTCCCCCAAATAAGCGGGGAACCTATATCTACCAAGACTGCGTGTGTGAATACAAATAGTCCCCTTTATAACACACATTATCGCATACTCTATGTAATGTTTGGTATCTTGCATTTTTCATTAAAAGTGTGTGAGCCCTCATTGTAGCATAACAAGGAGATTGCAAAATCCAATCAGATAAAATGACTGGAGTGAAATGATACAGATTAACCTTCGGGAAACAAGAACCTCATCTTTCCCGGTCTCAGTTAAGTTCTGCCCCTGCTCTGCTGGCAGTTAGTTCTGTTTCTACTTAAATCTCTGAGGGGAAATTCTGGGCCCTGTTGCTGGATAAATTATTCAGTAAAATGGCATGGATTCCAGCAATCTATTTGTCTCCTACTTTGTCAAACTGGTCCAGAGGGGTTTGGCCCAGCAAACCTAAGAGCCGTAGGTACTGACCCTCAGCTTCCCAAATTGGAATTGCCTGCCTGCCACTTCTGTGCCTACTCTCTTCTCAAATCTTCCTAATAGCAGGACTCTGGCCCACCCACATTTGGGCTGGCTGGAAGCCAGTAGCTAATCAAGTTATATCCAAAGTATGTTTTCCCAGGTCTGCTTATTATTGCTGCTGTTATTCCTAGTTTATCAAGGTTATTATTTCTTATCAGTAAATATAAATATACCTCATTTTTTAAAATGGCCACATAGGTCTCCATGGTATAGATGCAGCATGGGCAGTGAGCCAGATAAATTTATTCTACTCTCCAGACAACATTTCTCAGGCTGATCAATAATGTATATGCTTTTTAATGGTGCCAACTTCTCCAGGGTATGTCTGGTTTTTAATATGCCTTGTGTATCGTGGCTGGAAATTTATGGAAAGGCTTCTCTAGTGTTTCATTTAGAACATCTACAGTCTGCATTTTGTCAATAGTCACAATTATTTTCCTCTATCTTCCAGGCCCTATCCAGACTGGCTTTTCTCTAGGCTTGTTATATAGCTGCCATCTTCAGTCATCTCTCCACCACCCTCTTGAATCGGATTTATCCTTTCCTGCATCCATTTTCTCTGCCTCTTCTGGTTTGGTACATGTACCCTCTAGCATCTTCTAGGAAAGATTTATGGGAAGATAGTTTTATAAATCACTAAATACCTAAAAATATCTTTATTTTGTCCTTACACTTGATTAACAGTTTGGTTAGGTATAGGAATCTAGATTGAAAGTAGTTTTAAAACTATTTTCAAAACATCGGCCTACCATTTGTTGTCAGGTGTAGTCAGTTGACATATTTATTTTATATTTTTGTTATATTTCTTATTCCATTTTTATTTTTACCAAAACATTATCTGTGCATAATAATTTAAAATATATAATTTTACAAGTCTCATAACAAAAAAATGTATTTCTCCACTCCATTCATCCTCTACTCACCCAACCCCTACTCTCCACAGGCATCTACTTTCAAGTCTGTTAGTTGTTCCTTGTGGAATCTACA
Source organism: Myotis nattereri (assembly GCF_964212035.1). Lineage (NCBI taxonomy): Eukaryota > Metazoa > Chordata > Mammalia > Chiroptera > Vespertilionidae > Myotis > Myotis nattereri. Next base: position 27,757,076 of record NC_138086.1, on the reverse strand, counting down.
GACACATTCCCTGCACTGGGGGATCGCAGGCTTCTTTTATGCTCATAGGGACCATGGAAAGCAATTAGGACCCCTACAGTCACTAGAACCTTGCCAGCCCTGGCCAAGGGAGTGACTTCAATAAGTCATAATTAAAGGACGAGTTTCTACATAGATATTAGTTGGTAAAGAACTAGAAGAGATGCCCTAGCTGGTTTTGCTCAGTGGAGAGAGCGTTGGCCTGAGAACTGAAGGGTCCCAGGTTTGATTCCAGTCAAGGGCACATGCCCGGGTTGTGGGTTCGATCCCCAGTAGTGGGTGTGCAGGAGGCAGCCGATCAATGATTCTCTCTCATCATTGATGTTCTATCTCTCTTCCCTTCCCTTCCTCTCTGAAATCAATAAAAATGTATTAAAGAAAAAAAGAAATAAAAGAGGCAAAGAAACAGAATAGACCTCTACTCATTTATTTAAACACAGAAGGAACTGAGCTAGAGAAGCAACAGACTGGAGCATGGTGGAAATAATCAAATATGCATGCTTAGCCTCATCTTTATTAACAGCAACAGCAGCAATAACAAAAGCTTCCCTTTTCCCCTTTATTTTCTTGCATCTACTCCCCTTTAATTTCACTACTATCTGAATGGTCTCATGATCCTACCCACTTTCATGACTAAATTAAGTTCATTAATGCCCTTTATTGTATTATTATTTCATTGGGATTTTTGTTTTGTTTTGTGCTAATTGGTTTTCTTCCAAGGTTGTGCAACCAAAATATGCTTCTGTAATCCAAGTTATTCAAGGAACCAATTGTTTATCATTGGTGATGTCCTATAGACACCCGTTGGTTTTAAATGACCTTATATATTTTTTTTGCTGCTTCTTGTGTGTTTGTGTGTGAAAATCTTTCCCTCCTCATTTGTTTTATGGCCAATTTTACCAATTTACCATTTAATTGTCCAACACTTATACTAATATTTCCTTTTTTCAGGTTTAGCTTTATCTCTTAATGCCCTCATATGAAAAATGAGAATTTTAAACTTCTGCTCCCTACCTCCAGAATACAGTTAACAGACCATTTGGGTAAGTCAATATTTGCACTTTATATTTGAATATTACATAGCTTTTAGCTTTCTCTGGTCAACTATGTCAGTGGCCAGTCTTATATATTTTTCTTTTTTTATATTAATTTTTACCTTCCAAAAGGACACAGAGTTTATGGAAGGCAGCACAATCACACCAGTGACAGGCACTCGGCCTTTATTACAGAGATTCGTCTGAAACAGTTACTGGAGCTGGGGAAGGGTCTATGGAAGGCTGCTGCCTCCGCATCTGGTGGTAGTGCTGGATTGTGGTCGGTCACAGAACTACAGACGGGAAGAAAAGCTGAGTGAGAAGCAGAAGGCAGCAAGGACAAAACAGAACCCATGAGCAAAATGTTTAACCTGACTCTAATTACCTCCAGCCTCTGCAGAAAAGCTGGGACTTTTTGCCATGCACTGAAGATGTCGCTGGCCCAGAACTTAGAGAGTTTAAATAAAAAGATCTGGCAGAAGCTGGAAGTTCTGCCCAGCTGCCAAAAGTAGCTAGTATATCAGTGACAATATTTGTGAGCTGCACTCAGGGCTCTACATGGATCAACTCTAAGCTGGGACAACAGAGGAAAGGGAATTCTGGGAAACAGTTTCAACTTAGATTAATTGCCGGCATGAAGCCACCACAGACCCTCAGAGAGATAGAAACATACAAACAGACAGACAGACATTGGATTCATGAAATAAAACACAATGTTGTAAAAAAAAAAGAATTTATTTTTTAAAACTTTAGAAAAATAAAAAATACTATGGCAGGTTTTTATAATTCAATGGAATATTTATAAATATCTATAAATACTGTTCCAATAGAATGGAACAATAGGACAGAGAGAAGAAAAATGGGAGAGAAAAAAAATAAGATACTTATAGGATCAAACTGAGATATCCAAACAATTGGATTCTGATAGAACAGAGGAAATTGGAGGAGGAAATCCTTTGTTGGACAGTTAAGAGGAGGGATTGACTGCATTGATGGTCAAAACCTTAATTCCTCTGCAGAGAGAGGGCACTGTGGAAATAAGAAATCTGAAACTAAAAGCATAGTAATACAACAAATACATTCCCAGTTAATCTAACCTCGTGAAAGGCCAAAGAGTCACACCTTCTGCCAGTTTCTCACTTAGGTCAGAAGGTATGTCACTTAGAATGGAATTCCCCTTAAGAAGACAGACACCATGATAACACACCAGTTTAAATGTCAGAGTCACAATAGGAGTGGTTCCAGGCACATAATACTAAGCTACAGAAATAGGGAAAACATGGGCAGTCTCCAGCTGAGAGCTCTGCAGGGTCCCGTGTGTGAGCCAATTAGGACCTCTCTGATCAACCTTTGCTTTTGAACTAAGTATTGCATTCTTAGGAACCAATTGCTCATTAATGGCCTCAGCATGTCTAGGATTCCTGGCACCTGCTGAACTCTGTGTAATTTATTCCCAGCATGCACCTATTTTTTGACTCTGGTGTCGTTGGCGTGGATGCACACTAGGTGATATTTCTCAGGCTGACTCCCCAATTTGTCTCTTCTTGAAGGCTACTTGGAGGACCATCACCAACCTGCCCTCTTCCAATTCTCAGAGAATGTGATGATAAGTCTTCAGAAACTGACCCTTTGACTCATTACTAGAATTTTATGTGAACTCTTCATATTGTGAGTTATATGTCAGGATTTAGAACATATACCTCAAGTTCTTCATCTGAATTCTTATGGAATGCCTTTTATGTTTCTGACTCATAAATCCAGGCCCCTTGGTCAATAGGAAGTATATCTGGGTTTGAAGGGAAATGAGACAAATGAGGACATTTAATTAGTTTGCCAACAAATTAAATTTATCCCATTTAAAGATTTTAAAATCATATCATTCCTAATTTTTTCAGTAAAATTTTCCTTTTATGAAATGACAAAATTAGTAGTTGTTTTATTTGAAGTGATCTTGTTTGCTCAAATAAAAACTCAACTGGCAAAAGAGAAAAATAAATTAGCCACAGTATATCATATTTCAAATATTGAATTCGTAGCCCTGATGACAACTGATCTACTTCACTGTGACAGAAAGAGACACTTCTCCCAGCATATTACATTTTAAAGTTGACTGTATTTTGTTCCAAATATACAAATTAACTCTAAATATAAATCAAATTCTGAAATGTAATTGATTACAAAGGTATATGTAAAGCAACCGGGATTTTTATGAAACTCATTTTTTAGCTTAAACATTTCTATAGAAGTTTTTATCTTTATGTATATATATTGGTTTCAGAGAGGAAGGGAGAGGGAGAGAGAGATAGAAACATCAATGATGAGAGAGAATCATTGATTGGCTGCCTCCTGCGCACCCCCTACTGGGGATTGAGCCCACAACCTGGGCATGTGCACTGACCGGGAATGGAACCTTGGCCTCCTGGTTCATAGGTCAATACTCAACCACTGAGCCACATCAGCTGGGCAAAGTCTCCATCTTGATAAAGAAGTTACAGTTTATTTCACTAGTTACATGTGTGATAGGTAGGGAGAGACACACAGAATCCAGCTGTTAACCTCTGGTGCTGCTGCTTCACCAGCCTAATTTAGTGACAATCTTTAGGAATCAAACTGTGACCTTCTGGTTCATAGGTTGACATTCAACCACTGAGCCACGCCAGCCAGGCTTTAGTGACAATCTTCACCATCTTCATGAGGCAAAAACAGCCTAGGGCTCCTTTCATGTTCTTGAATATACCAAGATCTGCCCTACTGCAGGGCCTGCATAGTGCGTTCTGTTTGCTTGCACCATTTCTTTTTAAAATGGTTTTCTCAATTTTCAGCAGTTTGCCTTTTTCATAAATAGGCATGTGTTTCTTAAATGAGTAAATGAATTTGTGGTATGCATCAATGTACACGCTAGACAACTCATTAGAGGGAAAGCAAGGTTGTATTTTTAACAGTGTAAAAAAGGAAGAGATAAAACTATAGGACTATTTCCCTGTGTAAATAAAGACATAAGGCATTATTTACTTGACTAAAATAGCTATTGCTGTACATAGATCATTTGAAGATATCAGCAGATGAACTATTTCTCCCATATTTACATATTCTGCCCTGAACCCTTTTAGTTCCTTGGAATTTCTTTTAAGAATTCCAGTTTTCGAGCAATGATTTTCAAAGCCCACAGTTTCTGCTAACACACATTATAAATACTCTGAATGCCAAGCACTAATCCTGAGCTAGATGACAATTTTACATCTCTAATTCTGAGTCACACGGAGCCATTTCGCACGCCTGTGTGGCGGCAGTGGGTGTCCAAGCTGTTGAGCTTACTGCTCCTTCAGCATTCATCTTCTTATGGAAATTTTGAAAAGCATAAAAATGCCCAGAAAGCTAACCTTTAGGTCGAGTATGGTGATTTCTAACCCCAGATCTGACAATCATTCGTGGGAAAGATTACGGTGCGAATTGCTAGAGGCTTTCAAAAGATTTGAAATTTGATGCGTCCCTAATTTTTTCCCCTGGCTTCATGATAAGAAAGACAAGAGGGCACTTTTCTAGGAGAAATTTCACAGCATCCCTAAGTGCCAACTCTTTAATTAGAACAATATTTCAAGTGTCAGTGGATAAGACTACTAAATAAAGCTGAAGGATAAGCTGTTGGAGGTGAGAAAGTCCTTGAAGGCACTGTAAGCTCTATGCAGAATAAGGGAATGTATAATATACATCATAGAAGAGAGTAATTAAATATATATCCCCAGATCTCAATATAATCAACTGTCATCTTATTTTTCTCACTAATGGAATTCTGTTTTGTTTTCAATGACTGTGTTGACAATACATTACATTTCATTACAGAGAGTGAATTGTTTAGCTTATTCCTTATTCGCATCACCATTTCCTCCACTGTATCTCGTGAACTGAATAAAGATCTAGTCCGTAGACATGGCGGAGATATGCCATTTGCTCTACCTGGAATGCCCTTGCCTTCCTCCCACTGCTCCTCCACCAGACTTTCTGGCATGTTCTTTGGGACTCAGCTCAGATCTCCCCCACAGAGTCTTTTCATGATACTCAAATTGTCCTCCTCCACAAGGCCATGACCCCCAGGTTTCTTCTGAACCACTCAAGGAACTGTTCCTCTCTTTGTTTCTGAGCTTCACCAGGAAGCTATGTCTCTGTATTGTTACAGTTAAAAGCCTGGACTCCAGAGTCAAAATAGACCTGCATTGTTGTCATCTTTGCAAATATCAAGCTCTGAGACCTAGGAAAAGTCCGTTAACTTCTCTGTGCATTAAGTTTTCATCTGTGAAATGGAAATGATTACGGGGACTGTTTCACAAGCCCACCGTGATGGTAAGATGAGGTCATGCTGTGGTGGCATCGGAAGGAGCTAGAAAATCCCTGGGCAGGAGGAGTGGGGAAACGGAGACAGGAAAACTAAACAAGGCCAAGCAGTTTGGGCAGCTGCACCAGCTTGTGAATTGCGAGACCTTCCCTTCTCTGACCAAGGACACTCGAGAGCAAATGGTTTATGTCTCTCCTTCCTAACCAGAGAACACACAGCTTAAATCAGCCTGGTCAGGCAGATTGAGGACAAAGACCCAATTAATGCCATTAAGGCCAGTTAAACTCAAGGACAGATGAAGCTGGGGAACAAATAACAAAAATCCTATTAAAGCCAGACAGACCCAAGATCAAATAAAACAGTAAAACAAAACAAAGAACAATCCCAAACTCCCCTATATGCTCATTTGACGCATCCGCCTATTAAAAACGCACCTGGAAAGATGATGAATATTCTACTGAAACCCTCCCCTAAGGTTCTCGCCTGCAGAAAAAAAAAAGGGATACGAAGCCCTCAGGACAATGACTCACGGCAGCTCACTCGAGAGCTCGCTCATGACTTCCCTGGCATGAACGGTTTACTTCCTCCTAAACTCTAAGGGACCCCACGAGACGTGCAACCAGGGGAGCAGTGGGCAGTGGCAGCTTGACCAGGGCTCAGCCCCTGATTCTGTCCCCCGAAGCCCTTTTTTCTCTCCCTTCCCAGGAGCTAAATCAGCCTGCCGTGGCTCCCTTCTCTCCTATAACATTTCTAAAGGCTAACACAGCCTCGCCTAGGCTCTCCCCTCTTGCTTCTTCTACCCCAATTCCCCCCTTTGTTTCACTGTCCCAGCTTTAGTAAACATGCCCTCAAACCCATCTGGACTTACCTTGTGAAATCTTTCCTACACGAAGTCAAGGACCCACACATTACAGGCGGGCCTGAGGCAGACCCCTTCCGGGCCAGGCCCTGTCCAGGAACAATGCCTATGAAGAACTTGGTTCAGTGCTTGGCTGAACAAATAGTCCCCAGACGTTTTTATTATTTTTATTATTATCATCATCATTATTTTCCATGTTGAGAGAAATTGTGTTTTATATTTAGTATAGGCCAAAAAAATATATTTAGTAAAGGCCAAAAAAATGTAGTACATGAATAAGAAGGCTTTCTTTTTTCTCCTCCTATTCATTAACCAAGAGAAAAATAATTTTAAACTACAAAAAAGGAAACTAATGACAGAAAAACAAACAACACCCTCTCCTCTGACCCTAGTACCCATGAGAGTACGATGGATAATATCTTTACGGAGGGAAGACACTCAAGCGAAATATATGTACCTGCGTTTATGTCATTGCAATAAAGGCCATTATCATAAAAATTTATAATAAGGATCCCTGGTGGCAGAGGTCTGTGTTTAGGTTATCAGAGGGTGATATCTGTATTTGGTTTGATTTCTAAAACATCATGCATACCTACCTTCAAATGTACAACTAGCATTGTAATGTGTTCAGTATTTTAGATTTTCCATTTCTGCTTTTGCGTGAGAATCTGCCTGTCCATGATCAGCAACAAGTCCAGAAGTTCCGAGTCATTACCTGTGAGGCTGTTTGTAAAGCAGTGATTGCTCTCCCAGTTCAGATTCGACTGTAAAAGAGTTATACTTATTTGGGAGGAAAATTGTTTCCCAGCCAAACAAAAGGAAAATAAGATTTCCTATGGCTTTCTTTGTTGTCAGGATTTTCGATTTCCTATTGCTCGCTGCATTAAGTCTCAAGTTCACCACCTAGATTCAAAGCCAGAATGATCATAAAAGTCGCTATACCTTACATTTAAATACTGGTTTGTAATTTACAAAGTGTTCTCACAGCATTCAGCTCATTTTCTCCAGGCATTTCTGGAGACAAACCAGCAGAGACCTGCAAACCTGGCATGTGTCATTGGCCCGGCCCAAACTGCTTTGGATGAAACACCATGCGGCACAATCACCCTATGAAAATGTTGAGGGGGGTATGCTGTTTGATATAACCAAGGATGTTCTACTTTGGAAAATGCACAGAAGAAACTTCTTCCTACCATAACCAAGGGAATAACTGTGCTTCTCTTGAGCAGTTTAATCATATGGTCTTTGTGTGCTATGGCACTGATCAGATGTGCTAACTGACAAAATTATTAAAGTGGATGTTGTTGAAAACCAGTAGCAAGGACATAGGGCTTATACTGGCCTCATTCTCAGTTGCCTTACATGTCTCTGGGCTCTTTCTTTCTCATCTTTTTCAAATTTATGGTATCTGGCCATATTTTAGGTGGCACTATAAACTACTTTGCATCCTATTTTTAAAAGGCAGGGCATACATTATTAAAGCATTTTTACATATAATATTCTATTTGATTCTCACATCGGCCCTGCAAAATAGGCATTTTACTAACCCAGTCTTAACTATCCATCCATATTTTCCCCAAAAACAGACGTTTTCTGCGAAGTTTGGGAACTGTCTGCAGCCCTGGATCCTGCTTTGTGTAATAGATACCAAATGTGGGCTTATGCAAGCAGGCGGCTCACAATCTATGCCAGGAGCATGTCTCTCCAGCGCTGATTAATTCCTGCATCTAAAAGCCATGTGTTCATTGCAGACGATAAGCTTGTTGCACAAACACAAGCTAACCACACTGAGTAAGTTTGGCATTAGTTCTGCACAAACCCCAGTGAGAAGGATATTTGCCAAAAGGAAGGAGGAAAATTCCTGCCAATTTAAGCATGAATGAAATGTTTTGAGGCATCTGTAAACTTTTACATACTAAGTAGAGAAAACATACATCAATAAAGCTGATCTGAAGCGTTTTCCATCAAACTTGTTGCACAGAGGAATCCTAGTTCCAGGCTTGGGGAGTGGTCTAGACCTGTCCTTAGAGGCAGATTCACCCAAGTACAAAGTAAATATAAAACCATTCAAAAGTCAGAACATCCTATTGTACTAATTCTGCTCCAAATATTTAAGTACAAAGAGAAATAATGACACTATGTTGCAGTGCACTAAAACGTGATTTCTGAAGATATAATTATAGAAGCCTGAACATTTCCAGATCAATTTTCTCCTCCTTCTTAAGAAAGGAAGAAAGGAAGGGAAGAAGGAAGGAAAGAAGGAAGGAAGGAAGGAAGGAAGGAAGGAAGGAAGGAAGGAAGGAAGAGAGGAAGGAAGGAAGAGAGGGGAGGGAGCGAGGGAGGGAGAGGAGAAAAGTCTAGAAGCGCCCAGACCACCAAGTGAAAGATGCCGTTAGAATCACTCTATTCTAGTTTTACTTTTTGTTTTAACTTTGGAAAAATTCTACTTTTTTCCATAAAGTTTTATTTTCACATTGCTGAAAGAGAAAGATGGAGTCCACATGTACATAATCCAATTAGAGGCGGAGTTTAGAGTTGGAAGGACACCCGGGGATTATTATTTACTTTATTTACTTTATTTCTCACCTGATGCAGAGAATTAAAGAGAAGCAGAGTTTGCCATCTCAAAATATGCCTTGTAGAATGCTGTTTTTAAGCTGTTTTTTAAGGAATAAAATACTAAGGAAAAGCCTTTAACCTTCCCCATAAATGCCTCAGAGGAATTTGCATAGACTAGAGGACCTACTCTAGGAAGGGAGATACCATCACAGATAGTTTCATACAAACTGTTGTGGGATAGACCCAGAGAAATCTAGCAACTATGGGACACTGAGGCCCATTTCTTGAAAGTCCTCTGTGTCCCATAGTTGAAGATGGCCCAGCAAACATTTCTCAAAAAACATTTGCTTTTCCATCTCCATCTGAATTGCCTTCCTGCCCTTTGAAGTCCCAAGTCATAACCGCCCTTTCTCTTTAGTTCCAGATGGCCCCTTCTTCAGGTCTCACTTCTTATGGGATTCCTGAATGTACATGTGTAATAATTTCTGAACATTTTTTTCTGTTAATCTTTGTTATGTTAATGTGATTATTTAACCCAGCTAGAAGAATGCAAAGGTGGGAGGAAAATTATTTTTGCACCTCCACAAAGTCCCAAGCTGCCTCTCTTCTTTATTTTTTTTTTATCAACTGTAATTTCTTTTATGTTTTAAATATGTTTTTATTGATTTTTAGAGAGAGAGATAGAGAAATAGAAACATCGATGAGAGAGGAACATCGTCGATCGGCTGCTGGCTGCTTCCTGCACACCCCTACTGGGGATCAAGTCTAAAACCCAGTCATGTGCCTTGACCTGGAATCAAACTGTAATCTTGTGGTTCCTGGGTCAACACTCAACCATTGAGTCACATCCTCTGGGCCCAGACTGCAGCTCTGACACATATGGTCATTGAGTCTCTGCTGGAAAACCCCACCGCCTTGCAGAAAGAGGCTTGTTCTACCTGACACTATCATCAACAACCTCTTTTTGACATGTATAAAAGTTTTTATTGCTGTCACTTCCACATGTTTTTGCTTTCTCTAGCATCAAAGGACAGGCATATTCTTTCTGTTATATGACAATCCTTCCAATAAATGGAAGAGATTTAACAACTGTGTTGCTGTGATCCTAGGATAAACCCATGTGTCTTTCCTCCTGTTCCACATGTGCTATGGTTTCCAGAACTTTCATCAGTCTGGTTCCTCCACTCTGAAAAGAACCAACCTGTGCATAATCTCCCTAAAATATAATTTTCCAGTGTGGATGGGTCCGTTCAGGGTCAGTGGGACCATGACATTCTGTGATTATGTTACACAATATTTCTATTCACTTGGCCTAAGGCTGCATTGCTTTTTAATAGCTTCATCAACATCATTTGCTTTTGTGAGAATTAGAACTGCAAAAATTCTCTAAAATATCTAAACCTTTCCATATAAATGTTTTTTAGCTCATTTTAGTTCTGTATGTTTCTTTTTACCAATTCCTGATGAAAAGATTGCATCCTAAATCTAATAAGAGTTCTCAGAAATGCATGTAAACCTACCCCCAAAATACTTAATTTTGAACTACAGATAAAGTATCCAAGTTTTTAGATATCTTATTTTGAAACATCTTTGTGTGTTACATATAATTCTATGTGACTGGGGAATCTGGAAGTGGTTTCTTATTCCAACATGGTAGCTATAGTCACTCCAAATTATAAAATGTACATGAGGACCATGAACTCATGCTCTTTCCTTTGCTTCTTGCCTGTTGCCCATATGTGTAATGAAGGAAGTTGATTGAAGCAATAGAGGTCATTCTAATTCTGTGTGTGTGTGTGTGTGTGTGTGTGTTCAGGGTGTGTCTCTCTTAATCATGGGAGTTTCTCATTGGGTTGTAGGGTGCATATCTTTAATCATCATCTGTTAGTTCTCATTAATCCCTGGTATACAGAAACAGGAAAATAAAAATTAAACAAATTCCTGGTTCTCTGTTTCAATTCAGATTGCTCCTAAAAGCAATTGCTCATTGTATTTCTGAAAGAAATATAAATTTACAATGATTCTGATTCTATAGTTTTGAGTAGGTCACAGGAGTATATATGTATCCTCGCTTGCACTCTCAACCTTATACTTATTGTGAGGAAATCTAAGAATGACTAAGTTAAGCCATTTACACGCTACATTTCATGCTTCTTGGTAAACATGGGGCAGCTCTACTCCCTTCAGTCTCCTTTGCTGTATCCAGAGAATCCAGGCAAAAACTTTTTTGTGCTAGATTTTCTATTTCAAAGAATACTATTGGTGTTCCAACAAGTTGTACATCATATAGTTTTTTTATAATTCTTTATTTCTTCTGTATTTCATGTAGGTCTCCATGCTCATATTAAATCTTTAATATTTTTGTCGTCTCTCTCTTGCTTGCTCTTTCCCCCCTCTTCTTCTCCTTTTCTCTCCTCCTTACTTAAGATATTCTGGATCTGAATAGTGATAGTGTTTTAGAATGAAACTGTCTGAGTTCCAAGGGGCCTGGAGATGAATTGTTCCTTCCCCTAGCTTTTAAACTCAGAAACATTTAGGACTGTGTGTGGTTGAGCATATCATTTTACACTAAGAGCACATGCTCAAAATTACAACATATTTAGTCTGTCTAGCCAAACATTATTCATATCAATTTTACTTCACTTAACTTTAAAGACCATATATGACCATAAAGTATTTTCTTTAATAATAAATGTTAAAATTCAGCTGGCTGGTTTGGCTCAGTGGTTGAGCGTCAATTTATGAACCAGAAGGTCATGGATCAGTTCTTGGTCAGGGCACATGCCCGGATTGCAGGCTCAATTTCCAGTAGGGGGTGTTGTAGGAGACAGTCAATCAATGATTCTCTCTCATCATTGATGTTTCTATCTCTCCCTCTCCCTTCCTGTCTGAAATCAATAAAATATACTTTTTAAAAAGTTAAGATTCAATTATACTTTTGAATAGTATTACCCAACAGCAAATTTTGCATTATTATTTATTTTCATTCAATATTTGATAGTTTGCATCCCTCCTTCTCACGGCCACATTTCCCACAACAGTCATATGGGAGGTAGGCATATATGTGAACATTTGCTGGGCTGTGCCATATGAATAACAACTTGGCAGTGTAGGGTATTCTTGTTCACCCTGACAAGTCTGCAGACTCCAGCTCATTTTCCTCTGCCACCTAGTGCTATGGAGGAAAGGTCTGATTCTCACTCATAGCTCTCTGGTATTGCTTCTCTGGTGAGAGAGTCCTTCTCTGTTTAGCCTTTGTTGAACAATAGAGATAGATGACACAAAAATCCTATATAATAAAAGCCTAATATGAAAATTGTCCCCTCGACTGGGAGTTCGGAGAATTTCTGGCTGGTTTGGCTCAGTGGTTGAGCGTCAATTTATGAACCAGGAGGTCATGGATCAGTTCCCGGTCAGGGCACATGCCTGGATTGCAGGCTCAATTTCCAGTAGGGGGTGTTGTAGGATGATGAGATGTGGTAGAAAGCTCTATTTGTGTGGAGTTACATCCCTCAGCTTCCAAAGTCCTATTTCCCTTAAACCAGTCCTGGAAAGGTACAGCTGGGGTTTCAGTAGGACTTCAAGCAAAGCCAGTGTCCAAAGTTTCTGTTCCATGGTGGAGCTGAGTCTGGCATAGCATCAGACTGAATGCAGGACATAAGAGCACCACAAGCCAGGAATCAGACTTGAGCAGCAAGAGAGAAGGGAGGGGGCTCCTCTGTTCAGGAGCTTATGGACCTCAGATTTTGCACCCTTGCAGGGGTCAAGCCTATTCTGGCCAATGACCTGCTTGCTCCTACGTGTGACTGACAGATAATCACCTTTCCTACGTCATTCAGACCTTATTGGGTAGGTGTCTATTCTTTCTTCATCAAGTCCCTTTCTCAAGGATCTGCAGAGAACAGACATGGAGAGTGTTAAACTGAAGCTTTCTGGAACAATATCATGCCTATATCACTTGGCCCTCCCTTTGCTCCTTTCCTATTAATTAATAACCAGGTTATTACAATGGCATTAGCTTTACTCATGCTAAACCCTTGTTTTTCTCATAAATCTATATCCAAGGTATCAAGACAGAACATGTAACCATTTGTAATAGTAAAAAAAAAAAATGCAAAGTACCTAAAAGTTAATTTAGCAATAAACTATAGGACTTATAGACAAATCAATCAATCAAAAATAGCAGAGGGTATATAATATGACTTGATGGCATGTATTGAAATATATGACTTTAAAGGGGGAACCTTACTATCATAAAGATAAAATTTAGACTCAGATTTATATATACATTTATGTAATTCTAATCAAAATATACATCGGTTTTGGGAGAGGGCATTTTTTTTTGCAAAATTATACAAAATATGATGGCATTTAAGTGACTAAAAATAACTTAAAAATTGAATAATAAGAACAATGAAAAAAAGATAAACCCTACCAAGTAAAATCAAATGGTGTTAAAGACAGGTTAATGGATCAAATATAGAGTAAAAAGTCAATGTGTATTACATATGCTGGGTCCTTAGTAACACTTTCCATCTGGAAACATATCTTTCAACTCAGGGAAATTTTTCTGAATTATTTTGTTAATAATTTTATCATCTTCACTCTTTTTCTACTCAGTTTGGAAGTGCTTTTAGTCATATGTTGGATCACCTGGACTCTTCCTCTAACCTTCTTCTACTTTCCTACTCAGATGTTTTTTTCCCCCTTTGCTTTCTAGGTGGCCATCTCAATTTTATTTTCAGTGCCTTCTACTAACTTTTGAATATCTGCTATTATGCTTTTATTTTTAAAGAGCTATTATCTTATTTTTTCAGTATCCTTTAATGTTTGTAGAAACATTTTCTTGTTTCTTAGTTGAAAAATCTTTTGTCTCTTTTATGATGTTAACTTAGCTTCTTAAAATTCTTCTTGTGATTCTGGTTAACCACCTTATCCAACTGATAGAATTTAGCATCATTAATTATTATCATTGGTGGACCAATCTAAATGTATGGGCTCTCCTAATATGAACACAAAATAACATCATCAATAGAGTAGAGGTAGAAAATAGAAAAAATAGGGAAATAACCTCAAAAAATATCATTAGGAAACAGTCAAATTCAGAATATAAGATGTTTTATGTACAAGATAATTGACTTGGACTCCTCAAAACATAAATGTCATAAAAAACGGAGGCTAGAGGGACTGTTCTATAATAAAAAGTCTAAAAATATGCAAAAACAAAATGTAATTCATGAAATCTGGTTGCATCATGGAATAATAATGAGGCATCAGTAAAAGTCACTGTGGGATTATAGAAAGTAAATGGTAAAAAAATAATTTTCTTAGATTTGAAAATGCCAACTTATATGGAAAGCCCTTATTTTTAGGAGATATATGCTGAATTATTGAGGAGTGAAATTTCATGATTCAGCATGAGAGAAAAAACACAAGTGTAGTAAAATATTCTTTGCACTATTTATTCAGCTTACTTTAGGTTTGACATTATTTTTTTTAATTATTAAATATATTGGGGTGATATTAGTTAATCAGATCATAGGTTTCAAGTGTATATTTCTATAATACAAGATCTGTTTGCCCACCACCCAAAGTCAGACCATCTTCTGTCAACATAGATAAAAGCTGAGGAAAGGTGTTCTTTTCTTGCAGAGTCGGTCACCCCTTTTGCTCTGTCTGTTTTACTTCCTCAGGTGGCAGGTAACCCTGGGTGTCTGCTTACTCACGGTTAAGAACAGAAGATTAAATTGTGAATCATGTATGAATGTAGGTGGGGCACGCTTACCGTGGTTTAACTGTTACAGTATCTGGGCTGGGTTCATTTTTGTTTTCTTTCTGTTTGTTTGTTTTTATTCTTTTTACTTTGCTGTAAATACTCTTATACAGTGGGGCCTTGCCTTACGAGTGTACCGACTAACGAGTTTTTCGAGATACGAGCCGTCTCTCGGCCGATTGTTTGCTTTGAGTTGTGAGCTAAAATTCGGGTTATGAGCCAGCTTCAGATACCCCACCGCTAGTTGGCACAGCATCAGCCCAACATCACGTGTCTCACTCGTTCACTTTTTGATTTGACATACGAGTAATTTGAGTTACGAGCTCCATCATGGAACGAATTAAACTCGTAAGTCAAGGCCCCACTGTATATCTCCTCATGGGCTGGTCAGATTTTCTAGAAATCATTTTAATTATATAAACCTACACTTACTTCTCCATTTTCACTTTGGTATGTACTTCAACTACCTGGCCCCCAGTCCTCTGGGCAGAGACCCTTTCATTATCCTCTTCAGAGCACAAATCTCAAGTAAGGTTATCTGCTTAGGAAGTGGTGGTGTTCGGGGTTGGGGGGAGGGGGGTGGGAATTGAGAGGATATAACAGACTTTGATTATCTCTTGCTTCAGTTCCCCTTCATTTCTGTTCCGAGGTGGCTTTGTCAATTCCTGTGCCTGTCCTTGGGGATTCCCCATTGCTAACCTAGGATTCCACTTTCTCATATTTGTAAAATCAGTTACCAATCACCCATCTGCTTTCATCTTCCAAATGTTTGCTGCATTTGCCTCTTTTCCAGCTATTTTTGTTCTTTATTTCTGATGGCTTTTTTTTCCTATCCCTTTATCTCAGCTTAGTGGAATATTGTGGTTATGCTTGTGTATGCATACATATATAACTTATTATTTGTAACCAACTTTCCCAATAATATATATTGATAAAGAAAAGCACTAAAGACATGTTGCCATGAAAAACAATATATCTTTTTATTTTTAAAAGTGTGTATTCAGTAATCCTAGTTTTATAATGTTAGCTTATATATGCACCAAAAAGTACTGAAAGGGCCTATATCAAAATTATATGGATAAAAATAGCTTGGGTAGAACTTCGGGTGAATTTTTACTTTATTTCTCTTGCTTATACCTATTACTCATTTCTGTAGTGACTAATATTAATTTTTTAAGTCCTAACTGTACACCAAAGCTACATCATAACAAATAACACACATATTTTGACCTTTTTTAAGTAGATGACCAGAATTTAAAAAAAAAAATTACTAAGGATATAAAATGGAGTTTATAGCATCTCAAATAATGTTCCCAATTTTAACTATTAATATGTTGTTTTTAATGACAAGTCCCTTCCTTGCAGGGGGATGCATGCTATGACTGCAGAAGAGAACCACCATCACTTCATGCTGAGAAAGAATCCTGACAACATTTCAAAGGTCTAGTCTCTCTCTCTGAAAGCAAAGTGCTGTCTCTTCCTTCCTGGGCCCTGAACTTTTTGTTTTATGCAAAGGAAAGCTTCCTAGCTATGGCTGCCAGGTAGATGAGATGAGAGCAATGTCAGTTCAAGTCCATCAGGCATAGCCAAGTCTGGTTTTGAATATATCTCCATCCATAACAAATTCAGCAACACACTTGGAAGGAGGCAGGAGATCATAAGACTTTTATTTAAAAGCTGTCAGAGGGCTCAGTGACACCCAGTTCTGCTCTCTGACTGTCTGTCAACAAGAGGCCAGTCCCAGGGGGCTGTGAAAGTCATGTTTATGTGTCCTCTCTCTTGAATACAGGCAGGCAGCCAGGACAAGCAGCTTCAAGAATTGGCTACTGTATTTCATCATTTAAAATCTACATCAAAATCTGATAATGATATGACACTTGGTGAAATGCAAATTTCCAAGAGGAAAGGGTGCCAGAAAATTGAAATGGGAAGTTGAAATGTGAAGTTGCTGGGAATATAGATTGTATAGACCTGTGGCAAGAACTACCTTGCTTATTACCCCATCGCCCTTCAAACTTAAGATCAAATGGACCTCTGATTCTCCACTTTCAGGCAATCTGACCTTGAATGAGGGAGGAAAACTGACTCACAGACTATTCACCTTAACAGTGATTTCCATTTTTCTGATTGATGCCTTGAATTTTCTGCTGAAGCGTCTTAGTCAGCCTCTGCCTGCTCCTTGCCCCAAAGAAGGTTGCTAAGCTTTTAGTTGCCATTCTCTTACTGTAGTTCCCAATCCAGACTAATATTTTCTCATACTCTGCAAGCCTTGGAGATTTAAATACACTCCATCCACTGGTTACCGTCTCTTAGATTCCTGCTCTGAACATAGACCTAGAACTGTTTAGCTTACTGAACCACGGATAAAAGTGACTTTCTGATCGATTCCAGAGTCCTAGTTCCTTTTTGTACTTTCCATGTAGATCCTCATATATAATCTCAGAAGAAAGGAAGCAAGCATCTTTTTCCTTAATGCAAATAATCTAGAACAATTGCTATTGAACTAGGATTTCTTTTGATCATAGCTTTTTGAATAACTCAGATCTTAGATGGTGGTCTTTACAGCTAATCTCTCTTCAGTTTGGAGTAGGATGCAGGCAGCAAGCTGAACCTACTGAAGAAGTACTCCAGGCAGAGCCTTGAGACCTCAATTAATTAAGTTTCCAGATGAGCTATTCCCTACAGCTTATTCTCAACGTATTTTTTCCATTCTTGTACTTTCAACCTATACTGTCTTATAGTTGGTTCTTGCTTTTAAAAAAATATTTTTGATTTTTAGAGAGAGAGGAAGGGAGAGGGAGAGATAGAAACATTGATAGAGAAGTATCATCAATCAGCTGCCTCCTGCATACCATCTATTTGGGATGGAGCCTGCAACCTGGGCATGTGCCCTGACCGAGAATCAAATCAGTGATGTCTTGGTTCCTGGGTCAAAGCTCAATCACTGAGCCATGCTGGCTGGGCAAGGTTCTTGCTTTTTTTATTCAGTCGAACAATCTCTTTTTGATTAGAACCTTCAGGTCTTTTACATTTAATATTATTCATAATATTAATATGGCTATATTTTTATTTATTTCTGCCACTTGGCTATTTGTTTGATTTGCCTATGCAGAAAACCTCAAATGTATTTTTTAAATATATTTTACTAATTTTTTACAGAGAGGAAGAAGATGGATAGAGAGTTAGAAACATCGATGAGAGAGAAACATCAATCAGCTGCCTCCTGCACACCCCCCACTGGGGATGTGCCCACAACCAAGGTACATGCCCTTGCCCGGAATCAAACCTGGGACTCTTCAGTCTACAGGCCGATGCTCTATCCACTGAGCCAAATCAGTTAGGGCCCAAATGTATTTAGAAAGGTCACCAGATATAAGGTCAATATAAAAAATGAGATATTTGAATCTATAGTAGTCAGGAAAATTAAAATATAGCAGTTTGATAAAGTTGTGTGATTCCCTTCTGCAGAGAAAAAGCAAACACCCAAAAAATATTACTTAAAACCACCATTGAAAAACACTGAAAATTGGTTCAAGATCGGCAACAATATGAAAAGTATTCACTCACTTTAAAAATTAGCAAACTAACCCTAGCTGTTTTGGCTCAGTGGATAGAGCATCGGCCTGTGGACTGAAGGGTTCTGGTTTTGATTCTAATCAAGGCACATGCCCAAGTTGCCGCAGCTGATTAATGATTCTCTCTTATCATAGACGTTTCTATCTCTCTCTCCTTTTCTCTTACTCTCTGAAATCAATAAAAAATATTTTAACAAATTCTCAAAATACTGTGTATTAGGTAAAATGTAATTTGTGATCTCCTTGCCTTGGGGTGTTCTCTTCACTCCCAGCTGGAGCTGGAGGTGGCAGACTCCATTCATGACACATGGCAGTGGAGCTGTTAATGTAAGGGAGTAGGTAGATTTTGGAAGCTGAGATAACAGATACTCTACATTTCTGGCTAGCTTATAAATGATATACTCAGGTAGGAAATCTCATAAAGCCCCCCAAATCCCTGAAAATCTCCCCAAATCCCTGAAAATCTAATAAATCTTACAAACTTTCTATTCTTTGAATCTATTCATTATTCAGGCAGCAAAGATAGGTTCTGTAAATAGCTTCAGGCTTCTAGGGAGGGAAAAAACAACAAGCTATAAATAGTTGCACATGAGATAAATTTCACAGATTGAATTAAATCAAGTTAATGGCCTATTATCACAATGACAAAAAATAAGTCCCAGAAAAACAAAACGGTACTTAAGAGTCAATGCAATGCATTATATACATTAACACACTTTCAACCAAAAATTACTAGACATGCAAAGAAATAAAGATTTGTGAGCTGTACATCAGATTTGGAAGCACAGCATTCCTCATAGATAGGGAAGTAATATCTTCTTGAATTACTTGGAAAGAAGTAAATATGTGGGCTTTTTTTTTTTTTTTTTTTTTTAGTTCTCTTTGTTTCCTAAATTATTTCTGATTCCTCCAAATATTTATTTTTCTTGTTTGTTACCTTGGTCTTTTTATTCCATGTTACTGGCTTTACTACAACAGTTCACATTTTGTGTTCATCCAATCATGTTCAAGAATGAGGCAATGCAACACTGACCATGGGCTTTCCAACAGAGATGCTGCTCTTTGCACTCTACCCCACCCTCTGATACATTCATTGATGCAGAAGTCCATAAGTCTTCCTGCACTTCAGACTCATGATGAGAATATTCAGTGCTGTGGTCTGAATGTGTGCCCTCAAAATTCACATATTGGAATCCTAATGCCCAAAGTGATGGTGTTAGGAAATGGAGCCTTTGAGTGGTGATTACATCATGAGCACACAGCCCTCATCAGTGAGATTAATGCCCTTATAGAAGAGGCCCAAGAAAGTTCCCATGCCTCGTCTGTCATGTGGGCACACTGGGAAGTCTGCAGTCTGCAACCCAGAAAAAGGCCTTCACCAGAACTGGACCCGGCTGCACCCTGATCTTGTACTTTCAGCCTCCCGAACTGCAAGAACTAATTTCTGTTGTTTACAAGCCACCCTGTCTGTGGCCTTTGTTATAGTTGTCTGACTGGACTAAGACAATCATGCAAGAGTTAAATGATAAGCAGAGCTGGAAATTCTTTTTGCTAGACTCTCAGATATCAGAGAAATGGAAGTGTTAAAGGCCAGGGACTCTCAAAATTAGAATAGATTGTCAGAATCAATTTTCTTTCATCCTCTAACTTCCTAATAGATTCATGTTTATACCATTTTTTAAAAATATATTTTTTTATTGATTTCAGAGAGGAAGGGAGAGGAAGAGAGAGAGATAGAAACATCAATGATGAGAGAGAATCATTGATTGACTGCCTCCTGCACAATCCATAGGATTGATTCCGCAACCTGGGCACATACCCTGACCAGGAATAGAACCATGACCTCCTGGTTCATAGGTCGGTGAACAACCACTAAGCCATGCCAGCCATGCCATACTTACACCATTTTAAGAAGATAAACATCTGTTCTCTTTTTCAAGATATTTGAGTTTTAGAGGGAATGGATGATTTTTTTTTTTCCTGCAAAAGAAGTTATTTTTAAGTCGCCAAATTAAAACAATATCAGGTATTTAACCAATTTGTAATTTATCAATTTTGAAAAAGAAATTAATTTTCCAGTAAACCAGCCAATGAATTTTTCTGCCTTTATTCCATCAACACTTTCTGCAATATATGTGTGTGTGTGTGTGTGTTTAATACAGTTACACTTTTTAAATGAAGGAAATATCTAGGTAATTCTCCAAAAGTGTTTTTGCAGATTAGCATCCCCAAGAGATAATCCTTGAAAGAAAGAGTTCCTTAAACAATTTACTTGAGACTCACAGTGTATACCAACACGCTCCAAGAAGTTGTCAGTAAACAGACTTGCATCACTTTTAAACTGTTTTCCAAATAGTTTGCCATATAATCATTTCACATTAAAACCCATGAAAATGTTTTAAGCCTAATATTGAATGGAACATATTTTAGGAAATACAGATCTAAATTCATACTCTATCCTAGTAAACTAGAAATCTATGTAACTATGAAAGAAAGCACGGTTATTAATTATAGCACATTTCTTGCCCAGAAGAAATGTTCAAAATGTTTGCTGTTCTAGTCAAATCATGTGAGAAAGATTATCAAAGCCTTGAGCTAAAACTTTTTGTACTCAGACCCTTAATGATTCAGGCCCTTACTCCCATCATTGAAAAAACTGTGCACTATTTAAGTAATACTTGAAAGTCCTCAAAAGAAAACAATTACTGGCCAAAATATATAAGCAACCTTTATTTAGGAGATAACATTTCACTGTCTAAAACTTTTCCGTTTTGTAAATCATAGACATCTTTCACTAAAATGTGTCTGGATAGCCCTGGCAGGTACAACCTGCACTGTAGGGTCAAGGATTCCATTCCCAGTCAATTTCATGTACCTGGGTTGTAGGTTCAATTCTGGCCCCAGTAGAGCACATCTGGGAAGCAACCAATTGATGTGTCTCTCTCACATCAATGTTTCTCTCTCTCTTTTTCTCTCTCTCTCCTACCCTCCTTCCCTACTCTCTCTAAAACTCAATGGAAGAAATAGCAACAACAACAAGAATATTTCTGATAAAAAAAAAAAAACTGCTAAGTGCTCTAGTGAGATATGGGGCATTGAACAGGATGGTTGGAAAAAAATTCTGGCTTGAGTAGATCCTGGCAATTCTAGTCTCAATATAAGAAGAGTCTCTAGAGTTGGAAATGAAATTAAAATCAAAATGTCCATTCGTGTCTGCACTTATTTTAAGCAACAACACTATTATTTTCAAAGGAATATTACCCAGGATTCTAATACTTAAAAGTGACTAGAGTTGAGCTAGACTAGTTGGAGTCAAGTGCCCTCCAGGCTCCCGTGGCCCCTAGCATCTTCAGCTTCTCCTAGGTAGTGATTCAACAGAATCATCTAGAGAAAACTATTAAAAATGCAGAATTCTATACCCCTTGGGAAATGGCTCTAGGAGTCTGAAGGAAAACACTGATAGTATTAGTGTAACTTAAATTTCAGAAGTTCCCTTTGGTTCAAACATTCCCAGTATTTGGAAACCCACCTTCTTAAATAATATAATTTGTCTTTTAGTGCTTTCTCCTGACTTGTACAGTTGTGTGTTCCCCTGCCATTCTCCTAGCAGTGTGCCGTGGGAGGCCTACCTTTAAATGCCGGATTTCTAGATTTCCAAGGTGGATTGTTCTGTGCCTTTATGACGTCATTATGACTTACACCTGTGATTCACTGAGAAAAAAAGAAGGTAATAAATACCTACACCGAGGATTACTGGATTCTAGTCTCACCTTCAAAACTTCTTTTGCTAGTCTGTCTGCCAGCAAAGTTCAATCACTCCTCATTTTCTGTTTTGTCCTTTTTTAACGTATGAGCTCCATTTTTTTTTCAGGCTATTAGATCTCAAGTGGTTGATATTCCTATTAGATCTGGGGCATTCTTGAATATGGAAACAGATTTCCTGTTTCTTTTATGTCTTTCAGAGCTCAGGTTGAAAAAAGAACAGCCATACTGACTGACTGACCTCACATTGCAATGAACCCAGTATCATAAGTGGTTCCATTCATAGAAAGATCACATAGTGGGAACCATGGGCCTGGGAAGGTTTAAGATCCAGGGAAACAGCGTTCTTTAAAAAAAATGTTTTTATTGATTTCAAAGAGGGAAAGGGAGAGTTAGAAACATCAATGATGAGAGAGAATCATTCCTTGACTGTCTGCCTCCTGCATGCCCCCTATTGAGGATCAAGTCTGAAACCACGGCATGTGCCCTGACCAGATATCGAAACTTGACCTCCTGATTCATAGGTACATGCTCACCCACTGAGTCATGCTGGCCGGGCCAAGGAAATAGTTTTTAAATGGAATGTTCCTGAAAAGGTTCCTGTCAATTAATTTAGAACATCAGATTCTATCCCAAGAGGACTAAGGAATTCAACTCAGTAGAAAACCCTTGTGAAAAGTAGCCAAGCCCTTCTGTTTTATTTTTATTATTTTGTATTTTTGTTTCTTAGGAGTTTGTTAAAGCAAAACCCATCTTTTCACAGCAACAGGAAGGAAAAAACAAGGACTAGAAATGCATTGTTCTTTCTGGTAATAGCATAATGAGATTAGTGATTTTCTTGTTTTGTTTTAAATGAGGGCAGTTTGATTCTGGACTAAAAGATTATTCATGACACTAATTGTCTTCTCAGCATGAGAAGATGAATTACTTTTATGTGTGTGTGTGTGTGTGTGTGTGTGTGTGTGTGTGTGTGTGTGTGTGTGAATAAATTGTTCCTGATGTCATGCCACAGTAAAGACTTTAAAACCAAAAATAAAGTCCTGAAAGCAATTCCAGTAAATAATTGGAAAGTGCCCATGTTTGCCATTCAAGGAACAAGTATTTCCAGACACCTAGAGATTATAGATCAAGTGGAATTAAAATCTGAAGCTTATATAATGTTATTAACCAATGTTACTCCAATAAATTTAAGTTTTTAAAAATCTGGCATTTAAAAAAAATTATTCCATGTTTTCGGAGTTTTAGATTTCCAAGACTGAAGTTCTCCTCCTGTGGGAAATGATCGAAGATTGAAGTTCTCCTCCATTCCCTTTGTCTGCCCTTTCTACATGTCCATTCACTCCTGAAGACTCAGCTGTGTTACTTGCAGTCTTGTCTGAATTTTCTAGGCAGACTTTTGTATCTCCATCTCCCAGGTACACAGATCTGTAAATGCTTTCAATGGAGCATTTCACATCATACTGTAGTAATCTGGCTTTCTCTGAACAATTAAAACAGAGATCACTGAATAACTTCTAAGCTGTTCATCACAGTTGCTACATGTCACAGACCAAGAAAAGGGGCATTTGTCTTCAGATGTATTATCTTCCTAGAAGTTTGTGCATCACATCCACGTGGTGTCATTGGGAAGAGGGGAAGTGGGCAAGGTAGCTCCAAAGCCAGGTCTAATCACTCCTAGTTTGTGTAATTTTTACCTCTGTGTTGCTATGACAACTTCATGAGCTTCCCTGACATCACAGTTGCACTGGACTTGAATGCTTCTCCCTTGTTTTGTTTCCTTTTCCTCTGAAGTACTTCTATTATTATTATTACTGTGGTGGGATTTAATGATCAGGATTTAATACCCATTTCTGCAATTGAGTCCTACTCACTGTTGGAGTCTAAGCTGTGACTAAAAGTAACCCATATCCAAACCTGCCAAGTCTCCTATGAAAGCCTTAACTAGAAACAGCTGCTGTTTGCTGAACACTTTAGACTTTTGAAACAAACAAAAAAGGGATAAATGATTTTTTTTTTTAAAAAAAAAACATAATCTCTAAAATGTGGTGCTCTTAAGAGTTGATGCAAGAGGGGTAAGTAACTCAGCTGTCAGCTGTTGGTGCTTCAGAAATTTGATATTGCTCAATTTTGAGAACCACTAAAAGAACCAAAGAAGATTATTCACATATACAATATTTTTCTTGGGCTATATGATTGTCACTTTCAAGCAAAGATATTAGGCAGCAATCATTATGTGTCTGGCAAAACCCACAGCGGTCATAATATCTTTAGTAAGCCAATAATGAAAATATCTAGGAAAAGAAAGCCAATATTATAAAAGTGTCCAAGTACCTAGCATCAGTTTAAGAAACAGAATTTATGTCTCACAATTACAGTGGATCTTAAGAATGCTGAATAAAAAACAATTTAAAAAAAGAAACACTCGCCATGGTGACACTCCAGTAATAATGAACACCCTTTGTGCTCAAATTTTGGCTTCTAAAGACTATATTCCAATAAAAGACACCAGAGTTCCTTAGAGAAATAGATGATTCTATGACTGGGGCATGGAAAATACAAGATAAACTAGAGATTCTTGTAACACCAGAAAGTACGAAAATGCTTGAACAAAATGAACAAACAGAAATGGGGCATCTCAAATTGGCACAGGAGTCAGCTTCAAAGTGTTTCCAATGGCCCAAGCTAAAACAATGTAATAAAATAATTAACAAGCACTATATTTTATCCCAAAGAATAAAATATTCAGGAGTCTATACTGATACAAATAAACAATTGAATAACTAAATAAATAGTGAAGAAAGACCCAATTATCCTTACAGAAGAATTCTAAATAATAGCTCATTTATCTTCTCTTGAGTATAGACTGGACTTAGTGACCCACAAAGGATAGAGTATGAAAAGGAAATAAAAATAGTAACTTTATAGTGGAGGAACCTGGCAGATACCACCTTCACCAAGCAATCAAGTTAATATAGTCAGTGATTAATCATGTTGATATCTCACACCCTCTGATTTTATGCAGTGAGAGAACACCTTGTAGTCTTCTTCCT
The DNA here is from genome assembly GCF_964212035.1 of Myotis nattereri. Classification (NCBI taxonomy): domain Eukaryota; kingdom Metazoa; phylum Chordata; class Mammalia; order Chiroptera; family Vespertilionidae; genus Myotis; species Myotis nattereri. Next base: position 27,732,116 of record NC_138086.1, on the reverse strand, counting down.
TCAAATCCATCACCCTAGTCTACTTATGAAAGAGCATCAAATAAATAAAAATTGAGAATATTCTACCAAATACTATGAGAACTCTTCAAAAGTATCACAGTTATACAAAATAAGAGAAGACAAGTTTGCACAGAGGAGACTGAAGAGACATGTTGAATAGGTGCAAAGTGGTTTTCCGGATTCCATCCTGGAACATTAAGAGGACACTAGTGGAAAAGTTGGAGAAACCCCAACTAATCCTGTGGTTTACTAGTATTAGAAAAATGTTAAGGTTTGGGTTTAGGCAGATGTTAACAATAAGATAAGCTGGGTGAAAGCTATAACAGAATTCTCTGCATTATCTTTGTAACTTTGTTAATCTAAATTTACTCCAAAAAAGTTTAAGATGGTATTATTATACTGGTTATATTTTGGTTTTTATAATAGAACTAACTAGAGGCCAGGTGCACAAATATGTGCACAGGTGGAGTCCGGCCTGCCTGCTCCTATTGGGGCCAATTGGGCCAGGCCGGCTAGGGCAGTGGTCAGCAAGCTGCGGCTTGCAAACCACATGTGGTTCTTTGGCTCCTTGAGTGCGGCTCTTCCACAAAATACCGACTTCTGTGCATGAGCCACGTAGTTTCAATTGCACTGTATATGAGCGCCAGCACGTGGTATTTTGTGGAAGAGCCACACTCAAGGGTCCAAAGAGCCACATGTGGCTCACAAGTCGCAGTTTGCCAACCACTGGGCTAGGGGAAGGGGCCATGGGCAGTTGGCTGGCCTGCCCACCTCCTGGTCGAACTCCCAGTTGAGGCAACAATTTGCATATTAGCCTTTTATTATATAGGATAAGTGCTTTCCCTGTTGAGTAGGAAAGTATTTGCTCCATACAGGTATTTTTATTCCTACTTTCCCCATGTGCAGGAAGGCATGCATTTCAAGGACAAGACTGATGTTTATGGTCTTTATATAGTTGACAAATATAATCAGGTTTACAAGGGCTAAATCAACCAATAACCACAGCCAGTGGGTCTCAGTTTTTGTGGTTCATGAAGCATTCAGGGTGATTAAAAAAATACAGAGGCTGGGGCCACATCCTAGAGGTTCAGGCCCCACTTTTCCGAGGTGAAATCAAGTCATCAATATTATTTTAAGATCTTCATAGGAGACTTTATTATGTAGTCAAGCTTGAGACCCAATGTATCTAATCTATTGAGGCATGTAGGAATTGGGTTCCCCAAAAGATGAGTAAATAAAAAGATGAATGATACCTTATTTCCTAAAAAGCCATTGGTTAATTTCCAGGAGGAAAAAAAAGCCAAATATGATTGTCTTACTAATAGACTCATTATTCATATATCACAATTGCAGGATAGTTGTGTGAAGTAACAGGAATATCAGGATTGAATATACAATTGTCTTCATAAGTGGATGCTCTATTTTCTAATTTGAATGGACCTTAAAGAAAGCAGGAGAGGTGAGTCAAAGTGGAGGAGATGCAGGAAAACAAGAATCTGTCATTTATTTTGCCTAAGGCTCCCTCATTAGCCTCATCCAATCAAAGCAACAGTCTTTCCTTATGGCTTGTGTCCTTTCAATTAGCATTCAAAGATTGCATTGTTATTGGTAAGTGACTTTCATAGCATATTAGCTGCTATGCATACTAATTCAGTGTGATGGAAAAGTAGTAATGTCAAAAAGAATTTGCACTTGAGTTCTTGCTATTTCCAGCTGACATTAGGGCAACCCTGAATACCAAGGACAGGAAAGACAATTTTATTTTCCCTGCATCTTACAATTCAGAATTTATTCACTGGCTAATAGGGACTGGAAATCCACACAGTTCATAAAGGATTTTGGTTTCCACCACTGAGTTGATGGCTTGATCTTAGAGCTTTTTGATAGAGCATTTTTTAAAAAAACAAACAAAACAAGCCTATTTTGATTTACTGTACAGCATGCATTTGATAGCTACCCAATATTTTTTGAGGACGTGGGCAAACTTTTTGACTCAAGGGCCACAATGGGTTCTTAAACTGGGCCGGAGGGCCGGAACCAAAGCATGGATGGAGTGTTTGTGTGAACTAATATAAATTCAAAGTAAACATCATTGCCTAAAAGGGTACCGTCTTTTTTTTTTTTTTTTTTTTTTAGTTTTATTCATTTCAAACGGGCGGAATCCGGCCCGCGGGCCGTAGTTAGCCCACGGCTGTGCTAGGCTCTACTCTAAGTTTATGGGGCTCAGTAGTGCACTGAATAGACAAATTGTTATCATGGGTTCTGGTAATCAGTAGTTATTTACATTTTTAAACCAAATAAAATAAAATGAGAATATTCAAGTCACACAATGGTTATCAATCATTTCAGATATACTGTCTAAACTTCTTGCTATAATGATACCATTATAATTAACCTAGTTATTAGCAATAGGAAAGGAGCAAAGGGAAGGCCAAATAGTATAGACATGTCATCTATGCAGCTTCGCCAGGAAGCTTCAGGCTAACACTCCCCAGGAAGCCACCAGTCTATTCCCCTCAGATTGATGAGGGAAGAGCTGAGCAGGGGCAGAAAAGGTGCACATGCCCAGTAAAGTCTGAGAGAAATAGGGAAGGTACTTACCTGACAGTCATACCTCGGAACAGGCATTGGCCAGGGTAGGCATGGCCACTGCAAGCGTGGGGAGATTTGGAATATTTAATCCCCTAAACAAAGAAGCTCACTCTCTTGGTTCCTGGCTCTCTTGGGACTCTTATTGCAGGGGCACGCTCTCACGTTCCTGCATTCGTCCACATGGCTCACAGTCATGTGGACCCCACACAAGGGACTAATGGGCTGCAACTGGCCTGATGCTGCACCAGATCCAGTTACAACATGGAAAGGACACTCTGGGCTCTGGCTTTGCTTCCAGCTCTATTGAATCCCCAACAGCACTTCTTCCAGAACTGGATGAGGGGAAATGCGACTTTGGAAACCCAGGGGTGTAATTCTACTCAAACGAAAATCACTTATCCTCCTGGGTGAGTCTCAGAAAATTATTTTTCTCAAGATATCATAAGGAACCTACCCCCAGCACCCAGTGGGGAAGAGGACTCCCCACTTCCACCAATAACAGTAGGATGACTGTTTCAATGATCTCTTTCTATGTAAAGGATTTTTTATAGAATGTTGATTAATTTACTCATTCATTAATTTCTTCATTCCTTCATGGATAACTTGCACTCATCAGTTTTTTATGCAGCTTCTACCACATGAATGAAAGCTTTGTGAGAGCCTGGAGTATGCTATATTTATCCTTCTATCCCAGTGCATGTCACAGTGCCCTATATATTTCAAGATGCTGAGTAAATGTGAAGAGACATGTGAACAAAACAGGAGGCTATGCAATAAACCTGACAAGGTCAGGAGGCCACATGGCAGGGACCCAAAGTAACCACAGAGTGGTCTGATCACAAATTCCTAACTGAGCAGGTTATGGCTGGTAGTCACATCCCAGGCCTCTGGTTTCCTTAGCAAAGGCTAATCTTTTGGTTTCTTTTATTGAATTTATTGGGGTGACATTAGTTTGCAAAACCATCAAGGTTTCAAGTATACAACTCAATAAAACTTCATCTGCACACTGCATCGGGCGGCCATCAACCCAAGCAAAGTCTCTTTCTGTCCCCATTTTCCCCACCATTGCCCACTTCCACCTACTTCCCCACCCTTCTTTCCCTCTGGCTACCACCACACTGATATCTGTGTCTATATGACTCAATGCATTAAAGAAATGACAAAATTGCCATTCTCTGCAGCATTTTCTCAATCATTGAGCTCTTGCTTCTGGGCATGTCCTCAAAGTTTTGGCTCAAATAAACCTTTCTATTGGTTTGGATATGCTTTCATGGACAGATTGAATATTTGATAATGCTGGATTGACAGATTTGAAGGCAGACCCAGGTCTCTCGTAAGTGTTTGGGTTTCCTGTCTTAGCTAATTATTTTTTGTTTGTTTGTTTATTGTCTAAAGTTTTACGTAAGTCTCCTTTTTCCCCAACTGACCCCTCCCCCCACCAGCCATTCCCACTCCGGGCAAGCCCTCACCGCCTCAGTGTCTGTGTTCATTGGTTACGCGAATATGCATGCGTTCAAGTCCTTTGTGCTCGGTTTTTTTTTTTAATGTGTTTTTTTTGTCTCATCTCCCCGATGGGTAATCATATTTCCCTTTAATTATATTATTTTTTTCTGCAGTAGTATCTATCTCCAAACAATGCTTCCAAGGAATTTGCCCCAATCTTGTGAATGACAAAAAAGCTTTGAAATTATTTTACTGGAAATTTAATAAATAAGCGATTTACATTTTATATTATAAGTCTAATAATATATTATGATGTGTTTTGATTTGCCTATTGCTATTATTGTTACTATTCTGAGATTTAATTTAAAAATCATCTTTCATCTGGGTTGAAATTAATATTTCTTACATGTACGCCCAGAAATAAAAAAATGAAATACCCTGAACTATAAGAGGTTACCATTTTTTTAAAAAAAAATTTAAAGATGAGGAATAATATCTTTGGCCTTTGATGGAGAGTAAAGGAAAGCAGGCATTTACATAATTTTAAATTACAGTATCATTGCTCTGGTTTTGTTCCTTAAACTGTACAGCTGTTTACAATTCATTTTTAATTATAGCTAAAGAGTTTACTATCAGACTAAATAAAATGCTTAAAGTGAAAGGTTCTCCCATGATAGCTGATGGTGTTTATTTAAAGAACCCGAGCAGATTTCTCCTCCAGAGAACACAGATTTGTAGGAAAAGGATTTTACAGACTCAGATCCACTTTTAGAATGTGGAGGAAAAGGGGAAGTAGATATTTCTTATTTCCATATTTACAGTAAAATTTTGAGAGTCATTTAACAATACCTGCTATTTTTCTGTTTGAAGTAGATTTTTTTCAGTTTGACATTATAGTGCCTTTGAAGAACAAATCTATTCAAAAAGATTTTGAGGTTTGTTTGTCATTAAATTCAAACAAATTTTTATGTTTAATTATATAATTGTTTTCTAGGGAATTATGCTTCTGAACTATTGGCAAAGACTGGTTGTTTGAGGTTATTTGCATGAAATTATATGCCTTATTCCTTACAAAACTTGTAGAGAAGGTTTTGACATGAATCATGTTCCAAATGCTGCAAAATGACTGAAAATGGTGAACTAACTAGCTGATTAGCTGATGTCATAAAATTAACTCATGAAACAAAAACTTCAAGAGTCATGAGGCAGTGAAATGCATGATGGCACTTGAAAATGAAGTTGAGTAGCTGTGGTCAGTGGGCCATGATATGCAGGTGGTGTCTTCTAAATGTCCTTGGTCTGGTACACTTGACCACCCTTAGTTTTACCCAGAAAAGACAGAAATCATAGAAGGCAAGTAGGTACAGTCCCTTTGTTAGCTGTGAAATGGCACCTCGGTTCAGCAACCTGGGTATTTGAGTTCTGGCTAAGAAAGAATTCAGAGTCAAGACTCAAACTGTAAGAGAAAGTTTATTTAGAAAGTCACAGAGGTAGAAGAGATGAGCTGTGGAAGAAATGGGCTCAGGAAACAAGTTACAGAAGCAAAAGTAGGGCCCTTGGAACTTGAGGGAGAGATAGAGATAGAGATAGAGATAGAGATAGAGATAGAGATAGAGATAGAGATAGAGGAGCATTGAGAGATGGAAGAGGGAGAAAAGGCACAGGCATACTCCAGAAAGAAGAGAGAGAGAGAATCTGCAGTGTCCTTGGGATTCTTAACTTAAGGGTTTTTATTTGAGTGTCTCAGAGGAGGGTCTCAATAGAGTATTCATCAGACTTCCAGGTGTGCCCTCTCAGGGTTGTGGTCTCCACTGATTGGTAGGCACTAGGGCAGGGGATCATTAGTCAATGTAGCTGGTACTGAGATCAGCCATGGCATCGATCTATCTGGGTTTACTGCGTCTCTGGGCCTGGAGTTAAAACTTAGCTGAGGCCTAGATGTCATCTCCAGGGGTTAATGCTTAAGCGAATGGTCCTGCTAGGTCTTGTAGTTTTGCCTGTTGCTACACACCCAGGGCTCTCTGCCCTGATGATTCTCTGTACCTAGCCCATCATTCCTACTTGGCTCATGCCTATCGAACTATCTATTATACCTTGATTCAGAACTTAAATGCTAAGTTTCCATGTCTGTGGGTTATTTCCTATAGTGAATAATTTAGAGAGAAACTAAATCAAAGGAAAAAGAAATACGTTGAAAACATCAAATGCTGGTCAGGAGGTGGAAAAAAATTGGATTACTCATTACTGATGGAAATGGTAAAATGATACAGCCATGCTAGAAAAAAAGATTGGAAATTAAACAAACAAACATTTATTTACCATCCAACCCAGCAAATATACTCCTGAGCATTTATCCCCAGAGAAATAAAGACTTAAGTTCACACAAAACCCTGCACTACATGATGGAAACACCCAGATGTTCTTTAAGAGGTGAATGGTTAAACTGTGGTATATGCACTACGGGATACTACTTAGCAATAAATGAATGAACAGTTTGAGCACAAAGAAACCTGGGTGAATCCCCAGAGTCTAAAAATATCCAGTCCTAAAGGTTATACAGTGTTAAATTTTATCAAATGCTTTTTTCCCCCCTTGGATCCCATAGTCATGTGATTTTCCTACTTCTTCAGCTTGTTAATATGATGGATTATATTAAATTATTTTCAAATATCAGATCAACCTTGCATCCTTGGAATAAAGCACAATTAATCACAGTGAATAATTCTTTCTAAGTGTGATGAATTCTATTAACTCATTTTGTCAAGAATTTCTGCATCTGTATTCATGATGGATATTGGTCTACAGTCTCCTTTCTTTTTCTCTTTGTCTGATTTTAGAAATAAGACATCAGAGAATGTGTTGGAGTTTCCATCTCTTCTTGTTTCTGGTAGAGATTGCATATAATTGGTGTTAATTCTTATTAAATATTTGGTAGAATTTTTCTGTGAAACCATCTGGAAATTTCTTTTTTCTTTTTTGGGTATTTTTAATTTATGACTTTAATTTCCTTAACAGTATGTAGATATTAAAATTATTGCTTTAATATTGGATGAATTGTGGTTATTTAGGTTTCAAGGAGGTAACTATTTCATCTAAGTTATTGAATTTATATATGTAGTATTGTTTATAGCCTTCCATAATTATCCTTTGAAGGTCTGCAGGATCTCTAGTGACATATCCAGCTTAATTCTTAATATTAGTAATTTGTATTTTTTGTCTTTTTTTTCCATCTTGCTAAAGATTGGTTCACTTTTTCATACAACCTATTTGTTTCAATGGTTTGCTCTATTGAAGTGGGGGTGGCATAAATGCTCATTTGTGATGTTTTATTGAAAATTGTCAAATTTCTCATGAAAACCAAAATTAACTAACATGCTCACCAGTAGCATGGAAATAATTAATGTTTTTGTTTTTCTTAATTGATAATTTTTATATAAAATGGAATCCCTTGTGTTGATTTTTTAATTAAGAATGGGATGAAAAAATTTATATGTTTATTGGTATTTAATTTACATTTATGTTTTTGGAGAGCTGCCTTTTTATGTCTTTTGCCAATTCTTTGTAAGGCTCAACTTATTGCTATTGATTTTCAAATACTATTTACATATTAAGGATAGTAATTGCTTTCTTTCTTATATATATATATATTGCAAATAATTTTGTTTGATTTTTAGATTTGTTTAAGAAGTTTTATGTAACATAGATTTTCAAATAATTTTCAGATACAATTATGAAAATCTTTTCCTTTATGATTTGTGCTTTGGATATTAAAGCCTTAAGATGCTAAAGCATCTTTTTCAGATATGTGAGATGAAAAAAGGAAGCAGATACTAATAGCCAGCAACTCCACAGGGTATCCTGTAATTGATAGTGTCTGTAAAGAACTTTAATTTTTTGAAATTAAATGGACATTATAATGTGATTTTAACCTCTGACCTTTGATCATTTATAATCAAATGGAATAAGATAAAAAATAAACCAGACACATTATTATGTTTGATTCAGAAAAGAACATAGTAAAATTGACATCTTTTTTTTTTTTTTTTGTCCTGACAAGGAGGTCAGAAATAGCAGTAGCTGGAGGTAAGAAAAATCCAAGAATATTTGAATATTTAAGTTTTCTCACAGATGATTTGGCATATAAATAACGTAAAAGGCTTCCCCAAACTTAGATAAATTTTTCCAAATATTCTACATTATTAAGATTATTGTTCCTTACTTCAAATAAAGAGAACCAATTCACCCTTGCATATTTATGAGAACTAGTTCTGTTGCCTATATATTACAGTAACTACAGAGTCTCAAAATAAAAATTTCCTAGTGATTTCTTCTAATGGTTTTCATAGTTCTATTCATTTCAAAACAACTGAGATGATTTTTAGACCACTAGTAAATATTTTAGGAAAATATGAATGATGGTTCATTTATTCTTTCATTTTATTCATTGTTATTTATGGTTTAAGTAGAGCTTCTTTATCTTCTGTTTTCGGGGAAATATATTAGTCTTATACAATTTCATTGGTAATGATGAATGCATATTTCAAAATAGTCGCATAAATAACCACTTACACTTTGTGTAAATTTTTCTATGTATTTTTTTTAGAAGATTGTTCACAGAAAACAGTCTCAGAATGAAATGTTTCATTTCTTTTAAGCAATACATTTCTGGTACAAGCCAGAGGGTGAGGCCACCATGTTTAAATGATTACATTTTTAGATGTTTCTGAAAATGGAACATTCCTAAGAAAGAACATTAACTATGTCAGCAAATAACATGTCCAGTCCCTCCCTTATTCAAGGCAGAAAACTTGAATGCTCACTCCATCTGTGTCCAGCATTACCCAGTCGGTACACAATATAAGAGTGGTATTTAAAAATCTCAAATCTAATAATATCCATCTTCTTCAAAAACCACTAATGGCTCAGCATAATGTTGAAAATCTTTAATATGGTCTCACCAAGGTCTCCATAGACAAGGCCCTCCATAACCATCTCTCAGACTTCCATCCTCTCCCTCTTCTTCAGCCATATAGGTCCCATGAGGGTGAGACCCGTGTGCCTCTTCCCTGTGCATTACTCAGTATCTAGTGCAGAGCCAGGCATGGCATTCCCACTCAATCAATGTTTCTCTCATACATCAATGTCACTCTCTCTCCTCCCTCCCCCTCTCTCTAAAATCAGTAAAAACAAAAACAAAACCCACAACAAACACAAAGAACATATCCTGAGTAACCTGAGATAAGGATTAAGAAAAAAATAAATCATTGCATACTATAGCCGGCCCCACCAACCACCATTGGAGGCTAACATAGCCAACTGTTCTGCACTGACATGACCTCCAGTAGCATCTGTGTGCCTGTGACATTATCTGAAATCTTCACCTGAGAGCAGCCCCTAAGAGTTTCCTTACAAACTTGAACTTATTAGGAATAGGGATTAGCTTGGGTGAATGTGTCTCATTCACTGAAATAGTCAGTAGACATTTTACGCAGGGGCATTTTATCCCACTGATTTCACTGTTTTGTCTGAGGTTAGTGGAAACTGTTCTGTTTGAAGACGAATGTCAGAGTATCTGACGATCTTAATAGAACTTCCAAACATTTTAATAATGTAAGAAACCTGGGAGGGATTAAGGAAAAAGAAACACTGTTTTGCCTTATCAAAAGTTTCCAACTCCCAAGAGCTGCACTACTATGTACAGCTGGAGCAGGGGCGTGGTATAAGTAGCACCACTGATTCCATCAGGTTAGCCGGGGCAAAGCAAGTCCGGACCGAGGAAACCAGGCCAAGCTGCGTCTATGCTTCCTGCTGTGATAAGCAATGTTAGGGTTTGCATCCTCTCTATATACATACCTACCAGCTGTGATCTTAGGCAATTACTTGGTCTCACAGAGGCACCAATTCCTCATCACAGAATGGGTATAACAACACTTTTTCATATGAACGTGGCCAGATCTAAGTAATTAAATGCCTGGCAGAAAAAAAATGAGATCTGTGTAAGATGCCAAGAATCCTATTACTGTGATATGTGTGATTATTTAAGCAAAAAAAGAAATAAAAGAATTTGAGCCATGCCACTAAAGGAAGGGATGACTCATTCCGGGTGTCTCACAGTTAACTCTTGGTTCTGAGGACATGGTCCTGAGTGTCCAGAAGCCTCCCTTGTTTCAGGAAAGCACTGGCTGGCTTAACAGGATGCTTAGGGCTCCACAAAGTGCAGCATGGACAGCCCTGGAACCTTTATTCTCTATTGCAGGTTTCCATGATGAGAAGTGTTACAAACACAGCTTTTATTGAGTACCCTCTTTGTCAGGCCTTCTGCCAGAAACTTTTCAAACTACATAGTTACTTCTAATCCTCAAAATATTGCTTACATATATATATAGTTTATAGCAGTACCATCTATATATATAAGAAGCAAGCGACCGGAATGCTGCAGCGACCAGAATGACCAGTCACTATGACGCCCACTGTGGCCAGTGAACCAGCCTGATCTGGGGATGGGGCCGGCTGGCCAACCTCCTGCAGCCCCACCCCCCACCTGGCCCCACCCCAATCAGGGACAGAGCTGGCCGGCCAACCGCCTGCAGCCCTACTCCCTGGCTGGCCCCACCCCCGATGGGCCCCCACCACCCCAATTGGCCCACAGCCCCTGCTCCCTGCTGGCCCTGCCCCTGATCACCCACCATACCCCAATAGGGGGTGGGGCTGGCTGGCTAACTGCCTGAAGCCCCTCCCCCAGCTGGCCCCACCCTCTATGGACACCCACCACCCCGATCAGCCCACACTCCCTCCCCCTGGCCGGCCCCACCCCTGATTGCCCCCCACCCCAATAGGGGCCAGGTCAGCCGGACCCCACCCATGCATGAATTCGTGCACTGGGCCTCTAGTGTATTTATAAATATGGATTACCTTTACATATGAAGAAATTAAATGACTTTCTCAAGGTCAAACAACTAGTAAGTGGAGAAAAAATATTAGAGAGACAACAGTGCTCATGGTTCAGACACGGTCTCAAGTGGTCAAATGCAGACATTGTCTTTGTATTTACAAAGCTTACGGTCTACAGGCAGAGACAACAAGATATACACATAATCCCACAGACATAAATAAAATTGCAATTTTGAAAAATGCTATGGGAACTTAGTGGAGGATCTGATATAGTCAGAAAACTCAGGGAAGACATTCCTGATATTGTCATCCTTAAAGGATTGTTGGCCAGTGTAGCTCAATTGGTTGGGCATCGTCCTTGGGCCCCGAATGGTTGCTGGTTCCATTCCTGGTCTGGGTTGCAGCTTGCTCCCTGGCAGGGGGCATGCAGTGTTGGGGGCCAGATGTAAGCTGGCAAGGTCCTTGCACCTGCAGGGGCTAGCAAGGCTGGGACCCTTATCCACACAGTTTTCCCAGACTTGTTTGGATGGCGATTATCAGTAGAATGGGAGTAACATTTGTAGAATGAGAACAGCCTTTCATAGCTTACCAAGAAGTCTGTAACTATTTACTGAGATATGCTGTACTGAGAACTTGTCCTTCTGCTGTATCTCTCCCTCAGAGATTAAGAGGAACAAAGAATACATTCCTCTTGACAGACCTCCGATTCAGTGTGTTGTGTATAAATAGGATTGTATAGCTAATAAACTCGCTTCAGTTCATCAAGAGAACTGGGGTCCTTCCGACCCCGCTTTCCTGTCTTTCTTTCTTTTCTCAATTCCCACCTCCCTGCCTCAGCCCGGCTCAACCTGTCAGGCTGGCCCTGGCAATGCAGGAGGCAGCCAATCAGTGTTTCAATCTCTCACATGGATGCTTCTCTCTCCCTTCCTCTCTCTTTAAAAATCAATACAAATATATTTTTTTACATAAAGGATTGTTAGAAATTAAGTAGATAAAGAAGGGTGAAGAAAGTTTCCAGGCAAAGATGAGACTAGTTGGAAAATAATATTTTGATCAATCCTGAAAGTCAGTTTATTGTAAATTTGAGTGGATGAATATGTCTGAATGACTCTTTTCCTAGAGCTGGAGTTGTCATCACCTCATTGTCAAGAATGTAATAATCTCTAAGCTTACACATCATAGTAATTCTTGGCCTTTGTATACTTGAGAACATTTGGTATTCGTTTGTGTGGTTTTTGATTTGTTTCTCCTTGTTTGGAAAAAGGAAATGGGTTCCAGATGAATATCTCAACGTCAATTATTTGGGGAAAGCACATAAAAAAGGGGAAATCTTCCCTACAGAGGTCACCCACCAAGCACTTCTAGAAACCTAAGCAAATGTGGAATCCCTCTGTCCAATACTTTAGATATTGGAAAAGGGAGAGCAGAGGATAGAGAAGGTCTTCTGGAACTGTTTTCATCTGGTAGGTAGAGAAAGTGAAATGAAAGTTTTGAGGCTAGAGCCAGAGCTCCCGCTATTTTGCATTGAAATTAGTTCTTTATCATATGAGAAACTTGTATTAGATGGTATTCTATCTCAAAGAGGACTCAGGAGTGCCTAGAGTTTGACTTCCAAGATGTTTACAAATGTGTTCTAACCACGATAAATCACATAAAAAAGCATTTTATTGTTGAACTCTCTGACTGGTATAATACTTCATTTAGGAATACAGCTTGGCAGAAAGACATCCAAGGTCATGGCATGTAATTGCTGTCATCTTCCAACTATTTCTGGGATTTGGCACCATTTCCTCCCTGCTGAATTTGGAAGTTGGAATGTCTTTGCACACATGTATCATCAACACTTAAGCCAGCACTCCTTTGGTATGTGGACTATTTTCCATTGGTGCATACCTCACTGCTTATATTTGTGAATCACTTTCCATTAAATTCCTTTTCTAAATAAAATGGGGATAAATTATGCAGACTTGTATACATATATTGAATTAATAGGAATAATATATCTAATCAATTTTATATATAAATTGAATTATCTTTAAAGATGCTATCAAAAAGTACACTCATACAATTTATAAAATATAAAACGTTTTGTTTAAGAATATAGGCTTCAATAGTGTGTACATTTTCTTTATTAAATAACCTTACTATACGTTTTGAAATTCAAATACATTTAAGTAATTGTCTTTTAGTAAAGAATTTAAAAAAGACTAGCACTCTACACTATGCATGTGTTTCTCTTTAATGAAAGTTCTTTTTCACTCTTAAATAAAAAGCAAAAGAATGGAAACAAGAAAAAGACCAGATTCCTTTATTGCGACAGGTTTGTAGGAATTATAGCTAATAATAATCTAATTCCAATTTGTCAGTTACATAAAATATTTAACCTATACATGTCCAAAGAATAGTATTGTATTTGTTTCCTAATAGATAGGTGTACAATGAGCATACACTTTGGCTTTCTTTTTCATTATTTCCAAACTTCCAATAATTTTATTTTTCTTCAGTTCTCCCAAGCTTGTGATAATGAGTTTCTCACAAACTCTGTGTTCAACAAAGGGCTTGGCAGGCTTTAACTTCCTGATATGGGCCTGATAGTTAATCATGACAAGATCCCCTTTAATATCTAGTCCTTAAATGACTCCTTGTACTTTTTGGTGATTGTACCCACTAACACAGCATGTTGATATGTTCAGAGCTCTCCTCAGGGTGACTGAGGGCCTGAGTCCATCACACAGTTCACAGCTGTGTGACCACAGAGGAAATGGATGCCATGTTCAGACATGATTACTTAAGAAAACCATCATTACACAGAATTATTTTTTCATTTAAAGCTGTAATTCTGTCCTTTGTCCATATTTTTGTGGTGGTATTTTGTTTTGATATTTAAATTAGTTATTTTTTTTTCTTTCTGGAGTAACAGCGTCAACTAAAATGGAAACAACAAGCTCTAGCAAAATAGCAATTTTTATGTTTGTCTTTCAAAACATTTATAAAAATTACTTTTAAAACAACATTAGTAAGGACTTTGGCAAAAATACTAAAAAGAGATGAAATAAACATCCCAAAAATAAAATACAAAGAACTTGGAAAAAATAAGTTCTATTAAATATTTATTGTTATTCCTTCAAGAGAGCTTATACCTAAGTTGTTTATTATTTTCCATCACCAGGATGTCATAACAAGGGTTAATTGTTCCTGTTTCACTTTTAATTTTATTCTTTTTAGTTATTTTTCTGCTTAAATGCAAAGTTGTTCAGATTATATTTTTATATAGGCCAAGTTACCTAACAGAGTTGAGAAAAAAAATAAAATGGTTTTATTTAGCCATTTAATATCTAGCCTTTAAATGACCCAATGTACATTTTTATTAGTAAGGTGAAATAGTGAAAATCCCAAGAAAAACAAAAATAATCTGGTTTGTAATCTTACTTGTTCCAAAAAATGGAACAAGCATGCCTGACTTCTTGTTTATTAATTCACGATCCCATACATTTTGACTATTTGATCATCTGTTGCCTATTCAGAGTAAATATCACTCCTGCATTTATATATCATCCATAGGTTAAAAAAAAAGAAGCTATCAAGCTAAAAAGAATGTCTGAGAGGGATTTCAAAGGAATGTACTGAGAAATCATCACTTATATCTTCTCCTGAGCTTTCTAGATAGTGGTATTGATATTAAAAGAACAATATTATACAGTTGTATAGTGTTTGGGGATACTCATAATTAAGGCATGTATCTTTAGGTGTGTTTTCTATGTGTATGATGGATTTCTCCAATCTAGGCATGTTTTCATACCAGGACTCCATACAATCACTGTCATGCAGTAGAATTTTTTTCAATACCACTTAGCTGACCCACGATTCCAGCAGCTCCAAGTGCTCAAAGTAATAGAAAGGTCATACATCGCAGTGGAATTGAATGGGAGAAGATATTCACCAAAGATAAATTCTAAGGGGTTAATATCCCAAATATAAGGAACTTATACAACTTAACAGCAAAAAGGCAAACAATTCGATTAAAAAATGGGCAGATAGCCGAAACCGGTTTGGCTCAGTGGATAGAGCGTCGGGCTGCGGACTGAAAGGTCCCAGGTTCGATTCCGGTCAAGGGCATGTACCTGGGTTGTGGGCACATCCCCAGTGGGAGATGCGCAGGAGGCAGCTGATCAATGTTTCTCTCTCATCGATGTTTCTAACTCTCTATCTCTCCCCCTTCCTCTCTGTAAAAAATCAATAAAATATATTTTTTAAAAAAAATGGGCAGAGGACTTCAATGGACACTTCGCCAAAGAGGACACACCGATGGCCAATAGACATATGAAAAGCTGCTCAACATCATAAGTCATCAGGAAAATGCAAATCAAA
This sequence comes from Myotis nattereri, assembly GCF_964212035.1. Taxonomy (NCBI): domain Eukaryota; kingdom Metazoa; phylum Chordata; class Mammalia; order Chiroptera; family Vespertilionidae; genus Myotis; species Myotis nattereri. The sequence continues at coordinate 27,716,822 of NC_138086.1, read as the reverse complement.
TCCACAATATCACCTCACACCTCTCAAAATGGCTATTATTAATAAATCAACAAGTGTTGGTGAGGATGTGGAAAAGGAAACCCTCATGCACTGTTGGTGGGAATGCAAACTGTTGTAGCCACTATGGAAAATAATATGGATGGTCCTCAAAAATTAATAATAGGATACTCATTTTTCATTTGACAAAACCTCCAAAGATATTCATATATCCAGTAAAGATATAGTTTAAAGATTCAGATGAACAGCTGGGTGTACTGTTCAAATACAGAAGATAGGTGCCATTTTTTCTTTGCAGTTTTCCATGACTTATAGTGTGAGGGTGTGCTTAGGAAGCCAAAGAACCAATTTTCTACAATGTCACCTACTTAAAAAATATCTACAGTCACAACTTACCACATTCTGCTTCTTCACTTTTTTAGTTGAGAAAGGTTGATATATGTTATAAAGTAGAAGTTTATTATGGGCAGAATTTTTTTTCTTTTTCCTGTCTCAGTATTTGCAACCATCTAGTTAGAAGTAGCATTTAACAATTCATCAGAACAGGATTCTATTCAAATTCTAAAAAATGAAATGAGAACATTTCACTGGAACAATAAGAAACTAATGAGAATTGATAGAAAACTCAGTTTTTTCCTTCATTTTTTTCCAGAAATGATTTTGGTGTAGAGAGAATACAGCAATTCACAAGAGTCGATTGTGGCTTGAAAGAAGAAATTTAGGACATGAATAGGCATTGGACTATGTTACAAAATTTGGAACAAAACTGGAGTTCATTGAAAAAAATATTTCTCCCACTGCATGTGTTGTATCTAAAGATTAACATAAGTTTTTCAAATATTCAATGTTTATGATTTTTCTATTAAAATGCAAGCATCTCTTAGGATTGCACACCCAAAATCATAACAATATTTGCTAAGAACTCATGCTATTAATGGGCCACGGAAAATGTTCTGGGGAATGTGGGTAGGAAGATAGGAAAACAAGTGCTGTGCAAAAAATGTAGAACACAGAGACAAACCTTCTCTTTTTCAATTTCTTGGAGAAACTTGCACCGTAACATTACACTAAGAGTTATTGTATAGGGTGTTGTATTGGAAAGAGTGGTTTATAAAATATAGTGCTTGCACAACTTTTACCTTGGTTTTCAGAATGCAAACCATTCTGAAGGTCATCCTTTCTTCCTGGGATGATTAGTTTTTATTTGACAAAAATCAGTTACTTTGGAGTTGAGCAAAGCTGTATGTCAATGACTTGGTTGCAATCTCATCAGGCAATCAGACATGAGATCAACACAGCTGTTGGGACTGTAACAGCCAGGAAGGTTCTAGTCAGAGGCCAGAAAGAGAGGAGCAAAAAGCATTGTTGAAACATGGGGTGACACCAGCAAAGGTTTATTAATATATTCTTTCAAGAGATATTTAAAATCAATGCCATGCTTTCAAAGAGTATAAAACATTTTAGTCTTAATATGGGTAGGATTTTGGCTGTTCTTACACCTCTTCCTTCAAAAGCAAGTACTACTTTCTTTGAAAAGTGGGCATATAAAAGCTTATCTTGTGACTCTGAAGCAACATATACCATATTGCATACTAAGATTTTTGTGGATAATATATTTATTTGCATACAGAAATATGTATTTCTATTATACATTTCATTGCTTTATTTATAGAATATGTATATTAAGCATACAGCATAGCCCAGGAAGATACATTAAATAAGCACACAGTTCATGCTGCCGCGTGCACCCTCTTAAGAGAAGCATATTGGAGAGGCATGGTATTGTATATACATGCTGAAAATACACTTTGCACAAGTCATCTGGCTTGGGGTGCTTCCCTAATCTATTTGCAACACCAATGCTGTGGCTGTTGAAAGGGATATTATCAAACTGGGGAAAAGGCAAGTGTCAACTAAGTAGGAGAAAATAAATGTAGATTGCATCTCTACAGGTATATTGTCATCAGTTTGAACTCCCATTTCCCCCAATATCAGATCTTCAGGATTAAAAAAAGCAGTGAATGGACAAAGAGTAGGAGTATGTGGGACCTCCAGCTTCCACATCCACGCTGGAAAGCTAATCTCACGTGACTTATTATTATTTTAGATTGTACTTTTATTTTTAGAGCAGTTTTAGGTTCACAACAAAATTGAGTGAAAGGTACAGAAGATACAGAGAGTATTTATATACCCTCTGGTCCCCACACACGCACAGCCTCCCCCACTGTCAACATCTGCATCAGAGTGGTACATTTGTTATAAGGGCTGAATCTACATTGGCACATAATTCTTTTCATTCAACGTCCATAGTTAGCATTGGGGTTCCTTCTTGGTGTTGTACATTCTATAGGTTTGGACAAATGTAAAATGACTTACTAGATTTTGTTTTAACACAGGATCTGCCATTAGATTAATGATGAACTGGTAAAAGGGTAATCATTTCTCTTTTTTTTTTTTTTTTCAAGAAATGACCTGGCATTTTCACATATTTAATCTCCTCTTCTTATAAGACCACTCTGTGATATTTACATTATTGCTAGGAGAAGAAATTCTTGACAGATATGCACCTTTCCAGTGAAAACAAAGGAGATGAATCATACTGCTTCTGAAAGAGGCTCTTAATGTTTTTGAAAGGACAAATGTTAGCTCCAATAGAAACTGACTACATCAATACAACCATTTTAATGGCCAACTACTGAAACCTCAATTGACGGGATTCTGTGGCAATCTAATCAGGCACTAAGATGTTGGAAACAATGTGCTATGTGCCTGGTCTGGTGATTCTGGATATGTAGATGTGGCCTGTGTTCCCAATCTATGAATTACAAGTACGCCAGACTCAGTGGATGATAGTGTGTCTGAATCCCGATTGGTGAGCATTATCTTTTTCAAACAGGTGAGCAATTTGCATTGATATTCTAATTGTGATACAGGATTATTTCCCACTTATACAAAGCAAGCTCTAGAATCCCTTGAAACAGACCAGGGTTTCTCAACTTCTGCACTATTGACATTTTGAGCCACATAATTTTTAGTTGGGGCAGGTGGATGGGGCTGTCCGACGTAAACTGTTTAGGGGCATCCCTGGCTTCTATCTCACTAGATGCCAATAGCCCTTCCCCAAGTTGTGACAACCAAAAATGTCTCCATACATTATTAAATGTCCCCTGTGAGGGGGGCAAAGTTGGCTTGATCCCCAGTTGAAAGCCACTGAAATAGACAAATCCAGCAGTAGTTAATGCAAACCTTTGAATCCAGTCTCTATATTTGTCTAAGCATCTACCATTTTCAGTATTCTTTCCATTTTTTTTATTCCGGTCGACAAAACTTCCAAGATGTTTCAGTCTATCTTCAATTCCTTTCTTCAATCCTTGATGCTCTCTTTTTCAATAACAGGTGGCGAAGACCAAAAATAAAAGGAACAAAGGGAAGGATGCAATGACAATGGCGAGTAACAGGCAATTTGACTCAAAGTGAGTTGGACTGTTGCTTACAAGAGACCAGAATCTGGAATTCTCAATCCTTGGATCCAAAGAGTTCATTCCACTAAAGCTGAATCTACATCATAGTAGTGCAAGTTAGTAAGTGAAACATTCAGCCAGTCAATTGTTTTGTTTAAAGGGAACCAAACACTCTATTGGCTTGATGCTCCTTCCACACAATTTATTCCTGGATTTGATGAAATAAAATACAAATAAATATTAATTTAAAATGTAAATGTTTACATTGACATCATTGTAGTGTGAAGGAATCTGTCTGAACTGATGCTGTGTGTTTATACATGAAAGATTTTTTTTGGGGGGTGGGGGGGGGGCGGCCGCGAGGGGGAATGACTAAAGTTATTCAACTAGGAAGTTATTTTTATAAAGTTAAATTAAAACATTGTTGGCAATTTGCTTCTTCCTGGCTGTTCTTTTTGTTGTTGTTTGTGTTGTGCTTTTGGTTAACTCTCAAAATTGTTGAGATGCCATCAATGAGGCAAGTCACACAAAATAACTAAATTGCTAATGTCTAATACTGATTTAGTCGTCATGCAGCTCACATAGATAGATAACTGGTCAAGATGAAGACCATAAACCTAAAAGGCAGACTGTGAAATTTGAAAAAAGTTTTATAACTTTTATTTCCATTGATTGAGTCATCTTTAGAAAATCTAATTGGAAGGCTACAGTGAATATAGTAAAACAAAGGAGGAATGAAAATAACTAGTTAAATCATGAATAATATAATCATATATTTATTTGGGGTACCAAATAAAAAGTATCTACATGGAGAAGATTCTTTAAAGCCACTGTTTGGGTATTAGTTCCTGACATGACGTTCTGATGGTCTAGTATTAGAGACATGTGAGAATGACCCAGGTACAGCCACTACATTCTTCTTTCAGATTCTGCTGAGCTCACCTGGCCTGTTTAAGTTATCCACTACATGTCTGTCACAGAGATTACTATACTTCTATTGATGGAATTTTGAAGTTAAAAATTTTTAGGGAGAATTGACAGTTGAGGAATGAGGAATATATGGTTTCAGTAAATGTTTTTTAATTGCTTATTTTTTTCTCTCCATTGGATCATAGGGTGGTTCTAAACAGCCTCATGAGCTGAATATTGGCTTTCAGAAAGCATTGAGGGGAAGGTCTTAATTTCTTGGGATTGACCCAGAGGTCACTGGTGCCACGGGAGTATATTAATTCTATTCAGAATTCAAAATGAAAAAGGCAGCATGTTCTTCCTGCTGACAAAGGCCAGAAGTTCATGTTTTACACGTTAGCATTTCACATGCGGGTCAGGCAGATTCAGGTTGAAACAGAATGTCCTTTTAACCACCCATTTTCTTATCTGAAAATTTGCCTGGCCTCAGTAAACTTTCTCCAACTTTAATGACAACTATTTAATTTGATAAAACCTCAATTTAAAAAAAATAACTTTGGCTTCTCAAACATGTTTATGTATTAGGGAGACTATTCTATTAAAATAAGAAGCTAGTTTGGGAGAAAATCAGATTGGTGAAACCATTTCCTATAAAGGATCATAACTGAACTATATCCTTATAGGCTGTTATACCACCAAAAAATGCAAAGGACACAGTGATCAGGGGTGAAATGCCCCTTTTTCATGGCTGTCTCAGGTTTAGTGCAAGTCCTCTATAATTTGCCCTCACACAGTGTAGAACAGTACAAAAACAAATGCCAGAATGAGAAAAATAATGATGTGGTCTCATTGGGCTTTTTGTTTGTTTTCTTTTGATGTGAGGAAAAGCAAAGGTAAAAAATAAGCATTTATAATATTGCAACCCTCCAGGTAAAACCATAAGAAAAGAAGAGTAATATATGCTTAGCACTCTGAGGTTGTTTCTACGCTCTTTTTGGTTTTATTTCTTTACTTCTCTATGGCATAATGTCTATTTCCTTATGTTTAAGTCTCCGTGTTAGCTTGTAACTGTAGCCTTTCATTGACTTATATAAATACATGGGAACAACAACAAAAAAGGAGCAAGGTTAGTATTCTTCTTGTGCAGAAACTGATAAAATTGCAGATTCAGAAGCCCTTCTTCAAGAGACAGAAAGTGTAGAGCATTCTTAAATCCACATGTTCAACGTGTGGCTTTCATGGTCTCATTGCTCCTACATTGGCAGGGCTTATGAGGTGAGAGTTTCCCAAACTGGAGCAGAGGCACAAAAGAGTGTCACTTTTGAGCTCCTTAACTGCACATCCATAATAAGACTATAAAGTGCAATGGCAGAGATTTTAAAACTAGCTCTTTTACCCCTCTTCTTCTTCCCAAGTTCCCCGTGACCACCTTCCTTCATCCCGAAGATGTTTTACCTCGTTGCGCCTATGTTCTTGTAATGACACATGAGAAGGTGCTTAAAGGTCTTCTTGAAGGTGGCATTGCAAAGGGCATAGCAGGCGGGGTTGATAGTGCTGTTGATGTAGCAAAGCCAGTAACCAATTGTCCACACCGTGTTGGGGATGCAGGGCGCACAGAAGGTGTTGATAAGCACCATGACGTTGTAGGGGGCCCAAGTGATGATGAAAGCCAACAGAATAGCCAAGATTGTCCTGGTCACTTTCTTTTCCCGGGAAGGAGGGGGCTTCTTTTTTGCAGGCTGCTTAGTCATCTTCACGATCTTGCGAGCGACCGTGTTTTGTTTTTCATCTCCGTTCTGACCCGAAGAACCAACCAGCTCCACGGTGGTATTAGTCGGGGCACACGAGTCACCCTTTTGGGTCTTGGTGACGATTTTGATACATGTTTGCTTCGAGTTCTCATCTTTGGAATAGCCCAGGGAAGTAGACACTGTGTTTTCATCCTGGGTGATTTCATCATCTCTCATGTTAGAGGCCACAGCACTGACGGAGGTGGAATCGTTGGAGCTTTCCTTCTCCTCTGCCTGGACACAGTTTTCAGTCACCGCATCTCTGGGGGCTTTGCCATTCTGCATTTTGTTGTGTTCCAGGCCGTCATCACTGCCAGGCATGTTGTTGTTGTTTGGCTTCACTATCCGTCCTTGGACCAGACTTGGAGACACTGGATCTTGGTTGGCCGCAGGCTCCTTCTTGTCCTTCTTTATCCTGCTCTTACTGGCTCGGGAGATGTGCCAGTATAACACGGCCATGATGATCACTGGCAGGTAGAAGGCTGCAATGGCAGTGCCGAAGGTGACAGCAGCGTTGGAAAAAAACTGGATGTAGCATTCCCCATCCTTCACAGTTCTCACCCCCACAATGAACTGCCAGAAGAGAATCGCCGGCGCCCAGAGGATGAAGGATAGGACCCAGGCAGCTGCAATCATCATACCTGCCATTTTCGTGGTCCGCTTGACAGGGTAGGTGAGCGGTTTTGTGACACAGAAGTACCTGTCAAAGCTGATAATGAGCAGATTCATCACGGAGGCATTGCTGACCACATAGTCCAGGGCTAGCCAAAGGTCACACACCACAGGTCCCAAAGGCCAGTAGCCAATCACAGTGTAGAGGGTATACAAGTTCATGGAGAAAACACCGATGATGAGGTCAGCACAGGCCAAGCTGAACAAAAAGTAATTGTTGACGGTCTGGAGGTGGCGGTTGACTTTAATGGAGACCATGACCAGTATGTTCCCAATAATGGTCACCAAGCTGAGGGATCCAGCCACAAGGACAATAAACACCACTTCAAATGTCTTATAAGGACTGGTCAGAGCCAGGCCATTGTTAGAGGAGTTTGTTGAGTTATTCATTTTGTGTTCTCTAATCAGTAGCCAAGTAGCCAAATAAACATCTAAACCTGTAAGGAAATAGAATAAAATTAACGAATATAATATAAACATTGCTTTAAAATATATCAGACTTCTTCTTTTGAACCACATTTACCCAAATCCTTCTTTTTTCCTACCTGTTTATTGTACCTACCTGCCCCAATTAAAAGGATGATTCAAAAGATACTTTCAGGCTGGCAATGTATTTAAAGTCTGATAATGTTTTCAATGTGATCATATCTTGATAAGAATATGTCTGTCATCTATCTATCTATCTATCTATCTATCTATCTATCTATCTATCTATCTAATCTATCTATCTATCATCTACCTCTATCATCAATCAAGTAAACTGAGCATAATGTTCATGAACTGAACTAAATAAACCAAAATTTATAGAAAACTTTACAAAGCATCAAGAAGTTTCGGATATGGACAAAATTATGGAAGAAAGCATAAAGCTTATAATATTGAGTTGTGACTTTTATAGTCAATAACTCCTTTATACCTGGTAGCTCTACAACTTTTTTATAAGACTAATAATGATAATAAAGATAATATAATAACACTTTATTAACCAATACACTTCACCCAAGAAGTATCATTTCCTTGACTTCTGTTTTACACTTGCAGTCAGTATCACATATTAGCATTTCTAATATTCCACATATTGCAAGGAAGTTATTTATTAAAATACTAGAAGCCCGATGCACGAAATTCATGCAAAAGTAGGCCTTCATTCCCCCGGCTGCTGGCACCAGCTTCCCTCTGGCACCCGGGACCCAGCTTCGTCTGGGAGGATGTCCAGTGTAATTAGCATATTATGCTTTTATTATTATAGATATATTGATACGACTGTATCAATTTTTTGAATGTTTTATTTTTCAAATTACTCTCAATACTATGTTTCTATTTTGTTCTAGCTATTTCAAATGTATTGCTTCTAATTCCATAGTGAGCCAATCATGACATTCTTTCCTTATACATTTCTCTAGTAAATGGCCTGAAGATTGCCTCAAATTGCTTGACATGGTTTTGAAATGAAAATTTTTACAACATGTCATGGACTTGCATATGAATTTCCCTATTGGACATGCCCAGAGTGAGAGCACTTGATCAGGTCAGGGTATAAGCTTTCTTCTGAGGACCCCTATACTGTTCTCCTGGAGGGTGGCTGCAGATCCTACCCTGATCAGGTCAATCCTGTCTCTCAATAACCTTCAGACAATTGTTATGCATCTTCCTAATGTTTGCCAAGCTGAGAGAAGTAAAGTATAGCTTTTGGTTTTAATGTGTATTTTTCTGATTACTAGAGAGGCGAGTTCCTTTTGAGGCATGTGGAATTATTACTCTGGTAGAACATAGTAAATGTTAACATCCTTAGTTGTTATCAGAGCCTCTAAATTTTTGGTTATAATATTTACTTGTTTCTGTTAGCGCTATCTGTAAAAATGAAAAACATTTCACTTAGAAGCAAGCACAGTGTTAGAAGGATGGCATTCCTTCCCCCGCATGTGATACACAAGCTATGTGAAGACTGTTCTTCCAGAAAAAAAAAGTTTCCTTTTGTCAACCTCTTGCCACCTCTGCTATTTACATTTCTATAAAAGGTTTACTTCTGGTGTGGCATCAGAGGGCCTTATTAAAACAATAATAGGTACATCATTTATGAAATAACACAGTCACAACAGACTAAACAATGAAGATGACCTTCAGAAGACTCAACATCTTACTATGGCAAGTATATAATAATCGGTTCGGAATTTTATGTTGTTAGTTTATGACTAAGTCCCAAAAGTACTATAGAAACTTATGAGAAAAAAATCCCCTTCCTTTAGCTTTCAGTACTTGAATTCCTATATTTATTCTTGCAAAGTTGTGGGTGCTAATATCTATTCTTAATGACTAGCTGTGTGAGTCTGATCATGTCACTTAACTTCCATGGACTTTAATTTTATTTCTTTCTCAAACAGGGATAATAATAATGATTTTTCTTCTAGACTCTAAGAGGTAAGGATCAAAGTGAGATAATGTCTCTGAACCATGATCTATAAATGTTAAGCATTAAATAAATGTTCTTAATATTCATAGTTGTTAAATGTGTACAGGTTAATTACCTTTTTTAACAGTTAAGAAAAAATTGTGTGTGTGTGTGTGTGTGTGTGTGTGTGTGTTTATGAAATAGATTCACTGTGGGGTGTAGCGATAGAGGCAATACTAAATTATCATTATTAATGATATTAAATTATCAATAATTTTGAATTGTAAATGACAATAATATTGATAATAATGAATATATACAGAACATGATTACTCTTCACAGAAACTCCTGAGGTGATTTGTATTATTATTATATTCTTTTTTTACAAGCATTAAACTAAAAATAAAACAATTTAGTTATCTGAGATTCAAACCCCCTGTGCCTAACTCCAGATGCTGCTTTAAATATTTATTGCTTGTCTGAGGGACCCAGCAGCAAGTGTGTGCTCCAAGTATTCACCCTCTGACTGCCATGACAAGCCCTCTGCCCCAACTTAAATTTGGGTCTTTGGTTTAGGCAACACAGGATCTTTGTGTCTAGGGTAAAATTGTGACTCTGGGCAGCAAATATCCACAATAAGACACAGGGTTAGTAAGTGGTGTTCTGCACATTAAAATATATGACATTTAATATAAACATTTTCCTAAAAGCAATCATCATAAAAATATATCACCTTGTGAATTTATATGTAACCTCTAACACAAATATTCAAATCAATCACATAAACATTCTAAACATTTACAGTAACATTTTTATGAAGTTCCAGAGAGAATCCTAATTAAAATGATTTTAAAAATTTGGATATGTATTTAGATACACAGTGGAAATTAAATTAAAAAATATAAAATTTCTCCACACTCTGCCCAAGTCATGCAGGATGCCGGATACATAATGATCACTTCATAGATGTACCCACAATGTAATACACTAATAAAAATTTATCAATACATGAATAACTTAAGTGATAGAATTTTTTGCACTTTAATATATTGAATTCTCACAACAACCCTGAAAAGAAGTATCCTTTTCAGTTTTAGAGATGGCAATAATCAAATAGCTGGCAAGCACCTGGTAGTACCTGATTCTTAGGGCCACCATTCTTCCACTACACCAGACCATGACACAAACCTGACTCACTGTTTTTAAAGTTTTTTGAAGAATAATAAAAATCGGGACAAAAGGAATTCATGATTGATAACAATTGGAATCCGGATATGTAATTGTATAACAAAATTTCAGAACAAGAAATTAAGAGGAATTCCAATGAGGTTTAATTTATGATTATATATGTTTATTTAACTTTTGTTTTTAAGATATAATTTTGGTGTGTATATACTTTGTATAGTATTCTGATTTCTGCTGCTACTCGAATACATTACCAAAAATGGCAGGGTGTTCTGGGTGTTCTCTGCCTATCCCTTTCAGACATTGATCTCTAAGAAGCAGCCTACTTGTTGAGCAGACACTAGGGATAAAAATTATCAGCCTCACTAGTGTTGCCTGAAATTCTAACTGATAGAATAAATAAGGGTCATAATAGCTTTTTAAACTGTGTATTTAAGGGCTAAAAAGTACACTCTGTCCTGAGATAATTAAAAGTTTACTTCAACAATATTATGCCTAGATATCTAGTTTTCAATACAAAATACAACTACTAGAGAAACCATGAAAAAAAGGTGATAAAGTAAAAGAGCAGACTGCCACTGGAAGTGAGACTATACCTACTGAGGAGCTAGGTGTGATAATCTAGGAGTCTTACCCATCATCTCTCCTCTGCCCGAAGAGTGAGATGTGGTAATTTTGCATAGCATTATTGCCAATTAGGCAGCAAATGAAGTTTATTTTTAATTTTATATAATGAAAGAGATAACCACTGACGTTTATAGTCTATATTCTGTTTTAGAACTCCTAAAGATTCAATTAATTCCACTAATTTATAAACAGCTTTGGTGCTGGTATTGATTAAGCTTTGATTATTCTTACATCAGTGACCAGTCACGCCTGTCATCAATGATGTTGGAGAGAAAAAGGAAGGAAAGAGACTTGAGGAGAAACATTTTAAGGAAGTCTTGGGGAGCCAAGTCCCCTTCCCTGAAGGAAGATTTCATCACACAGTTTTGATATTGATGCAATAGAGGGTAACACAGTTTGCTTATATTATGACTAGAGGCTGAGTACATGAAATTCATGCACGGAGGTGGGGGTTGGGGGGTCCCTCAGCCCAGGCTGCACCCTCTCCAATTCGGGACCCCGCGGGGGATGTCCGACTGCCAGTTTAGGCCTGATCCCCAGGCCTAAACTGGCAGTCGGACATCCCTCTCACAATCTGGTACCACTGGCTCCTAACTGCTCACCTGCCTGCCTGCCTGATCGCCCCTAACTCCCCCCCCCCCCGCCAGCCTGATCACCCCTAACTTCCCCCCTACCAGCCTCGTCATCCCTCATTGCCCCTCCCTGCTGGCCTGGTCACCTCCAACTGCCCCCCTGCCAGCCTGGTCACCCCCAACTGCCCCACCCTGACAACCTGGTCACCCCACGCAGCCTGCTGTTCAGTCATTTGGTTGTCCCTCACTAACCCTCCTGCCGGCCTGGTCGCCCCAGGCAGCCTGCTTGTTCAGTCATTTTGTCATCCCTCACTAACCCCCCTACCAGCCTGTTCGCCCCACGCAGCCTGCTGTCTGGTCGTTACTGTGACAGCATCCTGGACAATTTGCATATTCCTCTATTATTAGTATAGATGACTCATATGAGTGCCTTTCAATTTTACTTAAAAATAACAAGAGTTCTGTCCTGGGGCTCACGACACCTTGCAACTCTGATAGCTGACATTAGTGATATTTTGACATCAGGCAGAAATGAAGTAAATGTACACTTTTTAAAAATCAGGTTTTCCTTTGAGCTAAGCAACACAGTATGAGCTACTGTACATATAGAGAGCTTTTGCATGAGCTCCTGAATCTCAATCAAAGAGCAGTTGTATGGGTGGGCGTGGTGGCCACAGGGAGCAGTAGAGATACTGCTAGGAAATCAGAGGTTTTTCTGTTACTTTCTTCATTCTAAGACAGGGGTCCTCAAACTTTTTAAACAGGGGTCCAGTTCATTGTCCCTCAGACCGTTGGAGGGCCGGACTATAGTTTAAAATAAAAAAAAACTATGAACAAATTCCTATGCACACTGCACATATCTTATTTTGAAGTAAAAAAACAAAACGGGAACAAATACAATATCTGTATTTGAATGTGGCCCCCGGGCCGTAGTTTGAGGACCCCTGTTCTAAGACATCCTTACGATCTTTATATGCCTTCAAGGGCCGAGGAGGATGGAAGCAAAGGAGGAATGGATGACCACATAAAATAGAGCACATTCTTGTCCACAAGGAGCTTATACTCTAGGGGAGACCCATGTTGCTGAGGAAATTCCCAGGTACCCAAAACAACTCTGGAACAATATAATGACAAGTGCCAAGGATAAGGGTCCATGGAACAAGTCTGGTCAAATTGGAGTGAAGTAAATATAGAAGGCTTCCTAAATATATGAATCTTCTCTCTTTTCTTTTCCTCCTTCCTCTCAACATTCGCTTGTGTGTGACATATTTGTGTGTCCATATATATAATTTTTAAACTCTGTTTTCAAGGTTTTGTACTATAGTTTGTTCTCAGGAGAGTCCCATAGGCTGATGGTAAGCATCTACTCTAGTGCATGGAGACTGACAACCTGTAGGTTCAGAAACACAGAATGAGACTTAGCCATTGACTCACCTCCACTGAGTTTTTAATTATATCTAAAAAGATGTGGTGAAAGTATTCTGGAAGCAATGGGCAGTTTTTCTCATTTAGGAAATTGCATCACAATTGCAGGCTTTACCAGATATGCACTATGTAAAGTATTTGAGCAAAGAAATCCACAATAAAAACCCATCACATTTATCAAGCTGTATATGTAAGGCTTATGCACTTTACATAAGTTGCACTTTTTGTTAAAAAAGGAAAAATGTAAAAATAAATGATAAATAAGAGTGAAAGTCACTGAAGCAGCAATTTGCTCCCCATGTTAGTACCAACACAAGAGAATTCGTAATTTTTTTCGGTGTGAAAATCTTAATGAATTCCCAAGCCCTTATTATTATGTAAACATATTCACAATATTGGCTGCCTGTCAAGCTTAAGACTATTCTTCATGACACTCGACAAACTTCCACTCCACATTTGCCGAACTATCTCTTTCCTTTTTCAAAACACATCATAAACACTACTTACTCTAGAAAAAGAAGGAAAGAGACCTAAAAATGATTTAACTAGTAGCTGTGTCCTCGGGTCCTTGTCTGTGGCCCATTTTAGTTACTTTTGCACACAATACATCTCCTGCTCACAAAAAAAGAGGCCTGGACAATTATAAACAAAGCACCATCTGAAAGAAACCATTCCTTTGATGTTTAAAAATGAAATTCATTTGAGTAAGCATTACAGGACCCTTCCTTTTCGGTATCAGGGATCTGACAGATCTCCCATATTGATGGTGCACATACGTAGTCAATGATGCTGACTAACGAGGGCGCTCTGGCCAAATGGAGCTGAAGCAGAGCAAGCCCTCCGTCTAAAGGTTGTTACATCCTCACAAGGAAGAGGCACGAAAAGGAAATGGAAGCCATCCTCGGAGAGCTGCTGAAACTTTTATGTGATTTGGCAGCTGTATTTGAGTCAATGTCTGTGTCTTTCTTACCGTCTGGACAAGTTGGAAATTTGTAGAGTCGGCTTTTTAAATTTTGTTTTGTTTCTTCCTCAAGTCGGCAGGCTGCTGGTTTAATAACTCTAAATTAGTTAATTCATTGCTTTGAATTAAACATGTGAATCAAATTATCAAATTTGCAGAGGGATTGAGGCTTGTTATGACTTTGATAAAAAAAATTCTAGAATAAAAGCCATTGTTCTAGAGGAGCTGAGCAATTCCAAACAATGCATCCCTTTAGGGACCCTTTTCAATGGTGCAGGTGCCTTCCATTGGATGCTGAGACAGAGCACAAGGCCATGTGGAACTTTTTTGAGTAGTAGATCCAGGACAGTTTTGAAAAGAGGAATGAAAATCATTTTAGCCCCAAAGATAAGCTAAAAAGAGTAAGTTAATATTTTTTCCTCTGAAGAATAGCCTGGAGTAGTTCAGAATATAGAGGATCAGAAGTTGTGAAACGATTAGGAGGTGCACAGAGAAGTGAAATTCCTTCTTCTGAGTATAAAGAAAATACACATTTAGATAACACATCTATAACAGTTAAGTGAAGAAAAGAAAATTTAGTTGTATTTAAGAATCTATATTTATTTTAAGCATGTCTTTACTTAAAGTTGCATGGCTTATGGAGAGAAAGGAGAAATAAATCAATGCATGTGTTGCTCTTCATAAAAATATTATGTCTACAAACACAGTTCACTTACCTTTATTTTTCATAAAGGTAAGTGAACTGTGTTTGTAGACATAATATTTCCAGTTATCACGCCTTAAAACTAATGCACCCATAAATATAAGCATAACAGACACCATCGTTCTTCTGGTAATGATTCCTAGAATGTAGGAATAGAGTACCAAGAAAGGAATTCACCTCCATAAGGCTAAATCTTGGGTCTTTTGACTTTTCAATGACAGAAATGACACAGGCCTCATATACTTATGATTCATACTAGTTCCAATGAGGATATAAAAATAAAATAGTAATGAAGTGTAGGGAGTAATAAGCAGCAACTATTTTTATTGTTTCCAATCGAAAGACAAAATGATTGTTTCCTCAGTGTCTGATTGCAGCCTATTTCTAGAACTGAGCAAAATGACCATAGTGTTAGCCCACTAAAACTTGAAAAACGAGAGCCTGGAGAAGATTAAAGTCTTTACCAAATGATCTAATGGCAATTGAGATGATGGGACATAAAAAGCTACATCAACTCAGCAAAGATTTTTGTATCTAAAGCACTAATTTAGAGTTAAAATAAAGCAAGTTGGTTGGAGAGAATGATGAACTTTATGTGGCAAATTGGAAAGTCAGTTCTCTTACCTGCTGGAAATATAATGACTTTCTTGGTGATAAGTCACAGGGAAATCACAATGTAATTTAATATATATAATATATGCCATCAAATGCCACCCTAACCTCTTTTTCTCCACTTCCCTCCCTTTTCCTATTCCAACACCATTAGTTCAAACCTGTTTAAATACCCTACCTCCTCCTCACCGTCAGACACTCCAAACATTTTGAAAAATCAGACCTCTCATTCAGACTGAACTAGAATTACAATGCTTGATCTTTATCTTTCCTCATGAGGGAGGTCCCACATTGACTGAGCCCAGTATGAAAGCTAAGACAAAAATGGCACTTCTCTTCTTGGCTTATATCATGTGAGTATCCCTCATACAGTTTATATACTCCACCATGTCATCTGGTACAAAGTAGCTAAACTTTGAGCAGTTCACATTATAGATATATTTAAATATATTGTCTTTACTTAAATAATGCATGATAATTATGGGAAGAAAGTCAAACAGATAGACTGTGAATGGATTAAGACTTGAGCACAAATCTGTTAGGCAGGATGTTTTTTCCTTCAAACACGGTGTATCATCAGCACAGCAGTTTTCGTTTATATTATCTACTGGGACAAAAATATATGTAGCTAGTTCTCTAAGAGAACTCATTAAGGTAGGATTCTATAAATAATCAATCTCCAAAACAATGAAAAGTGAAAAGAAATAGGGAACTAAGCAAATGTGCCCTGGATTCCTTCAACTAACCATTACTGTGTGGAATATGTGCCAAGCCTGCTGGCTCAGGAAGAAGGAATGATAACACCCTGAGGAAGAGAATAAAGAATGGCTGTGCTCTTATGGAGCTAGTAGTTCAAGGAAAATTTCCCATGGAATGCCATTTCCTCTTGAGGGGGACAGCAGTAAAGGTCCAGCAGGCTTGATATTTTCTGTAAGACATATTAGCATGACTGGCCTCCTTCTTCCATAAGGATGACCTAGCTCTACTTTCTGTAACCTTTATACACAGACTAGAGGCCCGGTGCATGGATTCGTGCACCAGTGGGGTTCCTCAGCCTGGCCTGTGCCCTCTTGCAATCTGGGACCCCCTCAGGGAATGTCAGACTGCTGGTTTCGGCCTGATTCCCACCCTCCCCCCAACCCCCTTCTCTCTGAGATTCATCAGTCTGTTCCATGTTCCCATGCCTGTATGTTAAGCATCTGCCCCCTGGTGGTCAGTGCACGTCATAGCTGCTGGTCGAATGGGCGAACCGTTGAAAGGTCGCTTAGGCTTTTTAATGTATAGATAATATGGATGGGTCTCTGGATGTAATCGATAAAGCTTTGGAGTTAAACTTGAGACTCAAACCTATCTCTGCTAGCTACTGGTTGTGTGAACTTAAGTTTTTTGACCCACTTTCTACATCTAAAAAATTGAGGAGAATAAAATTTATCATTTGGATTTTTTAAAAAAATATGCAATACACAAGGCTCCTAGTGGATGTTCATTAAGTAGTCATTATTATTAACTTCATTATCATTTTAAAAATGGTTTAATCCAACAAATAGAACATAAAAAATAAAAACAAAGAAAGAGGGAATGAAATATGCATTCTGTATTCCTCCCAAGAAAATAAGGAAGTAATTTGAGGAAATTTTTATTTTGTTTGGGTCTATTCTATGCCACTTATTATTTGCTTCCATTCATCTTAAGGATTTGGAAAAGCCCATGATCATTGTATGATATTCTGATTCTTAAGCTGGGATGGTAAGAAACGTCAATCTAAACTTAAAAAAAAAAACTTCAATCTAAAAATTAGTAACTGTTCTTCTTAACCAAAGGTCAGAAGGTTACAGACAAGTAATCTTCCCCATTAAAAATTCTTATTGTACATCCAAGAAAGATTATTTAGCAAATATATACTTACATGTTAGCTGAGACTTATTATTAACAAATACAAAAACAGCAAAATTCCATTCCATGTCAAACTGTGAATGCTCAGAGCAGTGTGGCCATATAGTCTATGAATATGCATGCAATTAATGTGATTTACTTTTACCAGATCACTTTAAGTGAAGTATTCAAAGAAACAACTATTTTTAAAATTTCATCTTAGCAGTTTGCTCACTGAAAGTAAATATCTTATAACAAAAACAAAAAATATAGAGTATTCATCATGCCAAACTGATTTCTTGAGTGAGTTATTTTACGCTTTTTCTTGCTTAACCATGCTTACTTCTCTTGAATTCTCCAATCTCTTTATGCAAATCCTTATCTTCTCCATATTTATTCACTGTCTCCTTCACCCACCCTATTTTCAGTGAGCGTAGCATGTAAGAAATAACATAGGTTGCTTAAGGAACCACCACACAAGGCCAATTTCTCAATCTCTAATGTCATGTACGCTTTTGCCATGACTGGCCAGAAGAAACTTAACTTTATGGTATGATTATTACAAAATATTTACCTGGAAATACTATTCCATGAACAGCAGGCATAGCCTCATCATCTGAGAATCCCGGGGTCATGACCTGGCTGGAGCCGACCTCCAACAGCACCTACTGTATTTGGGGATCAGATGGCCCACCACAGCCTGCTGAGCAGGCTCTCTCCATTGGGCTGTGAGCCAGTTCTCATCCTAAGCCTGGATATGAGGTCTATTCATGTCTCCAGCACTCTTCACTCTGGATTATGGGTGGCTATCGGGATGTGAACACTCAGCCAAAGTGTTCCAAGGACAGACTCATTTGCAGGCCGTCTCTGAGTCTCTGTTCTTGATAAAACAGCCTCAGCTCTGTGTCTGCGCTCAGGAATGTAACTTGTGAGCTGCCTGCTTCTGGCTCTTCCCTTGTTTGGTTGCTTTCAAAGCCTTCTATAAAGCTGGAAGGTGACAGCTTCCCTGCTTTGCTCCATGATGTCCTTTTCTTTTTGGTAGTGTTATTAACATAACAAATGACAAATGACGTTATGCACAAAGCAGTAAGTCACAATGGTGCAGCCCTAAGGAGAAAATAGCCAGACTCCAGAAATACCAAAATCAGGCACAGTGGGGGCAGGGATGTTGAAGTCGGGTGGGGAGGGTTTTCATTATGTTTTGCACAATGCCCACTACCTCCTCAAATTTCCAAACTGTGATTTAGAAATAAAGATTGGGAGCCACTTGAATAACATTTCATGTCTGTTTAGCTATAAATCCAAGTTTTATAACCAAGTTTTTAACACCCAACCTATAGCTAGCTCCGTTACCCTTAGTATGACCTGCACATTCCTTCTCACACAAAACAAACCTTTAAATGGCTAAAACACTCAGTGGATTTACAGAAGCCAAAAAGTATTTTCACACATTGAGGTCAAATGAATTAGAAACTTAATAATTACTTTCAATAAAATGGAAATTTTCTAATATAAAAGCCAGTAAATAAGAAATCACGAAATGAGTTTTCTACATGCTCAGGGATAGGATGGATAGACAGACAGTCTCTTATTTTGTAATTTGAGGGTAAAACGAAGTAGGAAAAGAAAGATAATTTGAAGGAAAAGTAGATTATGGAAAGCCTTTAAAATATGTAACTAAATTTCTTTTTTTTAAAAAAATAAAATAAAAACTGCTTAAGTTGAAGAGGAGAAAACATGACCAGTGACCTAAATATTTAATAGCAATAAATAGCATTGGTGAGGCATGTGCTTGAGGAAGCAGGAAAAAATGATATCCAAAGAACGCAAGGGTACAAATGGCCACAGAGTTAATCTTGCAAATGGAAGGAAAGGAGTTAAGGATGAGAGAAGATTCAATTCATTTTGGAGAGTTCAAGGAACAGGGTGTTTAGTAAACCTCCTAAAGGTTATCTATTGAGTCTGAGGAAGGCAGGGTTTGGCAAAGAACTCCAGGAACAATGGAGATTAAGAACTCTATGTCAGGGAAAACCACTTAAAGTCAGAAACTGTAATAACTATCAACAACTTCAACTGAGCGGGCATCGAGTCATCTCATAGACCAGAATCTTTAACTGGATTTCAGTTTCAAATCAACCATCCTCATTGCCTGAATCATGGTCTGTCTCTGGATTTAGTCCAAGCTTGACCCAATCTTCCAACCATGAGTTGTTTTAAGTATCTTCCCTTTGACAACCCCAAACCCCAGTGTGGGTTCATAAACCCACTCCCAATGTTTAGTAAGTTTCTAAATTCTCCAAGAGTAAGCTTTCCCATCATGGTAAAAACACCTGCTCAGCAGATCCATTTCAAGAATTAAATGAAATAATATTCACAGAGGGATTTAAACCAATACTCTCAGTTCATAAGTAAAAGCATAAAATTGTCTCTGGCTAGGGTGAAAGCAGGAGTGGGAAGGGAATTACTTTTACAGTTTGTAAAATTGTTGAAGGTACAATAGCTCTGTTTGAACTGTTGTTTGACTATGTTCTGTTATTTAGAAAGTACATTCTTGAATTTCTTAAGCTCACAGCAATCACATAGATTTTCTCTACTTATTCCATACGACAACAAATCACGAAGTCAAAACCTTGCATTCAAGTAAACACCACTTTTTTACTCTGTACAAGTTTATAACACATTTGGTAATAATTGTTTCCTGTTCACTAACATTAGTCAGAAATGAATCCCCAGTTGCCAGACAGTGGCAGTGTGCATATTGGGAAGGGGGCATGTGCTATGTATTATGTGTTCTGTTTACAAATCCTGTTATACAGAACAAATAGCCTTGGACTATTTGATTAACTACTAGTACACTTTTGAAGGATGAGAAATAGTAAATGGCCTTATGAATGATGACTCAAATGCTCTGCATTTCTAGGTTATATGATGAAAAACAAATAAATGGGAAAAGGGAGGATTGTGAACCTAAAATAATGTTCATGGGACAATTTAATGACCAAATTAAACAAACCTACCAAGTGAAATAGGCCTCAGACCCCCAATTATCAATTTATCTAAGTGAGGGGTTCACTCTCATATTTGGGTGACACTGAGTGAGCTGGGCAGCTGAACGAATCACACAGACCACCTACTTGAATAGCTTTAGCTGCCAGTGGCTGGTCCTATTGTTTTTTCCTCCTGAGTCACTGTATGTGTGTGTTTTCTTTTTTAATGTAGGAACTTAGGGGCACTCTATGGGAGAGGTTTTTATTTTGAATTTGTTTCATGCCCAAAACAACATGCTTAATTATCCAAGATGGTATCTTCCTTGGGATTTCTGGCGTCTGAACAGCAGACACATCCCCACTGCACCCACTCCATTTCCCAAGCAGACCTGTGTGTATTGAAACCACCGTGTTGGTCTGAAGTCCTGCAAAGACAGGGTTTCTGAGGCTAACTTATCTGCACCCTCATCCAGGAGAGGGTTTGCCCCCCCTGAGATTGATTACTGTCCTCCAGCAGTGCGACTCCAACGACTCTTTCAATTCTAAACGTGGCTAGGATTCTAATTTCATTTCTCTTAGGATCCATAGAATGCTGATTGGGAGGTTGAGATGGCTTCACTGACTTCTGCCTTACGTCAGTGTTTTCCCAACTGCTCTATCTCTTTTGCGAGCATACTATCTGGGCTTTGTGTCAGCTGGCTTTCTGTGTCACTATTATCACTATTATCGTGACGCCCACCCCCAATATCCTGGTCTGGCTCAGCGTCCCTCTGTGACCCTTCATCCGTGCAAGCTTGACAATTAGATTCAAATTGCTATCTGCATCTCCATTTCAATCGCAATCTTGAAAACATACAGGCATGAACTAATTCCCTCAATCTAGCTCATATTTACCTACCAGCTCATTAAGAAGTGGCTTTAGCGTTAAAGCAAGAGCTCATATATTAGAGAAGGAAAACAATTTACTTGCAAGTTCATTTGGGCATTTTCTCCAACGTCAGAGCAAAGGTCTGTCCTTGGGATATAAGGGTGTTTTCTCGCCAGCCCTGGTCTCTCTGGCTGTCTGATTCCTCAATTAACTGAAACTTCTGTGCTGGTGATTTCATCCTGGACTTATTTAGTGGACAGGCTAGAAATAGTCATCCGGTGGCTTACGTGCTGGCTGTAGAGCATCACTTTAATTGCTGCCTGAGTATTCCTGCAAGAAGGGCTCTCTGGAGAGGGTGTGCTGGAGATGTATAACAATTTGCAAAGGGTAAGGAGGGGTATTTTGATGCTTTCCATTGGAGGCCCGGAATCTAAAACAAAATTACAAAAGCAGACACATATAAATCAGATCTTGTATTAGGCTCTGTGTTACGGAGCAGAATTCAGTGCCTGGGATTTCTGCCTAAAGTCTCAGTTAAACATGGTGTGTTTTTCTTTTTTTATTTAAAAACTTCATGAGATTTATGATATAGCTTGTTCTGCTTACAAAGTTTCCTCTGCCGGTGGACATCAGAAAAGTAAAATGTATTGTGAATTTTCTTTCTGATTTTCAAAATTAGAACATTATGAAAAGTAAACCTACCCTCCAAGAAAAAGATTTTGGAGAATCATTCCTACCTGACCAACAAGAACTACTGTCCTCTTTATTTGGCCATTCAACAGATAATTTTCTTTTAGTGGCCTTCAGGGGATAAAGTAATGAACAATATAGACTTGTTCCCTATTGTCAAAACCCTTACAATATAGTTGGAGATACCTGTGAACTTTTATTAGCATTGAAATTTTGTTGCATATCTTCCTGCATACATATGTGAGCACGCAATAAATACACTCACCTACATATGCATGCAAACTTTAAAGGTTTTAGATCAGATGGTAGACATCAATCCATTGTCTCCCTGGGGCCAGACAGAGGATGGAACAGGTAAGAGAAGCAGGTTGGGGGTAAGTGAACATGTGTGCAAGCTGCATGGCTGGTAGGCCTTGGACAGGTGCTACTTCACCATGCAGCTCCAACTGAGGTGGGAATGTGGACACAGAGTCGTCAGATATGCAGAAGTGTAAAGCTACACTGGAAATCTGGTTTTTGTGTGTATTCTCTCAATTTTTAAATGTTGGCTCAACATCATAAAATACTGAAAAGTGAGCAAAACACATCTGTGTATGGACAGATTTGGCCTGTAGACTCCCACTTTTATGACCTTTGGCATTGACTGTCTTAAAACATTTTCAAATAAAGATAAATATGGACATTTTTCTATGACATTAGATAATCTTCTAATGCGTAATTTTAATGGGTACTTTAGATTTAGTTTTGTGGCCATACTATAATTTAATTAAACAATCCTGATTTGTGACACAGGTCACTTCCAATTTTTCCCTCTAACAAACAATGGTGCAATGAACGTCCTTTTATATGTGAAACTAAAATTTATATGGACTATATTTTAGGATAATGTATGAATAAATTTAATATTTATTTTTTCCAAATAGTATAAAAAACAATTTACACTTTCTCCAAAAATTTGAAAATCTAATTGTATCATCTACTAAATATTTCTGTAAACATAGGTCTATCTGGGGGGCTTTCCATTCTATTTCTTGGTTTTATCTGTTTTATCCTTGTACCAGTAATATTATTTTCCCTATTGTAATTTTATAATATTTTCAGAGCCTCTAATTATGCATTTCCCCATTTACTAGTGTATTGTTTTCAATTATCTTTAATATATTTTCAACCTATTTTAATATAAACATCAGACTTTTGTAAGTCTCTTTATTCATATGGAATTTTTATTAAACTGTTATAAATTAGTGGGAAAAAATGAACAACTGCTTAGTAGTAAGTCTTCCCCTACAGAAATGTTTTCTACTCACTCAAGTTTTTTCTTTTGTCCCTCTTTGATGCCTTGTAGTTTTCTTCATATATATCTAACATGAAATTTTTATAGACCTGTGTTTATGTGTATATATTTCTATATAGTTTGCTAAGATTGACCTGACTTATTTTTAGTTGCCCAGCGAATATATTCTGTCACTGTGTTTATAATTGTGTTGTATACATATGTCCATACTTCATATGGACTAAAGAGGATATGTTAATAAAATGAAACTATTAATCTGAATTTGGCCACCTCTACATAATGTATATAGGATGTATTCATATATGCAAGCTATTATTTAACATCTGGCCACTTTCCATGTACAAATCGTTGATATTTTAGTTAAAGATTATGCTTATTAATTTACTCTAAATTATGCCCTGAATTTATCCTGTGTAGAACTGAGAGTTTTCCAAAATAATAAAAACAGCTTATAAATCTGCAAAGTGCCGCTTCCCAATTAAAAGAACTATTTCACTCTGTAAGTTAGCTGAGATAATACAGGATCTGGTCCCACTCATAAGTTGGTTTTATCACATAATTTAAGCTACTTATAAATAAAAAACATCATATCCAAAATATTTAATATATTTCTTTAATCACACAAAGTTGTAAAATAACCTAATAATTATGGCAAATATTTGAATAAAGACAATAAAGCAAAATGTGTGTCTTTGTTGGAAAGGAGCAAAGGCACTTTGGTGAATATCATATAACCAAATAAATACCTTTATATTGAAAAAGGAATTGATGTGACTTATCTAGTGTGGCCCAGGAAGATTGAAATAGTATTTTTAATTCAAACATATAGTATTAATTAGATTAAAATGCAAAAACAACTTGAAAATAACTTTGATACATAAAATAACCACTAAAGGTCAGTAAGCACAGACACAAAATACATTACTGACTCTTCTGAATCAGAACTGATGTTTGAGCTCTGACACTTTTGACTATAAAAATGGCAGGTTTATTTTTGTTTTCGAATGTCCCCACCTTCTCCCCAAGGCCTGTCACTCTGTGATGGGGAGGTCAGGGAAGGGGGTGGTGCCCGCAGCAGGTACACTCAGGGAGGCAGAGAGCATTTGAAATAACGAGGTCCTGATTTCACCTTTCATTATTGAGTCTCCTTGCATTGACATGGCATCTCAACAGCCACATGGAAGCAACCTTCAAACAAAACAGTGGAAACGTGGTCACACTGTTTTTTAGCACTGAGTACATGTGCTGATTGAGTGATTTTTAAAAAAGAATAGTTTATTGCTATTTAGGGAGAGAGAAGAAGGGAGAAGAGAGAAGCATGGATGTGAGAGAATGACGTCTATCAATCAGGGATTGAGCCCGCAACCCGGGCATGTGCCTTCACTGGGAATCAAACTAGTGACCTTTCGGTGCATGGGACGATGCCCATCCACTGAATCATACTCGCCAGGGTGTGACTGAATGAATTTTTCACTTTTCAGTTGGTGGTTGTGACGACTATGCAGATTGATTTTGTGAGTGCTTTTTTCTTTTGGAAAAAGAAATCGGGTATGGAAAGCATCTGGATCTGCATTTTCCCGCATCATACTTATTGCTCTCTGATTTGGGTTGTATTTTCTTGATCACTGAAATTTGAAATAAGAATTCTATGGCTGACGTATCTGAAAACATTTCTTTATTGATGAAATAGGATCAAAACCGTGCCCACCCCATCCTCATGTTCTTCTTAGAGTGGATTTATTTAGG
Organism: Myotis nattereri; assembly: GCF_964212035.1. Taxonomy (NCBI): domain Eukaryota; kingdom Metazoa; phylum Chordata; class Mammalia; order Chiroptera; family Vespertilionidae; genus Myotis; species Myotis nattereri. The sequence goes on along the minus strand of NC_138086.1, from coordinate 27,692,062 downwards.
TGACAGACAGAAAGCTACTGAGCTAGCGTTGGCTGCGTTCCCATGGATGGTCATCCCAAGCACTTCTCCAGGTGCCTGCCAAGGACTGTGGCTACATCTTCAAGGGAGTCTGTGCACATCCATGGGCTTACATTACACTCTACTCTCTTCAAGGAGCTAGTGCTGAGAAGAGCTAACATCCTAAAAAATGTATACAAAGAACAGGCCGGGTGTCATAGGTGATGCTATTGTTATCCCTCCTTTCAGAGATAAGGAAACTAAGGCACATAACGGTTAAGTAAGTGTCCCAGTGCCAGCAAGTGGTGCAGAAATTGGAAGCCAAGGGACTCTAAAGCAAAGCTCTTGCTCCTGATTATGTAAACGTCTCACTTGTAGGAGCATGGTATGCCTTTCTCTCTATCTCCTCTCTCCTGTGTGTGTGCTCTCTCTCTCTGTTTCTCTATCTCCCTATCTCTCTCTCTCTCTCTCTCTCTCTCTCTCTCTCTCTCTCTCTCTCTCTCTGACTCTGTCTCTCAATACAGTTATAATTCACATCTATAAATGAAAACATCACACAGTAAGCTACGCTCATGGTAAGCTCATCAATATCTCTCATAACTGTGATGGTTAATTTTATGTATCAACTGGATTAGGCAATAGTACCTGGTTACTTATTCAAATACAAATGTAGATGTTGCTAAGATGCTATTTCGTAGATGTGATTAACAGCTATGATCAGTTGAATTTAAGTAAAGGAGATTTGTCTCAAAAATGCATGTGGGCCTCACCCTATTAGTTGAAGCTATAGGAGCAAAACCTGAGGTTTCCTGAAGAAGAAGAAATTCAAAACTCCTGCAACTTCTGCCTGAGTTTCTAACCTGCTGGCCTGCTCTACAGACTTCAGACTGGCTAATGCCCACATCTGTAGGAGCCAATTCTTTAAAGCTAATCTCTTTAGATCAGTGGTTCTCAACCTTGGCTGTACATTAGAATCACCTGGAAATGTCCTTAAAATCCTGATTTCTGGGCCTCATCCTCCAGAAATTCTGTTTCTTTGTTACTAATGTTGTGGCCCCACCCCATAACAAAGAAACAGAATTTCCGGAGGATGAGGCCCAGAAATCAGGATTTTAAAAAGATTCCCAGGTGATTCTAATGTGCAGTCAAGGTTGAGAACCACTACTTTAGATAGGTGATGGATAGATAGATGATGATAGATGATGATAGATGGTGATAGATAGAAAGATAGAAAGATAGGCATCCAGTCAATCTTTATTATTTGTGGTATGTTCTATAAAGTCCAGGCAAACACTAAATTAGTGAATACTGAACCACTGCTCCTAGTTGACCTACAATGTCTGGTTCCTGCAAGCCTCTTTTGTCCACTAACTAATATATAACTTTATTTTATGTATGTGTGTTTCTGTTTAAAGACATCTTATTTAACATATATTATTGATTCATTAACATTGAACTCACAGCCAACATCCCTATAGCTCAGGCCTGAATGAATGATGCTTACCTCACGCACATATTTTCTCCATAGGACACATCACAGCTTTCTTGTGCTTAGGAACACTAGACAGCACTAGGCTTGGGGACCATTTTAAACATCAAAAAAAAAAAAAAAACCCACACCCAATAAACCAATAAAAAAGCACCAAATGTGAAAAACATGGCATTAAATGGCCCACAAAAAGGACACAAGAAGGCAGAGCATCACCTTGTTTAACCTGGGAACATATATGTCAGGTGACTCACATTGTCAATGCTCCATGCATATCTGGAAATGACCATGAAGGCACAAGTATTCATTTGGGAGTTCCCAACACATTTTAGCAAGTAGATGAATTCACACAAAAAAACCCCACACAATATCAATTATATGTACATAGCCATATATCCTCTTAGTTCTATTTCTCTGGAAAATCCTGATTAATACAGTGACCATATCAACACGACTCCAAATAAATTTGCATTTTTTTTAGTTATGAATAAGCAAATTCAGACAGAAAATGAAATTAAAATCTTGTGACTGATGTCAATGGCATCATTGAAAATTGATTGTGCGTGCAATTCTATCAGGTTGACATGGTGGAGGAAGAGCTCACATCAGAGAATAAGAAAATCAAGCAAAGACTGTTAATCTGTGTAAATATCTTTGAAAAAAATATACCCCCTTCTTGACCTCTTGAAAGATAACCCAAGCCTGGCAACATCCTTAAATGGAATAATTATGATACTCATCTCAACAATTTGTTGTAAAAATGAAATATGATCATGACAATGTGGTAGGGAGCAGTCTCAAATTTAGAGGTCAAATAGTGCAGTGCATGTACGTTCTGTGGTGTTGGAAATGCAAAATAGAGTCTGGGAAAGGTGGAAGTAGGTGACTGAAAGTCAGAAAGAAGCGAAGTTATGGAATACTTATGTGTCTTTTTTAGGAAACTCAGGCTTTAAGCTATAGTGGACGGAGATCCAATAACATTTCTAAAAGAGAAAGCACACGGATGAACTTGTATTTGAAGTAGGTCTTTGAAACTGTTGGGCAGGAGTGTGGCTTTGAACGGCCTGGAGTAGGAGCAGGGAGACCAGAGCCTAGATCACAATGACCCACAGCAAATAGCAGACCTCGGGCAGGAATGATAGGGATGGGAACGAGCTGCTGGATTTGAAAATGTGAGATTGAATGTGGGGGATGAAGGGGCAGGAGTCAAAGATAACATCCACATTTCTATTTTCAGTGTGAACGCTAAATGCAGACGCACTTGAGCTCCTCCCTGAAGGCCATGAGACCATGGGAGACATCGCTGATGCACATTTTTCACTGAGAGCTTGCAGGACAAGACAGATTTTACTCTTACCAAGTACACTGCTTCTCAATTAGGCATCCAGCTTTGTATAAGTTTGTTTTTATCACGTATTACACTGAGATAGAAAGAGCCCGTAGGTCTTGATGACCTAAGTTTGAATTCCACTTCCCCCATTCATCATTGTGTGACCTTGAATAAGTAGCTAGTTTAACCTTCATCTCTTTAATATTAAATCAAAATAAAGATCAATTAAATAGGAGGAGATACATAAAGGCAAGATGTAAAAAATAAAATATCATTAAGTCCTTAAAATTAATTTACTCCAGAATGGAGTGTTCCCTCACCTGTGTATAACTAAACGTGTAAAATATAGAGTCAGTAAAGTGGTCAAGAGAATCAGGTCTCAAATAAGACTAATGAAGTTCAGATCCTGACTATAATTTCCGACCTGTGTGATTTCCAAAAAGTTACATAACCTCTCCATGTCTTAATTGTCTCTTCTATAAAGTGAGAAAATGGTATCAAACTCTTAGATTTAAGTCCCTTAAACTTAAGGTGCACTGATTAAGTGTTATTATTTTGAATATATAAATGTGTGTCTCTCTCCATATGTAAAACATGTACGTATATAGATATATATTTGGCTGAACCATACAAAATTGTCAATATTCGACCATATTTAGAGAGTAAATGGCAATGACATATAGTTCGATTATATATATGTACTAGAGGCGTGGTGCACAAAATTCATGCCTGGGGGGGCATCCCCTAACAATCTGGAACAGCTGCCTCCTAACTGCTCGCCTGCCTGCCTAACCACCTCTGCCTTGGCCCCCACTGCTGTGGCTTTGTCCAGAATGACATCAGGAATGACATCTGGAAGATTGTTCGGCTATCCGGTCTAATTAGCATATTATGCTTTTATTATATTATAGATACTTAGTTACTTTATCATCTCTCTTTTGCTGGTCTGCTCAGGCAAGCATAGGCTTCAGGACAGAGTTGATTTGAGGCAGACATTACCATTGGGTTCTTATTCACACCTATGTAACCTTGGACAATCTCTCTAAATCTCAATTACCTCCTTTACAAAATGAAGACACTTCAAAAGTGTTTTATGTTAAATGAGATAATGCATGTAGAATATATAGAATATAGCCTAGCAGATGGTGGGCACTCAAAAAATGTTAACTACTAGTACACAAATTGTTAATTTTTCACTTAAATTCCATTTTCTACAGATGATCATGTTATATATTGTCATGCGACTTATTGCCTTGCCTTCCCTTCCCTCCTCTACCTTCCCTGACCTCACCTTCTTTTTCTTCTGTCTCCTTCCCCTTTCCCCCTTCCCTTCAATTTCCTTTCTTCTTCCATGAGAGACCACGTTGACTGACTACATCTGAACGTGTGTTTTTTTTTTGCATAGATCTGTTTATCAAAGAACCCTTCCTAGAAGATGATACATTGTATTATGGGGGGAGATATCTGTGTCTTTATTTTTGTAAGTATGATTTACATATACAATAATCCTTCTCATTCTAGAAGGAAAAAATACTAATACAATAGTAACCTATGCACCCTTATTTTTTCCCCTACCTATTTGCTTGTAAAAAAAAAAAAAAAGCAATAAAATAAAAGTATTTGAACTCTTGGGATCTATAGAGTGTGATACACAGTGCCTGAAGGAGAGAAGGACTTAATTGAAGTCTGAATGTGTTTAAGAGAATACTGAAGTGGCCCCAGAGAGAGCCATTTGGTTATGAATAAAAAGAAGGAATGCAAATTTAAGAGGCGACCTGGAAATAGTCATCACAGCACTAACTGATGTGCCCTTGCCTTTGCGCAGTTCATTCATTTGCCCTACCCCCGTCCACTGGCACGCTGTGTGTCACTGTGAGTGCAGTGGCAAATGTACCCCCTTGAGGGGCTTAGCGGGTTTGCATCTTCAATGGCTAGGACCATGCGAGGTAAGCCTCAGATGTGCAATAAATGGTGTGAAGTTATTAAAATGAATAAAAGGGGGACTGGCCATTGTTTTGAGAGAAATTGTCTCCAGGCAAACCTTCTGTCCCCGAGTTCTGAATGGCAAGGGCAAGTCCCTGGTTTCAGAATGTGCAAAGGCCACAATGGGTAAGCCACAGTGCAGCCCCCCAAGGTGAAGAAAGAAGCAAGAGAGGGCTCCTCTGAATGGTGTCTACAGCAAATGAAAGAAGTTCTTAGTGTGGCTTACTGCCGTGCTAACACAAGCCCCTGAAGCTACTCTAGAGGGGACTGTGAACCTGGTCTTTAGGGAAAAGAGAAAGAAGAAAAAGAAACAGAACAACAACAACAACAAATAAAACCAAGTACCTGTAGACAATAAGAAATTGTGTCAAGGACATTGAAGGTACATTTTCTCAAGTAAAAGGGCAAACCTTTTTTGTTGGGTTTATTCTGGTTTTGTGTATTTTTGTTTGTTTTGCTCAATATACGTAATTTTTTGCTCAATTTCACATAATATTATGGATAGAATTAAGTTAATAAATGAATAAAGTAATGAATGTACTAATAGACAAATTTAGTTCAATATAGGATGATGTTATACTTCATATACAATGACAGTGATTTTAAACAGACATAAAACTTCTATTCACTTTATAATCAATTGCAAAGGTTCCTATGGATAAGGGTGTCCTAGATACATTTTATTCTATTTTATTTTTTAAAATATTTTTATTGATTTTTTACAGAGAGGAAGGGAGAGGGATAGAGAGTTAGACACTTCAATGAGAGAGAAACATCAATCAGCTGTCTGCCTCCTGCACACTCCCCACTGGGGATGTGCCCACAACCAAGGTACATGTCCTTGACCGGAATTGAACCTGGGACCCTTCAGTCCGCAGGCCGATGCTCCATCCACTGAGCCAAACCGGTCAGGGCGGCCCAGATACATTTTATGTTGTTACGCAAGTTTTCCTTATTGAAACTACTCAAGAACAGACCTGCCCCAAGGATTAAGGAAAACATTATTTGACATTTTCTGAGCTGAATATCCCTGGACATTCACACCACATTTTTAACAAGATAAACATTGTCAAAATTATAATCAGGCAAATCATGGAAAGGCAAAAATAGCTGATTCTACTTGGCTAAACATATATTAATGGATGAACCAAAGACATGAGAAAAAAGGAGTCCTGTGTCTGGCTGGAGTTGAACAGTTTACAATAAATTGAGCTAGCCTGCCAGAATGACTTTGCAAATGGGTAAATAGACTGTGCTTTCCTTCTATATTAAAGAGAGGTTGTAGCTTAGAATCTATTGATAATAGGATTGAGCCTATATGCACATTTTTATGGAATTAGGGGATATAAAAGTCGAAGTATAAAGAATTTAGTCTTTGAGGGGAAAATGGATTACCTAGACAAATTTAATGGGTAGGATATTTAATAGTTATTTAAAAGGAAACTGCCAAAATGGGGAAGTGCTTGGTATTTCCACAAACATAGCTTCAACTTAAACAATACTTATGCAGTCCGTTCAGAGCCTGCTGAAAAGAATGACCCCTCTCCATAGTCATCACTCCCTAATTATGACTCATAAATCAGTTGATTATATTTCTATGTACTTCTGGAATGGTGGGGTGGGGGGGAGAAAGGCACTTAGTATAGTTATTAAGGATTCATCCATTTATATCAAAAAGAAAAAGTGAGGTCATCTATTCTCAAGATCCCATCCCCCCCAACCTTATGTTAAATAATATTTATGTGATATGTATGTTACCTAATCCTATGTAATAGCAATAGAAAAACTATTAGAATATTTTCTTTGTCTTACTCACTGGTTAAAAAATTACCTCAGTGTGAAAGCCAGTCTTTGCCAAATGAATATGGAAAATATCAATGCAACCATACATGTCCTTCATCCAAAGAAGTTTGCAGAGAAACTGAGTTCCATGTAACTTAGCAAATCTACCTAATATTGGCCCTCTCAGTGGAATGCTACATTGGGAACTTAAGGAAATACTTCCATTATCATAAGTCCTGAATATAAGATAAACAAAGTTAGACTTCATTGGAACTGTCTCTAAGATGCTGATCTAGGTCCTTTTTTGAAAACATCCTCAGAAGACTGAAATGTAATCTTGTCTTAGGATAGTACAAACTCCATTGGTTTCTTCAATGTCATGACTTAGGATATTGCAGTCATCAGAAGTGCCTTTCCAACTTAATTCTAGCAATCTCTAAAATCCTAGTAGCTCATCAAAAATAAAATGGTTGAAACACACGTTCTAACAGCTGCAGATTCCTTCTCAACGCTGCCTGCTGCAAATCTGAAATCAGGGTTTCCAGCACTACCATGATGCTGGACCAGCCTTTACAAAGTTGGTTTTATACAACGCTAGTTCCATGAGTTAAGAGATGTTCTGTGGAATAAAGCATTTCATTGTCAAATAAGGTTGGCAAACATTGTAGCCTCAGTTCCTTTGCTGAGTCACTGTTTACACTGGTACATAAAAACTGCTGCAGTAAAGAAACCATTAACTTAGATTATTTCAATAGTTCTCAAAACTATCTGAGCAGAGAACATTTGTTCTCACAGGATATGTATTAATATATTGTAAAAAAAAAAAAGTCCTATGGAACACTCTTTGGGAATATTGTGCTACATGAATCAATAAATGGATGGACATTTGAGTTGAAATAATTGAAGTCCGAGATAGTCCGGTAATTATTTTACCTCCTTGCATGGGCCTCTACTGTTCCTGTTCCCTGGAATCACAGTCTGCCATTAGCAGCCCATCCACTGCCTGCCCTGTCCCCATGTTGGATGAAGCCTTTCAAACTCCAGCTTAAAAGTAATTTCCTGTGAGAAGCCTTTGCTGATACCTCAAGACCACACGGGGTGTCCCTCCCCTGATAGTCTTCAATACTGTGAACCAGCTCTATATTAGCACTTACAACTATCTTACTTCTTTTTTATTTGAAGAAATTGGCTGTGCCTTGTTCCCTATTGTAAAGCTAGTGCCTCTCATAAGACCCAGTGTATGGGAAATGGTAAGCAAATGTTTGCTAAATGAATGAACAGGAAAAACAAACAAACAAAAAGGCTCAGGGAAGTGTGTCTTGAGAGGTTTGGCTGATCAGAAAAAAACATAACAAGATCCTAATGAGAAACATTTCCGGAACCAGAGGAAACCAACGCTTCCCTTGGCCAGTGGGAATCTATCCCAGAAAGAATGGCTATCATGTCACCATTAAACTAATAAAATTGGTTCAAGGGACATTGGACAAGAAAGCCCTTGGGATGCTTTCTTCATGAATTGCTTACTAATCTGCCTCAGAGGGAAGCCATGTGGCCAGCATCGCTGGATTCCAAAGCAAGCAGATGTTCTGTCTCCCACAATGAGGCTGAGCTACTTAACATTTTTTTTTGAAACATAAGAGCCAATAGTTATATACATAGTACAATAGGAATTGTATGCATTTTCATAGAAAAGCAACTGCACCATTTACATAGTCAATAGACTGCAACATTTCCAGAAACAAAACTCTACAAACGGATTTAAGAAAAGGAAGGTCCTTGAGGGAGAGAGACTATTGCTCGTGGCTGCACTGAGAGAATTAGGGGCATTGTTCCAGGGACCAGGTTGGTTTGGGCCGGGTTTTGAGAACCATCTCTGCAGCAGGAACAAGGGTTTCTCTAAATGAGCGGAAGCGGCACCTGAGTAGGCTTCATGCTCTGAGTAAAAGGGAAACCAGCGGCTCGCATATGGACCTCCTCTGTCATCACTAATGTTCAGCACCTGGAAATCTCAGACCTGGACATGACAATAGAGTCCGAAGTAGTTATGCAGCTTTTCTGCTCCCTTCATTTTGTCTTAAAAATAACAAACTTGATGCTGAGATTTAGAGGCCAGACGGGGCCTGGTTCACAAACCTGCTTGCTCATGTGCTACCTGTGTTTCTTAGGCAAACTGCCTGGCCACTTCCTTCCTCAGTTTACAAATATGAAAAATAGGGATGATAATAACACATCTGCATCATCAAGTGTGATCAGGATTAAACTAGTCATTAAGTGTCTGGTGCTTATAATAATAAGTACTCACTAAGTGTTAGCTATTATTAATTTCCTTAGTGTTGATAATGTTAATATTTTACCATTCACAGAGCAGGAATATCTGTTGCTCCCTCTCCTATTCAAAAACTTCTAAGGTATTCTCAAATCTAAACTGCTAACCTTGAAATATTCTATCTCATATAATACTTTTTATTCCACTATTCTTTGATACTCAGTCTAGAGTTCCATCTGGAGATTTCCTAAGTATACCCAAAACATACTTAGTCCTTAGTTGATCTTGAGGCATTGTATATATGCTTCTCTTTTCATAATACATTTTTTCTTCTTCCTAGCTAGCCAATTTCTAACCATTCTTCAGGGTCTAGTTCCAGTGCAACTTCATTGGAAAGGTCGTTCTCCTGTCTCTATAAACATGATACTTTATTTTCTGAAGCAGACAAAACAACGCTGTGTCACACACAGGTACTGATGTTTATTCCATATAGAAATATCTCAATACATTCATCTTGAAAATATGAATCTTGAAATTATTCTGAAGAGTGCTAGAATTTTCTGATCTGTCCACTCAACCTCCCTACTCTATTTTCTTGTGTTGTTTCTGTCAGCTGGCTCTTGTATGATGGACACCAATCTTACATGCTTTTTTCCTAAACACTGTACCAATTTGCAAAGATGTGGCCAATAGGAAGAGGTAAAATAAGTGGAAGTATCATAGCACACTTAATAAAGTAGCAAATACACGCCCTTTGATGTTACAGACCTTGTTTGATCGCGTGAACAATGACATCTTAATATTTGGGAATGCCAATGTGATTATCTTCTTGTTAGATTTTATTTTGTTTCATTGGGACACTGCAGATTAGTTTTTCCAAACCGTAGAAATAAAATCTTACTTTCTGATTTCTTCCCCATCTTCTGGGCACATAATTACTAATTAGTTCATTTCTTCTTCCTTTCCCTCTCCTCATCCTTTTCTACTGGAATCTGTAGTAAAGAATTTATGTATTTCTCCAATTAGAAATATTTTATTTGAGGAAAGGGCTGGGGACTATGTCAAAACCCATTTGCCTTCTTTTTCAGAGTAAAGGAGGGGGGGCAGTTTTTTTTTTATGTGGGAGTCAAATGACTCTCACAAGCAGGGAACAAGAAATTGAGTTCTAAGTCCTTTAGGAAAACTGCTTTCTTATAGAGTGCTATATGTACCACTTCTCTGGTATCTCAACTTACATCCTGACAGCTTCTGCAGAGTAATCTTCAATTACTCCTCACTCCAATGAGCTTTCAAGTACTTATTTTTGAAACTGCATAGTTTAGCAACTAATTATACATAGTCTTACATTGTTGAGTCCCGTGTTGTAAGCCAGAAACCTGGAAACCATCCTTAAATCTTCCCATATTTAAATATTTAACTGCCTGAGGTACTATTTGTTTTAGAACCTGTGTATTATTCATCCCCTTTGCATTTTTACCATCACTATGTCTTAGTCGAGAGTCTCATCAGTTCTCATCCTTAAAGGCCATCCTGACTTCAGGCTTATTCATTCAAATATATTCTCTACTCTGACCTCTCACAGGTCTTTCTACTTACAAACTTAAATATGTCAATCTGCTGTTGAAAATTACTCCGTGGAGAATAAAATCCCAACATGGAAGGGCCTATAAGACCTTTTATGCAATAGCTTCTGTCTGATGGGCGAGCCTCATCTCAAGGGGGCACTGTAGTCCCCCACACTACACACCCATCTGAAGAACATTCTACAGAACACGGATTCACTGCAATTATCATAATAAGACAGATGCACTCAAGCCCATGTGTTTTTATGTATTCTGTTTCTTTTACTGAATGTCTCACTGCGTACATTTTTCCTCCAACTCTTGGCTAATATGTTCCCTCCTGAAATTGAGTCTCCTCTGACCTTTCCATGAAACTTAGTTGTGTTTCCCTCTGTCTACAATACACTTTATATGTTTCCATTCTAGCATAATTCTTGCTGTGCAACAGTGTTTGCAATTCTATGTTCTCAATTAGAACATGGGTTCAAGCATTATATTTTTTCTTCTTAGCACAGAGTCAAGGACACAGAAGGTGCGGTTCCATAACTATTTATAGGCTCAATTAATATCATATCATCTGTTTTAAAATCTATTGACCTGAAAACAAAAACCGTGATAACCCGCTCAGTGCCAAAAGCAGTGTTGAGAAGCTTACTAAATACATTATGGTAATTAGACTCATTTATTCAGGTGATATAAACATAATATATACTAAGCACTGTTACCAATTATTAATTTCATTTTATTTCTTATTTTTATTATGGGATCTCCTACACAAAATATTAATAAAAACATGAGACTGCAGCCAGAGATAGCAAGATTGGCAATATATAGCAAGGAAAGTAGTCAACTATTTTCCATTCTGAGAATCAGAAAGTAGTATAATACTGATTATAAATTATGTGTTTCATGTTAGACTACTCAATTATTGTCATGTTTTTTCCCCTATTATCTACAGTAGAATCAATCCTCTAAATCACCTGGCTCTTCAGAAGAAAAGGCAGACCATCAAATAGGTATCACCATCATCACTAACATTACCAATAATGCTAATGCCACCACCATCACAACCATCATTACCTACCAACACCATCATCACCTCCACCACCATCATCACAACCATCATTACCTACCACCATCATGACCACTGCACCTTCATCAACAATGCAAATGATGGTCACAAGCATATGTTAAAGTCCAGCCTAATTCATTCAAAGCTGAGCTTTCATTGAGCAGAATTATCAGCGACAATTTTTTTCTTTTTTCTTTCACAAGAAAAATCTGAGAAAATGCTAAAGGGAATAGAATCACTGACCTGGAAAAGGAGATTTCTTGGCAATCAACAGGCCATTATGTCACTGACAGAAGGAGATAGAATAAATAATGGAAGCGCCCCAGGCTATTGTTTCTGGAAACAAGATATATAAAGTCATAGGCTCTGTTATTCTCCAAGTTGGACAAAACAAGGCAGAGATTCAAAGATGGAGGACAGATGAGACAGGCTTACAATGAACCCAGAGAACTTCCCCCAAGGTGGAAGATAGAAGAGGCGTTTAAGAAATAAATAAGGGTTTTACTCTCACATAAAGAAAATAAATCATCTGGTTTTGTTTTGTCTGTAAGTGAATTTCTGTGCTTCTGAAAGATGGCCTTTACTGAACTTTAAGAGAGAAGCCAGGATGAAAAAAAGAGTCATGCTGACATTCCACCAAGTGCCTGCATTTCTGTTCCTCCAAGCTCAGTGTGCATAATGCCCAAATACCAGATCAATCAGAAACAAGACAGTCAAACCATTTTGCCCTTTTTAGAATCATGTAAACAAAAGGAACAGTTTTCAGGTAGCTAAACAGAAAGTTCAGAGATTTTACCACCATCTCCTCCTTTTGGAGATTAACGAATGCAAGTAGTGAACGCAAAATAAAAGGCAAAAACTATCCTGTAGTTTGTAAGGAACACAAAATTCTTTTAGTTTGTCCTTTGCTTCTAATGAGGAACTTGACCGAAGTTGTGAGCAAAATAGAGGAATCATCAATTTTTAAAAAATAAATAAGTCTGTCCTCTTCCTTTATATGTTGTATTTCCTGGGTCTTTTTATAACTATTTTAAAATAATATTTTCCCCACAGTCCTTCAGCATCTGCTGGAGTTCTCCACCAAAATCACTGAAGTGATGTGGTCTAAACTATGGCATACTCAAAGAGTTCTGGAATGGGGCAGGGTCAGTCTAAGTTCTCCTCTGGGTTGGCTACTCTCTGTGACTTTGGGGCAAACATTTAGCATCTGTGGTCTTCCATCCCATCATCTAGAATATGATCTCTGAGATCCGGTCCTAATTATGATGTTTTCAGTTTCTATGTTGGCAGATTTCAGCAATTGTCTTGAGAATTATTTCATTCAAGATTCAACCTATTTTTTTTTCAGTGCTTGAGATTGGCAGACACTGGACTATATTTAGTATTAACCAAGGGGATGGAGAAGAGTAATTAATTTATTTCACTCAAGTTTTCCAATTATTTTCCTAGGATGTTTCGAAATTTGAGGAAATTCAAAGGACATTGTCTTTACCTTCTCTCTTTGTTTTGTAATGAATCCTGGAGGGAAAATGGTGATTCTGAGTTTATGGCACAAGCAAAACCTCTGGTGAGGGTGGTAAGTGAGGCAGTCTAAGTGTGTAAAACTATTTTTAAAAAGGGTGAAAAGCGGAAGGGCCTTTTTTCCTCAGAGGTATTGACATGGAAGTTGAAGGGAGACTAAAACATTTTCAGAATTAGGTCACTTGGTAGAGAATTATATTTACCTCGTTAGCACAAAGTAGGTTGTCATTAAATGTTGTTGAATAAAAGCAGGACTGAAGGTGAATCAAATCAAAAAACATTTTTTGGAGACCTATATGCTCAGTACGAAGAAGTCTAAGACATGATCTCTGCACTCAACAAGAATTATGATGTAGTTGTAGAATAATTTCAGCTCCCTGCCATGTAGTCATGTGAAAATTAAACAAAATATAGAATAGAAATATTTAAGACAGTGGTTCTCAACCTGTGGGTCGCGAGCCCTTTAGGGGTTGAACAACCCTTCCACAGGGGTCTCCTAAGACCATGGGAAAACACATATATAATTACATATTGTTTTTGTGATTAATCACTATGCTTTAATTATGTTCAATTTGTAACAATGAAAATACATCCTGCATATCAGATATTTACATTACGATTCATAACAGTAGCAAAATTACAGTTATGAAGTAGCAATGAAAATAATTTTATGGTTGGGGGTCACCACAACATGAGGAACTGTATTAAAGGGTCGCAGCATTAGGAAGATTGAGAACCACTGTTTTAAGAGAATAATAGAAGAAATATAATAAGCCAAAGATTGGTAGGGTTTAAAAAATAAAGAATGTATATCCTGTAAGGGAGACATGAGAGCAGAAATAGTGTCCTGACAAGCTAATAAACAAATTTAGTTGGAGTTATGTAAAGGATACAAAAATAAAGCTAGAAATATGATTGAGGACAAGACTATAAAGACACAGTTTGTTATAGACTGAATGTTTGTGGCCCCACCTCCCAAATTCATGTCGAAGCCCTTGTCCTCAAGTGATGGTATTTAAGATGGGAACTTTGGAGGTAATTGGGGTTAGATTAGGTCATGAGGGTGGATCCCTCATGATGGGATTAGTGCCCTTATAAGAAAAGACACCAGCAGATATCTTGCTCTCTCTTTCTCCCTGCCACATGAGGACACAGTGAGAAAGGAGAAGGAAGCTGTTTGCAAGCTGGGAAGAGACTGCTCATCAGTAACCAAATCAGCTGGCACCGTGATCTTAGATCTCCCAGCCTCCAGGACTGTGAGAAAAAATAAATTTATATTGTTTAAGCCACTCAGTCTATAAGATTTTGTTATGGCAGCCCAAGTTGACTAATGTATACTTCATCCCATATTTAGTGGGAAACTTTGGTTTTGAGACAGTGGTTTGGGGAAAATAAGTAAGAATTGAAGTAGCATTGTAAAAGATTAAAGTGCTGAAGGGTGCATGTTAATTTATGGGAAACCAGGAGGACCAAAATAGAAGGAAGGTAGCAGTGGCAGCACCCAGTTAGAAGGCTCTTGGAAGAATGAAGTGTCACGCTGTGATATTCGTGAGTACCAGGAACTGAAAGAAAGCGCTGAGCAGAGGATACGCATGTGGCCAAGGCCTGGTCAAAAGAACACATCAAACCTTGTAGGTGGTTTAGGGAGGAAGTTTTGAAATCAATTGGGGAATCTGAGGTGAGATGCTTTCTGGTCTAGTGGTGAGCAAGGCACAGGGTGAAAATTGGTTAAGCAGTGGCTCCAGAATTTGAAAGCACAATGATATCAGAGTTTAAGGCAAGGAAGCAACCAGGCAGATCATCAGGAGTCAGAGGGATCCAGATAAGCAAAGCAAACTGTAATCTAAGAATAGATGGGACATATGGAACCCAAAGAAGCAGACAACTGGGATTAAAGGTGGAGGAGGTACTACTAGGTAAATAAATGTCTTATACCTCAGGCTTTGTCTTAACAGTTCTAGTGCGGGGAAACTTGCAGCTAGGAAAACAGCTCATGCTAGTTTGGTGCATGTCTCATTATTAATAAATTCATGTTTATGCTAAAATGAAGTCTGCCACCTCATAATTTAAATAATTGATCTTAGGTCTGTTTTCCACAGATATTTAAGATATATTAACTTTTACATAACATCCCCTCAAATAATTCAAGATCACTACCCCTGCCTTTTCTAAGCAAAATAATTTCCTTCAAACATTCTTAGTATAACTTAGTTTCTATATTATTACTTGTAGTACTGAATATAATATTACAATAGGCTCCAATGAGTGGAATTATGAGTGCTCTTTCCCTGAACACAGTATTTTTATTAATACTCATATGATCACATAACACAATTGATGTTACTGGTTTATGTTAGTGGATATTCAATCAAGATAGAGCAGTGAACATAATGTTTACCCTTCTTATCCCTCAAACTCCAATGGTGTGACATAAGTGTGTGTGCGTGTGTGTGTGTGTGTGTGTGTGTGTGTGTGTGTGAGAGAGAGAGAGAGAGAGAGAGAGAGAGAGAGAGAGAGAGAAGAAAACCCATAGCAGAGCTACAAAGCTATCAATAGTTCCAGCATTTTACAAAATTTTTAAATTACATCATGAAAGAAGAGAAACCCTGGGATACGTGTAGAGCATATGTGTAGTTGCAGGGACTCTTGACTTATAGCATGGGCACAGGAATTAAAAAGGCACCAAGGAACAGCAGGTGAGGTGGTGAGAGACAAGAATTTAATAGAAATTATAGAAATAGAGAACAGAAATATTGTAGGGGAGAAAATAATAAAAGAAAAAATATTCCTAGATCTAAATAAAGTTCCAGTTTTCAAGTTGGAAGGGTCTTATGTGCGTTAAGAATGACGTATTTGCAGTTAACTTATAAAATACCCAGCTTTTGTTTACATGAATTATTAAGCCAGAATTACTTTCCTCTACTTGGATAGGCAGTATTTTGAACCCTTTTAAAATGTGTTTGGTTTAATTTGTTTATTTTTCCATAATATCAAGATCTTTTTGAACTCTGACTCCAATATGACACCAATTCCATTTCCCTTCCATATTGACATTATTTATAAATCTCCTAATCAAGTCTAATTTGTCATCAATGCAATGATTAATGCTAATAAGCAAAATCTTACCACACTCTAAGTTAACCTTTGAAGTCCCTTCAGGAAGTAATTCATTCATCTTCTCTGAACAAAACTGGTCAATATTAACTTATTAAGGCATTTTTTTTATTCAAATATTATTCCAACATTACCAATGTTATTATTTTGTGTGTTTTTTTCTATGTGCTTCACATTCCAACTTATATATGGAATGCTTCAATACATAAACTCATTGTAATAATGGCCTCCATAGCTGACCAGTTTCAGCAGACCACACTGTGAAATCAACTCAGAAGGAAACTGGTTTTAATTCATTTTTGTATCTTTAGGAGCTTCTCTTTCTTCTTCATCCTGACTGTTTTAATTATACTGTTCTCATTTTATTTTTTGGACCCTTCCATCTTTTTTGAGCTATTTTTCTTTTAGAGTATCTGCCATTTTTACTTATGTCTCTTCTTTTGCTTTGAGATTTTCTTTGCAAACTGTAATTATTATTATGCACAAGAAAATGACATGGCCATTCTGTCTAACAATTTCTTTTTGCTTTTATTTCACCTATCAATTTGATATTGTCAATGAGAAACAAATGCATAGAAACAATCCTTTCTCTATTTCCTCATCAAGCACTGATGACAAAGTGGGAGTAGTTAACAAATTTATGAATAATGCAAATATGAGAAAAATAAATTATGGAATTGACAATAAAATAAGACATTTCTTTTTAGATAGTTTTCTTTGGCAAAAATTTACTCCTAACCAATATGTAGGTGTTTTAATTTCCTCACCTTTAATATACATTATTCCTGTATCAGCTTGAATACTTAGATTAAGAAAGCAATTTGATGAGGCAATCTGTATAAATCTCTCTGAACACCATTGCTTCTGTTTCCCTATTAATTTGTTAGGATTAAAAGCTCATCACAATGCTTCTCTGAATTAATTTAAATATTTCTAAATTTTAATAATGTTTTGGAAATATAATTGTCATAAAACATATTAGTTTCAGGTGCATAGTATAGTAATTCAATATTTGTAAATATTTTGACATAATTCTTTTTAAAAAAATGTTTTATTGATTTCAGAGAGGAAGGAAGAGGGAGAGAGAGATAGAAACATCAATGATGAGAGAGAATCATTGATAAGTTTCCTCCCGCACACCCCTTACCGGGGATTGAGCCCACATAACCGGGCATGTACCCTGACTGGGAATGGAACCCTGATGCTCAACCAACTAAGCCACACCAGCTGGGCAAATTTACTTTGTTTTTTCAGTAGATACTCTTAGGGAAAAATTATTTGGTTAGCTACATTTTTGACCAACATATGGCTCAGCAGTAAATAACCAAACTTTCAGAACAAATTTGAGGTACCTCTGTCACATTAAGTGGAGATGTCAGCAGACAATTATATATGCATGCTGGAGATCATAAAAGGGTCTTGACTAAAGATGTAAATTTAAGGTTCAAGAGAGAAAAACTTGTTTATGATCGAGATGTTCAAGATGATGCCCGATCAATTCTCAGCTCAGTTTCTACTATGTTCATTGCTTGTTTTATTCCATAGTCACAGAAGCACTGCAATAGCTTCATATTTTGTGAGGTGCCATTCACATAGCTGACCTATATTGTTCTGATTTAATATGTTTCAATTTTGTTAATCGTACACATAAAAGATCCCCAATATAAAGTGTCATATCCTGAATGCCTCTTATAAACACACTTACTAGTTTAACCTAACATTTTACTACGGTTTCTTTCTGATTAGCACTAGCCATTATATATTAGAAAGAAAATAAAATTCTTAATCCCTAGAGTGCTGGGGAGCGCGATCATGCTCCTCCTGTCTTTCGCCAAAAGTGCCAGGAGCGCTATTGCGCTCCTCCTGCAGTGTCACTATTAATGCTAGTAGTTCACTCTTTATTGACAGATGGTACCTCAGTGCAGATTACTTATGATGCCGAATATTTGTAGTTCTAAAATTGACCACTGCCATTTATCTGCCTAATTTTTTACAGGTACTACGATTTTATGAAGTTTACTCAGATTTTGTAGCCCTAAAGCTTCGAAATGGCGTCCAGTTCTAAGTCTGCTCTTATTAGTGATGATGATATTGCTAAATATGTCAATTCTTGCTGTGAAGATGACGATTTTGTGGAAGATATTGGAGAAGGGTGTCCCTCTATTTTAACATTATAGGTATTTTTCAAAATTTTTTTTCTACTAGTATTTTATAATACAATCAGCAAACAATATATGTCAAAGATAAAAACAAATGTAGTAAAGGTTTCCTTAAGTTTTTGAATATGTAACTTCATTTACTTGCGATTCATAATCTTTTTCCTAAACTGTTGTAAAATCAGCAAAAATGCCTGGCAATTTTAGCATAGTTCCTAGGATATTGGTTGGTACCAAAGGGTTAAAATAAAAGACATGTAAGAATTAAAATTGGTTGAATTTAGTTTTCTAGAAAATTAATGTTATGTAATACTTCATTTACTTGTAAAAGAGACTACAATGATACTCTACTTACAAAGATGAAATAATAAGATATGCATTCATGAAAAAATTAGATGACAGATTTCGTACTCAAAATCCAATGATGTGTTAAAAGTCTTTTTCTAGAAAATTATTTTTGCTTTTTCTCTCTTTCACTAAAGGTAGTCATTTTGTACTTAATAAAGAGGGGAAAATCACATTGTTGTAAGATTGAATGTAGTTATGATCTATTTTAAAATTCCAGCCAAACCAGTTGAAAGATATTAAAAATAAATTACCATCATGCAATTGTGCTGCCACCAAAAAATAAGGGGGGAATGGCAGATGAAAAGCACAATTGATGAGGTGCCATTTGTTACCCAGAACATGGTTCCTGACAAATCATAAACTGTATAATTAAGACAATAGAAACATGCACATTAAGATATTGTCTACTATTTATCACATGAGGATGGATACTATTTGTTGTATCGTGCCTTCACCAAAAAAAATAAACTATTTTAGTTCTCAAAAAAAAAAAAAAGAAAGAATGTTCTGCACATAAAATCTATTTCTATTTCATCAGGACCAAATGTCATATGGACTCAACCAAATGGTGCGGTCTGTAAATGGAAAGTACAATGAGAAGAGAGAAGTGCCACCCAAAGGAAGAGGCTGTTTCTGTTATAACATCTGGAGCCAAGCCAGAAACTTTGATCAACTTCTGCTGTAGCAAGAGTCTGTCCAGGCCTATTTATAGGCTGGTGGTTCTCAACTCCAGAAGCACACTGGAATCCTCGGGTGAGTGATTCTCATGTGAAGTCAGGGCCGAGATCCCTGGTTGGCTAAATCAGGCCCCAGGTGGGAACAGATGAAGCATAGCTTCTCTGTCTAAACCAGATTAGTGGAAATGTGCGTCTTGAATACAGAAAAAACAAGACCATACCTGAAAATATATGGAATGCCATATATTTAAAAAGGTGAAGGAAGCATACTACTTTCTTCAACTTTTAGCCTTGAAAACAAGACATCTGAGATCCTAGAGCATGCAGATCTTGTAGGTAGATTTACTTCCTCCTGAGTTCCCGTGGACACCTTTTTTTCTGGCAAAGTACCCATAACCCTCTGCCAGGCAACCAATAGTTTACTACTTTGCTCCCCCTAAAATGTCAGTTCTTTCAGGGAAGGGAGATGTCTTCCTTAACTGCTCCTCATAGCTGGTCAACTTGCCTGGTACTTGTATTATAAATAAAGTTCAATAAATGTATTAATTAATGAAAATATAAAGGAACTAGAGGCCCGGTGCATGAAATTTGTGCAGGGGGGTGGGGAGTGTCCCTCAGCCCAGCCTGCACCCTCTCCAATCTGGGACCCCTTGGGGATATCCGACTTCCGGCTTAGGCCCGATCTCTTTGGGATCGGGCCTAAGCCGGCAGTCGGACATTCCTCTCACAATCTGGGAATGCTGGCTCCTAACTGTTCGCCTGCCTACCTGCCTGATTGCCCCTAACCACTCTTCCTGCCAGCCTGATAGCCCCATAACTGCTCCCCTGGTGGCCTGATTGATGCCTAACTGCTCCCCTGCCAGCATGATCATACCCAATTGCCCTCCCCTGTGGGGCTGAGGGGACTGGGGAACTCCAGCTGGATGAGGCAGGGCTGAGGGGATTGGGTGCTGCCATCTTGTGGCTGTGGGCACCGCCATCTTGTGAGGGCATGGCAGTCAATTAGCATATCCCTCTTTATTGGCTGTGGGTGCTGCCATCTTGTGAGGGCATGATGGTCAATTAGCATACCCCCTCTTTATTAGATAGGATGAGTAAGCACTCAGAAAATGGCATCTCCATTATTTTGGCTATTCTTATTTAATCTTTTATTTATTTTTTCTTCTGGTCTAAACTTCCTACAGTCTTTCCTTCTGTTTAATTTTTGTTTTGTTCCTCTTGAACTATGTGCAAAAGGATCCATTTTGCACAATGTTTTGCCTTAAAAGTCATTCTCTCCCAACTTCTGCTTCCCTCACTCATTCTTCTATATAACATCACAAATCCAGTTGTATTAAGTTTTGACAGCACTCTCTTTTTGTAAATATTACAATAAGTGCTCAGTCATAACTGTATCAAACCTGTATTGCAGTTTTTATCTTCAATTTACCTGCAAGTAGATACATTCTTTGGAAGCAAGGACTATACCTTTTATCCACCATACTTACTACACAATAGAGCACACTTTAAGCCCTTACCAAATATTTGTTGGCTTTCAGGGGTTCAGTTATTTTTATGTGAGTGAACTCTGAGTCACTTTGAGGCGGTTTCCCAGTAGTACAGAGAGTACTTTCCACAAATGTATATTTTCATTAGACCTTTACAGGCTCTTGTAATGGGGATGCTGCCATTTATGCCCAATACAATGCCATTCTCTAGCAGGGGAAGATATTTTTTAAACGTGTACTGTTTTTTGCAAACCAATTCTAAGTAAGTAATATTCTCACTCTTTCTAAAAATCGTATTTCTCCATTAACTTTGAATTGAAAGGATGTTTTCATGTTTGAATCTGAAAGCCTAACAGATGATCTCAGAGACCATTTAGGTTTACTTAATATTTTTCTCTTCTTCCCTCCCCCTATCCCTCTATGCTCTATGTCCCATTTAGTGGACAACAACGTTGTTACTCTAGAGTTGTAAAAATTTGGCTCTGTGACCCTCAGTGTAGGCTATTTGAGGCCCTCCAATTGGTCCATTACCTTTACAGATATCTGGAAAAGGTTGCTAAGAAACTATTTTTATGTTCTTGCCCTGGACCCTGAACCTCTCCTGGGATAGGCACATGTGTCTCATGGACAGTGATGACCCCAGTCTTGGTGCTTGTCTTTGCCTCATTCACCTTCCTCTTTGCAGCTGTCCTCTCCTTGCCTCTGCCCTCCGCATCTAAGTGGCCAGCCTTTCTTCTCTGTGCTCCTTTCCATTTACTGCTCTTCATATTCCTTCCCTTCATCTTCCTTTTCCGGACACCTGCTGCTACCTCTTTCCCCTAGCAAAGTATATCTAGATATCTGAGTTTAAAAGAAAAATTTGAGAACTTACTCAACAATACATTTATGTAACTTATAAATAAATAGGCATACATATACTACTATCTTATTCTTTAGATTAAAATATACCCCATGGTAGAAATTTAAAAGAATGAGGGGGAAAAAACTGTATCTTAAAATATTACATTTTTATTTGTTAATGAAACAGAAACTTTTTTTTGCCTTCATTAAAAATGTACAATTAAGCCCTAGTCCCATGGTCGGCAAACCGCGGCTCGCGAGCCACATGCGGCTCTTTGGCCCCTTCAGTGTGGCTCTTCCACAAAATACCACGTGCAGGCATGCACGTACAGTGCGACTGAAACTTCATGGCCCATGCGCAGAAGTCAGTATTTTGTGGAAGAGCTGGTATTTTGTGGAAGAGCCACACTAAAGGGGCCAAAGAGCCGCATGTGGCTCGCAAGCCGTGGTTTGCTGCGCTGCAGTTTGCCGACCGCTGCCCTAGTTGGTTTGGCTCAGTGGATAGAGTGTTGGTCTGTGGACTAAAGGGTCCCAGCCTTGATTCTGGTCAAGGGTAAGTACCTCAATTGCAGGCTCCTCCCCGGCCCAGGCCCGGACCCTGTTGGGGCACGCGCAGAAGGCAACCAATTGATGTGTCTCACTCACTCTCTCACATCGATGTTTCTCGCTCTCCCACTCTCTCTAAAAATCATTGGAAAAATACCCTCAGGTGAGGATTTTTTAAAAAGTACAATTAAAAATATTTTTAGTGGGAACAACTTGTTTGGAGACACATTATGGTAAAAGTATCTTGGGGTAATGTTTTAAAATATGGTAACTTGAAGGTTTGGTTCTAAGCTCAGTATATTTCTATACTTGTGAGATTGATTTATTGAGTCTAACAAAGTGAGCTATAAACATGAGCTTGTAAATATTTTCTTAACCACTGGCTTCAACCAGGCTTGGTCACATGGCTCTTTATCGCTATCTTAGGGAAATCCCAGCATTTTTATTTACTATAACAGTCAACTCCACTTTAAGATGTTCCCCATCACCAGCAGGGATTAGTCCTCTAGTTCCTGAGAGGGGCCAGATCCTTTTCTATTTGACACCTCCTCCTACTCCAGCACCTTGAACTGAGTGAGTGGGGTGTTCCGGTCATGCAACATCCTCTTCCTCCTTGACCAGAGTCTTTCTCCTCTGGTGTTAGGAGTAGGGAGAAGGAAAGAGGAAGGGAAGGGATCCTTTTGCACAGTTTTTTTCCATTTTCATAATATTAAGGAGGTCCTTGCACAGCAAATAAATATACTCATTATCTTTCTCTAATTTATGTTTTTGTCAGATTGCTTGACTCTAATACTTTTGGTTCCTTTGCACGAGTATCAAATCAGTAGACCAGTAATCAGTCAATGACTTGGAAATCAGAACCTCCTGAGTATTTTGCCAATAATGAAACTACCTGGCTCCTTAAAGAATAGAGCTATTTTATAGGAAAAACCACAATGACAGGTTTTTGTGTTGATAACAGTGGACTGCCTCCAAACGATATGCTAGACAAGACACATAAATAGCCAATCAAGGCCCTGGCTTCCTGCCCAGTTGAGTTCCTGACCTATGGTTCTGCCAACCCAGCACAACTTGAAGTGGAATTTTGGCACTTAATCTGCCAAGATGGTTGCCAGCCAGGCCAAGTTACCTAGTTCTTCCATTAGGTGCTCCTGAGGAAACTTGGAAGAAGGAGAGCTTTCTGGCTTGCCTGAGCACTGGGTCCCAGGACTAACCTCACCTCATCTGCAATGTATGTAGCAAGAGAGGTCATCGTTTTACAGCTTGCACACATCCTCTGGTAAAGTGGGTGTAATAACAGCAAAAACAAAAGAGAAAACTTTCCTGTGTCCCCATTCCCTCTCTCTGTTCTCTGTTGGCATTGATTTGTTACTTCAGTTTACATTAAACAACACTCCTGGCAACTGACTACATAGCCACAGGCAAAGGGATAAGAGTTGAGACTCTGTGTATTTATTTAATAATGAAGTATAACATGAAGAGTCTCTAAAAATGGAAAAAAAAAAGAAGTATACTAGTAATTTTCAAAACCTCTGGGCAGAGGGGAAGTAGAAATGTGGATAGAGGCTTCCTATCTCCTTTTGCAACTGATAAACTCCTCATAGATCTTTTATTTTTTAAAATCTTCACCCAAGCATATGTTCTTATTGATTTTAGGGAGAAATAAAGGAAAAGAGAGAGAGAGAAACATCAATGTGAGAGAGGAACAATGATGGGTTGCCTTCCAATCTTGCCCTAAACAGGGATCAAACCCACAACCTAGGTATGTGCCCTGACTGGGCATCAAACCTGAACCCTTTTGGTGTATGGGATGGGACTCCAACCAACTGAGTCATCAGGCCAGGGCCACATATATCATTTTATATATTGTGTCCTGTAATGGAGGATTCAGAAACCAGATCTATTTCCATTCTGGGCTTCCTGTTACTATCTATACCCATTAATCTTAGGTCAGAATAGAGCAAACAGCTTTTCCAGATGACTAAGAGTTGGCATTTCCCTTAAACAGTACATTTATATTAAGGATCATCTAGAAAACAGTTCAAACAAAAAATAAATAGAACATTAAAAAAACCTCATACAAACCAATAAAGAATCAAAACAAAAAGGCCACTGACTAACAACGCTTTCTCCTTCTTCTCTCGTAAAGGCCATATGCTACAGTCTGCCAGCCCAGAATCCTGAAATAGACGCCATCCTTTCCTGAGCTCACCCTCCCTGTTCAAAATTCTTTTTAAATTCTACTCTCTATGATGACAGTTATAGTTATAGTATCTCTCTTTCCCACCAAAAATCTACATAGGGGGACTGAGAATCTAAACTTTTTTTTTCTAGTGGAATAAAGATGAGAGAAGGTGCTTAAATAAATATCAGTTGATGCATTATCCCCAATTTCTTCAAGTAAAAGAAAATATATAACAAGGAAACTAAAATAAAAATTCATTAGCTATGCAGACCACATGTACTTCGTGTTCAGATGGTGATTTATAACACTGCATAGTAACATATGTTGAAAGTGCCAAGTTGAAATTCAGGAATCAAGAGAACAGGTCTTCATTAATTATTACAACTTGGTTTTATGATAGCATTAAAAACAACAACTAGCATCCAGTGGCATAGAGAATTCCCCAAATATCACTGTTTCAAGAGAAGTTAACTCAAAATTATGCAAAACTAACTGCTCACATCAAAGACCACGCTTTCTAGGACTCCAACAGCTTGATCGGGTCAAATGTGCCTCTTCAGCACATAGAAAAGAAAGGCCAGGCAATGGGGGAAACAAGAGAAATTAGGGGAAATCTGTAATACTCTCAAGAAGGAAGATAAAAAAGAAAAGGAAAAGGCGAAGACACTCCTCATGGGAATGAAAGTGTAAAACCAAACAGTGCTCCATGATGGCTGTGGAGATACAACTCACAGGTGGAATTTGATAAATGAATTCTGCTACTGAAATTGACGTTGCTATTGGGGAAATACTAAGGAGTCAAGGAGGTAAGAGTCTGAGGTCAGGAATATTCCCAAGGAAGTAAATATGTACCCAGTCGAAACATCAAGAGGATAGTTACTAAAAGTGCCACTTTCATTCATTATTATTTGAATGGCAACACAATTTATAAAAACTGAATTAATCAATGCATTGCTCTGACTGGAATGTCAAATAGCTAGTGAAGGAAACAATCAGGACACATTTTAGAGTTCAGTCATGAGAAATTGAGAGTAAAGATGAATTTTTTTTTCTCAAAAAGGAGTTGCCCAATGTTTAACACACACACACACACACAAATATTTAAAACTCTTTTAAGGCTAAATGGAAAGTGGGGCTACTGGAGCAATAAGGGAAACTGGAAAATGGTTTATCCTGGGGTTCCTCTATCTGTGAGAATAATTAGCATCCAAGTAAATGAAAAGGATAATAGAGATCAAGATTTGCTCCATTTAAATCAACGTGCTATAAAGAGGACCAAACCATTGAAGCCCCTGGTGAGAAATTTTATTAGTGAGAAGGGAGTCTAGATAAAGTGTCTCTTTCTACAAATACATAACTTCAACTACCCATCTATGCTTGAATCCTAGACCTTCTATTCTGAGCCACAGGCTCCATATCCGTCACCTACAACACAGAACTATGAACAGACTGTTGAACCTTAGAGAGAAGGGAGAGGAGGGTGGGAAAGAAGAGATCATCCAATGAACTTATATGCATATATGCATAACCCATAGACACAGACAATGAGGGGGGTGAGGGCATAGGGGAATGGGAGTGGGAGAGGAGGAAGGGAGAGGGCTAGAAGAGGTTAATGGGAGAAAAAGGAGGACCTATGTAATACTTTCAACAATAAAGATTAAAAGAAAAAAAAAGAAAGCTTAGTTTAAAGGAACTAAGAAAGCAAAGTGCAGTTCCTGAAATACAGTACCAGCAGGGGCATTAATGTCCTTAGGCCTAAAGCAGAAGAGAAGTAAGAGATTCCTGGAGCCAGGATGCAACGCTGTGATAAAGGATGCCTAACAGACCTTCAGTCTTCAGTAGAGGGACACAGCAAACTGTAGTGACTTGGCCAAAGAGAGATGATGTAATAAATACCCTAATCTAACTCTCCTCTTATCTTCTGACTAGAGGCCCGATGTATGAAATTTGTGCAAGAGTAGGCCTTCCTTCCCCCGGATGCTGGCACTGGCTTCCCTCCAGCACCCGGGACCTGGGCTTCCCTCTCAGCCCCAGCTTCATCTGGAAGCACGTCCGGTCTAATTAGCATATTATGCTTTTATTATTATAGATCATATTCTGGTGCCTCCCATTGGTTGAATCCAACTGGCAGCTGAAGGGGAAGAGAGCCCATAAACATCGTCCATATAGGTCAGCTTCCTGGGCACTAAGCATAATGAAAGAGAGGAGGATGCAATATATCCAGCACAACTGCCTTTTCAAAAGTATTTTCTGTTTTTTTCTATATTCTGGTCTTTCTGTTATTGGTAGTTCCATGAATTCATTGTTCATGGGGTAAAAAATAATGTAGCTCCATGAATTCATTGTTCATAGGGTAAAAAATAATCAGAAAGGGAATCCATTGAAAATGAAGAGGAAAATGTGTGAGAGCTAGTCAAAAGAAATAAAGTAAGTTGAATTAATAAATATAGAAGATAATATACAAGTCCAAGGGACCTTATGGAAAAACAGGTAATATGGAGGCAGAAGTTGGCAGAATTGTGGATTGATTTACATTCTTTTGACTTTAGAAGTAAGATGAACAATAAACAAGAGAGAGGATGGTGAAAGTTTGTGATTTCACACAAAGCCAACCATGTGTTCCTGGTTATTTGCTCAGACAATAGATTACCGACTTTTAACAATGACATTGTGGGGTTAAAATACATATGTGTGTGTGATAAAGTAAAGACTAGGAGGGACAAATTGGTTGTCCTTGGATCATTTCCTCCTCCATTTTGGTAGCTTATCAAGGTGCCACCCGCAGTCTGTGTTACTATAAAGAAAGAACAGAGTTTTGACTGACATAAGTAGCTGAACTCTGGAGGCTCTTCCTACCTTCCATAGGCCATTGCTCAACCAAGATTCACTTCCTGTTACATAGCTGACTAGTTCAGCTTTAGCCCAAGCTCTCCTCTCCTCATCATGGTGAGAGGATGGAAGTGACATTGGACAGGAAAATAACACAACACACGTGCCTCTCTGAGGCAGTATCCTGTTGCTTCGATAAGTCTTCCTGCCTCCACTATCAGTCGGCAGTGTTGATGGACCCACGCAGAGGGAAAAATAGGGTACAGTGCTGAGCCAACAGGCAGTACCTCTCTGACGCTGTGTGCCTTCCCTGGCTTGCTTAATCTTCCTGAAAAAACTGGCTCATTCTTTAAAGCATGCAATGCCTGCTCTGTCATAGAATTGAAACTTTATGGCTTATATGTCTCTTTCTGCCATTGCCTATGAGCTCTCTGAGAGCAAGAATCATATTTTTACTACCTGTCAGATGAATGCATATGATAGGTAGTCAATAAATGTTGAATGAAATATCGTTCCTGGGGCACAATTAAATGTCCTTTATGATGTGAGATTTTACCAAATAGGGGTTCGTAAGGATATGTAACATAAGCCACTCAAGATATTTGTGATCTTGGAGAATCCCAGAAAACAAAGGCACCAGCACAGCTACCTCCCTGTTGAATAGCATTTTGTTAAGCTGCCATAGAGAATAACCACTCTAGGAGGTCTCTGCAAGGTTCATTTGTTAATCCCACAAAGTCAGTGGCATTGATATCCATAACTAACCTAGGCGGGGAATTAAAATTTTGTTTTGTTTTGTAATCCTCACCCAAGGATATCTTTTCCATTGATTCTTAGAGAGATTAGAAGGGAGCGAGGGTGGAGAGTGAGAGAGAGAAACATTGATGTGGGAGAGACACTGATTGTTTGCCTTCCACACTCACCCCTACCCGGGTCATGGATCAAACCTGCAACCCAGCTACCTGCCCTGGGAATCAAATCTGGGACCCTTCTGAACAACTAAATTAAAATATTACTTTTATAAGAGTATTTTGCACTCTGTAGTGCTAGAACATGGTAGAGTTACAAATATTATATTTATATTGTTGTACTAGAAACAAAGAACTATTTGTCTTGTTGAATGTATTCAAAGGTTCACTAGAATTGTTCACCCTTTTCACATCCTCACA
Source organism: Myotis nattereri (assembly GCF_964212035.1). Classification (NCBI taxonomy): domain Eukaryota; kingdom Metazoa; phylum Chordata; class Mammalia; order Chiroptera; family Vespertilionidae; genus Myotis; species Myotis nattereri. Next base: position 27,663,709 of record NC_138086.1, on the reverse strand, counting down.
AGCCCTCCCATCTACTTATGCCTTTGTATGGCAATCAGTCCCCAGCCATAGGGTTCATCTCATAGAACACAGGGTGGGACCAACCAATGATCAGTGCTCTGCTCTCACCCACCCTGAAGATCTATGGATTCCATCCAGTGTTTAAGGGGCTAAGAAGCCAGATCCTGTGCAGCTGAAAGGGGGGTAATCTGAGCTGCATACCAACAGCTCCAGGGATATGGTTTCCTCCTCAATCTGAGAGTCACTAAAAAAGGAGGAGAAATAAAAGAGCAAGAAGGAAAGATGAGGAGGCAGAACCTGGGGAACTGACAGCTGAAGGAAAGGCAAAGGATGCAGGGAGACCACAGGATGACCTTTCAGTAGAAAAATCTGATTCTCTTCAGTTCACATCAGTACATTGTTTAAAGAAAGTGATTCACTGTTTAAAATGATGAATCCAGGGTGAGAAGGATCAAGAGAATGAATGAATCAATAAATGAGTAAATTCACTGAATTATTGCACTTGTACAGAATTCTTCCATTTCAGATCTTAAGTTATTATTTGAAGATATCAATAGGAAATGACCAAAAAAAATCACTTTCCTTTGTCTGCTCATATGCCAGTCCGAACTCCCTGTTACCTCATATGTAATTTGAGGGGGAAGAATGATGAACTATCAAGTGTGTTATAAATACTATGAAACAAAGGAGACATAAGCTACAGTCATAAAACCTCCTAAATAAGACCAGCCAGCCAGCCTCTTGAGCAAGTCCCATTTTATTATTTTTGGCACCAACTGTCATTCCTCTAATGTCTATAATCTGTCTTACACAAGGATTCAAAGCATATCTACATTGACCACCACTTTCTCCAGACTGAGGGCTCTGTGCTACTGGTTGCTTTACAACAGATTCCATGTATCATCAAAATTGACAGAGTTCCCTTGCAATTGATGTAACTGGCGCAGTTTGTTTCACTTCTGTTGGATAAATAAAGCTGAAGTAACAAGAACCACCCGAGCTGGATATTGCACATGGGTCCCTGCAAATAGCATAATATAAAGCACTAGACTAATTTGGTCCTAGTCCAGGCTTTTCTACCAACTTACTGTGTGACTTTGTGTACCTTGCTTCATCTTCTTGATGCAAACTCAACATTTCTATAAAATGAAAGCATCTCAATAGCAAAGGGCAATAAATCCAATTTTTTTAAAAAAAGAGCAAAATTATTTGGAGACATTTCAAAGATGAGGAAATATCAATGACCAATAAACATATAAAGAGATTCTCAGCCTCATTAGCAATCAGAGATATGCAAGTCACAGCAGATGTGAGATATCATTTCACTCACACTACAAAGAAATATCACAATAACAGGTGATGAAAAGAATGTGATCCTTTCCACATCACTGGAGAAATTTTCCCTTATGGAAAACTAGTGACCCTAGTGCACAGATTTGTGCACATTGAACAGGACGTAATTAGAAGGTAGCCGGCGGGGTGGGACTGGGTGAGACAGGTGGGACATGCCCTGAAATCAACCTCCCAAGTTCCCTCCCGTACATCTGTGGAGTGAGTGGGGTCCCTTAGGCAGGTGGGGTCCCTCGGGCTGGCCTGCGGAGATCGGGCCAAAACCGGCTCTCCAGCATCCCCCAAAGGGTCCCAGGGTAAGAGAGGGCACTCTGCAAAGTTGCTTTCCTACATGGTGTGGAACACAAACGCAAGTGTGCAGTAAACCAGATTCTGGGCTGATAGTGTCCCAGCAACAACATAACCCATGGCCAAAGGTGAAATCGTGAGGCCCCGCGAGGAATTGGGCTCCCTCCTCTCTGGTTTTGGGGTGTGTCACCCAAGAACTGCAGCTGCCAAGTCACTCACTGCAGCTGGGCAACTCCTGCATTGAGTGTCTGTCCCCTGGTGGTCAGTGTGCATCATAGCAACCAGTCAGACAGTGGGAGGGACACTTAGCATATTAGTCTTTTATATATATAGATAATTCAGTCTTCCCTTATAAAGGTGAATATTTCTATTTTCTGCATCCAGTCATTCCTCATACTATAGTTTATACTATAGAAACATGATTACCTTTAAAGTTAATGAAGAAATGAGTAATTCATTTATAGAAACATGAATACATTTAAAGTTCATAAATAAACGAGTAATTTATTTGTAGGAATTCAAGGGTATAAAAAAAGAAAAGACTCAGAAATGAATACGTTAATATATGTATGTGTAGTTTTATATGTTTATTTCAGACTGTTGACGAACATCTCACTTGATCATTTAAAAAGTCAACTAGTGTTAGACAAAGTTGATATTATTGCTATTTTTTGAGATAAAGAATCAGACTTAGAAATGAACTAACTTACATAGAGTAAGTGTGGGTTTGTAGTTTTCTACTAAGCACTTGCTGGCATTAATAACCTTGGAAGAATTATTTCACTGCTATGAAGTTCTGTGTCTTTAGCTCTTAAAAAATGAGGATCATTATGTCTACATTCTGGAGATTTTATGAATATTAAATGAGATGATTTATCTGGAGTGCAATAAATATTAGTTTCTGACTTCTTTACTTTCTCTAATACAGGCTATTTTGCAATGAACCATAGACAATAAATGCCATTCTGCTGGGGACACCATCCAGAGTCTCTTTGTGACTAACAGACACATCTTCAAATCACTGTTCCCGTTGGCTAATTCTACCCTGCTACTTGTTCTTGATGTCCTTCATTGTTGCCCCAAATCATAGCCCCATGGGTCTCTGTCCTCTTCCATCCCACCTTTGTTGCCTTCAAAGTCTGCCCTCCCTTCCCTGCTCTACAATCTCTATAAATCCACTGTAAACTGACATGCCTTTCCTTCCAGTCCCCAGGAGTACTGAGTTATCCATTGGAGACTGCTCATTTTCTCACTGTCTCTGCACCACAGGGCCTTTTCACTTCCTTTTTCTATTTTTTTCTTTTTAAATTCTCACTTGGGGATCTTTTCCCATTGATATTTAGAGAGAGGGAAAGACAGAGAGAAATATCGATGTGAGAGAAACACATAGATTGGTTACCTTCTGCACAAGCTGGGGAGGAGCCTGCAACCAAAGTATGTGCCCTTGACCAAAATCGAACCTTGAGCCTTTTGGTCTGCAGGCTGACAACTCTATCCACTGAGCAAACTGGTCAGGCTCTTTTCACTTCTTTTAATTGTTCAAACTTTCTTTTTAACCAAGTAAAAACTTGCCATTCTTGCCATTTAGTCCCATCTCCTCTGCCACTTAGCCAAAATCCATGCTCAACCAATTACTTTTCCAGAAGAATTTGGCTCTTGATTCATACTACTTTTCTGTATTTCTTATCCCACTAACTGCGTTGGTGATTCCAATGTCCACACAGTAGAGCCACTGAACATCCTAGACTAACATTGTCTTGATCTCTTCAACTCCATTTGCCCTAACTTCCACTCGATTTCAGTGATCGCCTCCCACTGACACAGGTCTGACCTTATTATAACTCAGAATTATTCCATTTTTGACATTTAAATTTTAATATTCTATTATCTGACTCCATGTTCATATTCTTGCTTGCTACTTTTTTTCACCCCCCATGTATTATCTTCTTAACTGCAGAAAGACCCCCTACTAGGTACTCTACTTTCCTTCTAGAAATAAATAAAAACTGAAAAAGTTCAGTTTTCTCTTTTTTGCCCTAACCTCCTTTTCTCCTTTCCATTCCATCTAGACAATATTTCATGGTCAATTACTTTACCCGTTGGTTGACCTGGATCACTTGCTCCTTGTGCTTCTGTGAAATCATTCTTGTGAACTGTTTCATTGCTTCAATGGCTGGTCAATTGCCTCGTACTGCAGAGAATCGACCAGCCATGAGGACTGGGACCGTGATTAACACAAGATCCCAGCTTCATCAGGGTCCTTCTTAGTCATCTCTCCAAGCTCCCTCAACAGCTATTTCAAACCTTCACTACTCTTTCCAAGTTGCCCCAACTCTCTCAATGGTCTCATCTCCTATAGAAATTAAGGCTATCAAGAGAGAAAGCCATAATCATCTGCTCTGCCACCTACTGGCTTTTCTCCAGTTGCATACCTAATATTTTCCCTCACTTTGTGGAACACAACCTCTCTCAGCTGCATTTAACCACACCGCCAGGCTCCCCAAGGTCCTTGATCTCTGTTACTTGATCTGTAAGTTGTAAATGATAATAATATTCTTGGGGAAATTATTTTCTTTAAAGATGCAGAGCTTCTCAGCAGCAATCCAAGACAGGAAGAACCCTATCTGGTATACAAGTTCATGACATAACTGAAAACACCTTCTGGGCAGATGCCCAAACCAGCAATGACGAAAGAGCTATAATGAATTTTCATGGAGAAGACTATGTTGTTACTTAAGTTAATAAAAATCCATAATAATCATTTTACTGCATGTCTACACTAACCTTTGTCATAATCAAAGTAGAAAAAACCCCCAAATACCTCAATTACCATACCATTTATTTTCTGAATTTCACATTACAGCTACTTGTGACATTATTTCTACTGTTCTAATACTCCCCATCCCTACATCTTTAGAAAGTGGGAGAACTTAAATAATAGAGGCACACATTTTTGTGTGGGCTTAATCTGTCTCTTTTTATGTTTTCCTTTCTCAGCCATTTCTGTACTTGAAAAAACACACCAAAAAGCGCGCACAAACACACACACACACACACACACACACACACACACACCAACAAACCCTCATTCTAAACTGCCTTAAAGTTGTTCAGATACTTATTGGCCTTAGAATAAGACAGGCAAAATCCTTCCTTAATCTATTGAGACAATAATGATCTGCTTGAGTTCATCATTGGTAATGAGAAAGAGAAATCATTTGACCAGCATAAAATACGGAATTTTAAAAATTAAATTTATTGGGGTAACATTGGTTAAAAGTTTCAGGTGCTCAATTCTATAATATATCATCTGTGTTGCACTGTGTGTTTAACACCCCAAATTGAATGTCCTTCCATCACCATATATTTGACCCCTTTTTACCCTTTTACTACTGAACCCCTTCTTCCTACTGTTGTCTGTGTCTATGAGTTTTTGTTTGTTTGTTTGTTTGTTTGTCTTCTTCATTCATTTGTTGCTTTTAGTATAAAATGGAGGATTTTCTTTGGGCAGAAATTTCAATAGAATGAATTCAGCAATTAAACCTACTACCACGAGCAAACAGTCCACTTTGGATTATAACCATAATGATTCTATCAATTGCCATCCTCTGTGTCTGTAACTGAGAACCTGTAAGCTGGTAGAGTGAACCAGATGGGCTCTACATAGTCGGCAAGTGGCCCTGGAGGGGTCTCACCTTCCTTCTTGGAGAAAAATGCTTCCTCCAGAAAGACCTTCATACCTTCTTTCTGCCTTTAATAACAGATCAGTGGAGAGAGAGAGAGAGAGAGAGAGAGAGAGAGAGAGAGAGAGAGAGAGGAAGGGAGAAGGAGAAAGAAACATCAATGTGAAAGGGAGACATCCATCAGCTGACTCCTGCACGGCCCCGACTGGGGATCTAGCCCTCAACCCTGACATGTGCCCTGACCAAGACTCAAACTGGAAAAGTTTCAGGGCACAGGACGATGCCCAACAAACTGAGCCACACTGGCCAGGGATTGTTATACCTCTACAGATTCAAGTGGTCTATAAATGCGTGGCATGATTCTACTTGTAATAATTTTGAATATAATACAGCACAGAAAATAGAGGTCCAAGCTAAAACATATACTCTGATATGGGAGTAGATAAAAACAAAACAAAACAAACAAGTTCAGTTTTCTCCTCCGTGTTTTCAGTCACAAGAAATCCAATAACAGTAGTCCAGTTTATTGTCACATAAATATACATGTGCTGAAAATAAAATTATATTTTCTGAAACATAACAACTAATACTAGTAAGAACTTTTTAGACTGTAAACTTTTTGAGGGAGGAGCTATGTCCTATGTATCTTTGCATCTCCCACTGCTGCAAAATGCCTGACTTGTAGGCACTCCATAAGTGCTTTTCAAATTAATACACAAATGATTCAATATCATTTAATCTACTTGTATCTTGTGTTTTGATGTTTTTCCGATGTCAAAGTCCCTGAAGTTCTTTTGATTATATTTAGATCGAAATACTTTGCTTTGATATGTTTCACTTTATTTTCAGAATATTTTATAAGCATTGTATAACTTGATTTATAGAATGATCCTTGAGATAGGTTGCTATTCCCATTCACCAGTTGAAAGCAAATGATTTTAAGAATTAAATAATTTGCATAATGTAGATTTAGCTAGGAGCAAAACTGGGGCAAGAATCTCTGCCTCTAAGTTCCCAGTTTAGTTCTTTCCATTTCAACATAGAGTACTGCTATTTTTCATCCTGCAGAATGCAATCTATGCAGGATCAGAAGAATTGAGTTGAGTCTTGCAGGTCTTTCAGATCAATAACCATACACCATTCTGTCATGGTGTTCAAATCCTTTGATTTTCTATCTAGCTGAATCTTGGATTACTGGGAGCATAATCTTTAACAGTTATTTAACCTTTTTGATTTTTGTTTTCTTCTTTACTAACAAAAGAATAACAATATCTACCTAATGGAGTTGTGAGAATTAGCTGAGATACGGTAAGAAATTCTTAACATTTAGGCACACACGTAGTAAATATACTATAAATGATTGCTGAAATGTAATAGTTAAGATTAGAAAAATAAGGCAACACAATCTCTATCTCAGACATTGACCTGAGAAAGTCTCCCAAGATATTTTCCATACTATACATTCCCCCCTTTCTGTTAGTTGACCTCTCTCTCACCCAACCTTCCATAGCCACTCACACTCCATTTCTTGCACTTTCTATCTTACGCATCATTCACTTAAGGCTTCTCTCTGTGTGCTTATCTGCACCTGGATATCCAGATCTACAGGTAACTCTCAATGCATAGCCCACTTAGAGGCCTGGAAGGTGTAGCTGCTTCTCTACCAGCTTTCTTCATTCCCTACTGACAGAGGTCCTGTTTCTATGGAGGCCCGTGTTGGCCCCATTACGGTAGCCATGCAGGGAAGTGCACATAGACATAGCTGAGAGTCCGTATTTCTGCCACAGAGCTATCATTATTCTCGATTGGTTCTGCGTTTATGTTTGCATGTGCCCAAATATCCCCTTTTGTGTATATGGGAAAGTGGTGTCTAACTGTATTAAACTCCCTGAAAGAAGTCTATTAGCCAGTGTTCTGTGTGTGTTCATGAGTAAGCACATTCCCTCCTTTGTGGCATTTAGTTTGAGACACTTCGTGTTCTCTCTGAGTTTATGGACCATCTTAGTCGCTGTTCCATTCTCCTGCTGAGTTCTGATGAGATCATCAGACACCGTATCAATGTGAAACTATCCTACCTTCAAATGCCTCCATTCCTGGGTATTTGCAAGAACCTCTTTTTCTCACTCTCAAATGTTTCCAGATGATAACACCAATGAGAGACTCACCCATTCAGGAACAGACTTTTGATCAATGAATTATTAGTTTGATGTCTATTACCTAATAGGAACAGCATGTATCACAGATGCATAAACCAACAGAACTGAAGAGTGCATATTATAACACAGAGCATCTTAGGTTGCATTAGCAAAAGAAACAGAAATGCTATTCCAGTGACAGAAAGTTTTGTTGCTATTGTGCTCTTTCTTTTCAGTTTTGGGGAGAAAACAGCCATTGTAAGCTAAATTGTTTCCACCAGAAGTCAAGGAAACAAATCAGGCAGCTGCACTATATCAGGGATGGTTGCAGGCACAGATAGAATAGAAGGAGCACATGAGAAGGGATAAGTCTAGGGGTGAAAGATTGATTCCCTCTGGCTTCAGAGACAAACTCAGTAATGGCTACATGTCACCAGGAACCAGAGGACAGCTAAAAATAAGAAAGATCCCTGATGATGGGTGTGTCCCTGAAATGGGCTGGGCTGCACTGCAGAACAGGCCGCTTCGTGGCTATCTGTCCCAGGAGCTGAAGACAGAGCCCCCGTATGAGCTGGGTCCAGTGACCTCTAAGTTCCCTTCCAACCCTCAAAGGCTATGATTAAAATGGAAAAGTGAATACATCACACCCCTAGCGGGGAGGGAAGACTCTGACAGTACGAGGTTATAGACAATGATGTGAAAGGCAAAGAGATTTTGAAGGGAGAAATTTTTTTAAAAAAGAAAAGAACTGAATAATAATAAAAAATATTCTCCAGTGCATTGTCTGTGGCTACCCCGATGAGTGCCGGCAAACCAGCAAAGCGTGAGAAAAATCAAAGAGATGAAGAGGTTTGGGGAAGAACAAAATTATTTCTCTGCATTCCTCTTCAGCACTGAGGATGAAGGGCAGACAGCCTGCCCTGGGGTCATTCTTCCCCATCAGGGAAGGTAGCCTCTGTCCAGGAGTGAGGAGTCACAGGAAAGGGTAAAGGGACATGAGAACGAAAAGTGCCAGCCATCACAGAGAAAAGATGTGAGTTCTGAAAGAAGGAGGCCTCCCGACAAAATATGTGATTTACCTTTCAAAATAGACATCTGGAAAATTGAGTCCTGGGGGGCTGCCCTGTCTCACTGAGTTTGGTAATAGGGCTGACACTGGTCCTCTGGGACCCCTGACTAGGAGCTCTTCCCAAGGGTGGAGGGTGGTGAGCTCCTGGAAGCTGCCAGGGCACAAAAGCCTGCTTTTCCCATCGCACGAAGCCAGAGTTAAGAAACGTTTGCATGGTCTGCATGGATGGGGATCTTCTCATGGAAGTTTCCAGCTCCATCAGAAGTCGGTGAGATGATTGTGGGTCTTGATGAGAGCAATACAGCAGATCATAAACACTGTCTTCTTAAAATGTCATTATTCTATTACATTAAAATGTAAAGACCTACACTAGGTGTTCAAGAGAAAGACTGTTACTAAGACTAGATCAGTGATGGTGGACCTTTTGAGCTCAGAGTGTCAGCATTTTGAAAAACCCTAACTTAACTCTGGTGCCGTGTCACATATAGAAATTTTTTGATATTTGCAACCATAGTAAAACAAAGACTTATATTTTTGATATTTATTTTATATATTTAAATGCCATTTAACAAAGAAAAATCAACCAAAAAAGTGAGTTTGTGTGTCACCTCTGACACACATGTCATAGATTTGCCATCACTGGACTAGATGAACCCCTTGTGCCCCCACCTTCTCTACAGATAGGATTCAATCTCAAAGCTGAAGAGGTATTTTCAATTCAGTATTTCAACAAAACCTTACAAGCATCCTATATAATAAAAGGGTAATATGCAAATTGACCCTAACAGCAGAACGACCAGGAACGACCGGTCACTATGACATGCATTGACCACCAGGGGCAGACGCTCAATGCAGGAGCTGCTCCCTGGTGGCCAGTGCGTTGCCACAGGAGGAGCTCCACTCAGCCACAAGCCAGACTGATGGCTGCTAGCGCAGTGGCAACGGCAAGAGCCTCTCCTGCCTCCTCGGCAGCGTTAAGGATGTCTGACTGACGGCTTAGGCCTGATCCCCCGGGAAGCAGGCCTAACCTGGCAGGTGGACATCCCCTGTGGGGTCCTGGACTTCTAGAGGGTGCAAGCTGGGCTGAGGGACTCCCCTGAGTGCTCAAATTTTTGTGCACCAGGCCTCTAGACAAAATATAAAATTACAACAGTCCCTAATTAGGCCTAGAAAACTCAGGCTCAAAGAGGTGTTCTTAGTAGCCCAAGGCCACACAGCTAGACATAGGGAGGGCCAAGGTGTCAACCCTGGGCTGTTTGCCTCCAGAACTGGTGGCAAACTCTCCTCTGGAATCTAGGAATGTATTTTGGCAACTCTGCAGAAGCATTCTCCACCACCAGGACACCTCTTCGTCCTTACACGGCGGTTAAAGTTAACAATGACAAGCCATTAAAACAAAAACAAAAACCTTAGTGACTGTAAGTTGACAGGAACTTTACTTGAATTTGATCGGAGTTACATTTATATGTTTTCAGCAAATGAGGCGAGACATATTTATAGTTTCAAAGAGAATGCTCAGAAGATACTTGTAACAGGTCATTAAAAAGATAAACATTTCAAGCCATGAAAAAACATAGGGGAAATGTAAATGCATATACTAACTGAGAGAAGCCAACCTGGAAAGACTACCTGCTGTGTGATTCCAACTATACAGCATTCTAGAAAAGGCAAAACTGTGGAGATAGGAGTGTGTGGTTTCCTGGGATGGGGACAGAGAGATGGATGGATAGGCAGAGTAGGGAGGATTTGCGGGGCAGTGACAACACTCTAGAGGACTCTGTAATGGTGGATACATGTCATTATTTGTTTTTCCAAACCCATAGAATATACAAAAGTGAACTCTAATGTAAACTATGGACTTTTGGGTGATCATGATGTGTCCGTGTAGGTTCAGTTGCAGCTAATGTACCACTCTGTAGGGGGATGTTGATAATGGGGGGGAACACTGTGTGTAAAAGGGGAGGAGGAATAGGAGAAATCTCTGAATCTTCCTCCCAATTTTGCTGTGAACATCAAACTCCCCTACAAAATGTCAAATCTTTAAAATTAGGGAGAGGGGAGTGGGGAGATAAACCTCTCTGGGTTGAGTGGATGAAATATTTGTGGAAAACCTACCATATTGTCCAGGACATGACACTTTGTTTTGCTACAGTTATCGTCATTGTTTTGATTATCATTTTTTAAAAAAAATTATTGATTTCAGAGAGAGGAAGGAAGAGGGAGATAGAAACATTGATCAGCTGCCTCCTGCATGCCACTTACTGGGGATCAAGCCCAAAGTCTCAGCATGTGCCCTGACCAGGAACCAGCAACCTCCAGGTGCATGGGACAACACTCAACCAACTGAGCCACACTGAGTGGGCTGTTTGAATGTCTTATCATGCACCCTCTACTCTTACTCAGCTGTAGTTTCTTTAGAAGTCATGTGACTTCTCAGTAGTTCATTTTAGTCTTACAATAATGATGGGGCAGAACTACAGTATGTTTGAGGCACCTTTTGGTTTTAAAAGAAAATGATTCTGGAGTTGGTTGCAACTGGATCATAAATGATTTTGAAGGTCAAGTTAAGACATCTGGACTTTATCCTGTTTACCATAGAAGAAACACTGAAGGGTTTTAAGATGGAGGCTGATATAATAGTGGTAGTATTTTTGGAAGTTTTCATCTCATAACAGTATGCAAAATAAATTGTACTAAGAAAAGCTTAGTGGTATGAAGATGAGAGGTTAATGAAGAAATCTCAGGGCCTGAACAGATACTTAGATGACCTAGAGCCTGGTCCTAGAATCTTTATGTAGGACAATACAATTAGCAGAGCAAGGTCAAGCCCCTGTTGTACTTGACAGTCCTTCAAATGTTAGAGGATGCTATGTGTCTACTTGGTGCCTGCTTGTCCAGGTTAAACTTCCTCAGTGGTGTCATCTGATCCTCAAATGAACATTACTTAACAGGTAAAGGTATTTCAAAGTCAATAAATATAATTTATTGCTTATGGGTTGTGTCATATAACCTTTCTAATTCATAGCTTTTTCATATGCAGTATGAACATAATAGTACCTAACTCCCAGGGTTTTTGAAAGGATTACATAAAAATGCTTCAGTTCATGGTTTGGAGTTTAATAAATGTTCAATAAATAGTGATGTGTGACTATCTTAATGCCATCCTACTTGCTTCCTCTGGAAATATTGCAGATTGTAAGTGTGTTTGTTAGTTTGTGATGCAGAATTAATAGTAATAATCATAACGGTTACCTGACTCTGTGCCAGGTTCCCTTTTGAGCACCTGGGCTATGCTATTAAGCCTCATAATCACTCTATGGCCATGTGCTATTGTTCACTTAGTTTCACAGTTGAAGAAACTAAGACACAAGACGATTAAGTAACTTTCCCAAAGTCACACACCAGAAGGCAGTCACAAAACCAGGATTTAAGCAAGCAATCCAACTCCAGGGTCTATGCCCTTAACCACTAAGTATGAATTCCTCTCAAGAAGTGGTCTGTCAAAGGGAGGGGTGCTGTGAACTGCTTCTTGCTAAGGTCACTGCCTAAGATTGTGTTCATGGCTTTATAGCATCTGAACCACACCACATCTGTATTGATTTTGCCATCAAATTAAGTGACTCTTTAAAAAAAAAAAAAAACACCAAAAAAAAAAACCCACAACAACTAGTGTCTGCTTCCTGATTGGTTTATTTTTCAAACCCTAATGTAAAGCATTGTTCTTATTATCTTAAATATCATCTAATTAGTTTTGGCTCATTATTTGATTCAATGTTGCTTTGATTTCTGATTCTAAATAGTAAAGTAATCCTGTTCAGCTATTATTATCTACAATATAATAAATGAATTTTTTCTGGGCTTTATTTGAGCTATTAATAAACATATTACAAAGCATAAGAACTAAGAATAGAACAAAACCCCTCTAGGGACCCCATTCCCAGGCAAACATTGATCTCAGTCAACAGACACTGGATAGAGCTGTATAACTGGACATGAACTCATTTAAATAAATCTTACATTTCACAATGCTTCATTTTTATTGCAAGTACAGTTTCTCCTGTGAAACTTCATCAAATGTCAATTTAAAATACACTAAAATGTGAGTTTTATGTTTTTTCACTGCACTAGTTATGTGACCTTTCCTTAAATCATTTCGTTTAAATGATACTCTGTCTCCTCATTTGAGAAATATAGATGGTAAGTCCCGCTGTACTTATTTTAATTATTTTTGTTAGAGTCAAATTAAAGAACAACTAGCATTATTTATTTGATCTTTGAATCCCATAATTTTACCTTAAAGAGAAAAATAGCATAACATTTACATAGAATACTAACATATAAAAAGTCCTTTTGCATATTTATTTTTCACTTACTCTTCACAGCAACCTTAGTCAGATAGAGGAAATATTACACTTACTTTACAAATTTAAAAAAGAAATCAAAGCTTAAGAGGTTGATTTCCCAAATGTACAGAACCTGAAATGGGCACAACTTGAACCTGGGCTCAAGTCTGTTTAACTCAAGTACATACTATTGTTATTAAAACCAGTAAAGCCCCGATTAAAATGATAAGCTGAAGAGGCTCTACACCTGAGTAAGTGCATAAAAGAAGAGTTAAAATGGTCATTATTTTTTTTCTAACAAAACTACTTCTCTCAGAGGGAAAGAGTCCTGGGGTTTGTATTGCCCAGGAAGAGGACCTGGGCCACTTATCCTTTCTGCTGCTGCTCCCTCATGGGGACAAGTAGGTTGATGTTGGGGTGGCTAAGTGGAGGTGAAATTAGGCATGTGAAAAGAGACCAGCAAAGAAGTTTCCCTAGACTAAAATGATCATCTCTAGTGACCCTGCCTCTTAGAATTGGGATTATTTAAACATTAAACTGCTTCACGAGTGCTCCTATTTTAAACTTTCTGAGGCATGAGGCAAAGGCCCGATAACAAGGCTACTCCTCGGGAGAAGCCACCTTCCAAGCCATGGACTATTCCAGAGTGGTGTGCGGAGAGAGTATTCAGATCCTGACAGAAGAGGAAGCAAGGGCCAGGCCACCTAACTCCACCCGGCTGGCCATTTCCCACCTCCTACAATGCCTTCCATTCCCCTTTCATCAAGAGTGAGGTCCAGTAGGCCTGTGTGGCTCAGTGGCTGAGCATCAGCCTATGAGCCAGGAGGTCATGGTTCCATTCCTGGTCAGGGCACATGCCTGGATTGTGGGCTCAATTTCGAGTGTGGGACCTGCTGGCTCGATTCCCAATGTGGGAGGTGTAAGGCAGCTGATCAATGATTCTGTCTCATCATTGATGTCTCTCTCTCTCTCTCTCTCTCTCTCTCTCTCTCTCTCTCTCTCTCCCACCCCCTTCCTCCCTGAAAATTATAAACTAAAAAAAAAAAAAAAAAAAAAAGAGTGAAGTCCAGTGACCCAGCAGCATTCATGGCCCTGCCCATGACTACGCTGATGCTTTGCATGCACCATCATGAAGCCAGCAGGCTCCACTCCTCTTTATTTTTAGGACAAACTCTCACCTAAAGAACAACCACAGAAGACCCTCACCCATTGTGCTTCATGAAAGAAGTGCCATTATTGACCATGTTTTTGGTGATGGAAGACAACTTGGACTCTATTTCCCCTTCCTAAGTAATATGCAATGGCTATGTTTGAGGTCAGAAGTGTGATTTCAAGACCTCATTTTCTATTTTTTTTTTAATTCAACTCATGTATTTACGACAATCAAAAGAAACTTCTCCATTTAGATAAGTGCATAAGGCTCATTTTCTCATCAACTTACTTGAAAACCTAATTAGACTCATCCAGATGTTGTATTTAACACCAATAGATGTGGCAGGCAGTTGGATTTTGACAATAACACAAATGTCAATTCAGACTGCTCAGACTCTACCCAGGGGTCTGGAGTCTAATGCAATCACAATCATTGCTTCATCTCTTATTTTTAGCTTATTAGGTAGAAAGGGTGACTCGGGGGTGAATGTACTATAATATAGTGAATCTGCAGGCCAGATAGAGCTTAGAAAAATTGTTGACATTAAAAAAATATATATATTGAGAAAAAATAGTTTCACTAAATTCTGAAATTAATTTTTGCATTCAGTTTGGTTTCTTGTTCATCTCTAGGAATTAAAAGAGAGAAAAAAGGAATTTTTATTAGAGCCAAAATTCTCCCTAACTCTAAAGTTATTCTAACTATCCTGAGTCTGTATGTTTAAGTCAATGAGAATGATAATTTCATTTATGTGGCCATTAAAAATGGAGCATTCTTTAGATCCCTGAATAAATCAGAAAAAAAATCAAAATCTATCTATGTTTTTCCAGACAAAAACCTCTGCTTTTAGGCCAGACAGAAAAGCTGAAGAATATTAGTATTCAGAAGGTAACAAGGTGCAGTGTTTTCCTAGTTTAAATCACGGGGCTTATGAGAAACTCTATTCATGTTGACTGGTTTGCTGAAAGTGGTTTGATCTTGGGACTTGAAGGCATGTGTGACCTCAATCTGTTTGAGCTAGAGTAGATTATAAGAGAGAAGTTATACAAAGTCTCCAGTTATACCCAGACTCCTCGATTTAGAGTCTTTTTAACTTATAACAAAAGCAAATAGAGACATAACGAGGTAATATGAAAGAAAATGCTAAATGTACTATCACAACCTATGTAAAATGTTGCAGGTATTTAAAATTTTTGAAAATAATAGTTGATTTTGTTCCTGATTGCAAGGTAGCACAAGGTAACTGTAGAAAATTTAGAAAAAATGCATACAAAGAGAATGATAATTGTAGTTAAGTTTATATTACTTCAGTTCTTTATTTTGATATAGAGAACTGAAGTAACACACACACACACAGAGAAAAGGCTCATAAATGATTTATCTATGACTGATCTGTACTCTGCGATGGCTGATTTATAGTTTAAATTATGTAATTCATTTTAAAGCAATTTCTACATTAATATTCAGCAAACCTATTAGTAGGTGTCTATTAATCACCTATAACATCCAGCCACAGTACAATGTATTGTAACATTTGTAGCTTCCAGCTTTGTTCCTGACTATGAGAAATTCAGAGATTGAGTGACATTTAAAATGTTCTCTTTCTCTAGTTGTCTCCATTAAAGTTCATAAATATATTTGTCTAAAGTATGTCTAAGCAAAGACACCATTAGGCTCATCAACAATAGCATTTCATCACTTATTTGACATTAGGGGAGTACATGGCATTGGAAAGGGATATTATTTCACATATGTTGGTATATTGGACAACAATCATTTGTATCATGTGGCTACATTGAGATAAAAAATCCTCACCCAATTCAAACATAGATTTGAATCTTGAGAACAAGTTTTCTGTCAAGAGTTCAGAATGAGACACCAGTATGAAGGTACAATATACGCCTAAACACCACCCTCCCGGTGGTAGTAGAGGGAGTGTCATTGGTAAGGCACCAACAGAGGGAGCAACCATAGTGTAAGTTTAAAGTAAATATCACTGAGGGTTAACAGTGGAGACTCTGGCCTTGGGTTAGGTCCATTCTGCTTTCTCAGGGAAGATGGGTTTCCAGAGGTCTAATGTATAGGTGAGGAGGAAGTTAGCTATTCCCTGTCCTAATCTAGCCAAGTCTCTCATCTTCTCCAAGAATATGAACACTTTTTGATAAAAGTAAGAATCGATGCTGTGAGCTCAAAGATGACTCCCTGCTTCCAATGTAACCTAAGCTAATAAAAACACGCGAGAATAGTAGGATATCGTTATCTAAGCAGCCAGTACAGTGTGGAACAGCTCCCAAAAGGACTTCAGATTCAATGGGCACAGCTGTTCCCTAAGAGGACAATTCAGAGTTCAAGACAGTCAATGTGTTAATCTTGGTCCCTAATTCCTAAGTTACATAGCACAGAGGAAAAATGCATGATCACTAAGCCAGTGACGTCCGACAACAATGATGATGTCTCCAATCAGAATTGTGGGTAACTAATGTCAGTGGTGGCTCCAGTGTTGACCCAACAATGGCTTTTCCGTTCTTCCTATTAAGGGACTCAGGAGACTAGTCTCCTAGTTTTCATAGTACCCATTTGGGACTTTTGTTTTATTTCTGAGTGTTTTTGTTTTGTTTTTTTACTTTTAATGTTATTATGAATAAATTATTTTCTTAATTTCATTTCAGATTTTTCATTGCCAGGGTATAGAAGTACAGGGTTTTTTTTGTGTGTGCATTAATCTTATATCCTGCCACCTTGCTGAAGTCAATTATTAAATCTAATAGTTTTTTCAGGGATTCTTTAAGCTTTCCTATATAAGGATTATATCATTCCTAAATAAAGGTCATTTTACTTCTTTTACAATTGAATACCCTTTTATCTCTTGCCTAATTGCCCTTGCCAAAATTTCTCATACAATATTGGATAGAAGTGAACATCCTTGTCTTATTACTGATCTTAGGGGAAAACATTTAATCTTTCACAATTAAGTTTAATGTTCCTGTGGTTTTTTTCCATGGTTGCCTTTTATTGGGTTAAGGGTGTTGCTCAGAATTCCTACTTTGTTAAGTGTTTTGTTTTGTATTTAATCTTGATGGCATGTGGGATTTTGTAAAATGTGGGTTTTTTTTTTTCCTTTTTATTGAGATGATTGTGTGTTTTTAGTGTATTTTATCGTTTTGATGTGGTATATTATATGTTTTGATCGTTCAAATGTTAAATCAGTCTTGTAATCCTGAGTCAAATCTCACTTGATTAATATGTGTGGTCATTTTTAATGTTATTGGATTCCACTGGATTCCACTGTTAGTATTTTGTGAAGAATTTCTTATATTTTTTTTTCATAAGAGATATTGGTCTATAGTTTTGTTGTGATGTGTTTGCCTGGTTTTGATGTCAGGAAAATACTGAGGCCTGAGCCTGGACTTTCTCTGCAGGACGTTTTAAAATGACTAAGTCGCCGAAACCGGTTTGGCTCAGTGGATAGAGCGTCAGCCTGCGGACTGAGAGGTCCGGGTTCGATTCCGGTCAAGGGCATGTACCTGGGTTGCGGGCACATCCCCAGTGGGGGATGTGCAGGAGGCAGCTGATCGATGTTTCTCTCTCATCGATGTTTCTAACTCTCTCTATCTCTCTCCCTTCCTCTCTGTGAAAAATCAATAAAATATATTTTAAAAAAATAATAATAAAAAAAAATAAAATGACTAAGTCAATCTCTTTATTTGTTACACAGGATGTCTATTCAAAAATTTTATTTGAGTCAGTTTCACTAGTTTGTGTGTTTCTAGGATTTTGACTTTTTATCTATGATATCTAACTTATTAACATACAATTGTTTATAGTATTCCTTTATAGTCCTTCTTATTTCTACAACATCAATAATGTAAATTTTAAAGCAACTTGTAATTATTTTATCAAATGCAACCTCTATAGATTACCAACACATAAAATTGATTTAAAAAAAGGAATCTCCTCCAAAAATCTCAGCAGCTTGGTCCCCTGGTCCTCTGTGCGGGCTCCCAGGCAACCTTAGGAAAGCCCTCTGATGCTGCAGAACACACTCTGAAAGTCTGGTATGTAGGGTTAGGCATTATAAGTTTGTTTTTTGTTTGTTTCTGGTCAGCCAACTGAAATTTAGGTGTATCCACTATATTCTGTTTTGGGATCTAGATGTCTGGACTTGAAATGTATTTTTCAGTCGCTTCTCTGGAAGTGGAAATTGAAGCAAGACATCTAAGTGGTTCAGAAAAGAAATGAAGTTGTCAAAGGATCAGGTCAAGGAGG
The DNA here is from genome assembly GCF_964212035.1 of Myotis nattereri. Taxonomy (NCBI): domain Eukaryota; kingdom Metazoa; phylum Chordata; class Mammalia; order Chiroptera; family Vespertilionidae; genus Myotis; species Myotis nattereri. The sequence goes on along the minus strand of NC_138086.1, from coordinate 27,645,422 downwards.
CAAGTCTGGACAATGGAAGTCAGGTTTGCCAAGTCAAAGGGGAGACACGGCAGTGTCTAGGAGGGTACAACATTACAGAGCAAACAGGAAATAATTTCCCAAAGATCTTAGTGCAATGTGGTGGTTTGTATGATTTACAAGCCACTGTCACCAATCGTAATTATCTGTGCCCTTAGGATGCGCCTCACTCGGCCTCCTCACTCACAGGACCCAAATGCATCTTCATAGCTCCGGGAGATTTTCACCATTTCTATTTGCTGCCTTAAGCTTCTCCTGCTGCTTTGATGCTTGGAGCTTGCCACTTTCGGATTCAAAGTCTTTACCACTTAACTGCTATACTTAGTGCATTATCTCTCCCTGGGTTTCGGCTGTCCCTGCTGTGCATTTGCTGGAACAAAAATCCCTTTCTGTCTTTGTGTCCAAAGTGGTTCAACTGAATAGAAGGCTAAAGTGCCATCACGTCTCCACATACTTCAATTCTCTTATCATAAAAGACACATTTTTTTAATGTTTTTCTGTTATCTATACTCACTGCCAAATAGGTTCTGAAGATGTTTATAAACACGAACCACACACATTCCTAAGCCACTGAAACTAAGAATGAATTGGAATGATCCTAGTAATGTAAGTAAAGAGGTAATTGTATAAGAAAACTTATGATAAGATAATGCCAGTGCCTGAACACCCCATTAAATCCCAAGACTCCTTCAGATAAAGCAAACTGGGAATATTGCAAGAAAACCTTTCTGGCCATTACTTTTTACTGAGTAACCAATGAAATTTTTAATTGCAGAATTCAAATAGCAGCCAAAAATATCTCCTAGGGAAATGTTTCTTAAATTTTAATGTGCAAACAAATCAGGTGAAAATCCTATTAAAATGTAGATTATTTTTTCCAAAGGTTCAGGGCCCGAACATCTGCATTTCCAACCAGATCCCAGATGAAGTTGAAGCACAGTAAGATCCTTTTGAAGCCTTTACTTCTAGCACAACCATATGGCAACTCAGCAGAGGACACAACAAAAAATTTTTAAGTAGAAAAAGGAAATTATAGTCCTAAAGTTAAAGATGACAAAAAGAAAGCAACTAGCAAATAATCTGGAATTTTAATTACTGAATTAATAATGTTCTTTCTCACTCAAAATGGATTTAAGACACTTCACATACATTTAATATAAGATTTTCTGGAATGGCTAGTACAAAAAAGAATAGACAATAGAAATGCCACTTAATCATATAATCTCACACAAATAAGTTACAGCTCTACCTATCAGCCAGAGTAGTAGATGAAAAGGAAAGTACAGTGTAATTTGAGAGTTTAAACCAATTTAAGTATCTTCTAGATCAGTGATTCTCAACCTTCCTAATGCTGTGACCCTTTAATATAGTTCCTCATGTTGTGGTGACCTCCAATTTCATTGTTACAAATTGAACATAATTAAAGCATAGTGATTAATCACAAAAACAATATGTAATGATATATGTGTTTTCCGATGGTCTTAGGCGACCCCTGTGAAAGGGTCATTCGACCCCCAAATGGGTCGCGACCCACAGGTTGAGAACTGCTGTTCTAGATTGACAAAATTCTCAATTAGCTAGCATATTAAGTTTTGTGACTTAATGGAAGGAGTCACTATTTGTTGAATAAAATAATAAATATATCAATGCAAAATATGAAACATATAGTTCAGAAAATCTATAGATCAGATACTCTAGTATTGTATTCTTTTAGATCTATGTTAAACAAACAGAAATAACTTTTTTAAGAAATTAAATTTAGCTAGATTATCACTACTACTGGTGCCCACTCTTTATCACCAATCTTTATTTCTTTGTTCTAATTGTTTCTCAGACATAACATATATTAAGCCTTCTTTTTAAAATGCAATCTGTCAATCTATGTCAATTAATGTAACATTCAGTCCATTTATATTTAGTACTAGAAAGCCAGTGCATGAATTCGTGCATGGGTGGGGTGCCTCGGCCTGGCTGGCGACTGGGGCCGATCAAGAGGAGGCTGGCCGGCCAGGGTGAGGGACCACAGGAGGTTGGCTGTGGGAGCGCACTGACCACCAGGGGGCAGCTCCTGAATTGAGCATCTGCCCCCTGGTGGTCAGTGTGTGTCATAGCAACCGGTCATTCAGTCTGTTAGGCTTTTATATATATAGATAATGACTAACAGACTTGAAATTAATCCTCCCATTTAATATGATTATTCTCCTTTGTGCCTTCTTTGCCCTCTTTCCTATTTTCTTATTTTTGCTGGCTTGACAAATATTTTATTCATTATATTTATGCCCTTGTTAACTTTGAGGTTCATTACATCCCTCTAATTATTAATCTTTTTGCTCAATAAACAGACATATTTTTCCACTATTGTTTAAAAACAGAATACTAAGTATTACACTCTTCCTACAATTAGCTGTGTTTCTAGTTCCACAATTGCTTTCATAGTCCACATAAATAATTTCTTCTCTATATGATTCAGAGTTTCCTTATTCAATTAACCCAAAGTTTATCATGCCCCATCCAGTTGAAAGCTCTGGTCTGGGAGAGATAAGACTCAGAGTGGCAAAAAGGAGGGAGGAAATAAGGGGACTAGAAATAGCAGAAGTGGTCAAAAGTGGGAATCCCTCTTGTTTCCAGGGCCTGAACTTCTTGAAAGAGGCTGCCCTGGAACCTGGCAGAGGTGAGGTGGTGGCTACTATATATATCTTTATCTCCCCAAGCTTCCTTATAAAACATGAGTGGGTCTAGGCCAGCCATGGGCAAACTACGGCCCATGGGCCGGATTCGGCCCGTTTGAAATGAATAAAACTAAAAAAAAAAAAAGACCGTACCCTTTTATGTAATGATGTTTACTTTGAATTTATATTAGTTCACACAAACACTCCATCCATGCTTTTGTTCCGGCCCTCCGGTCCAGTTTAAGAACCTATTGTGGCCCTTGAGTCAAAAAGTTTGCCCACCCCTGGTAGGCAGAATATATAACCTCAGCTGAACAGCTATGTCTATAAACATTGAGAGACAAGATATGCATTTCTTCTTGCTCTATTCAGAGAAATGTATTGTGCCTTTGGAGGCAAAGAATGCATTCCAAAGTTTTTGATTTGGTTCAAAATAAGTTTGGAACCTCCATACTGCTTTCCATGTTAGCCGTACCAATTTACATTCCCACCAGAAGTGCACAAGGCTTTCCTTTCCTCCACATGCTCACCAACACTTGTTTTCTCTTGTCTTTGTGATAATAGCCATTCTAACAGGTGATACCTCATTGTGGTTTTGATTTTCATCTCAGCAAAGCTGAAAACATTAAATTGTCTTAATTCAATTTGTAAATTTGAAGTTGTTTCCACAGAACAAGTTGATGGGGGAAAATGTGAATTGATGAAGTTTCTATACCTCTACCTATTAACCCTGGAAAAAAAGATATGGTCTTGTGCTATATAATACGAAATATAATTTTGGTATTAGTCCAAGTTCCTGGCATAAGAACTTCTAATTGTTCTAATAAGGCAACTCTTGGCAGGTCCCTAAATAGCTTCAGCAGGGGGCTGGGACCCAGAAAGCCCAATGTTGATGAGAAGCTTAGACCTTTTAGCCTTACCCCCAACCTCCAGGGAGAAGAGAGGGACTGGAGATTGAGTTGATAAGCAATCATGACTATGTTATGAAAACTCCATGAAAAAAATGCTGAATGACAGATATTGGGAAGCTTCTGGGTTGATGAATGCATCCACATGCTAGGGGGGTGGCATCCCTCAGCTCTTCAGGGACAGAAGCTCCTGTGGTTGGGATTCCCATGGATCCCGCCCTGTGTAGCTCTTCTTTTGACGGTTCCTTTGTATCCTTTATAATATGATGTATAATAAACCAGTAATAGTAAGTGTTTCCCTGAGTTCTGTGAGTCACTATAGTAAATTACTGAACCAGAGAAGGGGTCATGGGAACCCCTCCTATTCAGTAACAACACTGTATACGGTGGGGGGCTAACCCAGAACTTTGTCAATCTAGAACAGGGTGGGGAACCTTTCTTCTGCCATGGCCCATTTGGATATTTATAACATCAGTCGAGGACTATATAAAATTATCAACTTAAAAATTAGCCGGCTATGTTTGGTCAAACATTTAATTAACTCACCCCTAATGCCTTGGCTGAGCCAAACCAAAGGATTTCTGCAGGCTGGACATTCCACATCCTTGATCTAGACCAGTGGTTCTCAACCTTCCTAATGCCGTGACCCTTTAATACAGTTCCTCATGTTGTGGTGACCCCCAACCATAAAATTATTTTTGTTGCTACTTCATAACTATAATTTTGCTACTGTTTTGAATCGTAATATAAATATCTGATATGCAGGATGTATTTTCATTGTTATAAATTGAACATAATTAAAGCATAGTGATTAATCACAAAAACAATATGTAATTATGTATGTTTTCCAATGGTCTTAGGAGACGCCTGTGAAAGGGTCGTTCGACCCCCAAAGGGGTCATGACCCACAGGTTGAAACCACTGATCTAGACTCTCAAATCACTTTAGCCCACTGGTCAGAAATACAGGAGGCCCAGGACTTGGGATTGGCATCTGAAATGGGAATAAGTCCCGTGAGACTGAGCCCTTCACCTGTGGGGTCTGCACTAACTCTGGGTAGTAGTGTCAGAACTGAAGTGAATTGTAGGACACCCAGTTGCTATCCGGAGAGTTGGAGAATTGATTGGCGTGGGGAAAAACCCACACATATTTGATGCCAGAAGTGTTGGGGTAAAACCAGGTCATAAAGGAGAAAAAGGTGTTTTTCACCCCATCCTGTGTTTCATGCACATAATAGGATCTAAGAGGAGGGAAAGCTCTTTTTCTCGTGTCCTGGATCAGACACAACTAAAAATTAATATCAACATTTACTGTGTTTTACTCCCTCAAGAAATACATCCACATACATCTGTAGTTTGTCCTCACAGCAGCCCTTTGAGATAGGTGCTATTTTTGTTTCCCTTTCCATTTCAAGTTACATAATCTTATTCTCAAAGGTTAAATGCTTTACCCCTGAAACAGAAGCCAGTAAGTGGTTTAGTTGGCATTCAAACAAAATATCTGATTCAAAACCATGGTCTCTTTCCAATATATAACCCTGTCAAGAACGGGAGAGCTGCAGCCCCTTTGCTCTAAAGTCTTAAAAAATGATGAGTGAATTCTTCTCTGCAGAATATTTACCAAATAATCTCATTGAGAAAGAAATAGCAGCTGGAATAGCCACACTGCTAACTCAATCAGTTCTATTATTTACAATGAATACAAGTAAAATGGGTGAATATCAAAACCATTGTTTCCTCTGATGTTTTGAAGCATTAGGAAGCATGTGACTTTGCTCTAGGATCAACATAGTATAGCATGTGCAAACCTCCCCCTCGCCATCCAGGAAATAGTCACTACAAGCTATTGAGTATCTACCACTTTCCAGTCTCTGTGCTAGATACATTACATATTTTATTTGTTTTAAAACACAACAAAGAAAACGTTATTTTCTTTCCACTAAAATATTATTTATTTTCTATTAAAATATTATTATTTTTCAACCTGCTCATGGGAACCATGAAGTTCAGAGAGGTTAATTAAATTTCCCAAGGTCACACAGTCAGCAAGCTGGAATTTGTTTCCGGGTCTCACCACTATAGTAACTTAGAGCAACTTTTTCTTTCTCCTCCTCCTGTCCCGTCTCCTTCTTTTGACTAAGGTTTTCTTTTTCTCCCACATTTGTTTTTCCCTTTCCTGGTCTGCTTTGTGCAAAGTTCTGTCCCGCAATACCATAGAATAAGAAACAGTTTTGTTTCTGGGGAAAGCTTGGGGATATGAAATGTAAAGCCTGATTTCTACTCAGAGTAATGACAACCCTATATATTATAGACCAGTGATGGCGAACCTATGACACGCGTGTCAGAGGTGACACACAAACTCATTTTTTTGGTTGATTTTTCTTTGTTAAATAGCTTTTAAATATATAAAATAAATATCAAAAATATAAGTCTGTTTTACTATGGTTGCAAATATCAAAAAATTTCTATATGTGACACGGCACCAGAGTTAAGTTAGGGTTTTTCAAAATGCTGACACGCTGAGCTCAAAAGGTTCGCCATCACTGCTATAGACACTCTAGGCCTATCAGAGAAAGCTCCCAAATTTATAATTCTCTTTTCAGGGTCTATATCCTACTTTTTAGGAGTAACCAAGTTAAAGTAAGATTTAACTGTCTGCACAGAACTGAAGAATTTCTACTCTTACACCTCTATTTAAATTTCTACTAATGATGACAATCACAATGAGATTGTTCCTGATTTCTCTGAGGAACAGAACTCTATTGATCGTGTTTCCACATGGAGCCCAAAGAGCTTGTCACTAGAGTAAAAGCATTATTTTGGAAATGTTGCCCACAGGTGTGGCATTGTAGGCTTATTTATATGATATACTTATAGTATACTATAACTTATTTATATGATATACTTATTTATTACACTATAATTCTATACTATAACTTATTTATATTCTATACTTATTTATTATACTATAATTTGTATATTCTGGCATAAATAGTATTTCCTCTAGGTCTTAATGTTTCCTTAAGGAGTTTTTTAAAGAATATATTGCCCTCAATAATATTTAGCTTCCTTTTTAAAGCTGTGTTATCTCAGATCCATCAACTTATGGTGCTACTTTTGGAGCTAAAAGAAATATTAGCAATGACTTGTTCAAGGTCAGAGAGTCACACACTTTGCTAGTAGCAAGTACACCTGGGAGTGTAACCCCGGTGCTTTAGCTCCTGGTCCAGAGCACCTTCTGTCCATCACCCTTTTCTCTGTCTCCACTAGAAGTAAAATAACAATAATGGTAATATGTATAACAACTTAGTATTATATGTACAAATAACAATTTTGTGTGCTTACTGTGTATGTAGGTACACAGTAAGAGTTAAGATATTGTGTCTTATTTACTCCTCACTACAACACTGTAAATTGGGTGCTTTATTATTCTCGTTTTACTGATGAAGTAGTTGATAAACTTGCTCAGCATTATACTCCTGAATAGATCCAGGCCTTCTGACATTAGAAGCTGCACTCCTGTTACTCTATTAGCGTAGTCAACGGTGTGAGCCAGTCAGTGATTTTAAGGCCAACAGAAAATGTGTATTGTTGTCACTTGGATGGTAGAGACTACAGCATGGGGACCCACTAAATATGCTAGTTTAGGCGGCATGGCTTGGTTTTCTAAGTTTATCCCTGGATATAAATAGAATTTCATTAATTATGTCTCCATCCATCTGACAGCTGCAGCAGAAACACCATGAGGAGGCATTGCAAATGCAATAACTGCCTTGTTCCTGAATGCTCACAGCGGAGTACAGACTAAAGTCTACAGAGGAACAGAGACACTTACAACAGGCTCCCTGGACTTCATTCTCTCCTGTGAATAGCTCATTTCTTTCATACCACCCATTCCAATCACCTCCTTTGAAATGTTTCATGCTACAACTTTCATAAGCGATTTGAACTCCACTACCTCATTTTAAGAGGCATGGAATAATGGGCTCCTTATTTAATCTATTTACCTTAATATCTGGTTAGAAGAACCTAAATTCACAAAGTTATAAATTGATATGAGGGATAGAAAGCATAAATTTCCACACTGGGATAAAGAGTGCTCAATTTTCTTTTCCAAATACTGGCACCAAAGTGTATATGACTTTATGGGTCCAAGAGCATGAATCTATTCCTGCCTGACACATGGTAGGTGCTCAGAAATAAGTCTTGAACAGATTGATTTGAGTTGAATTATAAGAAGGGGCTAGAAGAATCAGATCAAAGTCTGGAATTAGAATCTAAAAATTGCAGGCAAGTTCCTACCAGGAGGCAGATAGAAGGTGTATCTGGATCTGGCAGGACATCAGGAAAGGTATTAGGTCACAATAATGAAATGGCCAATGTCAGGAATGCAATCAAGAGAGGAAAACGAGCCCTGACTGGTTTGGCTCAGTGGATAGAGCATTGGCCTGAAGACTGAAGGGTCCCGGATTTGACTCCAGTCAAGGGCATATACCTTGGTTGCACGCTGAATTCCTAGCCCTGGTTGGGACTCTTGTGGGAGGCAACAAATCAATGTTTCTCTCTCTCTATCTCTCCCCCTCTCACTCTCTCTAAAACTCAATGGAAAAATATCCTAGGGTGAAGATTAATAACAACAAAAACACACACACATACAGAGAGAGAGAGAGAGAGAGAGAGAGAGAGAGAGAGAGAGAGAGATGAAACGAAGATGCAATGAGCCAAAGATAAGGATGCAAAGAAAGTGAAGCAAGAGATACCTTAGATAAAAAGTCTCGAGTGTTTTTGAAGATACGGGAAGTGATTAGCTTCCAAACACCCAATGGAGGGACCCTGTCATACTTATAGATGTTAGAGGGTCATGAAAGGTTATACATCAAAACACCCCACTTTTTATTATGGATCTACTAACTGAAATCTTGAAGCTTTCAGATTATTCCACTTTGGAGGAAAAAATAAAACAGTCACCCAGGAACATACTCATTGGGAAGTTAAACCTCCTTTTACTTGTCACTTAATTGTTCTGTGACTCTGAGAATGTTATACAACTTTACTGAGCCTGATATTCCTCTGAGGAATATGGGGCTAATAACACTGAGTAGTTATACATAATTTATGAGGAACACCTAGATCAACTAGCTAAGATATAAAAGAAAAAAAGACTTGAATTTGTATTTTACCAGAAACCCAGTATCTGACACAGCTATGATAAAGTTAACATAAACACAGACTTCATTAAAAGAACTATGGGGTTCAGATAATGAGAAATAGTAGTCTCTTGTAACCTTCATTGCTCAGAACACATGCAGATCGTTATGTTCCACTCCACATGCCACATTTTAAGAGGGACATTAACAAATTGATATGAATTAGCTACTTGAAGGAAAGGACTATGTCTTATGTATCTTTCTATCACTTGTAGCAAGCACCACAATATCCTATATTTAGTAAAAGCTTGATCAAAGCTTGCTGAATGGATGACTGAATGGATCATTATAAAACCATGACACAGTAGGTATGAGTACAGAAGATGGTTTTGGAGAAGAATAAGCGAAATTTTTAAAATTGAAAATGTATTTTTCAATTATATTCAATATTATTTTGTATTCATTTCAGGTGGACAGCCATAGTGGTTAGACAATTATACACTTTACAATGTGTCCCCCCTGATATTTCCAGTACCCACCTGGCACCATATGTACTTATTATAATATTGTTGACTATGTTCCCTATGCCGTACTTTAAAACCCAAATAAGTGAAATATTTATATTTTCTCAAATACTCTGCTAGTCCGGAAGACTAAATTATGACAAATGATGAAAGCTATGAAAAACAAAATTTGGCTTGCCAATAAAAAGGGGCTTCATAATAATTAGCACTGTCTAGGTTGGAAAGAGGGCAAAGGGGAAACTACATTGGAGGTGTCAAGCCAGATGTGAACACCTACAGGTCACAGGTGGCAGAGGGAATTTCCACACCTTGTAGGGAGTCTGCCAACATAAGTATTTGTGCTAATTCCCTTAATAAATTGGTGATGTTATGATAACTGATGCCAACATGTAAGAGTCATTTGCAACACAAGTATAAATATCATTAGTGTCCATGGTATATGCTCTTTGATATATTGTCACAAAAGTCTTATGTACTTTTGGGAGTTCCTTAATGCAATGCATGTCTCCTTGTGCTGAGTCTGCATTCATGAACAATTCTTCTTAAGAAGCCAGTTATCGCTCAGTGCCTACCATTGGCTGAATGAGGTTAAATAACTGGTTAGACTGAAACAACTCATCAATTGCTTGACTGAGAAGGAATTTTTGCATCTGACTAATCCAGTTTGTGTAAACAGAGCAAAGAGAACATTCCTGGGACAATGTTCATGCCTTACACAGTCCATGCCATACCTATTGGGATCTCCATTATTTAAAATCTGCCTTGGAAATTTCACATCTTTACCGATCATAGTAGAAGAAAATAGTAACTTGCTTGAGTGTTATTATTATTATTACTACTAGAGGCCTGATGCATGGAATTCGTGCCTGGGGCTTGGCCTTCACAGCCCCTCACAGCCTCGCCGGCCCTTGCAGCCCCGGCTTTGTCTGGAAGGTCCTCTGGACAGTCATTCTGCTGTTTGGTCTAATTAGCACATTAGCTCTTTATTATATAGGATTATTTTATCATTCATGACCACTTTGTTTATAAGAAGCTTTACTATTTTTTCTATGGTTGCCAGGTGTGTGGATAGACCCCTTAAAGGAAACATCTTACATAAAATATTAAAAGATTTGCAATAATGATCTAAAAACCCTCTGCAACACTAAACGCACAAAATGGTATTGTAATTAAAATTTATTTAAGACTTAATATTTTCTAGACATTTAACATGTGATAGTTCATTTAATCTCTTGATCATAACAGCACTCATATGCACATCCAATTGTAATCCAAAGTCAAAAGATAAGTAAAGTGAGGCTCAAGATTTGGCAAGTATACGAGAGTCACTTTATCTCATCTCTTTGTAAAGTGTGTTTTTCTCTGAAAACAAAACAAAACAAAACAAAGCAGTCTTCTCTCAGGCTGTACCTCAGCATAAAATGCAAGGAAAGAAAAAATAGCAACTCAATGTATAGGTCTTTGGAAATAAAATCAGAGTGCCAGTAAAACTCTTTAATTCCTCCCAGTTGCAGAGGAGGGAGTCAAGAACTGCAGTCCAGAGAAATGACATCAAATTCAACAATTAAAAGACAAATTGCCATTATCCAAGCCTGTCAAAAGGTGTAATGAGGAGTAGCCAGGATGCAGAGGGAACCTGAACATGATTGTGTAGAGTTCAAGGGCAGGAGTGTGAAGAAACTGTAGATGAAGAGTGTGTAGGTGGAGAAAGGGTGAAAAGACATAAACTGGGATAATAAGCCAAGGCAGAATATCCCACAGGAAGTTGAATGTTATGTAAAGGAGCTTTGGCTTTTTACTAAAAAGAACATCATTAAGCCAGTAGACATATTTTCATTGTCAAGTGATCATAGTAGTTACTTTGTGGAGAAGAGCAGGTAGCCTGGTAAAAAATATTCTTACAATAATCTAGAAGAAATAGGATGTGAGACTGAAGTAAGGTCATGGCAGTGAAAACACAGAGATATTTGAGAAGTAAAATTGTGTTTAATTCACAGGATTTCTCTGATCAATGAGATATGTTGTTTGAAAGAAAGCAGAGTCAAGGGTGACACCAAAGTTTCTGCTTGAGCAAATAAGATTTAAGAACTTATAGTTCAGGTAACAATGCTGCCTATGGAAACAAGGCCCTGAGCAAATCTCAGGACCCAGTTGAGGCTGGAAACCATGACTTCGTAGTGGCCCCAACCTGCATGGAGGTGACATTTCTATAGTACCATTGGGGGGCAGAATGCAGCATTAGAGAAGGCAGATTTTATTTTTTTTTAGAAAATGGGATTTTCTGCATGTGTGTGACTGATTTGAATTAATGACAAGAGTATTAAAGTGATGGGTTGTGGAATTTAAACAATTTAGAGAACAAAGGGAAGAGTGAAGGAAGCTGACAATACAGTTAAGTTAGAGGGGCAGCATTGCTAAAGGTCCCTATAATATTGGCCAGTGCACATAATTGGAATAAGAGAGCTATAAAAACAGGAAGTTGTAGACAGAGTGGAATGTTTGAGTGCAGGATTTTAAGGGGTGATGGGACTGCTCCAGATGATAACAGTCTTGTAGTTTTGGGTGACTGGAATGGGAGAAGGCAAATCTCATTGAAAACAATGAGGAGAAGGGACTGAGAGAATAAGTTACTAGATGAGTGGACTTTAAAGCCATCCAGGTTGACCAGAAGACTTGAAGTGGAGATAAAAAGTGTGGACCAGATATTGAAACTTCCTTGAAGGACACAGGATAGCCTCAAGGTTGGTAGATAAGAGAAATGAGAAGAGGGAGAGTAGGTGTAGTAGCAGCATGAGTTCCAGGGAGCAGGCTTTTATACACCACAGTGTAGACGTCATTCTGGAATCATTTACCAGGAGATTGGAGGATTCTAATATCCACATCTAGATCCTGAGGTCCTTGGGCTATGAAAAAGCAAGCACACTTAATTTGAGATGATTGTAGGAAAGTGGTGCCTTCAAGGTATAGAAGGGTACCAGTTGAGATCAGGAGGTATTCACGAAAGTTTGGCATGAGTGGGTAGATGAGGCGTTTGTGCTGAAGAAGAGGTAACATGGAGTATCATGTGTCTGAGAGCACAGGGAAAGCTGAGTCAGGAAAAGGCATTTCAGCATGGGCTTTGAGAAACAACGATAGGGGTCTAAGGTATGATGGGTTGAAGGTGACTGCAATTTTTCTCCCAAAATGATTAATATGCAAATCTAGTTTACATATGCTCCAGGTTTAGGGCATGAAGGGAGTGTGTCTTAGTCTATAAGGGCAAAAGATACCTCAACACATCCCCCAGAAAACGTTGCAAGCTTAAGTTTCAAAATGCTGTAGAACCTCACAGAGGGGTCAGTATTAATTTGCTATGTGGAGCTGATGACCTCCACTCACCATCGTGATTAGGCACACACTGTAGTCTCAAGCTCTGCACCTGGATGTGAGGTCTCACTTAAAGTTTGAATCACGTGCCACATTGGTGGTCAACCATTTCATCACTTAGTCATTCGCCCCAATTTATTTCACTAATAGTTATAAAAGGAAGAAACCGAGCTGCAGAAGGTTTCAGTATCTTAGCTATGGGTCCACAGTTACTTGGCTAAGAGTACACATTGACAGCAACTGACAAGGGCCTGATTCTATATGAAGAGATGGGGAATAATCCGTCACAAAATACACAGCCATCAGAATAGATCCTTTAGCTCTAGGAGAGGGTCCCACGTGTGTCGGAATCCCCGGTGCTTACCTACATTGCATTCACTGACCCATAAATATGTCAGAAGCATTTGAAAAGCCAGTTATTGAGGAGCACTCATGAGTTATCTAGACAAACAAGAAATCCAAATACTGATGACAACTGTGACTGAAGTAGGTCACAATAGAGCTACAAGGACCAAAGTAGTAAGAATGGAAGTGGGCAACAGGTCAAGAAACTCTTAGTCCAGCTAGAAACAAAGAAAGAGCTTTCTGGAAAAGTGAAGCAGCAGACACAGGGCTGTGCAACACTGTGGCCCACTGGGGGAATTGTATATAGTTTCATAAGATTACAGAATTAAGGGTGAGGAGAGAGGAAGAACAAACTGGAGAGGTAAGAAGAGACATGAATTTGAAGAACTTATTAGAATATGGACTTAGCCTATAGGTAATGGAGATTATTGAAGGATTCTAAGCAGGAATACTTGAGATTTCTAGTAATGACTTTTAATTAAGATAAACCATACGCATTAGAGCCTTAAAATATATGGAGATGTATAGCATTTAAAGAATTACTTCTATCCAATTGCAAGTTTTAATAAAAGCATCTTGATCCTAATATAAACTAATTTAAAAACTTTAAGGGAGAACACTACCATTGCGTGGAAATTCACTTACAGAAACATCTTCTCCCCCAGGTGTTGGATGAATGATTGTTTTCATACAGTGCTTTGGAGTGAGAACAGGCAAAATCAATGGTTACGGCATGGCCTAGGGGTCTTCAAAAGGCTGTGCACTCAGCATAATATAGAGGAAATGGCCTACTGTTTCCTGCCACATTGCACTTTAAAAATAGCTAGCTACACAAAAGTTATAAGTGTTAATTTCCTGGGAGAAGTATTTGGACCATCAGTAATAGCTATTTCTCCAGATACACCCAGAGTTCCACTTTGTTAAGAAGCCATTCAGCATAAGTTTCTCATATTCATATCTCATTATGCATTGACATTAGAGGACCTCAGCGTGTGGTTCTCCCCAAGAGGAACCACTAACAGAAGCTATCCATCACTGAGAGAAAGCGGCAATGACGTGGGCTGCAAATGTTTCCTAGGATACCCTTCCCATGGGCATCTGCTTTCAGTTGTGAGTTTCCCACTGGCCAGGAATGAAGCACAAGCTCATAAAGGTCCCACAGAAAGATATGCCACTGAGCTGCTGGAAATGTTTCTATGACACAAGCCTTGAGAATCAACAATCTTGCTGACAACATTGAAAGTGTCACTTCAAATGATTATAAACCTACTTTCTGAGCATGAAAGTTTGAGGATAACAACAGTGAAAGTTTGAGGGTAACAACAGGAGTATGAATCCTAAAAAGGTAGTATATATGCACATATGCATAACCCATGGACACAGACAATAGTGCGGTAAAGGCTGGGGGGGGGGGTAGGGGGGGTGAAGGGAGTCAATTGGGGAAACAAGGGGCCATCTGTAATACTTTCAAAATAAAGATAAAATTTTTAAAAAGCAAAAATAGGTATATGTCAAATCTTAGAATTTCAGTATAAATTTAAAATTCTGTAATCTAAATTTTTACTGTTTTAATATTAAAAAGAATAAAACAAATTACTTGTTGTTAGTAGCCAGCAATTTATAGGTAAACATTACCATCCAATATCTGTATGTCCAATAGAGGGCATAATGCATGAAGTGAAGTAGTGAATTTCAACTTCCTGTCTCTCCTGAGGTGATAGTATTATTGTCTAATTCATTTGCTCGATAAACTCTTCCGAGGAACTGAGGACATAAAGCTTTCAGGTGAACAGTGACCAGCTTCAGTGCTTTATATCCTGGTTGGAAAGACAAGACATTTTGTTCCACAGGTACATGTTGGATCTTTGTTTCCTGCACCCTTCATTCAATTTCCTCACTTCTTAAAAGCTTTTTTCTTTCTCAGCAGAAATCAGTTATTCTACAACAAAGGCCTCTTGTGTTATATGTCTCCTTTTATGGATTTTCAAGTTGATTACTTCTGCTCCATGATGGATTATCCATTGGGTAGATTAGGCATACGTTTAAGGCCCCAGGAAAACCATCCAAAATATCCATGGCCAATATGACACCACCTACCTTTTTAAGGCTCCATCTTACCTACTACTCCTTCCTTAAGACTAACAAATATGATCTTATTCATGAACTTAGTTATTCTGAAGGGAGAAAGGTTCTAAATGGAAAGATGGGCTGCATTTTTTTTTTAAATCTAACATCTCAACTTTTCCTAAACTGGTCCTGTATTTCTAGGAAAATCACAACATTTATTCATATATTGGGGTTTATGATTAAGATTGTACATTAGGTCTGGTGAAAGCTGTCAGCAATCTACCACCCATGCCTGTTTATCCCATTCTCTCCTTGAAAGGTAGTAAATGTGCGTAGAACAGCTCTGAGGGCGTAGTAACCATGGAAGACACAGCCAACTAATCTCTCCCGACCCCTTCATGATTCTGAGCCTGTGCACAGCCAGCAACCAGCCTTCCCTTTTTCAATGAGTCAGGCAGTAATACATTCTCACATTATGAACCCACAGGAGGTGAAGAGATACAAAGTTTATTATTCACACATTATTCCCTATGTCGGGTCATGGGAAAGGATAAGGAAATTAAGTATATGGTGACCAATTTTGAATGGAGAAAAGATTTGAACATCCAAGGAAGAAAGAGAGGAGAAAGGAGATGTAAGGAAAGAGGAAGATAAGCAGATAGTAAGTGTACAAGCCTAAAAAAATATTGAAGAGAACAAAGAAAAATGAGGAAAGTTAAAAATAGTGAATGTGATTTAGTTGTATGTAGACACAATCATGCCTTATTTTTAAATTGGTAATAAAACTATTCTGAAAAGGACTTGGTGAGATTTTATAATAAACTAAAAAACATGTTCTAAAACAGGGGTGGGCAAACGTTTTGACTCGAGGGCCACAATGGGTTCTAAACTGGACCGGAGGGCCGGAACAAAAGCATGGATGGAGTGTTTGTGTGAACTAATATAAATTCAAAGTAAACATCATTACATAAAAGGGTTCGGTCTTTTTTTTTTTTAGTTTTATTCATTTCAAACAGGCCGGATCCGGCCCGCGGGCTGTAGTTTGCCCACAGCTGTTCTAGAACCATCAATACAAGGATTAAGGAAATAAGAGTCATCAAAAAGAAAGAAAAATATCTAACAAAGGAAACTTCTAAAATGGAAATCAAAATAACCTCTAAACTTGAACTTCCGAACAGCTAAAGAACTGTATACATGTATACATCTATTGAGAGAGAGAGAATACAATAAAATTAATTGTCAATTTCTCTTAATCATGAATTGTAAAGGGAATTTAGCTTTTCTCTTTATATGGAGATATTCATATAAAAAGTAAAGGGTATTTTAAATGGTTGTTTTCAAAAACACAGGTACATTATATGCTGTAGTATTCAATACTAGAGGCCCAGTGCATGAAAATTCATGTACTGGAGGCAGGGTCCCTCAGCCCGACCTGCCCCCTCTCACCGTTCAGGAGCCCTCAGGGGCTGGAGGTGACCCCACGATCAGGGGAAGGCAACGCCCCATCACACCTCTGCTGCCGCCATTGCTGTTAGTGCAAGCCTCGGCCGGCCCTGGTTACCTGCACCTCTGGCAGCCCTGGGGGGCTGGGGGACTGAGGGTACTGGAGGTCTCCAGAGGCAGGCACACAGAGCAGCCAGCATGCCTGCCACCCCGGCAGAGCTGAGGGGACTGTGCACCACCATCTTGTGGCTGTGGGTGCCGCCATCTTTGAGGGCAGGGCAGTCAATTAGCATATTCCCTCCTTATTGGCTGTGGGGGCCACCATCTTTGCAATGGTGTGAGGGTTAATTAGCATATTCCGTCTTTATTAGATAGGATAAAGAAAGGTTTTAAAGAATGAGCATTTAAGGAGAAAGGGCATAAGTAAATAAAAAAGTAAAATGGAAGGAAAGATAAACTTTAAAGTCAAATGTGAATAGAGAGATATATAGAAAAATATGAAAAAACATGTTGTGTAAAACATGAAAATCTAACAATACCTATTCAAAGAAAAGAACAAAAAGAGAAGAGGCATAAAATAAATCTTCAATTGAACTAAGTAATATGGTCTTCAGAATCCACATAATGAGTGCACCTTATACTATGATGAGATCATTTAAATACTTTAAAAGAAAAAATATTTTCCATCAATGAACTCCAAAACAGACTGGTTAAAGGGTGAACACTTATTTATAGAGAATAGTATAGTCTCTAAAGTGAGGATTAGAAAAACAGAGACATATAAGCATAACCAACGGACACAGACACTAAGGGGATGAGGGCAAAAGGGGAGGGGTGGGGGGGAGGAATGGGAGGATAAGGACACCTATGTAATACCTTAATCAACCAAGAAAATAAATAAATAAATAAATAAATAAATAAATAAATAAATAAAGTCCTTTGTCTTTAAAAAAAAGTAAACAGATGAAGAAATACAAGCAAGAAGACTGGTAAAATGTGTTATTTTCTTTCTAAGAAAAAAATTTGATTTTAATGTGATGCAGCAATTTCTCATTTGTGATACTAACAAAGGTAGAGCAGATTTAACTTACATGCTTACACAGCTCCCAATAATAAGAATTCTGATATGAAAACCAAGATGGCAGCAGTAGCGAGGGTGTAAAAGGAAAGTTAGAACAACATAGGTACCAATGAAAGGTCCCTATTCCGGATGAAGTAGTGAGAATTATGCAGTACTGCTTCCTGTAAATAGGCCCTACCATTGAGTTAGATCACCACTGCTCTATTATTTGTAAATAATTACTCTATTAATTCAAAAACAATATACAAGCACCTATAATGGGCCAAGGCTTGGAGACAGACAGAGTATATAAAAAAGAATGTGGCACAGTCATTAAGATAGATGTAATTCCTCCTGACTTCCATTTCTAAGGAAAAAAGTGTGATTTTCTACAGTTTGGTGTCATGCTGTACTTATTCACTGGGCTGGTCATTGGCAGTGTGCAAGAGAATCCTGTCACAAAGAATAATCATAGGCATTTCTCTGCCAGCCTTTCTCCCTGCATTCCTGAGAATTTTGCATATCACTACCAACATAATCCTCTCTCTTAATTCAGTTATGACGAGGAGTTGGAACTTGTTAATGTATGTGGATATAAAGAAGACATTACAGTTGAATATTATGAGATGCCTCAATCTCCCTTAAAGAAAAACATTTTCCTGTCTTTCAAAATTCCTGGAATTTCTTAATAATATAGGGGACCTGGAGTTGGATCAATATGCCCAAATTACTGATCACTTCAATTTAAAACCTATCACTCAATACAGGGAAGGTAAATTAGTCACGTCGATGATTCATTATAGTCTTCACGCTTTAGAATTGAACAGACTTTTCTTAGTGAATTATTCAGTAAATTAATCTTACGGTGTGCATGCACAGCCTTAATTAATTAATCCCGCTGAACCTGAGATCGATGATGCATGGATGTACTTGGTGACTTTAAGCAAGTAGTATTACTTTACTGAGGCATTTCTCCTTGTATTTTGCTTTCCCTGAATCATCAAAATGAGCCTGGCAGTAGCTATGCATCTCTCTTCCCAAATACATCTCTTTTCTCCCAATGTACATTTCTTACAGGGATGACTTGAGCATTATGGTAGAAGTCTGTAAGCTAATGATGATAACTCTTAAAAGGTCACAAGTCATATTCTGGATATAGAGTGGACACTTTGGTGGGTGCATTAATCCACCCCTCTCGGATATCACTTAGGATCTCAATCCTTTCTATTCCAGAAAGATACAAACAGCCATCTAAAAGCCCTAAAAAGTACCCAAGAACTTAATGTGTCCTTTACTCAGCACAGTCAACTTCATTCTACTAACAAATATTCGGATATAACTTACACTTCCCCAAACCTATCATTTGCATTATCTCATTTGTTCCCCTATAATAGTTCTATGTGAGAGATAAGATAGATTTTATTAATATTTGTATTTTACAGTTGAGGAAATGGAGGCTCAAAATCCCACTGCTTATTAGAGCTATTCAATATCTATCAAGGTAGCAGTTGAGCAGCCAACAGCATCTTTGGTATAACTGTGTCTTGTTTTCCTTATGTGTTTTAAAGGGGCTTATTCTAATACCTCTTGTGGGCTGCTCCTACATGATCCTCCTTTCAGAAGTGGGGGAGGTGGAGGCATTTGAATGGGGACCCATGGAGAAAGCTCTCTGGCACCTTCCAAAGAGCCCTGTTCTGTCTTTCTGAAAGAATCAGGGTGACAGTGTTTATTCTTTACCAATCACTACAATGTGCAATAACTAATGAAAGCTCTAATTGTTTTCTTCCACTTGTTTTATCCTTTCTTTGTGTGAATCCTTTGCAATCAACTGGAGGGTAGCTCAGTCTGAGGTTGCTAATTCAGT
Source organism: Myotis nattereri (assembly GCF_964212035.1). Taxonomy (NCBI): domain Eukaryota; kingdom Metazoa; phylum Chordata; class Mammalia; order Chiroptera; family Vespertilionidae; genus Myotis; species Myotis nattereri. Next base: position 27,626,012 of record NC_138086.1, on the reverse strand, counting down.
GATTGTGTAATCAATTGAGAAAAATTGCATGAACCAGGAAAAGGGATGAATAACTGGAACAATAATGAACTAAAAGGAAGGAGGGATAAGCAATTGCATGTGAATTTTTGGGATTCTGGTATAAGATAGTAGATTGAGTCAGTCATGAGAGAAAAGCAGTTCAAGTCAGGTTTTACCAGTATTATCCAGCTGTAAGATCCAGGCTTTTCATTCTATACATTAAAATGACATAAATGATTGACCAGATGGTAACAGCACTGTTCTTGGCACAACGTGCTGCCAATCCAGACAGATAAAGTTCCTGCTTTCGGAAAGGAGTTTTGGAAAATAAGCTGAAAGGGGGCAGTTAACTGTAATGGGAAAAGAAAGGCATTTGCAGTCAGAATCCCAGATCTGCCATCTGCATGTCTTGTCATTTCTTTGTTTTTCAGCTTCATTATCTTTAAAAAATAATACTGTCTCATAGTATTGTTTTGAAAATTAAATGTCACTAAAGTGATGGGTACTTAGTACGCATCAGAACCAGTAGTTGGTTACTAGGCCTCCAGTCTCGGAGGGCAGAGACAGCTCAGCTCTGTTTGCTGTGGGCAGAAGCTAAGAAGAAAAATCTCCTCAAAAATAGACAAATGTGCTCTAGAGACCTCCTTGAGGAACTGACATTACTTCCAAAAGATGTCTAAATATTTTTTTTCTTCTGAAAAATAATTCATTTAAACAATTCCTGGTAGAAATAGAAAACATAATCTTCCATCTTGAATAATAAATAAAGTAATCCATAATTTATAATATTTTCATTCTAGATCTTTCAATAAAAAAAAATGTCAGTCATGAAGAAGGTGCTCAAAAACATGTATCATGTAAATTAACAGAAAAGTTCGTTTTATGTCATGAAATTATTTGAATGGATATTGAATACTCATGAAGTTAACTTATTTCATCATGAGCTTAATGTATTAATTATAAATTTATTTATTATAAATTAATATTTTAAATTGGTTGTTCACATGCATTGTAGGTTCCCCCTACTCTTCTTTTGTACATAACAGTAATAAGATAAATAAAAGTATAATAGCAACAACATTGTACTGCTTATTGACGCTCATTGTGTGCCAAGCATCACAGCAAGCTATTTGGCAGACTTTCTCACTTATCCTGCCCAGCCACCAGATGTGATAGATATCCTTATTACCCAATTTTACAGAGGATACAACTCAGCCATAGATAAATTAATGTTATGTATGTTGATATTAAATTTATTTAAAGTCAATTAGCAGCTTCTTGGTAGCAATGCCAAGTATTTACCTTTTATCTTTTTAGAAGTACAGTGACATGATATTTCCATGGGATAATGTAGACTCTAGTGCTATTTCTCATTAAAAATAGCAATACTTTAGATGGTAAAGTTTTTACCACCTAATAAGCTATTCCAAGAGTTAGAAGTGTTGGGCTCTAGTCTTGGCTTTGCTGCTCATTGATGAGCAAGTGGAGACCTTCTACCTATACATACTTAAGAGTTCTTCCTGCCCGCAGAGAATGAGGGCATGGCTACCTGTGGCTAAGAGAGTGCATTGGAAGGATGGGAGGAGACCATTGGGTCTGCGTTCTGTCAGGACAAGAAGCAGGATTTTTTACTTTGTAGCTCTCGAAGCAATACTGCTTTTCCTACTATGATATGCCTGGGTCCCTGAAGAGACATTCCCTTGGGCAAACTCTCAGATTAACAAGCAATAAATATATAATTCCAGTTCTTTCCTTTCAATCAACAGAGTACATTCAATTGCAAGTGACCTGCTCTAACTTGCTAAGGAAGGAAACCATTTATATACTTTTGCCCCTTAATTATTATTGTCAATAGATTACTTGTAAAACATGCCAAAAATTGATGGAAACACAACAGGGAATCTAAGATAACTTATGGTGTGTATTTAATAGATATTTGTTCAATTAAATATATTTAAAAGGAGGAAAGAAGTCAAACAACAACTATTTTATTCTTTGACAACATCCAATATTAAAGAAATAAATATTTAAGCATATCTCAGTTAAAAAAAAAACACCACCACCATAATGTTACTGAGGGAGGAGGGGTCAGAAACATTTAATTATCTTTTCCCTGATATTAAAAAATTCCTCTTCCTATAAAAAGCTTCTGATGGGAAAGTATAAAAATTAAGATCTAGATTTTAATCACATTTTTATTGCAAAGACAAAATTGTAACAAAGCAATTAATATAAAGAAAATGGGAAATCATCATTAGCCCATTATTCTCCACTTATTTTATTTTTAAAAACTATTGTCTATAGGGATAGTTGTTTAATATGGTTGTAATGTGTGAAAAAGATACGAAGAATTTTATGGGTGGTCATTTGAAATTTCAATGGAATCTACTGAAAAAGCAGTACCCCTTTTCAGAAAATATCTAAAAAGCTGTTTCAGACTTGTGCTAATCCATATTTATAAGAATGTCATATGTACAGAGGAGAGTATATATGTATACATTGCAGATTCACTTGAATAATAAATATTGCATAAAAAGGATAAGAAAACTCAGTACATGAACTGGGTTATAAAATGGAAATTGATTGAACTGAGACATTTTATATCTAGGTTGTAATTAGTGACTGTGTTATTTGTAACCACATACAATTGTTCCATTCACTCCCTCCTTCCTTCAAACTAGATATAGCCTGGGGTCCAAATAAATGAGCCTCCGCACAGTATGGAGGGGACGAAAATGGCTTTGGGTCCCAGCCCTGCCAGAAACTAGTTGTATGACATTGGACAAATTACTTAATAAGTATTGTGATCCTTAGCTTCCCTAAATGTAAATTGGGGGAAAATAATGGCATCTAATTTACAGAGTGGTTGTACATGTGGAATACTTGGGCAAATACGAAATGTACAGTAAACACTAAATAAATGCTACCTTTGCTTTTTTGTTGATAACTTTGCTGTTGTTATATTTACGAAGCTATTAACTTAAGATGCATATTATATATATTATTAGGTATTGCATGTTTAACTATGATGCTAGTTATATGAAGTGACAAAATGTTAATTTTTAATCCATATCATTGCTGGAACTCAACATTTTGTTTGCTGAATAAAACCATTTTCTTTACAAATGAGTAATTTAGCATCACTTTACAGTGAGGTTGTTGGTTCTGTTTTTCTTTAACTAAGGCTGTTTGGATGGGATTGGCCAGACATGGTTAGTTTTCTCTGGAAGTTACAGAAACCATGATTAGCCCCACTAATCAGGTATAGAATCTGTTTATCGAAACAACTACATTACTAAGCAAAAACTAAATTAAAAACACACTATTTGGAATGACAACTGAATGGCTATAATTTGAATGATTTAATTGAGCATCCTCTCTGTCTCTCTGTCTCTCTCTCTCTCTCTCTCTCTCTCTCTCTCTCTCTCTCTCTCTCACACACACACACACACACACACACACACACACACACACCACTTAATTTTAAATAACATAACCTAAGAATTATACCAATGGCCAGGAGTTATGAACTACTCATCACTAACAAAACATCAATAACACCGAAAAATAGCAACAAAAATCAAAAGGCAGAATTAAGGATTCAAGTTTTCAAAGATTGCAACCTGCTGTTGAGGAGTGAGAGAGAAGGGGTGATGGCAGGTCCAGCTGTGCACAAGTATCAACACACCTCCAATCACATTCCTTTTTATGTTCTCCCTTAGTAAACACAGAAGGCTTTATTCTGGAAATCTCAGGGATGAAAAGAGATTTGCAGACTTCACATCTCACAAAGGTGACAGGTGTAGTTGCAAAGCCAATAGATCTTTTGGTGCTTTCATATAAGGACCTTATAGTTCTAGAAAAGGATTCAAAATTCTGTCGGAGGATCTATCTTATTGCAACAACTAGAGGTCCGATGCACAAAATTCATACAAGAGTAGGCCTTCCTTCCCCTGGCTGCTGGCACCAGCTCCCCTCTGGCACCCAGGACCCGAGCTTTGCTCCAGCCGCTGCCAGGCACCTGGGACCCAGGCTTCCCTCCGGCCCCAGCTTTGTCCGAAAGGATGTCTGGAATGAGGTCAGGAATGACATCCAGTCTACTTAGCATATTACCCTTTTATTATAGATAATTATGTGGCTTCAATTCAAACTCCCTGGAAATAAGGCAGCATTAAAGTTATGGGGACATAGAATGTTACTGAAAGAATCAATATGTATTTGTTTACTATACTAATCAAAATCATAGCTAATTAATATCTGCTCAGTATTTATAAAGTTATGACACTGTATAGAGAATTGAGCAGTATTTTAAATAGTGAGAACGAAATGATTAGAGATGCAGCTCTCTGTCAGCTTGAATTACCTAAATAATCTGAATGCAATGTTGTGTTTGCTCTTTCTTACGTACCTTCTCCCCTAGCCCCAACCCAACCCCTTAACTTGGCTAAAAATCACACTTACCATTATTCACCCAGCTATATAAATGGCTCTTGCTGTGTGTGTGTGTGTGTGTGTGTGCACATGTGCAATTTTATCTTGGAGGAAAATTTTACTATACCAATAACACTTCTTTTACCCATTGTTGGTTATACTCTGCAAATGACCTTGTACAAAATGATTTCACAATATTAAAGTCAGTGCTTCTTTGCCCGACTGGTATGACTCATTGATTGAGCATCAACCCATAAACCAAGAGGTCACAGGTTCAATTCCCAGATTTCAGGCTCGATCCCCAGTAGGAGTTGTGCAGGAGCAGGTGATCGATGATGTTTCTCTCTCATCAGTCTTTCTATCTCTATATCCCTCTTCCTCTCTCTCTAAAAATCAATAAAAACATATTTTTAAAAAATTTAAAGTCAGTGCTTCTCTGAAAAGAAAATGGTTGCTTATCCATGCATATTTGTGTAAATGATGGACAGCTATGTAATGAAAAGGTATAAATGTGTGTGAATTGAAGAAGAGAGTGTACCTAACGCTGTACACTCAGGTAGGTTTGTGAATGAGATATAGACAATGCTTGAAGAGCATGGGTTTCAAGAATGTGTTTTTTCTGCATATATGTATGTGCATAGATATACATATAGTACTTCTTAGGATGCAATTTAGCATAACGATAAACCTGAATTCTACAGCTCAATTTTTTTGTATTCAAATTCTAGGACCAACATTTATAAGCTGTGTGACCTTGAGTAAGTTATGTGCGCACTGTTTGCCTGAGTTTTCTCATCTATAAAGTGGTCATAAGATTTTTATGGACCTTACGGAACTGTAATAAAGACTAAATAAAGGAATCTTTTAAAAGGCTTAGCCCTGGTACATAGTAACCAGTAAATGTTTTTTTATTATTACCTCTACCAAAAAGAAAGAATATATGCTCTAAGAAACAGAAGTGTGCTTGCTGTCTATGTGTTAGAAAGCAACACTGTCTATGACAAGCGTGTTTTCATGATGTTCTTCTTTCTCTCCCCATAAATGTTGGCACCTTCTGTATCATTAAATAAAGTGAAAATAAGAATAGTTAGAAACATGCCTGTGTATTGGCTCAAGAAATATGAAGTTCATTAAAACAAAATTAAGTCTTCGCAAGAGAATGAATCAGAACAGAGAATTCTGAAATGGCGAAACCCTGCTACACAGGCCTTGTAACCACAGGAACTGGTGAAACAACAGGGAGCAAAGGAGTGGTTACACAGCACAACGAAACCGAGAATACTGCAATGGAAGGAAAAATGTACAAATGCATAGTCATACATGATGAAAATACAAACATGTAATAGCAGTAATTTCACTCTAAAATGTATCCTCATGTTACATAAGTTACATCAAAAAAGATCTGAAACTGTGAAATAAGCAAATGCTAATTCAAAAAAGTAGTACATCTTATTCTTAGCTTTGGTAATTACTATAAAATAATATAAACTATAGCTTTTCAAAGTAAAACTAAAAGCGAATTTAAATTTAAAAACTAAAAGCGAATTTAAATATATTCTCCAAATCACTATTTGAGAGAGATAGTTCATAAAGTAAAAGATGAAGAAAAAATGAAACATAAAGTATCAAATGAAAAGAGAAAATTGAGAGAAAAGAAAATATGAGATGATTAAATCTCACATTTAAAAGTGAATACTCAAGTATCAAAAAATAAAGAAATAAAATCCAATTATATATTTTTAAAAAACTGACTGAACAAATGGCACAAAATAATTAAAAATAAAAGTGCAGCAAACAATTCTCAGATAAAGTAAAAGAGAAGAAATAGAAGGGAGCACCGTGAGTTTCATAAAAATTAGAATTACCAGCAAAACATTTTAAACAGAATAGTAATAATTAATTATGTATAAAATTCAAAATGTGTTTTTAAAAAACTATTAGAATTTGACCAAAACACAATAGGTGAAAAAAACAACAACACACAAATACAGCAACAGATCAGGTAGTAAAAAAAAAAAAAAAAAAAGAAAAAGAAAAAAAAGGAAATTATAATATAATCAATATAGGGAATGAATATATATGAAACGTGTGTGTGTGTGTGTGTGTGTAACTGGCCCTCTTCAGTAAAGAATAGAATCTTTTTTTCAATTTTCCAAATAATTCAAAAACTAAAAAAGTGAGACAATTTAAAAAAATATAATTGTATGGCCACATTTCTGGCCAAAATGCAATAAAATTTGAAATTTATAAGAAAATTTTAAACAAGAACAAACCCAATAAATATACAGCACTTTAGATCTTAAAAAGTAAAGTGATCATTGGGTTAAGAGAAAAACCAAACTATAATTTTCATCAAATACTACTATTTGTTGAACATTTGATTTTTCTGTCATTGTACTATATCCTTACAAGTATAGTATTTCTTTTAATCTTGCAAAGCATATAAGGTAAGTAATTTTACTATAAATTACAAGTGGATACTATGAGTTGGAGTTCCTTTCACAATATGTGCAGAAATCAAACCTAAGCCTGCTTCACTAGGCCCAGGTTCTTATTAACCATGCTATATTTTAAAATTTTAGATGAGACCAAAGCAATTATTAGAGCCAAATTCATAGTTACAAATGTTCTCAATACCAAATAAGAAGGATTTTTTTAAAAAGAGCTTAGCATTTAACTCAAGAAGTTACAAAAAGAAAGGAAACAAAAATCCCCATTAAATTAGGAAGACATAACTACAAAAAATGAGTAATAAATTATAAAATCAAAAGCAATAGAATTATTAAAATTCACATAATTCTGGTAAGGCTTACCAAAACTGCATGATAAAAATGTAACTAAAATTAGAAAAAGAAAATTAGTAATTTGTAGAATAATTAAATTTAACAAAATCATATGTACAATTATGTGGTAAAATTGTAAGCATTTTCATTAAATAAATAATCAATAGGGAATTCATAATTTACCAAAATTCATGAATGAGGGTATATAAAATATGAATAATCAAATGACTTAGAAAAATGTTATACTTATAAAAACTTTATAGAAAAGAATTTGAGCTTTTTACCAAAAGTGCTGGGTCATTCAAATATTTAAAGAACTGATAATTCTCATGCTCTATAAACTTTTCAAGAGCATAGGGAAAAGAGGAAACCACTAATTAATTTCATATAATCAGTGTTATTGATATAAGTATGAGCCAAATAAAACTCAAAAAATATTTTTAAACTTTAAATTAGTCTCAGTTATGAATGTAAATGCACAAAGCTTTAGTAAAATACTGGCAAATGGAATTCAACAGTATATTTAATAGAGTAATATATCATGACAATTAAAGTCATTGAATTTGAAAATGTGTTAATAAAAGGAAACTAAAATTTGATACATCATATAACAGTTCCAATAAGAGTATTACATACACAAATCCCAATGCAAATAAAAACAAAATATTTGATAAAAGACAATTTTTAATATCATATATAACACCTACCTTAGATCAACCCCAGTCCCATCTTAGTAATAAAAAAAACCCCAAACTAATAGATTTACTGTTAAACTATAATAAGAGGGATTGCCTCAACATTATTATTATTTTATAACAGTAATATAGCTATATTAACAGTTTTATAGCAATATAAACATCAGCCCAATTCGAAAAGATGTTAAATTAAAAAAGGTATATATTGCAAAGCAAGAAACATTCTTTCATTAGTTATGAATTATATACTTTTATATCAACTAAGCCAAATAAATTCAAATTTTAGAAAAAATGCATTGATTTTATATGACAGACTCACCTATTAGTAGAACTCCTGCTATACATAACTAAAATCCACAAATAAATATTTTAGTTATACCCATCATTTTTAATTAGCTTTTATAAAGATAAATCTTTTTATAGTATTTCCATCCTAACAGTGTACATTGTGACACCAGCTTTAATAATATTCACAAAAACACAATATTTTGATGCAGAAATGAGAAGTTTGTCCTTATTTTTGAAAGAAAAAAAAGAGTAAATTTTTTTTAAGAATAAGATTTGCATATACATTATGGAAGATACCGATTTAATTCCTGGGAAGATGGGGTTAGAAGTGTCCGCTGATTGTGAACAGCTCAACAGCATGGAGTCCTCCAGGTTGGTGTATCTGAAAACGTGACCCACCTGGAGATCCATGGTGTCGAACAATGAACTTTCCAAACCAGCAGGGTCTCCATAAAGTGAGGGGAGCTCCTCTTCACCATCGTTGGTTGGAGAGCACACAATCTACGTCTACACTAGCCCAAATTAGTTTCTGTCCTTCGTCTTCTCTGTTAGAATTTCCTCCATCCATTCTCCATTTCTGGCCCATTTTTAAGCTCCTGGCTCTGATGTATGTTTCCCAGACTCCAGATTAACCCCAGGTCTGGACATTTTTTCCTTTGATAAAGAAAAATGAACATGAAAACTAGCAAGAAATTACAGGTTGTGTCTACCTTATCATGAAGATCCAGAAAGTACCAAAGTGTGGCTGTTGTATAACAAATATAGTAAACTGTACTTGGTGACCAAATATTTGCACCTTGCTTTGGAATTTGGAATTTCAAATTTCAACTACGATATTTGATGGAAGTTTTCTATATTTACACAGCGAAGAAAGGATGACCTGCGAATTGTCCTGTGTAAAAACTGACCTAGGATTGGGCTGCAACCAACTTTTAAAGATCTACTTGTTTACGATTTGCTCTTTTACGTTCAGGGTTGTCTTAAAGCTGTTCCATCTTCACTGTAGTCTGTTCCTGGTGCCCCCGGAGCTGCATTTCCTGGGATTTGTGGAATCTACTTTTGCTCTGCTTGCTCTTCTGTGTTCCTCTGCTCCTCACAGATGGGCACACCAGCTGCTCCATAGCCCTGCAGTTGTATCTCCCACAAACATCGCCACTGTCCCTATGCTGGACTAAGGTGCAGGGAGACCAAGTGCCTGCACGAGTTCAAAGGACCAAGAAAGTAGTGTGTTTAACACATGTCACAACAAAAGGTCACAGAGAGGCAAAGGAACCCTGAGAAAGAAAAACATGGTTGGATGCATCATGATCTCTGATTCAAAGCATACTATGAAGTTACAATAATCAAAACAATAAGGTACTAGCACAAAAACAGACCCATGAATCAATGGAACAGAGAGAGCTCAGAAATAGACCCTCACGTTTTATGGTCAATGAATCTAATACGAAGGAAGCAAGAACATATAATGAAGAAATAACAGTCTCTGCAACATATAGTGTTAGGAAAACTGCAGATACATGGCATAATAACTATAACAAATAAATAAGTAAATAAATAAACAAATAAGTTTAATCCACCTGCTTCCGATTTTTAGATGTTAACTGGGGCTATGTGTATTACTTTTCAATGAAAGATAAAAATTAAAATGTATATACCTTTGGAAGACACAATAGGTTAACTGCTCACCTCTTATGAAGGTGTTAGCTAAGTCCAAACTCTTCTGAAATGTATACCAATTATTAATTCTCAAAATAATTCTAATTATCAATTACTACCAGCTGGCTGCAAAACAGATAGATGAATAGACAGATAGTTGAGTTTAAAAGAAAGCTCATAGTATGAGTGTTAATAGTCAATAATTATTTTCATATTTTGATCCGAGAGTAGGCTTTGATTGAGCAGTAAGGACCCCGAAGCCTGTTGAAGGTGGAAAGAACAATGATCTGGTAAGAGGAGGCTGAAGTGTTAAAGACAGCTCTTCATTTATCTAATCTAGTTTAACTTAAGAATCCCATTCCATTATGTACCGGCAGTTCTTCCTCTCTGGCCATGCATTAGCTTAGCATAGTTAGAGGTAGGCGCACACACTCTTGTGGAAGAAAACCTGGATTTCACTCTCACCTTGGGGCTTTAACAATTTATAACCAGCAACATCTTAGCAAGTCACTTAGCCCCCGAGTTCATGCTTCTCCGTGTAATATTTGAAAATAGTAAGTTTTGTGAATAAGAGGATGTACATGCAAGTTCTTTGTAAGTTGTAAAGCTTACACATTTAAGAAAAATTTAATATTGTTTTAATAAATGCAACTGATGGAGAAGCGAAAGGGTTGTGTCCTTACCACAGATAGGATTAAACAGCATCTGTATGTTCCTAACAATAGTAATGGAAAGAAGGAGGAAGAGTGACAGGTGGGAAAGGCCACAGTGGGTTCATTAACATCTAAAGACCATTGACATTTGTGTCCCTACCCTACAGGCTCATGTGAGCAGCTGCTGCTGCTCTGTTTGGTTCACCCGAGCACAGCCCGTGATAGATGCTACATAACTATCTGGTGGGTGAAGAAATACAGGCTTTTCTTCCCTGTTGGTCAGTAATCAGGGTGTCTATTTTCATATCTGCCTAGAAAGCAAAACCACAGTGGCACTGGAAACCTGCCATTCAAGCAACTGAATTGCCTCACTCCATTTCACCTGAATACAGATGCAAGCCCACCGTACCTTTCCACTTTTCCAAGAACCAGGGGCCACTGCTCTATGTCCTATATGCAATTCAGAATTGTTTGGGTCTTGAAAAGATGTTTTCACTTTCCCAATGCAGTGGTCTCTGTATGGGGGTTCCTACAATCCAGGGGTGATGAAAGATAACCTATTGGTTTGCAGGAAGAATTCATTTTTATCTTGTACTTTAACAAATGTGCATATAGACTATTATATACTTAATCAAATGATATCCTAACCATCTATATAATTTATAAATACATATACATTTATTAATCAGGGCTCAAAATATTATTGTGATTAGAGGTATGTAATGGACATCCTCCATACCCACCCGTGACTCTCCTGTCTTCCAGTGTCCTCCTGCCAACTTTCATACGCCTACTTGGCTTCTCTGTGTCTGAGAGCTATTTCAGGAACCTCGGAAGTCTGCTCTGCCCACCTCTTGTGAAAGCTGGAAATATCCCAGGAATCTCTAGCCCCTAGAAACAGCCTTCAAATGGTGATTATTTCAGCCAATGGTATATTAATACCCCAGCTCCTGCAATCCTCAGACAAGATAATTACGAGGCTTGTGATATTGCACCATTTCATAGAATTTTCTACATGTTTGAGTTCCAGTCACCCTCTGAGGTGCCCAGTTTAATAGAAAACCTTTTGTTTGCCCCCTGCCCTTCCCTGTTTCATGTCTCCTTGTCTCTATATAGCTCCTGGCACTTACTTCCCAAGCAGAAGTAGGGTCTTGTTTCTGAGAGAACTCCAAACCAAAACAGGTGTGGAGTCACAACCATTCAGATGTGACTGCTCCAAACATGGCCCTGTTTTAGTGACGATCAAGGCAATGTGCTCACTATCACTGACCGAGCAAAACCAGCCCCGTTTTACGTCTCTATGGCATAGAGTAATTGCAGTGGGTAGAAGAGCTAAGAAACAGGCAAGAAAACTTGGCAGAAAAACTTTAGGTCTGTCCTTAGACTGGTTTAAGGGTCCCTTTTTCCCCTTTCACCAGTGCCTCTAAGGTCCACCCTGGGCTGCTCTCAGGTTCTGAGTAGAAGGACATGGTGGTGACGACAGTATCAGAAATAACCCTGCTTTCGTTTTGCTGGAATTACTTTTCTCCCATTAATTCACACAAACAAAATTGTGGCTCGCTAGGTTGCTGTGCTTGTATGGTTTATTTAAACGGACTTCAATGCCTCCTGGAAAATGAAAGGAAAAATAATGACCACAATAAAAACTAGGCACTCCCGATGAGAGATGGTTCTTCCTGAATCAGATACTTTTCAGCATGTAGCTTCCCTTGGGAATTTGCGAGAGTGCATCCAATTCTAATATTTATCACCTAATCCAAGGCACTGTCTTTGAATATTTCCTTCCAAATATTAACTCTGAAGGTTATGATGTTCTTAAAATAGGCTTTTGAGTTCAAGGAACTATAATATGGGAGATGGATTCCTACACTTTATATTTTACACTGTACATGAACACCTTAGGAAGAAGGATGAAGAATTTTATATTCTCTACATGCATCTGCTGTGTTGTATCTAAAGGGAGTGGTGGGATACTTCTCAAGTATTTTAAATTGATGCCTTCTTTTTTTTTTTAAAATATATTTTATTGATTTTTTTACAGAGAGGAAGGGAGAGAGATAGAGAGTTAGAAACATTGATGAGAAACATCGATCAGCTGCCTCCTGCACATCTCCTACTGGGGATATGCCCGCAACCCAGGTACATGCCCTTGACCGGAATCGAACCTGGGACCCTTCAGTCCACAGGCCGACGCTCTATCCACTGAGCCAAACCGGTTTTTTCAAATTGATGCCTTCTTAATTGCTTAATTTGAAGGACACATATTCTGGCTCTCAGAGACATGAATTAGATGCATACATGTTACACTTCTTAGCCAACAGTATGCAAAGATGTGACATATCTTAGAAAATTTTTCATATTGTTTATCTCACATCTGTAATAGGTGGAGATCAGACAGGTTAGTAAGGATCCCCTGATAGCCCCACTACAAAATCCACTGAGTTTAGAATCAGTGGTTAAGATTCCTCTTGGGGTAAAGCTGCTCATTCACATTAAAAAGTCAATGAGCAGTCATTTGGCACAAAGTTCTCTCAGGTGTAATGGACATTCTCCATACCCCACCTGTGACACTCATGTCTTCATGTCCTCCTGCTGGCTTTCAGATGCTGACTTTCCAGTTTGCCAAGTGATGGAATTTCAATACAGAATCAGCTTTTCTTTTTAAGTAATAAAGAGCAACATATGTGTAGAGCCCCTGGAAATTGTTCATCTTTTGAGAGCAATGGCCTATGCCCTCAAGCCTAGTATTAAAATTACACAAATTATAAAGTATGAGAGATTACTAAGAATATAATCAAAATATTGAAATTCAAAATCACAATGTTCCTTGGTAAGGTTCATGAAAATAATAATTGTGATGTTTTGAATTTATGTAGCACAACAAATTCACAATAAGCCATAAATCAGCCAACACTACTTCATCACATACAATTTTCTCTCTATGTAACTTTTTAGAATATTCTATTTTTCAATAATTGTTTTATGTATTCTTATGTTAGCAACCAGATTTAAAGTTCTTTGAACTCTTTCACTACTGTGTCCATCTCGATAGTTAATAGTGTTGGATTTCTTTAACAAATAAAAACAGATTAATATACCACTTTGTGTAGCCATGTCATACCATCAATTTGTCTAACTTTAGAATCTACTGTATTCAATATACACTGAATAAATCCTTTATCTTTCTTTCCATTTATTATGTGTCAAGATATGTTTTGTCCTTTCTGGTCAATTATTTCTTTCTCTAACCTTGAAAGTGAATTAGTCACTGGAACTGATCCTTTCTCTATCAGAATCACAGAAAGGCCTTCACATATTAATTAACACACACACCAACACATAGTCTTAGTGAAATAACTAACCTCATGAATGATATAATGAATACACACAAAAAATGGTTATTGATATGAACTAAACAATCTCTTCTGCTGGTCAGTGGAGATAGTTCTTGTCATCAATTTAAGAGTATTTTCTAAATTTAACACTGTGCTTAGAACATTTAACAGCTAATGAATTTTTATTTTTAATTCTACAAGTGCATGAAGCTAAGGTGAGGTTCTCAAATTAGTATTTAAAAAAAACACCCACCATTTGTATGGGCTATGAGAAATACATAAACCTTGAGAAAAATATTTCACATTCTTCAGTGTTAATTCTAACATTCTGTTCTGCTAAATTCATTTTCAGCTCTTTGGGGAAATATCTAATGAACAGAAATAAGATCACGTGGAATTTATTTACTGCCATCACAACGTAGCCACTGCTGACATCAGTAACAATCTCGAGGTATTTCAGAGAAGACCATATATCCCAGTATAAGCCGGACTTTGTGTTTCCACTATAGAAGGGAGCACAAAACAAGTTAGGATGGTGATTTTGGATAGAGATGACACTCAGAATTTTATTTTCTTTTGTCCAGTATTCTTATGTTTTAAAAAAACTATTAAGAACACATTAAGGAGAGATATAAACGAAGGACAAAAAAGGGAGAAATTATGATTAGATTTATAGGAAAGTCAAAATGATTCCATGCAGATATGCAAATAGGAGCTCTCCCTTATAAAATACCACAAAAGCTATACCTGCTTTTACTTTCAATGACTAGTATTAATGAATGCTAAAAATGGCTCTAACAGTGGTGCCACCCCAACCCTTTCATTGTACTCTGAGTTGCACCTAGGTATTCAGCAGGCAAACACAGGAAACAAAAGCAGGGAAATGAATAAAAGATAAACTGTTTTCAATTAAGAAAAATGCCCTCGCACTGCTTTCCAGCTCAGGCACTCATTTATTACAAATCTGCTCTCTCTTTTTTTTTTTTTTTTGGCACCACTTGGTAATTTTACTTCCTAAAGGGATACAGCATGAAGGCTATTGGGCTGGAAGCAAATATGAGTTCAAATAACCTGTTTATATATGAATACATAAATACAATAGCAGTTTTACCATGAATATGCTGGTAAATTCTTCAGTCTAGATCTCTCTACTAAGACTTGTAGACCCAATAGCATACCCTAAAGCTCCTCTAACCTGCACAGTGTTTCTCAAACTCAAATGTTCAAAACTGAACTAAGTTTAGAAGACTGGCCTCATCCTCATAGCCCAGTTGGCTGTCCCAGAAACCTTCTGGTCTCATATTTTTTGGCTAACCTACCATCACTGCCATCACTACCACCACACTTACCCAATCACCCAGGTCAATCTATCTTGTCTCTTTATTTTACTTTTTTTTTAACTGCAGAATTTAATTCATTTACATTTTAAGTAATTATTGACACATAATCATTTATTATTGAAAATTTTAAAATAAATTTTTCTGGTTGTTTCATAGATTCATTGTTCCTTATTACTTATCCTGCTGTTTTTTAATGTATGTGTCTTGACGCATCTTGGAATAAGTATAGTTTGACTGCTTTACCCTGTCTCTTTAATAGTTTTCCAATCCATTTCCTCCAGCTTCAATATTGACTTAATTTTGAGACCATCTTCCTTTCTTATCTCATTTATTAATCTGGCCTTCATCTTTTCAGTCTTCTTGCTAAAATCATTTTGTATTCTTCAATCATAGTCATTTCTTTTAAACACAAATCAATCATTTCTACTCCTTGGTTAACTCTTTAAAGATATTTCACTTTCCTAAACTCAACCTTGTTAAGGCGATATGAGCCTTGATAGTCTGTCATTGCCAGCTTATGAAGCTACATCTTCCCCATCAATTTAGTCGAGTTGTTCTGAACTACTTTCATTTAGCACACATCATGTTCTCCTCTCTGGCAATCCTTCAGCCTCATCTGATATTTTATAACCCTAAAGATATCCTTGTGTACTGTTTATTTTTAGCCAGAACCATTCTAAATACACAGATATGAGTGTACCTGCACACAAAAGGCAGAAATACTAACTCTAAAAGCACTCAGCCTTATATCTTTCTGGGTTGTATGGGCTTTCTATTTACTGAATAGTCATCTAGCCTGGAGAGTACCACATTGTACCTAGAAAAATAACCCATCCTAATGAGAAAATTAACATTGCCTTTAGAGGCACTGGAAGATTTCATTATAATGTTTTCCTACCTCTTGTTTAGATTAGGGAATTCAGGGAATTCCTGAGAATTCAGAAAATCAACATTTACTTTAACCTTTCATCAGCATGGGGAAATCATGTTCTTTCTCTGAGAGAATTGTGACACAGGGCTTTTCTTTGTAATAGAAAACTGATGCTGACTTTCCAACTGTCTCTGATGAATATCATCTCATAGATCTCTTAGAAGTCGTCTAGTTCAATCCTCTAATTTCAATGTGAGGAGTCTGAAGCCCAGATGAATATCACAGTCTCTCTGAACATATCTACTATTATTGTTTTAATTTTCTTTCAGAACATCTTGGAGGTTATTTCCCCATAGCTCAAATGTTTTCATTTTCCTTTTGCATTATCTGTGAAGAGATAGAAAGATAAGTCCTAGACTTATCTTTTGAAGCCCTGGATTATATGATGCATGAAAAGGTAACAGAAATTTTATGATCAAGGAAACAGTCAACTCAAGAAATTCCCTCAACCTGACACAAACCACCCTTCCCTAGCCCCCTGGAAGGTGTATCAAATTAATTGTTCTCACTCATGGGCTGCAGCTGTAAGATTTTCGTGGCCAGATGCAAAGCTTTATATTCCTAAAATTACTGGAATCCAATCCATGTTTTACATGATGGCGACTGTGCCTTTTTTTCATTTACTTATTTAATTGAACATCAAGTTGATTGAGAGCACTGCTTACAGGTGCTTGAGCATCCCACTGGATTCTGTATTTTTTAAAGGTGCAAAAGTGGTTTTACAAGTGTGTTTCATTAAGCAAAGCAAAACTGCAACAAAACAGAATCTCATCAATAATCGTATGTATGAGCAAAAGGGCCTATTAATCCATCGAACATAATTTGGCATTTGAACCTTCTGCCATAAAATGGAAAAGTGATTTACCAAAGTAATATATCATTTCAGGGGCTTGGGGGTAGGGTGAGGAGGGTATAGTTACAGAAAAGTTTAAACTGAGTCAATCTTGCAGCCAAAGGAGATAGAGGGTAAGGATAAATTAAGACCTAAACTCACAATTGTTTACTAATGGAGCTATTAAATTTAATTTGAGAATCCATCTAAGAAGAATAAACTGAGTCATAGACAGAAACAGCATGGCCAGAAGAACAGAAACATCAGAAAATATTCACAGAACCCAGCTATCAGATCTGCATTTTAAATATAACTCCTGCACTAATGGAGGGATGGGAATGGAATGATGAAAGAAGGGCGGTAGCTCCAAGCTCACATCAAGAAGAAAAATTGGAGGATTAAACTGCTAAAATCTGGAGGATTACAAATTACATTTTATTTTAAGAGGCTTCTGCAAAGTTGTTAGGACGAAGATTCTCATTATAGATGTTCAAAATATTCATTATTCATTATAGGACATGTAAACTTTATCAAACTGGAAAGGAGACCAATTGTAAGCGCTCAGTTTTATATTTCTACCCACAGCCCCAGACTGAAGATCAAATAAAGAATAATATTGTGAAAATAATTTTGTATAACTAAATAACCTTGTGAAACTCTACTATTATTATTTCTAGGAATATTTGAATCCATACAGATAAAACAGTCTGCTCTAATCTCCTTTGCTGATTCTAGAAGAAGTTTCCAATTCTAGGATGCAAAGTGATGCCTAGATATTCCAAAGCTGTGTGAGTTAATACTGAATCAGGAAAAAATAATGGAATCAAGATGCAGTACAAATGTAAAGCTCATGCAATGACAGACTTCAGTTGGTTAGTTTCCTTATGTCCATAATTGACAGCAAAGACAATCAGGTCCTGTTGAAGGAATACTGTCTTTTCTGAAGAATTCCTGGGGATTAATGGATGGTCAGAGTGAAGTGTTGGATGCTTATAAAATACTACAGGCTTGGTGCACAAAATTAGTACATGGGTAGGGCCCCTAGGCCTGGCCGGCGATCAGGGCCCATCTGTGGGGCAACTGAGGGGGTGATCGGGGGGGCCCTCACTGGCACCTGCCTTGGCTGGCCTGGAGCCACCTGCTTGCCATTCCCGTCTCCCGCCACCACTGGTTGCCTCCCTCCTTGGGGCGACCGGCGGGGAAATCAGGGGGCCCCTGCTGGGGCCTGCCTTGGCTGGCCTGGGATCTGTGGGCTGGGGAAAGCTTCTGTATTGAGCGTCTGTCCCCTGGTGGTCAGTGCACGTCATAGCGACTGGTCATTCCACCAGTTGTTTTGCCATTTGGTCAATTTGCATATTGGGATTTTATTATATAGGATAATAGCTTACATATTGTTAGCTTTAAAACATTAAGAATATTTTTCTGATTGAGAAGTAAATGCATATATATTATAAAAATTAAAATAGAACTCCAAAATATATAAAGTAAAAGTTCACCACAAGCTTAAGAAAAACATGGGTGCCACTGTCAGTAAAGTGTAGGGAGATAGAGCTTGAATAGTAAGGGGGGGGGCGTGGTGAGCAGAGTGGAGGAATGTTCCCAGAAGCCTGATGTCAATGTCAAGGAGGTCAGGGGAATGGCAGCCTTAAAAAGAGAGAAGAGTGGGATAAAGAGTGGGATAAAGTGTTTCCTAGGACAGAGGATAGACGAGACATGACCCCTTGGTTTAATTTCACTGCAAAGGAACTTTAGTAGGAATAAAGTTCCTTAGACATCTTCAAATATTTACTAGTTTGCTCCATTTTGTTGCTTTAGCCTTTTTCATTTTGAGGCTCAGATTAACTTACTGACACCCATTTGTTTGCTTGCTTGCTTTTATGTTTAGGCCATAATTATTTATTCTGCTCATGCTGTGGATGTTTTTTGGTTTATCTTGAGATTTGTATATTGGTTTGCACCATCTTGATATTCAGGGACCACAAAGTATGATAACCCAGCTAGGGTCTCATAAGACCAATATCATCTCACTGAAGAGTTAGATGATAGTTTTCCTTTATTTGTCACAAAAAATAAATCTTGTTCATTCTATCTTCTTAAAGTATACTCTTGATTCATATAACAAAGGAAGAGAACTGACATTAACTAAATTAAACGAAGCACAACTTGCTAACTATCAATAATTTAAGAAAAAGGAATTCTCTAAAAACAAAAGAACTGTTCAAAGCATACGCCTTTCCCCTCATCTTTCACAGTCAAGCTTGGCGTTTATCTAAGACAATATGATTTATTCATTTATTCAACCAAAGTTAAGCTCTACTGTATACCAGATACCATTTTAGACCCCCGTGATTTAGTGGTAAATTAGGAAGCTCTTGTCCCTACCTTCTAGTGGGATATTAAAAACATAAAGTAAAAGTTACATAAATGACTGCATTAAATTCTAGGAAGGCAATAGACAAGGTGCTAAAATGGCTCATAAGCCAAGCCATTCTTTTAGACTGGATGCACCAGGAAAGGCTTTTTGTGGAGGGGCAGATAATCAGACTGAATAACAGGAAGGTGCTTTCCATGCTGATCATGAGAAGGTTCCCTATGCAGAGAGCAATATATGGCATACTCTCCATGCAGAAGCCTCAAGGCAGAAAAGGGCATATGTTCAAAAACAGCAAAAACAACAGCAACAAACACTGAAAAACAAATAAGTGTGGGCTAGAACCTGATTGAAGCAGCTCAAGACAAAAGAGGTGGGAAGTTCTAGACCTCGCACTGAAGGCCATGATAAGGAGTATAACAAAGAAAGAAAGGGGAGAATAAAAATGAGTCATCACAAACACTCCCTCCGCCTGGTGATCAAGCTTTAATTACCATCATCAATAAGTCATGCTGACAGTGTTGGAGTCCAAGGCAGGCTGCCCCCAAACATCCTACGTGGCATATTGGTTATTTTGAATGAACGTTCTGGAAAAGTAACCAGTGATGGAAGGGCTGGTTGACCTTCCATTGTCTCCTTGGAGCAGGAAGTAAATTTCCCCTGTGCAAGGTGCCCTTTTTGCTGCAAGGGGACTGAGAGAGACATTCTGATCATGAGTTAAGGAATTCAGGGTGAAAGCCTGCATAAACAAACTTGGTACTTCTTACTAATTTACTACCCCAAACTCATTCTGTTTAGATTACTCACTAATGAGCACTCAAACATAAGTTTCTTTGTTCTGTCAGCTCTTCGTGCATTTATTGTTTCTTTGTCTAAGTTATAAATAGCTTTCTGCTTCCATCCTTTCTTTGAGCATCATTTATGATCTCCTGTGTGCATATCTCAAACTGGTTTTTCTCCCATTAATCTGGTCTTGTTTTGATTGTATTAGTCCAACATAAGAACTCAGGAAGGGTAGAGGGGTGAGTGTCCCCCTCTCCAGAAATAGCCTCTACCCTTAATCTTCTGTGATCTTCCTTCCCAGAAAACCATAGCCTTAGTCTAACCATGAGACATCAGACAAACCAAAATTGAGGAGTATTCTACAAAATACCTGACCAGGACTCCTCAAAGCCATTAGAGTCACTAAAAGGGAAAGTCTGAGAAACTGTCACAGTATCAGGAGCCTGCAGAGAAAGAAACCACAAGTACATTTATTGTGGTATCTGGAAGGAATCTCAGTAAAAAGATATTGGGTAAAAATGAAGGAAATCCCAATAGAGTATGGGCTTTTGTTAATAATAATATATCAATATTGGTTCATTAGTTGTGTCAAATGCATCACACTAATGTATTTAACAACAGAGAAACTAGGTGAGGGATATATGGAAACTCACTATACTATCTCTGTAACTTTTCTGTGAACTCTAAAACTATGCTAAAATTAAAACATTTATCTCAAAAAATGACTCCTAAAGTTTTGAGATTTATGGTGGTGCCATTTCCTGAAATGAGAAAAGCAAGGAAACAGAGGAGGGATGGATGCAGAATGAGAGGAAACAGGTTTCAAGAGGCAGCAAAATTTTACTCTGGACCACTTTAAGTCAGAGATATGGTGAAACATCCAAAGAGGGAGGCCAGACAGGTGGGAATGGCATTGTAATGTTATTTACTGCAGCCAAGATATTAAAGCAACCCAAGTGCTCAATAGATGACTGGGTAACAAAGACGTGGTACATATATACAATGGAGTACTACCTGGCTACAATAAAATAAAATAAAATAAAATAAAATAAAATAAAATAAAATAAACTCTCACCATTACTACAACATGGACGGACTACATGGTAATAGGCTAAGTGAAATAAATCAAACAGAGACAGACAAATGCCATATGATTTCACCTCTATGTGGAAAAGAACAAAATAAACAAAACAGAAACAGATTCCTCGATACAGAGAACAAATGGAGGATTGTCAGATGGGAGGGGGTTCGGGGCTTAGATGTAAAAGGTGAAGGGATTAAGAAATACAAATTGGTAGTTACAGAATAGTCATGGGAATGTCAAGTTACAGCATATACAGAATATAGTCAAATATATTGTAACAGCTATATATGGTGCCAGGTGAGTATCAGAATTATTAAGGGGAATCACTTCATAAATTATATACTTGTCTAACTACTATGCTGTACACCTGAAATTAATATAAGATAATATTGCATTTCAATTGTAATTGAAAAATAAATAAAGCAAAATTTTACAAAATAAATAAACAAACAAAAAAGAAAGTAGAATGGTGGTTACAGGAGGTGGTGAAGGAGAAACGGGATGTTACTGATTAATGGGTACAAAGTTTCGGTTTGAGATGATAAAAGTGTGGGAGATGGATGATGATAATGGTTACACAGCAATGTGGATGTATCTAATTCCACTGAACTGTGCACTTTAAAATAGTAAATTTTAGGTTAAGTATTTTTTACTTCAGTAAAAACAATGAATGGCTCTGGGTAGTTGGAACACAAGCACTTATTTTCTAGTATCCCTTTCAGTATTATAAATGTAATAACAAAGAAGAGCGAAGTACACACACACACACACACACACACACGCACACACTCACAAATGAGAAGTGCTGAAAAGAACAATGAAGGTGGAGAGGGACAGCTGTCTACAAGGCGTGTCTCCCTGAAGTAGTGACTTGCAGTTGCTTGACTTTTTCTAAGGGTCATTTCCCAGAAGGTCTTTTCTTTAAACACCCCTGAGGCCTTCTATGACTATTCCCAAGGACGACAATGCGGCAGAGAGATGAAGACATTAACTTGCTCCAGCTCTTACTGGCTCTGTGATCTTATTCATGTTACTCAACCTTTCTGTGCCTTGTTTTCCTTATCTGTAAAATGGGATAGTATTAATCTTGCAGGTTTGGAGAAG
This sequence comes from Myotis nattereri, assembly GCF_964212035.1. NCBI lineage: Eukaryota > Metazoa > Chordata > Mammalia > Chiroptera > Vespertilionidae > Myotis > Myotis nattereri. Next base: position 27,603,726 of record NC_138086.1, on the reverse strand, counting down.
GCTGATGAAGGTAAATTATACATAGAACAGTTGGGCCTTAAGATGTACTCAATGAAGGGCAGCTTTAATTACCATACACAGTGTCGTTGGATGGAGACATCTGTCATAGTCTCTCCAAGGTGAGTGAAGTCAGAGGTGCAAAGCCTGCGTCCTGCACTCTCTTCAGCTGGAAGGTTCTATTGTTACTCAATAGAGCTACGCCTGTGGTTCCTGGTTCTCCCTAGAGCACTCTGGTCAACAGAGTTTCCTTCTGCCTCTGAGTCACCATTCTCACTACTGCACAACATGGCAATTTCCTTTCTTGAGGCTGGACATCCTCTGGGGATTCTGCAAAGAAAAATTACTTACTTTGAAAGGTAGCTATTGCTCACAAAATATGCTGTTCAGAACCTTCTTTTTTCTCAGAATAGTCTGATCAATCTCTGTTAGTTATTCTTAGCTGTGCACACACAGCAGTGCCTTGCCTGGTGTTAGAGGCAGCTACATGAAGAGCAGAGGTGATGTCACAGTTCTGATTCCACAGGCCCACATCTTTCCTTAGATTACATCTCAGTCACCTTCTTCCCCAAGCATCTCAGCAAGACACACGCCCAGAGCTTCCGGAAATTATATTTAAGTGCAAACTAGACATTTCTTAATTCTCCCCAAGATTAGGAATATATCATCTCCATTTTAAAGGAATTTCCTTGACAATTTGGAAATAACTTTAACCTATGATCTCAGGTTAGAAAAATATACATGCAGGAATATTAATTGTAAGGCTCATGCTGGAGTTTGGAGAAAAACAATTAGGAACATCTGGATATAGGGTGTGTTGGACAGAGAGAATTCCTTATTCCTCAGGGGTGAGCCTAGTCAACCGAGGAGGTAGCCAAAGTGCCATGTCTGCTTCTTGTTTGTGAAAGATCACTGGGTCCAACGGGGATAAGTCAGTCAATCTAACAAGAAACATAATTTAAAGATACAGTCAACAGCCCTGACCAGTGTTGCTAAGTAATTAGAATATCAGACTGAGCACAAAGGGTCTTGGGCTTAATTCCTGATCTAGGGCAGGTATCTGGATTTCAAGTTAGCTCCCAACCCACTCTCTTAGAAAAGTAATGTTGAAAATATCCTCAGGTGAGGATTAGCAAGACGAACAAACAAAAAGATACAGTCAACTCATAAAAAAATAGCAGCCCTGTAACAGTACTATATAGCTAAACAAACCAAATAAAGAGTTGGAGGTTTTATCTGAATCTAAGCTTTTATGAATGGTAATAATAATTTTAGCATACTCATTTGCATAGCATTTTGAGTGTTTACAAAATGTTTCCGAATGTATTTCTTCTGACTCTTGAATAAGCTTAGGAAGTCAGAAGTATAGCTATTGGTAACATCCATTATAGAAACGAAGAAGCTACAGGGTTAGGTGAGGTCTGGAGGGCCGCCGTCTTGGAGAAAGGTGCAGTGCACCTGAATTGTAAGAATTGACTTGTTTCCTGATTCTGTCATATGTTTAAAGCTGATATTGGACAAACTTTTAAATAGTCAAATTCCCCACCTGGAAATCAGTAATAACACCTACCTCACAGGATTGCACAGAAAGCAATAGATGCAAAAATAAGCATGAAATCAGTAAATACTCAGCGGGTATAAAATGGTCATTGTCTTCCGTAGCTCAAGAAGCAAAGCTACCTGCAAAGGGCTAGAATTCCGCGGTAACTGAGCACACTGCCACCCCTTCTCCTCAGAACATCATCTACCCATCAGTGTTGAGTATCATAACAATATCGAAGAGCAACAACTAATTCTGAAGGAAATGAGGGCCACACAAATTGGGCTGTGAGACAGAGAAGTTCTTTTCTTGAATAGGTAATCACTTTTCATTGGAATAATCACATCAACATTGTTTTGAAACTCCCAAATCACTTTATTAACCAGAATAACTTCTTTCAATTTTCCCATTGGAGGAAATAAAACACATCATAGCCCCACTTTAAATTAAGAGAAACCATGAGGCACAGGGCTCATCAACAAACAAACAGTCTGAAGAGAAAAACGCTAACCTCTTTTATCTCAAAATGTATTCCCTAGCAGAGAGCTTTTGCCCTGGAGATTGAGGACTGATGATTGGTGTGACTTGAAAAATATTATTCCTATTCATGTATGTAATTCCTTTCGGAAAACCTGCTAAAATAGTTTGCACTGAATTCCCATACCTTCCAACATCACAGGTCAACATTTCACTTTAGGCAGAAGCAAGGATGACACCAGGAAGGTTCCCAGGGGTTTCACATCTCTGCTCTCCCCAGCGCAGGCCTGGGCAGGACTGTGCACATGTATAGGACACCACAGGGAAGAGGGGCATTCAGCTCCTACCCATTTTGAGAGGCTCCATACTAGGGACCCAGGGACTAAGCTATGACTTGATGCTCTAGTCTTCTTGGGGGGATGGCAGCACACAGGTCAAGTTCAACTGTTTAAAGACAACAGAACAAAGCAGCACGCCTAGCAGAGCCAAGGCAAGGAAGAAAAGGGGAATGGAGATCGTTCATCTTAATGCAGCCCCAAGGGAATAGCAGCTATCCGTCCCAGAAAGCTGTCCTCAAAGCTCCCCAGGGGATACTTTATGCTCCCCCCTGCCCCGCCCCCCCACCAGAGGATTTGGTAATATATTATCAGATCCATCACCTCATTTTATTTTAACAAAAACTCCAAAGGTTGATAATAACAAGTAGAGGAAATTCAGAATTAGCAGTCTCAGGTGCCTTGCCCAGAGTGATATGGCTTGAATGAGAATTCAGAACGCCCAACTCCTATCCAGCTGTGTTTTCTGAGATATATATCATATATATATATGATAATATACCCGCTACCAGAGGATATTCAAATCTTGTAGGTAGCTGTCCTTCAGATCTACTTTCCCCCAAACATCAAAGCACCTCCCAAGGTGGGGGCATTTTCCTCCCAACTCTGCTTCTTCAAATGCAAAATGGGGCCACAGTCAGATCACAAGATAGTGCCAAGTAAAATTAAAAGTATATATCCTTATCACATGCTCTCACTCTTGTGGAATCTAAGTAACAAAATAAACTGATGAATGAAGTGGATCCAGAGACAGGGAAGCATGGAACAGACTGGGGAATCTTGGAGGGAAGGTGGGGGAGGGTGGATGGGTGGGAGGTAATCAATCAAGGACCTTATATGCATATATGCATGGCCCACGGCCACAGACAATGGGGTGGTGAGGGCCTGGGGCTGGGGGAGGGCCAGAGGGGGTCAATGGGGGAAAAAGTATTGTTAATACTTTTAACAATGAAGAATTATTTAAAATATATAAGCTTCCCACTAAGTGTGTGCGTAGGCGAGGCTGGGGGTGGGGGGTGGGGGTGGGGTGGGGAGGGGGGGGTGGGGTGGGGAGGGGGGGGGTGGGGTGGGGAGGGGGGGGCGGGGAGGACTGCTTCACAGAGAACAAGCATCAGAGACTTCTTTGCCTCTCCTGAGTGGATATGGGGTTTCCCTGGGAGGGAGACAGACTCCTTCCTGTGGGTCAGTGAGGCTTTGAGTTCTACAGCGAAGTCCCTGTTCTTTGAGGGTGAGTTGATTAAAAAAGAAAAATTTGTACCCATCATTCTTAATTGACTTGTCTGTAACCCAGCTAGAGGATTTATTACAGATGAGTTTGCAGTTGACTTTTGTTACACACTCAAGGGCACTTCTGGCAAGAACTCAGTGGGTTTTCTATGGGGGAGGATGGAAAACACAGCCGGATAGGAGTTGGGCGTTCTGAATTCTCATTCAAGCCATATCACTCTGGGCAAGGCACCTGAGACTGCTAATCCTGAATTTCCTCAACTTGTTATTATCAACCTTTGGAGTTTTTGTTAAAATAAAGTGATCCATATATTATGGATCTGATAATATATTACAAATTGTAAAGGGTTTTTTTTCTTTAACAAAGTATTGTTTATTTTAAGTCATTATTAGCAAACCCACAAATATGACTTCAAGAAAGTGGTAATCAAGTGCAAAGATGAAGAGCTGGGCCTGAGTTCTGAAACCCAAACTGAGACACCAGGTCCACTAGGGACAAGTATGGATAATGGGATACAGAACTTGTCAGAGACACCTCAACAAGTCAAGTTACCCTAATGGTTAGTGGTCGGCAAACTGTGGCTCAGCAAACCGCAGCTCGCGAGCCACATGCGGCTCTTTGGCCCCTTGAGTGTGGCTCTTCCATAAAATACCGACTTCTGTGCATGGGCCACGACGTTTCAATTGCACTATGTGTGCGCGCCCGCGCGTGGTATTTTGTGGAAGAGCCACACTCAAGGGGCCAAAGAGCCGCATGTGGCTCGCGAGCCGCGGTTTGCCGACCACAGCCCTAACCCTAACCCTAACCCAAACCACAAGAGGTCAGGCCACAGTGCTTCTCCCATTTTCCTTACTTTCATTCAGAAGTAAGTAGAACTAGTTACACTTGCAGAAAAACTGCAAGCCTCAATGAAGCTTCTTCTAAAAGAGGGGTCAGATAACTTGTCTATAAAGCACCAAATAGTAAATATTATTGTTATTTTAAAATATATTTTATTTATTTCAGAGAGGAAGAGAGAGGAAGAGAGATATAGAAACATCAATGATGAGAGGGAACCATTGATTGGCTGCCTCCTGCACGTTGGACCGAGCCCAAAACCCAGGCATGTGCCCTTGACCAGAATCGAACCTGGGACCCTTGGGTCTGCAGGCCGACACTCTATCATCTATCTCTATCCACTGAGCCAGGGCAGATAGTATATATTACTGACAGTGAAGGCCACATTTCATCTCTGTTGTTCATTCTTTTTCTATTTTGTTTTCATTGTTAGTATTAATACATCTGTGTCTCAAGAGGTTGAGATGGCTTACAGCGATTCTCAACCTGTGGGTCACGACCCCTTTGGGGGTCGAACGACCCTTTCACAGGGGTCACCTAAGATCATCGGAAAACACATATATAATTACATATTGTTTTTGCGATTAATCACTATGCTTTAATTATGTTCAATTTATAACAATGAAATTGGGGGTCACCACAACATGAGGAACTGTATTAAAGGGTCGCGGCATTAGGAAGGTTGAGAACCACTGGCTTAGAAGATATGTAATAAAAAAATGTACATAAATATAGGAAACCAGAGGAATGCAAAACCAGAGCAGGAACATATAACAATAAGCAGGTGGATTTTCTAGTCTGTTCTACCAGCACATCACCTTGAGGCTTTTAATTTTTTTAACACCTTTTTAATAATGCAAAAAACATTCTTGGCTGGAGGCCATATAGAAACAGGTCAAGGCTTTATGTACTTGGCCCCAAACCCTGCTCTACAACAATGCAGTGATGAGCTTTGGGAATTCTAAAGCCACATGCAAATATAAGGGATTATTTGCTCAAACCCACGCTACTCTATTTCTGACCTCCCAGTGTGCACTTTACAAATTCTGATAGTTTTTCTTTACTCTTTTGGGATAGTCACTGCTTGATTCGTTACAGTAGTTATTCTCTTCATATCCAACACACAACTATAGTTTGTGGTTGAAGCCATCTGGTCTATGGTATATTTGCTAGAGGAACCCAGGCTGACTAAGACACCCCATCTGTCCAGTGAAACCTGATTCACTCTCTAAATGCTCTATTAAACCTGGATTCAGCTGGGTTAGCCCCCTTCTCCCCTGCGGTTGCAGGAGTCCAAGTACTTCTGTCACAGCACCTGCACATCATGCATCATTGTTTATTTCTCACCTTATCTCCCAGTACAGACTGTAAGGGCTGGCATTACAATTAATTAACATCATCATCTTTGTATCTTAGATGTCCAGCAGAGTCCCTGGCTGTACCTAATTTTGCAGCAATAAATGTTGACAAGTAAATAAATAAACAAGTATCGGAATCTGTATCCATCCCTTCTGAAGCGCTTACATGTGCTTCCCATACAAGCTGACTGAATGCTGCAGGGAGACAGAACGGTGAGGTGAGAATGACACTGCCATGAGTGATGTGTGTTTTTCCTCAGTTTTAAATATGATCAATGTCTCCTTCACATGTGTATATGCTGATACCTCTAGAATGCGAGTTCTTTTTCAGACAGGGATGAAGTTGAAGAGAGTTCCCAGTCCTGCTCATCTTGTGATTCCCTTGGGAATCTCTAAGGTCCCATAGACAAAAACTAAGAAACGCTGGGGTAGGATTTCTTTCTGTTTTCTCCATCCTTAAGGTGATACAATCTTTCAAAGAGGGATTGTCACTCTCGTCCAGATCTTTCTTTGCACCTATGTGAGGATGAGTGTGGAGGCGACGTCTCTCTAGGTTCCTCAAACACAGTTTCTCTGGACACCAACTCCCATCTGTCCTCTGATAACTGCTTACTGGTACCAACTAAAGGCACCAGCTTCTTGATGGCTTGGGGAGCTCACGCTGGAGAAACAGAAAACAACTTGCTGCGATTTTGGGTGAAATGTTTCCATTTTAATTTGGGGTTTTCATTTAGTGTGAAATTCTCCTCTAGTGAGGCAAGATAAGCAGCTTTATTTCCTGGCAAAACACCTTTTGATTTTACAACTGAATAGACTCGAAAGAGAATACAGTATTTACAAACAAGGCTTCTGCCATGTTCTCCCATGCTTCCTTGGCCTCTCACAGTTCCAAACACCTCTTAAAATAGCTTTGCGAATGCCTTCCCAACATTCCCCCAGAGCACATCACGTTCCCCTGTGAGTGACAGTGGTCTGAGGGAGCATTCTGTCACCTCACTGTGACTTTCTCTGGACCATGAAGTGCCCAGGGTCCTAGACAACACCAATTCATCAACTCACTACCAATAGCTTCTCCTTTTCACTTTCTTCTGATATAAAACAAAGCAAAAAGACAACGAAAAAAAAAATATGAGCATTTCATTTTGAAAATATTTGTGGCAAGGTTGATTACATTTATGGTTTTTAGGACTTTAAGATGAAGTCATCTGCTATTTGGGAGAAAAGTACATTGACAGTATTGGGAAAGATGACATCAAACTACAGCTTTCCAACTTGTCCCTTTTTCTTAAAGATACTGCATAGACAACTTTTGCCAATTTGGCAGGATATTTGACAACAGTGTCTCTTAATGACCTCATGAGCTGGGGGAGCAGAAGAAGTGGACTTTAATGTTGTTTTTTAAGAGGCTGCATCCATCATATTTCCCTCATTTTTTAAAAAAATGTCATACATCTTCAGGGAAAAAGACGTTGTGTAATTTGTTTTCAATTATTCTTCATTATGTCAAGTTAAAAGGCTGAGTTGATATCTTTTTATAAGTATCAACATTATAAAAAAAGATTGGTCTAAATAGGTACTGCAAGGATGTATAGAAATCCTAATTATTTATATGCAATTCAGCAAAAATGAATAGATGAGGTCTCCAAAACTTCTGGGAAGTAGATATTCTCACGATTGGGGTAGCTCATTGAACCGGGGGGGATTCTTAGCAGGGACCCAGAAAAAATGACATAATGGTGAGGCATGTTCTGATAGGTTGGCCCCACATCATATCTGTCATTAAAGTTTTGGCCATCACTCATGTTTGAACTTCAGCATTTCTAACCAAATCTTACCACTAAGTCATGAGACCCCATGGAGAAACATCAGGGAAACAGGAGAGGGGCGATGGGAAAAGAATCAGCAGCCCTACACAAATGAGGAAGAAAGAGTATGAATATTTGTATGTTTGTTATTTTTGTTTCTTAGTTTTTTTAGCTCAGATCTGTCTTGGAAGGAATTAAACTAAGATTAAAAATAATCATGTGGGACATTTCACAGTGGCAGTCCTATGGGGTTATAAAATTGACAATGGGTTGGGTGTCAGGATGTTCATCCCCAAATCCTGGCTATGTCACCTGAAGTCATTGTCTCATAAGACAACTCACTACTATTTCTTGGTCACAGTCTCCTTAACTGCAAAATAAAGGCATCAAGCAACGTGATGTTGAACACTTCACTAAATTATTGATCTATGAAGTTGAAGGAACTAATGGTAAACTGACAATGATACAATTATCTCCAAAGTTAATATTATTTTTTTAAAGTTTTCAGCGGCGGGGGCGGGGGGGGGGGGGGTTGGGCCATATGTAATACTTTCAACAATAAAGAATTATAAAAATAAATAAAGTTTTCAATTACACTTTACCTCCGATATTATTCTGTAGTAGTTTCAGAGGTACAGCAAAGTGGTTAGAAAATTATGTACTTGCCAGAGTGGTCCCCCCATTGCTTCCAGTACCCATCTTGCTCCATACATATTTATCTCGCTATTATTGACTATATTCCCTATACTGTAAACTACATTTCTGTGTTTATTCTGCAGCCACCAGTTTGTACAGCTTAATCCTCCCACCTTTCCCCACTACTTTCTACAGACCCTCAAGTCAGGAAATGAGGTCAAAGCCTTTTCTTTGAAGCTCTCAGGAGGTGCAGGGCCAGAGAGCACGGTTCTGCTCTAACTGCCGATGTTGCAGCAGGGCTGTGGTGAGGGCGCGTTAAGCCTGCGTAAGAAAGGGTGAAAATTGGGGGAAGTGAGGGCACAAACGCAGTGTTGTGCACAAAATAAATGTTCAGTAAATATCTATTGGATAAGTAAACAAAAGAACAAATAAACGAATTCTCCGATTCTATGCATAAGACCAAAGCTAGACTATGGCACGTCATCCAGAATGGCACTTAGGTCCCTCATCTTTGGTCATCGTAGGTGGAATCAAGTAAGAAGAGTCAGTGGTACTGTGACTTCGTCCTCGTGTGGGAAAAAGTCATCTGTGGTCTGAGCTAGCTAAACTTTTGTTTCAAGATGTGTTACACATAAACACAAACAAGGTGGATCCCTTTAAAAGGTTATGTCCTAGATACTAATTAAATTCAACTTAAACAAAGTAAAAACACTGCTATATACCTGCCAAAGGGATCCCACAGAAAATTTTGCTCAGGGTTAGATGAAACAGAAAAATTTGTCAGAAGGGCAGATTTATTCTGAAAGGAAAAGTTTACCTAGAAAGAGAATGTCTTGGAGCTATTTCAGAAAATGATGACTTGCTATTATGAAACCAGTAAAAGAGCAGATTAGGGTAGCAAGAAACTTCAAACTTCTAGCGGACTAGTGGCATAAAATCACCATTAAAAAAAAACCCACATTTATCTGCAGTGTGACAAGAATAGAGCCAGGCACAGATTCAATGTTGAGAAGAATTTTTTAAATATATTTTTATTGATTTCAGAGAGGAAGGGAGAGGGAGACAGAGATAGAAACATCAATGATGAGAGAGAATCACTGATCAGCTGCCTCCTGCACACCCCCCACTGGGGATTGAGCCCACAATCCAGGCATGTGCCCTTGGCCGGAATCAAACCCGGGACCCTTCAATCTGCAGGCCAATGCTCTATCTACTGAGCCAAACCAGCCAGGGCAAGAAGAATTTTTAAAATATAAATCTTGGCCCTGGCCAGGTAGCTCAATTGGTTAGAGCATCATGCCCCATACACCAAGGCAGCAGGGTGGATAGCCAGTCAGGGCACATTAAACAATCAAGCAATGAAGGCACAAATAAGTGGAACAACAAATGGATGTCTCTCTTTCTCTCTCTCTCATCAATAAAATAAAACTAAGCATATAAATCTTGCCCATATAGAGCAGGTTTCTTCTCATGAAACCAGAGGATATCAACAACGCTATCACTGTATAAAGGAATTGAATACTATGAAGTTCCTAAGTTGAAGAATGGGCCCAAGCAAAGATATTGAAAGTCAGCTTTCAAAAGCAGATACCATTAGGTGCCCAGTGCAAAGGCCGTGTCTACATAGCTGGAATGACCAGACCAATATTCACACGGCATCAGTCTTCCTAAAGGCAGAGGACAGAGGACAGGGCACACTCAGAGGAGTCCTGAACGGCCTCTTACGATGTCTCTCACCTCTCAGACACAAATAAGAACACGCTGTCTGCTACTGGTACAACAGAGTAAGATTTATGTTGCTCCATTTAAAGGTCAGGAGAAGTACCTTGGGTAAGTTTTTGGCTTCATCATGAGGGTGACTGCTGGGGCTTGGAAGCTCAATTGGGAAAGAGAAATGAAGAAGAAACAGCTCGTGCTGTCCTTTCTTCCCTCTTGCATTTACACACTCAAGGGAGCAGAGCAGTTGCAAAACTGATAAACTGGCCACTTAAGTCTTCCAGCAGAGAGGATATTTTTATTACCTGAATTCCTAAATAAATAAATAAACCTTGTGAAAAATACAGTAATGAGAAAATAAAAATGGCGAAATAAAACCCACAAAATGCCAAGTAACAATGTTATTATCTCACTCAGTGTTGACATAGGGGCAGGGTGGGTTAAAGGAAAAGAGATATAATTAAAATATTCAGAACAATAACAAATTCTGTGGCTATTTTTGGAAAGTGCCAAAATTTAAGAAAATGGAAATGTAAGATTAGAGAAAATCAAATATTGTACAAGAATAAAATAATATGGTATATATGATGAAATGAAAAAAAGTATTTCTTTAATGAATAGCTAAAATTTATCTTCAAGAAGGAAAAACATTTGCTGATTTAATAAAAACATCAAAGAAAAACTAATGCTGTGAAATATTATTCTGCACTAAAAAGGGATGAGCTCTCAAGCCATGAAAATACATGGAGGAAACTTAAATGCATATTTTAAGAGAGAAGCCAATCTGGAAAGGCTGTATACGGTATGATTACAATTATATGACATTCTGGAAAAAGCAAAATTGTGAAGACAGTAAAAAGACGAGTTGTTGCCAAAGGGTAGGAGAGAGGGAAGGAGAGATAAATAGGGTAGCACAAAGAATATTTAGAGCAATGAAACTATTCTCTGTGATATTATAATGGTGGATACATGTCTACACATTTGTCAAAACCCATAGGACATGCACCACAAAGAGTGAACACTAATGTGAACTGTGAACTTCAGAGGATCATGATGGGTCAATGTAGGTTCACTCATTGTAACAAATGTGCCTCTGTAGTGCAGGATCTTGGGGGGGGGGGGCGGTTGTTAGTGTATGGGGAGAAGGGTAATATGGAAATTTTCTGTTCTTTCTATACAATTTTGCTGTGAACATAAAACTGCTCTGAAGACTGGTCTATTTAAAAAAAACGAATGCTGCAAGAAAAAGTTATCATTCAGTAATTATACATAGTCATGAAAAAGGCATTTTGAATTTTAGACAATTAAGCAATTGATATGGCTTCATTTTCAATTATATTTGGAAAAGCAGAAGAAGAGCTCATGGGAGTTGGAAAAAAATAATTTTAAAAGTAGTCAAATATTTGCTGCAAGTGGAATGAATAAGTCACACACATTAATGTAAAAAGGCAAACAATAACAACCTTTAGCAAATCTGACCAATATGTGGTGTAGTGATTTCAATAATCTGGAATTCCTAAATATTAGGGAAATCAGCAAGTGGATTTAGTCACCATCATTTTTTTTTCTGAAAATGCATCTTACACCAAGAGGTGCTGAAATATAAGAATTAGGGCAATGCCGATTAAGGGAGAAGAGAGCAGGGCTGCCAATTATAGCCAACTCTCTAAATTCAATGTCTACGACAATAATAGGACTAAATCAGGTGGAAATATAAAAACCTTAGGCACTGAAATAGCCACAGAGAAGCAGAAGCAATTAAGTAGCTGAGGATTGAGAAATGGGAGAAAGATACAAGAGGAACAGACCATGGGAACTTGCATTGTGATCAAGAAGCTGAAATAAGCCAGTGAACATGAAAGGAGAGGCATTTGACAACCTCTATTCCATGAAGACGACCCCGGGGATTCTCTCTAAACATCTCACTGATAGAGAGGTGTCATTTTATTTTGTCTGAATATGGAAATGTGCTGGGAAATAAACGTGACCTCCTTTCCATACCCCTGCTTGAAAATGAAAATAATTTGAATTTTCAGTAAATTCTTACAGAGCTAGAAGCCAAGGAACCTCCTTATAAAGGGGGGAATTTTAGAGAGGAATGCTAAGGATGCGAATTTTCTAAAGAATGTGTTATGTAACTCGCACACTGCAAGGGAGAGGAGCAATTACCAGCTTAATTAATTAGGGCCTCATTGTAACTCCCTTGTGAAAAACAGTCCTTGATTAAAAGTGCCAGAATGTAAAAATATTGACTGATATTGAAATGTAAGAGTGTGAAATTTCAATTAGTGGTAAGAAAAATTAGCTGGTATTATCATTTACCAATAGACACTAATGAATCTTGGGTGACGTGGGACACAAACAGAGGTGACAGCGGACATGTAAACAGGAATGGAATTCACCCACTGGTGGTTCATCCCTTAGAATGGTTCGCTCCCTTGGCCTTTTGTTTTGTATCTGCAATGCAGAAGTTAATGTCAAGTAATAGCAACTGGTGTGCAGGGAATAGCTAGGACAACATAAAATAGAGGAGAGCAAAAAAATATTTGTAGTAACACATAGAGCTTTATATAGTTAATAGAAATGTTCCAACACATATACGTTCTGGAAAGATTCATAAAATCTTACTTTAGGCCTTAGATTTCCCATAGTTGGAGGCCTTACCCAGACTCTTTCCCCCTCTGTGCCTAGAAAGAGATCCCCAGGTATTACAAGGAGCAAACATCTTCCAGTGTGAAGGCTATAGTTAGACTGAGCCAGGAGGTGAGTAATCCAGACAGATTCTCCATCTCACCTGAGGCTGACGCCTCGACCATAAATTCTGTTTTCATGGTTCTATTTTCGGAACATGGACTCAAAGCGTGACGTGCTTCTATTTCCTTCTTCCCTCTCTCTTTTTCCTTGACTTTATCAGAATTAGATACTGAGTAATATGATGGGACATTCTTTTAAAGAAACTGCTTATGGAATAGTAAAAAAAAAACCAAACTGACAAAACCCCCATTTTTTTAAACATACCTTTGAGGTTAGACTTGAGGCTAATGCCCAAAGCATCAAACTCACTCTTAGACCCAGAACAAGCTCTTTAGTGTGAACAAGCACCAGTTTCTACACTTATGAGTAGGAAGAACAAACATCTACCACTTACGGTTGGCTTAGGTATAGGAATAATATATATATGGCTAATATGCAAAGTGTCCCCTCAGGAGCTGGACCAGGAGACCAGGAATTTGATTGCTCGCTATGATGTGCGCTGACCACCAGGGGGTGGCATGGAATGAAAAAAGGCCAGGCTGCCGGCCCTGATTGGTCCTGATCACCGGCCAGGCCAGGGACCCTACCCATGCATGAATTTTGTGCACTTGGCCTCTAATATATATATAGTAAAAAACAAAACAAAACAAAAAAAAACTGACAAAATATATAAAGAAATGACACAGGTCCTAAACTTTGGTAGACACTCAAGAAAGAGCGAGTGGCTATTTCATTGCTTTTGTTGTCATTATTGTCACAGAGTATTTCATCCAAAATTCTGAAATTTTCCCTAACATGGAAATATCCAGTCATGGACAGTGTCCAGCCATGCTCACTTTTAAAAGAAAAGCACAACTGTGACTCCTTGTTTACCTTTGAATGACACCTATTGTCCAGAGACAACAGAAATTAAACCTCCGTCACCCCCCCTCCCCCGACTTTAGTACCCCCAGCACACAAAGCAAAGGGAGAAAAAGAGTCTGGAATATTAGGCTTACACATGAAAATATAGATGCCCACTCCTCTGATAAAATCTGGTAGAAAAGTAATTTTGAGGATGAAACAAGAAACAGCAGGCAGGTCTGGGAAACACTGTGGCCGTGGGGCTGCTCTTTATCTTCTCCCCTAAATGAAAGCAAATGCCCGAAGCTCTCCAAAGAACGCCATTAAGTAGAGTTTCCCTATCATTTTCCACTTTCATGCTGGTTATATGGTCCAAGCCTCTTCCCTGTGGAGCAGTGCCAAGGAAGGCACCAAGTATTAGAAAATCATCATCGGGTTCAACAATATGAAATTGTGTGTGAAATATATGTTCTTCCCTCCACCCATCAAATTATGTCATGCTTAGCTTTTATAAAGACTGGGGAAATTAGCGTACAGGTGATTCTTTAACTCCCCATCTCACTCCTCCTAAAGAGCTCCTTAGTTAATTAAATAATCAAAAAATAATGGGCACGTCTTCCTATATTAGTCTGCCTTGTTTATTGGCTTGGCATGGCTGGGGAGGAAAGGGAAAGCTTCTTTGCTTTATTAAACGGGAAGAATTATCTTCATGGCCAAGGGTGAGCAATAACATCGGGAAACATCACTATCCCTTCCCCGTTCCCAGAGGAGATATTATGCTATATCAGGTACTGGGGATTATCACAGAGCACCAACATTTTGTAGCAATAACAGCAAAATGTATCTCCGTTAGCATTTCACACAGTTCCCTCACTCTCACAAACCCCTCCACCAGGGCTGGGAAGGAGAAAGAGGAAGAGTGCCAGGTGCTTGGCCCAGCTAGATTAGTCATGAGAACCTAGACAGAACACTCGGTAGGAGAGAACTCAGAGGAATTTTGTGTCATGCCGATAGCTTCCCAGAACTATATCAGGGGATGGCTGGTACAAGCATGATGTTTATCATTGCTTATTAGTATTATACTAGCAATAAGTTAGATGACGAGGAGGGGGCTGAGGAAGAGGATACGAATAAAGATAAAAGAGAATTTTATTGGACAATATTTACTTAGCATTTACTCTGTGCCAGTGATTCCCCTAAGCCATTTATGTGTAGTATCACCTTATGCAGTAGGGAGGTGCGGGGGCGGGGAAGAAATGGCTGGTGGAGATATGGCTTGGAAAAAAAGGCTTTGATCAGTCATGGAAGATCTCATGTGGGCTTGAATTTAGAGTTTATCTTAGACAGTTGAGAAGCAGTGAAGAACTTTTAGTAAGAGAATGGTGTGCTCATATTTGCATTTTAGGAAGGTCATTCTGACAGTGTGAGACATAGATTGAACTAGGGAAAGCTTGGAAGGGAGATCAGTGCAAAACACAAGGCTCACCTGGTGGCAGTTCATGTGAGAGATGCTACCGTCTGAAGAAGGTGTGTGGATGGAGATGGGAATGAATTCAGACGGAGTCTCAGAGACAGGTTTGCCTTAGTGATATCTTAGACAGAGACAGGAGGCTTGGAGTGAGGAAGAAGGAAGACATGTTTATAGCAGATCAACCTCACTTCCAATTTGCCATGTAATTTGTGATCAATAATAATGTATAAATTGATATTACTGTTCACATAATAATATAAAGTAAACTTCCAAGTTTCTCCTATAACAAAGCAGCAACAAATTATATATGTACAATATAATATAAAATTATATTATACATAAAATATATAGGAGATAGGAGAAAAACATTCCCATTTTAGAACAAAATACTTCCATCTTAAAGTTTTAAACATTTAAACATAAAAAAATTTTGAGTGCCTTCTTCCAGAAATATCTCAATAGAATATCTTTGTCTGCTATAGAAATATTTTCACAACAATGTTAAATACCTAAGGGTATAAAAATCTCTCCTTTCCCGTAACTTTTCAGAATTCTACACAGTAAACCACTCTTAATATGCCTAGGCAAGGAATGTCTTCTACTAATCTCTCTGTTTAAAAATATACTAATTAAAAGTCTTCTTGCTTTTGTCTGTTTCAAATTTTAATTGAAATTCAAAGTTTTAAAAACGGGTTTTGCCCTATCCAAAGTCGTGTGCTTCCTGTTACTGAACACCAGAGGGCATCATTCTGTGAAAGCCTGGGTTTGGGCGAGGGAAAGAGAGAAGGAATTCCACTCCTAATGAAAGAAACTGACTTTTTAATGTGTACCCTTATCTACCATAAAACATTACCATGGTAACAGCACCAGTTAAGATGATTGTATATTTAGGTCACAGTATGAAAGAAGGATCTTGTACATGTAGGGGGCAGGGAGGGAGAATGGAAACGAAATAAAGTAAGACAAGAATATATAAAGTGTGGAAGCAGGCAAACCAGCCAGAACTATCTCACCCCTTGCTAATAGCAGTTTCCCAAAGTCACATTATGTCTTTCAAAGCAAAGGTGGCTAAAAACTAACTAAAACGAAAAGCTGCCTTTGAAGTTCAGACCCTTAAGTACCAGCAATCTTAATTAAGAAAGAAGCACTCATTCAGCAAGGCAAAATGAATACAGGGCTAGGCTGGAGGTTGGGATGTATGCAGTTCTTCGTTAGGCATCACGTTGGAAAAGCTTCTCCATCCACTTCAACAACACAAATTATGAGTTAAACTGCGTGGACGCAAAGAAAGGCCACATGCTAACCTGACTAGCTCAGGGAAGGCCTGTGTGGCAGTTTTGCAAACTCAAAGACCTACAGTCACCACAAAGGATGGCCTGAAATTAGAACTTTAACTAAAAGCAGTTGATAGTGGGTAGTCATGTCTTAGACCAGTATCTTCCCTGATAAAGGTCAATCTTTACCTGAACTGAGCCTATTGTCTTTTTGCACCTAAGATAACATCCTGAAATGTCAGGGTAACTTGTAACTTCCCTTTTTCTGAACCCTCAGGGCACAACCAAATACTATAAATGCCTCCACTGTGATTGTTATCATGTTAATTGTTGACTGTTAACTATCCTGCACCCACCTAAGTAAAAGAGGCATGTATCTATCATTTTACTTTTTATCCAATTCCAGAGCCCCTCCCCCCCTTTGCTTTCTCCCACCTCCCTAATCTATCACCAGTGGATTTCACGTAACCCACTTATGTCTCCTCCTTTGATTGTAAAGTATAAAACAAGGTGAAGAACTGCCAATCTCTGGAGCATCATCCCAATCTGTTGAGATTCTGTTCCCCGGCAATTGTCTACAATTTGGCTCAAATAAACTCACAAAATTTTTTTACAGGTTTGGATGTTTGTACGTTAACAGCTGGAAGATATAAAAATTCTCTTTTATCCTTTTGCACCAGACCAAAAAAAAAAAAATCTCAGTATGGTTATAGGTAGAAATAGCATCTGCCAAAATGTAAGGCAATTTTGGTGCCCTCGTTTTCCTCTGCCAGAGGCAAACACTGTTTAATCCCAACAAGCATGTTGCGGCAACTAAGAATCTAGTTGGCTCTGAATCTTTCTCAGTTAGGGTGGAGGGGATACCACACGAATATGCACAATTGAATTAAAAGGAGGGGGAGAACATCATCAAACTCTGGACAGTTTAGATTTCCCAAACGCAGGGCAAACAGTTACTAGCTGTGTGATTTGGGGTCCTTACCTCTGAACTCTGGTTTCCTTGTCCATAAAATGGGAAAAATAACATCTATTTCATAGGTTTGTTGCGATGATAAAATGAGAAAACTGATTCACCCATTCACACATTGAACAAATACTTAACCTAAGATGTGCCAGATACTGTTGTAAACAGTGGGGACAGAACAGATAACATAATACATGGAAGGTACTTAGGACAGTGCCGGGGACTTCGAACACACTCTTTAAAAATGCATTTCTAAGGGGACTGACCTGTTTCCTTTGCACTACACGAAACACACACTCCTAAAATTACCACCACCAGCACCGCCACGCGACCCAGCTGAGCTTGGGTGGATGTAATCAGTGGCCTTGCTCCAATGCCCTCTAATGAAAGCAGTCCCAACACTTGCTCCATGAACCAAAGATAGGCAAAGAGGGGCAGGTGATAGGGACTGACAGCCAGATGTTGACAGCCACAAAGAGGATATTGACTGTGTTTGATATATAGGTGTCCCCTGAGGAAAATCACACAGAGTCCACATCATAAAATGGGCAACCACTTTCAATATAAGTTTAAGTGAAGAAAATCAGTTCTTTAGAGGAACTGGCTAACAAAATGCTTCTCTCTTGATCCTACGGAGTAAAGGGAAGAAAGACTAAGGTAAGATTAAGAGTGGGGCTAGAATGGTCAGGTTTAGACAGTTATAGGCACTTTCTCCCAGGCATACCCCACACAAGGACTAACTCCAGTGATGGAGGCTGAACCCAGCACTTGTGCCTGTTAATAGTATACACACAGGTTCCTACCTTTCTTTATTTTTTTCTTTCTTTCTCCCATTTCCTCTTCATTTCCTCTTATTCTACTGTCCTCTCTTCATCTTTTCTACTTGATTTTACGTTGTTCAGGGCTGTGGGTCAGAGAGGCATGTGCTCCCTAATCAGCCCACCTCTCCCCCTCGCCTGACTTGCCCTCCAGGCCTCCCCCACCGGCCAGCAGGCTGCAAACTGCTGTTTACTTCTCACCTCTGGAACCACCCCTCTCCCGTCTGTGTCCTTGAAGCTGAGAGCTGGCTACCCTGGAACTGAAATTAGAAAATTCCCACTAAATTTACATCCACCTGCTTGCAGTTGGGGGTTACCTGGGCAAAGAAGGGCATAGAGTCACATTCAAAGCAACGTAATTTTTTAATGTGAAAATAGCACTAGCTGACCCCCCAAGTTGACAGACTGTGGGGACCATGCCAAAGGGACCTGTACTTCTGTGTGACTGCCAGTCTCATCCACCTCCACCCCTGAAGTCACTTGAGAACTACAAGCAGGCCCTTTGGGTTCTCTTGAACTTGAACTGACAGGAATATAAAAATCCACCTATTTCCTCACTCCAATCCCCCTCCAGACACCCTCAGGCACACTTACATACACACGCATTTATTGCGTTAGAAAGAAAACCAAGCATCTGTCAGGAAGCACACCCTGAATTTGGGGTCCCAGGACTCTCCCCACTCCCACCTCACTCAGAGTTTTAAAACAGTAAGTGGACGTGACTGGAATTGTTATGCCTTTTCAGGGTCAAGTTTTATTTTTCAGTTTTCAAGGGCATAATTGTTTAACCCAGTAAAGCATGTAGAGTCCATAGAATCTTCTTATCTCTGCCACAACCTGAACACATCACTAATAACAGTGATAACAATAAAAATTCATCTGGCATGAACTTACTGCTTCTTGAGGTTCTTAGCTGCCAAAACCTACAGAGCTGTGACACTTTTAGCACAAAATTCTTCCACTCACTTGACAAGAGTCTCAAAGTCCACCCTCTGAATTGCAGCCGAATGCAGTTCCCAATGTGAAACCCGTCACTGGCCACAACTGGTTTACTTCTATGATTATCAGTGCCCTTGTTGTGAAGGCCCCAAAGATATCACACACACACACACACACACACACACACACACACACACACTCACGCACACACTCCTAATTGTAGTTTCAAACTGTATCATCACCCTTATTATTTGCTTATCAATGAAAATGTACCATGTGCTTCTCAGTACTATGTGTACATACAACCAGATTGCCAACAAAATAACAAACCATGGCCTTTGCCGGGGGTCCAGAGAGTTTAGAACTACCTCACCTTCAGCAACCTCTCCATTCAGGTAAAGCAGGATGGCCAGGAATGAAGAGAGCTGCTGGTCCGCCGGAGGAACCAACCATCTGGATTTCCCTGAGTGGCTGGAGAGAGGCTGCCCACCAAGGGTGGGCCTGGCCTGAGGCCTGGTGGGAGGGGAGGGGGGGCAGAGGCAGGGCACCCAGCCCCAGTCTCTTAAAGCTGCTCCATGCAGCTGGAGGACCAGTCGAGCTTATTCGAGTTTATCTCAGGCTTTTTCTGTTGTCCTACGGTGTTGTTTTTTTGGAGCCGGGGTTGGCTCCGTTCTCCTCTGGCCGGGTCCTCTGCGGAACTGAGGCCGTGGCCATGACCCTGACCTTGGCCCTGGACACGGGCGCGAGGCTCCGTGGAGCCCAGACAGCGGACTGCCCGCTGGAGCGCGGGCGGTGTGCGGTAGAGCGTGGGGACGTGTGTCTGTGGGGCTGGCTGCGTGTGCTGGGGGACAGACACACCACAGGACTGGCTGCCAGGTACCCTCCGCCCCCCAGCGCTAAGAAAAAGAGCAAGAAAGCCAGACAAACCAAACAGACGCAGAGAGAAGATGAACGGGAAATAGAGAGTCAGTGTGGGAGATTCCGGAGCTGGAGGGCTGCGAAGCACTGTGCTTTCGCGGGGCTGGCCACGCCTGGGCGGGCAGACGGGTGACCCTAGGTGGCCTCAGTCACAGAGGTGCGGGCGGGCTGTGAACTAACTTCAGGACACCTGAGGGCAGCTCGGGTGAGATGTCTGCAGGCAGGTCTTCTTGCCCTCGGCTTCTAACTCTGTTTCTCTGCTCTCCTCCCGCCTCTCTGCACCGAGGTGACATTTCCATACAGGCAACAGCCTGGTCTCAAGACCTGGGGTTGGTGAGTTCGGTTGGGGGATTTTGTGGCTCAAGGCAGCCTGGAGGACTGGCGACGGCAGGAGGGGAGAGAAAGAGATGGGGACCCTGAAGGGGAGCTGAGGGAACTGAGGCAGGGGTGTGTGCCGCTCTCTGTCTCTGTGTCCTGGGGGGAATCTTCACCTCTTGAGAGCTCCCCTCGGTGAGCTTCCTCCTGCCCCTCTGAGGGCGCCCAGGGGCTGCGGGCAGGGCTCACAGGTGGAAGGTGTGCGCGATCCACCCCGCGCGGGCTCGGACCGCGTCTCGCGGGTTCCGCGAGCCAGAAGACACTCGCGATCGCTCAGGTCCGCAGGTGCGGACCGCCAGGGACATCAGGAGTGGAGTCACCCCTATCCAGGACCCGAGTCCCGCCGGGCTGCCAAGGGCCCATCGTGAGGCGGGTGTTGGCGATGCCCGGCACGGTCTTGGACCTCTGGAGCTCTGGGCTGAGCCCCTGCCCCCCAGCCTGGGCGGAAAGCCTATATGCTCTGCGGAGCTGAACTGGGACGGGGTTGCACAAGGCTTCCCCCTCCTCTGTCCTGGGACCATTCGCTCATACTTATCCCCCTGCCCCTTGGCCATGGTCCACGAACCGCGGCCCCACAGGGCGGAACCGGGTACGGTGCACAGCCTTGGCGAGCGGGGCCTCCACCCCAAACGCCTGGAAGACGTGGCAATCCAGGCAGCAAGGACCGTGAGGGGTAGGAGAGGGCGAAGATCTCCCTGTCTTTTCAGTGACGGCATCTCGGGGAGCGGGAGGGAGTCGGGTGACAGTGAGGGGTGTCGGGCTGGAAGAGGCAGCGGTGCCCTGGCAGGCGCGGCTCCCAGGCTGCCTTCTGCCTTCCGCGGGACTCAGTGACCCGCGGAATCACAGCCCTGCCCCGCGCGGTGCCTCGTCTGCCCCTTCCTGCCAGACCCGCCATCGCTCCCTTCAGCCCTCCAAGCCCCAGGAGTCAAAGTTTCCGTTTGAGAATCTGCACTTGTGGGGGACCCTCCTCCAGTTTCCCAACCCGGAGCCCTCCGCACCCGGTTCTGGAGATCGGGAGGGACCCCGCTGTGCCAGGGCCCGGGGCGCAGGCAGGCTGAGAGCTGCGCGGCGCGGCGCTCTTACCTGCTGCGGGTTTGGCTCCAGCTACCTCCCCGGAGTGCGACTTCCTCGGTGCAGCCGGCAGGCGCGGGGAGCCCTTCGCGGGTTCGGGGCGGACCGGCTCCGGCGCGAGCTGCGCAGGGCTCAGAGTCCTAAGCCAGCCGCCCGCTCGCTTTCTCCCTTGATCTTGCGAGAGAAAAGGAAAAGATTAGTTGGTGCCGCGACACCCGGAGGGGTGGGGCGGGGGAGGCGGGGAGAGAGCGGAGCCGGTGGTTCTGGCCAGAACTGCGGGGCTCCGGCGCGCGCCGCCAGAGTCGCGCACATCACAGGGGTCCCGGTCCCTCCGCCAGTCGGGAGCCCCTCGGCGGCTTAGATTGAAGTGAAACTGACGCTGCCCCCGCCCTCCACACCAAACCACCCAAGGAGAAGCAAAAAGGACTTTGGAGCCTGGCTTTCAGGAAGATGAAGAGTCTGGAGAACAGAATAGAACCGAGACCTGCATGGACCGGCGAGCCGGGCGGGATGCATTTCTTCACCAAAGTGCTTGGGAAAGTAGTGATCAGAGTAGCGGCAACACCGACTTCAGGGTGCCTGTGGCTATTTCCTAGCGGGATCTGCGGTTGCAAGACTCTGGCCAAGCCTCAGGCTGGCGCGTGTGCGTGTGTGTCCGTGCGTGTGTGTGCGCGTGTGTGTGTTTGTGTGTGCGCGCGCGCGTGCGCTCGCTGGAGCGGGTCTCTGCACCGGGCGCCTTTGGTGTTGAGCAGGAGAGCGGATCCCTTCGTGCGTGTGTGTTCCATTAGCTGCAATGGGCGGACAGTTTCTGGAGAGAACATTTACAATTTTCTTGCAGTATGACAGGATTAATTGCTGGTGAAGGCGTTCCTCCAATGAAATCTTCTCTGCTCTCTGATTTGGCGGTTCTTCTGAGCAAATATGACAGCCTTTTCTCCAGGCTCCTTTCCGCTCCTCTCCACTTCCATGCCCAGAGCCCCGCTCTCCATCTGCAATTTCTACACCAGAACCTTTACAATCACTACTGCCACCACCACCACCACCACCACCCAGCCCCATTCCTGCAAGTATAGGACTGCTCTGAGAGTGCCATGACATTCTGAGGAGACGCAATGTTGCTTTGCCATTGTCGAAGACACTTGAACCCAGTTTTTCCAGGTGGGAAAATGTTAGAATAAATCCGCTATGCTATGGAAACACATAATCGTGCTAAACTGTTCAGATTGTTTATTTCTTTGGGGCATTAATAAATGTGCTAGACTCTAGAGATATTTATTCTCTAGAGATATTTTTCCTTGTTTTAAACACAGATCAATGCCCTTGTTTTCCATGAATAGGCATTTGGGTACAAAGTATTCATGGAATTTGGGGTCTCCATAAAAAATTATAATGCAAGCTTTTTGTGCTCACATCGGCTATAGGTTTTTATTTGTATAATGAGAAATTCTTTCAAAGAGTATTTATTATTTTAGGTGCTAACCCATTTGATAAAGGCACAATGACAGTTCTGAAGTACTGAAGTACACGACTTGCTTTTATGAAAGTGTACGTGTATGTGAAGACAACATCAATGTTTGATATGTTCTACAGGCTGCATTTTCTCTCGCCCAACTTTGTCAAGCAAATGAAAAAAAAAGTTGAAACCTTAAATTGAATAACACAATATTAGATGCATCCCTTTTTGATCACAAAGACAAACAAGGAGCAGGTTGAAGATGCATTGGTTTAATATAGTTAATTAAATTAAATTAAATTCTCAATGCCCAGTCCTTAGCTAAGTGTCAAACAGCATAGAGAATAGCAAATGTTACTCTCTGTTTTTATAAGCTTCCAATCTTACTGCTAAGGAAAGACACTCATATGAAACACCTATATAACGGTTGACAATCAAGACAAGTACACAGCAATATAAATTCACTAGTAAATGGAAATCTTGTAGTTTCTGCCCTTTCAGATATCTTGCAGCCAACAACAAGCAGGACGTAGCACAAACTTAATTTTGAAGTCAGCCTGCAATCATGCATTACAATACTGTGGCTCTACCTTCAGCTTCCACCCTCACATCCCACCATCACTGGGAGATGTTAAGATACTTGTTAGAAAATCAAGACAGCTCTGTTCAGTCTTAATCTCAGCTTCCCCCAGCGTTTGGTCCATTACATTAAATATCTGATTTTGGCATTTCTTCTCCTTTAGGTGCTCTTTAAAAAATGAATCCACAGTTTCTGTCCTTACTCCATTATTTCTTTCTGCTAATCCTCTACAAATTCATGGAGTTGCTTGACTCTTTTTGAACACACATACACACACACATACACACACACACCCCCAAAGCCGAAAAGAAAGGGGCACAGATCTCTGACCAGGAATAGAGAAGAGGAAAACTCAGTAATCTGTTGCTTTTTTGTCCTTTCATACCATTAATGCCTTCTTACCCATAGGACTACACATTCCCAAAAGAGCAATAAAGCAAAAAGTCAATGAAAGCCAAGAAATATTTTCTTAAACTTGAATAAAACTAAGTCTGTGAGTAAGTGAACTACTATGTCCAATAGGAGTCACTATACTTATGTCCTTTTGAAGAGGAGCTGCAAAGAGACGCAGCATTTTCAGCAAATGATCAACAATGTTGTCCATTTTCTTCTTCTAGGTCATCAGTGAAAACACCTTTTTATCTGTACTTGTAGCTGTGCCACTCACTGTGATTTTAGAGAAATCATTCAACTTTTCTATGCCTCGGTTTCTTACTCTGTAAAAGGGACATTGTAATATTTCCTGGGGTTGTTATAAGGATAATAAGGTTTCTTCATGAAAAGTTTTCAGTAGTGTATGGCATATAGCAAATTAGCCAAAATTATAAGACTGTGAGTTAGGAATTTAAAGCACAGATTTCTGGGTTATGTGTCTGACCTACTGGGTCAAAACATTTAAGAGTCAAAATGATAAATATCATGCAATAAGCATGTTAAACATTATGCATCATAATACTAATCCCAAGAAGCCCAATTATTTCCCCCTTCTAGTTTTTTTTCTATACAAACAAAAATTATATAAATTCTGAGCATTTTATTTTTCTCTTAAGCCAGTTCATTTTCTCAGATCAAAGAGTACTCCCCCATCCGAAGAATACAGCTTTTACATTTATTAGTGACCCATGGTGTGGAACGTTTTCCAAAGTGCTTTTTGTAAAGACTTTGTAGAATGCATCTATGGGTTTCTCTTTATCCACATGCCTGTTTCCCACCTCAAAGAACACTAATAAATTAGTAATTTCCACTTGTGAAGCCAAACTTCATTACCTACCACCTCACAGAGCTGGTTTTAGGTGTGCGCTGACAAGTGCAGGAGCCTGAAAGGATGACTTTGAATCTTTGACAAAGCTCGCTTCTGAGTAAGACTGGACATGAGCTCGCCACTAAGGTCAGGCGAGGGGGAATGACTGGCGGGTCTCATTCCTGGGAAGGTGCATATTTGAAGCTGCCACGTTGATTTCAGTGCAGCAATAATGGGGCTTCAGTAATTAGATGTACAAATCGGCGCTCTGTCATTATAAGTGGATTAAGAGGATGACAAGTTCAACTTGAGTGATTTCCAACTAGGTATGGTGGCCATAACATTTTCTTAATTTTTTGTTTTCAAAGAACCAAGAAAATGAAGGTGAGACTTTTGCTTATACAGGGAAAATGAGCCAAAAGCAGGGGGAGATCTTGCCTTGCTCTTCATTTCCCACTCACACAAACTGAGAGTTGAGCGAGGGAAGCACAGCATTTGCCAGCAGGAGGTTTGGGGAAGGCAGACTGATTTATCTTATGTATATGAAGGGGCTCAGAACAGGCCTCCCCAAGTTGTACCGCTTGGACATGTGGATTATTTCAAACTAAAGGCAATGAATACCATACAGGCTCAAGAAACTGCTTTTACCTCTCCCTTAAAGAATTTAAATTGTGAGCCTTGCCCATAAGGAGCTATTATCAGAAATAAAATTTTATGCCTTATCTGTATGGCTGGGAGAATACCTAATTACTGAACATCTGCTTTCCTTATCATCCTGTAAATTATCCTACCCCTCCACCCCCTGAAGCTCTAGGCCCCTATCCCATTCCTTGGCTCAAGATGATAGCATGTGTACCTTATTTTAATGTTCTGTCTTGGAACCTCTCGTGTGTGTGTGTGTGTGTGTGTGTGTGTGTGTCTGGGGCAGTGGTTCTCAATCTGTGGGTCGTGACCCCTTTGGCGGTCGAACGACCCTTTCACAGGGGTCACCTAAGACCATCCTGCATATCAGATATTTACATTATGATTCATAACAGTAGTTATGAAGTAGCAATGAAAATAATTTTATGGTTGGGTCACAACATGAAGAACTGTATTTAAAGGGCCAGAAGGTTGAGAACCACTGATAGGGGGTGGTTCTTGTATGTATGAAATTAAATTGAATTTTCCCCTGTTAGTTTGCCTCATGTCTATTTGATTATTAGACCATCCAAAGAACCTCTGTGAGGCATAGGAAAATTTTCCTCCCCAACGTATGTCAGGAGAACCTTTCTCTTCTTTGATCTCAGTTTGAAAAACAACAATTCTGGGTTTAAAATAAACGTACACTAAACAACAATTGCTGCCTAAATTGAGTTCTTCAGTCTCCCTCACTGTTTTTGAATTGTTTTTAAAAAGATGTTTTAATGACTTTTAGAGAGATAGGAGTGGGAGAGAGAGAGAGAAGCATTGATATGAGAGAGAAATAGCCATCAGCTGCCTCCTGCACAACCCCTACTGGGGATTGAGCCCCAAACCTGGGCATGGGCCCTGCCCAGGAATTGAACCAGCAACCTTTTGGTACATGGGAAGGAACCCAACCAATTAAGCAACAGGAGCCAGGGCCTGTTCTGAAATCTTGATAACACCATGATAAACACACCATTCTCCTTAGAGTTATTTATTTTTCCTACAAACCTTCTCAGAAAGCAATTTACATGCTTCTATTCTCTAGCTAAAAAATATGATCTCTTTTTCTCCTAGAAAATCCTAAGCTTTCCTTTTTCAGACTCCACAATAGGAGTTTCCATGCACAAGTGGGACGGATTCCCAGTGATGTTTGGTGACAGTCTAACAAACAAGGATTTGCTATTTTTTTCTTTTCCTTTTTTTCTTGAAATTTGGCACCACAGCTGTCTTCAACTCTTCCTTTCTAGCAGCGGCGGTGTGATCCAAAGCCTGAAAACATTTACTGCTGCTGAGTCTAAAATATTTAAAATACAGAGTTATTTTTCAAACAGGGAATGGGAAGAGGGGGATAAAGTGAAACACCACCCTGCAAAATGTTAAGCAGCTGCAATGGTGGTAAATCTGTGTTAAGAACGAAGAAAAAAAGCCTTTCGGGAGTGAGTTGACTTAGAGAAGTTGTGTGTGTTTGTGTGTGTGTGTGTGTGTGTGTGTGTGTGTGTGTATTCCTCCGACTGGAGGTGATGCTGAGTTCCTCTTCAAAGACAGGGGAACTGACACAGTCAACCACATCCACTTCACCTTGACTTTGAGGAACAGCTTAAACTTCCCCTTTTCACAGCTTAAGTCAGATGCTAGACTCTCCGATGGAGATGCGATTGTAGCACCTTCAAAGTGAAGGTCTTATCAGACTCTTCTCTGTGGATAGAGCCCCAAATTATTTGAATCAATAGCTCTTTGTGAAGGAAGGAGTAGTTTCTAGGAACACTCAAAATATTTTTAGTCTGTAAGGAAGCCTAATTTCTTAGATTTTAGAGCAGCGGTTCTCAACCTGTGGGTCATGACCCCTTTGGGGGTCGGACGACCCTTTCACAGGGGTTGCCTAAGACCATCAGAAAACACATATATAATTACATATTGTTTTTGTGATTGATCACTATGCTTTAATTATGTTCAATTTGTAACAATGAAAATACATCCTGCATATCAGATATTTACATTATGATTCATAACAGTAGCAAAATTACAGTTGTGAAGTAGCAACGAAAGTTATTTTATGGTTGGGGGTCACCACAACATGAGGAGCTATATCAAAGGGTCGCGGCATTAGGAAGGTTGAGAACCACTGTTTTAGAGTGAACTCAGGAGCCGCTCATGGGAATTCACATAATTTCTCAGATCCTCAATTTACCTTGTTCTAAAGCTAACTAAAACTTGCCCTTCAAGGTGGAAATATCAGGTGGAAATTCTACCACACTTCAGGAAAACATCCTGGGAGACACCACAACATAGGACAGCCTCCTCATTAAATTTGATCTACCCCTTATTTCTTTTTTTCCTTTTTATTGAATTTATTGGGGTGACACTGGTTAACAAAAATTATACAGGTTTCAGGTGCACAATTCTACACACATCATCTGTACATTGTATTGTGTGTCCACCAACCCCAAGTCAAGTCTCTTTTCATCAGCGTCTATCCCCCCATACCCTCCTCCACCTTTCCCCAGCCTGAAATCACCACACTGTTGTCTGAGAGCGACTGAGATCATTGTGATGCAGAAAGCAGTGTTTTGCCAAACAAGACTCAGCTGAGCAAGTCTGATAATATCACTCCGTGTAGACCTTTTCACTTTAAAAACAGACCTTTCCTTCAACTAGTGAGCCCAAAGAAGCGTTTCCTAAAGCTTTCCTTATGTTACTGTGCCTAATAAGATGGATCCTGGAGACTTTGTCCTTCCTCATTTACTCAGCAAGGTGACTGGTGTTGGCTGAAGGACCTCATTTACAAGACCTCATGGGCAGTATTCTGTAAATCCCTGCAGAAAGGAAAGAGGCCAGGCCCCAGGCAAATCAATGGACCTGCTGCATTCCTGCAAGGCTTTTATTGACAAACATGTTCCTAGAAAGTGAGTTATTTACAAGAATGCCCAGTGAGCACGTATTGGTAATTATTGAAGGTCTTCAATAACAACCACTCAAAACCTATCCGTAGAGTGCCACAGCCCACACAGT
This sequence comes from Myotis nattereri, assembly GCF_964212035.1. Taxonomy (NCBI): domain Eukaryota; kingdom Metazoa; phylum Chordata; class Mammalia; order Chiroptera; family Vespertilionidae; genus Myotis; species Myotis nattereri. The sequence goes on along the minus strand of NC_138086.1, from coordinate 27,575,419 downwards.
GTCCTCTCCTTTTATTAATGTCAGGATATGGAGTACAGATGCCCCTGCTTGATGGTAACCCCCTGGTAATGTTTCTTCTTGAGCAACTCTCAAGTAAACACGCTGCCATTGCCTTGCTTCCTTCTGCAGGGACACTTCTGACAATGCCAGATCGCATCTCTGAGAATTGAGTGTTTCTCAGAAGCCCACCATAAGCTGAATTGAAATATTCTTATTGAGTCAACACATATCTATATATCATTCAATATTCTCTTAGATATCAGGGCAACAACAACAAAGAATGAGAGAAGATTCCTGCCTTCCAACAGCTTCACCCAGTTGGAGAGAATAACATGAACAGAGCTGTTGTTCTTAGGCACCTGTAATAAAACCTTTGATGTCATTACTGTGGGGACACACAGGGAACAGCCTCGACACTTCTCTATCAGGGTGGAGATTCCAGAAGTGGATTCCACCTAAGGTATACTCTACCTGGGATTTGGAAGCTATAAGTTAGATTTTAGGAGAAAGATACTCTGGATGATGAAACAATACTTAGAACACTTAAAGCAATCACCAGGAAGGCCCTGTTAAAACTGAAGATATATTAATGACCATGGAAGGGGAGCAGAATGTACCATCCCAGAATATGCCTCTTTGGCATAGGGATTATTTTGAGCTGGTTATTTTTAAGAAACAGCAGATACAGGAGAAGCTCTGAAAATGAAGCAAAAGTTATCTTTTTGGTCTGGGCAAAACTACCCTTTGCTGATCTAAGTAGCTCTCCCAAGACCTTTGGGGCATTAGCTTTGGCTGCAGTAAAAGTGACTCTTTGGCCAGCAGTGGTGAAAATCATGCAGGAGCCCCATGAAGGAGAACAACTTGCTTGGCAACACAGACACCATAGTTTCATAGCAACAGGCTCCAGCAACAAGGGACTTTTACATTTGTACTTGCAGCTGGACTTCAGCTTTCAGCTAAGCAGTCTCTCCCTAGTACCAACTCTTAGAAAGGTTCACCTCAACAAAATTTGAACTCTATTCCTTTCATTTCCCTTTCCTGGAGCAACAGTGTAATTAATAGTTCATTGTTTTGGAGTTTGTTATTTCTTTTTGGCTTCTTAAGAGGCATTATCCTGTATGCTATTTGCTTATGAAGTTATTACACTTCCCACAGTGAACCTGTGTTAAATAAATTATTGACAAAGACAATCTCAGTCTCTGAGCATAATCTTGCCTCCCAAAACAAAACAGTATCTCTGGTACATAGACACTTACATAATTTCTTGAGAAGAAAACTCTTGGTCAAGGCTGTCACAGCTCATTCTAATTATATAATGGCATTGGGGATGAGGATAATGTTATTAAGAACTGGAATGCAGTCCTTGTTCGTGGAATGGACTTAAAGGAATAGAAATTTGTTTCGGTATGCAGAATAATACTGGGCTTATCTCTGGGGATGTTCTTATATGTCTTGCCAGAGAGCTGGCCCAGAGTGATGAGTGAGAGAATGAAAATGGGGGAAAGATGTAAATTTTCAAGATTAAAGTGGGGCTATGCCACTCAGCATCCAAGAAGAGCAAGTCTTTGTAGAAAGCTTCTTTCTCATCATCTCTGAAGCAGGACTACATGGACAATAGTAGGAGAGTCAAGAAGAAGGAAAATTGCTAAAGTATGACTAGTAGACTTGCTTATAGAGCCAAATCATGAGAAAGATGGGATCTAAAACTCTCAAAGCAAGGTTCATGTTCAAACTTTGTCACTTATTAGACAGATGACCTTGGAAAAAATGCCTCATCTCTTTACAACTTAGTTCCCTCGTGTAAAATAATGTGCAGATTCTGTCCCAGAGTCATCATGATGATTAAATAAAATATTTAATAATATATTGCCTAGAATATTAGGCAATATGTGGCTGGGGGCAGGGGAAGTTTGGGTCAGAGTGTTGATCTTATTCACTCAGATCACACCAGAAAAATCTATGTGTATTCTTAGCAGAAAGATGAAGGAATCATTGTCCCCTTTACTTTCTTAGTCTCATCAGCTGCTGGTACGGAATATCAGATCCAGGTACCCTTGTCCTTATATGGCTGTCAATAAAGAAAGGTGAAATTTCTCCTCTAAAACAAAGATTCCTGTCCTCCCCTGTGTCAAATATAGGACTCCCAACAGTTGCTTTGCTCTGGTTTCTAAAACTATGAGCAGTGATACCTTTTAACTATAGGAACGAGCATCTATCCTCAGAACATAAGTGCTCTCTGATAGTAAAATGATATAGAAAAACTCCCAATGAATCTACGCATTTATACAAGAAACTCAGATTTTCTTTCTGGACCAACTAAATTTACAAATGGTCTCTCCTTCCAGTCTTTTAGCTCTTAAACATTTTCTCAGGCCCAACTGATACTCTGTCTCTATGCATCCTACTGACTGGCTTGAGATTCACCAGATAATATTGACCTCAACTCTCCCCTTCCTAGTGCTTCTGTGCAAGTTTAGACTTGGACTCCTTCTTAAATTAAGTATTGTTTTTTTCTGGGCTGAACCATGCTCCTGTTGTCTCTTTTAACCTGACAGCATTTCTTATTCATCTGGGTGTGATCATTGTAGGTGGGCTGTAAGCATAGTAAACACTTTCCTCAGTCACCAAGTCAGTTTTGTTTAAGTATATTCAATCTCAAATTTAGTTTCATGCAGTTAATTGCTCACAACTTGAACAAGTATAGAGAATATTTATCAGGATACTGTTATATGAATATGATGATGATGATCCTCATAAAGGAACTTTAAACTCCTATCCCAATCTGAGTTGTCTTTGGCTCTGGGCTTGTTATCTTGGCCAGAACATTAATATACATATTAACATAAATGCATTATTTATATATCATTCAAAATAATCCCAACACATTAAAAGCATTTTTACTATGGCTGCTTAGTGACAGTGACTTATTTTGCAGTGTTACAATTGGCAAAATTTCTTATTTTATGCTCTCTCCTCTCCAGAACTTTTGATTCTTGTTTTTGGCTCTCATCTGAAGATATTACTAAATTTAATATGTGACTTAAAAGGAAAGTATTGAAGCAACAGACTAATGAAGATATAAAAATAGGAATAAATTTTAAACATCATTGCAGTGGATGGAAAGATATTAGGATAGAGAAAGGGAATGTAGGAAGAGACACACAGACCAAAAGAACAGAATTGAGAGCCCAGAAATAAACCCAGATGTATATGGGCATTTTGACAAAGGAGCCAAAAACATACACTGGAGAAAATTGGAAAGGTGCATGCAAAATAATAAAACTGTACAAAAAAATAACTCAAAATGGATCAAAGGCCTAAATATATATCATGAAACAATAAATTACATAGAAAAAAACATAGGTACTAAACTTGTAGACATTGGCCTTAGAGGGATTTTATTAATTTGACTCCAAAGATAAGGGAAGTAAAAGCAAAAATGAATGGGACTATATCGAACTAAAAAGTTCTGCACAGCAAAAGAAACTGTCAGAACAAAAGGGCAACCAACCGAATAGGAGAAGATATTTGCAGTCAATAGCTCCAATAAGGGGTTAATATCCAAAGTATATAAAGAATTCATACAACTCAACAAAAAACAATCTAATTAAAAAATTGGCAGAGGATCTGAACAGACACTTCTCTCAAGAAGACATACAAGTGGCCAACAGAGATATGAAAAGACGCTCAACATCACTAGCTATTGGAGAAATGCAAATGAAAACTACAATGAGATACCACCTCACTGCTGATAGAATGGCTATTATCAATAAGTCAGGCAATAAGTGTTGGAGAGGCGATGGAGAAAAATGAACCCTCAGTCACTGCTGGTGGGAATGTAAACTGGTACAGCCACTATGGAAAACAGTCTGGATGCTCCTTAAAAAACATTATGAATAGAGCAACCATATGACCCAGCAATCTGTCTTCTGGGTATTGACATGAAAAATTTAAAAAACACACATTTATTTGCAAAGATATATGCCCCGCTATGTTCATTGCAGCCTTATTCACCAGGGCAAGGCATGAAAACAACTAAAGTGTCATTGGATAGAAATACTACTCAGCCATAAGAAAATATAAAAGACTGCCATTTGGGACAACATGGATGGATCTTGGGAATATCATGCTAAGCAAAATATGTCAGGCAAAAATATCAATAACCATATAATTTCATTCATGTGGGATATAAAACTGAAAATGACAAAGACAAACAAAAACTCAGACACAGATAACAGTATGGTGATTACCATAGAGAAGGGGGTGGGACAATAGTGAAGGGTTATGAAGGGGGTCAAATGTATGATCACAGATGGCAATTCGACTTTGGGCAGTGGGCAGACAATGCAATATACAGATGATATATCATAGAAATGTACAAAATCTTTTCAAAAATTTTATTTATTGATTCATTTTAGAAAGAGAGAGAGAGATAAAGAGAGATTTGTTGTTCCACTTATTTATGCATTCATTGGTCATATGCATCCTGACCAGAAATTGAACCCACAACCTTGGCATATCAGGGAGATGCTCTAATGAACCAATCTACCCATCAAGGGCCAAGGCCCATGTAATTGTATTAACCAATGTCACTCCAATACATTTAATTTAAAATAAGTAAGGCACTTGCCAAATGAAATTTGATGTCTTAGTGGAGCCAGTACTCATGATCTTAACAGAGTCAACTGGGAACCAGCTCCCTGTGTCCACCACAAAATATGTCCATGGGAAGATGGACACTGAAATAAGCACAGTCAGGACAAGGCAAGGACATTGTTTGTGCTCCTTTGCTAAACTGTTACAGTATGGCCCTGATGCTAAAGACGTGAGTGCCTCCCATGCAACTTATAAACCCATTCCACGGAGATCTTCTTAGGGGTAAATAAGTGGCAAAAACAAAAATAGTTCTAAAGAAGCTTCTATTTTTTTCCCTTTTTGCTTGCATTCTCCCTAGTGTGGTAACAGTTGTCTCTGTGAGCCTCTTTAGAAACCTGGTGGCAGAGACAAAAAGAACTTATTCAAGAGAGACGGGGTGGGGGGGGGGGGAGGGGGGTGATGACAAGTAGGAGGAGATAATTGAAATGGGTAGCCATCTAGTTGCTAAGGATAAGGGTCAGAGTCTAATACCCCAAACCAGCGTGCCACAGTGTTTCTCAGAATGGATCCATGGTGAACCAGAAAATTTAATCTAAATGTTTTATTAAAAATATAAATAGCATCTTCATTGCCAGTGTTACAAAGCACAGCAGCGCTAGGGAGACAGTGTTTTTTAAGCATTTCTATGTGAATGTGTAAATATGCAGAGTAATTCATTTTGCTTTCAGCGAGTTCTGAAAAATAAAAGTGACCTTTTAGTATAGGCAATAATACTTCATAATACAATTTAAAACAACATGAATTTATAGATGAATGGTTCTTTTGGAGTAGATCTCAAGTCTCCATTCACCTTCTCTTAAGTCTGCTCCCATCACTGTTAATGTTTATATTTTTCCTTAATAGTGACCATCTTGACCTACTTAAACATACTTTGTCAAACATTTGTCTTTTTTGCGCACACTTCTGTGTGATGAAATCAGTAAGTGATCAAGTACACAATATCATCTTATTAAAGTGGGATGAATTGGGTGAATAGGCACCTGGCCACATCTGGAAACATCAGCCTCTTGTAACCAGGTCACTGGAAGCATTAAAATCATGTGGTCTGAGGAATGATCACTTTGGCCATTTTATATTTCTGAACTACCCTAGTATTCAAATTTATGACATTAGGCTTCATGAGTTTAAAACAAATGTTAACCACTTGATAAATTTGTTCTGAGATTGAACTGCAAAATAGCTTGGCTTCCTAAATGGAATTCAACAGTGATATCTTAGTAGAAAGTGCCCTGAATCTTAATCCAAATTCTTCCAAATCATTTGGCCTTGGCTATGTAATTTAATTCTTCCATGCTTTAACCCTCTTTATCTAAAAATTGTCAATGTGTTGATCCTAAGTGATTCCAGTACTTTAAATATATTTTGGTATCTCAAAATTTATTATGTTTTGAGAAATCCAGCTAGTCAATCTTATGATGATTTTTATAAAATTCAATGTGAATATTGATAAGAGTTAGCTAGCTAGCTTCATTAGGCAGACCGGAAGGGAGGTCCAGGGAGGATAGAGGTATCTCTGGCCTAAGCAATTAAAACAGCCATAAACCAAGGACAGAGACAGAGGTATTTCTGGTCTAAGCAATTAAATTGGCCATAAGTTAGATCACAAGCAGCCCTGACCGAGCAACTGGGAAAGCCATAAGGGAGATAAAAAGCAACTCCAACCTGATGCGATAAGATGACCAAAAAGGAGAAGTGTGGATTCAGGGACTGTGGGAACGGATTACAAGGCTGAAGTCCCACAGTGGGAAAGGCACAATAAGGGAAAGGGCGGTCTCTAGAATATATAATACCTCAAGACAAAAAGAGCAATGGCCACCCTCTTTAGGGGACCCCTCTGTCTCTCTGTGCCAGGAGAGACAGAGTCATAGAATTAGAATTTTGGGGATAGTATCTGCTTGTAATAAAGTTTCTGTACTTCTCACCTACCACCTATTGTCCGTGGCTTCATTCTTCGAATCTGTGTGGACAGGAACCTGGAAAAGAAATCACCCTTGCACCCTGCTCACAAACAAACAAACAAACAAACACCTCAAAGCAATCAATATGTACGAAGGATGATAGGCAGAACAATGCCTCACCCTCCAAAGGTGTCCAACTGGAACTTCTGAATATGTTACCAAACATGGCAGAAACAGAACTTAGACAGCAAATGGAATTAAAGTTGCTAACCAGCTGACCATACAATAAGGAGATTATCTATCCCGTATTATTCAGTTGCTCCCAATGCAACACCAGGGTCCTTAAAAGTGGGTGACTGCCCTAACCAGTGTGGCTCAGTGAATAGAGCATCGGCCTGAAGGGTCCCAGGTTCGATTCCGGTCAAGGGCATGTACCTTGGTTGTGGGCACATCCCCAGTAGGGGGTGTACAGGAGGCAGCTGATCGATGTTTCTCTCTCATCAATATTTCTAACTCTCTATCCCTTTCCCTTCCTCTCTGTAAAAAATCAATTTAAAATATTTTTTTTTAAAAAGTGGGTGACTGAGCAGAAGCCTCATGTCAGAGTAATGTGATGAGAAAAATCACTTTACTGGCCAGTGACGGCTTTGTAGTTGGCAGGGGCCATGAGCTAAGATGTAGGCAGTCTGTAGAATCTGTGAAATGTTAGAGAACATAGTCTCTCCCAGAGTCTGCAGGAGGAATTTGAGCCCAGTGAGATCCATATTGGACTTCTGAACTACTGAGTTTTGAGATAATAAACCTGAATTGTTTTAAGCATACCAAGTTCATGTTAATTTGCTAGAGCAGTCTTAGGAAACTAATATACCAAATTTCACTAGTGTCATAGAAAGTGATGTAGGCTGAACATTAATTTAGCTTGTCAAAATTTCCAGGTGAGTACTTATGTTAGTTGCAATATAATTGTGCCAAGTATTGTGCCTAAAAGTTTTAGTCAAGTAGAATGGCTTTAATAATCTTCCTAGGCTGGGGGTGGGTGGGGGGATACAAAAACTTAAGGAAGCAGCTTATTGATACTAAATGTTCAGCACTTAGGACAGTTCAGCAATATTTACCAGCTTTGAATCAGTACCTTGGAGAGAGAACAGGACCCATTCTTTCATAGAAGAGTATCCGGAGAGGCAAATATGGTCAATTATTCTGTGGTGTCATTCTCTGTCAAGATCTCTGAAATTTGGAGAGTGATTGGGCTTATCATAACCTAAAAAGGAAACACAAAGGCACCTCATTTGGGGGTAGCTCTGGTCTCACTATCATATTCCATCACCTGAGTTTTGACAAAGCCAGTTGGAACTAAAGCCACATTTTCTCCAACCCAATGCTGCATATTACATGCAGCTTCTGTAAATTTGCTTGGTCTGGATTGCCTTCCTTATGTCTCCTCGGGTGAAAATCTCAAACTCTGCCTTCAATCTCATAGCCCTTGCTTATAATCTGTCTTTATAGTGGCAATGCTCTTGATGAAGAATAAAGGCAAACTGAGCTCATTACTAGAAGATTTGGATAAAAGAAGGTACAGCTTAAGAAAAGCCACTGCTTTATTCACTATTCACTTAATAAATAATATTTTTACTGCCGACCATAAGCCATGAATAGTTTCACTTGTGCCAGATTCTGAACAAACCATTTGGATTAAGACAAAAAATTTTCATTCATGGTTATGTTGTGGGGAAGCAGGCATTAAACAGCCAGATAGATAGATAGATAGATAGATAGATAGATAGATAGATAGAATAAGATCAAACCATGATCATTACTACAAAATGCAAAAGCAAGTAAAGAGACGAATGTAGATTAGGTATTATGCTGTTTGCCAAATATTTATAGTGCTCCTTTCTTATGGGCACAAAGCTGACTGAAGTTGTGCTGGAATAGGGTCATGTGATTGGTTCTACTGATGAGATGTGAACGGTGTTGACGTGACTCAAAGCTGAGCATTTCATTCTCGGTGTGAGAACCTCAGGGGCTCTCCTGCCCTCTGGTAGAGCGAGTGGCAATATTCATGACAGAAGCTCCACAGCCTGAGTCCCTGAGAGACTTCTGCTAACCACAATGAATATGCAGTTGGATTGTGAAATGCAATTTTGTTGTCTTCTTCCCTCCGCTACAAAATCTCTCGATTCTGACTGATAAAGATAGTCAGGGAAGATGTGACACTAAGGGACTGAAATTTCATTGGACATCTGATTGATGATAATAAGTGAGCAATGCTAAGTTCTGGGCTAAGACTATTTCAGACAGAGGAAACAGCTAGTTTAAAGGCCTTGAGATAGGCCTAAGCCAGGCTCCAAGAACACATTGCATAAGTCTGAATCAAACTTGGACATGGATCATAGGTGTGGACATGGCCAGCTTATTTTTTTTTCTTGCCCTATTTCTTGTGTAATAATTTCTATTTCTTCACATGTTAATATTTATTTTGACAAATGTTGATGCTTGAACCAGTATTTTAATTTTTAGAAATCCAATCCCCGCAGTATAGCTAAGGATCTAATTTTTTCCTTACCTATACAATTAGTCTACTCAGGTGTCATCACTTTATATTTTTTGCCATTAACTTTACACCCAAATCCAAGTTCTTCCCATAATTTTCTTTGTAATTCTGGGGCAATGCTTAGGAGCCCAAGTAGCCTCTGAATCACTGCAGCAGCATCATGTTTTTATCCAGTCATTTAATAAATAAATAAATAAATAAATAAATAAAATTTAATAAATATTTATTAAATAAATATTTATTAAGCAACTACAATGGGCCAGATTCTGGACAAACCACTGGGGCTACAAGCGGTGTACATAGACAGAATATTCAGTGTTGTGGAGGAGACAAACATTAAGCAAGCAATTGCACAAATTCAATGAAAATGACAACTGTGATAAATGTAATGGAATAAAAGGTCATGTTGCTCTGAGAATACATCATAGGGGGATTTAAATCTGCCAGGGAGGTCAGAGAAGGGTTGCATAAGGAAGTGAAGCTCAAGGTGACATCTCATAGATGAGGACAAATTAATCAGGTGAAGAGTAGAAGGAAATATTAGCTAGGAAAAAGGAGCCATAGGTCAAATCTTCTATGGAGGGTAGAAAAACCTAAACAAGGTAGAGTAAGAATGAGAGGAGATGGGTCAGGCGGGCGTGGAGGAGGGAAACCATGCATGGAAATATCACCATGATCAGGAACACTATCTTTATAAAAGTACTGGGAAGCCACTGCAGATTTTAGTGGGTATGGGGAAAGATGACTATAATCAAATGTGTTTAAAACAAATGTTCTGGCCACATGGAGGAGAATGGGTTAGAGGAGGTCAAGAGCAACTGTGGATAGGTTGACGTGCCATTGCCTAAGACCAAGGAACAGATGATGGCATCTTTAATTGGGACATTATGGTGGGAATCCAGAAAAGTGATGAATTCCAACGTGTTATATGATGTAAATTTTATGAAATTTGGTGAAGTATGGATAGGGAGGAAGATGAGGGAGATAATGAGGATTATACCATGCAATCTGAGGTGGTGAAAACATTGACAAGAACTGGAAACACTGGAAGGGAACAAGGGGGACTTTCATGTTGGACATATTGAATTTGAAGGATGTTCCAGACAAACAGTTGAAAATACAGATCTGAAACTCAAAGGTCTAGACACATAACTGTGTGAGCTATTTGCTCCTAGGAGGTAACTGAAGCCATGGGCGAGGTTGAGATTGTAGAATGAGGAAGAGCAAGGGCGGGAAGATGGGGGACTAATGGGAGGTTATTAGAGCAAGCAGAGAAAGAGCAGAAGATGTGGGGCTGGGATTAGAGCTGGACCAGGACAAATATCAGGCCCCGGGGTTCTGTCTACCATGGTCCAGGGATAAGATTTTAAAGGACAAGTTCTTCATAAGGGAATTTGCTTCACAAATTAATCATTCAGATTATCTGTGTTAGAGATAAAGGACAGTTCTTGTCTTCAAAATGGGCTACTTCTGTTTTTCCCAGTGCAGTCTACCAAATGCAGTACTTGAAACACATCTATGTTCCAAGCAAACAGACAGCTCCTTTGCTTTAAAAACTGATGTTAAAAAAAAAAAAGACCATAAGATTTGTTTTGTGGGGAGATTTCTTGGATACTTACACAGTTCCATTCTAAAAAATATATGGAACTCTCACAGACTCTCTTTTCTGATTTCCCAACCAATAGAAGATTCACTGTACCCAATTATAAAAATTAAGAAACAGGCATACAGACACTAAGGACAGTGGTAACTAGAAACCAGTAAAGGGAGGGGGCAAGAAAAGATTATCCCAAAGCTTCAAGAAGCAGTATTCTCTGGGGCCATGGCCAGAACACACAATCTCTCTCACCCCAATGTCCTTGGCATCTTTTCTGTATTACAAGTTGGCTAAATACTTTTGAGTCATCCTGATGACCCTGTGGTTAAACTGTATTAACTGTATTCTTTACAATGGCAGATAAGCCCATACAAACCTTTGATTAACTTCCTTAAAGAAAAAAAACAAATGATAGCTCTTGATGGAGTAAACTTGAAAGTTAAACTTTTCCAAACTTCTCATTAACATGTGAACTAGATAAATATATAAAGTATGGATTAATCAGTGCATTAGATCATAGTCTTTCTTGCCTTTAGACATTAGCTGGAAGCATATTCAAACTTAGTGTATTCAGTGTCTTAACTTAGTTTCTAGGGCTGCCAAAACAAAGTGCCATGAACTGGGGGGCTTACACAACAGAAAATATTGTGTCATGGTTCTGGAGGCTAGACTGAAATCAAGGTGTTGGCAGGGTTCGTTTCTTCTGACGGTTACAAGAGAAGGAACTGTTCCAGGCTTCTCTCCTTGGCTTGTAAAAAGCTGTCTTCATGTTCACACGGTATTCTCCAATTTGGCCAGACTCTCTCCAAATTCACCCTTTCTGTAAAGACACCAGTCATATTTGGTTGGGACTCACCCCAATGACCTCATTTTAACTTGTAAAGAGCCTTTCTCTAAAATAGGTCACAGTCTGATGTACTGGGGATAGGGTTTCAACATCATAAATTTTGGGGAGATACAATATAATTTATAGAACTTGACAACTGTGCAAAATGAATAAGTGAGTAAATTAATAAATATTATATTTTGTACCTGCTGTTAATGTTGGTCAAAGGCATGCTCTTTAAAATTTATTTTAGTACTGCTGATGGGTTGCCTTAAGTTCACTTGCCTTATCTGCTTCATGATCAAAGGCAATGTTGAATAATTAATGATAGCCACTATTCTTCCATTATACTTATCAGTCAGCCTGGTGTTCTATCCTTCCATAAATATCACCTCCTCTAGTTCTCTTGTAATCGTCTTTGAGACATGGAACATATATAGATCATCTAAGTATACTTGTTGCATTTAGTATTGTGCTTTGTACACAATTAATCATTAATAAGCATATTTTGAGGTGGATTGAATTAAAATGTTAGTTGTGATAATAAATTTGCTAAGTGGCTATGGAGCTATGCAAGGTTAACTGACTCACAGAGGAGATGGCCTTAGTCTCATTCACCAATGGGTTGAAATGAATCAGGACTCTGGTCACATTCCTAAAACAATGAGCCCAAGGATTGGTGGTCATACTGTCTCCAAGAGTAGTTCAATAGCATCTTGTACTTGGCTAGAGAGGTTGGAACAATTAAAGTTAACCATACCTGATAGAATTTCCTCAAAGGCCACATGCTATTAATTGAAAGAAAAAGGGTAAATACATGTAAATTGTACATAGTTTCTACATTGTTCACTAATTTACATATAGGTTCTGATGTCATTTTAGGTGATTCAGATCTCAGTTCTAACATTACCCTCTTGATCTATAGATAACTTCCCTACTTCATTCATTTCCTACCACTTCACACATTTAGGAATTTCCTTTTAGTGTGCTGACCACTATTGAATATAATCTTTTACATTTTTGTTTACTATCTGTTGTTCTATGCTCCCTTCATTCTTGCTTATTAATATCTTGCTCATCAGGCCCGACTATGGGAGACACTCAAGATTTGTCCAGTGTGACTCTAAATCTCCCTCTGTTCTCCCCTAGACCAGTTCTCTGACTCATGTCTTACCAATCACCCTCGCTATTCATACCACTGGAGCTGCAGTGGTTTTCTTGCTGTTTTTCAAATACCTCAAATACCACTTCCTGTCTCAAAGCCTTTGCATTACCTTCCCCTTGAGTTGGGAAGCTCTGACCACCAAAATCTACATGCTTCATGCTCTCACTTCTTTTGTCTCTTCTCAATATACCCTATTGCCTTTTCTGTAAAGAAGCTCCTCCACTCCTGAGACTCTAATGTCTTGCTTTGTCTTATTTTGATCCATAGCACAGTCACCACCTGACATAGCTTACATTTATTTGCTGCACTGGGTGCTGTGATGCACCTTTCATATACTAGACACTCATTCTCCAGGCTACTGAGCATGTTGTCTGCTCACCGATCATGGGTAATAAACCCACTCCCCTTGACATTGTCTTTGGCTAAACGAATCTGTCTCACTCAATGTTCTGTCCTTCTTAGGGACAACAATATCAAGTTATGGTCAGTGAAAATGCCATCCCAACTCCAGGCCACCTCTGGGGTTTTCTGAGGCCATTGTTAAACTACATCTCAGTTTAGCTTTTTCCTCTGCTCAAACTTGCTTCCTTCTCTCTCTGCCATGTATTGATCCCTATTAAACTTCCTGTTAACAAATCTCCATTACAGAGACTGTTTTCCCGGAAACAGAAGATAGTTCTTACCTGGAGTATAAGCTTCATGAGAACATGTCTTTGTCTGTCTGATTCACTCTTATTCACCATTGCATCCCCCAGTGTCTAGAACACAAAGTGCTGGGTTAATATCTATTGAACAAAGAAGCAAATGAAAAAACAGTATCTCTCCTCCCCCAAAAAGAATTTATGGACTTGGATGGATTCTACATGTTTTTACTGGGAGACAATGCAGAGATGCTTTCAAGAGATTTGTTCAACTCCTTTGAAGAAAGAATGCTGACACACTATGGAAACCGCTCTGAATAACTTATCTTGCAAATCACAATTCCAGTTTTTAGTGCTTCCACCCAAACATCCAGAGTCACTCCAATGTGACCTCAGAGCTCATTTGACCTTCCTAGGAACTACATGAAGAAGACATATGAGCAGTTATCTCTATTTTTTTAAGTGATGAAACTGGAGATTAGAAAGTTTAAATTGACTCATCTAAGGCCATTTGTGATTAGCACCTGCCAGGACTAATACTGCAACTCAAGTCTTCTGAATTTTTGTGCCACGTTCCTTTGTATTATTTTGTCAAGAATAAACCCATCTATTAATGACTGTGTTGATTTCATATAAATACTTGCAACCTCCCCGCCTCCCCACACACACACATCTGATTTGTTCAAGCTTTATTTAAAACTTAATGTCCTTGTTTAAGTAACCAGGCATCCCTCTTTGATTAAGATTCTCAAATTCCTCTGTAGAGTTGAAACAACTTGAAAATTAAATAAAGAGAATCTGCGGCTTTTAAGATTCATTTGTGAAGTTCTTAATACATACCGCAGGGAATTGTAATCATTATGCCATTGATCTTCACAAGTCTTTCTTCCAAGAGCCACTAATTAGCTTGTTGCTATAGAGATGTCAATATAACTTTCTTACATAAAGTCTAAGTTTGAATAGAAGACATGCACAAAGTATTTAACTTACAAAGGGCATATCTTATATTGATATGGAAATCTGTCTTTCTGCACCCATGTGTACACACAAAATACACAAAACAAGAAATAAATGTAATCAAGACATGAATAATAATTCTAGCTAAGTAGTATTTAACTACATCCAGTATTTTTTGACCTCATAATAGGCCACTTGAATCTCATGGAAAATCACTGAGAACATCTGAACAATATGAAGACACCAAAGCTGTTTTAGAGAAACATTCTTCGGAGGAATGAGTCATGCCAACATGTAGCAGCCATGAGAAGGCACTGCTCATTTCTCCTGCTGCGGTGAGCGCAGGTGAACATGCCAGAGGTGCCAGGCAGGCCAAGATGGTGAGAAGTGGGACTACTCCAGCTAATGGCTTTTGCTCAAGAGCTCGTCATTGTTGTGGCTGCATCTTTTTTGGAATTGTGCTATAGTCCAAGATTATTTTCAACCAATCCTCCTTCCTTGCCTCTCACCTTCCAGAAACATTAGATCTGTATTGCTGTCTAAAGGCTCTCCTGCTTCTTCCCCCCATGAATACATCTCTTACATGCACATCTAAACCCACATCAGCATCTGCTTCTCAGTGGATCTGAATAAATGCAAACGATAAACACTTCATGTAGGACAGAGGGTCCCACCTCCACCTCCACACTTCTTATACTCACACACAAGATTCAACATAACATTCAAAGTAACCCAAGTTTTTCTTTCAATTACAGTTGACATTGAATGTTAGTTTCAGGTGCACAGAAGAGTGGTTAGATATTTATATAACTTATGAAGTGATTCCCCGATTGTTCTAGTACCCACCTGGCACCATACATGGTTATTACAATATTATTGACTATAATCCCTATGCTGTAATTTACAGCCCTTGACTATTTTATAATTGCCAATTGGTACTTCATTCAACCAGCCTCCAAAAACCCCTCTCATCTGGCAACCCTCAGTTTGTTTTCTGTGTCTATGAGTTTGTTTCTGTTTTGCTTGTGTGTTTATTTTGTTTTTTTAGATTCCACATATAAGTGAAATCATATAGTATTTGTCTTTGTCTGAGTTATTTCACTTAGCATAATACACTCTAGGTCCATCCATACGGTCACAAATGATAAGATTTCATTCTTTTTATGACCATGTAATAGTCCAAAACATTAGTTCAAAATGGTATGTGCATCCCTATGTTCCTTGAAGCATTATTTAAAATAACCCAAGTTTTGACTATTCATCATTAAGTGTCTAAGAGACATGAAGAAATCACTCTAGTGGAATTTCACAAACCACAACCCCAGAATGTGCAAAAAAATATATTTTTCTTAATATTGCAATTCATCATGATTAATTTTGGGGTTGGTTATGATAGGAAAAACAACCATGGCTGAGATTTTTAGAAATTGTTGCATGTTATAGATTTAAATGGAGAAACATGATAACATCTTTCTCAGCTTGAGAGGGATATATGATATGGAGCTCTAGATAAATAAAAGAAGATACAAGAACTGTCACAAGGCCAGGCAGCTGTCCCTGTTACCCTTGAAGGAGGGAGGAATGTATCTTCTGAGTGACAATCTTCATCAGCAGGGATGGAGGCATGGCAACTGTTTTATTCCTTGATATATAGCTAGTTACACTATAAATCTTTTTTTTTTTTTTAATTTTTTTATTGCTTAAAGTATTACAAAGGGTATTACATATGTGTCCATTTTATCCCCCCGCCCTAGACAGTCCCCCAGCCTCCCCTATCCCCCAGTGTCTTATGTCCATTGGTTATGCTTATACGCATGCATACAAGTCCTTTAGTTGATCTCTTACCCCCCTCCCTCCTGCCCCCCAACCCTCCCCGGCCTTCCCACTGCAGTTTGACAATCTGTTTGAGGCAGCTCTGCCTCTGAATCTATTATTGTTCAAAAGTTTATAATGGTCTCTATTATCCATGAATGAGTGAGATCATGTGGTATTTTTCCTTCATTGACTGGCTTATTTCACTTAGCATAATGCTCTCCAGTTCCATCCATGACGTTG
Organism: Myotis nattereri; assembly: GCF_964212035.1. Taxonomy (NCBI): domain Eukaryota; kingdom Metazoa; phylum Chordata; class Mammalia; order Chiroptera; family Vespertilionidae; genus Myotis; species Myotis nattereri. Next base: position 27,559,070 of record NC_138086.1, on the reverse strand, counting down.
CAAATGGTAAGAGTTCCTTCCTTTTTACAGCAGCATAGTATTCCATCGTGTAGATGTACCACAGTTTTCTAATCCATTCATCTACTGATGGGCACTTAGGCTGTTTCCAGATCTTAGCTATGGTGAATTGTGCTGCTATGAACATAGGGGTGCATATATCTTTTCTGATTGGTGTTTCTGGTTTCTTGGGATATATTCCTAGAAGTGGGATCACAGGGTCAAATGGGAGTTCCATTTTCAGTTTTTTAAGGAAACTCCATACTGTCTTCCATAGTGGCTGCACCAGTCTGCATTCCCACCAGCAGTGCACAAGTGTTCCTTTTTCTCCACATCCTCTCCAGCACTTGTCGTTTGTTGATTTGTTGATGATAGCCAGTCTGACAGGTGTGAGATGGTACCTCATTGTTGTTTTGATTTGCATCTCTCGGATGATTAGTGACTTTGAGCATGTTTTCATATGTCTCTTGGCTTTCTGAATGTCCTCTTTTGAAAGGTGTCTATTTAGGTCCTTTGCCCATTTTTTGATTGGATTGTTTATCTTCCTTTTGTTAAGTTGTATGAGTTCCCTATAGATTTTGGAGATTAGGCCCTTATCAGATATGACATTGGCAAATATGTTTTCCCACACAGTGGGTTTTCTCGTTGTTTTGTTGATGGTTTCTTTTGCTGTGCAGAAGCTTTTTATTTTGATGTAGTCCCATTTGTTCATTTTCTCTTTAATTTCAAGTGCCCTAGGAGCTGTATCAGTGAAGAAATTGCTTCGGCATATGTCTGAGATTTTGTTGCCTTTGGATTCTTCTAGAATTTTTATGGTTTCCTATCGTACATTTAAGTCCTTTATCCATTTTGAGTTTATTTTTGTGTATGGTGTAAGTTGGTGGTCTAGTTTCATTTTCTTGCATATATCTGTCCAATTTTCCCAACACCATTTATTGAAGAGACTATCTTGGCTCCATTGTATGTTCTTGCCTCCTTTGTCAAATATTAATTGAGCATATTGGTTCGGGCCGATTTCTGGGCTCTCTATTCTATTCCATTGATCTATATGCCTATTCTTGTGCCAGTACCAGGCAGTTTTGAGAACAGTGGCTTTGTAATACAACTTGATATCTGGTATTGAGATCCCACCTACTTTGTTCTTTTTCAGGATTGCTGCAGCTATTCGGGGTCTTTTTTTATTCCAGATGAATTTTTGGAGAGTTCGTTCTAGATCTCTGAAGTATGCCGTTGGTATTTTAATGGGAAGTGCATTGAATTTATAGATTGCTTTGGGTAGTATGGACATTTTAATGATGTTGATTCTACCAATCCATGAACACGGTATGTTCTTCCATCTGTTTATGTCTTCCTCTATATCTTTTTTCAACGTCCTGTAGTTTTCTGAGTAGAGGTCTTTTACCTCTTTAGTTAAGATTATTCCTAGGTAGCTTAGTTTTTTTGGTGCGATGGTAAATGGGATTGTTTTTATAATCTCTCTTTCTGAAAGTTCACTATTGGTGTATAGAAATGCCTCAGATTTCTTGGGGTTAATTTTGTATCCTGCTACATTGCCAAATTCATGTATTAAGTCTAGTAGCTTTTTGATGGAGTCTCTAGGGTTTTGTATGTATAATATCATGTCGTCTGCAAATAAGGACAGTTTTACTTCCTCTTTTCCAATTTGGATGCCTTTTATTTCTTCTTCTTGCCGAATTGCAATGGCTAACACTTCCAGTACTATGTTGAACAGGAGTGGTGAGAGGGGGCATCCCTGTCTTGTTCCTGTTCTTAGGGGAAATGGTGTAAGTTTTTGTCCATTGAGAATGATGTTGGCTGTGGGCCTGTCATATATGGCTTTTATTATGTTGAGGTATGATCCTCCTACTCCCACCTTGCTGAGAGTTTTTATCAAAAATGGGTGTTGAATTTTGTCAAATGCTTTTTCTGCATCAATTGATAAGACCATGTGGTTTTTTTCTTTCAATTTGTTTATGTGATGTATCACGTTTATTGATTTGCGGATATTGTACCATCCTTGCATCCCTGGGATAAATCCTACTTGGTCATGGTGTATGATCTTTCTGATGTACTGCTGGATCCGATTTGCTAAGATTTTGTTGAGGATTTTGGCATCTATGTTCATGAGGGATATTGGCCTGTAATTCTCTTTCATTGTGTTGTCTTTACCTGGTTTTGGTATTAGGGTGATGCTGGCTTCATAGAATGAGCTTGGAAGTGTTCCTTCCTCTTGAATTTTTTGTAGTAGTCTGAGGAGGATAGGTTTTAGTTCTTCCTTGAATGTTTGGTAAAACTCCCCTGTGAAGCCGTCTGGTCCTGGGCTTTTGTTTGCTGGAAGCTTTTTGATGACTGCTTCAATTTCTTCCATAGTTATTGGCCTGTTGAGATTTTTAGATTCTTCCTGATTGAGTTTTGGAATGTTGTATTTTTCTAGGAATTTGTCCATTTCCTCCAGGTTGTCTAGTTTGCTGGAGTAGAGCTGTCCATAGTATTTTTTAACAATCATTTGTATTTCTGTGGGGTCTGTTGTTATTTCACCTCTTTCATTTCTGATTTTGTTTATTTGGGTCCTCTCTCTTTGCTTCTTGGTGAGTCTGGCTAGAGGTTTGTCAATCTTGTTTATCCTTTCGAAGAACCAGCTCTTGGTTTCATTGATTTTCTGTATTATTTTTTTGGTCTCTATGTTATTTATTTCTGCTCTAATCTTTATTATCTCCTTCCTTCTGCTCACTCTGGGGTTTTCTTGTTGCTCTCTTTCTAATTCTTTGAGTTGTAGAGTTAGCTGATTTACTACCATTTTTTCTTGTTTTTTGAGATAGGCCTGTAGAGCTATAAACTTCCCTCTCAGGACTGCTTTCATTGTGTCCCATAGGTTTTGGATTGTTGTGTTTTCATTGTCATTAGTTTCCAGGATGTTTTGAATTTCTTCTTTGATTTCATTGGTAACCCAATCAATATTTAATAGCATGCTATTCAGCTTCCAGGTGTTTGAGTATTTTGGGTTGTTTTTATTGCAGTTTATTTCTAATATTATGCCATCGTGGTCTGCGAAGACGCTTTTTATGATTTCAATCTTCTTGAATTTGGGGATACTTTGCTTGTGACCCAATATATGGTCTATTTTTGAATATGTGTCATGAGCACTTGAGTAGAATGTATATTCCGTGGCACTGGGGTGAAGTGTTCTGAAGATGTCTATTAAGTCCATCTGATCTAGTGAGTCATTTAGTATTGCTGTATCTTTGCTGATTGTTTGTCTAGAGGACTTATCCAGTGATGACAGTGGTGTATTAAAGTCCCCTACTATGATTGTATTTTTGTCGATCTCTCCTTTGATATCTTCCAGAAGATTTTTTATGTATTTGGGTGCTCCTGCATTGGGTGCATATATGTTTATCAGGGTTATATCTTCTTGTTGTATTGATCCTTTTAGTATTATGAAGTGGCCTTCCGTATCTCTTGTTATGGCCTTCACTTTGAGGTCTATTTTGTCCGATATAAGTATTGCTACCCCAGCTTTCTTTTCTTTTCCATTAGCCTGAAAGATATTTTTCCATCCCTTCACTTTCAGTCTGTGTGAGTCCTTTCTAATGAGGTGGGTCTCTTGTAGACAGCAAATGTATGGGTCATGATTTTTTATCCATTCAGCCACTCGATATCTTTTGGTTGGAGCATTTAGCCCGTTTACATTTAAAGTTATTATTGAAAGGTACTTGTTTGTAGCCATTTCTTTTTTTGTGTGTGTGGCTGTTTTCTTTCTGGGATTTTTATTTCTTCTTTTTACACCAGTCCCTTTAGCATTTCTTGCATTGCTGGCTTGGTGGTGATAAACTCCCTTAGCCTTTTTTTGTCTGTGAAGCTTCTTATTTCCCCTTCAATTTTGAATGATAGCCTTGCTGGATAGAGTATTCTTGGATTCAGTCCTTTGCTTTGCATCACTTTGTAAATTTCCGTCCATTCTTTTCTGGCCTGATGTGTTTCTGTTGAGAAATCATTTGATAATCTAATGGGAGATCCCTTGTATGTAACTTTCCGTCTCTCTCTTGCAGCCTGTAAGATTCTCTCTTTGTCCTGAACATTTGCCATGGTAATTATGATGTGTCTTGGTGTGGGTCTTTTCGGGTTCACCTTGCTTGGGACTCTCTGGGCTTGTGTGACTTTTTTCTTCCCCACCTCAGGGAAGTTTTCTGATATTATTTCTTCCAATAGGTTTTCTAATCCTTGTTCCTCTTTCTGTTGTTCTGGCACCCCTATTATTCGTATGTTGTTTCGTTTCATGTTGTCCCAAAGCTCCCTTAGGCTCTCCTCCTGTCTTTTAATTTTTTTCTCCAACTGAAGTACAGTTTGGGTGTGTTTTGCTTCCCTGTCTTCTAATTCACTAATTCGGTCTTCCGCTTCTCCTAGTCTACTGTTGATACTTTCAATGGTGTTCTTTATTGCAGCTATATCGCACTTCATTTCTTCTTGGGTCTTAGTTAAGTTGTCGATTTTTTCATCTGTTTCTTCTTGCTTCTTGGATAAGTTGTCGATTTTTTCCTCCATCCGGTGTATGCACTCTAGGACCCTTATTCTGAATTCTTTTTCTGTCATGTTGTATGCCTCTGTATCACTTAGCTGCTTTTCTGGTGAGTCCTCCTTTTCTTTCCTTTGGGGATTTCTTTGTCTACCCATGTTTGATCTCACTGACGTATATAGATATTGAGTCGTTCAGTGGCTGCTCCCTAGGTGGCAGTGGTTCCTTGGGCTGTGGTTGCTCCTTGGGCGGTTGTGGTAGCAGCTGCTCCTCTGTTGTTAGCGGGTCTTCTGATGGGTGCTGTTCACAGCTGTTGTGGCTCTTTTGGCTGGTGGAGGGAGGCTTCACCCACAGCAGCTGTTCCTCAGACAGAGCGTGTGGAGATCAGGAGGCCGCTGTTGCTTGGATCTTTCTGTGGGGAGAAGCCGAGTTCCTCTGAGTTCACGTAGTCGCGCTGCTTGAGAGCCGTTGTTGCCGGGTTAGTAGCTGGTCTCTGGATGCCGGCGACAGTCACCCAAGATGGCACGGTCTCCGCGGCTGTGCCGGCGCACCTGGAGAGGTTTCAGCCTCAGCCTCTAACCGTTCCCTTTATCTAGGATTTCTCTGTCTTTCCTGGCTGCAGACTGTCTCAGCTGAATCTCCTCTGCTTATTCGGGCTGTATGCTACCCGTTTCAGCTGCCCGCCCTTATCTGCTCCGGGACAAGGCACCGACATGTCTGTCTAAACCTCCGCCATTTTCTCTAGCCCTATAAATCTTATAATGCAATAGTAAACAAACCAATTTTTTTCTGGGAAGCATTTGTGTTTATTCTGATGTCCTATATAAAGTTGTATAAGAGCCCTGTCAGCATGGCTCAGTGGTTGAGCATTGACCTATGAACCAGGAGGTCACGGTTGAATTCCTGGTCAGGGGATATGTCTGGGTTGTAGCTCGATCTCCAATGTGGGGTATGCAGGAGGCAGCCAATCAATAATTCTCTCTCATCATTGATGTTTCTATCTCTCTCCCCCTCTCATTTCCTCTCTGAAACCAATACAAACATATTTAAATAAAAAAGATGTATGAGAGAATACTCTTCGATAGTCATTGCATCTTGGGACATAATGTTATCAGAGTAAGTACATTGAAAAAGACGTGGGCATGTACATCAGCTCCCCGAGCAATCAGCCACCCACCTTTGGGTAAATCCCTATAGGCTCTCTGAGTTCAAGTCCTCTCATGCATAACAGTGTTGTAATACCCAGGATTCTTAGCTTAAAACATTATGCATATTGAATGGAGGGGAAGTTTTTACAAGGGTTATGTAAATTAGAAAGGTTGGACAAGAATAATAAAATTTTTCTCTTTACAACAAAAGTCTATGCCATAAAATTAGCAAAATTTAAACCTCCCATTGTTTCACTTGTTAGAACAAAAATTGCACAATTTCAATGTGGGGTGGAGGGTGGTTATTGTGATCTTTCCTGTATGTTGCACATGTCCTTTGTGGTTTTCAACTCTTAATGCACTGTGTTTGTGTTGGCTAATGCTGGGCAGACCATCTCACTTCCATCTACAGGCAAGAATATAGATTTTTAAATGTATCCCCTATAATTTATAAACCAGTGACCAAAGCACTAATAAATATGACCTGGAGTTTAAATTTGAATCACTTTTCTTTCTCCCACAGCAGGATCCTGTAGTGACATTTACATTTCTGTTTAATATTTTATTCCTCAAATTAAAATATCAGCAACAAAATCACATCTTCCAACCCCAGGCCTCCATTATTAATTCTAACATCAGGTCCAAAATGTCTCCTTCTCTCTATATACCCGTGGGCAATATGCAACGCAAGTATTCTTATATCACCTTTGTGTATTGACAGGGCCTCCAAGGAATCTTCCCCATATTTGTAGTTCCTTATTCCTTCATTTCTCTGCATATTATAGCTCTTAATGCATTAGCTTAGCAATGTAGGTCTCTTACTCTGAAATCAGTGACTTCCCATTAGATGAAGCTCATACTGTTTAGCCTGACATTCAAAGCTGTCTACAACCTGACTCAAAGCTTTTCAACAATATTTGTCATTATTCTTCTCTATTTGTGTGTGTATGTGTGTGTGTGTGTGTGTGTGTGTTGTTGTGTGTGTGTGTGGCGGGGGTGCGGGGGTTACTCACTAATTTCAGAACCAAGGTTGTATTTTTCCTCCTTCGTGTTTCTTCTTCCCCCCAAGCAAATGCTCACTCCCCCTCAAATATCACTATTTGGACGGCCTTGAGAGATATCCAAAGCCCTTCACCTTAAATCGAGATACAGAAAGATTAGGCAGACCCTGATGACTGCACCCAATAGCTTGCAGTGAGTTGGCAACTTAAATGAGGCTAATACCCAGATCCTGTGGGTTCTAATGTAGTATTCTCTGAGAACCAATTTAAATGTGAGCCTGTCATCAATCCTTCATGATTAAGCCAGTTGGGAATTTGCTCTATCTTTTCGGAATCCCTATATCACTTTTACTGTCTCTATAATTCACATGAATATTAACCACTGTGGTGCTTTGTGATATCTCTTCATTTTTCCTATTGATTTTTAAATTACAAAAGTACTAACCACTTGCTATAATACATTGGAACTGCATGGAGATGTACAAAGAACAAATGGGAAGATGACTAACTACTACCCAATAAGTTCTCCACCCACAGTAACAACTACTAAGAATGTATTATTGTTTAGCATTATTTTTCTATGCATCTAGGTAGTTAGTATACCTAGGAAAAGAGCCAGTCTGTTCTTTGCAGAGCTCACATTTAATCTTATGCTTTCATTAGCTCTCTTTTGTTCTCTCTCCCAAGTGCACATATGCACATGTGTACTCAAAAGCACACATTTAACGTGATCATTTGACAATCAAATAATCAAATTATATATAGATCAAGAGGCCGGGGGCATAGATTTATGCACCGGTGGGGTCCCTCAGCCTGGCCTGCACCCTCTCACAAACTGGGACCCCTCAGGGGATGTTGGAGAGTTGGTTTTGACTCGATCCCCACAGGCCAGGCTGAGGGACCCCACCGGTAAATGAATACATGCACTGGACCTCCAGTATGCATATATGATCTTTGGTTAATCTCTTTCTGCCCTCCCCTTTCCCCTCTTCCCTCTGAGATTCATCAGTCTGTTCCATGTTTCCATGCCTGTGCACTGAGTGTCTGCTACCTGATGGTCAGTGCGTATCATAGCTACCAGCTGGTTGGCCGGTTGTCTGGTTGACTGGTCACTTAAGCATATATATATATATATATATATATATATATATATATATATATATGTATATATATATATATATATATGTGATTTTATACATGTAATTATAATTATACTAGAGGCCCAGTGCACGAAATTCATGCATGAGTAGGGTCCCTAGGCCTGGCCGGCAATGAGGGCCAATATGTGGAGTAACTGGCAGGGTGATTGGGGTGCCCCTGCTGGCACCCACCTTGGCCTGCCTGGCACCACCTGCTTAATGGCCTTGCCCCCCCACCGCCACCACTGGTCGCCTCCCTCTGTGGGAGGTGACCGGTGGGGCGATTGGGGGGTGGCACTGCCTGCTTGCTGGCCAGCCATGCCCTCCTGAATGCCCCACTACCACCCACTTGCCGGCCAGCCCCCCCGCCCCCACCGCCACTGCTGGTCACCTCCCTCTGTGGGGCAACCAGCAGGGTGATCAGGGGGCCCATTGGCACCCACCTTGGCTGGCCTGGGGCCTGTGGGCTGGGGGAAGCTCTTGCATTGAGCATCTGCCCCCTGGTGGTCAGTGCGCATCACAGCGACCAGTCGTTCCACCAGTTGTTCCATGCTGTTCAATCGATTTGCATTTTAGGCTTTTATTATATAGGATATAATTTATATGTGTATATAATATTTTGGATCATTCCAATGTTTTGCTATGACTAGCAATTTGAAATTGAATATTTATGCTCTTATATAGAATACTTATATAATATTTACAGGAGAGATTTATTAGAAAAGAATTTTTATGTCAAATGCGTATACATTAAAAATTTTTATAAATTTTTCAAGTTTCCCTACAAAAGTCACCATCAGCACATGAGAGGATTCATTTTTTCCTTATAGTCACCAATTTGATGTTTCCAGTTTTTACTAAACTGACAAAAAAGCTAACATGTTATTGTAATATACATTTACTAGTATTTACTGATCTTTTCAGCTGTTTATAAACTATCTTTCTTTTTCTGTATATAGTTCCTATTTTTCCCCATTTTCAACATTTCTTTCATTTTCCCCTTGAGTTTTATTTTTACATATTTTGCTATGAATTGTCTTTGTTAAAATGATTTTCCCTTATTAAAGTTAGAATGGGAACTTCAGGTAGAGATTTTCTTTCCACCCTTGTTTTCTCTGGAGTTTTTCATACTGAACTTGCATACAGTAGGTGTTCAGTAAATGTTCCCCGTTCACCTTTCTATGTCAGACTGTCAATTTTGAAAGCTGAGTTAGACAGAAATAAGAGATAACTGAGGACAGATACACACAAATTGTGGGGTTGAGAGGATTGACCATCAGGTTTACAGAGCCTACTGACCAGATACTAAGTTTGTATAAACAATGGAGTTAGGGACATTCACCTCCTTTACTGACCTATCAGACCATGCTGCTTAGAAATCAATCACCTTCTTCATTATTTATTCCACTGCCTGTATCCCTCTCCACACCATAATCATGCACAATTTAAAGCTCCTTCCTCTTCTCTGCCTTAATGTTTTAAATTCATATTATGTTTTTTGGAGAAACAAACCACACTTGATATCATGAGTAAGAGTCAAAGACATAGGCCTGATCCATTTCCTTTCTCTTAGTCAGATGATAAAATACCCCGTTCTTTATATGCAGCTGAATAAAATAAGTAGGTATAATGGGTGGAAAAATAGGGGAAAATATAATCTTCATCCTTTTGCTGTGACGCTTGTATGTGTATATCTCAAGAAAAGACTTAGGCCCTGGCCGGTGTTGCTCAGTTGGTTGAAGCGTCGTCCTGTGCACTGAAAAGTTGCCAGTTTGATTCCCCATCAGGGCACATGCCAGGGTTGCAGCTCCATCCCTAGTAGGAGCATGTAGGAGGCAGTCAATTGATGTATGGCTCTCACATAGATCGATCTATCTATCTATCTATCTATCTATCTATCTATCTATCTATCTATCTTCCTTTCCCTTCCTGTCTCTCTAAAAATCAATAAACTAGTCTTTACCAATAATAATAATAATAAATGAAAGAAGAGCCTTAACCGGTTTGGCTCAGTGGATAGAGAGTTGGCCTGCGGACTGAAGGGTCCCAGGTTCGATTCCAGTCAAGGGCATGTACCTTGGTTGCAGGCACATCCCCAGTGGGGAGTGTGCAGGAGGCAGCTGATCGATGTTTCTAACTCTCTATCCCTCTCCCTTCCCTCTCCCTTCTCCTCTGTAAAATAATCAATAAAATATATTTAAAAACAAAACAAACAAACAAAAAATAAATGAAAGAAGGGAAAAGACAGGCTCATTGAGCCTGTGCAGCTCAGGGCAAACCTATTTCTTTTTGTTCACTTGTTTGTAATTGAATTGACTGGGCTGACATTGGTTCACAGAATCATGCAGGTTTCAAGTGTCCAACTCAATAACACATGATCTGCACAGCATCATACGCCCATTGTCCACAGTAAAGTCTCTTTTTTTCACCTTCTACCCCCCAAACCTACTTCTTTATATCACTTGAGGAAGTAGCAAGCCATCAGCTGCCCAAGGAAAGAAATCCTTGAAATTGAACTCAAGTGTCTGTCAAATTGAATATTCTTTCTATTCTGTCACTGAATTACACAGTTTTCAATGAAAAGTACAGGAAGAATTTTGAGAAATGCCTATCTTTCCTGCAGTGCTCCATACCCAGAGCTCTGTCCCTGATGCTGTCAAGAGTTCCTGAGTGGGTTGTTGTATCTCCATGTTCCGGGAGCACAGACGCCGCACATCACTGCTCCTCCTCCCCATCATTTCCTCTGCATCCCTGTGCCCACATGACTAATGTCTTCCATTCCCTGATTCCAACTGCTCCCCAATTACCCCACCCACTCATGGTCTTGACTCTCTGTCCCCTTTCTGTCACATAGGCCAACAACCCAAGGATAGACATTGGTAGTTGCATCTGTGATTCCACATGTTTATTTATTTCTCAAGAAATTTTAGGAAAGGTTTATAGCACTTCTGCTCGCCAGAAGAATAAACACAATGCTGCTTCTGCAGCTGAACTCCTTCCTTTGTGTTACAATCTCTTTCACTGTTTTCCCTTGTAACATCTTGACCACTCCCTTGACACAATAGCAACTCATTCTAACCATGTACTACTCCAATGCTCTTCTGTGTTTTCTTTTTTTTTAAAATATTTACTTTTGAAAGTATTATTTATATCCCCCTTCTCCCCCATTGACCTCTTCTAGCCTGCCCCTGGCCCCCACCCCAGGTCTTGACCATCCTATCCTTTGTGTCCCTGGGTTATGCATATATGCATACAAGTTCATTGGTTGATCTCTTCCCACCCACCCACCCTCCCCTGCCTTCCCTCTGAGGTTTGACAGTCTGTTCCACGCTTCGATGTCTCTGGATCTATTTTTGTTCATCAGTTTATTTTCTTCTTACTCATCCAATTATCTAAATATTCCCCTCTGATATACCAGTAATTCCTCTCTCTTTTCTCACTTATACTTCAGTGCTTCAGTTGTTTTTTCTTAAGAATTTATACATCTTTCCCTTTCTTCCCAGAGGCCCTTTAGGTGGCAGCCTTTAATATTTCCTCTGCTGGTTTGTTATGTAAAGGTCTCTGAAAGAGTTGTTAGAGAGCCAGTAAGCTCTGTGATTTATGACTATTGCTCAAGCAGTCACATAGCTGGGAAACTGAACACAACACAAGAATCTCAAGGGAAACAAGAAGTGAGTGTAAAATAACATAAACCTCTGATTTCAAAAGGATATTTACAATAATCTAGTCAAGCCTCGGTATTTTTTTTTTTTATAAGAAGATACTGCGGCTCAAAGACTACAAGTAACTTACCTAAGATCACACTGCTAATGGGGTGGCTGAACTGAGAAAAAAAGTAACTAGACCCAAATTCTCCTGCTTGCCACTTAGGTCCCTTCCTCAATTACTTCCATTACAGTCACTTAACTATTTTTCAAAGTCCAGCATTAAACACAAGCGATGTGAATCCTCTCTCATTAATCTAGGGATACACAGATCTGGTGCACGTCAAGGGAGTTACTTTCCATGGAAGGAAAGTCAGTCTGACAATAGCTCAGGAGCTCACAATTGCATTGTTTTAAGAGCAAACTGCCTTTCTGCTCTGCCTTCTAAATTACAGGGGAGGAAAAATCCAAGCTCCTAATAAAGTTTTAAATAGACTGCATGGAATGGCATGCTAACTTTGAATAACTGTGCCATTCAGGAGAGCCTCATCGCCATTCTGGCAGAGAAGGGGTTGGGGCCAAAGCCAGAATGGAGCTGATGACCAGCTCAGCCAAAGAGGAAGGTGACGTCTCGAATTGCCTTCATTGAATCTCTTTTCCAGTGTTATGCTTGGAAAAAGGAGAAGCACTCTCTACTCTGGGTAGTTCATGATAGCTGCTGGCAAGCAGTTTTGTTGGACTTGCAAAGCTTCTGTTTTCAGGTTTCTTTCAAGATTTCAAAACAGTGGGAAGGGGGCATGCCACCCCAGCTAATGACATCCATTTCAGAAAGGTTGGCCCATAGTACGACTGCTGACTTCCATGAGAGTACCTTCCTTCGCAAAAAGTAGACCCTGTTAATTTAAGGTAACTTGGTGCCTTGTTTTTTTGTCCGCTCAAAATATTTGGGAGGGGGTTTAGTATAGAGAGTTTCTGGGGAAGAGAAAGAAGTATTTTAAACTGTAGATATTAGATGCTCTTTTTATACAAACTCAGTGAGCAACATTTGTGATAATGTTGTATATTTTCTATTTGTCTGGGACACACCAAATGATCTCTCATTGGAGGAAATCTCAGAAACTATATTGTTTAGTTTAGATTAGATTGCCAAATAAAATGCAGAACACCTAGTTAAATTTGAATTTAAAAAAAACAATGTGTAATTTTTAAGTATAAGTTGTCCTCAAATTTTCACAGAGGCATAAGTACATTTTAAAAGACTTCATTGTTTATCTGAAGCTCCAATTTAATTGGGTGTCCTTGTATTTGTACTCACTAGCTCTGGCAACCCCTTTTTAGATATCAGTATTAAACCAAATGTGAATTCTTTTTCCTCTGACACTTTATAGGAGTCCAATACTGTAAGAATCAGGGAGCTCCTATGCAAATAGTTAAAAGAGAAAAGGAAAAGAGAAGAAAGACTAACATACCATGGAAATCACACCAATAATTTTAAAATGGTTTCTGAATATACCAAAAAATGTATCTCTTCTTTTCATTTTAAATATATTTTATTGATTTTTTACAGAGAGGAAGGGAGAGGGATAGAGAGTTGGAAACATCCATGAGAGCGAAACATGGATCAGCTGCCTCCTGCACACCCCCTACTGGTGATGTGCCCGCAACCAAGGTACATGCCCTTGACCAGAATCGAACCTGGGACTCTTCAGTCCACAGGCTGAAGCTCTAACCACTGAGCCAAACTGGTCAGGGCTGTATCTTTTCTTTATAGAATGAAATTATGGTTTTTGCTATCAGTGTAACCTTTGCTATCACCAATATAGTAGTTAAAATATTTAAAATCATTTGTTTCTACAGTGATGGTTAATATAGAAGGAAACAGTTTTACACACTTTTGGAGGTGAGTGAAGATGGAATATTACATGGTTCTTAAGATTTAGGACATTGAATAAATACAGTAAATGTTCAAATCCACGATTAGTCACTTATTAGTGATATGAAGTTGTCTAAGTATTTTATATGTTCTGTGCCTCACTTCTTTTACTTGTAAATATGAGATAGCAATTGTGCCTTTTCATAGGTTCCTTGTGATAATTAATTTACATAATGAATATAAATAGCTATTCATTTGCTTGGCAAATGAATGCCCAATGAATAGCAATGACTTTTCTTCCACTTTCCTCTTTGTCTTTCAACATACTTATTAAAATATTAAATGTAAGATAGAAAATTGTGGAAATAATCAACAATGGACTCCCACTCATTAATAAGAAAAAATTAACTTTGGGAGATTATTGAATCTCCCAAATACATTTCTGAGCAAAAGTTGCCAGATAAATGAGAATACAACATATCTTAGTGGCATGTTTGATGTTTAGAGTGGATGACTTTGAACATATCTCTGGTATACAAGTCTTTTCAGTAATATGGGTGTAATATTTTACAATGTGCTTGAATACAATACTCTATTATTGTTCCCCATAGCTTTATCTTTAATAATTTTCTATATTTTTGACTGCCATTTTTTTGAGAGAGAGCTGTTAAAATCTCCAAATATAGATATGTATATGTCCATTTCTTCAACATACCTACTCATTTTGCTTTGTGTGCTTTGAAAGTTTGTTATCAGGTGAACAAACATTGAAATTATTATTTCTTCTGATAAATTGATGGCTTTATAATTATGAAATTATATCCTTTATCACTGGTAACATTCCTTGCTCTAAGTTACTTTTTTGAAATTTACATAACTAGACTAACGGTTCAGAAGTTAACATTAGCATAACATATATTTTCTTCCTTTTATTTTTAATAGAATATTATATTTACATTTATTTTAAATTGTATTTTATACATACATATTTAAGTAAACTGTTTATAGATTATGGTTCAATTCTACCAACTTGATAGTTGATTTCTATTTTGCCATCTGTTCCTATTTCCCTTTTTCTTTTTTCATGCGCTCTTTTTTTAATTATCTTTCATTTCTTTCCATAGCTTTTATTGGCTTTATATTTTTATAAATATTTATATGCTATGTAAATGTTAGTGGACCTTTTAAGGTTTACAGTACCACCTCAGGTATAGTGCAAAGGTTCTACAATAGTATAATTCTATTGCTCTTTCATCTATCATTGTACAATTACTATATATATATATATATATATATATATATATGTATATATATATATATATATATATATATATATATATAGTTTTATTTTGTTACCTATGAATTTATGTGTCATTATAAGAAAGACTACAGAGAGATCCTGTGTAAAATTTACCCAATTCTCCCAAATGGTAATGTCTTGCAACAGTATAGTTAGTACAATATCACCTCCAGGTCATTAATGTTGACACAGTAATAGGTCAGAACAATTTATCACCACAAGGATACCTCATGTTGCCCTTTCATAGCTATACCCACCTCCCACTTCAGCATATTAGCAAGTCAAAACCAGCAATATATAAAAAGGCTAATGTGTCACAAACAAGTGGAGTTCCTTTCAGAAATGCAAAATTGGTTTAATATTTCTGGAGCAAGACAGCAAGGAATTACTCAAAAACAATGTGAGAGCATGTCAAAAGGCATAGGAACCTATCTGAAAGAGCTCTCAATGGTTAGGAGCTAGAACAATTTGAATATAAAGTAAGTAATGATATTATTGTATTATAATCCCCAGACAGCATAAATAATACCCATGAGTCCATACTGATATAAGTAAATGATTGGAAAGTAAATCAGTGTAAGAGAGACAGATCTTCCTTCCAGAAGAATTCCAAATATTAAATATAGAAATAAAAGTTAACATCAGTAATAATTGCTACCGGCATGATCCACTAATGCATGCTAAAATTTGTGGGTGAAAAGCTTCAAATTGGAGCAGCATAGTTGGACAGCTTCAAAGTATCTCCCCCAAATATAGGATATCCACAACAATGAATACACACTTTGAGTACGTATTAATTCCAATGGGTTAAATCTGAAAAGAAAGAAACACCAATTGAGCTGTTGAGTGTGTATACATTTTCTGGGACACCCTGTATATATTAATTGCTGGGGTGGTTTTAACAACAGATGTCCACAGTTACTTGATATTCCTGTCTCCAAGAGATGGAGGTTCATTCTTTTCTCTTTGGCTGTATTTGGTGACTGATTTCTAATGAGTAGAATATGAAAGGGAAAAGTAGTAACTCTGCAGAGGAGAAACCTCACCAATACTACCTTCGCAAAATGATCCAAGGTAATACCATCAATACTACGTCCTGTTAATATTCTGTACCTTGCCCTGGCCAGCATTGCTCAATGGTTAGTGCATCGGCCTGCATACCAAAAGGTTTGATTCTGGTCAAGGGCACACATCTGGGTGGCAGGTTCTATGTGTCCGGGTGGCAACCAATCGATGTGTCTCTCTCACATCTATGTTCTCTCTCTCTCTCTTTCTCTCTCTCTCTCTCTCTCTCTCTCTCTCTCTCTCTCTCTCTCTCTCTCCCCCTCCTTCCTCCTCATTCCCACTCTTTGAAAATCAAAAGAAAAAAATATCCTCGGGTGAGGATTAAAAATTATATGTATCATGTACCTTCTGCTGTGATGATAAGGACACTTCAGTTCTGTAGGGTGCTTCCCCAAATCCATAACCTAACTCCAATTATAAGAAAACATCAGACAGAAATAAATGGAGGGAACACATTACAACATACCTGACTGCACTCTTTAAAGGTGTCAAGATCATGAAAGAAAAGGGAAAAACTAAGAAACTGTCACAGACTGGATGATACTAAGAATCCATGAAGATTAAAAGCAACATGACTCTTGATTTGGGTCCTGAAATAGACAAAGGGCATTAGTGGAAAATTGGTAAAATCTGAATCAAATCTGTCATTTACTTAATTCTATTGTATGTATGTATGTTAATTTCTTAGTTTTGATAAATATAACATGCCAAATTAAGATGGTAATATTATGGGAGCCTAAGGGAAAGGAATATGAGAACTCTTTAATATCTTTAAAACTCTTTTATAAATCTACAATTGTTTCAAAATAAAAAATGCAAAACCAAAAATTTTTAATATTTATCTATGGAGCAAAATGTGGACCTCTGTCGGGGTTCTTGTCCCAGCATCTAGAAGGGTTCAGCAATCTGGAGAAGGGACTGTGTGTAACTTAACTAGGAGTCCAGAGATGAAGCATAATTTTGAAAGGCATTTGGGGGTCAGAGGAGCCTAGCTTAAGAAACTAAGATCTCCTTGTCTCAGGACCCCATGCTTCTTATTAACACAAATTGTTCTGAGAGGAGGTGGAGATATACACTTCAAAGGGTAGGGTTTAGTATACACAAGCATTGCCAGAATGGGGGAATTTGCCTATGGCTATTCAGGTGTTTGGCCAGTAGGAGGCAATAATATGTAGATTAAGATGCCCTGAGCTATCTGGCAGCAAGCAATCATCCCTTTTCAGGTTTGGGGAAATGCCCTTGCCACTCCAGATGATTCAGCCCTGCTGTCATGCTGGAATTGGCTTCCAGCAGACCTCCACCTACATCTGTTACCCTACTCTTCCTGTCTCAGCCCCGATACCTGGTGCTCCCTCCCAGAACAAGTGTTTGCACAGGGCACGGAAGGTTCTCCTCTGGCTTTCATTAAAGCTCTCACCTCCCCTGTGAGTGTACTGATCAGTCCTCACCTTTCAGATCTCAGATCAAACATCTTTGCCTCACTTTGGCATCCCTCACATGAACAAATCCTTTTATAGGCTCTCATATATCACCTGCCACTTCTTCACAGCCCTATCCACAGTTGTAACTGTGTGTTTGTACAATTATTTATTAATACATAGTTATGCCTTCCCCCACACAGTAAGCTTAATAGTCATTGTCAGCAAAGTACAAGTATTTTAATTACCCAGTGCTTAGCATAGGCACATAGTAGGTACTCAACATATACTCGTTGAGTAAATGACCTAGTCTCTTACATATCTGAAGCATCCAAAGTTGTACTACTGCCTTCCCATAAAAGGTGAAGGGACTGCTTCTTTTTCCATCAAGCATGTTAGGAGATAAGACAGCCCAGTTATAAATATTGTATGGAGAAATACTTTAAAGGGGAGAGCTTTTTAAGTCCTCAGAGATCTTCATAAATAAGCAGAAATGTGACAGCTCCCCCATGTTCCTCTCTATTCAGTCCTCACCCCAGAAAAGCTTCAAGCTACTCTGACGTGCAGTGTGAAATTTGGGGTTTCCTCCACAGCTGCTTTCCCTCAATGGATCAAGAATAGGGGATGCAGACAGGCCTACTGCAAGCTGATCACGCCTTGTGTCTTTGTTTTCTTCTTTGTTGTTAATTGAAAGAAGTTAAAACCCCATTTTGGCAGTGAGTTGCTGTTCATCAGGTAAAGGATTCTTTAAGGCGTTCCCAGCGGGACTTCCTTTTTACATTGTCGTGGGCATTCCAGTTCAGTGACAGCAGATGGGACATCATAGTTAACATTTTTAAGAGAGAGACAATGAAACGAGTTCCACAAAGATAGCAAGGCAGCAGTTGCACCAGCAAAAATAAATAAGTAATAAAATAAAAGAAATGAGAAGGATTGCTGTTTGGAACTAAACCGGCACCCAGGGAACTGAGAGATGGGGGAATGTGAGAGAAGAGAATGTTAACTCTTTCTTGAGGGATTTTGAAGTACTGCTTGGGATGGAATGGGAATCCTCTATGGCAGCGGTTCTCAACCTGTGGGTCGCGACCCCTTTGGCGGTCGAAGGACCCTTTCACAGGGGTCGCCTAAGACCATCCTGCATATCAGATATTTACATTACGACTCATAACAGTAGCAACATTACAGTTATGAAGTAGCAACGAAAATAATTTTATGGTTGGGTCACAACATGAGGAACTGTATTTAAAGGGCCAGAAGGTTGAGAACCACTGCTCTATGGTGACTTAATTTCTTTTATTATCTCATGTTCCTTTTGGGGGGTTAGGGGAGGAAGAAGAGGAACTCTATTCTGTCTGGCACTTGGAATAGACCCTGTAGACCTCCACATTCATGAGGTACTTATTACTTGATTCTCTATGGAATTGTTACCAGACACTAGTTGCTCTAAATAGAGAACAAAATAACTGTGTGTGTGTGTCTTTTTAAGACTATCTTGTTTTAATGAGCTAATAGGAAGAATTTCAGATCCAAGTGTTCCCCTGAACTGTAAAGTTCAACATATTCCTTGTACGACTAATTTGGCTCATTTTATAAGTGTGTTAGTAAAATAGATTATGAAAACCCCATGATCAAGGATTTCTCTGCAATAAACATATTTTTAAACAAACAAAAAAATATGTTGCTGCATGCATTCTCTGTTAATGTTCAGAAGCAAAGTAATGAGAATGATCATCACTCACTCATATCACACCATCCAGACATAATGCCTGCTCCCCCTGCATAATTTTTAAGTTATAATCACAAAGAACAATTATCCGCACTATTTTTTATCAATCCATTTACTTAATTCTTAAATTTCTCATATAATGAATGTCTTCTAAATCAGCAGACTGTACCAAAAATAAAGAAAAACACCACTAACAAAAAAACACAAGACTCAAAGTTCTAGGAGATCTCTAAGCACAGTCTAAAACATACGCTGAGTGGAGAGTGGAAGTGTCTCATATCATATGCCAAGCTCAAGAGCTGAGTGTATTGCCATCAGTGCCTTTTATATAAACGGGCAAAAATATTTACGGTCAAGAGTTAAACTTACCAAAGACTCTGCCATTCCAGCTGTGGGTTCACCAAGAATTTCTTTTAGAGAAAGGTGAAGAGGCCTTTCTCCACTTTGGATGTGATTTTATGGGCGCTGCCAAATGACCATTTGCCCTTAAATTGCTCTAATGTTTTCCTACCATTTTGTTTGAGATTCCCAGTCTTTACATGGATGGTCTGGATTAGACAGCGACTGTTCCTGGAATTTCTTGTTATGAATGTCAGTCGCACAGCCTAAGTCCTTGAAGGGAAGGAATGACCCATTTTCATGGGGAAGGGAAAATGGAGTAACAGATGAGGAGCTACAGTTCAGAATGGAGTTCTGAGTCACCCAGCCCTCGCCACAAAGAGGGGCCCATGAAGTGGTGGTCACTCCATAGCCCTTTGAAAGCTGAACATACGAGAGAGAAGGAGTAGGTGTGTCACGCAGAGAGGGAGATGTAGGCAGCTGCTTAAGGATTGCTGGCCATGGGAAAAATAGGAGTTAGAAAGTTTAATAAAGTCAAGGTCAGGATATTTATCTACCTATTTATTTATTTGCCACTCATCCATATCACAATTATCATTACTTACGTATTAAGCAGCTGACGCTACCTTGCTCTTTCATCTTACTGAGTATTTTCATTATTTAAGATAAATTTTCACATTCAGGATAACTGTTCATTTATGTGATGGAAGAGAAAGCACTGAATGAGATAGTAAACAAAGATCAGCTACCTCAGGATGCTGCCACCACAGTCTTCATTGTCTATCACCTTCTGTTTGTGACAGTGATACATCCTTGCAAAGTAATACAATCCTGCATAAAGTGGTTTCCTCTGAAAATGAATCTCGACTCTACACAGGAAGACAGATGGCATTTATCTATAATTTACTGAAACGATTTTTTAAATTACCTAAACATCCACATCAACAACTGAAAGCAAAACAAACCAAAACACCACTTCCTCACACACAGGTTGGAAAAACATAGAAGCAGAATGCTAATTAGCAAAGGTGAACGGTTACAAGGGCCCTAATTAACTCTAATAACTGGAGAAACACCTGCAGGACATTTTTATCTTCCTCATGATGAATACACTTCAGTAGACCTGCATGAGCAAGCATAGAGTTTATTAGAATGAACTTTGGTTCATGTTTCCCTCTCCCCTACTTCTGTAAAATCATATGGAGGAGGTCATGTCTATCAAGATTGTTGAGGAAAGAAATATTCAGTAGCAAAGCCTTCTAGTCTTTGCCTCAAACTTCAAAAGGAAGGACATGCTTGAGAAGCATCTTTTCAGTATTTACATCCATCCAATGTTTTGCTGGTAACTGTCTGACAGCTGGTTCCCTGGGGGAAAAGTAAGGAGCCCTGATTTTAGCTTTTGTTGGTTCCTATGGTGTAAAAATTCCCATCACGGCTAATTTCAATGTGACATCAACTGGCTCCCCAAATTCCTGAAAACTTAACAGTTGCCTCTCTTGAGCTGTTATGACCTGGATCCAGCATATGTCTGCTATTTATGGCTCAGTCTTGAAAGGCATTTGTATTCCATTAGCAAAAACTCTGAAAGATTAATCTAGTTTCCACCCTCCCTCAAAAGCAAAGTCTCCAGTAGAAAAGACAGACGCCCCCAGAGCCAGGCAGCTGGCTTCCTTCCTTCTTTGTCCGTCCACGTTTATGTATTTTACTGAACCATGACCCCATCTGAGTTGGGGAGGTCAAGAAAAGAACCAGAATCACTTAAGAAAGAAGTAGTTTATCCTTCCTTTATATGGAGGTAAAGTGATTGAATGCAGACCAGGCCTAAGTGGCATCCCAGCTTGGAGAGCTTACAGCAGTAGCTCTCACCCTTGAATGCAAGCTGGAATCGGCTGGGGAGCTTTCACACTGCAGTCCCCGGAGAGCCTGCTCTAATTGGTCTAGGGTGGGGCCTGGGCACTGGCATATTTTAAATGCTCCCCAGGTAATACACCCAGGTTTGAGAACCACTAGTTCAGAGGTTGTTTATAGTTATGTTTCTCGATAGATGGTAATGAGCTGAAGCAAATGTGTGGAGAAGCAGTTGGTGCTGCGTGAATGGTTGGAGATGTATATTTATGTTATAAGAAGTTATTCACATTATTTTATTGAAACACCTACTAAAATTAAATAGGCTCATTTTGTCAAATTGATGTAAAATTAACCAGGTTAACATATTTCAGTTTTGTCGAGAGTAGACTTTGAGTTGATTGCATTGAGCTTCTAGTTAGATGATAGATAGATGACAGATGATAGATGATAGACAGATAGATTAGAGATAGAGATAGAGATAGAGATAGAGATAGAGAGATAGAGATAGAGATAGAGATAGAGATAGAGATAGAGATAGAGATAGAGATGAGATAGAGATAGAGATAACCAGGACTTTATCTGTCTAGGTTTTATGATGACCTCAAAGTCAGAAAGAAATAAATAAAAAAACAATTAATTACACCATTCCAAAGTGTTAGGTTGCCTATGATTCTTCTCAGGGACGGTTTGTAGGGGTCAAACTTTGAGAGAGTTGTAGTATTTCCCCACATCCTCTCCCCCATGGAAAAAGGGTAAAGGTTATTTCATTCTCACTTCACATCAAGTGAGAGGGGTTCTAAGGGATACACACAGATACCTTGAGATATATCCCTTGCAACTTGGATAAACACAAAGGACAGATTTTTTTGATCTACATTTCATAACTTTAAAGGCAAAAGTTATGACTGGAGCTGATGGGAGAGGCAAAGAGAAGTCTCCTTGGGTGTCAGCAAAGCTTCACTAATATTAAGACAGAACATGTCTTTGCTTCAGAAAAGGTAAGAGCCTTGCAGGGGGACCCGGTCTGCAGGTCATTTTAAAGGGACCTCATCCAAGAGGGCTTCCTTCCGGGGAGAAGCTATCCCAGCAGAAAGCAGCTGAAGAGACCCACAGGCAGAGAGACAGAGGGGGCTGTCTCGGTGGCCATGTCAGTGTATGGCTGCAGGAGGGGCTTAGCCCATATTGAGAGATAAATTAGATCTTTCTAATAGAAACTCTCTAAGGTATTCATAACGTAACATGCAGGAAAGTCAGTTTTTTTTTTTAATATATTTTATTGATTTTTTACAGAGAGGAAGAGAGAGAGATAGAGAGCCAGAAACATCCATGAGAGAGAAACATCGATCAGTTGCCTCCCGCACATCTCCCACCGGGGATATGCCCGCAACCCAGGTACATGCCCTTGACCGGAATCGAACCCGGGACCCTTCAGTCCGCAGGCCGACGCTCTATCCACTGAGCCAAACCGGTTTTGGCAGGAAAGTCAGTTTTAAATATATTTTTATTGATTTCAGAGACTAAGGGGGAGGGAGAGAAAGATAGAAACATCAATGATGAGAGCAAATCATTGATCAGCTGCCTCTTGCATGCCCCAGTCCCACAATGGGGATTGAGCCCACAATCCGGGCATGTACCCTGACTGGGAATCAAACCCTAACCTCCTAGTTCAGGGGTGGGAAACCCCTGGCACGTGTGCCAAACATGGCACACCAGTAACTTTTGCTGGCATGCGAAACCCTCTCTTACAATCGTTCGTTTACAATTTTTTTCTTAATATCAACTTTTTTATTTTTCAGATAAATTCAGTGTAGGTGCATCTTAGATAAATAAATAATTTTACATAACAAGTTATCTTAAAGACCATAGACATGGATTGACGAGAGAGGGGAAGAGCAATTTCTATGCCTCTGCCTTAACTCTCCCTTCCTTCCTAGATCCGACCAGTGTTTTGGTTTCATCCACATACACTTGTGAATCTTTGTTCTCAGTGATGAATTTTATTAAGTCTCATAATAGGAGTAGCCTGACGGATGAAAGTAGTAGCTCTTGCATATCTCTGAAGGTCACGAAATATAAACCTGATGTAAAATCTCTGTCATCAGTGATGCAGCAGCAAAAGTCCCACTGATAATATCAAACAGATTCATAAAGTTTTCTGTCGGACTATCAGTGTACATGTATACATTAAAAAATAAATGTAGCCCTAACCGGTTTGGCTCAGTGGATAGAACGTCAGCCTGTGTACTCAAGGGTCCCAGGTTCAATTCCGGTCAAGGGCATGTGCCTTGGTTGCAGGCACATCCCCAGTAGGGGGTGTGCAAGAGGCAGCTGATTGATGTTTTCAAAAAATTAGGGTTGGCACACAGAAGAATTTTGAGTCAGAGATTTTTCTGGTTTGGGCACGCACTCACAAAAAAGGTTGCCCAACCCTGTCCTAGTTCATAGGTCAACACTCAACCATTAAGCCACACTGGCTGGGCAGGAAAGTCAGCTTTAATAACTCACTAAATCCAGAGGACACCACAGCAGACCATAGTTGACACATGAAGATCTTTTCCATCCCCATTTTACTTTGTACTGTCCCATTTGTATCTCCAGCTAGGGGTCCGACAACTTATCCTATCTAATAAAAGACAAAAAGGGTAATTGACTGTACCTTCTCTATGCTTCCCATTGGCTAATCAGGGAGATATGCAAATTAACTGCCAACAAAGATGGTAACCAGCAGCCACGCAGCTGAAGCGAGTAGGAGGCTTGCTTGCTCCAGTGATGGAGGAAGCCAAGGTTCCCCGCCTGCTGCGGCCCAGCTCTGAGCTCCGAAAGCAACAAAGTTTCAATTATAGAAGCTAAGCAAACCCCAGATACCTGCTTTCAGCAGGCCGTGGCCACAGAGCTGGAGCTCGGCTCTCAGCTCCAGTGATGGCAACAAAGTTTCAATTATAGAAGCTAAACAAATCCCAGATACCTGCTTTCAGCAGGCTGTGGCCTCAGAGCTGGAGCGAGTAGGAGCCTGCTCTCAGCTCCAGTGACGGCAACAAAGTTTCAATTATAGAAGCTAAATAAATCCCAGAATTCGAAAAAAGAAAAGAAAAAAAGGAGAGGCTGAGAGCTTCAGTTGCCGGCAAGCCTGAAAACGGCCTTCAGCCCTCACCCAGACTGGCCAGGCACCCCAGTGGGGACCCCCACCCTGAAGGGTGTGTGACCAGCTACAAACAGCCATAAGCCCCTCATCCAGGCTGGCCAGGCACTCCAGTGGGGACCCCCACCCTGAAGGGAGAGTGACCAGCTGCAAACAGCCATCAGCCCCTCACCCAGGCTGGCCAGGCACCCAAGCGGGACCCCCACCCTGATCTGGGACACCCTTCAAGGCAAACCAGCCAGCCCCCACCCATGCACCAGGCCTCTATCCTATATAGTAAAAGGGTAATATGCAAACTAACCCTAACAGCAGAAAGACTGGGAATGACTGGTCACTATGACACACACTGACCACCAGAGGGCAGATGCTCAATGCAGGAGCTGCCCTCTGGTGGTCAGTGCACTCCCACATGGGGGAGTTCTCCTCAGCCACAAGCTAGACTGATGGCTGCCAGTACAGCAGTGGTGGTGGGAGCCTCTCCTGCCTCCTCAGCAGTGCTAAGGATGTCTGACTGCAGCTTAGATCTGCTCCCCACTGGCAAGTGGACATCCCCCGAGGGCTGCTGGGCTGCCAGAGGGATGTCTGATTGCCAGCTTAGGCCCAATCCCCCGGGGAGCAGGCCTAAACCAGCAGGTGGTCATCCCCCGAGGGGTCCCAGACTGTGAGAGGGCACAGGCCGGGCTGAGGAACCTCCCCCATCTGAGTGTGCAAATTTTTGTGCACAGGGCCTCTAGTCTTATATAATAAAAGGGTAATATGCAAATAGATCAAACAGCAGAACAACTGAACAACCAATCAAATCATAGTATGCTAATGATATCCTAAGGTTGCTCAACTGCTCACCATAACATGCACTGACCATCAGGGGGCAGATGCTCTGACCTGTAGGTTAGCTTGCTGCTGGGGTCCGGCAGATTGGGACTGAGCGAGATGGGTCGGACACGCCCTGAAGCCCTCCCTCAGTCCCTCCACGGCCCAATCATGCACCGGTGGGGTTCCTCAGCCTGGTCTGTGCCCTCTCACAATCTGGGACCCCTTGGAGGATGTTGGAGAGCTGGTTTCAGCCGGATCCCACAGGCCACTCCCCTTGGGAGGGTGCCAGACACAGGGCTCATGCGGGAGAGTGCTGCGACAGCAGCGAGAGCCTCTCTTGATCAGGACTGATTGGGGACGAGCCCGGGGAAGGCACAGTGGGTCCGGGATGAGCAGGAGCAGCAGGTAGGAGATGCAGGCGGCATTGGACTGTGGGTTTTGGCCCGATCTCTGCAGGCCACCCAGAGGGACCCCACCCATGCACGAATTCATGCACTGGGCCTCTAGTCAGTATATAAAGGTTCTGCTAACATGACATCCCCTGTGAGGGGATCTTCCCTTGTGGACTTCAGTGCATCCCTATTTTAATTGGTGTCTATGACATACAGACAGGGAGTCATCAACCAACTTTTTGTCACAAAGACCTACACACCCTTCGGTGGAGAGGACAGTGCTCCTGGGGCCTGTCCTAGTGGACACCAATATCCATTCATGACAGCCCCCCATCTCTTAAAGAAGTGCAGTGAAACACGGAGCCACTGATGGGAAGCACCAGCTCGCAGGGAAATTATCCCACCTGTTTCCAGTGGTCATTAGTACAAGCGATAAGGAGAGCATCAAGGCCACATTGTCCCATGTGTCCACCTGCATCTTCTGGGCTGCAGGGCTGCTTACAAGAGCTTTGTCCAAGGCCCTGCTGAAATTTACATCTTTTCAGAAAACACACACACACACACACACACACACACACACACACATTCAAGTGGGACTCTTGGGCTGCTCGTGCCCAAGAGTCCCATTTCATTGGGATAATAGAGACTTTTCTTGTGATTTATGGGACTCAAGGACTGTTTGGAATATCCAAGGGAGAGAGCAAAGGGTTTTAGATCTGCCTAGGGGCAGCCAAAACAAAAACCTGAGCCCAAGTAGTGGGTATAAAGGAACGAAGTTATATTTTGCTTCACCCTGTTATAACCTGGTCTTTCAATGGACTAGCATTCTATTCCACCAGTGATTCCGAGAGCCCGTTTGAAGTCTAAAAGCCCATTAGAATATAATTCCTAACACTGTAACTGTAATTTTCCCCAAAGTAGCGTAATCACGATGAGTGATAACAAAGACCAGTCGCAGTGCAAGGTGCATGCTGTGTGGTGGAAAGGGAACCTTAGGGAGAAACAAAGGCTCACATCTGGGCTGTGCCATTTTAAAGTGTGCGACTGCGGGAGAGTAACTTAACTTCTCTTCACCTAGGATGTCTCTGCCAACTAGCAATAGCGCCATTTGCCCTGCCCGCCTCCCATGGTGGTGGGGAGAAGGGGCGAAGAAGATGCTTTGAAAGACAACAACCTTCTCTGACTGTACAGCGTTCCAGTGAGGATCTCAGGACCCGAGTGTGGCGTGCAGTTCGGAAGCCATGCTGTCGTTCTTCAGCTATTTCCATGGCCTTTTCCTCACAGGATGCTATCCTCACGGTTGGATTCATCCAAGAAAAAAAACATCAGTTCTCTGGCTTTTGTCACTCCTTAGTGCATTTCCCTTGAGAGGTAGGAAGCAGAGACATATTTCTTATATTTTAAACTCACACTGATTTATGGCAAAAAGAAAATGTGTATTGCAGAAAATTTGGAAATATATAAAAAGGTATGAACAAAAGTCTCCCAAAATCCCAATGTTTAGAGTACAGTTACTATCAGAATCCCATCATAATGTGAGCACTAGGAAGGTGGGTGTGTGGTCCACATAGCTGTGTTCCTGTGCTTGGGACAGTGTGTGGTACATAGCAAGCTCTCCATACATATTTGAATAAACATGTGTTAAAATTTGGGCATATCTCATTCTAGTTTACCTTCAGTGTGTGAGTGGATATGTGTACACAGACGGGTCATCCATAAATCGGCAATTACAAAATTGGGGCAGGATAGCACTGCATCTGCTGGGCTCTGTAGTTACAAGGAACAGAATGATTTAGGTAATACAGGATTCAGCATGAGGATATATATGGAAAGAGCAACAGCTTGCAGGTACTCAGGAATATTCATGCAATTTGTCTTTATGGAGACAGGAACTCAGGCAAAGTCATCCTGGTCTACAGGTTTCAGTAAAAAAATATTGTGGCTTCATGATCGAGAGCTTATCACTACTATGGCTTGGGTGTTTTCCACCTCTAGGATGTTTTCCAGGTGTTTTTGTTTGTGTTCTTTTTGTTGTTGTTGTTTACTTACATGCCTATTTAAAACTTCTCAACTCTCTCTATTTAAAAATTCGAGTTACCTAACAGAGCAAATCCAATTGCCCAAATAGTCTCCAGCATCCTTAAGTGGCCAAAATTTGTGCCTTAGGCCACAGGGTAGCATAGAGCTTGGTTAGGTTAAATGACCACCTCAGTCTTATCTGCTGTATCCAGGTCATCATGGGAACTTGGTGGAAAAGCCTTTAAATACACGTGTCAGCTGTTCTGAGGCCATACTGGGGCAGAAGTTACACTGTGTGTTATTCGGGAATGTGGTTTTTAGATTGATATGTGATTATCTCATTTAATTCATAATGTCATTTATTTCATATGCAATTATCTCATTTAATTCATAATGTCAAGTTTCATATCCAAAACTGGATTAATGATGGCTGAATAGTGCCTCATAGCATGCAAGTATTAGAATTTTTAAAACTAGATTCTTATTACTAAATATTTCGATTGTTTTCATATTCTCACCAGTATGAAATAAATAATAGTGTTTGAAGATCTCTTTTCACAATTTTTAAATTATTGCTTGGGATTAAGGCTCTTTCTTCTTGACCATAACAGTTTCTCCAACATTCTTTGTTCTTGATGACTCTGACAGTTTTGAGGTGTTATTGGTTAGGTTGCAATCTTATTTTTTCTTTATGGATGTAGCCAAATCTAACAGTTCTCCTGTTACTGATCACTTGAATTGCTTCCATTTTTCACTATTAAAATTTTAATTCTATTTTTTAAAATATTTCATTTTCTTTCTGATTTTATTATTATAGAGGATATTTCTGAAGTCAGCCTGCTCTTTCTGTTAGTAACCTGTTACACTCCTCACTCACTCATTTTCCTGCCTTGGAGTGTTAGGCTAAACATGGAACCCCCTCTCCCTCACTTTATGTGAACTCAGAAATAAAAATTAAGTTCTACCCAGAATCTATTTCTTCTTTCTTTGTAAGTAAACTATTACTTTTGTTTTGTCTTGTTCTGTTATGTTTTACTTTTTTTGGTCTCAATGTTTCTTTGATTGTTTACTGGTTCACATTTTAAGAGAAAAAAATACGATCTTTTAGTTTCAATGATTTCAACTGACTCAAGTTTTCTTCAGCTCTGATCCCCCCAACCCCTTTTCCATTGTGGTTACTACTTCGCTCCCATTTGTTATTTTCTGTTCTTTAGAAAGTCAAACAATCAGTAATTTATACCCAAAATGAAACAGATTTGTCAACTCTTTTTTCTTAATGCAAATTTGTTTTCACTAATTTCTTTATGTGCCTGGAAGGCATCTCTTATTCTGACTGGCTCTGCTAGAGAGGCAAGTTTTCTAGTTTTTTTCTCTTCTCTCTGACTCTAACAGATTTGTCAACTATTGTGGTTTTTAAAAAATATTTATCTTTGTTACTTTGTAAGGTAAAAGTTGAAATGCAAAAAAAAAAACATAGAGAACATGTAGAAAATAAAATGCAAAATCCTGCGACTCCACAACTAGAGCATTATGAAAGCTTCCATCCCAATGGCTCTCCTTGTGTGCTCCCCCTCATCCCATTCTGTATCTCTCTCCCAGGAGGAGCCAGTCTCATTTTGTCTTTGTCATTCCTCTGTATTTTAAAATAGATTTTCAAAAAATTATACATATATGTATATAGATTCATGGTCATTGATTATTTTTGCTTAATTTTAAGATTTATAAAAATGGTATCAAGTTGCATAGAGATTTCTGGGATCTTTATTTTTCCCTAACCATCAAATATAATGTTTTTATTCTGCATGTTACTTGTAGCTCAAGCTCAATGGTTTTAATTGCATTATACTAACCCCTTGTGTGGTATACTATTTTTATTTACCCATTGTGACAATGGACAAAGTGTATTGCTTCCAGTTTTGTTTTGTTTTTATCCTCACCCAAGGATATGTTTATTGATTTTTTGAGAGAGAAAGAAACATTAATGTGAGAGAGAAACATCAACCAGTTGCCTGCAGTATGTGCCCTGACTGGGGATCGAACCTCAATCTATGTATGTGCCCTAACCAGGAATCAAACTTGAAACCTTTTGGTACACAGGACAACGCCCAACCAACTGCGTCACCCAGCTGGGGCTCCAGTCTTGTTGTTAAAACTAGGGTTCCAATGAACATTTTGTGTATGTGCTCTGATGCACTCAAGTGTTTCTCTAGAGTTCTGTCCCAGAGTGTAATATCTGTGTCAGAGTAATACGAATACTCATGTTTACAAAGTAATACCAACATGTTTGCAATCTGCTTACACAGATTTCTATCCCTGCTATCAGTTTATAAAAATTCAAGCTGATCTAAGCCTCTTTTAACATTTTCAGAGGTTGTCATTTTTGTCAACTTAATTGGTTTAAAATTGTATCCCCTCATGCTCTGAATTTATACATCTCTGATAGTACTTTTGAGTATATTTTTGCACGTTTATGGATCATTTGTGTGCCCTCATCTGTAAAAAGTCTGCTCGTGTTTTGGCCCATTTTTCTGTTGGATTGTTTTCTCATTGATATGTAGTTCTTTTACAGGCGTTGTATTACTTAGCAAACATTCTCATTTTGCTTCACTTAAAATGCCTTTCTTCCTCCTTTGTTCTTGAAAAGTTGTTTTGCTAGGTATGCAATTATACTTGACAGTCATTTTCTTTAAACACTATGAACCTATTAATTCACTGTCACCTGGCATCTCTTGCTGCTTTTGAGTTCGCTGTCTGTGTAACGGCATTCTTTGAAGTCTATCATTTATCTTTGCCTGCTTTAAAGATCTTCCTGCCTTTATTGCTATTTATTTTATCATGATATATAAAAGATTAAAATACATTTAACCTCTGAGGTGTGTGTTCATGTGCATGTTTTTGTGTACGTATCTGATGTCCAAACCATCAATTGAGTTTTGTATTTCGTAATTATAGTTCATGTTCTAAAGTGCCATTTTCTTGAAGAGCTGCCTTCTTATTCTCCTGTTACTTGTGCATTTTTGTTTTTGCCCTTTATTTCTTGAAATGTTTCATATATCACTAGTCTGTAATTTATATCTGACAATTACAGTATCTTCAGTTCTTGGCTTTGTTTCTTGGTTTTGCTCTCTCTGAGTGTTTTAGATCGTTGATTGGATATCACTGTTTGATTCTCATTGGTGGGATTCCGGAGGGTCTATATTCAGGATGCTTTTCCTCCAGGGAAGGTTAGCTTTGGTTTCTGTCAGGAGCCAGAGTCTACCACATGGTAAGTCTGGGCTTAGAAGAGGACTGTTGGCTCCTACCTGTTCATTTCAGCTGGCTCAGGGCTCAGCATTCCAACCGTAATGCAGCTGCAGGCGAGTATCCTGGCTCAAAGCTGGCTCTTGCACTTTCTGTTACTTACCATTCCCAACAAAATTCCCTTACTTTTTTGAAGAGCTGAGTGGAATTGTGAACCCAGAAGTATTTCTTTTAAATGTGTCCTATCCAAAATGTAATTACTTTGGGGGGAAGCAATGGAGAGCGGTTCTGTGAGTACCTCGTTGGTCAGACTGTCAAAGGTGAAAGTATTTCAACTTTTATATAATATGTTTCATCTCCTCCATTTCTCCTGCATTTCCTTGAGAAGTATCTCAATTTCATCTTGCTCATCACTAATCTAATTTTCTGTAGTGCTTCTCTGTCCTTATTTGTTCTCAGACATATTTTATTTCTGCCCTTTTATTTTTATTATGAGCTAGTATGTCATTTTTTATCAGCTTTTTAATTTATATCTGCCTCTCATAGCTTTTTTCTCAGACTCTAGTCTTATCAGTTCATTTAGCATTTCTTCAAGGTCATATTTTCTTAAATTTTATAGAGAACCCCATCACCGACGCATTCTAAATTTTATGTTTCTTGAAATACCTTCTCAAAGCTATCTTATGCCTGCATACTATTTTCTTATGCTGCAGATATTATCATAGTTATCCATCGATTAGAATTCTTGAAATAAGAGCTACGTTCTAACAAAGCATAATGCTTTCTGAGAGAGATAAAGATGAAGATAGAGATAAAGCTTATTCTTACTTATTATTACTGTACTTCAATTATTGTTAGAGTCCTCTCGGCAGATATTCAACTAGAGCACTAGTAGATGATAAATATACTGCCTGGTCAGAATTTTTTTTTTTAAAGCTTATTTTTTTAAAAAAATATATTTTATTGATTTTTTACAGAAAGGAAGGGAGAGAGATAGAGAGTTAGAAACATCGATGAGAGAGAAACATCGATCAGCTGCTTCCTGCACATCCCCCACTGGGGAAGTGCCTGCAACCCAGGTACATGCCCTTGACCGGAATCGAACCCGGGACCTTTCAGTCCACAGGCCGACGCTTTATCCACTGAGCCAAACAGGCTTCGGCGCCTGGTCAGAATTTACTGGGGTGAAAATTATCAGAAAGAGAACGCCCTGGGCCTGGTGTCTCTTAGAGTTTCCCACAGGAGATTTATTATGGGAATCGGCTCACATGATTATGGAGGCTGAGAAGTCCCACTACCTGCTGACATGTCATTTGCAATCTTGAGAACCAGGAAAGCCACTGGTATAATTCAGTGCAAGTCCAAAGAGGTAAAAACCAGGTGAGCCAATGGGGTAACTGCCAGTCTGAGGCCTGAAAATGAGAAGAAGGGGTGGCAATGGCATAAGTTCTAGAGTCCAAAGGCCCAAGAACCAGGAGCTCCAATGTCCCAGGCCAGGAGAATATGGATGTCTCAAGAAGAGAGAAATAATTAGTCACCCTTCCTTCACCTTTTTTTCTATTTGGTCCCTCAGTGGATTGGATGATGCCCACCTGCACTGGGGGGTGGAAGCTTTTTTCTTTCTGATTTAGTCTTCTGATTGAAATGCTTATCTCTTCCAAAAAACACCCTCACAATCACCCCCCAGAAATAATGTTTTACTAGCTACCTGGGCATCCCTTATTCCAATCAAGTTGACAAATAAAATGAAACATCACAGGGCACATGTTTTTGTAAAGAAAAGTATTTACCCATGCTTATCTAAAGCTACTTGTGGCTTTTCACTTTCTAGAAACTGTTGTGTTGTCACAACCTCCAAAAGGACATTGCTTGCTCAGTTTCTCTAGCTAGTCCTATTCCCCTTTTGCCCTTTTGATGCTGATTTCAATGTTTTCATGCAAGGCAACACTTGCTCACGTTGACACTCATCTGCGTTCCAATACTGGAAGTTTTCATAATGAATGCATGTGGGAAGAGAGAATGATGGAAGGATATATAGTGTGTGTGTGTGTGGTGTGTGTGTGTGTGTGTGTGTGTGTGTGTGTGTGTGTGTTAATTTAGTAAGCAAATAAAGCAATAGAGGGATCAGGGTCACTGTTGGGACTTTTGGTTGGCATGACTTCTAATCTAGATGGAATATTGTCCAGGTGTGAAAAAGGCATCTCCATGCAGTCCTTGATGCCACTCAGAAATTATTTCTGAGCAGCATTGCTGTCAATATCAACCATGGATTAAATCCTCTCAGATTCTATCAGTAATGTCTTTTACTTTCAGTCTTTCTTTTCATTTTTTGAAAAAATATATATTTTGATTGACTTAAGAGAGGAAAGGACAGGGGGAGAGAGATAGAAACATCAATGATGAGAGAGAACCATTGATCAGCTGCCTCCTAC
Organism: Myotis nattereri; assembly: GCF_964212035.1. NCBI lineage: Eukaryota > Metazoa > Chordata > Mammalia > Chiroptera > Vespertilionidae > Myotis > Myotis nattereri. The sequence goes on along the minus strand of NC_138086.1, from coordinate 27,526,024 downwards.
ATGCCCCCTACTGGGGATCAAGCTGGAAATCTGGGAATGTGCCCTGACTGGAAATCAAACTATGACCTCCTGGTTCATAGGTCAATGCTCAGTGAGTAAAGCACTTGCCTTTCCTGCTTCAAGCAGTTGCAGTTAAGTCCATGTTAAGGTATTTGGTGAGGAGGAGCTGATGCTGTAGCTCAAGCAGATAAGACAAGTGATGGTAGAGTGGGGGAGAGTAATGAATAGCATAGAAACAACAGAAAATATAGAGGGATGAAGAATCTGAGCATCACCAGCAGAAGCAACTTCTCAGTTTTTGGAGAGCAGTGGTTCTCAAAGTGTGGTTCCTTTAAGCAATAGCTTTGGGGTCTTTGTTAGAAATGCAAATTTTGGGGTTATTCTACAGATCAAGAATCAGGAACTCTGAGGGTGAGACCTAGCTATTCATGTTTTAATACAGCTTCTAGGTAATTTCCAATGCTCATTAAATTTTGATAAACACTGGTGTAGAGAAATCCCTAAATATCTCCTCACCTCTCTTCACCTTGAAGGTAAAGATTATGGTATTTAACTGAATACTGTGTGCTTAGTTTTCTGATAGAGAATCTAAGCATTTTAAAAAAAAAATTAATTTGTCAATTAAATATGGGTCACAGGTCATGTTATCCTACCTCAACTGGACTCTTACTGATACCAATTATATTGACTTCCCATTGTTTCAAACTTTCCATTTAATTCAATCACTCAATCTGTTCTTCAGACTTTAGAAATGGCTCTAGTTTGTACTTTTCCTGGTGCATCAAAGAATTTCAGGCAACTTCCCTTTTCTATCCCTTGGTAATGACTCCATATTTCTTCCCAATTTCTCAACCCTTGCTTTTGTCTCAAGGAAATGTTCATCTTTCTGGGGTGAAGGTGAAGGACTTCACTTTGATTCTTGTCTTACCTTATTCTTCTGTGACCATTTTGTCTACTTTCTTGCATATTTCATCTTCTCCAAGCACCTTGATTTTTATATCTAGACATGTTTTTTATTATGAAAAAATTTTCACCACTATCCTGAAAACCTGCAAGGGAAAAGAAGAATTACCACTATTTTCTAGTGTAGAGGAGGCTATGCTAACCACATCCCACATACAATTAAAACATTTTTATTTTATTGTGGTAAAATATATGTAACATAATAAGCTATTTTAACAATTTTTATTGTATGATTCAGTGGCATTAATTACATTCCAAATGTTGGACAACTCTCATCCCTAGAGCTTTTCTCAAACAGAAACTTTGTGCTCATTAAGAAAAATTCTCCACTTCCTCATCCTACCCAATCCCTGGTAATTTCTAATCTACATTTTGTCTCTATGAACTTGCCTATTCTAGATTAGTCATATAAGAGAAACCATATAATATCTGTCCTTTTGAGCTAACTTATTTATTTATAATGTTTTCAAGATTCATCCATGTTGTATCAGAACTTCTCTCCTTTTTATGCCATTGTGTGTATATATCATATTTAGTATACCCATTCCTCTATTGATAGATACTTGCATAATTTCCACTTTTTGTCTATTATAAGTAATGATGCAATGAACATTAATGTACAAGTGTCTGAGTTCCTATTTTAATTATTTTGGGTATATATCAAGGAGTAGAACTGCTTGGTCATGTTTAGCTTTCTGAAAAGCTGCCAAACTGTCTTCCACAATAGTGTACCATTTTACATTCCCACCAGTAATGTACAAAGGTTTGTTTTTCCATGTCCCCCTCAATGCTTGTTATTTTGTTCCTACTTATAAGCATCTTAGTAGATTGTGAAGTGTAACTCATTTGATTTGCATTTTTTAGTGACTAATAATGTTGAGCAGCTTTTCATGTACTTGATGAAAAAATTATATTTGTCTTCGCTATACTCAACAGTATTACAAACTGACTTTAGTATTGTCACTTGTATAAATAAACCTGTGCCTATTTTTACAGTCTTCATCCACCCTGTTACATTCTTCAATCAGGTTTTCTGAGCACAGAATTAGCTACACTGGGATAAACAGAAATGAGAACAAAGATACAAAAATTCCACTATATAACCGTATTTATTTATGTCCCTCCTGTTCTATAGAACTCATTCAAATCTTCCTTTCTTTACACAAGGTTTACTGAATGTAGGTGTGGATACAGAGGAAAAAACAGGTGAAAGAAGAGACATAGAGATATAAAAATGTACATATCACACATATGGATGTATAAACCATATGTGTGGATGCATACATTGCCTCATTCCAAGAAAAGGACTTGAATGGTCAAAAGATATGTGAAAGAAAAAGGCATCAATGGTGAACACTTAACAGTCTTATCTCTGCCTTTTTCAAAGGCAAAACAGCACAAAAAGGGCCTCTGTCACTGTGCACTGGTCCAGAAACCTGTGCAAAGTGACATAGGGGTAGACTGGCTGGACTGATTTACACTGGGAAGGACAGGATAGCTCTTCGTAAAAAGAAAGGACTGTAACGTGAGAAACACAAAAGTCTTTGAGTGCTGGATTTAAAGCGGGGGATGGTTTAAGTGAGAGATGGAGCAATTGGCAATTAAGCTCTAATGAGGGGAGCTTTGGGAAGATAGACAGATAAAAAGAAGAATTAAGAAGTATTGCACTGTGTGTGAATGGAACTCTGGAGAGGATTTTCATTTAAACTCCATTTAAAACTTAAATAGCTGTTCAGTCATTCTTGCATATTAGATTGCAATTTCTTCTGAATAAAACACCATGTTGAGACAGACCAATAGATTAATTGTTTTCTTGTCTGATCAATGAGGATAATCATGAAACAACCAACAATTTGTAGAAGATAGTGGAAAGAGTACTTAGTTGTGAATTATGAGATCAGTTCTAGTCTGGGCTCAGAAAGAACAAAATTCTTTCGGCCTCTAACTTGCTAGGATTCTGTCTTATTTTAGTTATAAAAGAAAAATATACAGAATGTGTATTTGTTTGGCCTTATGACTTCACCACTCCCAAACACAAATAAGTCATGAGGAAATGTATGAGATCAATTATAAATTGGCAATCAATCATGATATAATCTTCATTTTCCAAAGGAGTTAGGATAATATATATAAACTAGAGCCCCAGTGCACAAAATTCCTGCACTGGGGGGAGAGGGTCCCTCAGCCTGGCCTGCACCCTCTTGCAATCCAGGACCCTCAGGGGATGTCCGACTGCCGGTTTAGGCCTGATCCCGCAGCCTGTGAATCAGGCCTAAACCAGCAGTCGGACATCCCTCTCGCAATCTGGGACCACTGGCTCCTAACCGCTTGTGCGACTTCCTCATAACCCCTAACCACTCTGCCTGCCTGCCTCATCACCCTTAACCACTCGTCTGCCTGATCGCCCCTAACCATTCTGTCTGCCTGCCTGATCACCCCTAACTACCTCTGCCTGCTTGCCTGATCACCCCTAACCCCTCTGTCTGCCTGCCTGCCTGATTGTCCCTAACTGCCTCTGCCTCAGCCTCTGCCACCATGGCTTTGTCCAGAAGGTCGCCTGGAATGACATCCAGAAGGTCATTCAGCTGTCCGATCTAATTAGTATATTATGCTTTTATTATTATAGATGATTGGCCTTGATTTCAGTTTCTGGTAACTCACAATAGACTTTTAAAAGCTACTGTCTTTTCATCATGATCACATCTACAAGTGAACCTGTTTTCCAACCAAATTATCTGGATCTCTTCAGCAATTCATCTTCACTCAACTGATCAGGCAAACTAAACCTGTGTAGTAATTGTAGTTAACCAAGGACCAGTTCAACTGGATTTCAATTTGATGTGTTTTAACTAAGTAAATAATCTGAAATGTCTGGGAGATGCACAAGGCATATTTCAAGAGCTTGTAAGTTACTATGGTCCTATTTGGCACAAATTGTCTCTTGTCAGAGGAAATCAATTTGAAGATCTTTTTTTTTTTAATACTGTACTTCCTGTGCCTTGTATTTTAAAACAATCTTTGGACTTATTTATATTATTGCCAGCCTATAGAAACACATTGTGGCAGAAAGATAATGACTTGATATCAAATGACTAGGGTTGCAGTCCTGCCTAATCTTCTAATTTCAAGCCAAGTTCATAATTGCTATGAATCCAGTTTTCTCATCAGTAAAATGAGAGAACTGAACAAGAGAACTGCTACACTTCTTTTCACCTGCAGTATACTCTGCCATTTTTTAATCTGCTGTTGTCATATTAGAGACCAGAACCATAGATCCAGTCCATTTTCATACAAATAACTCTTTGGAAATTAAAGAAATACCATAGTGCAAATATTTGCTGCTGAGCTTAAGAGAAAGAGAGAGAGAGAGAGAGAGAGAGAGAGAGAGAGAGAGAGAGAGAGAGAGAGAGAATCTAAATCAAAGTATGGGAAATCTACATAGACAATAAGAAAAAAATCAGTTTTATGTGGAGCATGAGACATTATATTAGACATACATGGTCAACATTAGTGTGTTCTCAGTATAAGTATTATTCTGTCAGTCGCTATAAGAGTTAGATGCATGATTTTGAAAGTTAATTCTAAGATCTACCACCCCCAAAGGCTACTCACTACTACTCCCTTGTCCCAACATCCTCTTGCCACCTGACCTGATTGTCCCATTATCAGAACAATTTAATTGAGTTTAGGGAGAGGATTTTTTTTCTTCCAGAAAACTACTATTTAATAGCATGTACAACCATGGAGCATGAACTCCAACTACACGCTAGGAGAGAACATTTTCTGCCTCTACCAGCAATTCTTCTTTGGCCCAGTATGGAAACTTCATTCATTTTGTAAATATTGAAGAAAATAGCTTCCCTCCTTCTTTGTGTCTCCTCAATCATTTCTCCACAAAAGAAATGAATTAGAGAAGAAACTTCACTTAAAAGGAAGGGAAACCCATTGAAGCCTGAAACAGCTGAAAATGTGTTTACTCCAAACAGAGATATAGAAGGTACACAACCAGGACATTTATGTAGTTAAGTTTCTATGGTTTAAACACCAGCCGCCCAACAGCATAATTCAAATTTAAGGCACACGGTATATCAACTATAAGTGGTTGTATAAAATACTAACTCCCCTGCTAGCTCTTTAGTCCAGAAATCACTGTGTAAATCACAAGTGTCCATTATCATCGTGACCAGTCATGTCATTGTCTTCAAAATCTGTTACTGACTGGTCACCGCACAACTGTAATTCAATTCACATACAGACAACAAAGCATGCAGTTGTGTTGTCTTCTTATCTCCCTGCAATAAACCCATATGACATTAGACAAAACTGGATAATTGAAAGAAGGAATAAGTCAACAAAGGTAAAAGTGCAGCAAAGAAGTGAACAGGAATGATGCTAGAAGTGGTGCTAGAATCCTATGTAAACGAGGTTATAGAAGAAATAGCTGACTGTGGGAATGTTGACTGTGCTGCCATTGGGCGGGGGCGAGACTCAGTGAAGGGCAACTTCTAGTCATGAAGGAGGAAAGGGGTTGTGATCAAAAGGATGATGATGTGCCAGAGGAAGTGAGACCAGTGAAAAACTTCACATTAAAAGATCTCTCAGACATATTTCACCACATTGAAAGCATAAGGAATAAAATGTTAGCTGTTGATGCTAACTTAGAATGGAGTATGACAATTTGCCAAGGCATAAAAAAGGATACTCTCTCTAAATTGTAAGTTTTATGATGAAAAGCAAAAAGCAAGCACTGTTCAAATTACTCTTGATAAAATTTTTTACAAAGAAATAAAACACTTTAATTTTCAAGGTTTTTAATATTTTAAGTTACAGTGTTCCAAAAAAAAAATATATATATATACATATATGTACATATATATACACACATATGTAGTATAATACATAAATAAAAATGAACACTTTAAATCATTTATAATTAAGTGTATAATTTAATGTAGCAATATAATTATATTATAATTATGTAATTGTAATGACACATTGTTAAATTGTTTTAAAATTAATACAAATTCTACAGTTTTATAAAGTTATAAAAATTGAGTACATATTTGTTAAGTGAATTGTTTTACAATGTTTCCATTTCCCTACACTTTTTAAAAAAAATTTATTTTAATATATTTTATTGATTTTTTACAGAGAGGAAGGGAGAGAGATAGAGAGTTTAGAAACATTGATGAGAGAGAAACATCGATCAGCTGCCTCCTGCACACTCCCCACTGGGGATGTGCCCGCAACCAAGGTACATGCCCTTGCCCGGAATCGAACCTGGGACCTTTGAGTCCGCAGGCCGACGCTCTATCCACTGAGCCAAAGGGCTCCCTACACTTTTATAATTGAGAGTTTTTAATGTTTTGACAGACATTAGTTAAGGTTAAGAACAATTGTGCTTTTTCTCATTGACTATGATCCTGCACTACTGGGCAACATGAGGTTGCTTATATTTAAAGTTGTAATCTGCTGCCTCGCCCTTCTTATTCTTTAGTCCTGATTCCTTCAAGCAACTATATTTATCTCTTCTAGCTGTGCTTTGTGATTTTTGTCTCCATTTTAAAATAATATGCTATAATTGTCTTTTCTTGACTCATTTCAATACCTTTTCTTATTTTTTACTCCTTTTACTTAGATTCTTTCTATGGCAGTATAGTATTTCATTGCTGCATAATATTTTATTGACTAAATAGAATACAATTTGTTTATCCATTCTACTGTTGATGGGCAGTTGGGTATTTACCTGTTTTTGCCTGTATCAGCAAAGCTGCTAAGAACACCCTTGTATATGTCTTTTGGGGACATTGATACCTGAAACATCAATAGAGGGCTTTAGAGTGAGTATGCCTCTTCATGTTTTCCTACTTTTTCCGGTTCATGAAGATGCTCACCTTGAATTTGAGCATGCGTATATTTTTATTAGATTTTTTTAAACATATCTATCATTGAAATAAATTATAAATGTAGAGGAAAGCAATTTCCTTGTTAACAATGTGTGCCATTTTAAAATGTGTCTGTTGTCTTTGCAGACACACAAACACACACATAGACACACACACACACACACACTCAAAGCACTGATCTTTTAAATTCAGTACTTTTGCATTAATACATATTTGGGGCTGCTATGTAAGCACACACTTACCACTGAGCCTTCAGTGAATACACAGGCAAAGTGCTGTTAGTGGAGTTTTTGGTCTTAAAAAGTTGTGTTGAATTTTAATACTTAAGCATAATTTCTCTTTAGTACAATACATATTGATCTTTATTTTACCCAATATCATATTTCACAAAAGCTATTAGCTAATTGCATCAACAGTGTAAATAAGAATATGAGGTGTAATCTATTCTAAAAATGTGACAAGCCATTTTCAAGCTCTTTCGGAAACTAATTTTGCACAGATGTTTGCATACAATGTGTTTATTTAAACGGTGCTTATTTAATTCATGGAGGAAAATATATTCAATTATCCTCCATTTTGAATAGCTATGCATCCCCCAGGATAACCCCATATATTTTAGAGATTTTTACTGAACGTGTCTAACTTGGAAAGCAGTAGCTTAACTTAAAAGGCACTAGTTTGGTGGGAAGAGAATAGATTTTAATGTTAGACAAATCTGAGATCTAAAATTCACTCTATTATTTTCTATTTTTGTGAAAAGAGGCAAAATAAACTTTTCCAAACTTTAGATTTTATTTATTTGTTAAGTGGAGATGATGATGAATATTTAATTTCTAGTTCTTTGAATGGTTTAATCGGAATAATGAATATAGACTTCATAAGATGGGACTGGTACAGAGTTGATGTCCAATATGTGTTAGTTTTGGTGTCTATTTATCCCACATCTGTGAGACTTTATACTAAAATGTAAATGTGACAATTATATGCTTCTTCCTCCAGTTATTCTTAATGAGTAAGATTATGCTTACCAACTCTTATACCATTTCATTGCAGAACAACAAAAGCTGGATCAAAAATAGATCTTACTTCTTTATGTGTGCGTATGTGTTTCCATTTCGTATTGCAGCTTTGAAGAAAGGGGGGTATTTTAAAGATAAGAGCTTGTGGGAAACAATGCCATTATTTGTTATTCTGAAAGATGGCCCAGGAAGTTCTGCTCTACGCACATAGGCTCTATAGATAGATGAAGCCATAATGAACTTTTGTTCTAAGGAGGTATTTTATACCTCTAACATATTCAATACAACAAATGCCAAATGGAATTAAGGAGATGGAACAAAGCTCAGTACATTTGTTTCCAATCTCAACTCACCTTTGTGGTGCATGAGGACAGAACCTGAGGTGTTCTGCCAAAAGGTTTCCTTCTTTTATTCCCATGAACACCATTGTGCTGAGCATATCAGTGCTTCTCTGTGAGCAGGTCATGCATTCATTTTGCAAATACAAACCAGGTAAAGAATGCAGGAAATGTTGAGTGTATTACATGATGCTAATTATTTAGTGAGGAGGTTGCAAAAAAATGTCCTATAGGAAAACACACACACACACACACACACACACACACACACACACTTGATGCAAGAAGGCCTAGATTCAAATCACATCTTCAACTCTTTCTACTCATCTAACCATGAACAAGTTAATATTTCCAAAATTCAGCTTCATCAGAAATACATATTTTTTTGGCTAACACTATGTGCTACATTGATATTACATGCCGAATCATCTACCGTAGCTTATCCTCCGTTCCTGCTTGTGTGGGTCATGCTATGCATCCTAAAGAAAACTCTCAGGCAGTTTCTGTGAAAGATGGAAGAATTCAAGTTTTAAAATACCAGTGGTAGGTTTTTATACACACACATGACTCCTGCCACTAATATTTGTTATCCACAATCAACTCACTAGGGAATAGTGAATTAAATATGGAACGAAATGGTGCAATCGAAGTAATTTTATTTTTTGAATTGGTTTAACCTCCTTGATTTTCATTTTCAAGGAAGTTAGGAAACACTCAGAAATTTGAGAATGAAGTAACTATGCAATTCAATAAATGTTTGTTAAGCATCATTATGTCTTGTGCTGTGTTAGGTACTGACGATGTAGATATAAATAAAGTGCCACCCCAAACTGTACCTCTTGAATACTGCTGATGAAAATACAAAATGACACAGCCACTTTGGAAAACAGTCAGGCAGTTCCTCAAATGGTTAAACATAGAGTTATTATATGATCTAGTAATCCTATGCCTAGATATATATCCAAGAAAAATGAAAATCTATGTCCAAACAAAAACAAGTACATGAATATTCATTGAAGCATTACTCATCACAGCCAAATGTAAAGCAATCCAAATGTCCATCATCTGTTAAGTCAATAAATAAAATGCTATATCCTTACACTCTCTCTAAAGATCAATGGGGATGGGGGGGGGGGGGGGAATCCCTGGGTCAGGATTTAAAAAAAAAAAAAGAAAACTAGAAAAAAATCAGAATAAAAATCTCAGTCAGAAAAGGGCAGGGGATAGGGACTTGTTTTAGTCTGACAGGCTCATGAGAACCTACCCTGTGGAGATTTGGCGCCAACGTCCACCAGAGGAGCCTCTGAGCTACATGACGGAATCTGATCTTGACACTGAGGACAGCTGTTGTTCTGACCCCAGCTTTGCTACTAACTACCTGTGTGATGGAAGGCAAATTAACCCCTTGGTACAGTAGCTTTTCTCCTTTGTTAATTAAATGACTTGAACTAGAAGATCTTTCAGATTTTCTTAGATCCCAAACTAGTATTTTCTTCGTGATGTTACAGTCAACTTATGAATTCCTCTTACATGTTTTAGAGTATAGAATGGGAGTTAGTTAAGAGTCGGGGGTTTAGAATCAGATGTTGATGCGAGTGAATGCCTGCCCTATCACTGACTAGGAAGCTGTGCCTTGAGGACATTCTTTATAAGCCTCATTTAGCTCATCTATAGAAGAAGAAAAGAGGTTGATTTGAGGATTTTTGAATGACACTCCATAGGAAAAAGCACCTGGACCACCCTATGTTTTCAATAAATGAATGCTATTATTATAATTGATCTAGACCAGTGATGGCGAACCTTTTGAGCTCGGCGTGTCAGCATTTTGAAAAACCCTAACTTAACTCTGGTGCCGTGTCACATATAGAAATTTTTTGATGTTTGCAACCATAGCAAAACAAAAACTTATATTTTTGATATTTATTTTATATATTTAAATGCCATTTAACAAAGAAAAATCAACCAAAAAAAATGAGTTCGTGTGTCACCTCTGACACGCGTGTCATAGGTTCGCCATCACTGATCTAGACTAAATGTATTCATTTTATATAAAGTAACCTGCTTAGCATCTTTGGGTATTACATCCCTCCTGAATGCAAAGTTTCCATGTGATACATTATAATGTTGTATTTCCCTAATATGCTACATGTCTGTCTCTAGCATATGATGACCAGAATCTCTGAATAAATTAGTGATTGTCTCCTCTCTGTGACATTCTCAAGAAGACATCTCTACGGACAATGTGGAAAGATCATGGCTGAGGATAAAGGGAGGAGAGAAGGAGACAGTGCGTTATGTAAATAAGGCTAGTCTAGGAGTTAGAAGATTTTTTCAAAAGGCAAAGAAAAGAGATAGTACAACAAGGAAGATTGTAGTTTGAATTTTTGTGTTTTCCAAGTTTTTTACTGAGACCAAGTAATGGTTTTAGGTTAGGAAAAATGACAGACTTTATACAAGGAATAATATCCATGTATGAAAACAGTGCTTTAGAAATTCAGAATAGCTCTTCAAGAGAGGAAACCAGAGGTTGAGTGGATGTCTAAAATTGGCCTGAGGCACGCACACGTAGATGCTTTAATATATATTTCATGGAAAAAGCATATCTCTACATCTGTTTACAGCTGAGCATCGGTTTGTATTCATTAAACATAGCCACATACACAAACTCTCATCTGTTTCATCTATATACACAGGCATGCAAACACCAACACCCACCTCAGAGGAAGCAGCTACACCAGCCAAAACTGATTCTTCAGTTTTAATGAAAAGAAGAGAGTGGCTTTTCTCACAACAATCTTATAAACCTTTGTTTCAACCTTTCTTTTAAACCCTCTGCTAATATTGATTAGAACCTTAGTAGTGTTTCATACCACAGTGAGGAAAAGGGTGGCTCGGAGTGTCTTAGCTGAGAGAAGACAGAGAGAATTAGCAAACTGTCCAAAGGACAGTATAGTGTTTTCCCTTTAAGGCAAGAAAAAAGAAATATCAAGAGGACAAACTTATGCTTCAGTGTCTGAGATCAGCCAAAATGGTTTTAGCTCTTGAAACTAGAGCTATGGAGCAGCGAGTCCTCCAGGCACTGAGTTAATGATGTGGCTGATTGCTTCTCCACACAGTCATTATGACTGATGCTGGGCAAGTTGCTTAACCTCTTTGGTCCCAGTTTCCTCATCTGTAAAATGAGGACATTGGAATAGATAACTTCTGAAGTCCCTTCCAGCACTAACATTTTATGATTTAATGTCTGACTGGCAACGCAGCCTCTTTAAGTGCTACTGTGCCCAGCCGGGCATGACATAAAACACTCCCGTGCAGGATGCCAGCTTGCACTCACGATTGAAAGCAAAAAGAGCTAGCTTTAGGCAAAGCGGTGAAGTATTCCAAGTTTTATTTAATCTTCTTTAAGTTTTGTTTAAACCTGACTCTCACACCCTTTTGAATTCCCTTTCGGGCAACAAGGGTTTCCTTGAATTTCATCATTACCCTGTCTTCATACTTCATGTTCAAAAGTGTATTGGGCATTGGTAAGCATGGAGCCAAATTCATTTGGTTATTAATAATCTTTCTAAGGTATGGGTGGCTGAAGGTTGATTTGGGAAAAAAATGCTCAAAGGTCGCTGGTGACCCCAACTCTTAGTGCAAACAGCAGTTATAGAATCCAAGGGAAGAGCCTGGGTAATCAGGTTCAGAAACCCAAGCAAGATATTGGCAACAAATTTGAAAACTCACCTAAGAGGACTGGGTAAGCTTGGTTAACCCGAATGAATGGAAACCTTGATCCTCAGACACATTCTCATGCAATCCAGAAGAATATCAAAGCATGTTGTCAGAAAAGGAGAAAAAAGCCCAAGCTTAGTTAGTTTGGGGCCAAAAAAGGTTGGAATAATTGTAGCTGCCCAGTCAAGAGGGTATGTAGGCATATAACCTGTTAGAACTCTTCCCACTGCTCCTAAAACCTTACCACACCGTCCTCTAAGGTTGACTCCTGAGGGAAAACTGACCACTTGGTCTAAAGTCCCTGAAAGCTAGCTGTGTTTTTCTGAACAATTGTCCAATCTTCTTTTCATTTGCCAGGGAGGGAGGAACTCTTCGAAGGACCCTGAGCTGTGAGCTGGTGGGGAGATATGGAGAAGCATGTGTCCAGTAGTTATGTGTTCCAGGCTTCTAAGCAGGACACCTGAACTTGGAGCTTTCGTTCTGAGTACTGGTCTGTCTCCACATCGGGGTCACTTTCCTGTACCTCTTCTGGTTCCCCTCCACTTTGTAACCACCCATGGTCAAGCACATGATCATGTTCTTATGCTTTTGACTACTCACCCAAAGCCAAGTGACTTTTAGTTACTGTCACCACACATCTTCTATCATCTCTAGAGCATTTAGTATCAGGTCTCCAGGAGAGGAAATAGCTGCAAAGGCTCCCAGGAAATTCAGGTAAGAGACAAAGAGAATAGGAAAGAGCTGCAAGATCTTAGTGCTAGGCTGCAGTAGGTAACAGGTGAACCAAAATTCAGAATTAGAACATCACCTCAAAATAAGTATTAGTGCATATATATAAATACAAAGAAAATGTTGATTGATAGAATTTAAAGATAATACAGGCGATAATAAAGAAATGAGATATTTAAATCCTGACATTACTATGAAAGGTAATAGTAATTTCAAAATTTTACATAAATTAATTTTGCATGTACCTAATTATTACATAGATAAATATTGTATGGTAACTATTCTATCATTCTAGTAATAGACAATGGTTTATTTTGTTTTATATGATTACAACATTAAATCCTGGTCAATATGCTATGATTCTAATTCTTTGTAGTTCAGTTATGGAGAGAATATAGTTATCTGTTCATAACTAAAAAAGAAATTAGAGAGAAGAGTGAATAATGAAAACTATTATGTTTATAGATTCAGTCTTAAAGGTACATGAATATTGGTCTCTTTAAGTTCTCTATTTAGTCCCTGGCTGGTGTGGCTCAGTTGGTTGGAGCATCATCCTGTACACCCAAGTGTCATGGGTTTGATTCCTAGTCAGGGCACATACTCAGGTTGCAGGTTTGATCCCCAGTCAAGGTGGGTACAGGAGGCAACTGATAGATCTTTCTTAAAAAAATATCCATTTAGAGAAAAAGATAGAACGACTGCTTTTCCCCTTGGGTGGTGGGGCAGGAGGCCAATAAAATTTCAGAGGTCATTGAACATTAAGAAAAAAAACACCCAAAATAAGAAAAACTACTGCCTTATCCATTTTAAAAATATTAGAAATATGCTATTCTTATATGACCTGGGATGTAACTCAGCAGCCCAAATTTTGTTCTTTAATTATTCCCTTCTTACAGACATGGCTGGGAAGAGAACCAACAATCCAATCCTTTTATTTCTATATCCACCGGCTGGAATAAACTCAGGTTGAGTATTTTTAAATAATCACAACCAATTTTGCTTGACTCTTCAAAGCTTTTATATTAAATACAGAATTCAAGAGTCCCTTATAAAATTATCAAGGGGCCTTTTAAGAAATTCAGATGAAATATTTGATTAATTTTAACTCCAATTCACTCTTTATATTAAGCCAAGTGTAGAAGCCTGGACTGTTTTCCAAGTGTCCATGGCTCTTCAATAACTAGCTGCTGGAGGTAATGGCAGCATGTCCAGATGTGCTGGGGTGTAGCAGAAAGAGAGTCATGGCACGTTTAACTTAACTAATGCAGGCACCAATCAGAACATCGCACCTTACAGTGAAGCACAGAACAAGTCACACAGTCTCCGACTACTTCCGATGGCAGGGCCCATAGGAACTATCAATGATAGTTTATGGGAATGCCAAGGGAATACCATAAAAGTGAAGGTATTTTAAGAGTATAAAAAGTTGTTTTCAGACTTTAACAATTTGTATTATATCTTCATATTTTTGCCATTTCCATATACCACCTATAATAATTTTATACTTAACTGTCTTTAAATAGAGTTATTTAAATAAGTTTTACAAGTAACCTCTTTCTGAGTTAATACATGTGCAAATTTGAATTTTTTTGTAGTTATTTTTATATACCTATGCATACATATACATACATATATAATCATCTTACATAGCCTTGATCACAATGCTTTGCTTGCCTATATCCACTCCACTTCCCATCAAGAGGTTGAATCTACAATCTATTTCTCTATCCTTTGAATCTGGACAACCCTTGGACTCACTGTGGCCAATAAAATGTGGTAGAAGCAATGTTATGCCATTCTGATGTAAGGCCTTAATAGATTTTGTGTATTTCTGCTTTTTCCTGGGACTCCTGCTCCACCATGGGATACTTTGCTGTAGTGATGCCTGATTGATACAACTAGCTACACCTTCTGTAGTCTTCCTTCTTCCATGGAATAAATCCAGGGTTCAGGAAGTGTGGAACCTTGGTGGAAACAGTAAATAGCATTTATTTTTGTTTTATTTCTGGGTCATTTTTTTTTTTTTTGCAACAAGCACACCTAGTTCCCACATCTTGGTTTCTAACACCATTCTCTAATAAAAGGAACCAGAGCTTCAGAGAGAATTGGCTGAATCTAGTGCTAGAGACGGAAATATACAAGATGAGCCTGGAGCATTTTGTAGCACAGGGAAATAAGGAAGTGCTACTAGCAAAAACAAAAACTCATAGGAATCAATCCTGGGGGCATGTCAACTTGACACAGGAGACAACTGCAAGAGCTCCCAACAATCAAAGCTGGGACAGTTTGAACAAATATTAAACAAAGCAGCATTGGATTATAATACAAAGTATAAAATATCCCAAATGTATAATGATATAAATAAGTAATTGAATATGTCAAAAAATGTGGGAGAAGAGACAAATTCATGCAGAAAATTTTCAATAATATTAGATACTCCGCCATAAGGAAGAGGAAACATAATGCCCCACTCCTTCAATGTGAGTTGCACATAACTTACTTCAGTAGATTACAGTAAGGAAAGGGAGGGAAGAACCTGTGAAGAAATTTGACAGTCACTGCTTTAGCCAGGTATCAGCTCAACATCAACAGTCATAAATCACCAGGGTAGTATGTATCCTTGATATGATGTAATGAGAACAGTGCTTTATTTCTATGACCTTCCTTCCCCCAAACCATAACACCAGTCTAAGAAAAACATCAAACAAATTAAAATAGAATGTCATTCTGCCTAATACTAGACCAGCAAGCACTCCTCAAAACTAACAAGGTCATTAAACGCAAGAAGGTCTGAAAAACTGTCACAGCCAAGAGGAGCTTAGGACGCATGTAATGTGGTATCCTGGATGGATCCTGGAAGAGATAAAGGTCATTAGGTAAACACAAAGGAAATATGAATAAAATATGGATTTTAGTTAATCCTATTATATTGGCATTGCTTCATTATCTGTAACATATATATACACCATGCTAATGCAAACTTTTAATAATGTGGAAAACTGTGTCTTGGATGTAAGACTTAGTATGGGAACTCTTAGTTACTATCTGCTCAATTTTTCTGTAAATGTGAAACTATTTGAAAAACTATAGTCTATTACAAGCTAGTAGCAGATGGATGTGTAAGAAGCTCCCACCAAATGGGTAGGGAGTTTACCCTGACTTCCCTCCACTGTCTCAGAGAGTAAACCCAACTCAGCCCTCAAATCCGGAAGTGGACATCAGAGCAAATAGAACTTATGGAAAAGTCTCCTAGTCTGGCACAAAGATAATGAAAGAGGTATTCTAACATTCAGATACAATGGAGGAAAAATTCCCCTTTTCTTTCTTTCTTATTTATCTATTTATTTGTTTATTTATTTATTTATTTATTTAATTTATTTTTACAACTTAGCTCCCAAACAATGTTATAACAGTAGCAGAGGTAATGGGAACCCACAGAAGCTTAAAACTCTGAAAGAAAGAAAACTTTCTCTCCTATCAGATAGCTGTGGTCCCAAAGGGGAAGGGGAAAACTCTTTTTACTTCTCTGTGTCTCTGTCCTCTGGCCTCTTGACGCCAGACACAGGCATAGTCCAAGGAAGAACACAGCACAACAGGGTTTAGAAAGCCTGCCTTCCACAAGGGAGCAGCTAAGAGAAAGTATGGAGGAGATCACAGAGCGGGGAGTACATGGGAATGAGACCTCCTACAGTCCTTCATGAACTCCTGAGCTCATCCCCAACCTGAGCATGTGTGAATATGACCCTAAACAGCATATATAGACTCTGATAAAAGAACTGTGGGGTGGACCACCATTCAAGTCCCAGACCAGCCACTGGGTGGTGCATCTATGGCATAGATCCTAATAGGACTGCTAAGGTTTTAAAAACTGAACTGACATTGAAATCCTAAACCACAGATGAATGGTCAGGACTTACATCCTGAACCCAACCAGGATGATTGCCTGCTTAAATATATAATTAATATTCCCTACAGAAATTAAACAAAAGGAATCTCACAACATAATATTCAAAATGTCCAGGATACAATTCAAAAATACTCAGCCTATGTGGAGCAAGGAAAATCTAAACTTGCATAAGAAAGAACAATCAGACTTAAACATTGAGATGGCCCAGATGTACAATTTTCTATCTAACAATAACCAAATGGAAATTTTAGAACTGAAAAATATAATAACCAAAAAAGAAAAAAATCAATCTTAATGGATGAGCTCAATAGCAGAATGGGGAAGACAGAGCAAAGAGTCAGTGAGTTTGAAAATAAATAAGTAGAAATTTTCCAATATGAACATGAAGTTTAAATTGATAGAGGAAATTAAACAGAGTCTCAGTAACATGTGAGAAAAATATCAAAATGTCTAATAGTTATGCTATTAGTGCCTGAGAAGGAAAAGAGAAAGAATGAAGTGAAAAAAATGTAAACTTCTCCAATTTGGCAAAAAACAAACAAATAAACCACCACAATCCTATAGACTTAAGAAGTTCATCAAATCTCAAAAAATATAAACCTCCTATAATCCATATCTATCTATCTATCTATCTACCTATCTATCTATCTATCTAATATATATATATATATATATATATATATATATATATATATATATATATTTAAACTGCTTACAACCAGTGATAAAGAGAAAAATCTTAAAAGCACCCAGGGAAAATGATGCTTACTTTTATTGGAATAATGATTCAAATGACTGTGGATGTCTTGTCAAAAATCAGGGGGACAGAAAAATGAACAACAACATTTCTAAAATGTTAAATGAAAGAAGAATAATGCAGAATTGTATATCTAACCAAAATATCCTTCAGGAATGAAAATGAAATAAAATATTCTAAGATGAGGGAAAACTAGAGGATTTGTTGGTAGCAGACATGTTATAACAGAATCATAAAGAAATTCTTAAAACAGAAGAGAAATTATGTGGGAAGGAAACCTAAAACATCAGAAATGAAGGAATAGCAATAAACTTAAATGTCAGGGTGAATAGAAAAGATTCTTCTCCTATTCAGCTGTATAAAATATCTTTTGACAATTGAAATAAAATTATAACACTGTCTGAGGAGGTTTTCTTATATGTGGATGAAATGTATAGACAACTACAACCTAAAGGGGTAAAATTCTACTTGAAATAGTAAAAGCATCAGTAAAATGTACTAAAAACCTAGAGAAGTTATAAAAATTGTACAAAAGGAACTTCAACTTAAAATCACCACGGTACTTCTGTCAACTTGTTAAATGGATAAAATAAAATAATTGACAATACCAAGTGCTTACAAGGAGGAGGAACAACGGGAACGCTGCTGGGGAGCATAAAAATGGACCAGCCACTCTGGAAAAACATTTTGGCAGGTTTTTTTTTTAATAAAGGTAAAGACTCACTTACCATGTGAACCAACAATTTCATTCTTAGATGTTCACACTAAAAAAAAAAAAATGAAAACTTATATTCACACTACTGTACACAAAAGTTTATACCAGCCAAAATGGCCTTCAGTGGGCAAAGGGATAAACAAATTGTAGGACATTCATACACTGGAATATTACTCAGCAATAAAAAGCAATGAGTTTGTGATACTTGCAACATCTTGGAAGAATCTCAATGGCATGCTGCTGACCAAGAGAGTGTATTTTCAAAAAGTTACATTCTATTTACATAACATTCTTGTAAAGACAAAACTACAGATCAGATCAGCAGTTGACAGGGTTAGGGGCATGTGACTGGAAACAGAAAGCGAGAGGGAGTCTTGTAGGGTGACAGAACTATTCTGTATCCGGACGGTGGTGGTAGCCATGCACATTTCACATGTGTTACAAGTCAGAGCACTGTATACACACAAGTTAATTTTCTTGTATGTTAATATGTAAAGTACACCTTTCAAAAGGCATTCACAGAGGTGAAAACAAGGTCAGTATTAGAGGAGACTAGAGAAATCTGTCCCTCTCTGGGCACCTAACGTCATCATACCTGCTGCCAAATGTCTTTTGAATCTGAGAGATTAGAGAGAGCAACGCAATTGTGCTGCATTCACAGAATATTCTTCATCCACAGGATAACTTAAATACATAAAAATATCACCAGGCCAGGTGGCATTCTCGCCAAATGTTTTGAAGAAACCCTTTGAAGGAAAAACTGGCTCCTATTCGCAGGAGTTTCTCCAGCCGCAATCTGTTTCACCTCTGAATTTCCAGCTAGAGAGCACCTACGGCATTTTTCATTTTCTGGAAGTTTATTAACAATGAGAAGCACTTATATGGGTGAAATATAAATTAATAATATTGGAGTCCAAAATATAAGTGATATATTTAGATTTTCCCTACAGTATTCAGTGAGTGCTTGTTCATAAAGGTTATCCTGAGATAGTTCTTTCCGATGTCCTGTGAAGGGGTGAGGCAAAGACTAGTTTTATAATGAGAACCACTGATGTCTTGGATGGCAATCTCTTGGCCCATATACAAACTACCAGGCAGGGCATGAATAGATAGCACCTGGCATACATAGGTAATTGACATAAAAATAATAGGGGGAAAAGAGAAAGGCACACTAGGTAAAGTAGAATTGAGAAATTGATTAAAATTTTTGAAAACGTTCCTTCTGATTGTCCCTTATATTCATATTTATTTCGTTCAGTGGGGAGAGGAAATGAAAAGAATAAATTTAAGATAACTTTTATTTAAGTAAATGCTTTTGCAGCTCTTTTTGTATAATTATCCAGCAGGGTTATTGCAGTAACTTGCAAGGATCAGCTCCAATCTCCATTGTTACCAAAGGCTGACATTTTCATAATTCTCTTTCCTGTTCTCTTTGACACTGTTATGAAAATTCTGACATGACCCACCTGGAAGAAAATGGATTACTCAGACTTCAATAAAAGTCATTTTCCAGCGTGATTGATTTTCTTCATTTGGTTGAGGTTTATGGGCTAACATGATAACTGTTTCTCTACCAAATGCCAGAATTTGAGAAATAATTGGATCAGACAACTTTAGTGCATTATTTCAGAAATGAGATACAAAGTTTCCAGGTATGGAAATAAGAGCAAATGGGAATGGGAAGGGAGGAATTTTGACAACCCAATCTAAAGAAAATGGCTTTCCTAATCAAAAGACCCTGCATAAAAATTGACTGATCATAGACCAAGAGTTCTCTGTTCCAGCTGCAAAGATGGACACTATATATACCTAACTCAAATTATTTCTCTCAGGAATTAATTATAAGGGTGTTAGGTGTAAAAGAACTGAAGCACCAACTCATTGCAACACTTAGATCAGTGGTTCTCAACCTTCCTAATGCCGTGACCCTTAAATACAGTTTCTCATGTTGTGGTGACCCCCAACCATAACATTATTTTCGTTGCTACTTCATAACTGTAATTTGCTACTGTTATGAATCGTCATGTAAATATCTGATATGCAGGATGTATTTTCATTGTTACAAATTGAACATAATTAAAGCACAGTGATTAATCACAAAAACAATATGTAATTATATATGTGTTTTCCGATGGTCTTAGACGACCCCTGTGAAAGGGTCATTCAATCCCCAAAGGGGTCGCGACCCACAGGTTGAGAACCGCTGACTTAGATGAACTGGTATCAAGTACTAATTGAGCAGGTGACAGTCCCTTTGCTGGGTGAGAACTCAACATGGCAGAAAGAGTTCCTCCCTTTATGGGGTTATGCTCTATTGGGAAACAGATATTAATGAAATAATTGTCTGGGAGTTTTCTACAGGAGCAACTAAATCAAACATGGAGATCAGAGAAAGCCTTTTGAAGACATGATACTGAGATTGAAATCTGAAGAATGAGTATGAGTTACCTGGGCTGGGTTAGATGTCTCTTCAATGAGATGTTGCAACCTACCCATCTCCTTACCATGCCCTTTGCTTAATTCCATTGCTTCTGTCTGAAATGAGCACATAGTGACACAGTTGAAGATGTAGAAAAGTAGATGACGGGATTCGAGGGCACTATACAAGACCTGAGGCCCTAAAAATGAACTCTATTTCCTGATGAATAAGTTGGGAGTTTTGCCTGGCTGGCAAGGCTTAATGGTTGAGTGTCGACCTATGAACCAGGAGGTCATGGTTTGATTCCCAGTCAGGGCACATGCTCAGGTTTGGGGCTCAATCCCCAGTGTGGGGTGTGCAGGAGGCAGCCAATCAATGATCATCTCTCATCATTGATGTTTCTATCTCTCTCCCTCTCCCTTCCTCTCTGAAATCAATAAAAGTTTAAAAATATAATTTGGGAGTTTTAAAAATAATTATACTTCATAAGTGAATCATTAAAAACCAAATTCCTAGACTATAAATAATAATAATTGGCACACATATGATGGTTACTTTCTAAGGGCATTATACCTATTAATTAAATTCATTCTTGTAATCACTTGTGAGGTAGACACTAGCATTATCCACAGTATGTAGATGAGGAAAATTAGGCACAGAGAGGTTAAGAAAATCCTTTAAGAATACACAGCAAGTAGGTGGTGAGGCAGGATTCACACCTAAGGTCCATTTTCTTAGCTTTTCACTCTCTTCAATCATTTATCAACCAGTTGAAAATAAGATCTTATAAATACAGAACATAAGACAGTTGTCAGGGAGAATTTAGGGAGATATGGGGAAATAGAATGCAGGGAAGCAGAAGAAACCATTAATAGGGAGATGATTCAACCCTGATAGAGATGATAAGGTTCAATAAAAACTCCACAGTATTTCTTCATAAAACAACGTGCTGCCCCTAACATGTTTTCACTTATATTAACAGATATAATTTTGACTAATCAGGTACAGATTGGTGGCCTAATGTAAAATATTTTGGAGTAAAACAAATCCTATAATAAAATTTGAAAGCTATGGCCCTACCTCCAGAAAAAATGAACATAGATACTTTTACATCAAGTTTTGAGTATTTCCAGTCTGACTGGAAGTCACCAATGAAGCTGGCCATCCCAGGGACCCTTAGTTAAGCTAGTTGTTACTAGCTTAACTAAGTTGAGATGATGTTATCAAAATGCTAAAGCCAGAAAAAGAATCTGCCAGCAGTATTTAGAGTTTACCACAAGCAAATTAATGAGAAAGTTCTAAAAATTCCAATGATCATTCTGACTGGTGTGGCTCAGTTATTTGGGCAACATCCCAGGCACCCAAATGTTGCCAGTTCTATTTCAGGTGAGGGCACATGCCCAGGTTGCTGGCTCAGTCTCCAGGAGGGGGCATGCAGGAGACAGCTGATCTATGTCTCATTCTCACATCCATGTTTCTCTCTCTCTCTCTCTCCCTTCCTCTTCTGCCTTTCTCCCTCTCCCTTCTTGTGTCTCTCTCTAAAAAAATAATTAAAAAAATAATAAACAAATAAATATAAATTCCAATGACCATGGTCGTGATAGAGAAGAAGGATAAATCACAGTGATACTAGTGAATATCTGTTCTCTTGTGTAGCCCTCACTTCTGTCACCTATCAGCAGAGGGCCAGGTTATTGTCATCCTCTTTTTATCTGTTTTCTGGGGTAGGAAGTAGAATTTATATTTAACAACATTGCTATTGGTTGTCATAAAAGCTTAGGGACTTTGCAACTTTTATGGTGGGTCCCAGGAGAAAGAGAAAGCGGAATGACTTTCACAGAAGAAAGAAGGGGACAGAAAGTAAATGCCAGCTGGGGGTGGAGTCTGCCTGACGTGAGTGCCCCAGTAGGTGTTCTCAGTGGTAGTGACTTCAGGGCGCCTCTGGAACCACAGGACCCTGGGCACTAGTAGTCCTAGGCCTGGACAATTTTTACACCCCAGTATGACCCTAAATAGAGAGTTGCCAAAGTAATGACCATGAACCTTAGAAAATAGGTTCTTCAAAGGCCACCAATGTGGACTTAAATATGAAAGGACCTTCTGAAATATTTTGTTCAAAACAAGATGTCAAGCTCTGACCAGTGTTTCTCAGTGGTGCAGCCGTGGGCAAACTACGGCCCGCGGGCCGGATCCGGCCCGTTTGAAATGAATAAAAATAAAAATAAAAAGACCGTACCCTTTTATGTAATGATGTTTACTTTGAATTTATATTAGTTCACACAAACACTCCATCCATGCTTTTGTTCCGGCCCTCCGGTCCAGTTTAAGAACCCATTGTGACCCTCGAGTCAAAAAGTTTTCCCACCCCTGGGTTAGAGTCTTGGCCCGTACATCAAAGGGTCTTGGATTTGATTCCTGGTCAAGGGCACATAGTTGGGTTACAGGTTCAATCACAGCCCCCATTGGGTCACTTGCAGAAAGCAACCAATTGATGCATCTCTGGCATCAATGTTTCTCTCTCTGTCTCCCCTTCCCTACCTCCTTTCCACTCTCTCTCAAAATCAATGGAAAAAATACTCTTGGGTAAGGGTTAACAACAACATATTGAACCCTTTGCACGATTGGCAATTGAAGAGATGACCTTATAAATTACTTCCACTAAATTTCCAGATTGGGCCTTAAATTCAAATTAAGTCTATGAAAAAAAGTAACATTTTTGGTATTTTATTTTTCACCTTTTATTGTAAAAAGAATATTGATTTTATGCAAGAGGGAGGACATTTTATATTTGATGATTTGATATTATATGGAATACTTGAATAGAATTTAGAGACCAATCAAGTAAACCAGATACTAAGGTGAATACAACCATTGTAGAAAAAACTATCTTACCTCTATTCTCACCTCAAAAATACCCACTAGCCCTCACGTAACCCCCACTAGCAGTAGGAAGGTGGCACAAATGCATTCCATGTTCTAGTAGAAGCTGGATTATGGGAAAGGAACTAATGAGGGTGGGTCTTTCTATTTTTTAGTTTCCAAACTTAATTCTAACTGACAGACAGGCCTGGAGCTTGAAATGAAAATGGCATTAGATTGATATCGTCCTATTTGTTTAATGTTCATTTGGTTGTCTTTGCCCAAAGAGATATATCAGAAAAGTATATTGCTATAAGAAATGCCCAAGATTTTACTGCCTATGTTTTCTTCTAGGATTTTTATAGTTTTAAGTCTAACAAGTAAGTTTTTAATCCATTTTGAATTCATTCTTGTGGATCAGTAGATGAATGGATTTTTTTTTTTTTTTAAAAAGCTGTGGTACATTTACATAATGGAATACTACTCAGCCATAAAAATAAGGAAATCTTAACTTTTTCAACAACATGGACCTGGAGAATATTACGCTAAGTAAGATAAGCTAGTCAGAGAAAGACAAATACCGTATGTTTTCACTTATATGTGGAATCTAATGAAAAAAATAAGCTAATAAACAAAATACAAACAGATTCATAGCTGTCAGAGGGCAGGGGTTGGGTGGGGGGGATGAAAACCATGACGGAATTAAACAAAAAACAAACAAACCATCAAACAAATATACGTCATAGATAGGCAACAGTATGGTGATTACCAGAGAGAAATAGGGGTAGGGGTAAGTAAAAAGGGGGTAAAGGGGCGATAAATGGTGATGGAAGGAGACTTGACTTGGGGTAGTGAATACACAATACAATTTACAGATGATATATTATAGAATTGTATACTTCAAACCTAGATAATTGTATTAATCAATATAACCCCAATAAATTCAATTTTAAAAACAGAAAATAGCATTAGAGAAACCATCCTGATTGCCAGACATGGTCTGGGCTGCCCCTTTGCCATCATCTGCTTTGATTCCCTTTCATTTCTCTGCACCTGCTGCTGGTTTGTCCTCAAGGCTCCCGCAGGGCCATCCTGGTTAGCATGCCAGCACTCCCGCTGACCCAGCATCCTGGAATAAAGTCCATGTTAATGTTTCGGTGATTCTGGTTGTTTTTCTTTATTGATGTTTCCTTCTCCCTTTATCCCACCTCCAAACTAATTTTCATTCTATTTGAAAACAACCCAAAATGATAAATTATTTTGTGCTTTTCTGCAGTGGTAGGATTTAATTAGGTTTTCCTGACTCAGTTCAATTACTGACTCAAATAAGTCAAATCCTTGAACGCGAAGGACAGACAACAGGTAAGATAGTGAATAAGAAGGCTTGAACACTAGGAAATTCTGCTGCAAACCATTCTTACCCATATGTCTCCTTCCTTCCTTCCTTCCTTCCTTCCTTCCTTCCTTCCTTCCTTCCTTCCTTCCTTCCTTCTTTGTTCTGGCAAAATATTTCCAGAATTACATTGGGTAACATTAAGATACAGAAATATTGCAAATAGAATTAATATCAAAAGGAATTAATTAATATTCTGGCTCACAGGGTAATACAATAGTGTAAACCTCTTTGCAACTCGATCTATGAAGAGACTTCCGTTCTCACCTCAAAAATACCCACTACTCGGTTCTTCTTTCTACTAACTGAAGGAGAGTTAAAAGGAAATGCCAAGTGCACTGTGTATGTACTGAAGTGTAACAAGCTAGCTGTGATTCTTTGTTGGGGGGAAGCTCTCTTACTGGTTTTTCCTGGGCTCATCACATGGCCCCAGCCTGGGGCTGCAGGATCCAAGACTGCCTCACCCCTGGGCCTGGGCTTTGGTGCTGCCTGTCAGCTTAGCTCTCTTTCTACGTGGCTTTTCATCATTCGCAGACTAGGTGAACTTATTATTATTATGTTGGAATCATTGGAGGGATCAGAGATGAGATCTATACATCCTTTCAAGGCCACAGAGACACCCACAATCTCATTCTATTGGTCAAGGAAGTCTTCAGGCCCACCCACATTCAAGGAGTAGGGAAATAGAATTGCAATAAATGTGTGATTATACTTGATTTGCCTTACTGAACAAATGAAAACTTATATCAAAATGATGTATGTCTATATCACATATTAGACATTTTGAAGAGAAGGGCTATATATTCTATTTATTTTCATATTCCAAGCTCAGAGTGCTAGCCCCTTATAAATCCCATTATGTGTCTGCTGAACAACTATTGATGGACTATGGATTGAAAAAATATAACAAAATAAAATAATGCCAACAATTCCTTATGATTACCTGTAACTTAGAGCTTTTGTGGTTGTTTGTGTGAGGTCACTTAGGCAGATTTAGAAGAATTTAATCTCAAGTCCTTTTGCGGGGGCGGGAGGAACAGAGTTAGTTTGAAAAAAGTTGTGTGGGATATTTTAGAAAGGGAGTATGCCATGTATACAAGTAAAAAAGGGGGGAAAAAGACAAGTTACGTGTGATATGCTATCAGCATATTGTTGAATGAGTAACAGACTAGAGAGTTGTAGAGCTGAGAAGTGGGAACCAGTGGGGTTTTTAAAAGATAAGACCCGTAATGTCATATCGAAAGTGATAGGCTTAAGGGAGAGGTAAAGAGAAACTAGACTTTCAAAAAGTGGCTCAACACTTCCCTAGTGTGAGTCTTTACTTTCAAACACTGATCCTTTCCCGCAAATGAAAGTCATCATCAAGTGCTGAATGTAAAGGGGCTACCTGCAATACTAAAGAGTCGGTGTAAAGGGCAAAATAATGGTAGAATGTGCATCAGGCTTGAACTCTAAAACTCTAAGCTCAAACCTAAAGAACCTCTACGAGCGCCCCTAATTTGGCCCCTCCCATTCTCCAATACCCTCTACCTATCTGACCACTGCTATTTGTGCCACCTGGGGTGATTCTTCTCTGAGATTTTCCTGTTGGCATCCACTGATCTTGTACTTTGCTGTCGATGAAGCATCATTTATTGACTGTATTCGCTACCCCTGACCAGATGATATATTCCTTAAGGTCAGGTCATCTGGACCTTCTTCCTTTCTCCCCCTCCCCTCCACATCCCTGTACTAAGTGGTTTATGTAACAGGTACTCGGTGTAGATTAAACACCTGTGAAGTTTGCCAAACAGGCGTGGCTCCTCCCTCCATGGAGCTTACAATCTGGGTTTGGGATGGGGAGGCACAAATGAAACTAGTAAAGAAGTAAGTTACAAATCTCAACAAGTGTTATGAATGGAAATAACAAGGTGCTGTGAATAAATACGTAGGAGAGAGGGCGACGTACTAGACCAGGTGGGCAAGGAAGAATTTTTTGATGAAGTTATATTTCAGATGTAACAAAATAAAATAAAATAAAATAAAATGGATCTAGCTCAATGAACAGTGGTAGAAGAATAGTGTAGAGTAGACACAAGTAGCAGCATGGGGTCAAATGCATATGATGAAGAAAAAAGAAAGAGTATGGCAACCTACAAAATAGAAGAATTTCAAGTTCTTGGCTTCTGAGATGGACTCCCTGGAGTCAGATCCTGGCCTTGCCCTTTGCTAGCAGTGTGGCCCCAGCTGTGCCTTAGTCTCCCTTTGATAAAAGGAGTTAACAGTAATTGCCTTACAGGGTATTAGGAGGATTAATATGAAAATGCTTAGCACATTGGCAGAGCACTCTATAACGGCTTTATCAGTCCTAGAGCAGAAAACTGGGATGGCTGACCCAGTCACTCCACAAATATGTGTTGAGAATCGACTACAGGCTGACCTGCAGGTGATGCTCCTGACATCACCTGGGTCATTGTCCCTGCATCTCTGGCACTAACCTCTTTTTCCATCCAGGAGAGCGACATCACTTCGCATGTCTGGCATTTTTGGAAAGAGTTCCCTCATAGGGCTGTTTGGTTTCCTAATGATAAAAGCTTACATTTTCCATCTATACCACAGTCCTCATTCCCAGCTCATGGAGCTCTATAGGTGGCGCTTGGATGCAGGGAAGAGAGGAGGGGTGGGTCCGTGGGTGGTCACGAGGTCTCACGCTGCACCAGAACCATGCACTGCTCCTGTTTATACTCTGTTGCTAGCCTGCACCTTTATCCTCATGCACAGTTTCCCCCCAGCTTGCCTTTTAACCCTCCAGTCCTCTCCCTGTGGCTCAGAAATCTCAGCCAGACCTCAGGCACACAAGCCTCGAGTCTTCCTCATCTGGTCCCAGGATTGTCTTCTGTGCCCTGGATAGGAGCTCACCCCCACCCCTCACCTGCAGTGTGGGAGCAGGAGGGTCAGTGCTCCTGAGGTCATCCTCCACCAAAGTGGGCAGGAGCCAACAGACCGAGGCTTCCTGCCCTCTCCCACACTTCCTTTGTTTTGACTGCTCTCCTAGGCCCGTGGTCGGCAAACTGCGGCTCGCGAGCCACATGCAGCTCTTTGGCCCCTTGAGTGTGGCTCTTCCTAAGCCTTAGGAGTACCCTAATTAAGTTAATAACAATGTACCTACCTACATAGTTTAAGTTTAAAAAATTTGGCTCTCAAAAGAAATTTCAATCGTTGTACTGTTGATATTTGGCTCTGTTGACTAATGAGTTTGCCGACCACTGTCCTAGGCGGTTCACAAATTTCCCACAAAAGCCCTAGGAGAAACAGCAATAAAAATGCTGATATTGGTTTTCTCACTTCCTTGACTTGTCAGAACAATGGCTTCCTGTGATAGCCTCTCAAGTTACTACTTACTCTCCAGCCCCCAGATAATGGTCACCTCTGCACCTCACAGTACCTCTTTTCCTTTCTTTCTTCTTAAAAATACAAATGTTATGTAATTCAAGAAACTCTTCTGAGAGCCATTTGGAAATTTCAAAACAAGGAAAAAAGTATTGTAATATGTATGTCTTATTCTGTCTCCAAATATATACACATCTAATCTAATAAAAGAGAAACATGGTAATTGGCATACGACCGCTACCCTTCCCATTGACTAATCAGGGAGATATGCAAATTAACTGTCAGCCAAGATGGCGGCCGGCAGCCAGGCAGCTTGAAACTAACATGAGGCTTGCTTGCTTCAGTGACAGAGGAAACCAACGTTCCCCGGCTGCGACTGCAGGCCTCTGAGCCTGCAGTTTGAAACATTTTAATAAATATAGAAGCTAAAAAAAACCCCCAGAAACCAGCTTTCAGCAAGCTGGGATCTCAGAGCTGGAGTCTGAGCTGGAGTTATACATTGTTTCGATTACCTACTTTCAGCAGCAGAGGCCTAAGAGCTGGAGCCTCAGAGCTAAAGCTGGCCCAGAATTAAAAAAAGAAAAAAGAAAAAAAGGAGCGGTTGGGAGCTTCTGTCACCTGCCAGCCTGCAAACAGCCCTCAGCCCCTCACCCAGACTGGACAGGCACCCCAGTGGGGACCCCCACCCTGAAGGGTGTGTGACCAGCTGCAAACAGCCCTCAGCCCCTCACCCAGACTGGACAGGCACCCCAGTGGGGACCCCCACCCTGAAGGGTGTGTGACCAGCTGCAAACAGCCCTCAGCCCCTCACCCAGACTGGACAGGCACCCCAGTGGGGACCCCCACCCTGAAGGGTGTGTGACCAGCTGCAAACAGCCATCATCCCCTCACCCAGGCTGGCCAGGCACCCCAGTGGGGACCCCTACCCTGATCTAGGACACCCTTCAGGGCAAACCAGCCAGCCCCACTCATGCACCAGGCCTCTATCCTATATAGTAAAAGGGTAATATGCCTCCCAGCACCGGGATCAGCATGACAGGGGGCAGCGCCCAAACGCCCTGCTCTGTGTGTGACAGGGGGTGGGGCTACAACCTCCCTATCTGCCCTGCTCTGTTCGTGACAGGGGAAGGTGCCCCAACCTCCTGATCAGCCCTGCTCTGTGCCTGATGTGGGGGAGCTCCCCAACCTCTGATTGCCCTGCGGCTCTGTCTGTGACAGGGTGCGGCACCCCCACCCCCCCACGGGCCCTGCTCTGTGTGTGACAGGGTAGAGCCATAACCTCCCCATCGGCCCTGCCCTGAGTGTGAGAGTGGTGGCATCCCAACCCCCTGATCGGCCCTGCTCTGTGTGTGACAGGGGACGGTGCCCCAACTCCCCTACTGGCCCTACTCTCTGAGTGACAGGGGGGAGCTCCTCAACCCCCTGATGGGCTCTGCTCTGTGCGTGATAGGGGGCAGCGCCCCAACCCCCGGATTGGCCCTGCTCTGTGCGTGACAGGGCGTGGCGCCACAACCTCCCCATCGACCCTGCCTTGAGTGTGACAGGGGGCGGTGCCCCAACCCCCCAATCAGCCCTACCCTGAGCGTGGCTGGGGGTGGCATCTCAACCTCCCGATCCACCCTGCTCTGTGCATGACAGGGGAAGGTGCCCCAACTCCCCAATCGGCCCTGCTCTGAGCCCGACCAGGGGCTGCACCTAGGGATTGGGCCTGCCCTCTGCCACCCGGGTGGCAGGTCGTTATCTCCTGAGGGGTCCCAGACTGCGAGAGGGCACAGGCCAGGCTGAGGGATCCCCCCTTCCCCCCGAGTGCACAAATTTTTGTGCACCGGGCCTCTAGTCCTATATAATAAAGGGTAATATGTAAATAGACCAATGGCAGCACAACCGAACAACCAATCAAAGTGTAATATGCTAATGATATTCTAAGGCTGCTCAACTGCTCACTATGACATGCACTGACCACCAGGGGGCAGATGCTCCAGCCAGTAGGTTAGCTTGCTGGTGGGGTTTGGCCTATTGGGACTGAGTAAGATGGGCTGGACATGCCCTGGAGCCCTCCCAAGGTCCCTCCCTGGCCTGATGGTGCACCAGTGGGGTCTCTTAGCCTGGCCTGCACCCTCTCCCAATCCGGGACCCCTTGGGGGATGTTGGAGAGCCAGTTTCAGCTGGATCCCTCAGGCCATTCCCCTTGGGAGGGTGCCAGACACAGGGCTCATGGCTGGAGAACGCTGCTGTGGCAGTGTGAGCCTCTCCTGATTGGGACTGATTGGGCAGGAGCCCACAGCAGGCACAGTGGGGCCAGGATGAGCGGGAGTGGCAGGCGGGTTCTGGCCTGATCCCTGTAGGCTACCCAGAGAGATCCCACCTGTGCATGAATTCATGCACTGGGTCTCTAGTATATCCATATCCATATATACATATGCTTGCTTGCGCATGCGCACACACACACACACACACACACACACACACACACACACAGACATACACACATACACACACACATTCTTCCTCCATGATTCCTTATATTTAAAGATAAGGGTCAGCCTGGCCAGTGTGGCTCAGTGGTTGAACATCAACCTATGAACCAGGAGGACGCACTCGGGTTGCAGGCTTGGTCCCCAGTGTGGGGGGTGCAGGAGGCAGCCAATCAATGATTATTTTTTCATTATTGATGTTTATATCTCTCTCTCCCTTTCCCTCTTTGAATCAATAAAAATATCTTTAAAAAATAATAAAATAAAGGGTCAACAAAGAAATGTTGGCAAGGATGAAGAGAAAAGGGAACCCATGTGCACTGTTGGTAGGACTGCAAATTCATGTAGCCACTGTGGAAAAAAGTATGAAGTTTCATCAAAAAATTAAAAATAGAACTACCATATGACTCATCAATCCCACTTCTGGGTATTTATCCAAGGACTTTCAAAACACTAATTCAAAAAGAGATATGAATCCCTACATTCATTGCAGCACTATTTATAATAGCCAAGACATGGAAGCAACCTAAGTGTCCATTGACAGATGAGTGCCTAAAGAAGATGTGGTAAGTATTTACAATAGAATAAGACTCAGTCATAAAAAAGGAATAAAATCTTGCCATTTGTGACAACATAGATAGATCTAGGGGATCCATGCTAAATGAAATAAGTCAGACAGAGAAAGACAAATACCATGATTTCACTTACATGTGGAATCCAAAGAACAAACTAAAGTAAAAACAAACTCACAGATACAGAGAACAAACTGATAGTTGCCAAATGGGAGGGGGAATTGAGGCACTGGGTGAAAAAGGTGAAGGGATTAAGATGTACAAATTGGCAGTTACAAAACAGTTATGGGGATGTAAAGTACAGCATAGGGAATATAGTCAATAATATTGTAATAACTATGTGTGGTGCCAGGGAGGGCCACTTCATCTTACCTAATAATAGAAAACATGCAAATTGACCATACCTTTGCCACACCCACCAGCCAATCGGATGAGTATGCAAATTAATCAAACAAAGATGGTGGTTAATTTGCATACATAGGCGCCCAGCCGCAATCTGAGCCTGCAATCAGACCTGAGGGGTTTTCTGCCCAGGCCTAATGCCTCAGCCACAGGAGTTAGGCCTGGGCAGAGGCAGAGCCAGCGATCACAGGGAGCAGGGGCGGATCCGGCGATGGTGGGGAGCTGGGGGTCCCCTGCTCAGG
This sequence comes from Myotis nattereri, assembly GCF_964212035.1. Lineage (NCBI taxonomy): Eukaryota > Metazoa > Chordata > Mammalia > Chiroptera > Vespertilionidae > Myotis > Myotis nattereri. The sequence goes on along the minus strand of NC_138086.1, from coordinate 27,494,243 downwards.
TCTAACGCCTTGGCCACAGGCGTTAGGCCTGGGAAGGGGCAGAGCCAGCGATCACAGGGAGCAGGGGTGGAGTTGGGGGGTCACCTGTCCCGGCCTAACCCCTTGGCCACAGGCATTAGGCCTGGGCAGTGGCAGAGCCAGCAATCACAGGGAGCTGAGGGTCCCCTGCCCAGGCCTAATGCCTTGGCCAGAGGCATTAGGCCTGGGCAGTGGTGGAGCAGGCAATGGTAGGGAGCAGGGAGGGAACCAGCAATGGTGGGGAGCAGGGGCAGAGCCAGCGATCACGGGGAGCAGGGGCGGATCCAACGATTGCGGGAGCTGGGGGTCCCCTGCCCAGGCCTAAGGATTCGGCCACATGCGTTAGGCCTGGGCAGGGGCCGAGCCAGCAATTTGTGTGAACTACAGAGGAAACACCTTTTCTGGCTGCTCATTGGCTAAGCTCCCTGTATGTCACTGGTAATATTCTTAGTAACTTGGTTAATAAGAATCCAATAAGGTGATCTAGGGTTTTTTACCACACTACTGGAGAAAAAAAGGAAGGTCCGCTGCTGGAGGGCTAAGAAATGTCATATGCTGCCCTAGCTGGTTTTGCTCAGTGTATAATGCCTGGGCCTGTCCACCACAGGGTCTGGGTTCAATTCTGTCTAAGGGCATCTACCTAGGTTGCAGGCTCCTCCCTGGCCCAGGCCCAGGTCAGGGCTCATGCAGGAGGCAACCAATCAAAGTGTTCCTCTCACTTTGATGTTTCTCTCTGTCTTTCCCTTTCTCTTCCACATTCTCTAAAAATCAATGGAAACATATCCTCAAGTGGGGAGAAAGAAAGAAAGAAAGAAAGAAAGAAAGAAAGAAAGAAAGAAAGATCATATCCTATGAAAGACACATCTTGAAAATGCCTACAGAAAGTTGTCATTTTTTTATGGTGAAGGGACTGAAGTCCGTGTTGATGAAAACACCTTGGTGGCTGCGTTGACTGGCAGTGGCTGCAGCAGCGGGGTGATGGGTCTGGTGCCTTCCCCTGATCAGCCCAGTCGCCTCCCACAAAGGGAGGCCGGACTGTGGCTTAGGCCTGCTCCCCAAGGGGAGCAGGGAGCGAACCTAAGCTGTCAGTAGGACATCCCTGAGGGCTCCCAGTATGTGATAGGGGCAGGCTGGGTTGAGGGAACCCCCCTCCAGTACACAAATTTTTGTGCACCGGGCCTCTAGTAAGTAATATAAATGTCTAACTACTATGCTGTCCACCTGAAAGTAATATAATATTAAATTTCAACTATAATTATAACATTAAAAATTAATAAAAATAAAATCTTTAAAAAAGAAGTTAAGCCCTAACCAGTTTGGCTCAGTGGATAGAGCGTCAGCCTGTAGACTGAAAGGTCCCAGGTTCAATTCCAGTCAAGGGCATGTACCTTGGTTGCGAGGTGTGCAGGAGGCAGCTGATCGATGTTTCTCTCTCATTGATGTTTCTAACTCTCTATCCTTTTCCCTTCTTCTCTAAAAAATCAATAAAATGTATTTTTTTAAAAAAGGAGTTAAATTTTTTGAAAGTTTGAGAATACTAACAATTACAAATTTTAGAAGTAAAAGCAGGTAACTCTCTCTTTTTCTCTCTCTGTAGCACTAATTATATTGGGTGCACACATGGAAAAAGGAGAACAACAACCCAAGGTTATATAAAGCATGAGTGTTCCTGATACACCACCTGAGAATCCAGTGCTAACTCTACTGCCTTTTGCTTAGACAATATTTTTGAAAAACATTACAGCCCCCACCCCTCTGCACCTAATACTACTTTCCCCCTTCATTTCTTTTTAAAAATGTAAATATTATGCAATTCTAGGAGCTATTATAAGTCATTTGTAAAACTCAAAATAAAGTTACTTAAGTCAGCTATATACAGAGTCAACTAATTTTCAGCACTTCCTGAAAAGTGTGTGATTTCATATAATCTGCATTTTTGTTCCCATCAGCGTATTTATAAATACATGTTTAAGGTTAAATAAATTCACCACATTAAAAACATAACCTGCTATTGCTCACTATTGCTCCTTATCTTCAACTGTTCTCTTGTTCCAAGACCTGCTCTCTGATTTATCAGAGGAGATAAACTGTTAATAAAATGGAAAGGTGAATAAAAAGCAAGTAATAGGAATATATAGTGTGTGATTTTATTTTGGTGAAAAAAAAAGAGATACATTTATGTATGTGTCATTCATCTGATGCTGAGAGGGAGATTTATTCACCTAACTCTGAGAAGAAGAAGGAAAGGAGAAGCAGGGGAAAGGAGAGCAGAAGCAGGAAGAAGAGGAGGACGATGAAGGGGAAGCAGAGGGAAGATTCAGAAGGGTATACACTAAGGTGCTAACATTGAGTGTGCATTTTGATTATTTTTATGGTTTTTATTATCTGTACTTATTACTTTTCTACAATGTCTATGTATAGCACATATGTATATATATAAAACAGCTTGAAGAAAGCACTAATTTAAGTATTGTTTGAGGCAACTATTTTGCTCTTCTGAAAAGAAAAGAAATATATAGTGTGCTGCCAAGATAAATCAACTCACATGATGACAAGAGGCTTCAAGTTTGCCTGGAGTTTCCAAGTTCATGAATGTTAAGTGGTCTCTAAATTTGGAAACCTGTTTTTCCCATCGCTAACACTAAGTCCTCTGTACTATCATACACAAAGCATTGGTTACCCCAAATAAACACTACAAAAATAACCTCCTTTCCTTATGGTCATGTTGTTTCAGATGCCCACAGCCAATTGTCTCCCCTGCTTCGGGGGCCAGAACACTTCTTGCTGCTCTTCATTTCACTCTTATCACTCCAATTCTTGATTAAATTTGGTAAATGCTAAAAATAACAGGCAGTTTATTAAAGGATGGTAAGCAAATAATATGCATATCTTACAACCCCAATCAAACTGTCTCTAATATGTCCATTGAGTTAGTTTTCCTTCTTCATAAGTATACTTCCTTTAAAGTATACATTAACAATTAATAAAATGTTATTACAGAGAATACTTCCTTTAAAAAAAGAAAAGATAATTGGGATGTAAGAGTATGCCATCATTAATGGAATGATAGATATAGACTAGGATATGTTTCCCAAGTGGGTTGCCAGCAGTCTTTGCAGCTTCTCTAGGTCACTTACCTTGAAGACTCCCCTCCTAAACCTTCACTAACCTACCACACTGTACAGAAGGCCTTTTATAGGGGTATAAAAAGTGTTACTCTTTATTTTCATACAAAGCAAATGGCTTCTGTGATGGATTTTAGTGGAAATAGGCAGACCCAATAGTTTGTTGTGAAAAAGATTTCCAGAAATAAAGAGGTGAAGAGTAAAGGTTACATACATATCTCTCTCCTCTCTCTCTCTCTCTCTCTCTCTCTCTCTCTCTCTCTCTCTCTCTCTCTCTCTCTTCTCTCTCCTTCCCTCTTTCCCTCCCTTTCAATAGAGAACATACTTTTTTTCCCTGCAATTGAGAGGAGTCAGTCAGACAGCTGAGTTTCCTGGGAATGATGAGTGTGTGGGCATTCAGACTCTTCTATTTATAATGGCTGAGAACCTTGCCAGACTGCTGTAATGTATTGATAACTCAGAGAAGCAATGAAACTCTGTACGATTTCATTTGCTTAATGGCTTACAGATTAATTGAGTTCCATACAGCCCTGAATGTGGTACAGATCTCCTTATAACATATTGTACTATGTTGTAAAACAGTACAAATGATTCTTATGTAAAGAGAGCATTGTTTTTCTTTTTTTAAATTAACTAGTTCCAAATGATCCATCACATCATTTTCATATGTAGGCATTTTAGACTGAAAGAAATTAAATTATATTATCCCCCTAACTTCAATAATAAGCAGGATTCCACCTTATTGAATCCACCAGTGACATACCCCAAAGCACAGAGGGTTGACTTGTAAGAGTGACTTTAAAAATAGGAGCAGTATGCAACTGTACTTCAATTTTTAAAAAGAGTTGTTTTTGTTATTCTTTTCTTTAACTAAGAATGAGGAAACATGTTGTTTGACTCATTTTGGTTCTTAGAAAAGTTTCATTTCTCTTTGAGGTGCATGTTCAATGAATGTTGAAAGAATTGAAGGCAAAAGATTTTGTCAAGAAACTTTCTCCCCTATCTAGCAAGACCTATGTTGAATAAACACCTTTCAAAGACTTGTATATTAAATAAGAAGTGTGACTAGTTCACACACTTCTATCACTTAGAAAACAAAATCAACGGAAGTCATATAAGGGCTGTCAAAATTTAGAGAAGCAAGCAATTCACACAGGTAACAGGAGACAAGGAATTGCCACTGAGAGGAAATAAGATGTGCTTTGGGTGATGAGCTCAGCTTGCATACATGGAGGTAAAGAGTATGTTATGATGGAAGTGAGGTAAGGGGTATCAGGGAATGGCTGGTGTCAAGGAGGAAACCAGCTCCGCTTGGTACAACCCTTTCATGTGAAAGAAAGATGGTGACTTTGGAAAGTGTGGGGAACTGGGTTGGGGTGGATACAGAAGCTGATAAGGTAGAAAATAGGATAAATCCTCCAGGACTCATTGGAGGAGTTTTGATTTGATCCTTTAAGTGCTAAGAAGTTAACTTTTCTGAAAAATTAAGATTGTCTTCTCCATAATGGAAGGGGAGAACTCAGATATGAAATATAGGGAAAGAAAGGGAAAGAGCTATGTATGATTTTTCTCTACTGCTTTATGAAGATGAAAGTGATAGATAGACATTGAAATGAAAACTATAGTCACAGCAGCAATAGAACCATGAATCACTAGAGAGGGAGGAGTCAGAATGACCTATACCTGCCTTTGACAACAGCTGAGTTTTTACAGCACTAAGTGTGCTTTTGGCAGTAGAAACAATGCAGAAGGAAAGAATTCGGGGGGGGGGGGGAGATGATCAAAGAAAGAAATCCTCAAAGCATGGACTATACTTTCATTTCTTTTCCTGTTATAAATGGCTGCAAAGATGAGGAAAAATATTTTCTATTTACAGTAGCCTGTCAATTTCAAATCAATCAATTTAAATTAATGACTAATTAATTAAATGTGTCTATGTTTAATTAATGTAAGTCAGCTTATCTTATCTCCCTAGTTCCCTAGTCGACTAGTCCTTACTTGACCTCTGGTTTGGACACCTCAATCTAACTTGCTGCTAACGTGTTTCCAGATTAGACACTTGCCTTACTCTACATGGTTACCTACCAGTGTTTCCAATATAACACCAGGGATTTTTCTACCCCTTCGACTTTTCTGGCACCTGCTCTGCTACTCTTCATATTCTCTCTCTCTCTCTCTCTCTCTCTCTCTCTCTCTCTCTCTCTCTCTCTCTCTCTCTCCCACATAGTACATTATAAATACTTTACTATTCTCATAATTTTAATATTATACAGCTAAAAAAATTCCTCCAAAAGATATATCTTTCATCTCCACCTTCTGCATTTTTCTCCTCTTAGTTCTAATTAACAATTAAGCTTTTTTTTGAATTGAGAATATGAAAACAATCTGTGTGAGCTTTATTATGCACTCATCTTCACTGAAGTAAATGTCTCCAGCTACCCTTTCAATTCTCAAAAAATTAATGTTTTTCACTTCTCTGGGCTGAATTTCCTCCCCCAAATGCCGGGCATAATCATTTCTTGCCTTTCCTGAGGTTTTATTCACCACAGATATTCCATCTGCTTTTAAGTATGTTTTAGGTTCCTATTTACCTGCGGGAAAAACACACATCATTTAATGAGGGAAAACATTTGTCCTATGAATCAGTGGCATTTTAAATGTTTGATTTCTAGTTTCCAAATTCCTATTAGGGATTCTTATTCAGGATGGTTGACTAACTATCCATGACTCCCTCTCCTCCTTCTTCAGAGCTCATTAAAATATGAGAAAATGAAAACACACACACACACACACACACACACACACACGACACAACTTTGCATCACTAAATCCATACCACTGCCCAAAATGTAGGATATATTATCAGAACCTAGAGGAATTTCTTAACAGCAGAAAACAGATCGTTTCTGAAACCCAACCAAGCTTAGGCTCTTGCAATTCATGGGAAGCAAAACAAACAAACAAAACCCCCACCAAATATAAGTTTACTCAGCAAGATTTTCAGTTTCCCTGTTCCAAAGGCAGTTGGAATTAGGTGTAGGGTCAGCCCTGTCAGGTGATTAACAGGTTAATTAAATCAAGAGCTGTGGAACACTGGGATCAGTCTCTCAAGGAAGAATTTTCCTAGATGCTGAAACTAAGTAAATAACACTCTAAGTAAAATGGAGGTTCTGTCCTAGGAGACTGTCTGCAAGGACAGTAAGTCAAGAAAATGCTCCTGCCGAAACCGGTTTGGCTCAGTGGATAGAGCGTCGGACTGCGGACTGAAGGGTCCCAGGTTCGATTCCGGTCAAGGGCATGTGCCTGGGTTGCGGGCATATCCCCGGTGGGAGATGTGCAGGAGGCAGCGGATCGATGTTTCTCTCTCATCGATGTTTCTAACTCTCTATCTCTCTCCCTTCCTCTCTGTAAAAAATCAATAAAATATATTTAAAAAAAAAAAAAAGAAAATGCTCCAATAGTGGACAAAACACCGCTGTGCCCATACATTCCCCTCTCCTTCTAAGGGAAACCCAGACACACACCTTCTCCCCATTTTCACCACCTCTCATACCCTTGCTCTCAGCCAGGGTCCTTTATAACCAGGATCAGCATGCACTGTGGGAGGAAAAGCTTACTTGACCTCTGGTTTGGAGCCACCTCAGCCTAACATGTTGCTAAGTCTGGGCTGCCAGTTACAATTAGGAACAAACTAAAACCTCAAACAATTGAGAGAAAATGAAGGCAAGAAAGAGAGAAAACAAGTTGGATAAATAAACCCCCAAAGGAACCCAACGTAATAAAAGAAATAGAAGATAGCACCCAATATAGAAGGTTTAATAACCTCAGAGGCTCTACAGAGTAGCACACTTCCAAAACAAGAACTGGCTATGAGGAAATGAAAGTAACCACATAAATTGAGTTCTTAAGAATTAAGTGAAAACAAAAAAAGAAAACTCTCAAATTAGGTTTTACAGAAGTAGAACAAGGCCCAGCTGCAGAATGGCATTTGCCTTAAAGACTGCACAGAGGCACATCTCAACATTAAAGTCAAAGATAAAAATTATGAATGGGAGGTGGAATTATGAGAATGCAATTAGGAAACCTGGAAAGTAGATGCAGGAAATCAAATAATCATTCTAGAAGAAAAGAATGGACAGAATGTCTAAAAATAGAAGAACATGTATCTTCCAGAGAATATAGGTGGTGCAATAGCAGTATTGTCTACAAGGGACCCTGGATATTATTGGAGGTTCCCTGGACAAACTGTCCTCTTTTACTTCTCTGGGGAGTGTCGCTCCAAGCTTGGCTTCCATCGCCAGGAGGATTGCAAAATCTCATGGTCCCAAGGTCTCCAGGTACCAAGCAGCTGCCAAGGAGCTGGTTTCCCAGACAACTCTTCTAAATAGCTACCCAGCGTCAAGAAATATTTGCCACTGAGCCCCCTCCCCCCGCCACACACACACCCTGAAATCTTTTGTCCTGCTTCCAACATAACAAAGCAGATACAGAGGGGAAGTGACCTTTGACAACAGCTCAGACTCACACTGGGGGCCAGAAGTACCCAGGTCTCAGGTCATTCCTCCGTGGGTTATGGGGGAATGGGAAACCTGGGCCTTTGCTTCTCTTTCAGTTGATCCTACACCTCTGAGTTGTCCTTTCCTCAACAGGTCATGGATGGATGACTTTAGAGAGCCAGCTAGTCTTGAATTTAATGGAATTCCGAATATGTTTCCAACAATAGTTAAAGAGGAATTTGATAGGCCAATTTAAAATCATTTGGGAGGAAAAATGTAAATAAATAATGGGGAACTTTTGTTTAAACATAATGTGTCCTGTGGAGAACACTGTGCCTTCCTCCCCAGATCCCTCCTGCTGCTTAGCATTCTGCCAGCAGATAGCCCTCAGTGGCCTGTCCTCTCCAGGCATGTCTCTCCACTGAAGAAAACCATTTCACTCAGTTTGTGTCCCTTCTAAGAGGCTGCCTGCATCCAATCACTGATTGATGCAGGAGTATAACAACTCGGCCATCTCACCCCAAGTTGGGACTCTCTGAAGGGCTGTCCTTCTTTCAGAGCTCCTGGTGGGTCACCTGTAGCTTTCTTGTGATATCTGAAGCCCATTTTCTTCCTCTGCCCATTCTTGCAGCATTCTCTTCCCTATAGGTGCTGATCACTAGAACACTCACTCATAAACTTCCCACCTACTATTCTCCATCTCAGAGCCTATTTCCAGAGATCCAGACCTGCCCTATCAGATGTAGATATCACAATACGCAAAACGCAGCACGTTAAACATGGTGATACCAGAATGTCAATAGGCAGCTAAATCAGGAAGAAAATAGAAAGATTAGAAAGAGATACAAACAAAGATATAGTGATGTGTTATGTCATAACGTTTTTTAACTTAGCCAGAAAATGGTGAAATTTAAAATAAATGATTGAAGACAATGGTTGTTTATATACCAAAGGAAAATCTAATGTAGTCAATTCTCTACTTTATATAAACCATAAAAATAAATTGCCCATAAATTAAAGATGTAGAAGTAAAAAATTATGAAAGCACCTGGGATTAAGTATCAGACAATATTTTATGATCTTGGATGGAAAAAGGGTGTTAGAAGACGGTTTCCCAAACAAAACACAGAATTCAAAGGTCATTTAAAATTTTTAATTTATTTTTTACCTTAATATTTTGAAATAATTTCAGACATATACAAAGTTCCAAAAGTAATACAAAGTATTACCATATATGCTTCTCCAAACGTAAAGAAATAAAACTGTAATATTTAGTGGGTTTGTTTTCACACAGCTATGATTTAGCAATTGTGAAATTACTTTATTTATATCCTAGGGCTGAGTAAATATATAAATATATTGTTAATAATGAGGGTTAATTTTCTGACAGTCAGAGAAAATTTATGGCCATACATAGATAACCGCCCAGGCCTGGATTTATCCAGAGGGCTAAATTCTTCAAAATTGGGTTTATTCTAATTCTGTTACCTTCATTTCATTTACCCCTACCTTTCCCTAATGTCAATTATTTAACACAACTAATTTAAATGTGTTTGGGAGATTAAATTTTCCTTGGAAAATTCCCCTTGTTAGAGATTCAAAAGAATCTCTAATAGTTGAAATTAAATACAAAGTAAAAGAGTGAAGTAAAATCTTCTAGACAGTGTTCATGAGAGATATTAGGAAAAACTGCCTTCTCTAATCCTACTTACATAGCCCATAATAAAAATCACCAGCTTTGCCCTTAAGAACATATTGACTCATAATTTCTTCATCTCTATTAATTTCCCCCTCTACAAACCCATAACCCAGACTTCAGCTAAAGAGGTCGGGTCCTACAGCCATGTTGCTACCATTGGATTACATCTCTCTATCTTTTCAGGCCCGGGATGGTTCAAATAAGATCCTCCTTTGTGAGAATGTAAATTAAAGACCAAGAAACTAAGAGTCAGATTGCGGTGATTGCTGGAGACAGGACTTGGAGGTATGCACTTTGGAGCTATGGAGGCCATTCAGGTGTGTGTGCACTGCTGAGGTTGGCAATGACACTTCTCAGTACAGAGGACAAAAATGACACAGGAGATCATGCAGTTCCAAAAAGAGTAATAGCTAGAAAGTATGTTTACCTATTACTTTGTCATGTCTAGGAAGATTTAACTAATCTGTAAGTCCAATCAGACACCCTTTATTCTTTAATATGCAATGTCTTCCTTGCTTAATCTACCTTGAGTGGGATTTTGTTTCTCTCAATTGAGCAATTTTCTGACAAAACATTGACTCACTGTTCAAATTGCGATGGGATAATGAAAGAAGTCATTGCTACGTGAATCTTTAGTAAATACTGCTTTGTGACAATCTATTGTCCTTTTAGCCTGAAGAGTCATATTTTTATTAGCAATGCTCATTTAAACCATTTTATGAAAAAATTTAAAGCAGATAGTCTCTAAAGGTAAATTAGAAAACTTCTGAAAGAAATGCTTTAGACTACATATAAAATTATATGCAATACATATACTTATGTATTGGTTGATATAAATAAAATTATAATATACAAACATAAATTATTATATTGAAGGTAAAATAAAAAGAATGGTGCCTCTGTACTGATGTTTTCTCTGTAACTCATTGAGATATTTATTTCTTGATATGTATTCTATGTGGATAAAGATACTTTTAAACTTTAGCCCAGATGTTTTTGGTGCTTTGTTTTATTTTAATAGATTTTTATTGATTTCAGAGAGGAAGAGAGAGGGGAAGAGACATAGAAACATCAATGATGAGAGAGAATCATTAATTGGCTGCCTCCTGCACTCCCTTTACTGGGGGTCGAGCCCTGCAACCCAGGCATGTGCCCTGACCAGGAATCGAACTGTGACCTACTGGTTCTTAGGTTGACTTTCATCCACTGAGCCACACCAGCCGGGCTAGCCCAGATGTTTTTAATAAAGAAAGGATATAAGGATGAGTGTTTCAAAAACTTGGAAATTAAAAATGTAGATTAAATATGGTCTTTAGGGGACCTAGCATATCTGAATTTAAAAACTTGTTTTTGATATGATTTTCTAATGCATGCTGATGACCTTGAATCAAAGGGCTGAGAAACACTAAGCTGAATCTAGTTTTATGTAAAAGAAATTATTAGTAATCATCATATTAAAAGTTACCCTTTACAGAATTCAAAGGAAAAAATCCCCACCCCACTTTTCCTTTTTAATTTTAGCATACCTTGAAAATGTTCTGCTTTTCCTGATCAAGAGCATTTTAAGCAAAACTAGTTACTGATATATTTGAGGAACCAAAATATAAACAAGCATCAAATAATTAAGGACAAAGCTTAGTAGGATTGGGGAATTGGTGAGTTATTTCTCTGGAGTCATATTGGAAGATCTAAAGCATGTTGGCAGTAACCATCTATTAATTTTCCGCTGAGGCTACCTTATTTGTTCTCCTTAGTGTTCATCAAATGCAAAGACAATTACCAAACACTCAGCTCGAAATATTCACTAATCAATACACAATCCTCCCTGGCTGAGGCCAGGATGAAAATCCAAGAAATTTACCACTATCTTTGCCCTTACTCCATTCTTCACATTATCTGAACTCTCTCCTGGTGTGACCCTGCTAAGTACTTAGTGATAACTTTTTGAAAAAGAAACAAACACAATTCCATATAAAATTATCTTCTTAAAATATTTCACAAGGAAAGTTCATTTCCATTATGGCCAATCTATAAAGTTAATACAATAACGAATTCAGATGAGTAATGAAACTAATATATATCATGCAATTACACTGATTTTTTGGGGCTAGATATTTATGTTTTTATAACAAAAATTAACCAGTGCTTTCTTATTCTCATTTTACAGATAAGGAAACTAAAGTTCCAAGAAATTAAATATTTCCCAAGGTAACATGATTAGATACTAAATGACTAACCCAGGATTTTAATACAAGCCTTTAAAACATTAACCATCCACTTTTGCTCTATTCATGAAATAATATAAAAGTATGCTCCTTTAAGTATTTGGCCAGCCATATTTGTCTCAGATGGTCTATCAATTGTCATGAAAGTAGTAAAGAAGGGAAAAAAATTAAAAATATATCTATATTTATTTTATAGACTTGAAATGTAAGTTTAATTATAACTGTATAAAATACATTCTTCTTAATGATAATATTATTAAAGGTTGTTCATATTAGAATGACAGGCTTGGTTGTCAATTTGTCTGAAGTTTATCTTCCCTAAAATAGGATCATGTCACTTTCATGCTAATTTTTACATGCTGAACTTATTGAACTAACTGAGCTGTTGCTTTGATTTTTATGCTACCTCATGTCCATAGCTCACAAAAATGTATTAGTGTTTCAGAAATACTTTAGTAAAACATAAAATTAGTGATGAAAGGCATAATATGAATTATAAAACTCAGAAAAATGTCTCAAATTAAATCAAGCAAGAGTTTGCTATGAAAAAAAAATCTGTTAATTCAAGGACAAATTAACATAAAAGCACAAATATTTGCACACATACCTAACACAGAAAATTGCAATTAGGACATCGTATAATAAATATCTTAACATTGGCTGCTATTAGACTGGGGAGCCAGTTGAACATTGGCAGAGAGCCAATGCAGTCTGCATAATTTTAAAAAATGGGATACCCTAAAGGATTTCTTTTCCTGAATTTGTGGGAAAATACATTCCAGTTTTTTAAAAATTTAATTTAAAAGATAAACACAGAGTAGAAATTAAAACTATAGTTTTATCACTCAAAATTATAGTTCAGTGAGTTAAAACTAGTACAAATCACAGTATGGCAAGATATTTGCAAAGTCGTGTAGAAAATTAAGAATTAATGTTCTGTTTAAAGAGAAAACAGAGGAAATTAGAAAATTTGTTCTGGTTATCACATAGTGGTAACAACAAGCAATATAGAAGAGCAATTGTCATCCCATGGTCACTCCACCAGATGTTTTGGTCCATAGCTGTGTAAAAACCCCTAAACAGAATATGACTCTGCTCTTAGAACACATGTGGTACTTGTGCCAAGGAGAAAGTCTTGGTAAGCATTTGTTTGATCTGTTACTAACAACCCAAACTGCCAAGGAAAAAGTATTTCATTTAGTTTACATGTATTTTGGGTGCTGTAATTTAGCTGGAAAAGAAGGCATTAGTATCAGTAGTAAGAGAGAATCAAATCAACAATACGTGTACCAAGAAAGGACATCTCTCTGAATAGAAGGTATTGACAATGAGCACCAATCCCCACAGTGTTTTAGTCACAGAAAATGGTTTCTAATCAAAATTAGATTTCTGGATCATGATTCAGTAGTAAGAGACATAGAAAATCTGTTAAAAATGTTCAAAGCTTACTTCTGGGTCTCCATCTTTTCAGAATTATGAGTGAAAAAGTGGGCAGATGCCAACCTAATTTCTCTCACGAAGGCTCGTGCACTTCAAAGTTAAAGAAATCTCACCCATATTTAAATAATGAAATGTGAGATAAAACTATTCCTTAATGAATAATCCTAATATTGAAAGGTTGAATCTCTCTACGATTTTATGTGGCTTGCTGAGGTGGCCTAGACTGGACATAGATCAGTGATATACTCAGCATGTTGCAGAGTCCAAATCTATTGTTTAAGGATCCCAATATCATTCTTAATATTAGGGGTAAAATAATAGCATATCTTAAGGAAAACATCCATTGAGGGTGTATTAATCATAGTTCTCCAGAGAAACAGAACCAACAGGAGATATCTATTTATCTATCATCTATCTATCTATCTATCTATCTATCTATCTATCTATCTATCATCTATTCATCTATCTATCTATGTATCTATTGGGAGAAATTGGTTCATTACAAGGAATTGATTCACATGAGTATGGAGGCTGAGAAGTACCCCATCTGCTGTCTGCAAGTCTGGAAGCTGAAGACCCAGGAAAGCCAGTGGTGTAATTCAGTCTAAGTCTGAAGCCCTGAGAACCAGGGGAGGTGCCGGTATAAATTCCAGTTTGAGGGCAGGAGAACACAAGATGGGATGTCTCACTCAGCTCAAACAGTGACACAGCAGAAGGAGGCAATTTCTGCTTCCTCTGCCTTTTGATGAGGGCCATCAATAAATTGGATGATGCCCACCCACACTGGGGAGGGACATCTACTTTACTGAGCCCACCAATCCAGATGCTAACCTCATCCAGAAACACCTTCACAGACACATCAAGAAATAATTTGGGCACTTCTGGTCCCATCAAGTTGACACATAAAATTAACCATCACAGAGGATAAATAACTAGAGTGCTAAAAATGTTATATTTTTCCTACCCCTTTATTATTTTCTTCACTTACTAAAGAAAGAAATTGGTGAGAAATTATTAGGTGTACTTTAAAATCACGTCCAAGCGATACAGAGTGAGAAATTCTGTTGAGTGCTGAATCCTTCTAAAGCGTGGACTGTGAACCCATCTACCATTATCCTTGGAGTTAATTAGTCAATCTAGCAGTTTTTGACTGAAACGTACACAGTACCAACATTGGCATCCAGGGAGGAGTGCTAAAAGGACCTGCTGATTCCATTTGAATCAACCAGCCAGAACTATCTGGCGGAACTGCCACATTCTGGCTGCCTTTCCCAGTTATCTACAATTGTAAATTCAGGCTTTCTTATGTAAAGGAAGTAAGTATAAGCAATGCAAGTAGAATCTGATTCACTGCTCAGATTGTCACCAAAACAGAAGACACATTCATTATTCTGTTCACTCTCAGAAAACAGTTATAACTACTAAATATACACACTTGTATTTTCATTCTAAATTTAATAATATTGAACTTTAACATTTTTAAGTATACCTAAAATTGATGTTCAGTGTGTATACAGAACACACCACAATGGTCTGATGAGACCAAGGCTTTGAGGGCATGGATGGAGAACGTGAGCTCTCTGTACTCTGCCGTGTAATTCTCTGCCTCCTCCTTTCTTCTCTTGCCCCAGAGAGCATGGACTGTAGGACAGAATCCCTGTAGCTGATCATGCATTCACTTTGTCATTTTATATCGTCCAATTCAGAAGGGAGACTGTTGTTGCTTCAGAGCCTTCACCTACAAATGAGCGATTCCTTCCTAAAAAGGGCTTTAGAAGGCTCTGTCAAAAGTGCAAAAATTATGCAAAGCATATTATGATAAAGAAGTAATATAAATGACAAAACAAGCCAGCATATTTTCACTGGAAGTGTTCTCATACAACATCTATTGATTATTTATTTACTTTTGATAGCGGGCCAAAGGGTTTAATCTCTTACTCTGGAATACAGTGAAATAAAGGCAAATCATAGAATATAATTTGGTGTTTTCATCTGCCTCAAAATTTAATGCTTACTCTACCTTACTCTATAAGCTTTGAGTGTGTTTGTTTTCATCTAAATTGCTCTTCAAAGGTACAAAGATATTTTCCTGCAGATGCTGTGCAAATTGACTTAATGTAGTACTAATCACATTGTAAATACATGGGACTAACTCACCATCAAAAATCTTATTGTTCCCAAGAAACCAGAAACACGAATCAGAAAGGATATATGCACCCCTATGTTCATAGCAGCACAATTCACCATAGCTAAGATCTGGAAACAGCCTAAGTGCCCATCAGTAGATGAATGGATTAGAAAACTGTGGTACATCTACACGATGGAATACTATGCTGCTGTAAAAAGAAAGGAACTCTTACCATTTGCAACATCATGGATGGAACTGGAGAGCATTATGCTAAGTGAAATAAGCCAGTCAATGAAGGAAAAATACCACATGATCTCACTCATTCATGGATAATAGAGACCATTATAAACTTTTGAACAATAATAGATACAGAGGCAGAGCTGCCTCAAACAGATTGTCAAACTGCAGCGGGAAGGCCGGGGAGGGTTGGGGGGCAGGAGGTAGGGGGGTAAGAGATCAACTAAAGGACTTGTATGCATGCATATAAGCATAACCAATGGACATAAGACACTGGGGGATAGGGGAGGCTAGGGGACTGTCTAGGGCGGGGTGATAAAATGGACACATATGTAATACCCTTTGTAATACTTAAAGCAATAAAAAAAAAAAAAGAAAAAAAAAATCTTATTGAATATTTTGTACTGCAAAGAAGTCTTAGGTAATGGGAACAATCATGACACCTATTTGAATTATGACTCTGATCTTCATATATTGGTACAGTCTGTATTCAAAGCATCTGCTGAGATTTTTTACTCTCTCTTTTTATTTTTTACAATTTATTGTGTTGTTCTTTAGTCAAATGACTACTATTTCTTGACTATAATTTCTTGAAATTATAACCAAGTTAATACTGAGAGCACTAGGTTAGGAGTTAGGAGACAGGTTCTTGCTGAGCTCTACCACCCACTAGCTGTCTAACCACCGACAAGCCCAATAACTTCTTCTCTTTCAATTTTTATTGAATTTATTAGGGTGACATTACTCTCTCTTTGTAGGACAACAGCTCCCTGCAAAGTTTCTGGAGCCCCAAGGAGGAGTTTCACATTTTCCATAGACATATCACTGCTGCTGCATCTGCCCACCAAACACCATGGCTGCCACTACTACCCATGGCTCTGCTCACAAATGTACTGGACATTCGAATCACCTGAGAGGTTTTACAAATCTCGATGTTCAGGTTGCACCTATTATCAATATCAATCACATCACAATGTCAAGGGGGTACAAACCAGGCTGGACACTTCTATAAAGATCCCAGGTGATTCAAAGAGCAGCAAACTTTGGGACCCACTGCCCTGTTCCCAGGAGCTGTCAGGGTGTCTGAGCTACATGTGAGGAAATGGAGTAGATTTGTTCCCCCTACTTTTTCTATTATAATCTGGGTCCATTAGTTAGTTCTTCCTTGGCCCTCAGCCCCACACATGTCTTTTATATTCTCTTTTATTCTGCCAAACTCTTTTCCTACACTCCTTTGCTAACTGGGTTTTGATTAAATTCTGCCAATGGGAGGCACTGGCAGCCAATTGGAAGCCAATAGAAAAAGAAAACTCATTTTTTTCCTGCTTCTGGCTCAGGCAGCTGCAGTGATATCAGCAGGGAGTCTGCCAGCAGCTTAGGGGGAGCTGCAGCTCCTGGCTCCTCACTCCCTGGTTGCAGTAGCTGTGAGGCTTCCCTATGGACCCTGGGCAATGCCTCTCTGCTCCCCAGCCTAAGCGGTTGTAGCATCTTCTTGCATTTACTTGCTTGGCCTTCGCCTTTTGACTCCTCCTCTTTTCCAACAATTTAGAAACATTTAGCTACCTTATATCCTTCTGAAACACCTAGAGTGGTTTCTTCTCCCCTCCCACAAATACACACTTTTGGTATTGAGGCCTGATTAAAAAATAGCATTTTAAGATATTTAAAGTATACATCATGATGATTTTTAAACTTAAATGTTTTGTTTTGTTTTTCAATTACAGCTTACTTGTAGCATTATTTTGTACTAGAGGCCCAGTGCATGAAATTCATGCACGGGTAGGGTCCCTAGTGGCTGCCGGCTGCCAGCCAGAGCCTTCCTTGGTTCTGCGCTGCCCCCTGGTGGTCAGTGCACATCATAGCGAGCGATCGAACTACCAGTCAGTAGAACTCCCTAGGGGACACTTTGCATATTAGGCTTTTATATATATTGGTTTTAGGTGCATAGCCCAGTGGCCAGAGAACCACACACCCCATAAAGTGATTCCCCAATACCTCCAGCACCTTTCTGGCACCACACATAGCCATGACAACAGTACTGACTATATTCCCTATGCTGTACTTGACATCCCTGTGACTATTCTGTAACTATCAATTAGTATTTCTTAATCCCTCACCACTGGCAACCAGCAGTCCACTCTCTGTGTCTATGAACCTGAGTCCATTTTATTTGTTTATTTTGTTCATTAGATTCCACATTTAGGTGAAATCATATGGTATTTGTTTTTCTCTGACTGACTAATTTCACTAAGCATCATACCCTCTAAATCCATCCATATTATGGCATATGCTAAGATTTCATTCCTTTTTTCTGTGGTATTCCATTGTATATATGTACCACAGCTTTGTTTATCCACTCGTCTGTTGATGGGTTGCTTCCATATCTTGGCTGTTGATATACATTGTGAAAGGATTCCTCCCATCTAGTTAATTAACACATCCATCACCTCACATATTCACCTATGGTGTGTGTGTGTGAGAACATCAAGTTCTACTCTTATAAAAGGTCTTTTGGTAAATTAGAAAAGTGTACTTCTTCTGGGAAGATTCATTAGAAGAAGAAAACTATACTCTTCAGGTGGATACAACACATAGGCACATGCCTTGAGACATATCCTCTTTGTGGGAAGGGCGGCAACCTTCCTCTAGTAGGACACAGTGCACACGGAGGCAAATGGAACAGTTCCTGTCCCCTCTCCCCCCTCCTCCAGGCACCTTCATACTTCACATGGTATCTGGGCACTGAGCAAAGAGCATAAAATCCTGAATCAGGCTGGGGGAATTTAAAGCGGAGGAATGTACACAGGTGACAGAAACATCTTAAGGATAAAAAGAGAAGGTGTGTCCACTTAAAAATAATGGAAGGAACAATGAAAGTGGTCGGGAGGAAAACAACATGACAGGCTGTGGATACCACGTGGGAGTTCAGGGAGGAGAGGCTGTACAGCAGTGATTCTGCTACAATGATGAATAGTTTCAGTGTTATTAAACTGCTAAATTATCTCTCAGATGGTTCAGTCATTTCCATTTCTCTCTGGTTCAGGTTATGACACCAACGAAAAACCTCACTATAAAAACCTAGTAGGAGCAAATTTTAATTGTAAACAGAGCATCTAAAAAGATATCACCTAACCCAAAGCTGGAGACTGAACCCAGTTTCTGTGAATCTCATAGGCTCAAATCTCTGATGCTGCAAAGTAAATTTTATCACCTTTTTCACAATCTTAAAAAAAAATGTATCATTGACCTAACATTCACTCACTTCAATATATTCTCTGTATTTCCAGTTAACCTTGTTCACATTCCCTTTTTCTATATGCTTATAAATTAAATATGCATATGTTCTTTAAAAAGACACTTAAAATAATTTTTCTAGAAAATTATATTGTATGCCGTGTCATGCTCCTTTCATTCCTGCTACCTTCTTAACCATTAAAAAAGATACTAAGGGCCTTATTGGCTAGCATTAATTTGGAGCACTTTACAAAAGGAAGCAAATAGGAATAGTCTGTATACTTAGTACATACTAACCTTTTATTTTTGAAATAGAAATTATTTTTATTTCCTGCTTATAAAAGTAATACATGCTCATGATAAAATTTCAGGTAATTTAAGAATGTCTTATATCATAAAGAAACTTGACTGGGACCTAGAAACAAGGGAATAAAAATATTCTCAAATGAAAAGTTAATTAATTATATACAAATAGCTAGTTAATTTTGTATAACAACAAGGAATGAAAGCATATGAGCAACAGTGCTGATTTCTTTTTGTTTTTAGAGTATCTAACAGTTTATAAACACTTTTCTATACTTAAACATAGGTAGTTGTGTGTTACTGCTCCTGTTACTATATTCTGAGTGCTTATTCCTGCTACTAAATTGTGAATTAATCTGCTTCTGGCCTGAGATTTCTGGAACATAGTATTATGATCTGACAGAACAAGGTTATCTTATAACATGTTTGATGGCAGCCTTTTCAAGAGAAAGTTACTACAATCCATGCTCATCCTTCTCTCCCCTCCCCCATCCCTCTTCCCCATCATGGCTGAACTTACCATTTGTATTATTTCCTAGGGCTGCCATAACAAATGAGTACAGACTGGGTGCCTTAAAATAACAGAAATGTATTTTCTCACACTTCTGCAGCCTAGAAATCTGAAAATCAGTGTGTCAGCAGGGCCACCTCCTCTGAAGGATCCGAGGCAGAAAGCTGTTCCATGTGTCTCTCCCAGCTTCTTGTGGTTGCCAGCAATCCTTAGCATCTCTTGGTCTGTAGCTGCATCACTCCAATTTCTGCCTCCATCTTCCCCTGGCATTCTCTCTACACCTGAGCATCTCCATCTCCCTCTGCTTATAGGAAACCCAGCCATTGGATTGGACCCTCCTTAATCCAGTGTGGTCCATCTTAACTTGATTGCATTTGCAGAGATTTTCCAAATAAGGCCATATTCACTGGTATGATGGGGGTGAGGTGGGGAGAGGTAGGACTTCAACATATTTCCTTGGAAGACAAAATTCAACCCACATTGTACTGTGACGCCTGCTATTGTTTATGGCTTCCTTCTAGAATATTTCTTGACTAATACCTCTCCGTATTTTATTGTACTGCATATTGAATTAGAAATAGACATGTATCAGTTTTAGAGAGAGAGTCAAAGACTAAGAAGAATGTGTGAAGAACAGACATATCCCCATCTTAGCATAATTCTCCACTGTGTTCCCTGGACAGTGGAGCTCTGGGCACCTGTTTAACTGGATATCTCCTGAGCATTCCACGGCCTGGAAGCATGGTCCCCTGTGCCCAGAAGCCTTCTTCCCTTGGTGCTAGCATCTCTGGTGAGGTAAGTGCCTGACATCTCAAACCAAGATGAATAAACCTGGCAAATATTAGGCACTCAATAAATACATATTAAATAAATGAACAAGTAAATGAATGCTCTAAAATATAACCAAAAAAAGTACCTGATCCCAGATGTGTCCAGATAAAACTGGGCATCACTGGAACAAAGAATGTTCCAGGTTAGCAAAAGTGAGATTTTTCCCTTAACCCAGTGGGAACACTAGCACAGTGATGGCGAACCTTTTGAGCTCAGCGTGTCAGCATTTTGTAAAACCCTAACTTAACTCTGTTGCCATGTCACAGATAGAAATTTTTTGATATTTGCAACCATAGTAAAACAAAGATTTATAGTTTTGATATTTATTTTACATATTTAAATGCCATTTAACAAAGAAAAATCAACCAAAAAAATGAGTTCACGTGTCACCTCTGACACGCGTGTCATAGGTTCGCCTTCACTGATCTAGAATAAGAAGTAGTCCTAACAGTTGGAGGACATTCTAATTGGGATGTTGATCAAGCATGATAAGTAGAAAGCAATAAAATGAAAATGCATTTTTGTTCTCCACTATCTTTTTCCAGTGAATTAATTTACTCTAAGTCACAATGCTCAGTGTCTACTTGCTAATGAGAAAGCCTGGTCTTCTGCTTTGTCAGCACCTTGAACCTGACCAACTCAAACAGTACTGCCCTTCCCCGGGCCCTTCCTTTCCAAGCTCCACCTTTTTCTTCTTGCAAATCAGGACTTTTGGTCCAATTTGTATTGCATTGAGGGAGGGAGTACACCTTTCTTGATGAGGAGAGTGGTTAATGCTGAGCCCACCTGCTATTTAAATCTTCTTTCTTGGGATTCTTCCCTCTGGTGACATCTCAAACAAGATTACTAAAATCCTGGCAAAGATTAGGCATTCAATAAATACATATTAAATGAATGAATTAAATAAATGAATGCTCCAAAATATAACCAAAAAATGCTCCCCTCCCCCTTCACTGCACCTCTCCAGTTGGGCTGTGTTCGCCTTCCTTATGAGGCAGCAGCTCCCAACTTAGCTTCCCGTTTTCTCTTGGATTAATTCCACACAGAACTCCCTACTGAAGTTCCCACCACTATTCCAGACATTGTAAGAGGCGAGGTTTAAAAGGACTCCAAGTCAGCTCATTCCTTTGACGCTGGACCTTGGGAAACTTCATGAGAAAAAAACTCAGGCATTCTTTAAGATGCTGATTGAGTATTTGGTGACAGTACTGTTTCCACTGATTCCAAATCAATATCAACCTCTCAATGTTTTGGGCCAATAACTACTGTCTCTCTACTGAAGATAACTCACAACCCCAACTTGTGGCAGACAGTTATCCACTGAGCGTCCTAACTACAGGGAATGGTTTCTTGAGGCCGCCTGTCACTCAGCTTGACAATAGAAGGGAGAGGCTGGAACCACGTGGCCAGCAGCTAATCTTCACGTATCTGCCATTTAGCCTCTTACTGCTCAACCTGTGTCTAGCTTCCTTGTGAATCTGAGACGCCCTCACTATCTTCAGACACTTCCTGAGAAATGGCTGCCCAGCAGTCTGGCACAGTACTTTGAAATTCCACATCTTTGGGGCCCAGTTGATTCCACTGAAGCTTGGAAACAAAGAATCCAACTGTGTGAACATTACATCAGTAACTGAGAATCTCCTTTTATTTCAAAAGTGCATAGTAATTTAGTCATTGGTAAATGGTTATAGGCAGTTTTCCCTCTTTTTTTTATGTTTAGAGTAGTAATTAAATAAAAAGGGGAATTAACTTCTAACATGGTTATGCTAAGCTTTGGCATGGCCATGACACCATGTCTTGATGACTATGCAAATTAATTATGTGGTCTCTGGGGAAGTAGCCTGTGGAGTGTTCATAGCCCATCTAAATCCGTAAAATGAAACTAGAAATAATTACCAAACTTCCGAACTAATTTTTAGCTCTGAACTCAGCCAATCTACTAATTCAAATAAGTGAGTAAAATGAGGCATTGGCAGCATTGCATATAGCACCACATGATGGTAAAATGTAATTCAGGTTAGAACTTGCTTTCCTCAGTCCTCCAGTGTCTTCCCCCTGCACCAGTGGAATCCTGGGTCCTTACCGTAATCCACAAGGCTCTAGTATGAGCGGGCCTTTGCCTGTACTCAGACCTTTCTTCCTCCTTTTTCACCTTAAATCACTACCTTCCAGATACCCTAGCTTTGCATATGCCTCTTTAGCTTGTTGCATTTTATAATGCCTCTATCCCAGTGGTTCTCACCCAGAAGTAATTTTGCAAGCCTGAAGACATTTTGGTTGTAACAAATGGGGTGGGAGGTGCCATCAGCATCTACTGGGCAGAGGCTAGGGATGCTGCCTCACATCCTAAAATCACAGACCAACTCCCATAACAGATTATTAGTTGCCCTTAAATGTCAGTAGTGCCAAGGTGGAAAAAGCCTGCTCTGGCTGCCTGTCTACCCACAAATATCCCCATGGCTCTCCTTCTCATTCCAGCTTCAGCTCAAAGCTTTGGTGAAGCCCTAACTGGTATGGCTCTGTGGATAGAGTGTCGGCCTGCAGACTCAAGGGTCCCAGGTTCGATTCTGGTCAAGGGCATGTACCTTGGTTGCAGGCACATACCCAGTAGGGAGTGTGCAGGAGGCAGCTGATCGATGTTTCTCTCTCATCGATGTTTCTAACTCTCTATCCTTCTCCCTTCCTCTCTGTAAAAAAATCAATAAAATACATTAAAGAAGAAAAGCTTTGGTGGAATGTTCTTCCAACATGTACGCTAACTCAGCTCAGATTGCACCCCACCCCCTGCTAGGTCATCACTGTAAATTGCTTATTATGAACTTTGTTTTATTGTCTCATTCTCACATAATCTGTAGTTCTAGCAGGAGATTCCTTGTCCTTCACTTTCACTGCAGTATACTCACATCTGAGCAGCGCGGGGCACATAGTTATATGCATTAGCGTGTGTTGCATTAATGAGACAGAGAGAAAGGCACATGTGTTAGTAAGTAGCTTAAATTTTTTTTTTCTGAAACACTTTGCTGGGTCAAAATAAAAGGGGGTGAGAATTTAGGCATTGACTTGCAAAAAACAGCAGGGGTTTTCAGAAGCAATGGATTAACAGATGAAGATTTCCAGTGGCATCACAGATACTTCAAAGGCCAGGTAAATCAGAAGAGCATTGGAACATAACACACACTAATTTTACAGTGAACATAACATGGTCACACAGTGGCAACTCACACTTCCACAGAAACAACTCGGCCCTTCAGTGAGCAAGTTCTGTTGAATGAGTGGCAACGAGGGGAAAGGCCACTAGGTCCCTCATGAGGACAGAAAGGGAACCACTGCAGGAGCTGAGATGATTACTTTCATTTTACCTTGGAATTATTCAGTCCATTTCCTACCCACTAATGTCAAGTCAGCTGTCTGTGGGTGCCAGCTTTCTCAAAGCACACCCGATGAATGCTGTCTTCTGGCTCGGTGCCTGAGGAGTAGGGATAGCATCCTATTCCCTGCTGGTCTGATGGCTCAGCCTTCAACCTCTGTTGATCATTCAGCACAGGAAAGACAACGGCATCCCCCATGCAACTGGAATGCAGTTGAAATTTGCTAATTATTCCTTATTCACTCAGGTCTGACTTTTAAGGTAGCAAGATTTCCCCATTGCCCTTGGTATGCAGCGGTGTGGGTTAGAGGTGAGGATAAGCCACCAGGAGTGGAGACATGAAATCTGTATCTCATGCAAGTACCCTGATCCACCCCAGTTTTACTTTTAGTCAAGGGGCAGGTGTGCTACAGATCTATGATGGGAGTCGGGGTACCTCTCAAAATTAAACTTAGAAGAATGTTTAGGTGCCTTTATGTTTTATTCTGAGAATAGTCTCCACTGCTGTACTGGAAGTTCTAGCACCTCCTCTCCTTGGGCGTTCTACACTCTGGGAATATTCCCTATTTGGTGGCATAGCAGCCAATTAGAAAATTAGTATAAACTGGGGTCCATTTCGAAGAACTTGGTAGAATCTGCTAACACATTATCCACATGTTTTCTCTTCAGAAAGTACAAAAATTTAGTGAAAGAGCCTATGACTTACCCACAATCACATGGAATCTTTGGGTTGATGAGAAACTATTCCTGAACATCCTGTTCATGTGCTTAGAGAAAACATGAAGTGAAGAAAAGAGAAGAAATCGGCTGCTGTCTCCTTAGGGCAGTGGTTCTCAACCTTCCTAATGCCGCGACTCTTTAATACAGTTCCTCATGTTGTGGTGACCCCCAGCCATAAAATAATTTTCGTTGCTACTTCATAACTGTAATTTTGCTACTGTTATGAATCGTCATGTAAATATCTGATATGCAGGATGTATTTAGGTGACCCCTGTGAAAGGGTCATTCGACTCCCAAAGGGGTCGCGACTCACAGGTTGAGAACTGCTGCCTTAGGGCAGGAGTTGCATCCAGCGAAATAAACAGGGACAAGAGCTGACTCCTCCAGGTGCACCCCTGCCCATGGTTGCTCCTTCTAAATATTATGCTTTTCAAAAGAAAGGAACCTATTTGTTGACGCCTCCTGTCATTAGAGTTCACAGAAAAGTGTTAGGAGAAATGTGGGAAAGAGGACTGCTTTGGAAGGGAGTGGTGAAGGAAACACGGTAAGGCACAGCAAAGGGGAAGTTAGAGATTTTTCACAACTAAATTCAGATGGCAGAGTCTGAATTAAAAGAAATAAAAGATGACCAATGTGAGGTGCTCACCTCCTGCTTTCTCCTCCCACGCTCCTCTGTCACACTTAGAAAAGGGGCTGAGGTGTTATCTCCCCGGACTCTGTTTGAAACTTGTGACAGATGAGGAGGGACGGCAGTGATCAGAATATTGCCAAGTCAACTTAGAGTAAGTGGCAAACACTTATACCAAAGAAAAATGCTGGAACTTCTGCCTCTACCCAGACAAGGGCTTATTTATATTAACTGTGCCTTTTGCTTTACTTCACATAGACCAGTGGTCGGCAAACCGCAGCTCGCGAGCCACATGCGGCTCTTTGGCCCCTTGAGTGTGGCTCTTCCACAAAATACCACGTGCGGGCGTGCACGTACAGTGTGATTGAAACTTTGTGGCCCAAGCGCAGAAGTCGGTTTTTGGAAAGGAAATAGACGAAACAAGTATACAAGACGAGTGTGGATAGGAGAGTTGGAAGGGGTCGACCTCAGCGAACGTACCTCAATCAGATTGAGGACGTTTTTAGCAAAGGCCAGCTTATGAGTACCCTAATTAAGTTAATAACAATGTACCTACCTATATAGTTTAAGTTTAAAAATTTTGGCTCTCAAAAGAAATTTCAATCGTTGTACTGTTGATAGTTGGCTCTGTTGACTAATGAGTTTGCCGACCACTGACATAGACATATGCAATATCTGTGCAAAATTATCCCATACCTGGGATGGGGGAAATGGAAGTGAAAATATTTTGTTACTTGGCAATCCTGACCTCCAGAAATCAAGTGAAGTTTCTATGGGCATTACAGGTGCTGCTCTGTGACAAAGGTTTTATAAATAGCCAGATTCCTATAGTGACTCACCCTTGACCTCCAACTTCACGTCAAAAATAAACCATTGGTTTCAATAAGAAGATGTTTGAGTGGATCATTATCTCCTTCTTTGAGGCTGCAAATCTGATAGAAACTGATACAAATTATGATTGTGTGTATTTATATTGCTATGGATGATAGAAAAAGAAAAACCAAGGACTGCTAAGGCTGGATTTCACATCAAAAATAATAGGAGGTCCAAACATGCTCCCTGTCTCTAAGAGCACATGGGGACCACATCCACATCTATATTATAAAAGGCCTGTGACCATAACACCATGACGCTGGAACAACCAAATGACCGGTCACCAGGAGGTGCACGGAGTACCTCTTGGTCTCCCCGCTCCGTCCACAGGCTCCTATCACAGCAAGGCAGGCACAGGTGGGTGGGTGGGGGGGGCATGTGATTTCGTGCACTGGGCCTCTAGAGTATATATATATATATATATATATATATATATATATATATGAAAAGGCCACTGTGTTTTAAGAACTATGGCTAGTAAAGAAGAGATTCAACAACCAAGTCTCAGGTTATGTGAAAATAATAAAAAGTACGATGAGTAATTCTTTGTGAAAACTCTATCAGCAGTGCTAGGCACCTGTCAGAGGAAGGACAGATGAGGACATACATCAACCCAGTGAGAGTGAGCCTGTCTCCTTGGTGAAGAGGAAGTGTCTCCCAACCTCGCATTCATGCTGCTTGAGAGCACAGCAAATAAATATGTTCATGTTCTTTGATGTTCTCATTTGTAACTCTGTGATTCCACTTGGACCTTGGGACAGATGGCCGTGAAGCTATCCTAGGCATTCATAGGGATCCCTTTGAGAGCCTGGCATAGCTTCCCAGAAAAACAGCTCTCTATTGCATAGATGTACAAGGGTAGTCTGTATTCTGAAATGTGAGAGGTATTTAAAACCCTTGTTATATTTTCCCCATCATCCTGATCCTGAGAAGCTTTAAAATACCTGTAGTCAACTCCCTCTGTACAGGTTTTCTGAAGATTCTTAATATTAGCATTAATTAAGCTAGAATCATATTGAGCCTAGCACCTTCCTAGCTAGCTGGTAGCAGGGCTTTGCTATTTCATGATTTTATTTTATTTTATTTTATTTTTCTGACTAATTCCCTGTCATATAGCAAAAGGTGATAAGCATAGACACTTTCCAATTCAGAGTTAAGGAAGGGAGGAAGGAGTAGAAAAAATTCTGCTCATCAGGTTGTGATTGCAATGGTAGCAATCCAAAGCATTTAAACATAAAGGTCTTGATGACAATTCAAAATATTTTGTTTTTCTGGGTGTGCTTTCGAGTGAGTTTTATGGTTCTGCATCTTCTCTGAATGTATTCCCACTTCAGTTGATATATCAAACCCATCTTTTCCTTGGAGACCTCAATCCTGCAGTAGTGAGGCCAATCTGGACTGGTTTTTCTCTAGGTCTATGACACAGTTGTCAGCCTGGCATCTCTCTACACCACATCATGGTTACAGCTCTTATTCCCCGAATTACACATCTCCCTTGTCCATGGCTTATGTCCATGGCTACCTGGGAAAGGGCACTTAGGAAATGCACTTTTTGAGACGTTGTTAATTGACTAAGAGCTTGACTAAGGATAGAATTTTAGTTGGATTAATTTGTCCTTTACATTTGCAAATAATGTTTCACTGTAGTCAAATGTCTAGTGCTGAGGAAAATTTGATTTTATTTTTATTCTCATTGCGTTCTACGAAACAACTTTTTATTTCCCCTCTTCATTGAAAACTTTGATAATCTCATCCTTTTAAAAAAATTATAATCATGTGTGTTGGTATGAGTCTTTCTTACTGTCATAAGCTCGGACACTTGGTAGGCATTTCTATTTTATTTACTTCTTTATTCGCTCGATCAGGGTAGGCATTTTAAATCAGCAAACTGTAATTTTCCATTTTTCGTACTTCTCTTGAATTATCATTGGTAATTTGCTGCCCTCTGTGTTCTCTGTTCTTGTCAACAGAAACTTCCAAAACTGGACATTTAGACTTCATTGCTGATTCTCTAAACTTATTGTCTTACCTTTCCTATTATATAACTTTTTTATTTTTGTTTTTATTGTTCTGGTAGATTTCTGAAACTTCATTTTCCAAAATTTCTATTAGCATTTTCATTGCTGATCTGATATTTTTAATTTCCAAGATTTTTGGAAGAGAAGAGGGCTGTTTCCTATTATTTTCTGAATATCCTGGTTTTTAATTTAGTTCTTTTTATGGAATAATTAATATGAATATTAATTATGGAAGTAATTTATCTTTACTCTCTCTTCCTTTGTGTGTATGTGTGTGTGAATTTTTGTCTATTCCTTCATTATTTTTCCCTCTTACTTCCTTTTTCCTGCTTTTGTTTGTCATTATGGGTTTCTTTTGACTACCTTATGATTCGTAACTGTGCATTTTTATTTAAGAGTAAAATATCAGAAAGCTATTTGGAAGCAGGTTTTTTTCAATGCTTGGTTTTATTGCAGGATCATCTGATGGGTCATTTAGTTGGGTAATTCCCAATTGACAAATTTATTAGTACTATTATCTTAACCTGATAATTTCCCCATAAAGAAAACAACCAAGCTTTAGCCCAGTTGGCTCAGTGGATAGAGCGTTGGCCTGTGGACCAAAGGGTCCTGGGTTTGATTCTGGTCACGGGTATGTACCTCAGTTGCAGGCTCCTCCTGGCATGGGCCCTGGTTGGGGTGAGTGCAGGAGGCAACCAATCAATGTGTTTCTCTCTGTCTTTCCCTCTCTCTCTAAAAAAAAAAAAAAAAAAATCAGTGGAAAAATATCCTTGGGTGAGGATTAAAAACAAACAAAACACCCAATTTCTTACTTGGAAGGAATAAGCTCAGCTACTAGAATTTTCTTGAATACAAGTAGGAGCCAGGAATGGGGTGTTTATTGTCTAAGAAGGAGATTTTCATTATATCCTTCTTTTTTTCAGTATGTTATTTCTGTGTCATATGTGTTTGGTAACCACAAATCCAGTTCTCTCTCATTAATTTTTATCTCCCAGTGGTTTGAGAATTGAGTCATTGCCAAGGTGAAATTTTTATGCAAATATTCAACCAATTCTATTGTCTCAATCCCCATCCTGCACTCTCACTCTTAAATTGAAACAAGTTTTAGGATTCCCTAAGTTTTTTTTTGGATTCTATGGTACAAATCAGCATGATTCTTGTTCTGAGTTATCCTCTTATATAAAAAAAATGTATCTCTCTCTTCTCCTCTCCTTTTCCTTTATCTGTCTGTCTGCTCATCCATCCATCCATCCATCCACCCATCATGGCAGTAGTTTGTTATTGGGTTATTTGGTAGGGAGCTAATAATTTGCTCTCCTTTTTCTTGCCTGAGTACTAAACCACTTCCAGAATAAGACAAAGGAAGGGGGAATAACATTTTCAAATGTTAGTGATGATATTAAACAGTGTTTCTTTTATCTACAAGAAAAGAGGCTTTCTAAATCTTAGGATGAAAAGAGTTAACTAGCCAGCAGTGCTGGAGAGGAGCAGGCCTCCATCTCTGACAGAGAGCCACTCCTAGGTATCCAAGACATAATGCGCATTACCTAAAGTCTGCTGGTTCCTTAGAGAAAAAAAGGAATCTGCTGACCACTCATGCCCACTTTCTCCTTCCCATCTCACCAATGAGATAGAGCAGTCCACCTTCTCTTGGGCAGGTATATTCCCCAGCGTGTGTTCCTTTAACTCATTGGCCTAACCATTAAAGCTATAGTCAGTTAGGAATCATGTGCTACCTCCCTCTTGGGAAGAGATTAGTTGTCCATCAAAATAATTCTTCACAATGCCACTCTGCCTTTAACAACTGCTTGTTTGGCTTTCTTCTTGGATATGGGTCAGAAGAGTGCATTAATTAAATCGCCTCCAAGGCCACTCTGTACTCAAGGCTGAAAAGTCACTCTTTATTCTATTTCCCTTCTCCAATTATGTCCAGCCACCTTTTCAAAGGTCCTCAAAGAGACCAAATGACATCATAAATATATTTCAATAATAAACTACATAAAGACACTGTAATATTAAAATTACAGCAACACAGAGATGC
Organism: Myotis nattereri; assembly: GCF_964212035.1. NCBI lineage: Eukaryota > Metazoa > Chordata > Mammalia > Chiroptera > Vespertilionidae > Myotis > Myotis nattereri. The sequence continues at coordinate 27,464,349 of NC_138086.1, read as the reverse complement.
TTCAGATATGAAAATAAAATCTGCCACCACCAAATGCCCTGGCAGAAAAGCAATCCAACTATTTAATCCCCTTGTAAGTCAAAGCCCAAAGATCAAAAGACTTGTTGATCCAAAATGCATTATGTTGTCCTTAAGTGTTAATAGTCCAAATAAATTTAAGACTACCCCAATTTCTATGACTCTTTGATTTCAAAGCTTAGTTGTATTTGTCTAAATACAACTACTTTTTCTCAGTGCTAGTGAATAAAAGCAAAGTCTGAGTCAGATTGGGTTCAAATACTGTGGGCATTACTTGATAGCTGAGCTATCATGGACAAGTTATTAAAGCTTTTTGTCTCTCAAATATCCAATCTATAGAATAAAAATTATAATAATATCCACTTCATGAAGTTGATGAGTTTTACATAAAGTAATATATGTAATGTCCTTAAAAGAATGCCCGGCATACAATCAATCTTCCATATGGTTTTTTATATACTTTCCTCAGTGGTTTTAGCCAGTACTGTCTTCTATAGGAATGACTAGGACTCCTTTGAGTCCTTGGAAGTTAAATTAATCAGTTCCAAGCCTCTGAGGTTGCTCATTTTTAGAATCCATATCATTAACAGGACATTTAAAAGTATGATGACAGCGACTCCATACCCAACAAATAATATAAAATCTTCAGGGCCTAAAAGAGTTATCACAGGCAAAATTACATTCCCAGAGTCCATATTTGGAGCTGGCCAAAGGTCAGAGTACTAACTCAATGGTAACTGATTGAGAAAACATAAATAGAGAAAATCTTTCTTTAGCCTTGCCATCATTCAACTAATTCAGAATCCATGACCTATGAATTTAAAATGTCCATCAAGATGTTCATTTGGGTATTTTCATTTTCAGTAAATGATGGGGGTGTGGGAGACTGGGCATTTGTGCAACAGCAGCTCTGCTTATTGGATATATTGAACTTGGTACCTTTTTTTAATTTTCCAGGATCTTCACAACTTAATTTCCTTTCCCACTTTGAATCCATTATGTTCATGTATATAGAACAAAAGTGAATGTGAGAGCAAGGGAGAGGGAGACAGAGACACTAACTGTTGCCAGCTACTACCTCCAAACGCACTAGCTAACTCCAGCTTTCCAAGGGCTGTTATGAGAGGGAAGAGAGATATGCTAACGCAACACCCTGCACATGGAAGGGGACCCTAAGAATGGGAATAAATTCCACTAACATTTTAAAAACTCTTTTCACAGAACCTACCATTTGGTTTTGTGGATTGTGTTTTATTTTAATTTGTTTTCTCTTTCTCTAATTTATGGTCTTACATTTATTACTTTTTCCTCTTATTCCCATTGGGTAAATTCTATTTTATCTTTATCTAACTCACTGAATTGGACATTTAACTCATTAATTTTATGATTTCCTTTATTCTAGGATCTCTTTGAAACATTGCTTTAGCTGTGTCCTACAAATCTGGATATGCAGGATTTTGATTGTAACTTAGTTAAAAATTATCAAGTAACCATGTTAATGTGTTCCTTGACCATGAATTTCTTAGAAAACTATTAAATTTTTAATTCTGTGAAAAGTTTTAATTCCTCTTATTTTTTAAAAAAATTGTATGATAGTAAGAAAGTGGGTTCTGTATAATTCTAATTCTTTAATTCTTATTGAGACTTTAACAGCTACCATTATCACTACACCTTTCTCTGGGTTCAGGGGTACTCTCTGCCACTTGCTCCTCTGCATTTAGAAATGGGAATGGGTCCATGCTGTAGCTAGCTCCTAAAAACTGCATCTTTCTTGCTGGTTTCCCTTCACTCTGACAACAATTCACTTAATAGTTCCTTTACTCAACCCTGTTCAATTAACCTATTTGAATGTGTCCTGCTAGGATCATGACTGATATAGTTCTATACAGGTCTCTTCAATTAACATTGTTCATTGTATTGTTAATTGTACTGTTACATTATTTTTATACCATTCCTTTATTTTGGAAGAAGATCAAGTATTAGGATCAATGTCCTAAATGGTAGACATACTAATTACAGATTAAATTCCTATCTTAATTCCTTAGAGAACTGTTACTTTTCTTATTATGTAGCCATTCACTTTGTAACTCAATGACTTTTGTTGTTTTTTCACATTATAAATTCTTACTTTTTGAGGCCTAATTTACATACAATAAAATGCACCCTTTATATGGTATAAATCCATATGGTATATGGTGTTTCAGTGTCATGTAAACATCATCACAATCAAAATGTGTGAAAGTTTCATTGCCCCCCTAATTCCCTTACTCTTTTATAAGTTTCTCTCATCTCTAGTCCTTAGCAACTACTGATAACTGGTCTTCCATTATAGTTGACTTTTTTAGAATGTCACATAAGTGGAGACACATATTTCCTTTTAAATTTAGAGTCTCCATTTAACTTAATGCATTTGAGATTCATCCATGCTGTTGCAGGTACCAACAGTTTGTGCCTTATTATTGCTGAGTAATATCCATTATATTTATATTTATTAGCATTATGAATTTACTTATTGATGGATATTTGGATCATGTATAGATTTTGTTGATTATGAAAAAAGCCATTATAAATAGTTGCTATTGCTCTTGGGTATTTACCTTAGAGTAGCATTGCTGGGTTGTAAAGTAAGCATATGTAAAAAATTTCAAAATGGCTATACCATTTTGCATTCCAACCAGTAATGTTTCTTTGATTACTTCTGCGTAATTTGCTCAGATATATAATTTACTAATTTTTGCATTATGTATTATCCATTATTATCAAATTCATTGAGGTTGTTAATTTCAAAAATATTTGAAAAGCATATTATCCAGATCTCAGAATTGATTTGGGATAACATAACACTCTAGGCAGCCAGTACCACAAATGTGGCATAGAAACTTATTTGCCACCTCTGTGCATTTGTAAGGCACAAAGAATCGTGTCCTGAAAGAGTGATATCAAGGTCCATGGCTCACTTCCTGGCAGAATCTTACCACTTTTCAGACTTTGTCCAATCATCTTTCAGACAGGACACCCATATCAGAATTACATACATGACAGAGGGAGAGATGTGAGAGGTCACCTAAGGCACTTCAGGAAAAAAGGAATGACCCAGCCAAACTCATACATCCAGTTAGTGGTAGCACATGGACAAAGACCCAGTTTGGTATTAGGTAAAACATGTGAAGTGTTTCAGTAGATGCGAAGTTCCATATAAGCTCATGACTTAGGATCTGGACATCTGCAGACAAAGGGATCAATTCTTAATAAGTTTTCTGCCTTCTTCCCTTTTCCTAATCCCAGGCTTCTCATTAATATGGATGGTTAGGATCTAATTACACTTGTTATGGTATTAAACCAGATAAAGTTGTTGTAAATGTTTCTTGCTGGTTTTACATTTTAAAGATTATAAATCTAAATCCTGTTACACTCCAATAACGAATGCCTATTTATATGGACTTCAATGCCACATTAATCTGGACTACATTCATTTGTAACATAATTTGGGATGAGCTGGGCTGAAGTTCGCTTGTCGTCTATTTGTGAAAAATGTATTTCTGAGCAATTGAATGGTATACACAAACTTTAGGAAGTGTGTTTAACCATTTTGAGAGAAGAAATTATTTTCAATCTCCATAGGGCATCTGTGTTTCAAGAGTTCACATGCTAATTACAAGTCTTTGTCTTTTCAGTAAAGGGAATCATGGATATTCACTAGGCAAAACTTTGTTAGACTGGTTCAGACTTCATAGTAGCAGAACCTTATTTAAAAATGTCAAAAATTACCCTGGCCTGTTTGGCTCAGTGGATAGAGCCTATGGACTGAAGGGCCCCAGGTTCAATTCCGGCCAAGGTCACATACCTGGCTTGCAGGCTTGATCCCCAGTAGGGGGAGTGCAGGAGGCAACTGATCAATGATTCTCTCTCTTCCTTGATGTTTCTATCTCTCTCTCCCTCTTCCTTCCTCTCCGAAATAAATAAAGAAATATTTTTTTAAAAATCTCAAAAATTAAGACATTACAAATTCAGAACCCACTCCACTATTTCATTTAATTGGAAAGAATCAAGAGGTTGAGCTAAAGTATTGAAAAATTATATTGTGAATTCATTCACAGTGTTAAAAATTTTAAAAGTAGTAATATAAATAGTTTATTATGTCTTTAAGAAGCTCATTTAGAAAAAGAACAGATTAAGTCAAGTCTAATCCTGTGAATTGTAGAGAGCATGAACCTTGCTAACTTCTTAGTCTCTTTCCCTTTCCTATGGAACCAGCTACCACTGTTGGTTCCTCAAAACTCCTTTCATGTGCCAACTTCTCTAGGAAAACTTCCCTGACTCAAGTTCTCAATTAGATGCCATTATTCTGTTCTCCCAAAATATTTGCATAATCTCTATCACAGCACTTCTGACATGGCACAGCAATACAATAGCTGGTTCACATATTCAGATACCACATACCTAGTCCTCCCGAATTAAGATCATTACACCTTAACTTGCTTGAAGATAGAAACCATGTATTTGCTCCATATTCTGACCCAAACATAATCTGGCACAGAGTAGGCATTTTATAAAATGTAGGGCACATAAGTAGCTAAAATTTACAGCTCTGTGCCCAAGAAATAGATTGTAATTCTAGAAATTCTCCAAATACTGAACACATTTTATCAGTGCCATTTTTGTTATTTATTCACTTTATTTTATAAGGAGGATTTTCAGAGGAACAAAAAAAACTATTCTCAAAAGTCACTTTTTAACTTATAGGCATTTTGTTCCAACGCATTTAGTGTTTTTCTAAAACTTAGCTGAAAACTTTACAATCTTTATACAATTAAGCAGTTCTAACCTTTGGAATAGGGAGAGGAGATTATATAAAAATAAGAAGGAAGAGAAGAAAGTCAATTATGAAGAAGGGAAAAAAAAGCAGATATATAAAGCATTCTTCAAGAAACTGAGGAGAATTCATAACAACACCCTTTTATAAGTGCATACTATGAACTATACACTATACTTGATAGCAAGTTGAATTTTATACAGAACCTGAATTCAAAGAGTTAGAGTTCTAACTTGAGAATAAAAGACAAAAAGAATTTAATTTCTATTAACATGTTACTAAGGCCTAGGGAGGAAAGAAAGCTATAGGAAATTCACTTCTGTAGCCATTGTACTCCTAGCTTAACAGACGATTAATCATAGGAAGGTCATTGCTATTATTCTTGTTCTACCACTTAATAGGTATATAGCACAAGGAAAGTTACTTAACTATGCTGACTTTCAGCAGCAATGCCACCATGCAGAATGGTTATGAAGTTTAAATATTGAGCATAAAAGTATATAAAAATGCCTGGTAGATGGTAGGTACTCCATTTAAGTTTTTAGATAGCGTAGTGTTGTTCTTTCTCTTTTATTCTGGATAATAATAGACTTCATATTATTAGAAACATTCAAACATTTTAAGAATTAAAATATTATTTTTATGTTCTTACATAATAAAAGGTAGTTTTGTCTGTGCCTGACATGTATCACCAGCTCCATGAAACAACAGGACTAAGTGGATAGAGCTGCCTTTGGGGCAGAAAAGCTGGGATGGGACAATGGCTGCTCTCCAGGTCAGCTCACAGATGTCTGTGGTGCCTTGTTTCATGATGGGGGTATCAGTGACTGTCTCCTCTCTGTTCGGGGTTGTAATACCATAAGTGATACATCTGTGACACACAGGATTCCGGAAAACAATTGCTAACATTAAAATTCAGATGGCTCTTTGTTCCTAACGGTGTGACTGCTCTTCTCATTGCTTACTTTACTGAGAAGATAGATAGGAGAAAACAAGGGGAGGAAAGGACCTGCCTCCAAAGTCTACCCGAAGTAAACTAGACAAACCTAACGCCCAGAGGAATCCCTCTCCCACCCGAGGGGAGCAATGCCAGAGCTGTGTGGGTAAATGAGAAACGAGGGTCAGGATTCAAGTGGCTACTTAACTCTAGGCTGAGATTTCTCAAGTCCACTTACATATGTGTACCAGTGAACACATGCTTGTGTGTATATCCCATAGAGACGCTAGCGAACACACATGTCTATAAACTTACTAACATCTGCATGCATATGTGAATTTACATGTGAATGAGCAAGCAGGAGTTGTGGTAGGGAAGCAAGAGGGTGAGGGTGATAGAAGAATGGGCATCCAGGCAGATGACGGACAGAGAAAGGATGTGTGAGTGGGCTCCACAGAGACCAAAGGATGCTAGTGTGCAATACGTTTCAGCTTAGAACGTGAACACAACCAGTTGTAGGAACCAGAGGAGTCACACCTCTTTTCATGAGTGAAGACTAAATTTATCTGTGCTATTTGGAGTCATCACATGCAGTCATGTTCGGCCTTCCCAGGTGCTGACTGATACTGACTGAGACATTTAATTTGAAAAGACTACATCCGGTGATTATCTATTTTCCTAAGAAAATGAAGAAACCCTTCTGTTCCATAGAAGATGATTCTTCTGTACCTGATAACAAATGCAGTTAGCCTTGAAATAGCGAGATCTTGAAAGCAATAATCACATCCATCTTCCAAGTGCCTCTGGTCACTGGTTAGGCTGAAGTATCACTTGACATTCCACTCCACATCTCTGCATATCATGTCACTGGGATGTAAATGCCCCGTTTGAAACAAATCAGGAGTTAGTACCTGCCAATGGAAAGTTCACTAGAATTCCATCTATGCTTCTCTACCACCTTGCCATTTGGGGAGAATTTCTGTACAGTGACTATTTTGTGAGTCGTGGAATTGAATGATTTAAGCTCTATAGAACAGAATCTCGTTCAAACAGCTGATATGTTGCTGGAGAGGTCTGGATGCCCTCTAAATCAGCATGCTTTCAGGGCTTTGCTTAAGATAAATTCAGTGGCCTGCTAACCCAGGGAGCTATGCCAAGTGGTCTGGGCTCATGAGAACTGCCCCTGCCCATGTGGAGAATTTTTCAACCAGCTGTGCTGTTACACAGAGGTGGAAGAGCTGGCACTGTGTGATGAATTGCCCTCATCTCTGAGGTTGGCCGGATGCATCCCCAAGACTCTGGTTCTAGGAGTTGGCGAAGGGAAGGCATGGAGAGGTCAGATTTCCCATCTGTTTCCTACCCACCTAGGGCCTGAGATGACTGTACCAGTGACGGCTTCTTTAACACACTTGATCCTTCCAGACACTGGCATCAGCAGAATGCCAGAGTAAGTAACATTTAATAGGTGCAAACAATATGCTAGGTAAGGTGCTAGCCACTTCACCTACAGCATATCACTGAGCTCTAACAATCATTCTAACAAACTGGCAGTCTGATCTTCATTTTACATCTGAGCAAACTGAGACTCAGAAAGGCTAAATAATAGACAAAACCCATCTTGCTGGTAAGTGGCAGGACCAGGATGGATTCAAACTGGGTCAAGATGACCGTAAACTTATGGGAGTTAAGCATGCCTGGCCTTGACCTGCCAGTTCACGTGAAATGAAGTTTGAGCGCAGCCACACAACAGCAAGCTGCCCTGCTCTCCCAGCCGGGAACCATCTCAAGGGCAAGTCTGGGAGGAGGCAGTTTCAGAGTAAACACAGGGCATCTATCCCCCGGCAGATGGCTGCCTCTCTGAACATGCCTTCCAAGGATGTAACTCTGCACAGAGGGATGTAGATTTTCATCAGGCAGAAAAAGTCACGGCATAATCTGAGGAGGTGTCTGTTTTCTGGCAAATCTCTCTTCTCACCAAGTTTAGTCCCAGAGGCTGCAGATGAAGGTGAGAAAAATGCTCTCTCATTTCTTTCCTCAGGACGATCGAGGGCCAACTTCCAGGCTTGAAGGCAAGGCAGTGTTTCTCTGCAGCCCCACTCCTGCCTCTGCAATCCCAGTGTGTCTGTTTAACACATATTTCTTTCTCCTAAGTAGTATAATTTAAGAAGCGAGCAAGCATACCATTTCTGAAGCCAGAATGGCACTTTCAGAAGTAATACTATTTTAAGGTTGCAATATTTTTAACACAGGGTGTCAGAAATTAACCGAAGCTCAGTTGAGAGGGGGCATTCAGATGCTACTTTGTGTTTCGGTAATGGTGACACTGGAAACCTTCCATTTTTTGTGTGTGTTGTTTTTTTACTTCTCTCACTGGCATATGGAATGCTGCCTTCACTGAGTCCCTTTCTCCACAGTAGATGTAAAACATAGTCCGGGCTCCCATCTGCCCTGGTCACAGTGGTCAATGGTATGTCTCTGCATAGATCGGTGACCAGGGACACAAGCTTTTCCCAGGCATGAGGATGGGTATGTAGCAGACCACACATCTCGTCACATGAAACCGCCCTGTAATCAACAATAACATGGTGTCAAGGTAGCTAGGAAGAGGTGAAAGAGGACGGCCAGGGCAGGTTTTCAGCATAAAAGCATCGGCTATTATAGGACCTTGATTTCTACAATAATGTAACCAGAAAAACATGGACAAAAACACACTTCAAGAATGATAAAAACTAAATAAAAATGCAAAAAAAAAGAGAACAATGTTTTCTTTCCTACATTTGTCTTTTAGATCGAAGAATAGATTGAAAATGCTAGAAGGTATCTTTGAAATAATGCATTTCAACTATCAGAGGATGGGGTTGGAACTTCCTTCCTTCCAATTTAGTATAAAAGCTTTGAGGGGAAGAATTATATTAGCTTCTTTTTATATCTTCGGCAGTACCTAGCATGTTTCTTGTACATGATGAGCATTAAAAATACTTATTGAATTTATTGAATTAAATTGCCTCAAGTCACACAGTTAGAACAAAACAAGCTGATGCTGGAGTCCAGATTTTTTGATAACTAGTATTGTGCTTTTTCTCATTACTCTATAGAATCACAACCAAAAGAATTTTTAAAACGTATACCTACAGCCCTAGCTAGTTTGGTTCAGTGGATAGAGCATTGGCCTGTGGACTGAAGGGTCCTGGGTTCGATTTTAGTCAAGGGCATATGCCTGGGTTGTGGGCTCGATCCCCACTAGGGGGCGTGCAGGAGGTAGCCAATCAATGATTCTCTTTCATCATTGATGTTTCTATTCCTCTCTCCCTCCCCTTCCTCTCTGAAATCAATAATATATATATTTTTAAAAGTATACCTACATATTAAACATACTATGCAAATTGCAAAATTTCAAAAGATATATTCTGATCATGGTGGTTTTATTTCTGCTTCCTCAACTTCAGCATATGCTAAACTGCTCCTTCCTATTACAATTTGTCAAAAAAGCCAGAATTCTTTGTACTACTGAGCCTTCATGTGTCACCTCATAGCCAATACTTGGCCATTTAATCTCCAGAATTTTCAGAATACCATAGAAGCTTAAAGTAAGCACCATGAACAAATAAAAGAGTTATGTGGAAAAAATGAAAACAGTGTCAGAGAGATAAGAGAAAGGAAGCTTTTACAGAGACGGAAAAGCAACAGCATCAAACTAGTAAGCGAGATAGACATTGGCAAGCGAGATGAGGCTACAGAGGTGATGAGGAAAATGCCATATGTTTTGAAGAGGAGGTAAATAGAGGAAAATGTGTAGAGGGGTTAGAACCTCAATAAAGTACATTAGACTTGGTCTTAGGAATCATTCAATTGAGCACCTTTAAACTATATTTGAGGACACCGAGAATAAGGAGATAAATCAGAGACAGTCAGTTTAGAATTAGGACTGGAATTATGTGTGTGTAAGCACAGATTTGCTGTGCTCTTACCTGAAAGGGTTGGCAACTCAAGGGCAGGTTTATGCAACAAATTGATAGAGATGTTTAGGCTCAGGAGAGAAGGACAAATAGTGGGAGTGATTGACTTTGCGTCTTTATTTTACTTACTTTTTATTTATTTACTCATTTATTCATTTGCATTTTTAAAAAAATATACTTTATTGATTTTTTACAGAGAGGAAGGGAGAGAGATAGAGAGTTAGAAACATCGATGAGAGAGAAATATCGACCAGCCGCCTCCTGCACACCTCCTACTGGGGATGTGCCCGCAACCCAGGTACATGCCCCCGACCGGAATTGAACCCGGGACCCTTCAGTCCACAGGCCGACGCTCCATCCACTGAGCCAAACTGGTTTCGGCTTCATTTGCATTTTTTACTTTTGAAAGGAGAACCTGTTGTTTAGTGAGAGAGACAGCAGGAAAGAATACATACAACAGAAGTAGCTAAGGGCTGCAGAAGATTTTCTTTAATAGTTCTTTAACCAGCCTCTAATTTTTCAGACTTTCCTTAAACTAAAAGCTTTTCTGAGATGACCACATGATATTGGTAAGTGAGTGTGGCACCAGGGCCCACTACCTTCCTGGCCAATCACCCTGTTTTCTAGGAGTTGAGATGACAAGAGCTAAAAGCAAAGTATTTCATGTCTGTGAACAAATTGGATTACTGTCTGGAAAATCAGTGACTGAGTCCCATCTTTAAGAGATTCTAAGATCTACTGAGAACGAAAGTAACACTGATACTTGATGCGTCTAGTTATCAACTGTGTATACTTGCATGGAGGTCTTTGCATTTTCATGCATGTCCAGGTGCTGGTAAGAGTTATAGATAAGTTATAAAGTTTTTAATCGGCTATTTGATGCTAAAAATTTTATTGATGGCTTTCAGATAAGGCAGTATGACTGGCATCTGTAGAGTTACTAAGAGTACACAGTTAGAAAAAGCTAGATTTGAATCTACCACTTTATTATTCACATTTCTTATCTATAGTATGAGGATAATAAAAATATCTATCTCGCCCTAGCTGGTTTGGCTCAGTGGATAGAGCGTCAGCCTGTGGACTGAAGGGTCCCAGGTTCTATTCTGGTCAAGGGCATGTACCTTGGTTGCAGGCACATCCCCAGTAGGTGGTGTGCAGGAGGCAGCTGATCGATGTTTCTCTCATTGATGTTTCTAACTCTCTATCTCTCTCCCTTCCTTATGTAAAAAATCAATAAAATATATTTTTAAAAAAATATCTATCTCAAAGACTTTAGGGGGAAATTAAATATTACATATACAAACTACTATCCTAGTATGGGTTCATAATATATAATCTGATTGCTGTTACCAGTATTATTATTTTAAATTTGGACATATATTTGTGTTTTGTACACAATTTTAAAAAGGATTAGAAAAAGGAGACAAAGATAATTATCACATAGAGACCCACTAGGAGTCATATAAACTATTATGCAGCATCTCATTTAATCACTTCAAAGTGTAGCAGGTAGGTATTATCATCCTTATTTAACAGATGCAGAATGTCAGGTTCCGAATGTTATATTTAACTTGCCATAAAGTCACACAGCTTATAAGTGGCAGATACAGGGTTGGAAACCAAATCTGTATCAGTTTTTAATAAATCACATGAATCATTCCTCTCATTTGGAAATTTGTGGGAGTGAAAGTAGAAGCAGGTTCATATGTGCCAGTAGTGATGTAACATCTTTGTTAAGCATCTACTTTAGTTACTGGGAATAGTACCAAAAAGTCCCTTAAGCAATATCTCGATCTCCGGCCCCTACATCCTTATAGTCTGGGAAATGAACGTCGTCCTTGAACTGCTACAGCGAGAGCCTCTCCTTCCTGGAAAGAGGAAGGTACTGACACAAGCCCAGGCGAATGGAAACTGTCACCTGCACAGCCAGAGCAGCCTGTCAGCCAGCCAGCATCAGACACTGATTGCACAGCTGACATCTGTATCTCATATTAATCACAGTCTCCAACTTGGCCAGAGACACAAAGGCACAGATAAGGAAGCAGCAAATAACCCAGCTCCTCTGTGGTTCTTCCATCCATCTATCAGAAGTGCATCAGCATGAGCATGACTAAACTGATAGAGACAAGGCCATCAGCAGAAGAGCAAGGGTATCTTGATCCATGTTGATGTGCTCAACTTTCTAGTTCATGGCAGTGCTTTTGTGATTTCATGCCTGTGTGTCCTTAAAAGCCACATATGTGTTGGGCTCGTGCAATATCGCCTGCCCAGGTGAGCAGTTCCATCATGCTTTCTTGGGGCTCCTCAAGTTGGATATTGAGTCTTAAAGATGTTAATAACAAAGGACAACCAAGTGGGTGCTTTCAACAAAAAATGAGCCATGTATTAGTGGTCTCCCCCATTTCATTTTTGTCATTCTTGATCCTAGATAGAGTTTCTGTCCTGAGCATTTCTTTATATCCTACCCTAAAGAAAGCACCAAAAGGCACCTTGGACTACCTTCCCTCAGTCTGGAGGTTCCATTAAGCTCTAAATTTCCATATCCTTTCTTCCTCCTCCTAGGCTCTAGCTCATCTGTTCTAACTTAATAAGTGTTCTCTAGGTTATGTGAGAGTATCTACAGAGGAGTCAGTAGAACGATTTTTTTAAACAGAAATGTAAGAACACAATTAAGATTTATAACTATTATATATGTATTTATATATATCAATATATGTATATGAATGTCTGTATATATATATATATATATATATATATATATATATGCCACTGTTCTTATAGAAAATAAGACAATTAATAATAAAAGAATAAACTCTGTTTTATATACTCACAACTGTAAACCTACTTTTGCCACACCACATATATGGAGAGAGAGAGAGACAAATGGGTGCCATTACTTAGCATATGGGCCACAACCGAAAATGAAGCATCTTTAAGGAAGTTGGGTAGAAATTGAAAGCCTCACTTATTTGCTGTTAGTGGATTGAGACATTTGATGTTGGTGTGTGTCTGATTAAGTGGCTTTATGCATCATACCATATAATGTACCATAATTAGCCATCATAAAATGCAAAGAGCCCTAAGAAAGTTCCTGTAAGGAAACTGTGGTTTGACCACCATCCAATAATGCTAGAATAAATAAACAAGAAAATGGCTAAGCCGACACTTCTACTTTAAAACCTCTCTCTGTGCTACATCTCTGTCAGGAACTGCAGACAAAAATAATTACTGCCAGTCGTTTGCTACCTGGCAGATAATGGAAAAATTAAGCACACAATCTACCTCTTTGAAGCAAATAAAACATTTTAATTATAGTTACTACAGTAAGTAATTTCTTAAAAAAACTTTTACTATGAAGACATTTTTTATGTTGGATATTCCAAAATATTACCATGGTTTTAAGATTTTGTTGTTGAATGTAAGATACTTGAATGAAGTTCTCTTTAGATATTTTAATAACTTAGAATTAAAACACAAAGCAAAAAATATTATTTTAGACAATATAAAAGTATTCTATAAAAGGCTGGATTTATTTCTTAAAGATATCAAAGTACAATTTCTTTCTTCATATTTACAGAAACATTTTATTGATACCAGGGAGGATAGAGAACAAATAATTATTGTGTGTGTAAAATACATGAATTAATAAAGTATGGTGGAGACATGAAAGAATCAGTTCTGTGGCAGGAGTACATGGGGAGGGGTGGAGAAATAAAACAAAAATTTAATATATTTTTTAAATCGTCATCCGAGGATATGTTTATTGATTTCATAGAGAGGAAGGATGAGAGAGAGAAAGAGGGAGAAACATCAATGAAAAAGAGAAACATCCATCGGTAGCCCCCCACATGTGCCCTGACCAGGGATCAAACCCGCAACCAAGGTATGTGCCCTGACCAGGAATCAAACCTGCAACAATTTGGTGCACAGGATGACATTTCAAGCAACTAAACCACCCAGACAAGGCAAAAATTTAATTTTCTTTACTTGGCCCTTTAAGAATATATCAGGGAAATGATGGGGAAGTTATTTTAGACACCAAAATACTAGGTGAACAGCCTTTGAAACACACTGATGCATTCCCTAGGGTAACTGCAAGAAAGAAAAGAAGGGAGGAGCCAGATTATCACAGGAGGACATGGAGGAGAGGAAGGGGACACCACTGCTGGACTGGGCCCGGCCTTACATGCCAGGCTGAAGAATCTGTGTTTGCTTCTCTTGGTAAAGAGGAATAATTGAAAGTTTTAAGGTAAAAAGTAAAATATGTAATTATAATGATCACTTTGGTAGCAATAAATAAAAGAGGGGAAAATATATTGGAAATAAGGAGACTCACAGGAAGTCTCCTTAATCGCCATAATGGAGGAAAGAAGTATACCTGTAAGGGACTTTATGACTGTATATTATTGTATCTTCATGCTTGTGAAGTAGACACCATTGACCATCTTTACAAATGGAGAAACCAATGGTGAGCTGAAGTAGACTGACTCTGGCCATTAAGAAGTTAGAGGCCACTCTGAGATCTCTTCCTAAGCCTTACCATTTCTGCCCAACTCCCTAACCTCTTTTTACTTCTTAGCAGAAAGCAAACACATAAGGAACAAAAAATACTTGGCTAATTCTTTCTCCAAAAATGTTAACAATTATCATGTACAAATATTTATTCTAGTATCTCATGCATTTTACACTTTCAATCATTAAAAATCAATAAGGATTTAACCTCGTATGGCAGACTATGAATGTGCAAGTAAACACATTAATTTACCCTGTTAATTTATAAGCAGCATTCCAAACTGAGATGTTTACAGGAGGAAAAATGTATTTTCTTTTTACATAGAACTTCTCAGGAAATCATAAAAGTGCCTTTAAAAACCAGTGAATCCAAGCCCAGTACCATCTGTTGTGGGACAGTGCCTGCAATATTTCAGAAATACTATGGAAATTCCAGACACAAGGAATTAATTCTAGGACAACCTGGTCCTTTGAGGTACAGTCCAGCAGAGCCATTAGAATTCATAGCACCTTAATGCACTGACTCTGATATCAGATGTAAAGAGGTTTGACGTATCAGCCCTTCCTGTTACTAGCCGGTTGGCAAAGTTACTATTAATCTTGAAGAAGTCAGTTAGCATGACTTTCCTCCTTGTGAACCATTGGCATCACTTACTTCATCAAAGGACTATTTGAGGAGTAAACAATTTAGTCCATGCACTTGACTTTGACCAAGGTCCAGCCAAAAGTATGACTTCCATACACAGTAGCTGTTCTTGTGATCGCCCATTCAGAAATCATAGAATCAGAGCCGAAAGGAGCCTCAGCAATCACCTGACAAATCACCTGCTTTTACAATTGAAAACACTGAGGTTTAGACAGAAAGTATTTGCCCAAGGTCACCTTGCTTACTCTATCATGGTGCCAGGACTGCATCCCATATCATTGAGATTCTGGTCTGGTGTCCTCTCTACTAAAACACACCAAGTTCAGTGCTGCACGAGGTACCGGTATGTCGGGAGTTGTCTCACAGCAGATGTGCGGCCATTCTGCCTGGCATCAAAGTGTGTAGCTGAAACTCAAGCAATTTGCAGGCACCCAGGGGAATGGGTGGAATAAATCAGAGTGAGCTTATACCCTGGCACAGGCTGAAAAGTCAGCACAATTATAATATGTACGGCTCTCTTTCACCTTTGCATTCTTTGGGACTTATGGCTTGTTCCCCATAGGAAGTTAAAAGACAGGTAGTGCGAGACACATACCCCAAACTCCAGAGTGAATAGCGGCTAAAACAGCTGCAGGCGCCCCCACCCTGGCAGGGAGCATCCCTGGTCTTCATCGCCAGGCTGACAGCTGGCCCCGTCTCGCCTGTCACTCCTTCACTCCTGCGGAATGAGCAAACAGCCTGGGTCCTCATCTGAGATAGGAAAACAGCAGCATGATCCGTGGTGGCTGGGCCACTGACTCATGTGCAACAGCAGTTCATGACAATGAAAAAGGGTCACACAGCTGATAGAGAAGTCCGTGCTTACATTTAGTGACTGTGTGGATAAGTGCCTGACTCCTCTACAGGACGGGAGAAAGTCTCCCAGCAGGACTTGGCCTGAGCAGTGCAAGTTTCAACACAATCATTTTCAGTAGAGAAAGCCTTAGCTCTCTTTTAACATTGGAAACAAATGTAATAAAAATAATTACAATATTACTTTCAGTAGAAGAGTTATCATCAAAATTCAATCAATATTTGTTTTCTGCTTAAAAGTCTCCTGAATGACTAAACGAGTCACCTCTGACTCTATTCTTATGAGTTAAATGACTACTGAATTTGATCATCATTAAAGGTCCCTTTCATTCTGCATAACATTGTAACAGTGAGCTTATTTATAGTGTAATGTTTAATTGTACCGATATATCTAATTCTATTTGTCTATGGTCATTTATTAGCCCATAATAGGTAGGCTTCTCATTGGTCCAGAATAACCTTTAAGAAAATATTTTATGAATTCAGGTAATTTTACAGAACTGTTAAAAACTATTTTGTTTCTTGATACACTAAGAAAACAATAGTTGTATCTAAAGATCCAGAGATGGGAAGAAATATAATAATAATTCTTTATATTAAAAACATTTCATAGTTTCCCTAAAAGTTCTATATACTATATTTTCTTATTATTACAAAATCCCAAGAACTGCATATAGTCTCTTTTTCCCCCTTAAGTTCTTCAATTCAGAGAGTCTATGGGATTTGCTAAAGGCACATAGCTTTATCCACAACCCAACATTGATCTCAAGTCCAAATCTTCAACACTGGTCTCTGTCTGCCTCCCAGTGAGATGCTGGTGTTCCTCAATTAGGTGCATACTTCTAATGAAGAAATTAAAGTTCTCTATTTAGTGACTCACTTAAAATATATCACTATAAATACAAACCAAATATAAATTCTTTATTAATACAAAAATATGCAGCAAAAGAATCATAATAGTTCTGGGATAAAAAGTAAAAATTTAGATGAGAATACTTGGAATGAAGAGATGGGAATAGGAGTAGGTAGGGCATCATATGTGAATTAAACTGTATTTTTTTAAAGAAATATATATATATATATATATATATATATATATATATATATATATAATACCAGTAATTGGCCAAGTTGGCATGTAACTACTCAAGCGTTCATTTTATTAGTTCCTGTATTTTTCTCTATTTCTAATATATTTTACCACATTTTTCTTAAGATAATATATAAGTGATTATGTGCCTCTTTTACAAATACTGCACTGCATTACTTGTATCTATGTTTTGAGGAAGTCATGTGTCTGTGCCCAATCTTAACCATTCCACATCCCAGTACTTGGATATCTTTGTGTAGTTTTGTTTGGTTCTATAGTTTGTGAGTTCACTGTTTAATTCTTAATTATAAAGAGGTATGCATTCCCATGTCCATTGTAGCCTTATTCATGCTGGCCTAGACATAGGAACAATTGAAGTGTCCTTTGACAGATAATTGGATAAAGAAGATGTGGTACATATATACAGTGAAATACTACTCAGCCATAAGAAAAGATGAATGTTGAGAATATCATGCTAAGCAAAATAAGTCAAACAGAATAAGTCAGACGGAAAAAGTCAAGAACCATATGATTGCACTCATATGTGAAAGGAACAAATGAACAAATAAGACAAACTAACAAACAAAAATTCATAAACATAAAACAGTATGGTGGTTACCAGAGGGGGAGTCTGGTGGGGGAGACAGTCAAGAATAATGGGCCACTATGGAGTTAAGATGACATCCTGATTTTGGAGGGAAGTCTGCTAAAATCCCTCATCCATCTCATCCCTATCCTTTCCAGTGTCTTCCTTTTCAGAGACAAGCTTATTTAATCACCACCTCTTAAATAGGCATATATTCCCTCCTAAGTATAGAATACTTGTAATAGTTTATTATGTATGTGTATGTATGTGTGTGCTAGTTTCATTTATCAAGAAATATTTACTGAGTATCTATCATAAATATATGGGACCTATTTTAGGCAAAGGGGATACAAAAACATAAAAGAAAGACAAGCCCCCTGTCTGTGTAGAGGTTACATTCTAGTAAAAGGAGATAGATAATAAGCAAGATAAAAAGTAAGCAAGATGATTTCAGAGACTGTAATTAAGTCATTTAATTTATAATGAGTTATGATTTCTAAGCAATCATTTTACATGCTAAGAGAAAATATAAACCATAAATTATTGCCACATGTAATTAAATTTTATGAATGCTAAATTTAAAAATTAACAAGGCTGGAATAAAAGAATAAAGGGTAAAATATATGGTGACAAAAAGAGATTTGATTTTGGGTGGTAAACACAATGCAATATATAGGTGATGTATTGTAGAATTGTACATGTGAAACCTATACAATTTTATTAACCAACTAGAGGCCTGGTGCATGAAATTCATGCGGGGGGGGGGGGAGGGCGGGGTTGTCCCTCAGCTCAGCCTACACCCTCTCCAATCTGGGACTCCTAGGGGGATATCTGACTGCCGGTTTAGGCCCAATCCCTGTAGGATAGGGCCTAAACCAACAGTCGGACATCCTTCTCACAATCCGTGGCTGCTGGCTCCCAACAAATTGCCTGCCTGCCTGCCTGATTGCCCCTAACTACTTCTGCTGGTCAACCCCCTCACTACTCCCCTGCCAGCCTGATTGATGCCTAAATACTCCCCTGCTGGTTTGATCACCCCCAACTGCCCTCCTCTGCCAGCCTGATTGCCCCCAACAGCCCTCCCCTGCTGGCCTGATTGCCCACAACTGCCCTCCCCTGCCGGCCATCTTATGGCTGTGGGCATCACCATCTTTGAGGGTGGGGCAGTCAATTAGCATATTCCCTCCTTATTGGCTGTGGGTGCAACCATCTTTGCGACTGCATGAGGGTCAATTAGCATATTCCTTCTTTATTAGATAGGATGTCACCACAATAGATTTGATTATATTTTTTAAAAATTATTAGAAGTTAAAAAACAATGAGAGATCATAATTATGAGGGATTAAGCAAATGAAAAATAACATTTAGTTATTTAATCATTTGGCCCTTTTCTCCCTCTACAGTGCAATTGGAATAGGATAAAGTTCTCCTAATAGCAAAAAATTATTACTGGGTAATAAATACATCACTATATTATTATTTATAATTTTCTATTTACTTGATTTAATGAATTATGCTGTTTTACAGCATAAAGTTGTAATAAAGTTGGGGGATTTTCCTTTTCAACTCTTCAAAATTTTGGCTTGGGGAGCTTATGATTCAGGAAGAAGAAATAAAATTGGAAAAAAAATCCCCCAGTGAAATGATATCTTTAGCAAAAACAAGTCTTTCTGTGAACAGAGGAAATATTTATTCCAGCCTGAGATAAATCATAAACATGGGCAAACATAGATCTTAAACATTGATAATTATAAAGTAATGTGATATGATATTCATTTGCAGTTATTGAAAAGGGATCTGTATTACACCATTGGGATGAAAAGACTGTCAGTTCATTCAGACTGGCCCTGCCAACATACAACAGAAATTTATTTTCCCAGTTCTAGAGGCTAGGAGTTCAAGAACAAGGTGCAAGCATGGCTGAGTTCTGGTGAGAGCCGTCTTTCTCGTTCTTAGCCAATCCTCTTGGCTGAGTCCTTACTTGGAGGAAGCTGTCAGGGATCTCTGTGGGGTCTCAATTATAGGGCACTAATGCATCTTCCAAAGGCCCCACTTACTAAACTATCCTTTTGGGGAATTAGGATTGCAACATATGAATTTTAGGGGGGACACAGACATTCAGACCATAGCAAAGAAATTACACATACTTTAATATTTTCCTTTCTGGCTTTGTTTCTGGTACTCTAGAATGTTGAAAAAGTAGGTATGGTTCTTGTGATTTTATGAAGTATTTGAAATTCAATCTGTGGTGCATTTATCCACTTCCCCCTCTTCCTGCTAATAACACATCTCAATCTAAATATCTGTCTTGCTTAATTCTCAAATGTATGCTCCCTTTTGTAATCATGTTTTGGCTGTGACCTTGTTCCCACCACAATGAACAGTGACATTGCCGGGTTCTCTTAGTGTGTCCCTTCACACAATCCAGAATTCCCACTGGTCCATAAATATTCTCCAATTTGAAAACTGTTCATTATTTCTGAGACAGATAATAGTGCTGATAATTAAGTCAGTTTATTCCACTCCTCCTGGCAGTGGCCGCTTAACATTTAAATTTCACTAATTATTTTCCTTGTTCATTATCAGCCTTTTTTAAAAAAAATCTCATATTTCTATCAAAATTGTTTTCATTCTAAGACACACCATTTAAAGTACTTTTCAAATCCATACTTTTCAGTCAAACCAATATCAGATATCCCACATCTGCCGAATCAATAACCCTTGTAGTTCTATATTGACAACACCATTCTGCAATGATTGAAAGGAAGGGGAAACCAGTACTTGCCGGTATCCCTGATAACTTGTTCTTAGATGACTGGCTTCTTTAAGGTGCTGACAGGGAACCAGGGAGAGAGCTCTCCTGGTTGTTCCGACTGGGGCAGAAGAAGGCAGCCACTGTGGAAAGGGCACAGATCTGTAACTGGACCCTCTGCTCCTAGCTTTCCTATGAAATAACAACCTTAATATTTAAGTAAAGGACCACAAAAACTCTCCCATAGGTCACTGGTGACAACCCATTGCAACTGAACGGCATATTGACTGAACCTTGTAATACTTATCTCAGGTTTGGGAAAGAGGAAACACTGAGAAGGTCTGTAGGTCCATATCATACCTGGTGGTTGAAATTATATGTACATGAATTATAAGCTATGTCCTTGATGGGGATCATGATATGCCACCCCCGAACATGCCACTTTGGCAGGAGGATTATTGTGAGCTGAAGGCAATTGAGGAGAAGCAGGTACAAGAAACACTCTCTGGCCTCCCACTCTTTGCTGGAAAGCAGGGCATATTATTCCCTTTGTGAAGGTGTCCCCCCTCCCCAATACCAAGAAGGGGAGATTCAATCTTTTCACCAGAAATAATATGAAGATGATCCTGCATTAACAGAACCTCACTAAATAAACCTTATCTTCTATTGCTTTTTCTCCCATACAGTCACCTTCCCACAATTTACTGCCTCTATGAGCCTAAACCCCTTTTTCCTTTGTCTTGTCACCTCTCCGCAAATTTATTGCTCGTTGTTAAAATGCTATATAAGCCCCTGGGTCTAACCACTTCCTTGTGTCTTCACTATTTTTTTAATGAAGGGCCCCAAATGAATACATAAGAAACTGTTTCTCCTGTGAATCTGTCTTTGTCCGTTTAATTTGTAGATCTCAGATGCAGAACCTTAGAGAGTGGAGGAAAACCTTTTTCTCCCCTATGGACAAAAAAAAAAGGGGGGTTCTAGGGAAAGTAACCTCACAGAGTGATCTGATCAAAAATTCCTAAGGGGGCAGGTCATGGTGTGTAGTCTCTCCCAGGCCTGTAACTTCTTAAGAGAAAGGTTTTAAGCTAGACCTGTCCATTGTCCTTGTGCATCTAGGTTAGCACACCTATGAAATGCCAGAAATAACCCTTGAAGGCATGATCACCCTCAAGACAGCACATAATCTTGTTAACTATCCTGTAATCCAATCCCCGCCTTGCTTTCTCCCACCACCATGTGCATTCCTTCCTTAATTTCAGATGCATAAAAGAAGCTCCAACTCTGGTATTATTGCAGTATTTGAGATCTTGCTCCCCAGCATATGTCATCAGTTTGGTTCAAATAAATTCTTTGTATTTTATTTTATTTTTTCCATAATCATTTATCCCCCTATACCAGAGGTTCTCAAACTGTGGGTCATGACCCCTTTGGCGGTCGAACGACCCTTTCACAGGGGTCGCCTAAGACCATCCTGCATATCAGATATTTACATTACGATTCATAAGAGAAGCAACATTACAGTTATGAAGTAGCAACAAAAATAATTTTATGGTTGGGTCACAACATGAGGAACTGTATTTAAAGGGCCAGAAGGTTGAGAACCACTGCCCTATACCCTCTTCCACCTTCTCCCCTTCCCCCCACCCCATCCCTAACATAATCAAATAAACCCTCAATACAAGTTTAATAGACATAGAGAACAGACTGACAGTTGTTAGAGGGGAGTGGAGTTAGGGGACTGGGTAAAAAAGGTGAAAGGACTAAGCAAAAAAACAAACAAAACAAAACTCATAGACACATACAACAGTAGAGTGATTATCAGAAGGAAGGAGGGGTGGAAGCAGGTAGAAGAGGGTTAAGGGTGGATAAAATGGTGATAAAAGGAGAGATGACTTTGGATGGTGAACACGCAATACAATCTATAATAATAAAAGCATAATATGTTAATTAGACCGGACAGCAGAACAACCTTCTGGATGTCATTCCGGATGTCTTTCCGGACGTAGTCATGGCAGCAGGGGCCAAGGCAGAGGCAGTTAGGGGTGATCAGGCAGGCGAGTGGTTATGAGTGATCAGGCAGGCAGGCAGGCGAATGATCAGTGGTGATCATGCAGGCAGGTGAGCAGTTAGAGGTGATTAGGCAGGCAAGGAGCCAGCGGTCCCTTATTGTGAGAAGAATGTCCAACTGTTGGATTGGGCCTAAACTGGCAGTCGGACATCCCCTGAAGGGTCACAGATTGCGAGAGCGTGCAGGCCAGGCTGAGGGACCGCCCCCCCCCCCACCGTGCATGAATTTTGTGCACCAGGCCTCTAGCATACAGATAATTTATTATAGAATTGTATAGAATTTTATTAACCAATGTTACCCAAATAAATTCAATAAAAAATTCTCCACAGATTTGGATGTTTCTTATATTGACACTATACACCCTTGTATACTTTCATGAAATCTAACTTGCCATGCTCTGGAATTGTCATTCAATTTGTTGCCATGAAAAAACACACACTTATTTCTCCAGGAAAAAGCAACAACAAATCAACGTAGTTCAAAGACAATTCTTCCCTGATTACTGCAGGGCCTTTGGAGTGGAATGACTCTCAGAAATGAATCTTCTGCAGTCTGACGGGCCAGGCCAAATACCCTGTGACACAGGGGGTGCGAGAAGCTACTGGTCACAGCTTCCACTCCCCGGCTTCACTGCAGAGAGACAGGAACCTGCTCCAATCAATAAAGAAAGTCATTGTACCGTAAGTATACCAGATCTACAACAATATAGAGGCAGTAAAGGTGGCAGTGTGTTTTGCTTGGTCATTTTCTGAGTGCAACAGCATTTGGAGGATGACCATTTAACCCTTTGGCTATTTATTTAAGCAGTAAATTGAGCAGTGAGCACACTGACTCCTTGAAGACTTTAAACTGACCTCCGAGTGGCTCTATAAGCAAAAGAAATAGAATGAACAACCGCCAGAAGACTGACTGAGTCATCCTGCAGAGAAAGCTTTCAAATGCAGTTTCTGTGCCTTATTTTCCACTTTAAGAGCTGTGTAGTCTGAAGAAAAACAGATGAATGTAAGAAAAAAAGCTGTATAAAGCTGTTCTTCTGGGCTGTTATTTTCACAAATTATTTGCAAGGGGAAGACATCCAAATCTTACAGACACACACACACACACACACACACACACACGTATGTAAAATAATAGCCATACTTTGGCATTAATATCTGTAAACTAATGTATCATGCCTTTGGTTGTATTTCTATTCTCAAATGTAATGGCTTACCTAAGAGCCTTCTGTTTTTATTCATATTTTCAGACTATGAAAGTGATGGCTGGGTCTATCTTCTAGGGTATGCAAATTTTATGAAGTCCAAACATATTTGAGAAATGCAAATACACTTGTATTGATTAAGGTCTATAACCAAAGATTGAACTCTGATTTGAATTTTTTTTAAAGTGCTTTATAGTTTCAAAATCTGTTCATATACAACATTGCATTTAATCATCACAACCCTCCGTAGTAGATATTGCTGTAATTCTTGTTTGATAAGTGAAGAACCTGCAATACAGAGAGTTAGTCATTTTGCCTCATTTTAGCAAAGGGTGTAACTGGTTATAAATGATAGACCCATTTACTGAAGAATGTGAAAGGCCATTTTGCACCGTGTGTAGTGCTGGGTGGTGGAGGAGAAAGAAAACTAAGGCAGCATGCCAATAGAAAGGAGAAACAGAAGAGTGAGAACATAGGCCAGCCGTGGGCAAACTACGGCCCGCGGGCCGGATCCGGCCCGTTTGAAATGAATAAAACTAAAAAAAAAAAAAAGACCGTACCCTTTTATGTAATGATGTTTACTTTGAATTTATATTAGTTCACACAAACACTCCATCCATGCTTTTGTTCCAGCCCTCCGGTCCAGTTTAAGGACCCATTGCGGCCCTCGAGTCAAAAAGTTTGCCCACCCCTGACATAGACAATAAACAATTAAAATAAAATACTGTTCTTAGCAAGAAAATAAGTCCAGAATGCTGTGAAATTACATAAAGATGGGCAGGTAGTCCAGTTTAACTGTGTGTGTGTGTGTGTGTGTGTGTGTGTGTGTGTGTGTGTGTGTTAGAAACAGCTACGAAAAAGTAGACCATTGAAATTTTTAGGACCAATGACATTAGTTGGGGAAAGGACTACACAAGGCAATCAAGGCAGCGTAAGTCCAAAATAAGGAACACATTTCTGCATGGTGATGGAACCAAGTAATCCACAAGTGGTGTCAGATGGCTGGTGTATAGGGTCTAAGAGTGCAGTAGTAACTAATGAGACTGCAGATGTGAGCAGCAGATTATGGAAGATCTGTAAGTCAGGTTGGAAGTCGGCCCAAAAGCAATGGGAAGTCATGAATATATTTTAGTAGGCACATAACATTCTTATATTAGTGGTTGTTTTTTTTGTTTGTTTGTTTTTTAACTCCCCGACAGCTGCTAGGAAAAGAGTTTAGAAGATGGTAGGACTGGAGGCAGAAGAGTTGGTTAGGTGGCTGGAGCACGTCAGGAGCTCCCTTAAGGGTAGTGGAGATGCTGGGAAGATAAAAGGTACCAATGATATGAAGGTGAATACAGAATAAGGGACAATTCCAAGTATTCAGACTTGAGCCACTAGGTGGATACTAAAACAGATTTTCATAGCCTATTCAGATTGTTTTCTTTCCAAAAGATTAGTTCAGTTGGTGAGAACTTGGTGTTAATGAGGTGACAGTTCTCCCTCAATAATAGCTTGAATGTTTGACCCAGCTTATGGCCTTCTAAACATGCACCTTTTGACTAAATAGAGAAAATGAGGAGCTGTGGGAGGCTCATAAACCTCCTTATCATCCTGGGCAACCTATAGGTCACAGATCAGTAGTATTCACTTTGCATAAAAGGATAAGGCTCTCTGTTGATGATGGTAGAAGTAGCCTAGTCTTCAGAGATCCTAAATATGACCAGAATTGTGCTACATTCCTAGATCGCTAGCCAGAACTTGCACAGCTGCACCCTTCTCCCTGCACCAATTTCCATAATAGCAGGACGAGCCTCAGTAGCTGTGTAATATGTTCAGTGGTACCCTCCCATCCCTTTGTTGCCTATTGGTTAGTCAAATTCCTCACGCTGCTTGATGACACTTATCCTAAAATTCTCCTTCGGACAATTCATATTTATTGAAACTGTCCTTTATGATATGCATAAAAGTGCTGAGAGATTAAAGAGTATTCACACGCCCTAGCTGGTTTGGCTCAGTGGATAGAGCGTCAGCCTGCAGACTCAAGGGTCCCAGGTTTGATTCCGGTCAAGGGCATGTACCTTGGTTGTGGGCACATCCCCAGTGGGGAGTGTGCAGGAGGCAGCTGATCGATGTTTCTCTCTCATCGATGTTTCTAACTCTCTATCCCTCTCCCTTTCTCTCTGTAAAAAATCAATAAAATATATATTTTTTTAAAAGAGTATTCACACTGATTCCTCTTACATGGAATACCTACATAATCCCTGCCTTCAAGGAGATCACAATTTGAAAACAGATAGGGAAATAGTAACACACTGGATTGGTGTATCTTCCTCTCTCTTATCTATGTAGGAACTTCACATCCTCCAGTCTGTGGTCAGGCAACACTTCTTTCTGGGGCCTTTAATGATAAGATCAACAATAGAAGCTGCCCGTTCTGCTCTCCCACAGCACCCATCACATATTCCTATTAGAGACCTTGCCTTGTCCTACACTTGCAGTGTTAATTGTCTCCATAGGGGCAGGAATTTTCTTGATGTTTCTTCCCCAGAGCTTAGTCCCACACAATTCAGTTCCTCATGCAAAATTGTTAACAGCCTGGCGTGAGTATAAATGACTATAATACAATGAAGAATGAGTCCTAAAAGAAATATAACTAAATTCAATAGGAGGTCAGAGAAGAAAATATGAGGTAACATCTGACCTGGGCCTATAAGAATCAGTAAGATTTGATGTGCAGACATGGGGTGGGGGAGGTATTCCATGTAGAGGAATCACTGAACAAAAGCAAACATTTTACAGGAGCGCCCAGACTTAGTGGATAAAGGCAGCTCAAGGAATAAGACTAAAAAGAGAGGTTAGAATCAATCTCTGAAAAACTTTATATATCAAGTCCTGGATTTTGCTCATCCACAACCACAGTCACATTCAGATACAAATTCATTCCTTATAGCTATGAAAATAGGCAAGTTTTGGCTTTATTGTAATAATGACAAATATAAGATAAAAGCAGGGACCAGGCTTTGCTCTTAATAGATACTCATTTTCATATGGAGCTTTTGGGGAGCTCTTTCAAATTATGGACTTGGGTTTGGAGATGTCTCATTGAAGGATGGGAAAGTTAAGTCAGGAAGTCAGGAAATTGTCACCAGGGGGACAGTGTGACTTCAGGGTAGGTTGGCAGTCACAGTTCAGAGGGTGGCACTGGTCAGCAGTGGGAGGAAATCCTCCAGTTCAAAGAACGAGGGCCAGTGGCTATTGGTTATCTCATAGACAAGTACACCAATCAGCTTTCAGACTGTTCACAGACAATGGTGATCACCGGGGCTCCGAAAGGCGGAGTGAAAGGAAAGGACAGGGCTTGTATTTACTGGCGCCTGGAATATTTCCAGCTCTTGCTTTAGGTATCCTGTTTGATCTTAGCCACCTGTGTGGTGACTTGGCTCTAGTAAAACTCCCAAGCACAGAGTATGCTGCTTCCCATCTCTTAGGAGGACAATCAAGTGTTGAGTAACCATTGTTTAAGGGGGGAGGCTGCAAGACTAGTGCTTTGCACTTAATAAGCAGGGTAACACCATTTTGAGCGAATGCACATATATTCTCAAAAGGACCTTACCCTGGCCAGTGTCGTTCAGTTGGTTGGGTGTCGTCATTTGCACCAAAGAGTTGCCTGTTTGATTCCAGGTCAGGGTCATGGGGCACATGCCTGAGTTGCAGGCTCAGTCCCCAGTAGGGCAGGTGCAGGAGGCAGCCAATCAATGTTTCGTTCTTGCATTGATGTCTCTCTCTCTCTCTCTCTCTCTCTCAAAATCAAACACACACACACACACACACACACACACACACACGAAGGCTTTGGATTTTTGTCTGGAAAAAGGCCCATCCATCTTTAATTGACTTTGCCCAAATGGCATGCAAATGCAAGCAGTTATCTTAGTGTTAGCATTCTAAAAATATTGTGAATATTTATCTGAAATTTGCTTAAAATACTTCAGGAAAAAAAAACACACACAGAGAAGTGTAAATGAAACAAGAATTTCAGAATGTTGAGAAATGCTGATATTAAGAATATATGTTTATATGATAGGATGTGTATATGGTGGTTTAATATACTACTTTCCCCTTTTGTGTATGCTTAAAAATGTCAAACTAAGAATTTTTTTTAAAGGCAGTATAATGGAATGTTGGCCTCCAACAAACAATTCTCATTATGCTGTGGCTTCCTTAACCCACTGATGATACATCACTGCTACGGAATTCTGGACAGTCATTGAACCCTGGATGCTCCTTGCCTAAAGAAGGTAACGTACTCCACTCTTCCTCATGGCAGACCAGGGGGAAAAGCTGGTCCAAGGCTGCACACCAAGTGCTAGTAATGAATGTGATTTGTTAAGACACCTTTATGACACATCACTGTAGGAACAATAGTAGACTCGTCTCTGTATAGACCTGGCAATCTACAGTGAGATACTAGTGACTTTTTTAACTAGATAAATAAGGTCATTAAACTGGGAAATAGTATTGTATAACATCTCTGCCTGCATTAAGTTTGTTATATGGAGACTAATTTATTTCTCTGCTCCAGGAAAGCGATGCTGTTTCAATGGCATGACTGCAGAAAGTTTTAGGATTACAGTCATTTCTCAGCGATGCCCCTGGCCAAGTGCAATAGAATCCCATCAGCAGAGGTCAGAATGATTTCATCCAACCACCCTGTCTTCTCATAGTGCTGGGTATATGGAACTCAGAAGGTCCCAATCAATTATACAGTCTAACAAAAAGAATAGCAAGGCCATCCAGATAAACTAACTGCCCACAGCTTTATGAGTTCCAATATATAAGGCCTCCCCTTGGGGTGGGAAATGGCAAATGGAGTCTGAGATGGACAATGGGAAATAGAGGCTGGGATGAGCACATGGCCCTAGCTCTGCCCCAATTTCTTACTGCGCTTATTTCTATACCTAGTTTGTTCTGGGTCTCTGCAGAGATCATATCATCTCTGTGTTCCCATCGACCTTACTGCTTCCAGGAGTAGCTGCCATAGACTGAGTTTCTCTGTTTGTATGTGCTGACCCTGTGCAAGCTCCCTGCTGTATCCTCCCAGCTCTGACGAGGCCGGCCCCTTTCCCTTGGCTACTAGCTGTCTTATTACAGTTGTTTGTTTGTTTTTAACCTGAGACTAATTCATTCTTCTAGAATTTCCAAATGATACTTTTTACTTTGGAGCTTTACAGATATGACAGCTTATGAATGCCACAATTACTGGGCATGAGAAATTTTAGTCTGATAAGTGACCTGGTCGCTCTAAGACTGTTGTGGCTCATGGAAATCATGGCCACCTGGTCACCAGCCATCTTGCTGATCTGCAGTCCTCATTGGAAGGATGTTCCACCACCAGGAAGTCTATTATAAGTCATTGACTCCTTCAAACCATATGGTTATGAAATGTGGTATGTCCATTATGGTCAGCAGGAACACACACTACTAGCAATACACTTGGTAAGGTTTATGAGTGAGGTTTATAGGCAGGTAAATAGCTGAGCACATGTAATTGATCAGGCTTTTAATATCCCACAAGGAGGAGTGTTTGAGCCAGACACTGCTATGTGATCAGACCTCCCATCTTTCATATTTTACCAGTAAATATCATATAAGTCAATGAAAGAGGTTCTTGGAGAAAGAGGAGTAAGAGAAAGACAAAGATGAAGCAATACTCATGTCTTGAACTTCATCACTGGTAGTCATTTCTACTATTTTGGGGGAGGAGACAAATAATTAATCTCTGTTTAACTATTCTTTATGCATCCTGCCTTCTCTAATAATATTTTCTTACCAATTTATATTCCTCTTAAATATTTAAAAGCCTTCCAATTTTCCATTCAGTGTGTACCTAGGCAGACACAGCATGTTTAATTAAAGGATTTGCCTTTATCTAGAGTTTATAAGCTTTTTTTTAACCACTTGAGAAAAACCATGCAAGAATAAGTTATTATAAAATTCTAAATTGAGTTTCATTTTAAACAAAGTATCAGGAATTGTGATATTGCAATTTCCAAGTTCATCTGGGGTCTTACCTCCCCACTTAAGAGTATTTGCGTGACCAAAATAGATGTGTGACTATTTATGGAAAATTAGAAAAAGAGACTATTAAAACTATAAAGGTTCCAGAGATTTTAAAGTCCAAAAACTCTACTTTTTTCCCCCAAAATATAAAGACATAAAACCACAGGGAAATATAATGACATAAGAAAGGTCAAAAGTTATTGAAGGACAGTGTTTGCACTCTTTACAATGCTTTTTCCATAATTTTATTTTGCCTATATCCATATTTTAATTAGTCACAAAATATTTTTCTATTATAAAATAATACTTGATATCTTGCTGGGAAATAACTTTCTTTTTCCTCTCAATAATTGAAAACTCTTATCAGAAACCAAGTTTCATTGTTAAATTTTTTCCTCTTTGTTATCAACCTTTTAGGTTATAAACCTTCATCAGCTAACAAAACACTCAAATGTATTGTCATTTATATAAAATTTTTCATCTTGCCCCGAGAGGATCATGAGGGAATTTGTTAAGCTGAGTTTGGAAATCAAGATAAACTGTGCTTTTCACATATTCTTAGTCTGCCTCTTAAATA
Organism: Myotis nattereri; assembly: GCF_964212035.1. NCBI lineage: Eukaryota > Metazoa > Chordata > Mammalia > Chiroptera > Vespertilionidae > Myotis > Myotis nattereri. The sequence continues at coordinate 27,434,299 of NC_138086.1, read as the reverse complement.
AACCAATAGGGAAATAATGAGGTGAGTTTGCCATGTCTTCATTCTTTCTAAATGTATGCTGGCTGCTGCTTTTGCCCCTTTCTCTGCTTAGTGCTACAGGCAACTAGCTAAGAATCCATTCTAAAACTTTATTTTTTTTACCCCAGTGATGAACATGAAGTTTTCATGTCATTTCTGGATTCCACATTCTCTTAAAACAAGAACAAAAGCAAAGACAAAACAAAACCTGAGGAGTTGTCACAACTTTGGACAGATTTAAATGTGGGCCATGATGATGTCAGCTAGCTATAGATTCTCTCAAATTTTCTGACAAAGTATTTTATCCTTATTCTTGAAGGATATCTTCTTCTGGACACAGAATTTTGAGTTGAGAGGTGCTTTTTTTGCTTTCATCATTTTAACATTATTCCATTGTATTCTGGCTAGTACTTATGATAGAAAGTTTGTGGTGATTCTTTGTTTCCTTTTTCATCTGGCTGGCTTTAATATTTTTTTCCTTCATCACTGACTTTCAGCAATTTATTGTGGCTTACCATGGTGTAATTTTATGTCTGTTCTGTTTGAATATTTGAATATTCTACTTTAATATTTTTTCTTTAAAGTCCTTAGACTTGTGTGGTTAGAGGTTTTTTTGTTCCTCTCTCACTGCTTCAATTTGGTAGTTCTATTGCAAGATCTTTAAGCTTATTGATATTTTTTCTACAGTGTCTAAGCTGCTATTAAGCTCATCCAGGGAATTTTTTTATTTTTTAGTCGTGTACTTTTGATCACCAGAAGTAGCACTGACCTCTTTTTTATAACTTCTAGTTCTCTTCTTGTTATGCACATGTCTTGCTTTAATTCTTAGTCATGTCTTTATAACATTTTTAAAATTTCTAACCTGCTAATTGCTTTTTTTCTCTCTTTTCTGAGTCTAATTCTATTGACTGAATTTTCTCCCAGCCATGGGTCACATTTTCCTATTTATTTAAATACCAGGTGATTTTTTATTTGGTGCTTGACTTATAGATGTCATATTGTTGAGTGTATTTTTTTGTTTTCTTTATAGTGTATGGAATGGTGTTTTGATTAGCAATTATGTTACTTGTAAATTAGCTTGGTATTTTCCAAGTCTCTGGGAGCTTTCAATGCACAGTTATTTTATACATACTTCTAAGGCTTTACCTTTCGAGATATCTATTAAATGCCCCTGTGTTACAGGGGATTGTTTACTCTCTATGAACTTGAATGTGTCCCCACTCTGTGTGAGCTCTGGGAATTGTGAAGCGTTCAGCTTCTCTGACACTCTTAGTTTGTCTTCATGGACTGTCACCCTGGGCAGGCAAGCTTCTTATTTAGCAACAGACTCAAGAAGATCCCTGGGCAGATTTTAAAAACATTTTTTCTGCATAGCTGCCTGTTTTGCAGCAATCAGCTTTGAAAATGCTCACTGACTGATTTTCCCGAAATCAGAGCTCTATTTTCTCAATTCAGCAAGTCCCTAGTGCTCTGCTTGGTTCCACTCTCTGCACCAGCAACAAAGAGTGGCTCCATGTGGAAATCTGGTACAAAAATAGAGCCATCTCCTGTTTCTCCTCCCTTAAGGATCACAGACCTGTTTTTCCAGGTGTGGCTGGTATAGTTCAGTCGGTTGGGTGTTGTCCCATGCACCCAAAATTTGCCAGTTCGATTCTCAGTCAGGGCACATGCCAGGGTTGTGGCTCAATCCTTGACAGGGGGCATGCAGAAGGCAAGTAGATTAATGTTTCGATCTCACATTGATGTTTCTCTCTCCTTCCCCCTTCCTCTCTCTCTAAAAATCATTTTTTTTAAAGGCTCAGTTGTCCAACATCTGAAAGTAGTCCAGGTTTTTCGTTTTTTATGCTGGAAAGACTTTCTTCATCATGGCATCAGTATCATCAATATCTGTATTTTCCCATGCAACATAGCTTTATCTGCTACCCAGAGATTTAACAATGCAATATTTCTTTAAAGAATGCTCAGTATTTTTATGGAATTTTCTAACAAGCTGTTGGCCCCATATGTATATTTTTATATTGGCTCTTCTTTTTTATTGATACCAGAAGATAATAATAGATTATTTCATACATCAACAAAAAAAAACCCACATATATTCTGTCTTCAAATGGACCACAATCAGTTTATTGACTGGTATATTTACTAGATACAGTTTTCCATCATGCCACCAGAAAGAAAACCAATTTTGAACATGTAAAGAAACGACAACTATATCAGTGTCTGGCCTACAGATATTTTAAAATATCTTCATTCTTAAAGGTGAAAATGTGAAATATTAATCTTAAAATGCATAAAACATTGTCTTTCTCAGAGCAACTTTATATAAGAATATTAAATTTTTAGGACACCAAGGGCCAGTCCAAATGAGTAAAGATTTAATGTCCCATGAAGAAGAGCCTCTTCCCACCTTGAAATAAGGAAACTGGTCGGTGTTTGTTTTATTATTTAGTAGAGCAGACAGGGTGGGAGAAGAAATGGAAATGTAATAGAAGTCAGCAGTAGCCCACATAAAACAGACATCCTTTTCTAACTCCAACTCTGACTTTATACAACCTTCTTCTGTAGTGGCCATAAAATTTCAGAGAACCGTAACAGCTCCCATGATAAGTGACAGAAATCAGCTCCAAGCACACCACCATCAAAGGGTAGCATGGCAGCTGTAACTTTCACCATTAGAATCTTTGGTGTCTTAAAATGGGACATCATTTCTTCATTCCTTCTTCTAGACATTTATATAGTGGTTCTTCCTTAAAGGGGTCTTTCCTGCTACATCTCCCATTGCCTTTACTGTGAGTTCTAACATTTCCATATTGTGGAGGTCCTGGGTTTATATGCAGTGATATTGAGCATTATAAAGAAAAATGATTGGTAACATTAACACAAAAATTCCTTAAATTCCCTCTTTCTTCAACTCTTGCCAAGGGACATGAAATCATTTTTATGTTTGTATTGTTTGGAAATCTGTATTTATATCCACACTTATATATCATTTCTTCCCCCAAACAATTAACTCAAACCTGTTTCTTTGAAGCATTAAGGAAGATAATTGTTTTTTAAATAGAATTCAATGCATGTCCTTGTCAGACGTATGCCTGCATAATTTGGAACTAAATTAAAATGTCTGAGCCTTCCGTCTCTTAACCTTTAATGTGTAAACACAAACAATTTGGTATAACTTACCAAATTGGGGGACTACAGACTGATTCACTGATTCTGAGGCATTAAGAGAGTCAAGTTGATATGGAACATCAGTGTTGAAATATGTACGTAGTCCTAAAAGATATTGAGCTGTTGTTTTTGGCATGGATGTCAAATGGGCCAACCAGGTTCTTTTTCTATTCCTAATGCTTAGCAGCCTGAGTGGCTTTAAAAGAATCATAAAATGATAGCTGGCTGGTGTTTGCTGTATAGGAGTTCATTAAGGAAGTTATGAATCTATTATATTCTTAGATTCCTAGAATGTTTTCTTTAAGTGGTGAATAAGCCTGTATTTGAATACCACCTATGAGAAAAGTAAACTATTCTTTACCTGGGCCAAATTTGAACTGTTTTAGCCATTGGAAACTTTTCCTTCATGTTCACAGAAATGTTTCTCCTCGTAACTTCCCCCACTGGTCCCAATTCTGCCCTTCAGTGCTGTCTCAATATGTCTAATCTCATTGTCACAGGATCATCTCTCAGATAAGTGAAAAAACTGGTTACTATGATCTTACTGAATTTTCTCGTCCCAAAAGACTTTATCAACAGCTTGCCAAACCCCTCCCTAGTCTTATGACCATCCAGGACTTAAAATTAATTTGTTTCTATTTCTGCAGATCTTCTCTCTCTCTCTTTGAGAAAAGTCCTTTTATTGGAACGTGCTCATTTGCAACACTCTTGTGGGGATTTAACTGTGAAGTTTCCCAACCATCACTCCACCTTGCTCTCTGATACTCTCTTCAAATGCTTCCTGAATTTCTGCACATGCTCCTCATTCACCTCACACATTCCAGCCATCCGTCTGTAGACACACAGATGGCCAGAAATCACATCTTGCCAAATTCAACATGAATTGATTTATACTTGAGTATGGTCACACTTTATTCATCCAGGCAGGATTATATCCAGGTCCATGGGAGAGAAAGGTTTGGTCTTGTCCATTTGTTTTTATTTCACCCTAGCTTCATCGGGGGTTCCTTTTTGCCAAATAATTGATCCATTGATAATAGTGCACATTCGTCAGAAACCAGTGAGAGTTTGAGAAATGGGATTCCCACTTCAGCAGATATCTGGTTCTGACTCTCCTCTTGTCAGTGTCCAGTTTTTGCTAATCCCTCTGATAATATCTGCATCAATTGCTTTGCTCCAAAAATATAAAACCTGGGATAAAACATAACTTGATTGTAGGAAACATTCATTCAAAGATTCATTAAAAGGTATTTACTGAGTATTTCCTATATGCTATGTCTTCCATTCGAGCTGGGCACACAAAAGGCAATGAGAACCGACCTGTGATATGGGCTTTAGCCATAAGACACTCTGTCCTATTCCAATAGAAAGAGTTTCGATAGTAAGACAAAAATGCCCCTACAACCTTCATAATGTCTCTATTCTTTTAAAAGCATAAGAACGAAAAGATAAAGATAAAATAGATGTAGTAATAAAGAGATATTGACGGTACACTTCAAGTTGTAAATTGTCACTATAATTTGTTTTTCGACATTTGTACAGTCCTAAGGAGCAGTGAGATAGCTCTTATGTGCTCCTGGACTTACCAAATACTATGCATTAAAGCATGACAGCTCCTAGTGGCCACAGCTGAAATGAGACAACCTAGTATCATAAAAACAATGCTGGCCTAAAAGCAGTCAGTTCTCACCCTACCTCCATCTCTCACAAGTGTGTGAACTTAAATGATTCTCATTATGTTCTAGACTCTCAAGTTCTCTCCTGTAAATGGGAGACTGGAATTTGATGGTTTTCAAGGCTCTTAATAGCTCTAATTTTCTGAATATATTCTTTTGTTGGAAAAGCAAGAGAAGGAAACAGAGGACCCGGCTTGCCCAGTTGCATGCTGGCACAGGAATTCAGGATGGTACATGGGAACGTGTGATTATAGTACAATCATTATGATTCATCAAGAGAATAAATTCCCTTGTTGGTTACACATACACACTCCCCAACCCTTCCCACTCACAACTTTTACTTCCTGGTTTAGGAATAGTCTAAAAGTAGGGAGAGGATGTGGGTGGAGTGGGAAGAAGGGAGGGGAAGGAGCGGGAAGTGTTCTCTATTTGGAAGAGATTTTGGAAGCTCTTTCTCATGCTCATTTATACCACCTACAGTGCTTTTATTCTTCCTTGCTGAATGTTTGATTATCCTAACCATACAGAAAGTAATAAGTCAAAATAGTTATCATCACTCCTTTTCTGGCATAATAAGTTCAGCTAAAACATTTTCATGCATACACAAATGATGACTTAATTCACTGAATAAAATGAAAAGAAGTCAGAGTTAAGAGACTCTCAGTCATGCCAGTAAGAGACAGGGAAAATCCCATAATAGGCCAACTCAATCTCTATGCTTATGAGTAAGAGAGAAATGACCAAAATTGACTTTCAGAAGCAATTTTCCACTTTTTGGTCTCCAATATAGTGATTCCACTCACAGTAATCAAATAGTTTAAAAGCAGAGCTGGTAAGTAGGTTTTATGACCAGAAAATATGCAGCTGAGCCTCTAGATAAGCGGTTCTCAACCTGTGGGTCGCGACCCCTTTGGGGGTCGAACGACCCTTTCACAGGGGTTGCCTAAGACCATCGGAAAACACATATATAATTACATATTGTTTTTGTGATTAATCACTATGCTTTAATTATGTTCAATTTGTAACAATGAAAATACATCTTGCATATCAGATATTTACATTATGATTCATAACAGTAGCAAAATTACAGTTATGAAGTAGCAACGAAAATAATTTTATGGTTGGGGGTCACCACATGAGGAACTGTATTAAAGCGTCGCGGCATTAGGAAGGTTGAGAACCACTGCTCTAGATGATGGTAGTCGGTTTGGCACTTGCTGAATCACAACAGGAAAATCAAGACTTAAAATTGAGAAATATTTGTGGGAAGCTCATGACAATAGGAGGTGGGATATAACTGGACTTTCCGTGAATTTCAAAATTAAATGCGAATTCTGGTGGAAATGAAATAGTGTAGACTCATTTCTCCTTACTCTGTCTCACTAAAAACAACAAAAACCCTGGAAAAATACAAGAGGCAATCAAAGGAGGGCCCTGACAAAAGGAAAGAGGAAAGCAAACTGGTTGAAGACCCAGGGACTGAGGAACAACAACCAAAGACAGTGGCCCCAACCCTGCATCTCCAGGACCCTCAAGCTGGCATCAGAAGGTGACTGTTATGGGTTGAATGTCTATGCCCCCCCCCCCCCAAATGCATATGTTGAAAACCTAATCCCCAATGTAATGATATTTATTAGTGGAGCTTTGGGGAGATAATTAGGTTCAGATGAGGTTTAAGGGTGGGACTTTCATGATGAGATTAGCACCCTTCTAAGAAGAGGAGGAGGAAGAAAGAGCGAGAGAGAGATCTATCTCTGTCCAAGGGCATGCAAGGAGGAAAGGGCATGAGAGCACCCGATGAGAGGGCATCCATCTATGAGAAGGCTCAGAACTCACCTATGCCAGTGCCTGATCTTGGACTTGCAGCCTCCAGCACTGTGAGAGAATCAATGCCCATTGCTTAAGCCACTCAGTCTATGGTTTGCTATAGAAACTCGGGCTAAACCAATGGCGCAGGTAGGTCCTGTCCTTGTTCCTTGGATGATATAGGAGTTCTGCTGACAACACCAGGGCAGACTAGTGGCACCAGCAAGGGGGACTGATCAGAAGCTCAACTAATGGTATTTGGCCTGGAGACACACTTTCCCTCCCTACTGACCCTCAGCCTCCCTGCCACCACTGAGAGACATCAGTGGCTGTTGGCACTCAAAGAGTATCATTCATTTAGAGATTCTACAAATATTTACTTAGCAGTTATTTTGTACCACGCACTGTTGTAGGTGCTGGGATATGTCAGTGAGGAAAAAAAAATGATCGATATTTATACTTGAAGATATTACTCAACTAAGAATTTTAAAAGGACAAGTGAATAAGAATGACATAAAACTTATCGCAAATATTCTCACACAGATTCAACTTTAGGCCCTCATTTTGAATCTTTTCTCTAAGAAACTGGTGAAAACCTATAGTGGAACTATTAATGCAATATTCTCTTTTCTCTGCTGCTTTGTCACCCAGGCTTTGCAAATTTTCTTCTTTATGCCCCACAAACTTAGCAAGTTTGTGCTGAGTCAGCACTTCCCTGTATCAGAATTCTTAGTCTCTGGATCAACAGTTATCCACCGTTTAGATTTAAAATACAGTTTTCTACACGACTGCTAAGATTGTTCTTTCCTAACATACTCTGTGAAATCCAGCCGCTGGCTTTAATATAAAAAAGGCTTCTGTTGATGTACGTAACATGGTGGTGTTCTGCTCCATCAGCATTCAAGGGCCTTTGTGTGTCGGGATATTCCCTGGGGTCTGCCCAACACAGTGCTGGTTGAAATAGTTTAATATCCTCTAACATGTTGAAAGAAAAAATTATTTCCTAACTGAATCGGAGCTTAAAAGATATTATTTCGCATGAAGCAAAATAATGAAATCTTTGTGTTATTCTATGAAAAATCCCAGGGACTACAGTTTTTTGAGGATTCATTATTTAAATATTTCAGGCTAACTAGCTAACATGTTCTCAGGCTAACTGGCACAGCACACTCCTTCTTTTCAATGTACCATGTTTGCTTCAGATATAAAATATTGGCCTTTCAATTTATGATAATAGGATACTATTTACTTATGTTTAGAATGATTTTTTTTTAAAATTCTTTTGAACAAATGTTTTTTGAGCAAGCTTTTTTGGGGGTTAATTTCAGGTTTATAGACTAGTTGCAAACACAATTTGGAGAGTCCCTGTATACTTCTTATCCTGTTCCCTCATTGTTAACATTTTAAATTATTTTTTTATATTTGTCAAAACTAAGAAATTGACACTGGTATGTTATTATTAAGTAAGCTTGAGACTGAGTTTCATTGCTTTTCCCACTAATGTTCTCTTTCTTTCCCAGAATTGAATCTAAGGTGTCATATTGTTTTTACTTGTCGTATCTCCCCAATCTCTGGTGCATGAGAATTTCTCAGCTTTTATTTGTTTCACATGGTTTGTCAGTTTTGAAAAGTACTTGCCAGGGACTATAAAATGTCCATAATCTGAGTTTAATCTAATGATTTTCTCATGATTAGATTCAAGTTATAGGTTTTGGGGGAAAATATGATTTTGTCACATCCAATCAAGGGGAGCATGATATCCACAAAGCATCACTGATGATGTTAAACTTCATCACTTTGACCAGATGGTGCTTATCAGTTTCTGTAGAGTTATTATTGTCCCTTTCCCTGCTCTGCTCTTTGGGTGTGTAACTCATTTAAGTTGTTGTTGTTGTTGTTGTTTCAATGAAAAAACAAAATAGAGACAGACATAGACAGCAGGCAGACAGTTCTGGTGTGTGTGTCGGGGGTGGTAATGCGGGAGTGAAGAAATAAAGAAAAAAAGAAAGAGAACATATGGACATGGAAAACAGCATGGTGATTTTAGGAGTGGTGAGGGGGGTGGGTGGAGGTAGAAAAGGACATAGAGGGGATAAATGGTGAAAGAAAAAAATTAATTTAAAATTAATTTAAAAAACAATAAAATAAGTTACAGAAAACTTAACACTTGTATAACTACTATTCAAATCTGTCAGTATTTTAAAATTTAGTCATCTTTGCTCCAGATATTTTAAATTATATAAAAAATATTGTCCATTGATTTGATATCCCTTCTATGTTACTACAGTATTTTATTTTATTGCTTAACAGACACAAACTGACTAAAAACTAATGTTGAGTGAAAATAAAAAAAAAATTATGTTGACAAAGACAGTATGACAACATTTATATAAATTTAAAAAACAAAAAAGCATTACTATCTTTTGAATATCTGTACATAGTACTCAAAATCATAGACCCAAAACTATTTTTAAAATTATTTTTCTTTCCTCAACTTTGCTTCTTTGCCGCTACCTGCATGGCTAGGGTTCAGGATCTGAAGGAGGGGCCAACACACAAATGAAAATACTATACAAGAAATATGAATTTAGAAGGCATAGGGGGCCAGGTGGAGACCTCTCTCTTGGAGAGGCACACCAAAACCTCTCCTTATCCGCTTTTTATTTAGTTTTAGATACACATCTTGCCCTCAGTAAATCATGGCAAACAGGTAGCAGACAGACCATCTCTAAGGTTAATAAAGATCAGTAAAGATCAGTAAGGTCCAGGAAACATTGACTTTGAGGGTATTAGGTCAGGAAATTGCTTTGAGCCACCACTATCTCAACAGAACAATGGTGCATAGCGTAAGCCCTGCCAACACCCAAGGTCCATTGGCCTTCTGTGTTCCTTGGTGCACTCTTATTGGGAAAGCAGTGGCTTCCCACACTTCTTGAATTCCCTTCTTTCTTTTGAGCTCAAGTCTTATATTAAGTATTTAATTTAGTAATCCTTTAGTAAACATTTAATACCAACATCTCAGTTTTTGGCTATTCAAAATTATATTTATTTTGCCCTAAATATTCATGATAGTTTAGCTAGGTATAGAATTCTAGGATAAATGTTATTTTCTCTCATAATTCAAAGATGAGGATCTAGTAGAATAATATCAGTCAAAGAATAATTCCACTAAAGGTTAACCACCTTTTCCTCTGTTAAATGTTTTATTGCATGTTGTATAATTTCACTAACATATGTCTCAAATATTGTTTTAGTTATGCTAATCAGAAATCAACATTCCCTTTTGATTCTTTGAGGATTTACATTTTGTGTGGGACTCTCTCCCTAACTATGACTCCAGTCCATTGAAAGATTTTCCTTAGCTAGTAGACAGAACTTGCCTAGTTCTCACATCTAGGACAAGGCAGTCTTTTGTGAATTCTGGCTTTATGGTGATTTACCAGGTTCATCAGTTCTTCTGGGCCATATGTCTTTTTCTTTGTGGAAGGTGTTTGAAGCCTGTTTCTAGATGCTGAAGCTTTTGTGATTTCAATCCTTTATTGAGTGTTTGCACCTAAGCTCCCTCAATTCTGTGACTTTCTTTGCCCTCTTTATTTTAAGAAATGAATACTTTTCTATTCAAAGTTTTGAACATGTATATTCACTTACAGTATATTTTATCTTATTTTATCCAGAATTATTAAGTGTTTGTAGGATAGGGAGTAAAGCAGCTCTGTCATGTCAGGATAACAATATTAACTAAAAGTACCTAAGCACCATTCGTGTATAAGATATTTTCTCCTATGAAGATACAAAAACAATACTGACAAAAATGTAATCTCCACTTTCCAGATGCTTTCAGTCTAACTGAATATATGAGACACATATGTATACACACACTCATAAAACATAAAGGGAAAAATGCTATTAGGCAGCATTTAATAATAATGTACAGTATAGGTTAGTGGTTAGAAACCTTGGCTCTTAAACAAGGATGCCTATATTTGAATCAAAACTCCTGCATATGACTATGATGTAAAAATTTTTCATTAAAAAGGTCAAGAACTAGTTTCAAAATTAACTATGACAAATGAGTTAGCATAAAATGGATTTTGTGATAAGGGTTTTCTTTAAACAACTTGTACTATGATTCAAACCACCCCAAGTATGAGGGTCATGTGTCTGCCTTCCCTCCAGTTGCTGGGAACCACTCAGAGACTATTTTCCCATGAATGTGAGGAGCTTATTGGACAGATGTCTGATACAAACTTGAGAATTAATCAGAAGACTTGTCAGAGAGGACCAAAGTAGCAGAGAATGTGTGTCTGGGAACAAACCCTCCAATGGCAACTGAACAAAATAGTGAGAATCCTGAGGCCAGATGTGGGAATCATAGTAGTACACAGAGCCAAACTGGAGCCACTTAGCCCTTATCCAAGACAGCCATTGGAGAAAGAGAGTGACGGGGACTATCTCTTTGTGATTGCGGAAAAGCCATGGAAGAAGAGAGGTGCATAGATAGATAGATCGATCTTATTCACGTGAAAACTACAATATTTTCTGAACCAAAAATGGGGCAAGTGATCTGATCACAGGACCAGCTATTTTAAATTGAAACTGCCTCTCTAAATCAGGAATACGTCATTGTTGAGCTTTAATTATCTTTATATTCTCTACCAGGTTTCTTTTTTAGCTAATGATGTCAAAGAGGGTTTCTTGATTCAAGGACTGAAAGATTTAAGGATAATCATGAACCAAAAAGATCATAAAACTAAGAGGTAGGGAGCAGTAGTTAGTCTTAAAGTCTCGGATGGTCTTAAGTATATTAATAGATTCATTCCAGCCACATTATTATTACATTATTATTTTGATGGGCATTTGAGTATTAGGAGGACTGGGCTAAGAACCTACACATCATTTTAACAGCAAATACAATACATTCCAAGTAGATTTTCCAAATTTGCTTTTTAAAAGACAACCATATTTTGCTCATTTTCTGCCTCAAACATTTTTCCTTTTCACTTCCTCCACTTTAAGAAGACATTCTTGAAATCCTTCAGTTTCACATGAGCCTCACAGGTGATTAAAAGCAGGAATTTTCTAAGTGTTTTCAGGCAAGCATTAGAGTTCCATGAGCTGCTTCGTGTTCCAGTTCCATCACGAAACTGAGTAGGCAAGAATCTGGACCTCAGTCCCTTTTTACCCAAAATAGATTCTTTTTGATAGTTTTCATATATGATTTGGTTATTTTGAGGCTTTATCTAAAAAAGAAGTGTCATCTTATTTAAAAGAATTCAAACTCATCAGCTTAAAAATGTATGTATTCTCCTCCTTGTCTCCTTGCAAACTGTTATGAACATGTCAAATGGCATAGTTTCCCCTTATCCACAGGGTCCCCAGACCCCAGAGGGTGCCTGAAACCATGGATAGTACTAAATCCTATATATATACTCTGTTTTCCCTTATACATGCATACACTTTTCAGCTTCTCTTTGGCATATCAAAATTGCCAACATTACTATTCTTGTTCTTTGGGCCATTATTAAGTGAAATAAGGGTTACCTGAACACACACTGTGATACTGAGATGTTGACCTGATAACGAAGAGGGACACCAAGTGACCAACAGGCAGGGAGCATTGACAGTGTGGAGACGCTGTGTTAAACCGAGAAGAGAGCATCTTGATTTGGGGACCACTCCTTATAACTGAAGTGGTAATTTTGGTGCATCAAGTGCAATGTCAGATTTTTTCCAAATGTTAATATTCTGTTTCATGGTTTTCTTAAGTATATATGAACATGGCAGATATGTGTTTTCATTTTGTTGGTTGGAGAAACAAGCAACAATAAACATTGAGCTCTTCAAATGGATGGGGTCATTTGTGGGGCAGAAAGAAGGAACACTTGGAGTGGAGGCGGGGTGTAACTCCCTCCTTCTGGTCACCAGGTGATTTATTTTGTTGGGAACCCTTCCTGGGCACCAGCATAAATGTGTGCATATTGCATTGAATTAGGCTGGCTTTCTCCTTTCTTGTTTCTCTTTCCTGCTTAATTTTTCTACTTTGCAGTGTTTGGGCTTCGTTATGGATCAGGAGCTCCTTAATGAAGACTCGCTGTCTACTGAAACAGCTGCTTCCTTTCACTTCCTTTAGACTGACCACTGTTCCGTTTACTTGGTGTTTATACATGGTCTATATTGCTAGTACTTTTAAATATCATTTTAGTTTAGAGTCATTGTTAAAAAGCAAGGCTTTGAGCACAATACACTATTCTTGACTACAGTTCCCATGTTGTACAGCACATCTCCCGAGCTTATTCATCTTGCTCAACTGCAATCTCATACCCCTAGATTAAGAACTTCGTTTCCCCTTCCCTGTAGTCCATGGTGACCACACTATTCCCGGCTTTGATTCTATGAATTTGACTATTTTAGATACTTCATATAAGTGGAATTGTGCAGTATCTTTACTTCTGTGAGTGACTTATTTCCCTTAGCATAATGTCTTCAAAGCCTATCCATGCTGTTGCATGTTGCAGAATATTCTTTTTGCATGAATTTGCCAAAATTCATAGTATTGAAAATAGCTGAGAATTAGATAGTGGTGGGGGTTGCACGGCATTGTGCTACACTAAATGTCCCTGAACGAAGTGTGCACTTTGAAATGGTTTATTTTATGTATATGAATTTCATCTCATGGAAAATAAATGATTTTTTAAAAAGAAAAACTTATAGCATTGCATACCTAAAAGGTGTGTGGATATTACCATATGTCAGGTTTACCTCAATACATGTGATTTTTTTTTTAAAGGGGTAAATGCTCTGACCTGTGTGGCTCAGTTGGTTTGGCATCACCCCATGCACCGAGAGGTCACTGTTTTGATTCCCAGTCAGGGCACATGCCCTGGTTGCCGGCTGGATCACTAGTAGGGGGCATGCAGGAGGCAGCCAATGGATGTTTCTCTCTCCCTGACCCTTCTTCTTTCTCTAAAATCAATACAAATTTTTGAAAAGGTAAAGGCTTTGGAGTCCGAATAGCCTGGGTTCAAAGCTTGTCTCTGCCATGTATTAACACCCTATGAGTTTAGGCAAATTATTTCAACTCCCTGCTGTTGAGTTTCTTCATGTGTAAAATTGTATTAGTAATACTGTTGAGGATGTGTGAGCTGTGTTGTAATGAAGATAACATCATAGTATTTAACCAGAAACACAAGCTCAAATCCTCCCTTAAAGTAGTCGCCTCTACCCAAAAAAATCCTTGAAGGTAGCACAGATCTGTGTAGGATTCTGAGCCCAGACTCCAGGTCAAAATTTCAAGATTCAGGCTTGGAAGTGTGCTGTTTTCTTTCTGACCTCAAATAAAAGCAGATCAGACCTATTTCATTCATATCTACTTTAAAGTCTAAATTTCACCTCAATTCAAATTTCTTTTAATGGAGGAAGAAAGATGAAAGAAAGAAAGAAAGAAAGAAAGAAAGAAAGAAAGAAAGAAAGAAAGAAAGAAAGAAGGGAAGAAAGGAAGAAAGGAAGAAAGGAGGGAAGGAGGGAGGGAGGGAAGGAGGGAGGGAAGGAGGAAGAAGGAAGGAGAAAGAAACTATACCTTCTAGTGACAAAAGAAAAGGATTAAGAGAGATAGGGCCATTTATCCCAAAACTTGGAATGGAGTCAGCTTGGGGCATTGCCCTAGGCCTGGTTACCTAATGCAGGTGGGTAGAGAGCATTTCCAACTGTTACAGTTTCAGCACTGTGTGCAGAGGTTTATGCCTCAAGAATGAGCCCCAAACGAAGCCTAAAATTAACTGGTCCAAATCTGGACACTTCCTTCTTGAGGTGGGAAACTTGACTTTAACCTTGGCTCATTTCCAGGGAATGACCAAAGAGAGGATGGAAAAAAGGAGCAGAGAGGAACTTTGTGTGCTTTTCCTTAGTTCCCAATCCCTTCCTCACTAGTTGATTTTAAAGACTCAATGAAATAGTGTATGGGAAGCACAGATAACAATGTTGAAAATAGACCCAGCCATTCTAAGTAGGAGACAGCAGAAAGATTAGTTAAATCGATGAGGCCATTTTGTCAAATTGTCTATCCTGTTTTCTTTCCTTTGACTCGCTGCAGGAGGTTGGGTTTGGGGCTGTGCCATGGCTTTGTAAGAGATCGTTGTATTTTCACCTCTTTTAGAAGCATTTCCCTTTGAGCCTGATGCAATCAGGGTTTAAAGGTAAAACGATCTGTATCCTTGCTTTGCAAAGCTCAGGACCATTCGAATTGCCTAGCAGGGGAGAGGGACCGTGCAGCGGGCGTGAACACCAAGATGAACAGTTGTGAAAAGGGTTACATATATCTTAGCTCTGTCGGTTCTTTGAAAATCAGAAAATCTGACAATGCACCTGAGGGAAGCAGCTGTGCGTGCACTGTTCAGGCTGATGAGTTTAATACTTGCCACAACACTGATTTCAGACACACTGTGCCTTTCTGGAAATGAGACTGTATTTAAAAGAACAGGCTCTTGTTATCCGTCTCTTTTCTTTCAAAGAATAGTGAGGAAAGACAGTCTCTTTGAAAGGGGATTTTGATGTTCATTGTCACTCTCCTCATTTAGAAAGGTAGGACTAACCCCACAGATACTGATCATTTTCCTCCCAGCGCCTGCAGTGCTGGGGGAAGTCAAGTGTAATCCCAACCACCCTACAATAGGGATTTTCTTACATGTGGACCACTGGGAGCATGAGTAACAATAAAACAATTTCATTCCTGATGTTGTTTTTTTTTCCTGTAAATATAACTTCTTATTAAGTAGCATAAACATTTTTATTGGACATTTGTGATAACCTTTAAGAGTACTTTTAAAAAATGTCATTTAGAGGAAGATTGAAAGAAGCATAACATGTAGGTATAAACGGATACCTTTGATATTAAATCCTCTTGCTGTCACTCATAAATGATCTCTTAACTAAACTTTGGTTTTCTTTCTCTTTCTAGTAAAACTTTGACTTTCTCTCACTAGAAGCTTTGGGACAACATATGCCTAACCTGTTAGTTGCTTGTAGTTTGTGTTTTAAAAGTCCTATCACACTTTAGCTTCTTGCTTAATTGAACATCACTAATGTCGGGACTTCTTACTGGACTTCATGATCACTTAATTAGCCTGCTATTAATCTGATATTTTCTTTCCCTCTTTATGATCCATATTTCTTGATTTTTCCAAGACAATATATATATATATATATATATATATATATATATATATATATATATATATATACCGCTTTCTTATGTCTGTTTTCAATTCTGTGATAATTTCTTCCTAATAAGAAAAACATTAACTTATCAGCCAGGTAGGTTATTAATTCAATGAACTATCTCTATCCCTCTTCAACAATATTCAGCTAATATCCCATCACTCTTTGGCCAGGAGCTATAGTTTAATACGATGCTCAAAGTATTCTAAAGGAAGCAATTATATGTCTCAAAATATTTTCAACACCTTCACACAATACTTCTTAGAATATTCCATGCTGATTGTCACTATTGTAGAGAAACACTGAGATGTTGAAGAAAAAGGAAATGGCCTTTGAGAATGAAAATCCAGAAAACAGAGATTTGGTGTTCTTTGTTGCCCTACCTACAAAATATTTGCTCACTTAAACTCCCTTCTGAACAGAGCCTACAAATGCACCACTCTTTTCCTAGCAATTGTTTTTTTTCCCCCTTTTAGCTTCTGAAATTTTTTAAATATTAACTGAACTCTGAGGAGACATTCTAGAGAATAGCATATTGCTGCAGACTTTCTGAAAAAGGAGAAAAACCACTTCTGTGTATTTATCCAAAGAAACTGGAAACACTAATTTGAAAGAATATATCTACCCCTGTGTTCATTGCAGCATTATTTATAATAGGCAAGATCTGGAAACAACCCAAGTGCCCATCAGTAAATGAGTGGATAAAAATCTGTTGTACAGTTACACAATGAAATACTAATACTATGTGGCTGAAAAAAAAAAAAAGAGAGAGAATCTTACCTTTTGCAACAGCATGAATGGATCTGGAGATTATTATACTAAGTAAAATAAGCCAATTAGAGAAAGACAAATATCATATGCTCTCATTTACATGTGCAATCTAATGAACAAAATAAACTGATGAACAAAATAGAAACAGAAGCATGGGTACATCAAGAAGACTGACAGCTGTCACGGGAGGGAGTTTGGGGAACTGGGTAAAAGAAGGTGAAGGGATTGAGCACAAAACACATATATGTAACACATAGACACAGACAACAGTATGGTGATAGCCAGAGGGAAAAGGAGGCGGGAAAGTAGGTGGAGGTGGGCAATGGCGGGAAAATGAGGACAGAAAGAGATTTTGCTTGAGGCAATGGGTGCACGATGCAGTGTGCAGATGATGTTTTGTTGAATTGTACACTTGAAACCTGTATGATTTTGTGAACCAAAGTCACCACAGTAAATTCAATTAAAAAAAACCCCCAAAACCTCAGTTAACATCATTGCCTGCCTTTGGTGCCTTAAAAATAAATAAATAAACCTTAAATATATTTAACCAAAATTACACTTGAACTGTTGAACATGGCTTTCCTATTTGGTATATTTTTGAACATCTTATCTGGACATCTGTTGCTAGTCTTGTGTAGATATTGAAAGAATGTTTTAGATGTAGATAAGGATTAACTCTATGAATGGCGTAAAAGACTCTAACAAGCTAAACTGTTAGATAAGTAACACAAATTAAGATCCTGTGTCTTAAAATGTGGCAAAAATATTTTCTCCAAAGTTGGACAGAGTCATAGTTTTTAAATTATCTGCAGCAAGAAATTGAATAAGGCTTATATAAGAATTCAAGCTTATGCAATTTTGTTAGTGTTGCATAGCCATTTGTTGAAATGTATTAGCTATTCAAGGATTACTGTTTGGTTAGTAAAAGAGCAGTGTATTAGCAAAGGAGAGAGAGAGTATGTGTGAGGGGCAAGGTGGCACACAGAGAGATAGAGAAAGCATGAGAGTAAGAATGAGAGAGAGAGAGAGAGAGAGAGAGAGAGAGAGAGAGAGAGAGAGAGAGAGAGACTGAAACAGACAGAGAGAACACAGTTTTTCAGTATCCCCTATGGTGTGTCAGTATGACTGAGAATTTCTATGTTTAGCTTACAACTTTTGAACTAAACAGCTCCAGAGTAAAACATTCTGGTTATAATCAGATCACGTTTTGTCCAGGCAACAGAGAAGAGTAGTTATCTACTCTGGAGCTAGGTGGGTCTGGTTTCAATCCTGAGATGTTATTTTATCTCTCATACCTAAGTTTCTTCAGTGTAAAATCAGGATCATAATTTTTATTTCGTAATCTGTTCTAGGATTAATTTAAATATCATATTTAAAAGGCTTAGTATGGATCCCAGCACTACTAGTTATTTTATTTATATATTATAATTAAGTTCCTACAGTAAGACAAGCCACAAGTCTTGATGGCTATGCTGATCTCTGTGTCAATGACTAAGCAAAGAATAAAACAAAATAACTATAATAATAAAAGAGTAATATGCTAATTAGACTGGACATCCTTCCAGACGACCTTCCAGATGAAGCTGCAGTGGCAGGGGCTGAGCCCCTTGCACAGATTTCATGCCTTGGGCCTCTAGTACATGGATAATTGACTATGTGAGTAGCAACACAGGTACAGGTAACACATTCAATAAGGCAAAGTGGGAACAGAGAGAGATGACTTCTGGAAGGGCAGTGGGCAGAACTTCATGGACTCTCTCCACAATGAAACAACTGGTAAACATTTTTAAAAAAACAATAGCCATTTAAATGCTCTAGAAATTTCCCTAAGAGCACAGAGCAAATGAGGAAACATTTATCCAAAAACATCTACTAAGTTTTGGTAAGGAAAGCAGAAGCCTGACATTTCAGCCATGACCCTCTCCCAGTCTCCCTCCTCCCACGTCAGCGTTCTGGGCAAGTGCAACTAAGATCATAGGGCTCCCTCCAGATCTCAAACAAGGACTACGGTGCCTCCTCAGGAGGGGCAAGTCACCAATATTTCTCACCATTCTCTGCTCTGTGTTGCAGAAACTCTATTCCAGCCAAGAGTTTTTAAGAGTTTTAGGGCTCACTTCTTTAACTCAGGTCTCATTCATAGGCTGAAGGCTCCCTTGAGAAAGATGAACAGAACCCCATTACTATCAGTCTACTAAGTATGTGTGCCTATGCCCCTTGCACAGCCATTGCTGACCACAGTGAATATACTACATTTATACCCACATGGTCTTAAGAAATGAATGAGTTCTAATAGGCCATCTTGGTGTTGGAACATCCTCCCCGTGACAACTGCAGGTTGCCGGGAGCCGGTCCATGCTTGCTGTTTCAAGGGACCTGGCATATATGGCATACTGTTCTTAACATGTTTGCTCACCTTCTTGGCACTATGTGTTTTAACCAAGGTCACCTCTCTGAGAAAGGTTGTTTCCCCAGGTAGGGATTTCCCCCTGAAGTTAGGGAGGGAATAAAACCTCTTAACTAAGTGCCAGGTGGGTAATTAATCACTTTAACTACGAACAATCATGCTTAAGCTACATAATCTTTACTCCCTGGAATGGAGATAAGAAACGCCCTAACCTTTGAAATAGAGATTGATAGGATTGGAATCAACTGGTATAAATACAGATGTAAGAAGACAGAACCAAGAGAGAGACAGAACCTAGGCACAGAACCTACACAGAACGTTCTCTAGAGACAGAAGAACTTCGCTGGAGAGAACATGGCAAAAGATCCTGGACAGAAACTGGCCTCAGAACCTAGAGACAGAACCTAGCGAGAGAACATGGCAAAAGATCCTGGACTGAACCTGACTACAGAAATTGGCAAGAGAACCTGACTAGAACCTGGTGACTGAACCCGGCTGGAGATCCTGTACAGAACCTGGCTGGAGAATCTGGAGAACCTAGCAAGAGAACATGGACACAGAACCTGGCTGGAGATCCTAACCAGAACTTCGCTGGAGATCCAGGGCAGAACCTCTCTGGAGATCCAGACCAGAACTTGGCTGGAGATCCTGGCTGGAGATCCTGGCTAGACTGCTGATCAACTGAACACTGTCTCCGTGTCCTTCCTTCTTCGCCGACTCCGTCTATGCCTTTGGGAACCCCTGGACCCGCTGGTGTTGGACCCCAGCATCTGGCGCCCGAACAGGGACCCCTAGGTAAGCGCCCCACACTCGGGACAGATCGGACTCCACCGTAGGAAGAGGGTGGATAGTCTTCGCCGACTCCGTCCACATCTTTGGGAACCCCTGGAACAGGATTCCCCTAGGTAAGGCCACCTCCATTGAGAACCCCCACACTCGGGACGGATAGGACTCCACCAGGGTGCTACAGACCCCCCTATAGAAGATAAGTAGGGTAAGAAGGTGGATAGTACAGAACTTAGATTGAGAAGATGTGCCATACTGAGTCCAAAGAAAGAAGACTCTGTATTGATCCTTAGATTGAGAAGATGTGCCATACTGAGTCCAAAGAAAGAAGACTCTGTATTGATCTTTAGATTAAGAAGATGTGCCATACTGAGTCTAAAGAAAAAAGACTCTGTATTGATCTTTTAACATATATGCTTGCTAGCAGAGGAATTAAGGTTACTCCCAGTCAGACAGAACGTTTTATACAAGAAATATGTCCATGCTTTTCTGAGGAAGGAAAGGTAAATGTAATGGCATGGGAGAAGGTAGGCCCAAGGAGCCTTATCCTTAACCCCACTGCAGCCTTTCTACCCTGGGAGAGTGCAGGATTGGCAAGCTCTCCCTGGGATGATAGATCAGGACTCAGGTAATAGCGGAAAGCTCCAATCCTACTCTTAAAATGGATATAAGAGAGCATTTGAGGTTTTTCTTTTTAATGCCTGCTTTTAAAAAATAAAAAAGGGGGAATTTGCCAGGAGCCGGTCCATCCTTGCTGTTTCAAGGGACCTGGCATATATGGCATACGGTTCTTAATATGTTTGCTCACCTTCTTGGCACTATGTGTTTTAACCAAGGTCACCTCTCTGAGAAAGGTTGTTTCCCCAGGTAGGGATTTTCCCCTGAAGTTAGGGAGGGAATAAAACCTCTTAACTAAGTGCCAGGTGGGTAATTAATCACTTTAACTACGAACAATCATGCTTAAGCTACATAATCTTTACTCCCTGGAATGGAGATAAGAAACGCCCTAACCTTTGAAATAGAGATTGATAGGATTGGAATCAACTGGTATAAATACAGATGTAAGAAGACAGAACGGGGAGAGAGACAGAACCTAGGCACAAAACCTACACAGAACATTCTCTAGAGACAGAAGAACTTCGCTGGAGAGAACATGGCAAAAGATCCTGGACAAAAACTGGCCTCAGAACCTAGAGACAGAACCTAGCGAGAGAACATGGCAAAAGATCCTGGACTGAACCTGACTACAGAAATTGGCAAGAGAACCTGACTAGAACCTGGTGACTGAACCCGGCTGGAGAACCTGGAACAGAACCTGGCTGGAGAACCTAGCGAGGGAACATGGCTACAGAACCTGGCTGGAGAACCTGGAGAACCTGGCTGGAGAACCTAGCAAGAGACCATGGACACAGAACCTGGCTGGAGATCCTAAACAGAACTTCGCTGGAGATCCAGGCCAAAACTTGGCTGGAGATCCTGGCTAGGCTGCTGATCAACTGAACGCTGTCTCTGTGTCATTCCTTCTTCGCCGACTCCGTCCACACCTTTGGGGACCCCTGGACCTGCTGGGGTTGGACCCCAGCAGCAGGTCACCAGGATGGTTGTGGAGTAAGCAACTTAGAGGAAGATAGTAGCTATGACAGCAAAAAGTTAAACCATAAACTATCTAAAAGTTTGCCAGAGAGAACCTGGGAAGGAGACAACTAAATGGGGCCAGAACAGATATCAAAGACAGGCTTCAAAGTCTGCCCGTACAAAGGAGCATGAATTTAATTGGATCAGACTATGGAGTGATTTAAAGTCCAAGGCATTATTCACAAACAATAGAGGAATTATTTAGCAATTAATGAAGGCTAACAGCTAGGTGTGATACCAACAGAGGCAGACAATTCAACAGGGTTGTCAGGTAGAAAGACCTCAAAGAGAACCCTGCTAAAACCACTGTCACGCAGGTTGTGCCTAAGGTGGTGCCCTCTGTAAATGCACCGGGTGCAGCTGAAGCCTTACTTACAGGGAAATTTTATGGATAAATATAGAAATTCTGTAAGGAAAATGGTTTCAAAATAGAAACAAAAATCCAGAAGTATTCATTTACTGTAGTTAGCAGTCAGTTACATTAATTATTTTATAATCATAATTCTTATGCTTTTAAAATATCAAAAATCACAGAGATATACTCCTCTTTTGGTCCATTATGTATTTTCCTTGAATTAAATGTCATTTCACTTGTTCTGACTTTTTATTCATGTTGCTTTTGCCAGATTTTAATATATTTGCTTATTTCTATTCACACCAGTAATATAATAATAATATCCTACAAACAAAATCCCTTGCAGTTGTCAACCTCCAATTTCCTTTAGAAATCTGTCTCCTTCCCCTTCTAATCTCACAACAAACTGTCAAAATTTGAACATTATCATCCATGGCCTTAACTATTATTATGAAGATAAACATCAAATCTTAAAATAACAGTGCTTAAAAGTCACTCCAGAAATTATCTTGATCAATTCCTTACTTTTATCTTGGCTTTTACCTCCTATTTCATTTCCACAAACAAAAATTAGTTCTGCTGTTTGCTCTTATAGTTAACAGTTGTGTGTACAGAATATCTTTGTGCAAATCATTCCATTTTCAAGAGGTGGGGGCCAGTTACCCCCTTCCTTTTAATATTCTTTTATACATGTGAGTGCTTTTACTGTCACCTCACAGACATCAGTTTACTATGATAAATAAACCTGACTTCATTTTGTCAGTCAAAAAGATAAAATGGAACAAACAAAATTAATAAAAATCTGTATTTAGATGTATAGGATTAAATAGGTAACCATTGAATGCAATGTAATATTAAAAATAATAGCTTGCAGTTACTCTTCTAAATAATTTATGTGTTTTCTATTATTTAATACTAGAGGCCCGGTGCATGAAATTCATGCACGGGGGTGTGTGGGGGGGGGTTGTCCCTCAGCCCGGCCTGCACCCTCTCACAATCCGGGACTGATGGCTTCTAACCACTCACCTGCCTGCCTGCCTGATCGCCCCTAACCACCTCTGCCTGCCTGCCTGATCACCCCCAACTTCCCTCCCCTGCCAGCCTGATTGCCCCCAACTGCCCTCCCCTGCCAGCCTGATGCCCCCCAACTGCTGGGAGCCGGTCCATCCTTGCTGTTTCAAGGGACCTGGCATATATGGCATACGGTTCTTAATATGTTTGCTCACCTTCTTGGCACTATGTGTTTTAACCAAGGTCACCTCTCTGAGAAAGGTTGTTTCCCCACGTAGGGATTTTCCCCTGAAGTTAGGGAGGGAATAAAACCCCTTAACTAAGTGCCAGGTGGGTAATTAATCACTTTAACTACGAACAATCATGCTTAAGCTACATAATCTTTACTCCTTGGAATGAAGATAAGAAATGCCCTAACCTTTAGAATAGAGATTGATAGGATTGGAATCAACTGGTATAACTACAGATGTAACAAGACAACTAGACACAGAACCTAGACACAGAACCTACACAGAACCTAGAGACAGAAGAACTTCGCTGGAGAGAACATGGCAAAAGATCCTGGACAGAAACTGGCCACAAAACCTAGAGACAGAACCTAGCGAGAGAACATGGCAAAAGATCCTGGACAGAAACTGGCCACAGAACCTAGAGACAGAACCTAGCGAGAGAACATGGCTGAAGAAACTAGAGACAGAACCTGGCTACAGAACCTGGATAGAACAAGGCAAGAGAACCTGACTAGAACCTGGTGACAGACCCTAGCTGGAGAACCTAGACAGAACCTGGCTGAAGAACCCGGCTACCGAACCTGGCTGGAGATCCTAACCAGAACTTCGCTGGAGATCCAGACCAAAACTTGGCTGGAGATCCTGGCTAGAGATCCTGGCTAGGCTGCTGATCAACTGAACGCTGTCTCTATGTCATTCCTTCTTCGCCAACTCCATCCACACCTTTGGGGACCCCTGGACCTGCTGGGGTTGGACCCCAGCACTCCCCTGCCAGCCTGATCACCCCTAGTTGCCCTCCCCTGGAATCCTGATTGACCCCAACTGCCCTCCCCTGCGGCCTGATTGCCCCCTAACTGTTTGCTCCCCCACACCAGCCTGATCTCACCCCTAACTGCTTTCTCCCCTGCTCCAGCCTGATTTCCCCTAATTGCTTGCTCCCCTGCTGGCCTGATTGCCCCTAACCGCCCCTGCCTCGACCCCTGCCACTGTGGCTTTGACTGGAAGGAAGTCGGACGTCCAGAAGATGTCCGGTTGATCCAGTCTAATTAGCATATTACTCTTTTATTAGTATAGATTCCCAGCAATACATGGAAGAACTTTATTATATCCATTTTGCAACTGAGAAAATTGAGGCACAGAGCCATCATTTGCTCAGTCACAATTAAGCATATTTTAAATTATTTTAAAACATTTAAAAATTGAGCAAGTAGATTGGAAAAGAAAACTGAAAACAATCAAAATAATTGAAAGATAAATCAAATAGCTGTTATTTTCTACTAATTTGAAGTACAGGTAAATTTTCAACTATACACACATGTAGAGAGGGGACAGTCCACCAAATCCCCATTTATCCATCATCCAGCCTCAAGGACCACCAACTCACCACCTCCTTTGCTTCATTCATGCCACCATTTGCTCACTACCCCTTGAATGTGTTAATGCAAATCTAAGAACTCATTGACATCTTATAATTTTCCATAAATATTTATTATGTATGTTTTAAAGATAGAGGCCCTTTTAACATAACCTCAATACTCTTATAATACCTAAAATCAATTATACTTCTTTAATATCATCACATGTACAATTAGTGTTCACAATTACATGATAGTTTCAGTTTTCTTTTGACAGTTTGTTTGGATCAGAATTCAAATAAGCTCTATACATTGCAATTTGTTAATGCATATGTATATATTTTCCCTACCATTATTACATTTTTTTGCAATTTATTTGTTCAAGAAACTATTCACTGTGGATATGTACCATTTCCTCCAATCTGTTTTTCACAGATTACATCACAGGGGTATAATCTCAACAGATCCCTCTGTACCCAGTACCCAGTATGGTTTGTCCTTTCTGGAGTTAATTCTAGAGCCATGATCACTTTGGGTTTGTTTGTGGTGTGTGTGTGTGTGTGTGTGTGTGTGTGCGCGCGCGCAAGCATGTGTGTTTAGCAAGAATACTTCACAAATAGAAAAATAGATGGTTTTTCTAGAGAATTGAGAATACAGAAAAAAATCTACTATCAGTGTCAATTCAGTTAAGATTAAACATAGAGCCCGGCCTGCATGGCTCAGTAGTTGAATGTTGACCTATGAACCAGGAGGTCACAGTTCAATTCCCAGTCAGAGCACATGCCCAGTTGCAGGCTAAATCCCCAGTGTGGGGATTGCAGAAGGCAGCCAATCAGTGATTCTCTTTCCACATGATGTTTCTATTTCTCTCTCCCTCTCCCTTCCTCTCTGAAATCTATAAAAATATATTTTAGGAAAATATTAAACATGTAATAAATAGAGAAGACAATTTTGCCTGCAATTTAACATCCACGACACACTCTAGTCTAGGACATGGAGGAACAGATTTGAAAATAAAGATATTAAAGTACTTCCCCGAAGCATGGTCAGAGTTTATTGGGCCAATCAACAAGAGTAAAGCACTTTCCAAGGCCTAATTTGGAATCTTTCAAACTGATTCACATGTTACAAATAGGTAGGCTTTGTTCTTGGTTCTTTCATGGTTTGTGTGCTAACATTCACTATGGAAGTTAAGGCCAAAATCATTTGTCACACATTTCTCAGTGACACTGTTTAATTTCTATAAGTAAGAGGATGAAATCAACTTTGCAAAGTAAATAGTATTGGCATAGGAGCAATCCCATGCTTGCCTGAGAAAAGAATAGAGAAACAGAATTTGTTGAGTTTTATAAAATGAAATTTTTTAATTTTTACTTTTGAAAAACCGTAGAACAGAGAACTTCTATGGGCACATACTCTAAATTCAACTGTGTAGAATTGATTGCAAGAATGAAAACCATGAGTCATAAATTTTGTAATTTCCATCTTCAGGCCTAGGAAATATGCAGGTCCTATTTTTGGCCTACCTGCATCTTGTTACATCTAAAATTATTGGTCTTGTATGAAATGGCAAGAGATCAGGAAAGTGGGATTAAAACAGTCCAGGACAAAAAGTACCCTTGCAGTATGAATTGCTTTGTATGTCATATTTATATTTCCCTCTTCTCATCCAAATTTTAGGAGAGGCTCTAGTAATAATGCCTTCTCCTTAATAGGCATGTTGGCAAGATACAGATTTCCATAGGTTTGTATGGAAATAAGCTATCTATTAAACCCCTCCAATCTCTACCACCTCCTTTAAGCTGTATTTTTTATATTGGAAGATGACTCTCAACCTTAATTCTGCCCTTTTATTCCCTCTAGAGAATGCTTAACATATTTTAATTGCATGGAGCTCTCTGGTATCTAAATCTCATTAACTATGCAAAGGTAAAGTTCATATTCAACTCTTTACCCTTGGTCTATCAGAGGAACAAGAGGATCTCAGAGTTAGAACTATCCGTAGTTTTAATGGAATAGAAGTATTATAAAGAATATGATATTCCAGGACATAGTATTCTTTATTCAAAAGGTATATATGGTATAGTGTCGGATAGGTACTAGACTTAATGGGGTGATCACTTTGTAAGCTATATAAATGTCTAATCACATGTTGAACACCTGAGACAAATATAATATGGTATGTAATTGGAAAAACTAAAAATAATTAATTAACGAGAGGCTGTCTTTACTTCATTGTATGTTCTTGCCTCCTTTATCAAATATTGAGTGTAATGGCTTGGGTCAATTTCTGGGTTCTGTTTTAGTCCATTGATCTATATGCCTGTTCTTGTGCCAGTACTAGGCTGTTTTTATTATAGTAGTTTTGTAGTATAGTTTGATATCCAGTACTGTGATGACTCCAACTTTATTCTTTTTTCTTAAGATTGCTGTGGTCTTTTTTAGTTCCTTACAAATTTTTAAATATTTGTTTTAGTTCTGTGACATATGCCATTGGTAGGGATTGCATTGAAACTATGGTTTCACTTACATGTGGAATCTTATGAACAAAAGAAACTGACAAACAAAATAGATACAGAGACATGAAAGCATGCCATAGACTGAAGATTCTCAGAGGAAGGGAGGATTAACCAAAGAACTTATACACATATATGCATAACCCATGGACATAGACAATAGCACAGTGAAGGCTGGGGAGGGGGCAGGAGTGGGGAGAAGGAGGTCAATAGGGAGAAAAAAAGGGGACATCTGTAATACTTTCAAAAATAAAGGTAAATTTTAAAAAATAATAAATAAATAAGAAAAAAATATATAAAGGCTACTTTATATCATAAAAATAGTCCAGTTTTTTTAAGGCTATAGAGCCTACATTTAAATCTTAGATCTGTCAGTTTACCAGCCTCATGACTCTGAGAGTGTTTCCTCAAAAGCAGAATAGGAAAACAAAACATCTTGCTTTTCAGGCAAGGTATAAATATTCCTATTCTTATTATCTCTGAGGTTGTAGCCTGAATATATATAGTGATTTCCATGGGTGATTCTGGGTATACATCCAGATATGATAAATACTGCTGTGTAGCTTTACAATGCATGTCTTTGATAGCTAAACACATTTCCATAAACTCATTCACCATTAAGAGTTATCAATTCATGTGCTTTTGCTCAGGTGCTCTATGTATTTCATTGATTTCTAACTGTTCATCTTATACTAACAATATTAACTCACAGCATATAATCTGAAATTTTTTTCCATTTTTTGCTCTTCTTTTGATGTATTATGGTGATGCTCTTTAAAATAATGTTTATAAATATCTTTCAATCAATAATTGCTTTATTGGCTTGTTTTTATTTTTGTGAGCGGAAAATTATGAAACCATGAGAACACATGAATATATATTTATAATATATAATATGAAATCTATAATACATATAGAGTCACTTCTAGCTTTGCATCATAGTGTAGAACCATAAAAATGACTATGCAAGATGAAACTGGGAAAATAACAATAATATATGGAAAAATTAGAATTTTTAACTTTAGAAGTTTTTGTCAAAATATTTAAAAGTTCCTTATTCTTGGTTATAAATGTATAGACAATTAGAAAACAGTAAAACTAATATTTGTTAAATATACTGCAATTTAAAATGTTACAAGCATTAAGAATTGAAAAGTTTTATTTCTTTGTTAAAAACAAACTCATCGAGAGTAGTCTGAACAATGCTTGCCTTCTTGCATAATGTACAACGCAGTATCTTTTCTACACTTTGGTGAATAGTCATTTTCCTTTCTAAGTCTGGATTATCTTCTCATGTTTTATCCTTTGCACTTTTAATGTCGGGAAGTATCTCCCTTTAATGTGAAAGTTTTGCCAACGTCACTTGCTTTGGAACATGTACATCCTTTTTTGTTACAACCACTTGCCAACTTCCTATTTCTAGGCTGCACTGTCATCTTTGTGGACCAATTTCTTCTTTGACTACTCTTTTTTGTAAAATGTCCCATGGGTTTATCAGTGAGAAAGAACAAGAAAAGCAACTAAAAACTTTCCTGTCTGTGAACAGATGTTCAATGACCAATTACCTATAGACTTTGAAAGAAGAGACATAGTCTCATATGCTATCTGCCTTTTCTTTAGTGCCTTTAACATATTGGTATAATTTTTTAAATTGTCTGTGATGTCCAATGTATATGTCATAAATCTTGTTCATATTATTGTATTGTCTCTTCTGTTTTAAATTGCTTTTCTGTGACTCTTAATTTTTTTGTTGAAAACCTCGTATGTTGTATAGAACAGAAGATGTTGAAGTAAAGTTTTAATCTTGGAGATATAACACATCTTTCCTTAGTGTGAGAGTTTTGTCAATCTAGTCAAGAGTAGCACTTGGATTGAAGATGGCTGTGGCTGTAGTTAGCCTCAGCTCAACACAGGCTTCACACTTCTCGTGCGGTATCTTGTGCGTAGGGTGTGGACCAGTCAGCCAAAGGATTTTTCTCAGTGGCTGTCCCTCGCTTGGCTGTGGGCCTCTTCCCTGGATGATGAGTCTTCTATTGGAGCCACCACCCAGAGAGAATGTATTTCTTCCAGAGCTCTGAGATGTTTAAGCTATTATTTTCACTCAATTCTTGTTAGTGTGGTGGTGATGGTGGTTGGGCAAGGGCGGTGGTAGCAGGGGCAGTGTCTTCTGATGTTTCTACTAAGCCTCAGCCTTCGACAGGCACCTGGACCTCAGAGAAGTGAAAAACAGGTAGTCCTTGCCTTCCCCCTGGTGTTATTGCTATTTTTTCTGTTCCTTTCCCCAAGCTGGAAGTAGCTGTCACCAGCTCTCTCTGATGACAATTTTGTTATCCTTCCCCCTCAGGTTAAGGCTTTTGCTAGTATTCTTTAAGGGTGCTAGAGAAGATGAGCCTGGTGGATTTGGGTGGAGGCTGCTCTTTCCCTCCTCCAGCTGGGGCCATGGGGAAGGTTTTCTCACTGTTGTCCCCGGTCTTCCCCGAGAACACCGGATGGGCTCTTGGAGAAAACGTCTGAGAAGGAGTATGAAGCCCCGCTCCCTGAGTTCCCCAGAGCATTCATACCTTCACCATATCCTATAGCAACCCATTAGAAGTTTCCACCTAAGCCTTTCTTCCAGCCTACATGACCGTAGGCAGTGCTTGCCTGGAGTAAGCAAACACTGAGGCTCTGTTTCTCCATGTAGACTCCCATCTCTCCCGATTGTGTGTTGGGCTTTGCTGAGTGACTTCAGTTCTCTGATGGGTCAAGAATAGTCTTTGAATTGCAGTTTGCCCAGCTTTTCTTCTTGTTATCAGGGTGGGGGCAGACCTCTTTGATATTCTCTCCTTCACTGAGAAAAAAAATAAGAAACCTCTGCAGGACTCCAAGCACCACTTTATGGTGTCTCCCATGATAGACAGAGAATAATGAGGGTACGGGCACTTTATGGGGTGTAAGGGCCTGAAGCATTGATTTTAACTGGGCACCAATGGACAAAACATAAATATCTGTGGATAAAGAAATTATAATAAAGCCATACGAAACATGATATGAATAAGATATGTTCATATGCCTATAAAATGAATTGAATAAAATATGTTTATATGCACATAAAATTAATAGATTTCAGAAATGCATCTTCAAATATAGAAAGATTGATACAGAAAGGTACTAAAGGAAGAAAACATTCAAACAAATGCACATATAAGGCAACATTAGATACCTATGTTTTTTGTCATGTACATATCTACATAGTATTAAAACCTGGAAGGTTACGTGCAACTTAGCCATACATCTTTTAAAATTAATTTGGGGAATTTTATGTATCTTTTAAGACTGAATTAATTTCCAAGAAATGTAGTACCGCATCCCAAATGCCTAGAGTTTGTAGTTTCCTTTTCCATTCTCTTCGTTTGGATTAAAAACCTCCATGTTCTCCCACTAGTCTTTGTCTGCCCTTAACCAAAAACCACTGGTTCTCATTTCACAGTACAAGTAGACTATATACCCATCACCTCCCAAATGTAGGTTTGGTCATGCCAGTCCTTCTGGGTGGAATGCCTTCCTTATCATACAAACAACTGACTTCTCCATTTTTCATGTCACATTTCTTATACTTGATCTTTTTTTAAAAAAGTGCTCTGTTTTACCACCAGGAAGCATGATATTTTCCTCCTTTAAAACATTAGTGATTTGTTGATTCCCTCTACTTTTCTCTCCTCTGTTTTATAATGCATTTCCTATTTCCTTTAACAAGAAGGCTGCCCACTTGGATGGCCCTACTTCCTGTTTCATCTCTGGCTGTTAACAAACTCCTTGTCCAATGCTTAGTGATGGTCACTGGCTCCATCATCTTTTTAGGCCTCAACTATTCAACACTGGGTATTGGAAAGAAAAATCTAAACAAAACAAACTCACCTCTGGACTATGGTTGGTCATGATATCACATTGCATGTAGAGTTAAAATAATCTGAATTTTTAACTTTATTTGATAGTGGAATTGACTACTCCTACATTTTATGGAAAAAAATATTTATTCATGGAAACAGTACCATGTAATAGTTTACATTTTATAATCAAGGTCATGCAGATTTGTTTCTCACTTTAATTGGAGAAAATTTCATTTGCCATAGTCCATTTACATGATAATGTCAGTTTAGAATGGATAACTAATACACATGTTATAATATTGGAATCATTTTCTTCTTGGTTTCTGTTTATTGTGAAAAAAATGAAATAGGAGGCAATTTCAACTTTTCCCTCACACTTACACATCCCAGACTGCCAGTTTAGGCTATAGTCCAAGCTATGCTGTAAATTCAAGCTGACTTGGGAGTCTTTGGACCATTGAAATGCTCTTTCTATCCAATTTGCAGAAGCACGTATGCCTGAGGCCTTTAGCCTGAAAAGCTAATTTGGGATTGATGTGACAGGAATTCCAAGCTTGTGCTGGAAATGTAGAAATAAACCATGCAATGGAAGCAAAGAATGGGAAAGATTAAATCAGTATTTACGGACTTTTCCTGTCTGCCTCCATATGACATCTAGTTTTGTTTTTCTTATATTTTGCTTTAGATTTAATTTATCCATTCATAAATTTTGTTTTTATATATAAATTTTCTTTAAATATTTATTTTTTGACAGTGAAAATCGGCTGAAAAAAATGCAAATATTGGAGTGGCAATATAACACAGTAATTGGCTATTGAATAAGAAACATAAATTCAAAGCAGTGGTCTGACTTCCACTAGCTGTCTGACCTTGGACAAAGTATTTAAACAACTTTAGACTCAGGCTCTGCATCTGTAAAATGGGAACTATAATAGTACTTATACAACATCGTTGTATAAGTTTATGCTGAGAATTCTCACTTTACTTCCCCGTCCTTCATTCACAGAAGGATTTTTCAGTCTTCTTGATTCTGATCTGAACCCAGGAGGATTGATCCCAAAGGACTCAATTATGTGAAATCCCTTGCTCTCTGTTTTTCAACTGGGTTGAGTTAAGAAGAGAACCAGCAGGGTATCTAAGAATGAAAAAAGACAGATCAGAGTACTTCCCCTTCTGCTAAAAACTGAATGTTTGTGCCTCCTAAATTCATATGCTGAAATTCTAATGCCCGATGTGATAAGATTTGGTGGTGAAACTTTTGGGGACTCATTATGCTATGAGAGTGGCATCTTCATGAATGAGATCTGTGCCCTTATAAAGGAGACCCCAGAGAGCCCCCTCACCTCTTCTCCATGTGAAGCAGGAAGGTGGCCATCTGTGAACCAGGAAGCAGGTCCTCACCAGACACTGAATCTGCCAGTGCCTTGATATTGGACTTCCCAGCCTTCAGAGCTCTGATAAATAAATTTCTGTTATTTATAAGCCACCCACCCTCTGGTATTCTGTTAGAGCAGCCCAGACTGACAAAAACACCTAATTTAGCACTGTGGCTAGCCTGGCTCCTGGCCCATGACTTCTCCAGCTCCTGCTGGAAGCTCTCCTCTCAGTTGCTCCTGATCTTCTGGAATTCCAGTTACATCAGTTCCTTGTCCCTGTAGGTCTAGGAGGGGTAGTGGCACCTATAATTGCTAGACTCCAAGTATCTCAAAACCATACATTTCCTAACACTGCCCACGCTTTAGGAAATAACTTATTTATTCCAAAAACAGCACTAGTAAAAGCAAGACCCAGTTAATTTTGGAGTTTTGATAAATATGAACTTCATAATTTCATGAATAATAAGAATGTTTACCCTTATCCTCTATTTATCCAACATTTAATTTTCATTCAGGATTCTTCTTTTATCACTCAAATTATTTATATTCCCTTTTTGTGATTTCTTATTACTTTTTATTGTATTTTCTATTGAAAAACAGTAAACACAACTGCACATAGACTTTGGGTACAGAAACATTATGGGTTTAAAATAATAGTCATTTTTTTCCTTGCCCATGTCTTATCTGAGTTGAACATTTAATTATTCTTATTGTGCCTGGAAAATGCTTTAAGGAATATTTTTCAAGGAGCAGTATGTGACCACACACACTCATACTCACACATGCCATGGGTCACAGCTTGTAAGTTTTCCTGCATGTTCTTATGCATCGACTCCCACTCTCACTTTACAATGAAGCCAATTTATCCCAATAATACTTTTCACAGTCTTTCACATTCCTATTCTGAGACACAGAGAAGATACCTCTAGTAGCTACAGGTTCCTTTGGCTCCTATAAAACTATCCAAAGTCTCCTCCAACTCCCTTAATTCTACAGTCAGAGGCAGAGTGAATTATTTTTCTAGAACCATAACAACTGTGATCTTTGCCCCCCTCTTATATGCTCATGACTAAAAATAAAGGCTGAGAAAAGAAGAATTGGGACTGTTGTTTGAACTACTGGCTTTCAGAGCAACATTGCTGTTTTAGCAGATGCCAGTGCCTTACATTAACTGTGACAGAAGTTGCATGTCCTGGGCCAAAGGAGAAAATAAATGTTTACTCTCCAACTGGAAAGTTGAAAACCAAAGACAGGGGTGCTAGACAAACAGACAGAAAACCATGGATGATGGCAATGCAATGGAGATCAATTCAGTGGATCTGTGAACATCCACATTCATATAAATAAAAGTTACTCAACCAGGCAGATGTTCTGGATTTGTTCCTGTTGGGTGTCAGCATTTTATTTGAAGAAGTGGGCAGGAACTACCATAAGCTTTACCAATGTTACTAATTCCTCAAGTGTATATTCTGTGGTCTCTCAGTACTTCCTGGTTTGAAATTTTTGATCCTTTAAAAAAGACCGGAACTATTCTGGAAACACTACTATCCTATAAAATAAAAGTCTAATATGCTAAGTGTCTGGTCGGGCCGGTTGGCCATTCAACCAAAGTGTAATATGCTAATGATATGCTAAGGCCACTCAACCACTTGCTATGACATGCACTGACCACCAGGGGGCAGGCAGTCAACCAGTCAACCAGTTGTTATGATATGTGCACTGACCACGAAGGGGCAGATGCTCCAACTGGTAGGTTAACCTGCTGCTGGGGTCTGGCCAATTGGACCTGAGTGAGACAGCCCAGACACACCCTGGAGCCCTCCCATGGTCCCTCCCCAGCTGGCCAACCTCTTGTGTCCCTCCCCAGCCCCGATAGTGCACCAATGGGGCCCCTTGGCTTGGCCTGCTCCCCCTCACAATCTTGGACCTCTCAGGGGATGTTGGAGAGCCAGTTTTGGCCTGATCCCATAGGCCAGGGCGAGAGACCTCACTGGTGCACAAATTCATACACTGGGCCTCTAGTAATGAATAAAGGAATTCCTGGACTACTGAACACACATCATTGAGGATATAGTATGAACAAATTGGATGGCTCTGCCATGATTTTGGACACTTGTGTAACAATCTGAGAAGGGATCACTGTATTCCTAAATTAACAACAAAGTTAGATCCAGTATGTACCCAGCATTATTCAAAGAGAGGCTTGCCCCAATGAAATCAATAGAATTGCTCTAGGGCAGCGGTTCTCAACCTGTGGGTCGCGACCCCTTTGGGGGTCAAACAACCCTTTCACAGGGGCCCCCTAAGACCATTGGAAAATAAATATATAATTACATATTGTTTTTGTGATTAATCATTATGCTTTAATTTGTAACAATGAAATTGGGGGTCACCACAACATGAGGAAATGTATTAAAGGGTCGAGGCATTAGGAAGGTTCAGAACCCCTGCTCTAGGGAATATCTAAGCCAATCAGGCCTCCATGATTCTTCTAGTTTTGGACAGCTCTTGAAAAACTTGAAGCTCCCAGAAACATTGAGCCAACTCAACTCCTAGGTTGCATGTGAGAAGACCTAAAGTTTGAACATGTACCCAAATATTTGTCACTCATGGACAGACAGAAGCTCTTGAAATAATTTTCCAAAATATGCAGAAGCATGAAACACCACAGATCCATTAAATAAGTATACAAATTAATGTGATTGAAACCAATACACTTATAAAGGTGAAAAGTGGAGCTATTAATAATGATGCCAAGGCAACAGGTATAAGCCATATACATTTGGGGCAAATCAGGAAGTATTACCATCCAAGCATACTTTGACATGGCTAGACTATGGAGTATGTAAGAGGAAGTCATAGAGTTGAGACTAGGGGTGCAGATAGGAGCAAATTGTGAAGTTTTTCAGTATCAGTCAAAGATATTTAGACTTTCTCTATAGATGTTGGGAAACCATTCTACAGATCTATTTCTTTAATATTTTAGATTCTATATCACTGTTTTGATTCTATATCAATGTTGTTTTTATAAATGTAAAAATCAAGGGCTAATATATTCTTTGGTTTTATTAGTCTTCTAAGTGTTTTATGTTCCAGACATTTATTACACTTACTGCTCAAATCATGGTAGTTGGGTGAGAAATACAAATGATCATAACATAGTCCTGACCTCTGGGGAAAAAATAATGATTTACATAACTAACTAGGTTCACTACATTGCAGAATAAGTAAGTTAGGTAGGACGCTATAAGCAGGGTCTTGTTTTCTATATACTGTATAATATGAACTCTTTAAATAGGGGCTCAGTGGAATTTAGTTCAACTAACTATTTTAGTTCTACTTATTTTCATAAGCACAGGCATTCTCAGTAAGATGGATATTAGGGTAAAATGCCTTTATTTTTGCAATCTGATTGTTTACAAGCATGGCACCCAGCAAAAACCAGCATGCAGATGACTGAGAAATTATATTAGCCAGTGAACTTTGTCAAATGCATTTTCTTTATGGTTTTTATTTTCCCATGAAACCCAGCCTACAGGATCAATTGTTTCCAAGAGCACAAGTGTAATCCATTTCCTGACGCACAGCCACTTAATGTGGGGGAGTTCCTTACACAAGCAATTTTCTGAGAAATATAATAGGCTACCAAGAAAGCAAACATGATTGTTTCTAAATGCAAAGAAGGCACTAGATTGTTGTACCTTTGGGAACAACAAGATAAATATACCTGCCATCTGAAATTATACCAGTCACGATATAATGAAATAGCACACATGGATTTTCCCTCCCGACTATGATACTTAAAGAAGTTTCTTTACTTCTTTATAAATACCGCTTTAATCTTTTGATTTACAATAAGAACTTTCACATTTCTGAGCTTAGTCATGTTGCTAATTATTGTAAAACAAAATAATAAAATTGGGGGGAAGTCTTCACCACAAATTAAACAAAAAAAGGATAACCCAAATGCAACAAAGTTGTTTACATAAATTTAAATACATAAAGCTTGAAGCATTGACTAAGAAACAGTATAGCTACAACCTAGATCTATTTCAAGGTAGGTTTTAAGTCTTGTCCTTCCAAAATATGGATATTCATAAAAGTGTTTTATAATGCTTATAAAACAATATATTGAATTTGTTGCCTTCTTCAATTCAACTGAATGTATTATAGATATGTACCAAATAAATCAGAATTTTAATGTTCCCAGTTGTGGGCATTCTTTAAACCTCATATATCCATTCATGCCTGATTTTAGGCAGTAAGAAATAACATAATAGCTTCAAAGGGTTAATAAAGTTGTAAAATTTATATTATTATTCTTTTGTAATACTTAAAAGAATTTGGTAATTTTCAACTTGCTTTGTGAGATTTTGAAGAGTCATATAAATTCCTTATAGGATTCATATATTTACATTAGTATAATAATATATGAATTTTCTCCACTACTACATTCCATAGAAAGTAATATATACTAAAAAATGAAGTTAGATCAACAGAAGGACTTGTATACATGTATATAAGCCAAACCAATGCACATGGACAACGGGGGGATGGGAGCATGAGTTTGTGTGTTGGGGGGGAGGTTGGGGGTTAATGGGGGGGATGAGGACACATTTGTAATACCTTAACTAATAAAAAAAAATGAAGTTAGAGAGAGATTGACCAGAAAATCAATTGGATGGAATAAAATAAAATAAAATAAAATAGGAAAAACATACAAAAAACAAAACAAAAAGAAAAATATTATTACATATTTATTGTTTTTATAATGACCCAAACATATATATGCACCATTATTCTCCATTCTAACCATAAAAAAATGGGTCCTGAACCTGAACAAAATATTTTAGAAAAGCTTAAGTAAATAATTGAAGTATTTATTGTCATTTTTTAGTTCATCTGGTGGCTTTAGACAGAATATGCCAAAAGTTCATGAAACTCCCTTCACACACCAGCAAGAAGGCAATGCAACACCAACTGTCTAAATAGTAGATTAACTAATTAAACATAGGTTTAATTCTGTGTGGACTTCTTCCCTTAAGTTTATAAGCCAAGCCAAGATTTGTCCATAGTTAGGATTTTAGCACATGTCTGCACCAGCTGAGTATACCTTGGTGAACTTGGCCTGAATTCCTCACCTCCTTCACTAGGGCAAATGTATACCACGGATAGTTTTCTACCATTCCTGGTAAAGGAGAGTCCAATTCGGTATAATATTTATAAAGCTGTATAAACACAGTTTATTAAGCCCTTTGGGGTGAAAGGTACTATATAAATGTAAGATATGAAAGTGCTTAATCAAAAGCACCTTTTTTATATCCTCTGTCAAGCTGAATAAACAGAAATGCAAAAGATCATAATATATATTTGTTGCAATATCCATCAAAAATAGCACAACTTTTCCATTTTTGGTTGATTCTATTTGTACAGCCTTAAGTTCCAAAGATTTCCAAATGCTTGTTGCAATGCAATGCCACCCCTCACCTTCCCCCCACCTCCACCACAGATTTAATCCCTTTCTAAGTGCTAACATAACAAAGCTACATGTTCATGCTTTACGAAGTTGAAACCAAAACCTCCAGGTGATCAGAGAATAATTTTATACTATAAGCATCCTCTCTGGATAGCAAACCTATAAATTTGATAGATAAATCTTAAAAGACCTCAGAAAAGTAGGGCAGGATTTGTATATATTACTCAAATGGAATTAACTTCCCATATTCCTCAGGACCAGCCGGAGCATAAAATGTTCCCCATTCCCTGCTGCCCCCCCCCCCCCGCCCCCTGCTGCCCTAGACCTGATGGTCAACTTGAATGTCTTTAAAGCCAATTGAAGGCCATTGGTGAGGGCTCTTGTCCCTTATAGAAAAAGTAACTTGTTCTCAGTCAGGTATTTCTAATAACTGCCATTCATTAAAAATCTCTTCTTGCACCTCTCAACAGTATGTTGGAATAGGTCCCATTTTCCCCAAATTAAAACATGCTTTTTCTATGCCTAGTGAATGCCATGGGATTTCCCTGTAAGACAGGATTAATTGTCCTTCTCACTAGGTTGAACATTCATTAAGATATCTTGCTCACCATTGTCATCCTTTAAAATGCATTGGACTGACATTCAATACACTTTGAAGGAATGAATGAAGTATTGTGCACATAAAGAGAATGCTGAAAGAGGCATAGGAATTGGGAATCACTGGAAACAAAGGTGGAGTAGAGACTCACGGGTCTATGTTTACTCTGAGTTAAGGCTTGCTCTATTCTTGCCCCAGACCTGGTACTGTTGGATCTCCAGATTCTAAGCCTGTCCTCCATGTCAGAGAAAACTGTAATGTCTCCAGGACTGGAAATGACAGGGGAGCAAGAATTGGGCATGTGGCCCCCAGCTAGATGCATAAATATTTCACAATCTCAATGTCATGGTCTGAACCCTGCAGTGTCCACCCTGAAAAGCCTGGTAAGAGAGCATGAAAGGCTATGGGTTACAGGAGGCTGCTGGAAAATGCAATTCAAACACAAAAATGTGTTGTAGACTTGGGAGAAAAAAAAATAAGTGTAAGGACAAGGTGTTCACAACAGTAAGAGAGAACAGATCTTAATGATTCTGACCTGTGTTCTTTATCTTCATGGTCAGGAAGGGTAAACATTTGTTGGAACGTGTGTACATAGTGAAATAACTGAGATGGAGGACCACTATTTATCTAACATGGTAGCTTGGCACATTATCTCTAGAACTTTCTTTGCTTTAAAAACTTTTTTAAAACCGATGTTCACAGTAGATGTTTGTGTCCATCATTTACAGGTACTAATGGACAGGGATCACTTGGATTATATACTTATCAAAATCTTCCCTGGGTCATGTCTCTTTAGGGATACTTGGTGTTTTTGAGGTCCCCGACAAAGCCATCTCTCTCACACACTTTTTAAAGTTAGGTCAGATTTAATTTAAGCTCCACTTTGCACTGCAGGCATTTGTTATCTTTTTGTCATGGAGAATGTTAACTTGGACCAATCCTTTCCGCTGGGCAAGTAGTTGGGGTATTTTTTCTATATTCCATTGGTCTATTCTTAGAATGGTTCCCACTTTGGGAAAAAGTGTAATAACAATTGTTTTAAAACTACAGATGTGGAAGTATAAATTGAAAAGGAAGAAAACAAGGACATTAGTTGGACAAAGCAATTAGGGGTCCACAGCAACAAATATATTTCTGGAACACTGTATATGGTGCGGCCTTTCTCATCCAGCCATCAGCAGGAAATTCTATTTTGAGTTGGTTTTCTAAGAGGAAAATGCGTCATTCTGAAGCACTCACCTTTAATCACCCTATTCTTCATATCCAACAGAATTATTTGTGTATAGCTAGTCCTGGTTGGAAATGAAGGGGATCTGGCTACGGAAAAGTTCCCACTCTAAATATACTACATCTGCCACCAATTGACAAGATTTAAAGAAAATAGTCATCTCTTTGGAACTGAGATTGTTTTGACTTTTATTCACTAATATTGAGTGAATATTTTCTATGTGACAGGCACTCCTCAAATTGGGTTTCTGCCACACAAAAATAAAAAATAGACAAAGGCACAGAAGAATATCACTTCCCGACAAAGCCAGCAAAATAATTCCCAGTTTCTGACTATAATAACACACATATTTTTTAATAACATTGCACACATATAAAAACAGAGAGAAGACATTCTTAGAAGCAAAGATGAAAGAAACCAGACATATTGAATTCCTGTGTCTAATTAATATAACTTACCTCAAGTTATAAATGTTGACCATCTCCTAAACTATGAGTCTATTTTCATCTTTTCTCAGTATTACTGCCTCTCATACCCTTTATTTAGAAGCTTCTACATCTTCTAGAATCATAAACCACAACATTTTTGGAGTGTCACTAATAGCATTCATAATGCCAACCCGATGGAATATCTTCTCTGATACAATATTTCCAAAAATCATTATTTATATTAAATAATTTCATCAGACCTCTCTTTAATACCCCCCCTGAGGCTCTCCTCAACATTCATGAAAAAACTTAATTTTTCCTTAGTACATATGTATTGCATAATTTCCTACTGTCTACTTTATTTCCTCTTTTAACATCTGCCTATCTGTTACCTTGCTCTTTCCTGCCTTTTTACTTGTTTATCTCTCTATGATTTGCATTATTATCTCCCCTTACTTTCTTGACCTCACAAATATCTATTCATCTTACCCAAAGTCAGTTCAAATATTACCTCTTCTAGGTAATTTTCCCTAACACTATGTGATTTCAATCTACTCATTTAAGACTCTATTTGTACCTTTATTATAAGCACTATATGGTAAACATTGGTTTTCTCATTCATTTCTCTAACTAACCTATGAAACCTTAGAGTCATCCTTGATTTCTCTCTTTCTCTCATATCCATTAGGAAATTAATTCATTTAGCTCTACCTTCAAAATATATGTGGAATCTGGCAATTTCCTGCTACCTCTCCTCTACGTTCTGAGTCCATGTGACTAACATGAGCCTGGATTTCTGCAATAACTTTCCAACAGGTCTCTCTATGTCTTTTCCTAACTCTGAGTCCATTCTCAACACAACAGCGAGACTGTTTTTTAAAACATGTAAATCAGCTTAAATTTCTACTCCCACAACTCTGCCATGGCTCCCTACTTCACATGAAGAAAATGCCAACTCCAGCAAGTGCCTACATGATCAAGTTCCTTAAGTACACCCCCCTTCTCCCCCGCCGCCCCCCCCCCCCCCCCCGCCCCACTCCCCCATCCTCAACTCCTACTGTTCTATACCTGCCACCACCTTTGGTTTCTTTATGTTACTAGATCATAACATCTCAGGGTTTTTGTACTGGCAATTTTTCTTACTGAAATATTCTTGCCCTAGAGAGCCACATGGGTAACCCCTTCACCTACATAAAGTATATGTCCAACTGTCACCTTCTCAGAGTCCAGAGTGCTAACCATTACACTATGGGCAACTGTCACCTTCTCAATGGAGCCTGCCCACATGACTAGCCTGCAACTCCTGTCCAACACTGGCCCTCTTAACCCCTTCACCCTGATCTACTCCTTTTTTCCACAGGACTTACTTCCTTCTGACATAGTATTTATTGTGTTGTTTGTGCCTCCCTCTTCTATCATATGAACTTCATAGGGGCAGGGGGTTTTTGTTTATTCACTGATTTATTCTGAATGCCTAA
Organism: Myotis nattereri; assembly: GCF_964212035.1. Taxonomy (NCBI): domain Eukaryota; kingdom Metazoa; phylum Chordata; class Mammalia; order Chiroptera; family Vespertilionidae; genus Myotis; species Myotis nattereri. The sequence goes on along the minus strand of NC_138086.1, from coordinate 27,392,902 downwards.
AGCAATACTTAACAAATAGTGAGCTATTGAAAAATAGTTGTTAAATCAGTAAGTAACCAAATGAATGAGAAAATGAGAACAGGATCCATGAATTAGTCCTCTTTCTTCTTTTAGACCTAGTACAGTGCCTGACACACAAACACACCCACAGTGGCTACACAATTATTGCTAATAGAATAAATATATGAATAAATAGATAACTGAACAAATGATTGGAGAAATGCTTGGAAGACCTAGTGAGTCTCTGATTTATCTCTGACTAGATTACAGTCTATGTTAGATATGGTCTTTGATTTTAAGATGCTTCCTGTCTCTCTGGGAAAGAATAAGACCGCCCACGTATGCAGTTTTAAGTATGAATCTACCGTTCAGAAATAATTACTAGTCTTGGCTTTCCTGCTCTGCCCTGGAAATTAGGTTATTGCTGGCCAGCTAAATTGCTAAATCCTTAATTATAGGCATTCCTAATAATTTTCATCAGGATCCTAACTAACCATTCTTATGTCATAAATTCTTTTACTCCATACATTTTATATCTAATGTTCTCCTCTAATATGATGCCCCCTAGATCATACTCTATGATTGGATCCAATAAGATGGAAGTCCCCTCTTTTTAGGTTCTGTGCACCAAGTTCCAAATTGGAAGTGTTTGTGGTGGGAATTCTACAGCACAAATAGTGTGTCCAAGAAATCAACTCAATTTTGACCCTATCAACTTTGAGATAGCATCAAACCCCACAGGTTAAAGGTTCAGCTCTACAGGGGTGCTTGGCCTCCTGCTTCAGCTGCTAGCAGCAATTGCCACCTGATCAACCGCCTCAGATTGAAGGTTCCAACAACTCCCTCCTTGGGTTCAGTGAATTTGTCAGAGTGGCTCACAGAACTCAGAGAAACAGTTTACTTACTAGATCAACAGTTTATTATAGAAAGATATAACTCAAGAACAGCCAGATGGAAGAGAAGTACCAGGCTTGGACTTTCCATGCTCTCTTGGGCATGCCACCCTCTCTAAATCTCCATGTATCTGCCAACCCTGAAGCCCTCCCTACCTTGTCCTTTTGGGTTTCATGGGGGCTTCATTAATTGTCTTGACTGAATGAGCCATTGGTCATTGGTTTGATTCAACCTGTAGCCTTTCTCTTCTTCCCGAAGGTTGAAATGGTGGAGATGGGCAATGAAATCTCTAACCCTCTAATCACAAGGCTAGTTCTCCTAGCAACTAGCCCTTATCCCTAGGTTACCTTGGGGCTTCCAAAGGTCATCTTCATTGCTTTTATCACAGAAAATCACAAGGGTTGTATAAGCTCAGTGCCAGAAATGAGATCCAAGACCAAATATATACAGTATTTCTTATTATAAATCATTATCTCACACCCCAAACAAGGAAGATAGTGCTATAGTCTTAGAGGAGTTAGTTATTCCTCCTTCGGAAAAGAGCCATTTGAGTGTCTTGCTTTTGACCAATGTTTGCTCACAGTGTGTCATGTTTGGCTTGATGGAGATGATCTTGTTCATTTTGGAGAACTATTTTGACCATGAAGATTATTGAGTAAGATAACTAGAAAAGATAACATGTACAGGAGTTTATTTTCTTCTGAAATTTTAAAATTTATTTCACTTATATAAGGTGCCTAAGGGGGAAGAATTAGCATAAAAATGAGATACCTATATATGGAGAGATCAGCAAGGAGAAATCCAGACAAACAAAAGAACTCGATCCCAATAGAATACATGCTTTGAAATGTTGTGTATAATTCACCAATCCTTTCATAGTCCACAACAAAGTCTTTTTGCATCCTGGTTTGAGCAAGTACTCTGTCAGTCTGAGCTTGAAAGAGGGAAGTGATAAAGCCAGGTTCTAAAGCAGATACTCCCTCTTGCCCAAGGGTGTAGAGGATGTTATTTATTAAGCTGTGATGCGAAATGCCTTTGTATGGTCAGATGCTCTACTCTCTGGGGTGCTGGTCCCTTGGATAATCAAATTCAAACTAACATATTAAATTAACTCAGCATTAATCACTAGATGAAGTCCAGGGGCAGATTACTGAAGAGGGCATTGAAATGGAATGGGATACTTGAAGATTGTAGGGGGCAGGGCATATAAATAAAAGCAAGGATAATTGCATTCTATTTTAAGCAAAGTTCATGGAAATCTCTATTTGTTTTCATTACGACAAAAATCAATTAGTCTATATTTGGAAATGTTTCTGTCAGACTGTACCAAGTCTACGGGAAATCATTATGTTGACATCAATAATAAAACAGTTTACACATTTAATATTTATTTTTCCCTAAAGAATATCATAGCAAAAAATCATTCATCAATAGAAAAGCCTACACTTTTCCAATGTAGAGGTTTATCATTGGTCACAGAAGACAAAAATCCAACTAAGATCATGTAAAAGAGAGGCAACAGGTATGTGCATTAGTGGAGACGCAGTTACTATGATCAGAGAAAGAGTGATTTGGGAGCTACCTGGCCCAGGTGTGAATTCCACTTCTCCACTTGCCCCAAGACCTCGACAGTTACTTAAGCTTTTTCTCTCTAGTTTAAATTATTTTTTGTTTTTTTAAATATATTTTTATTGATTTCAGAGAGAGGAATGAATAGGAAGAGAGAGATAGAAAGATCAATGATGAGAGAAAATCATTGATTGACTGCCTCCTGCATGCCCCATAGTGGGGATCAAGCCTGCAACCCAGGCACGTGCCCTGACTGGGAATCAAACCATGACCTCCTGGTTTATAGGTCAGCACTCAAGCACTAAGGCACACCAGCGGCCAGGCTAGTTTAAAAATGTTTAAATGGTATTCAATATTTCCACTTCCTGGGACTTTTGTGAGAAGTTATGTGAATTACATAAAGTTTATGTGAATTACAATTACAATTCCTGGCATAGAATAAATACTTGATGTAACAGAGTTATAGATGAGATGACAATGATGGCTAATTTTAATATAGTTCCATGACTATAATTTTCATTCATCAGATTATTATTTCATATACCACTCCCCGCCCCAACCCCCATCCCTCACCCCTCTCTGGCAGGAGCAAAATGGGGCCAAAACCTGCATGCTCCTCCCCAGCAACTCTGTCCTAATTACCTCGAGGCTGACAACACCGAGATTATTGTGGCTTGCATACCTGTTTTCCTCAATCACCAAATAAAGCCCACAACTTCCAGGTTACCTGTTAACTTCCAAATCTAGTTCCCTAGAAATTCTTTATATCTCATCTCTCATTTATTTCCAACTCCCAAAACCCACTCTTCCCTGAAATTTATAGTTGGCTATCAGCAAAATCCCCTATGTTCTCTCTTTTTTCTGTATTTCTCTCCCAACTTTCTTCTCTACTAAAACCTGACTTTTCTGGCAGCCCTACCAATTAATATTTGTTTGGCCTTTCACTTCTCTCTATTCCTGGGATGGTGTACTCCTTGTTACTTCTAGAACATCTTTTCCCTTTCTTCCCCAAAACAAAACAAAACAAAAAACTGAGTTTCCCATGGGTTAGCTATACTACAATCATCACTTCTTGCTAGAATCGTTTATCATTGCCAAGATGTCACTCATATTCATTCCTTGCAGATTGTAGCTCCTAGTTAACTGTCACTTTCTACAATAGCACACCTGGGAGAATTCATCATAGTTTAAATGTTTATGTCTGATTGTTCCAAAACCCAGATTCTTAATTCTTTAATTCTCTAAAATGAGTCTATTCCCCACCCTACCAAAGCCAGAATGTCATGATCATATCCCAGACTTGTCATTTCCAAAAACTACAACCCCCACAAATCTCATTTTCAAGTATCTCACTCTCCATTTAAACCTGTCTTCCTAGCTCCTCCTTTCTGGTGCCTCAACTTCTACAATTATTCAACCCAATCAGCACCTATAGTCCATTAATCCTTCCTCCTTTTCACTGCCCTTTATTTTTCTCATTCTTTTACTTCCCTCTCTAACCAGTGATATATCATAGTCCAAACTATAATCACCCCTCACATCCACGTCAAATCTTTTGTCCCTCTCTCACCCTAGCTTCCTTGGCTAAATCCAGTGATTTTACTATTCTGCAGGTAAAAAGGGGCTGGAGAAAAAATACAGCCATGTGACTAGTCCCACATTCAACTGATATCTACTAATCTTAAATGGATCCTTTGTGGTAATCCTTCAACATTTCCTCAGACAATCATTTCATAAATTATTCTCTTCTCAAACCCCTAAGACCTCCTCCCCAGTATTTATGTTCAGATGATGATCTGGCTTCCCTTTCAATACAAAAATAGAATAAATCATAGAGGATTTCCATAATTTCCTATAACACATCTATTATCCTAGCTAATGCTTCCCATCCTATCTGTTCATTAGATTCCATCCTCTCTCACCTACTCAGACATCATTCCATTGATTCCCTCTTTCCTGCTGCATCATCAATTTCCCTTCATTAGAGCAACATTCCAGTAAGCACAGACAGAGGAGAATGGAGTTGAGGGGCGGGGGGGGGGGGGGGGGGTTGAAAATGAGGAAGGGATTAAGAAGTACAAATTGGTGGTTGCAGAATAGTGACAGAAATGTAAATTCCAGCATAGGGAACATAGTCAATAATACTGTAATGACTATGTATGGGGCCAGGTGGGTACTTGAAATATTGGTGGACCACCCTATAAAGTACATGATTGTCTAACTGCTATGCTGTACATCTGAAACTAATACAAAATAATATTGAATGTAAATTGTAATTGAAAAAATGTTAAATGTTAAAAAAAATGAAAAAAAAATCTTTCCTAATCCTGTATTCTCTTTAACATCTTATTTCTATAATATTTTTAAATAAAAAAATACATTTAAAAATTAACTGTTCACTGTTTCCAATTCCTTACCTTCCTTGTCTCTCAAACACCTGATTAAATCAAGGTTTTGTACATCTCAAAACACCACTACAATTTTCAAAGTTAGCAATGATCTCTTTTTGCTAAATATAATGATTGCTTTTCAGTCTTCCTCCCAGATGACTTATCATTAGGATGTCCCAACTCAATATACAGTGACTCCCTCAAGCCACACAATTCATAATTAAATCCTATCAACAGTTCTTTCAAAAGATATCTGGAATCTAACTCTCCACATCCATGACAACCACCTGAGGCCATGCCAGCATCGCCTGTGACTGGGTAACTGGTAGGACTGCTGACTGTGTCCTTGATTCTGTCTTTGTCCTTTACAGTCTATTCTCAAGATAGCAGTGAACTTAACCCTTGTAAAACATAATTGGCTTCCATCACCCTCAAAATAATCTGTAACAGAGGTCATCAAACAACTGCCCACACGTCAAAGCCAGACAGTAGATTGTAGCAAACAAGCTAAGAATCACAGTTATATTTTTAGGGGGTGCAGAGGCAGGAGAAAAACTGGAAGAAGGGGAAGAAGAGAAAGAAGGAGAAGCAGGAGGAGGAAGGGAAGAGAGGGGAGAAGCAGAAGGAACAGAAAGAGGAAAATATGCAACAGGGACCTTATGCATCCTGCAGAGCCTAGAGTATTCACCATTGGTTCTTTATTTGCCATCCCCTGACCTACATAAGCTGTCTCTCTTTAACTCTCTCACTTTCTGACCTCCTCTACTTTAACCATATGAACATTCTTGGTTTCTTTTCCCAATGTCCCAACATGCTCTGTCTCAACGCTTTTGCACTAGCTATTCCCAATGCTATGTCTTCCCTAGATACCCATCCATACATGGGCATCTCCACCTATTTCTGGTCTTTGTTCAAATGCCACTCTTTCAACGGGACTTTTGTTGATTTTTCCTTTAAAAAATGTTACATTTCTCCTCCCCTAGACTTCCTATATTATTTCCCTGCTTCATTTTTTCTCTAGACACTTATCATTGTTGGTTTGCAAACTGACCCCCACACAGGGAGAGCACTGAGAGACAGAAGAAAGAGGCAGACAATCCCAGATTGCTAGGTGGCAGACCTAATAAGCAAGGGAATTTACACATGAGGCTGTCCTGGGTTTCCACAAGATGATTTGACCTCTGCCCCACCTGCCAGAATCTCAGAAGTATATATACTGTCCAGATGGTCCCACCAACACATTGTTCTCTCAAGACTGTGTCCTTGAAAATAGCTCCCACTGTAGGAACCTTGGGCAGAACATATATTCCAAGGACAGAAGAGGGGCGAGGAGCCTCAAATTGGCTGGATCCAATTCTTGGGTCAACCAGTGGCAATATCCTCTTGATAACTTCCTCCAGCAACCACTATTTAGCATACTGATATTTAACTCATGTTTTAGTGACTGTGTTCCCCAAACTAGAATGCAAGATCCATGAGAACAGCAATATATGTTCAATTTATTTATAGCAATGTACCCAGCATATATGACAGCACCTTATATGTAATAGAGGCTCAAAATATTTGCTGAATCAAAGAAATATATTTTGAACTCTGTTAGGTTTTGGTCACATAAATATGTATATGCTTTTTCATTCTTGCAGCTAAAGTTAATAAACAGAAATGCTGAAGTTTTCTCTTGATTTGCAATGTATTTTGGTTGTGTTTGTTGTTATTATCATAAGACGCATTCTAGTATTTACCTGAGCTGAACCCAGTATAAGAGGCAGGAGTTCTCAGCAGGCATAAATAAATGAGAGTAGGATCTGTTATTATGCCTTTCAGTAACTGCTACCCTTAGTCTAATCTTCTAACGATAAACTGTCCTTCTTCTATTCACATATCTCTCTGCCCTTCTCTCCCCTTTCACTTCCTCTTCTTTTATTCCAAAGATATTTGTAAAAGTGAGAGAAAATAAAAGAACTAACTAAGTAAAAAAGATACATTATATTCTAAGTTAAAGATCCAGACTTGTAAACTAGGAAATAACAAGTAAATTAATGAAAGTGGGAGCAAAAGATCAGAAAAGTGAGCCAGAGGCCACTCCCATGTATGACCATCACAACAACCCTGCATAAAGGTGCTGCCATGGATGCTGATGCTGTATCATCATAAAGAGGTTGGTAAGGTCACACAGAAATCTTGATCCTCATATCAATCAAGTAAAAACTGCTGTTTTTATCCATGGCCATCAACTCTCTAATTATGTAAATAAAAGTAAAGTATAAATCAACCTTAATTTGCTCTCACTTTCGTAATCATCATCAAAGCAACACTCTATTCATGTTGAGTTCATAGAAACATCCTTGACCATGAATTTCAGGACAATAAATTATCAACTGATCTCAGACATCTGAGACTCCTTTCCATTCATAATCCCACCAATTAACTTTACTGCTTTCTATCCCTGTGGGTTGAAATCTGCTGGCTGTTCTCTTTTCCTTCCTCTGGATGATTCTGACTTTTGTCCAGTAATGTCAGAAGCTGTCCCTGTCAATAATAATAATCAGGAAACAGAAGACAAACCAAAACTAGACAAGATGAGGTGAGTTTAATAAAATCCCATTTTTAAACACACAGGCAACGTTTGGCAGGGGGAAGGGGGATGCAATGATGCAGTGCCCCAGGGTTACTGAGAAAGACACAGAACAGGAGTAATAACAGAACTCAGAGGGAGTGCTCTCTGGAGAGGGCCACCTAAGAGCAACTTGCAGGGGGGACAGAGTCACCCCAGAGAACCTGCAGGAACCTCCTTCCAGTTCTCTTGTTGGTGCCTCCCATTGACAAGATCCAACCAGAAGCCATAGGACAAGAAATATCGCCGATAGAGTCCATACAGGGCATTCTTCCAGGAGAGGGAACGGGAAAGAGAAGAGTGGAGAGTGATCTGGAGCATTACATGTAATCATTGGCTAATTGCAATCTCTGAGTCAGATACTCTTCACAGACAGTTCTCAGATCAACCAAAATATTCAGGGCCACAGAGAAAGAAGGAGCACGTTAAAGAAACAGCATACAGCTTGCGGTTCAAAAGACATTTGCGATGCGGGATCAGATTCTCATTCCAGGTAAATCCGTGGGAGGATTTCTGTAATTTCTTCAGGTTGAAGGTTAATCATGACTATGTTCATAAATTTGTCAGACAGCATGACTAATAGGGCATGAGAATCTTTATTAAATAAGCCTCATTCGTTGCATCTAAAACACAAACCCAGTGGGTTTCTGAACTGCAGTGTCAAGTCCCTCTGCTCTTTTGCTCCTTCCAACCTTGTTCTGTCCCTGCTCCCATTCCAGGTCAACGTTCAGCATACTAATGCCAAGCCTGCTTTTACCCAAAGTGCCTGTTTCGTATGCTGTCATATATATACTGCGGGTTGGATCTCAGCCAGTGGAATTAAATGAAATGGCTTTCTGTCAGGCTGAATACTAATTATGTCTTCATGCCAAAGCTAGGTCTGCATAATGACATCATTTGCAAGTAGGCTGGAGGTTGAAGCTCAGACTTTGCTCTGATATTTATGGATGTAAGCAAAGTGGTTCTAGGCTGTGTCACCTACCAGTTTTGTGTTGATTTCTGTGTTTCATAAATTTGGCTTTGAAAATCCAAGACGCTTTCTGGGTGACACTGTGGATTAAGTAAATTTGTTTCTGCCTATGTTAGCTGTCTTCCCATTTCAAGGCTTTAAACCCACACCCCCGTGTCCTAGGGCAGCCTTTGGGACACTAATTTTTTGCACTGTCAAAAGCCTGTGATCCCCTTCCCATCCCTCATGTGCTTAATGTGATGAAATATCTGATTTTCTGAGGATGTCAGTTTATATCTGTTGGTAATTCTCAAAATTTTCTCATTTTGAGCACTGTCTGCACCTCAACCTCAGCAGCCTATCAGAAATCATAATATTCTTCACCCTTCAGATGAGGCTTACATATATTATCACATTTACTGTGTTCAATTAGCTAAATTACAGGCAGACCTCAAACAAAGTTGTTTCATTCAAGATTGTTTAGTAATAATGTTGATGAAAAGAAAAATCAATTCCCAGCTGGGGCCACTGACTGTGTGGAGTTTGCAAGTTCTCCCCATGTCTGCGTGGGTTTTCTCTGACACTGGTCTCCTCCCATATTCCAAAGATGTGCACGTGAGGTGAATGGTGTGTCTGCTTGTCCAGGCCTGAGCGAGTGTGTGGGGGTGTGAGTGGGCCTGCCATGGAAGGGTATCTTGTCCAGGGTGGGGTCTCGCCTGCACCCTGAGCTGCCAAGGCAGGCTCTGGCTACCCAGAACCCTGAACTGAAATCAGCAGATTGGAAAAGAATTCTCTCCCTTTTTTTATTCATCTTTCTGAAAAGTATATATAGCTCACATTTAGTATTCAGAGTGTTTGGGGCTTTTATTTAGAAGCTTAGTGATATTTTTGTGAGCAGGCAATATGCTGTAGGAACTTAACTCATTTATATCAATTAACCTGTGGTCAAATTATTTTCATTGTATGTCGTTTTGTTTAAAGTCACATTTTCCCAGAACCTATGGACAGCATTAAATGAGGACTTAACTGTACTAATAAATCCACATTATGATCATAATGAGAAGAGCCTCTCTGAGCCCTCATTTTTCTCTCAATCAGCATTTTAACAGTTGTTGTTTTTTTTTTTATAGGAGTAACTTAACTATGAGAATAAAAAGATAAGAGACAGACTAATGTTAAGGGAAACCCACAGGGAATAAAAGTTTAGGTCAGGGGAACACTATGATTATCTATCCAATTCAACACATACATAATATGCTCTTTTTAAAATTTTAGGCACCTTGCTAGGTATATGAAGTATTAGGGAGACTAATAGATGTGAGCTATGCTCCAACATCTCATAGTTATATGGAATCACAGAATGAGAATCAGGCAGGTTGTCGAGAGACATCGTGTTTAGGTTAGTCTATATTGACCTAGGGAGGTGTGTAGCCTTGGCAAACTACTTAATGGTTTTGGCCATTTAATGACAAGGACACAATTAATGATCACAAATTATAAGGGCTCTAAAATTATCTTCTTGTCCCAGGCTATAATATATTCATATTACATTCATTCTTTTTCTTTTTTAAAAAAAAATATATTTTTGTTGATTTCAGAGAGGAAGGGAGAGGGAGAGAGCGATAGAAACATCAATGATGAGAGAGAATCATTGATTGGCTGCCTCCTGCATGCCCCCTATTGAAGATCAAGCCCACAACACAGGAATGTGCCTGGACAGGGAATCAAATTCTAACCTCCTGGTGCATGGTATTCAACCACTTAGCCACACCAGGCTAAACTAATTCTTCTTAAATTTTAAAAAATTTACTGTCATCATGTAAACATAATTTCTTTCAGTTGCTGTCAGAGAACAGCCATCATTCCTAAACACTACACTGGTTCCACAGATTTTGAGAGTGGCAGTAACAAGTTAGGGACTCAGGACACTGGTGATCTTTAACCTAAATATTTGGCCTACAGAAATATGTTTTCCAAATGAATGGTCCATATTGCTTAGTCCCCAACAAATGCCCCTTATATGTCTTATATCTATTTTTTAGCTGAAAGGAAGTTTATGTTCCTTTCTGCTGTATTATGTAGAAGCAGGGTAGAAGCATACTCAAAAACAAAAAACAAATGTCAACAAGATTCAAGACAGTGAAATATAAAGTCTAAGGTCAAATCTCCAGACCAACACCCAGGGTAACTCAACAGCAATCCGCCACTGACATTTTGGTCAAAAATTTATTTTTTTATTTGCTTTTACTACTATCATTACAAGGCATGGCTAGAGTTGAAACTCCTGGAATTGATAAGGCCCTAACCTTGTGTTCTGATCCACTTGGAGAAAAAAAAAAGAAAAAGAAAAAGATCTCCATCTGCCCAAGACTTCTGTATATGCACTGGAAAATGATCCATCATGAGAGTAATCATTAAAACATTTTAAATTATACCAGTCATTATATAATGTATACTTGATTTGGTGTAATTGATTTTTTTTTTTAAATAATGCAGAGTGTGACCCTTAGGTTCACTCGATTTCCTGAAAGAAGGGCCAAGATGCTGACCAGAGCCAATAAGCTCCTTGCACTTTGTGCAAAGATGGTATGTACAATTGTGTTTATCCTGGTGTCAATGGCATAAAAGGCATTATTTAAAAATTAAAGTATATTCCAGATAGGGTTGGCCAACAAATAGGCACCCAGGTCAAATGAGCAATGGCTTCTTATCAAAACCATCTGAAAACATGACTATCTTTAAATATGTTAGGAAATAAAAAGGTCAGTGTAAGAAAAATCCTTCTGCCATAGCTGGTTTGGCTCAATGGATAGAGCATCAGCCTACGGACTGAAAGGTCCCAGGTTCGATTCTGACCAAGGGCACATGCCTGGGTTATGGGCTTGATCCCCAGTAAGGGGCATGCAGGAGGCAGCCAATCAATGATCCTCTCTCATCATTGATGTTTCTATCTCTCTCTCCCTCTCCCTTCTTCTTTGAAATCAATAAAATATATTTTTTAAAAAGAAAATAAAAGAAAAATCATTCTGCTCCTTTGTGTTGTCTTACGATGGAATGAACTCTTTGGGAAAACATGAGTCCCTGCCACCTTGCTCCCAAAATAATTTAAGGTGGTATTCAAGGATAAATAAAATATTGGCAAGTTATATGAATGAAATATAAGCAACTATATACACTGAATGGCCAGATTATTATGACTGGCCAGATTATTATGACCACCTCATCAGTACAATGAAGTGAATTAGTTATGCAAATAATAATAATAATAAAACCTTGAGAGTATTTGCTTAGGAAGTTTTCAATATTCAGTATTTTTGGAAGTGTCAATGAAGTACTGATGGGGTGGTCATAATAATAATCTGGCCGGTCATAATAATCTGGCCACTCAGTGTATAAGAGAAAGTAGGCTCCTAGTGGCTCCATGACCACCAGGGTGTGTAGAAGAGAGTGCCATGTACAAGGTTGAACTAAATAGTGCAGGAGAGTCATAAATCTTAAGAGATATGAGTGAGGTAAATGCTGTATCAAATATCTTACCCAAATGCAGACAATCTTTCTTCAATAATTCTGACACATGATAATCAATACTGGATTTTATTGGTTGCTAGTGTCTTTTCATGTCAATGCCTCCTAGGGCAGTCCATTCTGCTGAGGGATAACCGACTGTGAGAAAGTTCTTTCAGTTGCACTAAAATCTGCCTCTGTTTAACTTCTCTTCACTGTTCTGAGCTTTATAGCCTCTGGAATGGCCCAGATGAAACCTACTCCTTTTGAATAGCAGCTCTTTCAGAAACTGGAGACTAATATTACCTTCCTGTGAACCTTTTTTTTTGCCCAATGGTGAAGAGCTGGGGCTTTGAAGCCAAATAGAGTTGGGTCTGAATCCTGTATTCACAACACAATTGCTTTTGATTTTGGATAAGTTGCTTATTATCCTCTGAGTCTATTTCCTCAGTTTCAGATGGGGAAATAATAGCTACCTAAACAAGTAATTGTGAGCATGAAAATATTTTATAAAATAAAGACAGTAAGTAAGCATAATACTTGTTGCATAATATATGTTCAACAAATTTCCCCTCACATCCTCTCCAGGTATCTGACATTTTATTAAAATTGCCTATGTGTAGATTCTTTGTTATCATATCACAAACCATTAAGCCCACTATAATTCTAAATTTCAGAGGACATGAAATTTTTTATCAGTGAAATGCACACATTTATAGCAATGGTTTTCAACCTTACATGATTCAACACTTTTTATAGTAAATATTCTGTAATGCTCTCTTTATTATCTTCCAAATACATTAATAGAAAATTAACCTAGCTGCAAAAATAATTTCAAAAAATAATATAATATCCTAAGTGTAATATAAAGGAAACTTTGTGAAAGTAATCCTATCTAATAAAGAGGGAATATGCTAATTGACCCTCATGCCATCGCAAAGATGGTGGTGCCCACAGCCAATAAGGAGGAAATACACTAATTGACTGCCCCACCCTCAAAGATGGTGGCGCCCACAGCCAATAAGGAGGGAATATGCTAATTGACTGCTATGCCCTTAAAGATGGTGGCATCCACAGCCACAAGATGGTGGCACCCAGTCCCCTCAGCCCCCCAGCTGCCCAGGGCCAGCCCGAGGCACAGGCAAGCCTCAGATGGTGGCTGCTCAGCCACCCAGGGCCAGCCCGAGGCTCAGGTAACTAGGGCTGGCCAAGACTTGCACTGTTGGCAGTGGCAGCAGCAGAAGTGTGATGGGGCATCACCTTCCCCTGATCTCCAGGTCAACTCCCGCCCCTGAGGGCTCCCAGACTGTGAGAGGGGGCAGGCCGGGCTGAGGAACCCACCCTCCAGTGCATGAATCTTCATGCACCGGGCCTCTAGTCTATATATATATATATATATATATATATATATATATATATATATATGACTAAAATGCTAAGTGCCCATCTGACTGGTCACTATGACACACACAGGGGGCAGATGCTTAATGCAGGAGCTGCTGAGCTTCAGTGACTTGGCAGCAGTGGTTCTTGGGTGATGCACTCTGAAACTAGAGAAGAGGGAGCCTGATTCCTCACAGGGCCATGCGATTCCACCTTCAGCCGTGGGTTATGTTGTTGCTGGGGCCTTGTTGGCCCTGAATCTGGTTTACTGCACACTTACATTTGCATTCCACACCCTGTACCACAGCAACTTTGCAGAGTGCCCTCTCATACTCCAGGACCCCTCGGGGGATGTCAGAGAGCCGTTTTTGGCAGGATCCCTGCAGGCCAGGCTGAGGGATCCCACCTGCCGGAGGGCCCCCCCCTCCTTACTCCACAGACACCAGGGAGGGACCGAGGGATATTGGCTCCTGGGCGTGTCCAGCCCATCTCATCCAGTCCCGCCCCACCGGCCACCTTCTAATTAATTTCCTTTCAATGTGCATGAATCCATACACCGGGTCACTAGTATATAATAAAATAATGTGTATTTCCATATGCAAATGCTTGCACAAGACTACATTGGCAGATATAATAAAGAAAAGAGATGATTATAGCGATAATAAAATTTCCATTAATGCACCAACCAAATGCCAGCTGATACAGGAGTGCATAGCATGGCTACCAGTGACAAAATTTTCTGAAATTATAAACAAGCTCCTGGTAAAGTTCTGAACAAAAACCAATCTTTTCTTTTGGACATAATTACATGCCTGGAAAATTCACTATAATATTAATACCATGCAAAAGATAGAGAGATTTTATGTTACATAAAGTTAGGTATTAAGCTGATTATTAGAAATAATTTTTACCTGCAGGACATTTGAAGGTCATAAATGATATCTGACAATTCTCTGAAGTTTTGACCTGAGAATTGCTGGTTAGTAACGCTCATCATAGCAAAAAGACTCCAGTAAAAAATACAACCATGATTTTTCCAAAGCACCTCCACTGAGAATCACTGTTTTAAGGGTTCCAGATTTATCTGTATACCTATTCTTTATTTCAGTCTTTTTTTTTTCTTGTAGGAGCAACTATAGTATCATTTGGTAGCATATCTGCAAGTTTTGGGTTCTGAGTCAGGGCTACTTCTTTAAAATATGTTCTCAATTTTACCCTTTAAAATGAGCTATATCTGTCATAGTGAGGTATTTAGATGTTAAAACCTAAATTCTGTATCTTACGTTTATTTTTGCCTAATTTAATTTTCTTTGTTTCAGTTCATCTTTTCAGTCTATCATTTGAATTTTTATTCTAACATATCATATTTTCTCTTCCTGATTTTCATCACCTGTAAGTTAGATAAGCATTTTTCATCTGTCTTTATCCAAATTGCTACTAAAAATGAGAAATAAGACACAATGACAGAGATGTGTGAACTTGACTTGAGACTCCCCTCCATGTGGACGTAGCTCATTACACATCACCCTGTTATTAAGAAGTATGCAGCTGAAAGGGATCCATGAAAGATGTGGTCAACAGTCTTGCTAAAACTACATCCATAATATGTTTCTCTTTTTTTCCTTTTTTTTGGTATTCTTTTTCTCATTGTATTTTTCTTATGTGTGAAGTTAGCAATATTACCATTTACATCTAATTGTAGGGGGAAATGCTCACTCTGTAAACCTGTTTTGGCCTTTAGCAGCAGTAATGTACCTTTCTAAATATGTTGCATGCCTAATTTTTATAACACCATGAAGAACTCTGACAGCCCTGGCTCAGTTGGTTGGAGCATTGTCCCACGCACCAAAAGGTTGCAGGTTCAATTCGTGGTCAGAGCACATACCTAGTTTGTGGGCTTGGGTTCAATCCCTGGTTGGGGCATGTACAGGAGGCAACTAATCGATGATGTTTCTCTCTCTCTCTCATTGATGTTTCTCTCACTTTCTCTCTCTCTCTAAAATCAATAAAAACATACCTTCAGATAAGAATTTTTTTTAAAAAAAGAATTCTGACATAATATTCAGTTTTAAAATATTACTACTAGTATATTAGTTTAGTTGCTATAGAAGCTAGACTCTCAGTGATTTAACACAATAGAAGCTCATTTCTTACTCAAAGTTCAATCTGTGGGAGGGAAAGATGGGTTCTGCTTTACTAAATGATTCGGGCAGTCCCATTAGCCCACATTGTCTTCACTATGTAGATCCCAAGCTCATCCTGACGCTGACATACATCTAACAAAGCCAGGTCAATGAGAGCAGAAGGTCATATAGGAAGTTTTATGGGTTAGGTTAAAAAACAACATACATCACTACTGTCCACATTTCACTGGCTAGAGCCCACACGGTCACACCTAAATGTAAGGGAGCCTGGTAAACATAATCTTGCTGTCTGCCTAGAAGAAAAGGAAACAGATTGTGGTAAACTAGTAGCAGTCTCTGCACTATCATCCCTAGATCTGTGCCAGAGGGCCTCCTGCTCTGAGCACCCATTCAGGCATCCTTACATTTTGGAATATCTTTCTCAAAATGCTCTAAGTCACACTCCTGTGCCTTGGAATAGCCAGGGCCAGCAGTGTTCTCTGGGCAGTGCACCTAGAGTCCAGGCCTGATCCCATGTGAATCTCTATCATTAGAAACATCAGGCTCAAAATTTCAAAGTCTCATTCCAGTAGCTGGGACCTGTCAGGGCAGTAGTGCTTTCCAGGAGCTATGTGGACCACAGTCCTTGCTGCTCCACTTCACGGTGTTCTTTGATCCTCTACCCAGACAGTGGGGTTTATTAGATATTTCAATGATACTGGGCCACCA
The DNA here is from genome assembly GCF_964212035.1 of Myotis nattereri. NCBI lineage: Eukaryota > Metazoa > Chordata > Mammalia > Chiroptera > Vespertilionidae > Myotis > Myotis nattereri. The sequence continues at coordinate 27,376,747 of NC_138086.1, read as the reverse complement.
AAATGATTCTAACATATTGGTTTAGAATGACTTTTAGTCAAGACAGAACACAGGACAAGCCCAGAGATCTGGACTACCAATGGTCTACTGCCAGCACTTGGGGATGAGTCCCATGTATAGGTCCCTGAATGGATTCTCACCCCTCTATGTTGGACCATGGTACTTCCTCATATCTATAGCACCCAGGGGCAGTATGGTTGTCCACAGCCAGAATTTATTCTTGGATCTCCCCACCATCAGTACCCAGGGAGGTCACCCACTCTCTTTCACAGGTTCTGCACCATGTTCTAGGCAGTTCCTCTGGAGTAGCTACACCTAATTCCTCTGGAGGCAATGAGGCCTTTACTCCACAATGCCAACGGGATGTCTTGATTAATGTCCTCTGGCCTCCAAAAGAATATGTGAGGTTGTGTTCTTCTGAGTCAGGCATCAGCCATGCTGGATGAGGGATGAACATTGGTGGAATGAATGAAACCATTCTTCTTGCTTTGAACACAGGGTCCTCACCCTCTTCTCTACTGGTGGCAGTGTGTGGAAGACAGAGGTATGGACAACACTGAACAAAATTACATTCACAGAATGTGTTTAAGAGAAGATGTAGTTGGATATGCATTGTTTTATGTTAATCATAAAGTTAACAGAAAATGATAAATTGCTATTTACATTTCCCTTTATACTTTGGATAACATTTACCTTTGTGATTATCATCAATGAAGCATAGTAACAACTTTGGAGTCACTGGAAACCAATATTCATTGGCTGCACAATGGAAGATGCAGTACCATGGGTATTGATGGAACCAGCATTAAACAACTGGGATTAGAAACATGCATATTGGCTTCTACAAACAGAATTCTAAGACCTATGGCATTGTAAGTATTAACAACATTATTACCTTTTCCTCTCAATGGGAGATATGAAATTAGCCAGAAATGATGCATTTGATAATGGAGTCCATTGACCCAGAAATCGATTTGAGAATTATCATTTGAACAGTTTTAATTCTGCAGATCAATGACTATGTGATGTTTTTCTATTTATGTAGATCTTCTATAATTTCTTCCCATTATGTTTTGTAGTTTTCAGTGGATGACTGGTGTTACATCTGTGCCTTAAGCATTTAATTTTTGATGCTCTTAAAATGGAATTGTTTTCCTAATTTTATTTTCATATTGTTCATTGCTAGTGTACAGAAATACATTTGATATTTGTTTATTGATTTTGTGTTCTGCATCCTTGCTGAACTTGTTTATTATATGCTTCATAGACATTGGGACTTATTTTTTAATAAATTTATTGGGGTGACATTTGGTTAATACACTGAGTGGCCAGATTATTATGACTGGCCAGATTATTATCACCACCCCATCAGTACAATGAAGTGAATTAGTTATGCAAATAATAACAATAATAATAATAATAATAAAACCTTGAGAGTATTTTCGTAGGAAGTTGTCAATACTCAGTATTTTTGTAAGTGTCAATGACGTACTGATGGGGTGGTCATAATAATCTGGCCAGTCATAATATTTTGGCCACTCAGTGTAGGTTTCATGTATAGATTTCTGTGTTACAAGATCTGTATTTTGCACTGTGTGCTCACCACCCAAAGTCAAATCAAGCTTTTAATGGTTAATCAGGCAGTTTATAACTTTGCCTTAGCCTTGTACACAGCCTCAAGGTCAGCCAGAGGGAAAAGTGTGGGGCCTTCTCAGGTTTTTCCTAGGCGTGTACACAGCATTGCATGTGCACCCAGCATTGCATATGTATGCAGCCTTTTATTTATTTTTATTTTTGGTATATAGACTTTTAGATTCCCAGGAACATAGGAAAGCTTAAGGACTTATTATTCCCCAATTTTTTCATTTTAAAGTTTTTGGTCAGCCACCTCTTAATCCCAACTAGTATTGCTATATCTGGCAGCTACAATGTTAAACATTTGTTACTGGTTGTATTTTGTTGGGTGTTTTGTGTGTGAGAGTGAGTGTGTGTGTGTGTGTGTGTGTGTGTGTGTGTGTGTGTGTGTGTGATCTGGGGGTAAAAAAGCTCTGTAGGTAGTCCACATACAGAAAGCTCTAAGTCAGGTCAAATAAAGACATGCTCTGAGAATGAAGCTTTTCCAGACAGGCCACATAGTGACAAACATGTGGGAATGGGGCTTTTAGGGTGCTCCAAACCCATTATCTTCCCCTCCTGTTAGCTTTCCTTTTGGTTTTCACAGCTACTATAGCTGTGGGGTTGCTGGGTTTTAAGACTACTATGCACCTGAGCAGAAGGGGATAAGATCAGGGCAAGTTAGAAAGCTGTAAGCTCCTCTGTTCTTAACAAGAGTTCATTGTTCATTCATCTTGAGTAAAAACATTCCTCAAATGGTTTCAAGTCTCTAGTTCATTCTCAGAGTTCTGAAACTGTTGACCGTGATTGCTCTTGTGTTTGATAGTGCACTGTGTGCCCACCACCCAGTGGTGAAATGGAGGAGCAGATTTTTAGGTCTCACTCCACCCTTCTGAAAGTGAGACACCACACGTGCTAGGCTAAGAAGAAACCAGACACATGCAAAAATGCATGCTATGCAAATTCACTCACATAAGGGTCAAAATCAGGTCTAACTGATTCTGCTATTAGAAATGAGGAGAGTGATTAACCTTTGTGGGGAAGGACGAGGAAGAGAGCACAGGAGGCTTCTCCGAGGCTTCCTACGTTCCGTGTGATGGTCTGCATGCTGGTTACTCAGGTGTGTTCTATCACAATATCGTATTATATGTATGTGTACGATTTGGGTGTGTTTCTGTGTGTATGTTATACTTTGATAAAACCATAAACATAATAAAAAATTAGGAATAGGTTGTGAGTATAGGGGGGATAGGCAAGAGTCCTATAGGTAGCTTGGTGATATTTGAGAAGGCTGTAGTGCTTAAGTTGTTAGGTGGTTCATGCATATTATTTTCATTATACTTCAAGTTTTATATGCATGTGACAAATATTCTTTGATATGGATCCAATATTACAGAATAAACTTTATTTTTAAAACTGTCAGCATTGTCTAATATCATTCAGCAGACTTTGAGGTTTAGAGATTTCATAGCTTTCTATTCTTATTTGGAAACTTAGAGTACTTACAATATGTCATTTGATGATGTTGCAATTAGCATGCATATAAATAAATCTTTGAGTATATATCTGATGGATTCCTAGGATATATTCCAAAAGTGAATTAGGGATGGGGTCAAAGTACATAAAAATTTAAAATATCTTAACATATTCACATAGTCTGTTGTGAACATTGAACAAATTAACTGCACAGAAATAGATGAGAAGCTTAATTTTTCTGCTCATATCAAACACTAGAATGAATATATATATATGTATATATATATATACAAAATAATCTACTTATTTGTATCTATATTTGTTATATATAATTTCACTGCAAACTTGCAATATGTTAAAAGAAACATGTTATCACATTTTTGTGCATTTCTTTCAGTAACAGTTGTGCTGAATATTTTCTCCTATGCTTGTTCATTATTTATCGACATTTTTGGTTTCTGACTTATTATTTTATTTATATTTGAGTGTTCCTATTATTCGTATTGATTTGTAAGCTCACTGAGGATTTTTAATTCTGTTTTCTAAAGTCTATGATGCACCTTTGAATAAGTCTAGTATTTAATTTTCTTTGATATTTTAATTTCAGCTATTGCTTGAGCACATTTGCTAAGGTTTCAATCCATTTCACCAAGCAATCATTTCATTGATGTTCAGAATAATGCACAGAATAGTTTTTCTCATGACTTCCTTTCCTTTCTTAAAATAAAATTTTCAGCTTCAATACCATCAAAGGTAATGGAGCGCTCACAGAGTTCTCTATGTTGTGACCCCTTTTGGGTTCTTAAAATTGCCTTTGAAGTAGATCCCAGAAGATGAAAAAAAGAACGTTGTGTGCAGCCCTCCTCCCTCCCCAACAGTACAGCATCAACATCCAAAGCTGCCTCTGAGACCAACAGAAATAATCCCATCAAGCCCTTTGTCCCAGTTTATATCAGAAAATACATCCCACTCCCTCACCCCCAGTTCTCTCTCATTACAAGATCGTCCTGTCCATTTGGCTTACTAAGTCCCTGAATTGACGCATTCTCATATTCCGTCCCAAACCTCAAACTGACTCACTGCCCTCTGGACCACATGGTCAGTCACCTGAAAAGTCCCCTGTATCCTCAGCTTCTTCTGTGAACATTCTTCAAATGTGGCTGCCCCTGGGGATGTTTCTTTCCTTGTAATTTTCTCAAGGCTTGTCTTTTATTTCTCCCTAAAACCATTCCTTTTTACAGAGATCTACAGAAATCTATTACTCAGTCTTTAAAGATTACAGTACATAGATCACTGTACCCCCTCCTAGGAAAAGACTTCCTTCATAAATACTGATACTTTTAATATCCAGATAAATGATCTTTCCAATACCTTAGTCTGGATGCACTGAACTCCTGCCCTTTTCCTTCACTAACCCCCACTACTAATTCCCTTGGTTGTATCTGAGCTCTTGACATGATACTTACAGCATACTCTCTATTATCCAAATTTCAAGTATCACCTTCTCCACCCATCACCTTCCATCTTTCCAGTTCACTCTGTTGGGCACTTCACCCTACTGTTATCGTCCTTTTTCCACAAGTTAAATCCCAGTTCTGCCATCCTAATCACACCTGTATTCACTCTCAACCCTCATATTCCCCTCTCTCTCTCTATTGACCATGCTTGGAAATTCCCCAATCTTAGTTCTAATCAGTTCTTTATGTACTTTTCCCCCCAGTCCCTAAGTGTCTCAAGTCAACGAGAAAAGACACAATCGATCTGACAGGTCTCATTTTAAATTCTGATCACTAAGAATAATATCAAGTGGGCCCGAGAGGCCACCGGCAATTCCACAGTATTTCCCCAGGCCAAGTCGTTTTTCCCTCCCTTGAATAGCTGTTGTATACTTTTCCTTCTGTCTTCAACCCTTTAACTCCTTATATTGAAGTTATTTTTTTTTAATTTTACAGAGAATGAAGTTGATAATGAAGTTATTTTTTATTTTACAGAGAATAGAGAAATTGTTAATGAAGTGATTTTTTAATTTTATAGAGAATATAGAGTCAGAAAATAATCATAGATTTAGTGAGTGACTGAGATGAGAGGTACAATATAAAAGCCAGACACTAACCATGGAGTGCCCTCCACTGAAATTTAAATTCCTAAATTGGGCATTCAATTCTATCCATAAAGTGAAATCCAGTCATCCACTTCAAGTTAATGTTTCTCTTTGAAACCTTCATTCTTTCTTCCATAAGAGATCATATAACTAAAACAGGTGCATAAAATTTCTCGGGACCTGAGTTTCTACATCACTGAAAGTTACACTGAGTAAATCATCTCTGTGGATCTATTCAAATATAATATTATAAGACCCTATACTGCTTTTCATGCTATAAACATCTTAAACTAAGGCCCCAGCCTTACTTAAGAAACAACAAACAAGGCTGCACTCTCTTTTCTTTGGCTCATACGTTACCCTCTACCCAGAAATTGCATTTCTTGTTCAAATCTTTCACACATCTTCAAGGGCATGTTCAAATGCCACTTTCTCCATAAAGCTTTGTCTTACATCATTAAAATAATTATAATACATGCATCTCTCTGCAACTTTTATTCAATTTACACTTACTTTATGGTGCAATAGACACTTATACTTCTAGAGGCCTGACGCATGAAATTCTAGCAAGGGGCTCGGCCCTCGCAGCCCCTTGCAGCCCTGGAAGGCCACCAGGATAGTCGTTCTGCTGTTCGGTCTAATTAGCATATTAGCTCTTTATTATATAGGATTAGCTTTCTGCATTCCCATCTCATTCACTAGAGGAAAAGTTCACTTAGTTGAACAACTCCATTTTACCTAGTTTACTATCCAGCCACGTTGCTGGAATGATTATGTTGCAAGCAATAGCTATTCAGTAAAATTTTAATAAAGGAGTTGATTCTCAACTCACTAGCTGAATTGACTTTCATCAGTTCTTAGCTAAATGGAAAACAATTTAGCATAGCAGTTAAGAGCTCCGATGGCGTGCATTTAAACCCCTACTCTACTACCTACTTAAACTCTCTGAGCCTTGTTTTTTTCATCCATAAAATGGTGACAGCATCTATCTCTTAGGGTTTTGTGAGATTATTTGAAATAATTCAAATAAAAACTAAAAAAGTATCTGTTGTTTTAAGCACTCAATAAATATTAGCTATTTTTATTGTATATTATAAGACAAAAATAAGGGTTTTAAAGCACGGTCTAATATAGTTTCTAACACATACAATTTTGTGTGCTTTGTTACGGGACTTCCTGGCAGGTGAAAAATAACAATAAACTTAATTAAGGGGTGACTTTTCTGTTCAGTATAAAGGACAGAACAGTTTCAATCCTGGCAAGAAGCAAGGTCTGGAAGCTTTTCACATTCAATCATTTTCTTTAAAATGAGTAAGTCGAGTGCTCCATTAGTTCTGGAGAGGAGAGTATAATAGAATCAGTTCTATAATAGGAGCATTAAGCCCTTTTGCATTATAGGAAATTATTGAAAAAGGCTGCCAGGCTCTGGTTTCCTTGCCAAAATATGGCCATGGATATTCAACAGTAACATCAAGCCTGATAAAAACTTTTCATTTGAATAGCTAGAAACCCAATGGCAGCGTAGAATGTGAATGTCGGTCTTGAGCAAGAATAGGAATGAGAGGAAACAGACAGGATCCTGCACTGAAGCAGGTGCTTATTAGAGATACTTCTTTATGCACATGCTTTAATTAAGATGAAATGGCATCTCCATTGTTTGTTTTGAATTTACATTGTGACTCTGTGTTAGATTGGAAATTTAGGCCAATATCGGCCGTTTAAGTCGTGCTGAAACTTTTTATCTTTTGAATGTTGACATCAGAGAGGGTCAGCTCCATCATAGTAAAGTGAGGAAAAATGAACATAATTATTTTTATAACTAGCTTATGTTTCTTCCATTACATGTTTTATCACCACTTTCTTAAAGGCACTGACTTGTCTATCTCCTAAACAATGCTTTCCAATTTAAGAGGGAACATTTGAGTCAATCTAACACTCCCACTAGAAAATGTTCATGCTGGCATTTACCCGTCTGGCCCCACCCCTTGCTATTAGTGACACACTGTGCAAGGCTTACGTTATGGAGCAAAAATAGGGCAAGTAACTATCCAGATGCAGGGAAGCCTCTGCAATAGTCTCAGAACCCTCCAGAAAAGCACTATCAGGTATGGACCAAGCTTTAGGGTGGCTTTTTTATGCTTCAAACTGAGGGGAAATGCATGCAGGCATCCCTTTCATAAAATAGAAATTTGCGAATCTGACGCCACAACCATCCTTTCCTTGTCAAACCTGCTCTGATCACTTGGTAGTCACACTTCTCACACACACACTGCTCCTACTCCCAACTACTGAGATGAAACAGACACACCAAGGTGGCCCCAGACGGAGTAATTCCCAGCTGGATTTTCTTCCTGCTTCTCACTTAGCTTCCACAATTCATGTCACAAAGGAATCCAGATAGCGAACATCAGCTCTGCTCTCTCTTCTACAACACATAGAAAACAGCCACTTTCTCTCAGCGCAAACATCACATTATTCACATAGACATTTTTTAAATTAAATTTATTGGGGTGATGTAGTCCCATTTGTTTATTTTCTCCTTAGTTTCCATTGTCCTGGGAGAGGTATTGATAAACATATTGCCACCAGAGATGTCTGAGATTTTACTGCCTATGGTGTCTTCTAATGAACAAAATAAACTGTTGAACAAAATAGATCCAGAGACATAGAAGTATGGAACAGACTGTGGAACATCAGAGGGAAGGCAGGAGAGGATATCAATCAATGAACTTGTATGTATATACGCATAACCCATGGACACAGACAATAGGGTGGTGAAGGCCTGTGGTGGGGGCGGGGTGGGCTAGAAGAGGTCAATGGTAGAAAAAAGGGGACATATGTAACACTTTCAACATTAAAGATTTTTTTAAAAGTATTGGGGTGATGTTGGTCAATAGGATCTCCCAGGTTTTAAGTTCACAGAGACATTTTTAAATTTAAAATCTAAAAGCGAAGGTGAAATTATTCACCACCACTATAAATACATCTCTTCTCAATAGCTTAAACCCAACAGATTTCCTGCTTGACCTTCCATTTCATTTAACAATCTAGTAAAGCTTTTGATAACAAGGTCCCATGTTCCTTTTTGTACCTTTTCAATGAAAACCAGGAGTGCCTTTAGCGATTAGTCCTTCACTAAGCATGAGCAAATCTTAATTAACCAAAATGAGAAAACAATACCAAAAACTCAATTAAAGAGAGAGGTGCTTAGAATTATGATTAAACTGAGATAACGTTGGAAAAGTTTAATTCTCACTTTTTATGAGACATGTCTTGCCAGTAAGGAATCTAAGAGGTAATTCTTACAGTATTAATATATGCTAAAAGTAACAATTTTTCCATTGTAGAGCTTCCCACCACCCACCCCGAATCCTTGTATGGTTAAAAACAAACAAACAAACAAAAAAAAACACAAGTCTTCTTTACTTATAAAGAAAGGAAATCTAATTTGAGGTACCGACTTGAGAAGTTAGAGAAAAGTAAGAAGTAACAATTCAAGGTGACTTGAGCCCCATCCTTAGGACCCAGATTCTCAAATATTATATAAATATGTCAAGGATATGTTTCTTTTAAGTGATGAAATACACAAATTTAGAACACACTAGATGGAAAGCAGTTTAAATTTATTTTACATTTTTTTTCATGCATATGTGTGTTAATGATTCCCTTTTAAAAGGAGGAGGGGACTAGGGTTTAACTCTGGAGGAAACAAAACAGTAGCATGCAACAGCAAACTTTCAAATACTACAGAATTAGTTAGGAGAAAGTGACATCTTCTAGAAAAATAAATCAGTACCTTTTTATTTAAGATCCCGATTCACCAAACTTGGAAACAAAGGGACATCCTTCACATGAGAAAAGTGACCTAAACTAGAATGACCATGCATTCCCCACAAATGAGCCTCCCAGTGATGCTCTCTCCTCTGCTGCTGTAGAGCACTCAGGATCAAGCTGGTCCACAAGACCTTCCCACGCTGCCCCAGCTTCACTGAGACAGGGCTGACACAGGAAAGCATCTCAGCTCACAGACTATTTTCCTTCCCTCCCTTCCTTCCTCCCTTCCCGTCTTCCCTTTATTTTTACTTAGGACCTTTATCCAGCTGGAGTTTGTGTCTCTAGGTGGGGAGTTGCAGGGGAGGGGGGTGTCTGTGCAGATGTCAGATAGAAGAGCTTACTTGTATGCACTTGCTGGTCTGCAAACTTGGGAGTTTCCCGGGTGAAATCTGAAAATGACTTCCTACACAGAGGGGGCAGGGAGACCAAAGGAAGAGGTAGATTGGGAGGTGGTAGTTCTAACAAGCAAGGGCAGTTCCTTAGGAGGCTTGTCTCATGGGGCAGCAAGATGAATCAATCTCCGCACCCACCAGCCAGAATCTTAGAAGTTTATGTAGAGACCTTAACGGGGGTTAGTCACATATTCAGTCCACATGGTCTTAACAACACCCACTCTCTCAAGTCTGTGTCTTTGAAAATGGTTCCCACATTGTAGTAAATCTGACAAGCTCTGTGACCAAAAGTAATCTCACAGGATGATCTGATCATAAATTCCTAACAGGGTCATGGGTAGTCATGTCCCAGGCCTATAACTTCCTTAGTAAAAGGTTTGTCTTTGCCTTAAGCAAGCTCTGTGCATTGTTCTTGTGCATCTAGGTTAACATGCCTTTTGAAATGCCAGAGTAATCCTCTTCTCCAGACCCCTGGGAGGGGTAACCACCCTCAAGTGAGCACATAACTATCCTGTAACCCAATCATAGAGGTGACCACACCTTGTTTTCTCTCAACTCTTTAATCTACCACTCATGGATTTCATGTAATCTTCTTTACGTTCCCTCCTGTGATTCCAAATGAACAGAAAGAACCATAAAACTGCCGTTGTCTAGAGCATTTTTTTAGTCCATTGAGAGCTTGCTTCCGGACACATGCTTCATTTGGCTCAAATAAACTCTAATGAAGTCATAAAAATTTTTATAGGTCTGGATGTTCTTATGTCAACATCACTGTGGGAATGGTGGGAGAAACCTACATTCCAAGAACAGGGGAGGGGCCAAGGAATCTCTGATTCCCAGGGTCCAGCTCAAAAGTCACATCCTCTCTACAACCTTCTCCAAAAGTACTGGGGAAGCAGTGCCAGATGGTCAGTACAATTTGACCAAACGTAAGTTCACTAAGGCACCTGCCATCATTCCTGGCCCTAGGAGAGCTGACCACCCAGGATGCCTGAGAGATGGCACCTTTAGGTCTGACAGCCCTATCTACTATGGATCTGTCATCTCAAGTGCAAAGCAATCATTTTGCTGCTTGGACAATATATTAGAGCTTAGGAAACTGTGAGATTACCTAAGAGTCCCTCTGCCCTGATGCATCATTTAGCCATTTCTTCTCTAGTGTCTTAACATCTTCTCTGGGAGCGTTTTACTCCCAGAAATTGACTTCAGTCTTGTTCTCAGATCCCACAGATGTACCTTAAAGTTCTATCTTCATCCCAGGGCTTATCCAGGGGAACAGGGTATTTCCTAATATGGAGAAATTAATGATTCTGATCCATTGCTTCCACTTGATGCTCCCAATTCTCTTACCTTTTTTGTATGCAATTTTACTTTTCCTCAGGACCTAAGCTTTTGAAATAGAGCCTAAAGAGGAAATCCTTTTTTTAAGTTATGTTGTTTTATCTATCCCCAGAGACAAGGAACATAGAACTGAGCTACTTTAATGGTGGAAAGTCAATGAGTTAATAAAAAATGTAGAAGAAAATAAGTAATTGAAAATGAGACTTTAAGAAAGTCTAGAGAATAGCAAAATTAAGATAAGTATGTAAAGTAACTTGAAGTTAGATTATCTTTCCTACAAAGAATAGTTTATTCTTTAGCTAAGTCTCCTGATCAAGTTCCTTTGATGACTTCCTGTGGCCGACACTTTCTTCAGTACTTGCCCCCTAAATGCAATTGCTCTAAACATCAAATACAAAGGAGCAAGGGATCCAAGCATTTAAAGGAGACTCACCTTGTCAACCCCCTCCCCCTAGATAGGTGACCCTGTGACCTATCTAGATTGTGATGAAACACCAGGATGTAGTTTTATAAGGTTAGTGGCTTTGTTTTACTTTTTCTTTCTAATTGTATGAATTTAAGACAGAGTCTGTCCCAGAGTAGCTGCTCAACAAATACTTACTGGATAATTGAATCCCATAAGATCCCCTGTTTGTACTTACATACATGAAAATATGTTGTAAGTTTTGCTGCTAAACATTATTAATTATTCTGAGGCTCGCGGAGGCATCAAGTAAAAAAACAAAAAACAAAAAACAAATAAACCTCCAACAACAAAAATGGTAGAATATTTTTTGAGAAATGTGCATTGACAACTAGGATGAGAGCAGAAACAAGATTTCCCCTAGGGGGCTTCCTCCATTACAGTCCAGAGATGTACAGATTTTACCAAAATTTCAGGTGAACTATGAGGATGCCCTCATAGTTTGACAGGTATGTTGGAGGGAAAAGCTTATTTCAGAGATCTTTTTTTTTTTTAATATATTTTATTGATTTTTCACAAAGAGGAAGGAGAGAGATAGAGAGTTAGAAAGATCGATGAGAGAGAAACATCGATCAGCTGCCTCCTGCACATCTCCCACTGGGGATGTGCCTGCAACCCAGGTACATGCCCTTGACCGGAATCGAACCTGGGACCTTTCAGTCCGCAGGCCGACGCTCTATCCACTGAGCCAAACCGGTTTCGGCTATTTCAGAGATCTTAACCCATTCAAAAAATTAAAACAACAACGACAACAACAACAGAAGCATAGTTACTCATATTTAGCATATTCTGAACCATAAAATCCAAAACAGGTTTTCCATGCAGAGGATTCTCTCTGCTGACCATTCACTGGTATCTTCCAATCCTGCATCATATTACACTCTAGATACAGAGCCCAGAAGTAGAGTTAGGACCCATGTGTGTCCCAGACAAATTCCTCAAGTAAATCTCAGGCTCATGAGTTTTCCCATTGAGCTGATATAGTAGATCTTTGTGACCCTAAAAGTTGCCTAAAAGCTGAGTGGTGGGTCAATAGTTTCTGGTCCCAACCCTGAGTTCTTCCCTCCTCTAAATTTTCCTTCAAAAATCTAGCTGGCATGACTCCATGAAATATCCCTTTACTCATCAAGTTAAATTCACTTCAATAAACTTACATCTTTATTCCAGAGGTATATTTTATTTTTCTACTAGAGACTATAAATAGGATATTTAATAGAAAATACCTCTCTAGCTATTGCTAGAGTATTATAACTATAATATCCTGCCAGTGGAGAATGAAACACACATCTATTATTAGTTCCATAATAATGTTAATAATATGAGCCAAACCCAATAAGGCTAACTAAATATGGATCTGCAGAGTAATCGCCCATGTAAGTGCCACACACAATGATTCATTTTAACACGTAATGGTGCAGAACAATCTCACATGACGAGGCAGTTACATTCTCAGAATCCTGTAGCATTTATTAAAATGCCTGGTATAAAAAGAACACAGGAAAAATATGGAGCTGTGTCTCTCATGACCAGTGATAATGCAAAGCTGAATGGTGTTAGAAAATAGATCAAAGATTACAACACATTAAAGATCCCGGAATTAATCAAAGCACTCGCCAGAAGATCTGTTACAAGATGCACTGCCTGGAAGCAGCCTGCTCTCTTGTCATCTCAAGGCTTTGCCGATTTCGCTATTTTTGCTTGGAACAGCCTTTTGGTCATTCTTCAAGTGGATGGTTCCTTCGCTCTGTGAGAACTCAGCTGATACATCAACTTTTACAGGAAGATTTATCGAAGCTTCAGTCCTTTGGCCAGGCCAGATGCCTCTCCTCTAAGCCAGTGATTTTTCAACCCATACGCCAAGGCAGGCACACTGGTGTGCTGCAAGAAATGTTAAAACATGCAATGCCCAACTATTTAGTCTGGGGCACTGACCTCTTTTCCCTTAGATTGTCCAAAAAATGACAACAATGAACACAATAATAGCCATCTGGTGTGAATGCATAAAAATTGTACCTATTCTTTTGTCAAGTTGGCAAAAGATGTATTGTTTGGTGTGCCACAGAATGTCAGTAATTAGTTTATGTGTGCCATGAGATGGGAAAGAAGGTTGACAATCGCCACTTGGCAGGTTGCAATTATGTGCCTATCTAAGTGCAACCTGATGCAGCGGTTCTCAATCCTGGGTATGCTTTGGAATAACCATCCTTAAGCTACAACATAGTAGACGCATTACACAGTGTAGCCTCGCATACTTAGAAAATCTGTTCCAGGAAGTTTGGCGTGGCTTCAGGGACTCGGTATTTACAAAATAAAATTAAACTCAACAGAGATCCTGAGACACAGAGTTAGACAATGACTTATGGTTTCCATATTTATCCGCTGACTCAAGTGATACACTAATGACACATTCGTCTAAATCTGTTATTTCTAAACTATCCATGGCTCACCATGAAAAATAAATATTTTACTGTGAAGTACAATACAATGAAGGTCAGAGACCTCTTAGCCCAGGCTCTGTCATTAAGTAAGACTAACCAGCTTAATGTACCAGCCTTAAGTTTCCCAGCTACAATCAAGAAACTATAAAACAAAGGAGTTGTACTGAATCAGTGTTTCATAGAACTATGTTTTGAGGGTTCCACAGAGGTGCCTTAGCAGCCACAATGGAAGTTGAATAAAGGTACAGGCTAACCAGGGTGAAGGAGTTCTGATTTGATCTCCTTGCACATATAGAGTTGACCCTGAACAATGCGGTGGGTCAGGGGCACTAACTCCCTGCACAAAATCCTGGGTATAATTTTTGACTCCCTCAAAACTGAGCTGAACAACCCTTATCAATAACATACATAGTGATTAACACATGGTTTGAATGTTATATGTTTTATATACTGTACTTTTATAATAAATTAGAGAAAATGTTATTAGGAAAATCATAGGGAAGAAAAAATACTTGTACAGTACTGTATTTTTTTAAAAAATCTGTATGTAAGTGGACCCAAGCAGTTCAAAATTGTGTTGTTCAAGGATCAACGGGGCATAAATACATATACTCATAGATATATTAATATAGCATTTGAAAACAAGTCATACTGAAGCATCCATCTTATATAAAAACTGCTGTTTGAAATTTTAACCCTGCTATTTCTGGCTTCTGTAAATACTTGCTGGCTTAAATAATAAGGAAAATAAGACTACTCCCATTTCAGAGAGGCCATTAAACCTTCCCCAGACGAAGTTATCAGTGCTGGCACCAGGCCAAGCCTTTGGTTGAGGTCTCAAAGCCCCAGCATATAGGGCCCTTTAAGAACTTGCAAAGGGAACCAGAAAAAAACCTATATTTGGGAGACAAAGAAGGTAGAATAGTATAAATATGGGAAACTTCGTGTGTGATTTCACCCAGAATTTGAGAGACATTTTCCTCTGAGCCCGTGCGTAATAAATGGAACTCCATCTCTCTAAGCGTTGCTTGGTTCTTCTCCGGTTTTTCTGTAACAATACACACACACACACACACACACACACACACACACTTTAAAAACCATGATTCTATAACTTGAAACCTGAACCACATTTAAACTTCTCAAAAGTCACATGTGGCTTTTGGCTATCACAGTGAACAATGAAAATATAAAACATTTCCATCACTGTAGAAAGTTCTACTGAAAAGTCCTGTTGTCAATTATTCAGTAACTGTGTGTTGTGGGATTAGAAGCCCCCTATTATTTCTTCCAGCTCTAAAATTCTTCCCTAATACTTGAAGAAAATGTACTAATATTTGAAATCATCTGAGTTAGTAAAACATTTCACAGGTGGCCAAAAGTGTTTAAACAACCTAAGTAAAATGGAAATACTATCAGTGAAAGAGAGAAAAGATTTCTGGACTTTAGCAAAGACAACCTATTGAATGTGAGAAGGTATATGCCAGATATATCCAATAAGGGGTTAATATCCAAGACATATAAGGAACTCACACAACACCAAAAATAACCAAATGACCCAATTAAAAAATAGGCAGAGAACCTGAATAGACATTTATCCAAGAGGGAATAGAAATGGCCAATAGGCATCTGAAAAGACACTCAACACCACTAATCATCAGGGACATCAAAACTAAAACCACAATGAGATATCACCTCGCAGCTGTCAAAATGGCTGCCATCAATAAAACAACAAGCAAGTGCTGGTGAGAATGTGGAGAAAAGGAAACCCTAATGCACTATTAGTGGAAATGCAGATTGTTGTAGCCACTATGAAAAACAGTATGGAGGTTCCTCAAAATGTTTAAAATAGTACTACTAAATGACCCAACAACCCACTTCTGGGTATTTATTTAAAGAAACACAAAATACTAATTTAAAAAGATATATGCACCACTATGTTTATGGCAGCATTATTTATAATAGCCAAGATATGGAAGCAACCTAAGTGTCCATCAACAAATGAATGGATAAAGATGTGGTACATATATACAATGGAATGTAGCTCAGCCACAAAAGAGAATAAAATCTTACCATTTGCAACAACATGGATGGATAAAAAGCAGTGATTTTCAACCACTATGCCTCAAGAATGTTTAAAACCTGACTATTTACTCAGGGGCACGGACCTCTTTCCCTTATATTGTCAAAAAGAAAAAGACAAGAGCCAACACAACAATAGCCATCTAGTGTGAATGCCCTGTCATGAACCATAAATATATAGGTTATATATAGAGAGCTGCATCTTCTTAGTCCTGTTGCATAATAAGATTGCATCTAATTGGTTAATTCTTGGTACCAGAAATCCTTATATACAAGTATAGGCACTTGATATTTTAAAAAAATCACTTTGGAACAAAAAGGTAAGTAATTACTATTATTTTTTGGTAAATCAATCAAAATTATACCGATTTTTTTGTCAAATCAGCAAAAAAATAACATACTTTTGGTGTGCCACAAATTTTAGTAATTAGCTTATGTGTGCCATGAAATGAAAAAGAATGAAAAGCACTGCTCTGAGCTCCTAATCATACTGAGTACAGCGCTCTTATAGGATTCATCAAAATGCTGGTATTGTGTATTTACATATTATGATGCCTCACTATGACATCAGCTCTTTCAAGACAATAACCATGTCCTTTATCTCTCTGATTCCTGACCTGTATTTGGCCTGGTATGTAGCAGGAACTCAATAATTATGTGTTGATGCCTCTTTATTTGGCCAACTTTTCTCAGTGTAGAAGCCTCAATTTAAATATGATTTTTTTAAGGCCTTCCTTAATACCTCAGGTTACTTTGATATCCTTGTGAGAGTTTTCATAGTAGCTTTATCACATTATATTATATATTTACTAGAGGCCTGGTGCATGAAATTCATGCATGGGTAGGGTCCCTAGGCCTGGACAGTAATCAAGGCCAATCAGGTTCCCCACCTCCCCACACCTCCCCACCTTCCCACCTCCTCCTTCCCTTGCCACCTCCCCATGTGCTGCCATTGCCCAGTCCCCCCTCACCCATCTGTGCTTCCTCACCTCCCCACCTCCTCCTTCCCTAGCTCCCTCAGCACCCTGCTGCCTCCACGGATCACCCGCCATGTTCCATGCCACCCCCTGGTGGTCAGCGCATGTCATACTGAGCAATGGAACTCCCGAGGGGACACTTTGCATATTAGCCCTTTATATATATAGATGATGATTTAAAATTTCACCCAGTAGACTAAAAGCTTTATGAGGACAGGCACCATATGTCCCCCATTTATAGTTATCTCCCTAATGTCTTACTGAGCCTGGCACATAATTCACACTCAAAAACAGCTGTTGACTCAGCTATTGAATCAATTATATTTGGTACAATATAGATGATCCTTAAAAGTCATTATGTTAAGTAAAAGAAGCCAGTCACAAAGGACCACATATCATTGATCCTTTTATATAAAAATTTCTATAATAGACAACAAACCTATAGAGATGCAAATTATTATCTATGACTACTGTGTATAAGTATGACTAATATGACTGTTATTAGCAGGGGAGAAAGAATAGGGACGAATCGGGAACAGGAGTGACTACTAAGTACTGGGTTCCTTTTTGTGATAATGAAAATATTAAAAAATTAGGTTGAGGCAGTAATTGTACAACTCTGTAAACATACTAAAAATCCACTGAAATGTACACTTTACATGGTTAGACATTATGGTATATGAATTATCCTATATAATAAAAGCATAATATGCAAATCGATCAAATGGCCAAACAGCAGAACAACCATCCAGGACCATGCTATGGCACCCACTGGCACCAGGCCAGCCAAGGCGGGTGCAATGCAATTGGTTGGGGGCCTGGCCATTGCCCCATAATCACCCCACAGAGAGAGGCCCAGGCCACCAGCTGGCAGGGTGATCAATCGGGGGGCTCCATGATCACCCCAAAGAGGGAGGCCCAGGCCATGGACTGGCCGGCTATGGCAGGTGGGCGGGGCCTCCCTCTGCAAGGGAAGCCCTGGTCCCCAGTGCCAGAGGGAAGCCAGTGCCAGCAGCCAGGGGAAGGAAGGCCTACTCTTGCAAGGATTTTGCGCATTGGGCCCCTAGTATATCAATAAAGCTATTACTAGAAAAGTAGTTGTTGGATAGATGAATAAATTGAAAGATCAACATGACATTCAGGTGTCCCCTCATTTTGTAAAGAATCTGCATTTCTGGAAACGGGAACCCTGTTGTCCAAGTTCCTTTCATCACCATCTCTTCAAAGATGCCTTTGTGTAATAAAACACTGTCAATCATTCTTCCCTCCTTTTGCTCTGAATCCATGGGATGGTGCTTGCTGTAGTTTCTTTTTGTCCAGTCATATAACATCTTCAGTCTTCTCAGGCTGCAATGCGTTATAATAGCCAAACCCGAATTGCCATCTGTTTCCTCTGCCCAGTCTTTGGAATCACTAGTTCCTTTGAAGAAATTAGCTTTTAAACAACTAAGAGGGCCACAAGTTTTCAATGACATTCTCCCTCCCCGTCTTCCTCCACAGTGCAGCTTGTAATACATAAATGATGGCTGTCCCGGGACTGAGGGGAGAAGAATATTAGGAAACTTTCTTCAGCTTACTTATAGCACAACATCAATTTCAAAATAGTAAATTCTGAAACATGGGTTCATCTTGTCTGAACTCCGAGGAGTGTCTTTCAAGTCATGGAACAAGTATCTTATAGAACTAAAATGGCAGGCATACAACTCAAAAACTCTACACACATCCAGTCAGAAGATATTTTCATGAACTGGAAGGCATTTTCCTAAGCAAACTAACAAAAATTCAAGAAATACAGCCAAAATGTTTCCTGCATTTCACACCACTTGAAGATGGAAAATCCTGGGAACGAAATACTGAATTAGAATAAAGAAACTCTAATTGGTTAAGTGGTTGAATTATTGAAAGAAAGGCCTGGCAGAGAACATTAAATCTGAGTAAGTGTCTAAAAGGTCAATAGCAATACACCTCACGAGGAAAAATAGATGGGTATTTTATAAATTCTGAAAGAAATCTACCTTTTTAATGGTAATAATAAATTGTTGATAATAGACTAAAAGTAGGATCACATATATGCCTAGAGGCAGTAAAAATAATAGGAGAAAAGAAGTAACACAAATGAATTTACTTTATTATGTGTTACAAAGGAAGTCAGTATATTTGCTTTTACATCTTAGAAAACTAAAAAAATAAGCAATCAGCTTATTAATTCAAACTATGTCTACTAATATTTACTGTGCTAGGCACTGGGCAAAATATCTGGGTAGTATTATTCCTCATCCCCAGGGAAGTTAACAGTCCAAGAGTTTACCCTTACACACAAACACACACACACACACACACACACACACACACACACCTCAGATTTAAATTTTTTGCTTTGCAGACTGTGCCTTTTTACCATCCAATGCAGCTTTAGGGATAATTTTAAAACCTATTTGGCTTTATTAAACAATTTGTGAATCAGGAAGGGTTGTACAAAATGGAAGGTTTTTATAGAAAGAAGGGTAGGGCTATTAACAAAAGCACACAAAAAAAGAATTATTTGAGGGCTAGGACATTTTTTTTAGGGGGGGTGGGTTTTTATCATGCAACTTTCTTTCTAGGGGCAGAGTACCTGATTGGTGTTTACCATAAAATTCCAGACTGGTTGATTAAGATTATGTTTCTGGGAGGACTTGAAACTACAATTAGATCAGGTATTATATTTAGGTTTGGTGAAAAAAAAAATTTTAAGTTTGGTGTCATAGTCTTTTATCAGGAGTAACTGCCACTTGGGCCTGTGTTTTCTCTAAACAATACATAAATATGAGCTAAAACTAAAAGTTCGTGAATATTTAACAGAAACTATCCACATACAAAATAAATAACAAGCTAGGCAAAACTAATCCTAGGTAAAATAGATAATTTAGAGCACAAATAGAAATTCTAAAAAAAAAAAAAAAAACAATTATTACCCTTAGATAGATTTAAGGTAATACTGCATCCATAAACAAGACAGGATGCTGTCACATAATTCTTGGCAAATGAGAGAGAGAGAGAAGGACAAAGGAGAGGGGAGGGTAGAGGAGAGGAGGGAAGAGAGGAAAGGAGAAGGGAAAGAGGAGAAGGGGAAGAGGGAAGGTGAAGGTAGGGAAAGGGTAGGGAAGAGAAAAAGGAAGAAAAATCAGTGAATAAACTAAATAAAATGGATAGTACTAAAGTTCAAGCTGGTAATTTGAAAGTTAAAATTTGTAAATTTCCAGATTCTAGAGCTGAAAAAGTAAGAGACAAGAATTCTAAGAGGACCAAGATACACTTAATAGAATAACACTGTCCAACACACTACCCAGTATAGTAATGTAACTGGACAATCAAGGGGTCCGGGCTGCCTGTCAGTACTTCAGCCAATTAAGCAGAGACAGGATTGAATCATATAGGAGCATTTATCCCAATAATGCTGGCAGTATGGGAGAGCAGCAGGTCATCCACAAAAATCTGCTCTCCCTCTCCCCATAAGCCAGTTGCTTATATTGGGTAGAAGGACAAAGGTTATGTAGGGAAGTAGGAACTACAGGTTTCAAGTCATGCCAGGTGTTGGGGAGGGGGAGGGTCACAGAGGGCGGGTGCCTCCAGGCATCCCAGGACCAGATTACAGGCCATAGGGGCTGGGGTTGTAAAGAGCAGGTGCCTCCAGGACTAGATTGTTTCAGGTAGGAGGTTGTAAATCTTTCCATGATAGGCAGTAGGATGGACTGCATTTCGATGTTAGCTCCCATGTCCCAGGGCATACAACTCCCAGCCAGGTTAGAATGTGCTTTCTTTAATCAGAACAAAGCAATCATGGTTAACAGAGCATTATTAATATTTCTTTTATTTCTTATAATAGCTAGTCCCCAATATTATCTTTTGCCCCTAATATTAAAACTAGGGGTCAGACAGAAGTGATGGCAGGGAAGGTACTTCAATTACACAAAACCTTTGTCCTTCATAACGGAGAGTCAAAAGATACCATACAAATTTGCTAAATAAAAATAAGCATTTTTCACTATTTTGTGATATTTTATATATTTTAAAAGTATACATAGCATGTAAATTATGCAAAAATCTTAAGATTATAGTCTATGTATATAAACTATGATGAAAAGAGAGTAAATATAGACATGTGTACCCACTACCCAGCTTAGTAAATAGAAGATATTTAGTTGACCTCCACATGTGTTTTTCACCAATTGCATCTCTCTCCCATTCTCAGTGATGTAGGTATTATTCTGACTGTTATGTTAAACATTTCCTTTATAATTTTATTACATGTATATATTTTTAATCTTTATTGTTGAAAGTATTACATAGGTCCTCCCTTTTCCAGCCCACTCCCGTCCCACTAACCCCAGGCCCTCACCACTCCATTGTCTCTGTCCATGGGTTATGCATATATGCACACAAGTTTATTGGTTGATCTCTTCCATAAATATTTTATATCATAAATTGTTGTAAGTGGTGTGTATTTACTTAGATATAGTGAGATGCAAAGTCAAATCTCATAGTTTTTATTTCTGCTTGAGTATTTTTGAAATTGAGTATTCATATATTCATCAACCAGTTGTGTTTTTTCTTCTGTGAAATGATTGTACATATATTTTATCCACTTTAAACTTTCCTGCTTGATTCGAAGTTCTGTGTGATTGGCTATATATATATATATATATATATATATATATATATATATATCTTTGATTGGCTATATATCTGATTAAGGACACTCTTATCTGCCCTGAAGTAAAAAAAAAAAAAAAATAAGCACCCATGTTATCTTTTTAAAAACTTAATTTTTGTTCTTCTCATTTAGGTATCTGACTGTCATGGACTTTCTTTTGTGTATAGCATGAGGTAGATATTCATTTTTTTATGTTATGTGTATAACGCATTTTCCCAGCACCACTTATTCATTCTTTCCCCGTTAATCTACAATGGGCCTTGGTCAGACATAAAGTTGCCGTCAACATGCACAGATCTGTTTCTGAGCTCTCTCTTTCCCTTTGACCTTTGTCCAGCTCTCTAGCAGTAGAATACTCTATATTCAAAGCAAGTGCTCTCACCTTGTTCTTTAAATATGTCTTCATAATTCTTAGACCTTAGCTTTTCTAAAAAATCTTTATTGTTGAGAGTAATACAGATGCCCCCTTTTTGTTTCCCACTAACCCCAAATCTCCTGCAGGCCTTCACCACACTATTGTCTGTGCCCTTAGGTTGTGCATATATGCATATAAATTCTTTGGTTAATCTCTTTCCACCACCCCCCCCCCCCGCCCCCTTCCCTGTGAGATTAGACTTTAGCTTTTGATCAAAATTTTGTGATTGTCTTGACTTTTATTAGAATTACACTGAATTCATTGATATATTCAAGGACAACCAATTTCTTTATAATATAGTCTTTCAATAACGTATTTAACTTTTTTCAATGTCTTTCAGTTAAGGTTCATGCTTTTCTAAACAAAGGCAATGCACATCTTGTGTGGTATTTATTTCCAAATACTTGCATTAGTCTGCTCCAGCTGCCATAATAAAATATTATATTTCAGAGTGGGGCGGAGGGACTGGATAAAAGAAGGTGAAGGGATTAGTCAAAGAATATATATGCATAGACACAGACAATAGTTGGGTGATAGCCAGAGGGAAGGGAGGGGCAAGGGGTGGACGGGTAGGTGGGGAGTGGGGACATCTGTAATAGTGTCAACAATAAAAATAAAGTAAAAACAAATACTATAGAGGAGATGGCTTAAACAGAAATCAAGGGGCTAAACAGGTGGTTCTCAACTTTGGCTGCACATTAGAATCACCTGGGAGTCTTTTTAAAATCCTGATTTCTGGGCCTCATCCTCCGGAAATTCTGTTTCTTTGTTATGGGGTGGGGCCACAACATTAGTAACAAAGAAACAATTTCTGGAGGATGAGGCCTGGAAATCAGGATTTTAAAAAGATTCCCAGGTGATTCTAATGTGCAGCCAAGGTTGAGAACCACTGGGCTAAACTGATTGGTTTCAGGCTCTTCCTGGCCTGCAGACTGATGCCTTCTCACTATTTGGACACAGAGATTTAAATATCTCCCAGCTGATTCTACTATATCATGATTCATTTGCCACTATTCCTTATACCCCATATTGTCTATTTATTAAAATTCCCTGTGAGGGGCAATATAAAACAACTGGGGGGCTAGCAACCTGAATCTGTGCCCAGTAACCAGTATTCTGACGCACATTCTTGCTAGTATATAACTAAGTACCATTCTTATCATTAATGCTTGTCCAGCCTTGCAGAACCTGAAGCCTGGTCCATATTTGGGAGACAAAGAAACTATGAGGATAAAAAGGACCCTCCTCCCCTGCCCACATTTGGTCCTCAGGCTTTGGAGACTGACTCCCCTGAGTCACCGCACTAGTGCATCTGCAATAAAGGTGTTCCTTCTGAATCCTCCGAGTGCCCGGCTGATTGTTTTCCCACGCTGCCTGGCAATTTATCTGCAACACCATAAAGTTTAAACTTAGGGATATTAAAATGAAGTAAGATGGCCAAAGTTAGGAGGTGGAAATGGAGGAGTAAAAGAAAGGGTAGGGGTACTTATATCCTCATATTCTGAAGTGAAGCACCAAAAGATGTAAATTATCATCTCCCAATAAAGTTATAAATATTTTCTAGTCACCTTTAGCAATCTTTTCAGTTTTTCTCAAATAAGGCAAAAGCAGTGGGTATACTATAACATGGAAGGTGGATCAAGGTAAACAGATAACCAATATGCCTCAAGTAAATGCCCTTAATATTTGAAGGAAAACATTAATGTCAGCTGTGTTGATTAAGCACCTCATGACTCCATGCTCCAATTAACCTTCTATAATGATGGTGCTCCCAGAAAATAATGTGTATTTCTTTAAAATTAAAATGCCACCAGTCCATTTTTTAAATAAATTTTTCCCATCTCTAAATTAAAATAAAATAAGTCCCCAAACTCAAGGTTTTACCCAACTAAAATTATCTATGCAACTCAATTAGAGTCATAATTGTATTCTGTGAGAAGTACGTGTGTTCTCTGAGCTGAGCTTTATTTACCTTATCTAACACATTGTTACATCTTGTTGATCTGGACTAGACAACAGGAATGAAAATCTTCCAAAAATAGATTCCTGATATTGCCTCAAAACATAATAGGTTTTGTATCATATATTTTGGATGGTAACACAGTAGAAATTAAAATTGTTTTATTATAATACTTTTGACATAAAGTGACTCTCTTTGCCACATTTTGACTTCTTCATTGTCTGATTAATAATATTCATACCTTTTTCCTGTTTATATTACTGAATTTTCCTTTAAGTTCTTTTTTTTATTGTGTTATATATCTTGATAGTGTCAGATTGTGCTGTTGATTTAATACCATTCCAAACACTGCTTTTACAATAAAGGAGGTTTTATCATTTAAGTATGTTGTCATAACAGCTACACTTGCTCATATTTTATTATTTAAATTTTTATCCTCTTGATTTTTCCTTTGTCATCTATCTGGCATTATGGTCTAGGTTTGTTCACTTTTTTTTCTTCAGAAATTTTGATATAATTGTTTTAAATATAAAATTTTAAAATGATCAATTACCAATTTAAGGACTTTCAAATGTATATTTGAGCTTCCCGTAACATTATGGGACTACAGAGAAGATGCATTTTAATTTTTTGTTTTGTGGAAATGTATTTCAGAGAAGTATTTTTCTCAAATATTCAAGTGACTGTCCCTTACTAGCTGAAAAGTTCTTAACATAACCCCCACACCATTCATCTATCTGTAAGTCTCATGGTTATTTAACTGTACTAAGAATTTTTATTTTAAAGAAATTTAAGTAATTGTAGATCTTGTTGCTCATATATAGTTTGCCCTCCAACAAGTCCTTCATTCTGGTCCCTCCCATTCACTGATAGTTCCTTCATCACATAAGGTTTCTGTGGAAAGTCTATGTCATTGTGTAAGGTTCCCAACCACTCATTTACCCCCCACACATGCCCTATTTTGTACCAGCAACTGTATTTTATAACTAAACACAGAAACAGCATTTTCAATGAGGTATAAATGGTCAGGGTATAAATAGAAAACATGACTTTCACAAGCTCAGAAGACAATTCCTAAATTTTTACCAAGAGGATCCTTGGTATTAGAGTTTCCTTTTAAGCCAGATCTTTTCAAGATTTCCTTGACTGAAGGTGATAATTAGATTAACCTAATCAACAAATTGTGATTTTGGGTATAGGTTTATCCATATAACAAACTGTAGAATTTTTTTCCTACAGTAACATTGTTGGCTGTATCTGTAATTCCCAATTTTTTAAATATCATTCTCTTTTATTTGTCATTAGTATTTTAATGAGAAGTTAGAAGAGGATATAGTGAAGATTGTTAATCTAACTCTATCACATGCCAGATGGGCTGAGGCTCATCTTTATCTAAGTAAGGCCTGATTTACATATGATTTTTATTCACATGGGACATGGAGTGAGAAACTTGCTTTGTGCAATTCATGGTAGCATATACAGAGACCTGGAGCAAAGAGGAATTTGTTCACTGAAAAGTGAAACTGGAAAGAAGACTGCAAAGCAGAGACCTGGAAGAGATATGAGTTAATTAATTAGTGAAGTGGTAAGTTCCTAAAAACTGTCATTCAAGGATGGAGACTTATTTCCCTCTCTGTATTCCTTGATGGACCTTGAGAATGCTCTAGATCTGAAATACTTCATCATTTAAAAGCATCAGCTGTTGGAAAGGTGTAAGAAACCAAATAACTTATTGACTTCATTAATCAATAAACAAGTGCCAACTGTTAGCCAAAAATTAGATCTATGATAAGTCTTTGGGATCTCAGAGTTTCTGAAATTACCAGCATTCAAATAAGAAAATTTAATATGAAAAATGTTGCTAAATGTCACCATAAATGAAACTAGTATTAATTTGGACACCTTAGCAGATCCTACACCTCACAGTTTATGTACATTTGAAGATGAAAGCTGTATCGAAGGGCTTTGTAGGCAGACACCATTAAGATTTAGTGGCTCAGATATAACATGACAACATTAGGACTTTTGGTTAAGGTCAATAATCTCATCTATTGAATGGGAAGTTTTGTGATCAGCAATTCGTTTTGAAAAGACAATTTAAAAAGAGGAGTTTTCCATAACACATGCTTAGTGGAGAGTAACAGAATAGCAAGAAGGGTAGCTTACCTTACCTTGTCCAGCTTAGTGATGGTTAAGCCATGAAGCTTCTAGCACCTGGCCCATGGTCTAGAACTTAGAATCATTTCCAGCTATTTTTCAGAAATAAAGGAAACTCTAATTGTTTAAAATTATTCATTGATGGTCACAACTATGGTATCTGGGAGTGTCGTAAGGGAGGAAGAGTAGCATAACTAAGCTAATGAAATTAGCTACATCAACCATGGATACCAAGAGGGTGAAAGATGCTCTCAGATCCGCAAATCAACATAGAGGATGGTTCTAGCTCCTCCAAGTTGTTCTAGCCCCTATTTTGAAAAAGGTGTCTAACAGATTTTTAAGTAGTATTTTTATTTTCTAGAAAACAAGTCACTTTGATGAAAATCAAAACTAACTTTATTTCTATTATAAGACCTTAACTAACTTCATATTTTTCCAGCACTGCAAGCAACACCAAGACTACAAGAATGAAGTTAGAGGGTATTTGTCTACTATTTCACAAATTTCACCATTGTTTAAACCACAGAGAAGCAATATCCATTGAGATTTTCCCATAAAGTAACAATCTCCTAGCAGGATCCTTGAGTTAATTCTTCCCCTTAAACATCTGTCACAAAGATTGCAATCAAATAAAGATACTGTATGTTAAAGCACCGTAGGATGTTTGAAACATACAATTGTGAGATGATATTTTTAGCATAATTTACATGTATACTTATCTCTCTGATTACATGATTTTGGCACTATTGTGGACTTAGAATATAGAGTCACTGGAAACAAAAACAAAATTTAATCTAAAAGCAGTATGTTGGTTGGCTGAAATTCTATATTATTATTTCTTAGTGGTACAACCTAGATTATAATCCAAGAAAAGTCCATCAGGACACTTTCATGCTCCATCTCTGAATAGAAAACCAAGTTTTATACTGTGGTTCTCTCTCTGGTTTATTAAACTTGTTGATTTTCTTTTAAAGCAAAATCTGGAATTCATTTAGCCATGAAAGTGCCTCCTCTTATTCTGTCAAGAAAGATACTTTGAACATTTGTCACTGTTACACCATTGGTCTCTATGTTTAAAACTCCTTCAAAGATGTCCCTGGAATATCAGAAAGCAATACAGTTATCAGAGAGCAGTAGGGTCTATCAAAATGAGTGACAAGCCAAACTCAATGGCTACTGGCCAAAGAAGGGACAATTTAAGCACCATAAAGATAGTAGGTGCAATAGATTAAACACATTGAATATATTTAGACCCATAAGGGCACCACACACACACACACACATACACACACCTGGTCACCTTTGGAAGATACTAGAGGATTGCCTCATTATTTTAAAACTAATATATAAAAGGAAGTAATACAATCTGCACATTGTGGTAACATGATATTTGAAGAAGGGATGTTTCTTTTTGTGTAATTATCCCAACTAATAAATGGAAAATGAATGACAGAATTAGGATATGACCATCATACAACCACTGGAGGACTAATGAATCTGTGCAATGATTACCAATGGCTGCTATTGTCACAGAGAGAGAAGCAACCAAACATCGTACACGTCCTAATGGAAGAACACAGCACAGCACCACCTACGAAGTAGTCTTGCAAAAGTAAGCAAATAAGTAGGAACCTGAATCTAATCAAATCTCTAGATCTAATGAATTACAGGAAATTCAAAGGACAGAGAAACATACAAAACATTTTAAATGATACTATATGAATGCAGTCACAAACCACATATATATGGTTTCTTAAAATACAAAATGTAAAAAAAGAAAACCACAAATTGAGATGAAAATATCCTGGAGAGAGAACATGGTACAAACTTGTGACAATGTACAGGGTGGGACAAGAGTAGGTTTATAGTTGTTCATATGGAAAATAATACAATAATTTATAATAATAGAAGCATAATATGCTAATTAGACCAGATATCCTTCTGGACATCCTTCCCAGCTGCTGCTGCAAGGGCCGGAGTGGCAGCCAGGGCTGCTGCTGTGAGGGCCGAGGCTGTGGCCGGGCCTGCTGCCTCAGCCCTCGGAGCCCCTTGCACAAATTTTATGCATTGGGCCTCTAGTTAATAAATAATAATACAAGTATAAACTCTGTGTTTCATGTACTTACAACTATAAACCTACTTTTGTCCCATGCTGTATATATTGATTCAAATGAACAAAGTGAAGAAAAAGGAAAGAAAAAGCACAGCTAAGAAATATCTTTAAAAGATTATTCTTGGCCCTGTCTGGTTTGGCTTAGTGGATAGAGCGTTGGCCTGCGGACTGAGGGGTCCCAGTTTCGATTCCGGTCAAGGGCATGTACCTTGGTTGCGGGCACATCCCCAGTAGGGGGTGTGCAGGAGGCAGCTGATCAATGTTTCTCTCTCATCAGTGTTTCTAACTCTATCCCTCGCCCTTCCTCTCTGTAAAAAAATTAATAAAAATTAAAAAAGATTATTCTTGAGAGGTGAATACTGCCTGAATGCCTAATAATACTAAGAATAATGTTAATATTATATTGATAATGCTACTTAGTTGTGATAATGATATTGCTGTTTGTTAGAATGAAGACTTATCTTTACAATATATGATGAAAGATTTATAAATAAAATATTATTTCTGAGACTTCCTCGAAAATAGTATAGGCAGAGTGAGTAGGGACATAAACAAAGTTGGCCAGATATTGATAATGGTTGACTTTAAATGAATTTTAAAAAAGGGTGTATTGAATTTATTAGACTTTTCTTTTGCTTTTGTATATATTTTAAAAATGCCCACAGTAAAATATGTTTTAAAAAATCTCCTGGTACTACTTTGTAGTCAAATGTGTGAGAAATAGACTGGATGATCCTAAGAGCCTCAGGCATCATGACCCTTAGATAAATAACCTATTTTTGGTACATTAATAAAAACCAGGAAAAAAATCAATATCCACTCCCAAAAAGGCCATCAAAACCAAATCATCAGTATGTCTACTGCTGAGTATATTCTCCTGTTATCCATGAGCAGTCAATGTTCATTTTTTTATCTCAATTCATCTTTAATAAGATAGAATCTATTGATAAAATCTATTAAAACAAACATTAATTGAAAGCAAAGAAAATTCACTTCTGTACAATTATAAGTTAAAATAATGGATTTTGGACATAACACATAAGTTTGGGACAATTTAGTAGACAGTAGGCTCTATGGAAATCAACCATAGAGCCAAGAAGAAAGTAGATATTTCAGTGAATTCATAGCCATGTACCAGGACAAGGTTTGTATCAGTCCTAACCTGCTCTCTGTCAGAGCACACTACTGGATCTTCCTCAGTAAAGGTAGCTTATCACATTGGACAGTTTCTAGGATTAATGAGATGGTTAGAAACCCTAAAGACTTACCTTAGAAGTGAAATATGCTTATCTTCAAGTGGGGGAAGGGTCTGATAGGTCTATGCAGAGAATGAAAGGGCTGCCATATAAAATGAGTAGTTCCTCCCTAGTAGGCCCAATTGGAAAGGATTACAGGCAGCCCAAAGCCATGGACCATAGAAAACCAATGTTCAACTGTACACTGAGTGGCCAGATTATTATGACCACCCCATTAGTACTTAGTTGGGCCACCTTTTGCCTTCAATACTGCGGCTATTCTTCTTGGCATTGACTCCACGAGATGTTGAAAGGTGATGCGAGGAATCTGACACCATGCCTGATGAATAGCACTGCCCAGTTCTGTGAGATTTGATGGTTGTGGAACCAGCTGCCACTGGCTCTTTTAACTTTGTCCCACAAATGCATAATTGGATTGAGATCTGGTGATTGTGGGGGCCACCTAAGCAAGATAAAGTCTCCCTCATGTTCTTGAAACCACTCCTGCACAATACGAGCACCATGGCATGGCACATTGTCTTGTTGGAAGAAGCCATCTCCATTGGGATACGCCATCAACATCATAGGATGAACTTGATCAGCAACGATACTCAGGTATGTTGTGCTATTCAGACGTTGTTCCACACAAATTAAAGGACTCAAATCATGCCAGGAAAACATGCCCCAAACCATAACACTGCCCCCACCAGCTTGAAGGGTTGTACTCATGCATGTGGGGTGCATGCTTTCATGACATTTCCGTCAAATTCTCACTCTGCCATCTGCATGATGCAACTGGAAATGTGATTCATCCGACCACATGACTTTTTTTCCAATGCTCGACTGTCCAATCCTTGTGTTCCTGTGAGAATTGGAGACGTTTTATCTTGGTAACTGCAGACAGCAGAGGTGTTCGAACAGGCCTTCGGCTTCCATATCCCATACGATGCAGTGTACGGCTAATTTGCCTACAAACATCAGGTGGTCATAATAATCTGGCCACTCAGTGTATATTGGGTTGTCAAAAACATGGGAGGTTGTCCCTCCCTGGAGGAGTGCACACACATACATACTGGACAATCTTCTTGCTGTTATGTCATAAAAGGAATGATTTTCAGTTCTTTGTAAGAATAAGAGTCTGAACTCTATGCTTTATCATAACCTCTCTGCTTGTTTGGCTCCCCCACCCCCAACTAATTCTAAATGGCAGGTGCTTTCAGGGATCATTACCCACCTATTTGTGTCCAAATCACAGCTTCTATTCTTTAAAATTAGCCACCTTTCCCTCCTCCTGCCTGACGTGTTCATTGTTGTCATGACATGTGGCTAGGAGTACAGCATTTGATCACAGAGACACAGTCATTACTAGTTTGAGCTCAGCAAGGAGCAGATGGGTGACTTGCAAGGAAAAAACTGTTATATATATATGTACACCTAGGCATAAATGATGGGGAAGAGAGGACTCAAGATAAAGAACATGGCAAGTAAATTGTAGCTGTTACTTTTAAAGTTTTTGAGGGGAAATAAAAGGTTGATACTGCTGTATATCTGAGTGGAAACTGCTCTGTAGATTTAGGCTGCTAATTTACAGAACACCAGACACTTGAAGCCAGGGGTATGCTGTGTCTATGTCGGTTCCAGTAGGACACATTATTCCTTGTCACTCCTTGACCTACAGATAAGGTGTGACTGCTGTCATCACTCCAAAAACAAAACAAAAAATACTATTAATGATTTATTTACTAATATTTATTTATTTACTAATATTGACTATATTTACTAATATTGACTATCCTAGATGATTGATTTCTTGCCAATGCAAGCCCTTTGAATTTTTTTAAATATGTAGCAACACAATTTTCCCATTTTCTCCCAATATGCTATACTGAGCTATTTGTTGAAATGACAAATGTCAAGAAATTTCTTCCCAAGTGACACACATTCTGCTTTTATATTATCCTACATATTTGGCCAGATTTTATGACTGCATGACATGATTAAGTCTAATAAAACTGAAGACAAGCACTAGACATCTATTTACAAATGCTAATGTAAAGTTATTTCTATAATCACTTCACGCCACCACTAAAGCTAAAGTAAGTCAAATAAGTAATAAGAACAATTATTGGGTTTTATAAATGTGCTTTGATTTATAAATGTGCAGAATTTAGCTTTATACAGAGGCATCAGATTCCATGCTCTGGCTCATTGCTTTATTAGGGAAGTGACATTTGTGAAGTCTCAGTTTTCCAATTAGTGAAATGAAACATTTGGAATGAAACCACCTTGTTGGTTCCTTCTAGTTTCATTAGCCCTTGAGTCTGAATTGAGAAATTAATACTAAAATATATGTATAACTTATGTTTTAAAAAAGTCATAGAAATATAATTTGTAGAGAGATATTAGAATGCACCCAAAGGATAATTTTCTGTCTTTTGAAAGAAGGAAAGGGAATAGTTGTGTTAATATATTTTTCTTGGGACTGTATCAAACTAAAAAGTTTCTGCACAGCAACATAAATCAACAGGAAAACAAAGAGGCAGCCAACCAAATGGGAGAAGATATTTGCAAACAATAGCTCCAAAAAAGTTTAATATCCAAAATACATAAAGAACTCATAAAACTCAACACCAAACAACCCAATTAGAAAAAATGGGCAGAAGACTTGAACAGACACCTGTCCCAAGAGGACATACACAGCCAACAGATATATGAAAAGATGTTCAACTTCACTAGCAATTAGGAAAATGCAAATTAAAGGGTTTATAATCACTATGTGATGAATAGAATTGGGGAAAACAGATACCTTTTCAATATTTAAAAGCACTCTTTTTCTCAGGTTACTACTTTGTCGGAGGGTGTGAGACATCAAGTTTTGTCAGCACAGAAATTAGATTTGCCTTATATGTGCTCCTTATTTAGGATAAGGTTCCAAATAGAGCAATGCAGCCATTAGCATCAGTTGAATACAGCCCATGATATGGGTAGTATCATTGGACTAGTTATGAACAGAAGGTTATGAACAGAAGTTAGGAATCAAGGACTAGAATGAAGCAAACACATAGTTTAAGTTTAAATATCACAGTATTTTATGTCATAGTTGCAATCACTTGAGTTCTAGCTTACAGTGTTTTGCTAGATGAAAAACAATAAACCAGCAGGTTTAGCTTGTAAGGTCTGTGTCTATATCCCACACACCACAGAAGCTCATCATGGGCATTGGCTAAACATGATTTTAGTCAATTCAGATACTTAGCTGGGGTGTGTAAATTTTCAGTGCTCATATCTGAGATCCAGGACTTGGTTCCAAATATACCACTAAGTAATGTACAATTCCCTAGAGATTGATGCATGAAAAGGCTGGTCATATGTCTTGTATTCACATTGCTATAGCGGAAAGGAGAAGATGGTCAATTCTTCCAGTTAAGTGGGTCATGAAGGAAGTAAAAAGGACCTGATGTTTGGACTGAATCCTGGTAGATGAGTGGGTGCTCCTTCCTACAGTAGAGAATAGGGAGGAGGAGCAAGGGAGAGGTGGAGACGGCATTCCTAAAAGAGAAAGGTCAAACAATAATAGTCAGATTATGAAGAATTTGTATCGATCACTGTCGAGTGTGAAGCTCAACACCTAGGCAGAGCGCCAGAGGAGTATTTCAAGACAATGACAGATTCAGATTCACATTTTACAAAGATTGCTATGACAAGCAGTGTAGAAACAGGATTGGAAAAAAGAGACAAAAACTAACAAAATTAAATGTGAGATATTAAATAAAAAAATAAGCCTGAGGCTCAATTGAATAATATTCTCATGATATTTACTTCTAAACTGAAAGTTCATATTAATTAGAAAACATAATAAACATTTTCTTAAATTTTGTTCAACTTCTGGAATATATTCAACTGACACAGGCATTCCATGCTGGAATTGGTTTTCTGTAAGCAAGAGTTTCCAAATTGGATTATAATATTAAGAAAACTCATTGAGAAAGGATCTCCTGTTCTTCCGTTCCCTTAAAGCCCAGGAATGATGCTAACACATAAGAAAATGGAATAATCTGCTGTAATATAGATGATTCTGAGGACCAGGCAAACTTTCTCTTTTACTCTGGGCGGCTGGGATAGAACAGTCAATGTAGAGAAGTCTTAGAGACAGGCAATGTTCCAAACTATTTGAAGGAACATAGGTGACAAAGAGATAATCATGCAAGCAATCAGAAGCAAGAAGTGTGGGGGGAAAAAACATGAAATTCATGAAACACATATGCTTTCAGAGAACACAAATAAAGATCAAGAGTCATAAAAGAACAAGACAAAAAAGAACAATGACAGAGAGGAAGGAAGACCAGAGAAATGAATTCTACATAGAGTATGTCTGGTCACACAGAACAGTAGCCCCAAACATAGGGTTCCAAGGGCAAAGATTTGTAGCATGATGGAGAATAAACACCTAATGTTTACTTTGAATGCATCCAGGACCCCCTGTGGACAGAGTTTAAAAAGTACAGGAATTGGTATAAACAACAGAATTTGAGGTCAGGAGAAAATATCCAGAAGGTGCTGGAGGAACTGATGAATCCAAACAGGAAAGCCATTAACAAGAAGTGGAATGGTGGGAATTAGGGAACAAGAGAGACAACTGTCATCACAAATAAAGGGCCAATCACATTTGCATATTTGGCAGAAAAAATAGCAGCACCATATGCTCAGGTCTGTAGATCACTGAGAACTCCCTACATGAACTTGGACAAATTCCTTTCCCTTGTTATTTGCTTCTGCACGAAAGAATAAGCGTAATTATGTCTTCTACAGCAGGGCTGTGTGTTACCTTAATTAGAACACTCGGGAAAGGCCTTGAGGCCACAGATGAAAAGCTCTATAGCAGCACCAACTTATAAAAATCAAGAAGAGGATATGTGATCCCCAGCTGCAACCATTAAGCAGACCCTGTTCCCAGCACAAAGCCGAGGTCAGTGGATGAAGCTGGGACACAAAGAAGGACTTTGGCAGCAGCAAGAGCTGCATGAATCAAAGTTGTGAAACAAAGCAACCATCAGCTGCATTCAAGCCCCATTGTGGAAGGGAATCAATATTTGACAAACATGTTGTAAAAGACACAAATTGGAAAGGCAAAACATTTAAAAATATTTTATAGGAGCCAGACAGACAGCAGGAAGTAAATATGCAAGGAAGTGGCCCTAAGCATCGCTGAAGGCATTCCTTGGCACCAAAGCTGATGTATTCACGTCCTGTACGTGAGAACGCAAGCCTTGCTGCGAGAGTGCCTTGATATTTATGACAGACTCTGGATCATCTAAAGCAATAAACTCTCCACCTTACCAAGAAGCAAATTACATCCACTAGGCAGACCAGGCAAATCCCTAACGGTTGCCAGACGCGTACTCAATAAACAGGTTTAATAAGTGATTCTAATCTGTATGAAGCAACTGCATGTAGGAATCCAGTGATTCTGTGATAGATCGTACAGCAGAAATAAATGACTCTGTAGTTCACTGGAGGATAAAAATAACTTCCATTTTGGTCGGTTATTCAGATGCTTGATGTATCCTCACACCACTACACACTTTACAGTGGGAC
This sequence comes from Myotis nattereri, assembly GCF_964212035.1. Lineage (NCBI taxonomy): Eukaryota > Metazoa > Chordata > Mammalia > Chiroptera > Vespertilionidae > Myotis > Myotis nattereri. The sequence continues at coordinate 27,341,861 of NC_138086.1, read as the reverse complement.
CTTGACTTTACGAGTGTCCTGACTAACGAGTTTTTTGAGATACCAGCTGTCTCTCGGCCGATTTTTTGCATTGAGTTGATAAAGTAATTTGAGTTAACGAGCTCGGTCTCTGAACGAATTAAACTCGTAAGTCAAGGCCACACTGTATTCTTATTGCAGGGAGTCAGTAAATTTTTTTCTATAAAAAACCAGAGAGTAAATATTTTAGGCTTGTAGATTCTCATCTACTCAACTCTGCAGTTGTTATGTAAAAACAGCCACCCTAGACAATCCTTTAACAAATGGCTGTGACTGTGTCCCAATAAAATTTTATTTACATAAACAAATGGCAGATTTATTTGGGCTTCCTGTCGTTGGCTGACCAAACAGTCCTACTGTGTAAACCTAAGTATTCCCAAGGCCTCAACATGTCAAGTGAATATTAGACACTTAAGAGCTTTGTTCTCTCTTTTGTTACTTGCCTGCGCCGCCCCCTCCCCACCCCCACCCCGCCATCCCAAAGATTAATCATCCAGTCACCTGATAAATCCTCTGGTTTAACTCTGCATAGTTAACATGGATTTGAATTTGTTACTTTCCTATTTGTTTATTGTCTGAGTCCTATAGTGAACCCCCCCCCCCCGCCCCTCCCTAAGAAGAATGTAAGCTCAGGGAAGGCAAACACCTTGTCTGTGATCCTTAGTACCTAGAAAATACCTGACACAGAGAGGCTAGTAAATGACATTTGTTGCATAAACCTATTCTGGGATATTGAGGAGGCCTTTACTGTTATCTCGGATTTTTTGCTGAAGCTCTGGATGATAAGCAATCGACATGAACACATTCTAAAGAAAAATGAGTAGATGTATCCTCATATGATTTATTAGTGTGCATTAACTTCATCCCCCTACTACCCTCAGCCTACATAGAGAGAAGACTAGACATTCGATGGAAAGTCATAGAATCAAGGACCTGTAAGCCTGGTGGGGAGAGTGCTTTTGCTCCATTTCTGACTCATCTTCTTCCAAACAAAGTGGCAGTGGCTCCAAGAACCCTCTCCTTCGAGAAAACAGGCGATCTGAACGAAAAGGGAGCTGGCACTTTATTTCCCAGCTGGCTGCTTAGTAGGTTTCAGCAACTCACAGGCATAGCCCATACCCTGTAAGCACCATACACGTGACCTCAAAATGTGTGGACAAAGAATATCATAGGAACTAGTGTCCAATTCTAGCCTGGAGTAATCTAGCCAGGAAGGGGCTCCTGGAGCAGCCTGATGGCAAGGCAAGAGGATAAGGCGCTTGGTGGCGCTTCTGCTATTTGGAACAACAAATGCCTGAGGTCAGGCTCAGCACATCTCAGACACACCTTGTGAAGATGTTAGTTGGCGATGGTGCAAAATGAAGAGCCACAGGCTCGGCCTTGGCTTGCTTTCGGTCCAGCGTTGCTTTGCTTGGGAAGAACCTGAGTGGGGTGGACACTGTAGTCAGTCAGAGATGTATTTTCCATGTGATAAACTGTTCAGAGGAGAGAGCTGTGAAAAGGGCTGGCCACAGAACACCCCTAAAATTGTGTTCAGAAGACAGCCACCTTTTCAGTGCCTGCTATACAGATAACTACCTGCTATACAGATACAGACAAAGCATCAGTTAGGTAAAACACTAGCTCCTTTTTTTATCTGTCTGTCTCCTAACCCAGCACTGATCTCATAGACTGGGAGCCAGGCAGTGAGTGGTGAAAGGTCAGAAAATGTAAAAGAATAGGTTATACCCCTTTCCCATACATCCCCGAGGGTCAGAACAGGTGGGAAGTAGGAAGCCTGAATATAAGGTTCTACTTTTAAGTAATTAAGCATTGGATTTTAGTACCAACAAGAGTTTTAATGATCAAAATGAGGCTATTCTAATAATGAAAGTGATCAGGAAACTATGGAATCTGTAATAAGATGTCATCAGAAGATATGGAAATAAGGCCCAGAGAATGTTGAAATATGGTGTTTTGAGAGAGAAAAATAAAACCCTTTTCATTTATGCCAAAGTTCAACCTATTAAATAAACTCACAAAAGCACTTGCCTTTTATCCAGGCTTACTAGCCATTATAAAATAAAGTGTTAGCTGTATCCCAAGCAACATGCTTGGCCCAGGGAACACAGAATAAAACTTGTCAACTCCAGGTATCATCACCTCCTTCCACATAACCTTAGTCAAATATGACTTGTTTACCTGGGTATTGCTAGTACATCTTTAATAATGTTCAAAACCAAGCATTTCTCCCTCCCAAATGAAATATCTTCCCCAATTCACTTAATAGTCCTCTAGTACCCTTACAACACGAGGTTTAGAAATTGTGTCATTTTTTTGATGCCTCTCATCCTTGCTTCCTACCATCAGTCACTGCCTTTCATGTGTCCTCTGCTTTCAGCCATTACAGTGGCGTCCTTATCTAGGAGACTGGACCTGCATTCGTTTCTGATCAATCAATACATTTTTGAAGAGATGATGTACATTGCCACTGAGTAATCATCCTAAATTACTAAACATTGCTCAGTCACCAACACTCTATGTCAGTGGTTCTCAACCTTGGCTGCACATTAGAATCACCTGGGAGTCTTTTTTTTTTTAAATATATTTTATTGATTTTTCACAGAGAGGAAGGGAGAGAGATAGAGAGCTAGAAACATCGATGAGAGAGAAACATCGATCAGCTGCCTCCTGCACATCTCCCACTGGGGACATGCCCGCAACCCAGGCACATGCCCTCGACCGGAATCGAACCTGGGACCTCTCAGTCCGCAGGCCGACGCTCTTTCCACTGAGCCAAACCGGTTTCGGCTGGGAGTCTTTTTAAAATCCTGATTTCTGGGCCTCATTCTCCAGAAATTCTGTTTCTTTGTGATGGGGTGAGGCCACAACATTAGTAAGAAAAAAACAGAATTCCTGGAGGATGAGGCCCAGAAATCAAGATTTTAAAAAGATTCCCAGGTGATTCTAATGTGCAGCCAAGGTTGAGAACCACTGCTCTATGTCCTACTGCTTAAACCCCAGCCTCACCTTGAAAGCTCTCTGTAGCCAATAAAATGGTTCATTTCCTGTCTGACCGCCTCTCACCACTTTATGTAAACCAGCCTTTAGTTACCTATTTACCTTCCCCTGAACATGTCTTTCCTTCCCAGATCCTAACTTTGTCCATTGTCTGCCCCTGAAGGGCCTTTTGAGGAGAAGTGCAGCTGTGACACTGGGAGACAGTCTTCCTGACCTGCTCAATCATCATCCAGACTGAGGTTCCCACAGAAAGGGGTCACGTGAGATCACACATTCCCTAGGATTCATCTAGACTTTAGAATCACAGAAAAGGGACCTTAACTTCTAAAAAATAATTCCTCTGATTTAGTAGCTCAAGAGTGGAGCCTATATTGGTAATGAACAAGATCACTAATTGTTTTTATTGATCGATCAGGTATAGGAACCTTGGTCCTCTGCACAAAGGTGGTTGTGGGAGCCTAGGAGTGAGTGATGAGAGAACCCAAGAGCATACTGGTATTGCCCCTGATTGCTGTCATGTGTGGGGAAAATCACACTGCTTCCCCCCAGCCCATATACTGCATCTTCCAAGAATCACAGCGTCTTAGCACTGTAGATGCAGGTTGATAATTGGAACAGAAAGCATGCTGAGCCTCCCCATCCCTTCCTCCTCCCCACATCTGTCAGGTAGGACAGAAAGTTCAGAATTAGCTCAACCAAATGTCTCTCTACTTTTCTCTCCAGAGATGGCTTTGTATTTCAGCTGGCTTATATTGTATTAGCGCTGTCATAATATTATGGTAATTGCCATAGCACTGGTGATTTTTTAAAAATCAATTAGGCAAGTTTTCTGGATGCTGTGAACCAGGTGAGACTAATTAGGGCTTAAGAAAGCCAGACTGTTTGCACTGTCCTTGGTGAGTTCAGGCCAAGAGTCATTCATCTGCTTCCCCATGAAAACATAAGGCCAAGTTTTACTCCTTTGGGGAAGCAGAGGCCAAACTCCAAAACAAACCTGGAAAATAAGTGGCCAGGGCTTTCACTGTTTAGCACAGACCTGATATACCTTTCATTAGTGACTAGTTACAACTGATTCCAATTCAATTATTAAACAAAACAAAACAAAACAGAACAAAAATCTAAGAGTGACTTAAATAAAGGATATCTTCTCAGATGAAAAGAACACCAACATTAGGCAGCTCTAGAGATGATTCCGTGGCCCAGGAAAGTCAGAGCTTTGAGTAAGCATCTCTGAAATTACCTCTCCTTTTCCTCAGGGTCACAAACAACATATTTTCATAGAGCAGCATTCAAAGTAGAAATAAAGAGTGTGGAGAGAAAAGAGCTGTCTTTGTACCCCCTTTCTGAGGGAGGAAAATTATTCCCAAAAGACCCAAGAGTCCCTTGTGTTGCTAGTAAGAATTAGCCACATGTCCTTCCACTGGCAAATAAAAATATGAATGCCATGCTTGGTTTAAATCCATCACATTCCCTGTGGCTTATAATCTTGCTGCTAGAACAAGGACTCCTTGGGCAACGTCCCCGCCGTAGGAAAATGATATCTATACAATTAGCAAAGCACTATCCTTCACCTGATGTGGTTTAGAAAGGGATGCTCTGTACACCATTTAGTTTTCAACAATTGTTAAGTGTTAGCCTAGGTATTATGGTATTTGAAGTAAATAAAGAGTGCACCACTGGTATGTTGAGGTACATTTGCTGGGAACAATTTTTAGGGTGCTATTGTGTTAGGAATGCAAATAATAGGATGCCAGAAATTGCATATGAAAGAAGTCACTAATGAAACTTATTTTTCCATTAACTCATAAGATAGACACCTTAGAGAATGTAGAGTCCCAGAGATTCCATGAGATGAGAAGTTACTTATTGAAGCTATAAAGAGGCTACAAGATAAGAAAAACCTATGGGGGGCACTTACTTTAACAGAGAAGGTGCCAGACAGCTTCAATATTATTCAATTCAGAAGATATCAGTGTGGAGACTGAGGAAGCACCAACTTCCAAACCATGGTATGAAAATAAGAACTGGAAATGGGAACTTACTTCCATATCTAACTCTCATATCAGTGGCTAAGAATTTCTGAGCTAGAGTAAAAAGGGAGTCAAATGTCTCATTAAAAGATGAGTAGAAAGGTACATGATGCAGGAATTGCCACACAGCAATAATTGTGATCAGAGAATCTTAGCAAACATTTTCTTCACTGAGTGTGATCTATGTTCCTGTTGATACCAGCTTCATAACAGTTGCAGTTCTCTAAGCCAGTGGTCTTCAAGTGTGGTCCACAGACCAGCTACACGAACATTTTGGAACTTGTTAAAAATGCAGATTCTCAGACCTCCTGTGAACCCCAAGAAGAAATATATCTTCCAAGAAGTATTCCTGGTCAGCTGGGTCAAATCCATAACCAGAGCCTAGCGCCATTACTGGCAGAGCCTCTCACCCACTGTGCATTTCAGGAAAAAGCTTAACTTTCAACCTTCTGTACTACACTCCTGCCAGCTGAGTCAATTGTTGTAAGGGAGTTTCTGGTTTCATCTTTCTACCAATGGATTGAGATCAGCCACATCCAATCAGGACTGCACAATTATACCCTCATTTGCATCTAAACTGACCAATCAATCAGAACACACAATGCCAACCAATGAGAACTGCATGATTTGGACCAATAGGAAACTGTAGGAATCTCACTTGCATGAAATTTGGACCAATTGGGAACCCAGCAGGAACTCTAAAAGGCAGCTTTCTGGCCCTGCTGGTATAGTTCAGTGGTTGAGTGTCAACCTATGAACCAGGAAATCACAGTTTGATTCTCAGTCAGGGCCCAACTTGTGGGCTCTATCTCCAGTAGGGGGCATGCAGGAGGCAACTAATCAATGCTGCTCTCTCATCAATGCTTCTGTCTCTCTCTCCCTCTCCCTTCCTCTCTGAAATCAATAAAAGTATATATTACAAATAAAGTAAAATAAAAAGCAGCCTTCCCTTTGACTCTGGGGAGCACACTTTGGTTTCCACCCCAGGCTGTGTTTTCCTAGTGTGTAAACTATTTCTCCTTTTTTTCATACCTCTTTGGGAATTTTTGTTGGCACTCCTCAACCAGAAACTCTGTGGATAGGACTTAGCAATCTCAGATTTTACAGTATTCCAACTAATTTTTCTGATATTTGATAATATTTTAAAGCCACCCACAAAGATTCTGGTATTTTAATCTATTCCTAATACATAGACCAGAATTAGAGAGTTGAGCTGAGTTTTTGTCCTTAGTTCTTGATTTCTTTTTTGGTTCTCATTTCTGGCCACATAATCCAGTCCCTAATGGATATTCTTATTACTAATCTGCTTTTGCAGTGACCCACTACTATATTTGTAGCCTGAATCTAGAGATGAACTACAGCCTTGACTTAAAAAGTAATGCTTTCACTTTAAAATGAGCTTACTGTTCCACTCTGAGAAATCACTGAGGTGTCATAAACCTAGAAATGGTCGATGCAAATTAGATAACACCCAGCGCTCTGTCACCTCAAAGTGGGTTTCTCTGTTCGTCAGAAACAAATTTGTGTTTCCTGAATTTTCTTTATAAGGTTATTTAAGAAACATATATCCAACTATCCTGTGTCTTCACAGAATTCCTAATGAGTTATTGGTCATGCTACCAAAGGGGGATACTGTCCTTTATCTCCTTTCCCCAGGAGACATAAGCCAAGGCTATCATCAGAACCAGATTTATTCTGCTCTCCAAAAGAGCCATAGTTAGGGAAACATATTTTTCCTCTTCCAATAATAATACCTCAAGATAAGGACAGTTAAAATAAATACTTAACGTGTTACTAAGCTTAATTTCCCCTCCTCAAAACTAGGATTTTTAAAGGCAATGAACTTTCCTACAACTCAAATATAAAATGCACCCTTAAAAGTGAGAAAATTTCAGCATTGTTGCTCTCTGCCATTGGTCCAATTGTTCTATTTCATAACTATTTGTTTTTGAGAGATAGTTATGGGTATGACAGATAATGATGATATTTAGAAAGCTCTTCAAATTATTTTGATGTCCTGCCTTCTATCATTTCCTCTTTTTCTCTTTTTCTTCCACCTCCTATTTTTCTATTCCTTCTTCCCCCACCTAATTGTTATCCTATATCTAGTAGACCATTCTCTGAGTGAACACATGGTGTTCTGAGAAACCTAGGTCCCAGCACTGTGCTAGGAAGCAATGCAAAGCAGAGATGGTGAATCTCATCCAACATCAAAATTTGAGAATCTAAGATCATATTTCTTAGAGTCTAAGGAATTTAAAAACAATGTATTGTGTACAAAACCTATACTCCTATGTAAACCCACAAAAATCCATCTCAGCCTCACACAGTCCTAAAGCTCTAGGATGCAGTAGATGAGCATTAAGGAGCTAAGGCTTGGAAGGTGGGAAGAAGGATGGGGAGAGAACTAAGACCCAGAAGTTTCCATGAAAACAAGTTGACTAGGTGCAAGAACTGACTCAAAGGAAAAGGAGGGAAGGGGATGGAATGCCAGGAGAAAAGATGTTATCATTTTAGCTTAAATGTGAATTATTGAAGCTCTGGTATAATTGCAAATGGACTGCCCTATAGTCCAGAACTGTTCTAATCTGATATGTTTTTACTAACATTGAAACAGAACTGCCACTGATCACATGCATCAACTTATTAGGATAGTGATAAAACTATTTCAAGTAGGTTTCTTCAGTCTCCTGACAGTAACGCAGTAAAGAAAGCAGCAATAATTATGATTCCAACTCCAAAAGCCAATGGCAATACAGTTTCCATTTCCTTCTTCTCAGCTAGGGTTGTCAGGATGCTTAGTACTTTTGTTATCTACACTCTATGGTCAATCATGCCTTGAGATGAAACCAATTCCATTTGGCCAGCACTACTGTTGGTGTCATGAATCATGGCGATGAAACTAAAACACCAGTCTCCGTCTCTCTCCTAGAGGTTCCTGAATTTGGTAATTAGACAGGTCGGATAACTCCTTTTAATAGAACATGGCTCAGGCCATCTTTAGCTTAGGGCATGAATTTTCAATAAAGGTAATATACCCAAAGGGCAAAAAAATGGGTTCTTAGGAAAAAAATCTTAGCTATTACAATGGTTAAAATCCTTACAGGTTCAGCAATACCTGGCAATATCTTATTCCTTAATATTTAACTTCTCTCCTTAGCAAGAATTTAAATGTAATGATAATACCTAAGAAGGTGTTTCTCAAATGGAAGAAAAAAGTGAGAGACACTAGCGTAGAGACTTCCACATCTTTGCTGATTGACTTATAAGATCCATACCCTGCCTTGACCACTCACCTTTCTTCCAGTGGTTTTGGACCAGCTTTGAGGGAGGGATGTGACTTCCTACAGGTCTGAGTCTCACCGCATTTTCAAATGGATGGGTAATCTTCCAGTGGAGACCACCTAGAAGATGACAGCTAAAGGTTATAATCCTTACTATACCTCCAGCAGAAAAATATTCAACTATGACAATACTCATCTAGAAAGTTCACAGAAGAGACAGAAAAAAGTATAGTAACACAAATAGAACCTGGGAATGACATTAGTCATTTAACTGGTTACTTTCGATTTTGTAGCATCAAATCCCTAAAGCAAGCAAAGCTTACATCCAAATTTTAAGAAAAGTCTTTAATAGCCTCAGATTATAAGTTTCAAATTATAGTTTCTAAAAGGATCACGTAGACTAGGTTTATAACAAAGGCTAGGCTAGGATTAAAAAAAAAAAAGAAAAGCATGGGATAAGAGGTAAAGAAATTTAATATGAGAAACAGTTTCTTGCTTTCCTAAGGGAAAAAAGACCATCAATATATTTAAATGAACACAAGTTGGATTTATCCCCAAAGGCAAAGATGGTCAAAGTTAAGAAAACTCCAAAGTGCTCTATAATTTACATAGAGCCTGAAGTTTCTCTGAACTAAATAAAACTCTACATGCATGCCAGTAGTAGACAATGAGTTGATTGTAGGACTCAATATCTAATAAGAAGGTGACATCAAACTGAGTTCAAAGTAGAAATGTATGTTTTTCTCCCTAAGTTATAGTAGAAATGGAGAACTTTCCAAGATAAGTTTGAGAAAGCATATCTGAGATTTTACTTCTCATACTCACAGCTCTGTCAACATACAGATAACTTTAAACTTTTACTGAGTTGGTGGTTTTTTTGTTGTTGTTTTTACACCTAGAAAGCAACTCTATTAAGAAATGACTGGAGCCTAACTCTCAGCTCTAAAGAAACAAAATTTCTGACAACTTTTAAGTAGCTTGTAGTAAGGTTAAATTGGAACCAAGTTACTGAAGCCACCTGTAATACAGGTATCAAATGTCACCTGTAACATGAGATTTATGTATTAAGAAAGTATATTAACAAGTTTTTTACTGTTATTTCAAAATGTAGTATTAGTGAATAAGGCCTGATTTAGTGAACAAAAGTGTATATTAGTTTAGCCTTTCCTTAAACTACTTAATTGTATTTATTCTACGCCAGTCTGTCAACTTTAGATGCACATTGAAATTACCTGGGAAGTGTCAGAATTATTAATATTTGGGTTCTACACCCTAGAGCAGTGGTTCTCAACCTTGGCTGCACATTAGAATCACCTGGGAATCTTTTAAAAATCCTGATTTCTGGGCCTCATCCTCCGGAAATTCCGTTTTGTTGTTACTAATGTTGCGGCCCCACCCCATAACAAAGAAACAGAATTTCCAGAGGATGAGGCCCAGAAATCAGGATTTTAAAAAGATTCCCAGGTGATTCTAATGTGCAGCCAAGGTTGAGAACCACTGCCCTAGAGTGTATGATTTAATTGTTATGTGTTAGTGTTTGTATATTAGAATTTGAGAGCTTCCCAGATGATCTATCAGGCAGCCAAAGTTGAGAACTCTCCTAGATTCTTTAATTAGGAAAGAATATGGCTTAAGAGACAGACACTGATTAAAAAGCTATTATGCCAGTCGTCTTTGTCATTATTTTGTCATTATTAATAGCTGATAATTACTTCACTTTAGGGAAAAGACCTACTTCATTAAAATTCTAATGTGAAGCGCTTAGTTCCTTGACACAGATGTTAAAAAGTTATCTTAAATGTATGATCACAAGTTATACTTTATTCTATTCCTGCCTGTCAACACATGGGATAAATATAACTTGTTCCATGTAACTTCAAATGGCTATTGCTCTCATCTGACAACTCTTTGTCTTTGTACTGAATGTGTCCCTACTTGGTCACAGCAGTCTACCCCTAACATTATCTAGTGACATTGGCATTCAAGTCAAAACCTACAGATGCTCCAACAACCATCCTCATACATTGCTTGACTTATTGAAAGAGCAACTCTTATTTGAACAATCTGACTCAGCTGTTGCTTCAGCAGCCTTCAGATGGCATGTAATATAGATATATGCAAAAAAAATGTAGTTGAAACTTAGATTGGACTCAGACATTTATAATGTTAATGCTACATAACCATAGAAGAGCAAGCAAAGTTAACTCATCAGATTGCAGATGTCACTAGAAAATTAAAAGCATCAACTCTGAATTGAAGAGCATGTGGTCTGAGCCTTAGTGTTATGAAGGTGGAAACACCATCTTCTGAATGATCACCCATCAGCAACTAGATGTTTAAAGAGCGTTAGTTAGTGAATTACTTTGTAGCTGGGAATTGACAGGGGAGCTTCAGGTAACTTACCCTTTGAAATCATTAAGGGCATGTAAAGGAATAGATTCTGTGTTGGGAAGTTAGTGTGGCTACACAAGAATCAATGAGACCCTTAGAGGAAGGTGATTCTCCGTGTGGACATCTGCTTGAATGCAAAGAACATCCCCAAGTCAGAAGCTAGTAGAATTCCTCTCAGCACCCCAGAGTTATTGGCAGGCAGTGGATTGTAGTATAGAATTATGGCATATGTCAACGTGTCAGGAGTCCTGCAGAAGCAATCAGAAAAATACTGTCACCGTACAGGATGAATTATTGGAGCTAGCACATGGTGCCAATACTGTTTGTGGCATTTTTCTACCAACTCTTAAAGAAGCTTTACATATAGCCAGCTTGTATGTATAAGTCAATGCCATATGAAACTTACATTCCAGACTGGTTTCTCCAGAAACTCATGGAAAATAATGTGTGGCATTGATCAAAGGTTAAGGATATAAATTAAGACAAATCTATATTTTAGTCCTAACACTGCTAGTTATTAGCTTCATGGCCTCAAGTTACTCAAACTCTCTAAACTCCAGTTTCTTCACCTATAATGTGATGAAGAATAGAATTTACCCAAAGGCTGTGGAAAAATTATTATTAGCCCATTGCATCCCATGCTACTCTATGGGCAGTTTATCCTCATTACTAGAATGGTAAGCTTATACAAACGACTACTTCTTATACCTTGTTCTAGCATAAGATAATTGACTCTTTTTCAAAGATACAAAACAGAAAAATAAAGAAACATGCATGCTATCCACACATTTTCCCACCATTTAATTAAAATTATAGGAGTTGGACATTATTCAGAACAACTAAAATGATGCTAACAGAGGCAGGGCAAGAATTAGGTCTTCTACTTTGATTAAAATATCATTAATATAGGTTAAATGGCATGACTTGTGTTTTCACACAAATATGCCTTATCATGCTTGGCAAATCTAGTGTCAATTCTCAATTATGTGTGCTTCCCTTATAACAAAAGAGGGCCCCTAAATTCCATGACATCACTCCATCATTCTGTCCCCTGTATCAATAGCATAAGCCCCTCACCTAAAAACACACCAAGAATTAGAGTATTGATGAATGTCAGCCATGCATTTTGCATTAACTTTTGCACAGATAAAGAAGTTGCTTTGATAGGTGATTAAAATTAGGTAGTTAGATAGTTTTACCAACCTCTCAAAACCAATCTTAGAAACTACTAGTAAAGTCATGAATTTTAAACAAAAGGACTGTCTGCTTCCTACTATTAGCTTCTTAGTCAAACTATGGCATCCTTGACAAAAGCCCAGTTAATTGCACTGCTGCATTCATGGAACCCAACTTCAAAGACAGTGATGCTATTTACTAAGTCTCCATGGTTGTATCGGCAGCCAGCTGGGCCAAGACTCAAACGGGACAGGTTCACCAGCTGTCCTTTTTTAAATAACTCTCTCTGAACAGTTACCATCACCTTCTCTTTCTGACACTGCACTTTAACAGGCAACCGTGAGGAGGAAGCCCTAGAAAGGTCATCTTCAGATGGAGCCCAAGAAAGAGAATGACAAGAGAGGACTCATAAGTGGTCTTCCTTATCTTTACTCAAGGACTTGGTGAGGACCTAAGACAGGAAAACCCCAAAGAACAACAGACTCACTACCAACCAGACCAGTAGAAGCTCCATCAGTGTCCCTGGCTCCTCTCACTGGCACGCTACACCTAACTTCCTTGCAACCTAGAGGCTGTGGCTTTTATATCCATCCTTAAATCATGGGGCCACTAATGCAGGCCCTAAACTAAAGTCAGGTTGGAAATTAAGGAAGCAAGAATGATAGTCTACACCTGGAATTAAGCCAGCCTCTCCGTGATTTAAGAAAGAGCCATGAGGAGTAAGGAATCAAGTGCTGAAAGATTTTCAGCTTTCCTTAACAAGGCACGTGTTGTATTCCTTTTGGGAAGGTTGATGAGTCCTTGAAGGGGGTTATAACTCACAAAGATTCATGGTATACTTTCCCTGTAATCAACAACTGCCTTAAGTTGGTGAATAATTTGATTAAATGAAGTTTTAAATCAAAGACATAAGAGTTTAATTAGGAACTATTCTTGTTCTACTGAAGTTAACAGGCAGCTGTGCTGAATTTTTAACCCTGCCAGGATTTTCACTCACAGGAGAGAGGGACTTCAAAAGAAGCACTGAGATAAATATGTTAAAGAGAAACACAGTTATACCTGCCCTAGGTCACCAGTTGTTTTTGACAGCAGCCACAAGGATTGACTATGTAGAGGAGTCCAGCAGAAGAAAGCATGGATCCTGGAGGGCGATAAAAATTGCTCCAACTGACAACAACAACAAATTTTTCCAGCCTTGGCTGGTGTGGCTCAGTTGGTGGGGTATCATTCTGTGCACTGAAAGGTTGCTGGTTCAATTCCTGGTCAGGGCACATGCAGGAGGCAACCTGTGGAGAGCGGCTACAGTATTTGGACAGGTTCAAGCCTCGGACTAATGAGAGGGCACAGTCCTCTCATTGCCACGTGCAAGTCCCAGCTTGGAGGGCAGAGCCTTCCCAGCACAATTATAGCCAACAGCTGTAGTTGTAAGCTTGAACCTATGGTCCAAACACGTGGCCCCACGTGCCTGAGAGTGTAAACATCTTGACCATGCCTTTATTTTGCCTCGTGGAATCTGGCTATAAAATAAAGACACAGATTGTAGTCCATGGCATTGTCTCTCTCCATCTGAGAGGGCAGTGTCCCACCGAGACCCAGCTTTCTTCTCTTGTCTGTCTTCTCTAATCCTTCACCGCACCCACTCAGGCTCACTGAACCTGGCTGAGCTGGCACGGCACATAAGACGCCCAATCTGGGGCTGAGTATGCCATGGCTGTGCCAGCCCACCACAGCAACCAATTGATGTTCTACTCTCACATCAATGTTTCTCTCTCTCTCTTCCTCTACCTCCCCCTCCCCCTCTTTCTTTCCCTTTTCCTCTCCCTTGCTCTCTCTTTAAAAATCAATAAAAAATATATTTTTAAAAAATTACTCCAAACAAGCAAAGCTGGAGGACACCCTTTCCATGTTTTGATCTCTTTGTTTTTAATACTTTATTTACTTAGGTAACTTTTTCCTGATTCCCAATACTTTAATTCTCTGACTCCTGAACTTCTAGTCTGATGATTCTCAAATATCAACGTGCTAAAGATACATCTGGCCACATTATTTAAAATGCAAATTGTCCCCACTGCTACCTCCAACATTTCTCACTAAGTCTTGGTTGGACTCCAGAATATGCATTTTTAGCAGGTCCTTTGGATTTGACACGGTTGAGATACATCCTAGTTCCAGAGTTACTGTTCTCTCACTTCTACACCCTCCACCATCACTATCTCTTGTCTCATACACCTCAATCCACCTGTTACCTGCTTTTCCAATCTCCCTGCTTCAAGGACTACATGATAAACTTTAAACAAAAAGGACTCTGGGGCATATAAATACACAGAAAGGAAGGCAAAACCTGTGTAGATGTGGTATTCCTTACAACAGTGGTTCTCAACCTTGGCTGCACATTTGAATCACCTGGGAATCTTGTTAAAATCCTCATCATTAGTAATAAAGAAACAGAATTTCTGGAGGATAAGGCCCAGAAATCAGGATTTTAACAAGATTCCCAGGTGATTCTAATGTGCAGCCAAGGTTGAGAACCACTGCCTTAGAAGGATGTTAGCATTTTTACCAAGTAAGGTCAGACCCAAGTCACTCCAGTTCCCAGGAAGCTACTTAATTGTTGGGACTCTTAGAATGCTCTCTAGGAAGTTTTGATGGCCCCTTAGTGCGGGAAACCACCCACTGCCGATACTATCATGAGAGTGCACCAAGGAACACAGAAGCCCGATGGACCTTGGGCATTAGCAGGGCTGACAATAAGCACTTTGTCTGTTGAAATAGTGGTGGCTCAAGGCAAATTCCCTAACCTGATAATCCTTTTACTGTTTACCAAACTTTACCTTTGATATGCCCGTATGCATTGCTAAAAGGCAAATGTGTATCCAAGTAAATAAAAAGCTGATTGGCCAGAGGTCAGTGTGCTCTTCATGAAAGAGACACCCTATGGCCCCCAATGCCTTCTAAATTCGTATTTCTTGTATACTATTTTCATTTGTGTGTTGGCCCCTCCTTCAGATCCTGAACCCTGTCACGAAGGTCGTGGCACCCAAGAATTTAAATCAGAGGTGGATATACCAGAATAAATATTTGATCACAAAACCAGAAGGGGCCTTAGAGATCATTTAGAATTTATAGGTCAGAAAATCAAAACGGAGAGAAATGAAGTACTAAAACCATGGCAAATTCATTAGTAGTGGTTAGTTACATTTCTGAGGATATAATCAGGGTAGCTGACCTGTTTCCATGGGTGGTGTCTGTGTGTGTGTGTGTAAAGGGGTATGGGGAGGGTAGAAACTCTGGAGAATGCTATTGATCCTTGAATGAATCTGGCTTTCCTGGGATTGTAGCCAATTAGTCTGGTTAGGTCCACTCCGATACCAACCACCACAGAGAGCATTATGCCTATAAAATCAACCTGCTATGTTTTATCCTGTAAGAAGCTATGGTCTACCTAACAACATAACATATGAAAACTGAAGGCCAGGCTGGGATAAGGTTACTCACCACCACCCATGTGTTCAGGATCAGCATTACAGAGAAGCCCCCACCTAGTTTCAGATGCTTGCTGATTGCATAGGTAGGTCATTTTAAAAGTGTATTCCTGATATTTTAGATTTTTCAGATGGCTTTTTAATAATAAAATATAAGAAAAATTTTAAACTACAATAAAACTGTATGTCTCAGCTGAGAAATCACATTTTGATTTTTGCTCTCCTGGCTGGCTCTTCACATAAGCAATGCTTTTGAAAGCAGTCCACCAGCTCCTCCTTCCTCCTGTAAAAGGCCAATTTTCTTGTAAAAACATATGTCTACTAGTAGATGCACAAGGTCAAATGTTTATAGTAAGTCCAGCCTGACCTTGTCTTGTATGTCTATAGTGTTGTGAGGGTTGTGTGGATATGCCTTTGCGTGTGTGTGTGTGTGTGTGTGTGTGTGTGAGAGAGAGAGAGAGAGAGAGAGAGAGAGAGAGAGAGAGAGAGAGAGGAGACAGAGAGATAGTCAGCTTTGAGTCTTTTTAAAATTGAGACCTTTAAGAAGGAAACATATGACATAGACATATCATTACTAACGACACTATAATTATCAACATTCATGAAAATAATCAGTAAAGACCCAAAGGACATCTTGAGTGGAACATTTTTGCCCCACTCTTCATTTCCAGGATGAGTAATTTTTTCTAGCCACACTCTTGGCCCCTTTACTCACTGCCAGGGAGAAGAGACTATTAAACTAGAGGATGAAATCTGAGCAAGCTTGCATACCCAACCCTTTGACCACTTGAGAGAGGCTGTCCTGAGAGATGCCACTGCTTCTACATGCTGGAAGTCTTGGTGCGTATCTTGGGTAATTCTGATTCACTCTAGCAGGGGTGGGCAAACTTTTTGACTCGAGGGCCACAATGGGTTCTTAAACTGGACCGGAGGGCCGGAACAAAAGCATGGATGGAATGTTTGTGTGAACTAATATAAATTCAAAGTAAACATCATTACATAAAAGGGTACGGTTTTTTTTTTTTTTTTTTTTTAGTTTTATTCATTTCAAATGGGCCGGATCCGGCCCGCAGGCCGTAGTTTGCCCACGGCTGCTCTAGAGTCTAGTGTCAGTAAACCATTTGGGGAACTCACTATTTTTTAATCTGTTCCCTTTTTGATGTTTCGTTACACTTGGCTTTTTTATAAATATATTTCATATGGAGTATAGAACACCTCCAGAAAGCCTGTGAGAGAGAAGGGCACAGTGACACACAGCTCCTGCCTCATCACATAGCTTCTTTCAGGAAAAAACATAGCAGATTGATCTTATAGGCATAATGCTCTCTGCTACTGAGTTTAATGACAGCTGCTCTGAGGCATTTCCCACACTTGTTACCAGGCCACTTGGCTTAGTAACACACGTGCACTTCTTTTAAATCAAATTCTTGGGCCTCACTTAGGAGCTACTGAATCAATATTGCTGTTGGGGCCTAGGGATGCGCATATTTAACAAGCTTCTCAAGTTATTCTTTCTTATACCAAAGCTTGACAACTATGATGACAGAAACACTTCCTTACTCCACCACACTGTATAAGAGCCCTTCGGATCTCATAGGGAAGTTTCAAAAATCCTCCTCAAATACACACCCCTTCCAGCAAACCTGTCTTAATTTTATAAATTTCCATTCTCCCTCTCAGTAGTGTTTCTCAGTTGGAAGCCCACGGTTAGACTAACGAGAGTCTGTGAAACCTCCAAGATCTATTCAACTGTGCATGCATGTGAATATGTGCATGTTTTTAGAAAGAGTGTCCATAGATTTCAAGATTCCCACAGGGTTCTACAACCCGAACCATTGTTGGGCTTGCAAAATTAGAAGATGGTGTCCATCCAAAAAGACTGATTTGCTCTCTACAACTCTTTTGAATGCCTAAAGCATAACAAAGTACAGTCAAACTTTTGTTAAATGGCCCTATTGGTCTGCATGTCAGTTCTTGATAATTAAGCATTCTGGGGTTAATTTGAATTAAGTGTGCCTCCATTCTAAACTCCCCATGCTATTTGTCTTATACAAACAGAGAACAAAAGAACAGAACCGTCTGTGCTCCTTTTTCAGTGTTAGTTACCTTTGAGGAGCATAGGTGTTTTTGCTTTTCTGTGGAATAAATTAACTAACATTTTCTCTGATGAGAGTCACAGATTCATCTGATACCAGGTGCAGAAAGAAATCGGTGAAACTCTAGACAGATTAAGGATAAAGGAGGACCCCAGGGCACAAAGCAGATGTTGTAAGTAATCACAGAAACAGAAATTGTAATCAGTTCTTCTGTTTTTCAGAGACAATTCTGTTTCTTAGACGAATAGGAAGCCGTTACGATGTTGAATTGCACAGGTGTGGCAAGATACTGTCCTCCCCTCTAACCTTGGAAAGCTTGGAGCCCAGCATCTATAGTCTTTCTAAAATGTAAAGTCATTTAGGAAAAAGCTACATGTTTATTACTGAAAATAATAACTCCATTGACATATAACCTGTTAGTCTACATAGCTATAATTTGAATCCAGGTCCTCCTGAAACTAAAACTCATATTTTTGTATAAAACTCCAATTTTGATATACAATATTCTTTTTTAAAATTTATTTTTATTGTTGAAAATATTACAGATGTTCCATAGTATTCTCAAGAGACTTAACAAGGAGGCATCAAGTGGACATATGGCTTTCTTTGCCAGATCCACTCCATGATAACAGGAAAAAATCATTTTTTCAATACTTCAGTAAGTTCATTTACATACAATTCAGAAAGAGACAAAAGTGGTTATAGAAATAAAATCAGTGGTTACCTTTTAGGGAGAATGACTGATAAGGGCCATAAAGGAGGCTTCCAGGGTAGGAGAAATGTTATATTTTGGTCTGAGTATTGGTTACATGGATGTATCTACTATATCTTGCAGAAATTTATCAAGCTGTACACTTAGATTTGTGCATTTACTGTGTTTATTTTGTGCTTCAAAATAAAACACCCATATCTCTTTTAAGTATTTTAACTCCTTATACAAACAGTAACTATTTCTGTTTTCTTCCTCTCTCTGTTGCTTAAGACTTTCTTAGATTTTTTTGAGACAAAATAAATAGTAGATTTTTTGTGAATGACTCATTTTTGGTTTGAGAGAAACATAAAAGAAGACGGCGACCAGCCTCTCTTCTGTGTGGCATTGGCTCCCTTGTTTCAGGTTTTCTCTTGTTTGCTAACCATTATTCCCATGTTCTGGAGCTCCCAGGACCCAGTGGCGAGGGTCTATCAGTTGGTTGTTTAACAAAGCGATCATTCAACCAAGATTTTTGAGCACTGTGGTTAGGCTTCTAAAAGGGCAATATTATCAAAGAAAGAGAACAAAATCTGCACGTTAGAGGCTCAGAGGTGAATGGAGAGGAGAACCGCTAAGTGTTCCAATGGAAATATGAATTAAATGCTATAAGTGATCAAAGAAAGAAACATGTGATGTAGAGAATACAGGACTTTATATTCAAAGGAAGTTTTATGCAAACTGGTATTCAGGGATAAATGAGAGAGTCCCTGAAAAAAATAAAAAAAGGTCCCACAGCAGGTGATATCTCAATGTCTACTACTTGTTACATATATTCCAAATACTTTGCTATATATACGTATTTAATTTTCACATCATCCCAAAAGATGGGACTATGTTGCCAATTCTATTTTACAGATAAAGAAATAGACAAAGTGGTAACTTGCCCAAAGCCACAAGCCAGGAGTGGACGTGTAGAAGTTTGACCAGGAGTTCTGGAAGTTCTGTGATTCTGCTTTGCAGCAGCCGTGATAAAAGCACTACCTTCTTAGAGATTCTTGTCTCCTCTGAAGGTAAGCCTCGGAGCATGAGCCGGGGGAAATGAGGCTGGCATGATAGCAGGGACTGGCATGTCCCTCCACAAAGGATGTTTGGACTTTATCAAGTGGGGACCCATTGAAGGTGTTGAGTCACGATGAGATTTTTATTTACAAAGATCACTTTTTGCAACAGTTAGTGTAGACGGCAGTGACACAAGATGGGAATCTAAAGTACTAGTCTAGGCAAAACATGATTAAGCCTCTTGAAATACAGCAGTGAGGATAGTGGTGAAGAACAGCATGGCTTCGAGAAGTGGTCCCCAATGTGTGGCCAGGATGGTGGCATTAGCGTCACCGGGAACCTGTCAGAAATGTGTATTTCAAGCCCTACTCTAGACAGGAATCAAAAGCCATAGGAGGATAGCCCAGAAATTAGGTTTACTGACATTTTCAGGTCATTCTGATTCACGCAAGAGTTTACCAACCACTGGCCTAGAGCACTAGTTTTTAACCCAGAACACCTGTTAGACTTACCTGGAAGGTTTTCAAGATTCATTTCTGCTCCACCCACCCATTCTCATTTAGCAGGTCTGTGTGGTGCTTCAGCATGTATGATTTTAAGAGCTCCCTGGGTGATGCTGGTATCTGCCCTGGTTAAGAACAACTGGAACAGAAAATGGAATCTGATCTGGTTTTTACTCCTCCATAAATAGACAGACCCACTTTGCACAACGAGTCTTCCCTGCTTCGGAAACCCCTGAAAGAGTAACTGCTAACGTGCGCACCTGATACCGTGGGCCAGCCCAGCTCTTTACCTGGGGCTGTCCTGTCAGGCCTGCCTATGTGCACAGGGATGATCCTTCCCTCGAGTTCATGCACCATTATGACCTTTTGATGCTTGTGTTCCCTCCAGCAAATACAAACAGGAAAAGTGGCACACCCACTAAATGTTTATTTCTGAAATGTATCAGATAATGGTTTCAGAGTTAATGACTCAGCCCCTAATAATAACACTGTCTTAGGTAGTGAATTCAATTTAATCTGAATTTGTGGGGATAGCGAACGTGTTATACTTGTCAGGACTGAAATTTAGAAAGTACACAATCCAGCCAGAGGAGAGGGGCAGGCAGCTGTACAAAGCTTAGCCCCAGAGTGGCCTCATTTCATACCTGTCTCCTTCCATCACCAGGTTCATCTTTCAGTGCTTCATTAGACCATTTGAGTTGTCTTCTAGGCTTACACCAACATCTACTCTAGAAACATGCAGATGTAACTACATTCCCTGTGCTTGGTGAAAAACTCAGAAACTGTACGGCCTCCAGGCATCCTCTCCTCCCTTGGTATCTCCCCACAGGTTTTAGCATAGAGTCCAATCTCCTTATAATAGGGTGGCACGTAATTTATCATCCAATTCAAATGATTTGAGAATGAAAAGGGATGCTAATAATGACGGGCTGATAATGGAATGAATTGTGACAGCCCAGTCAAACAGGGATGTCCATTAGCCTCCACATGTGGCAGTTTGTGATCCGGCCCCCAGTTACATGGCCAGCACTTCACCCATGTCTACCTTTGTCACAGACATCATTGTAAAGTTGACCCTTGAGCAACAGGGGTTTGAACCATGCCACCGGTCCACTTCTGTAGCAATTTTTTTCAAGAAATACTGTAAAGGAATTTCTGCCGTATGACTTTCTTAATAACATTTTCTTTTCTTTAGCTTTATTTATCTTTAAGAATGAAATACATAAAACATATAATATCCCAAGTATATGCTAACCAACTGCTTATGTAATCAGTAAGGCTTAGGCTTCCAGTCAACAGCAGTTAAGTTTTAGGGGAGCAAAAATTGTAAGTGTATTTCAACTGTGTGTGGGTTGCCCCCACCCCACCCCACCCCATATCTTTCAAGAGTCAGCTTCACATTGTTGCCCTCTGTGTCTCTCCTCCTCCCTTCTACTCTCTCCAAAAATCAATGGAAAAGTATCTTCAGGTGAGGATTAACAAAAAATAAAATAAAAAGGAGTTAATTCTATTATTTCTAATTATTTCAAAGTTATGCAATGTTTTATTATTATTATTTTACATATGAGGAAATGCAAAGAAATTCAGTAGCTTACAGAACCTTTTACAATCAAAAAGAGACAGTCAGGAGTCAAACCCTAATTTATTTGGTTTCCATTTTCAATTTTTTTTTCAGATGGTTGCCTTCCTTAACAACTAATAACTTCCTAAAATATAATAAATGAGGAGTGATTCAAATCCCCATGTATAACAAAACCTGTTTTTAAACATTCCTATGCAGCTCTCTTTATGAAAAACAAATTATTTATGACATAATTCAAGGAAAACTTAGAAGTTTATGGCATAAAAAATGTAAGTTTCCCTCTAATCCTACTCTCAGTTAATCCATTCCCCTTCCCAGAGGTAAATGCCACTGACAAAATCCTGTTTCTACTTCCACAAAATTTTAAGATGAAAACGTAAGTGTGGATTTCTCTTTTTTCCCTCTTAACTTGGAATATATTATATGAAGAACTTTCTTAATGCTTCATTAAGAAATCCGGATAAGTTTTAAACCAAATAGTGAAGTGATCTTGTTATCAGAGAAATGCATGGACGGAATTTCTCCATTGCTTGTAGGAGTGGGGTTCTTGGGGTACCACTGGAATAAGCATTTCCAGAGGCCCCCAGGGGAGGATGAGATGTGGTAGAAAACTTTATTTATGTGACATTGCATCTTTTGGCTTGCAAAGTCCCATTTCCCCTAATGCCATCCTGGAAGAGATAGAAGCAAAGCCAGAGTCCAAAATCTCTGTTCCTTGGTGGAACTGGGTCTGGTGTAGCATCAGGCTAGTTTCAGTCCATCAGTCCATTGTGTGTGGGGTCCACATAGACTTGAGCCATGTAGGTAACTGCAGGAGCGTGAGAGCTATGCAAGCCAAGAGCGTGAACAAAGAGAGCAAGAAAGAGGACTTCTTTGTTTGGGAACTTGTGTCTCAAATTTTCCATACTTGCAATGGCCACGCCTACTCTGGCCAATGATCTGTTCCCAGGTGTGACTGACAGCTAAGTACCTTCCCTACAGTTATCCAAACTTTACTGGACATGATTCTACTGGCCTTCCCTTTGCTCCTTTCCAGTTAATTAACAACCAGGTTTATTACAATGGCATCACTTTCACGTATAAATCTTCTGACCAACATTAATTCATTAGTTACGAGACACAAGAGAGCAGAAGGAACAAAATATACTTCATGCTTAGTAAATTTTGTTCTTGTGGTTGGCAGCTTCCAAGAGTTCAAAATATAATCACTGACGGCCAAGCCTGCTATGTGGAGGTTGACATACACATCTTTGACTCCTAGGAGCGGGTTACCACAAAGCCCCAACGCTTCCATGAATAATGTGGGTTACCAAACTCTTAGATACCTGAGCCTCAGCTTCCTAGTACAAAGTCAAAGCGTTAGACTTCACAAGTCTGAAACCCCATGTATCTAGATGACACTAATACACCAGCAACATCAGGCAGGGCCCTCTACCAGTCTCCCTCCTTCTGTGCCGAAGCACTTCAGACAAACATCACCACCCTTTCTTGCCTACCAACAGGGCCACTTTCTCCAGGGCAGAACGAAAACCAACGTCCAAGAGAAAAATCTGATATAGAGTTACTAAACTGTGGAAGGGAGATCATGGCTCCCCTCACCCAGCCACTAATCATGTGCTTACTCTCAAAGAGATTCACATTGAGAGGGGAAAGAACAATGCCATTTTAATAATAGATATATCTTTTCCACTCCTGAAGTTTTGTTCTTGTAAAAAGAGGTCAAAATAATATAACCCTTGAGCATTCTCCACCTGTTTACTCCTTAGGGAGGTCCTTATATAGTTGGTAAGTCTAGAAAATTAACTGAGTATATGTATTAGTCTGCTCAGGCTGCTATAACAAAATACTATAGACTGGTGGCTTAAACAATGTGTGCTTATTTCTCACAGTTCTGGATCCTGGGAAGTTCACAATCAAGGTGCTGACCTATTTCTTTCTGAAGAGAGTTCTCTTGCAGATGGCCATCTTCTCACTGTGTCCTTACATGGTTGGGGCGGGGGGGGGGGGGCAAATTAAACTGTCTTATGACTCTTCTTATAAGATGGAGCCCTCCCCTTGTCATGACCTTATCTAAACCTAGTTATTTCCCAAAGACCCCAACTTCAAATGCTATTACATTGCAGGGGGACACGATTCATACGTAGCAGTATGCTCAGTTCAATCCTCTTTCTGATCTTAGGAGTGAGCCTGCCCACAAGACTCATGAGTCCCTTTCACTCGTCTATGCCATAAACCTCACTGGGCCAAAAGAGAAAAGCTGCCTGAGTCTTGAGTTTGGTATTAACAGTTCCATTTGGCTCATAAATCTAAGGCCAGGTCCTCTACCCTGGTCTTTATCTTCAATAAAGTTGGTATTCTGGACATATTGCACTTTTTGTAGTTCAATTAACCACTACTGCCAATTCTCCCTTCCACACATAGAGAACTGTGAATGTCTTTGGCCATATGCTCCAAATGAGCAAAGAATTTAGGTTCTTGGAGGGTATTTTTCTCCTTATGAAAGTGTGTGTGTGTGTGTGTGTGTGTGTGTGTGTGTTTTAGAGGGAATTGGTGGTAGTGGTTCATCCATAACTATACTTGTCTAGTATTCTGTGCGCACACACTCATGGGCAGCAATCCGACAGTGTGGCACGAGCCTGCCTTTCATGTAACACATCCTCCACAACACTTGCATCTTTAGAAATCAGAGACTCTGCATGACTCACCAATATTCAAGGGTAAGGTCACTAGTAGAAAAACTGAATAAGGTACACATCCTTTAAGGAAAGGCACAGCCATCAAGGGGAAGTCTAAGGGTCATCCTATCAATAAAAATACATTCAGGAAAAATCACAGAAATACTTTGACTCAACAGGTTAAGAAATCAAGAAACATTTTTATCTCTAATAATGAGATAGAGGGGACAGATCCAGGGTTGATTTATTCAAGGTTCATTTACATATCAAGAGCTCAGGATCTTTTATACCTGACATCACACGTGTCACCTCCCTCAAGGTAGCTTTCTTCCTGGTTCCTAAATGATTACCACTGCTCCAAGCATCTCATCCATCGAGACATGACAAGATTCAGTGGGAAAAGAGGGACACATCTCTTCCTATGTGTTTTTTTTTTAAAAAACAATAGATCCTTCCCTCCAAATCCCTCAGCCAAATTCTTACATGTCAAGGTCCAGAACTTCCTCATGTTCCCCTCCCTAAACCCATCTGAGAAGAAAGGTAATGGAATTAGTATGAATCATATTCCATATGAGTTACAAAGAAAAATCACTCAACAAGCAAGGAAGGAAGAAAGCCTATCGAGTTGGTAACCAACTGTGTCTGTTACACTTACCAGTCCCAATTGATAGGTAATGCAAAAATATCTTCTTCTTAGTAGAATGTAGGTTCACTTCTCATATCCAACTAAAGCCACACATCCCTCCCCCATGTGTGCATGCAGACTTGAAGGTAGAGAGGAGACAGGGACTAAAAAACATTTGATGTTATCAGCTGCATCAGCAGCTTGAGATAGGAAAGCAGTGATCACATTTAATTAAATTATGTAAATCCTTTCCCAAAGGGCTGGTGCTCTTGTTTCTTTTCATAAATGGATGAAATGAACAAATAAATTATAGGAGGACTCAGATTCGGTTCCTTGGGAACTATCACATGGTCTTTGCCAATGAACATAGAGGAGCAGATACAGAGCATTGGCCTTAATAGAATTTCAGCAAGGCAGTAGCCTGGCCAGCCTATCCTGAGGTTTAAATTAGATGTGCTCCTGCCAACACAAGAGCGAATCATTTTGCTGTTCTGAGGGCCCCTTTGCTGCAACCATTTATGTAGAATATACACAATTATTCAAGAAATGTTGGCAGTGATGTTATTGATATTAATGAGATAAGAACCATCTGAGAATGCTAAAATATATCCTATTTTTAGCTAACAATTAAAGACTGTTGCATAATAATCACGCTCTTGAAGCATTTTTTCAAACATTTCAATTTCCATTGACCATATTAATTAAATTTGTTATAATTAAAATATATGATGTTTCTGTATTTTTTGGCGATGATGTTAAGAGCCAACTTGTGGATCGCCTACAGAGACCAAGGAGACTGAGCTTCCAGGTAGCATTGGTCACACGTGGAAGACAGAGTATGAGATTTCATAAGAGAAGGCTTAACTATAATTTTCATCTCTGCTACCGAACTCTGTCTTGTGCGGGTCAGTCAATTACTTTCAAATTGTCTGTTCATCTATAGCGTGATGGCCATCTTATCTGTTGTGTTGGTTTGTTGTATAAAATCCTCAGTGTAGTGCCTGGCATATAGTAAGTAGTTGGGATAATAGATATCAGTATTTATAATGGATTTGAAATTACGTGCTGCTACTAGGCTAAGTGATCTAAACCTAGAAACACATGTAGCACTGACATTATTTTTATAGCCATGCAAATTAAGCTCTTTAACTAGGTAAGAATTCAGAACACAACATCCAAAAGATTGAACTTAGAGTGTCCTGTGATAGACAATTTTATTAGCTCACTCTGGTTGGGCCACAGTGCCTAGATACATGCCAGCTATTATTCTGGATGTTTCAGTGAGGATGTTTTGGATGACATTAACATTTAAATCAATGGGCTTTGAGTGAAGCAGATTTCCCTACATAAGGTAGGTGGGCCTCATCCAGTCAGTTGAAGGCCTGAACAAAGGACTAAGCTCCCCCAAGCAAGAAGGGATTCTGCCTAAGGACAGCCTTCAAATTTGAAGGGTCTCCATGCTATTGGCCTACCCTTCAGATTTTGAACTTGCCAGCTTCCATATCAACTCAGCCAAAACCTTAAAATAAATTCCTTCCACATATATCCGTTCTATTGGTTACTTTCTCTAGATCCCTGACTAATACACCATCTCAGCAAAAAAAGCATGCCATGTGTTAGACTATGACAGCAGTTGGCAGATGTGGTGTTAGCATTGTGGCCCTTTATACTAGTACTAGTATGCTCTGATCCCACCAGGTATGCCCTTTGCCAGTGGATAAAGGAAAACAGTAAATTCTGTGTACCTTCCTTGAGAACCAGGGCCATAACCTACTGCTCTCATTAATTCCTTTCCAAGGACAATTTTGTTTTTGCAATACCAGAGTTTAAAGCCTTATTTACTAATGTCCCCAAAATATATATCTAACTTAACAATGTCCTCTTATTTTATCTCCATTTTGGGTTTCATTCAGCCTTCCTTGTCAAAATGTATTGCCTAACATCTTATTGTCTAACATCTCAATTACCTCCTTCCCTTACTCTATTATTAATCTATCCACCTACCTATCTATCCATCTTCTGATATATTGTCAAGTGTTGCCTCTCTACTTAAGGAGGCAACACTTTTTGTTTTATTTTGTTTTGTTTTGTTGCCTGAAGAAGAAAGAAACTTGTTAGAGAAACAAATCTATAATTTCTAAATGCAAAATTGGGTCCCCTTTTAGCTAATTGTAGAAATACATCTATGCTTTAAGGAGAGCAATGCTTACTCTTCTGGAAATGGTCTATGGAAGGTCAGGATAAAGTTTATGGAGACAAATTAAATTACTTTTTTGAAAAGAAAAAGAAAAAAATTGAGATTTTTTTTCCTTCTTACTCCCACGAAGAGGGTTAAAAAGAGGACTTAATGTTTTCTAGTCCTGGGAGTTTGTCTCTTTGGACCTAGTTTATGTCCATTAAAACCAAAGTCATAGCAAAACTGTATATCTCAGGGTAAAGGTGATGAACACAGTTTAGATTAAGACAAACGCATAGAACTGAGACATAACAGTTCAGCTGTACTTTGAAATGGAAACCAGGGTGTGAAAATATAAGCCTGTGTAACAACCAGGCCACTCGTGTATTAACAAGGTCCTGTGACCTTGAACTTTATCCCTGAGTCCTCTAGAAGCTAAATTCTCAGTGAAATAGCATATTCCTGTTTCATTTTACCAGCAGGGATGAGAATAGACACTCATGTGAGACTTTTAAAAAATCCACTTTGAAATATCTAAGATTTGGGGGTACATCTCTTTGAATATCTAAAAAGTAGCAAATGTTTAGTCATGAGCATTGAAGTTTATTAATACTATACTAACCTTTTAAAAAGAGTGAATTCTTTTATCCCAAAGTTTTGAGGAAGAAAATAGTTGTGGTGGGCAGAATTCTAAAGATGTTCCCCCAAGATCCTGTCACCTGCTTACTCAAGCAAACACTATCTAGGTAGGACTGAGAAGTGATTCTGCAGATGTAATTGAGGTGATGGATCTGAAATTAGGGAAGGTGTCTTGTATTATCCAGATGGGACCAATCTTTAAAGCAGAGAAAGTTTTCCAACTAGAGTCAGAGAAGAGATGAAGCAGAAAAGATGCCACAGAGACTGGAAGGAAGCCAGTCAGCCTCTCAAAGCTGAGAATGACCCCAGTGCACAGCCAGCCAGGCAACCGAGACGTCAGTCCTACAACCACGTAGAACTAAATTCTGCCGAACACTTGAGAGTCTGAAAGTGTTTTCTCCATGGCCTCCTGATAAAAGCCTAGGGTGGCCAGAACCTTATTGCAGCCTTGTGGGACCCAAAGCAGAGCTCTTTGAGCCTCAGGGTTCCTGATTTCACAACAGTAAATCGGGGTGGTTTTAAGCTGCTGAATTTGTCATAGTTTGTTACAACAATACAGTAATACAATACTAACCTAGTACTTAGAAAAAATAACTCCTTATCTTTTCAATTCCCTCTATTTCCTCCTCCTCTAAAGAAGCAAGAGCAGTTTTCAAAGGACCCACAAGAGGGAAAAATCTATGCTTTGCAGATGCAGCCCACAAATTTAAATTTGCCAAGAACGAATTATTCAAGTTAGTATTTCCCCCTAAAATCAGGCATGTAATAGGAACAAGCACACATTAATACTGAGAAGGCAAAGCTCCACATTCTCACTCTGCCACTTACAAGTTTATGTGACTTTGGGCACATCTTCAATCCCTTATAACATAGTTTCCACCTGGTAAATGGGGGGAAATATACCGTCATCACAGTGTCATTGTGAGGACTAAAATTTTTTTAAATGTATCCCTTATGAAAGTTTTGTAAATGATTTTTTAAAATACAGAAGAATAAGACTCTATCACCTAAATTCATCATTTTGTTATTATAGAAGCAATCTATATCTATTGCAAAACAAATGAGAAAACCCAGATGAGACAAATCATTTTTTTAAAAAAGATAAAAGCAGAATTTGACATTTTAGAGTAATTCCTGTCAATATTTTGGTGTATATATTCTTCCCGACCTTCTATTTTTGCATCACATAATGCATATGTGATAAGCAAAGTGTATATAAGGGATGACAGGGAATCTTAATGATGGTTTTTCTTCATTTTCATCACTATAAAGCAATCAGAAAGGAGAATGGATTCACGTTTTCTTTCCCAGGGAAACTAGAAATCGTCTTTCACAGACTCAGTTTGCCACACCGGGGCCTTCTCTTCCCATCCCCTAAAGGGGAGAAATTTCCCTTGACTGGGAAGAGAGGGTCCCCTAGGTCCCTTGTGATGGGGATCCTCCTGGGCAGTCCAAGAGGATAAGGCAGGGCCTCCACAGAGAATGGCTTCAGTGACCTCTGAGGTCTAAATCAGGGTCAGCAAAGATTCACGCCCACACAAAACTCATGGGCAGATCACCTTCCCCCTAAGTACATGCCATCATGAAATTCTAAAATGTGCCATTGCTTATATCCAAAATATGGAGTAAAATATTTTTACTCATGAAATAGTTTCACAAAATGTCTATAACCTGTTTTTACTTCCCACTGGATATCTTAACCTTTTTTTGCATCAATAAATGTAGAGCTACACAATCATTCTAATAGCTACATAATATGCTTTTGAATAGGTGCTCCATAATTCTTTTTTTATTATTCCTTATGCAATTTATATTCTGAATAGGACAGACATGAAACAAATACATGGCAAATGCGTAATTACAAATGGTGCTTGTGATCAGGGGTTTTAACAGAGTAACTTAACTCAGCAGAGGGAGGCAGAGGGTTCTGTTGTGATGTTGCAGCTGAGGCAGGAGTGATGAATTTGAGGTAGCTGGTCAGCGAGTGGTGTGTGGGGGCAGCACTCCCGGCAAAGAGAATATTAATAACATATTTTTGGACATTTCCATTAAATCCAAATTTTCATGGTTGCAAACAACTGTGTCGTCAAGCTCCATTATCTGTAATGTAATGAAAGAGAACGTCAAGCTGACCTGCGTTTTATCAGGACCAGAGCCAGGATGTTGAGAGGCACCTTGATGGAGGTCACAACGAGGACACTTATTTGCATCCACTGAAGAATGAACGCTTTCTCCGTACGGCCTGCCACTAGCACGTGGTCTCTTCTGCAGCTTTGTGGTATCTCGCTCTCTGTTACTTATTTTCTGATGCTTTTCAATTTGGTTTCCTCAAAGAGAGTTAGCATCTTGAGAGCAAGGCAGCAAATACTGCCTTTCATAGCCTCAGCCTTTTTTTCAAGATTCAGCAAAATCTAAATGCGTTAACACTTACGAATGTGACTACGAGACCTGATTTATAGGCGAAACACATATTAAGGTGAAAGAACTTTGTTAAAATATGAACTAGACTTACTTTTAAATTTATATTGTGACTTGGCCTCTCCCAAAACCGTAAAACTGAATGGTTCAGTACTACTTCTAACACCTAAGATTTGGTTTCTGTGATTTACAAGTCAGCTGGACAATGAATGCACCTTCCAGCACCAATGAAGATGGCCAATTTTGCAAGGAGGGCTGTATAGATGGGTTTCTGCAATTTTTCCTCTTCATGACTTAATACATGTAATATAACTTCACAGGCTCATGGTTTACTATAGTTTAATGCTCAAACTTTTATTCAGTTTCCAGGGGTTGAATTTTCTTAATCATATAAAATTATGTCTCCAAGCATAAATTTCAAGTACATTTAAATAAGTCTAAACATTGAACAAAAAACATTTGCAGAGGGAAATCTCATGCGTTGAATCTGAGTGACAATGTCCTGATACAAGGCCAGAACAAATCAATACAATTATTTCGTCGAATTGTTCCTTGGTCAGATGTGGTCCCATCATCTGGCTGCTGTGCTTTCTGGCCCAAACAGCTTGTTAGCTAGGAGACTCTGGACAGATAACTGGTGTGTCCTATGGCCTGGCTTCTGACCTCTTCTCTCTTGAACCCCATAAGCAAGCAGACACAGAGAGTTCCTAATATTGGAAGGTTGTTATCTCTGAGTAGCCAGGAATAAGCCCTTAGTGTAGAATCTAACTATATCATCATGAAAAGCATGGTCCGGCTACCACGTCTTCAAAGTTCCACGTAACAAGGAGAAAGCAGAAGTATCCGGGAGAAAATCAATACAGTCCAAAGGCGAGTCTTGTCAACACAGTGCTGTACAGAGACCCCAGGGCACCCCGAAAACGTGTCTGTCCAACCTTCACCTATTTCCAATTCCTTTAATGGGGTCTCAAAAGTTCATCTTCACACGCATTCTTTAACAGATGAAGAACCCAGGAAAAACCACAGTGTTCTTCCTCCTACCTGCAACATGTTACAGGTGCTTTTCTGGTTTCAAACTGAGGCTAGCTTTGAAAGGGGGGAAATGTTATAAAAAGGAAGCAAATCAAAGAGATGTGTAACATGGCAGGGGAGAGAGCTTTGACAGTTTTGCCTCAGTTCTTCTTGCTGGGATGCGGAACAGTGAATCATCCTTACACACACACACACACCCCACACAGTATATGTGTTGTGTTTTTTAAAATAAATCTTTATTGTTCAGATTATTACAGTTGTTCCTCTTTCCCTCCCCCACATAGCTCCCCTCCACCCGGTTCCCACCCCACCTCCTGTCCTTACCCCCCTCACTGTCCTCATCCATAGGTGTACGGTTTTTGTCCAGTCTTTTCCCGCACTCCCTTCCCCCCAAGAATTGTCAGTCCACTCCCTTTCTGTGCCCTGTTTCTATTCTATTCACCAGTTTATTCTGTTCATCAGATTTTTTATTCACTTGATTTTTAGATTCACTTGTTGATAGATATGTATTTGTTGTCGCTTTGTTGTCCATAATTTTTATCTTTACCTTTTTCTTCTTCTTCCTCTTCTTAAAGAATACTCTTCAGCAGTTAGTTACCTATAAAGGAGTACCCATACAACTGTCAGTTGATTTCTCAACAGAAACTATGCAGGCCAGAAGGGAGTGGCAAGAAATATTCAAAGTGATGAATAGCAAGAACCTACAATCAAGATTACTCTACCCAGCAAAGCTATCATTTAGAATTGAAGGTCAGAAAAAGAGCTTTACAGACAAGAAAAAGCTAAAGGAGTTCATCACCACCAAACCAGTATTATATGAAATGGTTTTTTATTTAAGGTCAAATTTTAGAAAATCCCCAGATGATGAAACTGTCTCTTTCTGAGAAGCATCCAAGAGTTGCTGTGCAGTTTCCACTAACTCAGAGCCCTCAATGGGATCTTCCTGATCTGTCTGTCTCCCAAGGAGAGAGCACACATTAATGTAAAGGCCAGCCTTGTTGGTGATTGTAATTATGTGGAAGGTAAAATAAACCAGTCACTGTTTTAATTGACTTACCAGGATGAGTGGATGGAAAGAAAAGAAGATTCCGAATATACCCCAGGACATGCATTGCATTTCATTAGGATATTCTCTAATGAGCTCCACATTGGGTCCTGTAGCATGCCTATGAGGTGCACATGGAATGACTGTGAAGTAGTGAATATTCATCTGAACTATTTGATTTTCTGGTCTGTCTCAGAAGATACAAATAAAGGGGTCACTGGAAAACTTACTCGGGCCCAAATAGAATCTTAGCTTTCTAAAGGAGGAAGGGGCAAAAGAGCTGATGGCCAGACTGAATTTCATGTTAGTAACACAGACCACATGTGTATGAACTTGGATTATAGTTTACTTCTAAAAGTTCCAGTTTCCATATTAACTCACAAGAGTGAGATACCTTACAAGCCTTCAGACAAAAAAAAAAAAAAAAAAAAAAGTGATTTATGATGGGCTAGAGTCTTTTCCCTGAATCCTTTAGTACAATTGTTACTGAGTTTGACAAATGGAAAGACACTGTCATTCTTTATATGGTCTCCTTGGTGGTTGAAACCTTTGATTCAAACAAAAATAAGAGGCCTTCCCTGGGAAGCAGGCCTAAGCCAGAAGGCAGAAATCCCCTGAGGGGTCCCAGACTGCAAGAGGGCGCAGTCTGGGCTAAGGGACCACCCCACCCAGTGCACGAATGTCATGCACTGGGCCTCTAGTCAACAATAGTCAGCAGTGGTTAACTCCTAGACACTCTTGTTAATCCACAGCAGCTTCACCACCCCCTGCCCTCACTATCCCTACTGGATTTTGAAGTAAATCCTAGACGTCATTTTATTTACTCTGTAAACATTCTATGTTTATCTCTAAAGATAGTCTTTAAAAATATATAATTGCAATACTATCATCATCCTTAAAAATGATCCCTTTTTTTAAAATGTTATTTTACAATTTGTTTTCATCAGGATTCAGATGTACATTGTAATTATTTTTATGTCTCTTAAGTCTGTTTTAATCAATAGATTGCTCCTTCATCTTCTTTTCTTCTTTCTTTGTAATCTATTTATTGAAGCAACTAGGCCATTTTAAGAGGACTGTATTTTATTTGCTAAAAACTGAACTTTATTGGTTGCCTCTCTGTGGCATCATTTAATCTGCTCCTCTATCTCCTGAATAAGCTGTAAATTGGTAGTTAGATCTAAAGGCTTGATTCAAGTTTTTGTTATTTTTATTTTTTACTAGAGGCCTGATGCACAAAATTTGTGCAAGAGTGGGCCTTCCTCCCTCTGGCTGCCAGCACCAGCTTCCCTCTGGCACCCGGGACCCAGGCTTCCCTCTGGCACCCAGGACCCAGGCTTCCCTCCAGCCACCAGTAGGCATCTGGGACCCGGGCTTCCCTCATAACCCCGGCTTTGTCTAGAAGGTTGTCCGGAAGGACGACCGGAAGGACATTTGGTCTAATTAGCATATTACACTTTTATTATTATAAATTATTCTGGCAATAATGTTTTAAGAGTAGTTTGCACACTTCCATCAAGAGACATATGTCTGTCTTTCTTTTTTGATGTTAACAATTCATAATTACTGCCTAAGTCCATTATTTCTGAAAGGGTCACAGAAATGACAATATTCAATTCTATTGTTCTTTCTTCATTCACTTGCTAAAATGCATCCATAAAGAGAACATTCTTTTATCAACATTTGATTACCCTGACAGAATCCAGAAAGAAAAGCAGGATAAAAGTTTTATTCTATTCCTTTATTCACCAGTTTTCAAAACAATCCATTGGGTATCTAGCATTCTCCAAGGGTGTCTAATGACACCATTATTTTAGAAATTACTATTATTATTAACTTACAGATTTAAACATACTTGATGTATTTTAATCAACTACATTTGTTTTACTTTGGCCAGTGGCAACTTCATCAAGCTGACCCCTGAGTCTTTTTGACATGTCCTAATAATCTTTTAATTCATCCTTGATTTTCAGTTTTTTTAAAAAAGAACACTTTTTTAAAAGTTTTTAAATTCAAGTTTTGTGGGGTTTTTTATCTGTCCCAGTTGAGGCTCACACTTGTGAAAGTAGCTATGCTAATAGCTGTCAACTGCCATGACACTTTCCAGAAAAGAGAGTAAAAGAACCACCTAGTCCACCCACAGGGACACAAGGAAATAAGAAGTCATTTTGTTTTAAGACACTAAATTTTAATTTTTAAAACTAAAGGGCTATATAATCTTCAATATACTTACTTAACTCCATTATGGTTGTTGTTTTTTAATTTTAACTTCATAACATTATAGTACCACTTCATAGCATTATATAGAGATTCAGCATCCTATATAATAAAAGCCTAATATGCTAAGTGTCCAGTCTCCCAGTCGTCCATTCAACCAATCAAAGCATAATATGCTAATAATATGCTAAAGCCGCTCAACCACTCACTATAACATGCATTGACTACCAGGGGGCAGACAGTTGACCAGTCGACCAGTCACTATGACATGCACTGACCACCATGGGGCAGATACTCCGACTGGTAGGTTAGCTTGCTGCTGGGATCGGGCCAGTCGGGACTGAGCAAGACAGGTTGGATACGCCCTGGAGCCCTCCCGCAGTCCCTCCCCAGCTGGCCAAACTCCTGCATCCCTCCCTGGCCCTGATCATGCTCCAGTGGGGTCCCTTGGCCTGGCCTGCGCCCTCTCGCAATCAGGGACCCTTCAGGGGATGTAGGTGGCCAGTTTCAGCCCAATCCCACTCACCACAGGAGCTGCCCCCTGGTGGTCAGTCTATTCCCACAGGGGGAGCACTGCTCAGCCAGAAGTCGGGTTCATGGCTGGCGAGAACAGCGGTGATGGCAGAAGCTTCTCCTGCCTCTGTGGCAGCACTAAGGATGTCTGACTAAACTGACAGGTGGGCATGTCCTGGACTTCAAGAGGGCACAGGCCAGTCTGAGGGACAACGCCCCCCCCCCCCGCCCCCAAGAGCACAAATTTCATGCACCAGACCTCTATTTATAAAGCTCTATTTTAAAGTTCATTTATAAAGCTGTATAGCACTTCATTGCACAGACATATCACACTAGACAACCAATCCTCTACTGATGGCATTTAGTCTGTTTCATTCTTTTGCCATTGCAATAATGCTTCAGTGAAAAGCCGTGTGTGTGTGTGTGTGTGTGTGTGTGTGTATCTTTTTACAGGTTGTTATTGTTGTTATTGTTGTTGTTGTTATTGTGTGTGTGTGTGTGTGTCTTTTGACAAGGTTCTTTTGATAAAGAATAAAATAGAACTTGCAGAAATAAAAGAAATAGACAATTAAAATTAAAAAAGTTACGTAACCACTTCTGAAGACAGAACTAGTGAATTAGAATATAAATCTGTTAAATTGAATGAAATACAATAAAGAGCCCCCAAAAAAGAAAGTATGAAAGACAAGATTAAGAACACAGAGAATAGATGGAAAAGTGCATTGGTAATGAAAGTTACAAAAGAGATTATGTGAGTCTGGGGGAGAAGCAATAGTTGAAGAGTGCTGATACTATTTAAAACAATGAAATATAGGTCATCTAAGTTGGTACACAAGTCTATGAGTTTAACTAAAAGTTCTTGCTAGACATACGATAGTAAAATTGCAGACACCAGAAGCAAAAAATCTAAAAGGAGACTGAAAGAAAAGAAATGACCTACAAAAAAGCTACATTTATTCTGACAGCTGCTTTTCCAACAGCAACAGTGGAAACTAGAAGCAAAGTGAAATAATGTATTCAAAGAG
Organism: Myotis nattereri; assembly: GCF_964212035.1. Lineage (NCBI taxonomy): Eukaryota > Metazoa > Chordata > Mammalia > Chiroptera > Vespertilionidae > Myotis > Myotis nattereri. The sequence goes on along the minus strand of NC_138086.1, from coordinate 27,306,184 downwards.
TTGACAGAAGATAACTGTCAGCCTAAAACTATATACACAGTTGTACTTCCAGAATGAAAACAAAAGAAAAATATTTTCAGGTTAAAAAAAAAATGATCCTGAAGAATTTTACTGCCAACATACCCTCATAAAGAAAAGAAAAAGCCTAAAAGATATACTTTGAGAAGAAAGAAAATAATCTCAGAAGAAAAGTCTACTCTGAAGGGGGTAATGGCAAGCAAAATACAATTTTAAACATGTGAATACATGTGTCAACATGGATATGTATAAAAATAATAACGTATAATTTATAGAATTATCAAAGTAAAATCATATTAAAATATCAGATAATATGATAACATTTTGGAAATAGGTTATTTGAGTTATATGTACATTAAAATTTCAAGGCTAACCATTAACAACCTAAAGTAGATGACTTCCAAATAAGTAGAGAAGAAAAACCCACCACCATGGTGGATGAATCTCAGTAATTAGCAGATCAGTAAACTAAAAAGGAGATCAGTTAAGACAGAAAATTTGAGCCACGCAATTTAGAAGTTTGGTTAATGGATTTGTATAGAACCACATTTCAATGTTGTAGACTGCATTCTTTGTCAGCACAAAGTGATATTTATGGAAATTGCCCATCTATTAAACTATGAACAAATCACACATACACACAGCAAATGAATTGGAAAAAATATAGACCGTGTGTTCTATATTTTTAATTTAAAATATAACGGGAAAAAAAAAACTCCAGATTGCTTAAATTTAAAAAAAAAAAAACACTTCAAGGAAGAAATCATAATGTAAACTATAACTACTTAAAAGTGAATTATAATAAAAAATTGCATGTGAAAACCAATTAGTGTAATTAAAGTTGTTTTTGAAAAAATTTAGTCTTCAAACTTATATTTGAAATTTTTTAAAAGAACTAAAAAGTAGTGAGTTATACATCCAATTTTAAAAGTTAAAATAATACTATAAACCCCAAATGCAGTGAAAGGAAAGGGATTGCTCTAAATTGAATGTTTGTATCCCCCACCCCAATTTATATGTTGAAATCCTAACTCCCAACGATGATGGTGTTAATAGGGGAGACCGCTGAGAGATGAGTAGGTCTCGGGGTGAAACCCTCAGGATGCGACTGGTGCCTTTTAAAAAGAGGGTCCAGAGAGATCCCCTCCAGATCCTGAGGACAGACAGCAAGAACACCCAGCTCTGAACCAGGAAACACTTTCAATAGAAAACTACTGTGCTGGTGCCTTGATCTCGGCCCTCCAGCCTCCAGACCCGAGATAAATAAATATCTGCTGTTTATAAGCCACCAGTCTGTGGTATTCTGTTATAACAGTCCGAATGTATTTTTTACAAAAAGAGAGAGTGAGCAGAAATTAATGAAATAGGCAAAAAAACAAAGATACAAACTGCCAAACCAAAATAATACAACACGCAGTTTAATGTAATATATATATGAAACATAGCACAGATAATCAAACAAAGAAATTCACTTGGTTAAAAAATAAAAATAAATTGAAAAAAACTGAGTATATATTTTAATAAATTTGGTGCCCAGTGAAAGAGGGACTAGTATTTGTCTTCTTACCCCCAAATCTGAAAATGTGCTAATTTCAGATCCGGATCCTTGAAAGGGCAGCCCAGGATGGGATTCAGAGTGTTGTGGGGGAAGCATGAAGATGAGGCCCCCAGGGAGCAGGGGGCTCCAGGGGGAGGAAAGCCACTGCAGGGAACACGCTGACCACAGACTTCCTGCAACCCCTGGATGAGGTGCAAGCATATTGTGTGGCAAGCAGATTCCTAATCTGTGTTCTGTCAAGCTTACAGATGTGACCTGCAATGCTATGACTTTTAACTGGTTTCCTCACTAGTCAACCTCCCTATCTTTATTCTGTGTTAATATTGCAAATCCCAAGAAAAATACTCTTCAGCTGGTTCCAAGTTGAGCTAGATGGCGAAACAAATCTCTAAGAAAGGGAAACTTCCTAATCTGAGCAAAGAAAATGTTAAATGTGCTTACTGTCAAGATGAGTTCCAGCTTTTGGGAACCAAAAGAAGAATTCATGAAGAGATGCTAAAAATCTACCACCGAATTGCAATTTGTAAACAACTTCAATAAAATCAGCCCGGGAAACCACAGGAAAGATTTTTTTTTTCTTAATTCAGCTTTATTGACCTCCTTCTATTCAAAGCACTAATATTTATGTGGCAGAAATTTCCAACTGCCTCTTAAAAATTGGTTCATTTCGTTTTAAATGAGAGATTATGCCACAGACACAGAGAACAAGCCTTTTCCACACATTTTTGATGAGTGTTTCTTCTCCCAATAGTAAACACAGTCACCCAACAGCATCCCTCACCTGGTGTAGCTGTAGGGGAAACAGCTGCAACTATTCTCATACTCAGAGGAGACATTTGTGAGCAGACATGTCCCATTCTAAACAACAACAAAATAGGGGCTGAGAGAAAGATGGAGCAGCAATTCAGTGAAAGAGAGAAAAGGAGAGAGACAGAGAAAGAGAGGAAAGAGGCTCATCATGCCTGAGAAGAGATTAGAACGGACACTTCACAAAAGAAGCTATATGAATGGAAAAAAATCAAAAGATGCTTACCATCCTTAGTCATCAGGGAATGCTAATATAAACTACAATGAGTTACTACTGCACAGCCATACCATGGCTCAAAGGAAAACTAAATTTGGCAAGGACGTAGAACAAACAGACCTCTCACACATTGCTGGTAGGAATGTAAAATGGTGCAGTCGCTCTGAAAATACTTGGACTGTTTCTTATGAAATTAAACATGTGACTCAGTAATTCCACTCCTAGGTATGTACCCAAGAGAAAAGAAAACATACCTCCATAGAAAGACCTCTACATCAATACTCATAGCAACTTTATTCATGATAGCCTAAAGCTGGAAACAACTCAAACGGCCAGGAGCAGATGAATGAATAAACAAATTCATTCAATGGAATGCTACTCATTAACAAAAAGGAATGAACGACTGGTACAGGCAATATCACCAATATATCTCAAAAAACACTCTGGAAGCCAGAAACAAAGAATACATACTGCATCATTCCGTGCACGTGAAACTCTAAAAAATGCAAACTAACCTACAGAGACATAAAGTGGACCAGTGGCTGCCTGGGACAGAGGTGAAGAGGTATTGGATGCAAAGGAATATTAGGGAATGCTGGGAGTGATGAAAATACTCTGCGTGGTGATGGGGATAACAGTTGCATAAATGTTTACATTTGTCAAAACTCATCAAAGGTTACACTTAAAAGATAGGTGACTTTTATTAAAGATGAATTATATCTCAAAACATATTTTAAAGTTTTTATTAAATGTGATTTTTAACTCGAAATTTTTTTTAAAGGTTTTTAACACATGCACACAAAGAGAAGTTACTTGGAAAGAATGAAGGAGAAGGTGAGGGAAGTAGAGGAGAACAAGCTTTATTTGTCTTTGAAAACAGGTCAGAGTTAGTAGTGGATACACGGTTGCCATACCATTTTACTTAAGGTCAAAAGGAAAAGGAAGCCAGCCCTTGGCTCGGACCAGGCTGATAGGACATGCCCAGGGCTGGCCACAGGCTTTTTCCCTTGGTTGTTCTGAACAACTATTTTATCCACGAGTGAGGTTCTTTCAGTTCTAATATTTGTGACTCTGGGTTCTGTAATAATGTTTTGAAATTTATTTAGCAAACCTACAGAAAACTTACAACTAGAAAAGCTAGCTAGCTAATACTTCTGATGACAGATTCAGGATTCAAAGTCATTTTGACAGAGAAACACTGAACTGAAACTGACAAGATGAAATTTAAAATGGCAAATCACTTGAAGTTAGGTTTAAAAATTCAATTGTGCAAACAGAGTTTTGAAATAATCTGGCTTCCTTTAAGAAAAAAGAAAAGCGTCCATTTCCCAAAGGAGAAAAATCCTTGTAATAGATTATATGTGTGTATGACTCCATTTACATAAAAGTATAGAAAATGCAAACTAATCTATAGTGGTATAAAGCAGAGCAGTGCTTGCCTAGGGTCAGAGGCACAGAGGCTGTTGACAGAAAAGGAACCTCAGGGATCTTTTGCGGTAGTGAAGCATACACACACACATATATATTTTATTGCCTAGTGAGTAAGCCAGATTGTTAAGTAATTATTAAAAATTCCATACAATGAAGAGAAGTATAAACATCCAGAACACTGCAAATCATAGCCTCATTGAGTTCTGTATTAATTAGACCACATCTGAAATACCATGTTCAATTATGAAAGGCAGATTTCAAGGACGATACCCATAAAAGAGAGACAAAGCTCATGAGCGATCCTTCAAAACATGTCATGGACTAGAAGACAAGAGGGAAGAGCACCATAATAGTCTCCAAATATTTGACCAACTGCAACATACAAGAGAGAGTGTAATGTTTTACAAATTAGGATCAATGTAAGTTACAAAGCAGGGGGGGAAAAGCTTAAAATAAGAAGGAAGTTGACTGTATCAGCTAGTCAATAATGGTATGAACTATCTCTTGATGTCCTGTGTAACCTGACTTTGGAAGTAACTGTGCAAAGGATGCAGAATCAAATTATAGAAATATCATAGTAGGACTCGTACCATTAGGTAAGAAGTGACACTAGATGTCGCTGATTAGAAAATCAGGAAGTGGGATTGGATCCAGCCTTAAAGGTGAAAAATATATGTAAAGGCAGAAAAAGGGGGGAGGGAGGTGGTTGAGAAGAGGAAACAGCACATGTAATAATGCAATAATGTGAAAGTTTTTTTTAAAGAGTTAAATATGTAGAGATAGCATAAGACACCAATTTGCCTGAAACATAGAGTTCTTGTTAAGGAAATGTACCCAAATTAGGCTGGGTAAGTAAGAAAACCTTGATGTTAGGACAGGTGGCTTAATACTTGACTATGCTGAGCCAAAAGCTAGAAGGTGATGCTTTCAGTACATTTTAGAGTCGAATGCCTAGTTTCTTTGTTCAATTCATTAAGGGAGGTAATTTAAGGGAAGACAGCCACAGAATCTGCCCATGAGATTAAGAGGGAAACAGTCCTTCGAAGAAGAATGGAAAGAGGGGAGAGTGTTGAGAAACAAAGAAAAGACTGAAAAGATAAAATGGAATCATCATCAAACCCAAATCCTAACCTGGGTTTGGCAAATTTAATGCTAAACTCTAATTTGTATGCAAAGGGAAAAATGAAGAGAAGGAGGTAACTGACAGCCTAATAAAGAATTTACGGACAACAGAATGACATCAGTAATCATAGCAACAACTGAGGAGAAAGAGGGCTGATCTTTTGAGTTGATGGTATGTGTCCAAGTTGCCCATAGAACAGACTGTAGGCATGTGGGAAATTCGTCTCAAGGGGATGTTTGTTCTGAAAGAGAGAGAGTACACAGCATGTCTGAAGTTCTTTATTTGGTCTATTTGTGTTTCTCTGTATTTGTTAAGATAGATGAATTCTCTGCTTCATTGAACACAATAGTTAAAGCAAGTGAAAATTAAATGTTGACTCAGTTTGATTAAAGTATAAATCTAAATGCAGCATTGGGAAAGAGAATCAGAGAGTGAGAAGTATGAAGGAGTCATTAAACATTTATATGCACAGAAATTTGGCTTCTTAATGTCCTTGGATGGGCTGGAAGTCATCAAGTCATAGACATGACAGTTTTACTTAGGCCTGCGTAATACACCCTATGCATCTAAAATTCAGAAGCTGGACTTGCCTCCCGAGGCCAAAGGAAATTAAACCCCGAAAGCAGTGGTTCTCAACCTGTGGGTAGCGACCCCTATGGGGGTCGAACGATTCTTTCACAGGGGTCGCCTAAGGCCATCGGAAAACATATATAATTACATATTGTTTTGTGATTAATCACTATGCTTTAATCATGTTCAACTTGTAACAATGAAGTTGGGGGTCACCACAACATGAGGAACTATATTAAAGGGTCATGGCAATAGGAAGGTTGAGAACCACTGCCTTAAAGCCTAAAGCAAGAGGCAAAACAGCTCAAGCTTTTGTCTTTTACAGAGAGAAAAAAATGGAGGCTGCAGTCAGGCACTGGTATTTTCAAATGGTCGGTATATGTATGAAAATATGTAAAACTTAGTCAAATAAAAGTAAATTAAATCAATGAGATATGTCTAGGAGATTGGTAAAAATTAAGATGAATAATATTTCTTAGTAATGGGGAATGGTGAAATGGGCCTACTGTAGGAGAATGAAATTCTCAACTTTCTGAAGTGCAGTCTAATATCTTGCACATATATTTGATCTAGTAATTTCACTTCTAGGAAAATATCCTGAGGAAATTAGGAAAGATTACAAACAAGTAAATACAAAAAAAGTCTAAGGAAACATTGATGGTACAATATTGCAAACAATTTAAATGCCTATGAAGGGAAATTGGTTTATGTATGCTTACTTATAAAGTGAAATACTACGTAACTGCTTAAAAGGATGAATTTACCATTATATGTTACTATTCCAATATATATTAATAATTGAAAATGAGATTGAAATAGATTTACAAAGTGCTATGCTATACTATACATTAAATTTGTTTCAATTTGGGGTAAATAAGTAATCCATGAAAAAGTTTGTGTTTATAACTGTCAAATTGTATCTGGATAGATTCATGCAGTTTTCACTTTCTAGTTCATAAAGATAGGCTTTTTTACTTTATGAACTATGAGCTTGTATTATTTTGTAATCAGCAAAATCAATTAAGTGATTCAATGTAGTAGATTCCAATATATTCCCTAAATGAAGTTGTAGCCATACAAGCAGGTGACTGAAGGAGAAGTAGATGGAGGTCATTGGAGTTGAGGAGCTTAATCATCTTTGAAGCTAGATCATTATATGTGTCATATAGATGCACGATGGTGGCAAGAGATTGAGTAGAAGAGACTGAATCATACCATGACTTTAACAATCCAGCCCTGGCTGGTTTGGCTCAGTGGATAGAACGTCAGCCAGTGGACCAAAGGGTTCCAGGTTCAATTCTGGTCAAAGGCACATGACTGAGGTTGCAGGCTCAATCCCCAGTAGGGGGCGTGCAGAAGGCAGCTAATCAATGATTCTCTGTCATCATTGATGTGTCTATCTCTCTCTCCCTCTCCCTTCCTCTCTGAAATCAACAAAAATATATATATTAAAAAAAAAAAAAAACAATCCAGAGAGTGATGGACAACGAGGAAGGCCAGAGAACAGTATGGAAGTGGCTAGTAGGGGGCCAGATGACATTAGCATGATCCAAAGTAATTGAACCTGCACTGATTTTTTCCAAATCTTCTACACTTCATCTTCATTATATTTGTCTACTCTTTGATTTCATGACAACCATGGAAGGACAGATAAATTATGCTAGAATGATAGATAAAGATTGACAGCCCTGAGTCATGGTCAATTCGCTGCCATAACCAGAACAATCAGTGATCTTTGCAACATCAACTGAATTGAAAAAGGGAGTATTTGATTTGTTTTTGGAAGTGACGGAAAGAGCTAAAAGCAGGACATATCAGAATAATTCCTGATTCAGATAACCTGGGCAGTGATCTGCTTCATTATTTGACCATTGTCTATCATGATAGCTAAAATAAAAATTAATGGCAGAAGAGTTGACTTAGACCTGTTATATAGACCAAGCCTGAATGTATATGCCATGGACATATGTTATTTTTCCAACTTTTATAAATCAATTTGCTGGGGAAAGTCTTACAGGGCAACCATTTCACCTGTTTATAAACTATTCTACCTTGAGACAGAGAGACAGAGACAGATATTGCCTCCCCTAAGCAATGTTGACTCACAAATGTGCAAATAAATTAAATAGATAAATGTGTGTTTTCATTTACAAGGCCTTACTGAAAAAATATAAAGTGCACATTATGCTTTTATGATAAAAAGTAGTGGCAAGTGTCCAGGTGCTTAAGGGTTTGTTTGTTGTTGTTTCACTGTTTTTCCATGTTCTACCTCTACCTAGCATTCCATGCAGTGTACATTAACTGGAATAACAATAGTCAAAATATAATATGTCCACCCAACCAAATGACCAATAGGCAAATTGTAAGCTGTAATCACCCTTTGCATGCATCTATCCTGAGAAACGTGTAGTTGCGGTCACTTACAGGGCATGACTAATGTTGGCACCCAACAATGGACAAAATCAGGATGTTCCGTCAAATATAAGCATTTATAATGACTTAGAACTCTTATTAAATCTATTTGATGGACTGTGTCATTTTAATCATTTAAATGTGAACTATTCAAATGTCAAACCCATATTTTAGTTTTGTTGTAAAAATTGTCAGTAGGGCAAAAAAACATGAGTGTGAAAATAGTAAATAAGGGAAAGTTATGTATAGATATTTAAAGATTCAATTAGATAGTCATATTTATATTTTTTCTTTTTTTGCTGGAAAAGCATTAGTAAAACCACTTTGCATTTATGTAAGACTATAGTTTTTAAAAAGCTTTAAATACATTACTTTTCTGGTATTTTAAAACTGTCTAAAAGTAAATAACTATACAATGTCATATTTTAAGAAATAAGAAACCAGCTAAAAAAATTTAAACTTACATAGCTCTCGCCTTAAGTGTCAATGGCCGATGAATATGAGTAGAAAGAAGTGGAAAGAAGAGTGACTGGGTCCCAAAAACATCTATAAAGACAATGGAAATCTTGCAAATCAAGTCACATACCAAATCACAAAACTGTATGACTTATTGGCAGAAAGACAGATACATACATACATGCATACATAGATCTGAACAAGAATCAATATAAAGCATTTCATAACCCATGACAAAGATTAATCTGATACTGACATTTGAAAAAAAACAAACCCTCATTATAAAATTGTCCTATGGCATGCATTTGGGGGTAGCTCTAGGGCAAGGATCAGCATAGATATTTGGGATATGTAGAATTCCCAGGTTGAACTGGTATAAAATGCAATTGTAAACAGGGCTAGTGTTTCACAAAGAGTGTAATGCATGCTCCAGGAGCACTCAAAAAATGGTTTCAAACAGCATCTAGACATTAAATAGCATCAATTCATATAGCAAAATCTATTTCCTCTTTGATCAGTATGATAAAGTCAAGAAGCAAATCTCATTACAGTGTTATTGGGTCCTCAAAAACTCTCCAGTGTATGGTAAAAAAAAAAAAAAAGCAAACAAAACAAAACGCCATAAGCAGACGTCAACTTGACAGGCACCCAAATATATTTCTACTTCTTCCTGAGTTGCAAGTCAGAATCTGAGGTTTAGGTCACAGTATTTCACTGTAGAGTCTCCAAAAGTATGTGTCTTTCTCTGCCAGGACAGAAATAAACAAACTTTAGGGAGCTTCATTGCTGACAAGCTTCCAGAATTGAATGACATCAGAGTATTCATTGCTTTCTTGACCTCAACAAGAACTTCTTGTTGTCAAGATTGTTACCACAAAAGAAACACGTTTGTGTTGGCGTTCCATCACAGCTGACGATAAAAGTAAGCTCATGGGGTATTTCAGTTTCGTTGATCTTTCTTTTCTTCCATGTTTCTTCTTCAGTCAGGCCAAATGTTACAGAGGGCAGAGATTCAGCCCGGGATTAAGGTGGGTTTCTTCTCACTTTTGTCAATGGGTTGGTCCGGATGGCATTCCGTGCCATGACCTGACCAGACAGGACTGTATCTTCTGCCACTTTATATTGAGTTGTACTTAAGATGAAATAATACTTTAATTAAAAGAGGCTAATCAACATTGTTCAACAGGGATATGACGAAGGTAAGGATCAAGTGGATTCTTATACATCTGCTAGGTCGACTTCCTGATGTGCAACAGGGGTTCCTGGCCATAAACTCCCCCGAGGGAAGAACCCACGGCCCATCAGAAGCCTGCACCTCAGTGACCCCACATTCCTGCAGGTGCCAGACTGGCGAACCCACACGCTTGCCCCTGCTGCTCCTCTTCCTGGGTGACATCTCCTGCCTCCTCACATGTGAGTCTTGGCTTGTGCCAGCATCATCTTCTCAGGAATTCTGCTCCAGTGGCCAGCGAAAGCGTGGTTTTCTCTCACTCTATTCCCACAGTACTTTGCATGTGTTTCTATTATAGCATATAACACACACCATGTACATATTGGTTTACATGTCATACCCTCCCTCAATGCGAGGGGATGGAGGACAAGACTATTGCCAAGCACCTGTGTATCTCCATCCACAAAACCTGGCAAGGTACTGGCCGCTGGGGGCCACGTACTAAATACAAGTTGAATGACTATAACACTGAATGGTCTCCCAAATCTGCTTCCAATTCCTGCCCCAGGGAAAACAGAGAAATCTCCTCACCATATTTTATCTTTGGTGGGGATGGGGGCGGGAAAGTGCTAGTTGAAGGGTTCAAAAATGTAACTGAATGTCTGGCTGGGTGGCTCAGTTGGTTGGAGCTTCGTCCCATACACTAAAAGTTTCCGATTCAATTCTGGGTCAGGGCACATACCTAGGTGCAGGCTCCATCCTGGTTTAGGGCACATATAGGAGGTAACTGCTCGATGTTTCTCTCTCACACCAATATTTCTCTCTCCCCCACACCTCTACCTTCCCTTCCTTTTTCTCTCCCTCTTCCTCTCTCTCTAAAATCATAATACATATATAGGGTGTCCCCAAAAAATGTATACACACTGAATAGTTATTCATTCCAATGGGTCAACCTTTAATAATTATTAATTCCCATGGATTCATCTTTTCAGATGGAACCCATGGGAATTTATAATTATTTAAATCGTGTATATATTCTTTGGGGACACCCTGTATATATTCTTGGGTGAGGATTACAAAGAAAAATGTAACTGAATGAACCTCCAGGGATGAAATAAAGTCCCAGTTTCCTCTGCTTTAAAAACCTTTGTTTTTGAATATCTCCTACTTTAAGTTTTTCACTATGGAGGCTCTCCTCTTTACAGCGAGCTTGCTTGTACTAACAGCCTTGCGTTTATCATTTAAATAAGACCCTCTATCATTCTCCATCCGTTAGCTGGTAGCTGCCAAGTATAAAATTACCGCAGATGAAAGAAGAAGGTGGAGTATAAACGTTCAGAGGCAGCACCGCATGGCCAGCAGAGGTGAGGAAAAGGAGGTCACACAGCACTTACGCGGGTCCCCAGGGGACGAAGAATGTAGGGCAAGTCACATCAGGAGCCTGGTGACTGCGCATCCTGGATACGTATGTATATATGCATGGATACTGTTGTTGTTTTCGACATGAAGCCTTTTAGAATCTTTTTGGCTCGCTATGTTGTGCAGGCCTCTGTTGCTCATAATTTACAATACCATACCTCTGTTTGCTGCATGAAGCTGAGGCCAAGTTCACGCCAAAAACCCTTCCTCAACTTCCAGTCTCTTTCACCGCAGAGACATGTTCGAGGCAAATATGTTGAAGAATTACTTGCACAATACTTAGGGAGGAAACGGAGATTTGAAGAAGGAAAGTGTCCAGGTGACTTGCAGATTTAAGAAGCCACTTCTACCATAAAGTCATTACTTACAACACGTGTGCCCGCAAGTCTAATGAGCCTCCTATTGCACCATGCAATGCCTGTTCTAACTTAGAAGCCTGGGATGAATCACATAGCCCTCCTGTGCCTCTCTATCATCCGATGAAAAAGGGGCAGCAATCTTAAATTATTCCCCCACCTTCAACCCCATTTCCCTATCTCCCCGAACTAAAGCAAGGGGGATTCCGTAGTCCATGTTACTTAATCAGTAGGATTAGATAGTCTCAGAACAGTGAGCCCTCCGTTTCTGGAGACCCCAGAATGAGGAGGGGTGCACGCAGGGTGATATTAGGAGTTGTCTGCAATGAGATCTAATGGGATGCAGAGGCCCCTCATTTTATGTAGCTGTGGACCAACTGATGCAACAAGAGCATTTACTGATGGAAATTGGTGGAATTAGAATATGCGTTATCCAGAATCTCTGATCAGCTGTATTAACCTGGCAGAATCAGGCCACCAAAGGATTCTGTGACTAGTGTCACTAATATACTTGTGTGCAGGTTGATGGATAGGATGCAACCACACAAATATCAGACCTGACTTCTAGGCCAGCCCCTGGGTCAGGTTACCTGGGTAATTAAGGGCAAGTCATTTGCTACTCTGAGACTTCGTTTTATTACCTTTAAAATGAGGGATTTGGACCCTAAAGTCCTTCTCAAGCTTGATCTTCTGTGCCTCAGGGAACTCCTATTAAATGTGGTTTCATGCTTTAATTTTCATCAACTTCAGCAAATGGGAACCATTGACTCCTGCAAGGTATATTAATTTACGTGGGGTCTGTCAGGTCGACAGAAATAATGTGGTTTATAAAATAAATCTGCTATTTTCACTCTTCTTGCCAACCCACCGAACATCAGACACTAGAAAAGGCTTTGCTTCATAGTAAAACAGCATGTTCTAACAAGTACCACAATTTACAACACACATCAGAGGGAAAGTCTTGTCAAGCAGGGAAAAGTAAAACTTCTATTGCTTTTTTTCCATTTGGAATTAAAGTGTTTTTCATTGCATTCTACGCCCAAGGCTTCAGAGTTTCAACCAGGTGCGATGGAGCTGATGAAAGAGCTTTTACATGATCGCCTTCTGCAGGGCTGCAGAAAGGTGAATTCAGAACTGTGCCCTCTAGTGGATAAACTCTCTCATTGCAAGTTTCTTTTACAAGGAAGGAGAATCCTACAATACTTGGGATCATTTTTGTGTGTGGGACAGGGGCACTGTTTCTTAGCTGTCATAGACAGAAAGAGCACAAGACTTGGAGTTAAAGAGTCCCAAGCCTAACTGAGTCCTAGGTTGGCCATCGTGTAACTTTGTAAATTTGGGAATTAATCTCTGAAAGTCCCAGTGTCTCCAACAATGATAGGAGTGTCACCTTCCATGCTGGATTGTTGTAGTAATTAAGTGAAATAATATATCTACATGTGAAATGTAAAATATAAAGTACCAATTTCTATTAGTAAAACTGTTTTAAATGTTTAGTCCCTTGAATGCCTAAACCAATATTAATAAGAAAATATATCTCTGAAAACTAGGTAAACAGATATACATGTGAATTTTTAAATGCTTCTTCCACATTTCTCCACTTTATCAATCTCCTCTCACATTTATCCAGCAGCTCCTCTGAACTCACAGTGGCACTACATGTAAAAAATCTTCCATGAAATTTGAATAATTTACATAAGACTTATCTCAAATCAATGGAATAGTTAATGAGATCCGTCAAGTCCTCACATTTAAATAAAAACAAAAATTACATTAGTTAATAAAATCAAGTGACTTTAGAAAAAAAAAGTGTCTCCTATAAGAAACTCAATTTATATATAAAAATATAAAGTAACTTGAAAGCAAAAGTATGGAAAAGATATGCTATTTAAACAGTAGCCCAATTGAAGATAGAATTCCTTCCCAGCCCTAACTGGTTTGGCTCAGCGGATGGAGCGTCAGCCTGTGGACTGAGGGGTCCCGGGTTTGATTCCGGTCAAGGGCATGTACCTGGGTTTCAGGCACATCCCCAGTAGGGGGCGTTCAAGAGGCAGCTGAATCGATGTTTCTCTCTCATCAATGTTTCTAACTCTGTATCCCTCTCCCTCTCCCTTCCTCTCTGTAAAAAATCAATAAGATATATTTTTTTAAAAAAGAATTTCTTCCCAAATAGCTTCTCTACAAGTTACATAATTCCTCTATGGAAAAATTACCTAAAAATGCACGAATGACTGTTTACAGTACTGGGTATTTTTTTTTTAAATATTTTTTATTGATTTTTTACAGAGAGGAAGGTAGAGGGATAGAGAGTTAGAAACATCGATGAGAGAGAAACATCGACCAGCCGCCTCCTGCACATCCCCCACTGGGGATGTGCCCGCAACCCAGGTACATGCCCTTGACCGGAATCGAACCCGGGACCCCTCAGTCCGCAGGCCGACGCTCTATCCACTGAGCCAAACCGGTTTTGGCTACAGTACTGGGTATTATGCATCATTTAATTTTCTACTTTTTATTATGCTACATGCTAATAATATATCACCAAAATTATCTTTATTAAGATAACAGTATTATCTCAAACCAATTCAAAAGTACTGGGTGATTCTGGGTGAAGTGAGAAAGTAGTGGAAACTGGCATCGATGTTTGTCATTTTAATGACCTCACCTAAGGTATAAATTTGTCCTCCTCTCTCCCCAGTACTCTCTCAAAGAAACACACCTACCTTCTTGTACATACTCTCAGAGAGCAGCTTACTATCCTTGCAAAGCATTCCTTCTGTTTCTTCAGATGTGTTTATATATCATCCAAGTCTACTCACTCCACCTACCCCTTCTCCCTCCCTCTAACACACGTTTTTGAGAGTAAGGATTTTTGAAATTAAAAGTGCAGTTGGAAGTTATGGAATAGAATATTTTCCTGTAGGAAACTAATCAATGAACCTTCCACAATAACCAAAGTTATTGATCCCTCCAGGTTGGACTCTATGTTAGCGCTACGTAGAGAGAAAAGCCCCATAGAAGGCTGCAAGGAAAAAGGATGGCGGGCTGGGAATGCCAGGAGCTGGGCAGTGACACTGAGGATGGCAAGGCGGGATTTAAGATGGAGCAGACTTGAGGGTCTGAAGCAGAGGCCAGAAGCACAGTGCGTTTGGGTGGGAGAGGGAGGAATTAGTGGTCTGCCCAGCCCTTCCAAGAGCCCTGTGTCCTCACTTACAGGTTCTGATGCCAACTTAAACCCCCCAGGAAACCCTGGAGACTACAGAACTGCTTCACTCTGAGCCACAGACAAGTTCTAGCTTCCCAGAGACATCAGTCTGTCTTCCTGAAATTCCCACCCACCTAATCATGGCCCCTTCTACTCTCTCACAACACCATGAACTTTCTTCACAGGATTTAATACAATTTAAAGATAAATTTATTTTTATGATTATTTGTTTAATGTGTGTCCTCTGTGAGAGAATATACTCTGTTCAGGGAAAGTATTTTGTGTGTTAGCAACTATATAATCAGTGTCTGGTACTAAGTAAATGCTCAGTTAGTGTTTGTTGGATAAATACGTGAATAACCCAGATGATAAAGGCATCCCTGTGCTTCTCCAGGGGAACCCTTCTGCATGACTCTGTTCTTGCTCTCCTGCCCACCAGGTCTCTTATGTGAATAATGAATGAATCTGGTAATCAAGTAATTGTTAATAGAGGAGTTAATGGTCCCAATTTATGCACGATCACACAAAACTCAGGAGGATTCTAGGGACAGTCCCCTAAAACTGCTAGCCTGGTTAGCATTTCCCAACCTCTCCATCAAGGTAATCCCAGACCAGGCAAGTCTGCACAAAACCTCCCAGGGTTGAGTTATAACTGTTCCGGTTCAAAATTATTATAAGTTATCTCATTTGACTGCTTAACTTTTTATAATAGACTTTATAGTGTCCTAAATTCTGTGACTCACAAAACAGCAAAAGAGAGAAAACATTTATATTTCTTTTTATCAGATACCTTTGATTATGGAGCTAAAGGAACTCCATAAACAAAACAATGAACCTACTCGTAGGAGTGGATGTGCACTGCTCAATCCACAGTTTCATCTGCTCTACATAGCCTGTGGACTGGAAACTAATTGGATAATTACAAAGGGGACTACTTTAACCCTTAATCCTCCCAGCATTAACCAACCAATCTACTCAGCACACACAGTCTCACTCACAAGAGAGCCACAAAGCGACAGGACTTGTAAAACTGTGTGCTCCTTCATAATGTAGTCTCCCTCCCCAAACATCTCAGCTTCCCTCTTCATGGACCATGAGTACAGCTTCCAGCCAGCCACACAGTAGCTGGACAGAACACTCCCAAGCAATCCAATTCCCAGTTAAAGAGAAAGCACAGAACTGAGAGATTATCATAAAAATTTAATTTAACCTCGTGTGTGTGTGTGTGTTACATGCCATTGGGTCAACTCCAACTCTTAACAACCTTATTAGAAGCCTGAAAATGATTTCTCTCTAAAGATATCAGAATTAATTGTTGAATTTTGCTAATGCATTCCTAAGACTGAACCTTAATGGTGTTCCTATTAGAGAACCACGTGCAGGAAGCCGTGACGAATTGCTCTTTTGGTTTAGTTTGACTTCATAGCTCTCTTCTGTTTTCTAAGAAGTTTCTTCTTGTCAGGGGTTTGGGGTCCTAGAAACCAATGAAGGTTATGCTCCTTATCTTAAAAGAAAACTTATTTTAAGTCACAGATGTATCACCTGCCTTTAAAAAGAACTCTGAATGTATTATGATGGATACATGTTTTATGCATTTATCCAAACCCATAGTATGTGCAAAAGCAAGAGAGAACCTTAATGTGAGCTATGGACTCTGGGTAATTAAGACATGTCAGTGTGAGTTCACCAGTTGTAACAAATAAGCCGCTCTGGTGGGAATCTGCATATTGGAGGAAGCTCTGCATGTGAGGAGTAAACGGAGAATCTCTGCACCTTTCTTTCAATTTTGCAGTGCACCTTAAAGTGTTCTAAAGAAAAATCTTTAAAGGATAATAACTTTACAAAAGAAATGCTTACCCAAAGGTAGTTTCCTTACTCAGAATGCTTATCATGGGGCATTGATTTTTTTTTTTTTTTTGTCCTTGTCATCATTACCAACAGAACAATCTGCAGTAGGGAAATCAGCTCTGAGGTCTCCCTGAAGAGAGGCGGTCCTTGTACAGAAATCCTGTTTACTCTGCCTCACTTCATCAGGAAGCTTGGCCACCTGTCTCTTTAAAAGGTTCTCCCCATGGGCAGTTTATTTCCTACTCATTGTTCATCTTTATCGCCACTGTGGAGAACTACAGGGATCAATACCATGAAGTAGGTCATGAGGTTGAAATCTTATGATGAAAAGGTTTCTTTATTAAGATAATCCCCTTTCCATTAAAATCTTTACACATTCCGGGACTAAAATAAAAACCACTCCCTTGGTATTAGTGACAAAGAAAACAAATCAAAAGACCTTTGTAGTATATACATTTTAGGTGTCTGCCCACTAATGATTCCTCTTTCTTTGGGTCGTTTCTCTGAGAGTATCTGTTTTTTCCCCCCATCTGTTGATGTCAGCATCATAGTGCTGTGGTGTGGCTATAACTGATAGGTCAGTAGTAGGTATCTGAACCAAACTAGACCAAATAAGTGCACATCTTCATAAATTTGGACTGGGCTCTGAGAAGCATCTAGTCAGTCTCTGGACTGGGGAGGTATAATTGTCAGAGTGGAATCATTTTAATGGCCGCCCTCCATTCGGGAGGTTTCCAAACCTATCTAATGGGAACCCATAGAGTATTCCTAGTTGCCACCCATCTCAAAGTACAGCTCTTCATATCCTCCCAGAAAATCTTTCCTTTTTCTATAAGCTACCTCCTTCATTTCTATAATAAATAATAATAATTTGTTTAATGAATCTTTTTCTGAAAACTTGTTAGGGTGGCACACCCCAGACTTCACTATCAAGGAACACTTTTTGCTCTTTGTCTCATCTCCTTCAGCTTTTCTCCAAAGTGGGATGCGTTCCTCATGTGCTGGGTAGAATCTGAGACCGTAATTGGGGTGGTTTTGTTGTTGTTTCTATTTGTTTATAGTGGGCTGGGATACCACACCTTACAAGGCATGCAGACTTGTACATCCTCTCTCTCATGTTTATAGCGCCATTAATACTGGGCTCTCTTGCCCTCTCTTGGTCTGTCTTCATGCTCGGCTCAGCCAGGCCCAGAGACGCTCTCCTCTCTGATCCTGCATGTCTGGATTGGCAGCCAGAATTGACCATAACACTGGTTGGGTAAGTCAGACCATCCATTTTTAGATGTGTAGGAGTTAATACTACAAGTAAGAAGAGCCCCCACTTAGGATTCCATACCTAACCTACCTGAAGGACATTCCAGCATCTTCTAACAGAGAAGCAATGCATGGAATTGGGATATTGGGCATTTGGCCATTTATTTAAGAAAATTAAAAAGTGGTATAGTATACATCCCTTTTTCCCTGATGTCAGAGCTTCTTAATTCAAAATTAGAGAAGGACTAGCCAGTTTGGCTCAGTGGATAGTTGTTCTGCAGACCTAAGGGTCCTGGGTTCAATTCTGGTCAAGGGGACGTACCTTGGTTGCAGGCTCCTCCCTGGCCCAGGCCCTGGTCAGGGTTCATGCAAGAGACAACCAATCAATGTGTTTCTCTCACATCAATGTTTCTCTCTGTTTTTCCCTCTCTCTTCCACTCTCCCTAAAAATCAACGGAAAAATATCCTCAGGTGAGGATTAACAAAACAAAACAAAAAAACAAATTAGAAAGACATAATGGTGGGGAGCAGAATTTCACCACTAACACTCACCTCAAACCCCTTCGGGACATAATTCATTCTTGGAATGCTGTGTGTAGGTAATCCTGTATACAGATCAGTAATTCTCAATTTGGGCGACTACTTAGAATAGCCTGCAAAGCTGTAAGAAGTCCCAGTGCTCAGATAGCACCCAAGTCAAATTCAGTGAGAATGTCTTTGGGTGTGAACCAGACATCAGCAAATGGGCCATGAAGACGGAGAATCATTTTCTGTCTCCTACTCTTCCAATGACCCTCATAACTCTCCTTTTCTTCCTTTTGACACCAGGGACCTCCTGAGCAGCTAATGAGCACAGAGCCCAAAGAGAAGCAAGGAGGGGGCAAGGGAGTGGACAGAAATCAACGCTGCGCTGGTGGGCAGCAAGCACAGGAGGTTGCAGCAGTATGAGGAAAATTGCTGTACAAGGTCATCTACACTAATAAAAGAGAAACATGGTAATTGGCGTACGACTGCTACCCTTCCCATTGGCTAATCACGGTGATATGCAAATTAACTGCCAACTAAGATGGCAGTTAACCGCCAACAAAGATGGCGGCTAATTTGCATACTGCAGGCAGGATGGTACAGCACCATCAGAGAGCGGGTTGGGGGTGTGAGTGCCGGCGGTCGCCCGGGACCGATCCCGCCGGCAGACCCGGACAAGGGCCGGCAGGGCGGCTGCGGCGTCCGCCCCCACTCACGCCCCCAACCGGGACCCGATCCCGCTGGCAGACCTGAACGCCGGCCGGCGGGGCAGCTGTGGCGTCCGCCCGCAGTCACGCCCCCAATCCGCGAGAGGGCACAGGCCGGGCTGAGGGGCCCCCCTCCCTCCGGAGTGCACAAATTTTTTGCACCGGGCCTCTAGTTCATTATAAAAGAGAGGAGCTAACTGCTTTGATTGTAATTGGCTTGATTTTACCAGACAAAATATTACAGAAATAAAGATAAAGTTCTGAAATTAGGTTAAAAAAACACCTTACAGCCCAGCCAGGGTGGCTCAGTGTGGTTGAGCATCGACCTATGAACAAGGAGGTCACAGTTTGATTCCCAGTCAGGGCACATACCTGGGTAGTGGCTCAATGCCCAGGAGGGGGCATGCAGGAGGCAGCCAATCAATGAATCTCTCTCATCAGTGATGTTTCTATCTCTCCCTCTCCCTCTGTGAAATCAATAAAAAATATATTTTTTTTAAAAAAAACACACAACTTACACATAAGGGATGAGGGAAAGATGACTAAACATGAATAATCAAAGTAAAAAAACTTAGGTGTGTATTATTCTGCTCAGGTTGCTGTGACAAAACACCACAGGCTGGGAAGTTTATTTTCTCACAGTCCCGGAGGCTGAAGTCCTGGATCAGGATGCCATGTCCTGGTCAGTTTCTGGTGAGAGCTTTCTTCCTGGCTTGCAGACAGCCACTGTCCCACTGTGTGTTCACATGACCTTCCTTGGTGCGTGTGCACAGAAAGAAAGAGCCCGGGTATCTCTCCCTCTTCTTGTGGTCCAACAGCCCTATTGAATTATCGCCCCACCCTTATGACCTCACTTAACATTTATCACCTCCTCACAGGTCCCATCTCTACTATATGATTGTGGGAGGGGGAGAGAACATAATTCAGTCCATAGCAAGGTGTTTGGAGTTTGTTTGTTTGTGCTTTTTTTTTGGTTAATCCTCATCTGAGGATATTTTCTCCATTGATTTGTAGAAAGATTTGGGAAAGAGGAAGAGAGAAACATTGATGTAACAGAGACACATTGATGGTTGTCTCCCACATGCACTCTGACCAGGGCTGGGAATCAAACCCCTGCTGCATGGGCCGATGCTCTAGCCACTGAGCAACACCAGCCAGGACTGTTCTTTTAAATCTAGACACCAATAAGTCAGTGATGATAACTAAAATTTGATTGTATCTTAAGGTACATAAAGATAATAGATTAGCTATTGACGTCGCTGTGTGGCAGGTGCTGTAGTAGCATTTGTAATACATGGACATTTACATGCACGATCTCATTTAATGATGGAGAGAGGTAAACAGGATGTACAGTGATGATGACTGAGAGAGGAGATTTCTCAGTCCCTGTAAGAAGTGATTGTGTCTAAATCAACCTACCACATTACTATCAAGGTCCACATCTTCCAATAGTCTGAAACCAACTTCTCAGAAAGTCACCAGGTACCAGCAGCTGGTCCTCAGAAAACTCTCTGCAACTGATGTCCAAACCCTGATAATTTATCCCCTGAAGCGAACTGGTTCTCTTATCTGCATTATCAGAAGGTAGCTGAGGAGGCAGAATTCCTCCCAGGAACACAAGCCCATCCATATTCTATAGCTTCTCCCAGGTGCCTGTAGGCATCTCTGGGATATGAGGCAATGTGTCTCTTCTCACTGAACTTTGGCTGGTCAGTTTCTCCAAAAAAGCCCTTTTCCAAAGTAAAGCCTGTTCCTTAAATTGGTGCTTTTCAAATGTTTATGGGAACATGAAACACCTGGGGGATTTTACTAACATGCAAATTCTGAGTCAATGGGTTTGCAGGGGCACCTGAGTCTCTGCATTTCTAACAAGAACCAAGTGAGGCTGAAATACAAGTATGTTTTGAGGAACATACTTTGTGACACATGGTACTTGCCATCTCCCCTCTCCCTATCAGACCACTGATCCTCCCAACAATCTCCTGAAGTGTTCTTGTTAATAATCGTCGTCATCATTTTGTGTATTAGAAAATTACAGTTCAAAGAGGCTATGGAATCATAAAAGACTCACAGATGAGGTTTCAGTTAGGTTTCTATTTTTGGTTTATGTTTTGTTTTGTTTTGTTTAAAGGACGGTGTTCCTATTTCTTCTCTCACTCTTTAAAATTCATTGATTTACTCGGAAGTATTATAACTCACCATATGATTATGCAAGCAAACTCTGGAAAAGCATTTAGAAGGATCCCAGATTTTAATATGAATCAGAATTTACTAATCTATTCACTGTCTTTCCTGAACCTAAGCAGCTATAATTTAGTGGATGGCAGCTAGGAAGGACTTCAGAAACAGCCAGGAGGCCACCAGCCTCCGATTGTTATAATTTTTTATGTTTTCTTTCTTATTTTTCACAAACTCTTTGGCACCTAATATTAGAAGAATGGGCAGAAAAATTAATAAATATATAGTTAAGTATGTGAGATCATTATGTTAGATCTAAAGGTAGAATGATGTTTTTCTCCTCTAGGAAAACCAGGAGAGAGAGAGGGAGAGAGAGAGAGAGAGAGAGAGAGAGAGAGAGAGAGAGAGAGAGAATACATACATATACACACATGTATGCATGCATACACACATACAAATATGTTTTTACTGTTAAGTATTATATATATTGAGATTTAAATTTATGTAAAATGTGTATAAAAGTAGATATACATATATCATGGAAAATAAGCATAAAGAAGCAAATATTTTTATCCCTTATGCATGTCCTTAGAATGGACTAATCAGCAGCACTTCAAAAAATAATACCAAAACCACACATGATTCATAAAGGAGATAAATTACACTCATGAGCTGGTCTGTATTCTGCCCATTTAAAATAATTTAACTTGAGTCTCAAAGTGATATGGTAAGCAGGTTCACTTCATGGAACCTATTTGCATATTCCTCTGAATGCAAAGCACAAGATTAAAGTGAATAGCTGTTTAGCTTTCTTCTCAGGAGTCCCCTGCAGGGTCCACTTCTTGCAGAAGGCACAAGGCAGCCCCCAGGGGCACATTTGCAAAATGGGTTTACAAATTTGTTTATGTATAATCTCCTCCTCACCCAAACAACAAAAACCACCGTGATCATGCAACTTAAGCCATGCTCTCCATTTAATCAGCTTCTCCCACTCATTTTCACTCTATTCTTATTTCATGCAGTTTTAATTTGAATATATCATTATCCTATTTAACATTTTAAAAGTTATTTCACATGCAGAGCAAGATAGCAAATATTCATGAAGTATCTCTTTCATGCTTAGCTCCATATTAGGCACCGGATAGACCCAGATAAAAACTTTAAAGAGTTGTTTTCTTATTATTGTAAGAATAAAATAGACACATATTACAACTTCAAATACTATAAAAGGATATTGAATTGACGCAGTTCACCCATTTTTAATATCTAGTCTGAGTTTGGACCAGTTCTAATTATTTATTCTGTATCCTCCCCAAAAAGTATGTGTTTGTATGGATATGGCTGAGCACACGTAGTACACCCTCAAGCTATATACACATCTTTTTGCCTTTCCCAAGTAAATTTAATCCTTCCAAAATAGAAACTGTAACTTCTACTTCTTTGGCATTGTCCTCAAAACAGCACATAACACTGATCCTTGAATATAATGTGTTTGGTAATGAAAGGAGTTTTTAGGGGTGAAATAGGCAGGTTTAGGAAATTTTAGGAATTAAGGGTCCATGGGAAAAGCACAGGCTACAGAGCTGCAAAGGGTACATTTCCTTAAGATAAGGGAGCTGGGAGCAGCAGAAGGTACATTTCCATAAGATAAGGGAGCTGGGAGCTGCAAAAGGTACACATTTACAGAGTAAAGGGAAGGAAGCTCCTCATTCAAAGAGGGAAGAAGAAAGCCCAGAGGGAATAGGGAAACAATAAGGAGAAGGAGGGAACCTCACATGAGGTTTGAGCTCTGAAGTTGCTATAGTGACCAAATCAGAAGGGATAGTGACCAATCAGAGGGGATATCAAGGCACAACGATCAGCAGCCTTTATAAACCAAAGGAAAAGGGACTCAGTGGGACTCTTTCTTCCTCCCCACGTGGGAGTCTATGCTTGTTTCTCAATAAATTTCCACCTTTTGTTATACCACCTTTCATTTGTGGTTTTATTCTTCGACTCCACCAGACAAAGAACCCAGGAACCATCCTGCCCAGAGGAACACCGCGCATTCCAGTCCAAATTTTCCCATATCAGTAATGTGCTTGTTGACTCATCAGCCCTTGATATTCTTGTTCCCATGAATCCATTTCTGCTTGGATACTTAACTCTGTGTAGGACCCTGCCCCTCAGTTAAGCTGCATTCGGTCAGGTTCCATTTGGAACATATTGAATGAATTTATTTCAGAAACATTAGGCCCTTCTTGAAAAGGATTTTTCTGTAATTTGTCTATTTTCTAATTCTACAATGTTTTACTGGGTTTGTTGAAAGGAAAGGCAATTGATGGAACCAGAATAGGCTTAACCAATGATTTTAACATTGGATCTAAAATGTTGTGAGGCATATGTTTTTAATCCCATTTATGCCTCATCTGCTCCTTGATTTGAAACTAGTTGTAGAAGATGCTCTAGGCCCTGAGAGCCATGGTAATGGGAAGGCAGAGGGAAGAATGGAGGGCCTACAATTTGGAGAATTGTTGTGCTTGAGATGAGGCTGGGCACCAAGCAGCCACATTTACAAGCACGGAAAGCTCCAGCTTTTGCACAGAAAACAAATGAGAAGAAAACCAAGAGCAGCAATTTGGGAACCAAGGTCAACCTGGCAGGTCAAATATGTGTACATGGGAGAGAGAAGCTGCTTCAGTGAGACCCGGATGTTCAGAGGAAATGAAGCTGCTGGGATTTCCTCTGCCTTGGAGAGTGTGTTTCTCTTTCCTACAACATTGAAAAGTGTGGTTGCTGACAACATTAAAATACTACACAGTTACATTATTCTACAATAGATGTAAAACAATTTTAAAATAATAATACCAATTTTATCAGTAACAATCAGAGAACTGAATAAACTTGAAAATGTGTTTTCAATTCTATTTGTCCTTAAAATATATTATACGAAATACATGTAGTCAAATGACTGTTTCTAACGCCACTTGAAATAATTCATTCTTTCTGAGGTAAATACCTTCAAATTGATATACAATGAAGTTCACTCATTTCAATTTTTAATTTGTAGTGGTTACTCTAGTGTCTTTTTTATTCAATTTAAAAATGTAACTCATTTATCAGTTTCAGAAGTCAAAATTATCTTGCTTTTATATGTGTTCCTATTTTATACTATTTTATTATATGTACATACATGTGTACACAGATATATAAGTGGCTGCATATTAAATATACTTTTCTAAAGCTGATAAAGTACTCACTTCTTTTTATGGCTATATAATATTCTATTGTTTAAGCAGACTATTTTTATATTCAACCAGAACCCTATAAATCAATATCTTCAATGTTTCCAAGTATTTTGGTTAAAACATCAGTTTAATTGGTAAATTACATTGATGTAATATAACTGAATTAGCTAATACCATATTTTCAAGCATTTAATTTATTTTCAATATCTTGCCATTACAAAAGAAATGCTCTCGCAATAATCCTTTAGCAAAATCTGTAAACAAACTAAATATATTAATATAAATTTATAGAAGTGAAACTTCTGAGGTAAAAATCTTTCTACTTATTTAATGTTTTATCTCCATTGATTTGAGTCCTAGTTGACAGCCTGTGACATATCATAATGCTGATAGTAATTCCCGACTTGACCATTCAGTAACATTATTCTGTCATCTAGAATATAGAGTTTTTCAAATCTAAAACTTATAGACAGCAAAAAGCTGAATTAAAAATGGAAATAAAAACTATTTCATATTTGAATATAATCTCCACTGTGAAAGCAGCATTGGGTTCTCATACCTGTGACATGGGTATTAGTTGGTTCTGTCAAATTGACTAAGTAAATTAAAGCTTTGATTGAAGACGTCATACACATGAATTTGTATCCACATAGATAGCTTTGATTTAAGTAGTTACTGAAGTACAACTTAAGTATTTACTTTAGATTCTAAGGATGCCTTTTTCTATTTTATGTATACCCTTTGCACATAGTACAAGTGTAGAAAACTTTGAAACTACTGCCCAGTTCCTTAGAAACCTGAAGTTTGACGTTCTTGTAAAAAAACTAATGTGTCCTACACTCTTCTCCTTGAGAAGTCACCAACAGGGATCAAGTTAGTTGATTCTGAGTCAAGAGAAGAAATTCAAGAGGGAAAGGGAACTGGGATTGTCTAATCATTAAGACCTTGAACAACTTTCTTTTTTGTTTTTTGTTTTCTAAAAATATGGAATGTTTCATGAATTTGTGTGTCATCCTTGCGCAGGGCCATGCTAATCTTCTCTGTATCGTTCCAATTTTAGTATATGTGCTGCCGAAGTGAGCACGAATAACTTCCTTTTAAAAAGTATCCCCAGAAAACCGTATGGCATAGAGGAACTAACTCTGGAGGATTCCACAGAAAGCCACTATCTGGGAAGCCCTGGAGGAAAGAGGAATGACTAGTCAAATGCTTTGATTCTGACCAACGAAGCAAAAAATGAGCCTCATATGTACCTAGGGAGCTGCATTCCCAGTGATAGGTTAGGAACATACCAACCACAGCCAGTGATGACAGCTGGTATGAAGATCAGAGCTACTGTTTACCAAACACAGGTTCGACAGAACAGAGACTCTTGGTTAACAGAAACTACTGCTACCCAGGAGCCCAGAAAAGGACCTGAGAAGCTATTAAGAAAGCAACTGTGGTCTCTAGACCCTTTCTGAGCTTTACAACATGTAAAATTAAAAAAATAAGAGGTGGGCGGGGAGTAGAAGGCAGACACTATGAGAAAATGGCTGTGAGTAGAGCTCCACTGGATGGAGAGAATCATTCTGGTAGGTAGAGGTACTATGCCATAATCAGTCACTCAAATAAGATATGTTTTTGATGCTGCATAGATACGAGACATTACTTGCAAGGTAATAAGATATTTGAGTGACTGAAGCCAACCAAACAATAGGTAGTGCTGGCTAAGATCCACCTAAAGACAGCAGTCGATACTCCAACTCAGCAGTCAATGGTTGCACTAAGGAATTTGGGACTAGTATTGTCATACTATTTGATTTTTATTTTTATTTTTTTCAGAAAAAGTAAACAAAATTTTGTGTGAAAAATCAGACTACTGTGTTAGCAACCGTTTTTATTTAATTCTTTAAATTCTATATAGGCCAATCAAAACATGTCCACAGGCCCCCAGTTTGCATCCCTGCAATTATCCTCAAGCTACGGGGAGGAGAAAGCTGTGTACTCCCATTGGGCCTTACTATGCTCTGCTCCCAAGAGGAATAAGAGATGCTCAAGAATAATGAACAGGACAACATGAGGAGGAAAAGCAATCTTTTTTTAAGGGCAATATACAGTTCTTATTTATCTGGAATTGCACAAGCTCTGCCATCTCCTCGGTTATTGATGTTAGCTCAAAATACACTTCAAATATCTTTTATTTTATAAAAACTGTAAAACTAAAATATGACTATAACTTGCCAAGTTTCAACCTGGTTCCTGGTGGGGCAATCCAAGCATTTTTCATCTTGCTAATGAAAATGGCACACTGGGCATTTCATGCATCACAGATGCCGGTGCAATCCTCTGAAAATAAGAGGCCCATCCCCCACAATAATCAGTTGATTAATCTTCCCACTGAGATGACCAGATGTTTTTGATGCTGCATAGATACGAGACATTACTTGCAAGGTCAGTTTGGTGAGCTCTGAGAGCACAGATTGGAGTTGGTATTTTATAGCTCCCAGTACAGCATTAAATGTATTTCTATCCCTTTTCAGAGGCAATAGCTGTTTTTAATCTGAAAGAACTTTTTTTTTTCTATATGAAAAATCACCCTACCTTTCACCACCCCATTTCCACAATTAAATTTTTTTTTAGAACGAGGGGAATTGATAGTTGGGAGGTCATCCTGGTCAAACCTTTCATTCAGTGGGTATCGTGCTCTAGAACACCCAACAAATGACCAACTGGTCTCTGCCTAAATATCTGGTGAATTTTAACCAGTCTCTAAGAATTTTGGCTAATACAAAAACATAGTAACAATGTGACTTGGAACCCTTCCCTCCCCCCACCTCAAGTCCACACATAATGAAGTGAAAAATCCCTGCTGTTAACTCTTACCTATCACGGTCTGCTCTCTCCCTCGTAATCCTCAGCCCCAACAAACACCCAACAGGCTGGTGTCCCAAGCACCATTCGTGACTCACAAGTATCTGATTATTTAAAGCAGTGAAATACCACATTTGGCACTTCTGAGAGGCAGCTGCTGTGTTTAGCTGGTGTGTGAGCAGTTGGTGGGTCCTGCCCACTGGCAGGCCAAGTCAAAAATAGTGAGTGTGCACGTCAACAGTCAAAACCACATGGTTTATGGAACCCGCAGAACTGGTGGGGCTAACTTGGCCAACACAAGGGGCAGCAGAAACCTGTGGGAGTCAGGCGAATAACCTTGCTAGCTTTGGGGCCTTTCTGTCCTCTTAGGAAAATCACATCACTGGCTTTATAGACTTGATCTGAATTGCCTGAGTCTGTGATGAAGATACATTACCATCATGAATCAAATAAATTAATTATAGACCAATAATTTCAAAAATTACATATAAATTATTGCAATTTTTTTACAGAAAAATACGTTTGCTGTAGATTATGGATGCGTTTTTAAATATCTAATGTAGTGTGCTAGAGGATGCCCCATAGTAAGGGTGCCTGGGCTTCTAGAGCTCCTAAAATAATATTCTGGAAGCTAGTTGCCTTCATTTTCTCTATTTGTGCCCATGACACAGCTATTAATCCTTGGCCAGTTATATATTATTAAAACAGCTTCCAATTAATGCCTTGTCTTTTCACTTTCTCTTTGGTAAATTTACATGAAAAAGAAGTACTTAATTTGATGAGTCAGTTTTATTAATCTTTTCTTGTACATTTTGTTTCTTATACTGCTTGTTTAAGAAATATTTCCCATCATAAGGTTTAAAGAGTCTTCTATATTTTATACTAAAAGCTTTATAGTTTTGGTCTTCAGAAATAAGCCAAAATTGTTTTATGTGGATGGTATGAGGTAAGAATCTAATTCAATTTTCCTCCAAGATGATAACAAATTGTTAGTGGTCATTTTCCTGCTGATCTATAATGCCACCTCTGTTGCATATCAAGATGTCACAAATGTGGGTTCTGTTTTGGGGTGATTAACCTCAAGGTAACCCCTAGCCTTATTATATGCTCATTGTAATATATTAGCATGATAAATCATGCTGCCATGATTGGAAACGGAAAGCCCATATAAGGACACAACATGGCCAAGGGAGTTCTGAGAAATCTCCACCCATTTGGGGGGAAATCCTTACTATTCCTCTATCTTATTTAATACCCTATCCCAGGATTAAATGAGCCTCAATTAAGGAAGCAAATTCCACTAAAAGGGGGCATCTCTGCCTGTGGAGTAGCCCATTGTCTGTCTCACTGCTTCACTAATAAGCTCACTTTCACTTTAAACTCTATGCTGGCTTGTATTTGAATTCTTTCCTGCGTGAAACCAAGAACCCACAGTGGGTTTCAAAACCTCAGGTCCCTGGGCTCCCCTCCCCGACCTGAACACCTGCAAAAAAATCTGGTAATCAGGGCATTGAATGGCACTGGGAGAAGGGTTTCTGTTGTGCTCAGTTGAGTAGCAGGGTAAGTCAGGAAGCATTTGTGTAGCTCTTACAAGGGTCTCTGCTGCAGTACTTCCAAACAAAGTGCTTCAAGAGTCTTCAGACCCATCTCATTGTTTGATGACCTTCGGTGGTGAAAATAACTTTCATGGATGACATGTCTAAAATCAGGCACTATTCTAATTAAATATTTTTTCTCTGTAATTCATATTTCTTCTTTATGCCTTTAATTGAAACTATTTGGCCAAAGAAGGCATTTAATTCAGAGGGAAGGGGGGAGGCAAGCAAGCAGGAGAGAGGATGGACAAAAGCTCAGAAGTGTATAAGCCTAATTCTTGGGTGCTACACAACCTAGGAAGCAACCATACCAAAGGCTAGATATGCTTGATAAAGAGATATTTTATAGGAAATATCACTTAGGTTTTGATAACACTGCAGCTACTCGTCAGTTGAGGAAGGCATGGTATGAATAAACAGTGATTCATAAGGTGAAGTTGAGTTCAATAGAACCTCAGGTGTCTACACCTCATGAGACCATCCAGATTAGAGTTTTCTTGTTTCTCTAGTTCTCAAATTATTGAAAATAATATTGTCTGTTTTCTTCTAAAGAAGATATATATATATATCTATATATATAGATATATATATATATATATATATATATATAGATATATATATATATATATAGATATAGATATAGATATATATATATATTCTTTATAGATAGATAGATAGATAGATAGATAGATAGATAGATAGATGATAGATGGAAACATTTTCCCGGCCCTTCAAAATTTTTTGTGTGATTGACCTCAATTTCTTCAAAATAACATTTATCTTTAACCTGCCACATAAATATCTTAAATCTAGTCCTTGAAAGTTGGGAGCATTTTAGCTTAATATTTGCTTGATATCACTAAACTTGTTGCAACACATAATTTTTGTTTGTTTTCAATTTTAGGATCCAAACAGATTTTAGGAAAAAACAGATGCATTTTCTTGAAGACAAGAACATGATGACAGGCAAGAACTGGCCCCTAAGCTAGTTTCAGACAGTTTCCTGAACAAAATATTCATCCTCAATCTTTCTTCCCACATGAAACAGACCTAACTGAGGGATTCTTACATAGTCCAAAATCTGCAGGATCTTTGTAAAACAGAATTGAGATGTTCACTCCATTAGGCAAGGGATGAGGCTAAACATCTTCCACTTAGGCCCTAAAGGAAACTAGAGATTTAAAAGGAAATGTTCAAGACGCCAATTCTGACAACTTATCACTTACTTAATAACTATGTTAAGATTTCAATGGTTCTCCAGGTCCTCAGGATCCTCACCTTCTTGCCTTTATTATCAATATTTCTTCCCTACCCTTTAGTGTGTGTGTGTGTGTGTGTGTGTGTGTGTGTGTGTGTGTGTGTGTGTCGGGGGGTGGAGGGGTGTAATTTGTGACCATAGCATTTCAATCCTATCAAGTAGTTAGAAACAACCAATTCTGTCTTCAGGCATTGAGAAAATCTGCATCCATTTTTTTGTAGGTTAAATAATCCCTATCCCAATTGCCTTTTCATACCAGATATTATTTTAAAATGTCTACATGTATTTAACCTAGTGGAACCCAAATAAGACTCTAACAAATCTCTGACTAGCAAATAGGAATGTAAGTCATGTAACTTATTTTCCTGTATGTACAATGTAGAAATGTACATTCAGATGAATCTTTCTTATCTCCTAAATGATTCCACTCCTATCTCATAGGTACAAAAGTAGACTGGTAGCAAATCTTTTCTGAATTTCAACCATGTGGAAAAGAAACCATAAACTCCCACAGCTCCTTCCCTCCATCTCTGTGGGAGCAAGCTCACAGCCCTCCTTCTCCCCAGTCCGTGAGTTACCAAGGAAACTGTGTCCCATAAATATACTTGGTATTTGAGAGGTATTCCCCAAGGACCTACACTTCCATTTGTTTTTAAATAGGCCTTTTTACTGATGCATAGTCAGTAACAGAGCAAACTCTAATCAAAGGCTGTTTGACTTCTTAGAAGATTCTTTCAGTAAGGGAATGTACAATGCCAATGGTGGGGCCCAGAGCAGGCTACCCCAAAATATCCCAGATGGCTTACTGATTACTTTTAATTCAAGGGCACTTTGACCCTCCATTGTCTTCCTAAAAGAAATACTCACTTATTACTAGAATTAAGAAATCTAGAGCTGAAAAACTTGCATTAACTACCCTTGTTACTCTTTTACTAATTTACTACCCAAGCCCAAACTTTGTTTAGATTCCTCACTACTGAGCACCCCAAACTAAAGTGCCTTTGTCCTGTCATCTCTTCACAAATGTATTTTCTCTTTATCTACAAAGTACAAAAAGCTGGCTGGTTTATCATTTCTGAGAGTATCATCTGTGACCTCCCATTTGTACATATTAAATTGGTTTTTCTCTTATTAATCTGGTCTTGCAATTTTATTATTAGCTCAGCCATAAGAACTCAAGAAGTGTAAAAAGGCAAGGGGAGGGGGACTCTCCCTTCCCAACACCAACAACCTGGGAAAAATTAATGTAAAAGCAGTATAACAGTTCACCAGTGGCCCCTCCTAGCAGGTAACCTGATATTCGGAAATACCTGAGATTGTCCAGGGGTCAGGAAATGCTTACATGCTGAAGGTCTTAGAAAAGTCCTCTAAGAGATCAATCATCCTGAGAAATATGGAGCCAGGGAAACAGTGATTCTCCAACAATAAAGC
The DNA here is from genome assembly GCF_964212035.1 of Myotis nattereri. NCBI lineage: Eukaryota > Metazoa > Chordata > Mammalia > Chiroptera > Vespertilionidae > Myotis > Myotis nattereri. The sequence continues at coordinate 27,274,565 of NC_138086.1, read as the reverse complement.
CTCAGTGGTCTCTCCACCCTCATGGGCCTTCATTTCCCTCTTCTTCCTCCCATGCCAAGTCCCAGCTCCACTCTGCCTTCAGTTGATTCCACACTGCACAGCAGCAGGGAGAGTTTTAGATCCTGAAATTAGAGTAGGAAGGGTACTGAAGAAAGCTTCACAGTTGTCTGGGTTGCAAGTTGGATATCTGAACACCAATAAGAATTTATGTACTGCAAATGTGAATCTATTGCCAACATATCTCCTATATACTGTCATATTAAAGGAGAGTATCCTTCCTTGCTTAAAGCTCATTTAAAAAAAAATGTTTATATTATAGTTAGGCTTCTGAAAGAGAATACTGGTAGAGGGAAGAAAAATTGTGCCAGCATAAGTTAAAAATTATAATGTTCATGTATCCACATTCAATAATACTTTTATTTGTATCATAGACAGTATTAAACAAACACAAAAGTTGATAAAATAGTATAATAATTTTTAAATATCTATTGTCCAGATTCAACAATTATATAGCTCAAATTATTTTGAAGCAAATCCCAATGTTTATATAATTTCATCCATAAATATGTCAGTATGTACCTCTAAAACATGACATCATGACACTTTTTAAAAAAACACACATAACCATAATAACATTATCAAACAAATTAGAAATAATTTCTGAGTACTATCAACTAGCTAATTAATCTTCAATTTTTCCCAATCATCGCATAATGTTTTTATAATGTGTTTGCTTAAATCAGGATCAAAATGTGCTGCACTTAGTTCATACATCTCTTATGTCTTCTTGCATCTATAAGTTCTCTCCATCTTTTTTTCATTAGAATTTATTTGTTAAAGAAATGAGACCATTTGTCCTGTGTATCTTGCCCAGTTTAGATTTTGCTGATATCATCCCTATGGTCACTTAATATGTCCCTCGGTCCCCTGTATATTGATAGCTAGAGGCTTAATTCCGACGCCCCTCTTATTTTTGCAAGAATACTTTGGGAGTGGTCTGTGTACCTTCATTAGAAGACATTAAATCAGTGGTTCTCAACCTTGGCTGCACATTAGAATCACCTGGGAATCTTTTTAAAATCCAGATTTCCGGGCCTCATCCTCCGGAAATTCTGTTTCTTTGTTACTAATGTTGTGGCCCCACCCCATAACCTAGAAACAGAATTTCTGGAGGGATGAGGCCCAGAAATCAGGATTTTAAAAGATTCCCAGATGATTCTAATGTGCAGCCAAGGTTGAGAACCACTGCATTAGATGGTTGAATGTCTCTATTTTGTGAAGTTATAATCCATTTTACTAATTTCCTAGATTCTTTAATTCATTGGGAGGAATTAAATAAGATTTAGGCAAGTCAGAAAGTCCATACTAGCAATGGGAACAGCAGACTCAAAGATGAATAAGACATGGTCTTGTTTTAAAAAAAATCTTATTATCTTAAGGCATGACAAATGAGAAACAGGCACAGAAACAAGCTTTGATGATGCCATGCTGACTCTTGTCAATACCAGGTAAACACATAGTGTCAGGCTAAGTCTTATAGAACAAGGGAGACAAGCTAAACAGCAAAAGAAGGCATCCCAGATAAAATCAACATTACAGAGAAGCAGTTGTGCAGATTATTGGGAATATATAAGGAAACCCTGCTTCTCTGATCATCGATTTTCTTTTTTCAGCTGTACAATGAGAAGACTGAGCTAAAAGTTCTTTAAATTCCTTCTACCTAAATTCCTAAGTTCTCTAAGTTCCAACAATCCATATACTTAACCTATAATATGGCTAAAATACTCATATACATGTAACAAAAATAAAAATCAGCAAAGCAAATGATAACAAAATTTAATAGAAATGTTTGTTATTCAATGTAGAATTCAGCTTCAATAAAATTTTCAATTGGAGGAAGTGAATAGTTGAGATATTTGAGATGCTTCTGTAAAGGATTTCTAGCTAGTTTAGAGGATTTTGAAGTGGGATCACTCCAGTTCTTAACTGAGTTAGGTTTAATATCAAAATATTATTTTCCAAGCACTCAAGGGATTGTGGGCAGAAGTATAAATTATAATAATGGCCTTTTGTGGGGGAAATTGGAAATATCTGATAATAATATACATACATTTTGACTTGGTAATCTGCTTTGAGCAATCGATTTTATACAACTATCACACAAATGTGCAGAGATGTTGATTGTAGCCTTTATTGTAATGGTCATAAACTGAAAACAATTATACCCATCAATAGGGTATTGATTTTTAAAATAATGACTTGTTACCAAAAAGAATGAACTAGACCCTATGAACTTACATGAACTTTACTCCATAATTTTAAGTAAAATTGTTAATGTACTGAATGTTCTGTTTAATTCTAATTAAAAGGTATCTTTCTTGCTTTATATCTGTATGTATGCATGTGCTATCTGTAATAAAAGGGTAATATGCTAATTAGAACAGATGTCCTTCTGGATGTCATTCTGGACGTCCTCCCCAACGAAGCCAGGGCTGGAAGGAAGCCGCCCGGGTCCCAGATGCCTGCCGGCGGCTGGAGGAGGGAAGCCTGGATCCTGGGTGCCAGAGGGAAGCCAGTGCCGGCAGCTGGGGAAAGGAAGGCCAACTCTTGCGCGAATTTTCGTGCATCGGGCCTCTAGTATATTCACATTTATAGTATAAAACCAAACAAAAATTACCAGTGTTTGCTTTTAAAAAGTATAATTATAGGAGATTTTCACATACTATATTATTTCTACATTGTTTGAATGCTTTACCTATACATATTCCTTTTCAAATTAGAAAAAGGGCAATAATTTTTTTAACCAAGGCCTTTCTTTTCTCTGATACATTTTCCTCGTCCCTTCTCTTCCTCTCTTCTGATTTGAGTCCCCATCACATAAGATTGAGAGTGTGTGGTAAGATAGAGTATATCTTACCACACACTCTAAATAAATAAATAATGAAATACTTGTTTGACTTTACGTGATCTCCCTCCCTCCCTCCACAAATACATCTGATTCGGAGGCCACGCTTGCTGCTGCACTTCTACACCTCCCCTTCACTTTTTTATTTTTTTTTAATTTCTTTATTGATTAAGTTATTACATATGTGTCCTTATCTCCACATTACCTCTCAGCCCCCCAACTCATGCCCTCACCCTCCTATTGTCTGTGTCCATTGGTTAGGCCTATATGCCTGCCATATAAGTCCTTTGGTTGATCTCTCCCCCTTTCCCCCACCCTCCCGTACCTTCCCTCTGAGGTTTGACGGTCTGATCGATGCTTCTCTGTCTCTGGATCTGTTTTTGTTTATCAGTTTATGTTGTTCATTATATTCCATAAATGAGTGAGATCATGTGATATTTATCTTTCTCTGACTGGCTTATTTCACTTAACATAATTCTCTTCAGTTCCATCCATGCTGTTGCAAATGGTAAGAACTCCCTCTTTTTTACCGCAGTATAGTATTCCATTGTGTAGATGTACCACAATTTTTTAATCCACGCATCTACTGATGGGCACTTAAACACGTCATTGGATTTCTATCCCCATCCCTCCACTAAAATTTCCTTGATAAAAGTCAGCAATGGTCTTCTGATTATCAAATAGTATTGGCTATGCTGAAACTTGATCTTGCCCCATCCCAAGCTATCCTTAGCACTTTTCAGCACTGTCTGCAGTCCCAAAATTTTCATGAATTTCTTCTCGGATTCTGTAACACCATCCTCTTGACACAATCTCCATATCTTTGGGAGAACATTCAGTCTCCTTCCATGAATCCTCTAATTTTGGCCTTTTCTTCTTCCCTTTGTCCTTTTTCCTCTTGGTTCCATTCTCTCCCAGACCCTCCAGTACTTTGTTATACCTTTTATGCTCCCTCCTATGTATCTTCCACACCTTCCTCTCCGTTACCTCATGTCATCAGCATGCTCATGTCACTCCACATAACACACACACAAACACACATGCACACTCACATACGCATACTCCTCCCATGCCCTCTGTTCTCTACCCACACACACAGTAATTTTTCAATCTTTTCTTTCCTTCAAATCCAATGTTCTTGAAGGAGAACCCAGCACTTGCTATTTTATTATCATCCATTTGCTCTTCAACCCAGAGATGAATTTATTAAAAAGCAGGTCAAGCTGTATGTCAGGGCTCCTCATTGCATGAACCCCTTTCAAAATCTTACACATGGTTCTGAATTCATAATTATATATTTTTTAACATTTTAAAAATTTCTTATAAAGACGCTACCCATAATTTGGATCCATTCATGCCTTAGGACATTGAAAATTGACTTCCAATCTGACCATTCCTTTAAAACTACAGTGACAAAGATCACAATTTAATTCCTAGTCGATAAGTCCATAGGCAGGTCTGAGTTTGTTTGACCTCTTTGTGATTTTTGTCACTATTAACTATCTCCTCTTTACTAAAACTCCCCCTTCATTTTAACTTCCATCCTTCCCTGGATTTTTTAAACATCACTTCGCTCTTCTCATTATCCATCTCCCTTTGCTTGGCCACCCCTACATGCAATAAATCATCATTCTTGTCAAGCATGCCTCTAAAATCTTTTCCTATGCTCACTGCCACTTTTATTCAGGCTTACTCTCAGCTTCTACTCTCATATGATCTGTTTGTAATTATGTCATCTCTCTGCCTTTACCCACCACTAACGTTAAAATTTTATTACATGTATTGAGGTGACACTGATTAATAAAGTTATATAGGTTTCAAGTGTACAATTCTATAATACATCATCTGTGTATGCACCACCCAAAGTTGTCTCCTGCCATCACTATATATTTGATCCCTTCTACCCTCTTTTACGCCCCCTCCAACTCCCCTTTTCTCTAGTAACTACCATACTGTTATCTGTGTCTTTAAGTTTTGTTTATATGTTTGTTTTGTATGTCCGCTTGTTACTTTCAGTTTTATATCCTACATATGAGTGAAATCATATGGTTCTTGGCTTTTTCTGATTTATTTCACTTAGCATGATATTCTCAACATCCATCACAAATAGTTGTATTTCATCTTTTTTTTATGGCTGAGTAGTATTCAATTGTATATACAGGGATGGACAAAAGTAGGTTTATAGTTGTGAATATGTGAAACACAGAGTTTATTCTTGTGTTATTTATTTTAAATGCATGTTTATTGATTTCAGAGAGTAAGGGAGAGGGAGAGAGAGATATAAACATCAATAATAAGAGAGAATCACTGATTGGCTGCCTCCTGCACACCCCACACTGGGGATCAAGCCAGGAACCCGGGCATGTGCCCTGACTGGGCATCAAACCATGACTGCCTAGTTCATAAGTCAATGCTCAACCACTTAGCCGCTCCAGCTGGGCTATTATTATTTATTAATTATTGTATTACTTGTATTACTTGTATTATAACTGTAAACCTACTTTTGCCAACCCCTGTATGTATTACTACTTCTTTATCCAATCATCCATCCAAGGACACTTCGGTTGTGTTCATGTCTGGGCACTGTGAGTAATGCTGCCCATAACTTGATGATGAAATCCAACCTCCTTAAAATGACGTATAAAAGCCTTCCCTGGTGTGTTCTCTCCTTTTCCAGCCTCATCTCAAAACATGACTCAATAACTACCCCAAGTTCCAGTTAAAATACTTACTGTTCTCATAAAGCACATCTACACTTTGTAGATATCTACTGCTTTCTCTGCGTAAAGAACAGTTTCATATCCTCTTCCTTCCCCTACCCACCATTCTATCTAGCTCCTACTCAGCATTTAATATTCAGCTTAAGAATCATTCCCTGAGTACCCTTGAGTCGGTATTACTTTTCTATGCTACAGCAACATTTTGTTATTTCTGCTATAGTGTTAATCATACTATTTGTAATTGTTGATTTAGTTGTCTGCTTCGCTTAATGGGCTGAATTACTTAAGAACAGGAAATATATTTAATTACTTTTGTATGCTTAGCACCAAAAATAGTGCTTGGGACATAGTAGGCTCTTGACAAATGTGACAAATGTTTGTGAAATAAATGAGTAAGTAAATTAATGAATATTCAATGCACTTCAAAAGAATTAGTATTGTAGTCTTTTTTTTCTCTATATTTTTCTGCCTAAAGCTTCTCTTAAAATTTCATCATAAGTTGAATAGCCTGTTCTCTATCTGAAATGAAGCTACTAGTTGGATTCTCTTTGAATATTTTATGTTTATAAAATATTTCTTTTCATCAGTCTAATCAATATTTATTCAGTGCCATGGTACATGTCTGTGGGGTTCCCAAACAATAAAAAAACAGCCAATGAAAGATGTTTTTACCAATCAGGCTGATATCCTATGTGATTATCAGACCAACTCTCAAGTTTCAAGAAAATTTGTTTATATTAAAGAAATCTAAGGTAACACTAACAAGTGAAATATTCATGGAGATTGAATTTCAACAAGTAGCATAACAAAGATTGACATAGTGTTAGATAAAGTTAAGATATGGGAATAAGAGATTTGAAAGCCTGAATTCATGCCCCCCTGAACCTCAATTTTTCTTATCTAGAAATTTAAAAGGTATTTTCTTAGCCTGATGTTGATATCATAATCTCCAACCTCACAGTGACGACCTAATAGGGCACCCTGAAAAGCATCACATACAGATGTTACAAGAGGAGAACGGAGGGAGAGATAGGCAAAGGAGAAAGAGTGACACATTTGATGGTACCTGGATATTAACAAAGTATATATTATAAGTAGGAAAAATCACTGGGAAAAGGTTTACTTGACTCACACATCAAAATGAAGCAAAGTGATGGATATTCTCTCCCTTCTTGATCACCATGAAGTAAAGTTATCGTATGATTATGAAGATTCATGGGATAGAGGATTTTGGAGTCTTTTGCTCTCTAATGCTCACTCTCATTCTCTTTTTTTCAGATAGGGCCTTTGGCTTATGAAGAACCAATACCTTGCCCTAACCGGTTTGGCTCAGTGGATGGAGCGTCGGCCTGCAGACTCAAGGGTCCCAGGTTCGATTCCAGTCAAGGGCATGTACCTTGGTTGTGGGCACATCTCCAGTAGGGAGTATGCAGGAGGCAGCTGATCGATGTTTCTCTCTCATCGATGTTTCTAACTCTCTATCCCTCTCCCTTCCTCTCTGTGAAAAATCAATAAAATATATATTTTTTAAAAAGAACCAATATCTCTAAAGAACACAGATCGGTCCAGACTGAAGTCCAGAAAAATACAGAAGAAAGAAAGAAAAGAAGCAAGTGACAATGCACTAGGGCTTACTCTACATTCTTCTAAGTCCCAGGCTCAAAGGGTAAAATTAAGAGCACTTGCTGATTTTCTTCTAGGTTGGTGTGTAATTAACTCAAATAGGAAAATAGCCAAGAATTCAGGAAAGGCATTCTAATCTAGCATAAATATTCATTTTAATAAAACTTTACTAAATAAATATGTCTACATCTATTCATTTATGTCTTCAACAAATATTTAGTGAATACCTAATATGATCCAGGCACTGGAAATACAGAAATGGGCAAAATATACAAAAGCCCCATCTTCATTGAGCTTGCATTCTAATACAGGAACCTGGCAATCAACTAAATAAGTAAAATTTATAATGTGCCAGATGAGATAAATGCTATGGAGAGAATAATCCAGAGAAAGGGAGAGGCAAGTACTGGGCAGAGATGGTTATGATGACAAGCATAACCAACTGAGCAGATGACATGTGACTAAGACCAGAAGGAAATGAGGGGATATCTGGTAAAATGGAAATGAGCCATGGTGGTTCCTGGGAGATGAACTTTGCAGAAAGAGACCAGTGTCAAGTTCCTGAGAAAGTAGAGTGACCAGGGTTTTAATAGAACAAGATGTGAATCAGTTGGCTAGAACCCAATGAATAAATAATGAAATAATAGAAGAAGGCTGGAGAGCTAGCATGAGGATAAATAAGGTAGGATCTTACAGACCAAAGGCAGGTGGCAGCTTTTACACTGAGTGAAATTGTAAACTATTAAAGAGTTTCCAGCAAAGGAGTGGCATAATCTGACTTGAGTTTTGAAGAGTCTGTGCAGGTTGTGTGTATACATGCTACAGAACACATTTTAATAAATACATGTGTGATTAAAAAAACCTCAAGTTCCATTTTTTAAACCAAATAATGTTTACATTAATTGGAAGATAGCTATTTAAATTAAATCATTTCACTATGGGGATGTCATGGCAAACTTCAGAAAGTAGGATGCTTCCAAGACAAATGTCTAGATTAGGTTTCCTTAACAATTACAAATGAGGAATCTACATATTAACTTAAAAAAAGTATGAGACAATGGGGATATTGAACACTAATGGATATTGATGATATTAAAGAATCATTGCTGGTTTATAGAATATCATTTATCTTTTAGAGAAAAATACTAAAGTTTTACAAATTAAATGGTGGAATATCTGGGATTTGCTTCAAAATAATCCAGACACTGGGGGTGAGAGATTGGTGTGGAAATAGAAGAAATGAGATGGGCCACATGCTAACTGTTGAAGCTGAGTAACAGGTACACAAGGGCTCAGTTTTCTACTACCTTTGCTTTTATGTGTTGAAAAATTTCCATAGTATAAATTTTAACAAATAGAATAAATTGAATCATTTTATCAAATAAAACACAACCTAGTTCAAAGGAAATACACATTGGATACTTTAAACTTGTCGCAAAGAACAATGACTTCTAAAGAAAATCTCCATAAATTCATATCTGTGATGAGAAAGGTTTTCTGTGTTGAGTTTTAAGAGATTTAGGGTGATGTAGAGGAAAGAGCAGTGGGTTGGGGAGCAGAAGCAGGCATATTAGATTTCTCTTTGTCACTAACTGACTTGGTGACCCTGAGCAAGTGACATAAGGATCATGGAGTTCCATTTCCTCCTCTAAAATAGTATAGGAGTTAGACCAAATGATAACTGAGGTTCTTCCAAATCTAAAACAATTTTTATGATGGTTGATTTGCATGAATTTTTGATTTTAGTGACTGCTTTAATGTAAACATATGCTCCTAAAGGGTGAAAGAAAAATGGTATGTAGCTAGAATCCTGAGAGATGTAAAAAGCTGCCTGAGAATTAGGTAATCCCATTATTTCAATTTCAGATTCTTCTTACAACAAGCTAAATAATAAAATGCAAAGAATAACACTTCAGCAGGGGTTTGAAACTTTCTCTATAAAGAGTTAGATAGAAAATATGTTAGGCTTTGTTGCCCAAAATGTCTTTGTTACAAATTCTCAACTCCGCTCTTATTATGCAAAAGCAGCAATTTGCAATACATTAATGAATGAGGGTAGCTCTGTTTCAAAAAAAACTTTATTTATGAAGAAGCAGAAAACAGGTTACAGTTTGCTGATCCTAGCCCTTTAGTATAATCGAATATTAAAATAAGGACCTTAACATATTCAGGTAATGCTATAGAAACAGTAAGTCATATTCATCTGCTTCACATATTTTTACCTTTTTTTATTTTAATGACAGTTTAGTTTCAATATTGTTTTGAATTGGTTTCAGGTGTACAGCATAGTGGTTAGACAATCATACACTTTACAAAGTGTTCACATTTTCTTTTTCTTTTCCCCCCCATTGATTATTTAGAGAGAGGAAGAGAGAGAAACATCTATTGGTTGCCTCCCCTGCATGAGGGGATCAAACCCGAACATCAAACCCACAACCCAAGCATATGCCTTGACCGGGAATTGAACCCGCAACCTTTTGGGAATACAGGATGCTCCCCCCAACTGAGCCACCCCAGCAAGGCAAAGTGTTCACGTTTTCTCGATTCCCATTTTCCTATAGCCTAATGGAACAGTGACTCATAAAGAGATCTAGTGCTGTCTGTTTTCATCCTCTAAGTGTAGTCTCTTCATGTCATCTCCATTGCTTCTACCGTAGAGCAGGCCCCTGCTACTCTTGCTTAGATTACTACAATATGCCTCCATTTTTTGCCCTGTTGCAATCCCTTCCCTGCACAGCAGCCAGGGAGACCCTCTCATTGCAGAAATCAGATCATGCCAGTGTCCTGATGAAAAGCCGCCAGGGCTCCTAAGACCCCTTTCCATGGCCTGGACAGCCCTCATGATGTCACGCTTCCTCTCATTCCCAAGACTCCCAGCATTCTTCCTGCATCTCCAACAAACAACACTCATGGCTTTCTCAGGGTGTCTGCATTTACCACGCCCTCTGCCAGGAATGCCTGTTGTACAGATTACTGTATGGCTTATTCTTACTCAACATTTATGCCTCACTTCAAATATCACCTCCCCACAAAGGCCTTCTCAGACCACCAGACCCTTCCCCTCATCATTTCACAAACGATCACACTTTATATTTCTTCCTAAAACTTACCAGACAGTAACCATACAAGCAGACATCTAAGTAATACATTTCATGATATTGTAAGGGGGAGTCACAGATTTGTATTGGATAGCTAACTATCTCTAACAGGGCACCAATCATAAACCTCCATATTCACCTGCCAGCCAGCTTTAAACATGGTAGCTATAGAGTTAATGAATGAGTGCACCGATAGCAATTCAAACTTCATAAAATAAACTGAAAATGCCTGCTACAAATCTTTATCTCCACTACTAATTCTTACATTGTTACCTTTTATCTACCTGAACCCAGGAGCTAAGTCATATCAATCTTGCCTCACCTGCTTGCCTGAAATTCCCTCATGGCTATGTCCCTGGACCCAGATTTTTCTTCACCATGTTTCATTTTTTTTAACCAGCTAAGAAGGCATCCATATGATTCTCTAGGTTTATGCTTTATCCCACCTCCCTATGTGCTTTCCTAAAACTTCCTTAAGATTTAATCTGAAAAAGTCACAATGTACTTGAAATATGTATATGAATTACCGAGAGGTTTAAAAGTATCTATCTCTGAATTATTAAAAATGTACAATTTTTGTTATTCATTTTTATTGCTTGTATTTTTCTTCCCCTTACCTAATTTCAATCCCTGTTTTGGGATTGTCCCGTTTCTGCTATAGTTTTAAAAGAAACTTCACTTCCTGGAAGAGAGGAAAGTAAGCTTCTTAAGTTCTGCATAACACATCTTCTCCTTTAATCATGTAACAGGTTTGCTGGGTAAAAGGCTTTAATGTAAATAAAGGTAAATTTTCATAACTATAAAATCCAACATAGAATAGAATATCGAACAATATTCCAGCTTGTCTCATTATATTGCTATTAGGGGGTTTATCTATACGTGAACAATTCAGGAACTTCATTGCAAGTAACAGTTTCAACCCCCTCTCTCTAATGTCCTCAGAACTGCTAAAAAGAAGCAAGAACAGAAAAAAAAAAGCTTAGTTCTCTTTTCCCTTTCTCTTCACATAAGGGAGTGTGGCTATGGCCAAACACCAGGCAATAGAGAAAAAGAAAAAGTCAAAGGATAAATCATCTAACACAGGGGCAATTGGCCCCGAAAGATGGAGAATTTACACTGTGTAGCACTTGATGTCAAGCTGAACAACTAATTATTGAACTGCTGGGAGCTATTTCCCAGGCCTTATAAACAGCAGGCAAATGAATCCCCAACTTAAAAAATATTGGTCTTATTTCATCCTCCAAAAATAGACATTTGTTATCCTTCCTAAATTGAAGAATGTCATGGGCAAACAAAAACAAAGTGTCTCTGATGTCTCTACAGATGACCCCGTATAGGCTTTGATCCCTCAGGACAGTCTAAACCCATGCAGTCCAGGGCCCCTCCACACTTCCCTACCATGGAGGCAAAAGCACTGCTCCCCCGCCTAATCCCCGCCATACACAGCTCTCCAACCCAAGTCCAAGTCCTTTCACACAGAGCTTTACACACACACACACACACACACACACACACACACTCGTACATTAACTGTCATGTAGCCACCATGGCTGGAGTTATTCATGCACACAAAGACTAGATCTGCGTGCACTGCCAGGATCCCATTCATCAAATGGAGCCAGGGCAGGGCTAGGTTAAACCTCTGGCTCGTAGTTTAACCTATTTGAGATCATGGATCCTTTGGGAATTTTATTAAAGCTGTGGATCCTGTCCTCATGAGAGGTCTGTAGCTAGGCACATTCACACACACACACACACACACACACACACACACACAAATGTTAACTCCAGGGCATTGATAAGCCTCCTTGAGGCCCACAGAGCCCCATCACCTTTAGAATTTTTAATCCCCAAAATAGCTCCAGCAGTGTGAAGAAACCAGTATCAGGCCATAATCTGGCTCTTCCTCAAAGAACCAACCCCATTTTTTTTTTCCTTGAATTTCATTTTAGACATTACACATTCAGGAAATTTTTATCTCGTTCTCCTTCTTTTCCTCCTCTCTCGGTGACCACATTTCTCTCCTTCATTCTTCTCACTGACTCTCTCCTTGTCTCTCTTTTCCCAATGTCTTCATCTTAATCTCTTTCATAATGTCCGTTTTTCTCTCTGTATCTTTCCTTGTCTCTCACAGTCTCTCTCTCTCTCTCTCTCTCTCTCTCTCTCTCTCTCTCTCTCTCTCTCACACACACACACACAAATGGCATTTGCTGCTTCTATTATAAGGCTGATTTGAGAATTTGATATTTGTTTTAACACCAGAACCTGCATCTCTAGAATTGCTCTGCTCTGTAGTCATTCAATCAATTCTAATTTTTTCAGATCATTTAAATTCTTTCTATTGTCTTACCCTTGCTGAATAGCAATCGCTCCATCTGTACTGTCACAGTTTACTGTCTGAATGTAAAAGCTCTTTACGAATTAAAGTGTGTATCTTCTCATTCTTCACATTGTGGTGTGGCATGAAAGGCTCCATATTTAAACATGTTTACCTACAAATGACATGTATGATATTTTCTATACTGAATTGGTTTTCCTACACCGATTTCTCTATTTTCTTCTTGCAACAATGAAACATCTCTGTGGTTATTTATGCAACAAGAATGATATCTTGCACATTTCTATGTAGATTACTTTAAAATGCACATGTGCACACATACACAGAAATACATGCACACGCTCATAGAGGCTTGAAATGAGATAAGTTTGTGGCAGGAGAGGTCTAGGGAGTTGAATGACTACAGAAAGAAATTTTGACTCCAGGTAATGAAGTTAACAAAAAATATGGACCCAAATCAAACTTATTGTAAAGAATAGCACATCCTGCAGTGCCGCGTTGACAGCCCATTTTTCCTCTCCCCTCACTATGTACACCTATGTGTGCACACTTCCCTGCATCCATAATCGGCACGTCTGCTCACCATTGGTAATTGTGATTTGTTTGTTACTAAGCGAGGATAGTTACGTATCTCATTTTCATGTATTAATTGCAACCACACTACATTAGAAAGTTACTATTTTCCTCTTTCAGTGACGATGATGCAGACAGAGGACTGCTGTGACCTGGCTGTGGCTGCATCCTCTACCTATGGCCACAGTTCCTGTTAGGCAGCCTGCCCTTGGGCGATAGCTCTTGTGACCATTCCTTCCATGTGCCCCTTCTCTGACTTTTGCTAGCCCTACATGCTTCCTTATTTTTTTTTAATCCTTACCCAAGGACATGCTTACTGATTTCAGAGAAAGGGCAAAAAAAGAAAGATAGGTAAATATTGATGTGAGAGAGGACATCAATTGGTTGCCTTCCAGACCTGCCTGAATGGGGATCAAACCCAAAACCTAGGTATGTGCCCTGACCAGGAACCGAACCCACAACCTTTTGGTATATAAGCAGATGCTCCAACCAACTGAGCCACACCAGCAGGCCTCCTCCTTATTTCTTGTTAAATCACTTAACCCTACCTGTCCCTCTTCATTAATAAATAGCCCTTTCATTAACTCTCTTCATTAACCAAATCAAGAAGCATAGGCTTGTTCAAAAGCACGAAGGTAAGCCCTAAGAAAGACGATATGACAAACTAAAAGATGGGTAGACAAGATGAGGATGGTACAAAGAGGATGTACCCATGGACACAGACAGTAGTGCAATGAAGGCCTAGGGAGGGGTGGAGGGGTGGGGTGGAGGGGGCCAATTCACAAATTATAGTAAGACAACCTACTAGAGGTATGATTCAGTGAACTAATGGTTAATGATGCCACCAACTGGAGGGAATATCACAGAGTTATTAAGAAATAACTCTTAAGAAATATGCAGTAACATTATAAGTTAAAATATAAATTACAAAGTGAGACAAAAATATGCAAAAATATATGCTACTTAAAGTATGCAGAGAACACAACATATTAGTAACCATGTAACTAAATAATAGGACTATGATGCTTAATCTTTTCTCTACTTTTCTGTATTTTAAAACTTTTATTTAATGAGAATTATTGATTTTATAATAGAAAACGAACAGAAAAACATTGAATGGTAGAGAATTTGATATTAATGAGGAGGCCAAACATAGACTCTACTCCCAGTCATATTGTTTTTAGATTCAAGCAAAAGAAATGCAACCAGTTATTTGACAAATGGTATATTCCGTCAATTGTCAGTTAATTAGCTGGACTACATTTTTTTTTTTTTCAAAATTAGTTGTCAAGAGCTGCAACAGAATCAGTCATGCTAAGCAGATATTTTAGCCTTTCATATGCTCATTTGGAGAACAAGGCTGTGGAAGAGGTGATTCTTTTACACCAGAAACCAGAGCTCAGTCACCGTGACTGCCCGGTTGTGCACATTTGGTCGCATGGGGAAGAGTGATGTCAAGTGTTCACATTCACACTTCTCCTCCCCCAGTGCATACACTTCTTCCTCACTCACCTCAAACACTTTATAATAGCCTAATGTAAGCTTCACATTTCTGCCCGTTTTCCTCATCATATTTCTATTTGAGGGGCAATTTATTCTGCAAGGGAGATGGTGTTGTAGGAAAGACATCTCAGGACTTATCTGAAGAAGATGCTTCAAGCCCCATCCATGGACACCATAGTGCTAGCTTCAGAGGTGCAGAGAGAGGCAGTGGCACGTTTTAGCCCATTCTCACCTCTCACGTTGCATCTGCGTCTATTCCTTTTCGCTCTCTCTGTGTCCCTCTCTTTCTCCTTCTCTCTCTCTTTTGCTTTCTCTCTCTCCCTCTCTCCCTGGTTTTATTTCCTTTATAAAAGATTACACCTATGCAATGAAATTCATTTAGTCAAAGATGACTAAAAATAATTATTTAATCAAAGTAGCCTGCTCAGTGGTCTGTTACCTTTCAGCTTTTGACGGTCACTCCTGTCCTTTATACCAAAATCTTCAAGCTGTCCCTTATAAAAATTTCTAGGTCTCATGCTTCAAACTTAATTTCCATATTGCTCTTTAACATGGGCTGCTTGCTTGTCCACTCGCTTTCCATGTTATCTTTTTGTTAATTAGCCAGTGCTGATTAATATCAGTAACCTGAAAGTCTTTCTGCATGTAATACCTTGCTGGCATAAATATAACTTTTAATTGATGTTGATGACTAAGTCTGTACCTTTGGTAGACTTCCAAATGTCCTTTACAGAAACATCACTCAAAGACAACCATGAAGTTACCTGTGTCATTGAATTTGTGTCAGTAAAATTCAGCCATAGTCTCAGACAGGACTTCAGGATACTAGATAGTTATCAACTACTTAATGGAAATATGTAATATTTACATGACATTTACAGCATACTTTCACATTCATACCTTATTTTATCTTTCAATTGACCCTGAGAGCTAAAGACAGTGAGGTTGAAATAGGTTGAATAGCTGCTTTCCAAAGTCAGTTAACAAATGGTGGTAAAGGCATTATTGTCCAATTAAATTCTTATCATCATGGATGGGCAGTGACACCAGCTCCCATAAGGAGCATCTATTAACATTTAATAACAACATGGTCCTGCTACTGCATTTATGCTGAAGCAAGGCTACTGACTGGTCTACCATTAATATGTTTTATTCACTCTTCTATCTTGTATATGAGTTGTGTTGGCATAGTTAAGATTAAACTATATGCATATATTATTACCTATTTCTTTTTCACTTAAATTATAACAAGTGCTTTTTGCAAACATCATTTTAAATGTCTCCATAATCGTTCATCCTAATTCATTTAACCATCTCCTTATTGTTAATCATTTAAGCCTTTCCATACATATGCATTTGGGTCTCCAGGATCATTTGTATGCATAAGGCATCTCACTTTATTTCCTTAGATAATTTCCTTAGATATAGTTCTATCAGTGAATGAAAAAGTAATATTTTTAGGTTCTCAATAAACTTCAAAAAATTGCTTTCCCATGGGCTGTGTGATTTACATTCTCACAGCAGTACTGGTATACAAGAAAATACTCTTGCCAGTATTAAGATATTCACTTTTTTATAATTTAGGTAAGTTTATAGCCAATATATTATTTTGATGTTTTAACTGACATTTTCTTTACTCATGGCTTCACATATTCCAATATGTTTTCAGCCATCCTTCCACTTGTATTTCCACTATTATAAGTTATTTGTTGATCACTTATTTTTCGAATGTTAGTGTATCTTAATCTAAGTGTACAACTTATAGAACGGTATAAGTTTTGTGTAGTAAATATCTTAGCTCTTTCTCTGTAATATATATTGTAAATATTCTCCAAATTTGGAGAATGCAAATTTGTAGATTGTTTAATAAATTGGTCTTTTAATTTTAGACCACAGATTTTTTTAAAAAATGACATTTAATTGTACTGAACTCTACTATCATCACCAAAGTAATACCTTCCATTGCTTTTCAAAATAGAAGATGTCCATGCAGAGGTTTGATAAACATTTATCTCTATTTATCTAATCTTTTATGATTTGAGGTTTAATTAAACCTATTACTTTAAATTTTTCATTGAATATATTCTAGTACTATTTTAAAAAAACCTTACAGCCCTGGCCTGTGTGGCTCAGTTGGTTGGGGGTCATACCGGCACAGAAAGGTTGCCGGTTCAATTCCTGGTCAGGGCACATGCCCGGGTTTAGGGCTCAATCCTTAGTAGGGGGCATGCAGGAGGCAGCTGATTGTATTTCACTCTCACATTGATGTTTCTCTCTCTTTCTCTCTCCCTTCCTCTCTCTCTAAAAATCAATAAAAATATTTTTTAAAAAACTTGCACTGATTAATAATTTAGTATTTGACATTGATTAATCAGAAGTCTTAGTATGATTTATTGAATGATGCATAGCTCATTGATTTGTGATGTTTAATCATCATATAAGCATCCTTTATGTGATTTATATAAGATTTTCTTAACCTTGTAATTTTTGCACGTACTTCTCACATATAAAATACATCCATTTCATCCCAACAGTCCAAAATTTTTGGCTTGTTCCAATATGAATTCTTAAATCTAATGTCCAAAATATCACCTAAATATCTAAACCAAACATGGGTGAGACAAAAGGTAAAATTTATCCTGAGGCAAAATTCATCTCCAGGTGTAAACTTCCCAAAGCAGACAAGTTATATGCTTCCAAAATACAATGATGGGGCAGGCACAGGATAGACAATCCTATTCAATAAGGGAGAAACCAGAAGAAAGAAAGAGGTGATGGGTCCCAAGCAAGTTCAAAACCTAACAAAGCAAATTCCATTAGATCTTAAGGTTTGAGAATAATCTACTTTGTCTCCAGTCCCACCTTTCAGGCCCACAGGGTGGTGGTGTCACCCCATGGCTCCAGGTATAAAATATGTATTAGTTAAGTTTCCCAGAGAAACAGAACCAATAGGATAATACAGAGAGAGAGAGCAAGCTGGAGGCTTGGTAGCTACTACCAAGACTGTAGTCACAGTCTGAGTCTGAGTCCAAGGAGAGCCAATGGTGTCAGCCTGAAAGCTTCCAGGCTCGAGATCTAAGAGCCAATGTTTAAGTTCAAGTCTAAAGGTAGGAAAAGGCCAATGTCCAAGTTCAACAGCCAGGCAGCCTTTTATTCCGGCTTTTATTACTATTCAGGCTTTCAACTGACTGGATGAGGCCCACCCACATTAGAGAGGGAAGTCTGCTGTACTCAGTCTACCCCTTCACATGTTCACCTCATCCAGAAGCACCTTCACAGACATACTCAAAACAATGCTAAATGCCTGGGTACCCCACTGCCCAGTCAAGTTAGCACATAAAACTAACCATCATAACATTCTTCTAGATTTGTTGTGAATGATGATAAATATTACCCACAGCTTTGTGTCTATTTGATGAAATTCATCTTAAAATGCCTGGCTCCGTCTCAGACCTTCTGTCTTTATGAAAGCATAATCTTCCTGCCGGGCTCAACATATGGATGTTTGAAAATCTCTAGATGAAAACAAAACGTTTCAATTTTATGTTATGGGAAACATCTGTAGTTTGCTAGTGGATGGCAGTGTTATGGGGAAATGTTACATGAACTGGTATTTCAGGTAAGCACTTCCACCTTTTTATTGCCTTCTAAGGGAATATTTCTCTTCTACCCTTTCTGGATCTCTATCTGGGCCTCTGAATTAAATTGACATATAAGACAGATTAGCAGAAGAAAAACATAAAAATTTTACTTAGTAATTTTTACATGTTCATCAGCACCTTCACAAGAAAAATACAAACCCAAAGCAACAGTGAGAGCCAAACATTTACATTCTTGGTTAGACAAAGAGTAGAGTACTAAATTGTGAAAAGGTGATGAGACCAAGGGATTTGGACGAGGGCAATTGTGGAAGAGTAATAGGAAGGTAGGGGCTAGTTTAATAAGGGCTGTTTGTACAGATTTCTCTTGGCCTCAACTTCCTGTCTCTGGTGATAAGAATGTCTTCCTTCCTCCATGGACAGCGAAGCACCTTTCACATAGGAGTTTTATCTCCTGCTTTCAGGAAGGAAAAGGAAGGTCAGATTGCCCTTCTTGCATCTATTGTTTTTCAAGTGCCTTTAACTCAAAATAATCAATATGCCTGAATGGCATACTTCTGTTACTCATGTCCACATTTGCTTTTGTCATTCTTGTATATACAGGTTAAATAGCTTCCCAATGCAATTGCAAGTTTCTGTAATAAGTTTTCATCTATCCATTCATTAATTCATCCATCAGTTGATTAGAGCACACACACACACACACACGGGAAGGCAGAGGATGTGTTAACATGTATTTATGAACAAAAACAGAAATTTTCCCTCTCTTGAGCAGCTTATAATCTACTGGAAAAGGAGTATATTAACCACATAATCAAACAGATGTGACATTGCAATGCAGAGATGACATGATGAAAGGATTTCACCTAGCCATGGGGATCAGGCAGAGCTTCTCTTGGAAAGTGGCACTTGAACCAAGATTTATCTGGCAGATGAACAGGAACTAAAAAAGGAAAAACTGGAGAGGAGAATTGTTTAGTCTCGCGCAAAAGCCCAGGGATGGAGTACGGTCAGTACATGGGACAGAAAGATGGCCAGTAGATTTGGAATGAAGAAAGCTTAGCTGAGGCAGTGGAATCAGGTTAAGAGGTCATTAAGGGACTATTTTAAAAATCATATTGGGAAGTGACAGGAATAAAAAAGCAAGAAATGAAAACAAAAGCCAACAAGATAATATGCTCTCCCAACTTTATCATAGCACTATGCACAAGAGCCAAGATATGGTAACAATCCAAATGCCTATCAATGCGTGAAAAAGATGTAGAATATATACAAATGGGGTACCACTCAGCTGAGAAAGGTGGATATCCTGCATTTGTGGCAACATGGATGGACCTGGCTAAGCAAGATAAGCCAAACAGAGAAAAACAATATCACTTATTTGTAGAATGTAAACAAAATCAAACATGTGGGGAAAAAAAAAAGGTAAATGGTGGTTACTAGGGGATGAAGGGTGGCGGGGGGGGGGGGGGGCGGGGGGGAACGTGATGGTGTCTAAGGGTACAAACTTGTAACAAATACTAAAATAGCCATAGAGATTTAATGTAAAGTTTATTGAACATAGGAAATAGTATTGTACTATAAGTATGTAATGTGATAAATATTATCACAACAGCAACCATATTGCAATATATAAATGTATCAATGTAACATGATGTGCACCATACATTTACACAATGTTACCTGTCAATTTTATCTAATAAATAAATAAATGTGTGTTTTTGCAAGAGGAGAACAATAGAGCAACAGACTTGAGAGGCAGCGGCTGGGGGGTCAGCCAGGGCTCTCACCAGCTGAGTGACAATCTTGGAGCATGAGCAAGCCACACTGACACTTCAGCAAATTGCTGGTGAGTCCCTGCCCTGCATCCTTAGGAGTGCTGCACAAGGTCAAGGGTGTCCCTTATTGGACTCTTACAAAGATGTCACCAGGCTACGGATGCCTGTGAAACTGAGGTGTTTATGTTCCTCTGTTCGCTTTAGAAACTGTCAGAAAATTCATAAAGTATCTGAATGTACAAAACTGTCTCTTTTTTTTTTTTTTTTTTTTTGCCTGTCAGGTAGTTTTAAATTGCCCATTTATTGGTCCTACCTAATTGACCTCAACCTGTAACCTAGAAAATACTACCTCAGCAAAGTGACATCAACAGAATCAAGAAAGAGAAAACAAAGTGAAAGAGAAGGGAAGGAAGAAAGGACTGAAACAGCGTACTGGAAAACGGTTTTCAGATCAAAGGCTCAAAGAGGAAAATTCAACGGGAGCACGATACAGCTAGTCAGAAGAGACCATTTCAAGTGGAAAAATAAAATCATCGAACATGTAAGTCAAGTCACAAGCCATAAGTAATATCTAAGTTAAAACTCGACATATCAATGTGCTAATTACGACCAGTATAGTCATGCTAATCCAGGTAGACAATCTGTGATGTTGCTTTTCAATCGAAATACCACATAGCTGGACAGAAAAAAAAATCATCAGAAAGAATAACATGATAATTATACAGGAACATACTTTTATTTGAAATAGGATATTGATCACTGGGGTGATGTGCATTTGTTATGCACTAATGCATTTCAACATACCCCAAAGTAGGATGATAGATCTGGAATAATTATATAGAAATCGACAGCACATTTATCACTGTTTGTGGCCATTTCCCAGCATTGGCATTTCCATAAATTATGGCATGTCATCTCGTGTGTATACAAATGTTAAATCATTTATGGCAACAATTGGTCATTAACTATAGCATATGCTGAAAGGTAGCACCTTATAAGACATTCAATTAAAGGAATGAATTTGGTGTTTAGATTGTGCAATTAATTTGACCGGCACACTGCAAATCTTAAAGGTGACTCATATTTCATTCATTTTGTTGTTTTCATCTATAAAATGTTGCTGAAATGAGATAAATAAGCATTCTGAGAGTGTAAAGTACATTTTAATCCAGAAATAGCCTATGTTGCAATACCTGTGCTGGGAAATAGCAACTACCTGATCTCTGGGAGGAATAGATCTGTTACTCCATATGCCAAGAGGTGTTGTTCTCCAAGTTTCTTTATAATCCCAGTTTTGGTTATGAAGAAAATTGGTTTCTAATTATTCTAGGATGGCAGTAAGGGGGAAAAAGTGATGGAAAAAAAGAGCAATGTAAGAAACAGAAATAGGAGCGTGCAGAGAATGGCCAGAGAGAATGAACAAATATCTAAGAAAGAACAGAGGAAAAGAGAACAAAAAACACAACAGAGAATTAAATTTGTGAAAAGGAGTTCCATTCAAATTTTATTTAATTCAATAAATATTTAAGAGCACCTACTAAGGGTCAATCACCTTGACCTTCTCTGCCAAAATCAAAGTCTTCATTAAAAGTTTCCTTAATTTATTTCTTCCTTTTTATTTATACCACTATGACCCAAATCAGATAGAAAAAAATCAACTCTATTTAACTCTTTGTACCTCATATGAGTTGGGGTCGGTAGTGTAAATGGGGACAGAAGTTTTATACTGGCTGTCGAAAAAGTTCCACTTTTTACATTCATTGATTTTCCTGGTGGGAATACTTCCACCATAGCTGATCTTAAACTACCATTTGATGTCACTGAATCTGCTGGAATTCTGAGACCAGGTTGGGTAAAGTTCAGGCTGCCAACAGAAATTATTCATTTTATTTTATTCTATTCATCAATTGACGTGTTATCAATTGTTTCCCAAAAGGTTGTTAGAGTCAAAACATTTGCACATAGTAAATGCATATCATAAATGAAATAAAAATTATAAATAACTAGCAGCTCAGTGCACGAATTCGCGTACTTTGAAAGGAACTGTGAGCAGCAAGGCTGCGGTGGGCACAGGGGTGGGTTTCGGCCCATCCTGCGTGCCCCACCCAGCCCCTCCCAATGCAGCCCCCAGTCCCCTGTCTACTGGCAGCCCCGCTGCCACTATTCCTATGCGCTGATGTCGCTGGCCCCACTCGCACCTACTGGGGCCAGCTCCAGCAGCTAGTGTGAGCAGGGCTGGTGCCATAAGTGGGTGCGAGCGGCAGCTGCTGCCCCGATTGCCCCTCAGGAGCAGGGGGAGGTGGAGAAGCCCTCAGGGGCGATCAGGGCCAGCAGCCACCGCTCATACCTGTTGATGGCACAAAGCGACAAAGCGACCAGGGCCAGTGCTGGGCACTGGCAGCGGGTGCAAGCAGTGGCTTCAGCACTGGCAGCGGGTACAAATGGACCGGTGTCGGCAGCAGATGTGAGTGCCGGCGGGACTGGGGTGCACAGGAGCAAAGGCTTTGCAGTAACCACCAGAGGCTTGCCCCCATGACAGTGACTGGTGCCCCGCCTTGGTCTGGTGCCCCACTCACCTGCTCCACCATCCCGCTGCAGCCAATGACCTCCATGTTTCATGCTCTGCCACCTGTTGCAGACACCCGCCATGTTCCACACGCACTCCCTGGTGGTCAGCGCATGTCATAGCGACTGGTTTTTCAGTTTTTCTGCCGTTTGGTCTATTTGCATTTTAGGGTTTTATATATATAGATAGTTTAATAAAATAATGTAAAATCCTTTATCTTGATATAAGAACAGTTAACAACATTTACTTGCCACCACTAAGTATTGAATATATATTTAAGAAACAAAAGTAAAGAACCACTTGGATGCCTACATGTCTCTATGGAGTCCTAGGCCACGTTCATAGGCCAAAAAGTATTTTGCATACTCAATTCCTCCACAGCAACCCCACTCCTCAGATCCCTCCCAAGTGATTCTGGAAATTGTTAACAGACTTTCTGGTGTGTTCTGTGAATCAGCCCCGCCCCTTGCCTGCCACACAGGATAGGCCATTTTATCCCTCCCTTGGCCCTGCTGTCTATGGATCCAATGCCCTCTCTTGGGCAAGACCCAAAGCAGGAAATCTGCCACTGGCACCCTCCAAAAGCATAGCCTCCACGCCTGGCCTCCCAAGACACTGCAGAGAGTGCCAGCACCTGCCAACGTCACCACCAGCCAGTGTCCCAAGTCAAAGCCTGACAGTTGAGCAGAGAGCAACCATGCCTGATGTCATGAGTCTTGTTATCTGTGCTGACTTCCTTGTCTCTTTGTCCGAACAGAAGGTGCTGGCACTGTCTTCTGTTGCCGTGAAATTTTTTGGCATGAATGCTGCTGATGCTTTGCATTGTCAGTGGCCCATCCCTGTTAATATTCTCTTGGTCTTCCATTGATTCCCTCTCTTGTGGGTTTTTGACACAAGTCCATGAGACCAGCCACAGGAGGCCTAAGGGGAGAAAACCATGTTTTCTACAGAGCCACTAATGCAACCAACAAACCTGGCTGTGCCCTTTAATTTGACCTTAGGTGGATGTTGGTCCAAAGAAGGTAACAGGGGCTCAGGAATCTGATTTGGCCAGAGGCAGGGGACTGGAAAGGCTTTGGAGGCTGCTAGAGAGCTGTAGACAGAAATATCATTCAAATATCATTCCCTGGCACTGAGATTTTTCCTCTCCTCTGTGGGAGGTGGCCATGCAGATACTGAACAAGTAGAGGCAAATCATGGTGAGCTCTTCCTTATGACTGTTGGTGCCATTTTTTTTATTTTTTATTTTTTTAGAATGGAGACATAGGTGTGTATAGAAGAATTTAGCATTTTTCTGAATTCTGGAGTACTTTTCCAGAGGACACTATAGACAAAGTAAACACTACACACAAATATGCTGCTTTGACTCCTGCACCCATCAATGTCATTGGCAAAATAATCAGGAATGTACAGCATGCTGGTGTGTGGTCTTTTCCCACCAATCTGACACACGGTAGCTGCGTTAAGGGAAGGCAGCAGCTTCCTGGGCAAAGGCAGAATTGGGAACCAAGGAGACACTCCAAGGCATCATTTCCAAGGGTGTCAACACAGGTTAAATCAACTCCAAAGTAACAGTTTTGTAAACAGCCAGTGGAACCAGCTCCAGGTCCTAAGCAGTTCCTTCTCCTTGGAGCTGCTGCCTCAGCCATGCAGCCCCCATAATGGGAATCATCCTTCAAACTGTATGGCAGAGACATGGGCAGCCCACCAAATGCCATGACATTCTCCCACCCCTTGCAAATGGGGCCATTTAATTCTGACCAATGGACACTGATGCAAAGGATTTGAGTCCCAATGAGCATCCCTCCAGGTCTGCCATGGTGACTGCAGAGGACACACACTGGGATGCTCTTATTTCCTTGCGTTGGGTAGAAGAGAAACGAAGTGGGGCCCAGCTCATCATCAACAACTGTTGGACTTTAACTGAGCAAAGCAAACCTCTGTTAAGCCATTAAGATTTGAAGACTCATTTTTTTACATTCTATCCTGACTAGCACCCCTCCTTTTCTTGCCAGTCTCTGCCTAATGAACCCATTCCCCTGGTTTGTCTAATCTTTACTAAAGATCTCATTCCTATTTCCTAGTCCAGCCTTCAGATCAGCGGTTCTCAACCTGTGGGTCGCGACCCCTTTGGGGGTCGAACGACCCTTTCACAGGGGTTGCCTAAGACCATCGGAAAACACATATGTAATTACATATTGTTTTTGTGATTAATCACTATGCTTTAATTATGTTCAATTTGTAACAATGAAAATACATCCTGCATATCAGATATTTACATTACGATTCACAACAGTAGCAAAATTACAGTTATGAAGTAGCAACGAAAATAATTTTATGGTGGGGGGTCACCACAACATGAGGAACTGTATTAAAGGGTCACGGCATTAGGTTGAGAACCACTGCTTTAGATCTTCCATCTGTACTCACAGTATGAACTTCACTCCCACTGATGGAACCAAGGAAATCAGAGGGTAAATAGCGGAGGACCAGGAGGAACCCCTCAGGGGCAGTGTGTACAGAGGCAGAGAGCATTTTTAGGGAGCATGTTGCCTCTTCTACATCTAAACATGCCCAGAATGAACTCTGCTTGATCTCAATCCAGGACCTTCATTATGTATTTGAAAAGACAATGCAGTAATCACAATGCCCACTCTTCCAGAGATGGATCCTCGCATCAAGCACATGTCATTCTCATCTCTGTGTAACCACCACTATAATCAACAATATTGCAATACACAGATCTAGTTGACACTGCTAGTGCCCTAGTGTTTAGGAACAGGGAATGGAAATGTTCTCACTTCTACCTAAATGTCATATACAAATTATACTGGATAGATACCTGTGATGCAAAGAAAATAGTTATAACTAAAAAATAAAAATAAAAAAAAAAATCCCTGCACTATTCTCTCAACATTTGAAAGGCATAAGAAATATATTTATGAGATACATTAAAGAGCTTATTTTGCTAGTGTCCAATTCTAAATGGCCATTCCCAATGCTTTCTAGGGTATATTTTTATAACAGTATCAATTTATTATAAAGGTCAATATTTTTTTCTTTCAAATTCTTTCAAGTAGGTGTTTAAAGTCCATTTTCAGAAGTATTTAGAATTCTAATAAATTGCTGCAAAATTACCAGGAAAGTCCTATGGGATTTCTTTTTTAAACATACCATTTGATGCAACATGAACCTGACCAGTAAAATATCATTAAGAAAATGTCAACTCTGAAAAACAAAGAACAAAGGCAAAAAGCATCAGGCATCTGAGAAACACAGGAGTCCGTGGAAGCTTCTGGTTCTTAGTTTTCCAAGGGAATAAGACCACCCGTCAGTGCTAAGGCTACCCTGGCATTCTCTCCTTCTCCCATCATTTTGGTTGGTTTCTTCCTTAGATACTGTGTCTCTTAACGGTGAAAGACACTTTCCATTATCAAGACTGTTTCTTAGTGATCTCTGCAAACACAAACACTATTCTGGCCCGTAGTTCTCAACTAACGAGGCTTATTGGATGAATAAGTGAGTATTTTCCGGGTCCTGAGACAAGTATGAAAGTAAAAATTCTTGGCTTTAAAGCACCACTAATTGGTTTGATACTTGCTCCACTGAGTTTTCCAGATAGACCAGCCATTTCATTCATGAGCAGGCATGCTGAGTTTTCTCTCCACACCCCATCCCCAACTCTCTACCAAGGATAGGTCAAGGTCATGGGAAAGAACATTGTATTGGTCAGCTGTGCCCGAGGACAGAGCTCTCACTGCAGTGAGCCTGGCTCCGTGTGTCCTTTCTTCTTGGCAAGCTTTCTTTGATGCCACGCTTGGTAGATGGTTCCTCTGGAGGACAGCCTGCTCAAATGAGCAGAAGTCTAGATTTTGGGGTCATTGCTTTCTTTCTTTTTTTTTTTTTAATATATTTTATTGATTTTTTTACAGAGAGGAAGGGAGAGAGATAGAGAGCTAGAAACATCGATGAGAGAGAAACATCGATCAGCTGCCTCCTGCACATCTCCCACTGGGGATGTGCCCGCAACCCAGATACATGCCCTTGACCGGAATCGAACCTGGGACCTTTCAGTCCGCAGGCCGACGCTCTATCCACTGGTTTCGGCGGTCATTGCTTTCTTGTTCTTACTCCTCATTGGCTTGGTTTCCCACAAGAGGATGAGATTCCTGGGTGCACTTGGGAGGAAAGGGGCAATGTTCACATGTTTTGAGATCATAGGTCTATTTCTAGCTTGGATTAAAGCTGCCCTGCCTGCAATCCAGCCAAGATCACTTATTCATACTGTAGTTTGGGCCCAAAGCCCCAGCTAATAACCTGGTGTTCCTTGTCCTGGCCTTGTCATTTATATACTTTTTTTCCCTTTCAGAAGCCTCACAGAAGCACTGGCCATTGTATAATAAGGTTGCGCACACCTCTGGAGTTCTGTCACCTCTCCCACTACACAGAAAAGTCTATTCCACACCACCACCCTTAACACAGCTTAGATCTGCTTCCCTTCAGCAACATGGCAGCATTGTTTCATATCTACACAAACTAACAAAAAATGGACTTATAAGGAAGCACAACGATTAAGAATCTTATTTCCCAGCCCAGCCGGTGTTGCTCAGTGGTTGACCATCGACCCATGAACCAGGAGGTCATTGGTTCAGTTCCCCATCAGGACACATGCCTAGGTTGCAGGCTCAATCCCCAATAGGTGTCATGCAGGAGGTGGCCAATCTCCATGTTTCTCTCTCATCAATATTTCTCTCTCTCTATCCCTCTTCCTTCCTCTCTCTAAAATCAATAAAAATATATTTAATAAATCTTATTCCCCAGTTTGACTGAGGTTATTGCATCCTGTTCCATATCCTTGTTAACAAGGAAAAAGAATATTAGAACATCTTTTTAAATGATGATTTTTGTATCAATTCATTGTAGGTTTTACAATGGGTGATAAGACAACCTTGAAATTAGCATCTAGTTTAAAACTACAAAAAAGGCTGCTTGACATATATGTCAACTTTGCCCAAGACAAAATATCAACTTGTTGAAGGTGACCATCACACCAATCTCAGCAAGGGGACGTGGAGACATTTGTTTAACCCCTGCTTAGGGTACCTTCTGAACAGCCATGGTAGTGCTTCAATACACTGTTTCTGAATCGATGCCACCAGGACAGCTTCTAGTCAGGAGTACCTGAAAGGCATCACGGAATCACCCAGGCCAGGTAAATATGTGCAAAAAGGTCCTCTGGAGCATTTACACAGCAAGACCCTCTTAGCACTGAAAACAGATCGGCGTGGAAAGGCCCTGGCTGACTTTTGCCCATGTGAGGTCACTATAAAACACACCTAAGCAACGTTGGAAAGAGCATCAAATTCCCAAAGCGGCAAAATCCTGTCTTTTCTATCTGCAGGAGCCCACAGCAATTGCCTAACATCTGTAGCCTAAAATCCACTTCCCTGCCACGACTGTGCACAGACACGAAACGGGTCCCAACCCTAAATAGAGATCTTGGAGAGTGAAGTTGGCCTAGTGCAGGGAAGTTTGACCAGGACATGGATGCTAACCCAGCATCTGCCTCTGACCACCTGTGTTACCACAGGCAAACTGCCTAACTCCCTACGCGTCAGTTATTTCTTACATAACATGGGTCCATTGTGGACTTCTTGACTAGCTTCCAGAGCTGCTGTAAGGATTCAAACAGTGATTCTCATGTTTTAGCAGGCATCAGAATCACCTGGAGGGCTCGTTACAGCACACATGGCTGGGCCCAGAGTTTCTGATTTAGTAAGTCTGGGTGGGGGAGGCCAAGAATTTGCTTTTCTGAGAAGTTTCCAAATGCAACTGATCCTGCTGGTGCAAAGACTGCCAGCAAGAAGCACTGAATTAAAGGAAAACAGACAGAGCCCCTTCTGTATAAGGCAAACCCCAGCATCTGTGCTTCAAGTCCCACCAGATGTTGGGCATTCAATGAAATAAACAATAATTATGGGATAAAGTAATATATTTTAAAGTGTCCAGAAACAGTAAAGCAATACCTACACATGAGGGACTCATGTTAATCATGGAATAGACTGTTATGTAGCAAAGATAACCCAAGTAGAGTGAGCCATCAGGAGCTGGAAAGGCAACTGTGTTCCATAACATCATTCAGTTTGTTGTTCCACCATCTTCTGAGGTTTGTCCTCATCTATAAGGTTCAAAACAGTTCACCACTTCCATCAAAACAGTTCACAACCGATAGGAGAGAAAATGGCGGAGGTTTAGACAGACGTGTCGGTGCCTTGTCCCGGAGCAGATAAGGGCGGGCAGCTGAAACGGGTAGCATACAGCCCGAATAAGCAGAGGAGATTCAGCTGAGACAGTCTGCAGCCAGGAAAGACAGAGAAATCCTAGATAAAGGGAACGGTTAGAGGCTGAGGCTGAAACCTCTCCAGGTGCGCCGGCACAGCCACGGAGACCGTGCCATCTTGGGTGACTGTCGCCGGCATCCAGAGACCAGCTACTAACCCGGCAACAACGGCTCTCAAGCAGCGCGACTACGTGAACTCGGAGGAACTCTGCTTCTCCCCACAGAAAGGTTAGACTTTCCCCAAAGGTGCGGTTTGCAGTTTAGGTTGGAGAGTGGAACGCGCGCAGGGGGGTGGGGGCTCTGCGCCCCACAAAGACCGCGGCCGTTGGAGCCAGCGTGACCCACGAGTGTGGAAGGGCACCCCCAGGGCTGCTGGCAGAAGGGAACGCTATAAATAAGCCCACAGTTGGACGGGACACAAACGGGCAGCCTCAGATTACGCCAGTTTGCCGGCTACTCGGTGCCAGGAGCCAGAGCGCGCGCAGAGACTTCGCGCAGATTTGGAAGGTGAAGCGTTGCGAGTTCGCACAACTTCCCAGGCTCTTAAATCTGTGCGTTTGATTGTTGAACCCAGTGCAAGGGACTACCCAGTTGGGGTCAGTCACAGAGCTTGTAAGGGAAGGCTGTTTTGGGGGAGCCTGGGAAACAGAGCGGGGAGTGACTACTGGAAAACCAGCTCTGGGCGGAGGACATTCCCAAACCAGCTTCCGGTACAATAGAGAACACCTGGTCAGAGAGGTCCTATACCCTCGGAGGTCAATCCCGACCCACTGCCACCCAGAGGCAGAGCCACGAACTGACTCTTCTGTAAATACAGATAAGGGCTGTCTGGGAAACCAATGTAGCCTGCCTTAAAATCAGGACTGTGGCTTACAACACAGAGGAACAGTGTATCAGAGGAAAATTCAACATTCTCCTGAATACCTGGTGTGCCAAAAAGAGGAGCAGAAGATCTGAAGCACCTTCATTACAGCCCATTTTTTTTAATTATTTTTTTTAATTATTGTTTCACCTTTTAACTAAGAAACCATTTATTTTCTTTTTTCATCACCTGATTTTACCCTTTTAATTACTACATTTTTATTTTTAACCAGTATTATTACTGCTGCCATTTTACCTTTTTTTTTTTTAAAGTGTCATTTTATTTTCTCTTTATTTTATTTTGGGACTAAGGTTCTCCATTCTATTTTCATCATTCCTTTAGCATCATTTTCCTCTACCTCAATTGTGCTGCTGTGCTAAAACTCTCTTCCCCACTTTTCCCCTTTTGCTGTCCTGTTTCTCTTACCCTATTCCTGCTTTAGATTTTTCCTATTCTTCATATGCCCTGTCTAAATTTCACCCTACTTATATATCCCTTTTCCAATCACCTGCTCTAAATCCTTATCCACCTCTCCCTTATCTTTCTTCACTATCCAAATTTTTTATTCTCTCCTTTTCTCTATTGTTCTGTTGTTGCTTGCTCGATTGTTGAGTATAGTGTGTTTTTTTTTTCTTTTCTTTTCTTTAAGGATTGTATGTGAGGTTGTTCTGCTTTTTCTTTTTCTTTTTCTGTCTCCCATTCCCCCTCCCCACCCCACCCCCGGCCAGTTATTTTTGTGCTTCTGCTTTCCCTTGCCTCACTTGATATTATTGGCTGTTTGTAGTTTGTATTCACTCCAGAGATCCGTTGCTGGAATTTGTTGGGATTAGTGGCGGTTCAATCGGAGTTTTCTCCTCATATGAATAGTCTCCTCCCCTCTTCTACTTCATTCTATTTTTCTTTTTTTTTCTTTTTCTTCTTTTTTTTTTCTCTTTTTTCTGTTTTTCTCTCTATCTTTTTTTCTTCTTTCTTCCTTACCCCCCAACTCTCTTAGCTTGGGTGGCCATCTTTATTTGGGGTTATTAATACCGTAATTCATTTGTGTTCAGTGCCTGGTACGTTGTGCCTTGTTGTGTTGTATTTTGTGCCTTTAAATCAACGCAGCAGATCCAAGCAACAGCGGCCTCCTGATCTCCACACGCTCTGTCTGAGGAACAGCTGCTGTGGGTGAAGCCTCCCTCCACCAGCCAAAAGAGCCACAACAGCTGTGAACAGCACCCATCAGAAGACCCGCTAACAACAGAGGAGCAGCTGCTACCACAACCGCCCAAGGAGCAACCACAGCCCAAGGAACTACTGCCACCTAGGGAGCAGCCACTGAACGACTCAATATCTATATACGTCAGTGAGATCAAACATGGGTAGACAAAGAAATCCCCAAAGGAAAGAAAAGGAGGACTCACCAGAAAAGCAGCTAAGTGATACAGAGGCATACAACATGACAGAAAAAGAATTCAGAATAAGGGTCCTAGAGTGCATACACCGGATGGAGGAAAAAATCGACAACTTATCCAAGAAGCAAGAAGAAACAGATGAAAAAATCGACAACTTAACTAAAACCCAAGAAGAAATGAAGTGCGATATAGCTGCAATAAAGAACACCATTGAAAGTATCAACAGTAGACTAGGAGAAGCGGAAGACCGAATTAGTGAATTAGAAGACAGGGAAGCAAAACACACCCAAACTGTACTTCAGTTGGAGAAAAAAATTAAAAGACAGGAGGAGAGCCTAAGGGAGCTTTGGGACAACATGAAACGAAACAACATACGAATAATAGGGGTGCCAGAACAACAGAAAGAGAAACAAGGATTAGAAAACCTATTGGAAGAAATAATATCAGAAAACTTCCCTGAGGTGGGGAAGAAAAAAGTCACACAAGCCCAGAGAGTCCCAAGCAAGGTGAACCCGAAAAGACCCACACCAAGACACATCATAATTACCATGGCAAATGTTCAGGACAAAGAGAGAATCTTACAGGCTGCAAGAGAGAGACGGAAAGTTACATACAAGGGATCTCCCATTAGATTATCAAATGATTTCTCAACAGAAACACATCAGGCCAGAAAAGAATGGACGGAAATTTACAAAGTGATGCAAAGCAAAGGACTGAATCCAAGAATACTCTATCCAGCAAGGCTATCATTCAAAATTGAAGGGGAAATAATAAGCTTCACAGACAAAAAAAGGCTAAGGGAGTTTATCAATACCAAGCCAGCAATGCAAGAAATGCTAAAGGGACTGGTGTAAAAAGAAGAAATAAAAATCCCAGAAAGAAAACAGCCACACACACAAAAAAAGAAATGGCTACAAACAAGTACCTTTCAATAATAACTTTAAATGTAAACGGGCTAAATGCTCCAACCAAAAGATATCGAGTGGCTGAATGGATAAAAAATCATGACCCATACATTTGCTGTCTACAAGAGACCCACCTCATTAGAAAGGACTCACACAGACTGAAAGTGAAGGGATGGAAAAATATCTTTCAGGCTAATGGAAAAGAAAAGAAAGCTGGGGTAGCAATACTTATATCGGACAAAATAGACCTCAAAGTGAAGGCCATAACAAGAGATACGGAAGGCCACTTCATAATACTAAAAGGATCAATACAACAAGAAGATATAACCCTGATAAACATATATGCACCCAATGCAGGAGCACCCAAATACATAAAAAATCTTCTGGAAGATATCAAAGGAGAGATCGACAACAATACAATCATAGTAGGGGACTTTAATACACCACTGTCATCACTGGATAAGTCCTCTAGACAAACAATCAGCAAAGATACAGCAATACTAAATGACTCACTAGATCAGATGGACTTAATAGACATCTTCAGAACACTTCACCCCAGTGCCACGGAATATACATTCTACTCAAGTGCTCATGACACATATTCAAAAATAGACCATATATTGGGTCACAAGCAAAGTATCCCCAAATTCAAGAAGATTGAAATCATAAAAAGCGTCTTCGCAGACCACGATGGCATAATATTAGAAATAAACTGCAATAAAAACAACCCAAAATACTCAAACACCTGGAAGCTGAATAGCATGCTATTAAATATTGATTGGGTTACCAATGAAATCAAAGAAGAAATTCAAAACATCCTGGAAACTAATGACAATGAAAACACAACAATCCAAAACCTATGGGACACAATGAAAGCAGTCCTGAGAGGGAAGTTTATAGCTCTACAGGCCTATCTAAAAAAACAAGAAAAAATGGTAGTAAATCAGCTAACTCTACAACTCAAAGAATTAGAAAGAGAGCAACAAGAAAACCCCAGAGTGAGCAGAAGGAAGGAGATAATAAAGATTAGAGCAGAAATAAATAACATAGAGACCAAAAAAATAATACAGAAAATCAATGAAACTAAGAGCTGGTTCTTCGAAAGGATAAACAAGATTGACAAACCTCTAGCCAGACTCACCAAGAAGCAAAGAGAGAGGACCCAAATAAACAAAATCAGAAATGAAAGAGGTGAAATAACAACAGACCCCACAGAAATACAAATGATTGTTAAAAAATACTATGGACAGCTCTACTCCAGCAAACTAGACAACCTGGAGGAAATGGACAAATTCCTAGAAAAATACAACATTCCAAAACTCAATCAGGAAGAATCTAAAAATCTCAACAGGCCAATAAGTATGGAAGAAATTGAAGCAGTCATCAAAAAGCTTCCAGCAAACAAAAGCCCAGGACCAGACGGCTTCACAGGGGAGTTTTACCAAACATTCAAGGAAGAACTAAAACCTATCCTCCTCAGACTACTACAAAAAATTCAAGAGGAAGGAACACTTCCAAGCTCATTCTATGAAGCCAGCATCACCCTAATACCAAAACCAGGTAAAGACAACACAATGAAAGAGAATTACAGGCCAATATCCCTCATGAACATAGATGCCAAAATCCTCAACAAAATCTTAGCAAATCGGATCCAGCAGTACATCAGAAAGATCATACACCATGACCAAGTAGGATTTATCCCAGGGATGCAAGGATGGTACAATATCCGCAAATCAATAAACGTGATACATCACATAAACAAATTGAAAGAAAAAAACCACATGGTCTTATCAATTGATGCAGAAAAAGCATTTGACAAAATTCAACACCCATTTTTGATAAAAACTCTCAGCAAGGTGGGAGTAGGAGGATCATACCTCAACATAATAAAAGCCATATATGACAGGCCCACAGCCAACATCATTCTCAATGGACAAAAACTTACACCATTTCCCCTAAGAACAGGAACAAGACAGGGATGCCCCCTCTCACCACTCCTGTTCAACATAGTACTGGAAGTGTTAGCCATTGCAATTCGGCAAGAAGAAGAAATAAAAGGCATCCAAATTGGAAAAGAGGAAGTAAAACTGTCCTTATTTGCAGACGACATGATATTATACATACAAAACCCTAGAGACTCCATCAAAAAGCTACTAGACTTAATACATGAATTTGGCAATGTAGCAGGATACAAAATTAACCCCAAGAAATCTGAGGCATTTCTATACACCAATAGTGAACTTTCAGAAAGAGAGATTATAAAAACAATCCCGTTTACCATCGCACCAAAAAAACTAAGCTACCTAGGAATAATCTTAACTAAAGAGGTAAAAGACCTCTACTCAGAAAACTACAGGACGTTGAAAAAAGATATAGAGGAAGACATAAACAGATGGAAGAACATACCGTGTTCATGGATTGGTAGAATCAACATCATTAAAAAGTCCATACTACCCAAAGCAATCTATAAATTCAATGCACTTCCCATTAAAATACCAACGGCATACTTCAGAGATCTAGAACGAACTCTCCAAAAATTCATCTGGAATAAAAAAAGACCCCGAATAGCTGCAGCAATCCTGAAAAAGAACAAAGTAGGTGGGATCTCAATACCAGATATCAAGTTGTATTACAAAGCCACTGTTCTCAAAACTGCCTGGTACTGGCACAAGAATAGGCATATAGATCAATGGAATAGAATAGAGAGCCCAGAAATCGGCCCGAACCAATATGCTCAATTAATATTTGACAAAGGAGGCAAGAACATACAATGGAGCCAAGATAGTCTCTTCAATAAATGGTGTTGGGAAAATTGGACAGATATATGCAAGAAAATGAAACTAGACCACCAACTTACACCATACACAAAAATAAACTCAAAATGGATAAAGGACTTAAATGTACGACAGGAAACCATAAAAATTCTAGAAGAATCCAAAGGCAACAAAATCTCAGACATATGCCGAAGCAATTTCTTCACTGATACAGCTCCTAGGGCACTTGAAACTAAAGAGAAAATGAACAAATGGGACTACATCAAAATAAAAAGCTTCTGCACAGCAAAAGAAACCATCAACAAAACAACGAGAAAACCCACTGTGTGGGAAAACATATTTGCCAATGTCATATCTGATAAGGGCCTAATCTCCAAAATCTATAGGGAACTCATACAACTTAACAAAAGGAAGATAAACAATCCAATCAAAAAATGGGCAAAGGACCTAAATAGACACCTTTCAAAAGAGGACATTCAGAAAGCCAAGAGACATATGAAAACATGCTCAAAGTCACTAATCATCCGAGAGATGCAAATCAAAACAACAATGAGGTACCATCTCACACCTGTCAGAATGGCTATCATCAACAAATCAACAAACGACAAGTGCTGGAGAGGATGTGGAGAAAAAGGAACACTTGTGCACTGCTGGTGGGAATGCAGACTGGTGCAGCCACTATGGAAGACAGTATGGAGTTTCCTTAAAAAACTGAAAATGGAACTCCCATTTGACCCTGTGATCCCACTTCTAGGAATATATCCCAAGAAACCAGAAACACCAATCAGAAAAGATATATGCACCCCTATGTTCATAGCAGCACAATTCACCATAGCTAAGATCTGGAAACAGCCTAAGTGCCCATCAGTAGATGAATGGATTAGAAAACTGTGGTACATCTACACGATGGAATACTATGCTGCTCTAAAAAGGAAGGAACTCTTACCATTTGCAACGTCATGGATGGAACTGGAGAGCATTATGCTAAGTGAAATAAGCCAGTCAATGAAGGAAACATACCACATGATCTCACTCATTCATGGATAATAGAGACCATTATAAACTTTTGAACAATAATAGATTCAGAGGCAGAGCTGCCTCAAACAGATTGTCAAACTGCAGTGGGAAGGCCGGGGAGGGTTGGGGGGCAGGAGGGAGGGGGGTAAGAGATCAACTAAAGGACTTGTATGCATGCGTATAAGCATAACCAATGGACATAAGACACTGGGGGATAGGGGAGGCTGGGGGACTGTCTAGGGCGGGGGGATAAAATGGACACATATGTAATACCCTTTGTAATACTTTAAGCAATAAAAAAATTAAAAAAAAAAAAAAAAAAAACAGTTCACAACCATGACCATATTCCAGGCCCACTGGAAAGGGAAGAGGAATTCAGGACAAGGGAAACGACCCATCCGCTCAGAATTCCACTGGCCTATCCACTTTGATGCATTACCACCTATATATAAGCTGCAAGGAAGGCTTGGAAATGTATGGTCATTTATGTGTCCAGCTAAAAGTTAGGAATTTTGTTATTAAAAGATAAAATTGAAAATGCATACTGGGGCGCAAATTTAAGCATCTGCCATGGGGATCCTTTTTGGCCACCCAAGTATCCAGGTGAACCCATCTCCCCATACATAGAACACTCTCAACCCTCCTCCCCAATATTTATACCCCAAAGATCCATCCTGTTCATGCCTCCAGGTTAAAGACTAGGATCTCTGATTTATGCACAAGAAGATTTAAAAAAAAAAAAGGAATTACAGGGAGAGCAGTTCATATTTAAGAATAACTTGAAATTGCACATTATACTTTTCAAATCTCATTGGCCCAAACTTAGTCAAACTTTCTGCAAAGTAGGCTAAAAAATACCGTTTCCAGTTAGGGGAATCTTGTATTCAGCTAACTCTAAGGCTCTTGACTGAGTTCTTCTTATAAAGCAATTCGGAGACGACATACTTTCCCAAGGGAAACTGAATTGCAATTAATTTCTACACTGATACGTAACGTTCATGTTTTTATCTCTCACGTTGCCTTGCTCGTTGTTGATGTTCAATAACTTTCCTGAATTGTTGTTTCTAAATAGGATAATTAATAGCAGCACAAACCCCTAGAAGCCACGTATGTAGAGCAGAACAGTATCATACCCTTAAAAATAATTCACCGATTAGTTTACTACACTAATATATTACATTATTTCTTGAGCATTATGTAGATAAAACAACTAGTTGAGTTAGTTAAATTTAGTCCGATTTGTAGTGAGTACTATATACACTAGAGCCTTTTACAATATACTACAAAGTGGAAAAAAAGTTGTCATACCATCAACTATCAAGACACCTTTTGTAATTCAAAGTCAAAAGCAGAAGGGCCAGAATTTTTTTCTTCTTCTAATAATTTGCAATATAAATA
This sequence comes from Myotis nattereri, assembly GCF_964212035.1. Classification (NCBI taxonomy): domain Eukaryota; kingdom Metazoa; phylum Chordata; class Mammalia; order Chiroptera; family Vespertilionidae; genus Myotis; species Myotis nattereri. Next base: position 27,237,172 of record NC_138086.1, on the reverse strand, counting down.
TACATAGACAATACCTACAAATAAGCATAAATAATTATCATTTATTAAGCACCCACACAGCATACACTAGCTGATTTACATGTGCTATTTTCTATGCTTCCCAACCATTCTCCAAAGGAGGTACCTGTGTCCTTATTCTTAAAATAACAAATTAAAACTCAGAGAAGCTAAATAACTTAATTTTTGACACTGAAATCTCAAGTGTTTGGTAATATCAAGCATTTCTTGTTTGAGCATTTAATAACTGATTGGATAATATACAGGTGCAGCCTCACCTAATCAAACATATAGGGCAATGAAGATGACATATAAAATCAGTCCTTTTCTCTTATTAAAGTGTATGACACTCAGGCCTGATAACTTGGATGATATTGAGAAGGGGTTTATTTGGTCATGGTATTAGGCTTCCCAGATTTAGTTCTACATTTCTTTGTAACTGGGGCATTTACATGAAAATAAGACTGTTTCCAACGAGTCTAGCTGTGTATGTATTGCCTGAAGTCACGATTCTCCCCTTGGGTATGACAATTACTTCCATCATAACCAATTGAGAAATGAAATACAGAAGCAAAATTGTTTCTAAATTAATGGGTTTTAAAAGTTTCCTGGGAAGTTGTCAGACAACTTCAAACATTTTTGTTCTGTATCAGCTTCCAGCATAGAAAAACGGCAAAAGCATACTAAAAGGAAAGTAAAGGGAACTATTGTAAATAAATTAAATTTTGCCAACTAGACATGAGACCAACTTCTAAATTATAGAAAAAAATTAAAGTCAGATTCATGCAAATAAACCAAGCAGCTATTGTTTTACAAAAGCATGGGTTTGTTTCCAAACTGGTGACCTGTCCCATCTGAGATGACCTTTCACATAATGCCATTACCGAGAGTGCCACAGGTCCCATCGCTAAGTTGATGTGAGATAGATTTACATACACATTCCTCTGAGGAATCCCAACTGGTCGGAGTATGCTCCGTGAATGTGCACACATGCACACACACACACACACACACACACACACGCACGCACGCACACATGCCCTTTGGGATCCAGGCTCCTCTACCCTGCAATTGTAGAGAATTAAGTGATCTCTGTCTTTTGCAAAATACCTAATGTTCCAAGTGGGTGGCATATAATAGTTTTCAATTGATATCACTTAGGGAATGGAATTGCTCTTGAACCACTTATGATCATTATAGTTGAATGCATGTGTACGCATTGTACCCAAGCTCCCATTTCAGACATCATTTTGTCATGGCTGGCCCACCCTCAACATCTAAGCATGTATGCACCTTCAAACTTTGTTGTTGTTACCACAAATAATAATCCTAGTCAGGGGGGAATTGTGAATGTTAATGCCATGAAGAGCCAGGCATTAACTAAACAAAACAGATCAACCAATAGGGTATAAACACCGTGTGGTCATTGAGAGAAAAACCAGTAGGGACTGTGGTTCATCGAGATTTGAGGCGTGATCCCGGGACTGCATTTAATGCACCCTGTCCCAGACTCACAGATCAGAAGGGTCCTCCTGAGTGGGAATGTGAAGGCACACAACCTAAAGCACCCAATGTGAGAAGGCATAAAGTCAATGATAATTATTAAATCATTAGTGGGACAGGCAATTAATATTTTATGTTTAATAATTACACTATCAATTAGGGTCTTTGAGTTAATGATTAGTAATAACAATTAAAGAATCATTTATAGTGGAAATAAATTATATAAAAATTGGAACAGAATTCTGAAAGATTGAGTGGCATGTCTAAAACTAAAATAATTTCAAGCCTGAATCCCTCAGCCATCAACAATGACTGAGGAAGGATTTTGTATTTTTAGTGCTTGCCACAGCCTCGGACACATGTCAGATATCAAATAATCCTGGTGAAGTACAACCTCGCAGGATGAGTATGTGATCATGTGAATGACTGATGAGAAGCAGGGTCACTTAACAGAGCCGACAAAGCAGAATAAGGTTTCATTTTCCTGAAAGTAGAAGCTGACAGAGCAGCAGTGAAAATGGGAGAGCAGTGAAAACACCCTAGAGTTTTTAAATCTCCTATAGGCCCAACTCAGAATTGTCGACTGGGGATGAGACCCTAGGGGACATTTGCATTGTCAGGAGGGGAGACAGGGGTGGGGTGCTCTGGCATCTACTAGGTGAGGGACAGGAATGCTGCTAAACATTCTGCAATGCTCAGCACGGGCCCCCACAGCAAAACAAAGAATTATCAAGTCCAAAATGTCAGTAGTGCCTGACCCAAGTGAATGACCTGCTCTGTTCTTTCTGGCAAACTCCTATCCATCTCATCCTTCAAAGTCCAGCTCGACTGTCAACCTCTCCCCTAGAGAGTAACTGAACTACACTCCTCCATATCTCTCAGGAGAATCAAGTGTCTCCTAACCTTGGACTTCTGTTCCCAAAGCACACTACACCCATCTCTAGCCCTGAACTTATCACACATCACTGTTAGTGGTAACTGTATTTATATTTCTGTATCATCTCAGCTGAGCTGAAATAATAAAAGCAGCCACCATGAATTCAGCATTTATTATTTGCAATATAGTTTGCTAAGGTCTGCAGATAATCTCATTTAGTCCATGCACAAGGTAATAAAAGGTAGACATTATTATCCCCATTTTACAGATGAGAAAAATAAATGTTAGCAGAGTTAAGAAAAAGATATAAAGTCACATAACTAGAAATCAGCAGAACTAAGACCGAAACTAGAGGTCACCCTGGCTGTGTTACGTGTCCCATAAGTACAGACATAAGAAGCATTTTGTGGAGAATACCGTATTTAGACTTTTGAATAAAAGAAGATGAAAAGGTTTATGGCCAGTCTGCAGTCCCCACCCCCCTATGAAGATGAGCAGGACTAAGGGAGACAGGGACTGACAGTGGATACCTGGGGGCCACTCAAGCAGAGTGTCCAAATGGTATAGAAATATTTAGTCAAAATCTGAGCAAATTGAAATAGGTACAATTAAATGACAAAGTGATTAAATAAATGGGTAAAATGAAAGGATGGATAAAAACACATGCTTGCCATCAAGTGTTCTAGTACATAATAAAAACCTACAACAGGCCACCTGGGGGGTGATGCCCAGTGTAAAATGCAAGGAGCTAGACTATCTAGAGATAGGAAGCCTGTCCACAGGCTATGGTTCAGGAACAGATTCTGGAAGAGGGTCTGGCGAAGGTGATGCAAGGCCCTGAACCAGGATGAGGCAGCCATGCATTTAAGGGCAGACTAACGATGTGGGCCGAAGGGTGGGGGACAGGAGAGAGGGGCAGGTATTAATTCTAGGAAACAATGGGAGGCCTAGTACCAATTTTGAGCGATAAGTCAGGGAAGAAGAGTAATCAAGAATAGCCTGATAAATAAGAACATGAAGCTAAAGCCGACTGGACTCAGGTGAGACCATGCCCTCAGCATGGGGAGTGGGTCTCAGTGCCTGGGGGCTCTCGCCATGCCCCACAGAAGGGATGGCAAAGCCTGGAGTCAGGTCAGGCTGATGAGGAACTTGCCTCTGAACTGGAAGTGGTGGGATAAGTCTCAGGTGCCAAGTCAGAGTCCTCAGATCATTTAGAAAAAGATAGATGATAGATAGATAGATAGATAGATAGATAGATAGATAGATAGATAGATGATATATGTTATATTATATTATATTATATTATATTATATTATATTATATTATATTATAGACAGAAAAAACATATTTGTAAAGCCTAAGAGGGGGGAAATAAATCAAATGTAAAAAGATGTCAACATATCCCCAAATGTAATAAATATTTTTTGTGCTATGTGGGCAATGTTTCTCAGAATTTGAAATTACTTTGAAAACAAATAATTTCCTCTCTCCCCTCCTCCCACGAGGGGTGGAGTGCCCTGTGTGAATGCTGCTGTATAAAAGGTGCTGGCTTTGTAAGCGTTCAGCCAGGCTGAGCACTTCCTGATCACCTCACCCAGCATTGACTGGTCCCACCTTAGGAGAGAGGATGGCTCAGAGCTGGTCCCACCTTCAGAGAGAGAACCCAAACTTCTCTCCTTGTCTGCCCATTTCTCCAGGACCTCTGGGTAACAGGCTCCCATTTCTATGATAACAGAGATTGTGCCCATTAAACTGACTGATGGGCACAACATTCAACAGAAGGCTAGTTCCCCAGGGGAAACAAAACCCTCCAGTGGACTCCACCAAACCTCCCATCAGGAATCTTCCTCAAAATCCTCTATAACAGTGGTTCTCAACCTTGGCTGCACATTAGAATCACCTGGGAGTCTTTTTAGAATCCTGATTTCTGGGCTTCATTTTCCAGAAATTCTGTTTCTTTGTTATGGGGTGGGGCCACGACATTAGTAACAAAGAAACAGAATTTCCGGAGAATGAGGCCCAGAAATCAGGATTTTAAAAAGATTCCCAGGTGATTCTAATGTGCAGCCAAAGTTGAGAACCACTGCTCTATAAGATGCCCTACTGTGAATTAGCTATGTGTGCTTGAGAATGGCTACCATCAACAAATCAACAAAGGACAAGTGCTGGTGAGGATGTGGAGAAAAAGGGAACCCTAGTACACTGCTGGTGGGAATACAGGCTGGTGTAGCCACTTATGGGAAACAGTATGGAGTTTCCTCAAAAAAATTGACCCAGCAATCCCACTTCTGGGAATATATCCTAAAACCCCCAAAACACCAATCAGAAAGAAAGTATGCACCCCTATGTTCATAGCAGCACACTTTACAATAACTAAGATCTAGAAACAAGTGCCCTTTAGTAGATGAGTGGTTAAAAAAGCTGTGATACATTTACACCATGGAATACTATGCAGCAGTAAAAGGGAAGAATCTCTTACCCTTTGAGATCGCATGGAGGGATCTGGAGAGAATTGTGCTAAGTGAAATAAACCAGTCAGAGAAAGACAAGGATCACATGATCTCACTCATATGGGGAATCTAATGAACAACAACAAAAAATAATGAACTAAATAGATACAGAGACAGAGAAGCATGGAACAGACAGCACGAAACTCAGAGGGAAGGTGGGGGTGGGTGGTTGAGTGGGAAGAGATTAACCAAAGAACTTGTATGCATATATGTATAACCAATGGACAGACAATAGTGTGGTGAAGGCCTGGGGCCCGAGGCAGGTGTTGGCTAGAAGGGGTCAATGCGGGGGGGGGGGGGGGGGGGGGTGGGGGCATCTGTAATAGTTTCAACAATATACATTAAAAAAGAAAATACAGAACAGTATACTCAAATTCCATCCCATGTGACATTAGGGAGCACTTCTCATGTTAAGAGTCTCTCTGTGTCCACGGGTTTGTAAGCACCAGTGAGAAAGCCTCCCACACAGAGGACTGAATCTGCCTATGTTTCACTTGGCCTGGAAACCGCACTTGTATTAAAACAGTAGGGGCAGTCATGGATACTCTTAAACAATACTTTTGCTCATCCGTTCATCCAACGCACTTCCAGCCAACACTACGTAGGAGGAAAAAGCTGCTTACACATAGCCAGGAGCTAGAATCATTTAAGCTAAATTAATAAGGTGTATATAACTTTGTCCTCTTTTTTAAAAAATTGAGAGATTATGAGATTTGGGAACAATCAGAGGAATGGCCTATTTCCCTCACCAGGTTGTCAGAACGTGAAGAAGTCTCAATTAGTTTCAGGGAAAACATAACAGCTCAGTGTAGGTGCGACGCGAAGGGTGGATGGGAGAAAGGCCTGGTGACTGAAATTCCAGTGCAACCCCTTTGCCAGCACTCCTGTCAGCCCTTCGTCCTAGAGCTACTCATGTTGCATTATTTAGTTTTCATGTATTTTTTTTTTTTTTTTTTTACTGGTGGTTTCAATTCTAAGCTTTGTGCGCTGAAGCCATTGATTTTTCTACTTTGAATAACTTGTAAATCCCTGAATAAAGAGGATTTCAGGATTTCTCATGGAACTTTTAGAGGAACATATCAGATGTCCTTGAATCTATGACCACAGATTCATTTTTAAGAGGCCTCTTTATTCCATGCAGCAACCAGAAACACTGCTGAAGAAACGGACAGAATGTGTGATCACTTTCAGTGTTATCATACGGAAACTGGGGAAGCTTTTAGGTATTTCACTCTTATCATAACTTTTTTATATGTTACAGTCACACATACATGAAACATATGGGCTAATGAATATCCTTAAAGCTTCTTCATGTTCAGAATCTGACTCTTTTGTGATTTCTTCTGAACTCAGAGCTGTTAATGTCCCTATTTCTCCATACAGTGTTGCCAATACAGTATTTCTTAAAAGAATCTACAAAAGCACTAAAATTCTTTGGGGCTGAAGAATCACAAAGAGCTAGAGCACCCTCATTTTTTGCAACCACTGCGTTCCTAGTGTTACAGGATTCCAGGGCAGGAGGATAGGGAAACTGAGGCAGGAAAGTTAAAACCAGGCCAAACAGTGGGGACAATTTGCCTGCAAATAACAAGCCATTATCTTCCCCAAACCAAGGACACTTGAGAGTGAATGGATGGTTAAAAGCCTCCCTAAGGAAAGAATGCAGGGAAGGAGGGGGAAGGGGAAAGGGGAAAAGGGCAATCTTATTTTTTACTCCCTAACAGAAAAGCCAGCAGCCTCTGGCTTTGGCAAGATAAAGTTGCCAGGTGCTTTCAATGACCACAAAAAAAGCAGAGAGGGGCCTTGAGACTTAATCTATACCAAAGATAGTCAGTAAAAGAATCTTTGAAACCTATAGACAGGAGGGTGTATAACTCCTCGAAACAGCACTAGGCATTCACTTTTCTGGGAAAAGCCCATCTGTGCTCCAAGCCGGATGCAATAAAAGAGATTTGCTTGCTGTGCTTTTTAAATAAAGATGTGTGGTTTAATTGCTTTAATAAATTGGCTTTGCACAACACAGTCAAGGTCTCTGGTATAAATTCATTTATTTGAGAAGGCAAGAATTGAGTTTGGGGACAGACAGCCCTCTCCTGCCAACTCAGGGGGCTGTTTGGTAACACCTTTGCTGGGGGCTCTGGGGTGCCTCTAACACTAGCAGTTAAAAGAGTGCACCACTATTTTCTCTGGGATTTTCTTCCAAGCAGCTGTCAGTCATTCTGCAACATTTGGTGGTGATGTTTTTGCTATCTTCATAGTTTAGGCAATGCCAACTGTGGCCTGGCCATCAGCAATCCTTTGATGCTACTGCCAGGGGTGGGCAAACTTTTTGACTCGAGGGCCTCAATGGGTTCTTAAACTGGACTCAGAAGAAGGAGCTGCGGCCGTGTTTCCCGACATTGCCATGTTAACACTGCTGCTGGTGAAGGAGCGGAGGGGAGAGCAAGAGAACCCTCCGCTCTTTCGGCTCCGCGGGCCGGATAGAACAGCCGAACGGGCCGGATCCGGCCTGCGGGCTGTAGTTTGCCCACGGCTGGATTAGACCATGTAATCTAACACAAAGACATTAAAATTTGCACCTTAGAACCAATCAAATACAGTATTTGGTTACTGAACTCTCTGAGCTCAAAATTTACTTCCTAAATCTCTTCTCAATTTTCATCTCAACAGAGAATTGAAACCCAGAGGATTTCTATATCAGCTTCTTGGAAGACATCTTGGACTATGTCTGGGTTCTTCTCAGGAGATTCTATCCCCATATTTGTTATCCGAAATCTGAAGAAGATATTCACTCATTTGGGTAAGTCTTAGGCTACCTGTGGATAATTCACTGTGTAGCAGGAAATCATGAAGTAAGATATCTCTTGTTAATGAAAGAAACATTCAAACCTGAAAAGAATTTTTGTGAGTTTATTTGAGCCAAACTGTTGGCAATTGCCGGGAATCAGCATTTCAATGTACGGAGATAATGCTCCAGAGAATGGTGGTTTTTCACCTTTTTTTAGACATTATAATCAAAGGAGGAGATGTGGGTTAGATGAAATCTATTGGTGATAGATTAGGGAGGCGGGAGAAAGCAAAGCAGGGAAGTCTCTGGGATTGGATAAAAAGTAAAATGATAGACACGTGCTTCTTTTACATAGGTGGGCACAGGATAGTTAACAGTCAACAATTAACATGATAACAATAACAATGATGGAATTTGTGGTCTGTGCCCTGGCACCATTTGTTGTGCCCTGAGGGGTCCGGAAAAAGGGAAGTTACAAGTTACCCTGACATTCTACAGGTATGTTATCTTAGATACAAAAAGACAATAGGCTCAGTACAGATAGGAAATTGGCCCTAACTGGTTTTGCTCAGTGAATAGATCAGGGGTCCTCAAACTTTTTAAATAGGGGGCCAGTTCACTGTCCCTCAGACCGTTGGAGGGCCGGACTATAGTTTCAAAAAAAACTATGAACAAATTCCTATGCACACTGCACATATCTTATTTTGAAGTAAAAAAACAAAATGGGAACAAATACAATATTTGTATTTGCATGTGGCCCGCGGGCTGTAGTTTGAGGATCCCTGGGATAGAGCATCAGACTGAGGGTCCCAGGTTCGATTCCCATTAAGGGCATGTTCTGGGTTGCAGGCTCAACCCCCAATGGGGGCCAAGTTGGATGCAGCCAATCAATGATTCTCATCATTAATGTTTCTGTCTCTCTCTCTCTCCCTTCCTCTCTGAAATCAATAAAAATATATTTAGAAAGAAAGAATGAAAGAAAGAAAGAAAGAAAGAAAGAAAGAAAGAAAGAAAGAAAGAAAGAAAGAAAGAAGGAAGGAAGGAAAAGAAAGGAAGAAAGAAAGAAAGAAAGAAAGAAAGAAAGAAAGAAAGAAAGAAAGAAAGCAAGAAAGCTGTTCTTTGTCAGGGAAGATACTGGGAAAGGACATGAGTACCCACTATAAGCTGCTCTTTAATTACAAGGTTTTCATTTCAGACCATCCTTCGTGGTTACTTTAGGTCTGTGGTTGCAAGGCTTCCAGCCAGGCCGGCCTTCCCTGAGTTAGTCAGGTTAGCATGTGGGCCCTTTTGCTCCACACTCTCCAGACCTTGGTAAGGTATAGAAGGGGGAATGGGTTTGATAGTTCAAATGGATAACCAGATAAGTTTGGTTCTTGACTTCCCACCCCAAGAAAGGAGGCACCTGTATAAGGTGCTCAATGGAGGTGCAATGAACAACAAATGCAATGGTAGGCACAGAGAAATTGGACAGCAAACAAAACAAAGTCTACTTCATTATTCCTTCAGTCGCTCAATCAGACAATCAAAGCCTCTGATAAATGCAAACTTTAGTGTTTCCTCTAATTTTGACCCACATCCATCTTGCATCAAACTGACAGATGGCTGCCCCATAATTCCATGGTAACTATTCTTTCTTCCAAACCTTACTCTTGGATGTTTTAAGAATAAAAGGGTAGAATAGCATATAATCACATATTTCCCCCCCCATCCCTTACCTATATTAACAAAAATGTCTTAGGGTAAATTATTATACCAGAATGCACAGTGTATCTATTTTGACTCACCTGTAGCTTTAAAATTCTTTAAAATCCGGATTTTGAGAATTTTAGTGACATTGCAAGCTTTCCACCAAATTAAATATACATCACAATACATTGCAGATCCTCCACTACAGGACAATGAGGCTTAAATTAATGGGAATTGAGGTTATTCATCCAAACAGCTGAAAAATTGCACTGGCTTAATGCTGAGAGACCTTGATGGGAATGCTTTTGTTTAGTTATTGCTCCTAGAAATGACCCAGTAGTGAAAAAATTAGGCGCTTTGTTATTTTTTCCTTTGCCAGCCCAGAAACTAGGTTACTGCTTCACAAGTTCCAAGTCAGAAATACCAACTCATGTATTTTTGTGTGTTTTTGTTGTTTTGTTTTTAAAGAAATGCTCTTGCTTCCCTTCGCTGCAGTTGTAAACATCCCTGGTGCTGTGCTGGATATAGGCCACCTCTGTAGCCTGCTGAACAAATGATTAGACACAGCATAGGGTGTGCTGGGTTTGCTGTGAAGTGAGCCCCCTGCTCACAGTGCCAGTTAAAAGCCTGAAATTTCTGTATTCTGCTTTCCTGAACTCTGGCCACTTGATGTTAACTTGTTAAAGTCTGTGCTCATGTCATTTCATTGCTTTGGAGGTGTCTAGCCAGACTCCCCTACTAGTTATCTACTTGGCTCACCTTTTCTGCCCCTGGGGCATCTATTTGAAGTCATCTCCTTGTAGCTTCTCCCAAAATCTTTTCTTTCCCCTCAAAGTCCTTTATGTTTTGTTCTATAATGTCGAAGCATCCTAAAATAGTTAAACTGGCTCTTGGTCTGTTGATGTGTCTTTGAAGCAATCGTGAATAGCCCAGTCTCCACTTTCCATCTGAAATTTTAAAATACCCCATGAGCAGTCATGGGTTTTTATTTATTTAGGTTTCTTATTTCAGCTGTAGTAGACATGGAAACTAGAGGCAGGGATCTCCGCTCCGACTGGCTGCGGAGGCTGAGACTGGAGCAGGAATGTGGGTGGTACCCCTGAAAGGAAGGCAGGGACATGCACTTGGTCATTCACACACTCGGGGCATGCACCAGCTTGGAGGATCTTAGATGCCAACTTGTATTGACCTTGGAAAGCTACGGTTGAGGAAATCTCAGCAGGTAACAGATGCAAGTAGTTGGTCATTCCAAACCACTCTTATGGCAAAGATAAAGACAATGTATTTCCCAAACTGTTGAAAAATGAGCAAATCAACAAAGGAACTTTGATCAATATTCCCATATACAAAAGTAGTCTGGAGGTACACAATTATGATCCCATCAACCTAGAGAATCTATTCAATAAGATTACAGAGTTCTTGGCAAGCATTTTTACCCAGTGGTTTTTTTGCAGTAATCAGCCTGTTCATTTGATACCAGAGAGACGGCTGGACAAAGATACTTGAGACGACCTCCTAGGGGTTATTTGCCAACTGCTGGGTTCTGTGTGCACAGACTTATAGTCAAGAAATTAAATTCCTTTGATAAGAGCAAAGGAATAAAAATGCTCCTAGAGTAAATACTCACACTAAGAACTCATATCTAAATCCTACAAGGCTGGCTCAGTTCATATGTTATCATCCCCTTCTATCACCTACACTACTCTTTAAGTGGGGAGGGGAAGCATTTATTACTTTAGTTTATGTGCAAAAGGTAATTCTAATAGGAAATCAAGGGAAGCCATTTAAAAATCAAAGTTAATGGTAGCAAGATGATCTATCGCATCCCCCCCAACAGAAGCTAATGAAACATTGTGAATTTATTGTGGCAGAAAGACAGTGGCTGCTGGCAATTACACTGATGAGCAGAAATCCTCACAAGTGGGTACTTTAGAGCAATTATTTTCCATTTGCTTCTAAAAAACCCTCCGAGCACAACTAAGCTTTGATTACCTAGCATCTGAAAATATACATTCTCAGAGGGATATTTGCAATGATTATTTTAGTGGAAAGAAAGTAAACAGCTACCATTTGTGAAAGCGCAGTTGTGAGCCTCTTTAAAGTTTAAAATATGAATTGTGCAAAAGATGAAGCTCTGACTTAATGGACTAGCACATTATTGCATTATTTCCCAACTGGAAAGAGTCAAGAATTTATTGGGTTCCCAAGGATCAAAAAGCTGTTTGAACTGCATTCTTTCAAGGAAACACTTCTTCAAACTCGAAAGCCAATGTCCTTTTTGTTAACAAACTCTCTAGCCCCAAGCCTAAACTTCCTTCCTCCTTTTTCTCCTGGACCCCAGATTTCTGAAGAGTGGTGACAAAGAATGACAGACAGTATAGAGCTCATCTGGTGCAAACATTGATCCTTCAAGAGAGGGAAATCAAAGGTCATCCAAAGAGGAAAGCAGGTGGAGTGAGTGTTTGATTGATTTTCAAATACAGAAACTTTGAGGGTTCTTATAAGGGTATTTTGCCCCTTTTTAATTAAATTATATTGGTGCACAGTAGCACATTTAAAAAGGAGTGAGGCCCTGGCGAGTGTGTTCAGTGGTTAGAGCACCAGCCCCATGGAGCAAAGACTTGTGTGTTCAATTCTTGGTCAAGGGTATGTACTTGGGTTGCAGGTTTGATCCTTGGTTCCAGCTGGGGGCATGTGCAGGGCAGGAGGCACCTATCTGTCTCTCTCACATAGATATTTCTCTCTCTCTTCCTCTCTCTCCTCACTCCTTCCCTTCCACTCTCTCTAAAAATTAATGAAAAAAAAAACATCCTTGGGTAGGATTAATAATTTTACAAAAAAAGGAGTGAGGAATGTGGACCAAACCAAAGTTAAAGGCTATAAGAAACAAGTGTTCTAATTTGTCCATTCAGTTTTATAGTGCTGGGTCTGGAGATGGTGGGCATAAATACAGGTGGACATAATCTACTTTTTCACTTATCTTGGACATAATTTTTTCCAAAATAGGAAAAATATTAAAGAAAATGCAGTGGATGCAGTTAAAAAGCTGAGATTAAGATAAGAGAAGTGAAGGTGCCCTGGATTATGTAACCAAAAGTTACCAAAACCATAGTCACCATTTTCATAACCATTTATCCTTGCTAGGCCCATTACAATTTAACCTGTGCCAACACAACTGTGTGGATTGTGATGTTGGCCCTACAAAAGGGGTTACTTGCCCAAGTCTCATAACTAACAAATCATGAAGCTTGGACTAGATGCTAAGGATTTGTGTTTTGTTCTTAATGTAAAAATAATAAATGTTCATTTTGGAGAAAGTAGCAGGTAGAAGAAATATTCAAACTATTTAAAAATCATAACATCAATTCCTAGAAAAATTGTTAAAATGTTATAATTTCTTGACTTTTCTACATATTGCTTTGCAAACTGGATACCATTTGTGTTCTGCTTTAAAATGTTATGATAAAAAAAATAAAATGTTATAAGTATATTCTATAATCCTTAAAAAATTACACATGGATATCATCCTATATAATAAAAAGGTAATATTCAAATTGACCCTAACAGCAGAACGACTGGGAATGACTGGTCACTATGACACACACTGACCACCAAGGGGCAGACGCAGAATGCAGGAGCTGCCCCCTGGTGATCCGTGTGCTCCCACAGTGGGAGCTCTGCTCAGCCACAAGCCAGGCTGACGGCTGCCAGTACAGCGGTGGTAGTGGGAGCCTCTCCTGCCTCCTCAGCAGCGCTAAGGATGTCCAACTGCAGCTTAGGCCTGCTCCCCGCTGGCAAGTGGACATCCCCAGAGGGCTCCCTGGCTGCCAGAGGGATGTCTGACTTCCAGCTTAGGCCCAATCCCCCATGGAGTCTGGGGGACCCTGAGGGGTCCCAGATTGCGAGAGGGTACAGGCCGGGCTGAGGGACACCACCACCCCCCCCCCCGAGTGCACAAATTTTTGTCCACCGGGCCTCTAGTATTCTATAACTGTACATTATTTCAAATATACTATTTCTTGCATTCCCGGAATCGAACCTGGGACCTTTCAGTCCGCAGGCCGACGCCCTATCCACTGAGCCAAACCGGTTTCGGCAACAGACATACTCTTAAAAATCAATGAGAAAAACCCCGAGACACCAATAAACAAACACACAAAGACCATGCATGGTATCCAGTTTGCAAAGCAATATTAGAAAAGTCAAGAAATTATAACATTTTAACAATTTGGTTGAGCACTTAGAAAGTCTTTTTTTTCCCAATTATGAATTTTCTTTATAAAGGTCAGAAATTAAGTTTCTGGCCCTAAAGACATAAACATCTCTAAAACTCTTTACTCACATTCCCAAATTCCCATCTTGAAAGGTTGAAAATTTTTTCACTTTCAGCAGTGTCTGGAGTGTCCACCTCAGTATAGTTGCCAACACTGAGTATCCCCTTTGAAGAACCTTTTTATATTTAATTAATACAATTTATATCTCATTTGCATTTGTAAGTTTTCATTATGAAATAAGCCAACTACTTTTCCAATGTTCACTAGTTATTTGTATTGTCTCTGGTGAAGCAAGCATGCATGGTCTTTGTGTGTTTGTTTATTGGTGTCTCGGGGTTTTTCTCATTGATTTTTAAGAGTATGTCTGTTGCCGAAACCGGTTTGGCTCAGTGGATAGGGCGTCGGCCTGCGGACTGAAAGGTCCCAGGTTCGATTCCGGTCAAGGGCATGTACCTGGGTTGCGGGCACATCCCCAGTAGGAGATGTGCTGGAGGCAGCTGATCGATGTTTCTCTCTCATCGATGTTTCTAACTCTCTATCTCTCTCCCTTCCTCTCTGTAAAAAATCAATAAAATATATTTAAAAAAAAAAAAAAGAGTATGTCTGTTGTGCTTAGTGCTGGAACCCAAGCATTGTACGGGACCAAATAAAATTAATTGAATTACTTCTTTAAAAATCGATATTATTAAGCATTTTCATATTTGTTGTAATGATTTTTCTTTGCCATCTTTTAATTTAATGTGCACAGTTTAAACTCCTGAAAGTAATTGAATCTCTGTCTTTTCTTTTGCAAATTCTTCCATTTGATTTACGTATAGAAGGTCCTGCCCAACGTAGAGCTCAGAGAAACCAATTCTCTGTTTCCTTCTAGACGTTTCTATGCCTTAATATTTATGAGTAAATAATTATCTAGAATTTCTTTTAATATGGGATAAGAATTGAAGCAACACTTTTATTTAAAAGTAAATGTCTTAAAGCCACTTATTAAATAATTCTTTCTCTCACCAAAGATTTTTTAATAGATCATTTCCAAACACTTCATTCATATATGTACTAAAAATATTTTTTCGGTACTTTTAATCTCTCTAAGATGTTTATGATTGTATCACATTGAGTACCGTTATAGCTTTTTACTAATATTTTGCAGCAATAATTTAGCTCATCATCTTTTTCACATTAAAACAGAGTTTTTAAACCAGTGTGACACAAGCTTTTTTAAAAATGCAATATTTGACTATTTAGTCAGGTGCACTGACCTCTTTTCCCTTAGATTGTCAGGAAAAAAATGATAGCAGCCAATACAATAGCCATCTTGTATGACTGAATCGAAATTATACCTATTTTTGGTCAGATCAACAAAAAGTAGAATATATTTTTTGGTGTGCTGCTGACTTTTAGTAATTAGTTTATGTGTGCCATGAGATGTAAAAGGTTACAAATCACTTCATTAAGAATATATTCTTGCCCTGGACAGTGTGGTTCAATTGGTTGGAGAATTGACCCATACACTGAAAGGTAGCTGGTTTGATTTTAGAGAGACAGGGGAGAGAGAAGCATTGATGTAAGAGGGAAACATTGATAGGTTGCCCTCCTCCCAAACACACACACACTCCCCAACCTAGGACTGAACCCCAAACCTGGGCATGTTCCCCGACGAGGAATCAACCCTGCGACCTTTCGGTGCAAGGGATGATGCTCATCCTACTGAGCCACACCAGCCAGGGCTATGCTTATATATTTTTAAATGTATCTCTTTCAAACATTATCTACTTCCAACTAAACAAGATAGGATTCAATGACATAGCTCTGTAAAATCCTTCCCTGTTCCTTCTGCTTTAGTTAAATCACTGTGACAATTCATCTCTCTATTACTTTTATAGCTATAAACTGCATATTTAAAATTTTATTTCTTATTCAAACAACCAGAGATTTTCTCCGGATTTCTTATTTTGCACAGTAAAGGGTTTTGTGTCCCCATCTATTTTATCACCTATCTTCCTTCCACCACATCTGAACTTCCTTCATCTGCACATTTATGTTATACGATCTGATAAAACATGTGTTCTTGTTCTGCAATCATAAGTGCATAGACTTTGACTAACTCAGAATGTGATTCCAAAAGACTCGGAAACTATGACTGTTTCAACTGTCTATCCCTTCCCCCCAGATAAAAAATCAAGTGGAATGTTATACCCTAAAGCTTTCACTCCGGAAAATGGTGTAGTAAGTCCTCTCTCACCAGGGAGAGTGACCTCAACAGCACCACTTAGACAGCAATGTGAGTGCCTCGTATTTAGAGACCTAGTGGGCTGGTGTCTGACTTCTACCAAGAAATTCTAAAGATGAGTAGGGTTGCTCATTCTAAAAATAAGTAGGGTTGCTGGCTGCTTTGATGAAGAAACAAATGAGAGTTAGCTGTGCTGGGATGGGTCCGCATTCCCAGAATTTGCTGGGACATAAGTACATCCTGTGGAAAAGAAAGAGAAAGCAAGAGACTGGGACACACACACACACAGAGAGAATATGAATCAGATATTGTTTGATGTAAAAGGCCTAAGGAAGAATTAAGTAACCAACAGAAATGGAGATTTATTGGCCACTCTCCAGAGAACCTCAGCTGAGAGGTCCCCAGTGATGGAGAGAATCTCTGAAAAAGCCACAGAAAAGCATCCCTCACAGGAGAAAGGAGCTTTCATCACCTGCCACGTCTAGATCACATGCGATCTGGATCATGTCCTCACCAGAGGGAGGTTTCCTGCCCCTTCCTTCTTCTTCCTCTCATTTTCTGATCTTTGACAGGTAGAAACCAGTTATCAAGATAAGAGAGAGAGACTATATTATCAGAAGAAAAAGAAGAAGCCTTAGCATTAGAGCAAAATAAAATTTTGGATATTATATGAAATTGTACTTTTAAATACTGACTCTGTCTTGTGATTTACAGAAAAATTCTGCTTCCCATAAAAGTGCTGGCAAGCTGCCAGGCTGCATTCAGGGAGGTTAGGACTAACTCTAAAAAGCAGTTTCAGTGGAAAGGAAAAAAAGGTTGTCATTTTATGAATTCTTTCTGTAAGTTCTATTTGTTTAAACCAATGATTGTTTAATGGTTAAAACTCAGATGAGAGATTGGAGTAAATTACTTTTCCAGCAAAATTCAACCCTACAGTTCTGTCTCTCATTTTTAAATCTATCCTTTATTTATATATTATTTCAAGGGTAAAGATAGGACTGAATATAAGAAATAAATGTAATTTGGAAGGTTGAATGTAAATATGTTTCAATTGAATCATAATTGCTTCCTACGTTTCCATTCAAATTACCTTAGCTTCATGTCTAATATTTTTCAGATGACTAAGGATTCTTAGCTTCCATATTCTTTGAAAAATTTTTGATTCATATAAAAACCAATGCTGGAAATTTACTAGTGACATTAACTTTTTTTTAAAAAAAAATCCTCATTGCATTTCTATTTTGTTACAAATATTTGGCCCTTTTTATTTCCTTCATAATCTTTTATTTAAAAAGCACATATAAAGGCTTTTAAATCCACATATAATTGTCCAAGTGCATTATGTCCCTCAATCAATAGAGTCTAGAGGAAAGTATATTATATGGTGTAACCGAGACTTACTGTCCTTAGTGAATAGATGACCATTTGTTGGTTGGAGTCACAGTGGCAGTAAAATGACAATCAAAAATCCCATTTCCTTTTTATGTGCCTATAGTTTATAGAATCATTATCCTCTGGCCCTCTGAACAGCCCTTTCCTATCCTACCCTTAGTAGTTTGTTCAGACTTTGTGCTTTTCAAAAAGGATTTAAGGCACCTTAAAATAAAATGCATATATACAACAAAGTTCAGGGAAAAAATAACTTATCAAAGCTATAAGGAAGAGTAGGAGAAAGCAAAAATGCTAAGCATGAGGGATGATATAATTATTGTGATTGCCTCTTCAATTTTGCTCGGAGTTCCCTCAGGGGCAAAAACAAATAAACAAAAAACAGTGTGTTGAGTACTTCTAGTTATTTGTTTGATGAAAGCAAACCAATTTTAAGAGAGAAAAAGAGACAGACAGAAAGTCAGCGGGAGAGAAAGGAAATGGGAACGTGCACTTCTTCCCAGGTAATAAATTATAAATGAACTCACCAAATGAGACTGTGTACGGAGAATAATAGGCAATGTGTCTTTGACCCAAATGATCTACCAAATACAGACAAAAACAGAGGCATAACATTTAAATTTAATCTAATGAAGGTGGTTGTTCTGGAGATAAGTTAATGTGAAACAGTTATGTCATTTCCTAGTGCTTTGCCCTAATTCAAGGTGTAGATTACCCGAGAAGTGAGTAGATACCATGTTTCACTTAATAAGGCACTGATCTCAGTAGAACTTGAAGCAGGTGTTGGTTGGCAGGAGGTTTGAGGTCAGCATTATTTGTTCCAGGAGAGCCGTATGTTCAATACCACATCGGTGGGGGATGTTAACACTATGGGTCCATG
The DNA here is from genome assembly GCF_964212035.1 of Myotis nattereri. Lineage (NCBI taxonomy): Eukaryota > Metazoa > Chordata > Mammalia > Chiroptera > Vespertilionidae > Myotis > Myotis nattereri. Next base: position 27,219,041 of record NC_138086.1, on the reverse strand, counting down.
GACCATGCTTTCAGACACCTCGCCTGGATAGTGAGTGTCCACCATACATATAAGTGGAAGTTCTACCATCTTTTATGTGTCTTTTAAAATATATTGATTTCTTTCTAAACTTTAGGTCAATAAAGTTTCATTGTCTGACAACAGGAACATATGTTTCCAACTCTCCTCTGAGAAGGCTTGTAATTTGAAGTATCTCAAAATGAAAAGCCTTCTTTCAGGAGCAAATTTATGTATATTCAAACTTTGGAAGCATAAACAGAAATTATAAATATTTTTCAAGTGTGCTGGTCTTTCTCTAAGTTAAAAAAAAAACAACTCCTTAGCTCTTTGGTATTTCAGCATTTCAAGGCTTTTAAAGTCAAACTTCCAAGGTAACCTGCTTTATTTTAAAAAAAATTGTTTGTTTTAAAGTTTTGTGATCATGCTAATGTATTTTAAAAATCAATTAAACTTAATCTAAACATCTCAAGAGAGAGTAAGGTTTACTCCTTTTTCATCTAAAACCACAGACACGACGCCCTTGGTAAATGTATTTTCATGCTGTGCTGGGAATATGTAATGTCCAGGCAAACCGCTTAAATGTCACCCCGCAAAGTGCAAATGCAGCATATAGTTTGGAGGAACAAATGTTTGAAAGGCTAATATGGCAGGATTAACGGTGAGCCATAGTTATGCACAACAATGTTATTATGACAAGAAAGGATGCTAGCCAGATGAACTTGCAGGAAAACTTGATTGGAGAGATGCTTTGCTACAAATGGAATGTAGTAATTAAAAAAATTAATCCAAGTCCAGAAAAGTGTTTTACACTAAACTTTAAAAGGAGGTCATGATCATGTTTTGACAGCTGAAAAGAATCAGATAAAACCAAATTGTTTACTAGCTCTAATACAACCTCAGCTGTCTAAATAGTTCCAAAAGGGACAGGAAAGTAAAAATGCAAGCTCACCAAATAGGGTCAATCCTAACAAATGAAGACAATGAAACCAATGAAATCCGTTAAGCATTTCATTCTAATAAAGTCAAACTCTTCCCATAAGCAAAAAGTCATTTTCTCCCAATAAATTTCTTCTCTGACCATCTTTGCTTGTGTCACCTGACTTAGATATCTGAGTCATCATTCACAAGTCTATCTCCCACTTAATAAATTCCCAAGCAGATGCCGAATCCTTATTCAATACACTGAACTATAACTACTAAGGAAAAACCAAAATTCATTACAATACACATTTGTACACCAAATAGCAACCTGGGTGGATAACAGCAACGTCGGGAGTGCCGTTACATGGAACAAATGCATGAGCAGTGGCAAACCAACAGACTGAAGTTAAACACACAAAACATAGCTGTTATAATCTAGGATTACAAGTTATCTTTTTATATTTTCCCAAAAAAAATCTATAATGAGAATTTATTGTTTTGTATAAAAGAGAATATATTAAATATTACAATACAGTTGGGGGAAGAAAAAAATGCATAAAATGAGTCAAGAAAAACATTCAAAAGTGATATATAAATGTGTGAAAAAGAATATGCTATCAAATTAATTCAAAACTAGTAAGAATTAGCCAATAGGCGTTAGTTGGTGCAGGATGGCTTCCTGAAGGAAATGCCTTTCTTTGAACAAAGTTATCCTGCAGGAGGGCATGAGACATTTGAGAGTACCAGAAAAGCTGGAGCAGATGTATCATGAGTTTGTAAAGATGCTGAGTCTGCAAGAGACGAGACAATTGCAAGAACATGTAGGAAAAAATGACATTTTTTTTTTTTTCAAAAGCAGTTGGGTGGCAGGAAAAGGTTTGTGCTTGGAATTAAATGACCTAGAATTTTGTGTTGGTCCTCTCTCTTTCTTGACACAGTAATTCACAGGTCTTCGAGTCTCAATTTCCACATCTGAAAAATGATAAGATAATTATATAGAGCCTTCCACCTTCCATTTTTACCCTAAAGGTCAAATGAGTTATGATGTTTCTAAATAGGAAACAGCAGTTAGTATAAAAAATAACCCTATGACAAATTTTAAGTGCTCCAAGTCTAATCTACTCGCTAATTTGAAAGAGCTACAGAGGCAAAGTCTCTTTCTGTAGAAGTAAATTATGTATAGGGTTCCATAGTTTGGGTCCTCCTTACCACTTCCCCAAAAGATAAAATAACCAAAAGGAGAAGGAACAGTTATTCCAAGTCTGAAACATGAGTGCGGGCTTTACTGGCAGCACCAAGGAACTTGCTTAAGATTAGGCTGGATTAGGAGCCACTGTACCCAGTGGTCAGAGGGGGTCCATTCTCCCACTTCAGACACAGCTGCTTCCCACAGCCAATTGGCCTGGAGGTCAATTCCTCCCAGTGATCCTACAACAATCGAGGCACCAAGAGTGCACCAAGAGTGTCCACCCCAGGTAACTGGGGAGGCTGAGCCACTGGGCCCTACAGGACACCCAGCGCGCAGGCCACTCTATCAACACAGGGAAGCAGCCAAAATGCGGAGACAAAGAAACAGGTCACAATTGGCAGAAACGGAGGAGGCCAGACGACTGGATACAGAGTTCAAGGCCACGTTTATAAGGTTTGTCAAGAATTTTATGGAAACCGCCGATAAATTTAATAAATCCCTCAAGGAGTATGGTGAGACCATGGAGGTCATGAAAAAGGACCAATTAGAAATTATGCATACACTGACTGAAATAAAGAATACTTTACAGAGATCCAACAGCAGACAAGAGGATCCCAAGAATCAAGTCAAAGATTTGAAATGCAAAGAAACAAAAAATACCCAACCGAAAAAGAAAAAAGAAAAGAGATTCAAAAAATATGAAGATAGTGTAAGGAACCTCTGGGACAACTTCAAGCGTACCAACATCAGGATTATAGGGGTACCAGAAGGAGAGAGAGGGCAAGATATTGAAAACCTTTTTGAAGAAATAATGACAGAAAACTTCCCCCACCTGGTGAAAGAAATGGACTTACAAGTCCAGGAAGCGCAGAGAACCCCAAACAAAAGGAATCCAAAGAGGACCACACCAAGACACATCATAATTAAAATGCCAAGAGCAAAGGATAAAGAGAGAATCTTAAAAGCAGCAAGAGAAAGACAGTCAGTTACCTACAAGGGAGTACCCATCCGACTGTCAGCTGATTTCTCAACAGAAACCATGCAGGCCAGAAGAGAGTGGCAAGAAATATTCAAAGAGATGAATAGCAAGAACCTGCAACCAAGATTACTTTATCCAGCAAAGCTATCATTCAGAATGGAAGGTCAGATAAAGAGCTTCACGGATAAGAAAAAGCTAAAGGAGTTCATCACCACCAAACCAGCATTATATGAAATGCTGAAAGGTATTCTTTAAGAAGAGGAAAAAGAAAAAAGGAACTCTTACCATTTGCCACAGCATGGATGGAACTGGAGAGTGGATAAATACCACAAGATCTCACTTATTTGTGGAATATAATGAACAACATAAACTGATGAACAAGGACTGATCCAGAGACGGAGAGGCATTGATTGGACTGTCGGGCCTTGGAGGGAAGGTAGGGGAGGGTGGGGGCAAGATCAACCAAAGGACTTATATGTAAGCATATAGGCCTAACCAATGGACATGGACAACGGGGGGGGTGAGGGGGTGAGCGGGGAGAGGGGGGATAGAGGGTACACATATGTAATATCTTAATCAATAAAAAATATTAAAAAAAAAAAAATTTCGAAAGAAAAAAAAATATATATATAAAAAAAAAAAAAAAAAAAGATTAGGCTGGATTATGTCCAGCTGGTATTTTGTTGCCATTGCAGAAGCCTATCTTAGACCTCTAATATTTAATAATTATGTACATTAAAATATTTAAAGTGATTTGTAGATGTAATTAAGAGAAAAAGTAAACAGAGGAATCCAAACCAGAGACGAGGCAGGAAGTGAGACTAGACAATAGGAGGTGGTTGGGAGGGAGGCTTTTCCTTTTTTTATTTTAAAGCTTCCATTTTTTACATGTGTTCATGTAATTTTTTAAAATAAAAAACTCATCCCCAAAATGTAATGATAAATAAAATTGAGAAGATGTACATAAAACAGAGGACACATTATTTGGTGGAAGAACTCACAATGCAAACATCTCCTGCTCTGGCTTCAACTTCTCCCTGGGGCTGAAAACATCTTTACTTCCCCTGACTGCATCATATTTATAAAATGGCCAAGAGCTTCCCCTGTCCAGTAGCTCTAACCATCTCAGCGACTTTTCGGTTCAATTTTTCTGGCTCTCTTAAAAAGCCTTTTCTGATGAAAAGAAGTCTGGGCCAGACCTAAGTAGAGGAGTGTCTGATTGCCTCTCTCGGCTGCACAGTCATCACTGAGCATCCCCTTGAAGCCCATTTCTCCTGCTTAAGTACCTTCTAATTTACTTCATCCTTACCTGGCTGGAATCAGGGTATCCCTTGAGATGACAATTACTTTGATTTTTGCTCTTCACTTCCTTTTTCTGAAATATAGCAGGTCCTCAATAACATCATTTCATTTGTTGTCATTTCACTTAGTCCCAGAACCTATTGGTGACATCAGGTGAGGACTTGCTGTACTTAATGACCAGAGCAACTGAGGCTACTTATCCTCCACTTCTAGAGTGCCACTTGACTGGCTAGGTGGGAGTATGGACAAGTTCAAAGACCCTGTCTAGACATGATTCTAAAATGAGAAAAAGAGGAGTAAGTCTGTGACCCTAACTTAGCTTTGTGTAGGTCTGGCGAATGTGATGTTCTGAATCAGAGAGGACAACTGAGAATCCATTCAAGAACACATTGAAATCCCAAGTCATGTCAATGGAATAGAGCCCAACCCTGCACCTCCCCCATTTGGCAGCTGGAGAGCTAGTTTGGATCCAGATAATCTCTTTCAGCTTCAAATTATAGCCTGGAAGCTGGAGAAACTGGGGCAGACTTCATGCATCATTGAAAGGCCTGTTGTCCTTTCACCTATTTGTAAATGCTAGAAAGCAAATAGGGCTGTCCCTACTTCACCTGCAAACTCCTTCACAAAGATTTTATTGCTGTGTGGGACATTGCATCACTGGACAACATGCAATGTGGTAGAAACAAGAGGGAACCAGGTCATCCAACATTTCCTGTAAATTATCAGGTAATAAGTAGTTTAAGCTTTTCAGGACACATACACTCTCCTTTGAATATTTTTCTAAGTTTGTTTGTTTACAATTCTTTAAAAATGTAAAAACCATTTTTAGATAACCATAGTTTGCCAACTCCTGGTCTAAACACATTAGTTAAAAGACAAAGATTATCAGATTGAATGGAAGACACAAGACCCAATATATTGTATCTACTTTAAATGTAATAATATAGAAAGTTAAAAGTAAGATTATTTTGTAAGATATGTCATGTAAATACAAAGGAAATGAAGCTGGAGTGTCATAGCGATATATGAAAAACTAGACTTAAAAAAAAACGTAAAAATTACCTGGATTAAAAATAGATATTACAAAATTATCAAAGAATCAATTCAGCAAGAATGCATAACAATTTTAATTGTGAATGAACCTAACAACAGAACATTCAGATTCATGAAGCAAAAACTTATAGAACTGAAAGGAGAAAATAATAAATCCAGGATTATAGAACAAGTAGAAAGAAAATCAGAATTAACATTTATAGAGGACGCCCCCCCCCCAAAAAAAATAAAAGACTAGATATTCTCAATTTCACCAAAACAGACTTGTCTTTTAAATTAAACAAATTTGAAAGAATTGAAATCATACAAAGTATATTCTCTAACCACAATGGAATTAAACTAGAAATTAATCACAGAAAGATATCAGCAAAGTCTTCAAATATTTGGAAATGAAACATTACCTTTTTAAATAATTTATAAGTGAAAGAGAAATTCTCAAGATAATTGTATTAGTCTGCTCAGGCTGTTATAACAAAACTAGAGGCCTGATGCATGAAATTCATGCAAGAGGCTCGGCCCTCACAGCCCCAGCTTCATCCAGAAGGTCGTCGGGAAGGTCGTTCACCTATCCGGTATAATTAGCATATTACACTTTTATTATTATGGATATACTGGATGGCTTAAACAATAGACATTTATTTCTCACAGTTCTGGAGGCTGCAAAGTCCAATATCAAGGTGCCAACAGATTTAGTTCATAGTAAGAACCCTCTTTCTCACCTGCCTTCCCACTGTGTCATCATATGGTAGAGAGAGAGAAAGCTCTGGTCTCTTCTTCTCCTTATAAATCCTATCTTAGAGGCTCCAACCTCATAAATTTATCTAAACCTAATTACTCCCAATGGCCCCACTTCAAATATCACTACATTGGGATTAGGGCTTCAACACACAAACTTGGGCAGGCTACAAACATTCAATCCATAGGAGAAAGTTAGAAACTATTTAGAACTGAGTGAAAATGTAAATATATCAAAATCTGTAGAAGTTGCTAAAACAATATTTGAAAGAGTATAACATTAAATGTACATATTAGTGAAGAAGGTTCTGAAAGCAATAAAAGAAGCATCTACATTAGAAACTAGAAAAATAAAAACAAAATTAAAGTAACCAGGACAAAAGAAATTTAAAGACAAGAGCAAAAATATATGAAATTGAAAAAAAGAAAAACAAGAGAGAAAGCCACTAAGACCAAAAACAGGTGACTTGAAAAGGTCAGTAAATCTAATAAACCTCTAATCAGACTGATTGTGCAAATGTAAATTCGTCCTATTTTCTGACTTACAGGAGGGATCCTTTGTGACCTTAGAACTTTGGACTTTATGTCTATAACTCTCTGCTTCCATCTAATGTCAGAGTATAGACAATGCAGAAAGTTTGTTCTTTTTTAAATATATATTTGTATTGACTTTAGAGAGGATGCAGAAGGAGAGAGAGTTGGAAACATTAATGATGAGAATCATTGACTGGCTGCCTTTTGCATGCCCCCCTACTGGGGATCAAGCTCGCAAAACCGGGCATGTGCCCTGACCGGAAATCAAACCATGACCTCCTGCTTCATAGGTCGATGCTCAACCACTGAGGCAAGCTGACTGGGCAGAAAGTTTCTCCTAAAAAGGGAAACTTCACCTTCAAAGTCTAAATTTTAATATAGCTTTATGGCTGCTCATGACACACAAGCAACAAAGTCTTCAGTAACTTTCCTTTTTAAGGCAAAAAGCTGCATCATAAGTTAATCACTTGCAGGTGAAGGGTGACCTGTTGATAAGCCACATCTTAACTCTGGTTGGTATCTACACTGGAGCGTTCTCCAGCTTCTAACTCTCCCTGGCCTCCTCCCAGAATCAAAGGCTTTACTTCTCAAAACATGTCCTCAGTAACTGCACTGCAATAAGGTCAACCCAAAAAACAAAACTTATTTGGCCAATACTCCTTTGCACTAGAATAAGCCTTTCAATATCCCTTGATATGTTTTAAAACTTGCCCTTTTTTCAGCTTTTCCAAGCCCAAGACATCTCTATCTGATGTAACATCTTCAGTCATCAGCAGCTATGTAGACCTATGCCCTCAAAGAAATTTGCAATTAAGTGGGAGGGACTCAAAATAAATACATAAAAGAGAGCAAGCAATCTAGGGCCAAAGTGCTAAGATTCCTGTGCTCAGAAGATAGTCAGAAATAGAACTAGTCACTTAATTAGATATTTTAATAGAATTATTGTACCATGTAAGCTAATATGCTAATATTATTTCTCAACCTAGAAAAGTTTGTCTTATAATCCACAAACTTCCTTTGAAAAAAAAAAAAAGTCATTTATAAGACTGGAAAGGAAAAAAAGTGAGGTTAACACAAACCATTACTCATCCTTTTGTACCTGTTGTTCTCTTGCTGACCAATTTTGGGGGAATTATAAAATTATTGATTTACTGGTAGTTCTTCAACACCATAACAGTGCTGTTTTCCTTATGGATCCAAAAATTACTGTGTCTCTTATAATGAGAAAGGGCACTGGTGCTTTCCTTCCCTCTCTTGGGTATAATCAATAATATATAAATGCTTAAGAAATGCAGAGTGACATTCCTCTGAGCAGGACCCACCAATGCCTGAATATGGACCAAATCCATTTACACAGTGCCTACATCTGCGGTTACTGTAGCGGATGGATGGATTTGGAGGGGGAGGAGGAGGGGAACCCTGCACACAGTGGATCTAATGGTCCACTGAGAAGTCAGGCTTAATCTCTTAATCTCTTAAAACGTTCCTGACCAGTTTTGTAGTTTGCCTTAAAATAAACATTTGCACTCGACATTCTAGGGAGGAGGGGAGAGGAATTCTTGAGTTGCAGAGTGAGAAAAGTCACCATAAATCATGAACCAAGTATATACAGAATTTAGAGAGAGTACAGAGAAGTCTCTACCTGCCCTCTGAAGTGGGTGCATTTCATCCTGGGAAAGAAAATGTCCTTTGAGTTACATAAGATAAAAACTGGATGTATGAATCTTTCACATAGGGCAGGGAACATAAATTTCTAGTCAGTGTTCATGGCATGGGAGTGTGTCCTCGCTGTCATTGGCTGGATTTCAATGGACATTTCCTAAATCTCGGTAATTTCTTGGTGAGGTTGTGTAATTCTGATAGCTGGTAGTAACAGGGGCAGGTTTAGGGTGTGGTAGTGAAAGATTTCTTCAAGCACTACATGTGAGACTCAGCAGAAGCACTACTTCCACAAGAAACATGTCCCTTGCTTTCCTAAAAAACTCCCATTGTTAAAGTAGTAATGTGAATTAACCTAAAATAGGAAGTCAAGCTGTATTTTCATAGCCAAAGCATAATAAAAAGACTTCATCTCCTTGGGAGATATAAAACTTTTTAAAAATAGTTTCAAAACAATCAAAACTGAAATTTCAGAATAGCTTATTTATTGGCAATGAGGCTACAATATAGAAACATGAAAGAAATCAAAGGCAAATTCATAGTCATAAATGCCTTTATTGTTGAAGAAGAAAAAAATAAGAGTTAACAAGATATACATTTGACTCAAAAAGCTAGGACAGTAAAACATACACCCAGATATTAAAATATAGCAGTTAAACCTGTGGAACAAGCTAAGACAAGTCCATATAAAAGAATGTGCTGGATCATTTTGCTTAATAAGGCATTTCTATATTTACTGAAATGGCACAGGTCTAAAAGGCTATTAAATGGAGAAAGCAAGGTTCAAAATCACTCATTTTGTATGCAACCATTTATGTTCATTTCTTTTCTTTTTCTGGGTGAAAATACATGTCTTTTCCTGGATCACCTCTAAATAGAAACAAGAACCAGATAAGGGAAGTGGGGAACTACAGGTGCAGAATGGGGAATGGAGGGTGACGTACATTTTACACTTTGTACATTTCAGGATGTTAGGGGATTTTTTTGCCCATGAGAATGTATTATTTATTCAAATAAATTTAAAATAAAAGTTATCAGTGGAATAACTTCACCATATATTATTCCCTTTGAAGACAGAAAAGTTTCTTCCTGGCCATTGGCTCTCTACTTTCTCCTGTCTTCATCCCACTCTTCCTGAAAGATGAGCCTTTCAATACCTTTACTACCCTCCCCCAAAAGTAAAAAGGCTCCCCAGGGACCTCTTATAGTCTTATTCCCTATAGTCATCTGTGAGACAATTGTAACTTCATTTTATCACCAGGAAGTAATGTGCTGGTTAAGTAAACTCCTATAATTGTAATTTATATTCTCTCTTTTTTCTTCAAATACCAACCACACTCTTTATATTTAAAATCAATATAACTTACCTATACAAGAGTGTTCTTCAGTGAAATAGGCATGACATAGTTTTCAGAGGTGCTTACTTTTTCTCATCAAAATTGACATCTTTTCCTTCTGAAGCTCTGACATATCTTCTAAATTAAAGTCTGGTATAGTATTGCTTAAATGTATGCTAATTTGAATGCCTACAAAAGTAATGCATTAACAGTCTGTCTCTGTAAAATTATTTGGTAGGTTTGTATAACCCTTTAAGTTGGCTTAAAAATTGAGTCTACCAAAAGGTATATTACAACTTATAAAAAGCAATGTCCCCTATAGTGTGAGTTTTAAGTCATTTTGCTTAATTCTTCAATTGACACTTTCTATTCCCACTTTTTTCATTTCACATTCTCGACTTCAGGAGAGGTTCTTTCCCCTCGCTCTTGGCCCTTTAAATTTTCACCCCAGCTTACATTCCTACTGGAAATGGCTCAGAAGCTGACATGATGAAACCACTGCTTGGTTTCTAAGAGTAGTCCATCCTGACAAGTGGGATATCATAACCATACGACCTTCAGCTCCTGTGAAAATACAGAGGTGATCTCCTTTCCTTGAACAAATTTTGAATGAGAACTAACTCTATGTGCAAAGTTGATATGAGTTGCCACTTGCTACAAAAAGAATCAAAAACTCTTTTATTTTCATAGCTGAAATAATTATGGCTCACCTTCCCCATGAGCTCTTCAAATAAATCCATTCTAAAGTAACTATTCTCTGCTTGGGGATTTCCTCTGCATTTCTGGATACATCTGAACTGGAATATTGCATGCTTATGTAACAGTTAAGAAATCCATAATCATTAGGGTAACAGGGGATGAAAATCAGAACTTACAAATTGGACCTATGAGGAAACAGGGAATGATGGCCCTGAACTAAAACTTCCTTCTTTTGACATAACTATCTACTTCCTGAAATAGCTGAACAGAATTCATACCTGGGCTTCCTAGTTCCAGAGCCCCAGGTATGAACTGTCATCATCTTTCATTGCTCCCAGTCAACCACCCTTGATGTTACCTTCCTTTGACAGACTACTCCTGACACCCCTCTCTCTCTGTTCTAGCTCACAGCCAGGTATAACTTTTAATCAAAAACATTCATTGATTGTTAGATACTAGAGAACAAAGAGAAAGCAAATAGTGTTTATCCTAAAGGAATGCACAGAATTGTGAGAATTCAAACCATTAGTAAATAATGACTTAAAGAAATAGATATTATGGAAAATTAACATACACTGTTAGGTAAGCATATATTTTTCCCCAGAGTCTCAGTCTTGTCGCCTCAACTGCATTTTAATCTAATTTTGCGCAGGAATCATAAACATGCTAAAATAGTTTTCTTGAATGAAGTCAGAACTCAATAATGAATTTTGAAAGAATGGATGAAATGCATTTTTCTTCAGTATCATTCTTAGTATCTTAAGACAATACTGGGTAGGGAAAGAGCTTTTCTTTAAATACTGAATGCACTGTATGATATATAATTAAACTGATCTCCAATTTAAGGGTTTTTACTGTATTAGATTGCTAATGCTGCCATAACAATATACTAGGTGGTTTAAACAACAGATATTTATTTTCTTATAGTGTTGAAGGCTGAAAAGTCCATGATCAAGGAATTGGCAGTTTTGATTTCTTCTGAGACCTCTCTCCTTGATTTGCAGATGGTCCCATTCACTCTATGTCCTCATATGACCTTTCCTCTGGCCACACACATGCCTGTGTCTTAACCTCCCTTTTCATAAGAACAACAGTCATGTTCCATTAGGGACCACCCACATGACCTCATTTTACCTTAACTACCTCTTTAAAGGCCTATCCCCAAATACAAGTACTAAGAATTCATTTTGAGGTACTAGGAATTAGGACTTCAGCATATGACTTTTAGGAGAACACAATTCAGTCCATAAAATTTAGGAAAATATACTAGAGTCTTTCTGTAATATTGTCTCTAGGATTATGTCATGTGATAACAAGGTGCAACTTTATAATAAATTTATTTTCACAATTTTGTAACTAAACCCCCTTGAGTTTTCTGCATAGGTTTCACTGAATTATACACGTAAACTACAATTATGGCAATGTTTCAGTGTATGATATGTTGATATGTTGTTTTAAAAAAAGGCTGCAATAATTCTAGGGTCTGTATCCAGTAGATACCCTTGTGTAGTGCCCTCTCAAGCTGGCTGTGATCTTGGCTATTTGTCTTACTTTGGCCAATTAGACATTAGCAAATGTGACAGAAGCAGTAGCTTGAACATCACTTGTGCGTGGGGGCATGTCCTTTTGATGTTCTTAGAACCCTTTCTGCCACGTGAATAAGTCCAAAAGAGTATACTGTATGGTGAGAAACATATGCCCCGTTTGCCCCTATCATTCCAGCCAACTACAAACCAAGCCCTCGAAGCAGAACCAACTGGGGTGACTGTGTTTACCTGAGTGAGCCCAGCCCCATCAGCATCATAACCTCCAAGCTGAACTGAGCCCGGACTACCAACCCACTGAAGCATGAGCTCAGTTAACGGCTATTGTTTTAAGGCTAAGCAATTATGTTTTGCGATGGTCTGTTACACAGCAAAAAACTAATTAACACAATGAAAACCTCAGAACCTACTTATTTAAACACCAAAGAGTCGAATTAACATTTACATGTTAAAGTATCAAAAACAGAGTTGGTAAAAATCGTCAGTGACTAAAACATAGCCTCTTAAAGTCAACTGATGCCATATTAAATTGGCTACATGATGGCAAAGATATATTAATGCATGACACAAGCAGGAAAAGTTATCAAAATGATGTCAGAATAACTCAGAAAAGAATATTAAGGCAGGTGGAGTCAAATCACAGCTGCTTCAGTGAAACATCACCCATGTAGGATTCCCTTGTAAAATTAGGTAAATTAAAGCTAATTTGGGAGAAAATGAATATAGTTCAGTGGTAGAAATCTGAATTATAGACTATTTAAAAGGAATGTACTATAGCATTTTAAGGCATGCAAATCAATGGCTGACTAATGGTGGCTATGAAAAGATTTTGCTAACCCAGATACGATCAATAAGCAAAACGTTTTGCTATTGATTTAGGAAGTATGGTAAGCCAGTGAAACACAAGTAGGCTAAAGAAAGCAAAATAAGACCAAAAAAGGAAAGAATTTAAGGAGAAAAAAGGGAGGAAGGGAGGAAGGGAGGGAGGGAGGGAGGAAGGGAGGGAGGGAGGGAGGGAGGGAGGGAGGGAGGGAGGGAGGGAGGGAGGAAGAGAGGAAGGAAGGAAGGAAGGAAGGAAGGAAGGAAGGAAGGAAGGAAGGAAGGAAGGAAAGAAGAAAGAAAGAAAGAAAGAAAGAAAGAAAGAAAGAAAGAAAGAAAGAAAGAAAGAAAGAAAGAAAGAAAGGAAGAAAGGAGAAATTCTAGTCTTGCCTAGCATTCCTGGTAACAGACACCAAGCAATTCATTTGGTAGAATAGTAAGAGGTGGAAAAAGATGAGAATTTTCCCCTGAAGGCTGTGGGCTCTTGGCTGATGACTCAGCTTTCTGAGGCAGGCAATTCCCTATGCAGAAGCCCAGCTCAGCGGCTCTGAGGAGGCTAATGGTTAACTGTTCATTCATCTCATCCAGATAAATAAGTCTGTGTGCCCTGGTGTGAGAAGGCAGTGGCTGCAAAGCCCACTGGAACTGCAATGGCCAGATGTGACAGTTCACAATGAGGACTCCCTAGGGAATCCAATAAGAGTGTAATGCCACCTGAGACTCCTGACCAGAAGGGATAAAAACTGGGGAACAGGTTCAGTGACAAAAGAGCAGGAATGACTGCACATAGGCTTATCAGTATGGATGACCGATATTATCCAAACTGAGATATTTTTGAGAACAAATGGGGGTGCCACTAATAATTATGCTGGGACTATAGATGTAAACTGGAACTGCCCCAAATGGAGTCAAAATTTCACAGATTCTTTATCATATATATGTATCATAATCAAAGAAAATCCAAAAGGAAAAATACTCTTTTAAAAAGTACAAGGGGACCAAGAGAAAGTTAGAGAAGCCTGACTTGACAAGGAAAGATAGTCCAGTGCTCCTCTCATGAAGAGGCAGTCCAGGAGTACACAGCCTAGAAAGATCCAGAGCACAGTCAACTGCCACTGGAAGAAGCGATGCCTCCTGGGAGTTGGGGACTTACTGCTGAGATATTTGACGGCTTATAAAACGAACAGGGTTGAGCAAATAGTAAACAATATTCCTGGCACAAATTTGGAAGAAGAAAAGAAAAAGCTTTTTTTTAGATATAGCATCCTTTCATGTTCAATAAGTGTTACTGAGAGCCATCTCTCTGCTAAGCACTGCTGTAGATGATATGGAGGGTGACTGGATAGTCGAGGTCCCTACTATCAGGAGCTCCTTGCCTAGTAGGAGACACACAGGAGACATGTAAACATATGCCCTTATCATCATGGCAGGAGCTATGAGGAAAATAAGAGTGGTGTAACGGATAGAGTCTATGGGTATTGAGTGACGTGACAAGTAGTTGGTAAGGAAGGGCCTAAGAAGGTGACTTTTGAGCTGAGGCTCAGATATGAAGCTGGCCATGCGGGCAGGAACATTTCAGACAGGAGAATCAGCTGGTACAATACATTCTACGACCAGAACAAGCCAATGTAGCTGGCTTGGCACATTGGGAGTGTGGGAGAAAGTGACAGAAGATGAGATTGAAGTCTGGGAGGAGCCAAATAATATAAGAGCTTTGGGTTTTCCTTAAGTCTACTGAGAAGTCATTACCGGTTCTCTACAGAAAGAGACATGTTTCTATTTACCTTTTTAAAAGTTTTTTCTTAATTTTTCAAGTACAGTTAGTTAACTAACAATATTATATTAGTTTCAGGTCCAATTTACCTTTTACATGTAACTCCCGTTGTCCCATGAAGAATAGGTGATAACCAGAAAAGAGGAGAATTTGGAGGAGACAGGATTGTCACAGTGGTCCAGCAGAGAGACAATTAGCAGAGATAGAGAAAAGCTCTTTGGTTTGAGCTCCATTTTGCTTATGGTAAAGGAGTGGAGCTTGTGAGAAAGAGAAATGAAGAATTAAGTGGACTGTCACCTGGCCAGCTGGGAGGATAGTGTTATACAGTAAGACAGTGAAAACTGATAAAAATTCAGCTTTACTAGTACTTATGCCTTGTAAATATTAAACTTGAGATGACTACTAAACATCCAAATACAGACATCAAAAAAGTAATTGTATTTATGGCTCTAAGTCTGAAAGGAAATGCCAGAACTGAAGTAATAAATTTTGGAATCATTGAATATAAATGTCATTTAAACCAAATGACTAAATGAGATTAGTTCTGAGAAAGAGCAAATAGAGAAGAACAAGTGCCCAAATCCCAACTGTGTGGCACTCTGACATTTAGATAAAGTCTTGAAGGAGCCAACACAGACAGCCAAGAAAGAGGAGTCAGTGATGATGAAAAAAATGCAGAGTCTGCAGTGTCATGGAAGCCAAGACAAGACAGAGCATTAAGGAAGACAAAGCAGTCAGCTACATGCACACTGCAGAGTGACTGAGTAAGGAGAGTTTAGAGAAGTGATCTTCGGATTTTGTAACACAGAGACTAATAATGACCTTGACAAGAGTAATTTCAAAAGCATGGTGGAGATGGATGCTCTCCTGGAATTGGCTATAGTACATCCTGTCCAGTGATGCCCAGCTCGAGTCAACAACTTTCTAACAAAAGAAGTACTTAAGGGAGTATGTGTGTTCTGCTGCTTCCCTGCTTGCCCATTTTCCCCTATTATATCCTATTTTATATCTTCACTACTTTGACTACAGTGGTCCATGTCTAGGCCCATTTTGCCACATGACAGGTAATGATTGAACCATTTCTTCCACGTCATTTTAGAGCTTTAAAAGGGAAGAATATGAGAAGTAAATTGTGAATTACAGGAGAATTATCCAATATAATAAAAGCCTAATATGCTAAGTGTCTGGTCGGCCAGTCAGCTGTTCAACCAATCAAAGTGTAATATGCCAATGATATGCTAAGGCCTCTCAACCTCTTGCTATGATGTGCACTGACCACCAAGGGACAGACAGTCGATTGATTGACCAGTCACTATTACATGCACTGACAACCAGGAGGGAGACAGTCAACCAGTTGACCAGTCACTATGAAGTGCACTGACCACCAGGAGGCAGACGCTCAACGCAGGAGCTGCCCCCTGGTGGTCAGTGTGCTCCCACAAGGGGAGTGCCGCTCAGCCAGAAGCCGGGCTCATGGCTGGCGAGCGAGGTGGCAGTGGCAGGAGCCTCTCCCGCCTCCACAGCAGCGCTAAGGATGTCCAACTGCCGGCTTAGGTCAGACATCCCCCAAGGGCTCCCGGGCTGCGAGAGGGTGCAGGCCGGGCTGAGGGTCACCTCCGCCCCCGCCCATGCATGAATTTCATGCACGAGGCCTCTAGTATATACATATACAAAAGAAGAATATTGGCTAGGAATAATGATTATCGTGATGGAAAGAGGTATTTCATTGGGATCAGAAGCCTTGAGTCCTTGACTAACTGACACTGTGACAGGCCACACGGTGTGAGGAAGAAGTCATATATAGAGAATATATTTCCCCCAGCTGGCATGACTCAGTGGTTGAGCATCGACCTATGAACCAGGGGGTCACAGTTTGATTCCTGGTCAGGGCATATGCCCGGGTTGTGGGCTCAATCCCCAGTAGTGGGTGTGCAAGAGGCAGCCAATTAATGATTCTCTCTCATCATTAATGTTTCTCTATCTCTCTCTCTCTCTCTCTCTCTCTCTCTCTCTCTCTCTCTCCCTCCCTCTCCCTCTCCCTCTCCCTTTTCTGAAATCAATAAAAATGTATTAAAACACTTTTCTTCTTCCTTGACTTTGGAAAGAGGAAGTAGGGCATCCTTGAATAGAGGTTACAGAATGTCTCTGACAAAGAGTACATCATGATGACTGGTGGGGGAAATAATTTTCTCTTCTGCTTGAGAGGACTTTAACTTAAAATTGAAAAGGAAGATGAAATATTCTCAAATGGGAAAAATAGTAAGACAGTCAACATTACTTCTGACATAAAAATTATTAGCAGTAGATGAGGTGCCCAGTAATTCAACAAAGAACATAAGTGGAAGTACAAGAATCTGTTTCAGCAGATACACCAATGCATTAAATATAAGTTAGGAGAAAACAGTTAAGGTGAACTTGAGGCTTAGCAAAGAAGATCAATTTTACCCCATAAATATCACTGAGACTTGGTAGTATAGAATGCATTATGAAGACAGTGATCAAAAGATGTATCTTGTTTAAAAAATCAATCTGATAAAAATGGGAACAAATGCAATTACAGCTTGAAGAATTTGTAACTGGATGTGAGTCTCCAACTGTGGGAAAGTCGGTGCCTAGAAACTGTCTGGGTAAAGAGAAAAGAGAGAATTGCAAGCAATTCATAGTGGGAGTATTCTATAAAGTATGCTGCCACCTGAAGTTATATTTAATGTACTTCTGAAACAGACAATAAAAGTGGACTTGAGTTATGATGCAGCTACAAAGCATGTTCGAAGGGACTCTGCACTCCTGCCTTCATGTATCCATGAAATAACTGTCGCTCCAGGAAGGGACAGCAGGTCCAACCAGAGGGCATGTTGTAAGAGAGCACAATTGTGATTGCAGGTCAGGGCCACCTGCTCTAGTCCAGATAGTACTAATAATAATGGAGATAGATCTAGATATATTGACCTCACATACATGTCTTTTGTATCTATTTCTCACTTGAATCCCTAAAGCTCTAATAATGGATACTTATTTCCATTTTAGAAATATTTAGATAATCCTAGAAACAGCTATTCAAAACTAACAACTATGAACATTTGCCATACTTGCTTTGTGCATCTTTTTTAAATTAAAGAGTCATGAAATCAGATACAGAGTCGAAGACCCTTTAGTTTATAAACTTGTACACTAACTTTGGACTCCGGTGTATTTCTTTTAATCTTATTTACAGAAAAATTTTTATTCTTTCCATATTCCCAAAAGGAAGAAGGGAACTTGAAACTCAGATGGTAATAAGTGGTTCTTCTAGGAGTTCAGTAGTCAAATAAGTTAGAAAAATGCTATATTCAACAAAATAACACTTTATGGAAACTTTTATCAGAGCTCATACTAAGGCTAGTGTATTGTACATAAATAGCACTCCCCAATATATCAGACCTTGGAACACTATCCTAGAGCACCTCATGGGACTCCTGTTTCCTGCAACTCACTTTGGGGAAAACGAGTATGGAATAGTCTCATACTTCTGATACAAAAACTTAGGCATGAGAAACCATCCTTTGACAAAGTGAAGCAGCACCCTATCTCTTTTGTTCCCCGAAGGGCATATTCTCTCCTTCCTCCATTGAGCCTGGATTTCATTTCTAAACTTTCCACTACACTTGCCTTAAGTGAAGTCAGCCACCATCCTCGGTTATTTACATGTTGATCCAAACATAAAAGGGAATAAAACAGCAGATCAGACTAAAGGAGAGATTAAGAACCTGGACATATAAAAGGCAATTGCTTTCAAGAGGATTCACCCTGCACACAGAGCACTCTTCCATGATTAAATTCTTTTTGAAACCCTAAATCAAAGGTGCAGCCTATGAGAGAGCTAGGAAATCCATAATGAGAGAAAAAAAAAAAAGATGTCATTGATGAGAGCCGTTTTGTTCTCATACTGAGTGCTTTTGACAGCACTTGCTGCCTAAGCACATGCAGAAAACTGCAATCCATGCTGAACCTTTCCTTTATGTACAAAATCCTACAATGAAGAGCCCGGTGAGAGAGAAAAAAAGAAATAAAACACAGTTGGCAAAGTCAAAGCAAGAAGAATTAATGCCTCCGAACCACAGCCCAGGCATCTCCAGCTCCCCAAGGGGATTGGGAGGAAACTATAGCTTTCATTCAGTCCTTTCAGAACTCTATTAATTTTTTTCTGCTTGGCTGAGTCAGGGCTCTATAGGAGACAGGCAAGGGGCAGGACAGATCCATTTTTAAAACTCTTTAATCAAATCCTGAACTGGCACCGGTAATATTCAAGAAGTAACAAGCATGAGTAATGAATGTCCTTGTAATGAGAAGCATTTTCTAATCCAGTACCAAAGAGTCCCAAACTGGGCCCAGCACACGTACGATGAGTTAATCAGTTATGCAGGTTCTGTTGATAAATATGGCTTCCATTTTGTGGTGTTTCCATTTCTCATTTTCACTTGGAGTAGCTGATGTCAAAAGACATTTAGGAAGTGATAGTCAAAGTTGTGTGTCCTCAGATCTGCTCTAGTTGGGCAGACAATAAAAGCAGACTGATAAGGCAGGTAACTTTCCTACGTGGGGACTCAGAAGTCCACCCCGTGGGGTCAAGGGATCAGGTGGAAAGCAGTGCACACACTGGCCACAGGGTTTTTGTGGGCTAAGTATTTATCCTTTCTTTTCTTTTTTAAAAACCGAAAATAATAATTTTCTGATCACCACAGAAATGTCTTCCCACTTATTTAATCAGACCAAACAGAAAAAGGTATAATGAAGAAAGTAAAAATCACCCCAAATTCCACTATGCACATATTAGTGTTGTTAACACCTTGCTTCATATTCATCTAGATTTCCATGATACAGAAATTGCACACTTTGAATCTTATAGAAAGGGGTTCCTCCTTTGCATGCTGTTTTATAACTTTATTTCTCTTAACTATATGTCATGATCATCTTTCTGTAGCAATAGCTCCATCATCATCATTTTGAATAACTATAAAGCATTTCCTCAATAAGATATAGCACAACTCATTTGTCTAAGCTTATTGTTGAATATTTAATTTTTCACTATTCTAAACAAACTTGCTTATACACTTTTGCATACCTCATTATTTACTTAGGAAAAAAAAACCTAGGTGTGCAATTGCTGGGTCAAAGAGCACATATATTTGAAATGTGTGTGCACTGGGTCATACTGAACTTGGGGGGTGACAAGCTATCCATTTACACTGGCACCAACAGTATGTGAATCAGCACTCAGCTTCAATACTTGGGACCTGAGATACTTCTCACCCAAATTAGGGTTTTACCCACACTACAGCGTCTGAACTCACTGAGGGCAGAGCCTGAGCCTGATTCATCCTAATATCCCCCGAAAACTCTGAAAATGGCATTGGTTCTGCAATGAGTGTCCAAAATAAACGTTCTGATAAATAGGCAAAGTTCTTATTATGACCTCCAGGCCCTGGAGTGTCTGCCCAACCCCATTCCTCTTGGCTCTCTCTCCCACCATGCCCCCACTCGCCCTGCGCCAACCACACTGGCAGATAGAGCCTTCACGTTTCTCCAACACACTTAGCAGGCCCCCTTTGCACCTACGGTTCTTTCTTCCTGGAACTTCCTTCCCCTGACACCGACAAGGTTCATTCCCTCGGGATGCTGCCCAGAGGCCACATTATCACAAAGTCTTTCTATTTTAAATCTCCTCAACATTCTCTCTCCTCCTGCGTTTACAGCTATTTTCTCCAATATCTTTATTACTATGCAACACTATGTATCTTACTTCTTTATCCTACTTGTTTACTTTTCGCCTCCACCCACTGGGGCAGGAATTTCTGTCTGCTTTGTTTACTGCTGTATTTCTAGCACCTAGAAACTGAATGGCTGTACATGTATATTAAAATGAATAAACTAATTTATTAAAATAAAGAATGAATGGAGGCCTCTGTAAGCAAAATTAATTGCTGGAAATATACATATTAGAGCACAATGAGAGAGAGTATACATGTGGGTAGACAGAATAAGGCTAAAATTTGGACTTGAGTTAACATCATCAGAGCTGTGCAGCCACTCAGTATCTATTTGAAGTTGGGAGCGGGAGAATACAGGTAGCCTTAAAAGTGTACAGTCCACTGGGGAATATACAACTCATGTGATAGTTTTATAAAACACATATTACAAAGTAAAAATAAATTAGCAAGTAGAAATCAATATGATGTAATATGGAGGAGGTGCAGCTGGAGCCGTCATTTACCAACAGAGAGGTGGTTTAGAACCAAAGAGAAAGGGTTCTAAGAGGATGTGTCGTTGTGAATATGTGAACGGGTAGGTTCAGCATGTGGGACAGCACGAGCAGAGAGTGTTTTCATTTACTCATAAACATTAGTTAAGCATTTTTTATATGCCAGGCATTAAGCTGGGAACTGGGAAACAAAACACAGACCTCAGGGACCTACAACACAGCTGGGGAGAAATATATGTAAATTACCATTGTGACACCAGTATGGGTACTATTTATAGCAGACATGAGGGGCCCTTAACCCAGTGAGTAAGTGAGATAGCGGGGGCCATTGCCAGGAATGGTGTTCTCTGAGCTGAGTTGTGAAGAATTAGCCAGAAGATATAAAGGAAGTGCTTGCAAGGAGGACAGCCACCTGTGCCAAAGCTCTGCAGCGAGGAGAAAGCAGGTCACATGGAACTGTAGGGAGGGGAATGCAGTGAGGCAGAGTCTAGAAACAGTGGTGAGACTTGCGGCTAGAGAGGTAAGCAAGCCCAGGGGATGGGGAGACATTTTTCCTTGATTTGACTCCACCCTGGAGACACAGCTCCATGGAAGGAATCTAAATGGCAGTCAGCCCCAATCTTTAATAAACTCATCTCACAAAATTTCAGACATACAGACTAAAAGAGAACAAGAACCCACTTAATGGGACCTGAAGTCTCTGCCAAAATCAAGAGACTAAAGTAAAAAGATGAAAGGTGAAATTCAGACCTCAACCCCAGCCGGGCTGCAGCAACAGGTGCCCTGGGCGACAGAGGCGGATGGCAGCAAAGGGCACTCTGCACAGGAGCTGGTCCAGCTGTGCCCGTAGAAGAGCAGAAGCATGTGGGCAGAAATCAAAGACCCACAGGGTCGGGGCTGGCTCGTTTTCCGGCCATTACCTTCCCTCTTGCGGTAGTTCCCTATGTTCTCCCATCACTAATGATTCATAAAATGTTTATCTGATCAAAATTGACTTTCACTGAATAAAGAACTGAATCTATGACAGACTACAAAAGCTTTCCTACTTTGTGTCATTTATCATCATTATTCTCCATTTGTGGCAAATACTCCGGGATATGAAAAAGAATTGGCCTCTAGCCTGAGTATGTGTCCTTTAAAAAAATGTCTCATTACAATAGCACTTCTCACACCAGAATCACCTGGAAAACTTTTCAATAGTGATGCCTGAGTCCCCCCAGAGAGTCTCGTTACATGGGTTTGGGGTGGTGCCTGGGCATCAGTCATTACAATGTACTCAGTAAAGATTCTAAGAAATCCAATTACTATAAAGATCAAGCTTGACAGCAATTGCACTATGGGACCAACCATTTTTGGCAGAACAGTTATTAACATGCTAGAGGCCTGATGCACGAAATTCGTGCAAGGGGCTCGGCCCTCGCAGCCCCGGCTTGGTCCAGAAGGTCGTCTGGATAACTATCCAGATGTTTTGCTGTTTGGTCTAATTAGCATATTAGCTCTTTATTATATAGGATAACACAACACTAATCTTCTGCAAAACTTAGTTCCAGAAGTGCTAGTCTTTCCATTTGAAAAAAATACATGCCCATTTATTGCTATTTCATGTTTACCATTCATCATATTTGAGTGGAAGCCTATCAGGAAGCCTGGACTCTTATTTATCTTCCTCATTTTGGTATAATATTTTAAGAAAATGATAAGCAAATAAGCAAGCATGAAAAATGTCCTCTTCTACTAGAGACTGCCTTATGAACAGAGTAAGAAGCCCACTACCCATGATTTTGACTTTTTCTCAGCCAGCTGACCTACCATAAAACACTGCTCCCAGATAGCAAATAATATTTTCAAAAAGCAAATGTTTTAATAATTTACAACTTCCCCTCATTTTTCTCATGACCTTTTGGCTCAGGTTTGTGAGCCACACAATAACCAGCGCATGTAAGTAAGTTAATAAATATTCAATAAAGCCTCTGGAGGTGGTGCATGGCGGTGAAAGCAGCACACCCGCTTAAAACAGCCAGATGGACCTAAGGTGAAATCCCATCTCTGCTACTTATTAGCTTGGAGCTTGGAGGTGAGTATCCACCTGTAAAATGATCATCATTAACAATACCATAAATTTACCCATCACCTCCAAACATTTCCACCTGCCCCTTTGATATTTTTAGTTTGAGAGTGTGTGTGTGTGTGTGTGTGTGTGTGTGTGTGTGTGTGTGTGTTTGTTTTTTTTTGTGGTAAGCAGCACCTGAACACAACATAGGATCTACTCTCTTACCAAAATTGTAAGTATATGATACAGAATTGTTCATTATAAGCCCTATTTGTACAGTAGGTCTCCAGAAATTATTTATTTTGCAAAATGAAAACTTTGTACCCTATGGATAACACTTCCCCATTTTCCCTCCCCCCTGCTCCTGACAACCACCATTTTACCCCCTGCTTCTATGAGCCTGACTATTTCAGAGGCCACACACAAGTGAAATCATGCAGTCTTTCTCTTTCTGTGACTGGCCATTTTACTTAGCATTAGCATAATGTCCTCCAGGTTCATTCCTGTTGTCTGAAATGCCAGAATTTCCTTGTTTTTAAGGCTGAATAATATTCTACTGTATTTTCTTTCTCCACTCATCCATAGGTGGACATTTAAGTTATTTCTATGTCTTGGCTATTGTCAATAATGCTGCAATGAACATGAGAGTGCAGATAACTCTTTGAGATTCACATTTCAATTCCTTTGGATATATACCCAAAAGTGGGATTGCTAAAAATTCTTCACATGACCTAGAGGACCGACTTGCCTATCTTATTGACTTAAACTTTTGTCACTCACCTTCCACTCACTCCTAAGTCTACATACGCATGTCATATTACAGTATCCTTTCCTCAAATCCTCCTTCTCACCTTAGACCTCCATAACCCTTGCAAGGAATATTCTATCTACCCCTCCCGACATCTAACTACCACTTAGCCCCTCCTGGATCTTCTCTTTCCCGCATCCAGCTGAGTTCATCTCCCTGTTAGTCATTCCCATAATACCTTGCATGGGACCCACTCTTAGTCACTTCAATTCTACTTTTGTTTATAAACTGTAAGCTCCCTGGGGGCTGGGACTTTTCTGTGTCATTCAACACTATAACCAGCACCAATATCTTTTTAACAAATAGAAGAACATGATGAATGAAAATTAAGTTAGGAAAGAAGTTGGACTTTTAACCTGATTTCACCTTTTTCTGATCTTGCTGTTTACCTTACAGAAAGATAAGTAAAATGTGCTATTTACAGCATTGCCTTATGTGGCTGTATCTTAATGTACAAGTAATTTCATAGGCATCAGTCAGAGCTTTTTACTTCAAGAAATGCCTTAATTATTAATACTCTATTTCTTCAACTAATAAGAAATTTAATTAGCATCACATGTTTTTTAATAAAAGCTATGTAATATGTAATTATTAACCATGGTAGTAGAGACTGAAAACAACTTATTAAGTAAACAGTTAAGTGACTTACTCTACATACTTTTTCATTAAAGAGCCTGATTTAATAAATCAGCACATGCATTTGCTAATTTTCCTCTGCAAATGTGTTTTATCCACTTTTTAAATTTTAATCAAATGTAGAATAAAAATAAACTTCAGTACATTCCTGTTCATTCTTTACTTCCGTATAATGGTAAAAATGCGAGGATGGATCATATCAGCAGTCATCTTTAGTTATAGCCATTAAAACCCACAATTTAAAATAACCATAAAAGAGCAACCTAATTTCCTGCAAAACGATAGTCAACCAGTGCCATTAACCTTAATTTTTATGAGCATCCCTGTTTATTTCTCAGTAGATATATAAAATGCAAAGAAGTCTGATTTAGCAACTACTAAATCAAAGCTGTCAAGTCTCACCTTGGTGGTGCCAACTAACGTATCACTAGTTGAAAATAGAAATGCGGTAACATTATTAGAGCCCCTTGATCTAACAGTGCCCAAAACTATTCAGACTTTTCTGTAAAGTGAACCCAGGCCTCCCGCTTTTTGTTTAAGTTGTCTGCGGTAAGTTTCTGTCACTTGCACCTGAACAAGTCCTGACTAACAAAACACAAACATGTGTCCATGGTTATGAACACATAACACAACATGTCAAATCAAGACTACAAACTGGAAAGTTAGAAGACACAGACTTGATGATTTCCCAGTTTCTATACTTTCTGCTCTAGGAACAGAATGATTGAAAACCTGATCAGTATCAGATTTGACCTATCTAGTGTCATAATATCACATGGTGTCTTGAGACTTTATGATTTGGTGTTATGATCATTGTAATACAGGTTAGCAAACAGCAATTTCTGAGTCCTAATGACCCTGGCGACATCCTCTAGAGACAGTTTTGTCTTGTTTTCCCATAGCTGCAGATGGCATCCCTGGCCCTGGCCCCAGCTAGCCGTCTTCCAAAAAGAATATCCTTTGTGTCTGGGAGTAGAAGGATAACAGAGAAAATTGAACTATTTATTGGAAAACTCAGATTTCAAAGTGTGAGCTCATCTTACAGTAGGTCATCAGAGAGGTCAACAGTGCCACCCTCCTACATGAAGAACACAGCCCATGTAAGAACTGTGTGAATTATAGTGCCTGCTTTTTTCTTTTTCAGTATCATGGGAAACAAATATCACTTTAGTTCCTCACTTTTTCTATGCGATGGGGAGGGTGTAACAGAAGCCCAGACATCACCGAAAGGGTTGTGAAAAAGTCCCAAATGGCACACATCCAAATGAGACACATGTTTCTGTCCTAAAGTCTGCTTCCTACCTTTCAGACATAGCCTTCACCTTCAGCTCAAGTCTACATTTGGCATTTGTAGCTTTTATTTTTATAGCCTGTTACTATTTAAGTTATCTTGAATCCAACAAAATAAGCATTTTAATCATCTGAATTAGAGTAATTCCATAGGAATTCCATAATTATGCAAATTACTGTGTAACGAACCCCTCCCTTTTTAAAAATATATTTTTATTGATTTCAGAGAGGAAGGAAGAGGAAGAGAGAAATAGAAACATCAATGATGAGAATCATTGATTGGCTGCCTCCTGCAGGGCCCACATTGGGGATCGAGCCCACAACCTAGGCATATGCCTTTAATGGGAATCGAACCGTGACCTCCTGGTTCATAGGTCAACACTCAACCACTGAGCCACACCAGCTGGGCCACCCTTTTCAACAAAGTTTACCTTTTCCTATTCAATTCTGAAGGATTCAAAAAGAATCTTGCTTCATGTCGTACCTAATAATACCTGATTTCCTTTAACTCAGAACCCATTCAAGCAGTGGTTCTCAACCTTCCTAATGCTGCAACCCTTTAATATAGTTCCTCATGTTGTGGTGACCACCAACCATAAAATTATTTTTGTTACTACTTCATAACTGTAATTTTGCTACTGTTATGAATCGTAATGTAAATATCTGATATGCAGGATGTATTTTCATTGTTACAAATTGAACATAATTAAAGCATAGTGATTAATCACAAAAACAATATGTAATTATATATGTGTTTTCCGATGGTCTTAGGCGACCCCTGTGAAAGAAAGGGTCATTCAACCCCCAAAGGGGTCGCGACCCACAGGTTGAGAACCGCTGTATTAGAGCCTTATATCTAGTTGCACAGAGCCAAGAAAGCTAGAAAAGTAGAGGCAAGACTTGAACTGCAGCTTCAAGGCTGTAAGAAAATTGGAGAGCACTGTAGTACCTAGCGATAGCAATACACTTTATTTGTTTTCCCCTCTTCATAAGCCATGCCTCCAATGACATTCACACCCCAGAAAATGAAGAAGACAAGTGGCTAAAACAGTCTCCTGTCCTACAGAATCTTCAAGGAGAAATTGCTATTGAAATTTTATTGGAGGCTTTTTTATGGCAATTTATACCAAGGACTATAAATATGTATCATTCCCTTTGACCCAAAAATTCCACTCCTGGGAATGTTTCCTAAGGAAATAATTAAACAGAAGAAAGAACTAAGTGCACAATAATGTTATCTGCAGTTGCATCTAAAATACCAAAGCATCAGAAGCTATCTAAATGTACAACAATAAGAAACGTTTACATAAATTATCGTGTATAACTCAATGGAACATTACACAGCCATAAAACTATAATTATACTGTCTTGATATAATATTCAGTAGAAACATAAAATATTACATTCATTATTATGATTACAACTATGAAAAAATTAAGAATGTATATAGATAAACATTAGGATAAAATATTTAAAAATTAGGTAATTAATAGCTAAGATCTGGAAACAACCTAAGTGCCCATCAGTAGATGAATGGATTAGAAAACTGTGGTACATCTACACGATGGAATACTATGCTGCTCTAAAAAGGAAGGAACTCTTACCATTTGCAACATCGTGGATGGAACTGGAGAGCATTATGCTAAGTGAAATAAGCCAGTCAATGAAGGAAAAATACCACATGATCTCACTCATTCATGGATAATAGAGACCATTATAAACTTTTGAACAATAATAGATACAGAGGCAGAGCTGCCTCAAACAGATTGTCAAACTGCAGCGGGAAGGCCGGGGAGGATTGGGGGGCAGGAGGTAGGGGGGTAAGAGATCAACTAAAGGACTTGTATGCATGCATATAAGCATAACCAGTGGACATAAGACATTGGGGGATAGGGGAGGCTAGGGGACTGTCTAGGGCGGGGGGATAAAATGGACACATATGTAATACCCTTTGTAATACTTCAAGCAATAAATAAAAAAATAAAAATAAAAATAAATAAAAATAAAAATAAAAATTAGGTAATTATATTAGAACTGTGAGGTCACTGGTGATCTTTCTTTTATCAAAATTAATTTATAAATCAACAGCAGTGGTGACAAGAACCTGCCCTCTCCTTCAGGGGAGAAAAGTCAACCTCAGTTATCCATTCATTCCCTACAGAGGCTCATACTGTGAAGCTCCTATGTGCCAGAGGTCACGCAGAACTAGAAATATATTCACCTCAAGTCAATTATTCTCTGACCAACATTTCTTCCCCTTTGTTCCACGGGATTGGGAACTATTACAGGGCTTTGTCACCTTCTATTTCTATAATTACAATATTTCCTCAAAAACTGGATGCTCAGTTCCTCTTACATATTTAATATCTCTGAAATTGAGATGCATTTTCTAACTGATGGCAGCTTAAAATCGCTGACACCCAGGTGGCAGTTGTGATGAAGTTGTTACTACCTGCGCATGTGCAAACTTGGTCATAGATCTTCATACGGTTGTCACTTTAGTTGAGTTATTTGCATTGTCAATAGTACAAACAATGGTTTTCATGCTGTCTTTAAAAATGTGTACTATTGGCCCACTCTCCCTCCCACAGCACACCTGCACCTTTCCTCTCCCCCTCTTCCATCCCCCCCACCAATGTGTACTATTATTCAACATTAAATAAAAAGTGATTGTACACGTGGAAAGGCATAGATACTGAACAATGGGATATAAATACAACAGCAGTGGAATACATATCTTTGTTAGAGGAATGACTGCATTTCCACATTTTCCTGCAATAGGAACTGATTTATTTACTTGCATTTTCCTTATACCTGCACAAAATGAAAGACGATTTAACAAAAAACAAAACAAAACAAACAAACAAACAAACAAAAAAACCACCTCTACGTCTAAATGAGTCTAAAATGTCTTTTGATAGTGTAAAATAATTTTAAGGTGTCATAGTTTAATTGGGAAACATTGTTTTCAGTGCTCTATAAGATAATACCACTTAAAAATCAACTGCTATCATAGATTCAATAAATACAGTAATTGACAGCTCTATGCATTGATGACCCGACTTCCTTTTGTCTTTATTTCTCCTTCCTCCTAGATGATATAAGGATTTCACAATTTGCCATACTTCTGACCCATGCATATATTCTTTCTGATTGGTGTTTCTGGCTTTTTAGAACTTATATGCATATATGCATAGTCCAAGGGCACACACAGTAGTGTGGGGAATACCTGGGGAGGGGGTAGAAATAGGGTGGAGCCGAAACCGGTTTGGCTCAGTGGATAGAGCGTCGGCCTGCGGACTGAAAGGTCCCGGGTTCGATTCTGGTCAAGGACATGTACCTGGGTTGCGGGCACATCCCCAGTGGGAGATGTGCAGGAGGCAGCTGATCGATGTTTCTCTCTCATCGATGTTTCTAACTCTCTATCTCTTTCCCTTCCTCTCTGTAAAAAATCAATAAAATATATTTTAAAAAAAAAAGAAAAAAAAAGAAATAGGGTGGAAAGGGTCAATGGTGGTAGTGGGGGGTGGGGGGCATCTATAATGCTTTCAATAATAAAGATAATTATTTTAAAGAGTTTAAAAAAAAAAGATCCTTGATCAAATACATTTAGGAAATGTTACATAACCTAATCCCTTCTTGAAGCACCTTTGATGTTCACATTAATATCTCAAAGGCCTTGAGAAGTCCTATATTAAATAAAACTATTTAACAGAGAATTTCCCAGAAGTTGCAGCTTTTACAACACCATATACACTTGGAAAATCCATTTAGCCTGACTGCTTCATTGCTCCTCTACAGTGGAAGTATTGAGTCTCACTTCCTAGAGAAAATGCTAGAAAGAGCTGATAAGCACAATTAAAAGTCACTTAGCAAATGGGGAGTTGCCCCTTAAAAACATGGGAAGTGTCAGGTTTATGCCATATACAGACCATTGTTCCATTGGTCCAAGGCCTTCCTTTCCCAAAACAAGCCAGTGTTGTCTCTCACACTGAAAGGATGAAATCACGCTCTGGCCATCGTAGAGTGAACTTCGGAGGAAAAAAGGAAAGAGAGAGGCAGAAAGACTTGTCCCAGAATGAGGTTTACTGTGAGGCTAATGGGCTTGCACCTTATAGGCCTTGGAGAGAAGACTAGCCACATATGATATCATCATATTTTTTCATAAAATTTGCAAATGTGAAATATTTAAACTGTAATGCATTATATTACCATTTCTTTGCACTCTGATTTCCATCTGCTACAGTTTCCCCTGCTTTGGGTGATGATGGTGTAATCATGACTCATTTCAGGTTTTGGCTAAGAAGAACTTGAGTTATAGGGACACACTGAGTTTGGGTTAAATGGGACATGTTTATGTAGCTTCCTGCCATTTATGTTAAGTTGTGCCCAGCCATCTCAGTGTAGGAGTGACTTCTAAAAATGCTCTTACAGCCCACTGTGCCAACCTACCCAGCATCGTGATTGGGAATACGTGACCAGAAGCTATGCCATGATGTCAGCATGTCCTATGATTGACCCAGCACCAGGACTATGTGGATTGTGAGAGAGAAACAAGGTTTGAAATGTAGGAAGTCAAAAGCTAATTTGTGTGATACTTTGCACAGAAGATTCTGTTCTCATGAGTGTATGATCAAAATTGAAGTTTTCTCATGTCAAGAATGTACTTATTTATGCAGCATACACAAATATAAATGCACCATGTATTTTTCCCTTTTTAGATGAGAACCTTTTTTTAATTTACTAGAATTTCCGTGTTTATAGGGTACAAATCTACAGCTGTTACATGTTTTAAATATCCAAGATATTAGATTATGTCTTAGATTATCTCTCACATATTGTCTGATAAAGTCTAGTGTTTCTAGATGAAATGGTATAAATATTGTCACTAATACAGTGAGTAAAAATGAAGAAACAAGTGCAAATATCACTAATAAGTCACCTGATTACAACACTTTAGTTCAATGTAATATAGCAGCAATTTAAAATGCATTTAACTACTCTTGTTTATGCTTTAATTTCAGATTCACTTTATATTTTTTCAGAATTGTGGATAATACCAAAACTCAAATGTGATTTAAAAAAAAAGAAGAAGCCAAAATGTAAACTGAAAGGGAATACTGGCAGAATTTTCAATATCACCAAAATTCTTACTGTATCATAATAGAAACTAAAGCTTAGAGATCAGTATCATGCACATGAGGAAAAGATTTACTCAAGATGGTCTCAAACCAGAAATAGAAAAGCAAAAGGCAAATAAATGAATGTTGTAGAAAGAAAACCACAAATTGCATGGTTTAATGAATATTGTCAGACCAAATGATATTCAGATTAAACACTGCCTAAAAAACACTTCAAGTATCTAATATTGTAAAGTTTATATACAAAGCAAAGTTTAAAGAGATTTTTTTCTAATTCTATAAAAATTCTAAACATTTGCATGACATTAGTGATAGAGCATTGCTAAGCTGAAATAAATGTTTCTAAACTATCAGTAATACAAATCAATTTTGAATCAACCATGCTAAGGGAAAAGCTATTATCTTTCTACTCTTTCTATAGAAAATGATGTTTAAAGAGGCAAAGAGAATGCAACAAAAAAATATAGCAACCACAAAAGTGCATCAGGAAGTTAACTAATAAAATTATTGTGTTGGGGGGGGGGATTTTTTGATGATTTGGGTATCAATATACTTTCTAAAATGCATAACTTGTGATTTCTCATTCTAAATAAATGTTTATTTTCATGCCTACTTTTCAGTTGCATTTGTGACTTTGTATTCTTTTTCTTAAAGAAAGCTCCAAAAGTGGTAAAAACCTCAGAACCTACCCAACGTGGACCCATTCCTGATCCATCCTTTATTATACTTTAGTGAGTTAATTCATTCAAAGAGATCAACCACTGGCCTATTTGATAACATTTACATATTGACTCAACTACCAATGAATTAAATCAAAATGCATCTCACCCCTCAATCTCCTAAAATAAGCTTCTCTGAACCCGAATCGTAACCTGATAGTGAAATAATTTCCTAGTGTGAAGAAAGCTCAGAGAAGTTGGAATAAATATTGCTCTCTATTCTGGAAGTTTCTAGGTATGTCCCTTAGGAACAATTCCATAGCGTGATAAAGGCATCAGATTTTTAAAGATATATTTTAAAAGTTAAGTGCATCTAAAAATGATCTATTGGTTATAGAAGCCGATTTCACGAAGGAAGACTTCTAGCACTTGCTCATGATGATGTTCGTGAGCAAGGTGATATAAAACTAGTATTTGCCTTGTGGCCTGTTGCTATACCACCAATGGATTAACAGAGGAGGATGCAAATGATCATAGGTCTTTCCATGCTTGGAGCAATTCTGCAGGCTGAGAGAAGCCTAGAATATTACCCTCCGTCCCTCCCAACCATCACACACGTAGATCAAACACCCACTCTCTGTGCAGCATTAAATAGTGTGTGAAGTTTGGGGGATATGGAAAAACTTTCCTAGTATCTGTACCAAATTCTAAATAGTCTTGGCTGTGACTCTTAGAAAAATGTAATTGTTTGCTTCTTTTGCTATCCCCAGTCTCTCCTTTAGCATAACAGAAAGACTAAAGAAAATTAAGGAAAGGGAAAAATAAGCAAACTAAATACCCAACAGCACAATTGGGATAAAAATAAATAGTCTGAAATATATTTAACTAAGATTAAGATTCTTATGTTTTCAACTGGCATCCTTCATCATTGTTTACAGATCATAAAATTAGGTACACACACACACAAAAAAAAATAGGTACATGTATCCCATCTATAAGAGTTCAGTCTCCATAATCAGTCAGTAGTACATGCCACACTCACAGAAAGCTATTAAAAGAGATGACAATTCAGCAATGTTGCGGTAACTCTTCCATTTTTCATTGTTATGTTGATGAGCAATTGAAATGGCTGTAATTAAAATCATGCTGTAATTCTATTTTTAGTCATCTGTTCACTGTCAAAATTAAATATATACAACAAGAAAAGTAACCTGGCATGGCAAATAGCACAAAAAGAAACAAAGGATGCTCTCATGGTATTCCACACACATGCAGAAGAATCACTCAAAAAGTGTATGATATGGTCTATTTTCCAACAAAGTGGTTTACATTTCCTACTCCATGTAATATAAATTATTTTTAATTGCTCTGTATTCCTCAGATGATAAGTAAGTAAATCATTAGCTCTGCAAGTACATTGACTTGGCAGTAAAATCAGGTTAGCCATGTGCTTGCAGGCAGACATGAACCTCTGAATTATAATTCAGAGGGACAGTGATGGGAAAAGTGGAAACTGGTACCATCTTGAGGAGAGTGAGCAGGTAATCCCCCATTTCCATAGAATAGGAGTAACTGATAGCCCATCAGGACAATAACTGCTGTCCAAACTATGCATGGCATCACTGAGCTTATCACTCAGTCCAGGCAGGGATTCTGGACTTTGAGACCAAAAGCCATCATCTATTCCAGACTCCCTTCCTCCAAGCTGGGGAACCCCTAAGCCATTCAACACACATGGCTGTCTCCTTCACACCTCTGTCTACAGGGGAGCCACTTGAGACAGCTCAGAGTCACATAACAAGACTGGCAATAAGAGGAAGCAAAGGTTCCCTAGTTGACGATAATGTCCCAGTTACACAAAAAAACTGTACAACAACACATTCCTATCACAGCAATGATCACTATTATACTTGTGTCAACTCATGCCACAACACAGATCTATCAATGTCAGCTTGGCCTTCTTACTCTGTTTCCAATAGCGCAGGAGACAATCATAGCTCTAACAGCTATCTATCATGTCTGCTATTTTCCTGCTCTAGCAAGATGGGGAAAAATAATGATCTTAGAGTCTTTGTGAGGTATAATATGGCTCTCTTGTACTTTCCTCCAAAGAAGAGATACTCCACATTATTTATCACTTTTTAAATATATTTTAACAAGTCCAAAAAAATATCTGCATAAATGTATATTATTGAAATCATGATCATTAATATTAACTCTAAGTCTAAATCCTTAGATTTCCTTTATATAGGTTCATATTATCCCAAGAGAAAACTTGATAAAATTCTTGATGCCTAACAACCTAAGCTATCTCCATTGACTTAATCTTAGGAAATCCCAGTTTCTACTCCTTTAACATGTACTCATTTGGATGGAAAGCTAATACACCAGACCTAACTTTCATAACCCCCACCTTTAAAGGCCTCACAACTCAGTCAATTATGACAGCATTGCGATGATTTTACCTACAACATAAGTTCCAGATGCCATGTGAGTCGAGAAAGGGAAGTTTCGCCCTTCCTCAGGGTCTTTCCAGGAGGGCATTTAGCCCACTCTCTAGTTGGAGAACCCTTGTACATCCCTTATATCTTGGCTTAAATGGCACCGCTCCCAAGAATTCTCCTCGCTTCCATCATTTCAGGGATGGTCCACCTGTTGGCCACTCCCTTTCACAGTATGGAAAATAATAAAAGTAATTTGTGATTATTTGTTTGATGTATATATCCACCAGACTGACTGTGTGCCTCACTGTTATATGCCTAGCATGCAGAGAAAGGAGACCCTCCCTCCTTGCAACATTCCTCATCCATTCTGACCAAAAACTTCACTATCCCTACCAACAACCCAGCACTCATAGCTTCTATAAAGAACTAAAACTCCAATTTCAAATGCCTCCAGAGGAAAGTGGGAAAAAGAAAGGTTATAACTCTCAAGACTGTGGCACAATCTAACATGGATGTTGTGATGACTGCTGTATTAGTCTGCTAGGGCTGCCATAACAAAGAACTACAGACAGAGTAGATTAAACAACAGAAATTTATTGTATCACAGTTCTGGGAGCTAGATGTCCAAGATCAAGATGTTGGCAGGGTTGTTTTTTTCTGAGGGCTGGGTGGGAGAATCTGCTCTATGCCTCTCCCAGAGCTTCTGGTGATCGGTGGCCACCGTTGGCTTGTGGACATATCACCCTGATCTCTGCTTTCATGTTCATATGCCAGTCTCCCTATGTGTGAGTGCTTGTGTCCAAATCTCCCTTTTTTATAAGGACACCAGCCACATCGAATTAGGCCCGCCCTAATAGCATCATCTTAAATTAACTAATTACATCTGTAACAACCCTGTTTACAAATAAGGTCACATTCTGAGGTACTGGAAGTTAGGACTTACTTCAAAACAGGTATTTGAGGGAATGCAATTCAACCCCTAAAAACTACTGAACATCATCCATTTGTTTTTTTGGTTTACATAGTAGCTATTTAGTTTATAAAGTAATATATGAGGAAGTGCTCTATGAACTGGAAATTGTTAAAGATACTACAGTACAGTTATTACTTTTGATAAAACATTATTAAATTAGATAAATATACTACCCTAAATTACTAAGGGTGATTAGTAATCCAGTGCTGACTGCATGGACACCATGATGTGTTATGATCACCATGCCAGAGTTATAGTCCTTTCTGTGCAACAAAAACAGGGGATCCAACTTTTAGTTGATGTTCCTGTAACTATTTTTTTAGGCTTTATGACTGTCTACATTGTCGCCCCCATGGATTTTAGTGGCTTCATGTGAAATGAGCTCATTCATCTCTGATGATTTAAGTTTAAGCCCTTAGCATTGTGGCCATCAGTCCCTGACTAGTCCCTGAGGCATCCGATTGGGTCAGTGTTCCCAATATAATGAATTTGTTGCTTGATACCACCCAGCAACTGCTTTCAGTAGAAGTCATTTCAGAGTCTGTGGCAAGGCCGGGTCAGGAGCATCTCAGGGTGCATGCATAATCCAGGGGTTCTATGTTCTGAATAACTATTTTTAATAAAATCCAGCCTTATGCCTTTTATTAGCTTCAAAGTTTCTTCCCCGAATCTTAGAGCTGAATTCCTAGATACTGACATACCTCTAAATCCCATTCCCCAACTGAGAAAAGGGATCAAAAGCTTAGACTTCTTTTTTTTAAAATGTTATTGAATTTATTGGGGTGACATTGGTTAATAAAATTGGCCCTAACTGGTTTGGCTCAGTGGATAGAGCATGGGCCTGTGGACTCAAAGGTCCCAGGTTCGATTCTGGTCAAGGGCATGTACCTTGGTTACTGGCACATTTCCAGTGGGAGGTGTGCAGGAGGCAGCTGATCAATGTTTCTCTCTCATTGATGTTTCTAACGCTCTAGCCCTCTCCCGGCTCTCTGTAAAAAATCAATAAAGTGTATTTAAAAAAATAAAATAAAATAAAATTGTATAGGTTTCGGGTGTACAATTCTATAATACTTCCTTTTGATCCATGTGACACAACGCTATGCACAGAGCCCTCAAGCTGATGATATCTTTTTCTAGTTTCTTTGAAGGTATTTTCATTCAGAAGAGCTTTTACCAAACAGAATCACAGCAAACCTTTTACTCTTACTGTGCCTTTGCACTTCCTCCTGCTCCAAAACTGATACCCACACATCTAATTTCTCTCTCACACTGTAATTATAAATACCTGCATAGCTTTACATAATCCTACGAAGGATTATAACCTCCTTATCCCACCAGGCAGCTACAGCCCCTGTGAGCCTCCATCCAACTGCCTGGAGGGCCACAAAGATGGCCTCTAACATTGGGATGTTTTTATGAATTGTTTACTATGTTTGGAGAGCCACAAATTAGTTAACTCGTTAGCCCCCCTGTAACTGTGGTAGGATACAGAAGATTCTCTAGCTTTAATTTTAAATGCCTTCCCTCTCTGCCTTCTCAAGATAATTCTAATGTTCATTTAGACTGTCCCAACAGTCTGTGTAAAATAGCCCTGTATCAGAATTCCCACCTTGCTAGTCACAAAATAGGAACAATAGGTGTTTTGGCATAATGCCCACGCCCTGACTCAGAGCCAGTGATGCCACATAAGTACAGAATTCTTAAATTTAAGTTACTGCCAAATCAGAGAGGACATATATTGTGAATCACTGGAGAGAAAAATTAGAAAGGGTTTGGGTTGGCTGCATTCAGCTGGGTTGATAGCTACAGGGCAAGGGGAGAAAAGCAGGGAAGTGAAGTGATAAAAAAAAAATGAAAATCTACTTTTATATAAAATTAGTTGATCAAGACATTATGGAGAGATGGCAGGCCACCCCACAATGTCCAGGATGACCTAGTGGAGTGACCTGGGTCTTGGGCATAGTGGAAGAGATGAACTAGGGCGTAGAATAAAAGGGTTCCTAGGAGAATAGCGGCCAACTTGTAAGGACCGTCTGACAGGTCATTATGTCCTCTGACCAAAAGCCAACAGAAATTACCAAGTTCCAAAGGCTGACTGGAGATAACAAGGTCAACACCACACACACAAAAGAGCCTGGAGAAAGACAGAGCAATGAGGACAGGGAGATGCTGAGAAGGATTATGTAGTGTTTTAAAGCCAGCCAAGATTTGAAGAAATTGGGAGAACTTGGTCTCTCACCTGGGAGGCACCTCACTCACACTGCTTTTACCTGTCCCTGCTGTCATGGCTGCTCCTCCCTAGTCTCCCACACCTGGAATGACGTCCAGGGTCACTCATGTGATAAAGCATCTTTCTATCGGAATATCTAGCCAGTTGTTGTATCATCTTAACAGAAAATCAGATTGTTCACGGATGAGGCCAATGACTTTCATTCCTCAAGACTCTTGCAATAGGCTATTCACCAGCTCTATTTCACTCCTGATCCTGTTTCATCCCTTCACTCTAGCTGGGACCATCTGAAATCCCTTTTCAACCACTGTGGGAGAGGAATTGGTAGTGTTAGGTGTTCCTTGCTTGAACCTTCTCAGAAGATGAATCGAGCCAGAAAATGAGGAAGAAAATTTAGTAATGTGAACATCTGCTTAGTTCTCACCCACTCTCTACAGTATATATCCTCAATCCAAAATGAGAGTCTATACTTTATGCCTAGATTTGCACTTGGCTCATTTAAACGGATTTGTCTATATAGGAGGGGATTAGGTGGGGCCCTTTCCAAACAACCAGAACCCAGAGGTAAAATTGTTAACACTGAAAGTCCCTCTCACCGCTACTCCTTTTGTTCATTTTTATTTGTGGGATAATGGACACAAAACATCAATCCAAGATCTACTGGAAATGGGACAGGAGGGTTGTATTTTACTTGGTTTTGGACAGATTAAGGAAAGTTGACATAAATCAGCAAACAGTAAAAACATCCCAACAGAGTTTTCCTTTTTTCTGAATAAAAATGTGCAAAAGGGTTGAAAGCTAGAGCTATGTGATGCAATAGAGATGCGATGGACCAATAAATCAACAAGGTGAAGGACGTCTAGAAAATGCAAACATAAGCAATTTGACCAGGTCCAGATGAAATGCTGCCCAGGGTGCTTCAGAACTTCCTGGCTCCCTGCTCGGTCTGCTTGTTCTCCTGTTTTCTGTCTGTGGTCTCAGTGCTGCTCACATGCTGGCCTCTTGCTGGTCCTGAGCAGACTCATCTAACAAAGGGTCCTCATAAAGCTCACAACATGTGTGAGCAAAGTCTTTTTTTTTCTTTTTTGGAGGGGTGGGGGGGGGCTGCATATTTCCTAACTGAATCTGCTGTCTGGACACTGAGGCTGGGCACTGATTTTTCTATCTGACCCTCTGAGCCAGTTTTCTGATCTTTGTCACGCAACTGTATGTATTTCCCAGGCTCCAGCATCTGTGACTGTCCTTTCAGATTCTGAAGTGACTGAACTCCTTTGTCTTTATTGCTTCTGTCCTCCTCCGTGTCCTGGTGAAGGTCCTAAACCCGGTGTGCTGCCCTGGTACGTGGACTTCCTGACTTCTCTAGACCTCAGACTCGAGCTTCCCTCCTAGACAGTTTCCAGGCTCTACTCTAATGCTTCCCTGACTCTGCACCGATAACAAAAAGAAAAGGACTTAGGAGTCAAATTTACTCCAAACAATGAAATAGTCCATCATATAAACAGGAGTTTTAATATCACTTTGCAAAAAACAATATAGTAAGTAAATAAATGCAAGATATAAATCTTTGGGGCAATGACTAGAATAAAATCCATTTAAAATACACAAAATCTTCCCTACAGCAGTATGGCCAGTAATGACTGGGATCGCTGTAAGCTGGGGTGTTCCTTCTCTAACCCATCACCCAATACCACTGTCATAGGAGAGGGATGGTTAAGACTTTCAATTTGAGTGCACCTGGTCTCTGACCTCATCTCCTTTCTCTTCCTATTTTTAATCTCTGCTGGGTTCTCCTCAGGAACTCAGAACTTAGAGGAATGGGCAGCTATCTCATTGGAGAATAAACTCAGAGACAATGACTTATCAGCTCAGAAATTTTGTTTTAGTTTTGGGGGTGTTGTTTTTTTAATCCTCATCTGAGGATATGTTTTTATTAATTTTTAGAGAGAGAAGAAGGGAGGGAGAGGAGGCAAGGAGTGGGAAAGAGGGAGAGAAAGAGGGAGGGAGGGAGAGAGGGAGGGAGGAACATTGATCAGTTGCCTCTGTACCCGTCCCAACCAAGGATCAAACCTGCAACCTAGGTATGTGCTGTGACCAGGAAGAGAACCCACAACCTTTTTGTGTACAGGACAATGCTCCAACCAACTGAGCCACCTGGCTAGAGCTCAGCTCAGAAGCTTTTCCCAGACTGATAGAAATCCTGTTTCTTTCACTGACTGGCAAATTAGCATAAGAGAAAGATTATGTGGCTTAACAAACTCTCAGGGGACATGAAAGCTGCATCAGAGGGAGCTTCCTGTGATCAGTAAAACTCTTCCAGGCAGGATACTATTGATAACCGTGGTCATCTGGAGGTGGGTATGCACTGGAAGCTGTGTTCTTGAACCTGACCTTAGAAAAAAACATTTACATTCAAATGATTATAAAATGCTTTGCAAATCAACAAATTCAACAGACATTTAAAAAAAATAAAAGGTTAACAATGAAAATGCAAGTATATTTGCCAGCTTGTAGAAGAGAAATCCCAAACAAGATGAAAAATTACATCTGAGGCTTCAAAACTCCTTTGGGAAGAAGAGGGCTGATCGTGCTCCAAACCAACTATTAATGGTAAGAGGGGAGAAGCCGCAGCCTGGGACCAGCAACAGGCTACCTCAGAGCTCTGCTCACTCTTAGCCAGAATATATTTCACATAATGATGGGTTTCTATAGTTGGGGTTCTCCACTAGCTGAACTTCTAAATTTAAAAAATATATGTTTTGATCAGTGATCCCTTTGAAAATCTGATGAATTCTTCACCTTCTTTCTGGAGGGAAAAAAAATGCAAGTAATATGACAGTTTTACTTCTTTCTTTCCAATTTGGCTGCCTTTTGTTTCTTCTTCTTGTCTGAATGCTGTGGCTAGGACTTTCAGTACTATGTTGAAGAAGGGTGGTGAAAGCAGACATCCCTGTCTTGTTCCTTTAAGAGAAACACTTTTCATCTTGTCCAATTGAGTATGAAATTGGCTGTGGGTTTGTCATAACTGGCGTTTATTTTGTTAAGATATGTTCTCTCTATTCCCACTTTGCTGAGAGCTTTTATCATAAAGGGGGCTGGATTTGATCCAATGCTTTTTCTACATGTATTGATATGATCATGTGATTTTAATCCTTCATTTTGTTTATGTCATGTATCACATTAATTGATTTGTGGATATTATAACAACCTGGCATGTCTAGAATAAATCCTACTTGATCCTGTTGTATGATCTTTTAAATGATTTATTTCTTTGTAGTGTCTTTAATATATGTTTTTTAATATATTTTTCTTGATTTCAGAGAGGAAGGGAGAGGTAGAGAGAGATAGAA
Source organism: Myotis nattereri (assembly GCF_964212035.1). Taxonomy (NCBI): domain Eukaryota; kingdom Metazoa; phylum Chordata; class Mammalia; order Chiroptera; family Vespertilionidae; genus Myotis; species Myotis nattereri. The sequence continues at coordinate 27,178,680 of NC_138086.1, read as the reverse complement.
ACATCAATGATGAGAGAGAATCACTGATCCGCTTCCTCCTGCACACCCCCTACTGGGATCAAGCCCAAAACCTTGATTGCCCTGACTTGGAATCAAACCATGACCTCCTGGTTCATAGGTCAGTGCTCAACACTGGCCTGGCTTTCTCTGGTTTTGAAATTAAGATATGGCTGGCCTCATAAAATAAGCTGGGGAGTCTTCCATCCTCTTGATTTTTTTTAGTAGTCTGAGAAGGATATGTATAAATTCTTTGCATATTTGGTAAAATTTACCAGTGAATCCATCCAGCCCAGGACTTCTGTTTGTTGGGAATTTTCTGATTACGGCTTCACTTTAATTAGTTGTAATCTGTCAATAAATCAACAGACAACAAGTGTTGGTGAGGATGTGAAGAAAATAAAACCCTTGAGCACTGTTGGTGGAATACAGATTGGTGCAGCCACTGTGGCAAACAGTATGAAGTTTCCTCAAAAAATTAAAAATGGAACTGACTTATGACCCAGTGATTCCACTTCTGGGAATATATCAGAAGAAATCTGAAACACTGATTCAAAATAGTATGTCCACCCCTATGTTCATAGCAGCATAATTTACAGTAGCCAAGATCTAGAAGCAGCTCAAATGCCCATCATTACATAAGTGGATACAAAAGCTGTGGTACATTTACACAATGGAATACTATGACAGCATGGATGGACCTGGAGAGTATTATGTTAAGTGAAATAAGTCAGTCAAAAAAAGATAAATACAATGATTACACTTATGTGTGGAATTTAACGAACAAAATAAACTAACAGCCTTGGCTGGTGTGGCTCAGTTGGTTGAGCATCATCCCATACACCAAAAGGTCGCTGGTTTGAGTCCCAGTCAGAGCATATGCCCAAGTTGTGGGTTCAATCCTGAGTAGGGGGCATGCAAGAGGCAACCCATCAATGTTTATCTCTCATTGATGTTTCTCTCTCCCTCTCCCTTCCTTTCTCTCTAAAATCAATAAAAACATTTTAAAGATAAATAATTAAACTAACAAAAAAAATAGAAACAGACTCATAGATTCAGAGAACATACTGACAATTGTTGGAGTGGAGGGGCATTGGGGACTGGGTGAAAAAGGTGGCAGGATTAAGCAAAGAAACCCCACAAAACTCATAGCAATAGACAACAGTATGGTGATTACCGGAAGGAAAGGGAGGTGAGAGGAGGTAGAAGAAGGTAAAGGTGTTAGGATAAATGGAGATAGAAGACTTGACTTAGGGTGGTGAACACACAATACAATATACAGATAATGTATTATAGAATTGTACACTGAAAACCTATATGATTTTATTAACCCAAGTCACCCCAATAAATTCAATAATTTTATTTTTAAATGCAGGTGAATTACAAATTTTACAAATAAATTCTAGGAGATTTGTGGGCCAATGCCCAACTCACAAATCTACACACCATATATTAAAAACCCCTCCATGAGACTAAATGTTAGTAAAAGATAGATGTAAAGGACATAATCTGCTCTGAACATTTCAAAGGAATGTTCCCGAGCAGATTATAAGAATAGGGACTATGTACTGAGAGCCACAGTGCAAATTTTCAAAAGACTAGTGGACCCAAGTGCTACAACGTGTCAGATATTATCACTGAAATGTTCTTGGTGAATCATCCCATTAAAGCAAAACCTGCTAAGAGAACCTCTCTAGGTTACTATGTGTTACTACTTTTTCCCCCTTTCTGTCTCTTCTTTACTCTCTTATGTATTCCTCTCTTCTTTTATTTCTCTCCCTGATCCTCCATCAGCCAATTTGTCTCATTCATTGACTATTTTTCCTGACCACCAGTGATTCCACTTTTAACCTCTGAAGTACAATCCAAAGACACATTTCTATACAGCTATACACCAAGCAACCGACAAGTTAGGCTCCTTGAAAGGTTTCTTCAATGTCATAAATTATGCTTATTAAACTTTGAATTGCAAAACAGGGTCACTCATAAAAAAAATATGGGAATGAGACTGAACTACTCCATGCTGAAACAAGTGATTCATTCCGCTGACAATTGCAGCTTTCTGTCAGTTTCACTGGATCAGCCAACTACTGAGAATGGATGACTGCTATATGATAATCTGCAATGGTAAAGAGATGTGATCAGGCCAGACAGCAGGGAGAGTAATCAGAGGTAAAATGGATTTCTGGAACAAATACATCACTTAGATTATGTTTAAAATGGCAGAAGACCGAAAATAGCAGTGGCGGCCAGCATCTGAAGGACAGTGCTTTGATATGCACAATGTGGAATAGACATTTGTCACATCAGTCTTCCCAGCCATATCCCACACTCCCAGATGGTGACCATAGTCAGCAGGTCATTTCTACCTCTAAGGACTAATGCAAAATGTAAAAAACACTATCAGAGTTTTCAAGTAGTTTCTTTAAAGGGGCAATGAAAAGTCTTGGCTATTTGTTATGATTATGCATAAAAACAAAAAGAATGCATCTGAATTGGGTTTTGTCAGGTAGTTGATGAAGCATGGTAAAGCACAGAGAAGAGAAAAAAAAACTGAAGTGAGCAATTTGGACCCAGTGTATGTCACTTTCCTGAGTTATTCAGGCTTCAAAATAAAGAAACATTTTGAGCACTTACTAAATGCAAAGCAGTGTTTCATGCTGTAGGCCAGTGATTTTCAATTCCAACCATCCATAAAGTTTATCTGGATGAGCTTTTAAAAAAATCAGATTCTTGGGACTCTCCTTAAAACTTCTACATCAAAATCTCTCAGCTGGGGTCCTAGACTCTAATTTTTAAAAGGGCACCTCAGGTGATTCTGATACAGCCTCTTTGGATATCTCTGCATAATTAATAAGACACAGTCCCTGCCCTCATGTACTTGGCAGTACAATTTTTGAGAAAATTCATTAAGTGTAAATAAAATGTGAACCTATCACACCCTGCCAGTGTGGCTCAGTAATTGAGCTTCTAACCATGAACTAGGAGGTCCTGGTATGATTCCCAATCAGGTCACATGCCCGGATTGGGGGTTTGATCCCCAGTAGGGGGCATACAGGAGGCAGCCCATCCATGATTCTTATCATTGATGTTTCTGTCTCTCTCTCCCTCTCCCATCCTCTCTCTGAAATCAATTTTTAAAAAGTGAACTTATCAAGTGTTAAGTAACAGTACAGTAATGAGAGGGATATCATGATGCAATGGTAATAATGTCCTTTCCTCCATCCTTTGACCAAACAATGAGAAGTGATGGTTATGACACAAAGATTGAGTGGGACAGAAATAAAATCTCTTCATTTTATAAATTATTTCAGGTTCAAATAAAAATATATGTGGTTGTAAAAGGCAAAAGCTGCGTGAGGAAAAAAATGCAAGTAAATAAAAATATTTAGCTGTAGCCAAAATGACTTCTCCCATAGTTTTAAATATGTAAATCATTCCCCAAACGAGCAATTAGCACAGAGCTAATGATGATACAGCATTTACAATAAAAATAAAAGTGCATCAAAAGAAGACACTCACATCTTTCAAATTTTAACAGCCCCTAAAAAATAATTTTTATTTTACCTAATTAAGTTGACTACATTTGTCTGGCAGTTATCTAAAAGTCTGACTATAAATTATAAACACATTATGGTATGAGAATCAAACGGGATAAAGAAATATAAGAGCATGAAGAGTGAGGGAGAAACCAAGATGGCGGCATAGGTTAACACCAGAGATTGCTGCCTCGAACAACCACTTCAAAAAACAACCAAAAGATGGAACAGACATCATCCAGAACCACAGGAAGGCTGGCTGAGTGGAAATTCTACAACTAGGAGGAAAGAGAATATCATACCCAGACTCAGAGGAGGCGCAGTGCTGAAGTGAAATACTCAGGTGCAGAGTACACGCGGAGCGGGCTGGCGGCAGAGGGCGCGGTTGTTGTTTTCAATCGGGAGGGAGTTTCAGACTCTGAGCTCCAGATCCGGGCGAGTCTCTAGGGACCCAGACTCAAACGGGAGAAGCGGGACTGTCTGGCTTCGATCGGAACTTGAAGGCAGCTTTCTCTCCGAGGTTTGCAGCGGTTGCTGGGACTCTGTGAGGCAGAGCCCCTAGGGACGGAACTGAGAGCAGCCATAACTGCTCGCTCTGCCCGCCCTGTAGATCCCCGGGGACCCGCCCGCCCAAGCCCTGCGCAGAGCCATTTGCCAGATAGCCTCAGGCAAAGGCTAGATTAGCACCGCCCTAGAGATCCAGCACAGAAGCTCTCCCACTGCAGACACAGCGGACTCTCATAGCCAGTTAGCCTGGAGGTCAAATCACCCCCGGTATTGCCGACAATAATCAAGGCTTAACTACAACAAGACTGCGCACAAAGACTACTAGGGGGTGCACCACGAAAGCATAAAAAATGTGGAGACAAAGAAACAGGACAAAACTGTCAATGGAGGATATTGAGTTCAGAACCATACTTTTAAGGTCTCTTAAGAACTGTCTAGAAGCCGTCGGTAAATGTAGTGAAATCCTCAAGAAATCGAATGAGACCCTCGATGTTATGATAAAGAACCAACTAGAAATTAAGCATACACGGACTGAAATAATGAATACTATACAGACTCCCAACAGCAGACCAGAGGAGCGCAAGAATCAAGGCAAAGATTTGAAATGCGAAGAAGCAAAAAACACCCAACCAGAAAAGCAAAATGAAAAAAGAATCCGAAAATACGAAGATAGTGTAAGGAACCTCTGGGACAGCTTCAAGCGTACCAACATCATTATAGGGGTACCAGAAGATGAGAGAGAGCAAGATATTGAAAACCTATTTGAAGAAATAATGACAGAAAACTTCCCCCACCTGGTGAAAGAAATAGACTTACAGGTCCAGAAAGCGCAGAGAACCCCAGACAAAAGGAACTCAAAGAGGATCACACCAAGACACATCATAATTAAAATGCCAAGAGCAAAACACAAAGAGAGAATCTTAAAAGCAGCAAGAGAAAGAAACTCAGTTACCTACAAGGGAATACCCATACGACTGTCAGCTGATTTCTCAACAGAAACTTTGCAGGCCAGAAGGGAATGGCAAGAAATATTCAAAGTGATGAATACCAAGAACCTACAACCAAGATTACTTTATCCAGCGAAGCTATCATTCAGAACTGAAGGTCAGATAAAGAGCTTCACAGATAAGGAAAAGCTAAAGGAGTTCATCACCACCAAACCAGTATTATATGAAATGTTGAAAGGTACCCTTTAAGAAGAGGAAGAAGAAGAAAAAGGTAAAGATACAAATTATGAACAACAAACATGCATCTATCAACAAGTGAATCTAAGAATCAAGTGACTAAATAATCTGGTGATCATAATAGAATCAGGGACATAGAAAGGGAATGGACTGACTATTCTTGGGGGGGAAAGGGGTGTGGGAGATGTGGGAAGAGACTGGACAAATATCGTGCACCTATGGATGAGGACAGTGGGTGGGGAGTGAGGGCGGAGGGTGGGGCGGGAACTGGGAGGAGGAGAGTTATGGGGGGAAAAAAGAGGAACAAATGTAATAATCTGAACAATAAAAATTTAATTAAAAAAAAAAGAAATATAAGAGCATGAATTTATAGCCAATTAGCCAAGTTCTTCATAAATTATTTAGATTTCACTTTCAAAACCCTAGTTCTGATCATTGGTCTTCTCTCTTTGTCCTGAAGCTGCTCAGGTGGCCTCCATGTTACCCCCAAGAGTGGGACAGGCCCTGCTATTAACCAGCAGAATTCCCTAGAGTCATCTGTCAACCAGTCTTGACTTTTGAGTCCTGGCTTCCCTAGAATTTTCAGGAGCCCTGTTAGAATACCCTGCTTCTTTATCTTGGACCCCCAAAGGTAAATCTCTCTGGGCTAGGATGTGTTAATTCGGTCTACTTTTTATGTCCCACAACCCATGTTCATCATTAACATGAATTTCCCAATGTGGACAATATTTCCAACAAGAACTTCACTTGAAATGCTGTATCTAATATTATCTTATCATTCAAGTAGATTATTTTGAGATAGTAATAAACTCATCATCAACTATTTTTGTCCCTTATTATGCATCTGAATTGGGTTTATTTCTCTCCCTGATCCTCCATCACCCAATTTGTCTCATTCTTTGACTATTTTTCCTGACCACCAGTAATTCCTCTCCTAACATGTGAAGTATAACCCAAAGACACATTTCTATACAGCTATAGGAACCTAAATACACCACACAATGGACAAGTTCGGCTCCTTGAAATGTTTCATCATTGAGCTAGTTACCTTCAGAAATACAAAGGAAGTTTAAAATATGTTATCTAGTCTTCATAAATTTACAATATAAGAAATAACAGGGCTATGCACAAGAATCCATGAGAAGCAATGTAAAACAGTAGAGAACCAGTGTACAGTTGTATGTGCTCTCCAGCCCTCCAAATATTGGAGAATTTCTAGAAAAAAGGAAGCTGCCTATAAGCTTCCCGCATGTAAGCTAATAGAAGGAAGAGTGCACCTGGAATTTTTAAGAATTGAGTTCTAGCTCTGACTCTGTTCCCCAACTAAATGGAATCCCTTACCTTAATTTCTCTATGTCTCAGAGACCCCATTTGTTAAAAGAGAGATTGAATTAAATCAATGTTCTTAACAGGGGAAGGAGGGATCAGAACCACCATGTGGGATTTCCATGCTCACACCATCCATCTCATCACCTGATCCTCCATTCAGATATTCCCTACCCTCGTACCTTCACATGAAAATAGCAGAATATGGGTCTTATAATAGTCCAGTTTCCTGTCTGGATGGGGTGCTGATCTGCCTGTCGGGATCTGGGAAAGATAAAAGTAGGGAACCCCAACCAGATGGAGACCAATTATGCTTTCCTCTCTTCATTCTACCTATCCCTTCTCCATTGAGACAACCAAATGTTTGTGGTGGCTCCCACCTTCTTTGAATCTGAAAGGAGTTCTTTACAACTCCTATCATGCTTTGTCACTCTATAGTCTGTATATCTCCACATGTCAAAAAGATTCTGCCAACTGTGAACGTCTTTAGTTTATATTTAAAAACACACACACACAATAGAAATGTTGAATATGAGTTTTTAAGCTACAACATATACTTCCCATTTCCAAAGGACAATATAACCCAGTCCCATCTTGGGAGTAGGGAAGATGGAAGTCAGACATTAAGGGATTTTGAGGCTATGCTGAGTTTAGACTTTATTTCAGGCTGATGGTGATCAACTTGGAGCTTGGCAAGAGAGCTCTGGTCATAATGGGAACTGGTACAAGGAAGGTTCAAGGAGAGCCTACGGAACAATCAGAAGTCTATGGCACTGGTTCAGGCAAGAGACAGTGAAGCACGAACAAGGGCAGTGACAGTGACTCTGAAGACCACAGTCCTGAAGTTGCAAGGAGGGAGGAAATAGCAGCACCATTCCCCTCTGGCCTCAGCTCTATACCCTCAGGAAAGCATCCCTTTTCCATTGCAAGTAATCACATGTCACAAGTCTTTGCACCCATACCTGCCTAACAAGTCTTATTAAGCTTAGAGAGAAGCTGGGATCAAACAACTTCAAGGACTCCACAAGGTAGGGCCAAACTGGGGGTTCTCCAGGGCCCAGTTACTTGGTTATCTGCAATATGATCAGTGCCATGTACCAAATGGATTACATCTTCTGGGGCTGAATTTTTTCCGTGTTCTGAACAGCATAAATTGAAGCAACTCCAACTTCAATGCCTGCCTCAGCCCAGCTTGTTTGGATTTTTTCCTTCATCTTAGACTCCCTCAGGCAATTTCCTATCAAGCTAGAGAGCTTCAGAATTCCCTTAATGTACCTACATGTAAGAGCAATTCCTCTACCTGTTTAATTTCCCAAGGAGACTACCCAGCTTGCTTCAGAACCATCCCATTCTAGATGAAGAGCTAAAAAAGACCCACCTAGATTGCAAAGGACCAGGGAGCCAGCCGGGACATTCTCTGTAGGAAACAGGTTCCTGTTAAAAAAGAAAAGAAAAATTAAGTAAGACTGGCTGTACCTGTCTTTCATACAAGTTTTCCTCAACTACTAGGAAGAAGGGGAAGAAGAATGGTATTTTTCTGATAACATTTTCACAAAAAGGTAAAGTAAATCCCTATATTCTTTATTCTGGGGAAATTATATACATATATGAGATAATAAAGTCATTTTAAACCTGCATTCTCACTGTAACTCATTAATAGAAGAAAAATTATACCTAATCATGTCTAGTCACTTTAAAGGTAATAACAAGGTTCTGAGAGGTTGAGTGACTAGCTCAAGATCACACAGAAGCTCATCAGGCATAGAATCCTTATCTTTGTATTCCCAAATCAGTTTCCTTCCAGCTACATCAAGCTTCTCTCGGGGCTTATATCCCAACTTTAAGCTATGTGGGACTCTAGACAACTTATTTAACTTCTCTGAGTCTGGCTAATAGGATAATCATAGAAAATTAAATAGAATAATACATGTTAAGTATGTGACATGCTATAAATATAACCAATATTAACATTATTTCTATTTAATTGAAGCATTAATGCATATGTGAGCCTTGGGTGGCCTATTTCCACCGAATTTGTAGGTTAAAAAAATAAAACAATTTTAAAATCCTAAATGACTTTGTAGGATGGTACAACATACAAACCATTTCCATAATTTTAAGGTTGATGCCTGAATGAATATATATTTCCTGTCTCCTTAGAAAAACATAAACCTTTTCTGGTTTCTCCTTAAATAAACTTTAAGATGCAAGCTTCTCTAAGACATTTCCAGAGCAAGCAGGTACAAAACATGTAAGGTTCACATTAAAGTTGCTTCAACATGCCCTGGCTGGTTTGGCTCAGTGGATAGAGCGTCGGCCTGGGGACTGAAAGGTCCCAGGTTTGATTTCAGTCAAGGGCATGTACCTTAGTTGCAGGCACATACCCAGCGGGGAGTGTGCAGGAGGCAGCTGATCAATGTTTCTCTCTCATTGATGTTTCTAACTCTCTATCCCTCTCCCTTCCTCTCTGTAAAAAAATCAATAAAATATATTTTTTAAAGTGGCTTCAACAAATACTCCATGCCTTGCTCTTATAATATTTTCCTGCATTTTACTATATTAGATGCTATGACACTTCTGTACTTGAACTTAGCCAGATATAACCACTGATGGTCACTAAACAGCAATTTTCTTTTTTCCTTTTTCCGACCAACCCTCCCAGAATATAGTCACAGAGTCTTCAAATCATAATATGGTCCTTTGACTCTTATTTTTGAATCACCAAATTCTAATTTTAGGACAGTGGCTTTCCAACTTGGCTGCATATTGGAATCTCATGAAGAACTTTAGGAAGTACCTACGTCTGGGACCCATCCCCAGAGAGCATGAGTTAGTCTGGGCTGCAGCCTGGGCATTGGGAATTTTCAAAGCTTCCCAGGTGATTCTAAAGTGCAGCCAAGGCAGACAACCTCTGATAGAAAGATCCCATGTGGCTGCAGAGCCTTAGAAGGTGAGGATTGGAGGAACCCCGCATAAGCATCACTCCTCCGGGAGGCCTCCCAGCGCTCCCCAAGGTCATGTTGATCACATTTCCCACTGTTCCCTAAAAATACTGCCTCTCATGCTGATTTGCTTCCATGACCTTCCTCAATTTTCTTCACTGTGAGCTCTTAAAAGCAAGACCCATTTTTCTCTCATCCCCAGCACCTCAAACAGAAGCTAGAACACAGTTGTTCCAAGGATACTTATTGCATCAAACTGAAAGTGTTCATCCCTTCTAACACCCTGACCACAGTAACCAGGCTGAGCAACTCTTTCCAGAAGGCCAGGACTATGATGCTGCAAAGAGCTCACTTGAAGGACACCCCAAAAGGCATCCCCTGATTGAACCTGACCGTCATCAAAAAGTCAGAGGCAGGTGTGTGGCAGCTTTGGCACTGACTGAAAGTTTGTAACTTGCAAAACATTCTTTCTAGAGGCTTCTCAAGTGTAACTATAATTAAAGCCTCTGCATATTACCTCTTCCATTGTGCCTGGTGCTGGTCTGCACTGGTGTTCAGATAAGACAAGACTGATGAATGTGAATGTGTCTGAAGTTAAAGCAGGCAGGAGATAATGGAAAAGGCTGATTGGAAAGAGCTTATCAACGAAGGAGTGTTCTGAGATATGCAGACCATGGGGACTGCACAGCACACCTATCTTCCAAAGTCAAGAAGTGGAGCTGCAGCGACTGCAAACTCAGGTTTCTCTCCACTGACACAAACAAGTCAGCAGGACCACTCATGCCCAACTCCAGGGGCAACAATCTTCTACGGGACTGGTGCCCTCTGGAGCTGTTCAACTCAGCAGCTCCAAATTTCCTGTGCTGGGAAGCTTCTCACACATGTAACACAAGTTTGCTTTCACTATTGATAAGCTTCAAAACAACTCAATCACCATGGTAATGTCTACTGCTTTTTACAACATAGTCCTGGCTCTCACCCCCAGACCTCACCTCTCATTCAGAGTATATTGTCAATTGCTGAGAATGTCTGGTTTGAAGTGCTGCTCCAACCACCCCCCTCCTCCTCTCATCACCAAGCTCTACCTACTAATTTAGCATCATATATATTGTTAAAATCATTGGAAAATTTAGTGCGGTTCTACATTGCAAAATTTAATTGCTGCCTTTATTCTTTGTTGTTGTTGTTACCTTGCTGTGACCCAAGGCTTGAGCCTGAACTCTTACCCCATTGCTGCCATGACAGAGGATGGCTCTGACAGAATCTTTAATGTATCAATCCATTCTTGGAACCAGCCATCATCACTCCACATAGTCCAAAGGCAGCCCCTCCCAAGCCAGTATGGTGTAGTGATGAAGGTTACTGACCTTGGCACAGAATAATCTGGTTCAAATTTTACATGTATTACTTATAAGCACTGACAAAGTCCAAGTAGCCATGCTTCAATATTCTCACTTAAAATATAGGAGTGATAGTAATAGTACCTACCTCATAAGATTGCTATTGAATATTAAATGTTTATCTTGTAGACCAGTACCTAAAAAGCACATATCGATATTATTACCAGGGCTCAGTTTTGGTGTGAGATTGACTTAGCCAAAATTACACTCATCGGAAAAGCGAGCATCTTGTCACCCCTCTCAAGATGCGCAAAATCTTTCCTCAGCTCTCTTCTTTTCCTAGCCTATTTCTTACATTCTAGAGAATGCCTTTGTTGTCTCCCTCTCCCTGATTAAATTTACGTAATGTTGATATTATTTCTTAATATTATCTGTTAAAAAAAATGTCCATAGTATCCCTCTGTGAATCTACCATAAGATTTCTAGTTTACCCTCTCGGCTTCCACTATTTCTTCATTGGCTTCTTTTTTTAGTCAACCTGCCCTCATCTACCCCAGCCACAGGTTGACAACTCCTACCACAGCCAGGATTATCACTCTGGGTCTCCTGCCTCTCTCTTCCACATAAAAAAACAAAACAAAACAAACAAACAAACAAAAATCCTTGTAATTACATTGGCCCACCCAGATAAGTTAGGAAATTCTTTTCATCTTAAAGTCAGATATTAGCAATTTAATTCCATCTGCTACTATAATTCTCCTTTGCCATGCCAGCTAACATAGTATTAGGACCTGGGAAGTAGGATGGACATCTTTGGAAGTGGGAATGGCATCATTCTGCCTACCACAACTACTCTGTTAGAAAGCGTTAAGAGAGTGACCATTAAGGAACAGAAGAAAAGCTATGTGTGGAGAGTGAGGAAATGGGAACCCACAAGTGAAGCTCAAGAGTTAGTTTAAATTAGGAATTACAAATTGAAATGACTTTGAGGACTAGCTCTCAGAGGAACAGCATCAGACCACAACATTATGTTCTAACTCAGGATAATTTTCAATGTTCCCCATGGAAGGAAGGGGGAGAGTTTTGTTGCCCTTTTCTGTGTATCCTTATTAATTGGAACAAAATTCTTGAATAAAGATTACTAATCACTCAAGGAATAATGCAAGCACACCCTTCTCCACACCCAGGATTAATTCTCTTCCTTGGATCACTGTGCCTTGTGCCTTCCTTTCCAACAGTACTTATCATTCTGTAATGTAATTTCCTGTTTTTGTGCCTGTCTCCCTAGTGGATGATGAGGTCCTTTTGAGGACAGGGACCATGACTTTATACATCTTTGTATTCTAAGCACCTAGCAAGGTGGCTAGCATTAGGAAGGCATTCAATATGTTTAGTGGATGAACCCTGTGGAGTAAACTAAGAGGATTCTGAACTATTTCCAGTCTTGGGGGAAGGAGAGAGGGCACTATCTGGGGATTGGAAACTAGATAATACCAGCTTTAAAAATGAAAATAATGTACACTAAATATCTAAGTCCTGAGAGGAAAATAAGAACTAATGGGAATTAAGAAATCAAGGCCTGGCCAGGTCGCTCCATTGGTTGGAGCATGTTACTGATACACCAAGGGTGTGAGTTCGATCCCTGGTCAGGGTACATGTAAGAGTTAACCAATGAAGGCATAAATAAGTGGAACAACAAATTGATGTCTCTCTCCTTCCCTCTCTCTCTAATCAATAAAATAGAGAAATTTTCCTCTGATGGACTGCAGATTGGAAAAGCAAGGTCAAAATGCAGACAAGAAAACTTACTTGCTATGATTTTATACATTCTGCACTACAGTATATTAGTGAATGTTGGGGCAGGGGATGGAGGTGAGGGAGAGGTGTAGAGAAAACCCAAACACTATAACTATAGTTCCAGGAAGAGGAGTAGGATGATATATATTTTTTAAGCAGTCAAATTTTTTTTAAGCAACTGATGATATTTGCTAGAAAAATATTCTCCATACACAATTTTTTTCCTTAACACTTTATGAAAAATGTTATTAGCAGCTGCCTAGGAAGATCACATTTCTGAACTGCTTCCATTCTCCTTGAAAATATAAGACTAAGTTTGAAGTGTCATGAATCCTAAGTTAAATTTGGGAGAATAAACTAAATCTCTGACCATCTCTCTGAAAGAAGAAAAGGAAGAGAAGAGTCAAGTAAAAGTGAAAAAAGAATATGGGTTACAACAGCATGAGTTTTCAAAGTTGCTTGTCCTCAGACTACCATTCACCAAAATCCTTCTCCTCCCTCCACACCCGTCAAGTGCATGATTATTTATTCGATATGACCTAGTCATTAAAAAAAGAAAAAACAACTTAGGTAACAGTTCAAGAACCTAATGCTCAACCCTGATAAAGACTGATATAATAATTTGGCAATATCATTCTTTCTCAGTAAAATTTGTTTTGGTAACATTTCGGATTTCAATTATGGACCAAGGAAGTTACAGTAGAGAATTAGTAAATCTCCATTTTTTTTCCTAATATCAAATGAGCAGCAGCCAATTAGAAAGAGTAAGTGAACAGGGGGACCAGAAAAAACAGATTGGGTTTCATGAGAATACAGATGGTAAAAACCATGTGTGGAAGAAAATAGCATACAGAACAGGGAGGGAAAAGGGCAGGTCAAGAATAGTATCCAAGAAATTCCAGTATCTTTAGGGCAATAAAAGAAAGAGGAGTCCATTAAATACTTATAAGGATAAACTGAAGAGGTGGGAGGAGAAATATGAGGACGATGTCTGGGAAACCGTAGAGAAGAATGGTTCAAGCAGCCAGTCAACCATAGCACCAAATACTGCAAAATATAAAAACGGAAAGTAAATAAGGTAAGTGAAATAGGCCAAAATATTTCCATTGTACATAGCACAAAAGAATGGATTAGCTTCTAGAAATATTAGAATTTTATTTCATAAAGCTTATTTTTTAGGATCAAGCCCTCTTTAAGACTCCATACTTACTCCAAATACAAATTCAACACACACACACACACACACACACACACACACACACACACACACACTCTCCTTTTGATGCCTTACTAAAAATGAATTGGAGTCAGTTTTGATACATGTTCAAATAGGTAAGAATATAAAACAAAAATACAGCTCTCCTTATTGTTGCTGGGTTCATTTTCATAAAGGTTAATGGACCGACTGGCTCCCTTGGTTTGGAAAGAAAAGCAACTAAAGCATTCAACCACAGAGCTAAAGGTTAAGTCATGGCTAACTGACAGCAACCCTGACATTTTTCAAGCTAGACATACGGTTTTACCTGCTAATCAAAGTGAATTGACTTCATCAGGTAAATCTCATCAAATGTAATTCAACTCAGAACATGACTTTCACTAGTTTGAAGACCTGAGGCTATGGATTAGAAGTACTGTGCCAAAGGAAAAAGAGAATAATGTGTAGGAGCAATTAATCACTATTAGTAAAGCATTTTATATTCAATACATCACTAGGTAGACATTACTATTCTAATGTCCGTATAAGGAAAGCGTCTCAGAAGTTACACCACTAGTTGCAGTCAGAACTGAGCAGCTGCATCATCTGAAGGTGTGGCTAAGGCTTTGAGGATCTATCTGATTCTAACCTGCTCCACGCTCGTGGCATGTTGGTGCTGGCCTTTGGCAGGAGGCCTCAGGTTTTCTCCATGTGGGTCCCTCCATAGGGCTGCTTGAGTTTTTTTCATATATGGTAACTGACTTACCCCAGAAAGACCAATACAAGAGCCAGAGAAACTGGGCAGACTCAGAGTCTTTTTTGTGACCTTGTTTTGTGCCAGGATCTAGAAGGGTTCAGGAATCTGGAGAAGGGCTGCAGTACATTATTAAAGAGTCTAGACAGGAAACATAATTTAGGAAGGCATTTTGGGGAGCCAGAGGAGACTTAGCTAAAGAAACTAAGTCCTCCTTCTCTCTGGACCCCTTGCTTTTTATTAACACAAACTGTCCTAAAGCAAGGTAGATAAACATATCAAAGGCAAGGTTTAGTATACAAAGGCATTGTCAGTTTTGGAGGAATTGCCTTCAGCTGTTCAGGTGTTTGGCCAGCAGGAGGCAATAACATGTAGACTGAAATGCCCTCAGCTGTCTGGCAGCAAGCAATCATCTATGCATCCTTTTCAGGTTTGGGGAAATGCCTTTGGCCATTCCAATAGATAATAACATATGATTCTCCAGCCCTTGCTGAAGGCTCAAGGTCCACCAACCTTTTGATGAACTTCTTGCATTTATGAGCTGCTGGAATTAGCTCCCGGCAGTTTGGAAGTCACTTAACATCATTTTTGCTACATTCTATTAGTTGAAAGTGAATCCCTACGTCTGGCCCATATTCAAGGAGAGGGTTATTAAACTCCACCTTTTGGAGAAAGAAGTTTCAAAGAATTAAATTTGTGAACATATTTTTAAACTACCACTCTACAATAAACTTGGGCTAATAACATTGCACTTCTTACACAATTTTATTTGAAGAAAAATTCTATACTCCTTCAAGAACCTAGAAGACAATTCGATTAAGGGGTCGGAAGAATTAGGTTGAATTTCCACACCTGTATTTGCTGAGGGTCTCTGTACCCTTTTTCTCATGGAGAGAAAAAGAAAACTCACAGGAGGATGAGTGCTGAGATGAGCAGGTCCAGGAGCATGAAAGGTCAATCATATACAAAAAAATAAGTGTGACCCAACACTCAGCTTTGCTAATGATAAACAAAGAGTGCTAAAAAGCAGCTGCTGAAAATACACATAGATATTTAAGAGACCCTAACTCCCCATTTCCACACTGGAGTGTGATGGACTAGCATGGGGTGTAAGTTTAACTGGATTTTGAAGTCTCATTAATCTTGTAACTATTTCCACCTTTAGTTCTGGCTGCATCTCATTAACCCACAAAGTGCACGTTTGCTTACAAAAAAAACAACCTACAAGCCTCCCAAAATATTCCTTCGTTTATTAATCAATTCATTAAAACTTCTACGGGACTCATTTTTTATATAAATATATATTTTTATTGTCTTCAGAGAGGAAGGGAGAGGGAGAGAGAGATAGAAATATCAATGATGAGAAAGAATCATTGATCGGTTGCCTCCTGCTCGCCCCCTACTGGGGATCAAGCCTGCAACCCAGGCATGTGCCCTTGACTTGAATCGAACCTAGGACCCTTCAGTCCGCAGGCCAACGCTCTATCCACTGAGCCAAACCAGCTAAGCGAGACTCATTTTTATCTTCAAGCTTATAAATTTTACCAGGCAATACTCACAAACTGCCTGCGGTGTCCTAAAGGAAGAAGACCCACTGTTGACCTTTCTTTCTTAGCAGGATTCAAGGAAGTCCACAGAGGGGTTAGACACCCTTCTTCCCACTTTTTGTTTCATCCTTCCGTGTTCCCATTTAACCATCCTAACCCCGTATTCTAAAAGAACACTCATCTAAAATTTCTTCCAATTTATTTACTATCTCTGCAAGAATTTTACAGGTAAATTTTATTATAATGTTATTATGAAAATATATGTCATAGGACCACTTCACTGGGGAATTCAGGCCTTTTGGTACTTAATCCCACACACTCTATTATTGTGAGGGATAATTCCTTTGTTTACAAGGCAGTGTATATGAAGAAATAGAAGCATAGATGATAGATAGATAGATAGATAGATAGATAGATAGATAGATAGATAATAGATAATGGTAGATAGATAAAAAGATAGGTAGATACTTAATCACTAATGCCATCGAAAAATTCAGTAGCATCTCAGATACATAGAGTACTCAGAAAAAGTTATAAGACTAACATGTAAAACTTGCTTGAATTACCTCAAATATATTATTTAACATTGAGAATTTTTTTAATTCACCTTCACTTGTTCCCAAATGTTTCACTGTTGCTCATTTTCCCTACTCCCTTCCAAATCTTCTTTCCTGCCACACCTCCATCACCTTGTAATTCACTTTCTGTGCCCCAAACTATCGTCTCTGCTTTAAACAGAAATTTAAAGTATTTAAGATCAGTTTTTAAGTATTAAAATATTCATGGGACTAGAAGTATAATCTCTTTAAGACCAAGTAAGTTCTCTAACAGTGGCCATAATTAAAAAGTCAGCTAGAGGAGTTTTTAAGGACATTAATTTTTAATGGTGGAAGTAATCAGTAAAAGGAAAATACCTGATGGATGAAGAAAGGTTTTGCTGGCGATTAAAAAAGAACAGTTAAAGAGGGATTCAGGCTAGTGACCAGTGTGCATACTGTGCAGGTAATCTCTTCTCTCTGGCTTTTGAGGAGCTAAATGGAGCATAACGCAATCTTTCCATGATTCAAATACATATGGAGTAAGCATGCTGTAGAGCAGTGGTTCTCAACCTTCCTAATGCCGAAACCCTTTAATACAGTTCCTCATGTTGTGGTGACCCCCAACTGCTGGGGTCCAACCCCAGCAGGTCCAGGGGTCCCTAAAAGTGTGGACGGAGTCGGCGAAGAAGGAATGACACGGAGACAGCGTTCAGTTGATCAGCAGCCTAGCCAGGATCTCTAGCCAAGTTCTGGTCAGGATCTCCAGCCAGGTTCTGTGTCCATGTTCTCTTGCTAGGTTCTCCAGCCAGGTTCTCCAGGTTCTCCAGCCAGGTTCAGTCACCAGGTTCTAGTCAGGTTCTCTTGCCATGTTCTATCCAGGTTCTGTAGCCAGGTTCTGTCTCTAGGTTCTTCAGCCAGGTTCTCTCGCTAGGTTCTGTCTCTAGGTTCTGTGGCCAGTTTCTGTCCAGGATCTTTTGCCATGTTCTCTCCAGCGAAGTTCTTCTGTCTCTAGGTTCTGTGTAGGTTCTGTGTCTAGGTTCTGTGTCCTGTTGTCTTGTTACATCTGTATTTATACCAGTTGATTCCAATCCTATCAATCTCTATTCCAAAGGTTAGGGCGTTTCTTATCTCCATTCCAGGGAGTAAAGATTATATAGCTTAAGCATGATTGTTCCTAGTTAAAGTGATTAATTACCCGCCTGGCACTTAGTTAAGGGTTTTTATTCCCTCCCTAACTTCAGGGGAAAATCCCTACCTGGGGAAACAACCTTTCTCAGAGAGGTGACCTTGGTTAAAACACATAGTGCCAAGAAGGTGAGCAAACATATTAAGAACAGTATGCCATATATGCCAGGTCCCTTGAAACAGCAAGGATGGACTGGCTCCCGGCAGGCACCATTTGTTGAAAGGCTTTTTCTCTCCTGGTGTCTCTCTCATTTAGTTGCTTTTGTTTCTCTGTCCAAAACTAATTGGACATAATTGTGGGACTGTTTTTGGTTTCTCTGTTTTGTTCCATTGATCTATCTTCTGCCCCTCCACCAATACCATACTGTCCTGATAACCATAGCTGAATAGTAGGCCACAAAAACAGAAAGAGTAATTTCTCCTAATTTCTCCCTCTTTTTTAAAATTGTTTTGGCTATTTTCCTTACACTATAAATTTTAGAATAAGCTTGTCTATCTCAACAAGAAACCTTGCTAAGGTAATGGTGTAAATTATGTTAAACATGTATCAATCTAGGAAGAATTTGACATCTTTACTATGTTCCACCTGAATACTTGCACTTTTAAAACATCAATTTGGGAATTCATTTATAAAATTCAAAGGTACATAATATAATTAACAAAATGAAAGATAAAATTAATATTGTTAACAGATAAAATATTAACGTAAATCAACACTATTATTCCAATATAGTAAAAGAAAAAAAACTGAATAGGACAATTCACAAAATAAATTTTAAAAGTCCAGCCACACTAATAATCAATGGGATGCAAATTAAAACTAAAATAAAATAATAATTATACCTTAAAATCTGACAGATATTTTAAAGAAAAATGCTCAGGGCTGAGTGATTAATATGAAGTGAAGCAAGCTTTCTATTTAGTATAATGGGTATAAATATTCTGCAAAGCCACTTGAGAATATCAAGAATTTAAAAAGGCATTCCCTTTATCCCAGTGTTTTCATTTATAGTATACCATCTTAATGAAAATAATCGGAAATGCAATTGGCATTTTATATACAAAAATGTACATCACAACATTAATTGTAATAGTGCAAAGGAGAGAAAAAGCTAAATGTCCAAAAAACTAAATTGTTAAATAAACTAATGCATAGCCATATGATACAGTATTATGCAGCTGTTAATAAATTATCTATTTGATGAATTTAGTGGCATAATTGTTCACCACATGTTACTAAGCCATAAAAAGATATATACAAATATGTTAATGAATACCATTCAAAAATATTTTTAAAGTATATTTCTGTATGGAAAAATAAACCGTTAAGAAATCCTATACAGTGGGGCCTTGACTTACGAGTATCCCGACTAACGAGTTTTTCGAGATACGAGCCATCTCTCGGGTGATTTTTTGTTTTGAGTTGCGAGCTAAAATTCGGGTTACGAGCCAGCTTCACATACCCCACCACTAGTTGGTGCAGCGAACATCACAGTGAACGCCACAACATCAGCCCAGCATCATGTGTCTCACTCGTTCACTTTATGATTTAACATATGAGTAATTTGAGTTACGAGCTCCATCATGGAACAAATTAAACTCATAAGTCAAGGCCCCACTGTATAATAAAGAGTTAATATGCAAATTGCCATCACGCCCTCACACAAGATGGCTGCCCCCATGTGGTCAAAGATGGCTGCCACAAGATGGCCAGCAGGGAAGGGCAGTTAGGGACAACCAGGCCAGCAGGGGAGGACAGTTAGGGGTGACCAGGCTGACAGGGGAGAGGAGTTGTGGGCAACCAGGCTGGCAGGAGAGGGCAGTTGGGGGCAATCAGGCTGGAAGGGGAGGGCAGTTGGAGGCGACCAGGCCTGCAGGGGAGGGCAGTTGGGAGAGAACAGGCCTGCAGGGGAGGGCAGTTGGGTGCAACCAGACTGGCAGGGGAGGGCAGTTGGGGGCAATCGGGCCAGCACGAGAGGGCAGTTAGGGATGACCAGGCTGGCAGGGGAGGACAGTTGGGAGTGACCAGGCCTGCAGGGGAGGGCAGTTGGGGGCGATTGGGCCAGCAGGGGAGCAGTTAGGCATTGATCAGGCTAGCAGGGGAGTGGTTAGGGGGTGATCAGGCAGGCAGGCAGGCAGGCGAGCAGTTGGGACATCCCCCAAGGGGTCCCAGATTGGAGAGGGTGCAGGCTGGGCTGAGGAACACCCTCCCCGACCTGTCGCCCCCACCCCCCACCCCCCAGTGCAAGAATTTCGTGCACCGGGCCTCTAGTTACAGAAATAATAACATTTGTCAAATTTGAATCATTTTTCCTTTTTACACTTCTCTGTATTGTATGCCTTTTCTACAAAAAACATGTGTCAATTTCATAATCAGAAAAATATTCATTAATAAAGTAACAACCAATTTTAATCATAGGCCTAATTTTCCTCATTCAGCTTATAAGCTGATGCAGCATTGGCCTACTTATGAAGTATTTCTGAAGGTTCATTGTGTTGGAGTGGGAAAATCTAAATCCCTCAATAAATAAGTAGAAATATTTTTTTTTCCTCAAGGACTGTTTCAGGAATGAATTGCCCTACTAAAACTTGGAAAGACTGAATGAATAATAAAAAATAGCACTAATGTATTTTGCCCAATAGAAAATAATGCCCTTTTTTATGGCCTGTATATGTCCTACAACTAGAGAGAGCTGGAAGTAAGGTAAGGCACACATCAGCCACCCCCACACTCTAACTGAAAATTGAGTCATGCAAAGATTGGTGGCCTATTCCATAAATGTTTTATAACTCTGCCAGAGTGGACTCACACAGTTTAAAAATAAAAATCACTGATAGTAAATTATACCAAAATGAAAAGTTAAAGCACAATTCAAAGCATTAAAAGTGCAGGCCTCATTAACATCCTAACCTCACTCAACAATTTAGCTTAGCAACTTAAAATAAAATTCAAGCCATCTTGAATTGTTGACTTTTGAAGACACTTATAATCAAGTTAACCTATAAGTTATTGTCTAAAATTGGTTGTTACTTTATTAGTAAATATTTTTTCTGATTATAAAACTGACAGATGTTTATTATAGGAAAGACAGACAGTACAGAGCAATATAAAAAGAAAAAATGTTTCAAAAAATTTTACAGTGTTGACAATGTTATTATTTTTATAATTTCCAAAGTTTTATTTTTCCATTCAAAAATATGTTTTAGAAATATTTTTGGAATTGTATTATGTTAACATATTTGTATATAGCTTTTTTGGTCAAGAATGTGTGGTGAATAATTATGCCACTAAATTCATCAAATGCATAATTTATTAACAGCTGCATAAAACTGTATCAAATGGCTATACATTAGTTTATTTAATAATTTAGTTTTTTGGACATTTAGTTTTTTCTCTCCTTTTCATTATTACAATTAATGTGATGTACATTTTTGTATATAAAAATGTCAACTACATTTCTAATTTTTTTCATTAACATAGTATATGAAAATGAAAACACTGGGATACCTTTTTAAAAGTGTGAAATAGATATCATTAATAGTTAGGCTGGGACAATAAATGTAAACTACAACAGGCTGGGCAAATCAATGTATGACTGATGAAAAAACTGTCATCTAACCACATTGCACACACAGTTCAACATCATACAGAAATTGGTTCTTTATTAAATTAACCAATAAATAATTATGTATCAGTACAATATACAAAATTAACAGAGAAATTCTTAACAATAACGGAGTATTCAATTACCATATAAACATTACTACTTAAATTTTTTTTGTAATAATAAGTATGTTAAAGATAAATGCTAAACTGGTAAAACTTTGGGTCTAAGGCACACACATGTGGATGAGCAAGCACATCCACATTAAGTTTAAGGCAATATAAAAAAAAAATCTATAGTATTTAGAAATAGCACCCCCTGCATGATTTAGCCTTCATGGGCCTTCTCAATTCACATGACCTTCACATTGTCCCCAAAAATTCAATTCTATGGCCAGACCCTGAAATCCTTCAAACTCCAAAATATGCATTTTAATGCTTTCTCACAATAAACACCCATATTCCAGGCCTATAATTCCTTCAAAATCTATCCTTCTGCATCATTGAAACTGTCAATTCTTTGAATTTATTGGGGTGACATGGATTAACAAAATTATACAGGGTTCAGGCAAATAATCCCACAACGTATCATTTGTACACTGTATTATGTGTTCATCACCCCAAGTTAAGTCTCCTTCCATCACCATTTATGCCCCCTATACCCTCTTCCACCTCCCCCCACACACTGCTTCCCCTGGCAAGCCCCAAAGTGTTGTCCCTGTGCATGAGTTTTCACTCTTTTCTTTTTTTTCTCAATTTCTCAATTCCCCCACCAAGTCCCTCTAATTCCCCCAACAGCTGTCAGCCTGCTCTCTACTCAGGGGAGAGTAAATTACTTATTTTTCTAAGCAACTGTATCTTTTTCAACTCACTTCTTGGAGTGATGATGGAAGTACTTCTTCCTGGCCCCTTCCGATGTTTTGGCTAGACTTCCTTTACTAGAAGTAAATAGACCCACAAATAAGGTGCTAGACAATGTCCTATCACTCCCACCCACTTCTAGTTTCACCCCAGCACTGCTTCACACCTTCTGGAACATTTTCTCTAACACAGAACAACTTCAGAGGGTGTACTTAATTTTCCCTGAATTAGCAGGACCTCATAACCTCGGAGAGCTGGCCTTGGCTGTTACCTATGACCCACTAGAGTTGGAGACCACACATTTTATTATTCCACTTGTTATAAGGAACTAAGATGGTTCAAGTTCATAATTTTCTGTCCACAGCACTACTTGACTTCTGCTTGATTCCCAAAACCTGGGAGAGTGGGACCAACAGAAAGCAAGGGTATGTGCTAGCCTCTCTGCCAATACCACTTTTGCTAGTCAACATTTCCCATCCTCCCAGTACCCCTAAACTTCCTTCCCCACTCTACTGGGTTAGTATGTCTACCTCTGTTTCTGTCTCTGAAGAAGGGTCAGGCCATACAGAGGGAATACAGGTGGACACAAGCCTCCCCTCCAATGTCCAATCTACCACATCAATCTCTTCCTCTTCAAGGCTGGCAGGGAGTGGGTCCAACAGCTCAGAGTTGCTAAATACCTCCTTGCCTGGTTCTGGATCAGAGTACAGCACCTCTTCTGTAGTTAGGGACACTTCCAACCTAGTCTCCATCCAGTTAGAACAGGGAAGTGAAAGGTCCCCATAAGACATTTGGGGAGAGTCAAGGAAGTCATTGTGGAGAAGTTTGTCTCTCTGACCATTCTGTGGCTGGGAGCTGGTAATATTTTGGTCTTGAATCAAAGAGCATCCTACTGAAAGCACCTGTCCTTCATTAATCTTAGAGGGTATGACAAGGGGGATAAAGGGTTCAACTGGCTCTTTGTTCTCACCAACAGGTTCCTTTTCCAATCTTATGCACTCCCTGGACCAGAATTCCATGTCTGGTACATACCATTCTTCCTCTTTGATCCAGTTCTTCCCTGTTTCTGTCAGGTGATAACTAGGGGTCCAATCCTTTGCCCTTGGACTCTCCAAAGATCCTATAGGTGGCTCAATGTCTGAGCCACATGGCATGAACTCCAGGATCTCCTCCAGCTCACTGGTGGCAGCAACACTGGTGATCGGGTACTCCTCAGTTTCACAGGTCTGCCCCAATAGGGCTGTGTCAAATGCATATAGCTCTCTGCAGACAATATCAAACCTAGGTTCTTTCCCTACCACCTCTGGACTGGACCCAAACTTGGACTTCACCACTGGGTGGTCTGGGGAGAGGCTACCAGAGAGCAGAATGTCTTCTAGCCCAGAGCACACTGGGGAGTCCTGGCACTGGTCTATTCTAGTAGATAGCATTTCCTGCTGGTTAACTGAGGATGGCTGAGTCCTTGGAGGCTCTTCTGAGTCCCTAGGTTCTAGGACATGAGGACTATCTTGAGAGGTTTTGAGGGGAGATTTTTGCACCACCTCCCAGTGGGTCCCATTGACAGTCCTCCTCAGTTTCATTCTCCTAATCTTCCCCTTGTTGGCAGAGTCTGAGTTAGGTGCCCTGACTTCAGGACTCCACTTCTTACTCCCACCTGTCTTTCCCAGACCAGATGGGCTTGGGGTGCTCTGTAGAGGACGAGCTCTCCCTGACTTATGCTTGTCCTTCAGTGCTTTATTTATATTCTTCTGTCGCCAAAGATGTCGGCCAGGATCTGCAGGCCCTGAGCTGCGTCCACTTAAAATGCTGGAAGGTTTGGATGTACAGACATCAGGTGATGGCCTTGAACGAATCAGCCTGATCTTTATGGGCAATAGTCGCTTACCCTCAGAGGTGTACAAGTTGGGTGAGGAATGCTCTGTAGGACCAAGGGCAGGGTCACTCTTGTTCTCTTTAGATTCTTGACTGTGGCTTGGTGGTGAAGAGTTTTCTTCTTGTGGAGCTGGGCAGGCTCTGGCCTTCCTCTTGAGCAGAAGAGTGCCAGACAAGTTCTTTGCATTATTTCCACTGCTCTTGTCCTGGGGTCCCTCATCCTTCCCCAACAACTTCAATCTCACTGCCCCAAGAGGACAAAGAGTCTGGGTAACAGGCAGTAAAGTTCGAGGGCAGTGGCTGGATGGCACCACCCTGGCAGAGACTGGTGCAGCACTTGGAGGTTGTAAGCGCTCCCGGTTCAGTCTTTGGCCCTGAGGGGCCTTCACCAACTTCCCACCCTCTAGCTGAAGGGATTCCAGCTCACATACACGGAGCTGGCGGGCAGCAGAAAGCACATCCTGGGCTTCTTCTTGAGATACTTCTATCTCTGAGGTATACAGAAAGTCCACCAGCTTCCTAAGTGTCCTGATCTTCAGGCCTCCCAGCTGCAACACCACCTGACAACCCTGAGCTGGCCTCTCCCGTTCCAGCTGCTCTGTGAAGAAGGGGCTGCAGGCAGACAAGATGCAGCGGTGGGCTGGGACTACCTCACCTTCTGCCTGCAGGAGGACATCACAGAACACCCCACTCCGTTGCTGGCGATAAAGCTGCAGAAAAGCCAACTGGAGGAACCGGGGATCCCGGTATATGATTTGGGGGCTGGCGGAAGAACACATGTTGGTCTATTAACAAACCAAGGTTTTCCCAGGTCAGTATCTGCACAGCTGGTGTTCCTTTCCAGGATGCAGTTTTCTGTCAGGGGGCACCGAGGATCTGTCAGGGGGTACCGAGTCAACGTCAAACGGGACTAGATCTGCAGCAGCAGTTGCCCCTGCCGTCCGCTCTGTGCTTGGGCCCTCTGTCCAGCCTACCTTGTTTCCTCCCAACGTCCAGCCTCGCAACAGGAAGATGATCCAAAAAACAGCACAGGTGGGTGAGTCGCCTGAGGTTCAGAACCAAGGGAATCGGAGTAGGCGCGGAGAAAGCAGGCCTTCAGGGAAGGTCCGCACAGCTGGGCACCCTGGCCCAACTCCTCCGCTGGGAACGCTTCAGAAGCCGGAATGCAGGGTTCGCCCTCACCGCCAGCTCCCGCAGCCACGCTCCTCTGGCGCCCACTTCCCACCGAGGTCCGGCACCTTCCCGCACTGGTGGGAGGTGGTGACTGGAGGACGGGAGGCGAGACTGCGGTGCGAACACCTGGGCTGCTGCACTTGCGTTCCTTTGCCCGCCCACGCCCTTCCGGCTCGCCAGCTCGCGGGCTTAGTCAGCAGGGATCCCTCAGCCCCATTGGCCGAAGGCTCCTGGGCCAGCCAATCACAAGAGGAGGGGCGGTTTGGCGGGAGGCTGTCTCCAGGGTCTTGAGAGGGAAGGAAGGTCAGCGGGAGAGGTGGGGGAGGAAGCCTGTCAGCAGCCCGCCTCTCAGTCAGCCTCTCCGATTGGTCAGGCTTCAGGGCGCTGAAAGGACCCGTCGCATTCTCTCTGAAGAGGCTGCAAATGGCGGCAGCCCTGCTCTAGGTTTAATGGAGGGTGAGTCCCCGGATGGCTCTCCTCGCACCTCGCCCCCCAGTCTCTCTAGATACCTCCTAGGCCAGGGATGTTCTGGGATAAGGTCCCTGGGCTAGTTTCCGAATTCTAGTTTTCCCCACATTCCACGCAGTCTTGGCGAACTTCCTGTGGGGAGTGGCCTCCGGTGTCCTGAACACAATGGTTTGTTCAGCGCACTTCCTGACTGGAAACAGCTGTTTTCAGGGATGATATGAAACATTAAATGACCTCAAGATTATAAACATTTAGCAAGAATGCCAACCCACGTTATCGATATGGGCAGCAAGTCTTTCCCTGTGTGTTCGGCCCTGGATCCTGGCTGTGGTTAGATGGCACCTGGTGTCCAGGGCGGGAAGAAAGTGGCTCAACCCAAAGACATTGACGACAAAGTGAGGAAGTGAAAGACACAGGCCCGCTGAGGCCAGCAGGGGGCAGAAGAGGAAGGCACCCAGGAAAAGGGGGCCCTGCAAAGGGACAAGACATGGAGGGGTGAGTAGTACGTGTGCACTCAAATATGTCTTCATTGGTATCTGATACTTTTTCAAAAAGGATTTGAGGTAGTTGACTGAACGATGGAGGACTGGAGAGGGAGGTGAGCGTTTCCAAGTCAGTTCATAGTTTCTCTAGTTGGAGGCCTCTGCTCTTAAGTTGGAAAAAGAAAGGAGAACAAAAGACATTTTCTGTTGCAATTGTCATATTTTGAAGAGGAAGCAGTTTGTGAAAGGACAAAACTTAACAGGACAGGTTTTAGATGTTTGTCTGCAGCACATAGATACACAAAAAAGCAAGGAAGTAAAAAAAAAAAAAAAGGAAGGCAAAACAGAACTTGTGTATGGCATCTGATGCTGTAGAATCAGAATGGGATTAGGCAGTGGAGGACCAGCACAGTTATAGGTGAGTCTGTGGAGTTCTAAAACAAAAATATAAATATTCTATCCCTTCATGAATATGGTGTTATCAGGATTAGTAGAGAGGACTTACTTCTTGGTGGTTCTTTTTAATTCAATACCATTTTAGTTAAATTGTGTATTAGTAGAATTTCTAAGGGGAATTTAAAATGGCCATCCTACCAAGGGCTTCAAAAATGACAAACTTTGGATGGTAATGTGTAGCCACCAGAGGGTAGGAAGGGGTAAAAATTATTTTGTTTTCCTCTGTCTAAATAGTCAGTGTTTTTTTGTAATTAATTTTTTTCATTTCTTCTTGATACTAATAGTTTTAGTCTAGTTTAGAAGTAGAGCCATGACAGCACAACACTCTGCCCCATATAAGAATTTTATATATTTCACTTTAAAATACAATTCTATTTCCTAGGCCTTCCATAATGTTTCATCATTTAATGATATGTTGTTTTTCTTTGTATGTAAGTGGTAACAGTTGTGGATGCGAAAGTTAAAATTTGAGAGTTACAAACCCAACCACTGAATGTAAGATTCAATGCATATAAAAAAAATACAACAACAACAAAACACACATACACAAAACCAACAACACTGTCTCTAAATATATTTTCAATCCATTGACTTCTCTCCATTTTTCTGCTACCACTGTAGTGAAGTGCTTATCACCATCACTTGACCTTCAAACTAATTTTCTTGCTTTCAATTTTGTTCCCTCCTTAATCCATTTGTCACATAAGTAGCCTGATCTTTTATAAAAATGTGAGTTAGATCATATCATTCTGCAATTTAAAACCCTCATAGACTTTCCCCTACCTAAGAATAAAATCAAAACTCTTTTTTCTAACATATAGAACCCTTCATATTCTCATTCTTGCCCATCTCTCCCTCTTCATTTGCAACAGCTCTGATGGATCCAGCATGTTTCAACTCCACACTTTAGAGCTTTGGCATTAGTAGTTACCATTGCTTATATCGTCTCATGGTTGGCTACCTCTTACCATTAAGATTTCAGTTTAATTGTCACCTCTCCAAGCAGTTTGTCCCTGACATCCAATCTAAAATAAACCACAAGTCATTCTCACCAGTATATTTTAAATCTCTGCATAGTCCTCCATCTGCCATCTTACCTATTAATCTTCTCCCTCAACCCACTAGAATATAACCTTTTTAAGACAGGAAACATATCTATCTTATTGTTCTTTTTAAATTAAATTTATTGGGGTGGCGTTGGTTAATAAAATTTTATAGGTTTCAGGTATACAATTCTATAATACATTATGTGTATACTGTACTGTATTTATCACCCCAAATTGTGTCTCCTACCATCACCAGTTACCTCGTCCCTTCATCCCCTCCTCCCCCCACGTTACTCTGGCAATCACCATACTGATGTTGGTGTCCATGAGTCTTTCCTTTTTTCTATGCTTAATCCCTTCACTCATCTCACTCAGCCCCCACTATGCCCTCCATCTGACAGTTCTCAGTCTGTTTTCTGTGAGTCTCTCTCCTCTTTGTTAGTTTATTTTGTTCATTATATTCCACAAATAAGTGAAATCATATGGTACTTGTCCTTCTCTGACTGGCTTATTTCACTTAACATAGTGCTCTCCAGGTCCATCCATACTGTTGCAAAGGGTAAGATTTCCTACTTTTTATGGCTGAGTAGTATTCCATTGTGTAAATGTACCTGGCTTTGTTATCCACTCATCTACTGGTGGGTACTTTTGCTGCTTCCAAATCTTGGCTATCCCATATAATAAAAGCCTAATATGCAAATTGTCCCCTTGACCAGGAGTTTGACCAGGAGTTCGACCAGGGGGCAGGGCCGGTGGAAGGGAGGCCCCCCCAGCTGGCGGCAGTTGTGGCAGGCAGCCCGAAAAAGAGAGGCCCCACCAGCCAGCAGTGATGGCCATGGCAGGCGGCCAGGGGAAAGGAGCGGTGGTGGTGGCTGGCAGCCAGGGGAAAGGAGGCGCCCTGGCTGGCAGCCAGCAGCTTCTAGGGACCCTACCCATGCACAAATTTCATGCACTGGGCCTCTAGTTGTAAATAACGCTGCAAGGAATGGAGGGATGCATATCTTCTTTCACATGTTTTGGGTTTCTTTGAATATATTTCCAGAAGTGGAATCATTGGGTCATAAGGCAGTTCCATTTTTAATTTTTTGAGGTAACCTCATACTGCTTTCCACAGTGGTTGCACCAATCTGCATTCCCACCAACAGTGCACAAGGGTTCCCTTTTCTCCACATTATCACCAACACTTGTTTTTTGTTGATTTATTGATGGTGGCCATTCTGACAGGTCTGAGGTGATATCTCATTGTGGTTTTAATTTGCATTTCTCTGATGATTAGTGATGTTGAGCATCTTTTCATATGTCTGTTGGCCATCTGTATGTCCTCTTTGGAGAAGTATCTATTCAGGTCCTTTGTCCATATTTTAAGTGAATTGTTTACTGTTTTGATGTTGAGTTGAAAAAGTGTCATAGTTTCTTAATGTAGCAGGCTAGAGATACTTTTAAGGGCCAAGCCAAAAGTAGATTACATCACGTTCACCCATGTTTCATTGGTCTTTCCTGAGTTATATGACCTTTATCTAATTTCAAGTAAGGCAGGGAAACATAGGTTTCCTGTGTTTCCAGGAAGAGGAAATTATATTGGTGAGCATGTAGCCAAGTCTTTGTCATTGTAAAACTTTAACTTTCAATATAGTTAACTCTCTTGCCACTTGTTATTCTCCTGCAACTAGTTATTCAGGACATATCTTTTGAGAGAACATGATTCATCCCACAACACCAGGAAACCAGGATCTTAGGGTAAGGGGATGTCATAGTCTCTTCTCATTAATCGTAAACAGACTTGAAAACTGTACACATGGGTAGACAATTCACAAAGGAATTGGGTCAAATGGGCAGATGGAAATAAAGGTGGCCTCACAAGTATTCAAAGAAATACAAATTTTAAAAATAAGACACTATTTTCACCTATAAAATTAACAAAGACTAAAATATAAACTTACCTAATAGTAGACAAACATGTAAATTAACCATCCCTCTGTTATGCTCACCAGCCAATCAGGAGAGTATGTAAATCAACCCAACAAAGATGGCGGTTAATTTGCATATGTAGGCTGAAGCCACGGAGTGAAGACTGAAGGCCCTGGCCGGAGGAGCAAAGGCCTGGGTCCCAGGTGCCGGAAGAAAACCAGTGCTGGCTGCCAGGAGAAGGGAAGGCCTATTGCACAAATTTCTTCATGCAACAGGCCTCTAGTACTAAATAAGAAAGAGGATGCAGTTAAATTCAGCCAAGGGAAGCAGTGGCAATGTTGGAGGCAAATACCCAGATGTACAATTATCCTGAAGGAAAATTCAGAAATAAGTATCAAAAATACTTATTTAAATCATTCAAGAAATATTTATTGAATATTAGCTAAGCAATGGGCACTGTTCTAAGTCCTCTAATCTAGTAATTCCACTTTTGGAAATGTATCCAAAGAAAATTAGTGGAAATGCAGCCATATTTATGTACATGGAATCTACTGCAATGTGAAAACAGCATAAATGGCTGACAGTAGGGAAGTGATTAAATAATTTATGCTACATCTATATTTTAAAAGATATGGAATAATAGAAGAAAAAATTGAAGGTTAGTGAAGTCTAGGAAATCCTATTAGTATAATTTTATAGAAGAGGATAATAAAAAGATGCAGTTATAGTATGATTCTGATTTCTGCATATATATATATTTATATTCAGATAACATATTTATTTACTATCAAATATGTGCTAGGACATATAAAGAGAGAATTTGTAAGATCTCTGAATATAGGTCAAATGGTATTTTTCCCAATATTGTTTCTCTACTACACAGAAATTGCTGAAGAACAGACCAGCATATAGTAGAGTACTTTGTGCTATAGTCATGAATAAAAATGTGCCCTAATATATAATGGAATAATAAAAGTGAGAAAGAAAGTGTAATTTCAGTTTCAAGTACTTTCCCAAGTCCTTCTGATCAAGCCTCTCCCCACCAAAAGAAATGGAAACCTTGCCCTAACAGGTTTGGCTCAGTGGAGAGAGCGTCAGCCTACGGATTGAAGGGTCCCAGGTTCAATTCCAGTCAAGGGCATGTACCTTGGTTGCAGGCACATCCCCAGTAGGGGGTGTGCAGGAGGCAGCTGATCAATGTTTCTCTCTCATTCATGTTTCTAACTCTCTCTCCCTTGCCCTTCCTCACTGTAAAAAAATCAATAAAATATATTTAAAAAGAAATGGAAACCTTGAGAGCCTCCTATCTGTTTGCCCTACATTTGCTTGTTTCCCTGTATAATCCATCTTCCACTTAACCTGTTGTTGTGATCTTCCCAAAATCCAAATCTGACTATGTCATGTCATTGTTTAAAATCCCTTCCATGTTCTTCAAAGAGGATATACAAATTGCCAATAAGCACATGGAAAGATGTTCAACATCACTAATAATTAGGAAAATGCTAATCAAAACTACAATTATTTGCCACTTCACACCTATTAGGATAGCTACTATAAATAAAAATAAAAAACAGAAAACAACAAGTCTTGTGGAGGAGGTGGAGAATATGAAACCTTTGTCCACTATTAATGGAAAATTAAAATTGTGCAGCCACTGTGGAAAACAGTATGGCAACAGTTACTCAAAAAATTAGAAGTAGAATTACCATATGATCTAGAAATTCCACGTCTGGGTATATAATCAAAATAAGTTGAAAGCAGGATCTCAATGAGAAATTCATCTATATATTGATAGCAGCAATATTCACAACAACTAAAAGGTAGAAGCAACCCAAGTGTCTATCAACAGCTGAATGGAAAAACAAAATGTGGTAGATACAATGAAATATTTTTCAGCCTGAAAAAAGAAGGAAATTCTGACACATGCCACAATATGGATAAAGCTTGAGGACATTATGCCAACTGAAATACCCAGTCACAAAAAGACAAATATTGTATGAGTCCAGTTATTATGAGGTACCTAGAGTAGTCAAATTTATAGAGACAGAAAGTAGAATGGTAATTGGGAGGGAAGATCAGAAAATAGGGTATTGATATTTAATGGATACAGAGTTTCATATTTGCAAGAAGGAAAGATCCCTGGGGATTGATTGCATACCAATGTGAATGTATCTAACACTACTGAATTATACACTTACAAAATGGTTAAGATGATAATTTTTTATCACAATTAAAAATAAAACTTTTTAAAAATCTCTTTCACCACCAGCAGGATAAATTTGAAATTATATAGAGCTATATACAAAGATCTCCATGGCTGACCTCTTCCCTCTGTGGAAGAAGTGAGCATAACAGAAAGCATGAGGCTATATTTAAGTTTCAGGAGAAAAAAGTCAAGTACCATTTTATTTTCAAACTAGAGGCCCAGTGCACAAAAATTTATGCACTGGGGGGGTCCCTCAGCCCAACCTATGCTCTCTTGCAGCCTGGGTGAGGGGCTGATGGCTGTTTGCAGGCTGGTCAAGCTCCCCCCAGTGGGGACCCTCACCCCACAGAGGTTTGGCCTGCCTGGGTAAGGGGCTGATGGCTGTTTTCAGGCTGGTCACACCCCCTTTACGGTGGGGGGTCCCCACTGGGGTGCCTGGCCAGTCTGGGTGAGGGGCTGAGGGCCGTTTTCAAGCTGGCCAAGCCCCCCAGCAACGGAAGCTCCCAGCCTCTCCTTTTTTTCTTTTTATTTTTTGAGACTTTGTAGCTTTGAGAGGAGCTCAGAGCCAGCCAGGGCGGGCGGGAGGGAAGCCTGCTCGCTCCAGCTCCATGGCTGGCTGGCTCAGCCAGCTGAAAGCAGGTATCTGGGGTTTATTTACCTCCTATAATTGAAACTTTGTTGCTTTGAGTGGAGCTCAGAGCCGGGAAGCTTGGCTTTCTCCATCATTGGGGCAACCAAGCCTCCTGCTTGCTCCAGCTTTGTGGCTGCCAGTCGCCATCTTGGTTGGGTTAATTTGCATATAGTAACTCTGATTGGCTGGCGGGCGTGGCTTAAGGCATAGCAAAGGTACAGTCAATATGCATGTTTGTCTTTTATTAGTGTAGATGTATCCTGCAGTGAAAAAATAGAGTAGGATGACTTATAATAAGAAAATCACAAACTGAGGTATTTATAATCTTTGAATACAATGCTCCTTTAAGAAACACTTAGTAAAATTACTGTTTACAACAACTGATGCAATTTTTGAGCCATCATTAATTTTTACAAAAACCATTGTTTTATGAGTTATATAATTTATTCAAACAATGTTTCACAAGTGTTTGGAAGAGGGAATCTTATAAAGCACCTTAATGTGTGTAACAGGAAGGTCAATTAAAAAGTTTATTTGCATGAGGATTCTTATCTTCTCTCTGCATGTCAGAAACCTGACAGAAGTCTTCACTTTAGCTAGTAAGCACTTTACTGATTAAAGGTTAATTTCCATTTTTAAAGAGCGAAGTCAAGATACTACAGTTCTAGGAGCATAAATACTGTCTTAGTTAGCTTGGTCTGCCATAACACAGTATCACTGACTGGGTGGCATAAAAAACCAGAAATTTATTTTCTCAGAGTTCTGGAGGTTAGAAAATCCAAGGTCAAGACACCAGCCAATTCAGTTTCCGGTGAGAGTCCTTTTTCAGTATTTCACTCAGCCACCTTCCCCCTGTGTCTTCACATCTTCACATGGTGGTGCACAGCAATCTAATGTCTCCTCTTATAAGAACTCTTGCCGTAACTGGTTTGGCTCAGTGGATAGAGCGTTGGCCTGCGGACTAAAAGGTCCCAGGTTCGATTCCGGTCAAGGGCATGTACCTTGGTTGTGGGCACATCCCCAGTGGGGGGTGTGCAGGAGGCAGCTGATCGATGTTTCTCTCTTATCTATGTTTCTAACTCTCTATCTCTCTCCCTTCCTCTCTGTAAAATCAATAAAATATATTTTTTTAAAAAGTACTCTAATCCTATCAGATCATATATATATCCCTAGGACTTAATTTGACCTAGTTTAATTTCATAGTCTACAGTCACACTGGTGGGGGAGTTAGAGTTTCAACATACAAATGTTGGGGGACACAATTCAGTCTGTTGTAGGTGCTTGTCCTCCAATTTCTCTCCAGCATAATCTCTCATCACTAGTGACACAGTCCAATACCTAGACTTAGTATTCCAGAATACCAGATGAGTTGTCATTCTTCTGTGTACCCAAAGCATCCTGTGCATGCTCATAAAATATCCCTGACTGATTTTTAAAAAATTTTTTCCTAGTTTGTGTATATTATACATATTAGAGGCCCGATGCACGAAAATTTGTGCAAGAGTAGCCTTCCTTCCCCCGGATGCCGGCACCAGCTTTCCTCTGACTCCCGGGACCCAGGCTTCCCTCTTCCGGCCACTGGCAGGCACCCTGGACCCGGGCTGGCTTTCCCCTGGCCCCAGCTTCATCAGGAAGGACATCTGGAATAACGTCCAGTCTAATTAGCATATCACCCTTTTATTATTATAGATTATAATGCATAATATAAGCCACTGGTGACAAGAACTATTGCTCCTCCCCACCCCCCCAACACCGCTTATCTCCTCTATGCCCTATTCCACCACCACCGCCATCATCATACTGTTTTCCATGTCCATGAGTTTTCTCTTTTTTTTCTTTTTAGCTCAATTTCTCCATCCCTCCTAACCCTCCATCCCCCCATCTGACTACCTGCTCTCTATCTGAGTCTGACTCTATTTTGTTTCATGAACTATCACTTCTTGCTGTCTGTATCCCTTATACATTTCTGTCTGTATCCCTTATACATTTAGCAGTGCAGGGGTATTAATCGAGGATGGATCATAGGTGCTTGTATTCATTCCCTATTGCTGCTATAACAAATTGCCACAAACCAGCTGGCTTTAAACAACATAAATTTATCCTCTTACAGTCCTAGAGATCAGAAATATGAATCAGTTGTGCTGGGCTGAATCAGTTAGGTCATGCTCCCATCACAGGCTCTTGAAGAGAACTGTTTCCTTCCCTTTTCCAGCTTCTAGAGCTGCATTCCTAGTGTTCTTGGCTCTGGGCCCTTTCTTCCACCTTTACAACCTACAGGGTAGCATCTTAAAATATCTCTCCTTCTGCTGTGAGAGGCACATTGCCTTCTCTCTTCTGTATGCTGTAAATCTCCCTCTGGCTCCCTCTTGTAAGGACCCTTCGATTACATTGGGCCCACCTTTATAACCCAGGATACTCTCCCCCTTTCAAGATGTTTGACTATTTACATCTCCCAAGTCCATATTCCTATATAAGGTCACATATATAGGTTCCAAGGATTATGACCTGGATATATTGGAGGCCATTAGCCTACCACAAGTGAGTAGAAGGGCAACAGATCAGTTAGGAGGTTACTACATGACATCTGCCAAATGCTTCCCAGCTAGCTAGACTTCTAGTCCTGTTTTTCATAGCTAGGTTTGTCTATGTCACATGACTCCCCTCTCTCAGTGTAACACCATAAGCCCTTTGACAATATTTGGTCTAACCATCTGTGCTAGGTGATTTGAAGCACTGATTAATGATCCAGGGAAATTATTCCACAGGCTAATCTGTATCAATTAGATCAATCATTACAAAAGTGAAACTACTTTTCTTAAATAAAACTTTTTCAGTTGAATTATGTGGGCATTTACTTCAACTCATTATTCAGCTTCATAATAGATTATAAGAATTCATCATTTTAACCCAGATGGGAATCAAGCCAATTTCCATTTTGTTCAAGCCTCACACATAATTGGCACATCATGAGCCATAGTGATAGTAAGGGTAAAGCTGGGTATTCAAGCTGGCAGAAAACTAATAACCAAGTGGCTTTAGACATTTATCTGAAGGTGATGACATATGGTTCTTGTCGCAGGGATACCCTCAGGATAGAAGTGTTTATCTGCACAGTTGACAAACGGATCTTATAGGACCCATATAAAACTGAGTTTCTTAATTACAGACTAGCAAAAAGTCTGCTGGCACAGCAGGGCACGTTTAACTGCTCATGAGAGGATGCCATTTGGAGGACAACAGCCTCAAATAGACCATGATAGAAGAGAAAGGGGGACTTGAAAGAGTTTGTCCCAATAAACAGCAAACACGGTAAGGCTCACAAATCAACCTGCCGAGAAAGAGCTGCTCCCAGTGTGTGAACTGTGATCCTCTCATATCACGCTGAGATACATTTACTCTTTCAAGTTTGTTCAAAAGGCAGAATTAAAGCTTTTGAGGTCACCACATGTTAGCTATGGTTAGCCTCACTTGGTGCTAAGTAGCCTATTTATCCTGTTGCTTTTAATCAGCTATACAAATGACAAAAAGATGAACACAAGACACACACACACACACACACACACAAACACACACACACAGAGTGCACGCACAAGTGGACAGATGCAGAAACCTATAGCCCAGAATAAAGTAGGACAAAATGAGCTCAAGATGATAGAAGCCTAGTGGGGAAAGTTCCAGACACACTTCAGAATGTGTGTCATTAAAAATGCCAGGACTCTGCTCTAATTCATTGGAGGGAGACATCTATGGCTCCTCGGTTCAGGCAAGGCCTGGGGCAGGGTGTGTCTGAGTCTCCCAGGCATGTGAGCAGCTGAGGCCCCTAGAAAAGGCAGCTCTGCTCGCCTTGCATTCTCTTTTGCCTGTGACCATAGGAGGAAGGAGGGAAGAAACAGCCTAAAGAAGCGAAACCTCTGGAATATACTTCATTTCAAAGAAAGCATGGCTTTCATTTTTTTTTTCTTTAAAGAAAACACTAAAAGCAATTGATTTTCTTCCATGGTTGTTCTAAAATACTTTTTATTAGCCTCATTTGGTGTTGAAACAAGGTTTCCCACCAACCATCCGCCTGTTAATATCCATAACAATACTATCAGGCAATAGTATCAGGCAAATACCACAGGTGGGAGAAAGAAGAAGCAAGCACCCCAATGCAGGGCCTCGGGTTCACAAAGTAAGAGCTTGTCTAAAATTTTTTCAAGATCCTCAGATAGAAAGAGTGAAGTTCATCAGACAACGCCTGTGTATTAAACCACCCTGATGACAGAGAACCAGTGTCTTTGATCTGTTGTTGATACTCTCTCAGAAAGGAGAAATAGTTCTGACTCGAGTACATAATACACATAGGCTGAGTTCCATCATGGGGATTCTTTCTGCCAGGGGAGTCTCTGAATTATAATGACAGTGACAGGACATTGGCCAGCTTCTTCCACCATCTCTACAGACAAGAGCTTCAAATATATATTCACCAGATGTTTCATTTTCCAATGTCAATTTTATTATCTGTTAATGAGTAGAATGTTGCTGGTAACAATAACTTTAATTTTTGTTAATGATATAAACTATGCACCATGTAGAAGCAGAATTATTAAAATCAAGACGGTTTGTCATCCTTTTTTTAAAAAAAAACTTATGTTCATGGCTTATCACTAAATTACATAAGCCCCTTGAGGAGGCGTATTTTTTGTTTTCTTTTGTTTTTTTACTCATTGAGTCTAGCACAAATACTCAGTTAAAAAGGAACACTGTTAGTGAAATTAATCACGAACTCTCCTAGTGTCTACGAAATATAATATTGATGCATATGGATAATATTAAATTACATAACTCTAGGGCAAGAAGAGTTCAGTTCAAACAACTCGTTTTATAAATGAGAAAACTCAGGCCCTAAGAATTAAAGTTCAGAACTTTTGAAGGTGACTTAATTTGCCAATGACAGAATATTGATTCTGGGCTTGTGTTGTTCATATCACTTACAGCAATACTGCGCCCTTAGACACCACACTGAAAAGAGAAATCTATATTCTACACTGTGTGCAAAAGGATGATGTGTCTTGAGATAGTCTCTAGCAATAATAGTTTGGTGAACTGGACTACATCTAGGGAAGAGGAGATGCAATGTTTGCCCTCAAACCTTTGAAAGTACATCACATCTAAACGCAATTAAGCTTATTATTGCTGGGAACGCAAACAGGGCCAATAATTAATCTATCAATGATAACTGAGCTACAGTAGAAGAGGTGTTCTCACAAAGCAGGGACCTCTAGATGTCAAATGTCAGAACCAAATGGCTACCAACTGTAGCCAGGTTCTGGGATAGAGGCTTTAAATACACCATCTCCAGCTCTTATGCCAACCCATAAAGGCAAGTATTATCTTCACTTTACAGCTAAGAAACAGACTCAGAGGTTAAGTAGCTTAGGTCACACAACCTATAAAGCACAAGAACCATAAAGAAATTCTGCAAAATTTCAGAGATTATTAAGCAGTTGACAAGTGTAAGGATCACAACAGCTCCTGGCTCTTCTGTGCCAGTCTCACCACGATTGGGTACTGTGGATTAAACTAAAACAGAAAGTAAATTCCATCTAATGCTAAGTATTGGCATTGGACCAATACTTAGCTAATCCACAAAGGAACACTGAAAAAATAAGCAGCAAAACCAGCATTCAAACCTAGATCTCTCACATTCCAAATCTCCCCACTACACTGGGTGGCTTGGCTGCAAGGACGTCTCATCCCTTGGATTCCTGCTGGCTCTAAGATTCTTCAAGTTTGAGATTACTCTTCCAGATATAAAAATATAACATTTCATCCCAAGAGTAGAAAAAAGCTGTACCGCCCCCCAAACTCACAACACTTAAAAATCTCTAACTAAAATTATAGGGGTTACTGTGATTCAATGCATATTATGTACAGACTAGAGGCCTGATGCACGAAATTCGTGCAAGGGTAGGCCCTCACAGCCCCAGCTGCTGCCTCAGCCCTTGCAGCCCTGGCTTCGTCCGGAAGGTCATCTGGACGGTTGCCCAGATGGTTGTTCTGCTGTTTGGTCTAATTAGCATATTAGCTCTTTATTATAGAGAATAATTGTCTCCAGTACATCTGATGCAACAAGACTTTATGTTAAGGTACTCCCATGAGTCCAGCTTTTTTATCTATTTATCAGGTTTTCAGATTACACAGAAAAAAAAAATACTAAGAAAGTACTCTTGCCTGTGTTTACACACTTAAGCTTAATCCCCTTTTAATAATATGTTTTATTAGTTATATTATCAGATTTTCCTTCCCTGAACTGATGGGGGACAGTAAAATAAACTTTGGTTGCATCAGACCTCAGGTACTATCTGTTATTGACTCATCCTTGAGATAGCTCATGGGACAGAGAGGCTTGAATAGCAATTACTTTTTTCACTGATTCTGCCTTTTCTGGATAAGAGGATTTATTTTCATACTAAAAAGGAGTCCTTTACAGATTAACATATGATTGTATCATAATAACCTGAGCCACTTCACTTGTCCTCAGGACTTTCCTAATGCATAGAAAATGTCTTTGTCTGTTTCTAATTATACTCAAATCTTTCCACACAGTTTTCAAGTAATCCTTGTACAGAAAATAGAATGGCACCCCCTCAAACAGCAGAGAAACCTGGAAATTAACTTTTTTGAGCCACAGCCCTCTTTGAAAATTAATGTAAGTTATGGGTCTTATTCCCACAAAAATTCACATAATACATATACACAAAATCTTGGAAACATTTCCTTATAATGCATCAAAATATTTCTTCACATAGAATGAGGAGAAACAATCTTGAGCTCAGTTTCCTTGTCCACCCCCCCAACCCCCACTTATCCATGGTCACACAATGAGTCAGTTTCACAACTGGGATTTGAAGCTCAATTTCTTTTCTTTTCTTTTTAATTACAGTTTACATTCAATTTCTAACAAATAGTATGGGTGGCTGTCTCCATGCTCTTCCCCAAAACCTAACAAGAAAAAAAACTACAAACATCAAATGTGTGTATCTAACACACAATCTCAGCTGGTATAACAACTGTTGATTCACAACCTGGCCCCATACACGGCAGGACACTCAGCAGATTGGGAGGTGGTAGTTCTAATAAGCAAGGGAGCTTACCAGGCTTGAGGCCAGAACGGGGTTCAGTCAGTCCAGTGGTCGCCAACCAGTGGTCCGCGGACCAGTGGTGGCCCGTGAGGTCCGAAAAGTTGGCGACCACGGGTTTAAGGAAACCTTTGGGGCAGCGGTCGCCAGCCAGACTCCAGACAGTCTCAATACCCTCCTCTCTCAAGACTGCTTCCTTGAAAACGGCGCCCACCTGTGGGCGGTGCGCAGAAGGTACATTCCATGCACAGAGGGTGTGGAGCCTCCCATTGCGGGGATCCAGCTCTCAGGTCAACCTGCGGTCACGATCTCTCGATGACCTCTTCCAACATCCACATGATGCACCTTTATAAGCAAACAGCAATTAGCATGATTTTTCTTCCTGCTGTGAGGATGTTCAATTGCCAATGTTTAACTTGTTCAGTGTTTAACTTGCCAATGTTTAACACAACTTTCCACCAGCCAGCTGCATTATCAGTGATAAACAGTGGCAATCATATATATACTTAATCCTGCATTTTTACAAACTTTGGTTGTCACAAAAATAAAATTCTTGCCCTTCTAACAGCAGTTCCCTTAAAATAGCAATAATAATAACTGTATCTATATGTCAGTCCTATTCCTAAATAAGGCAACATACCCGGTTGTGGGATCCTGGGTACCATTCTGAAGCTCATTCCCGTTTCTTTGTAAGTGGTTTTAAGAAAGGAGCTTACTCAGTTTATCCTTGTTCTGGTTCAACATTCCATAAGGTTCTCATTTGGTATCTATACTCTCCAATCCTCTGATTTGTCTCATGAGAATTACAACAATTTAGTATCTGCTGTAGCAACTATACCAAGAGAACCTTGAAAAGTTCTTCAGACCCAGATGTTTGGTCATTGGCTATGTAACAAAACTCTGTATCTAGTGAGAAGATGGGATTGATAAATGTCAAATATCTCCCTCTCCCACAAATTACAGCAGAGAATGGGAATAGAAAGGGGACAGTTCTATAATATTCTTAAGTATTGTTCTTGTCCTGATTGATTAGTCATGCTTGCTACTTTGTATGTTCTGTTAGAAGATAAACCTTGCCTTTCAGGAGAAAGAAAAATGTAATGAAACATTCTAATGGACAATGAGCTCTGTTTCTAAAAAAGCAAAGGGTGACCGTAGGCAAGCAATGCTCAAGACAAGAACAAACATCTAGATCATGAGAAATTTCTTTTGACCTTTAAGACAGAAGGATTTACCACTGCTCAAACTTCGAAAGAAAAGAAATCTTACCAGCAGGGGACTCAGAAAGCAATCAGGGAACGGGGGAGAAGGGCTATCTGTTTGTTACTTAAAGTATGTAATTGTGTAAGTACAGAATTTAAAGGCCTTCACTGGAAAAGACTTTTGCCTGGAATTTTATATCTTATAAGGCTCATTATCTTAAAAAAAAGAACCAAGTAATTAACTGTGTTCTGGCGAACAGAAGGAAGTCTACCTAATTTCTAGTCTGACTATCCTAAAATTCTACCCTATATCAGTAGAAGACAATCTATATATAGAAATATTTAATCTTGCTATCAAGTGGGTAAGCAAACCATCAAGGAAAGAGTACATAATTTGTGATCAAAATAAATTAATATTATTGTAATAATTTAAATATTTTTTGTTAAAAGTTTAAATTAAGCAGTTAAAATCATCTTACTATGTTTTTTCTGTAGTAGACATTAAAGGAAATATCCAATAAAGGACACTTTATTCTAAAAAAAACTCAATTCCTATATTTTTTAAATATATTTTTTATTAATTTCAGAGAGGAAGGGAGATGGAAAGAGAGATAGAAACATCAACGATGAGAGAGAATCATTGATTGGCTGCCTCCTGCATGCCCACATCTGGGGATGGAGCCGCAACCCAGGCATGTGCCCTGACCGGAATCAAACTATGACCTCCTTGTTCATGGGTTGATGCTCAACCACTGGGCAACACCGGCTGGGCCAATTCCTGTGTTTTTAAAAAGCATTTAATATATTTTTGGCAGTAACTCAATCTAAATATATTGATACATTACATATGGACATTTCCCTAACTCAGAAGCAGTTTGTTGTATAGTCTAAATTTTTAAGAAAAAACAAACAATAAACAGACGCTTTAAAAGTGTTTTCAGACTGGCTGCACTCCTCCACCAAGGACCTCAGCTCTTGTCAGTTGGCAACATTCAAACTTGTCTATCAAAAATGAATCTCGGGGAGAAACCAAGATGGCGGCATAGGTAAACACCAGAGATTGCTGCCTCGCACAACCACTTCAAAAATACAACTAAAAGATGGAACGGACATCACCCAGAACCACAGGAAGGCTGGCTGAGGGGAAATTCTACAACTAGAAGGAAAGAGAAAAGCATACTGAGACTCAGAGGAGGCGCAGTGCGGAAAATACAAAGGTGCGGAGGTGCGTGCGGAGCGGGCTGGCAGCTGAGGGCATGGTTGTCTGTTTCAATCGGGAGGGAGTCTCAGGCTCTGAGCTCCAGTTCTGGGCAAATCTCTGGGGACCCAGACTCAGACGGGAGAAGCAGGACTGTCTGGCTTTGGTCGGAACTCGAGGGCAGCTTTCTCTCCGAGGTTTGCAGCGGTTGCTGGGACTCTGAGAGGCAGAGCCTCTGGGGACGGGACTGAGAGAAGCCATAACTGCTCACTCGGCCCACCCTGTTGATCCCCTGGGACCCGCCCTGCCCAAGCCTTGCACAGAGGCATTTGCAGGATAGCCTCAGGCAAAGGCAAGATTAGCACCTCCCTAGAGGACAGAAGTTCTCCCACTGCAGACACACCTGATTCTCACAGCCAGTTGGCCTGGAGGTCAAATCCCCCCCAGTATTACCTACAACAATCAAGGCTTAACTACAACAAGACGGCGCACAAAGACCACAAGGGGTGCACCAAAAAAGCATAAAAAATGCAGAGAGACAAAGAAACAGGACACAAATGACAGAAATGGAGGATATAGAGTTCAAAACCACACTTTTAAGGTCTCTCAAGAACTGTCTAGAAGCCGCCGATAAATTTAGTAAGGCTCTCGAAAAGACTGGTGAGACCACCGATAAATATAGTGAGATCCTCAAGAAATCTAATGAGACCCTCGATGTTGTGATAAAGAACCAACTAGAAATTAAGCATACACTGACTGAAATAAAGAATATTATACAGACTCCCAACAGCAGACCAGAGGACCGCAAGAATCAAGTCAAAGATTTGAAATGCGAAGAAGCAAAAAACACCCAACCGGAAAACCAAAATGAAAAAAGAATTCGAAAATACGAAGATAGTGCAAGGAGCCTCTGGGAGAGCTTCAAGCGTACCAACATCAGAATTATAGGGGTGCCAGAAGATGAGAGAGAGCAAGATATTGAAAACCTATTTGAAGAAATAATGACAGAAAACTTCCCCTACCTGGTGAAAGAAATAGACTTACAAGTCCAGGAAGCACAGAGAACCCCAAACAAAAGGAATCCAAAGAGGACCACACCAAGACACATCATAATTAAAATGCCAAGAACAAAAGACAAAGAGAGACTCTTAAGAGCAGCAAGAGAAAGAAACTCAGTTACCTACAAGGGAGTACCCATCCGACTGTCAGCTGATTTCTCAACAGAAACTTTGCAAGCCAGAAGGGAGTGGCAAGAAATATTCAAAGTGATGAATACCAAGAACCTACAACCAAGATTACTTTATCCAGCAAAGCTATCATTCAGAATTGAAGGTCAGATAAAGAGCTTCACAGATAAGGAAAAGCTAAAGGAGTTCATCACCACCAAACCAGTATTATATGAAATGCTGAAAGGTATCCTTTAAGAAGAGGAAGAAGAAGAAAAAGGTAAAGATACAAATTATGAACAACAAATACACATCTATCAACAAGTGAATCTAAGAATCAAGTGAATAAGTAATCTGATGAACAGAATGAATGGTGATTATAATAGAATCAGGGACATAGAAGGGGAATGGACTGACTATTCTTGGGGGGGAAAGGGGTGTGGGAGATGTGGGAAGAGACTGGACAAAAATCGTGCACCTATGGATGAGGACAGTGGTCGGGGAGTGAGGGCGGAGGGTGGGGTGGGAACTGGGAGGAGGGGAGTTATGTGGGGGAAAAAGAGGAACAAATGTAATAATCTGAACAATAAAGATTTAATTTAAAAAAATAAGAAAAAAAATAGTGTTTTCAGAAAATCCCTGAATAAATTAATATATTCTTACTATAGGTACTTATCCTGATAAGCAAATATTTAAAAAATAATTAAGAAGCAAAATAGCTGTGGCCAGTTTGGTTCAGTGGATAGACCATCGGCCTGCAGACTAAAGTGTCCCGGGTTCGATTCCGGTCAAGGGCACATGCCCAGGTTGTAGGCTCAATCCCTGGTGGGGGGTGTGCAGGAGGCAGCTGATCAATGATTCTCTCTCATCATTGATGTTTCTATCTCTCTCCCTCTCCCTTCCTTTCTGAAATCAATAAAATATATTTTTTTTAAAAAAGAAGCAAAATAACAGAAAAAAAAGCAGAGATATTTTAAAGAGAAAAATTATAAGCAAATGACTTAGAAACACTCTAAAGCAGGTGTTGTTTTGTGATATTTCTAATAGCATGGTAGGTCTGGGTTCTGAGGCCAATTCTCAAGAAGTCCATTATATTTTCTTAGCAATTGTGACCATAATTAGGATAAGCTGTTTTGTCCAAATTGCTACACCTGACATGGTTATCTGAGTGTTAATATACTTCTCCACTCACTATGCTCTTAGAAGTATAACACAATATAGTTTTTAACATAAGCACACCTAAAAATAATAAGCATGCTATTAATGAACATTTATTCATTTTTTTAAGCAACAACATACAATTACAGAGATAATTTCAAATATCCAAAGAAAGTGTTTTACCAAATTTCTAAGAGATTGGAAGAATTGAATTTTGTCTCTCGGTATACAAAAATAAATAAATAAGTAAATAAAATGAAGCTTATGTTTTAAATAACTAAGTATATTTCTCAAGAAAGCTGTTTGCAAACTGTGATTATCAGAGTACCAGTTTTCTAAGGAGGTAAGGAAGGGCCCATCTCAGGTGAGGTAGGTGGAAGTACAGACAGTCCTCAGGTTACGTCAGACTCCATGTTTATTGTTTTGTGGTTACGTCGCCATCTGCCATTTATCCTATATAATAAAAGGTTAATATGCAAATTGACCCTAACAGCAGAACAACTGGGAATGACTGGTCACTATGACACACACTGACCACCAGGGGGCAGATGCTCAATGCGGGAGCTGCCCCCTGGTG
Organism: Myotis nattereri; assembly: GCF_964212035.1. NCBI lineage: Eukaryota > Metazoa > Chordata > Mammalia > Chiroptera > Vespertilionidae > Myotis > Myotis nattereri. The sequence goes on along the minus strand of NC_138086.1, from coordinate 27,133,699 downwards.
GTCAGTGCACTCCCACAGGGGGAGCTCTGCTCAGCCACAAGCCAGGCTGATGGCTGCCAGCACAGCGGTGGTGGTGGGAGCCTCTCCCACCTCCTCAGCAGCACTAAGGATGTCTGACTGCAGCTTAGGCCTGCCCCCTGCTGGCAAGTGGACATCCTCCAAAGACTCCCGGGCTGCCAGAGAGATGTCTGTCTGCCAGCTTAGGCCCGATCCCCCGGGGAGTGGGCCTAAGCCAGCAGGTTAACATCTTCCAAGGGGTCCCGCGGAGTGCAAAAATTTTTGTGCACTGGGCCTCTAGTTTATATATAAAAAAATGTTCTGTCATTTCAACGTATGTGCATATGTGCTTTATGTTTTTTTTAAATATATTCTATTGATTTTTTACAGAGAGGAAGGGAGAGGGATAGAGAGAAACATCGATGAGGGAGAAACATCAATCAGCTGCCTCCTGCACACCCCCCACTGGGGATGTGCCCGCAACCAAGGTACATGCCCTTGACCAGAATCGAACCTGGGACCCCTGAGGCCACAGGCCGACGCTCTATCCACTGAGCCAAACTGGTTAGGGCTATGCTTTATGTTTTTTATTATTTATTTACCACAAGTAAAGGTCAGGAATTGATATCTTTCTTTTAAATTTTTTTACTATTTCACTTCATTACTACTGTGTATATGCTCCATATGAGTGACGTAGGTGCTTATGTAGGTGGGTTCTGACTTACAGTGAAAATTGAGTTACGTTGCCGTAGGAACAGATCTCCAACATAACCTGAGGACCTACTGTACTGAGGGTTAGGGCTTACTTCTTGCTTCACTTCCTCCCACATTTACCTGTTTTATGCATTGAGATCCCACATAGCATGTTACCTGGAAAATGAAGTTCTGCTTTAGAACAAAGTCAGTTTTTAAGGAAGGCATTAAAGTCATAGATGTCCAGGTGACCATTTTACAGATGAAGAGAATTATATAAAATGATGATATAAAGAGAAATAAATAGACAGAGGGAACCAGGGCGGGTATGGAGTAGCTAGTCTCTTTCACACCTTCATTAGCTTAAACCTTTCAAAAATGTACTAGTTGAATTAGGCAATCCTTGTTTCCATTACTCTCAATCTAGGGAACACATACAGTCATGTGCCAGCATATGCCTAAAGCCACAGAATAAATTAATGTCAGCCATTATTAGTATTATTATTGATATTGTTGTTATTAGTCATATAGCACCAATCTCATTTAAAATTAATTATATTAAAATAAATTTGGATATGTTATTGAATCAATCTAGAGTTCAAGTAAATTATAAGATAAAACACTATTCTTCTTGGAAATTTTATACTTGCTGAGAGCCAATGTGGTCTACACTTCCAGGCCCCCAATGTGTACAGTTGCTCTTGACTACTATTTGGAATGCTTTTCAATAAAAAGCACTAAATAATAGTAAAGCCCTATCAAAACATGCCCCATGGTAGTTTCCTCAAAAAACTAAAAATGGAACTCCCATTTAACCCAGTGATCCCATTTTTAGGAATATATCCCAAGAAACTAGAAACACCAATCAGAAAGGATATATGCACCCCTATGTTCATAGCAGCACAATTTACCATAGCTAAGATTTGGAAACAGCCTAAGTGCCCATCAGCAGATGAGTGGATTAAAAAACTATGGTCTACACAATGGAATACTATGCTGTGGTAAAAAAGAAGGAATTCTTACCATTTGCAACAGCATGGATGGAACTGGAGAGCATTATTCTGAGTGAAATAAGCCAGTCAAAGAAAGACAAATATCACATGATCTTACTCATATCTATACTAATAAAAGGGTAATATTCTAATTAGACCGGATGTCTTCCAGATGACCTTCTGGACGTCCTTTCTGACAAAGCCGGGCATGGGAGAAGCTGCTCCCAGTCCCAGGTGCCTTCGGCCAGCCCAGACGAAGCCACCCCAGGTCTCAGGTGCCTGTGGCTGGCCAGAGGAAGGGAAGCCTGAGTCCCGGGTGCGGGGGCCGAAGCAGAGGCAGTTAGGGGCGATCAGGCCAGCAGGCAGAGGTAGTTAGGGGCTATCAGGCAGGCAGGGGAGCAGTTAGGGGCAATCAGGCCAGCAGGGGAGCAGTTAGGGGCAATCAGGCCAGCAGGGGAGAAGTTAGGGGTGATCAGGCAAGCAGGCAGAGGTGGTTAGGGGCAATCAGGCAGGCAGAGGTGGTTAGGGATGATCAGGCAGGCAGGCAGAGGGGTTAGGGGAATCAGGCAGACAGGCAGGCAAGCTGTTAGGAGCCAGTGGTCGCAGATTGTGAGAGGGATGTCTGACTGCTAGTTTAGGTCTGATCCCACAGTCAGATATCCACCAAGGGGTCCCATATTGGAGAGAGTGCAGGCCGGGCTGAGGGGACCCCTCCCTCTCATGCACGAATTTCTGTACCAGGCCTCTAGTGTGGAATATAATGAACAACATAAACTGATGAACAAAAACAGATCCAGAGACAGAGAAGCATCGATCAGTCAATCTGACCGTCAAACCTCAGAGGGAAGGGAGGGGAGGGTGAGGGTAAAAGGGAGAGATCAACCAAAGGACTTGTATGCATGCATATAAGCCTAACCAATGGACACAGACACCAGGGTGGTAAGGGCATGAATGTGTGTGTGGGGGGAGGGGGGCAAAGGGGGATAAGGACACATATGTAATACCTTAATCAATAAAGAAAAAAAATTATGAAGAGAAAATCATGGACCTCAGGAAAAAAAAAATCATGCCCCATGATGATGCTGACGAGAATACAAAGTGATTGGCTACTGGCTCCCAATCCTATTCTCAAAAGAGGCAGGCTGTTGTTCTTACCTTCTACAGTAAGGAGAGGAGAGGAAAGAAATGAATGCTTGCTGCACATTTATTTGTAATAATCTTTTTCTAATAGCTAATAGATTAAAAAAGGGTTTTTTTCTTTTTTTCATAGAGCAACAGAAAATATTGTTTTTCATTACTCTTGCAATAAGAAGCTCTTCATGTTATGCAATTAAAATTTTTTGACCTTATTTATAGTATTTTGGCTGGGTTTACTGTGGTTATTCTCCCCAGACCCTTTATTGGCTAAGACAGCAAGCAACCTACATTGTAGTTGGATCATCTGTAAAATTAAACTTGTGTACATTAGGGATAACAATTATGAGACACAAATGCTTCCTTTTCCCCTGGTGACCATGGCAAACATGAGCCTGGATACAGTCTCAGAGCCCTTCTCCTCACTATTTCCCAAAGAAACCAAATCTAATCAATTGCAGACAGATTATAAATTATACAAACTCTAAGTTTTGTAAATGTTATACGGACAGGAGTCACAAACGCATAGACCTTCTAAGATAAGCCAGTTCAAGCTATATTTTCTATATAGACTTTCTTTGGCTCAAGTCATTGTCAGGGAGGGATGCCAACCAGTCACTCCAGTCACAAATGATAATCAGAATGGAATGCATAAAACAAAAGTAATTACATACAAGCGGGACACAAGGAAAGACAACCAACCACCTGTGAAACCTCTTTCTTGGGAGTTGGGTCTTCTCTCTTGGGAAATATGAAGAGGAAGTACATTCCAGAAAAAGATTGTCATGTTAAGATCAGGCTAGAACCCATAGATATAAAACTAAGCTATCATTCTACTTCCCCATAGGACTCCTGTATATCCTAATCAAAAAGAAAAACCAGTCCCAAAGTAACAGGGACATTGCAATTAAAAAGGTTAAGTTACTTTCCCAAAGTTACACATCTTAGGAGTTAAGTGAAGCAATGGCTTAGTTGCTTCTCACTTTATGACATGTTCAAAGTGCAAAATTTGGATTAGAAAGACTGGAGTTTAAAGTTTCTCTCTATAATTAGCTTATGCAAGCCTCTTGGTTCTGTTTCTTCATTTATATTTTATCCAGTGGAAGACTGACAGGGCTCTCTTGAATGTTTCCTTGTGAGGATTAGAATTTAGCTGTGCAATTAGCACCTGGCATAGGACCTGACACGTGTCCAGCATCTTAAATGTCATAGCCATTTGCAGCAAATCAGTTCAGTACGGATGTAGATGTGGTCAGAGAGAATGAGTAAAAGACTGACCTTGAACTGTGTCAGATGGAGGACAGTGAGGATGGGAATGCTGCTAACCAAGATAGGAAACATTTATTTCCATTGCATAATAGCATATCTCAAAGGAAAACAACAATAAATGAACTATCAGAGAATAGAAAGTGTTAAGCTTCAAGAGACTTCCAGAAACCATCTTCTATGCCTCTGCCTGTATGTAGGTGAACAATTCAGAACAAATACTTGTCTCTTTTCTTACTTAACGTCACCTGGGGGGAAAGTAAGTAGCCTTCTGGAACATTCCCTGTCAGAGCTTGATCCCTTTACAGTCCTGAAGATCTTCTTAGATCCAACTGAATCTCTCCTGCCTTAGTGTAAGCCCTTTCATCTTATTCTGTCCTTTGCTAACAGAAAACTATTCATTGTTTTGTGACTAAAACTCTTCCTGCATGGTAGCTACCTAAGCCTTTTCTTAAAAAAATAAAATAACCAATGTCCACATTTCTGTTTTTCCTATAGCATCATTTTTTTCAGCTCATTATTCATCATTATTATTCTATCCTGAAAATTCTTCCTTTTTGCTACATCTGTTTTTTATAAAAATGATAATGATGAAAATTATTGTATTACTTTGAAAAAATCAACTTTCTTATCATTCAGTTGTTGAATTCTTACTCCTCCCTATCCAAACAGAGCAAAGCAATAATTTAATCCTGAGGTTTCACTCCCTGGGAAGCTTGAATTCTGGATAATTAGCTGTTAAATAATCTATGTGCAGAAAGATAGAGAATGTTTGGGAATGTTTTTTTTAATTTTTCCTTCAGATTTTTCACAGGCTGATCATAGTAAGACCTTGAGACACAAATGATGCTGAAGATATTACAGGTGCATTGAAAGATTAAACGCTAAAATAAAATTCTTGTTTTAAATCTGGGAACTTTGCAGTAACCCCGCATTTTTTACTGTTTCTTTGAAAAAAACACTGCGTTGAATACAAAACAAAAGAATTGAAGCTGAAAATATTGAACTGCCTGCTGGCAACTACTGCCTTTGAAAATGAGACACAGGCTGTGGGTCGTCCTGGGTGTGGGCAGAAGTACTTATCATTGTCATCTACAAGAGGTCAGGACCTGCGGCAAGGTTGAGCAACCTTCAGTTAAAGAGGGGCGCTGAGTAAGTGAATAAAATCTTTCAGGAACAGTAAGACAACAAAAGAAATATACACAGTACTCAATAACTATGCTCCCCCAAGGCCCACTAAAGGAAAATGGAATTAAAAAAAAAAAACTCGTGTTTCTCAAAATAAGTGTAATTAAAGTTTTTCTCAAGGGCTGGTCTGATTTTGGGGGTGGGGAATTGAGAAAAGAAGAGTGGTTTTATAAAAACTGAAATCTGTTTCTCTTCTCAATCTTTCACCTGGGGCTTTAAAAAAAAAAAAAGTTGTGTGTTTTGTTTTTATATCCTCCCCCCTCTTAGCTTCTAGCACACATAGTTCTCATTGTATCTTTTTTTGTTCCCAAAAAACCTCTTCCTCTGACTGATGGCTTTTACTTAATGCTTAATCTATGTTTTATTTTCTTGTAATTGAATGGCATTGTGTCCAATATATCCTTTACTATTACAGTAAATCACCATTTCCTGAATCTCCTTAAAGCAGTTGAGGGATGCCAGAATTATCTCAGAGGTGGCAGGTTTTGCTCATCTTAGGATGATAGAACTGTCGTCTCCAGGCACTAAAACACCTCATAGTTGTTTTGAAAGATTCCTCTGCGATATTCAAATAGTTCTGAATCAAATAGGAAAATAAACAGCTAGAAATCATTAGTGAGGCCTGGCTCTCACACTACAGAATTTAGTAATTACATGCTGCGTGGCTGTGTCATGCCCAGAACTCTCACAGAGTTCTGAGCTTCTGGGGAGCACGGCAGGCTGCGGAGCCCACTGTGACACACCCAAATGCTCTCCTGACTGGAAGCCAAATTTGTTACAGGAGAAATGCTGCTTTGGGGAAAGTAAATTATTGGTTGTTTGCCTTTTCGCTAAGAAAGTAAAAAAAAAAAACAAAAAAAAACCTTGTAGCAGAAGCTTTTGCAGACCATCTCTTTCTAAGCTGCACCCCCATACACACACCACAGTGGCACTTAACCTTCTCAGGAGCCTCCCATGGTCTTTATCCAGTGACCACTGTAGTGAAGACATCGGATTTCAGGGGTTTCTCTTTCTGATGGCTTCCCTCCCTTCTTAAACTCTTTGGGATATCCAATGCAGGTCCTGCTTATCTTCTCTGCAATTATCCTTAACTTTTAGTCACTAAAAGGAACTTGCTTTAGAAGAAAATGAATATCCTCCTGACCTCTTGTAGGCATTTATATTTTTTAAAGTCTTTGATACATAAATATAGATTGAAAACTTTTAATTTGATGGGCCCGAGTGCTTCCTCTGATATCCTACACTGTGTTGTCTAATAATGGATTCTGTCCTGTATAAGGGGATAGAAGGGACACTTCTCCAAATGGTACCACGCTCTCCTAAAAAGATGAAGCTGATCAAGGGCCCGACTGGGGCTCAACAGGACCTTTTTCCCAACCCAGGCATTCCTTAAAGGCAAAGGCATTTGTCCAAGATGAAGGCCTCATTCATCTTGTATTCCCAACTGTAAGAAGTAAGCCCCTTATAAAATGAATTTCCCTTGTAAAATTAATTTTACTGAGAGATGGCAAATATCACTCACCTTAGGCTCACTACTAAGCTAACCTTTCATGTATTTGTTTAGCTCAGATGTGTCTCTATTCAGAAAGCCTAAGATATATTTGTCTTGTAACTAGAATAAAGATTAAATATACATAATCACTGAGCATTCCCAAGGCCCCATGTGGTAGAGCAAAAACTCATCAGATTCACAAGATAGTCTCTCTTCTCCAGCACAGCAATTATCGACGATTTCAGCACTAAGGCTCTTATCACTTCCTCTCATAGACCTCATGGTTTGAAAGATTTTATCTACAAAAGGCATATATTAAGTAATAATTCATTTTCCCTTGCCAATAATCAGAACTATGCATAGATTGAGATAAATATGTTACAACAATTAATTTACATAATCCCAGCCCAAAGCAAAGAAACTTGACATTTTAATTAGTCTGTACAGTATTATTATGAATAAATGCAAAATTTCTCTTCGATTTTTAGAAACATCAGAAATAGTTCGTAGATCCTCATTACCACTTGGTGGACCACCTCCATCAGAACAGAGTCCAAGGCTCTCCATCCCCTTTATCCTCCAGCATTTCTCTCTTCTGTCGTGCTAGGTGCTGAAACACCAATGAAGCATGCAGGTCCATCCAACTCTCCATGGCTTATCCACTCCATTCCCTGTGTGACGTCCTGATTCTTGACAATTGATGGGCTCCTAATATGGTAACACCCCTCACCCCCAGCTTGGTCCTGATGCCCTCATAACTTCTAAACAACCCTCACAGATAGTAATATCTGTGAACTAGCCTGGCTGGTAGGTAGCTTTGCCCGCAATGCCCACACACTTCAGTTTGGTTGGAATGCAGCCCTGAAAAAAATAAAGCTTTGTTAATTCACTGGGGGAAATATGATTGCTTCTAAAAATAAAATGGTTGGCAGCAGGATTTTTTTATTTTCTTATTTATTTACTGAGGAGGAGAGCATTATATAAGCAAAACATCACTTAATTAATTGTACTCTACATTCCAAATGGTTTGATCTGAGGTTGTGGAGTCAAGTCTGACAAAGCCATCAAACAAAGGGGGAGTAAATAAATACCGTCCCACTGCCCTCCTATAAACTCTAAAACCTATTCTTAAAAACTTTCTTTAAAATACTGTTTACCATAAAATACAGTGGGTGGGGACTAGAATGTTTGGCCACATTGGAGTGGCACCAATATATCCACTGCCTGGCAATTTCTTCACTCTTTATGCAGGAATGGGCATTTTAAAGAGAACCCAATTACTGCTTTAAGTGAGAAGGATTTCAAGGGCTATGCCCATGATTATCTGCATCCTATCCATGAACATTTTCTCATTAAAATGTATCAGTAGGTTGAGCTAGACCTTTGTCCCCCCTCTTCCTAGATTCTCATTTTCCTGGGCTCAATGCGAGGAAGAGCTCACTGTCCACGTGGCCAATCTGTAACCTCCCTCACGCTGCCAGATGCTGGAATCCTTCCCCACCAAGCCAGAGAGGCTGGGGCTGTGATTACCCATCGTCCATGTTCCTTACCAGGACTATACATGTCTCATAGAAACAGGAAATAAAAGATAAAGCAGGTGAATTATTAACACATATATGATTCAGAAGAAAAGAAACGCTTGAGACTTTAGGGAAAAACATCCTGCATCAGCACATCCTCATCAAGACAGGAATCATTTCCAATGTCCAATATCCGTTACCTTGGTTCTTTAAAGTCTATAAATCTAAGGAAGATGTCATTTGTGGTAAAACTCTAGCCAGTACTTTAAAGTAATTGTATGAAGGTTTAATGACACTGAATCTCCCCTCTCAGACTTTTAAACAGATTCATAACAGCAGGCCATGACAGGTAGATTTGTTTCCTCTCCTCAGAGAGTAATATGGCACCAAGAGGCCATTTTTCTTGGGCTACAACTGAGTTAAGCACTTATCGGTGGATTGTCCTGCTGTCTGTGTTATTCAGCGAGTGCAGGCCAAGTGCTAAACTCCACCATCCGTTCTTGCTGCTTACTCATCCTTGCTGGTTAAATGTCCTCATACCACTATTTTGCCTGTAACACTAAATTATCCATTCCCTATAACTGTGGGAAACTTGAGGCAAGTCAGAGGCTCCTGGCTGTACCAGAATGTTGTCTTTATGTCCAAACTTCTTGCCCTTGTCATGATATAGCTTCTCCTGGAGGTTGGTCTGTCAGTCTCTGTCAGATTCCTGAGCCACTATTCACTTCTAACAACCTTCGAAGGAACATTTTCTTATAATGATCCTGGTCTTTTGTGTCATAAGATCCATTTGCTCACCCCATTCCAGCTCCCTTTGACTTCAGGGGCCCCGTCTTTCCTGAACCAAGCTCTATTATTCACCACCCCCGAGACCCCAGACCCACATGGTAAATCCCACTCTCCCTCCCGGATAGTTATCGCCACATCTATGTGCTAAAGACTTGCCTAAAATAACATAGTTCCTCACCTCCAACTCTAACTGAAATGATTAACATCTTTGCCAAGCTGTCTAATTATATATATTCCCTCTCAAATTAGAAATTTCCTTAGGGAAGACTCTATATCTTTTTAACTTATTGAAAGTGCCCTTCTGTGGTAAGAATTCAAGAAATGTTTGTCAAATTTAATTGAAACAAACACTTTAGTTTTTAAGTATAGAAAGAGCTGTTTACCTTGGTCCAGTTGGAGGAAGTTGGGTGATTTAGTGTACACCCTCCACCGTGTGTGCAGGCAGGGTGGGGAAGCCAGAATGGTGCTATCAATCCCATACAGTCCACTTCCACTCTCCACAGGCCTCCCCTCACACCCCCGGCTCCTCTCCTAGCCCCTCTGAGAAGCACTGCCTGAGAGGTGTCACTGATGGTGGCATGCAGTGCCTGTGCACATTAAAGAGGGAGAAAACATTTAGCAATAGATGACCTTAAAGAGCTTGAAGTAGTAACCAATGTATCGGGAGACACGATGTTGGATGACAGTGAAATTTGTAACCAGGCTGTGAATGTTAACATGAAATCAAGCAGGTTGTGAAGAATGGAGGACACCCACCATGAGAAGCCTGTAGTTACCTAGAAATTACCATAAGGAGCTATCACTGGACATCAACCACAATGGCTACAATAACAACAGTAACAATACTGAATGCTGGCAAGTATGCAGAGAAACTGGATTATTCATACTTTGCTGGTGGAAACACAAACACTTTGGAAAGAGTTCGGCAATTTCTAGAAAAAAACAAGTATGTGCCCATCATAGATCCCAACAAGTGCACTCTTGGACATTTGCCCCAAATAAATGAAAACTTGTGTTCACAAAAAAATGTGCACAAAAGTATTCATAGTAGCTTTATAATAATCAGTGCAGATGTTCATAGACAGGTGAATGGTTAAACAGATCATGGAAACATACCAAGGAATACTACTCAGCAATAAAAAGGAACAAGTCATTGATAAATACAACAACTTGGATGAATCTCCAGGAAATTATGCTTCATTAGGAGGATGGGGAGAAGCAATCCTAAAAGATAACATTCTCTAAGATTACATTATATAATTTTTTGAAATGATAAAATTTCAAAAATGATGGACAGATTAGTGATTGCCAGGGGTAGGGATGGGGTAAGGACAGGAAACAGGAGGAAAGGTAGTTTGATTATCAAAGACAAGAGGAATCCTATGGTTTGGGTAACTTAACTTAATTCACCTCTTAAATTACCAAAATCCAATTACCAGAAATATCTCAGCATACTTTATTTGTCTTTGGTTTCTCTTTTAACCTTGCTAGGGCCTAGAACACAGAAGGCAGTCAGTAACTGCTCTTAGAACTAAACATTTAAGTATTTTTTAGGATGATCAGAGTTTCAAAGGAATTTTTAATACTAATATGTATATTTGAGAGCCATTTACTTAACATGTGCTTTGAAAAATGTAAATTAGTTTTATTAGAAAATTAGAAAAATTAATACCCACAGTTTATTCAATTGTTTACATAACTCTAATCAGTGGTGCTAAACTTCAGAAGCCCAAAAGATTTCTTTTCACTATATTGGTACTGGTTTTATTATGATTCTGGTGATTTCATTACTGTTAACATAACTTTTTTTCTGATTCTATTTCTACTAGGAAGTAGAGAAAAATTACTTTTAATCTATGTTTATGGATATTGAATTTTTTCCAAGAATACATTTTTATTATATTAAATCTGAAATTTCATATCTGAACCCATTTTTCCTAGGTAAAATTGCTCACTGCAGTGTATTTTTATGGTTATTAAAAACATACTTTGTTAACCATGTATACATTTACTAAAATTTTATAGTAAATGAAATACTTTTCATCTATATTTGACTATATTGATTTAATTTTAACAGGTTATTTTATTTTTATTCCTGGTACATGTAGTATATATTTCATTTTCCTGTTCTTTTATCATCTGGAGAGAGTTCCAATTTTGTTATTTACATCCTTTAAAATTATTTCATGCAATAAAGCTTGATATCCCAGTAAGCCCAGTTAGTCACCAGTGGTTGTCAACTGGAGTCAGAACTCTGGAGCACTCAGAAATGTGCAGGGGCTGTTAGGTTGTCACTGTTCCTAGAAAAATACTAGCATTTAGTTGGCAGATGCCAAATGTACAGTTCCACATAATGAAAAATTGCCCCACCTCATAGCTCCTATGGAATCCTTTGATTGAGAAATACCATCATAGAGGAAGTTGACATAAGTGCAGACAATGTGCTGAGGTGGACTTGTTCACCTGCACAGAACTAGTCCTTCATTTCCTATCTTACCAGTAATAGAAATGCTACTCATCCATCTATTTGGAAACAGTATCTTGGCAGTTGGAGTAAATAAATAACTTCTTTTTTAAAATAATTACTCTTTCTTCCCATACTGATTGGAAGTGAATTGTGCAAGTTCATGCACAATTATGATTTTGTCTTAAGGGATGCTGGTCAGGGTTATAGGCGAAGTGTGGTTCTAATACTGTGGTTCTGGGACCAGGATAAAGAACTGTATCTGCAGACGCTGCTTCCTTAGTCTTCCACTGATTGTGTGCATATGATAGGATGCAGAGCTAGGCACGAGGAGCTCTTGGGAGGGTTTTGGGCCAGAACCTCACACTTGCCCTCAGGTAAACCATGTTTCTGGCAAGCAAAAAAAAAAGAATGTGAACTGTCTCAGGTGAGTGAATAGTTAAGTTTCTTGACACAGGTTTGCAAGGATAAAAGGTTTATTTCTCTGCCTGTCTCTGATATCAAATGATGTTCTAGCAAAAAATAACATTGGTCTGTGACTTACAGCTTGTTTATCCCACAATCTTGTATTGGCGGCAACTTAATACCTAATTATATTTAATCTGTCCTACTAATACTCTTTCCTTCTGACTTCCAAAATGTCCCTGGAACTTTATGTAACTGATAATGGCTTGTCACTTTTGATTTCTCCTTAATCTGAGGAAAGGCTTCTGATAATGTCTGAAAGGCAGTAGATATAACGTTAGTCAACACTTTATCACTTAAAGTCGTTATAAGCTAACATTTACTCATTTTTATAAACCTTTAAAGAACAGCATCTCATCACGTCCATGGTGCCAAGTATTTCTCCATCCATATATTCATTTTAGAACAGTTTTACTCTCTCTACTTCTATTTCTTTTCATGCTGAGCAATTATTGAGTAACCTTTTATTTCACATGTAAATCATCTTTCTTTAGCTCTGATGAGTTTAATTATCTCCTAAACTTTTCATGCATTGTTCAAAGACAGCAAGCAATAAAGGATAGTCTGAGTTCTCCACTTAATTGATAATGACTCATGTCTTTCAGAGTTAACTTGACAATAGACCTAGGTCCTGTCTATTTCACGTGCATCATACAAGTGAAAATCACAGTCTATACTATTCTCAGGGTCATCTTAGTGTTGCCAGGTGAAAAAAACAACCACCACCCAAATAGAGGGATGGAGGATCTCAGATGAAGAGACAGATGAACTATTTTGGTTCTTGCAGATATGGCTCTTCCATATTGCTCTTGAAATGGTGTCATAAGGAGAGTGCATAAACCATTTGGGAACCTTACCAGAGGCGGGGTTAGTGAACAAATGAGGCTGGGAGAGAACTAGCCACAAAGGGTGGCCCTGAAAGGGAAGCTGCTGTGGGTCAAAAGAATACAGCTCAGGCTGGTAGACATAGCCATTGTGTCTAAGAGGAATAATCCAGTAAGGCAGGCCATAATAGGGAAGGGATTCAGAAATTTATCAGTATCAGGAGGTCATTCACCATCTGTGGAGTTGGTAGATGGGAGGTATGAAGAGCAGAATCATTTTTAAAGGGAAGAATGGCTAGGAGGAACCCAGCAGGGAACCAGGGCTTTCAGTTATTTATGGTTTAGGTTCTGGGACAGGGATGTCAGAACTGGAGTGTTGGATAGGGAGTTAATGTAGAAGCCTATCTTTTAGATCCAGATCAACATAGCATTGGGGAAAGAAATTTGTTTCAAATCTAGGGCTACAATGGTACAAGTGTGGCCATGTTTGATGGCAAAGGAGAATCAAGGATCCAAGTCCCACCTACTAGATCTTAAGGTTTTATAAACATTTTACTCATTTTTACTTTTTTATTAAAAAAAAAAAAAACGTAACACATTTTAAGGTAACTTGGAAAATACAGTGAAGTATAATGATAAACCAAAACCCCTCATAACCTTACACCAAGGAATAGCTGCTCTTAACTACCTGTCCATTCGTTTATCTAGCCATTCATTTATTTATCTTGAGCATTTGGGATTAAACAGAATTTGATACACTGTTTTAAGTTGAGCATTTCCCCATGTTATTATATATTTTCTAAAAGCATTTTTAGAGAGTTTGCTAATATTTCATTATAGAATTACAAATTCATTTATCTTCTTAAGGGTTGCACACTTATTCATTAACTAGAGGCCCAGTGCATGAATTCAAGTATGGGTTGGGTCCCTTGGGGTGGCCTGCTGGGATCGGGCCCCAGCTCACACCCCCAGCCTCACAGCCTCGCAGCCCTGCCTGGCACCCTTCCATGGTCTGGCGCTGCCCCCTTACCTGCTCCACCATCCCGCCTGCGGGGCAATCGATTGGGGCCAGGCCCCTGCCTGACTTCCTCAGCACCTAGGAGCCAGGCAGTGGCCTTGGCTCCCGTTCGCACCGACCTTGGCCTGGCGCCACCTGCTTACCTGCTCCACCATCCCACCGTGGTCCTGCTCTCATTGGGGCCCATTGGGGCTGCAGCGCCTCCACTGCCACTTGCTGCCAGCGCTGCTTCGCCAAAGCCCATCATGTTCTACGCCGCCCCCGGTGGTCAGCACATGTCATAGTGAGCAGTTGAACTCCTGGTAGTACAATTTGCGTATTAGGATTTTATTATATAGGATGTGTTTTTGAGTGTCTACTTTATGCCAGGCACAGTCCTGGGCTCTGAGGATACTTTAGTGACCAAGACAAAGTCCCTGCCTTCCTAGAGCTCACATTTTAGCTGGTTGACATTCCAACTGTCTACATTTTCTTTTGGCCACTATAAATAATGCTGACCACAAATAATCCTGAACATCATCCTTTGACCCCATCTCTGATTATTCCTTTGGCCATAATTATTTCAACAATATTTTCAAATTCCATCCAATTTTTCTTATGAACACTTAAAAATACAAAAGTGTCAAATGAATAATACTATAAACACATATTGAATATGTACATACATGTATATACACACAACACATCAGTTCATATGCACACATTTGAAAGGAAGTTGCAGATTCATGCCACTTCATCTCAAAATACTTCAGCATCTATCTTCTAAGAAAAGATTCCTTCTCCTACATAACTCTAATACTTCTATCACCTAAAAAAATAATAGTCATTACCTAATGTCAACTAACATTATGTCCACATTCAAACTTCCCAATTGCTCCAAATTTTTTAAAGCTTTTTTTTAAAAAAATTCAAACAAGGTGACAGGTTGCAGTTTGTTGTTAATATCTCTTTAGTCTCTTTCTCACACACTCTCTTTTTCTCATTGAGACAGCTGTAGATGCATAAGCAATTGTAAAATAATAAAGAGAGATTCTTGTACACGTTGTCCAATTCCACAGTTGGTAACATTTTGCAAAACTGTAGTACAATGGCATAATCAGAATGTTTGCAACCCACTGATTTTATTCATACTTGCCTAGTTTTTTTTTTTTAATATATTTTATTGATTTTTTACAGAGAGGAAGGGAGAGAGATAGTTAGAAACATCGATGAGAGAGAAACATCGATCAGCTGCCTCCTGCACATCTCCTACTGGGGATATGCCCGCAACCCAGGTACATGCCCTTGACCGGAATCGAACCTGGGACCTTTCAGTCCGCAGGCCGACGCTCTATCCACTGAGCCAAACCGGTTTTGGCCATACTTGCCTAGTTTTACTTGTACTGGTATATGTGTATGTGTGTGCATGTTAAGTTCTGTATAATTTGTATCACTTGTGTAGGTTCATGTATCCACTGCAAGTTCTGATGTAATTTTTTAGATGTAATGAAAATGACAACAGTTTTCCAAAAGAATACATAGGAAATCAAGGAAAAATACAAATATAAATCTCCAAGCATAAATATGCCCCAGTTTATGAAAATGCCAATGAAAGTCAAATTACAAAAGGAAAAGTGATTAAGAATTACAAATTGCCATTTATAAAGATGGTCACAGGGGTGTAAAGTACAGTATAGGGGATATAGTCAATAATATTGTAACAATTATGTATGGTGTCAGATGGTACTAGATTTATCCAGATGATCATTCACTAAGTTATATAAATGTCTACCAGTAATCACAATGTTGTATGCCTAAAAGTAATATATTGTACATCAACTCTAATTGAAAAAAAAATTAGTTTTTTTAAAGTCCAGCCACAAAAGAGAAAAGTGGTGAGAAAGAAAGAGAAAGAGCAATTTTTGTTATCACAAGAATCTCAAGTATTCATCCCAAATCAGGCTAGACTTAAGGATCCCCAGGACAACAGCTCAGTCCAGGGAGCCTGCAGAGTGCTACTGCTCTGTCCCTGTCCAGTAAGATGAATGTTCTCTCCCCATTACTCACCACTGAGCCCCTGCCTTCTAAATAAATTGACTCTGTCTTGTTAGTGATTTTTCTTGGAGTTCTTTATCTTCCCCTTGGAAAGTTGTTCATAGTCTAAATCATTCTTCATGCTACGGTACCCAAACAAAATTCACTTTTTCATTCACTTACTCTTTCAGGTATTCATTCAATTATTCATTCAATTGTTCAATAAATATCCTTTGAGTACATAGAACTGTGCTGGCTTAAGGTTACTCAATGATAAAAAGGGGGTTTCTGCTCCCATAGAGATAACAGATGAGTTAACAGTCTGATATAGAAAAGGAAATATGAGGCTCCCTCACAAAAGGCCTCCAGACATCAAATTTTGATGGCACCATCTATAGTTTATTGATAGAGAAGTGATGGATGTCTAAGGAAAACAGGACCCAAATTATTCCTGTGGCTGATAACAAAGTCAGCAACACAAATCAATTGTCCTCAGCTAACTGAGGACAAGAGTAACAACCATGCTCCTTGCACCTTTAATCATACAAACTGCACCTACTAAAGTTTCTGAAGGATAAACAAAGGAAGTTTTAAGATAGATACTGACATTGTTTTCCAGTCTATGCTTGAATATAATAGCTGACATTTAGTCATAGAAATTATCTCCTTGCCTTGACAGGTTAATTAAATCCGGAGTGGCATGCTTTTTTTCTTTTCCCAAAACAACATAACTATAACTGAGAAATAAATTATAAATTTAAAGGCTATTAAAGATAAAAAGACTGACTCAGACTCGAATTTAGAAGTAGACACTGAAAGTTATCACTCAAGATAACAGCAGGGTTAGAACATGAACCTCGGCTCCTACTACTCAGCATCATGTTGTTGTTGAAATTGATGTGTTGTTGGTTTTCCCACCTTAACACACTTCCTCTAGGAAGGGCTAATCTTATCTAAAGACAGGAGAATGTGTTTATAGTTTTTTTTCTTACATTCTTATACTTGTCAAAAACAAATTTCTCACACATAAAAGTCATCACTTCATTTACCATTATATACAAAGGAGGAAAAAAAAGACAAAGGGAAAAGAAGACCAGACTTAAGTCTTATAAAGAAAAATCCAGTAATCTATTTTCCAAAGTTACAATCATTAATTTGAAAACACTCAGCCATGATAATCAATTAGTAGGAGTGGCCTTTAGTAACTGAAGTCTACACTCTGTACTCAACATACTAAACTTTAATGTGCAGATGTCTTAAAAGAGGTTTGTTTTTCTACAGAAAGCCTTCAAATACATGTTGATATTACTAAATCCACAATAGAATTTCATTCCTGTAAATGTTTTCAATATGCAACTTTACCCAAAACGTTCTTACAATTGGCCTTTTGCATTTGAATTTGCAGAGTTCCTTGCTTTCTGGGAATTGCTCATTGTGAAGAACTAGTTCCAAGTCCTCAGGCAAGATAATTTGCTAGAATCAAATCAAAAAAGTGCAAAGCCAAAGAAACCTAAGATGTCATTTAAAAATATAGACACTATTTATATTTTTATCCACAAAATAAGAGGGCTATAATTTTCTACCTCAACAATTATCTGGGATTTATGGCTATGTAATTTTCTGGAATATTTGAGAAATATGCTCAGAAGACAGAAGAGAAGCAAAAAGGCACTTGGATAAATTTTATCATATAAGATGACCTCAGAGCTACCACTATTCATTCACTTATTCAACATATATTTATTGAACACACACTGTATGCCTGGCACAGTTCTAGGAGCTTGAGGTACATAAATGCACAAAAATCTCTGCCCTCATGGAATTTCATTGGGGGTAAAGGAAAAGAAACAATGAGCAATAAAAACCTGATATATGTATGTACATATATACACATGCACAATATGTATACATACATGTATATATATATATGTGTGTGTGTATATATGTATATACATATATATCCCGTGTGTGTGTGTGTGTGTAAGAAGAGATACATGTCAAAAAAGGAAGAGCCAAGCAGGGTAAGCGTCATCAGGAGTATAAGGGGTCAGAGCAGTTTGTAGTATTAAAGGGAGTCGTCAGGCCATGGCTGGCATGGCTAAGTGGTTCTCAACCTTCCTAATGCCGCGACCCTTTAATACAGTTCCTCATGTTGTGGTGACCCCCAACCATAAAATTATTTTCGTTGCTACTTCATAACTGTAATTTTGCTACTGTTATGAATTGTAATGTAAATATCTGATATGCAGGATGTATTTAAAGGGGTCACGACCCACAGATTGAGAACCGCTGGGTTAGAGCATCAGCCCAGGCACCAAAGGGTCTCTGGTTCAATTCCTGGTCAAGGCCATGTACCTTGGTTGTGTTTTGTTCTGCACCCTGCAGGAGGCAACCAGTCAATGTGTCTCTCTCACATCGATGTTTCTCTCCCTCTCTCCTCCCCTGCCCTTCTCTTTCTCTTTCTGAAAAGCAATGGAAAAATATCCTCAGATGAGGATAAATAAATAAAAAATAAAGGAAGTGGTCAGAATGGGCTTATGAGTAAGGTAGATACAGGCAAAGGTTTGAAGGAGTTGTGTAGTTGAACCAGGAACATATCTAGGGGAAGAACATTCCAGGCAGGGGCAATAAATGGGAGAGTACAGATCAAGTTTGAGACATAGTAAGGTGTCCAGTGTGTCTCAGAGGAATGACACAGTAGAAAAGATAACAGGGGCCAGGTATTTGGAGCTTGTGACTTTGGTTTTTGTTTTGAGATGGGATTTTAAGAGGAAGAGTCTGTCATGAATGGACTTGCATTTTAACAGAATCATTCTACCGCTGTAGGATATTTGGAAAGTAGAAGAGAGATCACTTAGAAGGCTCTTTCAGGAACCCAAGTAGGAGAAGATGATGACTCAGATGAGATTGGTTACAATAAATCTGTAAGAAATGCTTGGATTCCGCATATAATTTGAAGGTTTTCCAATGGATTGAATGTGGGATGTGAAAAAAAGAGAAAAGCCCAAGATGACTGCAAGGTTGACAGAAGGAATTACATTGCCATCAACTGAGTTTGAGAAGACTATTGGTGAGGTAGGTGGAGGGAACAATTGCATAACAATCAAAAGTTTGGTTTTACACCAACTGAGTTTGAGATATCTACTAGACCCCCAAAGAGAAATATCAAGTAGGTGAGAAAGTAGTTGGATAGAAAAGTCTGAAATTGAGGAAAAAATTCTGGGCTAGGAGTGCTAATTTAAGTCACCCATATACTAATGTTATGTGGCTCTATATGAATTTAAATAAAATGGACCTAAGCAAAGGGAGAAAGAAAACATAGAGAAGAGGACCAAGGTCTGAGCCCTAGGGCTCTCCATCATCATAGGCTGCGAGAAGAGGAGAAAGCAACCAAGGGGACTAGGAAGGAGCAGCCAGTGAGGTAAGAGCCAAATGAAGACTCATCTAGTGAATCCGATGTATCTAGGAGGGAGGGACCAAACGCGGCCAGTGGGAGGAGGCTCGGGACTGACCATTATAATTGACCAGGTGTAGGTCACTGGTGGCTTTAATGAGGGCAGTGTGGGTGGAATTTGTGGAATTGAAAGCCTGAGTGGAGTAGTTTAAGAATGAAATGGAAGAGAAAAATTAGAACAATGAGCTTTGTACAAAAATAAGTAAATAAAGGCAGTAGCTGATGGAGAAAGTGGAGTCAGAGACGATTTTGTTAGTTTAAGATGAAAGAAATAACAGTATGTGTAAATACTGGTAGGAATAGTCTTGTATGGAGAGTGGGCAGAGATGCATAGGGGAAAAATCAATATCCTTGAATAGGTAAAAGGTGATGAGATCTTATGAAAAAGTGGAGCAACTAGCTTTCGATAGAAGCAAGATGCTTCATGTAGGAATGAGCAAGAAAGCAGAGGGCACGATGCAGTTGTAGGTAGGGAAATAAATGGCTTGTGGGCATCTAGAAATTGTCTTCTGATTGCTTCAGCCTTCTCAGTGAAATAAAGGTTTATCACCTGTGAATGAGAACAGGTAATCAAAGCAGAGAAGGTGGGAAAGAGTCCTTTTAGGTGAGCAGGGGAGTGAGGGAATTGGAAGTGGGAAATTCAACGGCCTAGCAACATCAAGAACCCACTTGATGACAGCTCTGGGTGAGGGGGGTGTACTGGGGGGGTGGGGAGATTGAGCAAAAAAGGAAAAAAAGAGCAAGAACTCGAAGACAGGCCATGTGAAGCAGGATATAAAGAAGTTAGGGAAAGTTGAGGAAGTAAGAGCAGACATCACAGGCTGATAAGCTGCTAGGCCCTCTCACCAGAGCCCCCACCTCCTTGTGGGCCTGACCAAAGGGAAATGGTTTATGGCAGGAAACTCCTGCAGTGGTCTCAGAAATCAACAAGAATTGGCTAAAACCAGATGAATCCAGGATGGAGAAAAAATGACTAGCTCATTATTCCATCATTATAATGAAAACTGACACCACAAGTAGAAGGGGCCGAGGGGGACAAACACTAGGACACTTCCAGAATGGACTACACTAGGAACAAGACCCTCTCCCAACCAGAACCGGGAGACAGAATAATTTCACAAACAACACACCCTTGGAAACACAAAATCCCAACAACTACTGAGCACGGTGCGCAACTCGCTGGCAAGTTCGCCCACGTCCACTCGGATGTGTACTAGTACTGTCGCTTCTTTCACAGCAGTGCCCTGTAAGAGTTGCAACTTGGGGGCCATGGCTGGCTCAACCCCTGGCCCTGTCTCCAGGAACCCACATCCTAGTCTCTTTTTCTCTACGTGAATAAACTTGCTTTCACTCTCAAAAAAAAAACAACAAAAAAACCAGAAAAACCTCAAGGACACAGACAACAGTGTGGTGATTGTGGGGGGTGGAGAAGGGTGGGGGCGGTGGTGGAAGATATAGGGGATAAAGGTGATGGAAAAAATATTTTTTTAAAAAAATAAGAACCCACTTGAGAATTACGGTCATGTTTTTCTCTAGAGATATTCATTTGCATGGGTGCAGGCTTAGAAAGGCTGAGAGATTCTACTTACTAGTATTCAGGGTGTGGCTTTGCCAAGCAAATAAGAAGCCAGAGAGGGGCAAGAGAATTTATGGTGACTGCACAAGAGTAATTATGATGATGGGCCACGAAACTGATGCCCAAGATCTAAAAGCAATCAAAGGCATGCACTCTGTCTGCCCTTCTGTTTTTTGTCTTCCCTTAGGTTTTGAAGGACAAGACCGTATTTTCTACATTCTCTATTAATTCCAGGGTAACTAGACCTGTATGCATGGTGACTGCTCAATTAATATGTATTGATCGTCTAGTCACTTCTGGGTGTGAAAATGTAGCAGGTTCTTCAATCATCAGTGATCCTTCCAGAGTTAAGCCCCACTGGATTTGACAGATGGTCTATAAATTTTATATTTGAAACACCATATGTCATGTATCCAAGTTCCATACATACTTAGCTTCAAAGTCTCAGGTTTGGGTGCTAATGTGGTTGATCGCATCTGTGCTTCAAAATCTGCCATCCAGAAGCTTCTATTTTCTCTTCCCCACACTTTTAATCACCTCAACCAGATGCTCCCAATTTCCTGCTTCCTCAGAGCACGATCTGGCCATCCTGGGACTGAATCCTATTTCACCAGGTCTTATGTAAGTGCCCTGGTCCAGGAGCACAGAGCTGCCATCTGCCTCTTCCCTTCCTCATTTCTTAAAGATTCCTGATTCATAACTGCTATTTCAGAACTAGTTGAAGGATGAACTAATTTTTTTACAGTCTCATAGAATGCTTCACCTCTGCCCCACAGCTGTCTCTGACCCTTTTTCTTATTATCATGCATGATTCAGGTCATATACCTATGCACCAGTGCTGGAGCTGTAGCATCTCACCCCACCTGTCTTCTAAATCCCAAGTGCAGACACCACTAAATCTGTTTAATGTGAAATGGAATCTAAAGCACTGTGACATTCTTATCCCAGGTCACTCAATATTGAAGTAATGACATGAAAACTAAAGTTTTTCAGATTCCCATATCAATTAATTTGAGAAAATTGTATTTTTAATTATGTATAGCTGTGGATATGTGTCTTCTCTAATTTGAGAACCAGTAATATTGCCAATGATTCAAATATGAATTTACCTCTCTACAGATGCCCCACCACTTAATCAAGTCTTTCAGGCACAGAATGTGTTCCAGCAAGAGCATTCACCTTATTTCCTTTTGACTTCTACTTTAAAAGCTGAAATACTCTCGATTATAAATAAAAAGGTGAACGTGGATATAACAAAGTCACGTTGTAAAATGCAGCAAATAATTTCATTAAAAGTCAAATGTTCTATTTTGTATAGAAATACTCATAATTAATAGTACAATGACATTCACAGGTGTGCATAATTTTTTAATGCTACCACACACACTGTGCTAGGCTCTGAGGATACAGAGGCAAATGAAATAGACACAGTTCTTGCCTTCAAGGATTTACAATTTGACAGAGACAAACAAACATGTAATTACAATGGGGTTATATAATGAAAGCATTTTTAAGCCAAAACTATGCAACAATCCCCTGGACTTTATTGACATTGTCACAAATGGGGTTTTTTTCTTAAATTGGAAAAAAAAAAGCCATTGAATAGAAGGTTGAAAGTAATAATCTAGTCCAGAACCAGGAGTCTTGGTAATGAATTCATTGGTCTGTTGTTTGACCTGCGGAGATAGAGATCCCTGTAATTAACATAAGACTTGTCTCAAACACCTTAATTCTTCCAGCGTGACATCCAGGGTTACTCCTGTAAGATAGTGGCCTAATTTCCATGTTTTCTAATTACTTTTTTTCAAGCATCTGTTCTTGTCAATGCCTGGTACTGCATCCTTGGCAAAAATCACATTCATATCTAAATGAAACAACCTGTTTTTACACATACAAATATCAGACATTCAAAATAGTCATTCCCATACAGGAATGTGGAAATATACTGAGGCTATACATAGAATTTAAATAGGTTCATTTTATACAAAAAGTAGGTGGCTAGCTACTTATAGATTTGTAGGTTTCACTGAGGCTCCTCCCTTTCTACCAATCTTGACATTCCTTACACTGGGAAGGAAGCTGCTTCATTGGATTGTCAGAGATAAAGACTCTCTTACAAATGCAGGAGTCTTCATTCTTTGTCTTGATTTCATAGTTTTTGTTTAGGGACTTTTCCAAACAATTATATTTAACCAGAGGCCTGGTGCACGAAATTCATACACTGGAGGGGGGCCCTCAGCCCGGCCTTCTCCTTCTCGCACTCAGGGAGCCGTCAGGGGATGTCCTACTGATGGCTTAGACCCGCTCCCCGCCAGGAGAGGGCCTAAGCCACAGTCTGGCCTCCCTCTGTGGGAGGCGACTAGCTGATCATGGGAAGGCACTGGCCCCATCACCCCCTTGCTGCTGCTGCCTCTGGCCTCCCTCTGTGGGAGGCGACCCTGCGATCAGGGGAAGGTGATGCCCCCATCACACCTCTGCTGCTGCCACTGCCAGCCGCAAGGCTGCCTGAGCCCTGGCCCTCGCAGCCACTGCAGCTTGCCTGAGCCTCGCCTGGCCCTCATTGCCTGAGCCTCAGGCCCTCGAAGCAGCACCAGCCATCAGCAGCTTGCTGGAGCCCTGGGCCGGCCCTGGGCGAGCGGCAGCGGCCATCAGGAGCACTCACAGCTGCCACCACGTGGGGAGTACAGGCCGCCCTCTGCCAGGCCCCGCCTCCCCTGCCCCTGTCCCCAACGCTACAAGTCCCCTCTCACCCACACCTGATGCGCTGCCTGCTGATTGGTCATTATGTGATGGTGTCCTGACCAATTTGCATATTACCCTATTATTAGTATAGATTACTTAAAACACCCATTCAATGCCTGCTATTTGTAAGGCATAGGGGTTAGCTATGAGCCACCAAACAAACTAATTTGGGTAACAAGTGAATATGCAGCAGCAGTCCCACAGAGAACTAATAGGAGGGCAACACAAGTTGCTTCTGTAAGGTCACCTGTGATTAGCATGGCAGGAACAGCCTCACTGCTCCAGACCCAATTCCTGTCATGGAAATAGATGGGGGGAAAAAATACCTGGAAACTATAGAATTTGATATCTCTTTGTGATCCTATGTACTTTTCAGATTGATGCTTTACGCTCAGAAGAGAGTAAAGCTTTCATCTAGATTAAGTTTTCACCTAGGTTCTTGGGTGGGAAGAAATTCAGATGCCACATGAGTGGGCACAGGGAAAAGTAACTTGGGAAAACATTCTAAAACATACCAACTTATAAATATTTGCAGCTTGTTAGTTGGCCTTGTTTTAAACATGAAGACATTGGCATTTTGTTTCTAGCCAGATTCCTAGTCTGTTGATGGTGAAACCCCCAGGAAAGTCAGGACATAAAGACCTGTGTGCCCGGGTCTTCAACCCAACCCGTTCCAGGAGAGGGCATTCAGCCACTGCAGCGTGCTACAGGAGAAGAAATGTGTTCTTTACCACTGTTGACAAATGTTGCCCTGTCTTCCTTTGAAGCCACTGTCTAGTAATTAACCCTTCCATCTGGCAGTCTCTTTTCCACACTTATAGTCAAGAGACATTTCACATTCCTAATAGCTGTGACTTCAGCAGGCCTCCGTTAATGATACTTTTTGTTTCCATTGCCACTTGCTAAAATGCTTTCCTCCAATTTAGTGACCTGAGCAGGGATATTAGAGAAAGTGGAAAACAATCATTCAGAAACTCATTAAAATATCTCAGTGCAAAATGAGGGGGGCATGCATGAAGAGAATGAAAGCTCCGGAAAGGAATAATAGAGATCTCAGAGTCATTACTGCTGCTGTCCATCTGGCTTAAATCAATCATGGGCTTTGGAAACAGACAAAACATCAGCATGGAGTTTAAAAACAGTAGAAGCTACTATATGCTCTGTCTGAAACAATATTTAAAGAGACATTCATTCTCATCTCTATAAATTCAAATGCTGTTAGGATGAAAATTAAGCTTGACTTTGGTTTTTTGCTGGAAAGCATTCTGATGTAGGTATATAAGCATCCCATCCCTGAATGTGTTTTTCTGGGTTTTACTGTCACCTGTCTTCTCTGGTGAGATCAGGGAGACTATGAATTAAGAGACTGGGATTTTTCATCAGATAAACCATTTGTTGTTTGGGCATAACTCAATCAGTTATCCTATGGGGACTTCAGTGTCCCCATTCATAAAGGGCACATTTAGCCCTGGCCTGTTTGGATCAGTGGATAGAGAGTTGGCCTGCGGACTGAAGGGTCCTGGGTTTGATTCTGGTCAGGGGCACGCACCTGGGTTGCAGGCTTAATCCCAATTAGGGGGCATACAGGAGGCAGCCAGTCAATGATTCTCTATCATCATTGATGTTTCTGTCTCTCTCTTCCTCTCCCTTCCTCTCTGAAATCAATAAAAATATATTTTAAAAAAATAAATAAATAAAGGGCACATTTAACTACTTAGATTGCTGGGAGGATATTAGGAGGTAATAAATCCTTTTTTTAATTAAAAAAAATGAAGATGTTTTCCCAACTTTATCGAGATATAATTGACATATAAAATTGTAAGATATTTAAAGTGTGCACTGTGATGATTTGATATATGTATACATTATGAAAGGATTCTCACCATCCATTTAACATATCCATCACCTCATATATTTATCTCTTTTTTAGTGAGAACATTTCAGTTCTGCTCTCTAGGAAATTTCAATTATATAATATAGTGTTATCAACTCTAAACGCCACATTATACATTAGATACTCAGACCTTACTAGATCCTCAGATCCTAGACCTGAAAGTTTAAACCCTTTTACTAACATCTCCCTATTTCCACTACTCCCCCAGCTTCTGGAAACCACTTCTCTACTCTCTCCATAAGTTTGACTTCCTTTTTTTAGATTCCATTTATAATGATACCATGTTAAGTATTTGTCTTTCTCTGTATGACATTTCACTTACCATAATGTGTTCAGGGTCCATCCATGTTGTCACAATTGGCAGAATTTTCCTCTTTCTTGTGGCTGAATAATTATATATATTTATATAATATTTATATAATTAATATATATTTATATAATAATTATATATATTTATATATATATATTATATATATTACCATTATCTGGTGATATAAACTTAGGATGTTTCTACATATATATCTTGGCTATTGCAAATAATGCTGCAATGAACAAAGGACTGCAGATATCCCTTTGATGTTCTGTTTTAACTTTCTTTGAATATATACCCAGAGTAGGATTATTGGACTATATGGTAAATTCTTTTTCTTTATTGTTTAAAATATTACATACATCTCCTTTTTTCCCCCGATTGACCCCCTCACCACCACCACTCCCACCCCCGAGGGCAAGCCTCCACTACCCCAGTGTCTGTGTCCATTGATTATGATAATATGCATGCATACAAGTCCTTTGGTTGATCTCTAACCTCCCCTCCTCCCCTGCCCCTTATCTCTGGATCTATTTTTGGTCATCAGTTTATGTTGATCATTATATCCCACATGTGAGTGAGATGTGATATTTATCTTCCTCTGACTGGCTTATTGCAATTAGCATAATGCTCTCCAGTTCCATCCATGCTGTTGCAAATGGTAAAAGTTCCTTCTTTTTTTATAGCGGCATAGTATTTTATTGTGTAGATGTACCACAGTTTTTTTTAATCCACTCATCTACTGATGGGCACTTAGGCTGTTTCTAAGTCTTAGCTATTATAAATTGTGCTGCTATGAACATAGGGGTGCACATATCCTTTCTGATTGGTGTTTCTGGTTTCTTGGGATATATTCCTAGAAGTGGGATCACTGGGTCAAATGGGAGTTCCATTTTTAACTTTTTGAGGAAACTCCATACTGTCTTCCATAGTGGCTGCACCATTCTGTATATGGTAAATTCTTTACAATAAAGGCAGTTGTCCTTAGGAGATCAGGTCAGTTGTCATGTCCATTTAAAAAAGACTTCCCTGACTACCAGTTCTCATCCACACTCTATCCCACACCAACCCCAACTTGCACCCACAATACATTCGTAGAAGATCATATGCATTCCTTCGTAGCATATGGCAGTTATCCTATAGGGACGTCAGTGTCCCCATTCATAAAGGACACATTTAACGACTGGGAGGATATTAGGAGGTAATAAATCCTTTTGTAGATACGATGTATGTTTTGGTTGTATCCCCCTAGTCTATGCTCCATGAGGGCAGAGACTATGGATTTTGTTTGCTGTTGTATCCCTTTCACATTCTCAGCACAATACCTGGCATAGAGTAGATTGTCAACAAATACTGGATTAAATAAAGTTTTAAGGTTTAGATCTGGAAGGGAGGACATTTAGAGTCCTGTTAAATGTATGACCAAAAAGCCAATTCTTTAGCCCTGGCCAGTGTGCCTCAGTAGTTAGAGTGTGAGACCATGCACTGAAGGGTCCTGGGTTCAATTACCAGTCAAGGGCATGTACCTGGGTTGCAGGCTCGCTTCTTGTCCTCCTTCTGGGTGCATGTGGGAGACAGTCAATGTGTGCCTCTCTCACATCGATGTTCTCTCCCTCCCTCCCTCCCTCCCTCTCTCTGAAAAGCAATGGGAAAAAAAAATATTCTCAGGTGAGGATTAACAAAACAAAACAAAATTTTTTGAAAGCCAATTCTCTCCTTTCTTCTCTAGCTTTATTCTCATGGAGGTAATGACCGAACCCATCAAAATGCTACCCAAGATCCAACAGATCAACCCAACCTTGTCATTATAGCCTTCCTGCCAAACAGTGTTACATTTGGGGCTCCCAAGTTGGCACTGCCTGTCCTACATCTTGCAGGACCCACTATTTCTTATTTTCCTTGCAAAAACCAAATTCCGTGAATTTTCATTCTAATAATGCCTTTCTTTGCTTATCCTAAAATGGAAAATATCTGTTCTAGCTCACCCATACAGTTTTGTCTTTGAACTTTTTACATTTACATTATACTTATCCATTCCAGTCCCTCTCTTTTACATATGTGCATACATACATAACTTTTAAACTATGAGGATTTAATAATGTGTCTAAAGAACTTGTGAGATGATTATTTTTTAATCATACATACTGAAGCAGATAAATTTTCTCAGCTAATTAAAAAATGAAATAAAAAATAAATAAATAAATGAGATGATAAATTTTTTAAATCCTATTTATTTGATATTTAAAAATCAGATTATCAATTGATCACTTTTCTAGATACTATAGCCATCTTGATATGTTTTCATAATCTTGAAATAGAACAATTTATCTGGCCCTATCTGGAAAAAAGCTGATTTTTTTTTTTTTTACTTAAGCAACTTGTCTAATGGCACAGTTTTCTAAATATTTCATTTTCTGACTCTGAAAACACCTTTTAGTCATCACCTTTCAACATAGGGCCTCATATTGTTGGTTACTGGTCATTCGTTTCTTTAATCATTCATTCAGACAACCTTTATTTACCATCTGCAATATATCAAGAACAGTGCTAGTCTTTTGTGGACCTGGAGAACCCCTTAGTGAAATCAGAATCCCCCTTTGATCAGAGAATCTCCACTTTTATCCATTTTTTTATAAAATCCAAATTATCTAGTCTTTTAAGTGTGTTCTTTTCTTTTAAAAAAAAATGTTTTTATTGGTTTAGAGAGAGAGGAAGGGAGAGGGAGAGAGAAAAACCTTGATGTGAGAGAGAAACATCGATCTCCTGCACACCCCCTTCTGGGGATCTAGCTCACAACTTGGGCATGTGCCCTGACCAGGAACTGAACTGGTGACATCTTCATGCGCTGGAGGGTGCTCAATCAACTGAGCCACACTGGCCAGGGCAAGTGTGTTCGTTTCTTAACATCCAAATAAAATAAGCCCAAATTCCATCTCATGAACTGGAAATCTACTCACTTTCCAAATATTTCTAAGGATTCCCTGGATGTGCAGAGATGTCTTAGTTGATTCTTTTCTCCTAAAAATCTAAATGGCTGTTCCCTTTCCTGATCATCCCTGGATATAACTCTGACATGAGTTGTCCATGAGTTGTCCATGAGTTGTCCACTCCACCTGGGGTGGCAGGAACAGTCAGCTGCCTGCACTCCCCAAGGCAGCTTGCCAGCAAAACTTAGACTATTACAATAATGAACTTTACTGAATCCAAAGATATCCCAAGGAAATGATAATACAAAAAAGGAAAACAAAAAAGCAATATTTCTGCGTCTAGAAGGGGGTGGGGACCTTCAACCTCAGAAACTCATTCCCAGGCTTTAGCAGGTCCCACTCCACCTCTGCCACCAAGAGAAGCTGAACAGTCAATGAATTAAAATCTTGGGAATGAACCTCTCAAACCAAGGAAACTGCCCTTTTGTTTTGCAGTGATTCTCTTTGTCCTCACTCCATCTCTTCGGGCCATGCTTAGACCTTGCCTTCACATAACCTAATGGTTTTCTTAAACAAAAGGACATTTCTTTTTCTAAAATGAATTCTGACACAGTTCTTAAAATGAAGAAACATTTGCAGTTAACATTTTGCTACAATATTTGGTTCTTCCATGTACTCTCTACATCTATCAGATTCTGCTATGATTTTGTTTTAACAAAGATTCTTTACCCTCCATCCCCCCCCCCCCAAAAAAAAGGATAATTCCACAGAAATCATTGAAGGCTTGAGAACAGACCATGACCAGACTATGCTTAAAAAAGATTAACCTGCCTGAGGGGCCTTGCCCTGAAAAAGAGTTTACTTTTTAGACAACATAACTTTTTCATTTCTGGATGCTTTTAAATTATCTTTTCACTGATTCTAAAAGACTAGAAGGCAATCTTCTAGTGGGTTTTTTCAAATACAGTATTACTTTATGAACTTATGTGCAATAAACTCAACACTAAGCAAGGTCAACCCTATTTTAGTTGAACTGGTTCAGCCTAAATTAAGGACTTATTTCTTAAACAGAATTCTGTAGGAAAGAAAATGTTTTTTCCTATTTCTTTCCTAGAGATCTCCCTCCAGACAGCCACTTAGCCCTAATTAATAAGAGAGAAAAAAAGATGTAGTTTTATTCATATGCCTTATTACTTCATTTAAACCCTCTCATTATCACTCTACCTATACAATGTCAAAGCACCGGAATAGCCAGCAAGACTGAAATCACCTGGATATGTTGTTATGTACATTAAATGTAGATGTTGGATGAGTGACTACTTTTCATCTTTTACCTGGATATTTTGAAGCTTTGCAAATACCAAACCCAATAGAAATTCAACCAATGAGATTGAAACATAACTGTTTATATAGGGCCTGCTCCACCACCTTAGTTTTTTTTTTTGTTTTTTTGTGTTTTTTTTTAATATTTTTTATTGATTAAGATATTACATATGTGTACCCTCTACCCCCCCTCTCCCCGCTCACCCCCTCACCCCCCCGTTGTCCGTGTCCATTGGTTAGGCCTATATGCTTGCATATAAGTCCTTTGGTTGATCTTTCCCCCTTGCCCCCACCCTCCCCTACCTTCCCTCCAAGGCCCGACAGTCCAATCAATGCCTCTCCGTCTCTGGATCAGTCCTTGTTCATCAGTTTATGTTGTTCATTATATTCCACAAATAAGTGAGATCTTGTGGTATTTATCCGCTCTCCAGTTCCATCCATGCTGTGGCAAATGGTAAGAGTTCCTTTTTCTTCTTCCTCTTCTTAAAGAATACCTTTCAGCATTTCATATAATGCTGGTTTGGTGGTGAGGAACTCCTTTAGCTTTTTCTTATCCGTGAAGCTCTTTATCTGACCTTCCATTCTGAATGATAGCTTTGCTGGATAAAGTAATCTTGGTTGCAGGTTCTTGCTATTCATCTCTTTAAATATTTCTTGCCACTCTCTTCTGGCCTGCATGGTTTCTGTTGAGAAATCAGCTGACAGTCGGATGGGTACTCCCTTGTAGGTAACTGAGTTTCTTTCTCTTGCTGCTTTTAAGATTCTCTCTTTATCTTTTGCTCTTGGCATTTTAATTATGATGTGTCTTGGTGTGGTCCTCTTTGGATTCCTTTTGTTTGGGGTTCTCTGCGCTTCCTGGACTTGTAAGTCCATTTCTTTCACCAGGTGGGGGAAGTTTTCTGTCATTATTTCTTCAAAAAGGTTTTCAATATCTTGCCCTCTCTCTCCTTCTGGTACCCCTATAATTCTGATGTTGGTACGCTTGAAGTTGTCCCAGAGGTTCCTTACACTATCTTCATATTTTTTGAATCTCTTTTCTTTTTTCTTTTTCGGTTGGGTATTTTTTGTTTCTTTGCATTTCAAATCTTTGACTTGATTCTTGGGATCCTCTTGTCTGCTGTTGGAGCTCTGTAAAGTATTCTTTATTTCAGTCAGTGTATGCATAATTTCTAATTGGTCCTTTTTCATGACCTCCATGGTCTCACCATACTCCTTGAGGGATTCATTAAATTTATCGGCGGTTTCCATAAAATTCTTGACAAACCTTATAAACGTGGCCTTGAACTCTATATCCAGTCGTCTGGCCTCCTCCGTTTCTGCCAATTGTGACCTGTTTCTTTGTCTCCGCATTTTGGCTGCTTCCCTGTGTTGATAGAGTGGCCTGCGTGCCAGGTGTCCTGTAGGGCCCAGTGGCTCAGCCTCCCCAGTTACCTGGGGTGGACACTCTTGGTGCACTCTTGGTGCCTCGCTTGTTGTAGGATCACTGGGAGGAATTGACCTCCAGGCCAATTGGCTGTGGGAAGCAGCTGTGTCTGAAGTGGGAGAATGGTCCCCCTCTGACCACTGGGTACAGTGGCTCCTGGATCTAAGGAGGTGCTAATTCAGCCCCTGCCTGAGGCCACACAGCCGGGCCACGAAGAGGCTCAGCTGTGAAGCAATGCAAGCCGCTGCGGGGCCTTGGGCCTTCTCTTGGAAGTTCCGGGTCTGGCTGGCCCGGCTGCAGTTAGGTAATTATCAGGTTGCAAAGTTCTGGGGCATTCACATGCAAAAGCCTCTGCCGCAGCCCGGGTGGGGCGGGGTCTCAGGGAGTCAAAGGGCCTAGAAAGAAGCAATGGCTGATTCTCCGCGCCCGGCGCGTCTCAGTGTCCCGGCAATGGCTGCAAGCACCTCCGAGGGAAATCTGCCCCCAAGTTCGCCCGCTGCCGCCTGAGAGAGCAGCCTCTCCCTGTATGAGACCTGGGTCCCCAGAGACTTCCCAGAACCGGAGATCAGAGCAGTCGGGAGCTTGTGATTCAAAAAGACAGCCGCATCCTCAGGTGCCACCCCCTTTCCGCGCGCGCGAGCCGCCGCCGTACCTCTGCACTCAGCCTCCGCAGCTCCTCTGGCTCTCAGCGTGCTTTTCTTTTCTTCTAGTTGTAGAAATTACACTCAGCCAGCCTTCCTGTTGTTCTGGACGATGTTTGCTCCGTCCTTTGGGCTAATTTTCAATTGTTGTGTGGAGCGACTATTTCCCGGTGTTTATCTATGCCGCCATCTTAGTTTCTCTCCACCTTAGTTTTTTTAATGTGACTAAGAATGATCAAGGAACCAATATAAAAGTATTTAGTAATTTTTTGTGGTATCTCAATGTAGTTTTTATTGAATTTATTGGGTTTACATTGGATAATAAAATTATATAGGTTCCAGGTGTACAATTTCATAATACATCATCTATATATTATACTAGAGGCCCAATGCACAAAATTTGTGCAAGGGGCTCAGCCCTCGCAGCCCCAGCTTCATCTGGAAGGTTGTCTGGAAGGACATCCGGAAGGTCGTTCAGCTGTCTGGTCTAATTAGCATATTACACTTTTATTATTATAGATTGTGTATTCACCACCCCAAGCAAGTCTCCTTTCATCATTATCTATCCCCTCCTCTACCTCCTTCCCACCACCTTTCCCTCTGCTAATCACCATACTGCTATCTGTGTCTATGAGGTTTTTTTAGGGTTTTTTTGCTTATTTCTTTCACATTTTTCACCCAGCCCCACAACCCCTCTTCCCTGACAGCTGTCAGTCTGTTCTTTATGAGTCTGTTTCTATTTTGTTTGTTAGTTTATTTTGTTCATTATATACCACATATGAGTAAAGACATATGGTACTTGTCTTTCTCTGACTGGCGCATTTCACTTAACATAATGCTCTCCAGCGCTATCCATGCTGTTGCAAAGGGATATTCAGTAATTCTGGACGTGCTCTCTATGCTACATTATCTGTTAGTTCCATCTCTATCATTTGCTGCCAGGCCTTAACTTACTTACATTTATTCTCTTTAAAAAGAAAGTTAATATCTTTGTGAATATTAAAAAATATGCACATTTATTGTAAACAAAATTGGAAAATATAACAAAATAAATTAAAACTCAGTTGTGATCCTACACCCTGAGAAATGATCTATAATAATAAAAGCATACCATGCTAATTAGACTGGGCAGCTGAACGACCTTCTGGACATCCTTCCGGACGACCTTCCAGACAAACCTGGGGCTGCAAGGGCTGAGGCAAGCCACTTCACCTGCGAGGGCTGAGCCCCTTGCATGAATTTAGTTATAATCTAGTATATTTCCTTCCAACCTTTACATGTGTATGTGTGTGTTACATATAAATATGTATACCAGAGTCTAACATTGGTAATGCATTGATGTTATAATTTAAATTTCCTTGACTTAACAGTCTTTCATGATATTTTAAAGTCAACTTGATCTTTCCCCAATTCACAACCATCCTGATGAGCAAGTAGCTGAGGAAGCTCTGTTGAGTTTCATCAAAGTCCTAAACACTTAAGTCCAGCCTAAGCCTAGGCATTGCCTTTCCTTGAATAAGCCTGGACACTGAAGAACTCATCCCAAGATGTCAGACACAGAGACTTGGTCCGATAGCAGGGCCTAAGGCTTTGCAAGAGAGATGTCATCTGACTTCAGCATGGGGTCTATGGCTCAGAGTTGCCTTCTAGTTCATTTCTTATAGATTTTCACTCTGCATCTTAGGAAGCAGGTAGGGCTATAGGTCAAAGCAAACAGAAGTGCAGCTCACTAATATTCCTACATGACACTGGGTGAAAAGTAGTTCTCCTTTTGGACTCATGTGAAAAGCCTAACAGAAAGGAGGCAAGATTTACTTTTGCACATAACCCAACTTGACTTTGGTTCACTGAGGCCCCAGAAAATATTCTTGCACCTATGCACCTCTATTGGAGTCACCTCAAGTCAAAGACAGCTCAAGTGGAGGCATTGCAGACAGCTACTCACTAAAGGCAGTTTTAAAGACAGTGAAAACTCTGTCCGTGGTTTCCACCCATACCCCCATGGTGTTGAAATGCGAAAATTAAACTGGAATGTGTGGTTTTTCCTCTGGGCAGGATGCAAAGGTGATTTCCTGGGTTCTTATCCAGCTGTACTCAAAGAATGAAGCCACGGACAAAAGGTGGTATAGGAAAAGGTGGAAATTTATTGGGAAACAAGCACAGACTCCCACATGGGGAGGAGGAGAGAGACCTACCAAGTCCCTCTTTCTTAAGGTTCATAAAGGCTGCAGTTCTTTGTGTCCTAATATCCCCTCTGATTGGTCACTATAGCAGCTTCCGAGCTCAAACCCCATGTGGGGCTCCCCTGTTTTTCTCCCTTTTGTTTTTCTATTCCTTGTGGCCATACTCTTTATTCGGTGAATGGGTGGCTTCCTCTCCCTTTATTCTATAAAAGTGTACCTTTGGCAGCTCCCAGCCCCCTTATTCTGTGAATGTATGCCATCTGGCAGCTCCAGCTTTGCAGTCCTGCAGTTCTCCCTTGTGAGCCCCCTAATTCCTAAAACCTGCCTATTTTACCCCTAAAAACTCCTTTCAGTGTGGCTCCGTGGTTTAATGTTGACTTATGAACTCGGAGGTTATAGTTCAATTCCAGTCAGGGAATATGTATGGGTTGAGGGCTCGATCCCCATAGGGGGCATGCATGAGGCAGCTGATCAGTGATTCTCTCTCATCATTGATGTTTCTATCTCTCCCTCTCCCTTCCTCTCTGAAATCAATAAAAATATATTAATAAAATAAGTAAAGAAGAAAAAAATAATTTCCACCCACATAGCCAGATTAGGAGAGGACAGCAATCACAGGCAGCGCATAGTAGCTTGTTAATAAGCAAATATGAAATGAGCCATGGGATGGCTGTAAGCAGTGGGGATAGATAAGGAAGGCTTTTTAGGGAGAGGTCCTACATGAACAAACGAAAACAAGAAATACAGAAATACAGCTTATGTCCACAAGAGGGCGCACCCCTTGGCCCAAGGAAGCCCCTGTCTAGAATTTGCTCATCTTATATCAGCTACAGAAAATTTTATTCCTGACAATACAACAAATATTTTTTTTGTCTTCAGTAGATAAATGAATGCATACAGCATTCTATATGTATTCATTATGTATATACCTTAATACTATGAATGGTCTTTAATCCCTATCAAATAAACCTAATTATTTTTGCCTTTTCTGAAGCCAATCCCAAAGCCATTTCTTCTAGAATGAATTTAAACTTCCCTTGTTCTGGATTCTGGCCATGGAGAGGCACTAGATGAAACTCAGAGTTGAGGCTTCCTTCTGTCCACTCACTGGGGGATTTATTGTTATTCCCTGGAAAGCCAGAAAGAGAGAACAGAGCAGAATGTGTCTATAATAAACCCATTTCCCAAGTTCTCTTTTTAAAAGACAAATACTGTACTACTTGCTTCAACCCTGAATAAATAAGGAAACAGAAAGACTAATGTTCTTTCAGTCGTTTGAGTCATCTGTGAATTAAATGATTGTGAAATAGTAAGTAAGGGAACACATTTAATGATGAGCAGCATGAGGTGAACTTTGTACAGTGATTGTACCCACAGGCTATAGTTGTCTCATCACAGACAATTTTAGCTGAACTTCTCTGAAAGATAAATAATGCAAATTCAGTCTTCATCATTGAAAAAAAATGTTTGATGCTGAGTCAATTAACCTGTCAGGAGATGACGCTGATGCTGATGCTGATGCTGATGACGACACTCTCACAGAAGGATACTCTGTGCCATATGCTCTTCTAAATGTTTTATTTGAGGAACTCATTTAATCCTCACAACAATCCTATGGAATTAGTACTGTTATTATCTCCAGTTTACATGGAGAGGTTGAAAAACTTGTCAGGGCATCATATAAGTGGTGAGCCAGAGTTCAAACCACATATCTAACCTTAAGGTTAGCAACATGCCAACATCTAAATCAAAAGTATTGATATTGTCAATACCTTGATATCGTCAATTTTTCAGAATTTTGAATTTGCTTCAATTGGCTGAATTGTTTTCTTTTCCTCTAAGCAACTTAATCATAATGAATAAAGGCATTACATAAAAGGCAAAACACAAATTAAATAGATTTTACAAATTGAATCATTTTTTATTCCTTGATAACTGAAGTTCAGTTAAGATTCAAGCATTTGCATTCTGTATGGCACAGCTCAATATTTATTGGGATGAGATTTGTGCTGTGACTAAGCCCATTTTCCAGAATAAGGGAAAAAAGTTATAGGTTTGAATTAGCCACATGTCAAGTTTTTGGAACAAAATCTATTTTTATGTTCTTGTTGGGAATTAAATCTGTGGAAGGCAGGGCATCATTTTCTCCCCTTCCTTCTGTTTCCCATTAGCATGGGGGGGGGTCTTTCAGGGCAGGGTCTGTGTGTTTAAGCAGCCACCCTGCTCACAAGCACCTGACAGCAGCTCACTGGCCCTCCTGATTTCCACCTCCTCACCCCTCTTTCACAATTTTTTTCTATAGCCATGTATGCATAACATAATTGCCTTTTCTATGAGCAAAAAAGTAATTGAAAAATTCAGTCTTTTTCTTTTTTCTAATAATTTTACTAGGTAACAACTCTCATTGATGATTTTACTAAAAGTGATTCAATGTACATGTAGCAGTCATTCTACTCTGAGGACATGGCAATAGCAATATGAATGGCCCCAAAATACAACCAACTGGGTGCTTTTGGAGGACAGAGGCCATGTCTTATACCTGCGATGCCCAGGATCTAGACATCTGGAGTTATCAAAAATGTTAATTAGATTGAATTGACCTAAAATGTGAAACTAATAAACAGGTGAGGTTCTTTGCACTGGCAAACTTGAATCTGGTGGCTAGTTATGCCTCCTAGTTAATGGAGAAGGTTAATATTTATAACTAGAGAAAGAGAGGGAGAGAGGAGAAAATAGGGGTAGAGTGAGATGGTTGTGGGCTCCCAGATAGGTGGTAAACATGAAAAGAGCTGAAGCAGGGCAGAGAAAAATAACATGGGAGATTCTGGAACACTGGAAGCAGTGCCACCACCAATAAGTTTGTGCCAGATGTGACTCTATCCCACCTGTCTCAGGTCATTAGGACTGCTATAACAAAATGCCAGAGACAAGGCAGCTTAAACAACAAACATTTATTTCCCACAGTTCTGGAGGCTGGGGAGTCCAAGATCAAGGCACTGGCAGATTTGGTGTCTAGTGAGAGCCCCCCTTCCTGGCCCAGAGTCCACGCCCTTTCACTGTGTCCTCACATGAATGAAGGGGAGAGAGGGCTCTCTGGGGTCTTTTTTATAAGGCCACTAATCCCATTCATAAAGACATCACCCTCTTGACCTGAGGATCTCCAAAAGGCCCCACCTACTACTGCCATCACTTTGGGGATTAGGTTTTCAACATATGAATTGGGGGTG
Organism: Myotis nattereri; assembly: GCF_964212035.1. Taxonomy (NCBI): domain Eukaryota; kingdom Metazoa; phylum Chordata; class Mammalia; order Chiroptera; family Vespertilionidae; genus Myotis; species Myotis nattereri. Next base: position 27,096,144 of record NC_138086.1, on the reverse strand, counting down.
GGAAGACACAGATACTCAATCCCTAACACACTCCTATTCAGGTTTCAGTCCTGGACTAAAGCAGAAGAATGTCTGATTGGCTCTTTCCTCCTCAACACCTCAGCACTCTCCTCTCCTTTATATTCTGCCTCAAATTTGATATCTGTTAGATTATTACCAGTTGAGTTTTTAAAGTATAGGTTTAAAATTACCAGCTCAATCCATTTTTATTAAGATACACCCAGAGAGCAGGAATCTCAAGAAAGTATCTATATATTCCTTATGTAAGCAATACAATGAGTACACATCGAGTACGAGTAATTAAGCAGTTTGGAGCCAGGAGCAGGGCAGGTTTGTAAATTGGATTTGACTCATAAAGCCTGTCACCAGCAAAATGTTACATTCATCTTAGTGCTGGAAACACTCTCCTCTTTTGTGGACTCCACATTGCTCTTCGGTGTTTGATGAAAATTCACTAGCTTCATAATCTGTGAATACGATCTCAATAGAAACAAAGTCTAAGAGCCTATGTCTGGGTTATAATTCCCAGAACTTGAAGTTCTTGAAATTCTTTATTGCTTCCTATCTTTCCCTCCCCTGCCTGACACTTGGCATAAAAGCATATAACTGACCCAAAGGAGGATGAATTGATTTATTATAAGATATGAATTTTGTTTGCCTTTTTATTCTTAAACTAAATATTTCTCCTTTCCTCTCTCTTTATTTTGACATTTTTTATTATGGAATACAACTTACATAAATAAGTATAATGTTTATACACATACATACAGTTTAAAGATAATAAGACATACACACCTGTATAATTTAGCTCTCTTTCTGTTGCAGAAGACCAAAGAAAAACCAAGCAACACTTTAGAGAAAAGGAGTGACACTATTTATGCCGGCGGACTCAGGGAATAGCTTTCCAAACCTGAGTAAAGTAACTTGCAGGGGGCTTCTCTTTTATATCTTACTGGGGTCTTTGTCCCGCAAATATGGATTATGCTTCCGGTCCTTTTCTCAGGCCTTGCAAGAAGGCCCCTAGGTGTTGGGGGTCTCCAGGCCATATCTCATGGTCTGGCCTGGCGCTAGCGTTAATAACCCTCCCTCTGGGGCAGTGCACTGTTCACAGTTTTATGGCCTCTGTAACAGGTTCTGCAAGACCAGTTTCTGGGAAAGAGGTAGTGACTTAATTATAGGTTATCAAGAATGTACACTGAGCTTGCTGGCATGGATTCAGATTGCTAGCCCTCCCCCCACCCCCCCCACCCCCGCCCCAAATATCAGGGTTACATTGGAATTAGCCTTTTAGCCTCCTCATTTCCCTCTTAATGGAATTTTCAAAATGCTTACTGGACTATCTGGGAAATAAAAATGAAAATATCAAGTCCAAAGGAGGAGGGGAAGAAATGCATTTTAAAGCCACCTAAGAAATAAAGTTAAGAACAGTTTTTAATACTAGAGAATTAAAATAGACCCTAGTGGCCTGTTTTGACTTTACCCTCCTTTCTTTTTTTATTTTCTCTCTTCTTCTTCCTCCCTCTTTTTTTCTCCTCTATCTATCTCCCCTTCCCCTGAGCCTTAAGTGACATTAGACAGTGAACAATCCACAAGGCAGATAGTTCTCTGAAGAACAGTTCTGACAGCTGCTAACAAGAGACTGGACCAACAATTCCAAGAAAGAGATGAAGACCTGACATCGTCTCCCACAGTTCCAACCACACATTTTATAGCCGTTTCAGTGAAAGAGAACTGCCGCCTGGGACAAGATCCCATCACATACCTGACTCTTCTGCCCATCGCTGAATAGAGCCTTTAACCTCTATTTGAGTTGCCTGAACTCTTTCCTTGCAAAGTTAATGTCCAAACACCCATATTTCACCACCCCATCTTTACTTGCACTCAGAAGGATGCTCAGCTTTCCTTCAAGGCTGGGCTTGCCCTCGCCCCAAGGTGAATTTCTCAGCAGCCACTAGGCTCTGCCGGTAGAGGACAGTGGAGAGGTTAGAACTACACAACATCCTGTCACCACCCCCAACGCCCCCCCTAAAAAAAAAAACTGTTGCCCCACCGTGTCTGGCATCATTGGAATTTTACCAACTTCATCTTTGGAAATTGCCTACCATGAATCCTTTCACTCACTCCTCCAACAGACTTTTTCTCTCCATGTCTCCCTGTCACCCAGAAAGAAAAGCAACCATCTGACAGGAACGCTTTGGGGCAGAATGGATTGCTGGTGGTCCCATGTGAGCACTGGCTGGCCAGTGATGGTGACACACACACACACACACACGCACACGCACACACACGCACACACAGAAACAAAAAAGCAGAATCAGAGAATAGATATGGTTTCCTGCATTCACAGAGTTCATGGCACTTTGGAGGTTATCTAACCAAATTCCTGCATTCTACTGGTAAACAGCTGAAACCCAGAGTGCTGAACTGACCTGCCCAAGGTCACAGAATGTCAAGGCTGAAATTAGAGCCTGATATCTGTCCCATTGATTATTATTATAATAATACTGGTTGTGTATTAGTAATTATAATATAACTGTAATTTGTATTGAGTATTCACTATGTGCCATGCACTATTCTACAGACTTTACATATATTATTTAATTCATTAATCCTTACCAACTCCTCATGTGATAGTGTGATAGCCATCATTAGTTTTTCTATTTTACAGAGGAAGAAACAGAAACTCAGAGAAATGAAGGAACAGCTAGTGGGTGGTAGGGCCAGAATTTGATTCCAGGAAGTCTTATTTCAGACCTGGAACTTATAAAACCCCTGACATTTTTGCTGCTCTGGGATAAAATGAAATCACGACAGTGAAGTTCATTTTTCTCAAAACTAGATTTACTCCATTTAAAATAAGATCCTTTAGTTTTAGTATATTCTGTACTTATTTTAGGATATATTTTCAAAAAGCCCTTTCTTTTATGAGAAAATAGTAAGAATACATGGTAGGTGTTTTATGAATTTTATTTTTTAATAAAAATGTGTATTGGAAGTTGTTTATATATATGAAATTGCAGAGTCTGGAAAGCACTTCCTTGCATTTTCTGCCTCCTTGTAGGAATTTCGAAAGAACACTCAATTGCTTTCATCCTTTTTCTGCAGGGTTCTCTTGGACGAGGGGTGGGGTGGAGAATCACTAAAATTTATTATGTACCTTGCCTGTCAAGGCTCATTTGATTACAAGTAAAGAACTTCAGTAAAGGCCCAGCCAGCGTGGCTCAGTTGGTTGAGCATCAGCCTATGAACCAGGAGGTCAGGGTTCAATTCTGTGTCAGAGCACATGCCCAGGTTGCAGGCTCGATCCCCAGTAGGGGGCACAGGAGACAGCCAATCAATGATTCCCCCTCATTATTGATGTTTCTATCTCTTTCTTCCTCTCCCTTCCTTTCTGAAATCTATAAAAATATAATTTTTAAAAAGAACTTAAGTAAAAAGGAGTATATACTAGTTAATTCAGCTGAAGCATTTGGTAATTTAAATTATGTCTTAAATTATACTTCTTGGTTTTGCCATTTACCATCTACTGGCTTAATTCTGAGGCTCCCTCGAGGCAAAATGGTTCACAACAGCTTTAGTCTTTCACTATGTTCCAGTTCAGAGGGGAAGGTGTCTCTCTCTAGCAGCTCTCACCTTGGATTGCACTTCAATTGGACTAACTTATTCCCTGAAGGAGTCACTACAGCAGGGGGTAGGTAGATAAGCTACTCATCTAGTTTTGTTTTGTTTTTTAATTTCTAATTTTGCAATTACAGTTTTTATTCAATATTATTTTGTGTTAGTTTCAGATGTATAGCATAATGGTTAGAGAGTCAGATACTTTACAAAGTGATCACTCTGATATTTCAAGTAACCACCTGGCACCACACATAGTTATTACAATATTTTTATTATATTCCTTATGCTGTACATTACATCCCTGTGGCTATTTTGAAACTACCAATTGGTACTTCTTAATCGCTTTTTCACCAGCATCCCCAACCTGCCCTCCCCTCTGGCAACCATCTCTGTATCTATGAGTCTGTTTCAGTTTTGTTCATTTATTTTGTTCCACATTTAAGTGAAATCATATGGTATTTGTCTTTCTCTATCTGAGTTATTTCACTTAGCATAATGCCCTCTAGGTCTATCTACTCTGTTGCAAATGGTAAGATTTCCTTCTTTTTTATGGCCACTACTCATCCAGTTTTGAATTATATGTTCTTCTCCTGAAGCTTGTCGGAGAATCAGCTTTCTGGCAGCACTCCCTCCGAAGCAGGAGGATTGCTCTCAAACAGGAAAACTAGATACTGTTGCCCAAAGATTGGATGCTTGGTGGTCATGCCAGCAAATGTTCATTATTCACCTAATAGAGGTCATTCACTGGGCTGTATGCTACTCACTCATCACCGCATTAAACTCTCATAATTATCTTACCAGGCAAATAATTATTTACCAGTGAAAAAGCTGAGGTTCAGAGAAATCAAGAAACACATAGAAGACCAAACTGCTAGTAACTGAAAGATCCAGGAATCAAACTCTATTTTAACCAACTTCAAAGCCCAAGCTCTTAATTTTTTTCAATGATAGTTTACATCCATTATTATTTTGCATTAGTTTCATTTGTTTAATTCTTTAATTTATAATTTGCATATCCTACCCACCCCATTACCATTAAAACTGAAAATAAAATTAGCCACCCTGTGTATCTCAACTATGGCTTGGCCTGGGGCCTCAGTAGCCACCCTTCTTGAGCACACTTCTACAGAGGGGTCAAACACTAGAGATTGTTGGCTCCTTCCCTCTCTCATTGCACCAAGAATAAGAATTCTTTAAATATTTATTCCTGTTCTCACCACAGTTGAAAGCGCTAAGACAAGAGACACTGATTATGTCCCACCTCTGGGTAGGGGAGAAAATAGAGTCCAGAACAATTCTAGAGGGATGTTCATCAAATAAGAGAACAGTGTTTCTTCTAAAGTTGAGCTAGAATTTAACCAAGTGTTAAGCACCTGGCATCCATACCTCACAGAATAGGCCCTTTAGTCTTAAGAAAGAAACTTGCCTACCTAAATGTCCAAGAAGTGCATTGGAAGAAATGAATTTCACCACTAATATAGTCCAGAACAGTTTCTTGATTCGTCCTACAGCAAGCACAGTAATGACAATCAATCCACAACAGTTCCAGGAAACTGTTCTCTGAAACAGCAAATCTGTCCAAGCTGAATCAAGTGTCCAGAGTTGTCAAGTGTTTAAAACTTCATGCAAATCTACAACAAAACCATCATCTGCAGCTTCAGACACCACTAGGCATCTGGACTCGGGTCATAAACAAGGTTGCTTTAATAACATATACAGTCATGGCTGACTTTCTTATGGAAGGGATCTGAGATCACTAATCTCCAGATTGAATTAATATTTAAAAAATAATTTTTATTATTTTATAAGAAAAATGTTCACATTTGAGAAAAAACTAATAGTCAAAAAAATAAAAATAATTACAGATTTTGTATTAATATAAAAACAAACTAATCATGTAAATCTCAGTTATCACCTAAATAGCAGGTCGGATAGTACATGGCCTTACGTGGACAAAGTTCACTTTTGTGCCTCACTCAGCCATCAAGCCACACACCATCATCTCCTTGTGGCTCCGGAAAGCAGATATGGGTTCACTTCTCCTCCTCACCTCTCCTCTCTAACCCCAGTGTCTCTGAGCATAGATAGTAACTATGCTTATGGACATTTTACTTCTAGTCTCACAGGTTCCCCTCTCCTCAACTTCCATTTTTTTTCATGGCCTGAAGAAGAGAGTCCCAGCTTGAATCTAAAGTCTGGTCACCACCAAGTTCGGCTATGTGTGAGCCTGTCTGGTAAACTAATGGGGGCTATAGCAAAAGAAGAATTGAGAAAAGAAAGACTAAGCACATCTGGGAGAGAGCAGACAGTCACAACAACTTTGGTCCAGGGTTTAAAGTCTTGACTCTTCAAAGGGTCCTGAGCATGGGCAGGAGGGGCCATGCCTCCTCCGAGACAGCAGGAATGGTGGCAGTTCCCAGCAGCAGGGACAAGGTCCCTAGTGGAGAGTGGGGTTTGGTTCTCAGTGGACTTTCCTGGTATCTCAAGTCACGTCTAAGCAATGTGGCCGGAGCAGGGCAACAGGGGCTGGATAGCTAGAACTATATGGCAACTAACCAGAGCCTGATCAGACACTGGGCTGCAGTGTACAGGGACTCTAAAATACCTGTGTAGGGAGGAAAAAGCAGGGGACCATCAGCCTCTATTGGGTACTAGCAGAACAAGGATTACGTAAAATGAGGGTATCAACTGTGAGCAATGATATGATTCTAGCTAATGAGGAAAAGAAACCTTGCCCCCACCTCCAAACCCCTGCCCACAACCCTCACCAACAGCAAGTGAAGACTCCAAAAGACAAAAACAAAAGACCCACTGCCGAACAGGACATCCTTCCCTCCTCCTTGGAGGTTCAGCATGCTACTGCTGCTCACCTCCTTCCTACTCAAGCTCCTTTCTTATAAGGTGGCTTCCTCCCCACACTGGCTCCTACCCTCCCACCCCTGCATCTCAGAGCACAGGCTTCCAAGAAAAGGCTGCAGCCTCTCAATCTCATTCCAGCGCATGCCCCTGAAAGGTAGACTTAGAAAGCTCTGGGCTCCCTTGTTCTGGTCCCTGCAAATCCCAAACTCAGGATTTGGGTCCTGCATATTATTAAGAGCATTCCAACATTTCCAATGTGGACAGTTTATAGAGGAGTTTTGACTTTTAATGAGGTTATTAAATGGAATTATTATTTTTTCAAATCATTTCAGTCATGCTTTGTCAAATAGCCCTATCCTACTCCCTACCAACGTCCTCTTGGTACATTTTCTAGATAACCAGTCACTCGTGATTATAATACTAACTAGAGGCCCGGTGCACAAAAATTTGTGCACTCGGGGAGGTCCCTCAGCCCAGCCTGTGCCCTCTCACAGCCTGGGACCCCTCAGGGGATGACCACCTGCTGGCTTAGGCCCACTCCACGGGGGATTGGGCCTAAGCTGGCAGTCAGACCTCCCTCTGGCAGCCCAGGAGCCCTTGGGGGATGTCCACTTGCCAGCGGCGACCAGGCCTAAGCTGCCGTCGGACATCCTTAGCACTGCTGAGGAGGCAGGAGAGGCTCCCACCATCACTGCTGTGCTGGAAGCCATCAGCCTGGCTTGTGGCTGAGCAGAGCTACCCCTGTGGGAGTGCACTGACCACCACAGGGCAGCTCCTGCATTGAGCATCCGCCCCCTGGTGGTCAGTGTGTGTCATAGTGACCAGTCATTCCCAGTCATTCTGCTGTTAGGGTCAATTTGCATATTACCCTTTTATTATATAGGATAGAGGCCTGGTGCATGGGTGGGGGCCGGCTGGTTTGCCCTGAAGGGTGTCCCGGATCAGGGTGGGGGTCCCGCTTGGGTGCCTGGCCAGCCTGGGTGAGGGGCTGAGGGCCTTTTTCAGACTTGCCATACCCCCTTCAGAGTGGGGGTCCCCGCTGGAGCGCCTGGCCAGCCTGGGTGAGGGGCTAAGTGTCATTTTCAGGCTGGCCACACTCTCTTCAGGGTGGGGGGGTCCCCGCTGGGGTGCCTGGCCAGCCTGGGTGAGGGGCTGATGGCTGTTTGCAGGCTGGCCACGGCCCCCAGCCACCCAAGCTCCCAGTGGAGGCTGGCTGGAAGCAGGTATCTGGGATTTATTTATCTTCTATAATTGAAACTTTGTTGCCTTGAGTGGAGGCCACAGCCAGCCAGGGCAGGTAGGAAGCTAGGCTTCCTCCATCGCCGGGGCAACCAAGCCTTCTGCTTGCTCCAACTCCGTGGCTGCCGGCTGCCATCTTGGTTGGGTTAATTTGCATATAGTTGCTCTGATTGGCTGGTGGGCATGGCTTGGGGTGTAGCAGAGTTATGGTCAATTTGCATGTTTCTCTTTTATTAGATTAGATAATCACTCCTATTAAACAGGCTAATATTTCAGCTGATTGTGGAAATTATCCATCTTCCCATCTTCAAGATAGTTAGACCCATAGTCATGGGCTCTTGGAGTGAAGAAGGAACATGGTTTGACTCTGCAATAACTTCTCCCCTCTCTCTTTTTCAAGTCTGGTTTCTCTGGCCCCATAAGGGCAATGAGGAGAAATAAGTGAGGGCAGCAATCATGTTTATGAGGGTAGATGTCCTGACCTCTCGGGCTCTTCATGATTTTCTTGAGGTTATGCTCAACTGTATCTTGTCCCCAAGTCCTGAGGATGCCCAGAAATAAAGGGAATCCCTGTCTCTCATTTGTTCCATTGATTGGTTGCCTCCTATATGCACCCCAACTGGGGATCAAAGCTAAAATTTAAGGATGTGTCCTGACCAGGAATTGAATTCACAACCTTTTGGTGTATGGAATGATGCTCCAACCGAGTCACCCAGCCAGGGCACTCCAGCCCTTTCTTTGGGTTGGGTGGTGCCTTGCTTGGCCCAGTGGCTGCCTGGGCAGTACTATAATTCTGCCCCTCACATCATCTCTGTGTGGCCCCTTCTGTGCCCTCAGAGGGTCACAGGGGACTAGGATGTGTGTGGTCCCATCCTGTTCTTCTTCAGCACCTCATTCTCTGGCCCCTTCTTAATCTATAAGCCTCCCTGCTCAGAAATCTCCAGACTAGGAGTGGCCAGGTCTCCTTGTTTCACACACTTAAGGAGTCATATGCCAGGCTCACCTAAGATGTTCTTGTCCTACTGTGCACCACTCCAATGTCAACACAGGGTAAGCCTGCAGGTTCTGGAGATCAGTATACACCTGTCAGGGAGAAGATACAGGCCATTCCTTTCAGGTGTCCCCAGCCCTATGACTGACCCCCTCAGAGGCCCTTCACTTGGCTCCTGGGGAGGAGAGAACCTCCCATGTGGAGGAGATGGGACAGGGAATATGGTGATGGGGTGGGTTTAACCACCTCTTAGTAATCAAACCCAAACAGCCCCAATGGAGGTGACTCTCTGGGATGAGCACTTGGCTGTGATTGTCTTCAGCTTTATGCCTTTGCTGTAATTCCAGCACCGAAGGGCAGAATCATTCTCAATACCCTGCTACCAGGTTCAGTGGGTCAGTAAGAACCAAACTATGTGAAGAAACTCTGCATGGTGCCAGTTCTCTCTGCCATCAAGCAGTCACATCTCAACCCTCCACCTAGAGGGACCTTCCCACTTAGGGATAAACCTCACCCATGTCAGTTGGCACAACTCCAGTAAGACCTCAACCATTTAGGGAAGACTTAACCGTCATTGGTTTGTGAATCCACGTAACAATATGTTTCACACAATCACTTAACATCTAGAGACAATACAAGTAATGTACACAGGCAGCAACATGACTTACAACACCATTTCTTATTTTTATAACCTCAGTTCACAGATTGGGAAATTGAAATAAATCCCCAAATTGCACAAAACAGAGTCAATCACCTGAGATGTCCAGTAACTTGAAGCTGTTCCAAAGCTCAGTGAAGAACAATTCTTTTGCCGAAACCGGTTTGGCTCAGTGGATAGAGCGTCGGCCTGCGGACTGAAAGGTCCCAGGTTCGATTCCGGTTAAGGGCATGTACCTGGGTTGCGGGCACATCCCCAGTGGGAGATGTGCAGGAGGCAGCTGATCGATGTTTCTCTCTCATCGATGTTTCTAGCTTTCTATCTCTCTCCCTTCCTCTCTGTGAAAAATCAATAAAATATATTTAAAAAAAAAAAAAAAAAAAAGAACAATTCTTTTTTTTGTCCCTAAACAAAAGTTCTAAACTACCTTCCCACTGACATTTCTTGCTAATTTTACCTAAAGGTTATTGGAAGTCATCCAAACTCAATCTACAAACCAGAAAGAAATTTCATGTTAATGGTAAGTCTGATACGTCCTGGTCATGAATTTAACTGGCCATTTGTTAAGTTGCAGTTCATTGCACAGAGTAAAGGCATTTTCCCCTGAACTGTTCTTTCATTTTAAATATATCATTTTAGGGAATTTTATAGTCTGGCATAATCTGACACATAGAAAAGTGTGTGAGTGCTTAAAATATTTCAGACACCAAGTTGGTTACAAATACACAATAGGCGTCTTATTTATCTAAAAATAAACACAGAAGATCAGAATCTTTTGTTTGCATATAGCAAATAATTTTCTTAGCTTTTCTGACACACTTGTAGCCATTCTGTTGATAATCTGCAATTAGAACATGATTCATTTGCCCGTGACAGTAATGTGAGGGCCCCTATTTGTGTCTCCTTTAGCGACCTCCTAAGGAGATGTAAATGCAGCCTCTAAATTAGAGTATAAACCCACCCCCTCAAAGGATGCTTTTAGAAGCCTAGGTTTTGCTTCCTGAAAAATTGTGTGCGAATGAAGGCAGTTATGGGTAAAATCCTGGGCCCACAACATAGCAAGGTTAGCCTCATACTGTGTCACTCCCTAAGCTGCAGCACAAAAGTGGCCAGCAAATATTTCATGAACTTGTGTGTGCTGTTGCTGCTGTTATTGTTGTTGTTTGCCCTATGTTACAGCCATAGCAAGGTGGGTGCTTAGCACCAGATAATTTCAAAGTACACTGAACCACTGCTACAACTATGCTGGGTATATGCAGAGAAATGGGATAGAAAGGCACGAAATCCTGACTCCTAAACACGACCAGTTCGAAGTTGCAATCAAATAAAAGTTGCAATAAAGTATTTCTTTCCCTTTATATACCTGTAAACAGTAGCATTTATTTATCCTGGACCTGAGGGTCAAGAACGAAAGTTGATTGGATAGATTAGGCCCCTAAAATGAAGGACAGTCAAGCTCGAGTAGGATGGACTTTTTTCCCACTCTGGTCACTGGGAACCATTGAAGGTTTGGGTGCAGTGATGGGATACTTTGGGAAGACCAGTCAGCCAACAATAATAGGGTGGATCATACAGGGAGAAGATAGGTAGACGAATTAAGGGGCAATTAGGGTAGTCCAGAATTGAGATGACAATAGCAGCAGCCCTGGGAATGAAAAATAATTGTAACCACTGAAGACAAACAAGTTATTGAAGGAACAAGGGTGGAAGATTGAAAGTTGAAGTCTCAAGCAGGTCAGAGAGAAACAAGGAAGTTGGGAACAGAAGGAATCTGAAAATAAGAGAAAACAATTTTGACATGTGTAATGTGAGGTTACTTTGGAACATCTAAGGAAAAGGTTTACGAGGGAGTAGGAAATATGAGCCTGGAGATCATCAGAGAAGACAAGATGTACCAGAATCAGAGCTTTCCTGTTCTCAAAGTTCAGAGAGGATTTAGAAATAGGTCATTAGTCACGGGACTCAGGTCTTGAAAGCAAAAGTTATGTATATCTTAATCATCGTTTTCACTGCCAAGACTTGGCAAAGTTTCTGGCACATAATAGATGCTCAATAAATGTTTTTTTAAGCAGTACAAAACAGTCTGAAGTGTATTCAGAGGAAACAGAGACTCCGAATATAATTTTTGGCCAAATTCATAGTTTTGGCTAATATATGACCTTTTTGCCTTTAATGGTGTGAAACCCAATAGAAGCATGTGAACAGACAGAGGGAAACTCAGAGACCCAGGGGGAGCCACAGGACGACAGGTGAGAGCCAGTGCAGGTGCTGGCAGAGAGGAGGGAGCCAGGAGCTGCAGGTGTCCTGGCGGAGCAGCTGAAAGAGGAAGGAGCAAGTGGGATCCCACAACCCTCACTACACAAGGTCTGAGTCCTAATGGAATGCTGGGGGAATCTCTATGAATGAATTAGAATAAATTCTGAATACTAGATTTATGTTTTTAATAGAAATACAAATGTACAAACATTGATACTTAGAAAAAAAACTAATTATTTACATCTCTTGGACAAATGGGTCCTAATCTATTACAGCATCATTCATTGTTCAGACATGGAATAAATATTACCTCATACACTGTACTACTATTATTCAAATATGTAGAGACAATGTTAAAAAGTGCAAATTTTATGCCAAAAAGTCAAACTCATACTAAATATTTAGGAACCAATAGTTTGGGCTTTTTACAACACCAAGTCCATTATTTTTTCTAAAAATTTTTAATTTAATGGTGGATAAGTTCAAAAGTACCATAAAATTCTTTTCAAAATGGAATCAAGATGAAACGTAATGTTGTATCCAATTTAAATGTGTCCATTTATTAAATTATATTTTAACTAGGGGCCCGGTGCACGAAATTCGTGCACTGGGTGGGGGGCGGGGGGGAAGAGTGTCCCTCAGCCCAGCCTGCCCCCTCTCACATACTGGGAGCCCTCAGGCATTGACCCCCATCACCCTCCGATCGCCTGATCGGCCCCTTGCCCAGGCCTGATGCCTCCGCCAGAGGTGTCAGGCTTGGACAGGGGACCCCCATCTCCCCCCGATCACTGGCTCTGGCCCCCGCCCAGGCCTGAGGCCTCTGGCCCAGGAATCATGCCTGGGCAGGGGACCCCCATCTCCTTCTGATCGCTTGCTCCACCCCCCGCCCAAGCCTGACGCCTCTGACCCAGGCTTCAGGCCTGGGCAAGGGAACCATCATATCCCCCCAATCCCCGGCTCCGCCCCCCACCCAGGCCTGATGCCTCAGCCAGAGGAGTTGACCCTCATCACCCTCCGATCACCAATCACCGGATCAGCCCCTTGACCAGGCCTGAGGCCTCCGGCAGAGGTGTCAGGCCTGGGCAGGGGACCCCCAGCTCCCCGCGGTTGCAGGCTCTGCCCCTGCCCAGGCCTAACGCCTCTGGCCTAGGCGTCCGGCCCAGGCAGCGGGGACCTGCAGTGGCAGCGGGAGGCGCCGCGATCGTGGGCTTCGCTTTAGGCCCAGGCAAGGGACCCCTAGCTCCCGGGACTGCCAGCTTCGACCGTGCCCAGCTCCCATCACTGGCTCCACCCCTACTTCCTGCTATCACTGGCCAGGGCGGAAAAGGCACCTGATTCTCCGATCATGGCTGGGGGGCAGGGCAAAGGCGGCCCCAGGGCCGCCTTTGCCCTGCCCCCCAGCTCTTAGCTCCCCCCTGGGTTTCCGATCACTGTCAGTGGCAGGGGGCTTCTTCCTGCTTTCCCTTTTGCCTCCCTGCATTGTGCCTACATATACAAATTAGCCACCATCTTGTTGGCAGTTAACTGCCAATCTTAGTTGGCAGTTAACTGCCAATCTTAGTTGGCAGTTAATTTGCATATAGCCCTGAGTAGCCAATGAAAAAGGTATCGCCGTACGCCAATTACCATTTTTCTCTTTTATTAGTGTAGATTGTATAATATTAATTGTATTATATTATTAGTTTATTAAATTTTAATGTGAATTAAAAAATTAAGTGTAAATACTTTATCATATTTGTTTAAAAATCACTTTTTGTCTTCTTTAAAAGGTAGGGCTTTCACCTACTGTACTCCTCTCTCCTTCCTACAAACAACAATGATATGTAGCATTGTTATCTGTATTTAATATTTTCACATATGGGGTTTATTCAAAACCATCATATTATGTTCTGTGGGGTTTCTAATACTTAAGTAAGTGATAGTAGACTGTATGGGTCCAACTTGCCTTTTGTACTCAATGTTATGTTTCTGGGATTTAATTCATTCATTTTAACTGCTGTATAGTACCCCATTGAACAGCTGGAGTTTATTAGCCTGCTCCCTTATTTAGGGTTAGATTTTTTCTTCCAATTTTTCTTTCTATTGTAAACATTGTTGCAATGAAGCTCCTTGCACATCTTGTGCATATATGAAAATGTCTAGGCTGAATTTCTGGATGTAAGATTATACATATTTTATAGAATATTAAAATTAGAAGCTCTGCCTGAGATCCTAAAACAATAGATACCAGTTATCAAAGTGAGATGCCAGAACAACATAAAATATTCCATGGCACAATCTAAAAAGTGGTTTCACTGCTCTTACACCCTCCATCCAAATTGAATATTTTTAAAAGGTTAGGTTGTTGGAGATGAAGGAGAAATTATAATAATTTTTTGGAAAGAACCATGCTGCAAGTCCTGCCTTATCCTGTAAACTTCTCACCTGGATCCTATGGGTGAAACTTGAAGGCCTTCATTTGTGACTCCTGAATTACACAGGACAGGGTGGATGAGGGCCAGCTCCTATCCAAATAACATAAAAGAGTTGAAAGGAGCTTGTTGCTCATGGGCAAGCCAAAGGAAAAAAAGGCTGCATTCGCCTGGCTTGCATCAGCTTATTCTAACCATGTTCCTTACTGAATACACAACTGTCAGCTAGAGAGACTAATGCAGGTACATTGCAAACCACCATTCCTTGAGAAGCTCAGGCAGCCACCTGGTGGTGGGTCAGTTACATCACATCACTTCTAAGCTGGAGGGGGCAGCAATTTGTTCACTAGAATTGGTACATACTTTGCATATGTATTTGCTCTTCTTGACCACAGTGTCTCTGCCAGCACCACCACCTGAGGGTTTACAGACGTCTTCTCTATCAACATGGTATCCCGCAGAGCCAAGCCTCACCATCAGGAACTCATTTTATAGCAACAGCGCTATATTTAGGAGGCTTATGGCCACAGGATTTTTTGGTCTTACAGTGTATCCATCAACCAGAAGCAACCAACTTGATGGAATGCTGGGACACCTTGTCAAAGGCTGGCTAAGCTGCTAAATTGGGCTTAATCCATGTGAAGTTGGGGAGCTCACCTCAGTAATGCAGCATGTGCATCTGAATCAACAAATTATATAGTTTGGTTTCTAATAGCTAGAATAGAACCAACAGCCAATATATTTTAGTCTCTGGTCACAAGAAAACCAGTCCACTCTCCAGTAACCAAGGAGTACAATTATAAAAGCCCCTCTCACCTGGCTGGTATGGCTCAATGGTTGAGCATTGACCTATGAACCAGGAGGTCATGGTTTAATTACCACTCGGGGTTGGGGGGCGTGCAGGAGGCAGCCAATCGATGATTTTCTCTCATCATTGATGTTTCTATCACTCCTCCTTTTCCCTCTGAAATCAATAAAAATATATTTTTTAAAAGCAGCCCCTCTCATAATCATACCCAATGACCCACTTGTGGAATTTGGCCCGAAATTTGGACTCTGGAGGGTTTGAAGCACTGGCTCTCTTGAGAGGGGATATCAGCTATATTTCCACTGAGCTGAACGCTTCAGCTACCACTGGGCCAGTGGGCTCTGTAGGGGCCAGCAGGCAAAGGAGTAAGCTGGTGCACGTGTAGGCTTGGTGGTAACTGACACTGATATTTAGGAAGAACTCGGGTTGCCACTCCACAATGGGAGCAGGTGTGAGTATGTCTGAAAATGGAAATTCGCTGGTGTCTCTTAGTACTACCAAGCCCAGGATTAACTGTCAGTGAGCAAGTACAGCAAATGCGTCTCAATGTGGGTCCCCCAGAAACTCAGACAAAGATCTACGTGCAACAGTTCACTTGGGAGTAAGTCCCGAACACACCAGGAGAGAAGTGAGGAGCTTGACAGAGAGGGAAAAGCCAGTGTTACCAACCCATCTGCCACTGTGGGCAACTGGAGTGAAATGCTGCTGGGAAGCCGAAGTGTGTGGAGCTGGGCATTAACCACCACCTCCAGGGCCATCCACGCTTCACGGGGATTCATTTGCTAACACTTCACCTTTGCTCGTGGTGAGTGTGGTCCTTCAGTCACAGACTTGGCAGGTGCCCCCAGAAAGCCGACTTCCATTTGTGGACGTGAATGTTAAGGGTATACAAGCAGGATATAAAGCCGCTAACAACCACAACCCAGCAAGAGCAGAGCAGCAAAAAGTTCAGGTGAAGGTCGGGGCCTCTACACCAGGCCAGCAACCCGAATCAGCTTAATTACTGACCAAGCAGGAGGGGAACCTGGAATGTGGTGGTGAAGGGAGTCTGAGACTATAAAGCTTACCATGAAGACTAACAACAGTGGCCCTAACCGGTTTGGCTCAGTGGATAGAGCATCAGCCTTCGGACTGAAAGGTCCCAGGTTTGATTCCAGTCAGGGGCATGTACCTTGGTTGTGGGCACATCCCCAGTGGGGGGCGTGCAGGAGGCAACTGATTGATGTTTCTCGCTCATCGATGTTTCTAACTCTCTCTTCCTCTCCCTTCCTCTCTGTAAAAAATCAATAAAATATATTTAAAAAAAAAAAAAAAAGACTAACAACAGTAGCGGGACCAGCAGGCATGAATCACTAATCTTTGGCTTATATCGTCCAAGACATCACAATTGGCTACCACTGTGAGGGGGTCTTACTCCTCTCTTCGCTAAGAAGAAATTAGGATATAGTATTTAAAAAAAACAACAAACCTCTATATTATCCGAGTGGCCACAGGAGGAGCTTTTCTGACCCTAATCTCTCACATCTGCTTTGATTCCCTGCCTGCCTCCTGGACCATGTGGCCACATGTAAGGGTTGATAAGAATCTGTCCTGGGCATGCTTGGACCTCCCCTTCATCACTGTCATGTGCCCCAGACCATTAGCCACACACATATAGTTTCTGGCTTCTCCCAACACTTCTAGATGCAAATGAAACACCTCAATGAGGATCGTGGATCTGCGTCCCAAGCACCTGCTGAGGGGCCAGAGGACTCCACCTGGAAGTGTGGAGGATTGCCTTCCCAGAGGCAAACAGGAGATGGGAGGAGCCAGGTGGGTAAATCTTGGTCCCTTCCTCCTATAACTGCTCTGAGGCAGCCTGATTGCTGCACACCAGCTGGGCTCTGCAGCCCTCATCATCCAGCAATGGCCGCACTCACAGCACAGCTTCCCCTGCTCCCTTGCCTCAGTTTCCTCTCCAAATAAGCCTCCGCACTTTCAGTCCTTGCTTCAAGACCTGCGTCTTAGAAAACCTGGCTACTACATACACTTAACCAGGAACCCTCTAAACTCAGCGGTCACCTGGCAGTGTCTCAGAGCAGACGGATGCTGTGACTTCCAGCCCAACACCCATGGTAAGTAAGCTTGTGACTAAGAATTCTCAGATGATTTGACAAATTACTATTCCACTCTATACTTTGCCAAGACTGAGAAAGGTAAGTCTCCTTCTGTGGAGAAGTTTTCTTTTACCCTTACAGGTTCCAGGTGCTAATCAGACCTCCCAGCTGTCTTTGTTTCCCAGGTGTGAGAAATAAAGCTGAGGCTCCAGGGCACAAGGTGATCTGGAGAAAGGAGAGCCTTGGAGAGCGTTCTGAATGCTCACTCCTGTGGGATCATGTCTTCTTGACATTTCTGGTCTCTGGATGTTTCTCTTTTTTATTGCATGTTTTTAAGAAGTTGTTTTCTTTCGTTTTCTCTTCAGCATTTTAAGTACCTTGTTCTGGAAGGGTTTTCTTGGGACATCTAGGCCACCATGTTATGGGGGTGTGGGGTGGGGGAGTTTAAAGAATGCTTTTAAAACTTTTGAAACAATCTTAAACTCACAGAAAGGTTGTAAGTACAATTGAATTTTCCAGAATCGTTTGAGATAAACGTGATCCCTAGGCCATTTCAGTAGAGTGAGCTAAGAAATTATGTATGCATGTAATGCACGCCTACATTCAAATTTATATTTATTCCTGTGTCTATCGATACTGAGCACCTTGAGTTCGCAGATGCCTCCAAGTCCAATTCAACCACCACAGGACTTTTCATAATTGTGTGCCTTTCTACTTTGTACTTCCGTCCTTCTGCCTGACAATGATATACTTAGCTCCCAATTATACTTAATGTATTTCTTTATTTGAACCCCCTATGTAACCAATTTCCAATCTCCACCCCACATGGGCTCCCTCCTCCCCTGGCCTGGTCTTGACTCCCATGGCAGGAAGCCCCTATGCAGACACCCTCCACAGCCTGTGCAAGCTTCCACACACTGCACCAAGCCACCCACGGTATGGAAGCGCCCTTCCCTCTGCTCAGGCTCTGTCACACCACTCTGAGCCACCGTGAGTAGCAGCTGTCCACCTACCTGGCACAGATGCCTATGTTGCCCTAATGGCTTTAAAGCTGGGTTATTCAAGAATAAAAGGGCCACCAGAGATTTTTAACATGCACACTTAAAGTATAAAGTTAGCCTGTAATCCTATATTCATCCTAATCAATTCAGGGACTTTAGGAAGTTTCACTACTGTCATCACTATATCTCCTACCCCAGCATCTTACATGTTATTGTTGTCAGGGTTGTCCTTCCTCCTCCTCCTCCACCCTCTCCTCCTCCTCCTTCCTCTTCTTCTTTATATTTCCAAAATTCAGTTATCTTAATTATTACTGTATATACTCAATGCTCGTTTATATCAATCAATATTTTACCTCACTATTGGTCTCCCATTGTTCTGACATCCCACTCCCTTGATCTGGATTCAGTTTTACTTTTTGCTAAAAATCTGTGCTTCTTGGTTATTCTTCAATGGCTCTATCAGGCCCTTTCAGCAACAATCTGTGAGAGGTTAACTCTCTCAGCTTTGTCAGGTGTTTTACTCTCACTCTCTAATGACAGTTTACTGCATGGAATAGTGGAGGGTGATGGAGTGTCCCAGCTGGTCTTGAACTGGGGGATTTCCCAGGACAGAGGATTTTCACTGCTAAAATCGGGAGAGCCCGCTGGTGTGGTTCAATGGTTGAGCATCGACTCATGAACCAAAAGGTCCCCAGTTTGATTCCAGGTCAGAGTACATGCCCGGGGTTGCAGGCTCAAACCCCAGTGGGGCATGCAAGAGGTAGCTAATAGATGTCTCTCTCTCTCACTGAGGTTTCTATCTCTCTATGTCCCTCCTTCCTCACTCTCTAAAATCAATAAAAACATAAACAAAAAAATAAATATAGATAGATAAACAAACCAGGATAGTACTAGACAACCTGGGATGGTTGGTCACTCTAATTCTGTACTCTACTTATTATCCTTTGGCAGCATTAGAAAGAACATCTGCTGATATCTATCAGTACTTCTGAGAAAATTTCTGCGTGATAAATTTTGTTTCTTTAAGGATGTTTCTCTGACTGCTTCTATAATTTTTCTTTTTGATAGAGTATTGCCATCTAACTTTGTTTCTTATTCATCCCATTTAGGATTAGTTATACTTATTAAATATAAAAATTCATATCATTTTTCAGTTCTAAAAACTGTTCAGCCATTATCTCTTCCAATATTTCTTCTTCCTCTATTTTTTTCTTTTGGAGATCCTGTTACATATATTCTGTTTCTTCTCATTATATACAATATATACAACTAGAGGCCTGGTGCATGAAATTTGTGCACTTGTGGGTGCGGGGGGGGCGTTCCCCCAGCCTGGCCTTGCCCTCTCACAGTGTGGGAGCCCTGCAATCGATCACCCCAAAGAGGTAGGCCCCACCCACCCATCCAGGGCTCCTCGATGGATTGCCCCAAAGAGGTAGGCCAGAGCCAGGGATCCCGCCTCCATGTCCTGCAGGGCCACGGGACCCCCAGGCCCTGCCTCCTCTGTGGTGCACGGGGCTGCCGGGCCCTGCCTCCGCGCTGTGCATGCAGTGTCAAGTCCCCGCCCACCCTTGCACACCCGCTGTGCACTCAGCCTCCTGGTGATGGATTGTGGGATTGTGATGGCGTGAGGGCATCACGGCGTGAGGGCACGATGACCACCTAGACCAGGGGTGGGCAAACTTTTTGACTCGAGGGCCACAATGGGTTCTTAAACTGGACTGGAGGGCCGGAACAAAAGCATGGATGGAGTGTTTGTGTGAACTAATATAAATTCAAAGTAAACATCATTACATAAAAGGGCACGGTCTTTTTTTTTTTTTTTTTAGTTTTATTCATTTCAAACGGGCCGTAGTTTGCCCACGGCTGACCTAGACTATTATTAGTATAGATGTGCTTCTTAACCTCTCTTTCACATATTCCCATCTCTGCATTTCTCTGGTGCTGCATTCTGGATAATTTCTTCAGCTCTGCCTTCCAGGTAATTAGCTTTCATTTCAGCATTATCTAATCTGACGTTTAACCCATTGAGTTTAACTTCATTGCCTAAAATTTCATTTCTAGAATTTCTGTTTGGCTCTTTTTCAAATATTTTTTCAGTGTAATCCTACTTATTTATGTAGATTTTTCCTTTTAATCTCTTTACTCCTTATAAACATTTATTTTGTATTCTCATTTATATTATTTCATTGAGTTTAGGGACTCTACATTCCCTGTGTATTGTGTTTGCGCGCGCTCTCTCTCTCTCATTATGTCACATAACTTGTGATTCTGATTGTGAGATAACAATCAGAAATTTGACTTTTTTACGTATATTTTTATTGGTTTCAGAGATGAAGGGAGAGGAAGCGAGAGATAAAAAACATCAGTGATGAGAGACAATCATTGATTGGCTGCCTCCTGCATACCCCCTACTGGGGATCGAGCCCACAACCCAGGCATATGCCCTTGTCCAGCCAGAATCAAACCCAGGACCCTTCAGTTCACAGGCCAATGCTCTATCCACTGAGCCAAACTAGCTAGGGCTGATTTGACTTTTCTATGAGAAACCTGGGGCCTGGTTTTGGGAGTATATTTTCGAAGTAGTTTTGCATTTGCTGCTACCAGGTACCCCAGGGATATCAATACACAATGATGAACGTTGGTTATTTTTCAGTTCAGGATTTTGAGGACACCTAAACAGTGTTCCTGTGCATTTGTAGTGGGAGGTTTTGGACATGGCTTTAGTCCACCTCCTGCCAAATTGCAATTCCCCACTGTGAAGACACCTCTTGTGCACCACTTAAGATCATCTCAACCGCACCTGCCTCTTCTGGCCTCTGCGGTCCTTGTAAGTGCTGCTTGGATGGGGACCAACTTCGTCAGCACAACTTGGCAGGTTTTCTAAATTCCTCCCATTTTCTTCTAAACAAGGAAAACAGATGGGGCAATTGCTCTTCAACAATGACAATAGCATTACACATAGCCCCAGGGTTTGTCACACATTTTCATGTTCTTTCCACAGGCACATCTTATTCAGTATTCATAGCAACACTGACTCTCATGATCTGACTTTTGCCTATGCCCTCAGCTCATATCAGAGCTCAGCACCTACACTGATTCAGAGGTCCTGCCATAGAGCTTAAACACTACCCCACTTTCCTATCAGGACACCAGACTTTCCCACTGTTTCCAGTATTATTCTGCACCTGATTCTAACCGGACTTTCTTCTAAATAATTATACTAGCCTCATTCTACCTGCAGAACTGACAGGAAAGATATTTTCAGCCTTTAAATAAAACTGGACAAAAGCCAGAGCCATTTGCACTGGTTTCAGAATCAATGAGAATGTTTTTTAAACTTATTCTTGACGAAAACAAATTTAGATCTCTGAAATAGAACCCCCAGAACAATAGCAAGTAAATTAGAAAAAAAAATTGCTCACTCTTACAGTCTGTCCCAATGGCAGCATACAGTAGCTACAGTGACCAAAAGCTCAAGCAGTCAACTACCCCCACCCATACATACAGAGAGAGAGAGAGAGAGAGAGAGAGAGAGAGAGAGAGAGAGAGAGAGAGACTGAGAACTATTGTCTGTCTGACCAGGCCTCATGACTTCCATACTTCCTCCACCTCTAACAGTCACTTTTCTCTCACTGTATTAAGAAACATAGACTTCAGTTCCCAAGACAGCAACATGTAGAGGTCCTGGCTGTAGCATATTTCATCCCAGATGTATAGATATGTTCAGAAATGCTCCATCAACCAAAGAAGTGCTAGAGTTTCTGGGAGCTGTGCAGGCACAGGGCATGGTCTCTCATATGTAAATAACCGCATTCGTAAAAAAGATTAAATTCTGTTTCTTCCTCTTAATTAAATAAATAAGAGCTGGAAGAACTGAAGATCCCAGGCAATTCCTACCAAAATGTGAAATTGGCTCTGGGGATTCTGCACATGCAAACCACTCCAGGTCTAGATCGGAGACGAAGAGTCATTTTTACTCAGAAAGAAAGGACACTGCATGGACCCTGACTCCTGACAAAACTGAACCAGGATAAATCCTGCCAATGTTGGAGATCAGTTAACAGAAAAATAAGCAAATACACAAAACAAACATACTAACAAAATATGTTATGACAAGGATATTTTTTTCTCAAATTACGCTAATTTAAAATACAAATCTATATTAATAAAAGTTATGGTGAAATAAAAACAACAAAGAAAGATTAAAAATACAAGAAACAGCTATGATAAATTCTTGATGTTGAATTGGACTTTTCCTGCTATCTCAGAATTTTAGAGCCCCAAAGCTGAATGTGTTAGCAGCCCCGTGCCGCCAAATCCTGAAGAGAACACTGGGTAACTCTCATATGCCCTCCAGGACTTACAAGAGGCTCTCACCACCAGGCCCCAACCTGCTTACCAAGAAAGAGAAAGAGAGAGAGAGAGAGAGAGAGAGAGAGAGAGAGAGAGAGAGAGAGAGAGAGGGAAAGGAAGGAAGGAAGGAAGGAAGGAAGGAAGGAAGGAAGGAAGGAAGGAAGGAAGGAAGGAAGGAAGAAGGAGAGAAGGAGAGAAAGAGGGAGGGAGGGAGGGAGGGAAGGAAAAAAGGAAGGAAAAGGAAGGAAGGAAAAAAGGAAGGAAAAGGAAGGAAGGAAGGAAGAAAGAAAGGAAGGAAGGAAGGAAGGAAGAAAGAAAGGAAGGAAGGAAGGAAGAAAGAAAGAAAGAAAGAAGAACAATTTAAAGAAAGCTTGGTTGAATTGAGGGAGATTGTAGAACAGCCCTCATTGGGAAAATGTGCTGAGGCTTTTCTCTCCCCTTTGGAGGAGGGGAGAGAGCACAATCTCCCAGCTTCACAAAAACAATGTAAAGAGATTGGAGGTTTCATTTAAGAAGAGGAGACCTGCATCTCAGCCCCCTGTGGGATACGTCACATACTGACCTGCAGAAACTGGTCAACAGGTCTAATGTCACCATCATTGCAGAGGCACAAGCATCAAGAAAGTTCTTTGAAGTTGGGGGCTTATATGGACACAGAGACCAGCATCTGGTGCTTCTCTGGATAATATGAAAGCTGGGGCCTGGCCAGAGTAGCATGGAATGGAAAAGAAGAAGAGAGGCAACAGTGAGTGATGGAAGTGTTTCCTCTGGGCCAAGAAGGCACAGGGGCGGTAGGCAGGCTTGAGCATTCTTAAAGATACCCCTCCAAAGAGGATAGTTTGCTAGGCTGAGGAACCCCAACAGAAAGATGCAACTGCTAGGGTAAGAGTTATGTGCAGCAGTCACAAGATGACCATAAAATTATGCAGTGGGTCTGTAATTGGTTAATTTTATGTGTCAATTTAAATACTTAGGTAGGCCACAGTACCCAGATGTTTGGTCAAACACTCTTCTAGATGTTTCTGCAAAGATATTTTTAGATGGGCTTGACATTTAATCAGTAGACTTAGAGTAAAAGAGATTATCCTCCATAATGTAGGTGGGCCTCATCCAATCAGTTGAAAGCCTTGAGAAAAAAGATTGACCTCCCCCAAGGAAGAAAGAATTCTGCCAGCAGACTGCCTTGGGACTCAAGTTGTAATATCAACTCTTCCTTAGGTCTCCAGCCTACTGGTCTACCCTGTAGATTTTTGACTTGCCAACCTCCACAATTATGTGAGTTAACTCCTTAAAATCAATCTCTCTCACACAAGCTCACTCTCTCTCTGTACATACACACCCTATTGATTCTGTTTACTAGTAATCTAGATAATACTGACTAATAGAGTGTCCTACCTCACAGCAGTGTCTAAGGCAAGATGGTGTTAGCCAAGAGATTACTACAACACAAGGTCAGTTATATGGAAAACAAAGCAAAATTTTTTTAAGATTTTGCATTTTTCTTATTGCTTCTCCTATATATACATCCCAATACACACACACACACACACACACACACACACACACACACACCAAACGAGCCACAAAAGGAAGGAGAAAAGGAAGAATTAGTAGAAGAAAATAGACCTTGCCTACCCTTCAGTGTCCTGAGCTTGGGGTAGTGGTGCCTGAGGAAACTTCAGATGGATAAGAGATTACAGCTTTACATTAAATTGGATGGAAATTTTGGTCCAAGATCTCATTATGAATTAGAGGAGAGAAATAGGCCAGGCACACTTAAAGGCAGAAAGCTGGGAGAAATAATGCTCTTCTTAATTGTGTCCCAACCATTTCATGGATTTAATAAGCCAGTTACTGCTATATCAGAAAAATACCAAAAGGTAAGAGAAGAGGAAGAAACAAGGAAAGGAGAGGAAAGGATAAAAGATACAAATAAGCAGGTGAAGCAATATAATTACCAAAGTAGAAAGAAAAAGTCAAGGCAAAAAGTCGTTAAATTGGACTATGGATCATTTTACATTAATTAAAGTATAACTCACAATAACATCATAATGGACATGAACCTAGTAAATTACATAGTAGATTACCATAGATATGAGGGGGAAAATGGAGGTAAGAGAAATATAATCTTCCAAAACTGATTCTAAAAATATTAGCCTAAAGAGGTCAGTAAGCACAGAAGAAATTGAAAGTTATCAAATAATCATTTCCAATAACAGGTCTAAGTTAAAGTATTGTCTAGCTACATATCTGAATACTTGAAGGAACAGATAATTCCCAAGCTACATAATATTTTTCCGGGCATAGAGGAAGATTAAAAGTAGCCCAATTCAAATTGTGAATCTAGCCTAACCAACTCTGACCCCAAAAAGTTGACAAATAAGTTTTTTATTGTGTGTGTGTGTGTGTGTGTCTGGGGAGGGGGGATGTTTTGTTAATCCTTACCAAAGGATATTTTTACATTGATTTTTCGAGAGAGTAGAAGGAAGGGGGAGAGACACAGAGAGAAAGAAAAACATCAATGTGAGAGAGACACATCGACCAAGGCCAGGGATCGAGGTATGTGCCCTTAACCGAATCAAACCCACGACCCTTCAGTCTGCAGGCGATGCTCTATCCACTTAGCCAAACCGGCTAGGACCTGACAAATAAGTTTTAAACAAAATTATATACTAGTTTAATTTTAGTGTGCTAATTCTAAATAAAATACCAACAAATCCAATTCAGTTTAACTTTAAAAGAATAATTCACCATGATCAAATAAAATGTATCCCAAAAATATAAAAATGATTCAACATTAAGAAATAAAAAGTATCAAACAAATAGGCCCATAAGAAATAAACCATAAGGTCATGAAAATATATTCAGAAAAGACATTTAATAAAATTCCAAGCTCATTCCTAATAATTGATCTTCAGCCTAGCACTAACATACTTAACAATGAAATATTAGAAATATCACTATTAAAATAAGCAAAACAGATGCTACCCTATGTCATCACCATTATTTAACATTCTAAAAGCTTTAACCAGTATGAGACAGAATAGAGAGAAGAACCATAAATCTTTGAAAAGAGGAATATCTCTTTGCCAATAAGAAATGGTAATATACCTAAACATTCCAAGAGAATCAATTGAAATCTACTAGAAAAAAACATGTAAAAATCTATCACCTTTATTTATGGAGTAATAACTAATTAGAAAATATAATCAAAGAAAATTTCCTTTTGCATCACAGCAACAAAATCAAAACAAAAAATGTAATACCTAGGAATAAACTTTTAAAAGGCAGGACTTACAGGAAAAAGAACTAAACTAAGACTTTGTTGTATAAAATGCACATTAAAAATAAATTTGAAAACACCCCTCAATAAATTAATGAACCAAACTCATTAAAGAGAAAAGGCAAAGTCCTGAAAATATTATTTAGAAAATAAACCTCATTAGTAATCAAAGAAATGCAGATTAAAGTAAAAATGACACCATTTTTTTACCTAGAAAATTAAAGTAGGGTTTTTTTTGTCTGATTAATTCTGTTTTTTTATGGTACTAGTCAATACTGGCAAGAGTGAGATAAAATAGATACTTTGTTAGATGCTTTCCCACACTGCTGGTGCCAGTATAATTGAAATAGAATTTCTGAAAAGCAATTTGGACATACACATCATTAGTTTTAGTTATGATACACATTTGCACCTAGTAACTTTCCATCTAGAAAGGCTAAGGACATTTTTGGATATATATTTTAAAAAAGGTTTTGTTCCAAGATGTTCATGGCAACTTTATAGCAAATAAGAGGAGAGGGAGAATACCTAAACCCACAACATTAGAAAAATGCTTAAGCACATTATATTTTATATATCTCTTATCATGGTTGTGTAACATTTCAGTGTATATATTAATAAAGATATGTATATATTTACTATTAAAAATAATGTATACAAAGAGTTTTTCATTCCATTGGGAACTACTTAGTATATATTGCTTAAAAAATCAAGATATAAAATCATATCAATAATATAAGTTCAACAAATTTTAAAAATGAAACTACAAGGATTAAAAATAAATGTGTGCAAATGCTGTGAAAAATAGCTGTCCCTTGGTGCTGAAATTAAAGGTAATCTTTCTGCTTTTTGCTATTAAAAATTTAAGAACACATAGTATTACTTAAAAAGAAAAATATGTAAAATGCATTCATAACCTGGAGTTGATTGATGGATGGGCTTTGGCTTGTCTGTGACTCCACTAAAATTGCACATAACTTTTTTATGTGACTGGGTTTGCCTGGGGAGAGAGTGGTAGTTTTCAAAGGGTTTTATCATCCCAGAATTACTAAAACCTTCGGAGAGGAAACTTCCAGGGGTGGGCAAACTTTTTGACTCGAGGGCCACAATGGGTTCTTAAACTGGACCGGAGGGCCGGAACAAAAGCATGGATGGAGTGTTTGTGTGAACTAATATAAATTCAAAGTAAACATCATTACATAAAAGGGTACGGGTCTTTTTTTTTTTTTTTTTTTTTAGTTTTATTCATTTCAAACAGGCCGGATCCGGCCCGCGGGCCATAGTTTGCCCACAGCTGTTTTAGACAGTGGTTTAGAGGAGTCATAATTACATATCAATCATGTTACAGATTTGCCTCACACATTTATAGTAAAAAATATATAACATTTTAAGCCTGGCCAGTGTGGCTCAGTTGGTTGAAGCATCATCACACACACCAAAAGGTAGTGGTTTCAATTCCTGGTCAGGGCACGTACTCAGGTTGCGGGCTCTATCTCCAGTTGGGGACCGTGTGGGAAACAACAATGTTTCTCATATTGATCTTTCTCTCTAAGAATAAGTTAAAAAAATTTTTAAAGTATATGATATTTTAAACATCATACTTAAGAAACTAAAACAGCAGAACTTGTTTGATATTCAAATGGAAAACTCTTAAGGTACTCATGAATATCATTCCCATTGAAACTGCAGCTGCTATTAAAACTGTTATTCCATAAAAATTATTGAGCACCTATATAAGCAAGGTACCACGAAGCATAAAAAGCTTTTGCAGATAAAACTCCAGGTTCAAGGTCAGTGAAATAGATATACTACGTCTTCACCTTCTGACTTATTTATGTGTATATGTGTATGTGTGTGTGCATGCAAGCATGTGGGTATTTATTTTTATTCAATGCCTTATGTTTCTAAAAAAAATTTAAGGGAACTTACCGAAATAAATTTAACAACATGAAGCAAAATTTAAGATAAGTAGGTGAGTCAATTAGGACAAAGACTGAAATAAAGTAGAAAAAGTAAGACAAAGCCAAGAATACGGTCAGTACTCCCTGTTCGTGCCAAAGTTTTAAGTTTCCTTGTAGCCTAAACAAAGAGGTAAACATGATCTGTTACATGTTCTTGTTGCCCGGAGAGAAAAAGAAACCAATTACTCAGGAGAAGCCCAACGATTGCTGGTTCTACCACCAAAGGGAAAGTCTTCCCATGGGTCCTCATAGAGAGGCACTGTGTAATATAATGAACAGCATCTTCACAGGATTAAATAAGGGACAACATCCTGATGCAAAACATGTGCATCGTAGGAGGCATCACTGGAGAAGCATTCAGAGCCACCTATTTAAAATGACAACCCCTGTTCCCATCCTAGCTTTAATAGTTCCCATAGCACCTGGCACATAATTACATTTATCTTTTTTTAGATGTCTCTCCCCTCCCCTCACACACACACACACACATTAACTTAAATATACATTCAATGAAGGCAGAGATTTTGTCTATTTCATTCATCAGCAATCCCAGAATTTAAAAGAATATCTGGCATGTAAAAATTGCTCAATATATATTTATTGAAGGAATGAACAAATTCATGGAATTATCAACATTTAATAAATAATGGGTACTATCATTATTATCAACGTATTGTTAAGAGAATTCACAGAACTCTTGTATAATATTCTTTAGAGTAGACAGAAAAGAAAATTAAAACAATTTACTGAAGGCAAAACTATGAAAGTCAAAACAACATGGTATTAGAATGTAGCTTTCAGTAGTCAAGATATGAATTTCATGACATCTAAAATCAATAACCTGCATATTTTTGGCTAATCCTTTATAAATGTAGATTTGATAAATATAATTAAGCTATAAGTTGGGGTTATATTTCCTGATAGTAGTTAAAGAACAGGTATTCTATGTTCTCACGAAGTGCACAGCTGTATGGCTTGGTTCCGCCAAACTGGGTTTGATTAGAACAAGTTGTCTAAAAAATGGCATATGTCACTAGCCAGTGTGGCTCAGTGTTTGATGGTGACCAAGAGGTCACGGTTCAATTCCTGGTCAGGGCACAGGCTGGGGTTTCAGGCTCACTCCCCAACAGGGGACGTGCAGGAGACCGCGGGTCAATGTTTCTATCTTTCCCTCTTCTTTCCTCTCTCTCTAAAAAAACAAATCAATTAAAAAAAAACAAGACTTTTTCTATTGGTTGCTATTAAAATTTCTTTTAAAAAATAAAAAATTTTAAATGGCATATGCCTGAAAATAAGTTGATAACTGCAGAGACAGTGCAAGGGATAACCTCCAGCCATAGCTGAGATTTTTCTTAGAGAAAAAGATTAAGTGTCCATGTTAACAGAGAAAATTAGATGATGATGGCTCCAAATGTTTATGCCATAGCTTGATAGTCATTCAAATTTGGGTCTAGGAAAAATTTAAAGCAGGATACCCAAATGTTCATCATACAACAGCTTAGTAAAACTCCCATGAAGTAATGTAACCTTTTAGAGTATTGTAGTTGCAAAATTTATACTTAATAAATGAATAAGTTTATCTGCTGAATAGGGATGTTTTCCATAAGGGACTTAAATATCAAGCGACATTAACAAATATGAGAATTTTAGTTTGGTAACAACTGCTCTCTAGCTATCCTTTCTGAAACTATTATATAACAGAATCAGTTGTCAAGTTAGTCCTGGTTCCTGACAATAAAACCATGTATTTGGCATCGAGGTCAGTGGTTGGCAAACTCATTAGTCAACAGAGCCAAATATCAACAGTACAACGATTGAAATTTCTTTTGAGAGCCAAATTTTTTAAACTTAAACTATATAGGTAGGTACATTGTTATTAACTTAATTAGGGTACTCCTAAGGCTTAGGAAGAGCCACACTCAAGGGGCTAAAGAGCCGCATGTGGCTCGTGAGCCGCAGTTTGCCGACCACGGATCTAGGTGAATATATTTTTCCTTCTCTTGGGTATGGGGGAAGGAGAGAGAGGTAATTCATTTAGGTGATCTTGAAGTGGTATCATTTTTTTAAGTGAGAGAAAAGAACCACAAAACCTCTCTGTTTTATCACCACCAAATATTATTATCCTATATAATAAAGGGCTAATACGCAAATCAACTGAACAGCAGAGCGACCAGTTGCTATTATGTGCACTGACCACCAGGGGACAGATACTCAACACAGGAGCTGTCCCCTGGTGGTCAGTGTGCTCCCCATGGGGAGTGCCACTCAGCCAGAAGCCAGGCTCATAGCTGGCAAGCGCAGTGGGAGTGGCAGGAGCCACTAGTCATCTCCTGCCTCCATGGTAGCACTAAGGATGTCCAACTGCCGGCTTAGGCCTGCTCCCCGTGCCTGGGCCTAAGCCGGTAATCGGACATCCCCTGAGGGCTACCGGGATGCGAGAGGGTGCAGGCGGGGCTGAGGGACACCCCCCCCCCGAGTGCACAAATTTTGTGCACCAGGCCTCTAGTTTGATTCATAAAAGCCATGCTCACCTACCTGAGTCCCACTATTAGCTGACAACTAATAGTGATGCAAACTAGCAAGGGATATGTGCCTATGATGGATGCTGTCTGTGCAAACAGATCCCCCTAGAGGACTGGAGGACTTATGCCTCCAACTGCTGGGACTGCTGCCCACCTATCTCTCATCTGTCAGCCTCTTTGGGAATCACCTCCACTGAGGCAATTTGTGCCTGGCCCAAGGCATAATGTACCCTTCAGGTTCTCTCCAGGGCTGCCTGTCTCTGCATATCTAAATCTAGCCTGCCATCAGGAACCTGCTCAAATACCATTTTCTATCAGAGGCCTTTCCAGATTCCCCCAGCAAATGTTCTTTCCACCTCTGAGTGATTCTGCTTCCTTCCCTGGTAGGGTTGCCAGATAAGATACAGGACATCCAGTGAAATTTAAATTCCAGATCAACAACAAATAATTTTTAGGTGTATAGGTATGCCCCAAATATTGCATGGGACACACATGTACTAAAAAACAAAAACAAACAAACAAAAAATCCTATTTATTATTTATCTGAAATTCAAACTTAACTGGACATCATGTATTTTCATTTGCTCAAACCCAATAACTGCTCAACAAAGAGAGATAAAGGCCCAGCTCCTCACCCCAACTTGAAAAAACTCTGAAGGTTCGGCCTAGTTTCAGAGCTCCTCTTGGGGTCAACTGAGGTTTTTCATTGAGACTGTAACTCAGCCCAGCTCCTCTGTCTGCCCAATATTGCTTCCTTCCCTACATTAGTCATTAAAATCCCAAAGAGAACTCCCTAATAAACTTCCTGCACACTAATCTCCCTCTTCGAGGCTGTTTCCATGGGAACCCAACCTGGGACAGTGCCCTAAGAATGGCTCAAGAGTAGTTTGGCTCTAACACAAGGCCAGTGACACAGAGAAGTGGGCGTGGTCTGGGAGAAAGGTTCAGGCCAAGTTATAGAGGAGTAGGCACACACTACAGTTCGATGTCGTGAGGCAGACTATTCATAAAGCACACCTCAGGTTATATAATTTAGAAGTAAATTCCTAGAAAATGCTAGTCATCTGTCACTCCCCATGGAAGGGATGTGGGAGTGGAGGTGTAATGGGCTTATTACGGAGTTACCTTACATCGCTGCTTCCTCGACCTTTCCATTTTCTCTACGAGCCAGTGAGCCTCTGTGGTCTGTAGCAGCATGCAATTCCTTGGAGGTCTTTGAATGCTGATACAAATCATGCCTTCTATTTCATAATAAATTACCTCACCTTTTTAAAGAAATGGTTTCCCCCAAATGATTCTACTAGGACACTTCCAGGAAGATGTTCCACAGTGCTCCTGTTGCTTATATACTTCAGGGAATCAGCCCTCAGGGCATTCTTATCCCAGGTGGAGTAGCACAGCCTTTAAGGGATCCGTTTCTCTCCTTTCTGTCTCTGTGTTTATTCTAAGGAGAGCCAGGCCAGGATCTCTTTCTCCCTCTAGACTTCTCCTAACTAAAAGTTTCTGCTCATTTGAAGAGAAAAACTGTACCTGCAGGGCCTCTTAACTCTCCGTTGCTATTCTTCACCAATCCCAGGCTTGCGTAATAGGCATTGAATGCCTCGGGCCAATGTAAAAGTCTCTTATCTTTGTTGCCTTAGCAACACTGGGTAATTAGATTCAAAAATTGTATTGATACCAGATCAGAAGCTGAAACATCCCATAAAACAGAGCATCGAATGCTTTCCTTACTACATAACTTGCAGTGAATGCTACAGTTACTACATAACTTGTGCCACTTGCCCACACAGAAGCTTACCTCCCACTTGGTGAAGTTTGGCATTTCCTGGGCTAGAAAAGAGCACAATTATGAGGAAACCTGCCGTTTCACTGTGCAATCCTAATTTCAAGTGATCCATGAAAGCCTTAATTTAAAAAGTCCAGGTTCCATTACTACTCCTTTAAGTTCCCAAATATTATCCCTTCTCCATCTTAAAAAAAATAAAAAATAGGCCTCTTCATCCCTGCCCCTCATTTTTTCTTATTAAATCAAATCTCTATTGTATTGGCTTCTTACTGCTGCTGTAACAAATGACCACAAATTTAGTGACTTAAAACAACACACACGTATTATCTCACAGGTCTGGAGGTCAGAAGTTTAATGTGGTCTCTCTAGACCAGTGGGTCTCAACCTTGGCTGCACATTAGAATCACCTGGGAATCTTGTTAAAATCCTGATTTCTGGGCCTCATCCTCCAGAAATTCTGTTTCTTTGTTACTAATGATGAGGCCCAGAAATCAGGATTTTAACAAGCTTCCCAGGTGATTCTAATGTGCAGCCAAGGTTGAGAACCACTGCTCTAAACCAATATCAAGGTGTCAGCAGGGCTGTGGAGCTAGCTCCCTTCTAGGCTCTAATACAGGGTGGGGCAAAAGTAGGCTTACAGTGTTCATATGGAAAATAATACAATAATTAATAAGTAATAATACAAATACAACTGTAAATCTACTTTTGGCCTGAAGTATAGTAACCTCCATCTTGGGTAAAAACTGCTGTTTAAAATTTTAACCCTGATATCCTGGCTTCTGTAAACATTTGCTTCCTTAAATAATAGGGAAAATAAGACTACTCCCCATTCCAGAGAGGCCATAAACTATGCCCCAGACAGAGCTGTCAGTGCTGGCGCCAGGCCAGGCCTTGAGATATGTTCTCACGGCCCTGTCCCAGCACACAGGACTTTTTCTCAGAAGGTCCAAAAGTCTCATTCCAAATTTGGAAGACAAAGAGCTGAAAAACATATAAATTGAAAAGACTTACACCATATTGGGCCCAGAATTTGAGAAGCAAGAGTTCCTCTGGGCCCTCTGGGCCCGCTAGCGCTAGCGAAAATGAACAGGACTCCAAATAAATTTGGCTTATTGATTAAGGTGTCTTCTGATTTACAATATAACAGGCCCACCCTGCATAATCCATTTCCTTGCCTTTTCCAGCTCGAAGGGTTGCCCGCATTTTTAGTTTGTGGCCACTTCCTCCATCTTCAAAGCCAACAACATAGCATTTCTCTGTCCCTTCTTCCACCATCGCATCCTTTTCTCTTCACATCCTAGAAAGATTCCCCCCTAGCCCGGGATAATCTCCCTATCTCAAGGTCATTAACTTAATGACACATGAAAAATCCAGTTTGCCAACTAGAGGACATATTCACAGGTTCTGGGGGCTGGACAGGAAGGGAAACCATTATTCTACATGCCATATCTACCCACAACAAAATATTCATCTTTATCTTGGTGTAAATCATTAAAACAGATTCAAAAATATTGGGAGAGCTTTAAAAATAAATATAAATGTATTACATATAAAAAAAAGTTGTAGTGAGCCACACCAAGCTTCCCCTTCTCTACATGATTGTCTCCCCTGTGAAAGATGTTGGTTAGCTGACCGAGATAAAATCTCTCTTTGTAGAAAACCATTCCCCCAATTCTGTGTTGGTTAATGCAATTTCTAACAATGCAACAACTAATCCTGCAATCTAACAGTTCTTCCATGAATGCTAAATCTATGTAGAATTAACAAATTATATTATTACTTTCTGTTTTTCTGAAGATGAATATCAAAGAATGTGCATGGATTATAAAATAAGAATGATAGGTAATTGTCTCATCTATGGGAAAATTCTTCAAAATATTAAGGTAATTCTAATTTCAAACTCTGAGCTCTGGAAGTCACTGATTTCTATATGAAATAAATTTCTGTCATAACCCCATCAATGCAGTATTTATCTTCCTCATCAACTTGAAGTAGTAGAGGTACATCTTCTGCAGCAAATAGAAACGAAGAGTGCTTACCTTTGGTTATTTGCACAATGTTAAGATAATCTTCTACTTGGAATATCATGAAAGTCCTAGAAAAATAAATAGCATAATATTTATTTTATGGGGGAAAATTATCATCTATCTGCTTTTCATGATATAAACGATATTCTGTTCCAAACTCACTCCCAAACCCTTTGTCTTTTTCAAATTTCTTAAGAAATCTATATGCAAATTCTTACTCAGCAGGAAGCTTTTGCAACAAAATACAATCAAGATTTATTGGTTCTTTTTTGTCTGTGAAACTTATTGTGCCCATTTGATTTCCTAAAAGACTTAAGAAAACAAACCTATGTGGGCATTTGAACATTTGTAATACAAAAGTGTGAGCGATCATTTACAATAGACATCAGCCACCCCCTCCCCTGAAACTGTCAGTGGCACTCTCCTCCCCCCCTCCCCCACCACCACCACTGTACTCCTTCAAGAACTAATAGGAAGCTAATGTAAAGAGTGAAAATTAGTCTCAAATGGGATGCTGATAAAAGAAAAGTGTCAAAGGAAAGGAAGGTCACAGGGGAAAATAAAGAACATGAATATGTCACTCTAAAAACGTTGGTGCCTACAGCAGAGCCTATGTAGCTGGCCCTCAATAGATAGTTATTGAACAATATGGCTCTTTATTGTGTAAAAGCTATAATTTGTCACTACAGCCATGAGCGACTAGCCACACAAAGAGAGAGTGTATAGAGAGGACAGTATTTGTGAGAAAGGGGTTGGTGAGATATATGGCTAGAGACCTGTGTTCTGGTCACAGCTCTGCCACAACTAGATGTCTGAGTTGGGGAACGTCACTTAAACATCTGGATCTCTGATTCCTCTGTTGAAAAATGAAGGAATTAGACTATGACTTGTAAGATCCCTTCAAGTGCAAATTTTGTGATTCCTAAGACACAAGAAGGGATGGAGTTATTATGATACTGTGTCTTGGCATTAGCCCCTCTCCCCTCACACTGTGTGGGGCTGTGATCTCTGACTCTCTTCTACTGCTAGTTCCAGCCCTACCTGACTTCCTCTGGTCCCAAGGTCAGCCAGTTATAAATCACCATCATCAATAAGATTAGTGACTGGTCTTCACAGGGACCTATAAGAAACTACTCTCCCCTCAACTCATATTCTCAAATGTTTTTGTTGTATATTTTGGATCCATACCCACTTTGTGTGAGTAAAGAAATGGCCCTGCCAGTAGATACATAAGCTTGTTATTTGGCATGGTATATAATGAATTCAAGAATATCAAGCAGATCTAGCTTCTCTCTGTTCCCTGAACAGAAGTGAACTTTAATTATAGCTCCCTATCTCATTAACTGTGGGCTATTCATCACCAGAAGCCCAAGAGGTAAAATTCAGGAATAACTAAAGCCTGTCCTGCAAAAAAAGGTTCCCAAGAGTATTCTGCATGGCTGAAGGTAAATTCTATCAGCTATACAGAAAACAAAGTGCATTTCTCAAGGGGAGGACTAAGATGGTGGCGTAGGTAAACGCAGTATTTGCCTCCCCTCACAACCACATTGAAATTACAACTAAAATACAGAACAACTATCATTCAGAAACACCTGAAATCTGGCCGAATGGAAGCCCTACAACCAGTGAATGAAAGAAGCCACATTGAGATTGGTAGGAGGGGCAGGGGCACAGAACAGGCTGGTCCCACACCCACGTGTGGTGTTTTTTAATGGGGAGGGATATCTTGGCTGTGGAGGCCACCCATGAGAAACGAGGGATCCCAGCCCCATTCCAGATCCTCAGCCCAGGGTTCCAGTGCTGGGAACAATAACATAGCAATAAATACATATCTATCAACAATTGAAGCTAAAAACCAAGATAAATGAACAAGGAATCTAATGAACAAAATAAACTCATGAGTAAAATATAAACAGGGGCCTGGAGACATGAAACAGACTGACGAATCTCAGAGGAAAGGGGGTAAGAAAAGATTAACCAAAGGACCATGCATACATGGACACAGATAATAAATAGGGCAGTGGGGTGAGGTGGGATCTGGGTGGAGGGGGGCAATGGGAGGGATAAAGAGGGGACATCTATAATACTCCAACAATAAAGAGAAAACAAAACAAAAACAAAGTACATTTCTCTCACCTCTTCTCTTTCACTTAACCTGGTACCAAAACAGTAGTGGCCTCACAGACTGAGAGGAAAAATCATGTATCATTTATCATTTCCTTAGAAAAGGAAACATAATTATAAGCTAGCTCCCAAATATTCAGCTTTGGGTAATAGAAAAAATCTCCCAAATATTTTATTTTACATTTAGGATCCCTACAGATCCTAAAACACAAATACACATAAACCTTGTTTAGTAATCCCTACTAAAATTTATTAACCCAGTCCTTTAATTCTGACCTGTCCCTGAGAGATGACCAAGTGAACTTATCAATAAAATACCTTTTTAAGTGATGCTTTTAACACAAACCAGACAAGCAGATATGCAGCAGACACAGGTGCACCATTCTGCCTAATATTTTTTGATCAGCCAGTAACCATTACAAACACTCAATAAAGTATATGGTCTTCTTAGGGAGGAAATTCAAGGGAGGAAAGCAGCTCTTATTTTATGAGCATGATGCTTTTAAAATAAATTCTAAAAGAAAAAATGTGGGTTCATTAGTGTTAAAATCTGAAATGTTCAAGTAGTGGCAAAGCACAAATTTCAAGTCGAATTTATTAACACAGAATCTAATATGCAAATTAAGGAGACCTAAAGCAATAAGGTTGACTCTCCACTAAATTAGTAATCAATGAGTTTTTCCACAACTAAAAATGACTGAAGTCAAAGTGCTTTCAAGAAAATATCATAGTAGATATCAAATAATAATTGTTTTGCCAACCTAAAGTCTCTTGGGTTCTACCTTCTTCCTGAGCAGAAAAGTCATCTACCTTTTTTCTTTATAAAACTTTGCACAGGGTCATGAAGCTGGAGCTCTCCCATCAATAAGGTACGAAGTCCTACTTAATGCAATGATTCTCCAAGAAAATTGAGGGGTTCAATCAATGGGCCAGATATCCTGGGACTTTGGTTACTAGAGCAAAACAAAAGTAAGATTTTGAAACCAACCAACTTTAATTTTACAAAATGGTCTCTTTCAGATCCTAATTACATTGTAATGGAACAATTAATTAATTGAATGAATAAAATAAATTCCCTCTCATGATAATGGAGGGAGTTTGGGATCAAGCAATAATAAACTAAAATTGTGTAGTAAGTCAAATTAATGTATAGAATTAACCAATGTGAGTGGGGGGAAGACTGTGGAGTCATGCAATACTAGATTGATATTTAGAATCCACAAAGTTTATAGAGGACAGATATCAGGTATTTTCCTGTACCCAATCAGCTTATATTTGAGTTCATTACAATAGATAGAATAAGAAAGGTCTTAGAACCCTACAAACTACTGTATAAGGCCACATACAAGGTGACCTCAAATTTATGGCAAACAGAAGTACAAATTAATTTCATCTGGTTGTTTATTTCTTCTCAAAACCAACCTGAAATAAGGTACAATACAAATGGGATTTGAGGGGGGTGACTCTGAGTGTTGAAAGAGAGGATAGTCACAATGGGAAAAGGATAGAAGAGGGGAGCAGTGGGCAGCCAGAGGCATCCTGGGAAGTGAGATCATCATGGATGCAGAGGGTCATGAAGAAGGTAGATAGGAAAGATCAGTTTTCCAAAACCCTTCCTGGGGCTGGTTCCACCTGGAAAGTTCCCAAATCTCCCTCTGTCCCACCCCTTAATTTAGAAGTTATTTCCCAGAAATACTACTATGAGAAATAAGAGGGCATGTACCTTGGTTGCGGGCACATCCCCAGTGAGGAGTGTGCAAGAGGCAGCTGATCAATGTTTCTCTCTCATCGATGTTTCTAACTCTCTATCCCTCTCCCTTCCTCTCTGTAAAAAATCAATAAAATATATTTTTTTAAAAAAAGAAATAAAGAAAACCAAACCTGGGATGCTTGCAAACCAGACATGACACAGCACTGCAGACCCGTAAGAACTCAATAAAACCAGAATCCCACCATTGGCTCATCTTGAAGACCTGGGCTACTGAAGATTTGCTGGTTTATCACTCTCCCCAGCATCCTGGGTACATGTCAGGGTCATCCAATAAGGTCCAGACCAGCAAATCTCTGCCCTAGCAGTTTATAGAATCCTTTGTGGAGCATTATTAAAATGCAGATTCCCAGACCTGGCTGTAGCCTCCTGTACAGAATCTCTATGTATGTGGCCTGGGTTTATGTTCTTTTTATACAGCTCTGAAGGAGCCACTGATGCTAACCTGAGCTTGCAAACTACTTTTCTTAAGTACAGTCAACTCAACATGTCAATTTTACTAATAAAACAAACATCAATTGAAGGGCTACTCCAGGTTTATTGAATAAAATAGTAATAAGCTTAGTTATATGTTTTAACAACTAGTTTTAGTTTTCATAGCCATAATTCTTTCTATTCCTAAGAACTATAATTTTTTCTCTCTCAGAAAAGACAAGTTAGGAGGCAGAGCTGTCCTCTTCCACTCCTGTTATGTTTAGCACTGAGGCAGGCTCATTAAAAAACAATTTCCATGATTTAAACACAATCTACAATAGAGATAATAGGAATTCCTGTAACTGCAAGGGGGCAGAGTCGCCTTGAAGCACTGCAGCTTGACTTAGACAGCTCAGGGTGGGCAACAGTGGACAGAGGAGTCTGAGTCCAGAGGCAGCTCAGGGGCTGTGCCCTTACTAGCAAATGCTTCAAGCCACCTGCCTTTCTAACAAACCAAAGCCAGAACCACAAAAGAACCCTGTAACTAGCACTGACCCTTGTGCAACCTATACAGATAATTAGTTACGAAAATATTGATAGACCTGCATGAGTCTACTCATGCATTAATCAGACGTGCATTAATCTACTCATGGACATCATCTGAGAACAGACACTGCACCATGTAACTGATTATGCTGTCCTCTTTGTGTTGGCTGCTAAAAAGTTTAAATGGAAATTTAGATTGTACTCCCAGCAAATTTTAAAAAGTCCTTAAAACCCTCACCAGTTTATTCTGCTTAATAACCTCTTTTCTGGCTTCATCTTATTGTTCCAATTTTTTAATCCAATTGTTCAACTTTCTTATATTTAATTTTATCTTGTTACATGGAATATATTTTTAGAAGTTTCCCCCACATTCTTTTTAGGAACAAGAAAAGAGAAAGAGAAAAATGAAGAGAAAGAGGAAAAGAGGGGAGGGAGCAAGAAAAAAGGTGGGAGATGCTTCAGAACAGCTGGAGTCCAAACTCTCCATCTTCACTAAACATTTTGTATCATTTACTTATTACAGATGATATTCTTATGAATATGGATATTATACAGGGGTGGGCAAAAGTAGGTTAATAGTTGTGAGTATGTGAAACAGAGGTTTTTTTGTATTATTATACATTAACTAGAGGCCTGGTGCACAAATTCGTGCACAGGTGGGTTCCCTCAGGGTGGCCTGCAGGGATCGGGCCGAAACCCACAGTCCAACACCACTTGCTGCTCTTGCGTGCCGCTCCCCCTTACCCCAGCCCCCCTGCGCCTGCCGTGGGCTCGCACCAACGCAGCCACGCTCACTAGCCGTGAACCCTGCATCTGGCACCCATCCCAAGGGGGTGAGGGTGGTGCTGGGACGCGATCGGCCCTCTGAGCAGGCGGTAGGATGACCTTGCTGGCCAGAGATCTGGATCCGTCCCACTGATGTTTGCACCAGTTGTCAGGGGCCACCTGACAGCCACTTTTATATCGTTTCTCCCTTGTGGAGCATCTAGGGAGGGGAAGCAGCCGTGGTGCCTGAGGCTGACTTCCAGGAGGCGGGCAGTGCTGTCAGGATTGTGCCGATGGTGCCAGTTCATCAGTGCCTGGCCCATTCTTTGGAGATTGGACCTGCAGGACTACTTAGGGAGTAAGTGGCTGACACTGGGCTGGTGGGCCACCAGGACGGGTCAGTCAGCTGAGCGGTTCTCCTGCTGTGGGAGTGCACTCACCACCAGGGGGTAGCTCCTGTGTTGAGCGTCTGCCTCCTGGTGGTCAGTGCACATCATAGTGACCTGTTGACCAGGTCATTCAGTTGTTCCGTTGCTTAGGCTTTTATATAGAGAGATTATTGTATTATTTATTTGTATTACAACTGTGAACTTACTTTTGCCAACCCCTATATTACTTCAAGTTCTTCATAACTCTTTCTAAAAAATGTTTATCTGCTCTAGTAAATGAGACTAACATTCTTACATTTTCAACTTAGAACTGTAAAGTAAGTGAAGCAATGGGGTAAAATTTATTTCTTTAGGAAGTTCCCTGCTATGCATGTGCCACGCTACATTGTAATTGCAAGTAGGCCTGTCTCCCCTAAAAGACATGTTGCACCTGCCAACCATAATGTCCTGGCCCAAGGCAGTCATACACTTTTCTGAGTGAATGAATTATGGTCAAAGCAAAGTCTTATGTACTTGAGGATGCAATCATGCCTAAAACAGACCCCCACATCTCTGGAGTCTAATGTATATACACTGTGATAAACATATGTCAATAAAATATATATACAAGTTTATACAAATAATAGTCATGTAAGGTAAAGTGTGGTCCACATTATTGAAATGGTAGAGAAAATATGTTACAGGAATCCCAATATGAGAGAGCTTTCTTTCAGGGGAGCATTAAGGGAAAGATTCATGGGTAAGGTCATTGTCACCAGCTAGAGGCAGCGGAGGACATTCCTTTCAAGTGGAGAAAGACCCACAGGAGCAAAGGAAACATGGGAAAATGCAAATGTGTTCAGGAGACAAGTTGACTGGGGAGGTGAACTGGAGCCAAGGGATAACAGGAAACAGTGACTGGTGTGAAAGAAACTGTTATTTCCCAACATCCATCAAAACTTCTTCCTTAATAACAACTCAATTTAGCCAGTCCCCTTGCTGCCTCACCAAGAGATTACATTCCCATCCTTTCTAAAAGTTGGGTGTAGCCATATAATTGTGTTTGGGCCAATGGAGTGTTATCTGAAGTGTCACGTGACGTCTATAAAAAAAAAGGAGGCACGCCCTTCTCTTCTCCTTTATGTACCTGACACTCAGGTGTGTGGACTGAAGCCTGGGCAGCCTTCTTGGACCATGAAGATGAAAAACCTAATCTAGGGTTGATGGGACCTAGAAGACTTCAGGGAGCCACATAGCAGGCCTGCACTACCTACTTCTCGTCTCTTTGTACAGAAGAAAGAAATAATTTCTATATTTTTCAAGACTCATATTGAATTTTTTGTTTTTGTTTTTAATCCTCTCCTGAGGATATTTTCTCCATTGCTGTTCAGAGAGAGTGGGAGGAAGGGAGGGCAGGGGAGGGAGAGAGAAACATGGATGTGAGAGCGACACATTGACTGGTTGCATTCCCACACTCGCTCCACCATGGGTGAGGAGCTAACCCAAAACCCAGGTACGTGCCCTTGACCTGGAATCGAACCCACAACCCTTCCATGCAAGGGCCGATGATCTAACCACTGAGCCCACTGGCGAGGGCTCATATTGGGCTTTTAATGTTATGTAAAGCAAAACCTAATCCAAACTGATCCATTAAAAAATATGCAGGCACAAGATATACACACACATATACAACATCACAAAACAAAATATATAATATTATTTCCTTCAGTTGTTCAGCCAACTTTTCCACTCATCAATTTCCTGACTCTCCTATGCCCAGGTGACACAGCTCTGCTCCATTTAAG
This sequence comes from Myotis nattereri, assembly GCF_964212035.1. NCBI lineage: Eukaryota > Metazoa > Chordata > Mammalia > Chiroptera > Vespertilionidae > Myotis > Myotis nattereri. The sequence goes on along the minus strand of NC_138086.1, from coordinate 27,054,485 downwards.
TAATGTTTACCGCAAACATAGCCCCTGAGAAACCATCTTCAATAGCATTATCAAAAGCAATTTTCCAGCATCTGATTTTGGTGTAAATCATTAAGATTTTTGCTTTGGCATGCTGCAATTACAGCGAGGCTGGGCTGCAGCATGGAATTAATCAAGACGCAGTAACCAGGTCAGCTTCAAAGGATTCATTAGTTCCAGCAGGAGGTGACGGCAAGCACAGGGGAGGGAGGGACACTAAAACTTAAGCAACAAGGTAAAGAACTGCTATTATTCCTAAGCAGATAGAACAACATCTAAATCACATGAACCCTGATTATAAGGGACAATTGTGCAGCAAGATGAAACCCTGACATTTATTTGCAAAGCAAAATCTGTAGTCTTCTGAATAAGTGCAGGAAAGAAGGTTCTGTGGTGGGAGCCCCATGAAATATAAAGGAAAGATCAAGATACATAACAGTACACAAAATGAAGTTTGGAAAAGGGTGGTGGTGAAAAAGAGCATGATGTCAGCAATCTATCCTATCTAATAAAAGAGAAACATGGTAATTAGCATACGACCACTACCCTTCCCATTGGCTAATCAGTGAGATATGCAAATTAACTGTCAACCAAGATGGCGGCTGGCAGCCAGGCAGCTTGAAACTAACATGAGGCTTACTTGCTTCAGTGATGGAGGCAACCAACGTTCCCCGCCCGCCTTGCCGGCCTCTGAGCCTGCAGTTTGAAACACTGTAACAAATATAGAAGCTAAACAAAACCCCAGAAACCTGATTTCAGCGAGCCGGGATCTCAGAACTGGAGTTATACATTGTTTCGATTATAGAACCCAACAAACCAGATACCTGCTTTCAGCAGCAGAGTCCAGAGTTGGAGCCAGAGCTAAAGCTGGCCCAGAATTAAAAAAAAAAGAAAAAAAGGAGCAGTTGGGAGCTTCAGTCACCCACCAGCCTGAAAACAGCACTCAGCCCCTCACCCAGACTGGCCAGGCACCCCAGTGGGGACCCCCACCCTGAAGGGTGTGTGACCAGCTGCAAACAGCCATCATCCCCTCACCCAGGCTGGCCAGGCACCCCAGTGGGGACCCCCACCCTGATCCAGGACACCCTTCAGGGCAAACCAGCCAGCCCCACCTATGCACCAGGCCTCTATCCTATATAGTAAAAGGGTAATATGCCTCCCAGCACTGGGATCAGCGGAGCTGCGAGGCCTCCCGGCACCAGGATCAGCGTGACAGGGGGTAGCGCCCAAACCCCCTGATCGCCCTGCGGCTCTGTGTGTGACAGGGGGCGGGGCCACAACCTCCCTATCTGCCCTGCTCTGTTCGTGACAGGGGAAGGCACCCCAACCTCCTGATCAGCCCTGCTCTGTGCCTGATACGGGGGAGCTCCCCAACCCCTGATCGCCCTGCGGCTCTGTGTGTGACAGGGTGCGGCGTCCCAACCCCCTGATCAGCCCTGCTCTGTGTGTAACAGGGTGCAGCGCCCCAACCACCCCCCCCCCCACGGGCCCTGCTCTGTGTGTGATGGGGTAGAGACATAACCTCCCCATCGGCCCTGCCCTGAGTGTGAGAGTGGCGGCGCCCCAACCCCCTGATTGGCCCTGCTCTGTGTGTGACAGGGGGCGGTGCCCCAACTCCCCTATCAGCCCTACTCTGTGAGTGACAGGGGGGAGCTCCTCAACCCCCTGATGGGCCCTGCTCTGTGCGTGACAGGGGGGAGCTCCCCAACCCCTTGATGGGCCCTGCTCTGTGCGTGACACGGGGGAGCTCCCCAACCCCCTGATGGGCCCTGCTCTGTGCGTGACAGAGGGTGGTGCCGCAACCTCTCCATCGACCCTGCCTTGAGTGTGACAGGGGGCGGTGCCCCAACCCCACAATCAGCCCTACCCTGAGCATGACTGAGGGTGGCATCGCAACCTCCCAATCCGCCCTGCTCTGTGCATGACAGGGAGCAGTGCCCCAACTCCCCAATCAGCCCTGCTCTGAGCCCGACCAGGCTCCCCTCCCCTCCCCCTCCCCTCTCCTCCCCTCCCCCTCCCCTAGGGATTGGGCCTGCCCTCTGCCACCCAGGAGCAGGCGTTATCTCCCGAGGGGTCCCAGACTGCGAGAGGGCACAGGCCAGGCTGAGGGACCCCCCCCCCCCCCGAGTGCACAAATTTTTGTGCACTGGGCCTCTAGTATATATATAAAAGGCTAGTATGCTAAGTGTCCAACCAGTCGCTATAACACACACTGACCACCAAGGGGCAGATGCTCAACGCAGTAGCTGCAAAGCTGCAGTGACTTGGCAGCCGCGGTTCTCGGGTGATGCACCCTGAAACCAGAGAGGAGGGAGATCGATTCCTCCCAAGGCCATGCAATTCCACCTTCTGCCATGGTTTGTGTTGTTGCTGGGGCACTGTCACCCTGAATCTGGTTTACTGCACACTTGCATTTGCATTCCATACCCGTATGGAATGGAATGACAGAAACTTTGCAGAGTGCCCTCTCACACCCCAGGACCCTTCAGGGGATGTCTGAGAGCTGGTTTCAGCCCATCCCAAAGGCCAGGCTGAGGGACCCTGCTCACTCTCCAGCCACTGGGGAGGGACCGCAGGAGGTTGGCTCCAGGGCATGTCCAGCCCATCTCGCCCAGTCAATGTGCACAAATCTGTGCACTAGGTCACTAGTTAACCAATAAGTGAGAAGATCAGCAGACCCCGTCTGGTTGATCATCCAGCTTCCCCCCTCCCCAGAGACCTGATGGCTCCAGAAGTTATGTCAACATTTGCTAGTGACTTTGAACATCTCTTTTGAAAACTGGGGACACAGAAGCAGAAGAGTTGTTTGGTTTGGACAAGTATCAGTCACCTAGAGAAGGAGAAGGTCAGGGTGAAAAGGTAGGTGGGGTCCATGTTGTAGAAGACCACCAGGCAGAGAAGCTGTGTTTGGACTGCACAGCACTATAAGTCAGTGGATGTATCTGTGCAGCTAATCACACGCCTTCGGAACTGGCCTTAAGGAAACCAATCTGCTCACGTTGTATAGGTTGTGCACACATGGAAAGCTTGAGACCAGGCGGATATATCAGAGAAATGTTTACGGAGTGACAAGTACAATTTTCTCTCTCACGCATATGTATGCCCACAGTTTTGTGGGTTTCTTTACAACCAAAGCTATTCCTAAACTGCGGTTTCCTTTCCTTTTGAATGATAGTCATGCCAGGCTCTGCTCCTGGTACAAAGCCTATGCAATGCCTGACAGTCTGAGGAGCCCACGTGCATATCCTTTAAGGGGCCCTAATCCTTCTCCAGCAGCTGCCCTGCGTCACCACAAAACAAATATGAGTGACTGTTGACAGAAAGCAATAACCCTTCCTACAGCTGTTGGATAAATTGCCTGTTAGTGGTCCCACACCATAATTCATGTCAGATCATGTAGATTCAGCCCTTATAAATGATGGGGGAAATCTTATCATTAAATGAAGCTCAATACCAAATCCCTAAGCATTTTCTTGTTATTTCCTAAAGCCGTTCCTCCTTCCAGTTTATCCCTGAACTTTCTGAGAGCTGGAAGAATCAAAGATAAGCAAAAAGTTCATATTCTCTGTATATCATTCCTCTGGGGGATGGCCTCTCGGGTCCTTAGGATTTATATTTTAGAACCACAATTTCAATGCAGATTTTTAACTCCCGTGTTAAGCAGCCAAGGAGGAGGTTTCTGACTTGATTAAAGTGCTAATGCATACGTTTAATACTTAACATTTTTCTTTTGTAGTATGAACCTAGCTAAGAGATATTTAAGAGATATCTTTAATGAACTTCTAGTTTGTTTCCATAGATCAGTTTTCTCAGTCTTAAAGGAACAGAGTTCTGCCACTTGTTAAGTAGTATTTTTAACCACATCTCTTCCCAGTGGAAACCCATAACTGATGGAACATGTTACTATTTGACCTTGATCTTGTTGGGTAGGGGACTGAGGGGTGGGGAGGCAGGATATGTAGGAGACAGGAGAATTTGCAATCAAGCTAACCAGTGTTCCACAATTTGGGGTTGGGTAGATGTCCTAAATACTTTGAGCCTCACTTTCATCATTTATAAACTAGGGTTGTTGCCCTGATATGAAATGAGATAGCAATTGGGAAGCACCTGAAACACAGAATTCACAGCATAGATTGGTTCCTCACTCCTGCACTGAAGGCATCTTGGTTTGCCATTTATTTTTCGAACTTGTACAGATCTTGTCCTCAAGTTCTTCCCTTGTAAAAACGAGAAAGGTTAAGTTAGGTTATCAAGGTCCTAAAAACAATGACTTTCTAACCCTACTTTAAGCATCACAACCACTAACCAATATGGATACAAACACTGTAAGTGGTGGGCAAATAGTGATAGGTGGCTCAATACACAAAAAGAAAAAGAAAATGTAGCTAGCAAATAGTATGAGAAGTTTAAAAGCTTGAGTGCAGGGAGGAAAGCAAGCAGAAGTGAGCTATTCCTTCTTTTTTTTATTTTTTTAAATTTTTTAAATCATTTTATTGCTTAAAGTATTACAAAGGGTATTATGAGCTATTCCTTCTTTCTTCTTTTAAGTACACATAGGTCATCACTTCCAGGAAAAGAAAGCAAACGAGATGGGGGTGGTGGCAGGAGGGTGTTGTGGGGGTGAGAGTGATGAATAGAAAAGTCAGGAAGGAAATTAAAGCAGAAGATAATACTACATATAATTTAAGTACTACATAAGGTGCACCACATAAAATACAATATATACAAAAATTCTATATTAGAGGCAGCACACCCTGTTAGTTGTACCCCCCCAAAGTCAACATCTTTTCATTCATACTTAAAGCCCTTATTGTCCTGAATGCTAGCTCGGGGTTTGAGTACAAATAACTCTCTCAAACAAATGCAGTTCTAACTCTATTTGAGCTGATTCACAATGACTAGGCAATCTAGTAGACAAAGAGAATGAATGTCATTTGTGTTCCCCAGCTGCCAGAGGGAGACTGTGGGTGAAAGATTTTTAAAATCACAAGGACCATCCATCCGCACTCCTTAGGAGGCAGGAGATCTTCCTTCCCTGTGCACAACAATGTTCTTGGTAACTGAGCAAGAGGCAAGCTTCAACCACAGGCATCACTCAAACCAAATATATGCAGTATATTCTCCAAGAAAATTCACCAAAAATATTGCTGCTATTTCACTCTAGTACAGACAATCCAAAAAGGAATGTACTAATAATATAGAACTCAAGTATAACAATTACACTATTACCAAGTAACCAAAGGAAGGGTTACTCTTACCTTCAACCCAACCAGGAAAAAGCCACAAGCATGTTGATAATGTGCTTTGAGTTTATATATATATAAACTCAGTTTATGTAATTGCTTAAAAACATCCCTAAAAATGAATATCTAACAATACTATGGAGATACTTCAAAACCATCTTTCCCTGCCTCCTGCCAATATTTTCAATACCTCTCTCTATGAAGTAGGTTTGTCAATGGTTGTGCTTTGTTTTGTTTCAGTTTTATGTAAACTCACATGGCCGACTTCCTCTGGTTTGCCTTTTGATATCTGTGAGTTGGGTTGGCTTTATTGCAGTGAGACGCCAGTTTGCCGTCCTCCCTCTGACCTCAAGCTGTGGATCCCTCCCTGCCGAGGCAGGCCTTCCCACTTTCCCATCTGGAAGGACTGGAACCGCAGACTTTTCAGGAGCCTGGACTCCATCACATGGAGAGTGCTGGCATCCATGCACTAGGGCTGTGTAGCTCTCAGAGAGTCTGCAAGGTCGAAATGACACTCCTAACAATAATAAGGATTTCTTTTGCCGCTCAAACTTTTCACTGATGATACAATGGCAATAGTGGGTAAAAATGCTGCCTTAGCACAAAACAAGGCCCTAACACCAAACTCTATAGTAGAAGATGCATTCCCTACCATCATGTACTAATAGGGCTTTTAAATGCCAGTTTTAAATGTTCCTGATGAATGAGTATTAATTATTGATTTCATTACATCCCAACCCTGAGTACCTGTCATTTTAACATTCTATATGAATGTTAAAGGAAGTACAGAAAAGGCCTGTCTCCTACATGCAGGAGTATCACACTGTCATGGGAAAAGCATTTGTATAAATGTTTGAGTTATGATATGAACCAGCTGCTTCTTCCATGGAACACCGTTTTGACTTGGAACAACTGAGTGGTAATCTGTGGTTATTCAGACGTGGCAGACATTGTCTCAAAAATGAACAAAGGGAGCCTGTCAACAAAGGAAAACAAGTGACAGTGTTTGTTGCCAAGGATAACAAGTGAGCTTCCAGGCAAAAATGAGAATTTTAGAAAACTGGAATTCACTACCTGAGTTTGATCCTTCCCTATTCTTAACATTTTTTTCTGATAAAACCAGTGGTGATATTGATGAATATGATTTTTTTTACATTATATGACAAAATGCGTAGATATTTGGAAGATCTCTATGACTCGTTAAATCAGTATTTTCCAATCACCAGTGCTTGATGTTATATGCATGTGTCAAAGATCCATTCAAAGAGCAAGACAGGCCAACTGACTTTAATGTAAAACAGGAAGAAAAGTACATTGATGGGGTTTCAGATTCCACGTGGCAAATAATCACTAAGGAAGCACAGCTTGTCAAGTCTGGGTGTAATATCAAAGGGAAAGGTCCACAATCATCTGAAAAAGCTCTAAACATTACTGCCCTCATTTTCAACTACAAATCAGTGTGATGCCAGATTTTCTTCATATGTATTGATCAAAACATAGCTCAACAGATTGAATACAATGTCTGTGCCCTGTTAAGTCAACAGCTGGCCAGACCCCCAGCTTCTCCTCCGCCCAGTCTTCCCCCAGGACACCTTACTCCTGTTTGCTGAAACGGCCCTCTGGATCCCTTATTCAGCACTTTCCATTGACTATTTGCTCATCCGGCAACAGTTAGCTCTAAGTACTGTCATTGTTGTCCTTAACCCGAGGCACAGGTAACTCCCGTTAACCTGACAGGTAAGAGGCAGCACAGAGGCTTGAGCCAGGGTAGGCCAACTCCGGAATCCAGCCTCCTGCCAGCCTCCTGCAGGCTACATTTCACTGCTTCTGTGCTGGAACACTCTCTGTTGAGGGGCATGCTTGATCTTCAACCCAGAGCTGGTTCTTTAATTTGAGGTTAAACCATCCTCTCCAAGCCAGCTGCAAAGACCTCTTGCCTCTCCATTAACTCCTTGAAACTAAGACTTGTCCTTCTAATCTTGCCACTAAAATAAACTGTGGGCTGAAGTGTGCTAACCTGCAATGTGATGGGATTTGGAGACAGGGCCTTTGGCAGGTAATTAGGTTCAGGTGAGCTCATGAGGGTGGGACCCTCGTGAAGAAATCAGTGCTTTTATACGTAAGAGACACCAGCGCGCTTGCTGGCTCTAGCTCCCTCCCCTGCCCGAGGAAAGGCCATCAGCAGCCCAAGGAGGGAGAGCCTCGCCAGACGCCAACCCTGCTGGCACCTCGACCTTGGACTTCTAGTCTCCAGAACGTGAGAAATAATTTCTTGTTATTTAAGCTTCCTAGTCTGTGGTATTTTGTCAGGGTGGCCTGAGTTGACTAACATGTGAGCACAGTTTGATTTTTTATTAATTCTTTACCTCGCTCAACCTGCAATTAAGGTGTCTCCTGGTTCAGTTTTTCTTAGTAACACATGCCTAGCCGATGCTGCTGTCCTGAAAGTGGGTAGGAGCTGAGAGAGGACAGTGTCCCGATCGAGCGGCAGTCCTCCCTGTGGGTCCTCAGGCTCTGGACCAGCCCGGCACTGTTTCCAATCACAAAAGCCAGAAGCGAGCTCCCTCTGTCTTCCCCACTTACCACATGCCTGCTGCTTTAATCTCTGTTTTGTAACCTCCCTACTCTCCTAAACTTCTTGGGAAACAAGTAATGATATTTCACTTTAATTCCATGGCAACAATGGATTTTGCTTATTAGAAATGGAAGCTTCTTGACGCAGTACCATAATCCTCTTTTAAAACAGCTCCTGGGGCTCTCTGTGGCTGTAAATTATAAAAACAAAAGTGGGATTAAAAATATACCTGCGCTGTGAATAATGATCTAAACTGTAATCCATCAAGTTTAAACAGTAATCTGATTGCATCCTTGGGATAAATGAGGCGTTGGTGGTGTAAGCCTTGGTTGTTGGTTACTCTTCTCTGATTTTATAATGTAGTAACAATATAAATCACTCTGAAGGGGAAAATTAACCCGTACCTGTCCCTTCTTGGCCCAGGAGATAGACACAGGTAACAGACACAAGGAACCCTCTGCTTTTGCTACCATAGGCAACCTGTCCAGTGTTCCCATAGCTCCTGTTGTTATCTGTGTTCATAGGACATTGCTTTTTCTTTCACTTAATCTAAATTTATAACTATACATGCAATCACTTTCCCCTAGACTATAAGCTCTATTGGGGCAGGTCTGCTGTTTATTTTTATCACAGTCATGCTCCTAGCATAGGCAGACGATCGCAGTTTGCTGAGACTTTCCCAGTTTCAGTACTAAAAGTCCTGCATCCCAGGAAACCCCTCAGTTGCAGGCAAACTGGGACAGTTGCTCCCCATACCCTAGCACTTAGTTCAATAAACAGGTTTTGAATGAAGGAACAGCCATAAGAAGTAGCACGTCATTCCTGAAAGAAATAACATGTATGAAGGATAGAATAGTGTGGCTGTGAAGAGCATGACTGTGAGGCTAGATAGTCTGGGTTCAGCTCCAAGCACTGCCGTTTACCAGCTATGTGACCTTGGGTTACTCAGTTCCTCATCTGTAAAATGGGAAATAAATGATAGCAATCACAAAGGGCTGTTTGAAATTCAGGTTGGTTCATATACATGTAAAGCATTTAGCACCAGTGCCCAGTGCATGTGATTAAAAAGTATGAAAACGTCTAACATATTAAGTGACCTATAGATGTCAGAATTTGTTTACATTAGTACAGGCAGGACCCAGGAGAAATTGTTCTTCGATGTCTTTCACCTCTTTTTTAGGCTTGTCAAAAACTGAATCAGGTGCCTCCTTCCTGGGTACTCAATATAAGCTCCCACTAACTCGGCCTCCACTGTAGAGCACTCTACTGTCTCTCTCTAACAGGGCGCTACACACATTCTCTGGACTCGTCCCTTCTTTGCTCATCAACATGCAGTCTTCTTCTACCTCTTTCTTTGCCCTGTTATGGAAATGAGTTGCTAGTGGCTGATGAATTCATTTATGATGAAATTCCTCCTCCCCATCCCACCTCACCTCTCACCCACAGGAGTTAACACTCAAAGGGCAATCTCAGAAACCTCGTCTTTTCATCCAGGGAAACTACTCTCTAATGATTGGGATTTGAGGCTATGTGGGAGGGAGGAGAGAATTTGGGAACAGGGTCATTTCAATGGCATCTCACAAATCACTGGGAAGACAGCTACCTGCTCTATGGAGAACTGGTTTTTTGCATGAGTGTTTATGGTTTTTTTTAATCTTCACCTGAGGGTATTTTTCCCAGTGATTTTTAGAGAGAGTGGAAGGGAGGGAGAGACAAGGAGAGAAACATCAATTAGTTGCCTTCTGCATGCACTCCAACTGGGGCCCAGGGATTGAGCCTGTAACCAAGGTATGTGTCCTTGACAGAACAGAATCTAAAACTCTTCAGTTGTGGGCCAACCCTCTATCCACTGAGCCAAACTGGCTAGGACTGTGGAGAACTGGTTTTACTGGATGCTCTCGCTAGAGATTTTTGCTTTAGAACACATATTCATTACTAGTTATCTATTATGTCCCTACTAGAGGCCTGGTGCACGAAATTCATGTACTCAGGGGTGGGAGGTCCCTCAGCCTGGCCTGTGCCCTCTCGCAGTCCAGGAGCCCTTGGGGGATATCCGACTGATGGCTTAGGCCCGTTCCCCACAGGGAGCGGGCCTAAGCCATCAGTCGAACATTCTTAGCACTGCTGTGGAGGCAGGAGAGGCTCCTGCCACCACTGCTGCACTCACCAGCCGTGAGCCTGGCTTCTGGCTGAGCGGTGCTCCCCCTGTGGGAGCGCACTGACCACTAGGGAGCAGCTCCTGCGTTGAGCATCTGACCCCTGGTGGTCAGTGCACGTCCTAGACGAAACTGGCTTTCTAACATCCCCCAAGGGGTCCCGGATTGTGAGAGGGCGGAGGCCAGGCTGAGGGACCCCACCAGTGCACAATTGGGGTGGGGGTGGGAGGTTGGCCAGCCAGGGAGGGACTGTGGGAGGGCTCCAGGGCATGTCCAGCCCGTCTTGCCCAGTCCCGATCGGCTGGACTCCAGCAGCAAGCTAACCTACTGGTTAGAGCATCTGCCCCCTGGTGGTTAGTGCACGGAATAGCGAGCAGTTGACTGGCCTTAGCATATCATTAGCATATTACGTTTTGATTGGTTGAATGGATGACTGGACACTTCGCATATTAGGCTTGTATTATGTAGGATGAGGATAATATTGGAAAGCTGAAAATTATTCTTACATAGGAGTAAAAGTGCAAGGAAAAGAAGCCCAAAGAGGTAGTTTGGAGAGTAATGAAAATATGACCACACCACCCATTCATTAGGGTGAATTTCTGTAGGTGGACAGGGCCTTAAGGAAGATGATGGAAGGGGAAGCTTAGAGGAACACCTCCACTTTGACCTTCACTGTACCTAAGAAGGAGTCTTAGAAGTGCCCAGCCAAACACAAAACTGTAAAATGGCCAAAGATTAATATATAATTTCCTTTTCAATGCTGATTCCCTCTCCTTTTATAGCCTGGTTAAAGGCATCAGATGCCAGCGAAACCCACCAAATGTCCCTCTGAAGTTCGTCCTCCTAAATAGTGTCCCAAACTTCCAACAGTCAGTCAACTAACTGATTGCCAGGCTGAACAGGGTGATCAGCCAAATATCTCCTATCACCTAGTGTCCATAAGATGTCTGCAGATCACCCAAATCTGTGGTGGGATCTTCCTGTGCTGGGTAGCTTGCTGGATAATTGAACGATAGGCTGGCTCTCACAGGACACAAGTTAGTCCCTACGTTTTACTTACTAAGTAAGTTTAGGAAACAAAAGGTGTAGCTTTAGCTCTGATCAGAGATAGAAATTTTTGCTGGAAGGTGATAAAGGGGAAAGGTTTATAAAAATTCAAAATGTATTTGTTATACTAAATTGTTCTGATGTATGGCTATTTCTTTTGTCTTGCCATCATTGATGTAGTCATATTAATCACTAAAATAGATGTCTTATACTTCTGAACAGAGGATTTTATACAAACACATTCTTCAAGGCTCTGTCTAGAGATGTAACTATCATCAATCCAGGAAACCATTTTAAGCTAAGCGACCTCTTCCTTCCACCAATGACCAATTAATTGCCAGCCCGAAGCCTCCACAAGGAAAGTAGCAGTAATTGCTGCTTCCTCCTTTAAGCAAGCCATTTCTCTAAGTTGATTATGGGTCATAATTACTCATCTTAATTTCAGTAATAATTCATAAAATCCTTTATAAAATTCCAGTTTATAAAAATCTGCTTTATAAAGACATTTTCCAATAAAGGAAGAAGAAATTATGAATTACCACTGGGAGGAGGTGGCAGGAAACAGTGCCTTGGATTTGATAAAATTGTAAGCAGCATTTCTGGCTTCAGAACAAAATTTGGTTTGTTCAATAAAGGTCAGAGAGGCTTGAGTGCTATAGTCATGAGACGGAAATCGTTCTTGTGTTGTTGCAGTTGTATTTATTTCTTATTAAACTGCCTCATACTTCTGACACTTTGTTAGACCCTGGGTATAATTAGGATCAAAGAATTAAGGTTTGGAAAAAAAAAAAAGAATTAAGGTTTGGGACTCTGCCTTCAGGGAGGTTACTATAAAGACCTAGGATGGTGATGATAATCCTCACCTCTCCCTTCATCATTCATAAGAGTAACCATAATCATCTTGAGAGACTCAGAAACTTCCTCTAAAAACTGCAATCACACTCTAGCAGGTTTGGTCAGTGGGTAGAACTGCGGACTGAAGGGTCCCAGGTTCGATTCCGGTCAAGGGCACATGCCCAAGTTATGGGCTAGATCCCCAGTAGGGGGCGTGCAGAAGGCAGCCTATCAGTGATTCTCTCTTGTCTATCTCTCCCTCTCCCTTCTCTGAAATCAATAAAAATATACTTTGAAAGAGAGAGAGAGAGAGAGAGAGAGAGAGAGAGAGAGAGAGGAAGGAAGGAAGGAAGGAAGGAAGGAAGGAAGGAAGGAAGGAAGGAAGGAAGGAAGGAAGGAAGGAAGGAAGGAGAAAGAAAGAAAGAAAGAAAGAAAGAAAGAAAGAAAGAAAGAAAGAAAGAAAGAAAGAAAGAGAAAGAAAAAGAAAGAAAGAAAAAGAAAGAAAGAATAAGAAAGAAAAGGGAAAGAAATTCAGTCAGGCCCTCAGGGCAGTTGCAAAGACAAATTATTCCAAGTATAGTTCTCTAGTTGCATAAACAGGAGAACAATTCAGTTTCTTACCAGCCACAGTGCACCTCTCTCTGGCCCCCTCTAGAGGGACACCTCTCCAAGTCAGGTTTTGGATGTTAGTCATGCTTTTTGAATGGGGTCCATGAGAACAACTCTTTCTCAGGCAGAGCAAAGGGGAAACTCCAGGCACAGGGAAGTCTGGGTCCCGTTGCCATATCCAGAAACAGATGAGCTGTACGGTAAGATAGGATAGAGCGAAAGGGGAGGTGACCGTATCATTTATGATCTAAACCAGGATACTTTTGATTATGCCAGGGCAACAGGCATAAACCAGGGCTGCCCAGTTTGGGCAACTTCTAGATGGAAAAGCTCATCATTTATCTGATGAATTAGGAAGATTTTTTTTTTTCCTGGTGAGAGATGCTGGTCAGATCAAGCAACGACAGAGCAGAAGTCAGCACTAACCCATCACAGGACATCCCGTCTTTGCATCACCGCAGCATTGCCACAACACTGCCACACACAGTATTGATGCTCGGCTTCAAGTAAGCGAGTGCATCTCCCAATGCCATACAGGCACTGGCTCTGTGACTCTGGGGAGAACCAGAAAAATATATGGGAATTTCTTCAGTCTCAGCCACAGCTCTTCCACTCACAATGTGGGGCACTAGGGAGAGAAGGAGGATTTGTTGTGTTCACATCTAACACAAATGCTTAGCGGGACCAAATTGGTGGTTTGGGAGAAGTTGTCAGACACTAAAATGTCCTCTGAGAATTCTCAAAAATTTGATCCCCTCCCACCCCACTATACAGTCCTGGGGGAGGAGTGTCTTTCCAATATTTTATCTTCTTGTTCGTGTTGTGGCTCCTCAACAAGAACAAGAGAGACATGAGTGCATTCATCTGCATCTTCTTCCTGGGGTCACAGCTCTTGACATCACAGGCACAAAGCACCTCCACTAATTATCCCCATAGCAATTGTTCCAGTAGCCTACCTACCCTCCGCCTTTGCGCATTGACCTCCGGGGGCGCAGACAGCAGAGAAGGCTGCGCTGTGGTTTTACGCTTCTCTCCCTTTCAAGACAAGAGAGGGATTAGAATTATAGTCTTCCTTTGATTAATATAGAATTTCTTTTTATCTGGGCACTTAATGGGAAGAAAATAACACCCTCTCCTGCCCTAAGAGAATGCTTACGCCACGGCTGACAGTTGGAAGATCTTACAGGGGCTCAATAAGTATTAAAGTATTAGTTTTATCTCATTTGAAAGAGAACTGATTCATGCCTTCTGCATGCTGAGTTTCTTTTCTATTGCAAAGCTAGCAAATAGGACTGTATAAGAACAGGTTTACTGACATGATGCCAATTACCATGCAATCACTCCCTCACTGCCAAAACCAAGCATTCCCATCCTGTCCCTCATATTCACACCTGTCACTGGGGACAATGCTTTCTTTAACCCTTTCCTCTCCCACTCCCCCACATCATTACCTTAAATCCTTAAGGATCAGCCCCTTCCTTTTATTTCCACTTCTTCCACCCCAGCTACTGAGCTCTTGACCTTACACCAGCACTAGAGCAACAGTCTTCTAACTGGGCTCCCAGTCTTCAGTCTCACCCATTTTCAATCAGACCTGCCCATCAGTCAGATTAACCTTCTCAAAACACTGTCTCCCAGGCCACACCATCATTCTGGTTAAAATCTTCACAGGTCCTCTCTTGCCCTGGAGAGACTGTCCAAACACTCCAGATCTGCCCAAATATGGTGTCAATCCAATTCACCATTGTATCCCTTACTGGTCACCTCCCCCCTCAAAACGGGCCATGGCGATCCCTACATTCCCACGTTGGGTTTAGACTGCTTCCCATCAGGGAAGCTCCCAACTTTTCCAATGCTTCTCTCAACTAGGTTAGAGGTCAAAGTGGTACAATTGTGCCCAGCCAGTGTAGCTCAGTGGTTGAATGTCAACCTATGAACCAAGAGTTCACGGTTTGATTCCCAGTCAGGGCATGTGCCTGGGTTGCAGGCTCCATCCCCAGTACAGGGTGTGCAGGAGGTAGCTGATCAATGATTCTCATCATTGATGTTTCTACCTCTCTCTCTCCCTCTCCATACCTCTCTGAAATCAATAAAAATATATTTTTAAAAAGTGATACAATTGCTGGTTTTGAAGATGAAAGACCCACAAGCCAGGAATGTAGGCAGCCTCTAGAACAGGGGTGGGCAAACTTTTTGACTCGAGGGCCACAATGGGTTCTTAAACTGGACCGGAGGGCCGGAACAAAAGCATGGATGGAGTGTTTGTGTGAACTAATATAAATTCAAAGTAAACATCATTACATAAAAGGGTACAGTCTTTTTTTTTTTTTTTTTTTCATTTTATTCATTTCACACGGGCCAGATCCGGCCCGCGGGCCGTAGTTTGCCCACGGCTGCTCTAGAGCCTGGAAAAGGCAACATATGTAATTTCCTATAGAGCCCTTAGAAGCCATGCCACACCTCGATTTTAGTAACACCTTGATTCCATTTTCAAACTTCAGACCTCCAGAACATAAGACAATGTGGTATTGGTTTAAGTCCCCAGTGTGTAGACATTTATATAGCCTTATATCCTAGTCACTTACAATACGGCAGACACTGCGAAGAGCTTAATCTTCATTAGTTCACTCTTTCGCAGTGCTCTATGGGTAGTTACTATTACCCCTAGTTTACAGATAAAGATATGGAGCCTTATGAAAGTTACCCACAGTCACACACACATACACACACACACACACACACACACACACACAGTTAGTGGTGGAGCCAGATATCAAATTTAGGATCCTCATGCCAAATCCTGTGCAATTAGTCATTTTAAACTTTTCTCAAATGAGAATGAAGAAAGGCTCATGAGATAATAATGACAGAAATAGCGTTGCTACCTCTTGGCTGGCAGGCTCCTGGGGAAGGAAGAGGTTGTTGATCTTTTTAGGAGATCTTGTGCAAAACGAGCAGGCTGCACCCCACCTCCCCAGCCAGGAGTCTGGGCAATCAGGCCGCCTCTGGGAACTCTGAAACACAGTGCCTCCCTTTTGTTCTTGCACTTTCTTTTTTAAAAATTGTCTTTCTGTAGGCCGTGGGAATAACGGAAGGGGAGTATGGGAGTGAGGTTTCTCAGGGCACCGGTTTGACACTTTCTTTCCCTAACAACCTTCCCAGATCAGGCAGAGGATCTCGGGCTTCAGAAAACGGGATGTGCCCTCCGTGTATCACAGCAGACTTAGATTTTAGTCCAAAACAAGCCTCCCCTGATCTCCCCCACCCAATCGCATTACCTCTTTGAACCCTCTCACAGCACTGAAAAATCTCTTCTTGGAAACATTTGCATTGTTACAATTTTCCATTGTATTTATGGGTTATTTAACTAAAATGTCTCCCCAGCCTCCACCAAGTTAGGGATTATGTCTATCTTGGTTCACATTCTACCCTCCAAGAGTCATCCTTGATGTTTTTCTTTCCTAAACCCCCATATAGAATCTTATCAGCAAATCCAGTCAACCCGATATTCTGAATCCTTCTGCTAACACTCCATCTCTATTGCTATTGTCAATGGCCAACCCTTCACCCCTCTCATTTAGGTTGTTGCCGTAGCATCTTACTTCTCCTCTCATTAGCTAAGATGCTTCTCTGCACAATTGCAATGAAACCCAACACCCTTCATCTGACTTATAAACTCCTGCAAAATCTGACCCCTGCCTTCCTTTCCAAACTCATGTTAAGGCCTTCTTCTCTCTGCCCATCTGATAGGTCAAGTTTATCCCAGCCTTACGGCCTTGGTTCTCATTTTCTCTGCCTGGAATGCACTGCCCCTCACCATCGTTCACACAGCTGATTCCTTCTCAACATTCAAATATCAGCAAATGCCTCTTCTTCTGATGTTACAATCTAAGGTAGCGACCTAGTCACTCCCTGTCATATTCCCCTTTATAAATTTTCTGCATGGAACTTACTATATATGATATTCTTTTCTTATTTATGTGTTTCTTTGTTGACTGACCTCTCCTTTCATTTAAATTGAGCTTCATGAGAGCAGTGACTTGGTCTTTCTTGTCTCCACTGTCTCCCAGTGACAAGAACAAGACACTCACTAAATGTTTGTTGAATAAACATGAATGACTCACTGGCACTTTGCCTGATGCGTTGTACATTTTCAGCAAGTATTCGATGAATGAGTGACTGCATAGCAATATGGTTTTAAATTATTAAACATTTATGCATTTTCTACTCAGCTTGACACAGTTAACAACATCAATGTTTTTTTAAATTCGGATTTCAAAGGATTAATTTGACATATTGAAACAAAACCTAGCAAAACTTAAAGATACAACTCTGAGATCCAAAGAGTGCTCAATGCAACTTTGAGCAATAAAGTAAACTCTTACTGACTCTGGTTCCCTATTGTACACATTCTGGGATCTACTTAGCAGAAAGAAGCACAAATGTATTTATGCTTTTGTAATGATCCCTTACAGTTGTATAGCTGCCTAACATCCTTCACTCAAGTTTCCTGGGCATTCCTGCTGGCATAAAAATAGCATTACAGTAATGCTCATAAAATGGTAAACATTTTGGGGAACTCTGCTCCCAGTTTCTCTAAGAGGGTAGTCTGACCAAACACTCCACCCCACCTTCAAACCAGTCCCAGAGATTGTTTCAGGTGATGTCTGCCACATGCTACGTGAACTGACCTTCTCTTTAGTCACAGGGAAGCATGTGTCTCTCCTGTCGCACTTTTATTCACCTGGTAAAATCTCTGGTAGCTGCTGCTGACCACAGAGCCACCACTGGTGAAGCCCAGGGGGGCGGTCACCTCTCCAAGACCCCACTCTTCTCTGTGAGGCACCTGCCAGTGCCCACATGTTCAGGGTGCAAGTAAAGTGCTCCGATGACCCCAAGGTCACTTCCCATCCCTGCTGAACTGCTGCCACCAGCCTCCTGAGGCCTTCCTTGGAGTCTCAATATTTCCCAGATGTTTTAGAAAAACTGGGGTTTTTAGTTTGGGGTTTCTTGTCTATTGAAAATGTCCCACCCCCTACCCCTCCCTAGGATGGACAGAAATTGTATTATGCTCTGAATTATGAAACCTTTTCTATGGGCATTACTCTTAAACCAAATGTGTACTTTAGCTTTCTTTTCTAATCACATGCATGGGTATACAATGACTAAAAAATGTTACTTCCCCAGAGCTCTCTCACAGAAGCTACCACCTAGGATACGTGCTTTAATAAGTTGAGAGGGAAAATCAAAAGGAGAATTTGGAATACCAAAAAGATGTTTTCCCACACACGTCATAAGTGAAAGGAAGTCCCTGGACCGTAGCTTGGCACCAGTCAAGATGGTGGTTACGAGGAGAAGGTGGGACAAAGAGTGGAACCAATGATTTTGAATATTTGAAATTTTTTCTGGGTGGATGACAAATATGTCACAGTATTTAGGAAAAGTATGTACCAGTTGGTACATAGATAAACTAAGAAACACAAAAGCAGGATCGTTCTTAATGATGAGATAACAATGTTTAACACAATAATAGAGCAGTAGCTGCTTCAACCGAAAATAATCTTTATAAAGTCAGGATAATGTAGCTCCTAACTAATGATTTAACTAAATATTATAATATAACTATAGAGGAAGTGGAGGGAAAATGGAGAAGGAGGAGGGAATCATCATCATCACAGGATCAATCACTACTGACTAGAATCAACCAGCAAAGGCATATTGTTTAGCTATGTGGAGGTAGATATGAGAAGACAGAGCTAAAATTATTGACAGTGGCTGCCTCAGGGCAGCACCTAGAACGCTGCCCCGCATATTGTGTATTAATCAGAACTATTTCAGTTGCAAGTGACAGAAACGCAAATTAAAATAGCTTTAGCAAAAAAGAGAGGATGTATCAGCTTATATGACTAAAACAAAAACTATGGATCAAGATAGCTGAAGTCAGGTTTTCAATTAATGTTTATATAACGTTTGCAAGAAATTTTCTTGTTCTCCATCTCTCAACCCTGCTTTCTTTCCCCTGAGTTGGCTTAATTTTCAAGCAAGTTTTCCCCATTTGGGGGTTGGAGGGCAAAGATGGCCCCCTGCAACTCCAGGCTTACAGGCCTTTGGCACCCAGATTCTAGGAATGAGATAAAACCTCAGTCCTGATAGTTCTAGCAGGAATCCCAGGAAAGGCTCTTATTGATCTGGGTTTGGTCATGTGCCCATCCTTAAAGAACCTCTTTGGCCAGGGTAATTTGTCACCTTGGTTGGCCATGCCTGTCTCATGTTCACTCTTGGAGAAGAAAATGAGGTCAGTCCCACCTGAAGCATGTGGATTTAGGGTTGGGAGACCAGTTCTCCAAAAGGAAGTTGGGGTATGTAATAGTTAATTTTTAATGTTAGCTAGACCATGGTACCCAGATATTTGGTCAAATACCAGTCCAGATGTTGCTATGAAGTTATTTTTTAGGTAAGATTAATATTTAAATCAGTAGACATTGAGTAAAGCAGATTAACCTCCATAGTATGAGTGGGCCTCATCCAATCCATTAAAGGTCTTATGAGGGGGAAAACAAAACAAAACACTGACATCTTCTGAACTTGTCTCCCTGCTCTCAGGAAAGGGAATTCTGCCTGCAGACTGTCTTCAGACTCATTGAAGCATAACTTCCCTGGGTCCCCAGTCTGCTGGCCTACCTTGCAGATTTGGGACTTGCCAGCCTCCAACAATTGCATGAGTCAATTACTTAAAATATTTTGAGATATAGAGAGAGAGCTGGAGATATTCTATTGGTTTTGTTTTTCTGAAGAACCCTAACTAATACAGGATCGTTTTTACCTAAAGAAGGAAATAAAGATGCTGGGAAGGGAATGGAGGTGAGGAAAGGGAAGGGAAGGGGGGGAAATCAACATCTACTCCTTGGTAGATTATTGTTACAGGAGGCAAAATTGGTAGATTTTTAAATGAGGCTATCATCTCTACCTTAAATAGGAGAACAGGACACATGAATGTCCATAAATTCTCAGTAACAAACATTCATGCAAAGTGAATAAACAAGAATAAGAACTTGCTTTAAAATTCAGCTCTTTGTTTCATTTCCAACATGGACGATAATGTCAAGTTAGAGACTTCACCAGACCAGAAAATGGACAGGCACTTGGGTTAAAGTGCCTCGTGGATGACCAGAGGCCTGTAAACAGGAAAGAGTAGACACTGGCACCATAGACGCCATGGTTGCTGATAGGATTCCCAGCCAGCCTGAGGCTCCATGATAACCCCTGAGTGCACTGACCTTCCAGGGATGCTCACACTGAGCCTTCATGGAACTTTCCACTGTTAGATAACTGTCCTACTAGCTAAAATCCAGTTATTGTTTGGGTTTCTTTTGCTTAAAAACAGGATTTATTTTATTTAGTTTATTTTTACTCACTACAGCCAGCATCCTTACAAGTGAGAGAATTGGTGTCAACATTTTGGGTACCATGGGAACAGATTTTTTCCAGGTCTTTGGACAGGCACCCAGACTATTCTAAGTGAAACAGTCTTAAAAATTAATCCAGGCCACTTCAATCTATGACACCAAGGGTTGTACAGAGAAGCTTGCTGTACAGCTTCTCCCAAGGGCAACTAAAAAGATAACATCTCTCACCCACCGTGAACAATAATAATAATAATAATAATAATAATAATAATGTTTCTTTTTCTTTTTGATTTTACTTTTCAATTACAGTTTGCTTTCAACATTATTTTGTATTAGTTTCAGGTGTACAGCATAGCAGTTGGACAATCATACGCTTTACAAAGTGGTCCCCTGATATTTGAAGTACCCTCCTGGAACCATACATAGTTGTTACAATATTGTTGACTATATTCTCTATGCTTTACTTTACACCCCATCACTATTTTGTAACCACCAGTCTCTTCACCTTTTTCACCCAGGCCCCCAGCACCCTTCCCCTCTGGCATCCATTAGTTTGTTTTCTATATAAGTCTATATCTATTTTGTTTGTTCTTTAGAATCCATATATAAGTGAGATCATATGGTATTTGTCTTTCTCTGGAATATTTCACTTAGCATAATGCCCTCTAGGTCTGTCCTCGCTGTCACAAGTGGTAACATTTTATTCTTTTTACTAGAGGCCCAGTGCACAGATTCATGCACTGGTAGGGTCCCTTGGCCTGGCCTGTGGGAATCGGGCTGAAACTGGCTCTCCAACATCCTCCGAGGGGTCCCGATTGAGAGATGGTGCAGGCCAGGCCGAGGGACCCCACCAGTGCACAATCAGGGCCAGGGAGGGACCTCAGGAGGGCTCCAGGGGATGTACGGCCCATCTTGCCCAGTCCCGATCAGCCAGACGCCAGCAGCAAGCTAATCTACTGGTTGAAGCGTCTGCCCCCTGGTAGTCAGTGCACGTCATAGCGACTGGTCAAACTGTCAAACAGTCAGACACTTAGCATATTAGGCTTTTATTATATAGGACTAGAGGCCCAGTGCATTGATTCATGCATGGAGGGGAGGGTTTCCCTCAGCCTGGCCTGCACCCTCTCGCAATCCGGGACTCCTCAGGGGATGTCCAACTGCCAGTTTAGGCCCAATCCCCACAGGCCTGGCCTAAACCGGAAGTCAGACATCCCCTGAGGGATGTATCAGTGCGCCAAGTGGCCGGTGGCCAGGGAGGAGCTTGAGCTGGGGTCGGGTGCCATGCCGCTCATGCTCATCCTGGCCCTCTGTGCCTGCCGCCGCCGCCCGGTAGTACTGCTGCAGAGTCAGGAGAGGCTCCTGCTGCTGCTGCTGTTCTCATCAGCCATGAGCCTGGCTTCTGGCTGAGCGGCGCTCCCCCTGTGAGAGTGCACTGACCACCAGGGGGGCAGCTCCTGCGTTAAGCGTCTGCCCCCGGGGGTCAGTGCACATCATAGCGACTGGTTGACCAGTCATTCAGGTCGTTCCAGTTGTTCAGTTGTACCCGGTCTCTTAGGCTTTTTTATTATATAGGATGGTCAAGTAATATTCCATTGTATATATGTACCACCACTTTTTTTAATCTACTCCTCTATTAGAGTGCTTCCACATCTTGGAAATAATGCTACAATGAACATAGGGGTGCATATATTCTTTCAAATTTGTGTTTTGTATTTCTTTGGACATATACCCAGAAGTATAATTGCTGGGTCAAAAGGCAGGTTCATTTTTAATTTTTGAGAATTCTCCATACTGTTTTTCATAGTGGCTGCAGTGTTATGCATTCCCAAAAATAGTGCACAAGGCTTCCTTTTACTCTACACCCTCGCCAACACTTGTTGCTTGTTGATTTATCAAGGATAGCCTTTCTGGTGTGGAGTGATACTTCATTGTGGTTTTAATTTGTATATCTCTAAAGAGTAGTACATTGAGCATCTTTTCATATGTCTATTGACCATCTGTATGTCCTCTAGAGAAGTGTCTATTTAGATTCTCTGCCCACTTTTTAATTGGGTTGTGCATTTTTTTGGTGTTAAATTATATGAGTTCTTCATAAATTTTGGATATTAACCCCTTATTGGATATATCATTGGTGAACATTTTCCATTTAGTAGATTGTCTTTTATTTTTTAAAATATATTTTTATTGATTTCCATCCGAGAGATGCAAATCAAAACAACAATGAGGTATCATCTCACACCTGTCAGACTGGCTATCATCAACAAATCAACAAACGACAAGTGCTGGAGAGGATGTGGAGAAAAAGGATCACTTGTGCACTGCTGGTGGGAATGCAGACTGGTGCAGCCACTATGGAAGACAGTATGGAGTTTCCTTAAAAAACTGAAAATGGAACTCCCATTTGACCCTGTGATCCCACTTCTAGGAATATATCCCAAGAAACCAGAAACACCAATCAGAAAGGATATATGCACCCCTATGTTCATAGCAGCACAATTCACCATAGCTAAGATCTGGAAACAGCCTAAGTGCCCATCAGTAGATGAATGGATTAGAAAACTGTGGTACATCTACACGATGGAATACTATGCTGCTCTAAAAAGGAAGGAACTCTTACCATTTGCAACGTCATGGATGGAACTGGAGAGCATTATGCTAAGTGAAATAAGCCAGTCAATGAAGGAAAAATACCACATGATCTCACTCATTCATGGATAATAGAGACCATTATAAACTTTTGAACAATAATAGATACAGAGGCAGAGCAGCCTCAAACAGATTGTCAAACTGCAGCAGGAAGGCAGGGGAGGGTTGGGGGGCAGGAGGTAGGGGGGTAGGAGATCAACTAAGGGACTTGTGTGCATGCATATAAGCATAACCAATGGACATAAGACACTGGGGGATAGGGGAGGCTAGGGGACTGTCTAGGGCGGGGTGATAAAATGGACACATATGTAATACCCTTTG
This sequence comes from Myotis nattereri, assembly GCF_964212035.1. Classification (NCBI taxonomy): domain Eukaryota; kingdom Metazoa; phylum Chordata; class Mammalia; order Chiroptera; family Vespertilionidae; genus Myotis; species Myotis nattereri. The sequence goes on along the minus strand of NC_138086.1, from coordinate 27,031,630 downwards.
TAATACTTTAAGCAATAAAATATATATATATATATATATATATATATATATATATATATATATATATTTTATTGATTTCAAAGAGGGAGAAGGAGATAGAAACATCAATGATGAATCATTGATCAGCTGCCTCCTGAATGCCCACTACTGGGGATCAAGCCTGCAACTCAGGCATGTGCCCTGACCTGCAACTGTGAACTATTGGTTCATAGGTTGACACTCAACAACTGAGCCACACCAGCGAGGCAATTGTTTTTTCATTTTGTTGATGCTTTTCTTTGCTGTGCAAAAACATTTTAGTTTGATGTAATCATCTTTGTTATTTTTCCTTTTGCTTCTCTTGCCCAAAGAGATATGTCAGAAAAAATATTGCTAAGAAAGATGTCAGAGGTTTTGCTGCCTATGTTTTCTTCTGGGAGCTCTATGGTTTTGAATCTCACATTTAAGTTTTTAATCCATTTTAAATTGATTCTTGTATATGGTATAAGAAGGTGGTCTAGGTTCATTTTTTGCATATATCTGTCCAATTTTCCCAGCACCATTTATTGAATACACTGTCTTTACCCCATTGTATGTTCTTGCCTCCTTTGTCATAGATTAGTTGCCCACATAGGCCTGGGTTTATTTATGGGCTCTCTATTCTATTCCATTGATCTGTTTTTATGCTATTTTTGATTACTATATTCTTATAATGTTGTTTGATATCAGGTAGCATAATACCTCCAGCTTTGTTCTTTTGTAAGATTGCTGTCACTATTCAGGGTCTTTTGTGTTTCCATACAGATTTTTTGATTACTTGTTTATGTTCTGTGAGAAACACCATTGGTATTTTTATGGGAATTGCATTGAATCTACAGATTGTTTGGGGTAATATAAACAATTTAATGATGTTAAGTCTTCCTATCTGTGATCATGGTATATGTTTCCATTTATTTGTATCTTCTTTAATTTCTTCCTTCAATGTCATAATTTTCTGAGTGCAAGTTGTTTACATCCTTGGTTAGATTTATTCCTAGGTATTTTTCATGCAATTATAAATGGGATTGTTTTCTCAGTTTCTCTTTCTGATAGTTTATTTTTGGTGTGTAAAAATACAACTAATTTCTGAATATTTATTTTGTATCCTGCTACTTTACTAAATTCATTCACCAGTTCTCATAGTTTTTGGTGGAATTTTGAGGGTTCTCTATATATAGTATCGTGTCATCTGCAAATAAGGTAGTTTTAATTCTTCCTTTCCAAGTTGGAAAGCTCTTATTTCTTCTTCTTATCTATTGCTGTGTCTAGGACTCCAGTGCTATGCTGAATAAGAGTGGTGAAAGTAGAATCATGTTTAATACTACATACAGTCTGTCTTTTACTGAGGCACACAAAATTTTTTAAATAAAAATAACAATTTCAGCCGAGACCGGTTTGGCTCAGTGGATAGAGCATCGGCTTGAGGACTGAAAGGTCCCAGGTTCGATTCCGGTCAAGGGCATGTACCTGGGTTGCGGGCACATCCCCAGTGGGGAGTGTGCAGGAGGCAGCTGATCGATGTTTCTCTCTCATCGATGTTTCTAACTCTCTATCTCTCTTCCTTCCTCTCTGTAAATAAATCAATAAAATATATTTAAAAAAAATAACAATTTCAGCAATTCTAAGTTACTGGCCTTCTGGTCACTCCCCATTGGGTTCAGTCCATACTGAGAATACCTGACGTGCCAGTGCAATGCCAACACCTGCCTCAGCAGAGCTAGCTTCTCAGAAAACTTCTCCAAGGGGAGCATGTAGTGAACAGTCTGGATTTCCAACAACTCTTGACTAAAACTTGCTTCTTGTAAAAAAAAGTATAAATAGTGAGCTGAGATGATGACAAAGCAAGTCGTAAAAACTGGTACAATAAACCTAACTTTAAAGTAATTTTCCCATACTAAACAAAAATACAAAGAATTCATCCAAAATTCAATTTTTCTGTTTATAAAAAGCCATAGCTATGAAATGACCAAAGTACATAGGTAAAATTAAAACATAAAAAATGAACAAGAACATAGAATCCTGTAAAATGAAGCATGATTAAATGGATCTATTAAACAAAAAGACAATGATAAAATGGTAAACAAAGACTATTAAAAACAATGAAAATGATCAATAGGTGAAAGTATATTCTAGAAGAACTAAGAAGTATGAGAATAGTTAAAAATAAATAATTAAGAGAATACCAGAAAGACAGAAGATAAAATTACAATGGTTCTAGAAATTCAGACGTCCTGTTATTAATACCCCATTGAAAAGTATATAGGGTCCCTTGTAGCAAGATGATCAGTGGTTCTCCCCAAACTTGAGGTCACTACTGCAGTTTCGTGAGGCTTATATCCCTGGACAAATATCTCTAAATCGATGTAGGTGGTCCTTCAAATATCTCAAAGTAAGGTTTATAGCCCACATTTCCAACTACTAATCAAAACCAAAAAATAAAATAAAATCACATCATGGATACAACACAATCTCAGAAGCCAACCAACTTCTCGGCAGACTGCTTGGGGAGGAAAAACAGTGACCTGTCTAAAACCCTAAGCTCTTAGAGTTCTGGATCGCCATCCTGAAGCACAGAGCCTGAGAGAAACTCTCTGTTGAACTGGACGGGGCTGAAACAAGCCATGATAAACTTGTAGCCTTATGAAAAGTGCATGCTAACAACATAATCAGGCTGTCCCTTTCATCTCAAAATACCTCCCTGATTTTATTCTCTTCCTCAATGTGTGTCATAAAGGCATTTTTTTATATAAAGGCATCTTATCTCAAGCTACACTTCCTTGGAGTGTTCAGCACCTAAATGAAGGTAGTGAGGACAGAAATTGGAGGTGGACTGAAGCAGGGCACAGGGCATCATACTTGGCAGGGCTTTTCAAAGTAAGGTTTGTGGGCCACCTTCCTCAGACTCTCTCGGGGTGCTAGTTCAAGGTGAGATTCCTGGGCAGACCTCACACATCAGAATCTCTAAAGTGCAGCCCAGGAGTCTGCATTTTGAACAAGCACCACTCCACACCCTCAAGTGATTGGTACACTGACTAATGCTAGAGATTTATTGATTCCGAGGGAAAGTGGAATCCGGCAAAATGGGAATATGCCAAAAATGCCTACCCTGGGCAGGAGCAAAGATGTGAGACAGAGATTGTGGGCAAATCTGGCAACCACAGCAGGAACACAGAAGACAAAGCCACAGAACCAGAAAGGTAATTTTAGGGTCTCAATTCATTTTCTGGGCCTGGGTAGTGCCTCTTTGGGGGAGCTGGAGTCCCCTCCCCCCACAGGCATGCCTCTGCAGCTATTAAAGCCCCGGTGAACTGACAGATTACAGCTTCTTACTAATTAAATCATAAACCTTGTTTCAACTGTTTAAAAAAAGCCAAAGACACTAAAATGCAGACATCTCTAAACTAGACTGGAGCAGCTGTCTTAATCTTGAAAGAACACAGCACCCCAACCAAGTGTACATCAGCGGGAAGGCAAAGAGTCTTGAGAGCTGGAGAGGAGATATGTTAGCTTGACAAAGTGCAGTTAAGTGTGACCGGAACAAAATGCACTGAACAGGACTTGAAGTCTCAACAACAACCTGAGAACCTTTTCTCCAAATTGATGGCCTACTCAAAAGGTCCCAGGGCCACATTATCGCCGATCATGTGCTCAATTCTGGATTCCTTTAAAGACCTGGGTCTCTCCCATATTTTAAAAACCATAGTGTTAGTGTTTCTCAAGTCCACTAATTTTAATGGAGCACAATAATCTAGAATCACAGATCTAGGAGGTCCCTAGAAAGGCATCGCTGTTTGCTCCACCAGATCCTGCTAGGAATTCAAATAAAAATGGTCCCAATGCTGTAGCCGGTTTGGCTCAGTGGGTAGAGCGTCGGCCTGCACACTGAAAGGTCCCAGGTTCGATTCCGGTCAAGGTCATGTACCTGGGTTGCGGGCACATCCCCAGTAGGAGGTGTGCAGGAGGCAGCTGATCGATGTTTCTCTCTCATCGATGTTTCTAACTCTCTATCCCTCTCCCTTCCTCTCTGTAAAAAATCAATAAATTCTATATTTTTAAAAATGGTCCCAAGACCACCTTCACGTAGGTGTCAGTTTCTTATGGTGAGGAAGAGGGATGCCACATGTTAGACTTGGAGTTGGTGGAGGCAGTCTTAACTGGCTTAGGTTTCCATGGGACATCATCAGTGTAGCACCGATGACCTCACCCCCCACACACATGTTACCCCATGGTGGGTGGAATAACTGATATGACTAGTGTGTACTTCAGCCTCTTCGCCTATTCCTCTGCCCACAGAGAGCCCCGGTCTGACCCTCTGCCTCCGCGGGGTTGCAGGGAAGCCCATGGTTTTCTAGCCTGCCTTACCTGGTGGCTGAGCCTTCCCAGTTCTGGGGTAAGGAACGGAGGAGTTTTGTGTTCCATATGCCCATGCCACATCCTCCAAACTAGCCGTTATTACTAATAAAGGTCATTTGAATTCCCTTTGCCTTGTTCTTTCTCTATCTCTTAACTGATTCAAAACTCTATAGAAAGAAAAGTGGAATCATAGGTTGCCTGCTCCCACGTCTCCAACATTTGTTTCTACTTTCAGTTTAGAAGAGAGTGAGCACAAACCCCTCTGGTCAGAGAAATAGAGGGCTCCCCTTCACCCCACTCCATTGATTCACACTGAAGGGGGGAGAATGGCTTCCCAACCTGGCTACAGTAGGTATGTTTCAGAGTGGTTGTGGGGAGAAACCAAAAACAAACCAAATCGTGCCAGTTGCCCAGGATTTATGTAGACGTGTAGGTAACCTTTGCTATTGGATCATAGGTGCCATTACTCAGTAAGCCACCTTCCATTTGTGGTTCTGAATGGACTAAATATAGTGCCCTTTCTGCCATTTCTACAGCATTCAGTACTTTCTCACCCTCACACCTTTGCCTGTGCTAATCCCACTGCAGTGGCCTCTCTCCTGGTCCCACCTCTGGTCACCTGGAAAACTCCTGCTATGCTTAAAGACTTAACTCAAATCTAACTTCATCCTGATCTTTTCAGACAGAGTTAAAAACTTCTTTGTGCTACTATAACATCTTGTTTATACCTCTATTAGTTGCTATTCCGACATTTTCCATGTCATTTTCTTCCTCGCAACCCCTATCCTATCCTGAGAACTCTGGGAAGCCTGAGCTGTCTTCTTTGTAACCTTTATAATCCCCAACCCATAATCCAATGCCTGGCATGTGGCAACACATAATAAATATGTGAAGAGACAGGCAGATGGAGAAAGCAAAGAGATAGGAGACAGAGAGACACAGATACAGAGAGTCAGATAGAGAGAGGAGGAGAGAAATAGGAACCAAGACACATAAAGACCAGAAAAGGGAGAGAAGCTATGAAAAAAGGGAAAAAGGAAGAAAAGAAAGTTTAACTACAGAGCTTCCTTCTCTTACAAAAATATTTGCTAAATTCTTACTGAATGCTGAAGATAGTTATCAATGGGAGAGAATAAGACTGGCATAACCAGGAACAATGGCAAATTCAAGTGATTAAAAAGCAAAGTAGTTGCTCTGAAAAACCATCTAGGATCTGAGTAGACCAGAACTGTGTTCTTATTGCTGGTCAAAGTGTTGGGGGAAGAGAGTTTACTTGTTGAAAATATTCATAACCTTCCTACGTGTGGAAGCTTTCTATTTCAGTTGTGTTATGAATAAATAACTTAGCTGCTTGCTAATAGCATTTCCCAATCTTTCTTAACTTGACTCATTATTTAAATAAAGAAGAGAGTTTAAAAGGATTTGTTTTTAATTTTGACCTCTAAACCACATGGCCTGGTTGTGGAACTTTTAGGAGATCATTTAAACCTGAATGTTTGCAACATAAGGCATGTCATAAATCTGCAGGACAAACTAATTCACTCCCCTATGTGTTAGTATGTGACTATGTAAGCATTGCCAAAAATGGGGAAAAATTACTAGAAATTATGGCAAAGAACAAATAAAAGAAGCTATATCTTTAAAAGTGTTACGTTTCCATATTAAAATACAAGACAGTCTATGTAGAGAGAAGTTATTTGTAACAGTTAGTGAGAAAATCAACATTTTTAAATGATGAGAAGCCAATGTTAACTTATCATGTACCAAATAGGGAAAACACACACACACACACACACACACACACCAAAAAAAAAAAAAAAAACATAGCCACATAAATAGAAATAACTAATTAGAGACTCTTCTTTGTGCAGTTTCCTCCAATAAGTTGGATTATTTCTTTACACAGTAAGGAGGCCCATGATACATAGAAAGCATTTCCCATGTCTACTTCTGTGTGTCCATATTAGGCAGTCATGTCATAAAAATTAAGGACCAAAGTAATCCCTTGGTTAGAATTAGGACAATAGCATAAGTAAATAGGCTTTTATGTTTCTTTCTTGGTGATAGTGGTGGTGGTTGTCTTGAGGGAGAGCTGTTTTTGTTTTTTGGGTTTTTTTGTTTTTAAATATGTTTTTATTGATTTCAGAGAGGAAGGGAGAGGGAGAGAAAGAAACATCAATGATGGAGAAAATCATTGATCGGCTGCCTCCTACATGCCCTACTGGGGATGGAGCCTGCAACCCAGGCATGTGACCTGACCGGGAATCGAACCTTGACCTCCTGGTTCATAGGTCGATGCTCAACCACTAAGCCATGCTGGCCCGGCTGTTTTTGTTTTTTATGTTTTGTTTCTAGTTCTATCAACCAACATTTACTGAGTACTTCCTCTTTGACAAAAACTGTGCTAAGGCCTGAAAAAAATGTTTTTAAAAATAAATAAGATTCAAGCCCTATCTTCAAAGATCTAACAGATCAGTGGATTTGGGTGGTGCTGCAAGTCTATACATATAGACATTCTGTCTTCCACTAGCCTAGGTCCCCATAGAGCCTCCAGGAGACTTAGAGCAGTCCAGTCTTCCACCCTCTAGCTTCACTTTCCCATGTCTCATTGGATTCATACCATTCTTCCAACAGTTATCTTACTTGCCTTTGTGCCGATGCCATGTCTACCTTAGTATACTCTAACTAGATCATTGTACAAACATGGGTCTTGTTTTGATGTCATCCAAAGCAAGGAGCCTGGATTAATGAATGGTTTTGTCTCATCTTCCTAATGGCACCATGAACTATGTCTCGATTTTTTGGTGATAGCCCAATACTCCCACAGAGTACAGTTATATTGGATACTCTTGGGAGACATTTGTTGAATGAACTAAGAGGAACATGAGCTACCCAGAGCAGAAGCCCTTCTAGGTCTGTTAGCCTAACCCCATTCTTTTCTGGCTGTGGTGTTTAGTTGTTATTTTGTTTATTCCTCTGTAAATAAGAATGATTTTGCCTCGAAGTATATTAGAAAAATAAAATACTTTCAAATGCTCTATGCCAGCCGTGGGCAAACTACGGCCCGCAGGCCGGATCAGGCCCATTTGAAATGAATAAAACTATTGAAAAAAAAAGACCGTACCCTTTTATGTAATGATGTTCACTTTGAATTTATATTAGTTCACACAAACACTCCATCCATGCTTTTGTTCCGGCCCTCCGGTCCAGTTTAAGAACCCATTGTGGCCCTCGAGTCAAAAAGTTTGCCCACCCCTGCTCTATGCAGCTCCTGACACTCAAAGAGCACTCCAGTATGGTAAATGTTATATAATGTAACTTCCAGGACTAATCTTAGGATGAATGAAGATCCTTAAGTCTTACTTTGAGGGGTGAGAGGAATAGACCCCTCATTCTCTGGCCTTTAATATCTCTTCTCCACCAAAAATGCTGGATTTGTCCAATTTATGCCTAGAAACTAAAGAAATTTGCCAAGGTCTGTATAAGAGTATTGCAAAACAGTGGTTTTTAGTTCAAGGTTTACAAAAGGGCTTCAGCCAGCCCAGTGACTCTCAATACACACCCAACATGTACATGTGTGTATCTGTATGCATTTTTCTATCCAATGATTACATGGCTTTGATGAGATGCTCGAAGGAATCGGTGGCTCAAAATGAAATGAAGAGCTCCTGCCGTCAAATAACGTTAGGATAAGTTCTGCTTTTCCCTAAAAACCAATGGGGAGAATATTCTTCCGTGAATTAAAGTGTCTGGGAAGATCTTTGCACCTAGGGTGAACATCATACTTCATAAAACCAAAGAATTAATGATTTAAACAACAACACCAGCGACCTGAGAAAGAAGATGAATATCTCATACCCAGGGGCACAAAGTAGCAACATGGCCTCTGAGACATCAAGTGCCAGGGATTAAAACATGACACCAGCTAGCTTCAACACCTGGGCTTGAAATATGCTAGAAAGAAATGTCATAGTCATTAATAAACTTCTACCTCCTGTCCACATTCATTAGGGAAAAAATAAGTAGAAGTTTAGCAATTATAAAAATCAGAGAGCAAAAGGAGTTTTTGTTAGTTCTGCAAAACATTCCAAGGAAAACGTATTTCTTTTTTTATAAAAAAGGCCACCAACAGTCAAGAGATAATATAAGGGAAACCTTATGGCAATTCAAGAATATTGTTTCATGAAGCCAGCTTCGTAAGTCTGATTGTAATGATCTCAGATTTCAAAGACTCCTAAAACACCACATTTACTGACATTCTTCTATCAGCTTTACTATTTACAAACTATTTCCTTAACTAAAATTTTCCCACCCCTTTCCATGCCGTTCAAGTGATCAGAGAATATCTTACCTATATAAAGGAAAAGAGTGCTGATCTGTCTTTATATAAATGAATTTGTCCAATTGTCTTATTCATAAGGCAAATTGAGCCAGGCACTGTAATAGGCACTAAAGGTAGAAAAACAAGATAGATGTTGACCTTGACATCGGGGAGCTTGCAATCAGGAGGAGAAAAAGATAAGGGGTGGGGGTGGGGGCAAAAGTCAAATAAAGTTGTTTAATAGTTGTATGTTATGTTTAATGCTATATGTAAACAAGGAGTGCAGAATAACAACGAGGACCTTACATTAAATAGTCAATGAAGACCTTTCTTAAGAAATGCCGCTTAAGTTAGGCTAAAAGATAGAACAATGTCTGCCCATGGAGTCAGAAAAAGAAAATCTAAGGTTGAGAAAACAACATGTGCAAAGATTAAGAAGCAGGAAAGACCATGGCATTTTTGAGGAAGGAAAAAGGAAAATGGCGAATTTCATCCATTGAAGGGAGAAAAGCAGGCTATATGGTTGGAGAAGGGACAGGATCATGCAAATCCTGGAAGCTGTGGTTAGGAGTTCAGACTGTGTTCAAGCTTAACAGCAAGTCGCTGAGGGTTTTAAGCAGGGGGATGGCCTGGTGTGATTTCTATTTTAAGACTAGCACCTTGAATAATATGCAAATAGTGAGTTAGTATGGGGAGACTAGAAGATGTTGACCTGGAACAAGTGGTAGCAGTGGAGTTGGAAAGAAGAAGAGGGATTGAAACATATTTAAGAAATAGAATTAACAGTTTTATAATCAGACAGGAGGGAGAAGAGGAAAAAAGGAATCAAGTATTACTGTTCGTATTCTCGCTGAAGTCACCAAGAGGATGTGAGCCGTTTACTGAGATTCGGTGATTTGCAGAAGGTGTCAAGAACACATTGGGAACTTGGCACAGCTGAGTTATATCCGGGTGGAAATGTCAAGAAGGCAGCTGGATCTACAAGTCTGGATGAGAGGTCAGGGCTGGCGGCATTAATTTGGTCTTGAACATGTCAACATAAAACATCCAAATCTGGAAGAATATAAGTTTATTTTATGTCGCCAAACTGACGACAATTGCCTGGAAGCAAAATCTCAATGTTCTGAGAAATGCTACACCTTATTTTACCTATTACAAGCAAAGAGGAGGTGTAAGGGGATTACATGAAATTCACTGGTGATAGATGAGGGAGGTGGGAGAAAGCAAAGCAGGGAAATCTCTGGGACTGGATAAAATGTAAAAGGAATAGACACATACTTCTTTTACATAAATGCATATAGGATAGTTAACAGTCAACAGCACAATAGCAGTCCAGCCAGTGTGGCTCAGTGGTTGAGCGTCGAACTATGAAATGGCGGGGGGGGGGGGGGGGATGTCATGGTTCGATTCCTAGTCAGGGCATGTGCCCGGGTTGAGGACTGTGGGGCATGCAGGTAGCAGCCAATCAATGATTCTCTCTCATCATTGATGTTTCTATCTCCCTCTCTCCCTCTCCTTTCCTCTTGGAAAGCAATAAAAATATATCTTTATAAAAATAAAAAGTAAAATAAAATGTAAAAAAGCACAATAACAATGAGGGGATCTGTGATCTCTGCTCTGGTGCAGTGGTTGTGACCAGGGGTGTGTGTGTGGAAGGGGAAAGGATTTATCCTGACATTCCAAAGGTATGTTATCACAGATGCAAAAAGACAATAGACAGGCTCAGTTAAGGTAAAGATTGGCCTTTATCAGGGAAGATACCAGCCTAGGACATGACTACCTGCCTGACCTGCTTTTCACTAGAACGTTTTAATTTCATCCTATGTGGTTACTTTAGGTCTCCAAGTTTTATGGCCCACCATGCAGGCCTCCTGTGAGTTTGTCAGATTTAGTATGCTTTTTCATCCACAAGCATTACAATGCTATTTGAATCCTTCAAAATAGGTGCGATTTGCCCGGCTGGTGTGTTCAGTGGTTGAGTGTGTTCATAGGTTGATCACCTATGAACCAGGTGATCACAGCTTGATTCCGGTCAGAATGCCTGGGTTGCAGACTTGATCCCCAATAGGGGGCATGCAGGAGGCACCCAATCAATGATTGTCTCTCATCATTGATGTTTCCATCTCTCTCTCCCTTTTCCTTCCTCTCTGAAATCAATTAAATATAATTGATGGGTGAGAGTCATCTATGGAGAAAATTTTTAAAGGGAAAACTCTTAAGGGGCCCCTCCACCCCAAAATAATCAGAGGACTAGTTGAGTAGGGGAAGCAAGCAAGGCAGTCTAAAAAGGGGTGACTGGTGAAGTAGGATGCAAACTAGGGGAATGAAAAAAAAAAGGGAAAATGTTCTTTCCTGTAGTTCTAAATGTTATACCCAAAGAAGACCTGGATAGGGGTCCATTGGCCTCAGGCTCATCAATTGTCCTTGCCCCAGTGTTGATTTGACTTAAAATATACCTTAAACCAGTTCTTTCAAACCTTTTATGTCAAAACTCACAGGCAACACTAACATGTTTTGTGGCTTAGTGGGAAATGGAGGGTATGTGGAGCCCTGTTGCTGGTGGCCTGGTGTCTTCAGCTGTAGAATCCCAAACCACAGCAATGTAATGCTGTTGGCTTAGTCCAGTGATGGCGAACCTATGACACGCGTGTCAGAGGTGACACGCGAACTCATTTTTTTGGTTGATTTTTCTTTGTTAAATGGCATTTAAATATATAAAATAAATATCAAAAATATAAGTCTTTGTTTTACTGTGGTTGCAAATATCAAAAAATTTCTATATGTGACATGGCACCAGAGTTAAGTTAGGGTTTTTCAAAATGCTGACACGCCGAGCTCAAAAGGTTCGCCATCACTGGCTTAGTCCAAGACTATACCAATGAATCCATACAGGGTCTTTTGGTTAAAAATAGTAGAAAACCATTTTTTTAAATATATTTTTTTTTTATTTCAGAGAGGAAGGGTGAATGAGAGAGAGATACATCAATGATGAGAGACAATCATTGATTGGCTGCCTCCTGCACGTCCCACATTGGGGAAGGAGCCCACAATCCGGGCATATGCTATGACCGGGAATCAAACCGTGACCTCCTGGTTCATAGGATGACGCTCAACCACTAAGCCACACCAGGTAAAGGCCAGGACTGGGCAGGCTGGGAGACAACAATGGGGAGAAAAAGGGACATATATAATACTTTCAACAGTAAAGAATTTAAAAAAAAATGCAAACAACACTGAAAAAAAAATAGAAAATAATCTGAGCAAAATTGTGGAGAATTTATTTAACAATATAGGGGTAACTCAAGGGACACAGGGCTGGAATCAGCCAGGCCTGAGGAAGGATTGGAAGGAACTAAGAGAGGGAAATTCATCAAACAACAGGGGTTCTTCTCTTTGTATGTCTCCTTGTTGCTTCTCTGGTGGCCTGCTTTGTTAATTTTTTCTTGACCTAGTAGCCCCTCTCTGAAGCTCTATATGTGTGGCATACTGTCATCTCAAGTTCAGACACTCTTTCTCTGTGTCCCAGTTCCAGATTCCTGGCCCAACTTGACCCCGGGGTGCATGCCTGGTCTGACCAACTGAGGCCAGAGGAATAGTGTTACATTGTGAAGAATGGCTAACTGGGAGGTGCTGTGAGCTGGACACACACAACACAAAGATATTGCCATATCCAATTTGAAATTTTTAGTCATCTTGGTTATAATATTCAAAGACACCATCCATCATAAAAGGCATCAATTTACTGGCAACTCTTTCACCAAAAGCAAACACCATATTAAATATATTAAATATATTTTAAGGGCCTACAAATGTTTATATTTGTCTATACCACACACACAACTTTCTTATCCAGTATCAATATGACCATAAAAATTTGACTCTATGCTTCTTTTACAAAGTGTAAAAATAATTCTGAGATGCCCTAACCAGTTTGGCTCAGTGGATAGAGTGTTGGCCTGCGGACTCAAAGGTTCCAGGTTTGATTCTGGTCAAGGGCATGTACCTTGGTTGCGGGCACGTACCCAGTAATGAGTGTGCAGGAGGCAGCTGATCGATGTTTCTCTCTCATCGATGTTTCTAATTCTCTATCCTTCTCCCTTCCTCTCTATAAAAAAATCAATAAAATATATATTTTTAGAAATAATAATTCTGAGATACTTTTGGATCATAAAGATATTCTAATATTCATTGCCCATCCTCATTATCTTGATAGATATAGCAATTTTGGGACTGGTGATATAATTTAAAAGCATAACAAAGAATCTGGAATTCTATCTACATTTCTGCTTTGATTATACATACAGGATTTTTTAAATTGCATTACCCATCACTGGAATTTTAACTGCTTTTTTGGAAAGTCAGCTAAAAGCCTTTCACTGATGTTCTGAGCTTGAGTGATAGGCCATCACAAAGTCAGTTATAGTCACCTTTCTCCTAGCTTTGAAAATTCTGTGATGTATTCTGAGAAACATGGCCTTCTCTGATGTCCTTAATTACATTGTCTGATGAGTAATAGGCAGACTGATGCATACACAATAAGTTTTTGTTTCAAAGTTTCAGCATGATATAAACTTGTTTCAAAATATTTCGGTTGGTTTTCACAATTACACTTCTAAATTTAATAAATGAGATATTTGCACCTGTAGTGCTACCAATGGCACTAACTCGCCTGAGGTGAACTCCTCCAAAGTTCAAAAAGTTTTTCTGGCTGGCACCTGGACAGCCTCTTTGGAAAGATGTTAAGACATGTCCCAATCTCAGGAATCTCAAAATGTGACAAATTTACATCTGCCATTAAGCAAATATATAGTGTTCTGTTTTTGAGACTTAATATGTGATAGACCTTTTTAAACTAAGTGCTTCACCTGGTTTAATTTATTTAATCCTCATAACAAGCTAGCAAACCACAGCTCTTTGCCCATTGCACAAATGAGGAAACTGAGGTGGTAAGATTAAGTAATTTTCCCAAGACCCCTGAGCTAGTAAATAAGCAAGCCGGATTTTGAGGACAGTTCCCATGTGTTTAATCAGTGTATCAAAACACTTCCTAATTAATTGTGTAATAGCAAAAGTCACTAGATAAGATTAATAAATAATATAAATGATAAGGTTAATTTATTATAGGAATCCATCTTGCTTTTATTCAATTAGCTGAGCTATCTATTGCCGTATTTCCAAGAAATGTGGACAAGGCTACTAAGTCGTTATTGTATATGTCAGGATCATTTCTGGTACCAAGCTGGATAAATCACTACTTACATGTACTTGCTTTTCTTGTCTCTACATTCATGGAACCAATTCAGATGGTAATAATAATGAATGAAAACCAACTGGAAGGCAGGGTTTTTTGAGGCACTGAGATCTTTTGCTCGCCTCCTCTAGTCTGGATGGTCGAAGCCCAGAAGCCCAGATCTGCTGAGCAGCTGCCTGACCCATTATAAGACAATACCATCCGCACCATCAGTTTTGCAGGACAGGAGACAGTAAATGAGTATGTAAAGTGTCCTGTATCCTTAGGCCCCTGGTCCGTTCGTGTCAGGATTCTGCCTCTGGGAATGGTACCAAGGGGTGGAGTATGGGACAGCAAGGTGTCACCTCAACATGTTAGAGGACAAGGCCACGCACCGCAACTTTTCTTAGGAACATTAATACCGTCAGGGAGCCTGTTTCCTTCCCTAGGAAACAGTGACACTTCCTCAGCCTCCCCTGCCAGGACTGGGGAAGGAGGCCTTGTTCTAGCCACAACCAATAGCAAAAGCTATTGATTACAAGTAGATCAAAAGCTCACAATTAATATCATAATTACAGCACGAGGAAAACTTGCAGTCTGAATGCGGTCACTCATTCAGGGCACCAAAGGGCTCAAAGGATTTCCTTGTCTGATGCTGGGAGACCCGCCCTGAAAGGCCTCATTGACTCTCCAGAGGCGCTGGTTGGGTTTTTAAATAGATTATTTAATGAACTGAAGATGGGAACCTCATTATTATTGTTTAGAGAACCAAATAGAAGACACAAAAGCCTTTACAATGTGGGTTTTTAATGTGTTTACCTTGCTTCTCATTTCCCTCTATTACTTTCAGGCCCAGAGATTGCTCTAATTCACCACCTTTATGGTTTCCTCCCCTTTGACCTTATTTTTATTTCCGTGCTGCTAGTCATGCTCATCTATGTGGATTTAGGTTAAAAACGGCCTTCTGGTTGATTATCCTTTTCATTCATTCTTTCCCCCCCATTCATTTATGCTGCAAAGGTACTAGTTCAAACAGATACTAGTCTTACTTAATAACAAACAGAAAATTCAGTTCTAGCCAATCCCCAGAACCACCGTTGGAGGGTTCTGAGTTCCCCTTGGGGCACCTTTAGGACGGAATCTAGCTCTGCCCCTCCTTATGTCATCATCACTGCAACTCAGGGGGAACCTCAGCAGTTGCAGGGCTGTGGATAGAACATCGGCCTGCAAACTGTGGATTTTGTATTGGTCAAATCTGGCCCAAATTATGTCACTTACCAGATGTGAGACCAGAAACAAGTTTGGTAAATTCTCTAAGTCTCGGTGTCCTCATTTACTAAATGGGACAATCTCATCTATCACCAGGGTAGTTTGAAAGTTTAAACATGTTATTATATGTAAAGGAATGCAGTTTTATATTCCACATATGAGCTAAATCATATAGCTCTTAGTTTTTGCTGTTTGACTTATTTCACTTCACATAATGTTCTCAAGGTCCATCCATGTTGTGTAAATGACGCTGTTTCATCCTTTCTTATGCTGTGTAGTACTCCATTGTGTATATATACCACATCTTTACCCAGTCCTCTA
Source organism: Myotis nattereri (assembly GCF_964212035.1). Taxonomy (NCBI): domain Eukaryota; kingdom Metazoa; phylum Chordata; class Mammalia; order Chiroptera; family Vespertilionidae; genus Myotis; species Myotis nattereri. The sequence goes on along the minus strand of NC_138086.1, from coordinate 27,016,118 downwards.
TAGTAGGGCTCTTTGGCTATTTCCAACTCTTGGCCACCGTGAATAATGCTGCAATGAACATAGGGGTGCTTATATCTTTGCGTATAAGTGAATTTGAGTTTTTTGGGTATATACCCAGGAGTGGAATTGTTGAGTCGTATGGTAGCTCTATTTTTAATTTTCTCAGGAGTTGCCAGACTGCTTTCCATAGAGGTTGTACCAGTCTACATTCCCACCAACAGTGAATGAGGGTTCCCTTTTTTCCACAACCTCTGCAACACTTATTGTTGCTTGTCTTGTTGATAATGGCCACTCTAACTGGTGTAAGATGGTATCTCATTATAGTTTTAATTTGCATTTCCCTGATTGCCAGTGAGGTTGAACATCTTTTCATATAACTATTGGCTGTTTATATGTAAACTGAAACTTACGAACACAAATAGCAGTGTGGTGGTTGCCAGAGGGAGGGGGGTGGGGGGAGAAATGGTCCTACTATGGGGTGGCAGATTTGACTTTGGGTGGTGGGCACATAGTCCTATGTACAGATTTTGTAAATTAGTAATCCACACATGAAACCTATATGTTCATGTTGAGTAATGTCACCCCAATAAAATTAAATAAAATGTAAAAAAATAAATAAAACAAATTGGCAATTAAAAATAAAATAAAATACCAGGAAAAAAAAAAAGTAAAGGAATGCAAAAGAGGCAATCAGTAAAGTTACTTCTCCAAGGTCATGCCCCTTTCCTATTTACACATTCATCTTTTTTACATTCTGTTATGTATTCATTCTGTCTAGTTGAGTGAATACCTATTATGTGGCAGGCACTATGCCAGGCTCTGAGGACACAATGGGAAGTGAAACTGACAGGGAGCACATCCCATGGAGCATGTTGTCTGGTGAAAACCTCTAAATAGCCCTGGTTGGTTTGGTTCAGGTTCAGTGGTTAGAATGTTGGCCTGGACACCTGGGTTCAATTCTCAAAGACAACTGCCTCGGTTGTAGGCTCCATCGAATACAGGAGGCAACCAGTTGATGTGTATCTCTCACATAGATGTTTCTCTCTCTCTCTCCCTCTCCCCCTCTTCCACTCTACCTAAAAGCAATGGGAAAATATTTTCAGGTAAGGATTAAAAACAAACAAACAAACAAAACCCTCTAAACAAATATAGTTAGACATTTTGCTTCTAAAACAGGACAGAAGAATGACAGTTCAGGAGTTCTGAATGGGAAGGGCTGAGGCAATCTGAATGGAATGGAGACTTGCCTCAAGGCTATATTTGCAGAGCAAGCTAGCTTTTCACTAAGATTTATGTACATGGGGGTGGGGAGTGAGAATGCTGGTGGAAGCTGCACCCCTCGTCCACCTGCACCAGCCAGCTCTCCCGGCAGACCTCCTCTGCTCACACCTGGATGGCCGTGGCTGCTGCAGGCCTGCCCTGCTGTGTGTTAGGCTGCCCTCACTTATGAACCAGGTGAGAGGAGACTCCACTGCTTCCCTCATCCTTGGCCAGAGATCCCAGCTCTCCTTCCAGACTGGCCCCCAGGAAGACAACAAATTTTTCTGCGAATTATGCTTTTCTGCCCTGGCTCTGAAGGATGAGACCTCTTACTCCAGCTTCCTCCCACCAGCTTAAGTCACTAAATTCTTCTCCTTCCACTCACACTTGCATTACTTATTAGCCACCCTTTTTTTTTTCATTTACTATTGGTGACAAAACCTCTTTCTATTTCCTTTGTGTTGAATTTTCCAGTGGAAATAAAACAAATATATAGCTATATAATACCTGTTTCATGTTTTTTAGGCTACATTTCAACATATTTCGTTTAACTCTTATGACAACATTGAGATATAGGTATTATTATTTCTCATATTTTGAAAATTTCAGAAATTGAATCTTACATTATTAGGTAGGAAGGGTCTTCAGCTCCACATGCTCTTCCCATTACCCCAGTATTGAAGAATTAACTATAAATATTTTGCAAACAAATTCACAAATACAAGAGGATGTAAAAACAGTATGTGTAATTGCTGAGTGATGCATGCACTGAAGTTGCCTTTCTTTTTCATTTGTTAATGTTCAGTCCTAAGCACTTGGGCATCTTCCATAGAGAGCAGTTGAGTCTAAATCTTGAAAAGCAATATCTCAACTAATTCATCCCTTTCAAAGTGCTATTTAGCAGTATATTTTCTTAAGCATCAGTAAGCCAGAGGACTTTATAAAAGTAATAGAATATAATTGTTGCCATATACATCAATTCATTGTGTCTGCATTGCTTATTTACTGACAAAGCCTTTTTCTCCCAGTGTCAGCAATGCATCTTTAATGTAGCTTTAGAAAAGAATTGTATTCTCCGCTGACTCGTACATCACTGAGAAAATGACTAGCAAAGATCCAATTCTCAATTACAAGCACAAAATAGTCCTGCATTTTAGGATAGATCAAGCCCATCTAGTCTAGCGGTATTCTGACGGTGATGTATTTCATCAGAACGGGCCAAATCATTAAAAGACCTTAGAAGTTCCCCCCAAGGCCATATCATTAATTTGTATTTTTCTTTTAGATCTTCAACTGTTTCCCTCATACCATAAAATCCATAGTGACCAGTTCTAAAGCAGATTTTCTAAGTAAAATTCACACTTCACTATCAAGGTGGGAAACCTTTGCAAACTTGGCCAAGAAAATCCCTTTAATTTCATTAGTCAGGTTTCCTGGGGCAACCAACCTACTGCTTTATTTTCTTCCACCTTAGCAAATATTCAGCAATACAGCAGTCATAAATGTCACAATGCAAAGGCCTGCCTTGGTCTGCTCAGGCTGCCGTAACAAAATACCATCGACTGGGTGGATGAAACAGCAGATATTGGGCTGTCCAAGATCAGGTGCTAGCACGGTCAGGTTGTGGCGAGAGTTCTCTTCTTGGCTTACAGAGGGCCACCTTCTTGCTGTGTCCTCACATGGCAGAGAGGGAGTGTGCAAGCTCTTTGGTGTCTTCTTATAAGGGCATCGATTTCATGGTCAGGACTCTACCCTCATGACCTCATCTAAACCTAATTACGTCCTAAAGGCCCCACCTCCAAATACTATCCCATTGAGGGGCAGGACTTTAACGTACGAATTGGGGCACAAACATTCGGTTCACAACAGGACCCTCCTCATCTCGGATGCCATCTGTCTAAAAAGCTTTAAAGTCCTGCTACTATCACTGGCTTGTTATAACCCTAACCATAGCTAAATATTATTTTGCTAATCATAATAGCTACAAAAAGCCAGGGTATGATTCAGGAGGGAGATTAGAAGAAGGGAATTAGTTAGGATAATAAAAAAATAGACAATTATGAGTCCAGTGACTTGGGATCTTGCACAAGCTGTGCCACTAATTCTATGATATTAAATAGCATTATTTCCTTGGGCTAAATCTTGCTTACCAGAAAAATGAGGGAGGCAGGACTATCTCAGAAGTGCCACTAGTTTTAATAAGTAAGCATTCTATGATTGTATGAATAATGTATGTCCTGAGATTGTTAAGGAAACATACCAAAAACATCTTTACAAAGAATGAATGTGAACAAAACAGGTGATTGAAATGGCCATCTTGTTAGCAGCTTATCTCTTTAACTCTAAAAGGAATGAACCTAAGTGAGATCAACAAAACTTCCCTGTTTAGAACAGATGAATTCTTTAACCTATAAAATATAAATTCATAACCTATAATACAAATAATGCTTGTCATTTGTTGGGTGGCTACTCTGTACTAGGCCCTTTTTATATGAATCTCATGTCATCTTTAAATACCCCAGTAAAGCAGACCTCATCATTTCCTTCCTCTTTGCACTCCAACACATTGGTTTTTCTGATGGTCCCTCAGATACAAGTTCACTCCCACATCTCCTGGCTCATCCAGGCATCTGGCTTCTCCTCATTTGGGTCTTAGCTCAAATGTCACATATCCTCAGAGTAGTCCCCTGGTCTCCCTGACTAAAGTAACACCTCTGTCTTTACCCCCAGTCACTTTCTATGCTATTGCCCTGTATTCTTTACACCACTTATCACTAAGTGAAATTACTTGAGGTGTATTCTCTCTCTCTGAACTCCCCACCCTGACAACAATGTGAGCTCTATATCAAGACAGATACTTAGTTTGCTCATACTAGTAGCTAGAGCCCCAGCACTTAGAACAGTGCCAGCTTAATCACTGTATGTTGAATGAGTGAATGTCATTTCCACTTTACAAATATAGAAAGTGAAGCCTAGAGAGGTTCGGTGACTTTCCCAAGGCTGCATACTAAACTGGAGGAGCTAGGATTCATGTCCAAGGTTGCCTAGCCCCAACACCCTTGCTCTTTCCAGCACTTCCCAAATTGACAGGTGTCTGAATACTCCTTACAAGAGTTATTTTTAGGTCCTGGCCAAGTGGCTCAGTTGGTTGGAACATCATCCCACTCACCAAAAATTTGCAGGTTTGATTCCCAGTCAGGGCACATACCTAGGTTGTGGGTTCGATCCCTGGTTGGGGTATATATGAGGGCAGCCGCTCAATTTTCCTCTCTCTCTTTCTCTGTCTTCTCTCTCTGTCTCAAATCGGTAGAAACATGTCCTCAGGTGAGGATTTAAAAATAAATAAGTGTTTTTAAAAGAGTTATTTTTAGTTTTCTGGGTTTGTTTTTATGATTATCTAAAAGTAAGAATGTTCAGAATTATATTTAATATCACCTACATTTGCATTTGCCATTAGATTAACACTGTCTAAGCAAACACATAAACAAGGTTTTTCCCTAAGTGAAAACTAAATGATATCACGATGTACTATAGGAAGTAAGTTTTACAAGAGTTCAAATCAGAAAACAATTGTGGGAGAATGGAATTATCATTTAGCTTATGGTGACTTAAACATACCAAATTCAAATGAACCAGTATCATAGCTTATAGCGCTATGACATAACAGGCAGAATTGTCTGAAAATGGTCCTATGAACTCACCCAGTTGGAACTACACTAAACTGAGTTCAGTGGCTATATGTCCCCCGCTCCCCGCCCCCAGGAAAATCTGCACCCAAACCTAACTCCACAAGGGCCCCCATGCCCCCAGGTAGCTGGGTTTCCCAGACAACTCTTTCAACACTGGACTCGAAATCCAGATATCCCAAGAGTTTGAGTAGTCCATTTGTCTCACTTCTAACATAGCCATTTTGTTGTGTTTATACTAGAAAAAGGTAAAGGAATGGAGAACAAAGAACCTTCACTCAAACATACATCCACAGCGTGTCTAGCAAAGCTTGCTAGCTCCGACCCTCTCCCTCCATGGACAGCCATGTCTTTTCTTCTTGCTGACTCTTGCCTTGTAGGTTTCCCCAACAAAGCCCATTCCCTACTCATTCTGCCAGGCACTGTGAAATAATTTGTGAGCTTCATTTCAAGACAGATGGTGATTGTGAAAGGACCCATCTTGAATAATGTGGTAGCCCCAGAGAGAGCTACCCTGCACAAGAACTATATTCACATGATGAAAGGTCATTTAGTTTATAACAAACTAGCACTAAATAAATGTTACAGATTTGAGTTCTGTTGGTCTTATAGGTTGTAATTAGTCTAAGGATTTATTTTATTTGGATTTTAGTTATATAAGAGCTATAAGTATAAAGTGTTCATATCTGTTTATTTATTCATATTTAATTAATATTTTAACAAAATAATTTAAATCACCACTGGGGGTTGGAAGACATTGTTATGTTTGAAAGTTCTAGGCTCTGCTCAAGCCCAGGTCAGTAATTCCAAGACTTTAACAAGCACATTTTTATTTTCCTGTGGAAGAACTACCTAAAGAGGGTACATCTGGGTGAAAATAAGTTGCGGCTGTACTAGGGTGGCTATTACCTAAGTAGTATTCTGAACATTTGGGTATGAGAAAGCCTGAATAAGGAGGCTGTTACTCACCTGCCAACATCAGAAAATGTACTTTGGGGTGACTTTTCCCTCTGCCACCATGAGTTGTACTGAGTCACACACACTCTCTCAGTTCTCCTAGAGATTGATGAGAAGACCTCTTGCTCTAGAACTTTTCCTAACCCTAAACTACTTAGGCAAATTCTGAACTTCTCAAAATTAAAGGCTCATCTGTATGTAGTATGGCATGGGGACACACACACTTAGATACTACATCCTGGGTGGAGGACTGAAAATATTCCCTGGAGTGTCCTTATGGAATCAAGCAGTCCCAGGCCCACTCTATGACCAACATTGAGTTTATGTAAGAAACTTAGAACAGTGAGCAATATCAGACACCAGAACCAAACCAAGTGTATAAAGAAGAAGGATATAGTCTCTGTATACACTCAGCTCTCTCACCTTTGTTGGAGTCTGTCTATCCCATCTATACCCTCTGGTCCTATTTCTACTTTCCCTCTGCCATTGGGGAGCTCTTGACAAGCATGTGGTCACTTGGAAATTACGCCATAATGATTGCATCTCTACTCAAGTTAAATTGGGTTCTTTTCATTTGTTTTCCCATAAACTATTTGAACTTTCAAATTTTCCAACAAGCATAATTCATAAATCCATTCACTGTTGAAGGTCTCAATATAATTTTAATTCTATGGTTTAATGAATTGGCTTATAGCGATATTCTGAAAATATCAAATCTCACTATTATCCTTCTCGGCATGTTGTGGTCACCCTACTTTCTACCTATATTCATTCTTCAGAGAATTAACTTAAGTCAAAGTTTCAGGAGGGAACAATATTTTAATTCCACTATTCTTTATAACTTGAAACAAGTGCAGTAATTGGTTTTGTAATGTCACAGTTCATGGGATTCTTAAGACTGCTGCTCAAGTTTTAGTTGTGCCTGAAAATATAACAGTCCTCTTCTCCCCTCAGTAACCCATCACAAGGTCCTCTCCCAGCTCATACCCTTCATTTGGAAAGGCCCATGGGCGGAGACTATATCTTCGTACCTTCTTTAAGAGTATGGACATGTCCATGGCCATGGACAACAGTGTGGTGATTGAGGGAGTGGAGGGGGAAGAGGGCATTGAGGGTATAAATAGCGATGGAATAAAATAACATAAATTTCTTTTGAAAAAGCGTATGAACATGTCAAGAAACACCAAGGAGGATTTTATTTCTTGTGCCCGAGAAATTAAAGATGGAACATGTTACAGTTAGAGAAGGAAAAAAGACAAAGGCTCTAGTACCAGACAGGGAAAAACAAATCAAAACTCAGAGATAGTTTTAATATTTCCCAGAGGGACATATTTGTGTGTGTGTGTGTGTGTGTGTGTGTGTGTGAATATAAATATGTATACGATGTATATGAATACATATACCATAATATATATATATATGTGTATATATATATATATATACATACATATATATATATATATATATACATACACACACACACACACACACACACACTCTAGAGGCCTGGTGCATGAATTCATGCATGGGTGGGGTCCAGCCAGCCCACCCAAATGAGGGCCAATGGGAGCCAAGCCAGCGGAGGGGGAGGGGATGCGGGAGGTTGGCTGGCCAGCCCGGCCCCCTGATCAGGGGCCGGGCTGGCTGGGGGAAGGGGCCACGGGCAGTTGGGGGGCACCAATTAGGTCCCAATCGTGCCGGTTGGCTGCTGCAGTGCATGTCATAGCAACTGGTCGTTCCAGTCATTCTGGTCATTCTGTCATTGCAGTCGCTTGGCTTTTATATGTATAGATGTATACACACATGAAGAGAGGGTGTGTATGTTTTCTTTAGGAAGATTCTGGTCATTTCTAGTTTAATCTTTCTGTGCATAATTATTTAAATATTAGAGGCCCAGTGCATGAAATTAGTGCATTCGGGTGGGTCCTTCAGTCCAGCCTGCACAGCCCTTGGGCTGGCAGTCAGACATCCTTAGTGCTGCTGCGGAGGCAGGAGAGGCTCCTGCCACCACCGCTGCATTCGCCAACTGTGAGCCTGGCTTCTGGCTGAGCGGCACTGCCCCCCCCCCCCCCCCCGTGGGAGCGCACTGACCACCAAGGAGGCAGCTCCTGCATTGAGTGTCTGCCCCCTGGTGGTCAGTGCTCATCATAGTGACCAGTCATTCTGCCGTTGGTCCAAATCAGCTCTCTGACATCCCCCGAGGGGTTCCGGATTGTGAGAGGGCACAGGCCAGGTCAACGGACCCCACCAGTGCACCATCAGGGCTGGGGAGGGATGCAGGAGGTTGGCCAGCCAAGAAGACCGCAGGAGAGCTCCAGGGCATGTCTGGCCCACCTCGCTCAGTCCCAGTCAGCCGGACCCCAGCAGCAAGCTAACCTACTAATCGGAGCCTCTGCCCCCTGGTGGTCAGTGCACATCATAGCAAGCGGTTGAGCGGCCTTACCATATCACTAGCATATTACACTTTGATTGGTTGAACAGCCGACCAGATGACCGGACACTTAGTATATTAGACTTTTATTATATAAGATATATTATATATTTTAAAGATCATCTATATAGCTATCAATATTGACATCAATTCAGATATAGATATGTTAACAGTAGAACAGAAAGATTTTTTGAAACACTTAGGAATAAATTTAACTAGAAACGAGCCAAACCTTCTTGAAGAAAATGTTTTATCTCTATTGAGGTCCATAAAAGAAGATTTCATTAAATCACATACTACCTGTTCTCAGATAAAATGCTTAAACTTGTAAAGGTCTAATTTCACTTAGATTGATCTATAAATTTAGACAGATCCAAGAAAAAATGCTGAAAGGCTTTTAACCTTGTGAGATTGCAATTTCTTTCCTTTTTTATAATTTTATTGGCCAATTCTTTCAGAACAAAATGTAATAATGATGAATTTTTATCATTGTCTTATTTCTTACTTTTACTTGAAATACTTTTCATCATTAGGAGTTATGCCCACATTGGCTGAAACAGCACATACATACTGTACTTTTTTAGTTACATAAAATAAACTTAACACTTGAATAGTCTCATATTACTAAACTTCTTAAAAGCAGTCGGCATAGCTTCTCTTTCCACTTTTTCCTGTACCCACCATACACTCCTGCCTCTCCTTCAATATTGTCCTTTGCTGTCTATACCCTTTAATCTGACATCTATAAGCCAGAGAACCTCAGAGCTTCCCTCTGTCTAAACCAGTGATGGTGAACCTATGACACGCATGTCAGAGGTGACACGCAAACTCATTTTTTTGGTTGATTTTTCTTTGTTAAATGGCATTTAAATATATAAAATAAATATCAAAAATATAAATCTTTGTTTTACTATGGTTGCAAATATCAAAAAATTTCTATATGTGATACGGCACCAGAGTTAAGTTAGGGTTTTTCAAAATGCTGACACGCCAAGCTCAAAAGGTTCGCCATCACTGGTCTAAACTCTTGTCCATGTAATCTCATCTGCTCCATCTGTGTAACCCTAAATTTAAAAAAGCCAACCTGAGCCTTTCTCCCAAGCTCCTTCTTCATATCCAACTGCCTATTGACATTTCCACTTGTATGTCAAATAGGCCTCTCCTGACTTCCATGCCCAAAATAGAACTCTTTATTCTCTCTGCCCCCAAACCTATTACTCATCTCACACTCAATTTAGTAACTACCACCACCAAACACTCAGCTGCTTAAGTCAAAAACTGAATTACTCCTTATCCTCCCATTTTCCTCTTCCTCCCATGTCCAGTTTATTGTCCAGTCCCTTTAATTGTACCCCCAACACATTTTTTAAATTCATTCCTTTCTATCTCAACCACCCTCATCCTAGTGCAAGCCACCATCATTTTTAACTGGGACCACTGTAGCAGCCTCTAACACGTCTCCTGCTTCCACTCGGGTTGTCGCTAAAATCCCATAACATAACCCATGCTCCCTGTAGTGTGATTATTTTAAAGCATAAATCACATCTTGTCACTCTTCTACTTAAAGTCATCCATTAATGACTTCCCTTTGCAAGTAGCATCAAATCTTAACTCCTCTTCACCTCAGCCAACAAACCTCTCTCTGGTAGGACCCCTACTTACTCCTCCAATCTCAACTCATATAACACTTTTCTGTCTATCACAGTTTTCCAATCCTCTGGCCCAGAGGCCTTTGCATTTGTTGATTCTTTGACTAGGGCAGTGGTCGGCAAACTGCAGCCCCTTGAGTGTGGCACTTCCACAAAATACCACGTGCGGGTGCGCACGTACAGTGCGATTGAAATTTCGTGGCCACACTCAAGGGGCCAAAGAGCCATCTGTGGCTCACGAGCCACAGTTTGCTGACCACTGGACTAGGGCATCCTCCTTGCCCCTCTCCATTTCCCATTCCTACATGGGAAAAAAAATGCCAGAAAAAGTCAAAAGACAAAATGGGGGGGGGGGGGGATTGAAACACACCGAGGTCTTATTACCTTAATATATAAAAAGGTCTTTATAATATTTCATGTAGTAAATTTTCTTTAAAAATATAAGACAATGATCTTGCTGTGGAAGACTGAAAATTATTTTTAAAATCTACCTCTAGTTTCTGCAGAAATCCCCAAGAAATAGGTGGATATGTTACAGGGGTGGCAATGAGCTAGAATAGCCAAGATAATTTTGATTCTAGAGTAACTGAAAGAGGACAGCTTTATCAAATGCTAAAACATATTACAGAGCTACAATAGCTAAGATAAGTAGAGGTAAAAAAATTTTAAGTAAGAGAGACATATTTGCAAGTGAAATGACCGTAAACTGAGAGAACCCCAAAAGTGAGCTAAAAAGCTTTTTAAAAAATGAGAATTTCGTTGGAGGACTGCCACTAGCACACTTCAAGACTTACTCTAAAACTGTAGTAATCAAGGCAATGAGGTATGGATGAAAGAATAGACAAATCAGTTATTGGAACAGAATAGAGAGCCCAGAAATAAAACCAATACAAACGTAGTTAACTGATCTTTGGCAAAGGAGCAAAGGCAATTCAATGGAGAAAAGATTTCAAATGGGGGAAACTGAGTAAAGCGAGTAAGGAATCCCTCTGTATGTGAATGTACAATTATTTTAATAAACCTTTCAATGAGAAGAGAGAGACAGACAGGGAGAGTTGAAGAGAGAGAGAGAGAGAGAGAGAGAGACCCAAGGTTATCTAACTCATTAACCATTTTCAGATGGCTATCATATTAAATTTATTAAAAAGAAAGGAGAGATGGATCTGATTAACTTTTAATTTCCATATCAATAATTTTCTCTTGATTCCGGTGTTTTTATATACAACTTTTTAATGTAAAGAAATTATATTTTAAAAGAGTCCTTTATTTTATGCAATCTGTTGCCACTTGTTGATTTATAGCTAGTAATCATATTGAAACAATTCTTATTCTTTACACTAAATCTCAACTCCCTCCACCACAAATATTCAACATTTCTTCGCCCCCATCAAATGCTTATATTGTATTGAAATGCTCTTTTATTTAGTGAAGCAAGAATGTTTAGAAAAACAAAATATTGAACACAAGGGCAGTTAAGCTGCGCAGACCGACATTCCTGCTAAGTTTCATGCATGCATAGGTATATTTAGAGGAATATGCTTGCACATGGTTTCCGATTACTGGTGCACAACTAAAGATAGTTAACCATGAAGTAGTAGAAGTTTGTTTGGAGGTTCCCTTGCTTCCCTTGACTTATTTCTTTCCTCATTTCCTGCTTTCCAGCCCTTCGTTTTTTGTTTTTGTGTTTTTTGTCTTTTGTCCTGCCTATGAATAACCCTCCATCCCACTCCCCAGTAAAAGTTTAAGTACAACAATCATAGCTCCAGTTCTCTTTTCCACACTAAAAACATCTCCTATTTTTTAGCTGTTTCCATATGCCATGGTTTCTGACATCCTCAGATCCCCTTCAGATCCAAAAATGTGATGTCAAATGTAAAGTGATTGCCGATATATCACTTATTAGCACTCGCCTACTCCTGTCTGTCATGCAATAGTAAAAGTGAGCCACGGCTTATGGCAAGCATTTGTAATTTAAACTTTTATAAAAATTAAGAAAAGAAAGGTTTAATTTCCTATTACACGTTTTGGGAAGCTTAGGAAAAGCCTCCACAGCCACACTAGGTATTTCTTTATGTAAAATGTATCTTTTCTTTAAAGATACATGCAAATCCAAGGATCCAAGTGTATATAGTAAACATCTCACAGTGGCTGCATAGAGTGGCAGAAGAGGAAGTAAGTGCAGAATTATGGGATTGGTGATTACATTCGTTTCCTGTTACTCTTATTACAAATTACCACGCATTTAGTAGCTTCAAACAACACACATTTATTTTCTGAGAGTTCTGGAAGTCAGAATGCCAAAAAGAGCCTTGCTTGGCTAAAATCCAGGTGTCGGCAGGGCTGAGTTCTTTCTGGAGGTTCTAGATGGGGATATAGTCCTTGTCTTCTCTTCCTTCTGGAGCCTGCCAGCATTCCTGGCTCATGTTCATCTTCCGTCCCCAAAGCCAGCAATCCCAGAGCTCTGGCCTCTGCTCTGTCAGCACATCTTCTTTGCTTCTGACTCTCCTCTCTCCTCCTTTTGTTGATAAGGACCTTTGTGATTACACCTGAGTTTCCCAGGTCAGCAGGGTAATCTCTCCAAATCCCCTTGGCCATGTAAAATAACATATTCTCTGGCCCCAAGGATTGAGGGTAGGGGTTCAGAAGAAGTCACCCAGGATGTGCCTCTGTGGGATGTGGATTATTTTGAACTAAAGGCAACCCAGGCCCTACAAACTTGAGAGAAACTCTAGCCTCTCCCATCAGCTATCTAGAGGAATTTAATTAGGGGCCTTGACTATAATAAGAGATAAGAGATCACCTTTATTGACCTATTTATATGGCGGAGCAAATGACTAATTACTGAATGCTATCCCTCCAATGATCTTTTGAAACCTCAAGGTGTTTTGCCTCATCCCTCATTCAGAATGTCATGTATACCTCATTTTTCTTTCTATCTGTGAACCTCTCATGTATGTGTTGTTCCCATACACATGAAATTAAATTTTATTTTCTCTTGTCAATCTGTCTCATGTTGATTTGACTATTGGACCAGCCCAAAGAACCAGGGGAGGGAAAGGGGGATTTTTTCCCTTCCTTTACAAGGTCATGGACATCTTTAGGGATATGGTACAATGACTTTGCCTACCACTGTGATGAAGGGGAAAACAATACAATACGGCAAGAGAAAAATGCATTAACAATCAGAAATGATAATGCACCTATTTCCTCTATGCAAGAAATTCCTTGTTTCACCCGAGTACAAACCAGTGATCCTCAGCTTTAGATGCACATAACAATCCCCTAAGAAGCTTTACAACCTCCCAATACCTAGCCCACACACCAGCCCAATTAAATCAGAATCCCTGAAAGTGGGAAACATCAGGAATTTTCCATGTTCCTTGGGAAATTCCAACACACAGCCAAGTTTGAAAACCCCTGGTACAGGCAGTTGGTGATTAGTGAAGGCCTCTTCCTATGGGTTTTATTAAAAAGGAATTGTTGGATAAGGGGGTGACGTGGGGATAAGGACACATATGTAATAACTTAATCAATAAAAAAAATTTAAAAAACAAACAAAAAAAGGAATTGTTTGTGCCCTGGCTGGTGTTGCTAAGTGGTTAGAGTTTTGGCCCGTGCACTGAAGGGTCACAGGTTTAATTCCCAGTCAAGGGCATGTACCTGGGTTGCAGATTCTATCCCCAGCCCTGGTCAGGGTGCGTGCCAGAGGCAACCAATAGATGTGTCTCTCTCACACCTCCTCTCCCTCTCTCCCCCTTCCTCCCACCCTCCATCCCTTCACTCTCTAAAAATCAATGGAAGAAATATTCTTGGGCGAGGATTAACAACAAAAATTAAATTTAAAAAAAGGAAAAGGAATTGTTCGTAATGGGTGAAGGAATCTGGAGCTCTCCTGGTTGGCTGCTCAATACTTCCATATACTTTTCAACTCTCTACTGTTTCCTCATTCCCTGGTGAGAAGCAACGCCCCCCCCCCCCCCCCCCCCACACACACACACACCCATTCACTCTCTCTAAGTTCTTCTGTCTCCTCATTCAAACCTGAGTCTCCAACCTACCAGGCACACCAGCTCACTGAGCTCCCACCCTAACCCCTCCCAAAGTGTGGTAATAGTGCCTTTGCTTTCTAGAAAGATTATTCCAGCTTACTCAGAGCAGTCTCTCTTGTAGCCCTCCAGTATCCAGAGTGCCCAGAGCAAAGCATAGAAGAAGCACAATGACAGACCCCTGGGTGGAAGTGGGAACATGAACTGAATCATAGGAAGGAGGCAGGTGAACAAGAAACTGTAAGAATTGAGAGGTTAGTTCCAACTAAGAGAAAGAGAGAAACTCCATGTATAAAAAGTGTTAGTGGTTCTCGCTTTGAATACCTAATGGAAAGAAAAACTGTAACATATTGTCTCAATTCCACAAAAAGTAATACCCCCCTCAAAAAAAAGTAATACCAAGTAATTTTAATGGATTGCTTATTTGCATAATTGTCATGAAGCATTAGATGATATATATATGTGTATGTATATATATAACTGTGTACTGCATGAATATGTGTTTATATCAGATTAATTCATAAATTTCATTTGACAGTGATGCTTACTGCTGCTTTCATTACTCATATTGCATTACTCATAATACAGGTTATAGGTTTGGAACATTATATCAGAAATTTTGTTATATGAGGTTTAGTTTAGCAGTCCATTGTTTGATCTATAACATATCCAATGCATGAAAACTGAATCCTGTTCTAGCCAGTGATTCTTCATACAGCTTTTTATAATATTCTGTCCAATAAGGTGCCTCTCTTTTTCTGTGACCTCATCTAGAAACAGGAGTGATTAGCTGAAATATTTTCAGTACACTGCTGAGAGATAGGCATATAATATCCATTCTTCCAGCAGAGGGCTCTCTCACCATTAAAGTATAGATGGAAAGAGTTATAAAAAATTATCTACTCAGTTGTTCATTCATTTACTGATTCACCAGTATCACTAAGTCCCTACTAACTGCCAGATTCTGTTATTTTCCAGGGATACTGTAGGGAGAACTTTGTTCCCAAGGAACCTAGAATCTGTGTAATTTTTAGCTACCTCTACTAGAAATAATCATTGTTTCCTAAGTAAAAGCGGCTATTACCAGGACATTCAGGTGGAGAGAGTTTGATCCTAGTTGATGAGAAGGTAAGTACTTTGGAAAAGACTTTGAGTACACATTAAATTTGATTTTGTTCTCCATGCTGTAAGGGATGTATTTCCTCCTGCAAGTGGAAGAGAGGTAAAAGCTTCCTATGCCAATAATTTCAAACTTCTAGTCTTCAAATCTATTATTCTAAGAGTGATGAAGGAATTAGAAACAATATTCAAGCTGCAGAGATAATGTCATTTAAACCAATGGTACTCAAAATTTTATACAAGGACCTACTCAAGAAAAATCAAGATTTTTCAGATTACTTTTTTCTCTCTTCCAAATGAAAGTGACATCATTGCATTGAATGGAAGAAAACCACTCTTACAACTTGGATTATCCACTTTAACAAAATTTTAAAATGTAAATGAGAAGATTGGTACTTTTTTATGAGCCACTAAAACATTAACATCTGAACACACAAGAGGGAAAATATGGTGGCAGTTTCTAGTGTTTCTCCTTAACACTTCAGGCTGGAAGTACCCCAAAGGCCAATGGATATACTTTTCTGATCTAGTGTTCAACCATCTCATTTTGCAGATGAGGGATCTAGTACCCAGAGATGAGGAAGGACTTATTTTTGTCACACAGTGAGTTCCAAGGGCATCTTTTTAGAGTAATTATTTTTTAAAGATTGTGAAATCATAGCATCTTAAAGTTAAAATGAATCTTAGGAAGTCAACCAATCCAAACTTCCATCCAAAGTGAAAGCCACTTTGGTAGCACCCTTGCAAAGGCATAACCCAAGCAGCGACAGATGGCTACCTGCCTCCTAAACTTCTAAGGGCCCCACCTCATCCTGAGAATTCTCATCATATAAAAGTCGTACATGGGGCCCAGTGATAATTTCTCATTGTTTCTGGCTTTGTTGTCTGCTCTTATATTAAGAGTTGCAATTATTTAAGTACAACAATCATAGCTCCAACTCTCTTTTCCACGCTAAAAACATCTCCTATTTTTTAGCTGTTTCCATATGCCATGGTTTCTGACATCCTCAGATCCCCTTCAGATCCGAAAATGTGATGTCAAATGTGAAGTGATTGCCGATGAATCTGACAAGCAGTGAGCACAGTGGGATATACAAAGATACAAAGCATGTTCATTTCCCAGAAAATGTATTTTACCTATGGATGAGAGAATAAAGAGTACTCACTCTGAGCAACTGAAAGAAAAACTATCTTTTGTGCCACTTCAATCTATAAAAGGCTTTTGCAGTTTAGCCGATTCTCTAATCTAAGGAATGAATTTATTTAGAAAAGAAAAATCCAGACATTTCATTCATATGATAGCAGTACAAATCAACCAAGAAACTCCTAGCACCATTCCTCTCACCCCAACATCCCAGGGCCTGGGCTCCGGATGAACTGGGTCCAAGTGGATGAATAAATACCTAGAGATTCAGTGCTCTCTTGATGATATATTACATTGTCATGAAACACATATCCTCCAGTATCCAGAGATGTAAACGTAAGGCTCTTTGGGTTCAAACAATAAGCATAATGAGAAACCCACCAAAGAGTCAGTAATGCAAATTGCTTCTATTAAGAAATAATAGAGAACCAAGATGGCAACTTAGGTAAATGCTGGTACTTGCCGCCTCCCACAACCACATCAAAATTACCACTAAAATACAGAACAACCATCATTCAGAAAAGCCTGAAATTAGTCTGCATAGAAGTCTTACAACTAGATAAATAAAGAAGAAAGCACATTGAAACTGGTAGGAGGGGTGGAGGCACAGAACGGGCTGGTCCAACACCCACATGTGGTATGTTGTTTTTTTGTGTTTGTTTGTTTGTTTCAAATGGGAGGGACATCTTGTCTGTGGAGGCCTCCCATGAGGAGCAAGGAGTCTCAGCCCCACACCAAACTGCCAGCCCAGGGTACCAGAGCTGGGAAGAGAAGTCCCTATAACTTTTGGCTGTAAAAAATCAGTGGTGATTGTGGCTGAGTGACACTGAGGTTGTCACTCAGAGGAGACCCAGGAAGTTCCTCTCAGATGTCCAGCACATGAGCCTACATGGACTCGTTCCCTCTGAGTTCCAGCACTAGGCAACAGCCTTGGGGGAGCCAGGGACATACAGTGAAGAACTGAATTGTCTGGCATTGAAGCAAGAACTCAGGGGGCAGCTTTCTCCTAGACAAGGTGCTCATAGGGGTCATTGTTCCTATGCTGAGACCTCCCCCATAGCAGAGCTGATCTGCAGCCATATCTGAGTTTCCATCAGCCTGACTCACACTTTTTGCTCCACCTTGGTGATTCCCTGAGACCCCACGCCATCCAATTTGCAGGTCCACACAAACAGTTGCAGCTGCTTTTCCATATGAATGGTATGTCCTGGCTCAGGCTTCAGACTTTCCTAAAATCTCGCAAATAAGCAGAAGCTGGTGTCAGCATGCCCCATACCTATAATAAGAGGCCTAAGACAGTGTGCCCTTGCCTGGGTACAAGTAGCAGCTATCTGCAGATCTCTCTCTAGCTCCTCCTGAGTGGCCCGAGGCAGTCGCTGACTTTGCACCTCTCAGGAGGCCCCAGAGCCAGTGCACCCAGTGGTCAGTGTCAGACAATACCAGATTACAACTTTACTCATCCACAAGCAACACACTCAAGGGGAAGACTTAGTGAACACCAAAGCCCCACTGAAGCAAGTCCTGCTCCATAGAGGTGGCTCCTGCACAGCAGCTCTTCCACTATAGTCCTGTATTCGCAGCTGGTCCTCACAGGCAATTGGCCTGGAGGTCAGTTCCTCCCACTGACACCAACAGCAATCAAAGTTCAACTACAACAAGACTGTGCACACAGTCCACACAGGGGCACATGTAGAGTGCCCAGCTCAGGCACTGACTTAGGAGACTGAACCACTGAGCCCTACAGGTCACCTACTATACAAGGCTACTCTACCAATTCTAGAAGACATAGCAGCTCTACCTAATACATAGAAACAAACACAGGGAAGTAGCCAAAATGCAGAGACAAAGAAACATGTCACAAATGAAAGAACAGAAGAAATCTCCAAAAAAAAGAACTAAATGAAATGGAAGGAAGCAAACTACTAGATGCAGAGTTCAAAATAATGGTTATAAGGTTGTTCAACGATCTTAATGAAAGCTTCAAGGGATTTAGTGAACTTTCAGGGATTGTTTTAAATATATTTTTATTGATTTCAGAGAGTAAGGGAGAGGGAGAGAGAGAGAGAAACATCAATGATAAGAGAGACACATCTATTGGTTGTCTCTGTTTGTGCCCCAACATGGCTAGGGATTGAGACTGCAACTGAGGAACATGCACTTGACCAGAATCAAACCTGGGACCCTTTAGTCCATATACCAATACTCTATCCACTGAGCCAAACCAGCATGGGCTTCAAGGATCTTAGAATTTCAAAGACATGAAAAAGGACCAGTCAGAAATTAAGCATACACTAACTAAAATAAAGAATAATTTATAGGGGTTCAACAGTAGAGTAGAGATTCTGAGAAGCCAAAGGATTTGGAGTATGAGGAAGCCAAAAACACCCAATCAGAAGAGCAAAAAGGAAAAGAATCCCAAAATATAAAGATAGTGTCAGGAGCCTCAGGGACAACTTTAAGCGTACCAACATTCACATTATGGGGGTGCCAGAAGGAAAAGAGAGAGAGCAAGATATTTAAAACCTACTTCAAGAAATAATGACAGAAAACTTCCCCTACCTGGTGAAAAAAATAGACTTACAAGTCCAGGAAGCACAGAGTCCCAAACAAGAGGGACCCAAAGATGCCCACAC
This sequence comes from Myotis nattereri, assembly GCF_964212035.1. NCBI lineage: Eukaryota > Metazoa > Chordata > Mammalia > Chiroptera > Vespertilionidae > Myotis > Myotis nattereri. Next base: position 26,997,193 of record NC_138086.1, on the reverse strand, counting down.
CAAAAAACATCATAATTAAAATGCCAAAGGTTAAAGACAAAGAGAGAATCTTAAAAGCAACAAGAGAAAAGTAGTTAGTTACCTACAAGGGAGTGCCCACATGACTGTCAGCTGATTTCTCAACAGGTGCTTTGGAGGCCAGAAGGAAGTGGGAAGAAATATTCAGTGATGAAAAGCAAGGACCTACAACCAAGATTACACAGTCTATTATTAAAGTAAGATTATCAATCATATTTTGTAATATTTTTATACAGTTAGATGTACTCTATTATAATAGTTTTAAAGGTAGGTTTTAATCCAAGGGTTTCTTAAAAATAAAATGCATATGTGTTCATTTTGATGCTAACATATAATTGAATTTCTTTTCTCTATGTATCTTCTTATCTGAAAAAAATATATTATGTTTAGAAAATGCTGTTTAATTTATAAACAGCATTTGTAAAAAAGATGTGTTCTTTCCAGCCCTACATCTGATCCACTTGTTTGGGTGCCTCACACCCATTTCTTCTGATTTTACACTAGTCTTGAACTATATTCTCAGAATTTCTTTACTCAAAGTCTGCTGTTATTTGTGGTATGCCTCTTATTCTGGCTATATCCCAGATGTTTGCCTTGTGCATTAAGTTATCTGTAGGCCAAAGTACTCCCTTTATGGAACTAATGAAAGGCCCGGCAGATAGGATATCAGTGATCTTTATTCACAAAATAAAAATCTGGCTTGAAAGTAGTCTTAGAATGCTCCCTGTCCAGCCCAGCTGGTGTGGCTCAGTGGTTGAACATTGACCTATGAACCCGGAGGTCATGGTTCAATTCTGTGTGAGGACACATGCCCAGGTTCAATCCCCAGTGGGGGGCGTGCAGGAGGCAGCCCATCAATGATTCTGTCTCATCACTGATGTTTCTCTTTCTCTCTCTTCCTCTCTGAAATCAATAAAGATAAATTAAAAATAAAAATAAAACAGTGCAAAGTTAAAAAAAAAAAAAAGAAAGAAAGAAAGCAGGGAGGTCCTTAGAACAATCTTTTGTGCATGTGTTCATTCATTTAAAGGTGGTGCAGCTAGTGGTCTCTAGAACAACAATTCATCCCCAACTCTGCCAGTTATCAGCTGTGTGACCTTGGGTCACCTGTCTGGTGAGACCCCCCCTCCCCCGTCACCTCTGTCCCCATTACTGCCATTGTCACCTTTGAACCTCTGATGTTATGGCTTGTACCACTGACACTCCCAGGCTCAGAGGCCACATACGGCCCACTACCCAAAGGACTCAGTCTTCCTTTGGTGGTCACCAGCACACCACAGAATTCAAGTCTCACAACCACCGCATGATTGTTATGGCTCTAGGTTCTCAGCTGTCACCATCTGACTGACAGAGTATCAGTCTCAAAGAGATGCCAGAACAGCAAGGATTTGGCAAATTCTTCTTCTACCATTGTGAGAAGGCCTCCTTCCAAGATGCATTAGAAAGGGAATTTCCAAAACATAGGATGAGCATGCCAATGCTGGGCAGCTAAAGTCCACTAAAGTGGTCATTAATAATTTCTGCATGATAAGCATGGTATTTTTAATCCATACCTTAAAAATTCAGTACATTCCAGCAGTGAAGTTCTCTCAAGGATTTACATCCCTCATTATATTCCTTCTTAGGTTGAAATGGTACTCCTGGAGCTAGAATGAAATATTGGTTAAATACTGGTTATTTGACTGATTTATTTGCATTATTATTTTTTCACTGATGGAATTTCCTCCACCAGAAAATCATAAATTGCATATTATACTTCTTCACCAAGCCTTGTACTCTTCCAGTCTCAGAAACAGGGATATTACAGGCCCCTTGCCCTTTAAGAATTAAGTTGTCTGGAGACTCACTATACTGTACATAATCAGTATGTGCACAGTTAATTCTAGTTACCATATTTTATATTTGTTGGTCATCAACTGCACAAATGTTATGCCCCAAATGAAATGATCAACCCAGCAAAATGGTTACATTTAATTTTTTTTAAAGACAAATAAACTAAACTTAAGGAAGAAAAAAATAAAAAATAAATAAAAATTAAAAAAAAAAAGAAGTTGTCGCTGTTCATGATCTCTTGGAAGAAGTTTAAAAAAGTATTGTTTGTGCTATTTTTATTTCATTTTTCTAGGAAACAATCATGACAGTTTCTCTCATGAGAAGCTTCACAAAGGACAGCTCTGGGCCCTTGTGATTTGGTACCAGTGAACTTAACATGACGTAAAGGCTCCTCTACATGCTAGACACAGAATCCTTGACACCAAGGTCAAGGCCAAATGGTCCTCCAAAAAGATTGTGCCATTTTGCATGCCTACATGTGATTCAAAAGAAGGAGCCTTGTTAAATTTCTGCTTCAGGTTATATTCTATTGGCACTATCTCAACAATCTGGGATTTCTCTCTAGTCTTTTTATCATGAGATCAAAATGTCCCCTTTTATTTTGCCCCAATACTACACATCTATAGAAGTTTGCTCTATAAGCATTCATTTGGCAAACTGATCTCATTGCTTTAAAAATACTTTACACCCCTAGTTGGGTTGACTCAGTGGATAGAGCGTCAGCCTACGGACTGAAGGGATGTGGATTCGATTCCAGTCAAGGGCATGTACCTCAGTTGCAGGCGCAATTCCGACCAGTGTGGAAGGCAACCAATCATGTATCTCTCTCACATCAATGTTTCTCTGTGTGTGTCTCTCTCCCCTTCATTTCACTTTCTCTAAAAATCAATGGAAAAATATCACCGGGTGAGGATTAACAAAAAATAAAAATACAACGGTGTGAGAAAAAACATGTTGAGATGCAATCCATATGCAGGTTGGTAAACTTGCAGTATACAATCTTGGTTACTTAATTCAGCTTGATCCCCCTTAAAGTGGATAGTCAGTGCACTCCCACAGGGTGATTTTGCTCCTTCAAGGACACTTGGCAATGTCTGGAGACATTTTGGTTGCCACAGGTTGGATGGGGAGAGGCAATGCTACTGATGTCTATTGGGTAGAGGCCAAGAAATATTGCTAAACACCCTACAGTGCATAAGACAGTTTCCCACAACATAGAATTATCCCACCCAAGATGTCAGAAATGCCAAGATCGAGAAACCCTGGTATGAACACGATGACTTTCATTGCACTTCCAGTTTTTCTCCCTCCATCCTTCGCTCTTTCCCTCTCTGGTCTAGAAGTATCTCTTCTGGCTCTCCGGTCTTTAAAGAAGCAAGATTCTTTCTGAGTGATCTCCCCAGAACTCACCCTCAAGCCTGAACTGAGGAAGAGGAAGCCACACCCTGATCTCTCATTCTGAAAATTCTTTGAACAAATTTACCTTGGTAAGGACTCCTTGATTTGAGCTTTTTCAGAAATGCTTTCACTAAATGATGGACGTTTGAACCTGGGACTTTAACAAACCCAACTCTTGTTCTCACCACAGTGTGCATGTCTGGACCCAGGTTTTCTAAACAGTATGGACCAAAAATCCCAGTGGGCACCCAACTCCTCCACCTATAGTCTACGCAGCCTTAGAAAGTCTCAGAACCTCTTCCTGTTTCATTTCCACATCTGCAAAATGACATCGTAAAATTAACTTAGCAGCG